>NC_134985.1:14417189-16917189 GCF_050947335.1 Megachile rotundata | reverse complement strand
TGTATAGAATAAACCTAAAAGCTTGAATTATAATTAAAAAACTAAGCCTTGTCGAAAAGAAAGTTTCTCGCCACAAACGAACTGAACAGTCGTGAATAGAACGAGCAAGGATCAAATTAACCGAGCAATCGGCAAGAGAATTGCGGGATAAATCGAAGGAATGACACGAGATATCCTTCAAAAGGCGTGTAACGAATCGCAATCGTATAACTGCAGAAATAGATACGCTCTGAAGCGAGACGAGCAAGATTTACGCGGGCAATTGTTGGCCCGCTTGTCATTTCGAGCGTGCATCGAGAAAGGAAATGTAGCCGAAAGAAGTTATGGCGTCCAGACGTCCCGGGGGTTGTTCGCGTCCAACGCGAGATTTTTCGGAAATTGACCGTAAACGACCGGGTCAATTTACGCTAGCCGGGGAAAGTGACAGCTCGATTCTCGCCCGATCGATTCCGGGAGGTCGCCCTTAAAGGTTGCCAGAAAAATGGGAATTTAAACGACCTCTGCCACGCGAACCTCTCTAGAATCTTAATTGGAACCGAAGACAAAGGAGAGACGGGCACAAAGAGAGAGAATTACAATCGACCGACGTTCAGAAACGTCTGAAAAATATATTCTTCGCTTTTTGCTACGATCGCGTTCAATTTCCGTTTCGATTTTCAACCAGACTGTGCACAATCTTATCGGGACTATTTGAGGATTTAAATCCTTCGAAATAAGTGCACGGAATACAGATGTGATACGCATTTACAAGAGTTACTGTTTTATGCCTTCTTTTCAGGTACAATGAACTTGTCAATTAGTTAAATCACTTCTGTCGAATATTTTGTATTTGAAGCACGGGGTGGATGTTAGCTTTCACGTTTTGAAATATTTGTAAAAATTTGTTGAAACATCTCCGCGTCGAAAAATAATGAATTGAAGGAATATTTTGCATGAAGAATTATGAGTGGAATAAAAATGTTTGATGGTGGAGTAGAATATTTTTGAGCGCAAACGTACACTGTAGGGTACAACCTTTCGCTAATCGTTGAAAATTCATAAGCATCGGATGTGTGCAATTCGCTGGAGCTCGTTGAATTTCGCGTTCATTTCCAAGGAGTTAATATTCAAAATGAACGTCAACATAGGGGCCCGGGCTACCGTTAATCTTCGATGGCATGTGGGACCACTCATGGCGTGCCGCCGGTTCGCGTTAATTATGCAAATGAATAATTAACATTTCGATTATTTCAACTACGACACTCGCAACGAACCGACTGAAATTCATCGATTCGTATATCTACGAGCACTGTCGTCACGGTTATTAATAACGAGCCAGACGATAAATTACGACGCGTGCCGTTTTCGAGCGAGACCTCGTAAAAACGTATCCTCCTTTGCCCTAATGAAGACGCTCGCGAGCCCCGGAGCGAAAGGTCGAACGTGCACGACGCGAAGCAAACAGCATGGAAGAGATATCAACGCGGACAAAATCATCAGCGAATCGAAATGAATCACGTTTGATCTCTTTCGAGAAACTTTGACGAGCGAATTAACGGACAGCCACCTGAGAATATTAATCGTTACGAATTTATCGAACAGGAGGGTTACGGTTCCACGAACTTGCCGACGATTGATCAATGGGAAACGAATCGACTCGACTGCAGAAATAAACTGTTAGTCTTATGAATATATTCATACCTAGTTCATCAATATTCAAAACCTACTTTCCTGGCTACGCTTAAATCCACTGAAATCGGATGTGATCGGCACCCGTCGGATACGAACGTTTCGCATCGTTTTTAGAACTTCGAGCTTTACGATCGTTCGATTCAATCAAAATCCTGCCAGATTTTTATGTAGAAAATTCATATCGCTGTTCGACATTGTTGCGAATGTTCAAACTCTGGTATCACGATGTTTATTCATTTTGGTTATGGTTAATTTTCATTTGGACATTTTGATGAACTGTTGTGTTATGACAATTATTGCTTTATAGATTTTGATAATTTTGCTTTGAAAATTGTGATCAATTTCGGTTGAAGATTTTCGTGAATGTTGACAGGAAGATTTGGGTGATTTTTGATATGATGATTATGATGAGTTTTTGTATGAAGATTTTTATAACTTTTGATATAAAGTCTTTCTCTATGATGACTTTTGATGAATTTGTACATGGAAACTTTGACGACTTTCAATATGACGATTATGGCATATCTGTTTAAAAAATTTTATTTTTATACGAAGATGTTTAAGAATCATTTTACGATGAATTTAATTATTGCAGAAAAATCTAGGTAGGTACATAGAGATTTTCTGAAAAGTATTTCTTTATCATGTTCAAGAATTTTACTGCCCTGATACATGATTTTGAACTAGAGATCAATGTTACAATTATTTTTAAAGTGACCATAGAACTTAAAGAGATTGACACGAATGATTTGAAGAATACCATCCCTGAGTATTTTTCATTAGGAAATGAACTAGATGAATGTAGAAAGATACAATAACATGAAAAATGGAAAAGTTTATCCTTTAATCCACATATTTAAAGTAGAACAACACAACGATACCAAATACAAGAATACTTCTCACGATCCAATATTTTCCACCAAAAAGATAGCCCCGCCCGATACTTTCTCCAATGCAAACGACTATCAATTAAATTTGCCCGAATGAATTTTAACGACGCGAGCGAAGAGAGACCTAACACGAAAAATTTGAGAGGCGAAAGGAAGCGTTCTCGCGAATTCGACATTCCGTTGGACCATTTCCAATTCCGTGGACCTTTCTCTTTCTTCTATCATTGCCTGTTGCGTCATTTCGCCAGCTAACAGAGGAACGTGAGCAGCGTATCCCAAAGGACCCGACGAAAGAACCGTTCGTGAAACAGTTCACGTCTCGATTCGGGAGATTTACCGTAGGCACCAGCAAATAGATCACTCCGCTAATGGACGGTCTCCTTGTCGATATTACCGTCCCCTACCAACGTTTTGGCCAGGAAATTAGCAAGTCTTAAGAGATTCCTACCCCCGTGTTAATCGTCGGGCTGATTTCTGTGGCGCGTCGCTTTCGGACAATTTGCCACGACGAAATTTCATTTGTTCCCTGCTCCCTTTGCCGGCTCCCCTTCGAGGGTCTCTTCTCGCTAATCCACCTTATTCTCTCCTCCTTCTTTCGAAAGCTCAGGCAGGATTAATCGATGTTATCCAGACCGAAAACCGTGAAAATGTCATTCGATGCCGCGGCAGCCTCGAGCGACGCTCAATGAAGAACCAAATCAGATTTCAGCCGGCGGCCGACGGCTTTGTAACAATAAGTCGGATTAAGGGCTGATCAACGATACACTCCACGACAGACATTATACCCTCTTTCCACTTCCTATTCTACCTAAGACATTTCATGATACCGATCGATTTAGCTATTTGATATACAACGATTGGTCATTTTGTATCGAAGATGTGTCACAAAATTTCACAGAGTCCGAACACAGTAACGGAGTCACAACGCACAGCGAGCGTCCCGTTCACGTGGCGTCGCTCAAATTCCCGCGCGCTTTTCTCGGCGGCAGATACAAAAGACGTGAAAATTCCTACCTTAACTGTCGGTCCGCGTACAGCACGGTCGATCAGGCATAGAACTCGCGCACACCGAACAGCACGTAAGAAATCATGGATCACAGCCAGGCTCCTTATTTCCCGCCCTTTTGGTCTCCGTTCGAACTGGTGGAAAAACAACGCACACCCTCGTTCGAGCACCTTTTATATTTAATTTATCGCACGTCGCACCGCTAATCGCACCGTCTACCAAACTATCAACGATCACACGCGTTCTCCAGTCACACGGAATTATAAATAAACTTAATGATCACTGATAATTATCCTCGCGTCCCTACGAACGTCGATCGCTACGATGGGCAGGAATGGCAAGGTCCCCATTCAATACCGGGCACGTTTCGCGAGCTGTACGATCGGACGTAAACAACATAGCATGCAACAACCATACCGTCACGGCGCCACGGCACAAACTGACAGGCTGACGAGAGCCTCGAGTTGCTCGAAGGAGAGAAGCGGCTCGGCTTAGAGGGAGGAACAGAGAGGGGTGGGGACCAGTTACGTGTTCCCCTCTCGTTCTAACCAAACGATCGTTCAATCTCGCCGCGTCTCGCTTCCTCGCGTTCTATTGCCACCTAGTGGCGGTCTCGCAAACTCGTTCTCGGCTACGGGCCTCCACCTCCCTTCGACCGACATCGGAGGGGGTGAAGCACGTGGGGCTGCCAGAGAGGGAGGTTCAGGGCGCGAGCGCAACGGGCTTTCGCGGATAGATGCTTCGACAAAACCTTGCCTTCGAATCAAGTTCATGCGATTATGTATTACGTTTTTTCGGGTTAACCCCTTTTGTTGTAACGTTGTATCATGGTTCGATTTGGATATTTACGTAAGTTCGCTACTGGTAATGATTAAAAGAATTGCGGAGCTATATGAGACTTATAATTTATTTGATTTGAGGTTGTGTTAGTTGTCTTTGACTGAAGTAATTGTCGAAGAGATCTTAGGGTAGGGGATTAATATTCAACCCTTAAGACATTGGCGACAGTAGACATAACAGATGTATGGTTAAATGCAATGATAGATGTAAACAGATAGCATGAAGTAAGAAAGATGGAAGAAGGATAATGTTATAGTGATATTATGGGGCAGGTCGTGGACTTGTGCAACCGTGGAGGAGGGGGTTAAAAGTATAGTGAATTAATTGAGTAATGGTGTGTATAATAGTATGATGGTATAATAGTGCAATAGTAGGGTGATATAATAACATGGTAGAATTTTAGTGTAATAATAATACAGTGGCATAGGAATGTAACCATGTAATCGTATAATAGTGTAATAGTATAGTAGTACAGTAGTACAGTAGAACAGTAACATAGTAGTACAACAGTACAATAATACAGTAGTATACAAGTACTACTTCCATACCACTATATTCAATGATACCATAGTATTGTACTATACTACCTTAATAGTATAATACTATATTACCATATACTCCTAAACAACACGATAAATAAAGCAATAGAACATCAAAACATCAGTATAGTACCGCAAACGTCCACCAAAATAAAGAAACACCAGAATAGTAAAATCTCTCCAAATACCATTGAACCCAAACGAACAAATCTGCGCCAAAACTTTCTTTAAAATGTTTATTTATGAATGAACGCACACAGCACATTTCGCAAATGAACGGAAACTTCGTGTTTTGTCCGGTTACTATACATTGTTCGAAACACACGGAGTACGGGAGAGAAGAGGGGGGGTGAGAGGCCAGGTTGGGGTGAGGTTGCAAAATATGTTGTAGAAATGGGGTGGCCGATGAATGCGGTCGCCCGTAGACTAGGGATTTTATTGATCTTTTTTCCAGCCCACGCTCTAGCAAGCGGGGGTGGGCAGGCAGCCCGCGTACACGCGCGCACGCTTAATTAAGCGGCCGGACTTACGTCGCGTATACCTCCGTGTACGCTTCATCGAACAGGCCACTACCTCTGTTTCGACGATCGACTGAAATCCCGCTCGACCAACGCCGATCGATTTGCGGCCAACTTTCGAACCATTGAAATTATACGGACCGACTTGCACCGGTTTATACATTCAATTTTGCATTGTCGCCTGTTGGCACTTGTCGACGCTTGGTTCTGCGAATTTAGCTTTCGTTGCTTTGCACTTCATTTCTATTACGAATTACGGAATTTATAATATAGGAAGGGGCTGCTGAATTGAATGTATTGTAACAGTGTGGGAGATGTGACTAATATATTCTTCATTTATTATAAGTAGTAAATAAATCAAGATATGTGTATCAAGGTATGTATATGTATATCAAGATATGTGTATGTCAAGGTATGTATATGTATAACAAGATATGTGTATATCAAGATATGTATATGTATATGTATATCAAGATATGTATATGTATATGTATGTCAAAGTATGTGTATATCAAGATATGTATATGTATATGTATATCAAGGTATGTGTATATGAAGATATGTATATGTATATGTATGTCAAGGTATGTGTATATCAAGATATCTATATGTATATGTATATTAAGGTATGTGTATATCATGATATGTATATGTATATGTATAACAAGATATGTGTATATCAAGATATGTATATGTATATGTATATCAAGACATGTATATGTACATGTATGTCAAAGTATGTGTATATCAAGATATGTATATGTATATGTATATCAAGGTATGTGTATATGAAGATATGTATATGTATATGTATGTCAAGGTATGTGTATATCAAGATATCTATATGTATATGTATATTAAGGTATGTGTATATCATGATATGTATATGTATATGTATAACAAGATATGTGTATATCAAGATATGCATATGTATATGTATATCAAGGTATATGTATATCAAGTTATGTATATGTATATGTACATCAAGCTACAGATATTCAGTCAATATACTTAGTGAATATATTCAGTCAAACTATTAATCTAAATTATAAGATCCACCAAAAATGTCCAATCAACCTATGTTTAACAAAACTTGAAAACAACAAAGAACGTTCTACATGCACATTAATAAAATATAACTTTAAGAATCACCCAAAGTTGAACATGAAGATTGTTTATCCCCCGTCTGATTATAATCTAATAAATAGTGAAACGTTCGTTTAACACCCTCCGCGAAGGGTGTCATAAGGGTGCGAAGATTCCAGCTAATCCAAACGAGTGAATGTAAATCATGAATAATACACGCGAACGGAAAGCAACGAGGCTGACATTAGTCAGCCGATTCGTAGCGGGATTCTTAATCCAGGGACTGATCGATTCTTCGAGGCGTCATCGTTCACGAGGATTTATCGTTATCGCGGCCCCGAAGGCCCATAAAATTGCGAGAATCGTGAGATATTGTGTCTTGTCACTTTCGTGCTTCGGCACGCTCGATCGCGGCTGCCTGGGCCACCGCGAACCATCCAGATTCGGATTAATGTTTATGGCGCCCCAGAGTACACCAGCCCCTTCACGCTCTATAGTATAACAAGCAGACAAGTATTAAGAATCGATAGCTGCGATGATTCAACCTTATTACTTATCGCACGTCTTTTGTTACGCTCGTTATCTCCGGAATTGTTGTTGACGGATCATTTACTGGGGGGCGTGGTAAGATACTTGCGACATGGTTTGATGACTCAAATAAATGATTAGGAAAGTTTAGACTTAGATTCTTATATTGATAATTTAGTATAGATTGTTAATATCTTAGTAGTGATGATATGTGGAGGTTGTCATATTTCAGTATGTAATGTACAGTAATAGGTGCAGAGAATAGAGGTTATGTTGACATGTTGGTTTTGAGGTTATGTATGTTCTAAATAGCGATTGTTAATGTCCTCAGCTAATATTTCTGCTATCATAATTGTATATGATGTTATAATATAAAATATAGAGTATCAGCATAAATTATGACTTGTATTATAAAGTGGCTGAAATTATGAACATGTGAAAATCTCAGAAAATCTTGCAGGATTGAAAATTATAGAGTATCAACATAAACTATGACTTGTATCATAAGTTGGCTGAAAGTGTGAACATGTTGGAATCTCATAAAATTTTGAAGAATTAGTTGTCAATTTTTAAATTTGAATATTAAGAAATTTGACAATGTGTGAGTCTAACAACTGAAAATTTGTTCCCCAAATTTATAAATTTAACAATCTATAACCTTGTGAACTCAGGCCTCTCAAAATTAACAAAACTTCGGAATTCGAAAAATTTGACAGTCCATTTCGAAACCAACCCCACCTCATAAAACCCTAAAATTTATTATCAGAACGTGACCACCGTCCACTTTTCCAAGAGAACACGAAAGTGCTTGAAAAAGGATTCGACCAGCATCTCACAACCAGAAGAAGATTTAAGAGCGTTGTAAAACAGGGAAACACGTTGTCCTACTGAAGAGGAAGCAATGTCCTTTTGACCGGATTTTCTCTCCCCGATGCCAACTGGGAGTCAAAAGAAAAATGTTCCTTTGAAGGACAAAAGTTTGCACCACTGACACAGTGACCTGCTGTGCAGTCGTTCCTTCGTCGATTTTAAATGTTCTTGTACGGTAGCCAAGATTTACAACGATCATAAATTACCCGGAGGATACAAAGGTGAGCTTCTAACGAGGGAGAACGTTTCAATGAGGGTTGATTTTTTTTGGGGGCAGTCTAATCAGATCTGACACGCTGGGGATTCTGCGAAAGGGAATTTTAAAGAATTGTGCGGAGGAAAATTTGATAAGGTTTCGTAGAGGGAGGTCAAGATCTTGGGGAAATCTTGGGAGAAGGAAGGGAAGTGTAGATGCGAGGTGGAGAATTTAGAAATTTGGGAATTTGGAGATAGGGAGATGGAGATTTGGGACTTGGGAGATTTGGGATTCGGGAGATTTGGGATTCGGGAGATTTGGGATTCGGGAGATTTGGGATTCGGGAGATTTGGGATTCGGGAGATTTGGGATTCGGGAGATTTGGGATTCGGGAGATTTGGGATTCGGGAGATTTGGGATTCGGGAGATTTGGGATTCGGGAGATTTGGGATTCGGGAGATTTGGGATTCGGGAGATTTGGGATTCGGGAGATTTGGGATTCGGGAGATTTGGGATTCGGGAGATTTGGGATTTGGGAGATTTGGGAGATTTGGGATTTGGGAGATTTGGAATTTGAGAGATTCAGAATTTGGGAGATTTGGAATTTGGGACATTTGGAATTTGAGAGATTTGGAATTTGGGAGATTTGGAATTTGGGAGAGTTGGGGAATTTGAAGATTTAGGGAGTAGGGGATTTGGAGATTCAGAAATTTAGAGATTTATGAACTTGCAAATTTAGAAATTTGATAATCCAATGATTTAAAAAATTAAGACACAACCTTCAAGAACATAATACATCCTACTAGTCCTTACCTCACCCAAATTCTTATTTACCAAAAATCACCATTATCTCCAAACGTTCCATTAGAACATCTAAAACGATGTAAACTATTTTTCCTCGAAATTTTCCAAGGCCATCGTGGGTCTAATCGCTTCGAAAACGTACCATCACACGAATTGGTCCTGTCGACACACTGACCTGGTCTATGTCGGAGTCAGGATTCGGTCCCTGGCGGCGATAGCCAATGTTGAACGTGGTAGCGAAGATTTACGGGCGTCATAAAGCGGTGAAAACGGTTAGCGCGGGTAAGTTCGGTCGACGGGGCGGTTTTATTTCCACCATACGTTCGCCACTGTATTCGTAGAAGGGAAATGTGCTAAAGTAACAATGAAACGCGCGATTTCAGCGGCCCGGTAACTTTCTTGCTTCTGCTTATTTCGGTTATGTGTATACGGTTAGGTATACAAGTATAAAGTATAATTATACATCTGGATGATGTATGGTGGGGACTCTGTTATGACGATGGGGACTATAAAAATTGTTACGATGTGCAGAATGTTTATGGTAAAGTAACTTGGTTGAATCATTATGTTCAGTGATGGGTACAAATTTAAATTTGTTAAGAATTATTAAAAAATGTATACACTAATTGTACTTTTAAATGTAGCTACTAAATACACGTACTTTAAATGTAGCTGCAGCTGCATATATTATATGTATGTGCAGGTGCAATTATGTTATATGTATGTGTAGCTACAATTATATTATATATATGTGTAGCTACAATTATATTATATGTATGTGTAGCTACAATTATACTATATGTATGTATGTTGGTATTATATTAGACATATGTGTGTTACAATTATATCATATGTATGTGTAGCTACAATTATATTATATGTATGTGTAGCTACAATTATATTATATGTATGTGTAGCTACAATTATATTATATGTATGTATGTTACAATTATATTATACGTATGTGTGTTACAATTATATCATATGTATGTGTAGCTACAATTATATTATATGTATGTGTAGCTACAATTATATTATATGTATGTATAGCTACAATTATATTATATGTCTGTGTAGCTACAATTATATTATATGTATGTGTAGCTACAATTATACTATACTATATATATGTATATACTAATATACACATATACATGTATTGATGTCTACATGAATTAATAATAAAATAGTCAAATAATTTGTACTTGCATAAAAGAATTGTATAAACAAAGAAGGTAATAGAATTGCATAAACAAACAAGGTAATAGAATCGTACAAACAAATAAAGAAGAATCGTATAAAATGTAAGCTGTCCCTTTCCGGAGTTGAATACAAGCCAAAGAATTCGTTTCGTACATGCTTATCGTTCCAACATAAACATCCCAAACTGAGCGCACTCAGTGATTCTCTTATTCTTTACGTTTCCCCTCGCAATACCAAATATTCAACGATGCTCGCAATTTATCATAAGAGAAGTTGACAAAGTTGTATATACATTGAACACGACTCGCATAGGGAGAAAACTAATCAACGTACACGGGAAACTATTAATCCACGATAATATTCAACGTTGGTATTCGCAATTATCGAACGTATTTTCTGTTGCTTTCTGTACCATTTCTACTTGGCTGTTCCATTACGCAAATAGCACCGGTTTTTATCTAATCACCGAGGTTAAGCAAACAAACTTGTCGGGAAAAGCACTTAACGAATTTCCTGGTTTTCTTGCTGATAAAAGTTGGCTTTGTCATCGACTGATTATTCTGTTGAAATCGTATTACGTTTCGTGGAAAATTTGTGCATTGATTTGGGAGATTTGGGGATTTGGGAAAATATGGAAATGATGGTTTGGATTTGGGGTGTTTTGGCGAAATTTAGGGATTAGGGACATGGGATTTCGGAAATTTAGAATATTGGGAGTTTGGAGGGTTGGGAATTTGGAGTTTAGGAATTTTGAGGGTTTGGGGATTTTTAAATTTTGGGAATTTAGAATTTCGGGATTTTTCAATTTTAGGAATTTGAGAGTTTGAGAATTTTGGGACATTTTACTCTTGGAAGTTTGGAATCTTGAGATATTTTAATTTTGGAAGTTTGTAATCTTGAGATATTTTAATCTTGGAAGTTTGGAACCTTGAGACATTTTAATTTTGGAAGTTTGGAATTTTAAGACACTTTAATCTTACAAGTTTGGAAATTTGAAACTTCATCACATTACGAATTTTCAGATTTTTAAACCTTACAAGTTTAGAATTTTTGAACTTCATATTTTCTCCCTCTTCAACATTCAATTTACCTTATCACCTCTCCAAAAACCTGCCTCCTAAAAATCATCACCGTATCTACCCCCATTTTCCCTCATCAACCCCCATAATTTCCCTGGCCGAGCATAAACAGGAAATTCCGCCACATTTACCGAAAGGCAGGTGAGATGCAGAGCAAGGAAGAAACGCAAGAACGCGATGATTTTTTTCCGCTGTTAATGAAGCTGTCCCCGACCCTGCGGTAAACGACGAGGCATTAGCGAGCACGCTCGGTTAGCCGTGGTAGCGAGTTTCTCTCTTCAGCTTGTACGACACCGCAATTACAATAAACCGGCAGGGTCTTGCTACCAGCAGACCAACCACCGACAGTCTGTCGTTCCACCTTCCGCCTCTTCCTTTCTCTTCGGGGTGTTCTCGTAGGTCGAACGCGAGCTTCGCGCTACTGCTGGCTAGAGGCTTAAATTAAATCCGGCTAATGTAACCGTCGGGTATATTAGATCTCTTGTCTGCGGGCGTGTGTCCTTCCCCTTTTGCGTACCGCAGCCACGATTGGTTCGCGACAGACTCTCGAGAGCTGCTAGATGAAGAGACCCTCGCTCAGAATCTTTGATCCTCTTCTTCGATGCTGGCTGGGACCTTTACTGGTATTTACGACTCCTCTTCGATCTACCTTTATTTCATAGCAATTTTAGAGATTGGATGTCGAGGATGCCTCGAGGATTAGGATTAGATATATCAAGGGTGGCTTTTCTGTTTTGTAGATATTCTAGGATTTGATATTTTCGGATCTTGAAGTGTGTTCAAATGGATCATCAAGTTTGTAGGTAATAGATTTCTGGATTTCCACATTTCTATATCGTCTAATCATCATCAAGGGTTGCTAAGTACTGTCACTATATTTCTAGGGCATCCAAGTTATGTGTTCAAATGGATCATCAATTTTGTAGGTACTAGATTCCTAGATTTCCACATTTCTATATCATCAAATCATCATCAAGGGTTGCTAAGTACTGTCACTACATTTCTAGGACATCCAAGTTATGTGTTCAAATGGATCATCAATTTCTAGGTCCTAGATTTCTAGATTTCCACATTTCTATATCATCAAATCATCATCAAGGGTTGCTAAGTACTGTCACTACATTTCTAGGACATCCAAGTTATGTGTTCAAATGGATCATCAATTTTGTAGGTACTAGATTTCTAGATTTCCACATTTCTATATCATCAAATCGTCATCAAGGGTTGCTAAGTACTGTCACTACATTTCTAGGACATCCAAGTTATGTGTTCAAATGGATCATCAATTTCTAGGTTCTAGATTTCTAGGTTTCCACATTTCTATATCATCAAATCATCATCAAGGGTTGCTAAGTACTGTCACTACATTTCTAGGACATCAATTCTGTTCGTCCTCAAACTCTTTATGTTTCCAAATTCCTAGAGTGCCACATTTAGAGTTTCAATTTAAGAATTTAAAGAATATCAATTCTTCACAATACCTGACAAACTATCTATCAACTTTTATAGACAAACTACAACAACCTTGTAATTAGACATGAGGAGTCTCATAACAAAATTCATTCTTCATACTAACAATATAACTCCAATGTAACCATGTTAATTTACAATATTGTTCATATACAATTCATCCACAAATAGAACTAGCTTCATCCACAAATAGAGGAGCCTCATAACAAAATTCATTCTTCATACTAACAATATAACTGCAATGTAACCATGTTAATTTACAATATTGTTCACATACAATTCATCCACAAATAGAACTAGCTTCATCCACAAATAGAGGAGTCTCATAACAAAATTCATTCTTCATACTAACAATATAACTCCAATGTAACCATGTTAATTTACAATATTGTTCATATACAATTCATCCACAAATAGAACTAACTGATTAGAATTAGAGGTGGTCACTAATAAACCACGTAATCTAATACGACAACTTTACATGTAGTTCGATTAGTAAATAAACGGTTAATCGTTTCGAACAACTCCGTCGAGAAGTTTCGAATGCCGACTCAAAGTGGATTTACTCGATCCAAATGCATTACCGTCGAGAAGCAGCGACCCAGCAAAGAGTTTGTCGCCCAGGATTAATTAGCGATTCGATCACGAGGCATCCAATGCCGGGAAACAACGTCCTCCGGATTCCCTTTGATCGTCCTTCATCTCCGTTTCCTTCTCTTTACTCTCTTTGGTTATCCTTTCGCGGGGACTCGCGAGGACTCGTTCGACGAGGTGCAAGCCATGTACGCGTGGCACGATCGTAACAAAGCTTCAAAGCTGAAATTAGCCACGGAATAAGCGGGGAGGTCTTTTGATGCTCGCAATTTCCCTACTGGAAACGTCGCGACAGGAGCGAACGGGGACAAGAAAAGCCTTGTCATTCTATTTCTTCGCCCTTTCTGTTCATCGCAAACATGTTTGATGAAAAAATTCTGCTGCACAGAGCTCATTGGTAATTACGGAGGGTGTATACAACCCTCCTTGGACAAGTCCAAGAATGACATATTTTTGCATCTTCAAATTTACTGGTTTACAAATTTAAACATTTCCGAAATAGTTAAATTTTTCTGTTTGCAAATGTACTTTCACAACCTTGCAATTTATGTTCAAATCAGAATTTGACAATTCCTCCACATCACTATTATCCTTAAGGAAGTTTACTTTGGTTCTTGCTAATTTGTTACAGTATGTTAGTTCCTGCAGAGTTCTACCTATGCAAGGTACACCAACGCGTAACCTCCACGCTGCCCACTTGGAAGGTAATTGACGAAACAACCGAATTCAACAATATACCGTGTATATTTAAGGCAACAATATCCGTTTATCTCCGCACCTCCGCGTATCGATCTGTCGTATCGTCCGTGTACAACCGTCCGGTAAACACGTTAAGAAAATACGAAGCGGGCAAGATGTGCATCAGCTCAACCAGGTGCAAAATAAACTCGTCTATTTATCGTGCTCGTATGCCGGGTTTTAAGCGTGGTCGATAGGAAAGTATTACGCTCGCCTCTGCAATGTTTTCCCCGCGAGTTTGATGTTGTTTGCGCACGATGGAGGGAGGCTGGAGGTCGACCGGCATAAAGCCGGCGTACGAACGGAGATTTTATTGGAAAACGGAAATCCGTTCTCGCGTGGGTGCCTTCGGCGGGGGGATTCGAATAAATTGCGCGCCTTACGGACGCCCCGATCGCTGAAGAGCACTTCTACGGGCAAATTTTTATCAAGTCGCGCGCGACACTCCAGGCGGACGCCTTGCCGCGCGACGAACAGCGTGTTTACGGCTTAAACCTCGGCATTACCTGCTAAACGCCCTTCGCACGGTGTCTCCTCGACGTATTTCGTTTCATCTCGTATGCAAATCGAGGCCCTACACGGCTTCCAACCGTTGTTCTCCATTTTTTAATACCTAACCAAGTAATGGCCGCTGCGCGATATTCTTCACTTTTCTAACCACGTTGGCAACATCGATTCTCTTCAAATTTTGTATTGTTACTGAGGAGACCAACAATAATAACATTCCAAAGCTATAAGGTGCAACTCTGCAAGATAAAGGAGATTGAGGTTATGATACGTATATGGTCACTTAACCTACAATTTTATCGACAGTCGCAGTTAACTCATTATTTCTGCAGTATTAAGATAAAAGAAGTTTAAGTGTTATGAGAATTTTGCATTTACTGATGATAATTGTACTGAAAATTGATAAGAATTGGTATTAAACTGAAAACTCAATCGTAGTGCAAATACACATGTGTGAATACTAAGGTGCGTCATGGTGCGTCGCGTGACAAGTGTCAATAATGTTACCCAAGAATTAATACTGATATCCACAATTTATCCAACAGCAAAAATACACATAAAATTGCTAAATTATGTAAATAACTCCTCAAAATAACTAAACAGTCATCAAAATTATTTTAAAACTACATTTCCAGTAAAGTGAATTTGCACACATAGAATTTATAACCCTGTTATAACTCGTGAACGAAATTGAATTTCAATAATTATAACACGTCCATAGTATGTATTACAAAGAATAAAATTAATTTAATCAGAAGTTCTTCAGCGATAAAAATGTGAACAGCATAGAATTCGAAGCAATCGAGACTCGTTTTAATTATGAAAATCGACAAGCACGCGGGAAGAATTTTGAAAAACGCGTCCACCACCAATCGCTGGTTAACGTTGTTTACATTATTCATTAAATACTTTCACCATTTACATAAATACCCTGTCCCGTCGGGAAAAAACAACACGAACGACCACTCTGTATGCAAAGTACGAATTATTTGCTGGCTGCACATGGTTGCAGCCACGATGAAATTCATGATTTTAGGGAGATCTCTTTATCGATTTGGAAACGATTATTGCTTTGCATTTCGTTTTTATTGTTATCATTCGAAATGTGTAAAGGGAAAATGTATTTAGAGACTTTCAAATGTGATATATAGGTACAAAATAGGTACACAAATTGTTCTTTATTCTTTATTAATTGTTAGACACGAAGTAAAAAAAAATGTACAATACGATCTAAGATGTGGCCCTGAGTTATTAGAATTGTTACCAAGATAGAAAAGAACATATCTCAAACCACAAATGTAATTTCTTCAAAATTATGTTCTTCAACAAAGACCAATAAAGATCACCGTTCAATAAGTAAAAAAATAATTGAAATTTCAACACGAAATTTCACTCAAACCAATAATTCTTCAAGTCAAATTTTCCTCTCAAACATCGTCCATACCCTTATGTTCAATTCATCGACAAGATCGTTCTCAGGACCAAAAGAACGATTACGGTCCGAAGATAAAACGAAGGTTGTTCAAACGAGAGCATCATTTCGACCCTTCGCAATCAGGGATCATCCATAAATCTACGTAAAAGCTGGGTCGTTTAATAATTTACACGAGATGGTCGATTCGATCGTGACTTCATAAGTCAGAACGAAGTTACCTGCGTACATACATGCTGGCCAAATAATAACAGCCACCCTCAGGCTAAAATAACCTTCGTACTCTCTCTTCCAGGTGTATCTAACGCCACTGGTTCACCTTGATTTGTATAACTCATCCTTGCCTTCTCTTTCATTCTCTACCCACCGACAATCGCTCTTCGTAACCCGTATTCAGCTGGCCATAATTTTCGCCAACCCTGGCCGAAATCACGACAACCCATCATCGGATCGCAGTTGGATAGTGTTCGCTACGTACATGGTTTCTGGGGAAAATGGCGGATAGACTCTTTATTGAGGGTTTGGGAATTTCTAAGTTTGTTGTTAATGGAAATTTGGAGATTTGGATATTGGTGGATTTGGGGAGTTGGAAATTTGAAAATTTGGGCTGTTGATGTGTGGGGAGTTGGGGGTTTAATATTTAGGTATTTGGATGTTGGGGATTTAGGAATTTGGGAATTTGGGAATTTGGGAATTAGGGAATTGGGGAATGTGGGAATTGGGGAATGTGGGAATTGGGGAATGTGGGAATTGGGGAATGTGGGAATTGGGGAATGTGGGAATTGGGGAATTAGGGAATTGGGGAATCTGGGAATTGGGGAATGTGGGAATTGGGGAATGTGGGAATTGGGGAATGTGGGAATTGGGGAATGTGGGAATTGGGGAATGTGGGAATTGGGGAATATGGGAATTGGGGAATGTGGGAATTGGAAAATGTGGGAATTGGGAAATGTAGGAATTGGAAAATATGGAATTGGGGAATGTGGGAATTAGGAAATGTGGGAATTGGGAAATGTAGGAATTGGAAAATATGGAATTGGGGAATGTGGGAATTGAGAAATGTGGGAATTGGGAAATGTAGGAATTGGAAAATATGGAATTGGGGAATGTGGGAATTTGGGGATTTGGAAATTTGGACCTGTGTAGATTTGTGGATATAGAAATTGGGAGACATGGGTCACTGATATATGATCAGTTGGGGATTTGAATTTGGTCATCGTTGCACTTCAGTATATAGGAATTTGGAAACTTATGTTACTCACATATGAAAATTGCAGAATTCATTTTGGAAATTTTGAGGTACTGCTATATCAGGAGTTGGAGATTTGAAAAAAGGAGAATTTAAGTATTTGTTAACTAAGAGTCTAAAAATTAAAAAAATGTGAACTCTTCATATCCACAAAAAGAACACCTTGTATACCCCTCCTATACCTTGTATACCTATAACCCTTATGTGCCTTTATCTTCCTGTTTCCATCTTCCGTTCTCCAGCTCGTAGCTCTTCCTCTCAAATGTCCGTGTTCAGGAACAATTTGCCGGAACCAATAAACAGGGCGCGTAACGAATGTCGAGAGAAGTATTTACGAAGTTCGGTTGCACCCACGTCAGAAACAGCGGTCCACTTGGAGTTTCGTGGCCGGCTCTCTGTTGCACCCTCTCTTGTTCACCCTCGAAACGAATCGAGATTCAGACAATACGTTGCACTTTCGACGCGGCCAGCCGCACAGACACGCACACGCACGTGCGTGCCAATCCATTATCCGAATTGGCTTATTGAAATTTCTCCTCGCTGACGGCCAACGGATGGAGATTCGCCCGTTCTGCTCCGCCACTTAAACAGCTCGCTCGTTCCGATTCACCAAGGTGAAGGGTGTACGTGTACTACCATCGACACACCGCGTTATTGGTATGGGGTGTTTGGGATGCTGGGTTAAGAAGGGAGAACCGTTCGTTATTTAATCTCCTGACTTACCGTGCTCGTTTAATTATTGCTCGCTGGCGGACCTTTGCTTCGACGAAATTAACGCCGATTCGATTAGGGTTCGACACGTGACATTAGATTTAATATAATTAAGTGCACATTCAAGAATGCAAGCCATTGTAACTATTATGTATAGTTGCATTATATGGACTTTAAATATTAGGGTTGGTAAGAAAATTTTTTTATGAGAAAAGAATATTTGTTATTGATGATAAAATTTCAAACTTGTGTCATATGTATTGATCATGAAATATTAATGCAAATGCATACTGTCTCTCTATTGGACAGTTCTGAAATGTACATTTTTTAATATTTTCGATGGAAGGTATAATAGCTATGTTCATGTAGTAGCTCCAGAAGATTTGTTACAGTCATCTTCACTAAATGTATTTCATAAATAGTGTCATTTAAATATTCATATTATAAGGGTTGTATTAAATGTCAATCTATGTAAACATTACATAGTACATAACATTTCTTTAAACAGTACTACAACAGTAAAACAAGTACATCTTTCGAAACATCTTCAACCTCAACCGAAAAGAGCGGTCGTAAATAAAAATTCAAGCACCCTCAACAGAAAATCAACATCGTCGGTTTCTCCGGTGTACGAGGCGGTGATAAACACGTCTCAATTTATCCGGAAAGTTTTCGGTACCACGAATCCTTCTGGAAAATGTCCCGACCACCTCCCTGTGTTTCACGGTACTTAAAGGATGCCCCTCGATCTGTCTTTCCGCGAAGCATCGTGCTTTTCAACGTAAACCTCGAGGAAAGAGGACAGAACTGTCCGACGAGTCTGGATCTCGATGTGCTGCGTTCTCTCCTTAACATCGGCCAAACAAATAGACGAATATTTATGCGAGTTTTCAAGCAGGAGCACCGTCGGACGCCAACGGTGGCAGACAGGCGCTCAACGGTCGACGATGATTTTACCGTTGGCCCGGGTAAACTGACGTCAGTCACAAAATTAAATGGCGAGCCTGTGGCTCGTTGAACGGACCCGTCTGCTGTTCGAACGACGTGAAAAAACACCGGCTTCCCGAACCTCGCGAACGAAACAAATGGCCCGGCGTTTAGAGTTTAAACTCTATCGCTGCAGTTGTTGCTGGTTAACCGGTTGTTCGTGGATTGTGAACAAGCGCACCGAAAAATAATAGTCGACATATTTCACGATTCTATTTTTTTTTTTACTCTTTATTTCGTTTATATCAGCTGCTCCGTTTCAAACTTGCAATTGGACTCTGATCGATTCGTCTAATTTACGGGCAGATTTCGTTGCTTCGATAGGATATTGCAAATGGCGATGTAACATGTGCCGATTTAGTATGTGGTAATTTTTTTGTGCGTGGCACTCGTAGGAATATAAGGCTTGGTAATTTAACGTATCATAATTCGACGCGTGACAATTCAGCACGTGGCAATAAAATGCGTAGTCATTCGACAGATGATAATTTAATGTGTGATAATTCAACGCGTGGCGATACAACACGTGGTAATTCTGGGAGTGGCAATTTGATACGAGACAACTCGGTGCGTCGAAATTTGACGTGTGATAGTACAGAAAGTGGCAATGTGATGCGTGGCGATGTAACGCGTGGCTATATGACGCGTGGCGATATAATACGTGGCACTACAACGCGTGGTGATATAACACGTGATGATATAACGCGTGGCAATGCAACACGTGACAATACAACGCGTGGCAACATAACACGTGGCAATATAACGCGTGGCGATATAATGCGTGGCAATATAACGCGTGACAAATCGGCAACTTGAATTACAACTTAAATTACATTAAATTGCTCAAATTAAAACCGTGAAGCTTGAATAAATAATGTTTGCAAATATATCCTAAATGTCATGAATGTAATTGTCAGAATAATTTCCGTTCCACCTTCATTAACTACCCCGAGCAAAGCTGTTCAGAAAGAAATTATGCAGCGATTCAAAAAACAGTTACATATCAGAAAAAGGTCCAGTCGCGATATCGTTTGGGACAATCTCTATCCGGAACAACAGCCAGTGTCATTTTTAAATTCAAATCTTGCACGGAACGCGGAGATGGTTCGTAGACGCGGAATGAGCTCGGCGGAGGAACGGTCCAGAGGGGAGCCGGGACACGTGTTGTTTTTTACGAAGTAGAAGGAGGAGAATTCAAGGCACCCCGTGTATCCAACGCTCGTAAATAATACCAGTCTGTATATTTGAATACCCCTGACGGATCCCGCATGCCACTTGGGAAAGCTCCACTGCCGTTTTATTCCGTCGTGTACACGGCTCCTTACCGTGCTTACGCTCGTTTATTTGTGCGTCCAACACGCGTACACGGTACGCAACGCACAGAAGCCGCCGCAGAGGGGCGGACATCCCCGGATTCTTTCCTTTTGTTTATACGCTGCAACGTCAGATTTAATGGAACGAATTCTCCGAGTTACGAGAAAAACAGTCGGTTTGGGAGCGCGGAATTCGAAAATCCTGCTGCAAGGACCAACGTCCGACGATAATTCACGCGACGCGATGCCCCGTCGGGGCTTAGCCGAACGCTCGCTGACAGCTCGCAAGTGGAGTAAGGTAGCTTTTGTACAGCGTGTAATCTCGTTATTAATGAGAATCGCGGAATATTTGTCGCGTGCGAAGATATGATGCATGGTGATACGAGCACTACAATGTGCAGTAGCTGGCGATCTATTTACGATCGACAATACCTTTATTTTAACACTTTGCATTGTGGAAATTTCCTGCTTTGTTAATTACGCTTTTGGTCACTGTACTGTGTATTAGTAATATCACATTTAATTACGCGATTATATATGTCAAGCGGTTGTACTGTGATCTAATAGCATCTATGTGGGTCTAATTAGATGTCCTACATAATATACATTAGGTTGAATAGCCTGTAACCTATATGTTAGATGGTTATATGTTCGATTAATTGTTAAGAGATAGATTAGACTAGATTTCTAGTTGATGCAGTCAGAAACATTTACCTCAAATTCCTCCCGAATACTGTAGCATTGAAAACTAAATAAGAGAATAGTCTTTTCAGTTCAACCCACAAAACATCCCCCATAAGACCATCAAATTCGGAAGATGAAATCGACAATCAATAAACATACCATACCCGAAATTTTCCACAATTTCCATAATCACTCGAATAAAACGCTACCACCGAAATAAAAGAGTCGAGGTGTTTCTCGTCGGTGAAAGAGTCCCGTCGACCGCGTCCCTTTTCAGAGTCACCAGAGTGCAATAATGCCGGATATTACTTTCCATCGGTTGCTCGTAAGACAACCTGTTACATATTCCATCGATAAAACGTTACTCCCGCATTACGAGAAACATTTGCCGACCTCCCCGAGGACGTAGACACACGCTTCAAGGAGATGATTCCGCGAAAGGAGGGTGGCCACCCCCGTCGCCTTCGAAATCATATTTCACGTCGGTCGATGCGAGATTAATAACGGCCAGACACGTTTCGATTTCCCAGAAGTACCTGTCGGCCCAACCCCGCACGGCATTATATCGTTTGACGAGAACCCGAAGAAAAGCGCAAAGCTCGCCCGCCGGACCGCCGAGGGCAGTCGAGCGGAGAAACGATCCTGACGATGGTTAATTACCAGCAGGATGGTGGTTGGAACTGATTTTTCCGCGGCGTAAACGAATCTGCCATAAACACGGTCCTCTGGAAGCCTGAAAGGAATACCCTCATTGTTTTGACCCATTGTCTACCACCCTACGATTAGATCTTCTGCTTTGAGACAACCGTCTCCTGCCGGGCCAATTATACTTGTGTCTTTAATTAAATGCGATCTATGCATCACATCTCGTGCGAGATTTGATTTTATTCCGTGTTTGATGAACTTGTTGCTTGATGTCCCGTTATCAACTTACTCTTCAACTTTGAGGAGTGTCATCGCCTATCTCAGAAGGGTCTGACTGCCCCTGGTGAGCTTTGAGTGTGCAGAATTTATATTGAAATCATGAATATTTACGAGGTTCAATTGTATATGTAGTTTTTAAGACCTCTTGATCAAGTAAATTACAACACAACTTGTAATTGAAATTAGCAAAATTACAAGTGTTATTACAGAATGTAATGTGACTGAATTAAAATTAGGTATAAGGTAAAACGAGACTAAGTAACCCAAGGGGTGGTAAGTGAAGAAACCTAAGTCTTTCAGTCAGAACAAAATATTATCCTTGATGATATCTATTTATCGTTGATGATATCTACCTATCCCTACCTAACAAATAATAATTAATGAATAACTAATATGTAAACATGAGCGTAGTTAACTAATATTCGACCAAAAATAAAGATCGTGAATGAAGCTGGTATGGTAACGGCAGAAAAAAGCAAGGAATCTGCTAAACAGTCCGTGAGCAATAAATCAAGTTTTCCTTCGGCAGAAGGAAAAGACCGGTGGAAGTGTCCAGCAGTGTTTGGCTAAAGCGCAACGGGGCGCCGGCAGGGTGAAAAGCGGTGCGAACACGGGGTAAGAAGAGGGCGGGTCTCGTTAGCCGTTGACAGGAAGGCGAGTATAGCTCATCGCGTCGAATGGTCTTCCGGTGCTGTGAAAACCACCGGCGCAAACACGTTCTGAATGTGGTCGATCGGTGGGCGTTCGGCTAACGAAACGGATGAAACGTCGACCAATTGGTCCTGCGACCAGCCACGTGGCACTGTCTCTGGGGATTTCGGGAAAAAGGGACGTTTCCCACTGGGCATCACTCGAGTTCCGATGTTTCCGTCGATTATGCGTCAATGATCTCCCTGCTGACTTGAAGACTGATGCGTTTAGTACAAGTTTAAAAAGTAAGGACGTATGAAATGAAAAATATTGGGAAATAAGATTGCTATTATTAGTAAGAAGTCATCTATTTATAATTGCTGCAAGACGTAACTTTCATGTTAACTTTGATATTCCTGAGAATAATGAAATATAAAAATGTGGGTCATTAATAGATTAAGCGATCATAGAAGAAAATGTACCTCCAAATGTTTTTGTATTCTTTTTATCAACCCCTTTGCTCCGATTCGATAGACTCGGTAAACATAATTCACCCGTCGGTATCTAAACAGCATCCGAAATATCATGTTCAGGGAGCAGCATATGCAGCATCGCAGCAAAACGTAAGAATGCTCACGACCAGGTCGAACGATCGTCTCTCCCCAAAACGATAGAGAAACGAGCGCATAATGTCCGTCGGAGGGTAGTGATTTTCAATCGGAGAACGAATATCGAAGATATCATCGATACAATAGGGTTCGGTTGGCCCGCCTTTACGGGGTATTCTCAAAGAAAATGGAAAAGGAAGACGAAACGAGAAGCTGATATCGCAGGACTTTGGTCTCTGGTACTCTGCCAGGCCCTATTTCCCGGCGATCCAGAGAGAGTGGCGGAAGTCCAGTCTGGTAAGCCGGGACCGAAGCGCAGCCTGCGAGGCTGGAAAATCTATTCTACGAACGTTTGTCATGCCTGTTATTTTACCGGTGCCTCTGGCATCCTTTTTCACCCACCGGCTACGCGATAGCTTCTGGTTACCTCCGGAATTTCACTAGACCGCTACCGTAAATCTAGGTACGCAAACCTCGATTTCGATCGGATCGCAAATATCGAATTACAGAGCACAGTATGCTATGCTACCTAATAGAGTGTTTCACCTAAATCAAATATTCAAAATTGGAAAAAATTATTTATCGAATATTCTACGGTCTTTGAACGTACATTTATAAGCTACATTTACTTTTTATTCTGTTCCAAGGTAAATTGAATCAGTTTGAAGATATTATACACACACAATATAATACACATACAATGTAAAAATTGAAGAATTTTCTATAATATGCACAGTAGTCAGAAATCAACAACAAATTAGAATGTAAAGCGCTTTGTATGTAATAGTTCGTGAACATGCAAATTAGAACATAACCTCAAAGTGCAATAATATGTGACCCGCAATTTCATGACCAGATTGTAGACAAACTGGGAGTAAATATTTTTTTGTTAGTCCCCTAGCGGTTATTTTTAGAAGATATATTTATTAGCGGGTAGACCCTCAAAAGATGTATTTACAAGAGAGAGGAGCTCGAACGCGCTAATTCACCGCACGTTTCGTGAGCGTGAAGAATTGCGCTTCGTTTGTGCGACGTGCTAGCACGACCTGCCCCTTTCCGGTCATCGTGCCGGAAAACGAAGACGAGAAATCGACCATGCTTCCTCCTCGCTCGACCGTCCATCTCTTTTTTTCTCCACGGTCCGATTTTTCGTCCTTCGTCCCTAGAAAACGACGAGGCACAACGATATTCGCTCCGTTTAAACGGAATTATTTTAATTTGCGGAACGCGGAGATTATCAGAGATTCATGAAGGAGGTATTTGATTACCATGGAAATTCTCGAAGGAATCAGACGAGGGAAAAGAAGACGATTCTTCCTTGCTCGTTGCTGAAAGCTGTTGCCAGCTTTCTTTCCTTATTTTCATGGTCCAATTTCGTAATTAAACGTCATAATTGAGGCGACGTTCATTAAGAACAGCCGCAACTTGAACAGTCGAGGGCTGTTCAATGGAACGAAAATCCTCGTTTTAGTCTCCGCTTTCTTGCTGGACTTCTTTCTACAGGAAAGATTTCTTCTTTCTCGTTTCTTCTGATGCCGTCAATGATATCGTTGTAACACGAGTTACTCTTCTTGGAAGATGCGAATTAATGTTTTGTTATTTGTTAATAGTTTAATAGTTAGTGTTAACCTCTTGTGACATTGGTAAATTAACTCTTACAAGGTGAATTAAAGTAAATCAATACCTTGAACATCACTCTTTTAGGAGTACGTTTCTAAGGGTACGTTTACACTAAACGAACAAGTACTCTTGCTTAACTACAAGATTCAAGAGTGAAAGAAAAGAGAAAGATGTTGAATTTTACGTTGGGTTTGACTCATCCAAAAATAAATTAACAGGCTTCGTTAAAAATTAAACCCATCACTACAGTTAGACCCATCACTACAATTAGACCCATCACTACATTTAGACCCTTCACTACAGTTAAACCCATTACTACTTTTCATACATGTCTAATCTATTTACCGGTTTAATTACTGTCTATGCAGACAAAACAGAAGTCAAAGTATTCCATTAAACAAACAGATAATTCTCTCAAAATCGTTTACGATCCAACGAAGATTTCCATAGGAAAAGCCACGCGTTCAGACCTCGGGGTAGTAAACGACGCCCAGCGGTCTTTCCAGGCAATCCTGGACGTTCCACGCTTGTCCCAAATTAGTTGCAGACGTTTCATTTATAATACCGCCGTCATTATACCGGTCGGACACAATGGCATTGTGCGTGGAGCTCTCTCGCCCTCGAAAAGCTCGCACCGGGAAGAACGATCCTGCATGCCGGTCCAACATACCAGATCCCTCGTTCCACAACGGGTGTGACTCGGTTTCTACCAGGCTGCATTCGTGTCCGTGTATAACGCCGACACTGTATGTAACGACGAATATTGGCCGTGAAAATTTCAACGTTTGGACCGCTTTTAATCCGAACGACCGCTGCGGTGGTCCCATACCCATTAATCGCCATGAGAAGCGATTTCGACGAATGATTCATCTGCTCGAATGGTGACGGCTGACTTTCCGACCGACGGATTTTTCGGGATACGTGCAACGGATATTAGCCCGATTAGGGGATGTAAATCCTCTTGGTCCGCATAGTTCCTGTGTGACTCGTTTCTCGCGTAATACCTTTCGATACTTTTAATTCTTAAATCGTGTTATGCTTTTTATTGCAATAATATTCAATTTTTCATTTTATGGGATTTTGTATTTTTCTTGTATGAACATTCGTTCTATGAAATGTATACGTAGTTCATTATTAAATGTACATTCGATTGTTCTTCCTAACCTCAAATATCTGGATGTTTGACTCAAGTTGTAAAATCGTAATTTTGTCAGGTATTGAAGATTGTTAAGTTTACTTACATCAAGTTTGGTATAATTTAATGGATAATCAAGGGTTGAAAAACATGTGTGACATGTGAACATACATTCAGTCACATCTTATTATATTTGTCTCTCGAAAAAATTTGCAGCGAATAATTTTAGCGAAGAATGATTGCCCCGAAGGGTTTAAGAGCGAGGCAAGTGTAGAAAGAGCATAATCGTTATCGTGAGTCTGCAGAGTCGCCGAATTCTCGTCCCTTCAAAAATTACGAGCAAAGTCTAGCGTGGCGCGATACCAGTCGCTAATAAAACGAAACCGAGACCCGGTGATTTAAATTCTGCACGTGTCCGGCCGTCGTCGAAAAAAGCTCCGCGTTATTCGTGGGTCGCGTTGCTTTTTTTCGCGCGCGAAGTCGAGATACTCTAGCGACACTGTTTTATCAGGGTCGCCGGTGGTCAACGCGTCCCGTATCGGTGCAACCGTTCAGGAATTCCTGGACACGCCCCGACGTTTAAGGCCGACCAAACTTCCGGATGCCTCGACGTCTCTCTTGGTCTCTTCCGACACCGTGAATCACGCGTTCTCTGGAAATCTCTTCCGAAACAGACCAATTAAAATACCCGCCCGAAAAACTCGAGACATCGGTGATGCGCGAACTTTGCAACAGCGTTGATAAATCTCATCCGGCCCGTGACAGATCGCCGCAAAAAAATTCGGCAACACGTGTGCGCTCACCGAGCCACCCTAACCGCCTACGATTCCGAGAATCATTAACGCCCTCGGAGATGCCGGATCGTTGAATCTAATTAATCGAACGCTAAGACGATCGATCGTGTTTTTGTGCCGTAGAGCTGAACGCTTCGGCGGTCAACATTGCTGGATATTGAGTCAGCGGAATCTACAGGTGATCTTCGAACACTGCAAGATTAGTTATACCTATTACTCTTGGCATTGTATTAATTGCAACCATTTATCTTTGTCGGGATTCCTATACATTATCTCCGGAGTATTCTTCAAATATTGGCTTGGTTTTTTACTCGGTTATTGATTCGTTTGATTAATTTTGGGCTATTTGGGAAATTGGTGGGTTGTGGTTTTTCATGTTTATTCATGGCTTCATGCTTTGGTTAAGATTGAATTTTATTGAGTTGTTGGTACATAGTTTTATAAGGCGTATCAGATGATCATTGTATTATGAACATTTTAGAGATGTATGTAACATGAACATTTTATTAGCAACATTTTGAAGATGCATGTACCATTAACATTGCACTATATGCATTTTGAACATGTATATACCATTAACATTGTACCATCTGCATTTTGAACATACATGTACCATGTACATTTTATCATCAACATTTTGAAGATGCATGTACTATTAACACTGCACTATATGCATTCTGAACATGCATGTACCATCAACATTTTAAAAATGCATATACTATCAACATTGTACCATCTGCATTTTGAACATACATGCACTATGAACATTTTATCATCAACATTTTGAAGATGCATGTACTATTAACACTGCACTATATGCATTTCGAACATGCATGTACCATCAACATTTTAAAAATGCATATACTATCAACATTGTACCATCTGTATTTTGAATATACATGCACTATGAACATTTTATCATCAACATTTTGAAGATGCATTTACTATCAACATTGCACTATATGCATTTTGAACATACATGTAACAGCAACATTTTGAAGATGCATGTACTATTAACACTGCACTATATGCATTTCGAACATGCATGTACCATCAACATTTTAAAAATGCATATACTATCAACATTGTACCATCTGTATTTTGAATATACATGCATTATGAACATTTTATCATCAACATTTTGAAGATGCATTTACTATCAACATTGCACTATATGCATTTTGAACATACATGTACCATCAACAAGAGCACCTCACCGGTTATTGCGAATCGAGTCCACGTGAATATCATGTTTTTTCCCGAAAATTTCCGTCCAATCTACCGATATTGGTATTGACATTTCCTAGGCGACCATCGTATGCGTAACACGTTAACATTTGATCGACGAGAGAGAGTGGCTATAATCGAGCGCGTGGACGGAATCCTTGCGTATCGTCACGGTACGTTTACAATCTCGTGGATTTTTAATTTCGACCGCGCGTGGACGGTCGCATTTTGGGAATAACGAGCATCGCCGCCATTCTGTGACGATAATGTAACGCGAAATCTCGTTTGCTCTTATTTGCCTGGCGGCGGCGCGTTGCGGTTTTTTCTTCTATATTTCCCATTATATTTTTGTTGTTTTTTCAAACTGCGGCGCAACGAAACATCGCGGTTTAAGGGAAAAGAGGACAGTCGATTTTTGTCGAATCGACGTTTAAAAGTTTCAGCCTGCAAAAATTTGCGAGCTCGTTTTTTTTAAACCTTCGAAATGAATTTCGTGTTTTATCGCTGAAATAAAGTACGATAACTTGTTTTTAATTTATTTAGTTTCTGTTCCCACTCTGTATCGATATTCCCTTCTTTTTTTCAACCGTACAATGATATATTGTAATTCTCCCGCACGCGAAACACATCGAACGAGAATATCGAAATTGATTTCAATCGAAGAGAAAGCAATTAAATGCCACTTCCGCTGAATTCATTCTCACAACACATAGCACGTAAACTATACCTTCGACTATAGACAAATGAAACTTCTTGTTCGAGATAATCTCATCTTTCAAATCGAAGCCTTCCATTTTGTACGGCATTCAAATTCGACCGTGAACGCGCAATCGACACAATAAATTCCTTCGACGAAAAACGCGTCGAATTAACAACTTGACGCGACTAACAAATCGCGGAAACGCGTCAATGGGCGTGCTCGTTAATTTTCCGCCAAAACAGGTATACCGGGGTCCACGAATTTCATCAGGGCGTACTTCACATTTAATTCATCGCCGTTGCGCCAAATTCGCGAAATAACGACGCGAATCGCGCGAGCGATGTTCGCGACAACGATGATGGCCATCTTTTTTTCAACCATTTACTTACGCCGCATTTTCATTGGGAAAACATTTTGGGACAGTTGCAAAAATTTGTGATTGACCTCTTCAGGATTTGAGGCAAAAATTGTTTAAAATTGGAAACGCTTTTATGTAATTACATTATATTTTAGATTAATGTGGGTGGAAGATAATGTCCACATATATGGCTGTTTTTGTGAACAGTTTGAGATCAATTTTAGAAGTGGCAGCAATGTTTGAGGGAGGAAGATAATGTCCACATATATGGCTGTTTTTGTGAAGGGTTTGAGATCAATTTTAGAAGTGGCAGTAATGTATGAGAGAGGAAGATAATGTCCACATATATGGTTGTTTGTGTGAATAGTTTGAGATTAATTTTAGAAGTAGCAGCAATGTCTGAGGGAGGAAGATAATGTCCACATATATGGCTGTTTTTGTGAACGGTTTGAGATCAATTTTAGAAGTGGCAGCAATGTATGAGAGAGGAAGATGATGTCCACATATATGGCCGTACCTATAAACGATTTAAGATGACTTTCACTAGAATTAACACTGTATAAAAAGAAATGTTATTGTCCACATATATTACCATTTTTGTAAACAATTAAAATCGCATTACTATTAAAAATCATTCTGTAAAAATACATCACCTTGATTTGAATGTGTCTCAACCTGACTGTTCCAATAAACTATGACTTCATAAATGATTGCAATGATTTGCATATTAAGTAACGAAATAATCTTGGCCAACTTCTCGATGCAAATTGCGTTGCATTAACGCGTTTCATTTGTATTTGGAAGCACGTTTCACCACCATTGAATGGATTTGTTTCATTCAGTATCGCTTTCGAAGCCTTTCTCATAGCAACGAGAATTTCACGCGATTTCCTTCGACACTGTGCGAAATTAACACCTTTACGCAACGCCTTATTAGATTTAATGGCACACACGATTTTGTTGTACCTCTGACCGATCAAAGCCTCATGTATTAAGTATGATACACCTTTACCGAGCATTACGAGTATCATAAACTTGTTTCCTTTGAACAGTGGAGAAACTAATTGCAGTCGTAAATTTCTTACGTACGTGGAATGCGTTAACGCTTTCTGAAATGCCACTTTTCGCGTGAAACATGCTTCGGCGTCGTATGTTAATAATGTGTATCGTAAAATTAGGAATTCTCTAACCCTGTAAATTTTATCAACATCCAGTCGTGATTTAATAAAACCTTCTTGGATAGTTCCTGTATGTCGTGGGAAAATTTAAGGCGCGGTTCGGTGGTGAAATATCCTTGCGGACTTCCGTGTCACATGATTTTAGTTACATTACATAATTGGACGAACGAAATTAGTGTAAAAGTTGAAACATTGAAACGATTGAAAAAATGAATCATTCGATAAATTCAAATATTGATGAACATGGATGGATTCGAATAAAAAATTAGACTAAATCCATTTAAATTTAACACAAATTGTGATTACTTATTTTATACTAAAAATATGCTGTAGAAAGGAAGCGATTTTTATATAGGAAACAGGTGATGAATTGATGAACATGGATGGATTCAAATAAAAAACCAGAAGAAATCCATTTGAATTTAACACAAATTGTGATTACTTATTTTATACTAAAAATATGCTGTAGAAAGGAAGCGATTTTTATATAGGAAACAGGTGATGAATTGATGAACATGGATGGATTCAAATAAAAAACCAGAAGAAATCCATTTGAACTTAACACAAAATATGATTATCTATTTTATACTAAAGATATACTATAAAAAAAGAAGCGATTTTCATATAAAAAAACAGGTAAAGAATTAATTGAGATAATTATACTTATACTTGACATCAGATGTACCTACTCAAACCCGATGAGTACATTTAATAATTAAAAAATCTCTCTTCAGCCTCCATTATCGAAGTTACCTCTACTATCTAATAAAGCAACAGACATCAACAGTTTCCAACATGCGTCGACATAAAATCACCCCAATTTAGAGGTATATTTCCATCTGTATCAGAGAAACTCGCTAAAAGGCTTTAACTGACATCAATATTCACGGCAATCTTCGAAGCCTGTATCCGTTTATCTCCGATCCGTTGAAATTTTCATAGCGGGGTTCGCGTTAATAATAAAAACGGCAATCCGTCGTTCGCCGCAAAATTGTTTTGCTACCCCGTCGAGAGGCAGGAATTCAACCCTAACGAAGCCACGGATCGTCCTCGTCAGCGAACTCTCGACACCGAGAAGGGGGTGGCGATTCAAAACGGCCGGATGATCGACGTCGAAAAGAGAAACAGCCCCGTGGCGGGGGATAAAACGACGTGACTCGAGAAGCCAGAATAGATACGGTAGTCGAACGGTCGAAGAAAAAAGATCCCATGGAGTTCAGACACGCGATTCTTGCTTACCGAAGGATTTGCAAAGTCAGGCAGAAAACGTGGCTGCCGCGATAGGTGGATCGCTTTGAAAAAAGACACAGAGTTGCGAACGCACAAGGAAAACGAGCGGAAAGAAGTTCGACCCCGGGGGAAAAAGAAACGCGAACGGTAATCGCGGCGTTAAAAGAGCGGGCACCTGCGCGAGAGAGAACGTGTGCAGGCTTCGAGAGCGTGAAAATGATACGTCGTGGAGAACCGAATAAATGAACGGCGGACTGAAAGCACGTTTCACATAAGATTCATGACTCACCCTCCTGACACCGTGACATTTCTTCCGACCTTCGTATTCCTTGGCCATTTACAATTTTCGAATAAGAGAACGGGGTTTAATTTTTATTTCTCACACAACCGTGAGGAACAAGAATCGGAATTAAAAAGAACAGCGGAGGACGATTAATTAAAGAGAACGTAATTAGTACTTGCGAGTAAAATTGAAGCGATGGAATATTTTTGTGACCATTTTGAAGGGACAAATCGGCTATACATATTTTCGCGCCGGGATAAAATGCCTCGATTTGAAGCAAATCCCAGACAACGGGATTGATTTGTCAGAAGTGGAATGGCCCGATCGTGACAATGCGACAATGTAGTTTTCACCGCACACAATGAGTGAAATTGACTACAATCGACGCGGGAATCAAAATCATTCGATTTCGTGACATCAATGTTGCAACACGGAATTCAGTGTCATTAACAATGCGAAAATCATAACATTTGAAGCGGCTTAATGCCGGCAATTATAACGTATCAAAATATGCAAAACACATGGGGAACAGATACATATAAAATAGCCACACAATATAATGAATTATTTATTTCGCGGTAAGGTTGGCTACCGAACGGCTTTAATTAAAACATTTAGCATCGCAGCATCGAACGTCGCGATTTATGGTCGCTCTAGAGCGTGCCATAACGGCAAAGAAGCGATCTTCGAAAGAAAGATAGCGAGTATAAAAAAAAGTGGAAGAGGAAGTTTTCCACGCGGAAGAGGGCTACGGCGCCAAGGCGAGAATTACGAGGCTCAGGTGTGCACGGGTACATTATTAAAAAACCGGAAACCTCATCATTTTTACCGGCTCTCGTAAAGATATTAAATGGAGACTTTATGTTGCCGGCGTTGGTCGTGTGCCTCGTTGTTGCTCGCGTCTTCGCGCACACACACGAGAGCGTGCCAATCACACGCGCGTATATCTGTGTAATTCGACGGAGTGTGTACAGTCAACGGCAAATCTGGCTGCCCTAGGGGAAATATGATAACGGAAGGTTACTTGGTTTTTTGGGATTTGGGGATCTGAGAATTTTGGGAGGGGGTGATGGGAATTTAAGGGTTGGAGATTTGGGGATATGGGGATATGGGATTTTGAGAAGGGGTGATGTTGGGAATTTAAGGGTTGGAGATTTGGGGATATGGGGATATGGGATTTTGGGAAGAGGTGATGTTGGGAATTTAAGGGTTGGAGATTTGGGGATATGGGATTTGGGGATTTAGAATTTGGGGATTTGGGATTTGGGGATTTGGGACTTGGGAATTTGGGATTTGGGGATTTGGGGATTTGGGGATTTGGGATATGGGGATCTAGGGATTTGGGGGTCTTGGAAGTAGGAAATTTTGGGATTTTGGAATTTTGGGGGATCTAGGGATTTGGAGGTCTTGAAACCTGGAGATCCAGAGATTTGGAGAATTTTGAGATTTGGAAATCTTGGAATTTTGAGGGATCTAGGAATTTTGGGGTCTTGAGATTTGGGGATCTAGGGATTTGGGGAATTTTGAGATTTGGAGATCTTCGAATTTTGAGGGATCTAGGAATTTTGGGGTCTTGAGATTTGGGGATCTAGGAATTTGGGCAATCTTGACATTTCGGATTCTTGGAATTTTGGAGGATCTAAGAATTTTGGAATTTGAATTTCTAAATATCGAATTACAAGAATGTAAACATTTGCAAATAGAGAGATTTAGAAAGTTAGAAATCGGTAAAGTGTACACACACCAAGCCATCCATAGTTAGTTTACGTTGCGGCGGAGTGTACGCATAGATCTTAGCGCGATTTCCGTTTCGTGTTTCACGCGACAGACTCGCGAACGGGCGAAACGCACACGGCGAAGCGTGCGTAATCGCGATAAGTGACGCACGCGCCGCGTGTTGCGCTGGACGAAGCGGAGTCGCATATAGAACCAGTCAGAGGAAGTGCATACATCGATTCCCGCACTTCCGTCCTTTGTTCGCGCGACTGCAAGCCCGCGGCGGTTTCTGCTTTATGCAACGCCACCGTCGCTCGATTATCCGAGTCAATCTACACGACGTTCCTATAGCCGTACACGTCGACGTTCAGTTTCCATTGCTTGCCCTCCTATCTGCTGCAATATTTCAACATCCCGAACACCGGCTGTGCTTGGCCACACATGCTTCCCGGGGAACACTTAAATCGTCGATAGGATGAGTGTTGCGATCTTAACATTCATTCGTTGCGATCATTTATCGATTGCAGGCATTTGGGTCGTGGATTATTAAGTGTCAAGGTTTTGAGATTGTAACTTTGAATACTGTTTTGGAGGTGAGATATGTGTGGATATAGTTGATTTAGATGTGTAAAAAGATTTGATGTGGATGTCTGTTGGATTAATATTTGGAAATCATTAGTGATGACTGTGAATGATGTACACTTGTGGATGTCGATGAGGAGTAGATTGTGGGATGTATTTGGTTGGAAGAGATGGTGAGGTGTTATAAGGAATATTCTTAGCTTTCCTTTCAAGTTCTTCTGGATTTTAAGATTTTACCTAGTTTTCTTTCTAAACTCTTTCTGGACTTGGATCTTCAAGTTCTGAATAGGTTCTATGTGGAGTCTACCTATGGTCTACTTAGGATCCACCTATGACCTACTCCTAGGATCGACCTGTAATCTACCTCTGATCTATCTATGACCTCCTCCTAGGATCCACCTATGAATCTATTTATGATCTACCTATGACCTCCTCCTAGGATCCACCTATGATCTACCTATGATCTAGCTATGACCTACTCCTAGTATCCACCTATGATCTACCTCTGATCTACCTATGACCTACTCCTAGGATCCACCTATGATTCTACCTTGCATCTACCTATGATCTACCCATGACCTACTCCCAATATCCACCTATGATTCTACCTTGAATCTACCTATGATTTACCTATGACCCACTCTCAATATCCACCTATGATTTCACCTAGCATCTACCTATGATCTACCTATGATCTAGTTCCTACCTCTTACATAGACTCCATCTTAAATTTCACCTTTTTCCCACCTAATCCCCCTAGCTACATACGCAGGTAACATATGTACACCCAGTACATCCACAACTAATTTCAAACATAAAAAATCTTGGCAATTGTGTTAATAATGCTGAACACATAGTGTCGGACAAGATTTAACGCCACATAACTATCATAAACTAACACCCGTGGTATATCAAGTTAAACCTTGATAAAAATGGCTATATAAATACATCATCAATATTCCTAATACGAAATGACTAGTTCTTCCTTGGAATAAACGATGAATCAATGGATAAATTGGTTGATTCATTATTTATTCTAGCGAAGAACTAGCCAATTCGTATTAGGAATATTGATGAAACGCTAATATAGTCATCCTCATCCTTACGTTTTAAATTGATATAGCATAATTTATGTTTGCTGCTATGTTTAAGATGTCTTAAACCAACCCTCTGATCACCCTCTACACTAAAGAACAAATCCAGTCCACAAAAATTCGCATTAAACTCACATTCCCACTTACTCTAATTCCCAATGGAGGATCACATTTGAATTCTCGCTCCCTCACTCCCTTTATTAACCCGCGATCCCTTAACCAAGCAAGGTTAATCCTCCAACAAAATTTTCCGAAAAAAATTCACAGAAGAAACTCGGAGTAAAAGCTCCTCTTCGGCACGTATCGCGCGTAAACTATCGCTTTCCAGAACGCGGCTCGATTAAATACAGGTTTCTCGTAGGGCACATGCAGCCGGTTCGTTCCTGCACCTCGTCAGCGTGTCGTGTTCCCACCTGATGTCGTGCATACGTATGTATTCGCCACACATGCCCGCGTGCACGTACAGGTACACGATGTCGCCACGTGGGAGGCAGAGACCCCACGAAGAGGCGAGCCGCGGAAACTCGCCGCTAACAAACAGGTGTCGCAGCTGCCACGAGGCTACATCGCCTTTTTCCTCGTCCATTGTCGTCGTTTTCAACGTGACTTCTGTCGCACCTTCTTTTCATTGTTCGAGGTGCTTTGGAAAATGGAGACGTCCCCGAAAAGCCGACCCTGATATTCTTCTTGGGAGCTGTCCCTTCTTACACGCTTCTTAGCTTGCATTCGGTTGTATTTTATTATAGGATGAACTGGGATGGACTCTGGGGCGGTGACAAAATGGAATTATTGAATGTCGAATGGGATTTGTTAGGTTAGGTGCAGTTTTCAGGTTAGATGGTGAAGATTATGTGAAGTAACTGATGAAGAGTAGAAAGTATGTAATTATATATATAAAGAGAATAGTAGGAGGAGTGTGTGTAGATCTGATGTCCACAAGATGGACGCACAGTTAGAGCTATTTGCAAAATGGAGTACAGATTTATATAATGGAGTATAGATTTGATAGCCACTACTTCTCTTATGTATTTGGACTATTATTTATTTATCTTTGTACATGGAGTTTTTCAAGAAATACGGGCAATATCAATGACTTATTTTAACATGTGAGTTAATGACGTACTTTTATACATCATTTCAACATATGAATTGCCCCACTTGAAGTAAGCTATTTCCTTCCCCAAAGTAGTAGCATTAGTGAAAACTATATTTGGTCTAATATCTCCATTACTGTCCACCATGCTTCTTTCTACATAAACAGAATTTACATTCTCTGCATATAACCATAAATATATCACTCTATTATATCATTCCTAACAACAAACTTACATTTAACCTTACATTTATCCAGCACGAGCAAACAATTATTTATGACAGTTACGACGGTCAGATAGGGAAATGTCTCTGAATTTCTAAAGCTCGTGACGTGCGTGTACTTGTGCGATGTCCATTGTAAAAATCGCGCGAGCGTGCAAGAATACAGCCATGTTGTTTTGCTATGACCGCATATATTACTGTCAGAATCGTTTTGGAGATTGTTCCAGCAAGATCTTGACGTCCGGTGCGCTTGAGGGAACCACTTTTTCTTGCTCATCTTATCTTCGCGGGTTGAGCTGAATTTTTATGTACTGGCTGGATATTTGCGTTGGATATTTGGAGATGTGGTGTGGTTATTGATTGCGGTGATTTAATAGTAAATAGGAATGTTTTGAGGTTAGGGAGATTTGGAATTTGGGGAGATGATGTGATTTGGAGGTTTGGGATTTGGGGATTTGGGGTTTGGAGATTTAAGGATTTAGGGAGCTGAAGATTTGGAGATTTGGAAATTTGGGAGTTTGGCATATTTAGGGATTTGGCAATTTGGGGATTTGGCAATTTGGGGATTTGGCAATTTGGGGATTTGGCAATTTAGGGACTTGGCAATTTAGGGATTTGGCAATTTAGAAATTTGGAGATTTAAGGATTTAGGGAGCTGAAGATTTGGGGATTTGGAAATTTGGGAATTTGGCAATTTGGCAATTTGGGAATTTGGCAATTTAGGGATTTGGCAATTTGGAGACTTGGCAATTTAGGGATTTGGGAATTTAGGAATTTGGAAATTTAAGGATTCGGTAATTTAAGGATTTAGGGAGCTGAAGATTTGGAAATTTGGGGATTTGGCAATTTGGGAACTTGGCAATTTAGGGATTTGGCAATTTGGAGACTTGGCAATTTGGGGATTTACGGATTTGGTAATTTAGGGATTTAGGAAGCGAAAGATTTGGGAATTTGAAAATTTGGAATACTTGAAATTTTGAGATTTAGAAATTTGAGGAGTTCGCCACTCTTCACGAAAATTCGCCACTCGGAAATTTAATAATGCAGAGAATTTGATGCTGAGAAATTTGGGAAACTTCAATCATAAAGAGATAAAAATTTAGAATTTTAAGGATCTGAAGAATTACGCTGTAATAAATTGTTTAATTTAATTCCGAACCTTAAAGACTTGCAAATTTCCAAATGAAAAAATTGTAAAACATTAAATAAAAAACTCTAAAAATCTCTAAATCAGAAAAAGTTTGAAAAGAATTGTAAATTCTCGAAGTATCGTTGATTTTTTAATCGAGCACTGTCTCCGTGTAACGAAAGGGCAACGATCTCTATGGTGAAGCGGTATTAGCGATGGTAATTTCATTTGGTGCTTTCAATCGAGGCCGTAGAAATTCCGAAACGAGAGGACGATGATCAAAGTTAATACGTTTCGTTAATCTGACCCGTCGGATACCGGCAATTTTCATTTGGCTGTCTGTTTACGGGAATTGAAGGAATGCCTCGGTAAAACGTATCCGATAAAACGAATAATAAAATACAATGTACTGCGTGCCTCCGCAACACCGGCAGAAAATCAAATTTTCGAAATTTGATTTGCCGTGTGTTAATTTCTCGTCGCTCGCCGCTTAATCGATTTCTACCGAAATCCGTGTCCCCTCCGCTGTTATCGTTTTCTCAATTATTTTTATCTCCGTTTATTTTTATAATCGCCCCATCGGAAATCTGTCATTTTTCATCGGCAGTTTGATCGAGCTTTCATTTCAAGCGGTCGCGGAATTGACAATTTTACGAATTTCTAGTTTAATCATTCAATGAATATCATATCCCAATTTTAGTAGACCCTTTCGTATTTAATTCTCCACTTTATTTGCTTTCGTACGTTTAATTGTGGTTTTATTCTGTATTGATTATCATGTTACTGTGGATTGTTCGAATTTTAGTTAACGTAAGGATTGTACAATACATAGTTTTCATGATCTCAAAATTTTTTAATTTTCATGTTTATAAATTCGTAAATGTTCCAAGTCTCCAAATTCCTAAATTTAATCCCTCAACTCGCACTTCAATAAATAGCTACTCAAACACATGTGAACACCTCACACACATCCCACCAATCAATCATCTACAATTTCTTCAAACGACCACTGCAACCTAACAAAACTACATCTCGTATCTCTGCAACATACTTAAGACGATTCGTTCGAAGAGCAAAGGTGCTAACAAGACTATCTACCCTGCAAGGTGAACCAAGATAGAAAATCTTAAAAGAAAATAAAGTACGATAGCGTTCGAGGAGCAGGTTCGCGTGTTCCCTGGCATTCCACGACGAGAAACTAGCAAGGACACGATCCTATAATATACCATAGACCCTATAGGATACGTATGCCCGCATTATCTGGGCCGGAGTATGCGAGTTCCGAAGTCAACTGTCTGTGTGGGCAAAGGTCGTAGCTCCGTCTGGCTAGCTTTGATTATAGCTTCAGATTTCCACGGAGAAAATTGAGAGGTACAATAAACCATGCTCGTTCGAAGTTTTCTCTTCTTGTAGAAGTCGCTAGGATGGGAACAACGTAAACAATACTCGTTGCTGAGTTCTTGCTGGAAACGGGGGATCCTCGGACGATGCGAACCGTGTGCTTAGACGAAACGTTTCATTTGTTCGACGGATGTCTATGGAATCGATCGTAGTCGGAAAGAATATGGTTCTTCGTTATTAAGTTCGGTCGTTGCGGAAGATTGATACGACGATGGTTCTCTTTCATTGGAAATAAACGGTGCTGCTTGTTACGGGGGATTGCCGGGATTAGACTGCGGGGAGTCATGCAAAAATATGGTTTTTATTGTAATGAGGAGTTAGGTGTAGTAGACTTTAAGGTGGATCATTCATGTGGATAGAAGGGAGATACAAATTTTTATGTTTATTTGAATATGGATAGAGGACTTTAAATTCTGTTTTTGGGATGTTAAAGTTTGGAATTGAGGAAAGTAGACATTTTGTGGTTTATAGAGGTGCAAATGGAGAAATTCATGGGTTAACAAATTTACAAACAAATCAAGTTATGATCGATGAAAGTATAAATTCATTAGTTGACAAATTGACGAATACACAAATTTACAAATTGATAAATTCTTAAGTTCACAAGTTGAGAAACTGAAAAATTGAGAAGTTAAGAAATTGACAAATTGAAGAATTGAAGAATAGAAGAATTGAAAAATTTGAAAACTAAAAAATTGAAGAATTGAAAAATTTGAAAACTAAAAAATTGAAAAATTGAAAAATTGAAGAATTCAAGAATTGAAGAATTGAAAAATTCGAAAACTAAAAAATTGAAAAATTGAAAAATGGAAGAATTGAAAAATTGAAAAATTGAAGAATTGAAAAATTGCAAAATTGAAAAATTGAAAAATTGAAAAAATAATGTCTTTCAACAAACAATGTCCTCCACCAAAAAATATCCCTCAAACAACATCATTCTGCAAGCACTCCACAATGAAGACATATAACACCTCAATTTTTCACCACTCCTAAAATTGCAGAAAGATTCACGTTCCCGGAGTGGTCGATTTCGCCAGAATTTCCGTGCAGCAAACTCTGAGTCTTCTGATGGTATTCCTAGTATACCGTCAAAAGAAAATAACACTCTCGAAGCAATGATCGCCAGATGTGCAAGAAAATCACGAGTCGGTCACGCATTTCATTGTCGAAACGGGTTGTTCATAACTTGAGAATGAACGAGAGCAGCTGGATAGTCGGCATTTACTGGGCATTATTAAACTTCAAAGCACGACTTTGGTATTCCTTCTTAACCATCATCCACTGTTCCATTCAGCTACGACTATTTCTGACATCCCCATTTCGAAGTACATTCTGTTATTTTACTAGCCATATTATCTATACAATTTATCTAACAAGTTGGGTATTATATTGTTGAGGTATACTACCCTCTGGTACCCTAAAATAACTGTTTAAAAAAGAAAGTAAGAAAATTGGAATTGTTGAAGATTTGCGTGCATGAAAATTTAGAAATATCGAGGTTTAAATATTTTCAAACTTGTCATTCATATATTTGGAAACTTGAAAAATTATATTATTCAGAATACTACCCTCTGGTACCCTAAAATAACTGTTTAAAAAAGAAAGTAAGAAAATTGAAATTGTTGAAGATTTGCGTGCATGAAAATTTAGAAATATCGAGGTTTAAATATTTTCAAACTTGTCATTTATATATTTGGAAACTTGACAATTTTTTAATTTAAGAATTTTATAATTTAAGAATTAGCTATAATATTCCTATGAGATGTACCTATAACCCTGCAGTGCCCTAAAATAATTCTACAAAATTATTCTGAACTATTCTTAACAATTCCGAGCAATCCTAAATTATTCTAAAAATCGCAGTGTCCATAAAATTTGTGGTTATTACTTGATTTTTATTCCACCCTAACGGTTCGATAAATTCGCCCTCCAGGGATCGATCTGACATTCAGCCGCTAATCTTCCGTTTTACGCGACGATTCGCGAAACCATAATGTTAATGGGCGCCATAAAAGATTGACAAGAATGCTCACTTTTGGCGCGGCCACCCCAACGGTAAGACCAACCCCCCGTAAGCGTTTCTGCATTATGCCTCAAAGTGGCTCTTTATTGTCCCGCGATAAACGTTCTGTAAAGCCGTGAACGCGATAAAACCGTGTACGATTCACGTGCACGGTATAAATAGTCACGAAGGTTCTTTCACCGTGGAACGAAAATACGTTCGCGCCCATGCAAACGTACCAATCTCTCGCGACGTTTCGCCGCGCTTAAATCAACAGTCTAGCCGCTCGTACGTTTCCTCGTGGACATTCTTTTTCACTACGCTCAACTTGGATGCCGGCAAAGAGAGCCGAAAGGCGTATCGTTCCTTCGCGAAAGCAAACGAAACGGCGAAAGTTTTTAAGGGTTCTGATAACCGCGAAAGGTAGCTATGGAATATGGATATCTGTTGATATCGCTTGGGAAAATTGGGGAATATGGATTTGATCAGGTGTGAGGGATATTTTAGGGTGAGAGTGATATTTGGAAAGATGGGGGAAATAGGTGGGGAGGGTTGATAAGGGACCAGGTTCACTGATAATCTTTGCTGTGGTTGATTGAAGTTTTGGGGTATTAATGTGGGAAGGGAGATATTGTATAGATTGCAGAATTTTTTATTTTTATATTAGTAAATTTTCATTTTTATTTTTTCAAAGTACTAGCACCACAAACTAACTATTTAGCAAATTTCCAACACCCCGAGTTCCCTAGGTTCTAAATTTCCAACTCTCCAATTTCCCTATTTCCCAAATTACCGAATCCCCAAATTTCCATCACACCAAATTCTCAATTTCCCAAATTTCCAACGCCCTGAATTCCCTAGGTTCCAAATTTCCAACTCCCCAATTTCTCTACTTCCCAAATTTCCATCACCCCAAATTCTCAATTTCCCAAATTTCCAACACCCTAAATTTCCTAGGTTTCAAATTTCCAACTCTCCAATTTCCCTATTTCCCAAATTACCAAATCCCCAAATTTCCATCACCCCAAATTCTCAATTTCCCAAATTTCCAACACCCTAAATTCCCTAGGTTCCAAATTTCCAACTCCCCAATTTCTCTACTTCCCAAATTTCCATCACCCCAAATTCTCAATTTCCCAAATTTCCAACGCCCTAAATTCCCTAGGTTCCAAATTTCCAACTCTCCAATTTCTCTATTTCCCAAATTACCAAATCTCCAAATTTCCATCACCCCAAATTCTCAATTTCCCAAATTTCCAACGCCCTAAATTCCCTAGGTTCCAAATTTCCAACTCCCCAATTTCTCTATTTCCCAAATTTCCAACTCCCGAAATTTCCATCACCCCAAATTCTCAATTTCCCAAATTTCCAACGCCCTAAATTCCTTAGGTTCCAAATTTCCAACTCCCCAATTTCTCTATTTCCAAAATTTCCAAATTCCCAAACCCCTCGAATTCCCCTCGAACCCCAAATCCCCAAAATTCTAACTCAGCAAATGTGCAAACTTCCAAATTTCCATAAACGAGCCTCCAAACACTAAAATTACTGAATATCCGTATAGATCATAATCCGTTACCGTAGACAAAGAGACGTTCCATCCCTCTCTCCTAGAAAGAAGAACGCAGAGAGAGAGGGTGACTTGCTCAATTTAACAAGCACGTTGCTCCAGTTTCCTTATTTTCGATGATAACCGAAGAGAATGCAATTTGAGGAAGAACGGAAGTGACTGGTACCCGTGGGATCGCTGGCAAATGTGTAGCCACTAATTACGCTGCATTAATGGCGCACATCATCCACCGTGGTTTCGCCACCACCACACCAGAATGTATTCATTCTACGACAGACGTCTGACCTGCCTTTTGAAGGTTTGTTTGCATAATTACGCTGGAATAGCGAAAACCGCATTCAACGAGTCTACACAGCTTTCGTTGCTGCAATTAAGAGTAGTTTTTCGTTTCTATCAAATTAAGCGCCATAGGATTCATTCATAATTCGCGTGTATGCTTACATTTTGCACGCGATTATGTACGGTGTTATTGGTACGAGATACTTTGGATTAATTAATTAAAACGTATTCAAGTGTGAAAGTAAAATTCATGTCCAGAAGTACAAAGTCCAAAGTGAATCTAATGAAACGCTTTCGATTCTAAACAAAATTTTCATTTCTACTGTGTTTCATTTCTATGGTGCAGAACGTATTCAGAGGGTTCTTCGATATGTTTCAAGTGTTTGTAAACTGTTGGTAGATGTTTAGGTTCCTTTAATGAAGATAAGAATGGAGGTAACGCTACGCACTCGACAGTTTCGGTTTAGTTCGTCTGCAGCTTCTTTTCCATCGAGATATGAGTTCCAAACGAGAATTATCAATCGAAAAACCTTCCAGTATTCTGACCTTCGCAGGAAAAAAAACGATTTTAGTTACTGTTGCAGATGAATAATTTTCATGCAACGCGAATGCATATTTCGCTTGTGTCCGGTAGTGTATCTCTACTTAACTCCAATAAATAATTTTTCCAAACAGTCCCCCAATTTAATTTCACTAACAAAGCCTTAGAGTCGTGACTTACTTGAGCAGTTAAAAGAGGGATTCGCAGTTATCAGTAGAAAAGTACAATGGACTTTAAAGCATTGAACATTATCAGAAACGAATCGTAGCCGTCAAAGTGCGTCTCTCCTCGGCTCGTTTCCAACGTTTGGCGAACGAGAGAGGAGAGTACAATCACCCAAAGTGAAACTCGTACAAATATGTACCGACTGCTCGCCTAATCTCTCGCGCCGCCCGGTAAATACTGACAGAGTGTCAATATTGAAATATCTTATCGTGGAAAGCGCCATGCATACCTGAAATATATTGGGAAACGTCCGTCGACGTGCGCTGCATGACTCACGACCCCGGAAAGATATCGTCTCCAACGTCTGTCTGAACCGACTCGCGTGTTGGGGCGGACTCGAAATTCCAAAGGACGTACCGGATAGAGCAGAAACTCTTTTGACCTGCATTTAGAGCCGGCGGGACGGAAACGGCGAAAAAATAGAAGGTAACGCGCTCGATATTCCACGAACCTACATGAACACGTTTCGTTGCCCTTTCGGAATCGATTCGACGAACGAGTCTTGCGGGATCAATTCCTTCGCGACTTTAGACAGTTGCTGAGGGAAAACTGGGGGAGTTTATTTATAATTTTTTGGAATTGTGATTTTTGGGTTTTTGGGGTTTTCATTTTTCAATTCTTCAAATTTCTCCAAGTTCTTCAATTCTTCAAATTTTCCCAATTTTCTAAATTTTGCAATGTGTCCAATTTGTTCAATCCTTCAAGTTTCCCCAATTTTTTATTTTTTTCAAATGTCTCCAATTTTTTGAATTACTCAAATTTCTCCAATTTTTTGAATCCTCAAATTGTCTTCAATTTTTTGAATTCCTCAAATGTCTAAACTTGAGAAGTTTAACAATTTGAGAGCTAGAAACCTTGCGAGGTTTAAAAGTTTGAGAACTTGAAAACTTGAGGAGTTTAACAATTTGAGAACTTGAAAACTTGAGAACATCAACAATTTTAGATCTTGAAAATTTCAGAAATTCAACAATTCGAGAATTTGAAAACTTGAGAATTTCAACAATGTTAGAACTTGAAAATTTGAGAAATCTGACAATTTGGAACACTAAACCTTTCCTCTCTCTTGCAAAAAATTCCAAAACTAAAATGCAAAAATTCCTAAAGTCCCAAATTCCTAAATTTCTAAATTTAAATTACAAAATTATAAAATTTCCTATGATCCTACCAGCTATAACAGTGCACCTCATGCCCACCATTGCTCACGAGCACCTCAGGGGCATTTCATTCGTCTTCTATCCTATTATCCCATTCAGCTGAGATAGCTTGAAATGTTTAGCGAAACTGAAACAGTCGAGGCTGGGCAGGTCGCAGATGGTGACGTTATATGTAGGTTTGAAAATACCGTGGTTGACAGGCATCCGCATATCCTGGCCGTGATTCCCCTGGGATTTAACGAGGGATAGCCAGGATCTAAGCCATACCCCCGAAGGAACGTCCTGGATATAGGAAATACAGGAGCGTCGATCTCTGAGCGGCGAGCAAAGCCCGCGGAGCTTACCCGTTTAAGCTTCTCTCAGCGAGCTGCTCGGCCATCTTTCGTGCTGCAGAAGGCTTCCGGCAAATCTCGGACTTGCTACTATGTTTCTTATATTTGTGGAAACTTGGAATTTTGGGAATGTTCTTTGAAAATTTCGGATATCTAATTTGGAGGATTGAAAGGTTGTGAAGCTGAAGATGAACGAATTGACGAATTCAAAAAATTGGAGACAATTTGAGGATTCAAAAAATTGGAGAAATTTAAGGAATTAAAAATATTGGAGACATTTGAGGAATTCAAAAAATTGAAGACATTTGAGGAATTCAAAAGATTGGAGACAATTTGAGGAATCAAAAAATTGGAGACAATTTGAGGACTCAAAAAATTGAAGAAATTTAAGGAATTGAAAATATTGGAGACATTTAAGGAATTAAAAATATTGGAGACATTTGAGGAATTCAAAAAATTGAAGACATTTGAGGAATTCAAAAGATTGGAGACAATTTGAGGAATCAAAAAATTGGAGACAATTTGAGGACTCAAAAAATTGAAGAAATTTAAGGAATTGAAAATATTGGAGACATTTGAGGAATTCAAAAAATTGAAGACATTTGAGGAATTCAAAAAATTGAAGACATTTGAGGAATTCAAAAAATTGGAGACAATTTGAGGAATCAAAAAATTGGAGACAATTCGAGGATTCAAAAAATTGAAGAAATTCGAACCTCCCAATCCAAACACAATAAACCTTATCTCAAACACACAAGATCAATAATTTCCTAGAATCCGATTCCACATTAATCGTCTAAAGTAAGTAAATATCTGACGCCTAAAGATTACCCGCAGTCAACACTCGTTTCCAAGCATCGATATAAAAAAGAGGTCGGTGAACGATTAAGATCGTTTTAAAAACCAAAAGATACTCTCCGATTGTTTTTATCTTATCCGAACCGATTCCCGGAACATTGTATTCCGTCTAACTGTCGACACAAAGCCGACGTAATCAGGTCATCGAACAAAATCCACGATTCAACGTGTTTGTATCCGATAAGGGACTCTTTAGAATCTTCGATAGCGTTGCCGAACAATGAACAACGCGTGCCACACGAAATTGAAACGATTTTTTTCCAACGGCTCTCCCCGCGCAACGTGCCATTCGTTTTGAAACAATGGCTCTTTCCGTAAACAAAAAAGTCGAACACAAAACGAGCAATGAAAAATGATTAACGAAAGTTTGCGGAATTGTGCGAATGTTCGCGTTGCCGTTGGTTTTTTTGCACGGTGAATGAATAACTATTACGGAAAGGAGGGAAACAAAGAGGTATCAATTTTAGAGATGTTTCTGGCGTGTTGCAAAAATATAACGAGGCAACAATTACGACTTTGGATATTTTCTTTCACCTCGCGAATTCATTTAGCTGACCTGGATTGTGAGGAATGCAGGTTTAATCAGGGATTCGCCATTTTGATGCAGACGGATTTGTTATTTAGATGGTACTTAATTTTTAAGTATTGCAGAGATAAGAATATAGACGTATTTTATACTGATATTTGGGGGAGGTAAGTTCTATTTATTATTTTATCATTTTTATTTTTGTATGTCTATTAAGGGGTTTAGTGAGAAATTGTGGAAATCATTTTTCAAAGATCCAAATGAAAATTTACAGTTCTTTATGTATATAAATATTCAAGTTTCAGTATTCTCAGTTTTTGGATTTTTGAAAATTGAAACTTCTAAATTCTTCAACTGCAGCATCCCTATACCTCTCTAACCCTAAATCTCTGAATGCATAAGTTCCTATATTACCAAATCTACAAATTTCCACATCCATGAATCTCCATATTATAAAATTCCTAAATTCCCAAATTTTTAAACCCCCAAATCTCAAAATACCTAAACCACCAAATTTCCAAATTCTGATATCCCAAAATCTCTAAAGCTCTAAATTTGTACGTCCTCAAATTCCCAAACCTCTCAAGCTTCAAACCTCCCAAGTTCTAAACCTCCCAAGCTTCAAACCTCCCGAGTTCCAAATCTCCCGAGTTCCAAATCTCCCAAGTTCCAAATCTCCCAAGTTCCAAACCTCCCAAGTTCCAAATCTCCCAAGTTCCAAATCTCCCAAGTTCCAAATCTTCCAAGTTCTAAATCTTCCAAGTTCCAAATCTCCCAAGTTCCAAATCTCCCAAATCCCAAACCTCCCAAGTTCCAAACCTCCCAAGTTCCAAATCTCCCAAGTTCCAAATCTCCCAAGTTCCAAACCTCCCAAGTTCCAAATCTCCCAAGTTCCAAATCTCCCATGTTTCAAATCTCCCAAATCCCAAACCTCCCAAGTTCCAAATCTCCCAAATCCCAAATCTCCCAAATCCCAAATCTCCCAAATCCCAAATCTCCCAAATCCCAAATCTCCCAAATCCCAAATCTCCCAAATCCCAAATCTCCCAAATCCCAAATCTCCCAAATCCCAAATCTCCCAAATCCCAAATCTCCCAAATCCCAAATCTCCCAAATCCCAAATCTCCCAAATCCCAAATCTCCCAAATCCCAAATCTCCCAAATCCCAAATCTCCCAAATCCCAAATCTCCCAAATCCCAAATCTCCCAAATCCCAAATCTCCCAAATCCCAAATCTCCCAAATCCCAAATATCCAAATCCTCATAAAATTTCTTCTTCCACTTCTCCGTCCTCTTTCTCCGACAACTTCCTCAATCCTACCCCGTAAAAATACCACCCCTATTCTGCATACCAAGCTCGAAACTTTTTCAAATTATCCTAAGCCCCGTTCAATGAACAAACCCAGTCGCGATTCTGAAGAAAAAGCCTGTTTGTCACGGAGTTTCAGAAGAAGAGGGAATCGAGGGTCAGGAAGAAAAACGTTCGGATGGAAAAGGTAAATAAAACGGTTCGAAGAAAATCAGCTGCGCGTATGACCAAAGCGATCTACGGGGTTAAATAGCCGGCTTAGATTCTGATCGGTATTAAGCTGTCAAGGGTTGCTTTTTCGAATTCCTCGCGTCGGCGTTAATCCCGTTCCAAAATGGAGCCGTCTTCAGTCCCCTGTCAGATGCCGCCAGGATCCACATCCTGACCCACCGCAGGAACGTGTGTTTACGTCCTGTACCCTGTGACTTTGTTAATCCGAAGGGATTGCAAAGGGGTTGGAAACGCCTTTCATGCGCCTCGTGTTTAGCATACTTTCCGCTACCGCGTGGACAGACGCGTTTTTACGTCGCCATATTAGCTTCTTCTATTACAACTAATTTTAAAATATGAGGACCTTCGCGTCAAAGGCTTTTGGTATTTTAATAAAATATGAAGCGGTTTTGAGCTTCTCGAAAGAATTCTGCAGGATATTTCTTTAAATTCGTCTGCAAATTTTATTGCGGAAATTTTAACACCCTTGATTAACCTATCTGTCATCGAGCATCCGTCTCAAAATACCCGAACCGCTTAATTCCCAGACTCCCTAAAAATGAAATCTTTCGATGCATGGTATCCCAATAAACCATTTCACAATTTAAGTCTGACAGTCTACGAAACATCTACTAAAAGCGGTCTTCGAACGTGTCTAATAATTTAAGTCGATCAATCCGCGTCACACAAATTGAATTTCAACTTCGTGGCTTTCTTAATTATTCAAGAGACCGCGTCTGGTGACCGCTCTAATAATAATTGTCGGTTACAGGGAAGTCGATATTCCATACGGAGGGGGTTAAAACAAAGAAACGTAGAAAAAGAAAGGGTGGAAAATAAATCGACGACAGATCACGTTACTAACTGCTCGACGGAAATCGAGATGAGGCTGCTCAAGTCGGTGGAGCACTACCCTTTCGACTTCACAAGGGTGTACGGAAACACTCGATGAACGCTCGAGCACTTCGAGGGTGGTGTCGGGTCGAAGGTGCTCGAGGTACTCGGGTCAGAAAATTGCTGATCGGAGAGCAATATTCCTGCTTGCTCGAGAATATGTAGACACTTTTCACGGTGTACACGGCCAATCGATAAATTGCACTAATTAAACGAGCACGTAGCTTTTATAAAGCTTTGAATTCTCTGTCTCCTTCTCGCGTGCCTCTTCAAACACGTGGGGTTAACGACAATATACGACACGAGAAAAAGAATTAAATATTATTCTTGCAGAATAATTAATGTTGAAAATAATAATATTGGTAGAATAATAATGGTAGAATTGACCTAATGTTTTTTAAACAGGGTTCATTTTTCTGAAGAAAATAAAAATTAAATTATAAATTTGATTTATGGAAAAAGTAAAAAATTTATTAAAACACTGGTATGGTTTGGGGAATTTGAAAATATTAAAATAGGGGTGGTTTGACGCTCTGATATTAAAATCTGACATTTTTTCACCCCCTGATATCTCGTGTGTTTTTATGTTAATTATGTATTTTGGTTTAGATGTAACTTATTACATTCTTGAATTGTGGGTTAAATATTAAGAATAAAAGAAAATTAATTTATAGGCTTGACATTAATTTTTGATAAAAAATTTGTGTTAAAAAAAAAAATTAAGTTACGAGTTTAATTTTGACTCTAAATCAAAGGAAATTAAATCATGAGTTTGACATAAAATTTTTAATAAAAAATTGTTTGTGAAAAAAAATTAAGTTACATGTTTAACTCTCGATAAAAAAAAAATTGATGGCCTTAAAATTAATTCAAAATTAAAAAAAATTAAATTATGATCTAAAATTAATTATCAATTAATACTTACCTAATGAAAACCATAATTATCAAAACACAAAAACTAATAAATTTGAAACCTTGATTTACCTACACTTTATTCAGAATAAACCTTCCCAGAATTAAAGAGTTCGTTCAAAAACGATTTCCACGAAGCAGAATCATCGCGTGCCAATGTTTAGAAGTTCAGTGGCACATCTGCGTTCCTCATCGATCCGCATTTAAAATACAACGTTGGCCGACTTCGAAGAAAACGAAACGACCCCGGTAAATATTTTGATGAGCTTACAGGCTTATGGATTCCCGTTTTTTTCTCCCCTAAACGGGGGAGACTCTGAAAAAAATATCCTTTCGAAATCCTCTCTAAATTGAATACAAGATCCCTTTAATAAAGTTACATTCAGACACTGAAAATACAAGAAAAAGAAATATAATTCGAGTGATTCGTTAGATCAGGTATTCCGTGTTCCGAAAATGAACGGAGGAAAAATTTTCTAGTTTATTCGCCATTTCCAGGGTGGTATTATTCACCCCCAAAGGAAATTCGTGTTGAAAAACAGCCTCGAATATGAGGGCGGAGTGCCTCATTTTCGTCTTTCCGAAAGCCTACGTGACATACATTAATCATGTACCGTTCGTTCTTAAACGAAAATTTGATTTTATTCACCCTCCGGGGTGAATAGAAATCTCTGTGGTATTAATATTTCCTCGTATTTTTAATAATCCCCTTACTTTACTTCGTTTGTCTAATTTAAAATTCGAACTAGTAAATTTTGTTCTAAAATCCACAAAAATAAAATGTGTTTTTAAGGAGTTCAGAGAGAGGGGTATAATAGGTACATATTATGTCGACCACCAAATTCTAACCTAAGAATGATAAAATTTTCACATAATTTTTCCTTGAATTAATAAATTAAATATCTTCTGACTCAGATGTGACAGCTTCAGAAACCACAAAATTGCTAAAAGAGACTTCAGTTTACATTGAAAAGCTCAGCCGACGCGACAGGGCAGAAAGCGACTGAAAAACGGCCATTTACCGGGAGCCTAAGCGTTATCCTTGGCTAGAAGAAATCACGGACCTTTGAAGGAGAGGTATAAACGGACCAACGATCGGTGGCTGTTGCGGAAGATCGTTAGTCATCCGAGGGGTGGGTAGAACCGACAATTTCGCGTTTTCAAAGGCCGGTCCCGATTCACTGAGCGGTCTCGCGATCTGCCGGCGGCGGATGGCCGGTAACCGCGATAAAATTATCGTGCCGAAGAGAAAGATGGAGTCTACGAAAGGAGTCGAACAAGAGAGGAAATGGCTACGAGAGAGCACGATAGAGAAACGTTCGCGAGGCATCAAAGAGCTATAATTGGACGTCAGGTTGTAAGAGGGATCTATATTTAGGACGATGCCTGCGAAACCGTATGGGAGGCCGAACGGCCACCTTCTACTTGGCCCTACGTGCGCAAAGAGCAGACCTCTTAACGTCACGAGAGCCACGAATTATTGCGCCATTCCGGTCACTTAGGGTGCGACCGGCCCTTATTACCGGTACAAACTCTACCATTCTGTAACCTCGCCACTGACCTGATCGATGGAAAACCTTTCGTTTCTTTGATGGCTCTTTCGTCGTGATCCGGAGTTCATGATCCTTACGCTTTCGAACTGGTGTTTCGGCGCCATTACTCGCGCATGCGCAGCCTCAGCGAGACTTGCGGATTTCTAAGCTTTTAGATACGCGGTAATTCGATGGGTTGTATTCGATACGTGGTGATTCTACGCGTGATAATTCAGCGCGTGGTAATTCGACGCGTGGTAATTCGATACGTGGTGATTCTACGCGTGGTAATTCGACGCGTGGTAATTCGATACGTGGTGGTCCTACGCATGGTAATTCGATGCGTGGTGGTCCTACGCATGGTAATTCGATGCGTGGTAATTCGATGTGTGGTAATTCGACGCGTGGTAATTTGATACGTGGTAATTCGATGCGTGGCGATCCCACGCGTGGTAATTCGATGCGTGGCGATCCCACGCGTGGTAATTCGATACGTGGCGATCCCACGCGTGGTAATTCGATGCGTGGCGATCCCACGCGTGGTAATTCGATGCGTGGCGATCCCACGCGTGGTAATTCGATGCGTGGCGATCCCACGCGTGGTAATTCGATGCGTGGCGATCCCACGCGTGGTAATTCGACGCGTGGTGATTCCACGCGTGGAAAATCCCTAAATCCTCAAATTTCTTGCACCCCCAAATTCCCAATCTTCCCAAACTCCCAACTCCTCAAACTTCCAACCCTCGAAATCTCCATCTCCTCAAACCTCCACAACCTCCAAATCCTAAACCTCCCACGCTCCTAAATTCCCGAAATCCTCAACCCCCAAAATCTCCACACCCCCAAATCCCCAAATTTTCTCTTATCTCCCCATAAATACAAAAGCTCCACTTCGATCGCATAAAACCTGGCAATATTTTTTCTCTCAAAGAATATATGCGATCCACTCTGGATACAAGACCGTAGCAGCATAAGTCAAATATTTACCAACGTTTATCGGCGATGTTCGAACTGCAGACCGAAAAGCCGTCGTTCGCTCGCGACGATCGCACCCCCGTCGCGCGCTTCATCATTTTTCTTCGTGCTTTGTTTTGGAAAACTATCTATGGGGATGATGGGTTGGGATCGCGACCGCTCGCAATCAGCTGCATGACATATCAGAGTGCATAGACCAGGACCGCACGAATGATAGTCAACGACGATTGCGAGCGCTTTTTGACGACGTACAATGCTGCATGGTTATAGCGTGGATATGATACACGCGCGAGGTACTCTCATCCTGATGAAACGTCCAGGAAAATTTTTAAATATTCTCTCTGATAATGTCGCCACTAACGGTGCACGCCACACTCTGCTTCTACCCCGTCGAATCCATTCCACCGTCATTCGAATATGCCGGTGGTCGTTGTTTCAATAAAATTCTTTTTATTTATTTTCGCTTATTCGAACGATATTCTAACAAATTCTCTCGTTATTTTATGGCTTAATTGAATACTTCATAATTCTCTACATAAATACAAGTTAAAATTCTGAATATTATTTCTTTAAATTATGTGATAGCTAGATGTGGACAGTTTATAATAATTTATCTGACACAGGCTAATGTCTTTGGAGTTTAAAGAGCCTCAAAAAATTCCAAACCTCTTCAGAATTAAGTCAGGTGGTTTTCTTAAAAAGTATGAAAGCTATGAAGACATTTGTAGAGAAAGTTATAAACTGTTTTGACTACAATTTTTAACATCAAGTACATACAGAGACGGAACAGGGAAATGACTGCTAAAACAATAGTATGAACCATGAAGTCCAGACTGTAGAAGTCAAAGTACAGAATTAAGGTATGAATTAAACTGGTCGACAATGCTACTAGCAGCTTAAAAATACAAGAAAATTCTACAAAGTTAAATGCCTTCTTTTTTTACCCAAACATAAAATCATGAATACCTGATGTTAATTTGCACTTGCAGTAACATTTTTTGTTTTGCGTAAAATAACGCGAGTCCAAGTATTCAATTTTTCTGCAAACACTTTATTTTCGCTTTTGCCGCCTGCAGTGTCGCGCACAACGAGTGGCACCCGCTTAAAGAGTCCCGTCTGTGGGAATTAGCATGCTCGGAAAACTAGGGGGCTCAGGTGCGTCTACGTCGAGCCAGCCTATGAACCTTCCCCCCTCTGTGACCGTTCGTCACCCCTCACCCTCTTCTCTCCGCTCCTCGTTGCATCTAGCCCACGTGACGAGATTCGCATACGGGGTAGTGCGTTTTTAAACAACACCATTCGGCCAACCCCATGCGCTAATCCTCCTCCATATCGATAGGGAGAACCGGCCAAATGTAATGCACGGACGCGAAACTGATTTTCCCAGAATTTTACGGGTGGATTCGAGCTGCGCTGAAAAGCGTACCGGGACCTCGGGCTTTAATTCGCAATTTACCGTTGTCGCTGATGCGCGTATCATTTTGAGAGCATTAAATTGATGATGCACACGAATCGAATCGGTGGGGGACATTTTTTAATATATTGGGCGATTTCGGTTGCACACACTTTTTATTTATGTTACTTTAATTTGTATCTGCGAGTAGGAAACTTTTATAACAAGTTTTATATAGTAAATTTTATAACAAAATTTTTGTGTACATTTTATAATAAAAATTTGTATGTAAATTTTAGAATAAAATTTTTTATAATAAAATATAGAATGTTTTACAGTATATAAATTTTCTATTCATAAGTGTTTTTGTAAATTTTCTACATAATTCTTTTAGAACATTTTTTTATTATAACCCTCCTAGGTTAAGGACACGTTTTAACATTTTATGTCTTCGAGCTTGCATTTTAAGTTTAATTAATTTTTACTCCAAAAATGAAGATTTCCCTGAAATTGTAGATATTTGAATATATATTATAGAATATAATTTATTTAGCGAGCACCACCGTGGCAAATGAAGTGCACGGGAGTGTGAAATGTGTAAAGGTATGAACAAAGCTCATTAACTCTCAAACACGGGGTCGAGTTAATCGTAATCCAGACGAACAAAATGTACACGAAAAATCTGGCATGATTAATGATAAAATTACGTGAAAAATCAAAACGCTAAATTATTTCAAACATCCCCTAAAATTCTTTCACCCAAAATTTTCCCTAAAATGGAAAAGGTCCTTCTTCGAACAGAGCGAAGGGAAACTTTGTAGCCAGGAGGTGTAGCGAGGTATCAGTTGATCAATGAATTATCGCGCGTAGTTTTTGCTTATCAACGCGAATTAGAAGTAGCTATCGTAGTCGGCCGGTGAAACGGCCGCAAAAGCCAGGGGGTAGTAAACGTTGGTGCACAAGCAACGGGGAACACCCTCGTACGCGATGCCGAAGCTGTGTGCTTAAATGCGTGAGCGGCCTGCCAGCACGCACTCGTCCGTTATAAGATCAATATAACGCGTGCACGCATATCCTCACGTACCTGACTTCACCCTCCTGCTGCTATCCGCTTCGTCTCCCTGGCCTCTCCTATCTATCCACCAAAAAAATGTGCGAAAGGGGCGGCGTTCGTGCGTGTACATCTACTGGGTGCTCTTTTCACACCTTTCTTTCCTTTCACGTCCATTCTTATATTTTCAAAAATTATTCCGTCGAGGTATAATTCACTTCAAGCTAGCACTAGTGTTGTACCATAAAAATATTGCACCAGTACTGTAAAATAATTTACGAACATTTACTTGACTCCCTACGCACATAATTTTTACGTAAGATGCAATCAAATGCGAATCAGAATTTAAAATTAAGGTAGGAATTTAATTTGCAGTAATCAAACGTGAAGGCGCAATATTTTAAAAGATAAATTTTAAGCCCCCATGCATAATCACGTACATTTTTATGCCTAGTTTCCTCCACGATAAGCAAAGAATAAATACAGTGCGAAGAAAGTATAATTGTAAAAATAATTAACAACGGAAGCATATCTGATGCACAGTATTAGCTTGCAAGTTCGAGGCGCATAGCTTATCAGAGGCAGAAAATTAACATTCAAGCCTGTTCGTAAACGACACCAGCTACCTGGCTACATTACGGACACCCGGTGAACGCGTGTTTGAGAAACGCCGAGCGTTCCTGACGCGTGTGTACGTGGCCGGTTCGCATGCACAGACGTCGATCGCATGCCAACACACATTACACAACTACCCCCCGCGGCTAAGCCGAGTTAATAATGCACTCATTATTTTATCAATACCTGGAATATCAGCTACGACACGTAGAGGGGTCGAAAGGTGCTCGCAACTACCCCCTGTCTGTTACCCGGTACCACCACCACCATCCCCTTTCCATGACTATTCCCTGGTCGGCTCGATGGGTACAGAGAAGGGGAACAGACGAGAGTTGGAACGAATTTATGACCGAGAACTCCAGAGCTTCATGGTGAGCTCGTTTTGAAATTGCGAGGCGATGTAACAACTGCCAACATTAATATTTGATTGGACAGTGCTAGAGGATACGATTTTGCTTCGAATTTTCGTCTATTAACTCGATATGTTGATTTATTGTGTTATCTTTCCTTGCTTTTGTCTTCTGCGGATACGTGGTTGGTGAGGTTTTTGAAATTGTAAATTAGGGAGGGGGAAAGTTGGGAGTTGGGTTGAAATTTTTTTAGATTTGTAGTTATGAAGTTTTAGACTGATAAACTTCTACTTTTGCAAATATTTGGACTTCCGAGTTCTCGACTATGCGATGAAGTACCATTACGCTTCGAATTACCACGCGTAGAATCACCACGCGTCGAATTATCACGCGTAGAGTCACCACGCGTCGGATTACTACGCGTAGAGTCACCACGCATCGAATTACCACGTGTCGAATTATCACGCGTAGAGTCACCACGCGTCGGATTACTACGCGTAGAGTCACCACGCATCGAATTACCACGTGTCGAATTATCACGCGTAGAGTCACCACGCGTCGGATTACTACGCGTAGAGTCACCACGCATCGAATTACCACGTGTCGAATTACCACGTATCGATTTACCACGCGTGGGATCACCACGCATTGAATCACCACGTATCGAATTACCATGCGTCGAAATACCACGCATCGAATTACCACGCGTCGAATTACCACGCATCGAATTACCACGTATCGAATTACGACGCGTTGAATTACCACGCATCGAATTACCACGTGTCGAATTACCACGTATCGAATTACCACGCGTGGGATCACCACGCATTGAATCACCACGCGTAGAATTACCGCGCGTCAAATTACCACGTATCGAATTACCACGCGTGGGATCACAACGCATTGAATCACCACGCGTCGAATTATCACGCATCGAATTACCACGCATGGAATTACCACGTATCGAATTACCACGTATCGAATTACCACGCGTAGAATCACAAAGCGTCGAATTACCACGTATCAAATTACCACGCGTTGAATTACCACGCATCGAATTACCACGCGTAGAATCACAAAGCGTCGAATTACCACGTATCAAATTACCACGCGTTGAATTACCACGCATCGAATTACCACGCGTAGAATCATCGCGTATCGAATTACCATGCGTCGAACCACTGTGTTAAATTTCTAAATTTCTCTATCGTAAATCTACCAAATTCTCAAATTGTCAAATTCTGAAATCCCCAAACCCTCAAACTTCACACCTCTTACAAACCTACTGACGATCCTACTACCAACCTCTTGCTAGGAATTTAACTAGCAGAAATCTATCGAGATCGTACCGTAAAGACACTATGCCCCCATAAAAAATAGAAGATGTATAAATCTTGAGGCACGTACACGAGTTTTATCAAAGTTGTTATTTCCCAGTCCAAGTTTTATCGAGGTTTCTTGTCGCGACACCGACAACAAATAATCGAGGAAAGTTGCAGTCGATAGTTAGGCACACCTGCACATCTCTGAATATTTGATCTGCATCTATATAGCAGAGGTGCATCGTCCCAAATGGATCGCTAAATAACGTCCAATAATAAGTGTTCTTGGAGCACTTATCGGGTAGCACGGTTTCACGGCGTCTCAATCGGCGTCGCTGGTTAAATAATACAGTGTGTTCGTATAGTTTCGCGACGGTAAAAGCCTTCCAACGTGCACCGTGTCATCGAACGAGCTATTTCGCAATTAAACGTGTCGAGTGGCGTTGAGATACGTTCACGAGGGACAACGACGAACGGCGATCATTCCAACGTACGCGCACTGCTTATTAACGACGTGTAACGATAAGCGAACGATAATGGAATCCGGACGAACGTTTCTGATAAACGATGCATTACCTTCCGCGTCACAACATCGATTCGCAATTGCTACGACGGTTTTATTCTGCCGTTCGGCGATCTGCGAAATTGCTTAATAAAATCACGGAGGGCTGGTTAATTAGCGGAACGCGGGGGCGGGGAAGGAACGGGGAAATGTACTGGGTGTCTTTTATTTAAGGTGACGTTCAATAGTTGTATTTGAAGGTGTGAGTTTAGTGGAAGGAAATTTATTTGGAGGGGTTTTTGGGAAAATGTAGGGAAAATGTAAGTTAAAGAAAGGGTAGTGACTAGGGAGAATTTTTAGATTATTGAAATTTGAATTTTAGAGGTGGAGATACGTAGAATTTGGGGAGTCGTCAGGGAATTAGGAAGATGGGAATTTGAGAGAGTGGTAATTTGGAAATTTGGGAATTTTAGAGAGTGGTTATTTGGGAATGTTAGGAATTAAGAGTTTTGGGACTCAAGAGGGTTGAAATTTGGGAATATAGGAAATTAGAAGTATGGGAATTTAGAGGTGAGGGAAATTAGAAGGTTCGGAATTTAGAGATGGGGGAAATTAGAAGGTTGGGAATTTAGAGATGGGGGAAATTAGAAGTTTGGAAATTTCCTGATTTGGGAAATCAGAAATTTAGGAATTTGCAGACGTGGAAAAATAGAAATTTGGTAATTTGTAAACTTAGAGATTTTAGTATTACAAAATTTAAAACTTTAGGAATTTGTCAATTTACTAATTTGCAAATTTGCAAATTTGAAATAAATTTTTTTGAGAAATTCCTAAACCCGCCAATTATTTGGTTCCCAACAATATCAACCCTGCTAAAAAAATGTACAAATGCAAAAATTTCGAAAGCTAATAATTTATGGGAGAATGTAAGGACTTAAAAGCAGTTGACACTTGAAAATAATGTCCAACGGATTAGATCTGGTGTTTCAAGCCGTACGGTTCCATTAACGCTCTCCACGCGTTAATACGTCAGCCCGCAATAACACTTACTCGTTTCTGCAATTGCACCGAAGAAACGCGTGATCTCGCGACATTAGGCCTGGCCGATAAACTAACAGGTTTAATAACAGCGAACCGATTAGCAGTGGTCTCGTATTGTCCCTATCGAAGAGGTCGCAAGACATTCTCACGTGTCTCGTTTCGTTGATAAGCGATATAATTGAAAAAAAAAAGGTAAAATGATCGCGACAGAGAGGTGGTAGTAGAGCGAGGGGGAAAAATAGATCAGAGCCATATAATCGGCCGTCTGGTGAAAGTAATGAACGGGCATCGGGTACGATGAAAATTACAAAGTGACCAGAATCGATGGCGTGCATAATCGAGCCTCGTACGGTGTCTTTTACAGCCTAGATCACTTATCGACGTTCGCGTAATTATAGCGATACGCAATGGCCGCGTGTTTGCCATTTTACCGTGAAACCGAGCTAAAGACTCGTAACCAACGTTTCGCTAGAATAAGCACAATGGAAAAAACGAACGAGGGAAAAAGATACTACGTTACCATACTTTCTTCTATAAATATTCGTCGTGCTTCGAAGAATATATTTATAGTATGGTCTTTTTGTTTAGTGTTACACTTCATTACTAAATTAAACTGATGCTTTATTTTATTTGTGCTCGGGACTGATATTTAAATTTATTTGCCTCGTTAGGATTGATATTTAATTTTACTTGCAAAATTATATATTTTATGAATGACATATTGATGGATAAATAGCTATTTACTTCATCTATTTAGATTTTTCAATCAGTATTATTATTTCATTGTCATTCTATATGAATACAGTGGTGTCGAATTACCACGTATCGAATTACCACGCGTGGGAACTCCACGTATCGAATTACCACGCGTGGGATCACCACGCTTCGAATTACCACGCGTCGAATTACCACGTATCGAATTACCACGCGTAGGATCACCACGCGTCGAATTGCCACGCGTGGAATTACCACGTCTCGAATTACCACGCGTGGGATCACCACGTATCGAATTACCACGCGTCGAATTAGCACGTATCGAATTACCACGCGTGGAATCACCACGCATCGAATTACCACGCGTGGGATCACCACGTTTCAAATTACCACGCGTCGAATTACCATGCGTGGAATCACCATGCGTGGAATCATCACGCATCGAATTACCACGCGTGGGATCACCACGTTTCAAAGTACCACGCGTCGAATTACCATGCGTGGAATCACCATGCGTGGAATCACCACACATCGAATTACCACGCGTGGGATCACCACGCGTCGAATTACCACGCGTTACAACATCACGCGCCAAAGTACTATATTATGTTATTCAGTCAGAACCTTATGTACCCACCTCTAGAGTCCCAAACGCAGGAAGTTACCAAGCCGCCCAAGTCCTCCAATCTCGAGGATGAAGATATCCAATTCAATTATCCCATGAAATTGATACAATAGACAAGTAAAAAGCAGCAAAGTGTGACAACTGGACGTTTCAGTTTCTTATAATCCCAAGCCTTGCATTGCGGGAAAGTGTTCCGTCCGAAGTGTCCCATCGATCGTCGCAATACAATGCACAGAATGTCCTTCCGTGCAGAACCCCATGGATCTTTATAATCGTTCCCCGGTTCGGCGGCAAAAAACCAAGAGCTTTGACGGGAGAACGGTAATCCTCTTTCGTCGACAAGAAGCGCATGATCGAACGTCGACAAAGTGAATAACTGTCTGGCTGCTATCTGGACGGACCCATCTTGACCGTGAAACGTTCCTTACATAAGTATGGGGCGCGTGGGACGATTTTAAGACCGGCCTTTAAGGATAAAGCGAGTGTAGCAGGTAGCAGGTGTCACGTCGCCGGCGATCACCGATTCGAGATACGAATTCGAAGCAGGTATCGAACGTCGTTTAGCGGCGGTGTACAGAGAGGAGGAGTTTTAGCGAGATTAGACATAATCGATTCCGTAACAGACATTGTGCCCGAAGAAGGAAAACGACAACGAGAAGCGGCTTTATCGGCTACGTCGATCGAATACGATTGCTTTCTCACAAAAGGGATCACCTTCTAAGATGTCCGGCCAACTCCTTTGAATCTCTCACGCGTTGAGATCGCAGCTCGTTGCTTTGACAGCATCGCCGTGCTTCTATTGATCCAACAAAGAACGCTATTCTGATAGGAGATACCGTGAGGTTTCACTTAATCGAAGTCCATTTATTCCAAGCGAGTTTTATCGGACGTCATGGTGATTGGTGGAATAGATACATTAATTGATTCCTTTGATTCAATGCTGGAAGGTTATTTAGGATACTAATTCTTGGCAGGCTACCGGCGTTTCGAGATACGGTGAAGACTTGCAGTATGTGGAATTACTATGTATCGAATTACCAAGCGTGGAATTACTACGCATTGAATTACCACGCGTGGGATCACCACGCGTCGAATTACCACGCGTCGAATTGCCACGTGTCGAATTACTACGCGTCGAATTACCACGGGTCGAATTACCACGCGTCGAATTACCACGCGTAGAATTACCACGCGTGGGATCACCACGCGTCGAATTACCACGCGACGAATTACCACGCGTGGGATCACCACGCGTCGAATTACCACGCGTCGAATTACCACGCGTCGAATTACCACGCGTCGAATTACCACGCGTCAAATTACCACGCGTGGGATCACCACGCGTCGAATTACCACGCGTAGAATTACCACGTGTGGGATCACCGCGCGTCGAATTACCACGCGTCGAATTACCACGCGACGAATTACCACGCGTGGGATCACCACGCGTCGAATTACCACGCGTCGAATTACCACGCGTCAAATTACCACGCGTCAAATTACCACGCGTGGGATCACCACGCGTCGAATTACCACGCGTCGAATTACCACGTATCGAATTACGACGCGTGGGACCTCCACGCATTGAATTACCACGCGTCGAATTACCACGGATCGAATTACGGCGCGCCGACTCACCACGTTTCGAATTACTACGCGTCGAATTACCACGCGTGGAGATCAGCACGCATCGAATTACCACGCGCCGAATTACCACGCGTCGAATCACCACGTATCGAATTACCACGCGTTGCAACATTACGCGCCATAGTACTATATACTATATCACCTCGAATTCTCACACATCCACTCATTAAATCACTACCTATCAAATCACCACGCTTTGCAGTATCTCACGTCAAATTAATACGGATACCTCTTGATGACCCCACTAAATCTTTATACGTTATATCACGCGTTATATCGCATATTAAAACAAACTCTCTTCTCTATAAAAGTTGCATAATTTATAACCGATATTAATGACTAATTTTAACACAAAAAGGTCCATGAACGCAAAACCATACTCATAGCGCATTTCACACTGAGCGTTTGTATCCGATTACAAACGCAAATCTCCCGATGCAATTAATTCCACGCTAAAATGTTTATATCCGCCAGAGATCCGACTCGATTACAACGTATCCAGCGTTAAAATGTTTATATCTGATCATGACGGGAATCCGCGGGCAACGGATTTCTAAATCAATTCATATTTGCGGTAACAAATCGATGGGCTGTATCAATTAGTAGCAAACATTGAACAGCGGCAACACCGGTGGAATACAACGCTGTATCCGATTGACAGATTTATCGACGGTCGTATTCGTGACGATTAATAATCAGAAAGGTTCACTGTTCTTTTTGCACCGCTGAGCAGCGATTAAAACGAAAGAACCGTTTAGAAGTCGATTTTTGTTGCGAAAGTCTCGGCTGAACGAAGATAAATGAAACGCATCAAAGAAGCGTTCCGCTGTTGCTGTTATTATTTGCATAACGAAGCAGCCGCCTCTTCTGCCTACTTTTAAAGGCAAACTTCGAGAAATTCTCCGTGGAACTTTTCATCGAGTTAAATAAGAAGCCGCAATTAATCACTTACTGTTTTTCAGCCCGCCTTCGTGTATCCGTATACTTAACACCGCTTTTTATACCGTGAACTTTCGGTAGACTTTTAACAGGACCGGAATCTTGTTACGTCGCTGTAACTTTCGCGATGGAGGGTAGATTTACCAGACAGGATATTTATTCGATAGAATATTCGGCTACCGGGAGCGCGATTCGATCCCTGTCGCAACAAACCGCATCGAATCGTAATGGGGTACAAATTTTCGTAATAATACGAGATGTCGCTGGGGATAAGAGTTCATCCATCAAGCTCGAATGAAATCTTGTCAAGTATTCTGTAACATTCGCAGACAGTCATATAGAACTTCTTCCAAAATGTTATTTATTTTTGTATTTGAGTAAATTAATTTTTTAAGTATGTTAAATATATTAAACAGTAATTTTATTTTTTAAATTTGTCCGGATATTTTGGTAGTAATTGATGGTTTTTACCAGCTGATTTAAGGAGAATTGAAGACTTTAAATTATAGAAGTGTCAGAATTTCAAAATATTTTGAAACATGGGAGAAGAATATTTAGAAAGTAGAGAGGTCTACGAAAGCTGCTTAAATCAGTTATGAGCAAACGTGTTAAGCATTGGAGGCAAAGAATATGTGAAATATGAAGAACCATATTTGGGAAGCAGAACTCAACGTAAGCTGCTTTATGCCCTGCATCAATTATAGACTGTGTTAAGTGCCAAAATCAGAAAGTGTTTTGAAGTATGGAGTTTGGATTAATCATTGATTTCGTGTGAAGTACGAGAAAGTAGAACTGGGAGAGGAAATTTGAAAATTTGAAAATCTAAGAACCAGAAAAATTAAAATATTAAAAATATCACCAAACCCTAGTACCACAAAATGTCTACAGCTCTGTACATCCTGTCACCAAGTTTCCCCAACAGAAAGAATAAAATTTTCAATTGACTCAAACAATAGAAAATCAACCCACAAGTATTCCAAGTTTCACTCGGAGGATATCGAGGTAGGGAAAGAGGAAAAGAAAATTAGACGTTTCACGCAAGGCGAATTCCGAGGCTCGGTCCCCGGACTGGTCGACATTCCCGACCTCTCGAAAATCCCGTACGCACGGTGTTTTAATAATGAGGCGAAAGACCTGACGCCCTTGCGACTCGTCGTCAGATTCATTAATTTCCCAGCCGGAGTTTCTAATTGGCTGCCTAATATTTTATTTATGAACCACACCGATTCCTCCGAGATGAGGGTGAGAAACGGTTCGCCTTAATAACATTAGTTAAATTTCCTTCTGAATCTCCGTAAAATCTATATTCCTAAAAAAGTCCTTCAGTTTGTCAAAGTTCTACGAATTCAAACTCCTCCTTGTTTATATTTTATATTACATGCACGTGCAGATACTTTGTACACAATGTTTGGTTGTTAAATTATTTTATAAGCGTACTTTATAATGATACACTGTTGAGGATATGTTCACATATGTACATATTTGCTTGTTAGGTTATGTTGCAACAAAGTGTGCATACATTTTGTTTACTAAATTATACTGCAAGAAAATGAATACACATTTTGATTGTCAAGTTATACTGTAAGAAAGTGAGTACATATTTTGTAGATTAAATTGTATTGTAGGATAGTGTGTACACATCTTGTTTATTACACTATGTCACAATAGAGTGTGTACACATATGACTTATTAGACTATGTCATCATACAGTGCGTTTATATTTTTATTTCTATTAAACTACATCACAATAATGTATACATACATTTTGCATAATAACCTATGTCACAGTAAAATGTATATATATTTTATTTACTAAGTTGAGTCACAATAAAGTGTCCACATTCATCTATACTTTCATTAAAACATATCTCCATAAAGAGTGTACGAGTTTAACAAAGACACTTGCCAAAAGTCCCCTACAATTATCAGGAATAGCGATTGTGTGACTCGCAAACTTTTGATGTATCCCATAACGTCCCAGATTCGGGATTGAAGCGTAAAGAGGCGAAACGGAGATCCTTAAATTCATCATCGAAGCAGCCGCTTAAAGGCACGGCTCGTTAAGCCCGGAGCTTATGATTCACGATCAGCTTTGTGACCGCGTGGCTGCGCGTAAAAGAAAAGAAACGAGAGGTTTAAAAGGAGAAGGATACAAGGAGCATCCTTGCTACGATTCCTCGTCGGCTAGGATAATTGAGGGTTCCGTAAATCAATATCGGTACAGGCGGCGGGGGCGCTGCTTGTACAAGGGGTTGCTCGCGGAGGGTGTTTCGAGGTATATAATACCCGCTATCCGAAATATAATTAAGGAGGCGACTTTTCAATTTAAGTCCGATATTTTAAAAGATATAATTAAGGAGCTGGTCGGCTCGAGGCGACCTGCCCACTAATTGCGCCGAGAGGATCCCTCGGGGATTCTACGTTGCCCCATAGACCCTATGGTATTTTCCATACCTGCTCTACCTGTACACCCTGATCCATAAGTCACTTCGTTTAGTATACTGATATAAATGATATTCACTGTTAATATATTTTGCGTACACTCCTCATTTTAACACCCTATTAGTCTAATTTTATAACCCATCTGTTTTTATTATATTGGACGTTTCTTTTCATGGTTCCCCCTTTTTACTTAAATTATATTTGACAACAATTTAATTGTAGTTGGCAGAAGTGACTCGTTTGATGCAAAGATGTTGTCTTATTTAATGTAAAATAGGAATTCATTGTCTGACGTGAAATAGAAAACAGTCCCACATGAAACAGACATCTGCTGTTCGAATTGAAGTACAAACACACGTTAAATAAGTACGAAATAAAATTTATAATTCTTCATGTTTGAATCTATAATTTTGTCAGCCATTTTCTTGAATCAGTATCTCAATGAGCATTTTAACAATTAAATTTTGTTCACCCAAATTGAGGTAATTTATACCATCAACCTCTTTCATCCCTCTTTGTTCGAACCCCATTCTTTTCACCTTGATACTCATAAACAAATAACAAATCTCTATAACACTTCCACAATGAAACCAAGCAATAAACAAAACTACCTCATATAATCTATACCTACAGCTCATATAATCTATTATGTAACTACTACATATGACTGACTGACTACATATGAACATATGAATATATGAACATATGATACATATGACTGCATATGAACATATGATACATATGACTGCACATGAACATATGAACATATGAAACATATGACTGCACATGAACATACGAACATATGATACATATGACCGCACATGAACATATAAACATATGATACATATGACTGCATATGAACATATGATACATATGACTGCATATAAACATATGAACATATGATACATATGACTGCCTATGAACATACGAACATATGATACATATGACTGCATATAAACATATCAACATATGATACATATGACTTCATATGAACAGTAATTGCTACTGGTTTTCTCTCAATTGATACGTCCAGTGACTTATGGACGAGGATGTACGAATCGTACATACTGCACGTGAGTGTACACGTAAGTACATAGGTGTAGCCGACACACAGTGATCCTCGTACCACGGTGCACCGCAGCACGACAGGAAACACACCATGGACACGTCCTGCGGCACGCCATGGAACACGGCTACCACGAACGTCCCACGGGAACGATCCATCCACATCTCTCTCTCCTCTTCCTCTGTAATCCCTCCTTGTCCACCGTTTGCTACCACCTTGACACCCTAGGTCTTCTTCTTCGTCACCCCTCGGTTTCCCTCTTCCGTTCTCCGCTGTTTTTTCTTCCGGTCTTATCGAGTTCAAGGTCGACCGATCGAAGGCAATTTTCTCGGGGCTGATCGCTTCCGTTCGTCCCTCGAGCACGATCGAACTCGTGTCGTTTTTCTTCTTTTCAAACTCTGTCTCTTTGCGGGGTTTTTGTAGGCTGCTTTTTTATGGACATTACTTGGTTTAATTTATCGGATGCTTTGGACAATCTGGGTCCCAGTGGTAACGAGAGTTGTGCTGTGTGTATTAGTGGTAGAACGTTTGGAGTTACGGTAGATTCGAGTTAGGTTAAATTTACATGTTTGTTACTTTGATATTTAATTCTTGATGTCAGTATTTTTGTATTGATTTATACTCAGTGTGCACTAGTTTTAATTTATAAATTTGTAACTCTATGGTACAGGTCTTGGTACTTGATTCTTCATGTCAGCATTTTGTAATTTGTTTGCATTTATTGTGAACTTACATGAACTTTATTATGAAGTTTGCCGACTTATGAGGTGTATCATTTGATATACTCTTTGATAAACTTCTCCTGTAAATATTCTCTGAACTATTTGCATTCATTGTACATTAATTTCAATCTGACAGTTTATACTTTTGTAGTCTAGCTGCATTATAAAAATCATCAAATATAACCTTCAAATTTTATAAAAAATTTAATCGTAATTTTTAAGTCCTTTTATTTTATATGACAGTAAATCTGATATTAAAAATATTAATTCTTGATGACCAAAGTATCACCAAATTAAGTCACGAAATTTCTTTCGTTTCGTCCACAGTTCTCCATAAATTCGCAACGGAAAAGGGTGCACAAGGGAGCGAAAGGCGATGGAAATTGGTTCCAGACGAGTTCGAAAACTGGCCAGGAATTGGAATTTTTCGAGGTCCGTTCGGATTAAAAAGGGCATCCTTCGATCCTATGGGAAATACTCGTGGCGAAAGGGGTTACGTTGCTGTATTCCCTCTTCTTCTTTTTCTCTTTCGAGGCTAGATTTACGATCTTCCGTTCGGACGTGGTTGTTGAAAATTGACCGGTACCGAACTAGATTAAATTTGGGAAAAGAGAACGTCGTGTACACAGTAATTTCTTGTGTAAGTAATCCTCTCTGTTTCCCTTGCGTTTTCTTTTCTATCTGGATATATTCTCTTCTTTTTGCGAATCCGCTGCTTCGACGATTGGTCAAATTTCTGGATTGCTTTACTAATAAAAGCGTACGTTTGTTGTATTACAGTTTTTCTGATATTTTAACATTCGTCGGTGGAGCTGAATTATAAAATGTTTACTGCTATGCAATATTATTGTACAACATAATTATACAATATAATTATACAATTTAATTGGACAATATAATTAGACAATATAATTATACAATATATTTGTACAATATAATTAGACAATATAATTATACAATATACTTGGACAATATAATTAGACAACATAATTATACAATATACTTGGACAATATAATTAAACAATATAATTATACAATATATTTGTACAATATAATTAGACAATATAATTATGCAATATACTTGGACAATATAATTATACAATATATTTGTACAATATAATTAGACAATATAATTATACAATATACTTGGACAATATAAATAGACAATATAATTATACAATATACTTGGACAATATAAATAGACAATATAATTAGACAATATAATTATACAATATATTTGTACTATATAATTAGACAATATAATTATACAATATACTTGGACAATATAATTAGACAATATAATTGGACAATATAATTATACAATATACTTGAACAATATAATTAGACAATATAATTATACAATATGATTGTACAATATAATTATACAATGTACAATACACGACTTATATAACATATGCATTATATCATACAGTACACTGCTGCTTTAAATTCAATACATAAATTCAAAACTAATTTATACAATATAATTGGACAATATAAAATACATGACTTATATAACGTATGCACTATATTGTACAGTACACTGCTATTTTTAAATCAATACACAAAATCAAAATTAATGTCTGAAGCACAAAAATTAATATCGAGTCTCTTTAATTACGTAGATTTATTTCTGACCAGTCAGTTCAGTCATTAAAATAATCGTCAAAAAAAGCTCAGTTCCTCAAAATCACCAAAAACCATTCAAATTAATAATTTAACAAATGGCAACAAAATTTACGGTACAGAAAATGTATTTGCAAATGACGAACGCCGAAAAATAAAAAATGTCCGCGACGTGATTTGATAATATTTATCAATGTACGTCCAACGCGACTCTTTTACCTTTTCAATTTCCCGATCGGAAAAAAACATTTTTCAAAATATATATCTCCATATTTTTTGTACATTGGCATCGATAGTAACGTGCACCGTGAAAATTGTTTGAAGCGATAGAGATAAGTGATTTACACCGTGCGGGGAACAAGAGAGATATACGTATCGAGTACGATTCTTTTTTCCACGGGGTTGGGCCGTGTTCACGTGCACGGAACAATCGTCCGTTCTTTTGTACGATTTTATTGTACACAGGATCGCGGACGTCTCTGTTCACCGGCGAAGAACGCGAGAGGGAATGCCGGTACTCGGTTGAAATCGAATAGGCCGCGTCAAATTGTCGAAATTTCCAATCGGTAGACTGCCGGTCGCGCGGAGACCACGGCCTTTGATCGATTTACCCGCTCGGAAACGAGCGGCTCTCGCAATTTTACTGGACGTAATTGCGTGAAAGAGAGGCTGTCGCTTTTTTTTGCCGCCCCTCTCGGCCCCGTGAGAAAGGTCTGCCACCGGGCGAATTTCGAGATCTATATCAGAGACCGCGAGGACAGGTGAACCGCCGTAATGCGACCAATATTTCCCCATTGAACCTCGACATCGAGATCGCTCACGTGACGAAAAATTTGACGTCGAGAACGCCTTCAATCTTCCTGTTTTAAATTTACGTCTGCTTTTGATTGATCGTTTAAGAAGTTTTTCATGGGAACTTATATTTGACGTTTATGGGGGAGAAATATTTGGGAAAATATGTGTATTTTTGTGAAATTTTATATACTTCATTGGGTTGCGATTATGGTACGTGATGTGTAAATGTTTATACAGGCAAGATAATTGATGAGCAACTGATTGTTGACTATTATTAGGTGACTGAGCAAACTTTTTTTAGTAAGATTTAATTGAGAGAAGGATTGGTATGTTTGTATAAATTGTTCACTATTGAAAAATGAAAGTGAAGTTATGTAGTCATGTACGTAATAAATGAAGGATCATATGTGGATCTACATATGAACATGTAGTTGCAAGGAACATTCATTTGCCTCATGATGTGACTGCCAACTGTTTTAATTAACTGAACAAACATTTTACAGTAAAATTTAACTGACACAAAGATTGGAATATTTACATAAATTGCTCACTATTAAAAAATGAAAATGAACTTATAAAGTTGTGTAAATAATAAAGCAAGGATCATATGTGAATCTGCCTATGAACATGTAGTTGCAAGGAACATTCATTTGCCTCGTGATGTGACTACCAAATGTTCTGCATTAACTGAACAAACATTTTACAGTAAAATTTAACTGACACAAAGATTGGAATATTTACATAAATTGCTCACTATTAAAAAATGAAAATGAACTTATAAAGTTGTGTAAATAATAAAGCAAGGATCACATGTAGATCTACCTATGAACACATAGTCACAAAGAACACTCATGAACCACTACCAGCTATTCTGCATTAACTGAACAAACATTTACCATCAAAATTTGACGCAAAGATTGACATACTTATACAAAAAGAACTTACAAAGTCGTCAATCCACATATCATCAAATAAATCAGTCATATGTAGATCTACCTATGAACACATAGTCACAAAGAAAATTAATTACCTAACGAACCACTACCAACTATTCTGCCTTAACTGAACAACCATTTACCATCAAAATTTGACGCAAAGATTGACATACTTATACAAAAAGAACTTACAAAGTCGTCAATCCACATATCACTAAATAAATCAATCATATGTAGATCATAGTTTACAGTCTACCTATGAACATACATCAGAGTAAACTCATTTCCAAAATCCCTGAGCAAGTTGCAGTAACAAAAGAAACTTGCATTTGCCTTAAACAGCTCGGTACACGTTCATTAGAACCCTCTTAGACTGCACACCCTAGCCATGCATCGTAATGAATTGTTGCTAAAGCGCGAATGTTTGCGAAACGTCTGGCGGAGGAGGAGGAAGCGGCGCGGAATTAAAAGCAGCACCGGGGACAAAAGCCGGGACAATCTCGACAAATTGTCATTTATATTACGCAGCGCGTGACGACGACGCGATACCGTCGTGTTGGTGTCGAAGGATTTGCCGGTGGCTGTTGTGAATGCGGCTTAAACCGGCGAAGTCACGCCGCGTCTGGGACTCTCGTTCGCACAATGTCGTAATCAAAGCCCACCACTGTCTTCCCCAGCCGGGTACAATAGCGTCGTTCGAGGGGATAGATCGTTCCCGTCGACGTCGACGTCGTCGTTGCCACTCAAAACTAAAACGACACTAATCATCGAGCATGGGCTGCGAACGAGTTTCTTCCGAGGAGTGTCGCGAGATTCCCTCGCGAGTTGTAAACGGGATCGAGGACCGTGAATCGGGGAATGATTAGTTTTATGGGGTGATTCAGTTTTTAATGCGAAGGAGAGGATATAGGAGATGCATTTAGTAATGTTTATTTTAAGGTTGGTATAGGTTATGTTTGAGGGCGGTCTAGAGTAGGGATTTAATCAGCTGTTGAGGATTTGTAGATTTGTGGATTGTAGGATTTAGAAAAATTGGGAATTTGGGAATTGAACAATGTGGGAATTGGGATATATAGACATTGAAGAATGTGGGAATTGGACAATGTGGGAATTGGACAATGTGGGAATTGGACAATGTGGGAATTGGAGAATGTGGGAATTGAACAATGTGGGAATTGAGGAATGTGAAAATTGGACAATGTTGGAATTGGGTAGTGTGGAAATTGTGGAATGTGAGAACTGGACAATGTGGGAATTGGAGAATGTGGGAATTGAACAATGTGGGAATTGAGGAATGTGAAAATTGGACAATGTTGGAATTGGGTAGTGTGGAAATTGTGGAATGTGAGAACTGGACAATGTGGGAATTGAACAATGTGGGAATTGAGGAATGTGAAAATTGGACAATGTTGGAATTGGGTAGTGTGGAAATTGTGGAATGTGAGAACTGGACAATGTGGGAATTGAACAATGTGGGAATTGAGGAATGTGAAAATTGGACAATGTTGGAATTGGGTAGTGTGGAAATTGTGGAATGTGAGAACTGGACAATGTGGGAATTGAGGAATGTGGAAATTGGACAATGTTGGAATTGGGAAGTGTGGAAATTGTGGAATGTGGGAACTGAACAATGTGGGAATTGAGGAATATGGAAATTGGACAATGTGGGAATTAGACAATGTGGGAATTGAGGAATGTGGAAATTGGACAATGTTGGAATTGGGAAATGTGGGAATTGAGGAATGTGGAAATTGGACAATGTTGGAATTGAGGAATGTGGAAATTGGACAATATGGGAATTAAGGAATGTGTAAATTCGACAATGTTGAAATTGCCAATATTCTTCTTAAACTCCCAAATGACTAAGTTATAAAATTTCACCGCAATAAGCTCGCAAAACTATTTCTTCTCTATAATTACCCAAGGTATTAATCCGCCCCGGTGTATTCAATGGTTCACGATCGAAAACACAGCGCTGTAAACTCAAGATACTTCGAGTGGCCAGTATCGTGTACAGGCAATTACGTGAAGAGCCGTCTGGGTGGTCCAATCGGAATGGATTTCACGCATATAATTGCTTAATGGCGCCAGCATGTTTAGGCATTATTACTCGGAGCAAACGGAAGGGTGGCTCGTCAGGAATAATGGAGCAATGCTATTGTCACGATTCAGGGCTCTAATTATTAAATTGTTAGTTTTACGAATGTATTGTTAGCTGTACTGAATGCTTTCTTCATGCATTACATTCTTCAATTAAAACACCCTTAAAAATATAAAAACAGAATAAGAAAAAAAATTTATTTTCAATATTTTTCAAAAGATGTCTCCATAATTTATATACATTTTATGTAAATTTAATTAATTTTATTCAAAATAAATTTTCCATCTTCAACCTCTAAGCTTGAACCAACATCTTGATGTTAAAACTTGACGTTATAAATAATTTTATAATTACATACTTCACATATTAAAGTGTGTCAAATTTGTGTCTAAGATTTGATTTATATTTAATGAAAGTATAGCGTGGATAATGATTAAGCAGAGTTAACGAATAGAAAAGAAAGTTATCAGAATAAATTGCATTTAGCTTGCAATTTCCTCAGGCATCTCGAAAGTAATTAGCCAGCAAGATTTAGGTCAGAGTGAAAACGGAGGTGGATTGTATGCAATAAAACACGCAATTGCGAATAATAAAGGTGGAAGAGGCAAAGGGGACAACGGAGGCACAAAAGCCGCATAAGTTAATGGGTCATTAGGTAAAATGTCCTCCCTCTCGAGAACCACCGGCAAAAATGGTAATTAAACGAGCATTCGTGGCCTTTATATATCCGCCAACCTTTGAATTAAACATAAACAAGCCATTTAATTGGGTCAAACAATTGTGACTCTCGTATCTGTGTCAAAGATATCCGAAACGACTACAGGGGAACTCCTTTCCTCTTCCATAATGAAAATTCCTGAATGAACTCTAATATTGCATTTCCTTTTATGAACTAATTAAATTGCTTCGCTTCAACGTAAAAAGAGTCCTTCGGTACTATTGTAATGGCGCAATGAATTCGAGCATAAAAGGTACTACAATGAATTCGACTTCAATTAGATTATGTCTTTTGTTTCTTCAATTATGTTTTGGGGCTTATTTTCCTGATTCAGAGAATATTGGGATTTTTACGAAGTTTAAGCTGAATTGATGGCTCAATTTTTGGGTCTACATAACTTCACATTTATAGTTCTAGAGTTTAACAGTTTTCCAAATTCCAAATCTTAAGATTCATCAATGCTTCAATATTTTAAATTTCTCAGTTTCTAAGATTTCAAATTCTTAATTCCTCAAATTTCTAAGTTTCTAAGATTCCAAATTTCCAAGGTCCAAAATTCCTACATTGTCCTATTCTCATATTCCCCAATTTCCACATTCCCAATTCCCACATTCCCCAATTCCCACATTTTCCAATTTCCACATTTCCCAATTTCCACATTCCCCAATTCCCACATTACCTAATTCCCACATTCCCCAATACCGACATTCCCCAATTCCCACATTCCTCAATTCCCATATTTCCCAATTTCCACATTTCCCAATTTCCACATTCCCCAATTCCCACATTCCTCAATTCCCATATTTCCCAATTTCCACATTCCCCAATTCCCACATTTCCTAATTCCCACATTCCACAATTCCCACATTTCCCAATTCCCACATTGTCCAATTCCCACATTTCCCAATTCCCACATTGTCCAATTCCCAAATCCCCAAATCCCCAAATCCCTAAATCCCAAAATCGCAAATCTCAACCCCCTAAAATCCCCACCAATAACCCCACCTGCACCAAAAAATTGTCCACCGTCAAAAGCAGTATAAAGAAGAGTTCTGAGACAGTAAGCGGGCGTTAACAAAGCAAAGGGGCAGGTGAAGACTCGCAGAGGATGCACCCGAGTTTTCCGCGCGATTACGCGATGACGACGGTACAACTTCCTGAAGAGGGGCTTAAATCGCATCCAGGTCCCCCTTTCCTGCGAGGGTTCACGACGGGTGCATCGATTTCTCGAAGTCATCGCGACGGTTGCCACGACCGCAAGGTTAGCCAGCCCCATTCGAGGCGAAGTCTCGACGAGGATTGACCTTTCGAAGATCAAAGGAAGCCTCGGATCGATGGGGTTGCCTCGATTCAATTTATCCTTAGCGATTTTATCGTTGCTGGCCCGAGACCCTCTTATCCTAGGAATAGGCGCACCTTTTATTCATTATCGAAGGGCGCACAACGAGGGTCAGCGATTTCGAGCTGTTCCGCGCCGGGGATGCGTTTCCTTTACGAATGTTCAACAAGAGGGTCGATCATTAACAAGACGAAATTGATTCCGGCGGACAGGTAAAACTTGGCTGACCTTGCTGATCCTCGTCTGACCACTTAGATCGGAATGTCGGAAGGTGGACTGTGAAATTCTTTGCTCTTTGCTGATTTGCATAGAGCTGACTTGTGGAAATCTCTGTTTTATGTGGACGAGGTGACAACTTAGTAATTTGATATGCATAAGTGATGACTTTTAGTTGATCTCCGTAGATCTCGATTTTATGTGAAGATGACAATAATTTGATCCACATAGATGAAGTTAATTTGATGTGACAGATGATGATCTAAGCTTTATTTGCATAGGTGGTCATCTCAATTTTATCTGCACATATGATCTCAGTACATAGATGATTTCAGTGTTATGTACATATGTGAACATCTCGATTTTGTCTGCATAGATGATGATTTCAATTAAACCTATGTGAACAGGTTTCATCAAAGTTGAACTTTACTGATGAACTACACATGATGATCTTAATCTGTACAAGATGATGAGTTTAATTTAATCTACAGAGATAATGAAATTAGTTCGACCTGCATGATCTCAATTAAACCTACACATATATAAGGTAATCTTCATAGAGGATGAATATAATTTTCCTTGCACATACTACACCTAAATCAGTATAGATGATCTACTTGCTCTATCGATAGCATTAACTGCATCTACATAAAATAATGATTCCAATTTATTCTGCACAGGCGATCTTAACATGCATGCACGATATCCTTAACATGCATACATGATGTTCTTATCTTAATATATATAGATAACGATTTTAATTTATTATACTACACATGATCTCATCTTAATGATGTCCTTAAGTTAATGTATACAAATGACAGCTTTATGATCTTAAGTTTGCAATCTTATCTTCACACATGATGATCTTCGTTTAACACGCATATGTGGTAATCGCATTTTAATCATGGATGATTACCTTAACTCAATATAGATGTTCTCAAATTAATTTGAGTATTATCACCGTGATATTGAGGTAATAACCTTACTGTAACCTTATAGTGACCATAACCTCGTAAAGTGTAATTTGATCATAATCTTAACTCTAAGCACATACCTTTATTACCATTGTTCAACCTGTAATTCAAGAACTTGAAATACATATATGAAATTCTACCTGACAATACCTCGTTAGACCTAACTCTCAGTAATACAGGAACCGTAGTATCTGGACGTCTGAATCAAAATTTGAACAAAGACCTGACCTTGCACGATAAATGACCCTAACGTGACAACCTTATTGTGGGACCATTACACTGCAAATTATAATCTAAACTATAAATTCTGATGATCATAGCCTTAACTCCTCAAAACAGGAATCTACTTTGGTCCTATAAATTTTCAACACGCCTCAATTTTTTCAGAAATACAAATATCAAATTGTACTCAATAGTTAAATGCCTAATACCTTCAATAACATCTGAACACCTGAACAATAACATCTGAAGATCTAAATGAAAATTTGAACAAAAACTTGCAGTGCAAATCCCCAAAATCTCTACAAAGTCAATAAAGATCCCTAAAGAATACGCCCCACTACTCTAAATTGGCCCCAGAAAAAAGATAGTAGCCCGCGGCAAAGAAAACCACCGAAGAAACGTCAGGCGGCCGGAAAACCAACTTTCGCCCCCATTGAACGGTGCAAATGAAAATTCGCTTGAATACGAACCGCATCGCGAGAGGCCGATTAACGAGCGACGAAGCGTGCCATTGTCTCTGGAAAACTTGGTGCCGGATCGACGGAACTTTTCACGGATTCAGAAAGGGCGTTCCCATCGACGGAACGTCTGTCGGCAGTTAGGAAAGTATGGCAACGCGAGCTGGTAGGAGGATCCGATATGATTTCACGCAATTTCAGGGACAGAGGAACATTGTGAGACCTTGGTGGAACGAGGGACGAGCGACGGGGGTTGGCTCGCGGAGGGAAAGAGGGTGGGGGACAAAGGGGCTCTGAGTAGAACGATTAGCACGGCCCATTTCCCGATGCTAGTACCATACAACAGCGACCCTGTTCAACTTGGATCGCTTCCAAAAGCCCAGAACTATCCTTTATACCGGCTGACTCGTCCTGCACGACGATGACACACTACAAAGTATTTCACAAACTTATTCGACACGTAGAACTGTGATGCATGAACTTTGGTTGCCGTGTTAGATTAGCGGATTAACGGTTCATCTTTTTGGTATGCTTCTATTGATATTACAGGGACTTTGAATAGGACCTACCGATATTTGGTGGTGTTCGGCTAACTAGTGGAAGGGCGAGGAAAAGTAGAGAGGGTGAGAGCGTTTCGTCCGGGACCTGCTAGTTGATAGAAAGGCATCCTAGCTTGCAGGGATGTATAGAAGGGATGGACAGGAACTATATATGAATAGAAAGGCAAGTTGAGTACTAGCGAGAGGGTCTCACAATCTTATGCACCTAGCGACCCTAGGAGTGAAACCGTCACATGTGGATAGCTCCTCCAACTCTGTAACCTGTGCCCATAATTTTCTAAACCTCCCTACAATAAACCTGAGTAACAAGTAAACTAGTTTATGAATTATAATTGAAACACCCCAGACTCCAAAGTGCCAACTGAAGGCCTTCGAACTCCACAACTTATCGCGAAGTCTAAGGAATAAATATCCCGGTTGTTCGAGGAAACGTTTCCGAAAGAACGTCGGAACGCAATCGACGGATCGAAAGTTGAAAATACTTGTTGAACTTTTATTTCTGATCGACGCGACGTCGAAAGAGGAAGCCTGTGGCGAGAATTTTTCATCGCCCGGCTTCGAAAGGGAGACGGAATATCGAAGTGGAAAAGTAGGGGGCGTCGGAGACGAGGTGCACTTAGCGAACGTCGCAGAAGGGTAGAGGGTTGCCGGCGCTAAGAGGAAGGTAAAGAAAGAGGCTGGATCGCGAAAGGGGATGATGACACGGGCCGGGGGCCGGGCTTTTTCGGTAAAATACAGGGGTAGAAAACCCGGTGAAAATGCGCGAGCCTCTTTCCGCGGCACGTCCGATCGAACCTTCCTTCCGATTCGATCGAGGAATTAATATCGACTGGCCTTCAACCGCTAAAGCATACCGCGCTCGATTACCCAACCGCTCGCGACAGTGATTTATGATCGGGATGTGATATCGCTGTTCCTCGTGTGCCGGTAATCGATTTGCGCCACTTTCGAACCTCGATTTTTCTGCGCGAACTGTCTGCCCGTTTGATCGAACCGCGCTTCCAAGTCAGGAATCTACGCGTTTTTCACGCCATTTCATCGAGACGGCTACAATTTCAAATATCTCCAGAAATTCTGCATTGTTCCTTATCGTTTGTTTTTACTCCGTAATTTATTTTTAATTTTAAAATATAGTATTCTTATAATTTGATGTCAGTTGGTTGTCAGTTTGATGAGGTGGTATTTTGAGGTGAACTTTTCGTTCACTTCATATGCAACACTGTGGGTTTACATTCATGTTATGTTACAGAGATATTACGAATGTGTAAGATTCTAAATGACGCAAATTGTAGGAGTCACTGTATATCTACAGTGTAAATACACAGAGTTAGTTCGATGTTAGGTTTAGTGATGAGGGTAATTATGAAGAGGGTAGGATTATCAAAAAGTCTTCCTGTCTGCTGCCAACAGGGTTCCAATTTTTTGTAATATTCCTGAATGAACTATTTCTTACAACCAATATAAGAATTCTTCACCACCCTCACATGGATCCAATACAAATTCAACAACGTCCTAAACAATTTCTTTTTGTGTGCACAAAAGTTGTCCACAATTTTTGTAAATAATTTCGTACATTTTTTCTATAATATATTTCATAAATAACATCTGTTAAATTAAAATAATAATGAGATTATAATAAATTAAAAATTGAGTTCCCAACACGAACCAAAAGTTAAATCCATTTTCATCCCTCATTTCCAGATAGAACGAAGTATTTTATATTCCAGCAATTTTTTCGTTTTATTTTTGCAACGCGACACCGAAATTTTTTCGTCAAAGCGTTCTCCGCAAATGACACAACGTGAATAATGATATCGTATGATCAAAGCGTGTCTGCGTCGTCCATAAAATCATCAATTTTGTATTGGGCGAACGGGTACACAGGGGCGTGGATATCAGGACGCAGGTCCATAAGTCTCGGACGGGTGGTAATCAGAATCGGTAACAAATCGTGTCATTGGCAATCGGCGTGACGATTCGCATTCCCGTAATTAGTGCGCCGGTCGACGGGTCACTGGAACTTTGAAATTAATTAAGGGCAGAGAAGCGCACGATACAATCTGCTAATGGCGCGAGCACCCGATCGATGCGAATTCAAATCGCCGTCCCTTCGCGCTCTGTGCTTCTCTTCTTCTTGTACAGTCTAGGACAAATCTCCCTCCACTAGGAAAAATGCGATGTTCCAGGAGGAAGAAGGGACTCTTAGAAAGACTGGAATCTTGGAAAGAAATCACGGATCGATTTTTAGGGATTTATGAAAATTTTGGGATGGGAACTTGGAGACATTGGAATTTGTGGGAGTCTCGCAATTTGGGGATTTTGAGATTTAGAAATCTACGAATGTGGAAATATGAGAATTTGGTAATCTTGGAGATGGAGAAATTTAGAAGTCTAAAGAAGAATGGTAATGGAAGGAAAAAGAAGTTTCACTGGACTTATAGGAATTTTGTGGAATTTGTAAATTTGAGGGTGGAAGTTGGGAACATAGGAACTGGGGATTTTGAAGATTTTAAAATGTAGAAACTTAAAAATGTTTAAATTCAAGAATTTGGGAACTTAAGTAGTTTTAAGCTTGCACGTATGTTTTTATCCAAAGGAAGACATTGCAGCCGAGTGTACTCACAGCTGGGTGAATCGTTTCTGTCAGGAGACGCTTCCTCTCGCCGGCGACGCTTTCCGTCTCAAAAGCGGCAGGAAAACGGCTCTGAGACGATCGTTGTTTCACGGCCACGTAGTCGCGCATTGAAAGTGCTTACCGTTTTCACGGTCGAATCGATTTTTAAGCGTTCTTTTCGAACTACCCTACGTCTGGAGAAATTAAAAGCATTCGCATGAGAATCAAAGGAGTATATTTCAGAAACGTATAGCTCCTGTACGAGTGAAATTCGGTGGTTTGTAGGTATTTAATTAACGCGAATATCACGTCACCGGGGTGAGTGACGTTTAAATTTCCATGGAAACTCTTTCAATTAAATACGTGCAAAAATAGCAGAAATAAAGATAAGTGATGATAAAGATAATATTGAACGATTTTTACTTGCATGTTAAATTCATAGCAATTTTAAATGAAATAGATACGTACTTTTGTATAATGAATAGAAGTCTCGAATGTGACTAGGAGAAAACAAATTAGTTCAAAGTTAATTATATTATGCGTATATTTTATATAAAATTACAAGATGTATGTTTTAAGAAATTAATTAATAACAACAAGGAATATTGTACGAGGAAGTAATTCCAGCGTTAAAAATTAATTGGATTAATTTGATAGACTACATATCTGTGTAAGTGGCAATAATGTACCGGAATCATCGCACATCGGACGGAAGAGCAACCGCGAAATTGAACGGCGCCGACTAAACAGGCAAATATAATGAAGTTGAATATCCGTTTAAAAGCGAGAGTAGATAATCGATCGATCGGCTGTGCATACGAAGGCAGCTCAGCCATCGGACCGACTGTTATTACCTTTGATGTACCATATATTACACGGCTTCGTATCGATCCGGTTTGACCCGTGGCGATGTAATTTCCAGCGAGCCGAATGTCTCGTTACACGAAACGTGGAACGTGACAAATTCGCGTCTCATTAGAATTTTCCTATGAAGTCGCGTCTACAAAAGTTTTAACGATGCCCCCCCCCCCCAAAGCGACGGCTCGAGTGTCATCGAAACTTCATTTTCGAAAATAAACAATTACGCTAATGGAAAAAACCAAAACGACGCCGACCAGACAGCAACGAGATTTTAACGCGACACTTCCTGCTGTTATTTCGCGCAATCGTCATGAATTTGCGCGCGTCGTGTTCGAGTGGAGGTTAAATTAAATGGTCTCGTTTTATTGTTATTCTACGCATTTCTCTGTGGAGTCATAATTTCATATTACAAAGGTGCAAGGGTTGCTGATGAACTTTCAATTCAAGGTGGGTACTGTTTTCAAATGACAAAAGTTAGAAATATTATCGACATTGAAGAAATGTATAACAATACACTTTTTATCGACACACTCTGTATATTGTCAGTAGTTTAGGATTTTCAAAATCAATATATGCTGTCAGTATAATATGATCAACACTTCAATTTTGGAGATGTAAAGGTTAATACAAGAAGTTGTATGTAGATTGATTTTCAGTAACATTTTGTATAAAAATATATTTCAGAGGAACATAACTACAGTTCAAATTATAGGGGTGGTCGATGAGGTCTTCATTTCGAGGTTAGGTTGCACCGCAACCATGTCTAACATCATACACATAATCATCTGATAATTCCTATAATCTTTTACTATTAAAGTATTCATAGTAAGTATGTGTATAATAATAGACCATGATGAAATAAACCATGATTCTCTAAATTTCCAACAGTAAAAAAAATTGCAACCCCCAAAAATCAATTTAATTTCAACACCATCATACGCGCCATCATATCACCCTATTCACCCCATTCGCCCCGAGCTCCTTTCTCGCAAGACGACAGTACAAGAGTATCAGAGCGTCGGATGATCGATTGGCGCGCTATCGAAAACAAGGTAGTCATTCTTTTCCGAGCGTGACCCTTGATGTTCGAAATATCGTCCGGCCCCGAAATCCAGCCTATCGCACTCAGCATCCCCATTACCGCAACGGCGACGGTGAAACGTAATTTCCGGCATGTCAACCAGATTCCAGATCGGTCGTCATCGTCAGTCTGCCTCCATTCGAGCGAGCCGAGGTAATCGTCGTTCGTCCACGATCTTCGCGCGATACGACACGACTCTTTCAACTAATTACAGACAGTCCTTTGTCTTTATTTAGCAGCCGTCGAGTCGTTTTTCGACGCTGTTACGGTTAATTTCTCGAGAATGACGCGGACCAGGAAGACACCGTGTTATCGGAACCGGCGAGAGATCCCCATTAATCACCGCTTGTTTGTTAAGCAGCGTACACACCTGCTTCCGTAATATCCCGGGCGCAGCCAGACGCATCCCTCTGTCGAGGGCGTGCGAGCACGTTTGTCGCGGGCACACACCCGAAACTTTCGATAAGCAACACCGGAAACTATGAGATGGAGACACGTGGTGACTTCATGTACGGTATCGATCGTCTTGTTGACGCTACGTCGTTGGAATATTGGGAACATGCAATTTTCGGATTTGAGAATATGGCACTTATTGACATTTCGAATTCTGGGACCTTTCGAATGATTTAAGACTCGAAATTTCAAACTTAAGAAATTTCGATTTTTGGTACTTTGGGTGACAATTTTGAGACTTTGACAATTTCGCACTTCACCAAATAGGAATTTTAAAGCTTCAAAAGTTAAAAAATTTAAAACCGTACGAAGTTATATTAATTCTAGATCATTTATTACTAGTTCTTAGGTTAGATGCTGAATTATTTGATCTAGAATTAATGTAACTTGTTATTGGGACCTTTCGAATGATCTTGGACTTGAGACTTCAAATTTAAGAACTGTTGATTGTTGTTACCTTGGAGTGACAACTTTGAGACTTTGACAATTTTGCACTTTGCCAAATAAAAATTATAAAGATTCGAAAATTAAAAAATTTAAAACCGTGCAAAGTTATATTGATTCCAAGTCATATTTATTATTACTGAGGTTAGATGCTGAATTATTTATGACCTGAAATTAATATAACTTGCATGTGTTCTTCAACGATCCTCTCAACTTCCTCTCAATGCACCGAATCGCCTCGGTGCACAAAAGCGAACCGTATGATTAGCGGCAATAACGCAAACGGTGCAGAAAACGCAAATCCTTAAATATAGATTGGACAGCGGAATCAGCATGCAAGATTCAGCGTACGAGTGTTCCGAGTATATTTACAGAGTGACTCGTAGCTCGGTATTCCAGTGGTCCTTCGGGAAATTTCTTGTTTCCTCCACGGTTCGCCTGTGGAAGGGAATCTTGTGTCTCGGTTAGTTCGCGCCTTCGAACAGGGTACATATTTTATTTCTCCGTCGGAATTGTTTATTCATTCGTAATGAATCAACTTCCACCGGGGACGGGCGCGGACGACGCGTTGCAGGCGTTTAAATAAACAGCGTGCAGGTGAAACTTGCACGATAAGGATCCCATTATTGTGCTAATAACGACGTTGCACCAGATCACTCTTTCGTGTACGCTCAAGACTTCCCTCGAGAAAAGAGGGAGAGTTAACTTTCAGGGATGGGGATTCAGGAATTTAAAAAAATTGCAGGAGTTGGAATTATGATTAAAGGAATTCTATTTAAAGCAACATGTTTTTTTGGTTAACAAATTTCGTACCTAAATATTTGTATAGGATTTAAATATTAAGTTAGTGTCACATGTGTGGACATTTAGGACCAATAATGTGAAAAATATATACATATGTGGACATCTAGGATCAATAGTGAAAAAAATATATACAAATGTTGCAGAGTAAAATGGAATAGAGAGACGTACTTTACATTAAAACCTATATTGTCGTAAACTAATAAAAGATTATCAAGCCCACTAATGAATACATCACCATTTCCTAACTATTCGAACATTTTAAGTTTAAGGTAGAGTTAGCAAAATATACTTGTACGAAATTCAAATAGAGCCGTCACGGAGGCATCAAGCGAACAGAGAGCACCCTAAAAGGAACTCATCATTTGGACGTTGATGAGGCCGGTCTTGCGTGAAACCCTGATAAGGTAGTGAATAGCTAGCATCCTCGGCAAATTTCTTTCCTTATTCAACAAGAACGTCTCATCGTTCTCGCGATACTACGCCGGAGTCCAATTTCCGCAGTACCTGTTGTTCCCCCATTTACGCGACAGCCATTTCTTCTGGCTATAAGTGCTCTACACGAGTGCTCAACCACGAGCTTATAATGTACCATTGTCTATTAAGGCACGTCTCATGACCACGCGTACTTTCAAAGATAACGAAATTCAGTCCGAGAACGCGATGAAATTATCCTACATTCGCTCATTCATATCATTCTTGTTCCTGTTGACTTGTTCGATCAAGCATTCAAGAATACTGATATGGATGTGTAAATTTTTACACGTATGTGGATGTATAAATTGTCGTATATGAATATTATCATTTTTGTAAGTTATAGATTCTTTTGAAAATGTGTGCAATTGTTACAAATTTAAATTGAACAAATTATACTAAAAAATTTTGTCCTGCAATATCATGACGCACATGTGACGCACTCGCGACTCACGCTGCAGTTTAAATATAACAAACCATGCCAGTATTTTCATCTTAAATTCTTAGGTTCAATTCAAGCTATCATCTGCTCAATCAAAGTTCGCTGAATATAAAATGTATCCAATATTTGAACATTCTTCATTTGTCTTAACGTTGTAGCAATAGTGAGTCATCTATGCATGACACAACCAATTAAGCTGTTAAGTCGTTTCTTTCTTTTCAACGTTAAAAAGTTTGTCCCCAAAGAGGTACCTTGACCGAAACTGACCGCAACTCTCAAAGAGATGACGCGTCCGCAAAATATTTCGCGCGATGCAAACTATTTATTCGCGGAAGAACGGTACACAAGAGGACGATTCACTCGAAACGAGGGGCTATCTACGGCTCATTATCTCATCGTTCTTGCGGTTCGTTTATCGAACGATGCCTCACTTTCTGTATCGGTCTCGTTCGATTCGTAGAAATCGTAGCGTACGTGCGCGTGTGTGCGCGAGCGGTCTGCACGAAAGACGTTCCGTCGAATGTTCACGTCGTGACTGATAAATCGCGCGGTAAGTGCGAGCAATTACGAACGCAGCCAGCTCATCGGTCGAGAAATCGTGAAATATTGTTGCTACGTGATGGTTCGCATCGAGCTGGCGGCCCGATAAGTATTAAAAGCTTCTAATTGGATTTCACCGGGCTTTATCAGTCACTTAGCGCCTGCAACGTCCGGAGACCTTGCCCTCAGATGAGTTCGAGACGAACTTCTAAGCTATTTTTTTTAACTCGCACATTCCGTCACCCCCCTTTTTTCGGCTATTAAAACTATCCAGACGAGGGGCTGATTAATTCCGAGCAATTATCTTGACGCTTTGATGCTCCTGCTGCCTTGTCTTTGACGTTATGCAATTTGTCCTACGTTGAACGCTCAATCTTGCTTTTTCTTCTAATCACATTTTATTATACTTTATATTATTTTTCATTTCCTGTTTATTGCATGTATTCTATATTAACAGTATATTCATGTTCCAAGAAATGCAACATCATGTATTTATATTTAAATAAAATTTTAAACTTAATTGTACATTTTATATATGACATCGTCATAATGAAATAACATATACTTCCTTAGAGTGTTATAAATATAAATAAAATTGTACAGTATGTCATTTTTATCACATCTTTTACTACGTCATTTTTAAAATGATGTACTTATTTTTAAACAAGTAATTTTTATATTGCAATCTTCTTAAATTTATATACTTAATAAGATGAAATTATATTAATCTATGAAATGAAAAAGAAATGAAATAAAATAGGAAATGAGTGAGATAATAGCGAGAGGAAGCAGGACAGAGGATTACACTCTTTCCGTCGAGTTTTCATTGATAAAAAGGAAGACTGTCGTAATGAAATTTTCCCTTGTGAGACTTGGCTCGGCGAGATCGTGCGGCTGGCGTTCTTTTCTTAAAATTAAGACAATCGAAACCTTTCGACGTCCACCGTCTTAAGGCTTTTTTCACCGGAAACCAGTCCAACCGAAGATAACCTATCAACTGGCAATCTTCGTGTCGCCTTTGAATCAGAGACAATGCACGTCAGAGGTTCAGAAGCCGAAGAAAAGGAAAGAATCGCGTACTTTAACCGGTAGTTCGAATCGAACGATTTACTCGCGTGGAACTAACATTGTCAGTGTCTGAACCTTTAGCTACCAAGCTTTTCATTCACTAAAATTTCCTCGTAAATAATATCGAGATTATACGACAGAATAAGAACAATTTTAAATAATTACGAATAAAAGTAAATTTCAGCAGAGAGTTTGAAGAAATTTCCGTGGCGCGTTAAAATAAAGGGGGATGAAACCGTCGGGTCGCAATATGCGTTAACCCCGTTTCAGCGTGTCCGCCGCAAAAAGGTCAACACTCCTTGCATTCATTTCCTGACGAGATCAAAGAGGACGATCCTTTTCACCCGAGATTTCCTTCGTTTGAAGACGCGGGCGGTTTTTCTTTTTGCTATCAACGTTGGCCGGCGATGCTCGAGGGGACCCCGAGGCCGCGCTTCTATAATCGAGATTATCTCGTTCCCAGGAAAGCCCCGTCCTCCATTCAGGCCCGGTAAGCATGGAGTGGCTAGGTACACGTATCGAGAGGTCCCAGGACCGGGTCACATTCAGCCTCGATTCTTTCTCTGAATGCCGCTTTGTTCGTGCCTTTGTACGCTCGCGATTTCGAATGTCGTCCGTTTTACTTTGATTCATCAAGTGCTCGAGGTGCGCGCACACAACGAGGGGTTGCGTACACGAAGATCGGAGGGGTCACGGGTTAGAAACACGCGTGCACGTTTTGTCAACGGCCCCGTCTCGAGAAAAGGAAAATGAAATTACCCGCGACGGACTCTCCGCTGCGTCTTTGTTCGAGTTGTTTGCCTGTCGATTTTTTTTCCTCCTTATTCTCTTCCAGTTCGCGCGATCTTTCACCGAAGACGGTTGAACGATTCGTCGACTGGAACAAGTTCACGGTCGATTGTTTTTATTCCCTTTCTTCAGTCCCTCAGCGATGTCTCCGTACGCCATTCGCGAGAATTAATCGACCGACTAGACGTCTCACAGAACAATCGCAATCCTTTCGAGGGGTGGTATCGCTCCAACGACTATTTAACAAAAACGTTCGTTGCACCGTCGGAGAATACGCGGCTCTTTAACCGGGGAGTATGACTCTGGAGAACGCAGAAATTCAACGAGAAGTCGAACGATGTGGAGGATTCAGGGGGTTGTTCGATCACTCATCAATATCGAACTCGCTTAATGAAGGTTGGAAGGTGAATCATGAATTGAAGAATCAAGTACATTGCACAGCATCCACAGCCATTTTAAATATGAAGCTGTGATCCAAAATCTTAAACAAATTCTTAAACATCAACGGGTGGTTCCTTCACTTCGTGATTGCCTCATCTAGAGAATTATACAGAGTTGCATTATAGAACTCTCCTCGTGATTCAGATTTACCATCAACTGTACAGATCGTCACTTATTAACTCAGCATAATATCAACGTTATCACCGTGTTCATACAGAGTGTCTTTAAAATGTCCGCATAATCCAGTTTGCTAGACCGTGCAATACAAGGTGTCTGAAAACCATCCACATAATCCAGGTAGCCAGACCGTGCACAGAGTCTGGAGTTAAAAGGAACAGCATGTTCCAGGGGTCGTACTTAGGACACCCTGTAGACACGAACACGTACCCTCACACAGGATCCGGTTGTACGAGCATACTTAGGTGGCGAAGGGGTAGCAAGGCACAGGAACAGCAGCAGCAGCAGTAGCACCGATGTTGCTGCTGTTTGCAAAGCGGTGTATTATACTGTCAGCCATGCTGGGGATTAGCAAACGCAATACATCGGGCTTCGCGATCGTGCTGTGCATCTGTTCGCCAATCCAGACCCCTTCCTATAGCTCCTTTCAACTGTCCCTCTCCGTTCGATACCTTCCCTCACCCTTGTCTCGGCTCTCGAGCAGGTAGCTCTCTGTCGGCCGCGTTATGCTCGCTATGCACCGCCTCGTGGCTCTCTCCTACAAGAGCTGCATCGCAATTGATCCACGTTGCACGCTGCGGGCGTGCACGATCTGCAAATAACACGAAAACCATCCTTGCCGATGGCGACGTCCTCCGGTGCTATTGTAATAAGCGCTGTCTACGATGCTCCTACCGCGAACCACTCGTTTGCGTTATTGTGGGATGTATACAATTTTCGAGTATTATCGAGGATAAAAAACCGTTAACACGATAGGATTTCAATTGCATCAACTACTCTTGCTTGAAGCATTTACACTTCTACATCCAGGTATCTTTGGATCATGTGGATCATGTGTGTAAACCTGTCTCTAGAGTAGATATCTATAGCCTCCCCTATTTTTATTCATATTAGATATTCTTGTACAAGTTTTATTTCTATATAAATAATCTTTCGCACCGTTGCAATACCTTGAATGTCGGGCACATTGGCAATCCGGGCGAGACTAACATTGGTACAAATCACACAGCAGCAATTATTTGGCGGTAAGCGATATCACGGACGTGTTCAATTTACAAAAGTGTTACGGCGAATCGGAAAACGCGGTTCGAGCTTATTTACATTCCGGGACATTTCGATGGAGCGTCGAGTGGGCGTACCGAAAAACAAGCGGAAAGAAATATATTTTCGCGGGATAGCAACGATTGGCCACTGGGAATGGCGGTTGTTTCCAAATGAATGGCGCGAGTTAATCCGTAGGCCGCGCGCGTATAGCCACGTCGGCTCGTTTATTTAACGGGAATTCTAAATAATGCAAAAGTTCGTGACACTTTTACCCAGCCGACGCACGCGACCGGTCCCGCCGGCGAAACTTGCCCGACGAATATCGTCGATTAAACCCCTTCCTCTTCGTGTACTTAGCAGTCTGCCAGGTTTGAATGGAGTCGTAAGGTAGCCCCGGCGTGCTCAAGAGGCCCACGGCAAATGGCGGCCCCCCCGCCAACCATCGCCGAACGGGGCTTTATCCGAGTTTCGAGGGCACAGCTGGATACACGCTTCATAATTACCCTCCTTTTTATTCCCCGTGCTCGAACACACCGTTCCATGAATCGCCCTCGAACGCGTGCATCCCGTCGAGAATTCGTCGACGGTCGCGTTTAACCCGCGGCAATTTTTGCGATTGCTTTCGACGACGTATCGGGAACACTTTACGCGAACGAGTTCGCATTGAAAACTTGCTGCAGTTGTGATTCCAATTCGCTATGGAACTTTGCTCCACTGCTTTCTTCGTGTCTCTCTTTTTATTGTGCTTACCTACTAATTGGTGGCGCGTATGGGGCTCTGTATTTCTTATGGAAATTGCGGGACAGGGAACTTTAGGGAAGCAATTACAAAATATGTTCTTTCAGAAGAGCTTGAATTAAGGTAATATTGAAGATGTGTTGCATATCGTGTGAAGTAATATTGTATTGTAATTATATGAACGATGTAATTTTTATAAAAATTTATTACCACCTCCACATAAGATAATAATCTTTAAGTAATAACTTAAGTCTCAGAAGTGCCCGCTGTTTTGGTTTCTTAATTGTTTCGCCGAATGTGATCATCAATGACCAACGTAACCACGAACGTGTTACGAATTCTCATTAAAGTGTGCCATACCACACACGACGATCGTCATTGGCACAACGTGTTAATAATTCTTATTGAAACGTGCCAACCACGTACAACCATTTTGACATTCGATATAAGAATATGATCAAATTCTCATGTACATCAATAGTTCTAAGTGCTTTATTTACTACAAAAAACAATATCTACAATATACATTATAAATGTCTACATTCTCAGAATACCTAAGATGCAGGAATCTGGAGAGAACCCATAAAGATTTTAACCTAGACACTTCAATGTTTCCTCAGATCTAAAAACCTACATTACAGAATGTAAAAAAGCCGGTGAAGTTGCACCGTTTTATTAAAATCAATGTCACACACAATTTTAATGAAAGGCAACCACAAAAATATGTAATAACAAGCCCGGCCAAAAACGCATACGTATTGTTCGTCAGCAAGAATCGCGACAAAGCTACTCCACAATGGGCCAGAAACGTACAGTGAAGGGACGAAGTTTATTTGCATCGGCAGAGCCTCTGAATTATTAAACGATCACGTTGCGAACCCATGAATTCCGTCTATCCATCCATCCATCCATCCAGACCCGCGAATTAGAGGATCGGATCCCACCATTTTTCCTCCCCTTTTTTTCCCTCCTTTTTCCAAGTCGTCGCTGGCAAAACAATAACGCGTCGGAATGACAGCGAAAACGAGCCGTCGTGGCCCGACTCAAGCGTAGTCCGTACCGCCATTATCACGAATGACGATGCAGACGCGCGTCATTTTATTTCTCGACACATCCGGTCGATCCCTGCGTGCACGAGCAGACCGGACTAAACAAAAAGGAAGGTATTCGCTTGTACATGCAGGTCGGCGCCGCGGACCCGTTCACGAGTTTATTTAGCCGTCCGCTGACAAGAAAATCTCGTCCAGGCTTTTATTACAGGCTCGGGGATGACCGCTGCGGGAAAGAAGGGGGAAAAAAATACCGATCCAAGCAGACGATGCGAAAGTCTAGCGACCGCGCGTCAAACTAATTGATTTATTTCGTGTCGTTCGTCGCTAATCTCCGACGAGATCTTCATCTTTCGTGATCCATTGCAACCCACGGAATCCCAAGACGGATGTTAAGGGCGTGAGGATGTCCGCTGGAAATTTGTTGTAATTGATAGGGTGCTGCTGAACGTGATATTACCTTTTCTAGATCTTAATTGCTGTTGAATGATATGGGTGGCAAAGATGTTGGTTGTTAATATAAATTAGGTCGGAAAAAATTATTCGGATAGAATGAAAGTACTGTTAAGCGTAATTTTGATTATTTTCGGGTGTGAGTTAGCGAAATCTCTCAGCGTCTACCTCTGACTCGCATCGTACACGAACCTAGCAATTTTCTAATCTTCAAACTTTCAGATCTTAATTATCTAATATTATACTAGGTCTGTATATTTCATACAGTAAACAATATTAGTCTTGATTGCACATTGTAAGTTCCACCAACAAAACTTCAGGTCCTACGTTCATCTTATTAGTCCTTACTGCACATAATACACGTAACTAATAATTTCGGGAAAACCACTTTCGGTCCGTTCAAAACCTTAGCTCTTGAACCAAGCAATATTCAGTACCTTATAGAATAAACAGTAATAAATAATTTAAACACACCAGTTACTTAAAGTAGTCATATCCTACGATAACCATATGAAATTGTACGCCTACCATATACGCCTACCCCAAAGATTAATCAATATCTGAATCACTTTCAGACGTCAAAGTGTGTCTTTACCAGTTCATTAACTCTGACATTTATTTCTATTATCTCTGAAATGAAGTACCTTCCATTCTAGGCTATGATCGATACTAACATTAGAGAATAAAAGCGAGGCCAGCTTCGCAATCGCTCATTTCAAAATTTAACGACAGATCGATCGATTAGAATGTTTCGTGGCTAGCTCGAAATATGTGCACTCCACCTCTTCGTGTCTATGTACACCGAAGCTAGGTATTTATCGGCGTTCGATCAACATTCCAAGCGGTGCGTGTACGCGCGTGCGGCGGCGCGCTACGCAATCCGAATCAGCCGCGCTTTATCGGTCGTCAACCGGAAGCACGCGTTTACACGAACCGCCTAAAGGTGAACCGTTGCCCACGAGGCCGTACAAAGCCTATCTCCATACCGATCGATAAAATTTCGCGCCTCATTTGTCAGTTAATCATGGATTTCCAATTCTGAGGACTGCTGATTAGATCGACCACTCTCGTACATTAGGACTCTCGCATTCAAAATGGTCTTTCCGTGGTTTCAAATCTCAGAGTTTATATGTCACGAGATATCGAAATAATGAAGATTGAAGAGAGTACAAATTTTGATGTCCCAGAGTGCAAAAACTCTGAAGTCCCAAAGTCGAATGATTCCATAACCTAAAACCCCAAAATTTAAACTTTTCAAAATTCCTATCTCAAACTATCTGAGAATTAAAGTCCCCTGAATCTCAATCTCTCAAAGATCTAAAATTCCCAAAAATTCCAACAATCTTAAAATTCTAAACTTCCAAAATCTGAATTTCCAAACAAGGTCCGAAACTCCAAAAATCCCAAAACCACTGCTTTCCTTAAAGTAATCGTGTGACCTTCCAAATCTCCGAATTAAAAATTCAATTACAAACGAGAGCAATTTCGTAAATAATTGAACATCGCGGCACGAAGTCCAGTCTTTTTCCTCCAAGCGTCACGAGCGACTCGTTTCTCCGCAAGATACGTGGATTACGTGAGCCTTAAGGCTCCGGGACTTCCGGATTCCGTGCGGCCAGGCTGTCGAAATCCTCGCAAGTTTCCGGTTATTCTCGCTAGAACGATCCTGCGAACTCTCATTCACCGGGCAACCCAGTTTTCGAACGAGTCGCGCGTACTTGCCGCTCGCGTCACGACGAGAACTGCTTCCTCTCCACTTTGGAAGCTCTTCTGAAGTTATACGGAAGTTTAGCAATGGTCTCGCACGATGACGACTCCGGTGGTAACGTCGGAAAGGTTCGAGCAATGGGAACTGTTATACTGAAACATCGAGTATACCTATGTACACATGCACAAAGTTGCCTCTTCTTTGAAGCTTTGCAACTTCCGTCGCGACTACGTGGCTAATTATACACCGAGAAATGCGATGAAATATGTGAGGGGAACTTTCAAAAGGGTATGAATTTATCGTAGACTGTTTGAATGGCGAAATAGAGAGGAGAAAAAACGAAGTCGAAGACGAGTGGGCAGTAAGTAGATGAAAGATGAACAGATAAGAGCAACTGGTTATAAGGATAAAGGAAACAGTGTGAATAAACTTATTAAGTTTATACCGTCGTGTGAAGTTATACTGCTGGATCAAGTTAGGAACTGCTTATTATAATTGTGAATATCTGATGACGCGTGGTGAATATGTGGATTATCCTGAGGACTGATATGAAGGCTAAGATCCAAAACCTGAAGATGTCACCTAACCATCAGTTGCTGCAAAATGAAACTACTGAAGAAAATCAAACTGCTTCCGCCACAAGGTATCATTCTAACCTTCCACAGCTTAACCTTCATACCTTCGTATGAAAGTATCTGATCAGTAAATGCACCGTGGGGAAACCTTGAAGAAATGATAGCTGATCCGAGTAACTCGATGAAGATGCATCACGATTGCTATCCCAGAGAAAATGGTCAAAAAGGAGAAAAGTAGGACTCCATATTGATTGCGAGCGAGTGGGTCGCGGAGTTTGAAATCGAGGAACCGGACGGGCGAAGGAGCGCAGGAAGAAAACGGCATGCAACCGTGGAAAAGAGAGGAGCGAAAATCGAGGGAAAGAGGAGAGGCACAGAGAAACGCCGCGAGAATTACCGGATCGATATTAAGTTGTGATAGTTCCCGTTTCGACTACGGGGCGCTCGCGTTTGCGCCCTTACAACACCCACCCCCTACCTGGTTTCACCTGCACCTGCACCTGGCGACGACCTGACCCGGCGATCCGTGACCTTTACGTTCTGCCGTTCGAATTCTATCCAGGGCTCAACTTCTGTTACTAATTAATCCGTGACCTCCAGTACGACTGTTTTAGCTCGGAGGGTGACACCTATTTTAAGGGGACAGAATAGAATGCTTCTGGTAACAAGTTATTGGAAAAATGATCCTATTTTGAGGGAGATTATTGTGGGTTCAGCGGGTATTCGTGAGGTGGAAACGATTTTGGCAAGGAAATAAGTGGAATGTGTAGGAACGTAGATGGGTGAAAATATATGAACTTGGATGTATGGTTGTTTGAAGACATAAGGACTTGAATATATGTAGACATTTTGGATAAGAACATAGATTTTTGGACATATAGGAACATGGCCATATAGACATTTGAATGTATACATATACATATAGTAACTCAGATACATATAAAAAATATAAGAATCTGCATACGTAACATATGTAACATATGTAACATATGGCATATGTAACATATGAACTTGAATGTACATAGACATTTGGACATGTAACATACCCACATAGACATTTGAATATACATACACATAGGAACTCACATACACAGATATTTTAAAATATAAGAATCTGCATACAAAGGCATATGTAACATATGAACTCGAATGTATACATATAGACACTTGACATATAACATACTCATATAGACATTTGAATATACATACATACAAAACCACAGATAGACATTTGAAAATATATAAACCTGGATATATACACAATTGCAAATATGCAATTTTGAAAATATATAAAATATGACCTTGCTCATATGTGGACCTGGATGATTCACAAGAACCAACCACCATCTCAAATTCCAAAATTTGAAGATAATAAAAAATATTAAACAGGGAAGTGCTGGATGATCCATGAGCACCAACCACCATCTCGAATATCAAAAATTGAAGATAATAAAAAATATTAAACAGGGAAGTGTTGGATGATCCATGAGCACCAACCACCATCTTGAATACAAAAAAAATTGAAAATAATAAAAAATATTAAACAGGGAAGTGCTGGATGATCCATGAGCACCAACCACTGTCTCGAATACCAAAAATTGAAGATAATAAAAAATATTAAACAGGGAAGTACTGGATAACCCACGAGCACCAACTACCATCTCGAATACCAAAAATTGAAAATAATAAAAAATGTTAAACAAAGAAGTTTAAAATAAAGAATATGAAAATGAAAGAAGATGAAAATTGAAATTTCAACGATCGGTATCTAAATGACCCATCGGTTAATCTTTGAACCGGTGCCCCTCACGCGTAAACTAGATAAGCTTGTATAGGATCACAGTAGATATAGACGATCATTATTCGACTACCTTTTAGCGCGTGTCAACACGCTGAGAAACGAAGCAATTTACAGACGGTTCCTGTTAGGTTCTCGCGAGTCGATCGATACGTAACGCCGCGGAAGAAAAACGTTATCGCAATAAACGTATTACGAATCAGAAGCAAAAGGCTTATAAGTAATATTGCAGTGGCAGGAGTTTACCCTCTTCAGCTCGTGACAGCAATATAATGGGCTCTCTGATTGCCTCTATCACACCCGGTTGCACCACTTCCAGGCTTATCCGCCCACGTTTCCTTTCGCGGAAAATATTGTATCGATACATCCAGAGAAATTCATAAGCTCTATTTATTTCGAGATGTCCATTCACGATTTTCCAGCTGTCGAACATTTTCCCGATCGCAAAACCATTATACCGAATAAAAAAAAAATAATATATTCCCGATATTTGATGTTTAATGTATTTTCGGCGCACGGTGAAAATGTTTGTCGATTCCTTCGAAAGTTTGTGTTTTTCGTAGGCAAACACGGGAACGCAATTTTCGACGCTGCACCGACAAGAATGTAAAATGATATCGATAAAATGATTTCGAAAAATACGGTTCATTGCACGGCCGGGGGTGAACGCGTTCGCCGCGTGACAATTATTTTGCCGAATCACATTGTTCGAAACTCGACGAAAGTATTGAAAGAGTACCACTCGCCGGTAATTGAAACGACGAATTAAATATCGGAAAAAGCTGTTTCAATTTTCCCGTTGTAATTATTTATAATGAAGCGGACAAACTTTCTATGGTGCTCGAATTTAAAATACGTACCTCGAAATGATTGCAGACGGCGCATACAAATGAACGTGCGTGGCGACGAAAAATTGTATAATTGTTTTGTATTTGTAATCACGTTCGCGGGCAAAATTTAACCACTTTTTATTGTTACTCAGTTTGGATGGGAATTATTAATGAGGAGGGCACATTTGATACTAAATACTATGTACTTTTTATTTTGCAGAATTCTAGATTCGATGATTCTGTGATCTTGAGGTGACATTGAGGTAAGAAGTTTAGGGTCGATGAAGAGGGATGTCATAGAAAATTATCTTTTAATTGAGTTACACGTTTAAGATGAAGTTTGATGTAGACAAGGTTTAAAGTTTGAGTTCAAGGTTTGAAGTTTAAGGTTGAAGATTCGAGGTCATATCAAGGTCACACCGTAAGTTGTTGAACTTTCTTGAAGTTCTACGAAATTCCTTTTATGTGATACACTTTAAAAAATGAGACCTAATTTTCACATGTGAAAAGTAAATTTTTATTGAACGAATTTTCTGTGACATTGAGGTAAGAAATTTAAGGTCGATGAAGAGGGATGTCATAGAAAATTATCTTTTAATTGAGTTACACGTTTAAGATGAAGTTTGGTGTAGTCAGGGTTTAAAGTTTGAGTTCAAGGTTTGAAGTTTAAGGTTGAATATTCGAGATCATATCAAGGTCATACAGTCGTTGAATTTTTCCTGAAGTTCTACGAAATTCCTATTATGAGATATACTTTAAAAAATGCGCTCGATTTTCACATGTGCAAAGTTAACTTTTGTTGAACAAATTTTCTGAATTATCAGAGCCATGCAAAAAGTGCTAGTTGATCCCAGTAATCTAAAGATGTAAAATTGTAAGTGTAAGTGGTCGAAAACAGTAAACAGTAATCGCAAAAGCGATGCACCAATCTCGAATCACGATTTGCAAAGCAATCTCGTGAAGCACGAAGTTCCTTCAAATTAGATGCCTTCCGCAGCAAAGATAGCGCAAAAGGTCGTTAAGACTCTTTGGTAACACGAGTAGAGTGTATACAAAGATACAATAGCATACTTCTTCGAACCGCTGTATCTATCCACGATATTCTCCGGGCACGTTGCATATCGAAAAATCGTGGCTGAATGCAGAGGTAGAAACAAGGATTGTTCGTGAGAACCGTCCGATAACGAAATAGCGATGACAGACAGCTATGTGTGTTCAGGTATAACTGCGTGGGAAGTGCAGGGTCGTAGGTCATGTTGCAATATCGCGCGACCTATGACCCCGATACGGAGTACTATGTGTGTGTATGCAGCTGGAGATTTTCAACGGGTGTAATAGAGATTTAATGGACGATGGGTAGCAGATTGTAACGGAGGCTCGTGCAACACGAGGTACCAACGTATATACGTTGTAACGGACCGTGGCTCCTATCTGTTGCGTGATTGCCATCTGCCAGAGAGACGTGTACTGTTCCAATGAAAATTCCACGAACTCGGGCATACTCGTGTCTTTGATACCGGCTTTCTCTCGTATATCATCGCTCCAAGGCGTTGGCACGCGAAACTCATGATATCTGTTTGATGTACAATGCACAAACTACAGAACTGGACCACTAGTGGATGCGTACTTTGGAATGCTGTCACTTTGGAACGAGGGAACATTGTTATTAAAGTTTTTGAAATGCTGGAGGCTTTTGAAACTTTTTAACTTTGGGATGTTGGGGAGTTTGGAACCTTTGTGACTTTGGGACCTTTGTGACTTTAGGACTCATGTGACTTTAGGTCCTATGTGACTTTATGAGCTTTGTGACTTTAGGTCCTATGTGACTTTGTGACTTTGGAACTCAAGAATTTTGAGGCTATGGAATTTTGGAACTTTGCAACTGTATGTTGATATCTTTTTTCGTTGTATGTTTGGTAAGTTGTGAGGGTACGTTTGGTAAGTAAGTGTAACTTGGTCACCTTACATTATTATACCTATCGTCACCACTTCATTATCGTACCCATCACTACATTATACCTATCTTCATCATTGTACCCATCACTACATTATACCTATCTTCAAATACAAATTGCAAAAGTAACTTAAACCCTTCCCCAAACCTAATGAACAAAAAGTACCATATAAATTACACTTGAAGGACATAAAGAATTAGAATGTAAAGAATTTTAAATGCAAGAATTTCATAATAGTTATCAGACATGTGACCAAATGAACTACCATTCGTCACAGAACCGTTTTAGTACCACTTAAGAGACCGTCACTAAGCAAATAATCATTCCCGAAACAAAAATCGATCCCATTCAGGGCAAACATCGAATGGAAGCGAGTATCCGAGGGAACAAACAAACAACCGAGTGGACGGGCATAGCGTTTTGAGCAACAACGCGTGTTAACACGCGCGTAACTTACGCCAACTGTTGCTCGCCGACGTTCAACCTGACACGACGGTAAACGCCATTAGAATCCAAAACACGATATCGAGTGACAGAGCAGCGTGCGAGTCTCACGGTCCGCTCGATGTCATCTTTCAGCACCCACGTCAACTACAATTAGGCTGCCATTGGTTATTCTACAGTCTGCTTTGCTATACGTCTTTTTAATATCTTTTTTAGTATTCGCTTCTGGGAAGACGATGGTAGATTCTTTGAGATGGTAGATCTAATGGATCATGTTTATGAAGGTTAAAGGATTAATAAAAAATTGGGGACTTCTATTAAAAATTTTTGTAAAAAATATGCTTACTGTCTGAGAATTTTAGTGGGAGGTTACGGGACATTTAGGAGAGGTTCCAAGGTCAGCAAGGTTAAATAGAGAAGAGTGGATTTGGATAGTTTAGATAGGGTCTGGTTTAAAAAATGAGAGTAAGATGATCAGTAAATAATAGGCTGCAGTACACAATTACACAATTATATAATCATACATTTATACAATTACATATCTATACTATTAGACATGCACACATCTATATAATTAACTTGTACAATATTGTACAATTTTTGTTTGAAACATTTCTTAGTATCATTCATACTTTTCATCTTACATCAGCAGTCAAATATTCACTCCACACATGAATTATCAAAAATGTCACATTATTTGTCTTCCTTTCTTCATCCTACTTCATGTACCTTCAGACCTGAACCTTCAGATCTACCTATGATCCAAAGATCCATTAAACAAACTATTAAGCAAACAGAAAAGCACCAGATCTCTCAATATCTACCTATGATCCAAAGACCCATTAAGCAAGCTATTAAGCAAACAGAAAAGCACCAGATCTCTCAAGATCTACCTATGATGCCCAGATCTATTAAGCAAACTATCAAACAAATACAAAAGCAGCAGATATCTCAAGATCTACCAATGAACCCAAACCGCAAAGTGCAGAAAAGAGCATAACCAGAGGTCACCGTTTCCTGTAGGGTTCCATGGCCGCTTCCTGTGTTTACACTGCACCGTCTTGACGTCTCGTTGGCCCTCGAACGTGGACGCTGACAAGTTGTCAGTCCCCCTCTTCTGAATGTTTTCCGATGGGGGACACATGGTGACCGTGCATCGTAGACTAAACTTATGCTCTTCTCTTTCCTCTCGTCCCATCTGTTGGCCGTTTTCAAGAGCCACGCTACTCTTTCTGACCCGCGCGATTCGCAGAAACGGATACACCCTCGCTAAAGCGTCGAGAGATCGTTCCCGGGACGGTAGCCGAGTGGCTTGTTTTCTGGCTTGTTTATACAACGCTCGACACACTTTCCGTCGAATTAAAACAGCCTCTCGAGGAACTTCGAGTCTTTATCCCCATGACTTTCATTCCTGGGAGTCGCTGTTTTTAACTTTGATTGCTTTTAACGACAGTAATGTCTTTGAGGGGAAGATATTGATGTTTGCGTTAAATTGCAATATTGAGTTAGTATGCAGTATTGTGTTAGATTAGCAATATAGGTGTGTTAGATTATCTGATCATTCGTATAATTCTTTGTAGATGTCTTTTGAATTTAAATTAAATTTCCAAATCCTCAAAATCTCTAAATTTTAATGTTTTCTATAAACTGCCATCTACATAGTTACGCAGAGAAAGTTTTTAACGAATGTAAACCAATTAGAGTAACGACCATCGTTACGATGAAAGTATACGACTTATATTTATTCTGTTTGTTCCTTTTTTCAGCAAGTTCCGAAGATAAAATCGAACCCCGAGAAAGTTACAGCGGCGGAACAGAAGTTACGTTATTATTAGGAGGTCGCCGAGTGGGTAAATTCCGGCTAAATTTTAATCCCGTTAGAATTAATTGCTCCCGCTAGCGTTTGTATTTTCTTATTCCATTAAGAGCGTCCGCGAATCCCGTAGCAGCGACGAATAACGATTTTTCTGCAACTTTGCCGTGTACGAAAGAATGCGCGAGTTATTCCATCGGTCGAGCCAAGGGAACCGACATAAACTTATGTTAAATTCGTTAAAAATTTACACCGGTATCGGCGAATACTATTTACCCCTCCGTTCACCCTCTCTACGTACGAAACTCCGCCGAGGAACGAACAAAATTTTAATCGAGAAACTTTTTCCGAACAGGAAGTTGAACATCGTTATCCGGCCAACAGATAGAACCAAGACCAAACTACCAATAGACGACTGGGATTTTCACTGTCTGATAATTAAGCTGCTGAAATTAAAGGTTATCGATTTCTACTTAAATGTCCTTCTATTGTAATGTTGTCTACAGGGGATTTGGTTAATGAAATTGCAGAGTTTAACATTTGTTACCATTCATTTTTTATGATACTTAGGTATGTCAGCAGGATTTTTAGGTAAGATATATTGTAGCAGATGTTTATTATATGTTTGAAATTTTACATTCAATAAATTCAAGTTTTATATGACTATATTTTTAAGATTGTAAATTTCCTAATATTAATGATAAATTACAAGTGTTTGAGATCACAAATTCCCATATTGGCATATTTCTGAAAATTCTCAAAATTCCTGAATTTCCAAATCCCCAAGTCTTCAAATTTTTACACCCCTTTATACCGAAATTTTAAATCCACAAACCCCCAAATTTCCAAATTCCCAAATCCTCAAGTTTCTAATTCTTACATCCCTTTATTCCTAAATTTCTAAATCCTCGAATGCCCAAATTTCCAACCCCCAAATTATCAAATTTTCAAACCCCCATTTTCCAATTTCTTAAACTTTCACAAATCCAAATGACAAGTGACTAAATTTGAAAACCTAAAATTTCCAAAATCCCCAAATTTCCGAAACCCCAAAAGTCCTAAATTTCCAAATCCTTAAGTCCCCTTTCCAACCCTTGATATTTTCAAATTTTCAAGCCTCCAATCCCCATACTTCCAATTTCTCAAACTTCCACAAATCCAAATGACAAATGACTAAATTTGAAAACCTAAAATTTCCAAAATCCCCAAATTTCCGAAACCCCAAAAGTCCTAAATTTCCAAATCCTTAAGTCCCCTTTCCAACCCTCGATATTTTCAAATCTTCAAGCCTCCAATCCCCATACTTCCAATTTCTCAAACTTCCACAAATCCAAACTACAATTTATCAAACTTAAAAAAAACCTAAAAATATGCAAAACCCCAAAAACCTCAGATCCTCCTATTCCCCCAATATCACCAATTCCTATTTCCCCTATATGCAGCGTCCAGTTCTCCAGCCTCCGAGTACATATTGAAACTAAGGTGGAATTTGAATTCTAATCCCATGACAAAGAACACAGATAACAATAAATCCGAGGCAAGTAGTAGCTGTCCCTCCGTTGTCTTCGTCCACAAAGTCCAAAGGGGTAGTCGTTGACAAAGGAGCCAATCAACAGTCCAGACTATAATGGCAATTGCGTTCTATTTCAGCCGTACAAGCGCATACACGTTAACGGGCGTGCATGATGGCCGGCAAAGTCGTGGGCCGACTTCGCACGACTAATTGGGGTAATTTCCACGGGACCAATGTAAACGCCGCGTCGTTATCGCGGCTAAAGAGGCCCGACGTATTACGGGCTTTCGTGAGGACACAATGGCTCGACCAGGGACCGGTATTGTGCCCGTTTCCCGTGGAACGCGTCTTTCATACGACAAAACGCCCACGCATCCGTGCATCGGTCTTGTTTCGAAGTGGCAGCCAGCTCCTTCTCGGAAGCTGTCGCTTCATCGAAACGCCTGCCACTTGGACTATGAACGATGCCCGAGGATAACGTATCTCTTAATTAATTCCGTGTTAAACGGCCTGAATGCCTGCGATCTCGCTGAATGTACAATCGAACAGCCGTGTTCGCCATTGTTGCGTGATCTACGATTGTATTACTGTTTGACAACGACCGTGTTCGGGACTGTTCTAACCTCCCTGCTGTATTTGTTGCTGCGTCAGAGATGGAACTGCCTGTTTCATGCTTCGCGGGATGTGGCTTGCTTATTGATATCAAGCCATGGAAATCGTTTGCGATGACATTTGAAACTGGCGAAGTTTTTAATCTCATGTAACAGATGTGTTTGTGAGGAGTATTGGTGTGGTTGGTAGATCTCTGATTTTTATAGAAGACTGATGTACTGTTGTGGTTTCACGCGTGGTAAGTGTATGCATGTGTTACATACTTTTATAGTGGACTGATGTACTATTGTGGTCTTCACATGGTAAGTATATGCATATGTTACATATTTTTATAGTGGACTGATGTACTGTTGTGATCTTCACATGGCGAGTATATGCATATGTTACATATGGTTAATGAAGTGTACTATGTGAGGTGTATGTCTGATGCATGTATGTCAGTTTCTTACAGTATAACATACTGAGACCTTAAATATTAGGCATCCAGTAATTTAATCAAGTTAAACTACTATTTATAATAGGACACATGTATGTACACATGCACGCCACATGACTAATATGTTGTACTGTATGTCTGACCACATATGTCAATTTTCACTATGGCTGTCAACGTTCACCGAAAATGGTCGTACTGGAACATGTCCGTTAATTCATTCAAGTTAAATTTACGTTCATAATTGTACTAAGAACAGAAATAATTCATTCTCAAATTTAAACTTGAACCATACCAGCAGTATTACTATAACATTTTTCCCTTGTTTCTAACTTTAATTCATCAGGTTATATTGCATTTAAAGCTTAAACAGTGACCTCGTTCGCAATGTTAAACAATATACTGACACCGTATTCCATAATTCGTCATAAAGTAAATATTCAATTTACCACATTTACATACATTTTAATAGCCATTCATATTATGCCCCAATAAATGAATAATTGAATGAACACAGTTATTATTCATAAATAAACACCGGTCTCTCAGGCATCTCCATTAATATTTTTACATAAAATTGTCATGTGTGAACGTTTCGCATATACAATCTTTATGGTCTTTCAATAACAAAGAACAATAATTATATTCCAAAAATTTAGAAAATTTCCTCCAGTCTCCAAAATGTCCGAAAAGTATAATTCATTGAAACATATATTTACAATATGAACATCCCAATAAAATAAAAACACAGTCAAAAATATTATACAGTAAATACGCAGTAGTTAAATATAATTAAAATTTGCAAAAATTTAGAAAATTTCCACGAGTCCCCAAAATATCCAAAAACTATAACTCATTAAAACGTACATTCCGATGTAATCGTAACTCCACTCCAAGGGTTCTCATATATCTCCTCAGTTAAATCGTGTGTTCTTCGACTCGCAAATTCGTCGAACGAAGGGATACTAATTCGTCCCTTTATCTGCGAAAGGGGACAGAGTACAGGAACGCGAGCACCGATCGGTGTTGTATCGTTTTGTTCCGAGTCAATTGCGCGAAACTTGCCTCGCACATACATCTTGCGTTCCTCTCTCTTCGAGATCGTTCCTCTTCGATGGTTGCGGTTTACAGAAGACGGCTGGTTTGCCTCGCTTCCAAACAGGGACTGGTTTGATCTACGTGTACGCTGTAGACCGATACAGCACTGCAGCTGGTGTATCTGTTAATTAATTCAGATGAAATATGCCACGTCCGGAATCGGAGCTGCGGATACTTCGAGTACATCATGGCTCTATCGTTCATCGAAATGTTTGCTGTTTTATGAAACGTCATTTTGTGCAAGGTAAAAGATTTAATATTTTGGGAGGTATATTTGTGGTGAGTAGATGAACTGATTGATGGAGATTAGGGGTAGTTTCAAGTTTTGGGAGATAGCTTGGGAATATGGAAATTTGGAAATTTGCAAGGGTGGAATTTGAGGGGGTGGAATTTGGGGAATATGCAAATTTGGAAATTTGGGAATTTAGGGGGATGGAATTTGAGGGAGTGGAATTTGGGGAATATGGAAATTTGGAAATTTGAGAAATTAGGGGGATGGAATTTGGGGAATATGGAAATTTGGAAATTTGGGAAATTAGGGGGATGGAATTTGGGGAATTTGGGAGTTGGAAGCTTGGAAATTGGGGGATGTGCAATTTGGAAAATTTGAGAATTGGAAGCTTGGAAATTGGGGGATGTGGAATTTGGAAAATTTGAGAATTGGAAGCTTGGAAATTAGAGGATGTGGAATTTGGAAAACTTGAGAATTGGAAGCTTGGAACTCGGGGGATGTGGAATTTGGAGATTTTGAAAATTGGAAGCTTGGAACTCGGGGGATGTGGAATTTGGAGAATTTGAAAATTGGAAGCTTGGAAATTGGGGGATGTGGAATTTGGGAAACTTGAGAATTGGAAGCTTGAAACTTGAGGGATGTGGAATTTGGAAAATTTGAAAATTGGAAGCTTGTAAATTGGGGGATGTAGAATTTGGAAAATTTGAAAATTGGAAGCTTGGAAATTGGGGGATATGAAATTTTGAAAATATGAGAATTGGAAGCTTGGAAATTAAGGGATGTGAAATTTTAATTCACCCCTACATTCACAAAAATTTTTGCCATAAATATTTACAACCCCCATCGCCAGTCAAAAAGACAGCTGTATCCCAACACCTCGCCCCACCCCAGCAATAACAAATTACAGCAATCTACTTTACACCAAACAGTCCTACCAAACTAATAACAAATACTAAATCACAGCCATGAATCTCTCCATTCAAAGAACTATGTATAATGAAACAAACAATTTACCCCTGTGATTCATTTATTGAAAAATCAATTTCATGCACGCTGCGTGATATATAATGGCTCCGTTGTACACTTGCGTCGACGCTCCCGAATTAAATATAATAAATAGAATTCTAAGCCGAAGGGGGTTCTCTATACGAGTCGGGGTATTAGCACCCCTCGTGAAGAGCTCGTATCCATTGCGGTACCCCTTCATTAATTACAGTCACGAGGGGGCAATATGCCAGGAATCTTGAATACTTTGGGTCGATGCTTACGGGGTTCACCCCGCAGCTGTCAAATCTACCGCGCTTAGGGACCGATGATAGATTTTCGTGAAGTCGGTGTACGCATTCACTGGTCGTCGGTGAGCTGGAAAAGCTTTCCACACTTTTTGATGGTGTTCATATTTTCTCGGTTATGTCTCCCTAAAGAGTATTTTTAAATCCATATATTTGTAGTTATTCTTTTTTCAAGTTCTTTATAAGAAATTTGTTGACATTTTTTAAAGTGAACATGTAGTTGATATGACATATTACATATGTTAATATACATATGTGTATACACATGTGTGTGAGAGTTTTTTTGGATATGCTATTGACTGACATATTGGGTTTTTCATTTGACTCAAATACACATTTAACTATCTTATTCAGCTAGACCCTTTCTACGTCCTCAATATCCCATACTTCCAAATCTTATATCCCCAAAATCCTTAGATTTCAAATTTGTATCTTATCAAGTCTCTATGTCAACTCCCAATGTCCACAAATTCCTATGTAGCCAATTTCCAATATCTCCTCATTCTCAGATTAGTACAGCATCAAGTCCCTATGTCTTGAGATTGCTATATCCTCAAATCCCTGTTTCCGAATCTCCACATTCGCAGACCAGTATGTTCAGATCCCTATATCCTAGATTAATACATATCCAAATTCCTATGTGCCCAAATCGCTGTGATCCAAATTCCTATATCTATGAAATCCCTTTGTGTCCACATCTCTATCCTCAAATCCATGTGTTCTAAATCTCCACATCGCCAAATTAGTATGTTCCCAAATACCTATATACTGAAATTGCTATATCTTTAGACTTTCTTTAGACTTAGTCTCCAAATCTTCGCATTGCCAGATCAGTATTTCTTCACATGACTATTATCTACAATCCTACACTCCCTATATCCTCAGATCTTATGATTCTATCATCCCGTGATCCCATACTTCCTAAATACACAAGTTCTTAAATACATAACTTCCTACATATACCTACTTTCCTGTATCTCCAAATTGTATACCAAATTTGTATGCCAAAATGCCTACATCTCCAATCGCCATCTCACTAGATTGCCACCAATCGACGTCCATCAGACAGCAATTGACCTCCCATCAATTTCCCCAAAGTCACTCCCGAATTCTCCTCATCGGTCCATCTTAACGACACCGGAAACCGAAGATACTGAACAGGTTCGAAGTAGAGCATAACTCGTCAGAAGGGTTGAGCGATGACACCGTCGGGGTGAGAGAGGTAGACAGAGGTGAACAGGCAACGCTACTGCAGGGGCAGAAACGGAGGATCAGATTGATTAATAGGGGGTACATCTGTTACCGGCGAGCGAGAGGGTGGATGGCAATAGTCCGAAGAAGGGTAGCTCGCAGTTAGCATTAATCACTGCAACACGCCGCGGCCTGACTGTCAGGTCCCTTATAATGCCCATTGGCGTGGAACCGGTCGCTCTTTCCACCTGGGACAGATCGCTGGGGTCCCGTTCGGGTACATCCGACCGTATAAACTTACCATATTACCGGTGTTCGTGGAGATCCCGAGGATTATGCTCGTGGCCAGGCGTGAATTAATTGGGAACCCGTAATTCTCCGACTGCCCGATACCACACGCGGCAGACATTAGGCTTGTTGAATTATTAAGACACTTGTTTGATCTGTCAATCTGGGTTCGGAAACTTGTTGTGATAGGGGATCATTTGAACGATGGCGATCTTTAATGCGATTAACACTGTTTATACGTGTATGCATTGATGGCCGAATACAAATTGTGTGATCTGCAGATTTCATGGATTTTATCATGTCAGACCTTGATGTATGACAAACATGTTAACATCCTAGGTCTGGTGATTAGAATGCGATTAACAGATTGTTTATGCGTGTATGCATTGATGGCCGAATACAGATTGTGTGATCTGCAGATTTCATGGATTTTGTGATGTTCATATCAGACCTTGTTGTATGACAAATATATTAACGTAGGTTTATTGACTAGAAATTGAAGTCATTTCAATTCGAAAATGTTCGAAGAATTTAATAGAGTATATTACTAATTCAAGTAGCTTGATTACAAAATTTTCCCTTGCCAGAAAAAAACATGAATACGACAATATAAAATTTTGCATGCAGCTACGTTTAGTAGCATTCAGTGCAGGATCATAAAAAGGTTCTCGTTGCATAATCCGAAAGGACGCAAAGAGGGCCGGTAAGAAAGTTACAGTGAAATAAAACCACCCTTCACCCTCGGCTTCTTTATTCTCGCTTCAGCTCCGTTTCCATTATATTAATTAATAAAAGCCGAGGTGCGAGTCGATCAAGGCACGAATGGAAATTCACCCAACCAATTTTACGGTTTTTTAGGACAGTTCCGAAAACCTAAGTGGTTCCTTTAACCTAAGTACAATATCGCGCTCGACAATGCGTGTCCCCGTTCGATTCACGCCTTCATCTGATGATAATAAATGGCCGCGATTAATTGAATAATGGAAAGAGCGTAATGAGCCGTCGCGAAGGGGCGGGGGTGCTTTTCACTCCGCGAGAGAAGCGTAATCACGAGCAGTGTATAGCTACCCCAGTTACCGTCCCCTGAGCAGCCGCAATATTTTTCGCGTCCATTAAGCGGCGACCCGGCGAGGTGGTAGTTTTTAAGTGGAGGGTGGAAAAAAAACGTCTTACAGCCGCAACCCTCCTTTCTCTCCGAACGTTCTCTTCGTTTCACCCCTTAGGGAAAATCGTACTTCCGCGAGCCGGACTCTGGCGTGTTTCTTATTTCAAGCGTCGTTAGTTAAGATAAATTCATCCCCGGTTATTACGAATTATTGTGCCGCCAAATTGCGTTTGCCGAATGATCATTTCTAATGGAACGAACTCGATAAGTCGATATTACTGCTATCGAGTTCTCTTCGAACGAATTATTGGCCGGCGATGTGCACAGAGACTCCATTTATGTTTGATCGAATATTGGGAATCGAGGATTAAAGGGTTTTGCATTTATCGCTCGTTTATGCAGGCTGCAATTTACTCTTTAACTTCTTTTATTACTTTATATGTTCTTGGATATTATTTTTATGTAGACTATATTTTCTGGGACATGTTCTGAACAATTATGTGGTTGTGGTCATTAGCTGACTTTGGGGTTGTTGGATCATTAATTTGCATCAAACTTTGTTCAACTCTATTTTGAGGTATAAAAATGACTCCTATCAATAACACATGTAATATGTTTGTTAAACATGAATTTACAAGTTCATATTGAACACAGTTTTAGGAAGTATGTACTTAAATTTGTAATTAATTATATCAACATGCATCATGGTTAGTTAAAGACTTACAGGTCCTCACTTTGTTCAGGAGTGTATTTAAATTTGCAAATTATTATATCAACATGCATCATGGTTAGTTAAAGACTTACAAGTCCTCACCTTGCACAGGAATGTACTTAAGTTTGCAAATAATTATATCAACGTGCATCATGGTTAGTTAAAGACATACAGGTCCTCATTTTGCACAGGAATGTACTTAAATTTGCAACTAATTACATCAACATGCATCATGGTTAGTTAAAGACTTACAGGTCCTCACCTTGCACAGGATTGTACTTAAGTTTGCAATTAATTATATCAGCATGCATCATGGTTAGTTAAAGACTTACAGGTCCTCACTTTGCTCAAGATTGTACTTAAATATACAAATAATTATATCAACATGCATCATGGTTAGTTAAAGACTTACAGGTCCTCACTTTGCTCAGAATTGTACTTAAATATACAAATAATTATATCAACGTGCACCATGGTTAGTTAAAGACTTTTGGATTGACCACAGCCTCCCTGACGAAGAATTAACATCACCAAAAGATTTGCAGGCAAAAGCGGTCCCAAAAATGCCTCCCCCCAAGTTCCACGCGACGAATCTCGTAATCGTGTTCCCTCAGCAATTAGTGTGCTCCACATTCTCCATCTCGCGACGTTAACGCTTGAAAGTTTAATTAAGGATTAAAGGTGCGCCGGTAGAGATTCGTCGGATCTCGCGTGAACGTGGCGCGAGCAGCACGAAGGTGAAAAAAGGGCAAGAAGGTGGGTAATCATCCCCCGGTGAACTACGGGTGGCAAAAAACCGGTCGAGGAACGGAGAAACTTGGGAATCACGATAATCACGTCACATTCTCACGGTGCGTCAGCGCGGAGATAATTAATTGGAAATTAGCGGCACGGGCGCCGCGGGGTTAATCTGATATAAGCCACTCGGCGAAACCTCGCAACAGGCCCGCTCCCTCCGCTTCGCAGTCCCTCCCCGTCCCGGGGTGTCCCCTTCGTCGACGGAGACGAGGATCGCCTGGAAGCGGAAGAAGAGGGAAGCCTGAAAAGTTTTGAAATTCCGGCCGCGAGCACAGCCAGAGGAATTGATTACGCAGCGGCGTGGCTCGCGATAAATGGTAGTTAACGGAGACCCTGCTCGAGGTAGATAGCGGACCTTAACCACCTCGTGCACAAATTCTTTACAACTGTTTGCGGCCCAAGGTTGCGCCTTGCATCCTCTCGACGAGATAGAACACGCAGCCGACCAGCTTCAACGTTACGCCGACGATTCACCCTCGCCTCTTTTGTGATACGCCACTTCAGACCACGCTCTTATACGCTAAAACTGCTGCGGACCTTGATTACGATTAGGCTGTCATATCGTAGGATGTGAGGTATATTCGTATTTTTACAGGGGTATCGAGTACGATTTTTGGGACATCCTTTGTGTGGATGTAGGTTTCGATAAGTGAACATTATGGAACGGGGTTTTTCTAAGTTTAATGAACCTTGGGGTCTTTCTGTGGGTTTAAGAAGAACTTAGAAAGGTTTTCTAGATTCTCAGTTAGTTAGGTTTAAGTTGGATGAGCTAGTTTGGTGATTGCGTGAATGTAGAGTTAAGGACGTCGGTTGGAAGAATTGAGATTCTTCAAGTTTTGTGAGGTTCCTTATTCGACAAGTTTAATTACCCAAAACTTGAAATATTAGATAATGTTATGTTGCATTTAGAATGCAATGAGTTTGATGGACTTTTGTAGCAAGCTAACAGCAGCACAGGTTCAAACTTCACATTCACATGTTGATCACATAAGTACACATTTCCTTTGCACTTCAACATATGTACTGGTACAAAGCTCATTTCTAATCATCCTGAAAAATTAATTTCAGTATGTACATATATAATTTCACATATGTATAGTGACCACATATGTACACATATTCTTTACACTTAAACATATGTACTGATACAATGCTAATTTCCATCATCATAAAAATTTGAGTTAGATGTCCTATCAACATCCACCATTTGCGAATATGGAACTGAATACCTGTCTAGACATTCTCGAATCTAAAAATTAATTTGCTCTCACGAAAATCGGTGAAGTGAAAAATTTGTACCCCGAGTTAGTACATTTCTATACACCGAATGATCAACGATCGATTATTCGAAGCCATACAGCGGACTGCTCGGCATTCATCGAGTAACGAAATAGAATTCTTGCAGCGTTCATTAGCGAGGAAGGAAGAAGTCAAAGCGAAAGGACGAGGGGCGTGTGTCTGTGCGGTGGGTGCGCAGGTAATGGCCCTAATCCCGACGTAATTACTCTCGTAATTGCACAAATTCAATTTGTATGAAGCCCTTTCCCTCGTATTTCCGTGTAACCCATATATCTCCCCGTCGCGACTGCACGGCTACCTGTTCGCATCGTCTCCGCTTGGATTTCCGAATCATAGGTTTGCCCGACGCTAATGGAAAAGAGGAAAAGAAGAGGCTAGCAGCTGGCGGCTGAATCGAGACAGCGAAACGGGAGGACGCGGAACAGAGAAGGGAACCCGGTGAAGAGGAACGGGAGGACCATTAATGGCCACGGAGAATGCGGTTTCAATTATTGTCGGCAGGGGTTCGAGTAGCCGTTTCCATTCACGGATACCAGCTCCACAGGAATTATTCGTGTAGTTCATTGGTCGTCCTGCGTTCGATTGCATAACCCTCAATTTTCAACGGACGATTTTGGCCCCGACGGGGCTCGATTATTACGAAAAAGGAGGAGGCTTCATTTTCTCCCTACCGGCAAACATGCACGCGGTTCCACTCGCAATCCTGCGGCTGCCCTTTGACCCTAAGCCCGATAAGGGGAGAAGCCAAGTTATTTACGTATCAATTTCGCGATGATGAATGAAAGATATACTCCGACGTGGAATAAACGGTTATGAGCTACGCAGTTTTACCCCCTGACGTGATATTTCACGAACATTTCTTGATGAAATAAATGGGGAAATTGTTCATTTAGGTTGGGGAATATAACGTTTACAACGCTAAGTAATATTGCTATAAGTAACTTTAGGTAACTTTATATGCAATAAATTTTCCGGTCTCTAATGTTTATGTACTGAATATTCACGTATTGAATCTTTACGCACCGAATTTCTACGCGTTGAATTTTTACAATTAGAGTTTCTACACTATGGAGTACCTACGCGTTGAGTTCCTAAGCGTCGAGTATCCACGCGTCGACTATCTGCGCATGGAGTACCTGCGCGGTGAGTTCCCATGCGTCGAGTACCCACGCGCCGAATTTCTGCGCATGGAGTACCTGCGCGGTGAGTTCTCATGCGTCGAGTACCCACGCGCCGAATTTCTACGCATGGAGTACCGACGCGTTGAGTTCCCATGCGTCGAATACCCACGCGCCGAATTTCTACGCATGGAGTACCTATGCGTTGAGTTCCGATGCGTCGAGTACCCACGCGCCGAATTTCTACGCTATGGAATACCTACGCGTTGAGTTCCCATGCGTCGAGTACCCAAGCGCCGAATTTCTACGCTTGGAGTAGTTACGCGTTGAGTTCCGATGTGTCGAGTATCCACGCGCCGAATTTCTACGCATGGAGTACCTATGCGTTGAGTTCCGATGCGTCGAGTACCCACGCGCCGAATACCTGTGCATGGAGTACTTACGCGTTGAGTTCCGATGCGTCGAGTACCCACGCGCCGAATACCAGTGCATGGAGTACTTACGCGTTGAGTTTCGATGCGTCGAGTATCCACGCGTCGAATTTCTGTGCATGGAGTTCCAACGCGTTGAGTTCCTATGCGTCGAGTACTCACGCGTTAAGTTCCTATGCATCGAATACCCACGCACCAAATTTCTACGCGCCGAATTTCTACATACCAAATGTCTTCTCATTATAGCACCATTCATTCGATATTCCCGCGTTCAACCCCCACGAAATATACCATGTACAAAACACTATATCGCAATGCCCAAATCTATAGTAAACATAAATCAACTAATCATTCCTACAAAAAACAATTCATACATCACTTCCAAAAGCCCTACATTTAGGAATCCTATATATCCCTCTCTATATCCCTGTAGCTAGAATAGTTCAAGATCAGCGATTTCCGTAGCGGAAAATTGATGCCCTCGATTTCCCCGTCTCAGAAACGAAATAATTGACGGGAGGGAAAAATCAGGTCCGTAAGTACGATCTATTTATTAGAGGGACTGATTCGAAAGCAATCTATCAGCTGGTTAATCGTGCGTCGAACGTTCCGCCCGTTTCTCTCGCGACAACGACCACTATGAAAGTTCTTTTTCAGTCCGCTTTCATGGGGCGAGGAGAAAGTGTTTCTCAGCGTTTTAGCCGGCCTTTCACGGGGGGCGAGAAAAGTTCGAAATTACGGGATTCTAATTCGTTGGAAAGTTTTTAGGGGACGCCATTAAAACTCGAGCGCGTCGGATGTCTCGGACACGCGTGTGTATATCGGTGATTACGAGGCAGAAGGAGGCGTATCTTCAGAAATGATGGATCGTCCTTCATAAGTTGCCTCCCTACGGACAGATACTACACAATTCGGATCCGGCAATTAATGGAGACGATTAGCTTGCATAGATTCTGACACGCCTGCCCGTATCCGCTGGGTAAAACACGAGGAGGCACAATGAGCCTGATCGGGTTTTGTTCGCCGAATAATAACGTTCTTTGGCGCGATTATTTTTAGGAACCATTAGTTAACGCGCCTGAGTTTGCCCGCGAGGAGGACGCGCGTGGATTTCGAGCGATGTCGCTCGTAAATCAGCGCCGCTGCACGAGGAAAAGTAACCGGTGCTGCGAGCATACTGAGGGATCGATTAATAACAATTTATCGCCGGCGAAATTGATACGTCTCATAATTAAAATCCAGGCTTTGTGGGGATGAAATTGAATTGATGCGGACTTCCCGTTTCGATTCCAGCCAGATACCGCTTTCATAAATATCGAAACATCACGGCCGTGCCACGTTTTAAAATCTAGCTTACGTTTCGGTACGTTTTGTGCGATCGATGTATAGGCGGAGTTTGCAGAAATCGATGGACGTCGAAAACTGGTTAACGAGCTTTTGTATCGTAGAATTTTTGCAGAATTTTTTTGAATTTTCTCTTTCATTTTTCAAACTTAATTTTTTATTATTATTTGGACATTTCTAGTTTCATAATGAATGAAGATATACTTGATATGATTTTATTATATTTTTAGACTCACAAATCTCTGGGTTCCAAAATTTTTTAATCCATCTCTAAAAGGTTACAATCTTCAAAAATTCTTAGAAGTCATTCTTATGAGTTTTGACTCATCTTTCTTCTCTGATTGCCACATTTTGTCCCCTTTTTTATATTTTTTTTTAAAATGTCCCCTCATAGGACAGCGGAGAAATGTCAAACGATCTTGATTTTCACAAACAAAAACTATGATCCAGTCAACAAACACTATCATCTAGCAGATAATAACACGACATGTATCGAATCACATGGATTTTAATCAAACAACGTAGCATTCATTCAGTAAGCATCGATAACTCGTCACACCAACAGCGAACGATTCGAAACTCGACTCGACATTCTCGAATGGTCGCTGGCTTCGATCCAACGTTATTGTCTCTTCGACCGATCGACCGGCAGCAAGGAACCGAGTCACCAATTCGGAAAGTACAATCCGAGGGAAGCCAGGGGTCCATTCTTCATGGACAAATGGGCATGGCGTTTGCGAACGAAGTACGAAATATCGTTTTGGCCTCCATTTCCTCGACGGTCTAGTCGTACTCGCAATTACGTGATCGACCTTTGCCCCATTCCAATCCATTAAGTCACGAAAGGGCGCGCGAAGCGTCGAAACTTGTGCTCGCCTTCCTCTGCTGCGGGCATATGCCGATGCTTGTATCTACGTTCCCATTGTTGCTCCACTGTTTCGTTCGTAAAAGCGTGATTAATTGGACCTATTTACCGAACTGTGTTTCACTGTTTGTTTCGAAAAATTCTGGACTGTGTATGTGGGCTCTTGACTACTTCACATGTGGAGTATTCATATGTCTCATGTGGACAGGGTGTGATATGCAAGGTAAATTTTGAAACTTCCCTTTCAATAATCTTGAAGTATCCAAGGTTATCATTATACATACTTGTCTCTACATACATGTCTCTACACACATGTCTCTACATACATGTCTCTACATATATGTCTCTACATACATGCCTCTACATATGTGTCTTTACATACATCTCTCTACATATATGTCTCTACATACATGCCTCTACATATGTGTCTTTGCATACATGTCTCTACATACATGTCTCTACATACATGTATCTACATACATGTCTCTACATACATGTCCCTACATACATGTCTCTACATACATGTATCTACATACATGTCTCTACATACATGTCTCTACATACATGTCTCTACACACATGTCTCTACATACATATCTCTACATACATGTCTCTACATACATGTCTTATTCTTATTGTTCCTCCATTCACCTTCTTCATTTTTAATTACCTTTAACCTCTCAACATCAAGTCAGACTCATGATGCATTCACAGTTCACATATGATGAATGTTAGTAGAATTCTGAAGCTTGAGTCCAAATAGGACTTGCAAACTCAGGTATCACTTAATACAAAATGAACACATTTACACCTTCGTTATTTGTTCTAATATTGTATAGTTCTGACTGGTTGTATAGTTGCATCTAACAAATTGTACGGGGTTAAATTGTATGCACCGGTTAACACCCAATCAAAAGATTTACATAATCATTTTCAGCTAGAATGTATACATTTGTCAGGAAATTGTTAGAGGCGTCTAGGTAAACGTTGGCCCTCAAGGGTGTTTGTGCCATGCATCACGGTAAGTACATCATAATAATAAGAGTGCAAACAATATCCAATGGCTTTGGAAATTTACGACGGGTCCCGCAGCTGGAGCATACGGTCCGTCTAATCCCGCAAATGTACGATGGATTTGGGCAATAGGGCGGTGATATTCGTCATAAGGGCCCGTCGAACATGTGCGCGACGCTGACCGGTTACAGATGCGAGGATGAAGACTCGCGGCCGCGTAATCCTCGCGGATACGAGCGTATGCGAGCGGAATCGAACGATCATCAATTACAGAGACTGGTTCTCCCTTCGTAAGCCGTACGTCGCTCGGTAATCGATGCAATATTAATAAACCGCGATTAGCATGTGCGAAAAATCGATCGGTCGCCGATCACACGTGTGATTAATGATCCGCCCCTCCCGGCTTTCGGAATCCAGTGAATCGTCGAATCGTAAAATTAATAAATGACTGCGATCGACGCGACGGCAACTCGTTAACGATATACCAAGGCACGCGTTGCCTGGCTTAATATAGAAACGCGAACTAATATCGAACCCTTGTATCGTGTCGGATCATTACTCGCTGATTATTCGACCGCGACTTCGTGTTCTTCGGAGATAATGCTTTCTGAATAATCAGGGCATTAACAGTTTAGATAGCGTCAGCGGATATACTCGTGCAGGGAATCTGATCTTTAGTGCGGTTTTCACTGCTGAGGCTGATATCGACATTTTTAATTAATGGCAAGATCTTTCAAGCATTTTTGAGATTTTATGAAGGGTGTCCAGTTAGATAATTTCACACATACAGTTGTGTTCATGAAGATGATTGTAGGACTGTTTTTCAATATTTATTAAAATGTACACTTATAGTGAGTGTAGGTTATAGTGAGTGTATCAATATATTGCGGGGGTTGTTTAAAGTATGTGTAAAATAAATGAACTACTTATAGATTACATATGGATATGATCACTTAAAAATAAAATTAAAAATAATATATCAACACATGTCAACATATATAGATTTTCCTGTAAGATTATGGTTACTGATGTTACCTCTAAATTGCTCATCCTCTAACTTGCTCATGATACTAAATTTTAAAAAATTATTTATAATGTTAAGTCACCTATTGTTCATAATATGAAATCACCTAAAATTATTCACAATGTTACCTAAAATAAAATGTACAACCATAACATACAAAACATCAACAGTCTAATCATAGTGATTTAACAAATATAAAATTAAAACTTCATTGTATGAATTTTATAGAAAAAAATCGGTATCAACGAAACGACCCTAATCGATAACATTACATTTCCGTTAATCGTTCCCCGGACAATCAAACGGAAGAGTACGCATTGGCTACGAGTTCCGCAGGTGAAAACGAGCATCAGAACGGAACAATAGCGGTATAGCAGCGAGTGGGTAGCCGAAATCGAGGGGTGAAAATGACGAATCCGTGACAATCAATTACCAGGATGGACGGCAGAGTATTTCGGCCGATATGTGCCTAATCCCGGATCCGGGGACCGATGCAATATTAATAACCGACCGATTAGCGTGTCCGCTAAAATATACACTGCTATTATTCCCGGCATAACCGGGGATAAACAAGATTCCTCTTTCCTCTCTGAAACCGCACGAATCCCCATGGGGCTCGTGGCAGATGCGTGGGTGGAGTCCACGAATATCGAGCACGCACACGTGTATCGTTTCATTCGGTTCGCATAGCTTTAAGTAGGGATTATGGTTGACGAGGAACCTGTAGACTTCCCAGGCTGTGGGTTGAAGTATCGGCCTTTTTTTGCGTTGATGATGGAGTTTGCAGAATCTTGAGAGCTCTATGTCTTCAAATTTCCAAACACCTATGACTTCCAAATCTTTAAATCTTCAATTCTTCAAATCTCAAATCTCCCAAGTTACAAACCTCCCAAGCTGCAAACCTCCCAAGTTCCAAATCTCTCAAGTTCCAAATCTCCCAAGTTCTAAATCTCCCAAGTTCCAAATCTAGCAAGTTCCAAATCTCCCAAGTTCCAAATCTCCCAAGTTCCAAATCTCCCAAGTTCCAAATCTTCCAAGTTCCAAATCTCCCAAGTTCCAAACCTACCAAATTCCAAACCTCCCAAGTTCCAAATCTCCCAAGTTCCAAATTTCCCAAGTTCCAAATCTTCCAAGTTCCAAATCTTCCAAGTTCCAAACCTCCCAAGTTCCAAATCTCCCAAGTGCCAAATCTCCCAAATCCCAAATCTCCCAAGTGCCAAATCTCCCAAATCCCAAATCTCCCAAGTTCCAAACCTCCCAAGCTTCAAACCTCCCAAGTTCCAAATCTCCCAAGTTCCAAATCTCCCAAATTCCAAATCTCCCAAATTCCCAACACCCCAACTCCCCAACTCCCCAAATCCCCAATCCTCCAAATCTCCCACCCCTCCATCTCCACTTACAAACACCACCCGAAACAATCCGACAGATATAAGATGCACACCGGATCTCGTAGCGACAAATGCGTCCTCCGAGTCAAAGCGGTTGCATCGGAAGATTGATCGAGTACCTGACAGGCATAGTTCGATTGTCAGGTCGAACATTTACCGAGCAACATGATCGAAACCGAAGCAAGAATTCAGACAGGATGAGGATAGCACGACTTGGACTTCGATGACGACATTTCTGGCGTGTTCCGATGCTTTCTTTTGTACGGTCCACACGGCCGATGGTAGATTGTCTCCGAACAACTAGACCTGCCGTGTATTTCTCGTCAGACGCCTATCGAACCACTCGACCGTGTGAAAGGAACCTATCTGTGGTCGTCTGTTTGTTGGTTAGATTGATTGTTCACTGAACTACGCGACAAAGGTACTTTCCTTGCGGATTCTTCGCCATTTTATTTGCTGTTGACAGCTCATTTACGATGGGCGATCAATTAATTATTTACTTGTTCGCTTTTTGCTGATGGACGGAATTAACATATCAGATACATAATTTAATGTGTCTTTCAAATCTCGTATTTTCATTGGGTATAAATATATGTTTAATTATTTCGTTAATAGACATTTGTCTCGTTGTGGATATACAGCAATGTACATTTTGTTTTATACGTTCTGTGATGACTCATGATGGATTTAATTAAGTTTCATAGTGTTGCAATGAGTATTAGTCTTCCTTAAGTGTGATGTTCTTTTAGTACAATTTTTTAATGTTCTCCAATATTTTTCAACACAACTTCAAATTCAACGACTACAGTGATTATCGCAATAATCTCATTTGTCCATTTTGGTGCGTCTACTTGAAACCGCCATTATAGACCACCGTTATAGAGGTAAATGTGTATACTAAATGTGTTGCTAAATTATTAGTAATAATTCTTTCCATGAACGGTGCAATAAATAATCAATAACGACACAGATATAAACGAAGTAAACGTAGATTTTACGATGTAGATTCTATCGTGACAAGACGTTTCCTGTTCTCTAACTCTCAGGAGTATACCTTCCAGATCAAGTGGCATTGTCCAGAATATTACGTTCTCACCGCAAACAATTTCCTCGTGTTTCATCGCTTCCCACTTACAAGGCAATTACGTCAATAAAGATTTGAATCGCGAGAAAATGTTTCTCGAAGTGCAAGAAACGCTCGGATCACGGGTTCATAGATGTTATCCGATTAATTATAGCCGGCTTTCTAGCTGGTCAGCCGTAAAGAATGAAGCTTTCCAATCAAGCCTCTGAAACGGTAATCCGAAACGATACGCTCGATAGAAATCGTCGAAAAGTCGTTCTCGACTTTCGCGTCTTTCCCTCGGTCAGGTCTCCGATCGTTTATCATCGGTTTAAGCCGCGTGCGTTTGCAGTAAATTGCACTCTACGTTGCAACGTCATGCCAGACGGTGATATAGCGTTTTCCCGCCTTACCACCGCCAATCAATGCGCCGGAAATTGACCGTCTAACGGCCGGCCACGGTGCGTGTAACTTCTTTGTAATTTGTTTTTCAGGTAAGGTGATCACGCTCTACAATGTATCTACACGTCTCCCTAACATAGAGGAAACAAGAGTGAGGGAGGAACACAAGATTATATATGAATGTATATATGCTACAATATATGAATACCATTCAAACACATTTACTTTTATTACTCATATAGACATGATCAGATATGAGTACATTTAACATCATATGTTACACATGATTATATGTTACATATGATCATATATGATGTTACATATGAACATATGTATGTTTCAATATATGAATACCATTCAAACACATTTACTTTTATTACTCATATAGACATGATCAATTATGAGTACATTTAACATCATATGTTACACATGATCATATGTTACACATGGTCATTTATGATGTTACATATAAACATATGTATGTTTCAATACATGAATACCATTCAACCACATTTATTTTTATTATTCATGTAGACATGATCAGTAATGAGTACATTTAACATCATATGTTACACATGATCACATGTTACATATGATCATATATAATGTTACATATGAACATATGTATGTTTCGATACATGAATACCATTCAACCACATTTGTTTTTATCACTCATGTAGACATGATCAGTAATGAGTACATTTGACATCATATGTAGTACATGATCATATATTACACATGGTCATATATGATGTTACACATGAACATATGTATATTTTAATACATGAATATCATTCAACCACATTTATTTTTATCACTCATAGATATGATTAGTAATGAGAACATTTAACATCATATGTTACACATGATCATATATTACATATGATCATATATAATGTTACTTATGAACATATGTATGTTTCCATACATGAATACCATTCAACCACATTTATTTTTATCATTCATGTAGACACGATCACTAATGAGTGCATTTAACATCATATGTTACACATGATCATATGTTACACATGGTTATATATGATGTTACATATAAACATGTATACTCCAATATATGAATACCATTCAATATTTATTTTCATGCATCAACAACGTCTAAAAATAATTATTTCTACACATCCACACGCAAAAGTGACAAAGAATATTTTGAGTAACATAACAAGTCTAGTTGTTTTAATTTTGACAGTGAATCTTAAGGGTGAAAAGTGCGTTTCAAAGTAGAAGTCAGATGGTTCGAACGTCCTCGAAAGGAGGGCATTTTCCGTGCACGCGTGTAGGGCAGCCAAGAGAGCCTCTTAGCAAATTAACTTGCCACAATGAATTCCGCTTGTAACTGCAACGAACAGCCCCCTTTTTTTCCGCTCGACGGTGTTTCAATGATAACGCGCGACCTTTTCCCCTGTGACAGGCGAGCGCGTATTCGACGCTGAAACTGAAGCGCATTACGGGCCTATGAGCGTAATTTTCGTTCCACGAGCCTCTTCCTTTGAGATGTCACGCATTGTTCGGGCAAGTGCCGCTTACGGGGGCACGAATCGACGAACAAGTGAACCGAAATGAACAATTATCGATCCGTTCGCGGAAAAAAGTCATCGAGCATAAGAAGCCTGTTTCCGTAGTAAAATTTACCATTGTATCCTCTACAAGGTGCTAGAATCTCTAGAGCCTGGACCGTTCGTTTTAACGCTCCCCTCGAAAACGTTGAATCAGCTATTTGTGAATTACCTTCCAATTCCGCCGTGAGCTACGACACCGGGAGCAGCTATATCGCCATCGTCGACGTTTCCATGGCCGAGAGGCTAAGAGAACCCGCTGATCTGCCAAAGGTAGCTGGATCCCGGAAATCATATTAGCATGCAAATGCGTGTGCCTCTAATTTTCACGACAGGGTGTTATACGAAGGCTGGGTGATTTTAAACCCCGAATTTCTCGGTAGGCTTGTTTCGTGGGTCTTCGGATCTCTAGGTCTTCAGATTGTTAGATTTTTAGGTTCTGATTTCGGGATCACGGATTATAGGTCTTCGGATCTCTGGATGTTCAGATATCTAAGTTTTTGGTTTTCTAGATCTCCAGATTTCTAGGTCTACTGATCTTTATTAGGACTGTGTAAAGTCTTCAGATCTTTAGATATCAAAATTGGTAGCCCCCTAGATGTCCACACTTCTAGGTTTCCAAACTTCATACTCGAAATCCCAAGTTTGCAGATTTGTGAATCTTTAGATCTCTTCAGTAGAACCTTAGCAGAATTTAGACTTAGAGGCTAGATTTCGATGTAGACACAGATGTAGAGACATTGCAGAGTTATGAATCCAAGGAGAACCCAGACCTATATTAAGTTTAAGATTTGATGGACTTAGAAGTCTATGACTGGGAGAATATCTGATCCAATATCTGACATCTAAACATCTGACCCATATCTCAAACAACAATTCCAACAAAGTATTAAATCCACCTGAAAAGCAGCAATAAAAGAATGTCTGCATTGTCCAAAATCTAAATGATCCTCGATTAAAGTCTTTCTATTTGAGCTCCTCGAGTCAGCCACCATCATGGTAATTGTTAATTTATCTCCAGCAAAGAAGTGCGTTGACGTCAGGACGGTCGGTTAGAGGAACAGGGTAGACATTACTCAAATACTCATTAGCACGGTCGAAATAAACGCGCGGTCCTGGCCGCTAATTAACGCACGAGACAACCCCGTGTAGCTCGGGTTAAGGTGGTTCTCAAGATATTGTGTCGCATAGAGCCCCTCTCGTTTTTCTTTTTCCCTCGTTCTCATTCACTCGTCTCGGTCAGGCTGTCTAGAGTTCGGTGTGCGTGAACGTACCTGGCATTACCTGTTTTAATTAGCCACGAGACTAATGCGAGATCAACGTGGCCAATCCGGAATCCCAAGATGCCGTGGCCGCCATCAAGGGAGAAAAGAAGCCTGGCAAAATGCCGGCTACGCTATCATGAACATTCTAATAGGTTCATTTTTTAGGGGACAGTCTCTTTAAACTCCCCCTTGTTAATGAGAACGAATGCGTGTCGTTTACGGTAATCGCATTCTTTCTTGCCGTGGAAAATTTTGTCCGGTGTTTGAAGGTCAACGGGTTACAAAGTCAAACAAGTTTTTCATTTTTTAATATGTGGGTTGCTTAGTTTGGAAATATGACAATTTAGGAACTTTAGATGGTCAATGCTAAAATTATTATGGAGATCAAAATGACTTCTGTTTGAGGTCACACATGTACCTCTATACTCTCAAAGACTTACATTCACAAGTTGGTCTTTTTAACTGAATCTACAGTGAAACATGGTGCAATAGACAATTTTAAATTGGTACTTTTTAACTACACCTACAGTGTGTGAATCTGGTGAAGTGAACACCAGCGACAATTAATGATAAAGAAGTTTCAAGTTTTACTAGAAAGTTTGTTCTTTCAAAAAGTATAAAAAAGTCCAATTTTCGAACTAGCTCAAAACTACGAAATCTCTTAATCTTCACACCACTAGTCACATAGACCAGTACATAACCAATCGTACATAACGTCTATATATCTGAAGCTATCTTCTATCAGGGCCATATAACGGGACTCCGTCTGAAACCGGCGTCGAAAGAAATCGTTAATTAAATCGTCGAGCTCTCCCCGTAACCGCTCATAAGCAAAGCGTGGAAACGTTTGCCGAAATTTATGACGGTGAAGTTTCTTAACAACCTGTAACTGGCGCGCCGCTTACGGCGGTTTTCAATTGATAATCCGGCGCTCGGGCTCCCGCAACGCCGTCAACCAGCGCGGATGAATGATAGCCGCGATTTCTTAGGGACAAGGCTACTTACTCATTCGCGGCCGTTCCAACGAATTCAAAAGGGATCCACGAACAACGTGGCCGAGAGACGAGCAAGATCAAGAAGAATCGCGAACGGTTGCTGCTGCCCGGGGATTCCTATGAAATTTAAATGCACGTCGAGGAAGGTTTCGCGGTGGACGAAACCGCCGTTCGAGCAACCGAAAACGACAACCAAAAGAGGACTACGATGAAAAAGAAGCCGAAAGAAACAGAAACCGAGAAGAAAGGTACGATATTCAGCGACACAAGACCTCTCATTAGCGGATCTACGTGTCTCAGTGCCCAATTATCCCGTCCCCGGGAACGACCGTCACTCTGTTTTCCCTTCGAAATTCCTACCGGACGTCTAACACAATATAACAGAGTTCATTTCGTGCCAATTTGCATGTACCGTCGGCTAATTCCGCGAAATTCAATTTGTCGACGCGCCTTTCCTCTAGCACGTGCTCACGAGCCTCGTAAACCCGCTGGACAACACCCTTCGCTACACTCGTACGTGTTTCAACGATTTTTAGATCGATCTTTATAAACGATTAGTGAAGTTTCTGCTTTGACTATTCTGTTTTCATCATTTTCTGTCGATTGTTATTTCTGTGATTGTTACGCTTAAGATTGCCTTCAAGGTTTGCCTGGTTCAGTTTGGATCCTCAGGTCAAAAATGATGACTACCTTCTTCTGTGATTGTTTCTGTGATGGTTGAGGTTTCAAATTTTTATAAAGGGGGACATTTTTAAGTTACATCGATAATCTTGTCACATGGATCATATTGATAGTTTTCTACATTGATAGTTTATGTAAATGATAGGTTATCTAAATTTATCCAGTACTGACATGTGCATAATTTTACAGATTAATCTCATTTGACAAATATCCTCCAATTTCATTTCTTTATTTCACGCACAAGTAACAAAGTATTTGTCCTAAACGAAAGATTATTTTATTCAACTGAAATTATCAACTCGAAATTAAGTTCATCAGCTCCGAATTTCCGATAATCTGAGGCAAAGTCTCGCGAGTCAGCTCGAGAGATCGTAGTTCCAAAGCGGATCAACGCAGGGTCGAAAGTCGAATATAATAGAGCACACCGGAGATGGAAGCGTTTAATCCACGACTCGGCGATACAACGACCTATATTCGCATTTGTGTACGAATGTTTGCGGTAAACGGCAACGGCGTCGCGTGCGAGAACGATCGATAAATCAATTCGAGGCGAGTCCGCAAGCGCGCGAGCCGGTGTCTGGAAACCGTTTGCGTTGCAGGTAATACGGTTACATATTTTTTTTCTTTATTTTTCGCCTACGAGGGCCGCCTACGATCGCGGAAAAGACTCGAGTATAAATTATAATCGATTTGTGTGCCCGTGTCTTGACGTGCGTTGCGTGTAGACGCGGGTCATCGAACGAGTCGCAGAATCTCTTCTAAATACATTTCCATATTTTTACGGTTTGAATACGTTTTAAATAAAGATCTCATCGTCGCCTGTCACGGAGGAATGAGACACAATACTTGTGAACGTCCTACGCGAGTTGCAGGTGACGGATCTTTTTGCACATTTTGAAATACAATGGAAATTGAGCAATCTTGCACCTTGCTGTGTTACCAATTTTTTAAGGCTACATTGCTCATTTCGTACTTTAGCTCGTGTAACAGAGGAAAAATCATGAATATTAATTTTGTCAAAATTTTCTTCGTACTCAGAGTTTCTACAAGTGTCAGGTTCCACTGCGACCAACGTGTTAACAAGTTAGCAAGTTCAGCTAAGTGAAAATAAACGTGTGTAGACAATTTGTAATTGCTAACACTAATTTTCAAATTTGAGTTCTACTTTGCCAACTTGCATCGTTAGAGTAACAATGTTGCCAAACTTTGCTCTTCTTTTCTGTTGGTAACGTGTCAAGTTCGCACATAATCATTTAAAGCACTAATGAAACTTCTTAAAAAGTTTAACATTTCAAGAATAAAATTCAACTAAATATTCTATTTAATATGTACATTTTTTCGTATGATCAGCAAAGGTGTATTTTATAAAAATGCCTGAAATAATCATTTGAAGGTAATCAATTTGTTTAGAAGAGCTATTAACCACCTCACAAGTGGATAAAGTGCAGATAGACGGGTTAGACAGTGAGGGGTTAATTACCATCGTAGACGTATATATACGTCCTCGATCCCAGCTGTCACCAGCAATCTAGGTGCTAAATTGGTATCTACTCACAATATGACATCCCTGTTACCCCATCAAATCATACACAGTTCAGATATTTATATGAAGTATATGGATTAATCGCTCTGAACCTCAATAATTAGGGTATTTATTTTTATTTTGCAGACCTACACAAACATGTTATAATCTTCTAGTATTTAGAAATCTATCAACCTCTTAACCTACAAATTTTTCGACAGATGTTTTAGGTAGACCTAATTATTACTGCAATAATATTAGTAATAAGATGCAGTAGTAAAATAAATAAAGAACGTTAAAGTTTCAGGTGTATTTTGGATTTAATGTTTTTCAATCATTCAAATTATAATTGGTATACAATTATAGAAATCGGAACTCGACCTTCCTGCAAATAATGATTTACTGTCACATTTAAACTGTAAGGTGCCTCACGAATCTGACTCGATGACACCCGCCAATGGGTTACCAAAAAATTAATAATATCACCAGGGAGTAGCTGAGTTATTTATCAGGCAATTAACAGTTCTGAAAAAGTAAGTTTTTAACGGAAACAACGTCTCATTCTTCAGGGAGGTCAATACCGAATGGTCGACAATTGAATGCCTGGAGGGTAGAGTTTAGCGGAGTTTGGCGAAAGAGGCAAGTTTCGTGTTTCCATTGTTGCTAGCGTACGCGTTTCCCCGAGCCTCCTTTGCCGGCTGTTCGAAACGGTCGTTCGATACAACGCGTGGAACCGGCGCTATAACGACGTTAAAACGCGCGGGGACGAAGGAAAGGCACGGACCTTCCCGTGATTTCTTCGTTGCCATTTCGCCGGAGAAATTTAATTTGCTTAATCGGCACGGCGACGGGGGGAGAGCCCTGGTGAAACGCCGTTGGGAAAGTTTGAACAGAGTTGTGCTCCGTCGAAAGCAGAGAGAATTCATTGGCGTAATACCGAGCCTGACTGCTCCGTTCTGCGCCGGTTGTTGATCAAGTCCACCGATATTATGCGATATATGCAGTCAACGTTAACTAGGCAACTATTTTCACCTGACTCTCTGCTGCGACACACACTTTACAATTTATGAAGTTACTCATTTATGAAGATGTATCGTCGTGACTAATCTTGACGATCTTCATAATTTTAATCACGAGTTAATTACTTGATAATTTTAATCTTGATCATCATGAGCGACGGGACAGGTTTAAAAATTAATAGAAAATTTTATGACTTGACATACACTCTATATGCAGTAAAGTAGGGACTGCACGAACTTGCTCGTATATGGCTGTCTTTCTTCTTGTTAATTTCATAAATTATATAACTAACATTTGCTTAAGCTAAATCTATTTCGAAGATTTCATAGAGAATATACAAACTCATTGTTCACAAAAAATTTCTTCATAAACAACGATTTGATGAAGGTCTATTTAAAATTGATTGCCATACCTTCTACACTCATTACATACATAATACTGTATTATACCGTATATATAATATTTTGTACATAAAAGTAAATTAATAAGAAAATTCTCCCTATAGTTCAAGTATAATTTGTACACCCATTAAAATAAAATTTGAATAATTTACGAGGGTAAATAAATGAAACGAGCGATAATATCCCAATTGTAGGAGAACGTCGATGTCGTGATGCAAATACGATCGTAACGTTTAAAGGGTTAAAGCGATCGTTTCCCGGGAGACGAGGAAGAATCATGATTCTCGACACGGATTCATTCGCGGCGACATTCAAGACCCCTCCGGCCCACTCACTGTCTCGATGGGATGGTCGTTTGTTGGTCGCAGACACCTTTCAGTCGGATGTCACGTATAATTCTATAACGAGTTTTAACGACACCTCGCGAACATTCGAGCGACGCGTCGAATTCTTTCGTCTGGCGCGATCGACGCGACGCCCGACCGCGAAGAAAAGGCTCGCCACTAAACGCCGCTGGGAAAGGATTAAAAGGATGCGCCGGGAGAAAGAGGCGGGACAGGAGCGAGGAAAAAGGAAGCCGACGGAGAATACCGGGAACGAGCCTCCATCGTGATAACAAAATACGCGATCCTTTACGAATTTGGGACTTAGAAGTTTGAAGGTTGAATTGATAATTTTAGGGACTGGGGATTTTGGCAATAAACGTTCAAAATTAAGGGACACTAAAATTTATGAACTCTGTAAAAAGAATATGAAAGTTAAGAAACTTAGGAAATTTATAAATGAACATTTAGGAACTCAGGAAAATCTGAAAATTCATAACCTTAACTTTAGCATCGCTTGAAACTGACAACTTAAAAATTTGCGAATCTACAAACGAGATAATCTGATTTCTAAAAAATGCAAAATCCCTGCATTCGGTAACATAATCAAAAACTGGTCCATAAGAAGAAATAAAGCAGTAGTTCTAAAGCAGAATCCTTTCCGGACTTCTTTAACCCTAACCAAGCCTAAAAGCTGCAAAACGGCCGACTGCAAACTCGGTTTACGAAATCCGCGTGCATAAATGTAAATTCTGTTTTTAAAGTCGGAGCAAAATGGAGTGGCAAGAGCGTAGCAGAAAAATTGAAAAATATATCAAAGCGTCCGTCGACGAGTTGGGGCATAAATTTAGCCGTAGGTATGTGCATAGGTAGATGTGAAGGTGCGCTTGCGCGTAACATCGCGCGTTTTCCGTAGGCGTAGAGCGGCGAGGTGCGGCGAAAAGCGGAGAGGGTGAGGCCGACACGGTCAAAGAAGACGAAATTAAATTAATATAATCTCTACCGGCAGCAGCCGCGCATTCGCCGCGGCAGAGGCAACAAATTATAATGCCATAATTGAAAATGTTCTGTACTGCGTGCGAGAGCGGCAACTGCCTTCGTGCCCGGCGTGGCACGAAAATTTCAATTTCCCGGTCCTCGTAAATCTGAGGTGAAGTAATTATTGTATTCCGCCGACGCTTTCTTAGACCATTCACACCCCGGCCGTGAGAGAAAAGCACTTCGCGCGTCAGCTCGACGATCGTACCGTAACTACCAGGCTGCTCCTTTCGACCAACCCTTTCGGACCATACTAATCATCCACCATGAAACTCCAACAACTTCCGATCTCGCTTTTTCTTCTCAAATCACTTTCTGACAGTCGGTATCCCTTCCATTTCTTCGAATTTCAGGATAACTAATTTGGTCACTTGTACTTTCAGATATTTTGCAAGTTATTTGCAAGATTATATGAAGGTTTGGTGATTCGATTGAATTGGTGAGGGACAAATTTGGAGGTCGACGTTTTCGACTTCTGAGAGATCTGAAATTTGAAGACTTATTGTTAGACACTCGGAACTGAGAACATGTAAGTTTGCACCAGAGGATATCTTGGAGAAATCAAAGCTATCCTGACTATGCCCCAAATCAAACTTACACTACTACCCTCTAGTGCAAGGACTACTCATCCTTGAAACCGCGAATTCTTCAAATATCCATCCACATCCAATTACGTTCTCCAAACCCAACTCATCACGCAGTCTAGCATCCTCCGCGGAGCAAACGATTCTCCCTCAAATGACCTCGGGGTGAAAAAGAAAGGCCGTCCGCGATAAAGAGCGTAGCGTCGCAACACGGGGTCCGCGGCGTCAACGACGTTCGATAAACGTATCGCGCGGAGTTATTTCATTTTCGGCCGAGTCATGTGTAAAATATCAAATAAAACGTGCGCAGTGTTTATTTAAGTGGCCGTTCGTGGCCAGGGTCTTGGAGGCCGGGGATTTTCGACGCTAGGGGAGAAAACGTTAATATCGCGGCGGTGCCCGCTTTCCAGCGAGTTGCCGGCTTCACAAAGTGAGCGAGTGTTGACACTAGCCGCTCATTCCGCCCCTGCAGCCCTTCAGCCAGCCACCCTTTGCCAGTCTGTATCCTCCACCTTCCCTCTGCAACCCTAACCACCCACGCTCAACCACCACATACGACTCTGCCACCCGTAGCGCCGTTCTGCTCGAACGTTTTCTTTTTTTTGCCTCTTGTTTTTCATTCGAAGCTGCTCGCCTCCGACGCTCGGCTATAATTACTTTCGCACTCTATTTTTCTTTTTTTTTTTTGGAGAACGACGAACTGCGAAACCTCGCGCGAAACTGACCGCACGCGGGACGATCTATCGTTTCCACGCGAGCTGACTGCAACTTCGGGCGGCTGCAAGAATGTGACAGGTTTCCCTGCGTTTTTCTTTCACGAAGGGTGGCTCTGTGGAGCAAAAAATAGTAAGTTATGAATTTGTTGTGCCTTGGAATTCGACCTCGTGTTACTTCTAACACACGCAATGTTTGTAATGTTTCAAAATTGGAAAGGGAGAGTTAATCTTTTACACTTCAATGTGTATCAAGTTTAACTCATTTCGATAAAAATTAGGACGTGGTTCTCGCTAAATCACAGATACACACTTGTGTACATTTATACTTGTATACAAATGTATTCTTTGAACTCGTACAAAATTACAGAATTGAAGTATTACGAGAAAAATAGCGAGTTCATTTCGAAATGGTCGATCTACTCGAATCGGAAGTTCCGAAGCGTCTTCCGAGTTGGCGGGATTTCGACGGGGAACTCCGCCAGATTTTTCCCGGTGATTTGTCGGGAAAGTATCGAAGAAAAAGGCTCTCCCTCGCGGCTGTTCGTTCACGGAAAGACGGACGCAGTTTCCTGGAAGATTAATTCGCCAGAGGCCAGCAAATAAGTGGAAAGTAGGCCGGTCCAACTTCCTGTCGTTCCTCGTTTCGATATTTTGGACCTCTGCATCTCGTTACATTCCACTATCGGTATGATGTTCGTTCCTTAAAATCCATTAAATATTTACTCTAGTAATGCAACTGTATTTCAAATATGCTTTAAACGTTTCAGAGTATCTTCAGATAGGATGTGTCTGAAAGTGGAGTAATGTAAAATGTTGGTACACTTTTCCGTCTGAGGCAAATTTAATTTCATCAAAAATGAGAGGTAAATTAGATTTAGCCGTGGATAAATTACTGTGAATGTTTACTGTGGATTCATAAGTTTTCTGGTCCTCTGGTTTTTAGATGACTGAATATTACTTTTATTAAAATGACTTCGAAGAGATGACTGAATCGAATAATCATGAATGTTAGATTGTATCGTTAGATTGTAGAGAATCATTTGTATCTTTTAATACAGATATAAACCTAGTGATATATCTTGAACTTTATAAGAATGTAAGGAGAAGCTACAGGCACCATATAGAACCTGAGGACTGTGAAACCTAAGGATGAAACTATGGATGTGGAACCTAGATATCTTGAACGTACACTTCAGTACAAGCTTCTCTTGAGAATAAGTTTCTCTTCATTAATATCTATTTGAAGCTTCCACGTCACTTGCAATAAATCCGACCGTGTAGCTAAAAATACCAGCGAGTTTTGTTCGTTAGCAAACATGGCGGCGAAATCGCGAGCCACGTCGCGACCCGAGGCAGATTCTCAATTTCCCTTGTTCGAGGTTCGTTTCTTCCCAATTACCGAAGAGCAACGCGACTTTATAGAGCAGGATCTATTACCGAGGCGGCGGATAAATAACGAGCAGCTATTCCAGAATTGAATGAGTTTGCACCGGTCCATCTTTTCTTCTTCTTTCTTCTCCACGGCCTCTACCGAGTTCGCGTCTTCTTCCCGCGTTCTCTTTGGACTTGTTGTTTTCTCCGCTCTTCCTGCTCGTTCCTCCATTGATAAATGGACCGGAGAAGCTCCAGATTCCATGGAAGGAGGCCCGCGATGGGCATAGCTCACCCTGTATCGGCTCATGCCATCTTCCAGCTCTTTCTCCTTTCTCTCGTTGGTTCGCCGTTAACGAGCTACGAGAACTGGCTTTGAATCGCTCGAACATCGCGGCCATTCCCTGATGGACGTTCGAATTGGAAACTGCGAACCGATAGTCCTCGTTGGTTAGCGTATACGGTTCCTGCTGGACTTAAACGGTGTCCCGGATTAATGCTTTTGTTTGTCGATGCTTATTTTCAAAATCAGAAGTCTCGAAGTACTCCTTGTACTATCTGATTGATCCATTGAACCTTTATAGACTCTAGCTTTAATTGGAACTATAATTAAACTGCACAGAGTGTCTCTAGTAATTGAGTCCTAATTTAACTTAACCTATCTATAAATTTTCTGATGGAGTCCCTTTTGAAGAATTTGAATTGATCCTAAAAATTCACCACTCCATTAAACCACATCCACATCCATAGAATTAAACAGTCAATAACTTCAGTGAAATAACAACGAAATTTATCTTCCCGTCTAAATCGAAAATAAACGAAGAATATCGTGATTGGCAAAATGAAGAGAACGTATCTGTCGATAGTTGTGATTTGTCAGAAGGCGTCGATGTCCGAAAAGATCGATCCGCGCCAAATCCAGAAACAGAAGCAGGTTTTTTTCGAGAAGGTTCTAACGAGCCGTCGAAGCGAGAATTTAGTTTAATGGCCGAGTGGGTTGAGCACGGCGCTTATCTGGCCGCGCGACGTCTTTCTTGTACGACGTCCTCGTTACCTTAGCTGCAATTGACACGTTCGAATCTATACGACACGCTGCCAGCCAGAACACGAGAAGCAGTTTTAACCGATCGAGAGCGTTCCTCTTGTTTTTTCACCCTCCTTTCGCATCCGGTTCGCGCGAAACCTCTTCACCGGTTCTACGATCGACCAGAGCGTGAATTATGCCTGGCAACCGTCAATTACGATTTCGTTCGAACGGCGCGAAAATAAAAAACGAGATCGGCGCGAGCTAAAACGCACGGTTAACGCGTGTACAATTCGGGACATGGTGGACTCTTCTGGGGAAAATGGCGGCAGAGTGGCTCATCATATCTGATGACTCATGATTTCAAATTTCTCATGGTTAAAAAATAGGAAAGTTTACAAAATTTCGAGTTTAATAGCAGTTTTCAACCCTTTGACCTTGAATGTATTTTTACTATTGACAGGCAGCTACTTTCAAACTTTCCAGCTGAAAAGATTAGAGAGTCCCCAACAATTTATTATTTCTTTATTAACTATCATTGTCTGTTTCAATGTGTACATACATCATATATGTAAGACTATCCAGGTAAAAAATACTTGTTTCAAACCGAAAGTTTCGAGAAGTTTGAAGTTGAAGACTCTTTGACCTTGAAGATACTTTTGCTATTGACAAGTAGCTACTTTCAAACTATCCAATTGAAAAGATCAGTGAGTTCTTCTGAATTGAATATTCCTCTATTAACTGTGTTTGTCTGCTTCGCCCCATATGTCACATGTGTAGCACCAATTAAAAAATACTTATCCCAAATTGAAAGTTTGCAAAGTTTCGAGAAGTTTGAAGTTGAAGACTCTTTGACCTTGAAGGTACTTTTGCTATTGACAGGCAGCTACTTTTAAACAGTCCAGTTGAAAAGATCAGTGAGTACTTTCCAGTTCGTTATTCCTCTATTAACTATCATTGTCCACTTCACTTCATACATCATATATGTAAGACCATGAATCAAACCATGAATATTTAGATTTGCAATCTCAATGGTTTGAAAGTATCCACATTCTGGTACTGTCAGAATGGTTCCAAAGTGGAAGCAGATGTTCTCCAAAAGTAGCATTGGATCGAAGTGTACACGCTCGTTACGTTGATCGTGTCGACGCGCAGCGACGCGACGCCTCTCCAACAATGCGTCACGACGAGCCACGTCGCGTTTAGTCGCATGCTGATGACAGTGCAGATTGTCCGATGAGTATGTGCCAGCTCCGCCCATGTTTTGCATACGTTCGAGAGACGCGTGTGCCGCGTTTCCACGTACTTCTGGCCCATCCTTCGTGTCCGATGTATCGACATCGTAGCGTAAATAATCCCGGGCCTCGAGAAAAACAAAAAGGTCCCTAGTGTTCCTAAGCTGGAGATACCCGGGCCAGATCGGTCCTCTGTTCGTCGGAATTGCTTTTCTTGTTGCTTCTCGAGGTACCTGGCCAGGTAGTCGGCACCATGAATAATGAAATTTGGTCAGGCGGTTTCGCTCGCTGCTCAACGTGGATTATTTACACTCGGTACAACCCGGAATAATTCACGTTCGAAAAAGAGAGTGGAAATTGCTTGGATAACGAACGATGAAGAGCCTGGACGTCGAGGACAATGGAGACAGGTGTCAGTTCTGACGGAGACAACTGGCATCAATCTATTAGTCCAAAATGTCGTTAATACAATGGAGGATCGGTTCACTGAACGTTTGGTCGGATTCCCCGATTTGGGACACTCCTGGATTCCTAGCTACTGGCGCCACCGCACGGACAAGCTTGCAACCTGCAAGTTGCATCGATTTTATCCGAATCCGATTCGATAGCCAATTTTACACCGACTTCATCGATTTCACCGGGAAATTCTCGGAAGAAGAGAACTCCTCTTTCAACTGTTCCCTCTTGTTTTTGTCGTTTGCAAAAGTAATTACCCCGTGGCTTTTACGAGTGACACGCAATTTCCACGTGGCACGGGGAAAGAGATGACAAGCTGTTTCTACGTTCCTCCCCGAAAATGGAAGACGGGGTTGTCACCGCGTGACGAACGAGGGAGAGTTCCTCGCGACGACCCCCGTGATAGCTCACCCATGGGACCATCCCTCCGTTACGCCAGAAAGAAGAAAAGGAAAAGGATCAATGCCCTCTAGGTGAGTCCTAATTGTTCCATGTCTCGTGCTGGCGGACAAATGAAGTCGACTGGGTCACTTACGCATTGAGTTAGGGAACTGACTTCACCAGTTAACTGATGAAGTCTGGGTTAGTGGGATAATCCTTGTGGTTCCATCAGCTTCAATGCAGTTTTTTTTATCAAATGTTATTTTATCAACAACAAATTTTTTTAGCAAAGCTGTCTTTTATTTTTTAGTTTCACTTAAGTTGCTTGAAGTCTAGTGACTAAAAAGAAGTCCATGTCTCAAACGAGTTAAATAATTGCATCAGCGGGTTAAAGTGACTTTCTATTTTCGGTTGAATACGATCCGGGCAGCAAAATTCAATATCCAGACATTTCACCGTAATGCAGGACATAAAAGTATGACAGCCATAATACGGTGACAATAAATTCTGTCTCCTTGATGCGATGAAACTGGGTTGCAGAACTTAAATTTAAACGCAATTTCGAACTTCACCTGTCATCTGATAAGTTCTTATATCAAATGTCCGATTTCGAAGTATGGAAACGTGTGACACAATCTGGAGTGTCAGAATAACTCGATATACTTAAGGTTTAAAGATGTGAATTGATGAAAGAATATTTCTAGACTATAAACGACACGGGTTTAAAAGGATGTTGAGTTCTTTGATTAAAGGACCCTGACCTCTGAAATTGCGGCAGCGTCCGCTCGCTTTCACGGTGACACGCGCCAAGCGGACTCGTGCGAGTTTAGCTCGCGCCTATCTTGTTACACTCGGTGAATACATAAATATAAATTACTTAATTTCGTAACTCGGTTTAAGTTCGCGCCTCCCGGCCACGGAAGAGACGTGATCTTGAATTCATTGTCTCGCGGTGACACGCCTCCGGTTAATGTAACGCCGCGAGGACACACGCCCGATGACGGTTCACATAATTCCATCGAGGCAAACTTCACCGTCCGATTCGCCACGTTCGTGTCGTATCGCGATCGATACTCGATCGTGGCTGACAGCGACTCCCGACACTTTCGTCCGCGAAAAACGAACAGAGTTAATCTCTCGTTGCAGTGTTTGCTTTTAATAACGTCCGCCGTTAATTCGAGCCGAGACGATCGGTCGGGCTTTTTGTACCGCCACGATTTTTTACGCTACGTCAGAAAGCTGGGAGCGTGAACAAACGCGGCGACCCTTTTGATACTGCAACACCCTTTCCACGATGTGACAGCTTCAGAGGAAAAGAAAAACGGAGCTCGAGTTTCGACCATTGGCGTAAGTAACTTTCATGTGAAATTCTCGGGTTGTGACGCGTTGGGTCACGTATGTGTTACATTGTTACATATGGTTCGTCATGTGTTAGATTGCCAGCCGATAGATCGATATGGTTGAACTGTCTATTGGCGTAAGTACAATTTTCTGATTCATGTGAAGTCAGGTTGTGTAGTGACGTATATGCTACTATGTTGGGTCACGTATGTGTTACATTGTTACATGGTGGTTCATCATGTGTTAGATTGTCAGCCGATAGATCGATGTGAATTGTTTGTGCGTTGTATCTCTGTGCGTTAAATTGCCTGTGCAATCACACATGGTCACATGTTCCCCACCATGTTGAATATACGTGTTGAATTCTCTACATGTTGAATTGCCTTGTTAAATCATCGACGTGATAAGTTGCTACGGGTTGAATTTCCTTCTCATCGAGTCCACGTTGGATATGATAAATCATCATTGCATTTGCTCGCGTTCTATCGCCACTATCAATTATTCCACAAAACCCAATTGCACTCCACTTACGCCACTGTCTTCCATACTCGAAGAATAAGATTACAGGAACCCATCATTCAAAAGCTACGTAACAAGTTGCCACGTGTGGCGACAGATGAACAACAGATTTCAAATATCGTATTGCAGGAGAGGGTTGAGTCGTGTCAAAATACGAAATAAAATTCGTGTCCCACGGGGTGACGTATTACGTCTAAAACGTGTTAGTATATCTAAAAATATCATAATTCATCCGAGATGCTTTCCATCACCGCAACATGTTCATTAGCATTCAGGCGACGATTTAATGGTCCCTTAATATCTCTCGTTATTAAGCATCCTACATAGAAAAGAAACGTGGTGAAATACACGGGGATTATACATTAATTGTCTGTGACGGGCTTCCTGCGATTCAAACCGTACGATCGCAGCCACCATTCATCATAATATTTTTCAACCGGACTCCAGCTACGACGACCAATTACATCTGCCTTCGAATTCGATTTGAATTTATAAGCCGATCCCATATATAGAGAGATCAGAACCACGGGTTTAATCGATCCGCGTGATTTATATTGCCCCACGGTTTACCGTGTTTACCAGGGAAGTATCTGTCGGTCGATTATAGAGAGGGATCGTTAAGAAAACACGAGAAGAAACGTGTCTTTACAACGACGTCGCGAGTACACCGTCCTTGATGGTGCTCGTAGATATCGAGCGTCAGACGTGCTTTTATCTATGTATTTTATGGCATCGCCTCTGGATAATGATGGCTTCCCGAGCAACTTTCCATCGATAAGGAACACCGATCGAATAGAGATTAATACACGTCCATCCACGCTGCACCGGTTTCTTCCGTGTTTTACTCAATTGACACTTCTACCCTCATTTGCATACATTAATTGGCAAATTAGTAGGAAATCGTATGACTAAGCGGATATGTTATCGAGATTTATATTAGCTCTACAAGTTATCTATCACTTGGTTATCTATCATTTGCTGCAATGTCGTTGAACGAAATTTTTCAGAAAAATCTTCAGCAATATTTAATTTTCTTCAATTATATTGATTACTTGATCTTTCAGTAAAGTCGAAGACACTTATTTTACTTGATGGCAACAGTTTTGTACGATTTTAGTTTGATGTGAGGATCAATTGGATTTGGTACTTACTGCAGTATGACCTTTGTGTGACCTTCAAGTAACTATAGTTCAGTAACTGCTGTTCAATGACTAGTTTCAACATAATAAATTTGTAGAATTACAATAAATAATAATTGTATACATATTTTATATTCGAAGTTATTTAAAAAATATTTCTCCAAAAATTCTATGACGTATATATACGTCCTCCAAAGTATATTTTACTAAGTAAAATATGTACCAGCAATAAGTATATTTAAAACTACAATTTGAAATATTTCTTCAAAATAATATCATGACGTATATATACGTCCTCCAAAAGAAAAACAAAGTACATTTAAACCTACAGTTATCTAAAGTGTAATCACAGCAAGATAAAACGATATTTACAGAGAGATTAGATTAAAATCAGCTTGATCAAAGCAATGATCGTTCCCCAATAAAGGCAGAAAGTGCAAAAGCTAGTGAACAGAAGAATCCATCGCGTCGTCGTTCAATGGCTACTCGAATGGTCCTATTTGGAACACGCTCGTAAAACGAGACTGTTCTCTCCATATCGGAGTCCGAAGTCTTCGTGTTATTCGATCAGACTCGACGTCACCGAAATTGTTTCCAGTCCGTTCGTGGCCGCCATGGAGAATCGGTAAAACTAGTTCTCCTCTTACACGTACAGTCAACAGCAGATATGCCTTCTTAAGGGAAACTGGGGGACTTTAGAGATTTGAGAATTTTCGCATTTGGGGAATTCTGGATGGGGGAATATAATTTGTTTTTTTGAGATTTGGAAATTTGGGAATTCGGGGATTTAGGGATTTAGAACCTTAGAAGTAGAAAGTTTGGAAACTTCAAAAGTAAAAAATTTGAAAATCTAGAAACTAAATTTAGTAATTCAGGAAATTATGAAATACAGAAGTCCATCTAGAAATTTGACGACCCACAAAATCAAAAACTTAGGAATTTCAAAAATCCTACAATCCGTGCAACTATTAACTTGCAAAAAAGAAACTAAAAAGATACCGAAGTAGTAAACATGAAAATCCAAATGAAAGATCGTGGAACGTGTCATCAGCGTCCGTTGCATAGGAGTGTACGGGGTAGTTCTAAGACGCGCACGTGGTTCGAGGTCGGAATATCGATCGATTTGTAGGATGTGCGACAGGTAGAAGGGGGAAAAAGAGTCTCGAGACCGGACGAAGAGTCTCGATCGTACATCGTTCCATTTTGTCGTTCGGCTGTTACGTGACTCCCGTTTCTCGCGACAATTTCGCGCGATAAGTCACCGTGAACTGTGGGGGTTGGCCAAAAAGGCGGTATAAAAATCTGATCTGGATCGCGTGGCCCTTGTAAATCATTTCCTGGTGCTCCCGTTCACGAAGCGTCATTGCCATCCATAACCGGTATCGATCGAACAGTAACTCAACGAGGAGTGAACTCGCCGGTGCCCTTCCAACGATAAGAAAAAGCTAATTCGCTGTTAATCCGGATACGGCGAGGAACACAAAAGCGGGACTGAATTTTTAAACCTTGATCTTCGGAAGAGGGTTGAAACCGGGAGCACGCGTACGGGGGTTGCAAGGGCGGATCGTCGCATTTATCCTCCGTTCCGGCTCCTTTTCTTCCTTCGGACCACAAATTTTCTCTCCTCGTTTTTCTGCTCTCATTGGACACCGCGGGGAATGCGAGGCGTTCCCATTGTGCAAAGCGAGCACAATGCTCGCAGCTGTCGACGGAAACAAATTTCTAATGTCGCATTAAACAAACGGTTACAATGCTAGAACGTGTGCGCCGGGTCATTCGATGCGCACACGGCTGCGTATTATTGGCCCGCCTCGGGGCCCGATTGACCCGGCTCGAACAACAATGCGAAACGCACGGCTCTTTGATGATGATCGGCTATTGCGATCGACGTATGCATACGCCGAGCTGGTTAACGCTGATGGATTCAGCCCTTCAGCTCTAAGCGCCGTATATTTCACGAATATTGCGATTTTGGAGATTTGTCGAGTTGGACATTTAGGATTGTCGTATTTAGTAAGCTAGATCTTGAATTTGATAGTTTGATAATGTGGGGGAGTTGGACATTTGTGGATCTGAGAATTTAGGCCTCTGGTAACCTAGGTGTTTGCAAGTTGAATTAGCAGAGTTCGATAAGGTAGAAATGTAGGATTTAGGGGTTGAAAATTTAGAAACCTTCAGATTTAGTTACTTGCAAATATAGGTATTTGGAAAACTGGAGATTTGGAAGCTAGAAATTTGAAGAGGGATTTGAACATCCAGGGGTGGAATAGGAACTTGAGGATTTAGGTATTTGGGGGTGTTGCAGTTGGAACATCTAAACATATGAGAATCTGCGAAATGGTGGAGCTGAGAATGTAGGAATTTTAGTCTAAACAGATTTAATCTAGAGATTGGTAGCGTAGGAATTTGAGGACCTCGCGGACATTGCACTCGTAGCATCAACCATTGAAATCTAAGAATTTGTAAGTATAGAAATTCAAGAATTCGCTAATTTTAGGGTGAAAAATTTAGAAATGTAACTATCCGTAAATTCGGAAATATAAGAATTTAATAACCCGACATTTGAAAATTTAAAAATTTATTAAATTATGATTGAAAAGTCTGAGGAACCCAACATCCAAAAATGCCTATGTTCCTGATACCCTAAGCCTCTAAGTTAATCCGCCACTTAAACGGCACGAGCCACTTCTTGACGTACTAACACGATCTGTCGGATCACGTTGACAAATTTACGAGCTAACACCCGATTTAGGGTAGTTTTCTATTCGTCGGGTCACGTAGTCGACCATTTGCTCCGATTTGGGAAAAAACGTGACGGACACAATGCTACTACACGGTCTCATGCGGTTGGTAATCCTGCTCGATGGATGTAGTGCACGGTGGGTGTCTGGTTCGACCATCGATATGGAAAACAATTACCGCAAGCTGGTTCTGGTTTAGGGGAGCAAAAGCAAAATAGGGTGCTAATATGGATATATCCGATAGCACATGGTCTTACGATGTTTACATGCGATTCGATAAAGATACCGCATGCATGCAACTTGTATGATATGGGTACTTCTGGGTAAATATGGACATGTGCAATGTTGGCGGGATTATTTTAATAGGATTAGGGTTATTTATCAGGTATGCTGTAGCAGCTAATACTGCGTTGCTGATCAGGCGATGGAGCTATTGAATATGTTCGATACATGTGTTACATATTCATGTGACAGCTCAGGTAAAACAAATCAGCTCTTGTAAAGCAAATGTAAAATTATGCTATAATTGCATAATATATGTATGATTTCCTCATATGATATGATGATATAAAGTACAAGTAGTTATACATTAATCCACACATACAATTCAGTTTGAAGTGGGTATAGTTTGAAGCACGTACAATTTGAAGTTGGATAATATAGTTCCGAATACTATTCTGTGAAAATATCATATATGTAGATAGGCACTTCCTTCTCTTTGTGAGAAAGAGAGTACCTTTCCACAAGCTATACTCAAGTATGGAATACGTCCCTATATCCTGAATTTACCAGGTTACCAGTTAAAGAATCAACTTTCGAGACGATATCGACTGTCAGGGTTCCACAGGAGAATCGTAAGCACTCCCCAGTTTCCAAAGCAAACTTCTGGCAAGTCCTGTAACAGCCTCCTATTCTCCTTTGTCTTGAACAGTACCCTTCGACCTTCTCCCTTTGTTTTCAAACCCAACCGCGAAAGCAATAAAACCTTATTATACCCGGCTGGAATTTCAATGGCGCAACGCGCCTCGGTGCAAGGTGGACGTGGAAACGCGAGCCGAAAGGGGGTTGCGAGGAAAGTGATCGATGGGGACATACGTCAAGCCAGCAGGACGGACAGCTAGTCGGGGAGGAGACAAGATGGGAAGAACGAGAAGGATGAGAACGTGTCGGAAGGAAAGGAGAGGGCGAAAAGGTGTGGGGGGTGGTTTGGGACGAGAGGGGTTGACCGGGCTGCCAGGTGGCGAGACAACACCTAACGTGAATACAAATTACTCTCCTTGCGCTTCGGTTACCAGCTTCGGTGCCGCTTCATCCCGCAGGATGACACTGCCAATCACGTCGGCCTTTCTGGATTAACGTCGTCGACGGAGCGTCGTCAGGGTGTGTAATTCGCGATGGATTATTGCGGAAACTCAATCTCATTGTACCACCCTCGATTGCCGGGTCAAAGACGCGCTTTGATTTACCCTCTGTGCAAAAATCAAATTATTATCGACATCGATTCCTTATCCTTTTAATCTTGCTGTATTTATAGTTGTATTTTTTGTACTTATTTTTACAACTGCTTCAAGTTGTACTAAGTTGTTATACACTTAGTAGTGACATATAAAATTGCAGAAGTGCAATATAGTTATATTTTTATATACATGTGAAATGTGTACTCTTCTAAATTGTATCATTGTGTATCAATAAAATACGTATTGCCATCGGGTCTCACTACTTCTTTTCTTACTTTTACAAAAATATAAGGGTTAATAAACCCTTGTAACGCAAACTTCTTAACAAAGTTACTTTTGTCTAGTCACTATCTCATCTATGAACAAACATTAAGGCTATTTTACTACCTAATTAAACTTGAACGTACTAATGTACTGTACTAATGTACTTAAATCTCCAATTACATTTGACCATGCTCAACATCAACTTAGACTCCGCCTAGTGACCACCTCCATGTTTATGATAGTTATATTTCTCCAGAGGGACACAGTTTCGATTTTGACAATGTGTTTCAGTTCTTGTGCACACGATGCTCGTGGGAACGAGTAACTCGTGTTAGTTCCGTGGAATTCGGGACGTGTTTCCTGTAAATTTTCACACCTGCGACTTCTCGCAGCAACCTGTTTCACGTTGCAAGGTTCAGGATATCATTTCGCTCGGTCGCAAATCTGCCGTCGTTTCGGCAGCAAAGTTTTATCCGATTCCCGACCAGAAACAACCTTTTCATATTCCTTATCTAACCCGCATGGAAATACGTATTTTCCATTCGGCCCGGGCTCCTTTTCGTACGCGTTTACATAATACGGCGCGATTTCTTTTTTCTCGTGTCTGAAAGCTTCCTCGCGAGGAGAAAAAACCGGGAGAAGAAATGTAATAAGAATAAATCGTCAAAGGCACCGTCCAGATGGTGGTTGACAGGGACGCGACGAGAACGAGATGGGACGGATAATCCCATGGGCCTCCGGGATGGCCCAACAGATATACGATTCGTGTTACTGCCTATTCCAGTCGTATTTGTTTTTGGCTAACAAGTCCTGTTTCCGGAACGTCTGCTGACATATTGCCTGTTTACCGATTACTTCCGCGTTGTTCGACTTCCTTAACGAGAGAAATGTCGATCGACACTGCCATGTAATATTATACTGTCGCTTATTAATTTTAATTGATTGTATTCTGCAATTTCTAGAGATTAATAGCTGCAAGGTTCCTCGGTAATATATTACAGAATATACAAAATATAATGCAGGCGGTGGTAGAATATAGGCTGGAATATAGAAGTGTGAAGACTTAGGGGTAGACGCAGAGATTACAAATGCAGGGAGTACAAATATGGAGGCGTAGGAATTACTCATTACTAGGTACTTTAACCTTAATTAGTTTAATAGAAATTATCAAGCATCATGCCCGCAGTTGTTGACCAACACAAACGTTCGATGAAAATTAATAAAATATTAGGAAAAAGAGTTGAGTGAGCGGCAGAGGGAGAAGAAGAGATAACGCGTGGTGTCTTGGCCACGGATCAACATATATCAGGTTTAGAGGTTCGCCACCGGCACGAGATACGAGTGTAGGAAGGTGTCCTTTGATCATCTTCGCATCTGGTGTAAAAGATTTAGACCGCCCGAGCCGTACTCTCTCACCCTTAGGTGGACGTCTGTGAGGGTAGGCTTTGCCTCTCGCCAGCGTGCCGTTTGGGAATACAGCCATTATCCTCTCGACATACAGATGAAAGCGAAACCTGACCACGGAATGGATTTATTCGGGAAACGCGGCACAAAGGGGGTCGAAAGTTTTCCGCTAATGCTGCCGCAGACTTTGTTGCGCCATATCGTGGTCTATTTTAAAAAATATCTCCCTCTGTTTTAATCGCGCTGCCCACCCTCCCTTTCTTTCACCCTTTTAGCGGCGAAAAGTATTTCAACAACCGGGAACACGAGATTTTTTCCATTTCTCTCGGAAACGGTGCTCGACGAACGAGACGATCGCTTTTCTACGCGGATTTACGTTGCGTCACCGGACCGCCTCGGGGGAGGTAACCCGTTCTACTTCCATAAATTCATAAATTCGCCGATTCTATTTCACCGACGGTTTAGGTGTTGCGTACGCGCATAAAGGCGCGAGTAAAACGCACGGTAACCGCGCTCTAACCTTGGCAATTCAGACGTAAATCGCATTTCTCCGCGCCGCGGAACTTTCACACGGCGATATTGTTCTGACACTACGCAAACACACAAGCCGAACCGAGCGCAATTCCGGTACGGGTGTAACCGAGGCTATGAATTATGCAACCCCTATTGGCCGTTGCCACCCTCCCCTGCCGGACTAGCACGATCCTCGTGCTACTACGCCCTCTTTCAACCCCCCCTCGTCTTCTTTCCTATTTGCTTCCCTCCAACTCGTCCTCTCTATTCCTCTCTCGTAACAATTTCGCTAAATGTACCCATTGTATCGATCTACTCCTTCCAATATCGCATTTCGTGCCACCGTTCCGACACGATCGGTTAGTATTCCGATTGGACGTTTTTTTTCCTCGGCTCGTTTCGACGATGCCGAACAACACCTGTTTCGCGAACGCACGCGAATCGTTGATCGATTTATTGACGAAAAACGGGGTCCCGGAGGGCTCATGTAAATTGAGAGATTACGGGTGTTTTTTTTGAATGACGTTTATGGTGCGGTTCGAAGAGGTTAAGAAATTTTTAAGAGGTTAGGTTAGCCATTTTGTTGCTGAGTGATAAAATATTTATTTCGATCAAAAATTTCAGTAAAGTAACTTTCATGTACATATCATATATATGTTATATTAGTAAAAATAGTAATGCATATGTTATTTATGTTCTACACTGAAATATTTCAAAATTACTTTCATTTATGGTTAGGTTAGATTATGTACATATACATATGTATAATATTATGTACATGTACATATATTATATATGTATGTTATCTATGTTCTACACTGAAATATTTCAAAATTGCTTTCATGTATGGTTAGGTTAGATTATGTACATATATTATTATATGTATAATATTATGTACATGTACATATATTATATATGTATGTTATTTATGTTCTACACTGAAATATTTCAAAATTGCTTTTATTTATGGTTACGTTAGATTATGTACATGTACCTATATTATATACATATGTTATTTATATCCTACACTTGAAATACTTCATCTTTGCTTTCATTTACAGTTAGGTTAGGTTATGTCTCCTCTTCGTCAGACAATACATGTGTTCATAATATTTTTGGCAATTATGAATTAACGATAATGTACCAATCTAGTGTCTTTCATACATTTGGGCATATTTTAGATTTTTTGAAAATATCTCGCTATTAGAGTATCCGTTTTCTGCGAATTAAACTGGAACACCGTGCGAAGGTTAAAAGCGTGCATTACACGCAAGGACGTAAAACGAATCGGCTTTTAACAAAGTTCTAAAACCGATCTAGAACAGAGAACTATAGAAGCGAAACAGTGGCATGTTGGCATACGTCCTCGTGAAACTAGACGCAGTATTTACGGCCAACAATAAATCCCTTTCAAAGGCACACGCAGCCGAGTCCATTTAGCGTTTTCTTCCCGCTTACATCCAACGAACGTGGTAATTACTCGTTAAGAGCAGTGCAGCCGCACAGAGGGACAGAGAGCTGGCTTAAATTCTGTAACGCGTCATTTCGTTGCTGCCATTAAAAACCGTCGAGGATCGGACTGTCAACGCGAAGCGTAAAAAACGAGGGGGTGGAGAGACAAGGGTAAATTTTCGACATGGATGCAAGACGTAGGGTAAACCTTGAGGGGGTAGCGCGAGAGAAAAAAGCTCTCTCTCGATCCGCGACTGTGGCATTTTGAAACGCTTAAAAGAGAACGCGAGGTAAAAAGGAGTGGATACTTTGATGCGGGCTGTACGTTTTATCTCGAACGGGGGTGGCGCGAAGGGTGCCTTTCTCCCTTTTCCGTTTCTGTCCTCTGCCGGTAAAGAGTCGGCTGCTATCTTCCTTCCGCGATGCCGTTGCTAACGGGCTACGGTTATCAATGGACCTCGACTAATGATTTTCAAGCCGACCAACCGTTTCGGTCCTTTGGTCCTTCGAGCCTTTGTTTGTTTAGGGTTACGACATATTGTTTTCGACGCTATTTTGCTAACGTTGAATGCGAGATTAGGGGGACATTATTGGAGGTTAGAGAAATCATAGGTCGTTTAAAACTTTGGAGAAGCTGTATGAAAATATAAGATCTTAGTGGAGTTGAAGTTTTCTGGGAGATCTTGGAAGGTGTGAGAACGTAGGAGAAATCTGACTTGCAAGGAAATAAAAATCAGAAGAGATCCTACTGGAACTTAGAGATTCCTTGGATCCTCAGCAAACGTGTACAAGCGCTAGTAGGAGTTAGGAAAACATGGAGAAACATTATTGAGATCTAACGAAGCACATAGACATCCTAAAGTGACCTAGGTGAAAGTATAGAAACTGTAGTAAGACTCCTAAAAACAAAGATAAGACTTAAAGACAAAGGTAAACTTAGGTGAACATAGGAAACTCTAGAGACAGCAAACACTAGAGACCCATAGACAGCAAATAAAAAATTTAGAACAAAAAATAAAACAACCCCAAAATGAGTTCCAGAATTTATTCCATCAGTCCCACATTTGACAGTAATAACATAGAAGATAAATCCAACAAACTTTAAATCAAGCTTAATAATTTCATCATCACTGAAGCTAATCGTTTATGGAATCACAATCGACGTTCCTTTAATTCCCTTCAACACCAAATGAAGCCGTCAAAGGTCGAAACCGAATCGAAACGCTAGTTAATGAGACAGTTAAACATGCGTGTAACTGAACGAGGGAGAATATAAATCTCGACTAAGGTGTTCGTGAGACGCGTGCGCGCATGCTTCGAGGCTAAAGTTCACACGGTAGCCGTAATGATTAATAGGTGATCTCTGGCGAGGACGTTGCTCCAGGGAGCATCAATCTACGGGTAACCGGGAGCCAGTCGAGAAGTTAGTTTTGGTCAAACTCGAACGTGTTTAAGACGGTTCAACTCTGTACTGTTCTAATCGTTGCAACGAGATGCTTAGAGGTCGCAAATATTTGAATATAGACAGGTGCAAATCCGGTTTTCGTAGGGATTGTGACATTAATTTGGAGGATAGAGAATATGTGCTCTTTGGTTTTTAGGGGTTTGTAGGCAATTTGGGACATTTGGAGAGGGGGTAGAAATTTAGGGGGATGCGAATTTGAGAATGTTGGGATTTGGGGTTGTGCGAATTTGGGGACGTAGGGATTTGGGGATGTAGGAATTTGGGGACCTTGGAATTTGGGGACGTAGGCAATTCGGGCACATTGGAATTTGGGGACGTAGGAATTTGCGGACGTAGGAATTTGCGGACGTGAGGATTTGGGAACGTAGGAATTTGGGGAACTTGGAATTCGGGGACGTAGGAATTTGGGGTCGTAGGAATTTTGGGACGTAGGAATTCGGGGGACGTAGGAATTCGGGGGAGATTGGAATTTGGGGACGTAGGAATTTGCGGACATGGGGATTTGGGAACGTAGGAATTTGGGGACCTTGGAATTCGGGGACGTAGGAATTTGGGGTCGTAGGAATTTTGGGACGTAGGAATTCGGGGGTCGTAGGAATTCGGGGACGTAGGCAATTCCGGCACATTGGAATTTGGGGACGTAGGAATTCGGGGGAAATTGGAATTTGTGGACGTAGACAATTTGGGGACATTGGAATTCGGGGATCTAGGAATATAGGGTCGTAGGAATTTGGGGAAGATTGGAATTCGAGGGCGTAGCAATGTGGGGACGTAAAAATTTGAAACTGCAAAATGCAAAATAATAAAAATTGAGAAAAAATCGTCAAGTGCACCCAGGTATCATCTGAAGCTTACCCTGCACCTTAGTACACATTCTCCCTGTCTAGACCGTTGCACAACAATTTCTTCCACATGAGGCGCGTTTTGCGGCTCACGTTTTACAACCCAGTTGTAACCCGTGAAACGCGCATCGCTGTCAACGATAAACATAAACGTGTTTTTGCAAGGTGTAAAATAAATTTATCGCCCTTGAACCATCTATCCAAGCAGAATTTACGAAAGCGTTTTTTAAGAGAAACGAATCGGTAAACAAATATCATAAGAAAAGTTTTTTTACCGTCCACGTGAAACTAAAAGGCGAGGAGCCGATTTCTCGACGATAAATCGATCCCTGGACCACACCTCGACCAACGCGGATGATTTATATCGTTATTATTTCGCGGTGAGCATTAATAGTCCGGCAAACACGCTGGAAACATGTCAGACGCACGCGAAACAGCGAAATTCCACGGGGAGAGACGTGCACTTTTATTCGTCCGCTTCTTTTCCCTGTCGCGGATCGTTAATCATTCGTCGGCGAGCGAGTAACAGGCGCGGGAAACGGAGAGAGAGAAATATAGAGAGCGATGAATGGGAAAAAATAGTGGACCAGCCGGGAATTTTTCAGTCAGGCGCTGCATCATGCCGTGAAAAACACCGCACGCAGTCCCACGGGGGTGTTCATGACGCTATTCAAACGTCTACAACCAGGTACCTTACCGGGCTAGATACATTTATAATACCTGACGCATTTACCGAGTCACTTGAAAATTATGCATCAGTCTATGGTAACGGGAATTAATTATCGTGCGTGTACGTCGATGATAACGTTTTTATGTGGAAATTTGCAATGAGGGGATTTTGGATTTTGGGGGATTAGGGGATTTTGAGAATTTGGGGTGGGTTTGGTTAAGGGTAGGTGAGTTTGGGAATGTGAGGATTTGGAGATGGGGAGATAGGTGATTTGGGGACGTAAGAATTTGGAGATGTAGGGATATGTGGACGGAGACTATTTGGGAACGCAGGAGTTTGGGGACGTAGGCAATTCGGGGACATTGGAATTTGGGGATGTAGGAATATGGGGACGTAGGCAATTCGGGGACATTGGAATTTGGGGATGTAGGAATATGGGGACGTAGAAATTTGGAGTCGTAGGAATTTGGGGACGTAGACTATTTAGGGACGTAAGCAATTTGGGGACGTAGGAATTTGGGGATGTGGGAATTTGGGGACGTAAGCAATTTGGGGACATTGGAATTTGGGAAGGTAGGAATTTGGGGACGTAGGAATTTGGGGACGTAGGAATTTGGGGACGTAGAAATTTGGGGACGTGGGAATTTGGGGACGTAAGCAATTTGGGGACATTGGAATTTGGGAAGGTAGGAATTTGGGGACGTGGGAATTGGGGACGTAAGCAATTTGGGGACATTGGAATTTGGGAAGGTAGGAATTTGGGGACGTAGGAATTTGGGGACGTAGAAATTTGGGGACGTGGGAATTTGGGGCCGTAAGCAATTTGGGGACATTGGAATTTGGGAAGGTAGGAATTTGGGGACGTAGGAATTTGGGGACGTAGAAATTTGGAGACGTAGGAATTTGGGGACGTAGACTATTTAGGGATGTGGGAATTTGGGGACGTAAGCAATTTGGGGACATTGGAATTTGGGAAGGTAAGAATTTGGGGACGTAGACAATTCGGAGACATAGGAATTTGGGGACGAAGGAATTTTGAGACGAAGGAATTTGGGGATGTAGGAATTTGGGGACGTAGACAATTTGGGGACATTGGAATTTGGGGACGTAAGAAATTGGGGACGTAGGCAATATGGGAACTAGCGAATTTGGGAACGTAGAGATTTGAGGATCCAGGGATTGGTAGCGCAAGAACTTGAAGACCCAGGTACGTTATAATTAATATACAATCTTGGAATTTAGAGATTTCAAAACTCAGTTCTTCGAAACTCTGTCCATCTATCTAAATAGGCCACTTCAAAAGAGTTTATAAACATATAAATACAAAAGTTCAACAACCCTAAATATGAGCACTCAGAGCATCACTACATTGCAATCACTTGTAACCTATACCATCAACAAATATTTTAACCACGAGAACCTGTAATTTAGCCTAAAATCCGAAAGGATATTACAAGCTTCTAAAATGATAAAATTGCACATCTCGGGAAATTACGTTCCCAGTATACCATCCTTGAAAACCATCCTCAAGAGTTTCATATCATCCGTCAGCCTCGAAACACATCATACGTCACTTTAATATTCTAACCTCTCGACTAATTCAAATACAGTTAGTCGCAGGAGCGTGTGCGCCTTTGAAAGGACATCTCAAGGCTGTTTACAATAACTTGAGTCTCTTGCGACTCGTTGTGAAAAGGTAGACCGTCACAAGAGGTGATGATACAATTCCATTGCTCGCGTATATATTCTACATATGTGTACTGATGTCAACCCATGAGATGGCGCGTGAGAAGACTGACGTATTCACAAGTGCTACATTGGTCAGAATAAAATGGACGCCTCACACGGTATTTTCAGTGTTGTCTCAAGGTGTCATACAATTAGACCAAAAACTATGACACTCAGCAAATGTCTCAAAAGAGAGATAGTTCAAATTGCGAAATAAAGGTGTTATTGTCATTATTTTTATCCACCGAAATGTAACGCTAGAAATTCACAGTGCAACAGCTTCTTTTGAATCCACGCCCCAACTCGTGGGTTGTCATCCGTATGTACATCGGGTTAGGAAGAGTAAGGATCGATAAGGACGCGAACGGTGTACATTAAGGCTATTTTACGAGTATAGGATATCTGGAAAGCAATACTCCATTCTTGAAGATCCTTTGGGTCGCGCGATCTTTACGGCATAGTACACATGCCTTCGACATTGTCGGCTTGACAGGAAAAGGGAGATACACCCTCGTGGCATGCTACTCCCCTTTAACCCGGTGTACCCCCCATAGTCGCCCAACACGAGATTAACTTCATTTTTCTTTGAACAGAGAAAAAACCTTGACATGCCTGCTCAACTGTTAACTAATGCAATCCTTTTGTCAGCTTCCTAGTGCAATAACGGGGAACCTTGACTAATAGTATCGGGGTAACCACCCCCTTATTGTTCCACAAAGATACATTACTTTCGTGTTTCTCAATTTTCAAATTTCTAAATTTAAAGTTATTCATATCCGAAGCTGAAATATATCGGAAATGAAAAATTTGCTGGTGTCTGAATTTCTAAATATGGCAATATAATGGGAGGAAAAATTGATGCGTGGTAACAGAATGCGTGGGAAATATGTGATAATGCAACGCGTGGAAGTATTAATGTGTAGCAACACAACACATGAAAATATTAATAAATAATACCATATGTGGAGATTTGAATACGTGGTGCAACGTGTGGAAGTATTAACGCGTACGGTGGCAATACACCGCGTGGAATCATGGTAATATTATCACCTGGCAATATCAAAGCATGGTACGATTAACGTGTGACAATATTAACCCCTGTCAATATTAATACATGACTGTACAATACACCTGTCAATATTAATTCATGACTGCGCAACTACTGTATCTAAAGGCGGCAATATATCGAGGTTCTACTGTACATTAACACATTGACTGCCACAAAAATTGAAAATTGCATCAAGCAGTGTTTTAATTTTGAATAAATTTTACCAAATATTTTCACAATATCTTATTACTTTTATTTTCCATAGATCCGTGTAATTAATGCGAGACTTTTTTATGAGGAAAGTGAACAAATTTTTAATAAGATCAGCTTAGCAACTTAAGTGTCATATGTGGATGACGTGGCAATCAACGTGTTAATTTCTAATCGGAAACTTAAAAACTGCCAGCAAAAATCAATAATTCAATTTGAACATTTCCTGAAACACGATATAGCGTTTATGAAACTTTCCCATATAACGAAGAAGTTTACGAGTAATTGCATACGGTAAACTATACTAATCCCGCATAAAATGTACAAAGAGTCCTTGTTACCGTCCCCAATATGGAAATGGTTGTATTGAGTTTAGTGCTGATGCTTGTCACCGAAAGCACCGTTCCGTTGCGTGCTTAGGATAGAATGAAAAATATTTATAGCCAAGACAGTTCACTTTACTGTCTCTCTACAGCGGATCGTAAAAACGAACGTATCACGCGTTGTCATAATATTGCGACATGCAGAATGGAACTTTCACTGCACGGTACTGAAACATACCACCTTGACATCTTATGAAAGGGTAATGAGACGGATTCACGAAAGGGCGGATCTCGAAGGTTCGTATTCATATACACTCCCTTACATAACTCATGCGACACTTACCGGTTTAAACTTCACGAATTAACATCCCCTTCCTGTTACAAATATCGAACAGTTCTTATATCTCATCATACATAAATTTTATTTTTTTATGGTTCAGAAAATTCATTTCATGCTGGGGATTGTTAAAAACATTTCTGAAAGAGACTTTATTAACACTGAAACTATCAAGATGGTTAAATGACCACTTCACAAGTTTGGAACTATAAGTTAGATCGATAAGACGCTTTTCGAGAAATCTACGTTGATTTTCATCAAGATAGAAAATTAGTACTTACATGATTTTAGTTGTCTATTTATTTTTTGACTTCATTTTTAATTTCAAATTAAGTCCTCATACGCCGGTAGGTTTAAGAATTTGATCCTGAAGATAAACTTTCAAAGGCGCAATTTATGACGGAATAATTAAAATTCTTATAACACGCGGATTACAGCTGCTGATTTTTGAATTTGTATAAAATAAACGTGTAAAATTATTGCCAATATTAAAATGGTAAGGAATGACTTATGGACGAGCGTGTACATCGTCTGGTATCATTTTACATTTCACATTGGTAGACACCGCGAGAAGTCTGTTCCTCGAAAACGGTTTATTAGCAGCAAGAATAACATGCAAATACCATGAGTAACTGCAAGAAACGTCGATCGAGCGTGCCGATCGCGCATTTGTCTCTCCTCTAATGAAAACCGACAGCCATATATCCTACTGTCGCGTCTTTGCTCTCCGAAGATCCTCCTTCTAATATTAAGGGACCACCCTGACTGCGTTAATTAGTAAACTCGCTGGCTGGCTCGGGTCTGGCGTTGCTAATGAGAATTTGAGTAATGACGGTGTTCTCGCTGTTCCGAGTTGCTCGGAATATAATTAAGGTAATATTTATGGGTATTTTGTCAAACCCAAAAACGTTTCACCTTTGGAATTTTAAACTGATATTTAAGACCATATGAACGTCTCCACAACTTGACGTTCTTAACAATTGACAATAACCTTCTAATAGGCCAGAAAAACACGCTTTCTTAACACCAATATACCTTTTCTTAAAGAAGTTTATTCCATGGTCCTAAACTGTGCACCCCAATAAAGTGGGCCTACGCGCTCGAACTCCGATGATAAACACATGGGGCCCATTTATTACTTCCTTTGAAGGACCCAAATCACTCAATTGCTTTGGGTTACTTTGTTAACAAAATGTAATTTACAACCCTGGAATAAAGGCTAAAAATCTTACAATCCCATTCGCTAAACCATTTCACCAATCAGTATTTTTCACAAATAACAATCTGTCCTGATTGGCCTTTTTTGGTAACGCCTTCACGTCCTGAGCTTCCTGCATTGCTTTCTTTTCTGGCTGTTTAGAGGCGACGAGACAGTCTTAGATTAACTTCCTTAGAATATACTTACTTCAGTCAGTCTTACATTAACTTTGTCACTATCAACGACTTCAACACACAACAATCATTACAACTAGTGGGATGATGATCTACATCCTTCATTGACCTGGGCACACCAGTGTGGAGGACTCTGAGCCACTCTATCAATTCTACTCTATAATACTAACTCTACATATAATTCCACTACCGTAACAAGTTGTGGAAACGCCATGGGTCGACGAAGATTTACAACCTTCGAAATCAGCTATAAATAATTAATATTTTACCCAGCGCGTGAACATTTTTGGTCCTTCGAGCCGGATTCTACGAACTTGCTTAGTGCATAAACTCAGTTTACAGTGCAATAATCAGGATTAAGTGTTACAATGTGTATCGCAAAGTGTTTGAAAATCGTAGTGAATGACCACACTGGTGTGTTCCCATGCGCGTCAAACGGACTATTAAGTGAAATCAACTCGAAAACATATCAAACAACGGACAATCTGAGGATTTTCCAAAGGCTTCAACAAGATAAGTCAACAAGATATATAATTTCGCTTCTCTAAAGTAGGCTCGTTTAATCGTTTCGCCAATTTCTTTGATATTCTTGTTACACGATTTTATGACGTCAAACAGTTATGTCAAATCCGTAAAGCTCAAACATAACAATTCTTAGTACAACAATTTAACATTGCTAGCTTGCGACACTAATGAAATAATAACATCAGGCAGATTTCTTTACACATGATCAGTTCACGATTATAAAAATTCACATCATTACGATGTATCATGTATTTTATGCAAATTCAACTGACTGATTTAAATATTCAATCCTTTTCAACAAAAGTCGATTTTAATTGTTCCATGGATCTAAACAAACACGTAGTTTCGGAATTCAAGATAATTATTATACTATCGTAGCCTAGGTTGCATTATTCTTCTAAGATAGTGTCCAACGGGTCCTTCGACCCACTATTTTAACACACTACCTGACTCGCGCATACCTACCCTAATGGTCGTAAACCATTTCAAATGCGTTTGCACGTATTCTTTAGTAAAACAGGCTTATTGTCCATTCATCTTCTTACATTTATTCAAAATCGTACAAATTGCATATAATAAAAATCTTCGAAAACATTTCTTACATTTGGTCGAACAAACAGATGATCATCAATTAATCTGCGGATTTTAATATCCTTGGTCAAAATTACGGGTTTCTATCACAAAATAAGACCTCCCATCAATTTCATCAGAATGTTAAAACGAAAAACTTCATATCAAAATATATCTCATTGATATTATTTTATTCCTAACAAGAGGTTGCCGTATTTGCAATCGAAAGGATTCATCTCAGGTCGCTTCTTTAATAAACAATGACCATTGTAAGATACTCCCCATATCCAGATTGTTTGAATTTATATTCTAATATTTAATATAATTGAAATTCTGTCTTCTCGACTATCAATGACATCATAATTACTATTCTGTCAAGAATCACATTTGAAGTCATGTAAGATTTAACTTTATTGGTAGCTTTTCTATTTCATTACAAATACGTGTTAACAGATACATTCCTATCAATTGTCACATGATTAGAATATATTGTTATTTCAAGAGAATATAAAATTGATTCAAAATTAATTACTCTTCATTCATGTAATAACAGATTAACCTGTTATGCTTGTTCAAAAATACGCTTTTAGTAAAATCAACAATTCTTTTATTGTTAGACGTTAACTTATAACTGTACTTCGATAGATATTCCATTAAAAGTCTCATATCAAAAGATCTCAGCATCTTGCCAAACAGATGTTTTATTTCAATTGCACTTCATAGAATTTCAGGCTAACAATATCTCAATTTTATTAGAATCTTCAAATTCAATGGACATGACATAAACATATTTAATTATTATGTATCATCAAGTAAGCTTTAGTGAGCATTAGCAAACATCAAACTCCATGACCATTCCAAGCGTCACGTACTTATTAAAATCATCTTGTAAGCATTCAATTTTTTGTTATTTTTTAATAACTAAGGTTAGCAAAATCTAAAATTTCATAGTACATACTTTCAAACATTTAACCTGGATTGGTTCATCGGGGGGAGCTAAATAATTCCCCAATTTAGGCAAAATATGTCGTATCACGTATAATTCAATCTACTTTATTCTGTAATGTATTCACACTTCACTTTGAAAAGCAAAAGATGAACTACAAGTTCAGCATTTGCAAAAATGCTAATGTCTTTCTCTTACGTTTCACGCTCCATGAACTCTTCGTTTAGATCATAATCTAAAGTTAATAATTCGATTCAAAATGAAACTTATTCGTTAGATTGTTTCTCAAACTATTAGGGATTCTCAATAATACGAAATCGATTGAAGAACTCATTTACGGTTTCCTTTTAAGAAAATTCAATAACCTTTTTCACAACACGCGGAATAACCGTCAATGTTTGTAAAAAAGACGTATGCAGGTATGCATACATACGATAATAAACAAACCTTACTCAATAAAAACTCAACGCTGACCTTTAGTCAGCTGAATTCAAGCGCAAAGGACGGTCGTCAATTGCACCTTATTGTCATCAGGTTTCTACTCTCGTTTAGTATACTACCTGATGAGACCCTGGCAATCTTCATGGTCACGGAGTCCTATTTTTCATCTATATTACATTCCTTTGTCAAGAAAGTAACTTTCGTTTAGTTTCATGGAACAAAACATTAGAACCACAATTAAAATATTATTATTGGAATCTATATTACAGATTAACTTTAGATCATTATTTATGTTCAAAGCGTCATAGAATATTTCAGTTCTGAAGATTTACGACCTTCTTGAGTTGGAAATTCTATGTAACGCGAAAACAATGTACAAATACATGATACTCAATTCAAAAATATCAAAACATCACATAATTCGTATTAGTTAAGCATTTCAAATATGAGGCTCATTCTTTCTCTGTTTCTTTATGGCAGTTTTGAGGCAACTCGTGCAGTCTTGGTTTACTATGGCAATCAGACTTGTTCATTTGGAACCCATTGTGCACACGAACTGCTCACAGTTTTTTTACCAAATCCTTGCTTTTCCTTTTGGGCCAATGCATTCAAACTTATCAACATATATCAGCCGCGCAGTGTCCGATCCTCACAAGGATACGCATGACACTCGGGCACAAACAAACATTATGCTTTATCAGCCGCGCAGTGTCCGATCCTCACAAGGATACGCATGACACTCGGGCACAAACAAACATAATGCTTTATCAGCCGCGCAGTGTCCGATCCTCACAAGGATACGCATGACACTCGGGCACAAACAAACATTATGCTTTATCAGCCGCGCAGTGTCCGATCCTCACAAGGATACGCATGACACTCGGGCACAAACAAACATAATGCTTTATCAGCCGCGCAGTGTCCGATCCTCACAAGGATACGCATGACATTCGGGCACAATCAAACATAATGCTTTATCAGTCGCGCAGTGTCCGATCCTCACAAGGATACGCATGACACTCGGACACAATCAAATCACAACCATTCTTGCCAGTCTCACTGCAGACTTGATCAATGCGCCCCAATCAAACGGGTCTACGCATTCAAATACAATCTATTGGTGCGCCCCACACAAGTGGGTCTACGCACTCAGACTTAAACGACAAACAGGCACGCTTAACACCCATTCCTTATTTCCTTTTAAAGACCCAAATCATCCAACTATTTAAGTCACCTTTGCGAATCATCACAACAAAACATACGCAACCAAGACACGAGGGTACACTAGAATGCCAAGTAAAACGGAAAACCAACTTCCGTAAAAACTAATCAACCTCAAAACAATGTATAAATCATACAGGCTGCAACATAACAATATTTCAAACTGCTTTTCACATAAATTTACAATCTTAATATTCTTTGAGAATCTATGAGCCACATCGAATGCAGGTAATTAATTCGATCTTCAATTCTTCATCAAACTGCTTTCATCACGAATACACAACTAACTGACAAACACAATCAGAATTCAGCCTCAAATGTGTCGCAAGAACTAAATTATTTACTTTACAAATGACAACACTTTAATTATTCAAACAAAATCATTGTGAAATCACGTTTATTCATGTTGTCACATCAGACGCAATAGTTTACTATTCTGCATTCCGAACAATTTGTTATTGGCGATTCGTTAACGAGTTCTACGCAAGCGAAAATCAAATCATCAAACAAATCATCGAGATTCAGTGTTCATTTGAATGAAAACATTATTCAGAAAATAATGCGCCATCACTGCAATGGCTTCTTGGTTCAATTATGCATCCAGAATCAGACAACTCCATCCAGGTGATCAACATTCGAAGTGTCACAATAATTCTTATCAAGAAATCAAACGAGTACTACTTTACCCAATCAAGCAAAACAGGTACACCCAAAGACATCAAGGTAATCGTAGGTGATACCACGTGACAATCAACAGCTCAAAGATAAGTACCCAGACATTATATTATTGATCGGTACCCTCTCAACGGGGGGAGTATGTTCCGAGTTGCTCGGAATATAATTAAGGTAATATTTATGGGTATTTTGTCAAACCCAAAAACGTTTCACCTTTGGAATTTTAAACTGATATTTAAGACCATATGAACGTCTCCACAACTTGACGTTCTTAACAATTGACAATAACCTTCTAATAGGCCAGAAAAACACGCTTTCTTAACACCAATATACCTTTTCTTAAAGAAGTTTATTCCATGGTCCTAAACTGTGCACCCCAATAAAGTGGGCCTACGCGCTCGAACTCCGATGATAAACACATGGGGCCCATTTATTACTTCCTTTGAAGGACCCAAATCACTCAATTGCTTTGGGTTACTTTGTTAACAAAATGTAATTTACAACCCTGGAATAAAGGCTAAAAATCTTACAATCCCATTCGCTAAACCATTTCACCAATCAGTATTTTTCACAAATAACAATCTGTCCTGATTGGCCTTTTTTGGTAACGCCTTCACGTCCTGAGCTTCCTGCATTGCTTTCTTTTCTGGCTGTTTAGAGGCGACGAGACAGTCTTAGATTAACTTCCTTAGAATATACTTACTTCAGTCAGTCTTACATTAACTTTGTCACTATCAACGACTTCAACACACAACAATCATTACAACTAGTGGGATGATGATCTACATCCTTCATTGACCTGGGCACACCAGTGTGGAGGACTCTGAGCCACTCTATCAATTCTACTCTATAATACTAACTCTACATATAATTCCACTACCGTAACAAGTTGTGGAAACGCCATGGGTCGACGAAGATTTACAACCTTCGAAATCAGCTATAAATAATTAATATTTTACCCAGCGCGTGAACACTCGCGACCTGTCCTCTTCGTCTCTTGGCAAATTTGCCGATGCGCCTTTGCACGTTATGCCAGTGTCAAGACTCGCGGAGATCGATAGCTCCTTCGAGCGTATTTGCCAGAATATTGCTTTGCTTCCTGATAATCTGTCTGATCTTCCAAATTACTTCACTATACTTTTTCAAATTATTGTTTGTTTATTCAATCAAAATTCTATACACTTTTAATTCTTGCTCAATTGCTAGCACTTTTGAGTAAACTTGATGAGCAACTTGATCAACTCAAAAATTGGTTATTCGTGCCACATATGTGAGGAGAACATATGTTCTTAATTTTGTGAATGTATCAGTTATATTAAATATATTGGTCAAGTATAGCAACCAGTGCAAAAAATTTGCTATTCCTCTAAAATGTATGAGAACATAACCTGCAAATTTTACAAAATTTTTTGTAATAATATAATTCTTCAAGAATTAAATAATGTATGATAACATGAGTTAGGTATGAAAATGTTATGTAATTTCATAGGTACAAGTCCTCGTTTAGAAATCCTCCATCAAAGTCTCCATACAGATCAGCACAGATTTAAAAAAAAAATATGACTTAAAACAAGAAATGCACAAAAAGGTGTGACCAAAAAAATAAAACTTGCAATGTAATTCAAAAGTGTCGCAATTTTCTCGAAATAAAAACTACGTGTTCCACGAACGGTAAAGTAGCCATTGATAAGAACATACCATCGCAAGAATATTAAATTTAGTACCGTTATCCGCTTACCGAACAATCAGAGTACCGAAAGTGCTGGCTCATGAAAAGCGATCTATTAATTAAGCATACAGTTGGTAGCATCGAAAGACCGGCTGAGTAACCTATTTTTAATCTCGATCTGTATGCGCCGAACAGAATTTGAATATGCAACAGAATGATAATGGAGACGCCGTAGGGTTGTAAATCTCGTCTCACTTTGTTTCCAGGTACAATCTCGATAAATTAAACCGGACGAAATTACGCATTCGTTAGTTGGCCCAATTTTGAGAAAGAATACCGATCATCCTAATGGCTCTTTTAACCCTTTTCTCAGCCGCTAAGGGGATTATCGACGATTTGGGGTTGGTTAGTGGATCGTGGCGCCATCGCGGTGAAAATTGGGGAACTATGGCGGGAAGTCACGCAACCCTCCGTTGGTGGCAAACGCACCCTTGTGCGAACCGACCGAATAGTCTAGGATCCTATTTGTTTTCTACGACGCATGTAAGAGGGAGTATGTGATTTAAAAAACGATTTTTATACCTGTTTTACGGTACCATGGTTCGGTATCTTTTTTGTTAACTCAAGCTTCACGAGGTACTTTTTAAAATGTCTACTTCTCGTTTCTCCATTTTGTAATATTTTGACGTATTAACTACGGAAATTTTAGAGAACCAAGTTTAATTAATTTTGTAACAGTTTAATTTGTTTGCACGTTTCAATTAACTTGACTAATGGCGAGTAAAAATTAAACACCCAAATTTTGGTATTCTCGTTTGACGATAATTGGGATATATTGAAATCGAATTTTGTTAAAATTAATTAATGAACTTGTTCGCAAAATGTTCCAAATTGATGAACGCAGGAATCTACGTCCACTATGTATAATCAAATATCTCTGTCAAAAAATATATTTGTAATATATTACAAGAATATTGTTATCCAATATTACCAATTGTAAGAAGAAAATAACGTGTTAAAATAATTATGAAAAAAATCAATGTAAGATAAAAATGTGTAAAGAACACAAGGTTTGAAAGGGCCTAAAGAAGTTCACGAAGGCGTAAGATACTCGAAAGGCGATAAACAGTTCCAAAGACACAGGCAGTTTCTTGCGAGACACTTTATTACAGTTTGGACACTAATACCCGCCATATCTCTTAATGAAAAGTGAAACGTCTTTGGAAGACAAGTTCCCCGGCAAAGTATACCGAAAACTGAACGGAGGGAAGGACTTTGTCGAGCGTTTTCCGGTGTAGGTCTCGCGTGCAGCTCAACGAGAGGGAAAGTCGAATAGAAAATTATTTACGACTTATTCATACCGGAGGGTAGGCAACCGCGAGGGGGTGGGTTGCGCTGTTAAAAGTTCTGGCAATATATCGCGTCGACCTTATTGCCTATGCAAATCCTTGCCTCAACTCTGTTAAAAATACCCCCTTGTACCTGAACAACCCATCCTCTTCAGCGGCGGCCGTTTTGCCTCTCGGCCGCAAGAAAGAGGGATGTAAAAGCGAAGCCGAGGGTGGAGAAGGAAGGTGCCTCGATATAACCCGCCTACAACGCTCCAATCTTATTTTTCCACCTAGACGCCGCCTCTCTTAATTTATCTGAATTTAAATTTAACGAGAAATAGCGAAGGGGTGGAAATCGAGCGAGAGTTTGCTTCGATTGCTCGCAGCATCTGCGCTCCGAGCAAACCTCGGGACTGCTAACTTAGTCCTTGTACTTTCGAGCCTTAAATATTCCAAGGATTCCTCCGCAAAAGGACCAATCTCTTAAGTAGCTGCGACCTGATTTACCGGTCGGCGAACTTCCAGCCCTTAATGACGCAACGCCGATATTACCGCGTATTATCGAGATACGGGGGATTCGCAACATTGTAGCATTCAACTTGCCAACTTGACCCGGATAGATTCGAAAACTTTCCACGATCAAGGGATGCCTTGGTTATTACATAGCTAGCAGGTATTCCATTAGACCAGATTTGCTGCAAGGTTTCAAGAGCATATTTTTGTGGGGATCTCGCTACTCGAAAATCTATGAATTTCGAGAGCTTGGAATTTGGACGAAATTAGGAAGTTTGAAGTTTTAAAACTTCAGGATCTTAATTTGTAAGTGTCGGACTTCAAGAGTTTGGAAGTTAAGCTGATAATTTGGAGACCTTAAAAGTAGTAAATTTAAAAACTTTAATATTAGATCCTGAAGTTTAGCGATGTGGGAATCGGAAATTGTAATAGGAAAACCAGAAAAGATGTAAAGTTAAGAAATTGGAAATGAACTTTCATTTTAAACAATCTGAAAAATCGTGGGTTAAGAATTTGAAAATTTGAATTTCTCGTTTAATGAAAATTTAATTAGCAACTCAAGAATGAAAAGAGATGAACTCTCTGTAGAACAGAGTTCTCGATGTCTTACAGAAGAGTTGCTCGAATCTACTGGTAGAATGGTCGCGAATAAAGCGAATGTTTTCTTATCCATCCTACAACTTTGACAAAGACTGCTAACAAAACGGGATCTTTGTACAAAGCTGAACATTAAGAACGTTCATGCAAATGGAAAGGACTCGGAATGACGTTCTCCATTTCAGGGAATTCGGATTCATTCTACTATCATGAACGTTGAACATTAGTCATGTTTCATTATCTTGAAGTCGAAATGAAGTTCGACGAAGGTCAGTAGCCTCGAAGAAGGGCTCCAGCGACGAGACGCCCTAAAATATGGCGTTTCTGCATTTAGCCTTCGAATGCCTTTCGAGCAGCCTCGTTATCTTTGTCAAAGAGGATCCCTGGAACGCAGAACAAAAGGAAAGTGCGACCGGCACGGCAAGAGGGTGGTGCACAGAAAGAGCGGAGAATAATTTATTCTAACGAAGAACCGCAATTAACAAAATGTCGCTCCTTTTTAAACGGCGGGTATCCTTTTTCAAAATCGTTCGCCACTCTTTTCATCGTTCCCGGCGAGGCTGGATCAAATGAAATTTTAATGAACACGAAATCAGAAAAATCACGAATCCTTCTATTACGTCGGCTCGTTATTTCCTATCACAACATGGGAGAATATTCGTGAAAATTCCGTGAATAAGGGAACTCTATTACCCGTGTCACGTCACGTATTTCCAGACATTGTTGGCCAACCGTTAACGAAACTTCGACGTATAACAACCCATTGAAAAGCCGGGCCCTCTTTACGTCGATAATATTCCTGTACGAACAAAATAAGCTGCGTTCGGCGTCGAAATATTCTGCACCGTCTGTTCGAATCTCCCCCGACGTTCGACAAAGCCTAAGGGGTGGTTCCGAACGAAAATCCTTATTTGTTCAGTGTTTTGCTTAATGGGAGTTCTACATATTTCCATCGGAAGGGATTTATGAAATCCTTATGGGAGATCTTGATGTGCCAGAACTGCATACGTAAAGATAGTTGATCGGAAGTCGCTTCGGAAGGCAGACAGATACTTGACAACCGTAACATACCATAAATATTATTAACGGTACGGCCGGTCGGTTAAGGGCAAAGTAACTTCTTTTTTTATGGGCTTTAAATTCATGTCTCGTCCTCTCGAAACGTGGCGTATTTATGTTCATTGTTTAATATTTACGAGCGAGGTCACGCGTAAAATAGGCGCGACACGAACGAAGCCATGGCCGTTTTCCACGGGGAACGATATCGAAAAACAATTGCCGGCGATAAATAAGGAAAATTGATTCGATGGAAGGGAGAGATGCCTAACGCCTACCTTTGCTCGAACCCCTGTTACCAAGATGTATATCCCACCGCAAAACCCCCTCGCCCTGATATCGAGCACCATACAATATTTACGCTTTCGCCGGCAAATGCATAAATATTTCAAGAACACCGAGCCCTTTGCCACCAGGGTCTCGCGAAACGGCCCTCTACCCTCACGATCGTATATTACGTATACTAACAGGCCCATATAAAGTCCGCAAAGTAAGCTAAAGTATCTCTTTTCGGCGGTATTCAATTAAATGGAAATCCTCGATGGATATTCATAGACGAGCTACATTTGCGCCGAAAGATCCGCGGAGAGGGTTGCTTGATATTCCCCGGAGGCATCCTTCAGAGACAAAGAATGTTGACGGAAGTGAACAACAACGAGAGGAACTCGTATGCATCAACTTAAATCATGCACAGATAAAATTCAACGGTTCGAAATTGAAAGCCCTCTCGAGCGGCTCAAGAACGCGACGATATAAGGAACACGTTTCAAATATTCATAAGGGAGAGAGGTTTTCATGAAAATATGAACCTCGATGAGCAACAATAAACGATAGTGTATGCTCGCAGATAGCGACAATTCGTTGGCGGTGAGTTTAGGAACGGCGACAACATGCAGATCGCAGAAATCGATAACGTGGCTCGTGTACAGGGTAGTACATGAAAATCACCCTCGATATCTCTGATCTTCGAGTCGTGAAAATCTATGAACGCTCGATTATCGATTCCCACTTTTCCTATCTACGTAATATGTGGAGGGAACCGAACATAGTTTTCGAAAGTGTAGTTTCACGAGTAAGCGTTCGGTAATATCGAGAGATACTTACTTTGCTCAAAATATGAATTACTGGGTGTAACAATGACCGTCATCTCTTTAAGGAGTTACGAGTGCTTTACTGTTATTGGTTCTTGATGTAGGATGACAAACATCTAGGTACATGAGCAATTATCTAGTATGCAATTGTCGAATGGGTGAATAGTAAGCTGCTGTGAAGTGATTAAATATCTAGCAGACAGTTATGAAGTGATTGAATATGTAGTAAACAAACATCAGGTGGACGATCACCTAATAAACAATCATCAAGTGGGTGAGTTACTAGCAAACAGTTATGAAGTGGTTACATATCTAGTAAACAAATATCAAGTGGGCAATCATCTAATAAACAGTTATTAAGTGGGTGATCTAATAAGCAATTATTAAGTGGATGAGTATCTAGAAAACTGTTATGAAGTGATTACATGTCTAGTTAACAAATATTAAGTGGATCAAAATATAAGAAATAATTACTAAGTGGGTGAATATCTAGTAAGCAGTTATGAAGTGATTAAATATCTAGCACACAATTATTAAGTGAGTCATATCTGGTAAATAATTATCAAGTGATTGAATATCTACTAAACAATTATCAACTGTGTAAATATTAAGTATGTAATAATAGATTATCTACCCAGTGCACAGATATAGAATGTATAATTATCAAGCAGACAACAAAGTGTATTATTGAGCAGCTAATTATGATTCGCGTGTGTTTCCATACTAAATACTCCCCTTAATACTTGATGTTCCCTTTAGGTAAAAGTAGGCGGAAGAGAAAGAAAACGAGAAAAATAGTTGGCTGCCTCTTTCATGCGATGTCTCCCGCGTCCGACTAATTGGTAATTAGGCGACGCGCAATTAATCATGGCTCTTAACCCCCTTCTTTCGTTTTCGTCGTTCGAGGGAGAGTCGGTGAATCTCGAGTCGAGGAGGCTGGATGTTTAGGTCTATTCAGCATGGCCATTCGTTAATGAAGTCGCGTGTCAGGACGGCCAAGTTCATTTCCCTCTGAATGCGACGAGTCCGAGAATCATAATTACTGTATTCTGTACGCATACCCTTCCTGATGCGAAACGCGTCCACGCCCACTTCTGCTACACCCGGAATCTCGATTAAACCCATGCCTAAAACGATGGTGGTATCGCTGAAACACTCGCTCGCATGCGATCGTGACCACCGAATATTCTGTTTACCACTGTGGCCAAATTCTTGTCCTTTCATCGTCCTTCCATTTCGTTGCCTCGCACGCTATCGCCACACTGGGATCTTCCATTCAATTAATTGAACACGATTAAACGACCCGTCGAACATCGTGCTGATAACGCAAAGTACATCTTAACAAATGGTGTATGGGCGTTCTTTATTAGACCTTCGTCATTCCTTTTCGTTATCGTGATCTTGGGTATTCGTGCATTTAGAAATCTGCATATTCGCTAATTTAGGGAGGAAATACCTAACGTACCCAATTGGAATTTTGGAGATTTAAGTATTTAAAACTTTAAAAATTTGAAAATTTCAAAGTAAAACTTGATAACTTAAGAACTTGAGAATTAAGATCCACATCCAAAGAATGCCTCAATATTTAAAAAATTTGCATTCGATTCCTAGAAGTACGTGTAACGTGTTTAAACAAGGTGTACACACAGTGATTTCGATATCGGCAGTCGAAAATGATTGGTTCCGTTGGAAGTGGGTGCGAGTTGAAGCCAAATCTCGGCATCAGGTTCAACAGAGTCAAATGCGAGCGCCCTATAATCAAAACGTTATAGGCGTGCACCGGCTGCTGATCATGTTATACAATCACCCTTCCACGATGCTACATGTATACTTCTACGAGCTGTGGTTTCTCGTTCGTGTATACGACCGAACACAGGTGTCCATATTGGCGGATGTCGAACGCAGAACGTCGATGCGCTAACGTCCGTGCGGCTTACCTTCAATAAAAGAGAATTCGTAAAACAGCTGACCACCATGCTGTATCCTAAATAGGTCGTGCTATTGATTGCCATTCCGTGTGTCTTTGTATTGAAATCGAGCCGACGAAAGGATCAAAGGAACTTCGTTCCGTGCTACGTGATTCGCATTAATCACGTGCGGTAAGACGATAATAGGCTTCAAAGCCTGCTGACGAAACTGCTTTTCAAGGTTGACCTAAATTCTAATCATCTTCTTAGGTCTGATTAGTAATTCGTCTGATCGATATCATTCAATTTCATGGGAAAATTCAGAATTATTTAGGTCTTGAATTTGCAGATTCTTGAATTGGGAAAATGGAGTTTTCAATTTTTTGGGTTTGGAAATTTTGATATTTTCCAATTCTCAAGGTTTTGGATTTTTGTGTCCAAAATTTCGGTATTTGGCAATTCTCAAATTTTCGAATTTCGACGCTCTCAAATTTCCAAATTTTCCAAGTCTCAAATTTCCAAATTTCTACGCTCTCAAATTTCGATATTTTCCAATTCTCAAATTTCCAAATTGTAACCCTCTCAAATTTATAAATTTCCCAATTCCCAAATTTCCAAATTTCTACGCTCCCGAATGTCAATATTTTCCAATTCCCAAGTTTCCAAATTTCGCGCTCTGGAATTTCCAAATTTCCCAATTCTCAAATTTCCAAATTTCCACGCTCCCGAATTTCGATATTTTCCAATTCTCAAATTGCCAAATTTCGACATTTTCAAATTTCCAAATTTCCCAATTCTCAAATTTTCAAATTTCTACGCACCCGAATTTCGATATTTTCCAATTCTCAAATTTCCAAATTTCTACGCTCCCGAATTTCGATATTTTCCAATTCTCAAATTTCCAAATTTCGACGCTCTCAAATGTCCAAATTTCCCAATTCTCAAAGGTCCAAATTCCATATTCCTCACTTCCCAACCTCCCAATTTTCCACTTCCCAATTTTTCAAGTCTCCAAATATAAAAATTTCCCTAATCTGTCATATCGAAATTTCACCATTGCAAAACTCCTATGTCTTCAAATTCCATATACGAGATACCCTCTATAGCGTCCACCTATATAGCGTCCACCTATATAACGTCCACCTATTATAGCGTCCACCTATAAAGCGTCCACCACCATAAGGGAGTCCCATACAGAAAAGCCTAGTTACGAATGAATCTGCAGCGTATCAAAGTTCTTTTATTGTTCCGAAGTACGGAAAGACCGAAGGGAAAATCGTAGTGAAGAAACGCACGATATTTTCCGTGGGTTGTTTCACGAGGGTATGCACAAAGGATCGAAGTTAATTGTGCCTGTCGATTGGCCCGTCGGATTTAATTCAAGCGTGAGCCAACTGAAACGGCGTACAAGCGAGCAGCTAATCAACGCGGAGCTCTCCTCGTGTATTTACAGTACTGTCGATTCCTCCTCAGCCTCGATATTCCTGTGCCTGTGCAGCTTTGTATCTCACGGTACGTGGGCACAGAATGTAAATACTACTGTACACGTGTTTGTACACTTCGCGATGCGTTTATCGCTTACCGGTTCGTGTGCGACTATGTTTGATTGTAACCGCTACCGCTACGTTACTGTTAACCTAGTTACTATGTTTTTTTTCCCGTTTGGAAAATGAAACTAACGTATCGATTTGCGAAGGTAACTGTTTCGGAATAGTTTGTGCACTTGTATATTAAAGTTTCAACTGGTTTATCAATGTTGCGAAACTTGAGTTAATTTGTTGAATCGATGTGTTTATGTACGGTATTAGTACACAAGTTCGAGTTTGCTGATTTTGCTCAACCTTGTTGACAGTTGCGTTGGAGCTAATCACTGCTGCAATATTAAAATAAATGAAAATCTTGAAGTGTTACATATATTTTGAATTTCATTTTTAATTGCATAAATTGTAACTGGTATTGGATTCAGAATATAGTTGTAGGATAAATATGATATATTTTTGTTATTTTTGAACTGTGCGTCACGAGGGTGACTCGACGTCACAAGACAAGTCAAATACCTGAAAAAAACTGCTTCAAAAAATAATGTTTAATTTGTCATTTTTATGAGTTGCAAAAATTGTATATATTATTGTATAATGCACTGTTGAAATTAATATAATTTACCCTATTTAACAGTACACCTCATGCTACCTGTTCTAACTTGTAGGTTAAGTTTTAGCTTAGAGTACTTACTCCAAAATTTATAAATAATAAATGCACTTATACACGATTCTATATAAATGAAAAGCTGAGAATAAAATTATTTAATCTCCACGTCAGTAAAAGTAGAATTTGAAGAATCCGAACGAAGTATGACCTCATATCGACTGCTCGAGTCCACATCTTTGATTCTATTCCACTCTACCATTCACAAAGAAGATTTACCTAGCTTCTCTTTGACAATGACAGAATTACTCGAGTCCTGAATCGAGATTTGCATCGTGACACATCGATTTTGTACCCAGACTTACCATCGTCGCAAGAAAGTTTCAAGAATACATTGCGCCTATTATGCGGGTATTACATCTACTTACGGAGCGTCGGTGCAATCGTCTAAGATATTGCCGATCACCATTTCGCAGATATCGGATTGTCGGACTGTCGCGAATCGACCACGTGTACTCTGATTACATTATTAAAACAGAATATCCCGGAATCCGCAGACACACGTGCATCCCGAGCCGGCAAAAGGATTTTCTATCGAGGTATCCCCGGGGATTCGAGCGCCACGATTTCCGTCGAGCTACTCCGCGTCCCTATTCTTCCGCGAGGCGCAGCTAAGAACGATATTAGATTTATCCAGGAAGCAAAGCTCTTCACGTAACCCGCGTCCGGAAAAACTCGAGCGAAGAACGATAAACGACACGTCACGCCGCGTATCAGGGTATCGATTCGATCGCGAGATGCTCGACAACGCTCTTGCAACTGGATTATCGGCTAGCCGAGGCGGAAAGCAAAAACGATGCTCGCTAGTGCGGCACAAAACGTTCACAAAGGAACGGGCAAGAAGAATAATCGAATCTCGTTGATTGGTGAAACGCGAAATCGAAACAACGTTCATCCAATAACTGACACGCGAGCGACACCGTCGCGACGGTTATTATCCGTTTGAAATAATTGTGTGTAAAGACACCAGCTTAATCGTCTCGTGCATCCTTTTGAAGGGTGTTAATCGCGCTCGTGAAGTGCCAGTCAAACAACCATTAATTTTAATTCTCCGTTGAATCGGCCGTCTTAGCGTTCGTTGTACAGTCTTTGGTTCAATAGACTCGGGTCATGGAAAAGACCCACCTTCAGACGTTCGAGACCAAGGTCAAGAAAAAACTTGCAATTCCAATGGTTCGTGAAACAGGATCATAGGGATCCATCAATGTCTGCCTGCTGGAGGTACGTTTGCGAAGTGCAAATATCAGACCCATGAAAAAACATAGAGGAGCTCTGTGATTCTGGAGGAATGAAGTGTTTGCTGAAATTCGGTTACTTAAACATCACACCTTTTTTTAGGAGGAAATGAAAATCCATTAAAAAGGGCATTTTCATTTTGTGCACGAGGTGAAATTCTTCGATAACTAATTTTTAAGTTCCAAAATAATGCTTTACAGCGTTTAACGAAATTAAACCATTTTCGTTTAATAGTTTCAATTTAATTCATTATTGATCTACGTATTTTACGTCATGTGAGTATGCAAAGTATTGTGAATTATGGCTGTAAAATATTATAAGGATGGTGGTATAATAAATGGGTCGTATAATGCGTGGACAACATAACGCATGGACAATAACATGTACGATATAGCACACGAACGATATGACGAGGGTGATGTAACGTGGACAGTATTACGTAGTATACTAATAATAGTGGACGATAAAACATGGATAATGTAACGTATGAGCCATATAATGCGTGGATGATATAACGCGTGACTATACAATGGCGAAGCTAACACGTGGGAATACAAACGCATAGTCTTATAATGCACGATTCAACACGTGGTAATAACGTGTGAATTACAACGTGTTATAATTCGTAAATTTATTATGCAATTATACAATAGGTAATGTAATTCATGGCAATGAAACGTGTGGTGTAACGCAATGTAACAAGGCGATGCGATGGATAAACGATGTAATACATGACAGATAAAGCACGTGAGCGATAACACGCGTGGCTATATAACGCGCAGCAATTTACCGCGCAGCACTATAACGCGTGACAACATAACGTATGACATAGCGAAAAAGCAAGTAGCTGTCCACCGCGTGACAAAATAACGTATGACGATATAAAGTGTGCATACAATAGTAAAATTAGTCAAGCCACCATGTCAGCGGGACCATTCGCCTAAATAGAATAGCAACGTCCACAAACTTTCATATAAATTCCAACTAATAGAAATTAAAATATCTGTCAGAATATTTTCGTATCTTACATCGGGCTATCATCGAAACAGTGCACACGTATTTCCACGATAAATCACGAATCACGACAGAAACGTATTAGAGAAACGTCGTTCTATCAGAAACAATATGAATGTATCCATCTTACGAATCCGTTTCAGGATAAATGGCCTGAGGACAAAAAACAAGGGATTCGCGTAGATTTCAGTGTCTTAACGAAAACAACAATAAATGGCCAGACAAGAAAGTAGAATAGGGTAAAATGAGCGAGCATGTGGTCAATCCTTATGTGTCGGGTAGTTGCGCAGAGGACAACCCTGATTGGTCCGTCGCCGGCGGTCGGCTGACGCGGCTTGTGGCTTTCGGCTCGACTCCGACTGGCTCAGTCGCACTCGAACCGCGCATCGGTGAGGACGTCGCGTCGCCCTCTGTCATCTAGTTCCTCCGGTGTATACGTGTGTGCGTCACCTACGGGACGTTTCGCACCCCACTCTCGTTTTTATACATTTTTTTTTTAATCCGTTCTGTGTTTTACGTTCATCGATTGGAACAAAACCGGACGTTCGTGCAAACGGTACGTAACTTTTCGAACTGTAATCTATTTAGTGATATTTGCCTCGTAATCGTGCGTTCACTTAACCGCGACGCATTAAAAGTTACATTTATATTTCTTTATCTTCACTCATCGATTTCCGAACCCGCGATTTTAAACTTTACGTTGTCAGCACTGATCGCGCGCCATTACGATTTGAAATAACCGTCAACTCACCGACTGTTTCTAATTTTGCAGTCGTATTTACGGTAGTTTGACCAAAGGAGAGAATCGATCGCATAACTTTGAAACGTAAACTGTCAACTCACCGGATACTCCATCTTGAAACGGCCGGATTCCTCTTTGAAAGACGATTATTTCGACACGTGAAACTCGGGATCCCGTTCGCGAATAGCACAGCATTTCTTCGTCCACTCGAATTGGACCGTTTGCGAGGATATTCGACGCCATTGAACGTTCGGTTCTATTCCCAATCGGCACAAGAACACAGTGGATACACACAGTGCGCGCGTGTTTGTTGTCGACGCGAAGCTCCAACTGCGACTGTACACGGGGGAGGGTAGGGGGCAGTGCGCGAGTTAAATCGTCCTTCGACGTAATCTGTCGGCGACGTGATCTACATTAACTTTCTAGAAAAATCGCGGCTTGGCCGTTACAGGCTAGTTAACTGTTGTACGCTGGTGTTCGCGCGTGTGTGCTTTTCTGGAGTGTACGCTTCGACTACGGACAACTTCACGCGTCTGACCGGTAAGTTACTCCATATTTATTCCCATTGTTCGCGCCATGTCGATGCCGATTTATGAAAACGACTTGCGTAACCTATCTGGTTATTTGCTTGTTATTTATCGAACAAGGCTATTAAACTATTTTTCTACTGACTGGAAATTGATTGTGGCGCAACTATTTTCAAATCTACTTTATGGTACAAGGCTATATTTCTACCGGTTTTTTTGAATGGTACACTTGGTATTTATTAACAATTACATTTAATAATTCGTGGTAGCAATTGTATAAAGACTTCATCGGTTAAGAAATTGAAAATGAAGAACTGTATAAGTAGACATTTTTTAAATTTTCTCTTAAAGAATTCTATCTGTTGATTCCGTCATTAATAACACGCAACAGTCGGATATTTGATCCTCCATCTTTAAAGCGCAACAAAATGGAGGAAATGTAGGTTAGACTTAAAAAATATCAAAGTAAGCGAATCCAAAAATTCAGGAATTTAAAATGAGTTTTAAAAAAATAAGTTAAAGTAAAAATATTACAATATTATTAGAGGTGAAGTGTAAATATTAAATTTACATATTTAATTCCCAAAATTGAATTTCACTTGTACCTATCTAAAGCAAATATGTTGCTCCTATACAGATTGTCATGAAATTATATGTTTGTATGTCAGAAGGAAAGCGATTTTAATAAGCTGCTTTATGCGCGGAATCCAAGCAAGAATTTATACACGTATTTTGAAGTTAAATTAAAACGAAAACGTTCACGATCGTTTTCCATAACGTCGCCCGGATTTTTATTGGTTTTCCCGGAGTTCCGTGTTTAATCGAAATACATGCATAGATATAACGTACGGATTTATGCGGCCGATAGGTATTTCACGGACAACACGAAATCGAATTTCAATTTCGTTCGCAATATCTTTTGTGAGGCCGAAAATTGTTGATTCGAATTGAATATAGAAAAGACGTTCGTTCTCGTCGCGATATTTCCCAGCCATCTTCTAATATCTATGTCGACATCGCGCGCATAAATAATTTTCACCATTACCAATATTGGAAAACGTTCTACAGATATCGTAAAATACGACCAGATTATAATTCATCCTTTCAATATTCCAATTTTTTTCTCAAACTTGTACTTCTTTTGGCGGTCACTCTTGCACTCCATTATTTCTTATGGTCACTCGCGAAGTTTGCAAAATTTTAGGTAAAGTCAGATTTAGTAATGCATAGAGTGGTCACTATGTTAAATTCTGGCAATAAAATCATATTCTGGTATGAATTTACCAAGTTCTATTGGTGAAGAATAAGTTCTCAAAGGTAACATCATGAGGTGACGTCAAGAATAACAAATCTTAAAGTAATATCAAAAATATATAATCATGAGGTGGCTATATGTTGAAGGATGATGTTGCACATATAGAATTACAAAGTTATTTAAATTATACGTTGTTTAAATACATTTTATGAAGAAAAAGATTCAGACAATTTATGAAGAGAAAAAATGATACAATTTATGAAGAAAAAGATTGAGATATTTCGTACAAAATGTCTGTAGATTTTAACATAACCTATAGTCATATGTGACCAACACCACAAATTCAGTTTAATTATTTACAGGAAAGCTAAACAAAATTTGAATGACTCTTAATGTCGACACAATGACGTACACTAAATTAAAAAATAAAATTGAAAGGTTAAGTAACTTTGTTTTTAATAATTTATATCATAGCGACAAACATTAAGTTGCTAGTAAAAATATTGAAAGTAAAACATATAAACAACTACAATTAGCAGGAATAATTTCTTTTCTGTGAGTTATACATCGTACATTAAAAAAGTTTGCAGCTGTTTTATTTTTGAGATTGTGTTTGATAAAAAATTAGCCAAGTAATCTTGAAATATCTGATTGAATAAACTGCATCGAAAGTCTGGAATCACTTAATTCCCCAGAAAGATCGTTTCCAGTCGCCTGGAATTGGCTACCTTACGTTTCAAAGAGCATACTGAATACACATTAATAGAGGGTTGAAGACCGTGGACGAATTTTTCATTTACCGTGGAAATTCATAATTCGCGTCGCGCTTTCACGGTTTCGTTAAGCGATTCGTGCCCTCCTCGAAGAGCATCCGAAAGCGTCGCGTCACCGCAGAAATAATATACGCTTTTGGCGAGTTCAAAGCTTTCGCGAAACCGCGGTAGCCATCAGGGTGCTGAAAATAGACGGACTGTGTTGCATCTTTCGGGCCCGTTTGGAACGGTTCTCGAACCGCGGTGAAAAAAAATAGAAACGACGGGAAAAAAGAAAATGGCCAGGAAGGGTAGAGGGCGCTAATTGGTTAATGCTCGTCATTACGGGGGCGCTCCGGTAAAGAGAATTAAAAATAGCCGAGCCCGGGTCAAAAGAACACTTTTCATTCTTTTAGCGGCCTTTATTTTTGCCGTTCGTTCTCGTCCCTGTTAATCGAGAATACGAAATATTCCGAGCGCGGCAGTTCGCTAACTGGATTTCACTTGGTCGCTGGATTTTCATGCAAACAGCCTCTCTACGTCGCGAAGTTAGACCCGCGAATACCGTCTCCACTTCCTATATTTGAATTCCGTGTGCCTGTACCGATGCGTTCTGTTTGTTCGGCGAATTCCTTCTTATCCGCGCTGGGCTTGATGCGCCGTTGCATGGAAATCAACGGAATATCGAGGGGATTTGTTCTTTTTTCGAAGCGAAACTTTTGTGCGATTTAGTTGCCATTCGGAGTCGATTGTTAGCTTTAATTTTTTGAACTCTGAATTTTCTAATAAAATTTTCACAATGAATATAAAACCTTGAAATCATTTAAACTTTCAACAGCCCCAAATTTTCTACGTCCCTAAATTGCTTAGATCCCCAAATTCTTATTGCTACGACTCCAAATTCTAATGTTCTAAAATTCCTACATGTCCACATTTTCTACGTCCCCAAATTACCTACATCCGCAAACTCTTAGGTCCCTAAATTCCTACATCCCTTAATTTTCCACGTCCCCAAATGCTCACGTCTCCAAGTTCCAACATCATCAAATTTTCTACGTTCCCAAATTTCTACGTCCCCAAATTCCAACGACCCCAAATTCCAACATTCCCAAATTTTCTACGCCCCCAAATTCCTATATCCCCTAATTTTCTACGTCCTCAAATTCCCACGTCTCTAAGTTCCAACATCCCCAAATTTTTTACGCTCCAAAATTTCTACATCCCCAAATTCTCTACGTCCCCAAATTCCAACGACCCCAAATTCCCACGTCTCCAAGTTTTAACATCCTTAAATTTTCTACGCTCCCGAATTTCTACATCCCCAAATTCTCTACGTCCCCAAATTCCAACGACCCCAAATTCTCACGTCTCCAAGTTTTAACATCCTTAAATTTTCTACGCTCCCGAATTTCTACATCCCCAAATTCTCTACGTCCCCAAATTCCAACGACCCCCAATTCCTACGTCTCCAAGTTCCAACATCCTTAAATTTTCTACGCTCCCGAATTTCTACATCCCCAAATTCCAACGTCCCTAAACCCTCACATCCCCAAATTTCTACGCCCCCAAATTACCTACATCTCCAAATTCCCAAATTTCCTCAGTAAATATAAAACCTTGAAACCTTCAAGCTTCCAAAATCCCACCACCTCAAACCCTAACCAAATTCCCAAATTTCCTCAGTAAATATAAAACCTTGAAAACCCTCCAAACTCCCACCACCCCAAATTCCAAATTTGAATATAAAACTCCCTATCACCACATCACGTTGCATACATTTTCTCCCGTCATTTTCATTTAGTTTCGATTGGTTGACCGTTCGGTCACGCGCACCGTGGCACTAATTCCACATCCTGAACGTGCTCGTCGAATCGACGGGGTTCTGTTCGCAAGAACACCTACCAAGACCAGACTTTTTATCGTGATTCTGTATCGCGACCTCGTACCACGTAATCCGGTGATTAGACCGTTCGAACGGTCCTTCCATCGTTCTCTCCACGAATAAGAACTAGGTAAAACGCTCCCGTCATTTCCGTTACGCGATTTGTCGCGAAAAATTCCCCGCTGCGATGTCGTTCGCAAATATATCGCGATGATTATCCGTTTCGAGTTTTGCGTCGGGTGCATGCATCGAGGTACGTTTGATTTCATCGGTGACGTCCACGCATTGTTTAATTTCGTTCCATTGTACCAATTAAATTACGCGTTTTATTGCGAATCCTGTGAATTCGATTTCCTGATAACGATTGCGTTCCGTGCATATTGATAACGATCTGTACTCTTTTCGGAGAGATTTGTTCGGTTTATGGTTACAAGCTATTTTTTAATTTAATAGCGAGTTTTTGGTGTACGATTTTTGATACAATATTTGAATCAATGATTTTTTGATGTAACTGTTATTTTTTTATACTACAAGGCTGTCATCGCTTAAATTGTACGCATTTACAAAAACACTTTTTGTTGCAAGCATTCACAAGTGTTAACATACTTTGAAAATAATTGTATATACATGAGAATAATTGTAATACATAAATATTGATGCTGTCTCTTTAAAGGTCACATATCTTCAGGCACAGGTATGACGTCACGTGAAATTACGTGATGTACGTGATGATGTTCAAATATAGCCAAGTCTATGTAGAGTATATTGTGTATATAGTATATAAGTGTATACAGTATGTTAGTTCAACATATGTGAACTAACATTGCTTGTGATACCACATGACACATTCGCTACCTTTACTTCTGGCAGCAAGTATTTTGTCATTCAAAAATTTTTTTACAATGACTCATCTGACGAGTGCATTTTCTGCCAACGATTCTTATGGCAGATACGAATTGATAGATTCTTGATATGGAGGTTAGGGTACTCGAGCGATTCGTGCAGGTCCGCGTAGTCGCGTGAGGTCGAGTGACTTACACCCTCGTCCTTGGTACACGGGAATACACTTACTCGCCGTGGCATTCATTTTCCGCTATCGCGAGTTGTACCTCGCCTAGCGAGATCGAAAAATTCTAGATAAAAATGGTACGTTACATTCGCCACGGTTCTACGATTCGTGCACGCAGAATCGAACTTTACCCCTTTAGAAACGTGATCAATGGATGACGGTTTTTGTTCGATTTTGTTTCGTGCGCTTTTGATAGTTCATTGCATTTGGATTTTATTCTGAATTCTTGAATTCTTCAAAGATTTTCGAGAAAATAAAATAGTCCCTTTGGAAGGGTATTTGAGTAACAAAAGGGAGAGATAGATGATGTGTTCTGAAAAGGTTTCATGTTCTATTTTCCTGAATTTTATAGCACTGAATGTTATCCTCAAAAACCTTGAACACTTATCTAATCGGTGGACAAATTCCTTTTTAACTTAAAATTGCAAAAAGAAAAAAATAGGAACATCTGCATAAAATGTTAAATAGAAACGTTAACATAGGTATGTTAAGAGTTCAGCTACGTTCTATTATTAATATCATCCATTTTCTCGTACAAGATAACTTCCCGTAGATTCGATTACACTTTGCAATTTAAACGTTGTATATCCAGGACTCGTAACTTTGATACTGCTCAGGTTAATTGGACCAAAGGTTCTTGCACGGAATTCTGAAACGGATTCTAAACGAACGGATCGTTAGGTCGGATTTTTTCAATTAAATTTCACTATGCACTCCGTGCACGTTGGACGTCCACACACGCTACCAAATTCTTAAAAAAATTGCGATTACAACCGCTTTGTTCATTTCATGAATTAATTCTTTTTGAGAACTTGTAATTGATCTATTTACAATAAAATTTCTATCAAAACAAATCTGACAACTTTCACTTATATCTTGTAGATCATTACTCGAAGTTCACTGTACATAAAAAAACTTGTAATTGATCTATTTACAATAAAATTTCTATAAAAGCGAATCTCACAACTTGCACTTATATCCTGTAGATCTATCATTACTCGAAGTTCCCTGAACATAAAAGCTTAACATCAATTAAACTAAATTTAGTCTAAATTCGTGTCGAGTCATTTTAATAAGAAAAATGTTAGAAGATTCAATAACATAAAAATTAAAAATAAGTAGAATTAACAAAAATTTATTAATTTAACTGCAGTGTTCTGAGAACCTCCATATCTGTTTCTATTGTTCTATCAGCCTCCCACATTTAATTCTGTATGACTTCATAAAGTTCGACAAAAACGCGACAGAGATCAGCCTTAGGGTCTCATAAAACAGTCAATGTCTCAAGTATTTGTCTCCTCGCGAAAGGGCGTCAGACAGCTCGGAGAATTTGCATAAAGGGATTGCGATCCGAACCGCTCTCGTTTTTCGGGCTTTTGTAGGGCCTGTTCTAGCCGCGAAAATGCAAACGAACACAAAACCTGCCATTTTCTCGTGTAATTGGTTTCTCGCGAAATGAGACGGTTTTCATTGCGTTCTACGCTATCTTACATCTTGTCGCGATTCTATCGTCGAAATGGCTGTAATTTCGAGACTTCTGTCTTTTCCTTTCACGTACGAACTTTTAGGGAGGCATTTGATTATATTTAATCGCAATATTTTGTAACAGTACGCGATCTTGAATTTAGAATTTTCGTGCTCCAAATTTCAATTTGAAGATACCTGAACGTCTGACAATTTAAAGATTTGGAGATAGGAAAGGTTGAACGTCTGACAATTTAAAGATTTGAAGATACGAAAGGTTGGAAGTCTGACAATTTAAAGATTTAAAAATATGAAGAGTTAAGAGCGTGAAAATTTAAATACAGTTCGAAAGTCTGAGAATATAGAGAGCTGAAAATTTGATGACATAAAAGGAAACTGAGAAGTTTCTTTAAGATTTAAAACTCGACAAATCGATGTAAGTCTTGACAAATCTAGAGATGTAAAACTTGACAAGTGCAGAACTGCAAAGCTTGAAAAATCTGCGAATTTATCATTTGAAAGAGCTGAAAATGTAAAACTTAAAGAGTTTGAAATCTCGGTGCTTCCGAACTTCAATCCTGCTCAGCGTTTCATAGAAATGAGTTTCAATAGAAGTTGCAACGGTACAATACAGGCAATACTCTCACAGCTCATTGACGGCAAAGCAAGGCTACAGCAAATGCATCCACAAAGGCCGATCTTTCCAGCGGATAATAATTTCCAATGCCACGTTTGAAAAATTACGCTTTTACCGGCTGCTTTATGTTTTCCATCGCTCGACGATGCAAGAAGTCGGGGTATCATCGCCTTTGAAAACGCTTCTTTCCACTCTGTCCGGTATTTCGGTCAAGCACCTCCATTATGCTTCAAAACATTCCCCTGTTCCGTACGCTTTTTTTTATTTCTCGTGGGACACCCCGCAGTCTGCGTTCCAGTCGCTCGTCTGGAACTCCTCCTCGAACGTGCATAAGCGTTTCGAGATGCCAATACGAACGGCTGCGTGCACCGAGCAAATGGAAATTTTAAGTGCTCCGACTGAAACGTACATACACGATACGTTGCATCCTAGACGACCGTCCATAAATGCACCGTCTTCTGCCGAACGCTTGTGTACGTTAATGGCGACAACCGCGAGGTCTCTGCGCAACACCGCTAACTAAACGATATCGAGACCTTTCCAAAAAGGACTCCAAACTTTTCTTAACCACATTAATCACTCACTTCATATTTTCTTCTTAACATCTCATATTTTACGCAACATAAACTTTTTCTTGGATATTTTACCCTCTCTTCACAAATAAAATATGTGGAGTTTATTTTCCTCCGCAAAGAACACCCATACGTGATTAATGTAATTTACAATTCTGATCGATGGAAATGTAACACACGGAAATTTGATCATCACGAAAGAAGTTCCGAGCGAATAAAGAATGGACCAGTTTTAAAATTTCCTCGCAAATCTATAACAACAGGTCGTTATACGAAAATGGCGAGAGTTCGTAAGGGCCGTCTCACGAGGTCGCTCAGAGGAACACGATCGAGCAAAGTTCATCGTTTAGGGAACGTATTTCCCTGAAGTTCGAAAGTAGTTGGTAATCACGCCTCTCCTCGAGCATCGAAGAATCGTGTTGATAGCCATTTTAGGCTCTGCTTCTATTCGGAATCGATTTCTCGTTACTGGGAATCACTGATAACAGTGAAAAAAGTGCTGTGTGTATTAAGTTGTGTTAAATGAAAACTTGGGTAGATACTTAGGTTAGGTTAGGAACGAAAAATTTTATGTCGAACCATGTTCAATTTTGGAGTACAGAAAATCTGATACCTCGATGACATGAACATATTTTCATTAAATATGCAAGTTTGAATTAACGCATAATTTCATCACGTTAACATTCTGTTTCACATCTGTGACTGCCGTGCACGAGTGACAGCCATTTTGTATTCAGAACATTACCTTTTACATAGTCATTTTCCTTCGTCGTTTCACATTTAATTGATGTGACAAAACTGCATTTTTCTATGGCTACTTTTATCAAATTATGTCACATCTTGTTTTCTGTGATTGGCTGACAGCTACTTTGTATTCTGAATATTAACGAAGCTTTCTGTAACCATTTTGTTGCGACTGTTCTACGTTTGTCACGCGTATTTTATGGTATTTTTATTTCGCCAATAATCTTGTCACATCAGTTATAGTCATTTTGTATTCAAAAGATTAACAAAGTGTTAATTTAGTTTATTTAACAATACTGACAGTGTTTCTTTTCTTCGAATTCCTAGTTTGAAATTGCTGTGGTATACTTGCTATTTATAGTTCCTTTACGGTACCAAATCGTGTCAGACTTTGCGTGCTCCGAATTGCTTATTTATGATTTAATTCACCAGCCATTTTGTGCTCGGAGAATTAGCGAAGCTTTTAGGTAGTTATTTTCTTCGAACTTGTCAGCTTTATATCACGAATGATATCCTTCTATTTTAGTGTCATTTTATATCATTTTCTACGTTTCCGATAACTGTTGTAAATGACAACCAGCCAGTTTGCATTTAGAATATTAACGAAACGTTTATATGATTATCTTCGTCGGTCTTCAAATGTGTTGTTTCACGATACATTTACGTCGTCAAATCCCATTAGTTAGCACGTTCTGATATTGGTCACCAATTGCCAATCAATTTTTAATTCAGATAATTAACGAAGCAGTTATTTTCAGCAGAAACTGACAACTTCGTTTCTCTCCTTTTTAATTCAATTCTCTTATATCTGCTATAGTTAGAAATCGATTACTTTGCATGAAAGCCTATTGAATTATTTATCTCTGAAGTACTTAAACACTCAACCATTTTCGCTTCGTAATTTCAAATTATTTACGAACCGACAAAATTACAAATGGCGACTTCACGTCCAGACATTTTGGACGCGCGAGTAGACACGTTCGTCCGCTCGCACTCTCTCCAATATCGTCGAAGATTCCGTCGGACGTTATTGAAAATCCGTATGGTAGACGACGAAGTGGAACGGCGACGATGTCGCAACAGCTCGTGTGTTTAACCCCCGAGTAAGGGTGCGCATATTTTAGCCACCCCCTTTAGGTATTCCTGCAACAGCGCCGTTGGCCATGCGGCTTGCATCTCGGAAGCTAGCAAAACTGTAACCAGCCAGGAGCAACACCAATACTTGCGAAAGGGTTGGGGGAAGAAAGGAATTTCTGCGTGAATTCCAAGACACATACTGTAGGCTAAACTGAACTATTTCTTTTTTACTTGCGAGACGCTAACACCTCCGCAAGTCTGTTAACTCATTTAAAACCGTTATGTGGAAATAGACTCAAACTCTTTAAAAGGTCTATCATTGATTGCGGACATATTTATAGCTATTTAGAATTTAGAATTATGCAGAAAGAAATTGTTTATACATTATTAGAGTTCATTGGAAATATTCATGGAGACTATTTTAACTTGGGTACATTTGATGGCTGACACTTTAGCCTAAGCATGAGATAATGAGTCAACTCGTTCAAATTGAGACAAATCTTGCCTCATGTTACACATCAACTCGAACATATTCATGTGAGAGATGTTCATGTGAGGGTTGCAAGAGAACGTTTCTTCAAGAAATAAATTTTAATATTTCCAGACGAGAGACAATAAAATGAGCCCTAACAAGGAGAAAAGCGTTTCGAAATTAATTTTCTCGAATTTTAATTTGTCATTAAGGCGGAGAACGGTTTTTATCGGGCGATCAACAGATAAGGCGTTAATATCGGATCAGTGCGTATCAGCAATTAAACCGTTGGTAGAATGCAATTATTGGAATTCAATTAACCGAACGATCTAACGGTCTAATTTCGAAGGCATATTTGAACGAGTGGCAAGAAGCTAATGGCATTTATGCAGGATGTATATAACCCGAGTCAAAGACGAAACTCGAAAGGCAACTATTCCTAGGAAGTTGTCGGACGGTCTCGTTCTCGAGTTAGCGCTTTGGCACGTCGCACTCGTTCCAGAAATTGATGCTTCCACGGGACTCCCTTGGGATAGGACACGGGGAATTCTCCTAAATAAGGGATCGAGCTCAGCCGCGGTGGTAACTTGGAAATTGCGGCCGTGACGCGGTTGCGGTGAACCCTCACGTGCGATCACGATCATCCCTTGAATAAACAGCCCTCCCCTTTTGTCTGATGGCTCGTCTTCACAGTTTTCTCTCTCTCTTGCCTCTTCTTTATACGATCCCGTAGGAAACTACGACAAAGGATTCTGATATCTAATACCTGTTGAAGCCAACATCTCTTACTGATACGCTCCTTTCAAGTTTCACTCTTGTTCTTTCGTATCAGCCCTTTGTTACACCGTTGCATTCCTTCCCTTTGTCAATCTGAATCGCTCTTTTATACTCGATACATTAGATACTTACGTCGCAAATAAAATTATCAGATTTTGTACGGGTCTTGATGTTACAAGGTTTATGGACATTTTGGTTCAAGTTTATACATATATTTGTGTTCCTTTTTTTCTTTAATAGATTTGTTCATTTGGTTGGAGTGATTATATTTCGTACATAAAGTTCGACACATGTATGTCTAATTTTTTAGACATATCTTGCTGCACAGTATGTAACTTTAATCTTAAGATTCTCAAAAGGTTTCCATATGACTCCACATATCAAGGTTCCCAAATATGTTATGAAATTTTTGGATTGCCAAATTCCTAGAACCTCAAACTCTTGAAGCACTGAACTTCTGTATTCCCACATTCAAAGCTCCAAAATATCTATATCAAGTACCTAGGTCTGAAGTTCCTGGATTCCTAAATTGCTGCGTCTTTAAAGACCAAAGTCTTCAAATACCTACGACCCCAAATTTCTATGTTCTCCAGTACCTATAGTTGGTACTCATAGTCCTCATTCTAAGTTCTGAGCTATTTATGTTCACATGTATCTTTTTACATTTCTAAACCTTCAAATTCACACATTCTCAAATATTGAGAAATTCTTCAGTCTCCAAATACCTGTCTTCAAATTTCTACGTTCTTAAAAGTCTAAGTTCTCAGATACTTAAATTCTGAACTACTTATGTTCACATGTAGGTCCTTACATTTCTAGATCTTTAAATTCATGTATTCGCAAATATTAAGTTTCCCAACTCTTACGTTCCTAAATTTGCAAGTCACCAAATAAATCTCCAATTTTAAGTCCTCCAAAATTCTGACGTCTTCCTAAACCCCTAAATGTCCAGTGTCGCTCAGTTTCGTTAGTATTAATTCGCGGGAATTAGAAAATTTCCCTCTTTTACGCCGTTAATCTTCGCGTATCCTCGCAAAACCGATTACCCGTGCAACGAAGTAATTTAAACAGCGAGCTACAGAGGCTGTTCAAAGTCGCGCAAAGAATGGCGGAGCGGTTTTTGCGGGGTTCCAAGCCGATTCAAAGCAACACGGTCCGAACAAAAGTGCACGGGAGCGAATGTAATTACCGCTTGCGCGTGCTCCTTTTTCATTTTCGTTACAACGACGATATAATGCGCGGTGCAAAAATTGCTGGACCTGACCATCCGCTTCCGGGGCATTATCGCGTTTTAACGTCACCGCGGCCGGCCAATATTAAGCGCGATATAAACGGCTGGTCGTGCTCGATTCGGTACAGAGGCGAAAATGAGAAAGAAAAAAGGTATAAAAAGAATATGCTGGACGCTCGGAGAGAGTTTTCGGTCGGCGTAGAAGCACTCCGTTCTATTTTCTCTCTTCCTTCTTTTTTTTTTTTATTTTACACGACGGACATGCCGTATCAGCGTGGAAAGTGGAGCAGAGCTGCAACGTTTGCGGTTCATAGGCTAGATATTTTTCGTGTGTCTTTGCGATTTTGTCCCCCCTGTATTTTCTTCGTTGCCGCACATATTCTCTCTCGCTCGACATAAAATTTTTGTTTTTTTTTATTTTTGCCGACCCGGAGACAGGCGAATATTTTACGCGAACTGATATTGCGGGACACGAGGCCCGGCCGCCATAAATGATAGCGCGAAAACGTTTCGCCCAGATTCCTCTTCTCTTTCACGGCTGACTGCACAGGGAAAATAGAGGGAACTCGCTCGAAGCACATTATCTGGGAGTGCGCGTTGATATCGATACTGTCGTTGCGTGAAAACCTTCAGGAAATTTCACCGTCGCCGTAGAAATGGATTTTCACTATACGCTCTTTTTCGAGTACTTTCGAAACGCCAGCTCGACTTCTGCCGCTTCGATGTTCTTTCATATTTTGTTCTATCACGCGCGTTCTGATAACATCGTCTCGGCAAATTGCGTACTTTTTATCCGATGGAGACGATAAGTCCCATGTTACGAATACTCAATATTTTAACACAAAAACGGTTTCATATATTTCATTTATTAAGCTATTTACTAGCAATACGATATCTCAAGAATTTTCATGTAAACGTAGATTTTACCTTTGGAGATTCTGTGTCTAACTTTTATGTAGAAACTTAAATTTTGATGAGTTAAACTTCATTCAAATTGCAAGCCAGTTTGAATGATTCTGACTTATTGACGCACTCGTGACGCACATTACATTTCAGTCACAAAGAAATTATATTTGCACGATTGAATTTGGACTTTATCATTTATAATTCATATAATCAAGGATCTGTAAATTAAAAATATACTATAGTTCAATTTTTCTTATTTGTCTTGACATTGCAACAATAATTAGCTCTAACGTAACTGACCAAAAAAATTATAGGTTAAAAGGTTGAACGAGAGCACAATATACAATATATCGCAAGGATAATTTCGCAAGCAGTCCAATCTTGATAAAGTGCATCATATAAATATCTTACACGCTGTTTTTCTCCCCGGAACACTTGGCAAGATTTAAAATTCGGGCCACGATTATGAATAAGCACGGTCTAATTAACGAAGCTTCGATATTTCTCTGACGCGAATAATTTCTCCTTGACATTTGATTTTCTACCAGTGCTTCTACTACGGTAAGTGGAACACGTAGAAGAATCGATCCCGAATTCCGCGATTAAGATGAATTTTGCATTTGGCAAATGGAAAATCGCAATAAACGGGTGTTTTTGTGCCGCCAGTAAAACGCGGGGAACGTACGGAGGTTCATCAAATTTTCAGTCAATTATAGTAATGTCGACTAACGGGTTGAAACGATGACGAAGGCGACGTAGATCGGAAGATGGAACGAGGCGAGCTTCGATTTCTCCATTATTGAGAAACTCTGAGAACCGGGCGCAACAAAGAGGCAATCGACCCTCTTTCACGATAGTTCGATTTGTTTGCAGAACCGGACCGTTCGGCTTAATTTAACGACGAGTACGTGGCCGTACTTCGTGAAAACCCTCGACAGTATCTCGTAATTTTCTCGAAAGCAGGACACGCGAAAATTTATCTTGAACCAGCCCTCTACCTGTTCCGCCCTTTTCTTCGCTCGTTTTTAAGAACCTAGACTTTCCTCCGTCATAATACGCGTTGCTCGATATTACGGTATCGATTTGAATGTACGTCATTTTTGCTGTATGAATTTCAATTTTACTTGATATTTGAGAGGACACTTTAAAGCATGTAACATGACTTCTTTTCATAAGTAAAGTTGCTTCAAATTATTTTTATTCGAACAATCTTGAAGTAGAAATTTGAGAAGGTGTTTCAAGTCAAGATACAACAAGAAGTTTTCACAAGAAGAATGATTTAAAGTGAGTCTGATTTAAATGTCATCAAAGTAGAAACTTAAAAAGGTGCTTCAAGTCAAGATACAACAAGAAGTTTTCATAAGAAAAATGATTTAAAGTGAGTCTGACTTAAATGACTTCAAAGTAGAAATTTGAAAAGGTGCTTCAAGTCAAGATACAACAAGAAGTTTTCACAAGAAAAATGATTTGAAGTGAGTCTGATTTAAATGACTTCAAAGTAGAAACTTGAGAAGGTGTTTCAAGTCAAGATACAACAAGAAGTTTTCACAAGAAAAATGATTTGAAGTGAGTCTGATTTAAATGACTTCAAAGTAGAAACTTGAGAAGGTGTTTCAAGTCAAGATACAACAAGAAGTTTTCACAAGAAAAATGATTTGAAGTGAGTCTGATTTAAATGACTTCAAAGTAGAAACTTGAGAAGGTGTTTCAAGAGGAGATACAACAAAAAGTTTTCACAAGAAAAATGATTTAAAGAGAGTCTGATTTAAATGTCATCAAAGTAGAAACTTGAGAAGGTGTTTCAAGTCGAGATACAACAAAAAGTATTCACAAAAAGAATGGTTTAAAGTTACTCGAATTTAAATATCATCAAAGCAGAAATTTGAGAAGTTACATGAAATCTGATAAAACGCCAAACTTCCTCCAGCAAAAAGACTAGAAATAATTTCGATCTAATCCAGCGAATAAACTGCAGAATGAAACGAAGTAGAATTCCCGTAGATAAAATGGTATCGAATTACGTTGATTCAAAGGACATCAAAGTGAAAACTTGTTTCCAGCGACTCGTAAACTCCGTATAGGCATTTTCTCCGTAAGAATAACGGTTAAGCAACTGGGACACACGGTGAACGAAGCAAATTTACGCCGATGAGAAAATTCCACGTGTATCGGATCGGTCGATCGTTGAAACGGAATGAAATTTTCGTAAAGCCGTTACCCGGTCTAAAATCGAATTCACGGTTGCCTTGGCCCAGGTCCTGGCTGTTGAAATTACAGCGAATCAACTTGATATATACGATGTCAAAAATCCTCGGTGACTCCGTTACCAGCCATTGAATCGAAGTAATACGGAAAATTGCTGGGTTAAGGCTACCTGTAACATGCAGGCTGATCGATCGCAATCTGTAGATGGATATTTCGTATTTCGTTCGACATAATCGAAACTATAAAAATTTACTGACTGCGATACATTGCGGGACAACCAGAATGTTACCTCACTCATACCTGTTTCAATTATTCATCTGCAAATTTAATATTTTGTTTCCTTTTAATGATGATTAATAATTTGAACAGACTTGTTCAAATATTAAATATATGAAGAAAGTATCTATTTTATGTCATAACATGTTTGATTTAATTTTTGATGAAGAGGACTTGTTAAGACTGAAGTTACTACTATAAGAACGTAATTAATGCATAATTATTTTGTATAATTTATGTGTATTTTAATAATGTAGTTTAATAAAGGATTTATAATAAATGTACTTTAATGCAGAATTTATGAGAGATTTACCTTAATCTACATGATCCATAATGAATATATTTTAATACCAAACCTATAAAAAATGTACCTAACCTAATAATAACCTGTAACAAATGTAATCTAATAATAACCTATAATAAACGTACTTAAATAAATGTACTTCCATACATAATAATAAATAAACTTTAATCTATAATTCCCAACTTCATACATAACCTCACACCTTAACTATCGAATAATAAAAATATTACATTTAATCTTTAAACAGTTATTAAACCAACAAAAATAAATGTCTACATTACAAAGACACACGATACTATAAAAGTTGAACAACTCTAAACGATACTTAGCAACGAATTAAATAACAATCTCCGGTATGCGGAGTCGAACACTGTTTTTACGAGCCACCATTTTGTCCCGAAGTAGATAGATCTGTAACGCAATCGCGGTTTTTTAAAAGTTCGATAACTATCACGTAAATTGCGTTTTTTTATCGGCAAACTTTGATGACTCGTCTCGTTAAACTGGTTATCCCGGCAAGAAAGCTAAATGTGTCGTAAAAAGCGTAATTGATCCTGAAACATACTCGAAGCACCCATCGATCTTTCTGTCTGATATTCTAATGTTTTGTCTGACCTTTTTCGGACAATTCTGGGTTCAACTTTTTCTAAGCAGTATTTAGTAGTAAATGACCCTTGTTAATATTGTGACCTTCAAATTTTGAATGAAATTTATAATTGGATCGAATATGTTTTGTGAAAAGGTTTTATGAAAAGATGTCTCCAAAGGTAGAGTCAACGTGTGGACCGACATTCTCCATTTTGTGACGAATTTTATTAAATAAAAATAATTTTATTGAATGTCACAAGCAGAGTCTAACATTAAACGAACCTCGTCACCATCATGACGTTGAAATTTCGAACCAGAAATATTTATGATTAGATCAAACATGCTATGTAAAAAGATTTTATAAAAAGATGTCTCCAAAAGTAGAGTCAAAATGAAGACCAATGTTCCTCACTTTGTGACGGATTTTATTAAATGACAGTCATCGATGACGTGCGTAGCACAGAGGAACATCAAATTATTCAACTTTTATGAGTATTAAACGAGATATCGATTGGCGGTTAGCCAAGCCAAATGACCTAATACGAGGATCCCGGGTCCCGGCCAATGACCGGACCCTGTTCTGTGTGCGTTGTCAGTAAATAACACGAATTAACACGATATCGCTTATCATTCGGTCAGCGTTAACGAAGTTTCACCGCGATCTCGACGAAAATTCACGTCGGATGCAAAGTATACAGTCGTCGGTTTGTTCGTACGATAAATCTGCGAACGCTAAACGAGAACATCGGATAACGCTGTAAATCACATGCTGCTCGGGAAAATAGCTGTTGAAATTAATACCTGCACCTTTCATGCGCTTGGACCTTAAATCGTATATCCACAAATACTTTGCTGCCAAACTTCTTGTGATTTAGACTTTCAAATTGCTGCATTCACGGATTACAGATAACCTCTTTGAATTATTTACTCTTCAAGTTTATAGACTGTCAAATATATAGCATCTTCAAATTTCTGCAGATACCTAAATCCCACAGTGATCCTAAGGAGTCTCTGCCCAACAATTGCTATGTTACCAAATATCTACGTTCTGAAATTTCTACGCTTCCAAATTCCTACGTTCCCAAATTCCTACGTGCCCAAATTCCAACATCACTAAAATTTCTACGCCCCCAAATTACTACATCTCCAAATTTTCTACGCCCCCAAATTTCTATGTCCCCAAATTCCCACGTCTCCAAGTTCCAACATCCTCAAATTTTCTACGCTCCCAAATTTCTACATCCCCAAATTCTCTACGTTCCCAAATTCCAACATCCCCAAATTTTCTACGTCTCCAAATTCCTATGTCCCCAAATTCCTACGTCCCCGAATATTCTGCGCTCCCAAATTTCTACATTTCCAAATTTTCTACGTCCCCAAATTCCCACGTCTCCAAGTTCCAACATCCCCAAATTTTCTACGCTCCCAAATTTCTACATCCTCAAATTCTCTACGTTCCCAAATTTCAACGACCCCAAATTCCAACATCCCCAAATTTTCTACGTCTCCAAATTCCTATGTCCCCAAATTCCTACGTCCCCGAATATTCTACGCTCCCAAATTTCTACATTCCCAAATTCTCTACGTTCCCAAATTCCCACGTCTTCAAGTTCCAACATCCCCAAATTTTCTACGCTCCCAAATTTCTACATCCCCAAATTCTCTACGTTCCCAAATTCCAACGACCCCAAATTCCAACATCCCCAAATTCTCTACGTCCCCAAATTCCCACATCTCCAAATTCCTACATCCCTAAATATTCTACGCTCCCAAATTTCTACATTCCCAAATTCTCTACGTCCCCAAATTCCAACGACCCCAAATTTCAAAATCCCCAAATTTTCTACATCTCCAACTTCCTACGTCCCCAAATTCTCACATCCCCCAATTTCTATGTCTCCAAATCCTCACATCCCCAAATTCCTATGTTCCTAAACCCTCACATCCCCAAATTTCTACGCCCCCAAATTACCTACGTTCTCAAATTACCTGCATCCTCAAATTGCCCACATCCCAAAATGACACCCTGAGAAAATAGTTATTAAATTGATACTTGTACCTCCCACATTTTTGTCCCAGTTTTATCAGGAGAAACTTGGAAGATAGATAGGTGGTCCGATGTCTGGGAAGAAAATTCGCTATCAAATCCTTGTTTCGATGAAATTTCGGACTGATCGATCGCGTTCTTCTTTAAACGGGTATCGTTGTTGCTGTTTCTGCTGCAGCCTCGTAATATCGTGTTTTATGGCTCGTGTAGCAATAGTGGAAACGTCGGTGATTAAATTTGTTTCCCTCGAATGATCTGCGATTTATTACCGAGCTCTTTGACTCTCTGTTACCTGTCGATATTTTTCTTTGATATCGTTTATGGTGCTTTTAACTCGAGATTTGTTGTTTGAAGGTGAGGAACTGTAGAACGGTTTGTGCGCTCCATTAAACCTTTCAATCTGAATATTCCAGGAGTATAATCAAAGGAGTGTATATTTAAATTGATGAAATGAGTATGTCTGAATATTTTTTTGCAGAGATGAATATTATTATGTTAGATTTTAATTTCTTGCATTGTTCAAAATACTGTAAATAATGTATATTAAATATTAATGTATCTTAAAAATAATGTATGTTAATGTTAAGAAAATAAATGCTACTATTTTCTTATTAAAGTTGTACATAATCAGTATTATTTTTAAGGTAATACTCGACGGTAATTTAAAAGGCAACGTCGAATCGTGTACCATACAGTAAAAAATCCGAACAAAGACTTGTACATATTTTCTCCTTTCCGTGTTCGCGTTATAGTTTTATTTTCATTTCCCGAAAACATTACTCGACGTTCCTTTTTCTTTTGTCGCTCGCGGAGGCAGCTTATTTCAGCGCGGCCGATAGCTTCATAATCCTCTAATTTTCCTCGCGGAAAAGTCTGCGCCGCGCTGGATTAAAAGAGAATACACGCGAAGGAAAAAAGAGGAACAGGAATTGCGGAGGGTAGGCAGTAACGCTGTCAATAAAAGCTTAATTGTCACGGTGAGCGCGAACGATCGTAGAAATGGCCTTGTTAAGAATCGATTGGCGTATCGGTGAGTTCTACCAAATGACGATGTAAAAAAAAAAGAAGAATCGTGATTTAAACGAGCAACCCCTTTTTTCTACGATTCAGAGCCTCCCTTGGGCTTCAATCTTCATACGTACGCCCTTCCTCGATTTTTATTATTCGTGACTCGCTCGCTTCGCACTCTTTGTTCTCCTCTCCTCTCGCCAGGGCACTCGTACGTGCACTCACACACTCGTTTACAATTCGTGATTTCCTAACAGCCTCTTGAACATTACGCGAAATCTACTCTCCCTCGTTTCTCTGCATTCTCGTTTTTCTCGCGGTCTCCAGTTAAGGGTCGCGTTACACTAACTGGGCGCGTGCGTGGATAAATTGAAGCGATGCTTTTTAATCGATTTTTCACTCGGTTTCGGAATCACTTCTTGAGGGAATTTAGTTGCGATGCTTTTTGTATGAGACTTGACGACTGTTAGATTTAAGTCTTTAATTTTTTTAATTGGACTCTGATTTTTCAAACATTAACAAGACGATGTTGTTGTTTATGATACGCACAATTGAACATTAAATTGTACAGCAAGGGGTGAATCTAAATTTATGATCATTTTTAAATCAGTCGAATGGTGGTAAACAAACATGACGTTAAAAAATGTAGGAAGTGATTCTATAATTTTGTAGAACATCGCGAACCTCATAATAAATTGAATATACTGTAATATTTTATAATATCAAATTCAGACACACAGCATTCGACTTGGATACATTTTCACATTTTTTAAATAAATCTAATTATATTTTAATATCACATCTTTAACACTAAACCTATCGGTACATAATGTATATTTAATTCGAAATTAAAAATGAAGTTATCCCTTTGCGCTCGAGAGGTGACTCTCAGTCACCATTTTATTTAATACAATAATTTGAAATGAGTATTTTTTAACTGATTCTATAATATGACACGCGTGACGTATAAACATAGTGAGAGAAACATCAGTGGAAATTATTAGTGGAAAAATAATAAAACCTCAAAAGAATTCATTTAATTTTTTAACTAAGTTTTAAAATTGCTATTTGCAAAGGGTTAAAAAATAAGTAAACAAACGACGAAACATAAATTAGTACATTTATTCTTTATCTTGAAAATCAATTCCGCTTTCAATGTACCCTAACAAAATACGTATAATAAGAAACTTGAAGTCATTTGACCGGTTTGATAGTCCAATGTTAAAGATGATGGTCTTGGAACAAATATCCGAGATCGTCGTAAAAAACAGAAAACTGATTCGCGATCGATCGCGCGTTAATTTCCTGTCGCTGGCGATCGTTTCGCTATTTCAACATGCCGGACACTTGTGAACGATGCGTTTAATTAAAACGTCGAAGCTCGGATTAGAGTCGCACGATCGACGGCTTAATCGAACGATTACCCATCCGGGGAGAAGTTGTCCCTCGATAAAACGCGAATGCAAATTCGTGACTCCCCGTAATCAACGCAATTATCTGTCCCGTCTTCCTTTCCCTCGGCGATAATCGCGTCAAAGAGGCCGACCGCGCGGGATTCTTCGGCAATCAGGCTGATTCGCACGATCTTTGTCGGCTCGGCGCGCTTTGCGGCCAATTATACCGCCTTATCGTCGCCTCGATATCGAACACTCGTATCGCTCCTCCTTCCGATTACACCTGCGAATGTTTACGCCGATAAGCGCGTCGATATCGCGTTACCAGCTCGGTAATTATAATTAAACTCTTACTAATAGTTCGACGTCGGCCGCTACACGACGCTCTAACTGCGACGCTCCGCTAACGAACTCGAATAGGGCGTTCAATTAAATGCTACTTAGCACGACCGATCCGGATTCCGCTCCGCTTCACGCCGCTACGGCGACAGCCATCGAATGCCGGCCTTATGCCACGCTAATCACCCTACGTGTACACTCCGATGAAATGCACCCTTTCGATCAGGCCAATTTTTACCGCCTTTTCATTCCCTGCTTCTATGAGCACTCGAACAATTTTGTACCTTCGTTGTTCAGGTTAGTATTATTTAATTTATTAGTTGTCTGTATTTTTTAAGTGATATGTCACGTAATTTTTGGTGAAGTGCGCTCTTTCGATTAGGCCAATTTTTACCGCCTTTTCATTCCCTGCTTCTATGAGCACTCGAACAATTTTGTACTCTCGCTGTTCAGTTTGGTATTATTTAATTTATTAGTTGTTTGTATTTTTCAAGTGACATGTCGCGAGATTTTTGGAACTTTGTGTTAATAAATTTTTTAGTTTTTTAAATCACGGTTTTAAAATTCCGTAAAATTACCTGAAGATAATTTAGTGGTTTCCTCCCTCAGTTGCCCTATTTTCTGGGATCCATTGATCTCCAAATTCCACATCCCTAAATTTCAGAATCTACTAAATCTCAAGTTCTCAGAATGTTGACCCTCCCCTAAATTTTCGAATGCAAATTCACAGAATCTTAACTCACCCCTAAATTTTCGAACGCTTCAAAATTCATAAAAATCGACAAAATCCTTAGAAGGAAATTAATATGACATTTTCTACATCCCTAAATTTCAGAATCTACTAAATCTCAAGTTCTCAGAATCTTGACCCACCCCTAAATTTTCGAATGCAAATTCACAGAATCTTAACTCACCCCTAAATTTTCGAACGCTTCAAAATTCATAAAAATCGACAAAGTCTTTAGAAGGAAATTAATACGACATTTTCTACATCCCTAAATTTCAGAATCTACTAAATCTCAAGTTCTCAGAATGTTGACCCACCCCTAAATTTTCGAATGCAAATTCACAGAATCTTAACTCACCCCTAAATTTTCGAGTGCTTGAAAATTCATAAAAATCGACAAAGTCCTTCGAAGGAAATCAATTTGAAATTTCCCTGATTTTTCTAAGGAAAACGAGATAGATTTTGCCAGTGACTGTACCACCGAAACCACGCTCACATGGATGAGAAATGCGTCCTCCCCGATGAAAGATGAAATTGTTCGATGGCTCGTAGGCTTCTATAACCTTCGACAAAACGACCAACTTGTGCCCGGCTTTCCACGCCCATGTAACTGGGTCGCCCGCTACCAGCTGGTCGTTGAACGCGTTATTGGCCCGCTTAGTATTCGGGTAATTTGTCGATGATTTCCCTTGCGATCTTCTCCTCTTAGGCGCTGTAATTTCCGGGTATTAGCGACGTGATATTTGTACGTTTTGTGTGCTGGAATCTCCGTTGATGGTCGTTTGTTTTACATGCTTTGATTGTTACCGCATATTTCTGTTCCTTGTTCTTCTTGTACCAAAATGGCGGAGGATTTTATTTCAATTCTGTCCTATGAGGATTCGAGTTGTTCAAAATGTTCAAACGTGAAATAAGTGGATCTGTTAAATTGTGAAATAAGGGTGAAACTTGAAGATCGTAATTTTTATTGTAATTTATTTTTTGTTGTTTAATTTTTGAATAAAGAAGTTCAGAGGAATATTGTACTTTTTTTATTTTTTTGGTTAGGTTGCAAATGGAAGAAGATTTTGTATGCAAGTATTTATTAATTTAAGAATGAAAGAGTTAAGAATTCTACATTTTTTATACTTCTTGTTAGGATGAGAATAAAATAAAATAATTTTGTTTGCAAATATGAATTAATTCTAGAATGAAAGAGTTAAGAATTCTACATTTTTTAAACTCCTTGTTAGAACGTCAACAGAAAAAGAAAATTTGTATTGCAAGTATTAATTAATTTCAGAAATATACATCTCTTCATTCTTCTTGTTAAAATGAAAATCGAAGAAATTAATAATTATTGTACATATTAATTAATTTTCAAACAAAAGATTTAACAACCCCCACTTTTTCACTTCTCGATATTCCACAATGTGTCTGAAAATATTTTATTCGATAAGTGAAAAGCTCGCGTAATATTCGAACCGAGAGTAAATTCGATGCAGTCACGAGCATTAACATGTTAAGTGGAAACTTAATTATGTAGGATTGAATTCTTTGAGTTGAAATGGAAGCTACGTATTTTTCGACGTATATTATCCGCAGTTGTAATATAAATTCCGGTTCGAGGCTTTGAAATTTCCATTCTTTTGAACCCGCACGTTTCCCGCAAAAGAAGTAACGTTATTTCGGTTTTATCATGCTTTATGCGAAGATTAAAAGGTCTTAAGTAGAATTAGTGCTCCCTTTCGCAATTCTTATTAACACGTTGAATGCCGCGGTGGAAACTGCCGTATGTAGCTACGGCGCACCATAATTGCGATTACATATTTAAAATACGATGCTATCCTTTTTCAGTTTGTTTTTCACCTGGCAGTAACGTTATCTCAAATTCTCTTTATGTTATATTAAAATTATGCAACCTCCTGCTTTTCGACTAATTAATCGCTAAGTGGATTGAGAACTTTTTAAAATGCAGATGTAACCTTGTAAAGCTTGTAACTTCGTAAATTTTTTACTTTGTACATTTGTAAATTTGTACCTCTGTAAATTTTTACATATATTCTACATATTATATTTCTGATAATATTTGTTCGTCAAATAAGTAACAGAATTTCAGAACTGATCAAAAGGGATGAAAACATTGATACTTTGAAAAATATTACTTTTAAGAATTTATATTTATTATGCACGTATTAGCAATTAATTTTTGACAATTTGTGTATCCAATCTTTTTTACAAAAATTAAACTTCCTTCTCAGTTAAGAAAAGTTATTAATAAGAATGAGGACAGATGCAATTTTAAAGTGAAAAGTTAGGGTAGGTTAAGGTTGAAGTTTCTTCAAAACCTATTAGAATTTTCACTGAATGACATTTCACTGAGTATTTGATTCTGACTTAAAAGTACAAATGACATGCTTTCAAAATGGCAGATAATTTATTTCAAAATGGCAGATTGAATATTGATAAAAAGGTGTCCCATCCATTTTGCCCAGAATAGTTAATTCGTAAAATTATTTATTTCGTCCCCGTTTTGCGGGAATTTTTGCAAAAGTTGTTGTTCGTTTATTAAAAATTTATTCAGCAATAACCGCGCTTGCATATTTGAGCACTAATGAAACTTTTCAATGCGAACCTTCGGCCATAACTTCCGTTAAAACATGGCCGTTTGATTCGTGTTTATCGCGTTTTATCCGCGAAATGAATGATTAACCGAGCGTTGCATTTTCCGAATAATTCGTGTCTGAATTTTTCATCCTTTTCATTCGACGAAGGCCGCCATTGTTACGTCCGCAAGCGAAATGAAACGTTTCCGATGTTTAATCCATTACCGAATATAGTAACAATGATTACGACCAATGTCGGACGCGATCGAATATTCCTAACTGTCTGATAATAAAATTTAACAGAATTCCGATAAATTAATTCCAATAAAATTTCCAACATCGCAATTTCGAGCATGGCATCCGACGACAAGCGAAACGCGCGTGTCACGATACCCGCTTTCGAATCGTTCGTTTCACCGTAACGAATTTTAATAGCAGAAAAATTCTCACCGGGGGCAGAAACGAGTTTATATGCAACGGCATTCGGCCTCGCTACGTCGTTCTTCATTTTATACGAGATCCTCCTGTTTAAGCATTCGCGAGATTTTGATCGTCGGATTTGCAGACGCTTGAAATTTACCAGGGAACTTGATGCGAATTCCAACAAACCATATCAGCGAATTTCAGACTATTGTTACATTCAACGCGCGAGAACACTTCATCGCTGTAAATAAAAATCACGAAATTTCACGATGGTATCTTAGTAATAGTACTGGTAATATTTATTTTATGTTCAATCTTTTGATCATATATTTTGTTATCGCGTGAAGGTTTGTCAGATTCATACAAAAAATGTGTATGAATTATATTGATATTATTTTAGATGACAGCCCTATGTGATTTCTCAGAGACTTACAGAAAGACTCTTACACTATTAAAATTAATAAGAGAGTAACATTAAAAGTGATCTATACAGCTTCATGAATTACACTCCATAAAATAGGTCTTTATAAATTAGACTTCTTAAAAAAAACTACACCTTACGAGTTAGACTTTGAAAAAGCACTACCTCTTATAAAACTACCACTTATAAATTAATTTTCTGAAAAAACCTACCTTTCATACAACTACTCCTTATGAATTAAACTCCTTAAAAAAAATACCCCTTACAAATTAGCCTCCAAAAAAACTACCCCTTACAAATTAGCCTCCAAAAAAAACTGCCTCTTACAAAACTACCCCTTATAAATTAGTCTTCTTAAAACCCCTACCTCCTATAAAACTCCTCCCTATGAATTAAACTCCTCAAAAAACCTACCTCTTACAAAACTACCCCTTACAAATTACCCTTTCAAAAAAACCTCCTACAAAACTCCTCCTACCAAAATATTACAAAAACTACCCCTCTCAAAAAACCATCGAAAACTACCTCCACACTATAATCACTAAAACCAACCCCCAATACAAACCATTCACAACTTGTTATATCAATAAATTTCTAAAGTGTTTGCAGAAGTTTTATCGACAGAACTGCAAACAGCACTATTGTATAACCAAACAGTTCAGCTTTGAAAACAAGTGTAAAGTTGTAACTAGTAAATGTAACACAGTGTCGTATATTTTGGAAGTAGGTGCGACAAAACCACAGAGGAGTATGAAATTACAGCGCGAACGAAATGATTACACCCGATTGCAGTTAGCAATACTTCATTCGATGGCGGACGCTGATTTCGAGTCCGCAGGTGTAGAATTGTCAGTGCGACAGCTGCTGCTACCTGACAGGTTGCCAAGCACCTTGTTTAACGATAATTATAACGGTGCCATTCAATGCTCGTAATGAGGGTGCACGTGTTGCCGCTGGCCCAGCTGGAAAATTCAGAATCAAAAGTGTCTTCTGTACTACTGTTCTGTCGATGTTGCGGGAGATTTTCTGGTGATTCATTCAACTTTTATTGATTTTTGTGAGGGATGAGTTTGGGTTAGAATTATTTAGGAGGGGTGGTTATGCAAAAATTTTAGAAGACTAAATTTTGGAGGATGATAAATTTTCTCGTTTCTAAATTTTCAAGTTAGTCAGCTTGTAAGATCTCTAAAATTCTAAAGTTTGAATATTTAGTCTGTCAATTTGACAATTTTTTAATAGCTCCATTTTTGAATTCACTAATTCTCCAGCTTTTCAGTGTCTCAATTTTCTACCATTTCTTATGTCATTCTTTCCCAGTTTCTCAATTTACAAAATCATAAAGAAGGACATTAATTGAGTTTTCAAATTTTTAAAGCATATTCAAAATTGTTCACCTTCAGAATATTTTCAAACTCCATTTAAAAATTCATAATTACGCATTTCATTTCTGAAATCAGTGTAACAAATTGCTTTTTATTTCCATGCATAAAAATGCGATAAATGTGAAATCTAAACACGAATAATCGCACGTAATGATTACCCAGGACTACGTAATCTTGTAGATCCCTTAAATTCCGCTTCGCTCGAATAACCGTCCCCGCCATTATTCCAAGAAACAATTTCCGTTGCAGCATAGTTATTATCATTTAACCAGTTCACTCGTTGAATGCATATAGTTAAGGCAATAGCTTCAACTTTCCTTCATTTATTCCTTTTCATCATCAGCGATACAGCAGCGTGTACGTCGATCATACGCTTCGATGCTTCCTGCGCTCGAACTGTACGTTCCACGGGGATTATTTTCTCACTTCCGACTCTACCGTACAATCGAGGGTTCATCGACGAAATTGACCACGTTTTCCTGCTGGAATGGTCGACGGATATGACTCCGTGCTCTCGAGTGGATAAGAAAATAAAGAACGAAGTAATAAAAAAAAAAGAAAGTACTCGTCCAGCTCCGTTTTGCGCGAAAATTCCTGTCGATACTTTGAACGTATTCCCAAGCTGACTAATAGCGAGCAACGCGCGGAATAAAGCGGAACGGAGCGCAATTCTCCGCACGTTATCATTGACGTGCGTGAAATTTCAAAGCGAGAACTCGTTTTAATCACGCGGCTCGCTCTCGGGGATTATTTTCGTCATATTCAGAACACCGGGCCGCGGCCACAATCGAGGGGATACAAATCGAAGATACTTCCATATTTCCCGCTTTCATTGCCCTGGCTGCAGTGTACAGTCCATTGCAAACATGCTTTTCAACAGGGAAGAAACTTCTCTTTATTAGAAATTTTTGAAGAAATGAAAATTTGGAGATGAATTAAAAATTTTATATTCATATCAGTTCCGTTATAACATTGTTCTTATCTCAAATTCATCTTCATGCAAATAAATTTGAATTTTCCCGCCACCTCTTCGTCTAACCACATCTATTAGACCGATATGGCGGCAATCAAAAACGCGAACAAATTAAATCATTATTTCTACGCAAATAAAACTGTAATCCAATTTATTTCCAGTACAAATTAGGGAACGTACCCCAATCTCTATATTTTAAATTTACCAAAGCTCTCTAACTCGTTAATTGCAAATCTGCAAGTTCATGGTGGTCGACCATTTTTAACGAAGGCAACATGGTTCGCAGTCGTCGATAACGAGCCATCTACCGATGGGTTCCGAAATTGCGAGCATCCTCCATAATGCGATCGTCAGACCGTGAGGAGCGATATTCACAGGTGACAATTACATCGGCATCGACATTGTTCGGCTTCCGACATTCCGATACACGCGTTCCACGGAAACTGCAGTCTACGCGTGTCTACCGATCCTGTAATGTTCCGGCGAGGCCGCGAGCGCTTTCGAGCTTTTCAGAATTAATCGACGGTAGCTGCCTTATGCCCTCCATATCTATCAACGATTCAATCGGTCGAAACGAACATTTCGAGTTTCGAGCGGAAATTATGCCAACGAACTGTGATACATACTGACGCACGTATGCGTCATCGATCGTGAACGACGATCTTTCTATAGGAAAAGATATCGCAATTTCGTTCTGATTTCTTTATTGGGAAAATTGGAAGTGAAGTTTGGGAATTCGGAAATTGGGGAAATGGTGGAGGGAGAAATTTGGAAGGCAGGAGAATGGAAAGTATTTTTTATTTAGTAATTTTATATTTTCTTGACTTTTAAATTTTTCAAGTTTTCAAGTTTCCGAGTTTTCAAGTTTTCAAGTTTTCAAGTTTTCAAGTTTTCAAGTTTTCATGTTTCCGAGTTTTCAAGTTTTCAATTTTTCAATTTTTCAAGTTTTCAATTTTTAAACTTTTCAATACGTCAAGATTTCAATTCGTCAATTTTTCAAGTTTTTAATTCGTCACGTTTTCAAATTGGTGAATTCGTCCAGTTTTCAATTCTTCAATTTTTCAATTTTTTCATTCATTAATTCGTCACTTCTGCAATTCTTCAATTCTTCCATTCTTTATTTCCTGCATTTCTCAATTCATCAATTCTTCGATTCTTTAATTTCTCCATTTTTCAATTCATCAATTCTTCAATTCTTTAATTCCTCCATTTTTCAATTCATCAATTCATCAATTCATCAATTCATCAATTCATCAACTCATCAATTCATCAATTCATCAATTCATCAATTCATCAATTCATCAATTCATCAATTCATCAATTCATCAATTCATCAATTCATCAATTCATCAATTCATCAATTCATCAATTCATCAACACATCAATTCATCAATTCATCAATTCATCAATTCATCAATTCATCAATTCATCAATTCATCAATTCATCAATTCATCAATTCATCAATTCTTCAATTCTACATCATAAACCTTCAGATCTTAAGCAAGACAAAAAGCACGTCAATTATTCTCAATAATGAAGAGAACAATAAACTTGAAAGAATCCGTAGTTCATTTCGGTCGCGTGCTAACTACCGACGCCAGCTTTCCGGCAACTCGAATTCTAGTGTTAAATGAGCACGAGGACGCGCATGAAATTTGACAGCTGCAAGGAAACCATATTTCGCCGATATTACTTTCCGACGTGACGACTAGGCGGCCCGGTAAACAACAAGACGAATGAATGTTCGGAATCTTGACAAATGCAAGGAACTCCATGGTTCCACGGTGTTCGTATACGCTCGCCGGAAAACGTTTGTCGGAGCTGAAGTGAAATACGACGGTATACCGTCCAACAATATTTAATTGCTCCTTCTGGCAGCATAACTTACAGCCCGGATAATAATGCCGGCAAATATAGGAATTCAACGTCGAAGAAAGGCGAAACTTCATCATAGACTAACCTTATGCCTCTATCAAAATTTCTAACGAAACTTATTCTTCAGAAATTCCTTCAGACACGAAAATTTATTGTCTTTAAATGTTCCTTTGACATTTTATTTCAGCAAATAATTTTAACTAGTTTTAATAACAGCGGAAACTCGACTTCAAATTAAAATTATCTACTTCGTAATAAAATCATCAAATTTTTAAGTTATGAAATTAACAGCTTGGTTCAATTAAAAATCTTGGAGTCAGATATTGATGAAGTATTTGGATAAAAATCTGTAATTTTTTCAAAGTTGTCAGAATTGAGTTCAGGTCATGTTGCAACGAAACTGTTGCATTTTCATGGGTCATTCGAGTCTTGTCGTTTAATGTTACAACCTGTAACGCGTTCAAACGATTGCCGTTCGTCAGAGAACACGGGACACAGGGATCACGAATTATCGGGAACAGTTTGAGGTAGGCGGACACGTCTAGCCACACCTGTTCGACGATTATCGATTTTCGGAACGTTTCGACGTGGAATCCAAACGTCGTCGGTAGACCTCGTGGCAACCGCCACCAGTCGACCTGACGTATTATCGATTATCTGTCCCTAGCTATGAATAATCGCTTTCGAGTCTTGTATCAGACTTTCCGCGAAAGAACACGTTAACCGCGAACTTGGACGATCGTGCGTATCGAATCGTCGAAAGAACTTTTCGGGGAATCATTGGTATTCGCTGCGAGGGATCTCCGTCGATATCTCGAATTTATAATTCCGTGGAAACACGCGAAGAAGCTGTGAGCTGAAATTTCAAGACGTACCAAGTTTCTGACTTTGCTGTTCGAACTGACGTTAAGAATTCAACGTCAACGAATAATTAACTCGGCCTCTGCCATTTTCGATTCGGTGATCGACATTTCTGTGACTCTGCAATTATCAGAATTCTGCGAATATCGAAAGTTAAAATTAATTCTTCATTTCCTTAATTAGAGGTAGTCTGAAATTTTATTCTACGTTCAAAAATTTTGCAATCTCCAAATTTTTAAATCTGAAAAAATTTGATAATTTTGCAAATCTTGATAATTAAAAAATTTCAAATGTTTCAATTCTTGAAGTAATAATCTTTCATACATGTGCGATTATGAAAAATTACTTGACAATTGTTCCAGACCTAACCCTAACTAATTAAATCGTCCAATTAGAATATGCAAATGCACTCTATTCAGCGACGCGAATAACGGCAGATTTTATTCACTAACAATTATTATGCGCTCGATTCAATATTAATTGCAAATTGCATTCACTGTTTTAACGACACCGGTATTTCTCAACCACATTCGAGGGGCACAGTTTATCTCACACGAAGCGTTAAATATGTATTAACAACTTCCTTGCTGCTGTTTTTGTCCGATATCGAATATAACGAATTCTATCGCAACAACGAATTGATTGTTTCGCCAGTTGTCGGTGTATTAATCAATCTAATCAATTCCATTTATTCGTTACGCACGGGTTTAATCAAGAACGGAGAAGAGGAACATCGAGGCATTTAATTAATTGAACATTGAGAAAAATTGATACACGTGGCCGGGAAATTGCATCGGGAAGATTGGAGAGGAAATCAATCCATTACCAATTCGATTTAGACAATTTTCGATACGATTGCATCCGTTTTGTGGCTGTCTGGTTGAACCAACTGTTCTTTTCACTCACACGGACGTTTCTTCTAATAATTTATTCAAGTACGTCGAACAGGGGAATCGATGCTCTTCGAGGTAATTGCTGTTATTTTAGATCTTTTAAATTCTGAGGTGGTAAAATTAGAAATTTGATTTTCAAACTTTTATTTAAGAGAGACATTCAGAAGGGAGACTCAGAAATATTTAAAATTTTTTACAAATTGCATTTTTTTTCTTTCGAGTTAAGGGTTATTAGCCCCTTGCCGTGCCATTTATTTATGAGGTGCGTCAGTCAAGACTAACCATTCAGGACTATAACATTAAAACGAATAAAGAAAATTAAAATGTTCTAAGTATTTCATATTCAGGGATCCTTGACAACGCAAATTATAGTTGTGAATGTGTATTTAAGTTGTGAATGCGTCACGAGTCAGACTCGTTAAAGCACGGCAAGGGGTTAACAAGGAACCCATTAATTGCCATAGGAAGTAATTTTCTGGCGTTACCCAGACAAAAAATTATCGGCACACGTATGACAAGAGCCGGCGAGCACGTATGTAGGCTAAAGGGAAATCCCGTAGGTGGAAAATATCATCTTGTCACTTAGGCGAACGTATATGAATCCCTAAGGATGGCGCGAGTACATTCGTACTCCCCATAACCCCGGACTCGGATACAATAGATACGTCCTGAGAGACTCTTTCCAGTAGGCACTATGGTGCGGCAAGGTGACAAACGGGAGCAAAGGAAGAAGTTTCGAAACGGAAACGGCAAAAAATTGCCAAGATTAAAATCTACCGGGTGCGGAGAAAGAAAGGGTGGCACGAGGGGAGGAAAGACGGATGAAAGTTGGCGAAGCGGAAAGAAAAGGGGGACGAAGCGAAAGCTTGCGGTAGTTATACATCTCTGAATATTGGAATAACTCGAATGCCGGTTCCCCGACGTTTATACCTCGCGGCGCGACTATATACACCGAGATATTCGGACGATTGCCGGGAACAAGACATTCTTCGCGGTACTCGCTCCCTTTTTCCCTCCTTAAGCAACCACCGCGAAATGGGAGGACGTTCAACGGGGGGTTAAAGCGACTGCTAGGAATTCCTCACCTTTTGTCGGCTATCAAGCCAGCGTGAACCGATGTCTTCGGTTTCGTTCGATGCCGAGATTCCGCGCGAGCCGCGAGCCACCCTCTTTTTTCGCGGAACTGCAATCTTGCTCAACATCGAATACAAGCGGCGAGAATGAATTCGTTCGCATTTTGACGAATCCATTCTTACCCGGATGCTTTCAAGTCTTTTTTGCGTGCTTGAAAAGTAATCAGACGTGGGTTTACAGATTGCAAGATTTAAAGGGTTGAGGGTAAGCATGTGTTTAGGACATCAAGGGTGTTACTGAAATTACATTGCTGAATTTACCATGGTCTATTTCTAAAATCCCAAAATCTCCGAGTTATACAAACACTAAAATCCTACAATCCAGAAGTCCTAAGGTTCTAAAATTGTAAGATCCCAAGTACCTTAGATTTCAAGGTCTCCACATTTCTGAACTCTCAAATTAAAATTCAAACATGTCGATCCTCATAAAAATACCAAGATACCAAAGTTCGAAAGTCAAGAGAAAGTCTCCAGACTTCTGCCACTATAGTCTTCAAAACCACCCCTTCGAATATTCCCAGAACTGGTCAAACATTCCTCGCGCTTTATTATAAAACATTGAAGAATCTGTCGAACAAAAAAAGATTCCAGCAAACAGAGATTCCAAACAAAATTCTATCGAAAAGAGGCGCCCTGGAGCACACACGAATAAAAGAAAGAACACGCGTCTTTTTGTCGCGTCCCTCGTCCCGTGGAACTACGTCTTTTCTTTCTGGAGCGTTTATTTTTCGCCCGACACGTTTCTTTACGGCTCCTCTCTATTCGAGAATTTCGGGCCTACCTTGAGCAACCCTCGTCTCTCTTCATTCCTCTCGCGACGCCACGGAATAATTTAAAAGCTCATTAGCTCTGCCATTTCTTAAGTTCGGGATAAAGTTGGCGGTAGGTCTTAGGAGCGGCAGGGTTGCAGTCCCCGTTGCACCACCCCGTTCTTCCACCCTGTTGGTTGGTCGCCGGCTCTATCCAAGAAGCCCAGGATCCAGAGGGGATCGTGGTGGTCGTGTCGGTGGCGACGCTGATGGCGATGGCGGTAGGAGTGGCTCACGGAGGGTGGAAAGGAATATAGGAAGGAGCGGGTGGGGCCGCCTGATGGTTCAGGGGTTTCGCTTCGGGGGACCTGGTCCTGGTTATATAGCCGTAGACCCGGCCTCCACCACATTGGTTTGTCGAGCCATTAATCGGAACAGCTTTATACCAGGAGATTTATATTGGATTAGGTTGCGGGGACTAGCGGTGGTTTAGTTCGAAGGCCCTCCGCATCCTCCCTTCACCACCCTCGCTCGGTTAACTACTATCACCTCGTTTAATGAACGTCATTCTACGGAATTTCTGTCATCCTTTTACACATCTGCACCTTACACTTATCACTGCAAGTTTACTTCAGACGCACCTGGTGCGTCACGGACTTCAGAAGTCTTCACGTCATATGTCTTCAGAAGTACATTTTATAGAAATTGTCTTTAAGAAGTTCGATATTCAAAACTTGAGGTCGATTCTCGCTAGAATTTTAAGGTGATCGATTTGGTGGAATAAATTGTAGGTGCTGTTTGATAAAATCAACTCGTGTTACGTGTGATACTAAACAAACAATGGCGTATAATTTAAATATTCTTAAGAATAGTATCTAAGAGATCCAAAATCACCCGACCACATGGACATGAATACTTATCCAACATGTAATCTAAATATTCTGAAGAATAGTATCTGAGAGATCCAAAATCATCCCCCAACCACATGAATACTTATCCAACATGTAATTTAAAAATTGAATATTACAAAATTAAAAAATAGGGTAAAATTACATATGAATGTTGGCCCAAGAGCTTTGTCCTAAGGGTACCGTAAAAATGACGAGACATGTAGTTGTTGAGAGGGCTATTTTAAAACAGTACGACGTGAGCTGGAAATTGGTAAACCGATACCGTTTCCGTTTCCGCGAGCTCTCCCTGCGGTGTCGTCGTACCCGCGGTTCAGTAATTAGTATTCTCCGAATGCGGAACTTATTACGTGACGGTACTTATAATTAAAGCAAAGCACAACGAAAGGGGGTTGGAGCGGATGAAATAGAAAGACAGAGATAGGCAAGAGAAAGAAAAATAGAATGGAAGTTGGAACGAATGCGAGAAGTTATAAGAAGAGAGCAGCTGGAGGGAGTATTAGGATAAGCTTTTGTTTGGTTAACTCCGTTCCAAGGACCAACCAGCACCTGCATCGATCCGAACGCCTATTTTTGAACTCCCTTGTTATCCTGGCCGTATCTAAAGTTCGCGTGTGCTCGTTGCTTTGGTAAAATCAATACTTGATCGTGCGTCACCTTCGTTCGCCGGCCAAATACTTTATCGACTCGGCAAGATCCGTGGTGGATCGAAAAAGAGGCGAAAAAAAAAGGAAAATGTTGCGGTATGCTTTCATCGCGTTGCACGACGCAAATGGAATTCGATATTCATTTGGATAAGGGATTTTTTCCGAGGGAGAAGGGATCCTCCTTTCATCTCGTTTTTGTCAAAGCCACGTCCACCATTGACTGGGATAAAATTTAATAAATTCGAGAACAGCGAGCCTCTTTCCGTCATCGATACCGGCATAGACACCACAAAGTGATGATGTTTTGATGCATTACGCTTGATCATAGCTCGCTGATCAAACAACTTTAACGAAGCGACGTTTCATCAAACACTTTTATGATTTGATACTTGATCGAACACGCCTCTTCAAAAGCCTTCCATTATTCAATTGCCGGGTGAGATACAATTTGCGAGGTACTGTTAGATTGACAACGAATGGAACATCGAGGGATGATTTAATTTCGATGGTTTGGAGATTTTGGGGATCTACTTGGGAGATTGAACGTTTGGGAATTTGGGAGTCGAGGTTTTAGGGGGTTGGAATGTTAGGATTTTGGGAAGGAGGATTTGAGGTTTGAGAGTTGGACGATAGGGAATTTGGGGTTTAAGAATTGGAGACTTGGAAGCTTGGTGACTTGAGGGGCTGGGTATTTGGAAGCTTAGAAATTTGGGGGTCTGGGTATTTGGAAGCTTAGAGATTTGAGGGCTAGGTATTTGGAAATTTGGAAATTTGGTGGTTTAGGTGTTTGGAAGCTTGGAAATTTGGGGGTCTAGGTGTTTGGAAGCTTGGAAATTTGGGGGTCTAGGTATTTGGAAGCTTGGAAATTTGGGGATCTAGGTATTTGGAAGCTTGGAAATTTGGGGGTCTGGGTATTTGGAAGCTTGGAAATTTGGGGGTCTAGGTATTTTGAAGCTTAGGGATTTGGGGGTCCAGGTATTTGGAAGCTTGGAAATTTGGGGATCTAGGTATTTGGAAGCTTGGAAATTTGGGGGTCTAGATATTTGGAAGCTTAGAGATTTGGGGGTGCAGGTATTTGGAAGCTTGAAAATTTGGGGGTCTAGGTATTTGGAAGCTTAGAGATTTGAGGTCCAGGTATTTGGAAGCTTGGAAATTTGGGGGTCTAGGTATTTGGAAGCTTGGGAATTTGGGGGTCTGGGTATTTGGAAGCTTGGAAATTTGGGGGTCCAGGTATTTGGAAGCTTGGAAATTTGGGGGTCTAGGTATTTGGAAGCTCGGAAATTTGGGGGTCTAAGTATTTGGAAGCTTAGAGATTTGAAGGTCTAGGAACTTGGAAGCTTAGAAATTTGGATGCCTAGAAATCTGGAAGCTTAGAAATTTGGGTGTCTAGGAATTTGGAAATCAAGAAATTTATGATTGTAGATATTTCTAACCCCATCAATTTAAACATCTGAAGACTTAAACAATTTGTCAATCTAAGAACTTTAAAAAATTTTTAAAATTATGAATACCAAATTTGAGAGATTTCACGAATTCAAAACTAGAAAATTACGAAATCAGAAAGCTTTCTATTTTACATATCCCTATCCAAAGAAATCGTACGTGGCTCCCAAGTATAATACTGGAACATAAAGGAAATTTATGAGACCATAAATCTTTAGATACAGGGTACACTTGTCAAAGCAAAGCAAATTTCTTTTTGTTGTAGATTATTTTTGTTCGAAGTTATTTGTTACTTTATCATTAAACAGTTAACTAATACGTGGCAAAGTTCAGTTCATGCTCGAGCAACTATAATTCAACAGTGCCTGAGATCTGATTTCGGTCGGACGTAACTTGAACGTTTCCAGCAACTCCGTGCCCATTATACGATAATACTAATAATTTATATGGCTGTGATTAGGGTCGCGTATTACGTTAATTCCATCCTCTTAACGGATTTGACTAACGTTTCCAAGTTTCGACTGAAATCGCAACAGTTAAACCAGTGGCAGGAAAGAGTTATACGAATTGTGCTGTTAGGGGTTGAATTTACATGAATTTCACATCCTTGTATTTTCATAATAAATAACCAAAAATATGGTTATAAAAGTAATCAAGTTAGGAATTGTCGATGTCTCGAAGTTATCGATCACTATTTTCCAAATTCTTTGGTTATAAAATTTCAATTCTTCTTGTGACTAAATTTTTAATTTACAAAAATTCTCAAAGTTCCTCATTTCTAAATTAACGAAATGCACAAAGTCCCAAATTTTTAAATTCCCAAAATCCACTAAGGCTCAAATTTCTAAAATTCTAAAATCCACAAAGTAACAAATTTTTAAATTTACAAATCTCTCAGCTTCCAAATTCCTATTTTCCCAAATCTCTACAGCATCAAATCTAAATATCTCCACACCTCTACATTTCCAAATTCCTATATCCCCAACTCCCATAAAACTTACACCACTTTCAAAATAAACGATCCAATATTCACTGTCATAATTATTCTTATTTTCCGGAACTAACGTTAGAAATAACAGTACGGATATAGCTTCTTCTACTTTGGATCGCGCCATCTTACGAGTTGTCATCTATCTATCTATCATCTACATCCCCCTCCAAATCTCACACTACATCACACCCCAATCGCAAAGAAGTACAACCCCCCGGAAATATAACAATGGCCAATCGCATCGTGTATATCCGATTCCTTCGTCGTTCACGAAGAAAGTGGACGATCAGGATGTAACGGTTTCTGGCAGCGAAATTTCCGACCGACTCGCCGAGATATCTCGGTTACGTGGCTGAAAGTAGAAACAGAGTTAACTAGTCCGCCATGAAGTTCCATGTCCGGGCGTACACGCTCCGGTTCGCGGCTTCCGACAGCGCTTTTCACCGGCTCACATTCTGACACTTGGACGTCTCTCTTCAACCCGATTCGTGGTCGGTTCAGCATTTTATTGCGATGATGAAGAGATCAGAACCGATGATATTAAACGGTCACGCGAGTTTTGTACTACGATTAGCCCATTGATCGTTGGGTTTCCATAAAATGACTGTTGATCTTGGTAAAGTTTTGCTTCATAGTTGAGAGTAAATCTCATTTGGGGAAAATGTGGTGAAGAGAAGAAAGTGAAATGTGTTACTTGATTTTTTTGGACTTTTGAGGGTTTTGGGGGGTTTTGGGGGTTTTTTGACTTGAGGTTGGATTGGATAGTTGGAGACGTTAGGGTTTGGGAACTTTGAGATTTGGGACTTCGAGGTTTATGGAGTTTGATATTTGGGGATGATATGAACATTATGTATCTCTGACAAATGTATCTATGAACATTATATATCTCTGACAAATGTATCTATGAACATTATATATTTCTGACAAATGTATCTATGAACATTATATATCTCTGACAAATGTATCTATGAACATTATATATCTCTGACAAATGTATCTATGAACATTATATATCTCTGACAAATGTATCTATAAACATTACATATCTCTAACAAAATATATTTACAAATTAATGTTTTCACCTATAATCGATATACACAAAATATGTATATGCATGTGTGTTATGTATGTACATAAAGACCTTACAATGTACACACCGAGTACCGATGACAGGATGCAGCGTCCATCAATGACCAAGGTGTCCAACCATTGATTCCTTGATGTTGATTATGCGGCGGTTCAGAGGGTTTAAATTTCACGCTCCACCAGTGAACCCCGGGGGTAAGATTACGTAGAGGGGGTGCTTTCAGCTACTATCGAATACACGAGGTTTAGCGGTTACCCTTCGCGCGAACAAGAAATTCCACTTGGTAGCCCGAGTGCGAATATTAGATATCTCGTATCTAGCATCCCTATGTTGTTGCCAGAATTATTGCCGTCGGACGGTCCTACACCTTTCATTGCAGACTGTCAACTATATTACATGAAAAAAAAGTTGACTAAGACATGCGAGGTTCGGGTACAAGTCTGCGTTAGTTTGTTGTTCAACGTTTTTAAGTTTGCAAGATTAAAATTAATTATTTTTGATTATTTATTTTCTCTAGTTCTTTTTTCATTTTTATTAAGTACTAAGTTTTCTTCAGACTTGTAATTCACAAGTTCTTAAGTATTAATTTTTGCAAATTTCTAGGACTGCAAGTTCTTTGTTCTCCAAATGTCTATGTTGCTATGTGTATATTTCTTTATGTAGGTAATTTCTCAAAATCCTATGTTTCTCAAATTCTATACCTTCAGATCCCTAGATTCTCACATGTGTATTGCATCAAATTGCTATTCATCTCCAAACCCCTTCATCATCCCAAAATTTTAATATCTTCAAATCTCTAGATTCCTATATGTATATTGTATCAAATCGCTATTCATCCCCAAACTGGTACGTCACCCCAAATTTCTATACCTTCTAATCTCTAGATTCCCATACCTATACCCTATCAAATCGCTAGATCCCTAAAATCCCATATCCCTAAATTTCTATACATCCAAGTCTCTAGAATCCCACATGTAATCCACAACTTCCAACGACTCCAACTCCTTAAACCACCCTTAAGTCTTGAAATCCCAAAAATCTCTAAAAATCAGCTAATCTCCTTCGATTGACATATTTTCCCTGATCTTAAAACTTACTGCACAATTGCTAGCAATTTCATCACAATTTCTCGCGATGTATTTCTCCGTTGGGCGAAAAACATTAATACGAATTTATACGCGCGCAGATCGTAGCAGCGAACGAAAGTGGAACGAAGAGAAATTGTTCGGGAATCCGGAATAATAAGGTAGTTTAAATTGTTCGTGCCGGCGAGAATCGCGCGATATGTACGCAATAACGTGATATTAAATGAAACGCGGCGTGTTGCCCGAGAGCAAACTCGAGCGCCGGTTGCAAGGCGTAAAAGAAGTTCCGCGCGATGGAAAATTCCGGATCCATGCAAATCGAAAAAGTAAACAGCCAGATACGCCGTGGAACGTCGCGGCAGGGTTTGAACGAGGGTTGAAACGAGGGTAAAAACGGGGAATAGTTGAGTGGCGTCGACGGCACAGCCCCTCTAGCAACAGCTTAACGAAGATGCTCGTCGCGATTAGTTCTAACTTCGTTCCTGACGTCACGGTATTATCTAATCTGGCAACATCCTCGCAGGTGAATTCAGTCGATGTTGCTATTACGCGTTGCTCACCGGAGACTTTGAAATTTCCCTTTAACCTCCTGAACGTTACGGCAAATAGCTGCGATTCGTAACTTAACCTAATTGTTGCTTAACCCTCTCCGAACTTGCTGCTTGATTTAATACCATTTCGAATTAATATCTTTTAGTTCGATCTATAATGGTTGTTTGAATATAAACTTATGAGGATTGTAATTATTCGTGGATCATTTAAATGCAATTTTTAAAAATTCTTTTCTGTTTTATGAGGGCTGTTTTAAAATATTTTTCAAAATTGTTTTTAACAACTAAAAGCAGCAAATTTTATAAAAATTGTACAAATACCTAGCTTTCAAAAATTGTCACATCAAATTTTGTGATATAATGTCCTGTAGATCAAACATTGGCCATGACTGTTGTAATTATTCGTGGATCATTTAAATGCAATTTTTTAAAATTCTTTTCTGTTTTATGAAGGCTGTTTTAAAATATTTTTCAAAATTGTTTTTAACATCTAAAAGCAGCAAATTTTATAAAAATTGTACAAATATCTTGCTTTCACAAATTGTCACATCAAATTTTGTAATATAATTTCCTATAAATCAGAAACACAAATATCGTTCACATTTTCAATCGTACGGTTATTTTTTCTCGACGCGACAGCAATAACAGCCAACAAACAAATGTCAATAAACGTATTTGTTCAACATCGATAAACACCAATAACAATCGTACAATAAACTAGAAATATTGAAAAATCGAGAACGTATTATCCAATTGATCTTCAATGAATAAAAATTCGTTCACACGGAACGCATTCGAATAGAAAGTCTAAAATAAAACAAACACAGGGGTCCCTTCATCATCTCCGTGTCCTGGATTCCGCCCGGAGGAGTCTCACCCCATTCTCTTCGCATTTTATCCCGGCTCTCCTCGTACGCTTTTCAATATCGCGGTGTATCGTGGTAAATGAGCCGGAAACGCCAAGTAATAAGCTCAACGAAGCCAAAACGATGAATACACATCGGTCTGTGGATCCCGCTGGAGATGAACGTCGAATAGCTATAAGGGAACCGATCGTAATCATTTATCGAGGCGCATCGAAGAAAGTCGGAGGAAAAATCATTTCCGCTGCACTCGGGAATGATAGGTTCAATAAAAAAAGAAACTCGAACATTTCGACGTACAAGCGAATGTAGGTTTCCTGGGGAAAATATGCCAACTAACGATCTTTCATTCATTTTCAGATTTCTGGAATTGGGGGTTGAAGGTTCAGGGTTCAACATTCGGGGTCATGGAAACTTGGGAATATTGGGAGGTAGGGGGATTTGTATATAGGGGAATCAAGGGATTTAGAGAGCTGGAAAGTGGGGATGTAGTTTGGAGACTTCGAAATTTGGAGATTCAAGAATTTGGGGATTTGGGGGTTGAAGGTTCAGGGTTGAACTTTTGGACTTATAGCAGTTTGGGGATATTGGGAGATAGGGAGATTTATGTATAGGGGAATCTGGGGATTTTGAGAGTTGGAAAGTGGGGATGTAGTTTGGAGACTTCGAAATTTGGAGATTCAAGAATTTGGGGATTTGGGGGTTGAAGGTTCAGGGTTGAACTTTTGGACTTATAGCAGTTTGGGGATATTGGGAGATAGAGAGATTTATGTATAGGGGAATCCGGGGATTTTGAGAGTTGGAAAGTGGGGATGTAGTTTGGAGACTTAGAAATTTGGAGATTTAAGAATTTGGGGATTATGGAGTTTGAGGATTTGAAAATTTCTAAATCTTGAATTTGTGGATTCTGGAACTTACAAATAAGGAATTCTACGACTTAACTATTTGAAAATTTAGGAACCCATCAATTTACAAATTTGAATACACAGAAGCTCAAAAGCATGAAAATTCAAAACCCCAAAATGAAAATGAAAAAATTTCCAAGTTCGAACAATCAAATATTTCACCCCTAAAATTGAGGAATGTAAACTACTTGCAAAGTCCTACAAATTTATAACAGTTTCCCAGAATTCCCAAAGTGGTAATAACTAATTACCTACTAATCTCCGCAAACCTCCGCAATAATTAATATTTACCTTCACTGTAGTTAAAATACTTAACCCAAATTCCATCAGAAGTAGTTTGCGGAGTTTCTATATATCGCAGTATCATTATAAACCCAGCGTCAGTTTTTCAAATATTTACGGACAAATTAGTCCGAGCAAACCCAACAGTAGATTCGTCACGAACGATGCATAGTGTCCATCACGAAATAGCCACTTGAAAAGAGGATCACGCAGGTTGATCAACGGCAAACAATCGTTAGTCGCAACATTTTCGATGAACCGAGTCGCGATCGCGTCTATCTATTGTGGCATGGTTTGCATCGCGTTATACCGCGGTCCCAAATTATTTGCAGTAACTCGTCAACAATTGTCACCGGTTGAACACAGCCACGAGTTAAGCCAATTCAACTCGTCGAAAGTATACGCAAACAACGCGAGGCTGGACAAAATGGAGGAGAGGGAGCGCATAAACCGTTTCCCGTGTACTTTTTCTACGTCCATACCTGTGGAATTCATTCGGAACGTCGCGTCCAGCTAGCCAGGATCATTAGAATAAAAGCTTTTTCCTGTTCGATTTGCATAAACGTGATTTTCCTGGCAACTTTTGTCGCTGCTCGACTGAAGATAAATAAATCATAACGGTGGCTCTTCGGCTTCCAGAGTTTCTGCACATTTTATTTTCCCTGCTAAATAGGCTTCTTTTTGGTTAGGGTACAGCTTCTATTTTATATGTATATTTTCATCTAGATATGGTTTTTGAAATTTGGAAAGTTTTAGATGTCTTTTGCTTCTGTTTTAGCAAATTTAAAATTTGTTCATTTACTGTGTTTCAACAATTTTATACATTTTGTTTATCGACATACTTATCCATCTTGCAAATGAAACCTAGGCGTTAACCCTAAAACCTCATAAAAACTTTGCGAATAAAAAGAAGCGTCAAAGAGTTACCCGACAATAGTACGATAAAATGGCGGTTTCAATTTCATCTAAATCGAGAATCTCCATTGAATATCTAAAAGAGCATCGAACGATAACGAGCACAGAAAGAAAACAAAGAAAACACGAAAGGGGATAGAAAATGGCAGAAGAATGGAGAACCGAAGTTGGTGAAAGCGTCGTTCGTCCCTAGTGATTTTACGAAGCGCGGGGCAGTTGCTCTTCTATATCCAAAGATATAAAACCCATCGTTCCGCTACCATTCTGCTTGCACACCTTTTCCCATTTTTCTTCTTTTTTTCCTTTCTATAGCTGCGTTCTTGCCTGACAAACTTATGTCTGCAATAGCTATTCTATAAATAAATTCGCAAGCTTCTCCGGAGGACGTACCTTGGGGATATAAGGGAAGAAATTGAGAAAAATCGCGGTGTGTATCGTAGCGTATCGATAAAGTAATTACCACAGGCGGAGCTTTCATTAGCAGGCTGCCGATATCGGTGCCTCGTGCTTAAAGAGAACTGGTGCGTCCACGTGGCTGTGTTCGAATCGATATCACTCACTAAATGTTATCCGTTTGATTACTTTAGTTATTTTATTTATGAAACGGGAAATGTTAGAAATTACAGCTTCTATAGGTAACAGCAACTGAGGTGAGGTCTTGCTGAGGTCTTCCTAACCTCAAAAATTTGTGAATAGCCTTCACATTCAAATTAATCCAGAAGTTCCACAACTACAAGTCACAGGCGATATCACAAGAGATTTTGATAAATACACATTTCACAGGAAATGTCAGAAATCAGCTTCAATTCGATGTACTCTTCCTAACCTCAAAAATGTCTGAATCTTCAGATTCAAATTAATCCTGAAGTTCCACAACTACAAGTCACAGGCGATGTCACAAAAGATTTTGATAAACACACATTTCACAGGAAATGTTAGAAATCAGCTTCAATTCGATGTACTCTTCCTAACCTCAAAAATGTTTGAATCTTCAGATTCAAATTAATTCAGAAGTTCCACAACTACAAGTCACAGGCGATATCACAAGAGATTTTGATAAACACACATTTCACAGGAAATGTTAGAAATCAGCTTCAATTCGATGTACTCTTCCTAACCTCAAATATGTCTAAATCTTTAGATCCAAATTAATCCAGAAGTTCCATAGGCGTAACAAAAGATTTTGATAAACAGAGTAGCATTGTTACAAAGATAAGTGAAATATTGTTGACCTAAGAGCGCACATGTGTATCACAGGATGTGGCGGGAGTTGGGGCATCGAAGCTTATTAGAGCAGCCATAATATTTGAGCAATTTTCGAACAGCGACTCGCGAGTTTCGTCGGGCAAGTTTGAAGCAGCAAACTCTAGCGGGGCAGCAGCGCGTCGGTCGAGAATTATGCAAGTTTCTAACCCCAGATTAGGGATTCGCGATGTATCTAATAGCATTATTAGGGTCGTTGGTAGGAAGTGGTGCGCGCTTCTCGAGAGTGGTTGATCCCATGGAAGCACTAAATTTCTAGCTTATAATGCAAGCTAACTGAGGCAGCGGAGAGGGAGACGTTGTTGCTTCCTTGTGTTTCATCCTAGCGCCCATCCCTGTTTCCAACACCCCCCGTTTATCCCTTCGGCTCTGTCTTTCGCTCTAACTTCCACCCCCTATTTGGCCGCGATACCAGAATGACCCCCTACGGTTGCAACGAATAGGAACGCCTTAGCCGTCATATCGTGCTTTCTGTGCAAAAGCGTTCGTTTGTTCCAGTTCGCGTGCAAGCATTAATTAGTATTTCGTGGCCCACTGTGAAATTCTGCCGCACAAATCCGTGTGTACAAAGTATTTAATTAACCTGTCACACCATCAACGAATGCTAAACGCATTGTCTAAAATTTTAGGCGTCGCTAACAATGCTCGCGATTAATACGGAAGTTTCGGGAAAATGGGGAATCGCGTTTCAAACGCTTTTGTCAAGTGTTCAGATGCAATTATAGGTTAGCTTGCAGCGAACATTTGGCTTGTGTTACAAACATTTTGTGTTAAATTTTCTAGTTTAGAATGGGGGACATTTCAGGACATTTATATTAAATTAGGGGATTATTTACAGGAGCATGAAGGAAACTTTAGATCTAAAGAAACGTAAGCCTAGAGAAAATCCTACATCTAAAGTCCACCTTCAGGTGTACAAATTCACATCTACAACGTATGCGAAACATTTACAGAAACCCAAAATCTGGGGAAAGTTACTAATTTAAATATATTAATCGAAATATGGTTAAATATGATTCAAGTCAGTTAATTTGTACGTCAGATATTTCATCGCCGAACCAACTCGACCCACCTAACAACGCTGTCCGAATGTTCAGTGAAGCAAGAAATTACCTAGAATAGCAACGCTTTCGGGGGATTCGAATCGTCACGGAAGTTCACCCAATAATCGAGGAGCCAGACTCAGGACGGGCATAACGAGAATCCAATAGACCAGCTACGAACACGCTTTGACGTAACGGCTTCGTTTAGAACGTGGATCAATTCGATGATCCGACTGATGGAGGTCAAAACGAAGGGGCCTGGTACAACGCTGAAAATTTGTAGAATTTATCGACGGAATGAAACGTTAGGTGCAGAAGTTACTGCATCTTGTTGCACCATTTGTTGAAAGCTTCAGCTATAAACTGTGATCAAAGATCGAGCATTGTTTCACTTTGACTGCTATTTTCTCGATTCTACAAACTTTCTGGAACGAGTAAATACGACTGTTCAACAAGTAACAAGGCAAGCTGGAGCACTGTCGGAATTAAATGTAATAGATGTTTTTTGTTAATTAATTTTGATGTGTATTATATGCTTTTTTCATGAAGTTCGATGAGAAGTTATTATAGAAAATGTACTTAGTTAGTTATTCATTTTATGGTGGATGTATGTGGAGGTATAATGAAGCAAGGTCTTGTAAAATGTCTGATGAAACTGTTAATAAATTGGTGATGTTTAACATGTTAGAAATGGTTGCTACTTTAATATCTTTGTATGTATGGACTTTATCAGATAACGTTTTTAATGATATTTTAACAGAGGGTACAAATCTATCTGGACATCTTTTTGCAGCTTCAACATACATACACATATGTGTAGACACATATACATACATACACATATGAGACATGTAATAGGACTTCTCTTTATGTGGTCCACTTTAAAAGTCTCTTCATAAACCAGGTTCCACATCAACAAGACAAAAACAAGTCTCCAACAATTGATTATAGCTAACATGAATTATAAAAATACATAATTTACATGTGTCACATACTCGAAGCTGTCATGAAAATTTCACGAAAGTCCTCCAATCAGATTTCAGTCTTCCAAAATAGATTTAATTCATCTAATTAGTATTTGCATTACTCAACTACTCTCCAAACCTCAATATTAAGCCAGCTTAAATAAGATTAAACAAGGTAGAACAATAACGAGAAAAAGAAAAGAATAGGATTAGAAGAATGAGTAGGCCAGCGATAGTGGAGACAAGCCATCCTTGAAATCAAGTTACCCGAGTCTGGAATGCAGAACATGGCCGTGTCTGTTAAATCAAAACTTTCCGCACGGGATGTGTCCAAGAAACCGGAAGCTGGCTGATTTTCCCTCTTGCTCTCACCCTTAAGATTTCGTCGTTCCTTTCCACCTTCCGTGGCGCAGTTGGACGAGTTCCTACGTCGAATTTCGAGCCAACCAGCCAGCGAGACGAAAGTGACATAGAAAGCGAAGAAGCAGCCAGAGAAGTTTGGAAACGGTCTGTTGGCTGGTTACCCTCGACGTTTGCTACCGTCTCGCCGAATAAACGGCGATAACACGACAGAGCTCTGCTTTCTTCGTTATGTTCATTGGTGGTTTTCCCTAGGGAAAAACGGTCGTTGAGCGGGGTGTACAGACCTTTGGGGTTTCGAGGTTGGTGGATTTTAGAAATTGGCGAAATTGAAGATTTGGGAATTCGCTAATTTGGTTAACTGAGCATTTCTTGACAACATTTGAATGAGAATTGTAAGAATTTGAATGTGGAAATTTTGGGAGTTTGGGGATTTTTAAATTTCAGGTTAAGAAGTATGGAACTTTGCCGATTTGCAAGTTTTAGAAATTTGGAAATATAGAAGTTTGAAGATTTGAGAATTTGTGGATTGGGAAATTAAGTTTGAGAAATTGAGGATTTGAAATGTGGAAGTTTGGACATTTAGGAATCGATTTAAGAACCAATTTGGGAAACTGAGGATCTGGGAATTTGTGGACGCAGGAAGTTAAATTTGAAGATTTTTGAGAATGACACTGAAATAATTAAAAGTTCAGAAAAGTAAGCAAGAAAAAGTTATCGAGTTGTTTAAAAGAGGCGCGTTTTAGATCAAACATCGAAGAATCGAAATTTTATTTGCCGGAAATTGGTGTTGATTTATTTCATAACTTTTTGCGCTCCTCTGGAACAATATTTTTATTCCTCCGTTCGCTCTCCCGAATACATGCTGTTTATTTTCTCAGAAAAAACATTCATTCGAGTTTTAGCTTCGATTTATTCATACAATGTTGCGTAGTTTGCTGTCTCTCTTGTATCATCACGGCGAATGAATGCAATTACGGGGAAACAAATATTTATTTCGAACAATGTCGTTGAATTAATCAGCGATACCGTTGCCTCGTTCCTCGGATATTCAGTTTCTCGTCGTTCTTTTGCCTCCATCGAGATCACGCTCTGCTTTCCTAAGTTTTCTCTTGCCCCAGGCATGAATAAGTGGACGAGATCGAAGAAACTTTCCTAGCGGAGCTGCCTCTGCTTGATTGAGATTCCTCGTCGTATTAATCCGTCCTGGACGATCCCACGGAAACCAGAAACGATTACATCCCCCACCGAACATTTATTAATTACCGCATTACAGACTTTCCACCCTTTCGTTATTTAATGGAATGTATAATCTTAACGAGAAAGGAGGGTTGTTTTAATCCCTAATTACCGTCCCCTCTATTTTTATCGATCATTGATGCTATTATTTTTACGATATGGTGTTGGATTTTTTTAAGTAACGCGTAATTGGGGATGGAAAGGGTTTTTAAAAAAATATTGCAAGATAGAGTTTTGATAGAAAAATTCTTTCGAGGGAATTAATTTTTAGAATTTTGGTGGGGTGGAAATTTGGGAGTTTAGATTTTGGGAATGTAGAAGTTTTGAAATTTAGAAATTTGGAAATTTGGGAATTGGACAATGTGGGAATTGGACAATATGGAAATTGGACAATGTAGGAATTGGACAATGTGGGGATTGGACAATATGGAAATTGGATAATGTGGTAATTGGCTAATGTGGGAATTGGACAATGCAGGAATTGGGGAATATGGTAATTGGAGAATGTAGGATGTGGGAAATGTTAGGATTTGGGAAATGTGGGATTTAGGAAATGTGGAATTTGGGAAATGTGGGAATTGAGGAATGTGGGAATTGGATATTGTGGAATTGGGGAACGTGGGAATTGGTGAATGTGGGAACTGGGGAATGTGGGAATTGGGGAATGTGGGAATTGAACAATGTGGGAATTGGAGGATGTGGAATTGGGGAATGTGAGAATTGGGGGATGTGAAATTGGAGAATGTGGAATTGGGAAATGTGAGAATTGGGGGATGTGGGAATTGGGGAATGTGGGAATTGGGGAATGTGGGAATTTGGGAATGTGGGAATTGGGGAATGTGGAAATTGGAAAATATGGGAATTAGGAAATGTGGGAATTGGCAAATGTAGGAATTGGGGGACGTGAGAATTGGGGAATGTGAGAATGTGAATACATGAAAAAGGAATTTATGACATTCAAAATGTAGAACTCCTTTCACACCTCACTCTCCATATATTGCCAATTCCCACACCACCTCCTGCAATATAACAAAACCTTCTAATCCTGCAATCTCTACAATATCCTATCAAACCTATCCCCCAAATCAAATCTACATTTCCCCTAATTACAATAATCGAACAATTCAATGAAACCGATTAAACGCACGTGATTTAATAAAACCTCCATAAATTATACCGTTTCCGTGAAGATATTCTCGAATTACAGTTTCCTCGGTATTTCATTTCGTACCGTTTATATCTCAATTATCGCATCGACTGACCCAAATTACTTTTCACGTCACCTAAATCAAAATCGAAAGCCGTGTATCGTTGAAACAACGGACTCGCATTCAGCCGTGGTTAGCGCGTATTGCAATAGTTACGTCGGCGAACACGATCGTTTATCAACGACGATACGATAGATCCACGAATATCTGATTAAACAAAATGTTCCATCGATCAAGTTGGAATTTATATGCTCCGAATATCGCTGCAGGCGGGAATACCTTAATGGCAGCTTCACTATCCAGGGAGAATTTCAAACTCATCTATCGACGATACTTCTACCATTTTTTTTCATCAATTTCATTTTTTTATGCACTCTCTTATTATATATTTTATGTTATATATGTATATGTACTTTATATTTTATAATTATGTATATACAATATATTTTACAATATGTATACATGTATTATATTCTATAATTATTTATATACAATATATTTTATAATTATGTGCATACAATATATTTTACAATATATATGTACATACATTATATTTTATAATTATATACATGCAATATATTTTACAATATATGTACATGCATTATATTTTATAAACATGTACATACAATATATTTTAAAATCATGAACATAATATATATTATAAAATGTATTACATTATAATATATTTGAATTTACCCTACGATTAAATCTTGAATTCAGTGCCATTTACATTTTATACTAAACATGTCTAAATTCAAAACATGTCTAACATATCAAGTTTCTTTATTTATTAAAAAATTGCAGCAGTGTTTATTAGGCTCTGATTGACTGACTCATATAGAACAACAATAAAATGTTTCACTATCTAATACCTTTACGAATATTGCTCAAGTACCCGTATAACGTACTCAGACAATATGGCGAATCCTCAAACTTCCCCGTAAGCTTTCGGAGACATTGTCCGGTGTAATAACTTATCAGATCAACAGCAGTTGTTACTTTATTCCAGACGAACGCTTTGGAAGTTCACGCGAAGCATAGTTGGCTCGTTATCCCCGGCTAATTTCGCGGCCGGAAATCCGTCGGAGCTTGAAACTCGAGCAAAGTATTCGCGGAAAACAAATAACGTAAGGAGATACGGCAAAGAATCCAGTTGTTGTCGGCCAAGTCAAACAGATTCAACCGTCTGCCGCTACAACGATTTATTCTACTTACAATTTCAGCTGCCCTCTTTTCCTTTTCTTTTTAATTTAATTCATCGACCGTAGAATTTCAAGGAAAAAGGGAAAAGTTGCCGGATGCGCGGAAAGTTGTGAAAATAGTTTCCATTGGTTTATACCCCCGCCTTCATCGGCTGCCTCTACGATGCTCTCTGTTAACTCGAGATTCGAAAACTTCCGTTTCTTCGTTGTTCGAGATGAAATATCGGGGCGAATACTGGGCTGTGTAATGTTCGATCCAACTGCAATTCGTTCGGGAATATAAAATTGAAAATTATTAGTGGATCATAATTTTTGTTGGTTGCATAGTTTTTTTTTGGATTTACACTTTGATCTAATTCCATAGATCTAGTTTTCGTAGGAGCTTCACAAGTTTAGGCAAAATTAATACTTTTAGATGAGAAAGCATAAACTTGATAAACTTTCTAACTCAATAGTGAAACTCTAACCTCATTTTGTAAAAATGTATCCTTATTTACTATAGATCGAACACTTCATGTATTATGGCCATATTGTAATTCTACAACAGCCATTATTAAACACTTACATTTAAATTAAAAATACAGTAAAAGAAATACATAAATAAATAAACATTGACGATACTAGTTAACTAAACTAACTATTCACTCCAACAAAATAAACATTTCAATAAATAAATAGCAAAGAGAATTAGTAAAATGTGAAATCTGCGGGCGACCATTTTGACTGACTGGTTCTAGCGCCAGTTCATTAATTGCAAATGGCGGACAGTCGAAGCAACCAGTGAAGAGCTACAACTGGCACCGGGCCACGTTTAATGAATTCAAGATTTCGGTGACTTTTTATGATCGTCCCCGATCGACTTCGTTAATATAAAAGAATTGGAGAGTGCTGCGAATAAATTCGTCCTAACGACCGACGGGAGTGTCACTTGCTGGAAACGACGACGGTCGAATCGATGACGTGCCATTTGAGCAACCTGCGAGTCCTTTAGTGACACCATCGAATCGAACACTCGGCATTCGAGTGGCTTTCTTCAGCTTCCAATGTTCTGTTGCCATTATTTCTATCTGCAGCTTTGAATGTCTTGATAATCCTTGGACCTCTGAGATTATTGTACACAAAATAATTTGATGAGTAGTAGATGTAGTGGGTAAAATAATCAACTCAATTTGTAAAAAGATATAATATTATTATACATATGTATAATACGGAATGTATAGTATACTAAAGGGAATAATTTAGAATTTTTGTTTTATAAAATACTTGTAAAATACATTGCAGTTCTATTCGTTATAAACATTATAAGGACATACCACCAATGATAATGCATCTTTCTAGTTTCTACAATTAATACCAAATTTTTTATTTTACAAAAATATACCGACTGCAACAGAGTAGTCTTGACGTATATATACGTCGAACATAATTAACTGTCTAAAAAATACCTATACAACAGCAATTTTACAATTTCACAATAAAACTAGTAAGAAGTGACCTAAAGTTCTGAATAGAACAGAAGTTAAAAATGTAGAGTAATGCACGTAGCTGTTAGATTTTTCGTAGAAAAACGAGTCAATAACTAGGAATAATTTGTTAAGGTAGTTCATTTATGAAGATCGATACGCGACCAAGTGTCGCGTATCTTCCTATAAACTAGTAGTTCCACTTACTTCAAAGAGAATTCAGAATGCGCTAACTTTGGAATTTAAATCTTTCATTAAGATTTTCTTGGTAGAACATATGGTGCTTGTTTTATTGTTGTGGCAGATCGATGATGTGCAGATTAAGTGTGTGACGAGCACCTGGAAATAAATGCATGTCTGAGGAGAATCTAGAGATAATTCTCGAATTCCAGGACTAGTTATGGATTTCAAATTTTTTTTATTTTTAAAATTTCAGATTTTCCAATTCTCAGATTCCTAAATTCCCAAATTCTCTTTTCAAATTCCTAAATTACCAAATTCCCAAATTTTTATCACCCAAACCTACACCCAAAAACCCTCAACATTTACCTAAAACACAGTAAAATAACATCATCCACATTTTCCCCGTAGCCACACAATTCAAAAAATTCAGCCCACGCCCTAGCAGAGTACGTTCGAGTTATTCGCTGCGTCGCGCATTGTGCCTCCGCGGAATGTTTATTAGATTGAAGCTCGCAGTCGCAACGAAGCAATATACATGGATGTTTTATCGGTAACAGGCTCGGTGCTCGTATACGCGTCTTTTGAGCAGAGCCGGCGCTTTAACGGCAGCCTGAGCCGTGCTTTTCGAAGTATTTATACACGCACGGCAAGCTCAAAGCGCAGTCTGTGCGATCTCACACAGACCGTGGGCTTTTTCATACCTTTCTCGAAAAGCCATTCGAGTGAGACGATGCTGTAACGAGTGCACAAACCAACCCTCCGACGCCTCCATTCCTTGCAGCAACCTTCTTTTCGTCGACCTTCCGTCGCCTTTACATTTATTTGCCGTCTCTGATTCGCCGGTTCACACACGCCAGAAAACATACTTCTCTTTATCCATCTACGATACTCGAGAGAGATTCAACATCGATTTGCATTAGCTGCTTCTTCGATATTATTTGTTATAGATTTTTTATGGTTGATGGAGTACTGGTTAGGTTAAGGTACTTGGAGTTTTTAGGTTAGGTTTGTGAAATTGTTAGGTCGATTTTATTTTCGGATACAGAGATGTGATTGCAAGTTGATTAAAATGGAAATTGTATCGCAACGTAGGTTTTCTTTGAACAGCAATTTTATGGCTTCAGATTTTTATATTTCGAAATTTTCAGTGTTTCATTTCGTTTACAGACATTTCTGTATTTTTGCATTTATAAATCCTGAAATTTCAAGTGCTTCATATTAAAAAATTTCCGTGTTGCAAAATTCACAAACTATCTTATATTCGAGTCTCTAAATTTCAAACCAATTAATACTACATTTGTTCATCCTTATTTAACAAATATACTCAGAGAGAGTCAGACTTGCTTTTGACCTCAAAAGTGAAACTTGAACAATTTTGTATAAATTTGAAATTTGTAGTATTTGTACTATTAATATCACACTTGTCTTATTTAGTAGACCTGTTCAGAAGATGTCAGACTTGCTTTTGACCTCCAAATAGAAATTCGAACAAATTTGTATAAATTTGAAACTTGAACAAATTTGTATAAATTTGAAACTTGAACAAATTTGTATAAATTTGAAACTTGAACAAATTTGCATAAATTTGAAATTCGTAGTATTTGCAATATTAATAGACCTGCTTAAGTAGAGTGAAACTTGCTTTTGACCTCCAGAGTAAAATTTGAAAAAAATTAAAAATCTGTGCCTTGAAACTTTTTCGAGTGAGAGTATCGGACACATCCCGTCAGAGGCAGAAAACTGGGTACAAGTTTTTAAAAGTGTAGTCGGCTACCGTCGACGTACTTATTAAGACTTATTACGGTTCTCACGCGGCGAGCCAGTTACAGGCTCCTTTCCTCGACGAGAAAAGCTCCTTGGCGTTGCCACGCAGCACTCGCTTGGCGTAACCAGCCCGCTTAATTGTTATAAATTGCTCCATCGGTTCGCGAAATGATTTACCGGTTCGCCCCGCATAAATTGCAACAAAGACTTTCGTTAAGAGAGTGATTTACGGCTTCGCAACATCCTTCCAACGCGGTTCATGCTCGACGAGTATCCTTCTTCCCTTCTCTCGATACCCAGCTTCCCTCGCGGCTTTCCCGAGAATTATTATTCAATTTAATTCCCCGTGAACGCGAGCCTGAATATTTATTCCGTCGGAAGACGGCCTCGATTTATATTCTCTCCGTTTGCGGTACTTTGTAACGCGCCATAGAACACGTGTCACTCGTCGCTGCAGAGAAATCGATTAAACGGGATATGAAGTATTAGCTCGCGACTTTTATCGGCTACGCAATGGTACGCAATATACGACTCTCGATGTTTCTTTGTAGATTTCATTGTTCTTTGTGTTATGTCAGAATGCTGAAGTGATTTGTAATGCTTTCACCGATTTAGTTCTGCAACGTGGAGGTCTGAGTGATATGAACTATTAGGGATATGAAGAGTGTAGGTGTCTAGTTTTTGTTTTAACCCTTTGCACTATTTTGACAAGTCTGACGACGCACTCGTACCTCGGTCGTGATCAATTTTACTCAATTATAAATTTTCTAAAATCTTGACTTCGAAAGCGTAAAATTTCTAAATTCCCAAACTCGAAAAAATTAAAATCCCTACCTAACCTCGAAGACGTAAAATCTCTAAACTCCCAAACTTTAAAAAATTAAAATTCTGCATTCCTAACCTCAAAAGCATAAAATCTCTATATTCCTATGCATCGATCCATAAATTTCCTAAAATCCTAACCACCAAAATGTAAAATTCCTCTCCCAAACTTGAAAGAGTAAAATCTCCAAATTTCTAAATACCCAAATCGTAAACTTACCAATCCCAAAACCCTTCAACCTAAAATTTCTAATCACCCAACCTCTCCAAGCACAAAACCCATCAGTCGATCGATCGAATAGCAACGAAAGAATACGTCAATAATTTCGATAGCTTAAAGCACACAATAGCGTTTATATAACCAAGTATCGAGGCCAGGACGGGTGGAAGTCGTAGGATAAACGGGACCTGGACGAGCTTAATCTCGAAGATGTCTGGCATGAATCCCGAGATGGAGGTTTATTGCCTCGTAACGTACGTACGTACGGCTAGGCAGTCCGGTAACCTAACCCAACGGGAGAATTATACTCGGTCGAAACCTGAGATTTTCGAAAGCTCTGTCTGCCAGGTTTTTACGCTTTTCGCGAAGGAATCGCGTCGGATCGCGAATCACGATCGCGCGATCTTTCAATCCGTAGACCGTGAACGTAGCGAAAATCTCGGCAAAAACGAGCAAAACCATTAAAGTGGTACGTGCACCGCTGAAATTCCACGGTATCCTTTGCCCGGGATTTTCGTTCCTGCTTTTTTTACCGGGTTTCAGCGATTAGCATGCTTCATCGGAAGCCACTATTCATTATGTTCCATTCAGGAAGATTTCGGTTGGATTCCGATAATTTTCAGGATTATTCATTAAAGCGCCGCAAGGAGTACAATTTTTTGGGGTATTAAAATTTAATTATGATAAAGTTCAGTTATAAATTAAAATTTTTTAGGTTTAAATTGTTAAATATTATCAGGTCATTCATATCAATTTGGATTATTATTGGACACATTTAGTAAAGAAATTTTCATTAATTTTCTCTTATATGAAAGCTTAAATAATTTTGTTATACACTAAAATATAAGTCAAATCTTCTTCTGCAAGTCGAAGAATAATTTCAAAAATGGCTGACGTCAAAATGTTCCAGTCTCATATATTTTCTCTATATTATTAAACAATTTTTCACATACTACAAAATATGCAAAAATAAGCTCCTTAAAATACACTGTTCATCCTATTTTACTATTTTTAATTTATTTAAATTTGACAACAAAAGAAGGTATAAATATTATTCATGTATTTTAAGCTTGAAAGGCGACCTAACCTCAAAAATCGTACCGAGTAAAATTCACAGTCGATAAAAATGGTGGAAATTTAGTCGGTTGAACGCTCCTTGATTTTCTGCCGGCCGGAAGTTCTTTATTTGATCTTAACGCGTATCCTGCTCGTTAAGATGCAGACGGCCAACAAGTCGGGAATGAATCAGCCGGTTCGCTGAATCACCACGGAGCAACCGAAATTCCGGATGCGCCAATTACGTAGCCCGATAATGAAAGGAACTTTTGCCAAAAAGTGCATCGGCCGAATAATAGGCCACTTATTGTCTGACTTGGCGCCTTTAATATCTCTAATAGCGTGCCTGACGATGTACATGCACTCTTTATTATTTTCCTCTTCGATAAGCGATGCTTGGAAATGTATTTTATACTTCATTGTTCCTTCATAAAATGTAATAAGGTTTGTTTTTATTTGGTAGGAAGGAAATTAATATCTCGATCAACAGACATTATTTGTTTAAGAAAATTCAGAGGTAATTAAGAAATTTTTTAGTCATTTTTTATTAAGAAATTATAACATTATTTTACTTATACATACAGAAATTATTTTAAAAATATTTAGAAATCATTAAGAAATTTTTAAATCATTTTTTATTAAGAAATTATAAAATTATTTTACTTATACATACATAAATTATTTGTTTAAGGAAATTCAGAAATAATTAAGAAATTTTTAAATCATTTTTTATTAAGAAATTATAAAATTATTTTACTTATACATACAGAAATTATTTGTTTAAGGAAATTCAGAAATAATTAAGAATTTTTTAATCATTTTTTATTAAGAAATTATAAAATTATTTTACTTATACATACAGAAATTATTTGTTTAAGGAAATTCAGAAATAATTAAGAAATTTTCAAAGTCATTTCTTATTAAGAAATTATAAAATTATTTTACTTATCATTTTTTATTAGGAAATTGTTTTGAATAATAACAAAATTCTATGAGAAATTATTTGAGGACATATAAGAAATTTTAAAGTTATTTGAAAAATTGGAGACACATGTGAGTTTTTGGAAATAACATATGAGGTTTGAAAATAATTATTGTTGTACAAGTATATGTTCATACGAGTTGCTTCAGATGTTATATCATGGATTACATAATTTATTGAAAAACATTTATGAAAATACACGTTAATGCTTGTCAAAATAAAGAATAATTGTGTATATCAGTTTATATGTCCTTTAACAATTTATGCATCCTTAGTTGATTTATATTTTTGCCTCATTGTCAATATGAATATAAGTACGCATCGAGTAACTAGTAAATCTATTATTGAACAATAGTTACGAGTATAGAGGTTCAAAAGTAAAATTTCTGTCTGTATTGTTATTTCATAAGCTTCTTGAAACCATGAATTTTTACATATGATCAGTGAGTAAAAATCTCGATCATGATGTGTAGTAATGCGAATAACGTGGGAAAGGTATCTGGCTAGAGAAACGACACCACTATTTTGAGAGGTCGATTTTTGCTTTGGATGAAAGACGAGGGTGTCGTAATTACGATGACGAATCCAATTAGAGGAAATAGGTCCCCGGTGTCGAGTTAAGTACATCGAGAATCCACTAAAAGTGAGTATTCTCGTCAGGTATTCCGATTGGAATATCTAATCAGGAGTCTATGAGAGCCCCAGAGACGAGACCGCCAATTTAAATCGCCGCCAGGGTTTTCCTCGCCGGCGAACTCAACCACCTTCCCAATCGAATTGAAACTTAACCGTTCGTACTGGCTTTTCCATAGAGAACACCCCCGGAGGGTCGAATCCTCGTGGGGAGCCATATTTCTCACGTGATACCTTGCAATATTACTCGCGCGTGTGTTAAAAAGGGACGCGCAAACGGAGACGTTATCGGGTGGAGTCCAGATGTTAGCAACGATAGACTTGTAATTACAGAGCTCGGGAAAAAGTATATCCAGCCGGTTACGCCGTGTAAAAATCCACGATAGCTCTCTCCCTCGTCATTGCACACCCTCGACCGCGTCTAGACGCTTCGTGCGGTCGACTGTTGTTATCATGAACAGCAGATACGGCATACAGAGAGAATGACTCAACGGTTTGCACCGTGAGCCGTGCATGTTGTTACGTGTCCCGGACACGTTTCGTAGCATTGTGCAGCCTAGGATGACATATTGCTTTGCAACGCGAAAAAAAACTACCTTTGTACGAGTTTAAACGCGCCACGAGCGGTTTTGCCACCTACAATTGAAAAACCTGCTCGGTTCTTAACCTGTGACCTCGAAAATTAACGGGATCATTAGGGGTCTAAGTTTATACGCTCATAGGGGTACAGATCTTGCATTATGAGGATCTGGATATATCTCATAATGCATGTATAGATAATATCATATGTATATATGTATAAACATCTTAGGAATGTGAGGATGTGGCTATCTATCACATATGTCCACATGTGATTGTAAAAATCTATAGCGATGTACAGTTGTAGAATTCAGCGGATGTAGAAATCTCAGGACATGTAAATGTGAGGATGTAGATATCTGAGGACGTAGTGGTGTGATTGTAAAAATGTATAGTGACGTACAGTTGTAGAAACCTGTGGATGTAGAACCCTCAGGACATGTAAATATGAGGATGCAGGTATCTGAGGACATAACGTTGCAAAAATCTGTAGCGATCTCGAAATCTGAGAATACAGTACTTCCAGAATATAAAATAGTATTAATATAAGAAGCTCAGAAGTGCACAAATATAGAGTTATGGAAATTTGAAGATAACCTAAAAATGAAAATACCTGGGGACAAGATTCTAATAATGTAGAGATGCCTGATTTTAAATATTCAATTAGAATGTGATATAGTTATCTCCCGAGCGCGTTAAAGTAATTAATAAATGAATTATTTATCAGGTTTTAGGGATCGATTCGAGATTGTCACGCAGCAGGAGCAGTAATGGAAGGGTGAAGTTTGATCGGTACGATTAAACTTGACCCTTTCGCTACAAAGGGTGTGTACACCTCTGTACACGCCCTCTAAAAGTGGATAGTCATTTGGGGAAGGGGTGTATACACACACCTTCGAAAATGTATATTACTGACTGATATGCAAATTAGGTGAACAATAAAGGAACACAAAGGTTGATTAGTATTGGGTCTCTGATTAACTGCAATATTTCCTGAGGACGTATTATGGCTTTTCTTCGATTACGTTCCAGTCGTTCAAATTTATGCAACATCGATTGTATTCAGATATGCGATTCTGCAAGACTATGTTGATGGACGACGAATAAATTTGAAGTTACATTAATTGATTTATATAATTATTTTAGTCATTTTGAAGATGTGTTAACTTTTTCAATTTGACTTAAATTCAATTGTGCGTTCTTTCAAATAGCAAATAAAAATTGTTATGAAGTTATACTTGTATAAAAAAACAACTAGTTTAAGTGCTACTTAACATCATCAGCAATCGCATAGACAAATGATATGTCAGAATAAAGAGTTCATCAAAGCTAACAGTACGATAACACCTACTTCGTTAATGGTGTGATTTACGTTTCCCACAAATCGATAAAGCGCAAATAGATCGAATCAAAATAATGACACAGGAGCAAGCAGAGATTGCGTCTGCTTCGTGCAGGATGAATATTCTGACGTAGCCAAGCTGTCAGGTTTAGCACACAATCAAGCATTATCAGGCATGGTCAGACAGTAATTAATGGCTCGGCCTGGTCAAACAGTAATCAATAATGGTCACTCATAATCAGGTCAATGGTACGAAACCGCATCACTTAGATCAGATCTAAACGTTATATTAAATTCAGAGGTAAACATCAGCACCAAACACGCGGCACGCCTTTGTCGATCTAATTCAACACTGTGCTATTAATCATTTGTGGGATAATTGAGGATCAATTCTTTATTGATTAAAGGGAAAATTGGGATTATAATCTGACTGATGTTTTCAAGATAATTTCTATTCAATTTTATTTAATCTGTATAATCATTAATTGTCTGAGTTATCGTTTGATTCGGTTTGATGAAATCTTCTTTAATTAAAAATTAAATCACATTTGATGATTGTGTCATTTTTAACCATAAGTCAAGGGTTGATTTTATACTTCCAATTAAGAGTTACAAGTTTGAACTTTTATATCAAAAGTGCTCGTAATAGATTAAAATCTTTAATAGGTTAAAATCCTCCGCAAAATAAAAATTAATTTTATTCTCCAATTTCTCTAAATTAATTTTACTCTCCAATGTCTTCAAATTAATTTTCAAAATTGATTTCAAATATTACTGCAAGTTAATGTCACTAGAAGTTGAATCACCAATTAAATCGAAGATTCAGAATATTATCGTTCTCATAATTTTCTCTTGTATTTTTAGCGTCCATTCGTGCCCGCGAGTGCCCTCCGTTCCCTCCCGTGCCCTCCAGTTGCGCCGTGATAAACGATCGGCTCCTCGAGCAACCGTGAATCAGAAATTCTTCTTAAATCAAGGAAAACTCTCGGAAGGCAAAAAGTGTCGGTAACTTTTCGAATCTTCGCGTTTTTCCGAGACCGAACGAGGATCACCGAGAAAAACGGCGAGGGTGGAAGCGACGGCGATTAAAGTTACACTTCGACCTCTAACCTGAGCTCACCGTGGAATCTCTCTTCTGGCAGTTGCAGTCGGAAGCTTCTCGAAGCTCTTCTCGAAGCTCCGAATACGTAGAGCAACCGACGATCGTGCAACCGCTACGCCGAGAGCGCGGAACCTATTACTCGGCGAAAACTTACTTTTCCCGGGGAAATTACTTTCACGAAGTATCTTATTTCGTCGACGACACGAGGAGTCCCGGCTATGTCGTTCCTTTCCCATTTTCGAGCTTTTCCGTCGTTGAAACGACCAGCCGGGACCGACCGAAAAGATTTCGTCCCTCGCGCGAGCGTGACGACAGTATTTTCGGATGTTACTCGGGGTCGGATCAACCTCGACGACCCGTGTATCATCGCCCTGTAGCCATCCAATTGAAAGGGGACCACTGTTTGTGCGTCCATCAACGAACGATGTTCAACGGAATTAGATAAAGAGACTCTTTTCGGACAAATACAATAAGAGCTCATAATTTTACCCCTCGTTTTCTGCTACCCTTCGGAGTGTTCGCTGGGATGCGCACTGGATTTAGTCGATCGGAGGCAGTTGCTTGATTTTTACGATGAGTATTTTATTAGATTTGGGAATTATTTGGACTTTCAAGGTTTTGGTTTTGGTGGAGTTTTTGGGAAATATGGATTTGGGGATTTGGGAATTTGGGGATTTGGGGATTTGGGGATTTGAGGATTTGGGGATTTGAGGATTTGGGGACTTGGGGATTTAGGGATTTGGAGATTTGGAGATTTTGAGATTTGTGGATTTGGGGATTTGAGGATTTGGGGATTTGGGGATTTGGGGATTTGGGGATTTGGGGATTTGGGAATTTGAGGATTTGGCGAATTGGGGTTTTGGGAATTTGGGGATTTCAGAATTTGGAAATTTGAGGATTTGTCAATTTGAGAATTGAAGGATTTGGAGACTTGGGAATTTGGGAATTTGGAGATTTGTGGACTTGCAGACCCAGGGATCTGGTGATCTGGGGATCTAGGGATCTGGGGGTCTAGGGATTTGAGGACTTGAGAATATGGTAATTGTGGTGTATCAGAATTTGGGAATTTGGGAATTATGAAATTTGAGAATTTGGGATTTTGGAGATTTGAGGAATTGAGATGTTTTAAAATTGGGGAAATTGTCGAACTTCAGAAAATTTAGGAAATTTAGGAAATTTGGGAAATTCAGGAAATCTAAAAAGTTTAGGAATGTGAAGAAATTTAGAAAATTTAGGAAATTTAAAAAATTTTGAAGTGTCAGAAATTTGGAAAATTCCGGAAATTTCGGAATTTCAGTACATGAAAAAATAACGCCCCCACTAATCTAAATCTGCCCATCAAAATAAAATCCAAAGAACACGAAACACTTATTGACAGAGCTTACGCAAGAAAATTGAGGTGCTCACGCAGTTTATCGTACCGTTCGAACATTCTCCGCATATCCAATAATCGAACAGATTATAAAGCTTTCAGATTTCAATCTTCGGTATTTTATCCCCATACAAAAAAAATCTCTTGACGGTAACAGATTTCCGTCGTTGCTCGCAATTCTTTCCGTGAATTCTACGACGCGAATTCGAGCCTGTAATCCGATATTGGCAAATCCGGTTAAAACGAAAACAGTCACTTAATGCATCAAGTGGAACAGGCCGAACAGTTGTCCGACTCTCTGTAAATCCCAGAATCTGTATCACTGCTGCTCGTTCTGGCAGCAATAACCGAGACAAAATTTCCAACGAATTTTTCTCGTGATCATATTTCAACTCGTCGATTCTATCTAGCTTTTTTAATAGACGCGTAAAAGTTAATCGTAACATTACTCGTTGAATTTGACTGTTTGACTTTGAGTTCATAAAGTACTCTTCAGTGTCGTAAGTTTTTATTATTAACGATGACGTGCATAACGTGTATATTTGTTATATTCGTTGTCAGACATTTGTTGAAAGAAAAATTCTGTATATTATGAAAAATGTATTTTGCAGGTTATGTTGAAAGAGGTTGAAGATTTTAAGCAGCCGCCATTTTGTGATACGCAGTGTCTCACAACTCTGACATCTGTTCCTCAACATAACCTATAAAATCTACACTTTCAAACACTTCCAAAACATTCATAAACTAGTAACTACCTAAAAACACAATACTAAAATACTACCTTAACACTAAAACTACCAAACCGGTCAAAGCTGCACAAGTTTCTTATTATAAGGTACACATTTTATTAAAACACATTCCTTCAAATCAGCATTGATTTTCATCAAGATAAAGAATAAATGTGTGAACTAATTTATGTTTCATTTGTTTATTTATTTTTTAACTTCATTTTTAATTTCGAGTTAAGTACATATTAGGTTTAGTGTTAAATGACAACATATGCTTCGTTAAATAATGCATTTTATTGAATATTTACAAAAGTTCAATTTTCTGATGCGCCAGTTCTATCGAACAACATGTGGAATGGAACGTGGAATTAGGTCAAAATTTGGGTTAGATTGCTCTAATCAGGATACATTGACTTATACGGTTATCGTGGTCCCGCATAATGCTGTATAATGCAAAGCATTCGATCAATTGAGCGACGATATTTGTGCTTAATTATGCAAGTAAGCCTGGAATTCTCGGTTCGCCATCGGCAATCACTTTTCGGCCCCGACATTCGCGCGGATTACAGATTCCTAATCGTTGATCCAACTGGTGCGTTTCTGCGATCTGCACGTTCTGTTAATGATAATTAACGTACGGCATGATCAAACGATTTCCATCGAGCTGTTCGTTTAATCGATGATATTTCCATTTTCCTTTATGATACTGTTGGTGTATGTATTAGATAATCGCGTTAGCGTTCGATACGGGTGTGTTGAGGATTTTTTATATCGAATTGGGTTGTATATTTAAATATAGGGTTGGTGGGAGAAGTTGGGAATTTAGGGATTGGGTAATTCGTAACTTTGACATTTATAAATTGTAAGATTTGAGAAAGTAAAGCAATTTGGGAATTTTTAATGTTCCAACCCAAAGTCTCCAAATCCCCAAATCCATCAATATACCATAAAACATGAAAACACCATAAAATATAAAAATCCCGCTTTGCAAGAAATTTCCATAATATCCCAAGCTTGAACAAAGTGAACACAAAGGAATCGAAGAGTTGCATCTTGAATCCAGATCCCGCAAGTCATCGCGCGTATCGCACAAAAGCGAAGAACCATTCCTCGTCCATTTCTGTTTCACGCTATTCGAGCCGTGGACACAAGCGGGCAGAGTCGCGGGCAACCAAGGGGCGCGGAGAGAGACAAATAGGCAGGCAGAAAGCAAGCTATCGCGGCACGGTAATCCCAGGCGTGTTTTCTGGGTCGGTTGCACCCAGGATTGCGGTGGCCGGGGTGCATTGTCTCCGCGAAATACGGCCGCGGAAGAAACGAAAATTATGCCCATCCCCGTCCTCCGTCGCAGAAATGCTTTATTTCCTGTGCCGGCTGCTGTTTCCTCTTTCACGCGCTCCTCCTCTTTCCGTCCAACCGACCGGAGAGACTGCCGACGAGGTCATTTGCCTTTACGTGCAGTCATAAAGGTCCCAGACGTAACGCTGCCTCGTTCGCCCAGAGAACAGATCTTTCTCTCTGTCTTGTCTTCTCTTCGGGAACCGAGAGAACGATGGTACAACGAAACGACCGCGCAAACACCGGGAACAAAGACGAAGCGCGAACGGCAGAGGCGATCCGCGTTTTCAGGAAACAACCACCCTCGTCTCGAAACGGTTAAGACGTCGACTGATAGACGTCGACCAACTACCCAGGAAACGACGATGGAGCGCCGAGGATCAAACGAACAGTCGCGTGCCACGGGATCTTTACTCTTTTTCGGATGCCCCTAGTTTTGCTCTTCTTCCGGTTACTGACACTTCGGGCTTCTTCTTTTTTACACCCTTAGCACGGAATGGCACACTTTCAACGTTCTTCGAATTCCTGCATTTTCCCAGCTTCAACACTAAAACTACCAGAAAGGACCATTTTACAAGTTCTCCATTTTACCTTAATTTGTTAAGACTATTTCTTTAGAATCTCTAATCTTCATGAAAGTACAGAATTAACTCCTGGTCGTACCTTGACGAATCTCACTCCTGACACACTCACAGCTTTTTAACTTGAAATTTAGGTCTAATTACAATTTGTATAGTCAAGAATGCTGAATATAAAGTGCACCCAACATTTTACTTATCTTTGTATTTTTTTTTTAATATTTTTATTTTTAGAGTAAGTGTGCATACCGGTAGGTTTAGTGTTAAATTTTGAAATTCCTAACCTAATCTCCCTCAAAAAATATTTACTGTCCCACTAACTTTCACGCTACACCTTCGTTTTGCAACCATATCGCCGTACGCGTTTTCTCATTATAAGTTGCAATGCAGTCGAGTCCCGATCGATCGATAGCGACTACGAGTCCGTGGTAACGGGATTACCAGGGAAATTTAAGAATTAAGCGTGATTCCGTTCCGTATCGAGCTGACGCTCGTCAGGTTGAATTACGACCGGTAATACCCCTGCGGAGGTTAAAACTATTCCTCCAGCTGGAAATCGAATTTTTAGCGAGCCGGTGAAGTATCGAGGGTATTAATTAAAACTGCAAATTCTTGTTCGCGACCAGACGCGTCCGAGGATGATGGGAATGTGGCCAGGAGAGGACGAGGAATGATCGATAAGCGCACCAACTATCGACGATGTACGGTCAAAACAAAATGTTCGGTGAGCGAACCTTAATTTTAAATAAAAAACTGTGAACTTTTTCTAGCAATATCTGATAATTTTGTGTAACAGCTTTTCGAATATTGGTGGTATAATAAGGTTATATATGGTAATATCTATCTTTGGGTATTTTCTTCTGGTTAGCTTCTTTGTTATATCTTTGAAATTTCGAGGGGAAATTAAAAATTTGTCTTTAGGATGATTTATGTTTCTGTAGTTAAAAATTTCTAATTTATGAAATATTTAAGTTCATAAATACCCAGATTCTCAGATTCCTAAATTCCCGAATTCCCACATTGTCCAATTCCCACATTGTTCAATTCTTACATTGTCCAATCCCCACATTATCCAATCCCCATATTCCCCAATTCCCAAATCCCCAAATCGCCCAATTCATAGATTTCCAAACATTCACACGTCCAACTTCAACTGAATTCCCAAATTTTTAAATTGAACCCGAACATTTCCAAATCCGTCGTCAAATATCTAAATCGACGTCTATACTCCATCATTTATTCGGTCTCTCGATCCGTAGAAAGTCGCAGCCCGGGTCGATATCGAAAGAATTTCTAAGTTTTCTGCTCGGTCGGTCCAACGAGACCAAGTGCCAACATTGATCGTGACTGCGAGTCTCCCGTGCCGGTGCTTTTCTGAGCGAATTTTCAATATTTAGAAAGAAGCACGGCGAGAAGAGTCGGTAGCGAAATCACATAGTCCCCCCATCCCGATCCGGCGAATTCTACGAGCGTCCCCGTCCGTTTCCAGAGTCACTGTCTGTATTTTACCTACCGAAAAGAAAGCGATGGAAAAATCGTAAAGAGCCGAACTACGTCTGAACTTTCCACATTTTCTCGCGGAGCAGATGAAATGGTCGAAGGTTTAATTCGCGGAGGGACGAGATTTGTCCTGGGAACCGGTTACCGGAAATCGTCAGGTATCGACTCGAGCAGCGAATTTAATAATAGAAAAAGTTTCTCGTATTACGAATTTAACAAGAAACTCCGGTGCTCTCTAAAGTTTCCCATCTTCCGTTGTTCGGTTTCGTTCGATCGGGAGTCCATGTCAACCGGTGGACTTCTACGGGGAAGTCGATATGTGAACGCGTTCGAGAGCTTTGAACGTAAGTTGATCTTCTCCGGTTTCCCTTCCGATCAAATCGTTTAATTAATAGAATCTTATAAGAGCTGTTACCTCTTTGTCTGATATTGAATGAGACTCTATTGGCTTCTTCATTATAATAGTAATTATCGTTGAACGCTTTCAGTTTTCAGAAAACGGAGGATAGAGTCGTCAATATTTACCCTCCTTCTAGAGCAGTTCTGTAACTTCCATTCTCGAACAAAAACCGTTTTGTTTTCTTTCATTTTACTGTGTATTCAGTACTTTCCGGAAATTGTGATTTTTCGCGAAATGACTTATGAATTCATCAATTTTAATTTCAATTATTAAGCAAGGATAGTAACATTAATTCTGTTGCGAATTCACGGTTGCATTTGATGCTGAATGAATAAAAATTCAGTGGGTTGAAACGAGGCTAGGTAAAAAAATGTAGGATCATTCGCGTGTGCAGAATAATTCAGAAACATGAAATGGCTACTATATTCATAGTCACTGTGTACTGTTTTACGAACCAAACATGATTAAATGTCCCAACAATATGTAGAGTTTTTCCAATCTTCTTTCCAGAGGTATATTTGAAATTTCAATGGGAATCAGAATTCTCCACCTAACGTTGCACTGCGTCATCGAGGGAATTCATTATTAAATTGAATAATTCTCCGATGAACCGTACAGATCAGCGAACGAGCTTTCAGTTTACCAAAGTTTCTCGATAGATCCTATCACAAATCTTGCCATAGTTCGACGTCGATGTTCTCATCAAATTTCCAGCTTGTCGATGCAGAATTTCGCTTCTATTTTATACGGAATCGCACTTGGATACTCTCCGTGATTCTAAAGAAGGCGTATGGATCTGATTCGCGAGTGTATTCATTCTATAAATAAATTTGTACAACCATCGAATATTACTGAATTTTATTTTATTAAACTTCTGTTAAAAATTCCAACACGATCTGCTCTCAAATTAAATTCCAAATGTGTCACCAAGTATATTACCCTAATTACAACTGGTAACTGTACCACGAGACAAAAAAGAATTAAAAGTGAAAATTAAAGTGCATTCTTTTCATCTCTGAACAATATGTACATTTTTGTACCTGCACTTATACGCGTTCGAACAGTTTACGGGATTCCTAAGCGAAATATTATACGGTAGCGGAAAACAGCCGCGGGACAGCCGGATATGCGCGGCCAGGTCTGTGTTTTATTGCCGGCACGCTTGGATAAATATGCGGACGCCTGTGCCACGACCTTCTACTCGGCCGTAAAAATGATAAAGAAGGGTATCGGCTGCCGGGACAGGCTGAAATGTAGGAATACATATGGAAACGTCCCGTCGCGACCCTTTCTATGTCCGAAATCAATGCCAGAAATCCATTTCGTCTGTCGCGAGCGTTTTCAAAGATGTTATCGCGTAGTTTCCCTCGCGAACTATCTGTTTTTTGGCCGCTTTCGTCAACGGATTCATGGATTTCATATTTTTCAAGCATAAATTATTTTAAATTTGAAGGGTTTTATGGGACGTATGGGGTGAATTTAGGGGTTCTCGTTATATTGCCGAATTGTTCCGAAATGGGGTTTATGAATTTGGGGAATCGGGGAGGTTGGGGATTTGGGGAATCGGGGAGGTTGAGGATTTGGGGAATTTGGGATTTGGGGAATTTGGAATTTGGGGTATTTGGAATTTGGGATTTGGGGTATTTGGGATTTGGGGAATTTGGGATTTGGGGTATTTGGAATTTGGGGAGTTTGGGATTTGGGGTATTTGGAATTTGGGGTATTTGGGATTTGGGGAATTTGGGATTTGGGGAATTTGGAATTTGGGGTATTTGGAATTTGGGATTTGGGGTATTTGGGATTTGGGGAATTTGGGATTTGGGGTATTTGGAATTTGGGGAATTTGGGATTTGGGGTATTTGGAATTTGGGGTATTTGGGATTTGGGGAATTTGGAATTTGGGGAATTTGGGATTTGGGGTATTTGGGATTTTGGGAATTTGGGATTTGGGGTATTTGGAATTTGGGGAATTTGGGATTTGGGGTATTTGGAATTTGGGGTATTTGGGATTTGTGGAATTTGGGATTTGGAGAATTTGAGATCTAGAGAATTTGGAATTTGGGAAATTTGAGATCTATAAAATTTAAATAAATTAAAAAGTCCATAAATTCCCTCTCCCCATCTATCACTCACCCCCACAATAATTCCCCAAAACTAACATTCTCTTTATCTACTTTCAGACCAAATCACCAAAGATGTACTGAAACTCCACCAGTTCCCGATCGGTGAGTACCTCTTTCTCCCTCCTACACATTTGCCCGTGACAAGCCCGAGGCGACCAATCCTATTTCTTCACAATATCAGCTTTAAAAAATGCTCGAATCGGGCGAAAGATTTGTTGAAATTTGCAAAAATCTCGGAAACTTTTCTCCCGGCATGTCTGTAGCCGGTTTTCCCGGGGAATATTCTCCGGCTACTGTCGCACCGGCTGCACGGTCGTCTTCTCATGAATTTCATAAAGTTTCATCCGTCCTGTACATTGGAAGTTTCACGGGAAGCATGAAAATTGGCGGCCATTCGAAGCTCGCCTAAAGCTCGGTCCAAATCGAAATCTAAGCTGTGGCATCGATATACGGCACCGGGGGGTGACTCGTACGATAAATCCCGGCCGCTTTTCTCACCCTGGAAAATGGGGTTACGAGATGCGGCTGCGACCGAATCCAATCAACTTACCTGAGAGACTTATGACAGGAATTTCATAAAACGAGGAGAAAAAGGGCCACCTTTAGGCGACGACGAACGGCCGCCATGATCGTTCAGACGATTCTCTTCCTCTTTGTTCTGCAAGCTTTAAGCCACACTCTTAATCGAATTCCGAAGGTTTTATCTTCGATCGAGTGCATTATCCGACGACCAATGGTAATGCCGACAAAAGTAAAAGGGAGTTAAACTGCCTCGAACCCTTTTCATCGATCTTATCAATCTAATTTTCTGACTTCAAACGTCACTGTCGATCGTGGATTTTTTGTGGTATGTCGCCGAAATTGCTGCTTCAAATTTCCGGTTTTTCAAAGGAAAGATAGGGGTAGATATTGTTATTGCTCTTTTTATTCGTTAGTTTGTACAGCTACAAGATTTATATACAGTATTTTATATTACAAGAATGTTAGCTACTTTCTTTTTCAAGACCAGGTCACCATTTGCTATCATTTGTAATAGAGTTGAATCAAGTAATGTATTACATAAGAAAATAATTCGTTCACAATGATGAATGATACAATAGTGACGGTTCTGCATTTTTGGCCTAGAGTGGTATATTCTGATTTCGCGTAGAATTCGTCCCTTCGTTTTACAGTAATAATCACCCTCTGTTCCCTATTCGTTCGCTGAATCATTCATGTCGCTGAAGGGGTCAGGTCTGGTGGAGTGTTCATCAGCTGCCGTGCGATTAACGTGCATTAGTCTGCCGGGCAACTTTGCGTCCCTGAAGAGGACAGAAGTGGCCTTCCGTGTAACGAGGATGTTCCGAAACACTACGCCCACATGTAGTGTGTTCTAGTGACGCTCTTTCTGCCTCTTTTGCGTTTAGTGGTCGGGAATTTCTTTCGTTATTAAATTCCTGTTGATTCAACAGTTTTGTAATTTCAATGCAAGCTCTTAAATTTTGGAACTTTTCAATTTTTCAAGTTTTCAAGTTTTCAAGTTTTCAAGTTTTCAAGTTTTCAAGTTCTCAAGTTTTCAAGTTTTCAAGTTCTCAAGTTTTCAAGTTTTCAAGTTTCCAAGTTTTCAAGTTTTCATGTCTTCAATTTTCCAATTTTTCAATTTTTCAAGTTTTCAATTCTTTCAATTCTTTCAATTCTTTCAATTCTTTCAATTCTTTCAATTCTTTCAATTCTTTCAATTCTTTCAATTCTTTCAATTCTTTCAATTCTTTCAATTCTTCTACTATTCAATTTCTTAATTTTTTTCAATTCGTCAATTCGCTAAATCATGAATTCATTAATTAATCGAGTTATGAAGTCGTGGAGTCATCGCGTCATCAGTTCATCAGTCAATGAGTTAATCAATTCATTATTTCAGCAGTTCCTTAATTCATCAATTCGTCAATTCCCCAGTTAATCAGTGAATCAGTCTTCAAATTTCCTAACCTTCCAGTATGAAAATTTGAAATTTGGATAATAGCAGAGATTACAACGAAAGATCGAGCAGGAACAGAATCAGGAATTCTTAATTGATCATGACGAAAAAGTATTTCGAGGGAAGAGAAGGCAACAGAAGCTTTCCTCAAAGAAAGGAAGACGGGCTTTTAATCCTCGCGCTGCGAGGCCAGCAGCTTATAAGCGTGTAGCCATGGCTGCGAAAGCTCGAGACAATGGCACCGAGTCGTATCGTCGGCTTCGTGCTTCGAAGAGGAACGGAAAGCCGTGCGAAGAAGAGATTTAACACGGAATAAGACGATTAAAGCTTAGCTTAACGCCTTCGACGTTGAAATGCTGTGTTTCTGCTTCCCTTCATACGATGCCAATTTTAAAACTACCGTATCGCTGTAATTCAACCATTTACGAGTTTATGACGGATCCTTTTCCACATAAACCATTAATTACAAACGACTTTGTTTATCAATCAAGCCGACAAATGCACGGAACTGTCGATAAACACCAGCTACGAAACATCGTTTTCGAGCAAAAATGAACATCGGTCGTTAAAATATTGTAAAATGCAAACTGCAGTTACATTATCGAAAATGCGAAACACCGGAAAATGTGTAACTGAAAATTATCGTCGAAAATAAAAGCGGTGATTTATTCAATCGTAAATACGAAAAATATTTCAAACGAATAATCCCTTGGTCACGGCGGAACTACATTTCCGATGTTCGATTCAATCGAACGTTAATGGCCCCAGAATATTGACAAATTATCGTTGCCTCCTGAAAGAACGCCGCTGATTAACGAGCGTGTTCCAAAGATAGCTTTCCATTTTTTGCTTCATTAAACATTAGTAATCAGCGATACGTAGATACGGGAACATCCCTGTGTAATCCTCCCTCGGTCCACATTTGTCGATACGTCATTAAATATTTTCCCCAATATGGTATTTATGCTGCGGCCGGCTGTTGAATATGCATACACGCGGTATCTGCATATTTCACACGTATCAAAGTTTCGCGGGACCGATCGATCGATCGATCAATTATCCTGTTCGCGATTTCCTGCGGGGCGAAACACGCGTTTCGCAAACTCTTTGCAACGACTATACCGACAAGATTGTATGAGTGTCATTAGAATTTCCTAGAACTTTGTTGTACGAAAAGAGAATTAGTCTGAGTCTACTGTTTCGGGACCGAAATTGGTACAAACTGTCAAGACTCATGCTATTGACATTATATTAATTATTTCAGTAGTTGGTAATTAAAATGTTAGGTATACATTGATTGTATGTAATTGATATATCAGTAAGATGCAGTAGTTATAATGTATTTGACTTCTAAACGTATTAATACTTTGTCACATATGGATGACATAGATCCACATATGGGATCATATGTGTTATGTTTGGACCATATGAATCTATCACCTGCATTATTAAAAATTTGATCACCTACCTATTTGCAAATATTTACAATTACTTGGAACTATAAATAGTAAATATAATATAAAATAATAAAATATTATTTGATATGATTAAATAAAAATTTGTACTCCTTCAGTGTGACAGTGAACAGATCAAATATTGATGTACAAGATAATTAAATTACATAATCTATTTACAGTGTATCTCCACTAAACTCTCCAGCCTTAGTCTTCACTCGACATAATCAATTTATATTAAAAAAAAAAATGTACAGTTGAAGTGTGAAAGTTGAAAGAGTCGACGTACTGCAATCGATATGAAGCCCTGGTCAGAATATAGCTTTACCAGTAGTACATATCAACCATTGTTCGGACTACTCTTTCTCTACAAGTAGTAGACGTCAAGCATTAGTCGAACACTCGATAGTCCCGAAGTTCAAAGCACTCAAAGTGGATTTTCAAAACTGTTCTCCGTAATTCGTTTACGTATTCGTGATAGAATTATCCTCGTGCTTCGTGCACCCGTCTGTATGCAGATTCTTGGCAAAAGGCAAACAACCTACAGAGAAAATAGAAACTACTGGAAAAGGAAACGTTTAATCGGCTTCTGTTCCTCGTTTCAATTTCGTTGCTCCGTTTCTGCTAGCAATTCTCTCTGTTACTACTCTGTTTGAATATGTCCCGCTGTCGATGGCGGACATTTTCGACTCCTCGATTGAACATCCTCGAAATTTCGGTACCGTTAGGAGGAAAGAGTCGGAGGAATTATATGAATTTGAGGTGGTGAAATTTTCGGTGTTATTGAATAGTTCTTGTGAGGATAATAGGGAGGATAGTGGTGATATTAGGAAAATTATACAGAAAGTATGGTTGATTTTGGTGAATTGGTATGTTATGGGACATATGGACAATTTGGAAATTTAGAAATTTAGAAATTGTCACATTTAGAAAACTAGAAATTTAGAAATCTTGAAGTTTTGAAATTTAGCAATCTGGATATGTAGAAATCTATCAATCTATCAATCTATCAATCTATCAATTTATCAGTCTATCAATCTATAAATCTATCAATCTGCAAACTTAAAAATTGAAAACCTTAAAGTTAAAAAGTCTCCTGTCCCAACTAAAGCAGCAAACATGTCCATAGCACTCCATCCAAAAACCGAACCATTCATCCAAAACACTCGCGGAACGTCCGAAATAGTTAGACACCTCAGTTCCGTCGAAGTCCTAGCAGTGGACAAAACACGAATGTAGGTCAGTTAGCAGTAAGACGTATAAAGTACGCTTGACACCAGAAACTTGCAAGATATCCAATATCTAGGAATAGGGTAAGTATTCGTAGGATATAGTAGTCGATAATAGAGAATCTTGCTAATAATGTGACCCGAAGATTACACAGGGGCGCTTTTGGCAACGCGTACTTTCCCCACGAAGCAATCACCCCTCGGATAGAATCACCTACCTTCTACTTCCTACTATCTCACCGCCATTGCTGGCTCACTGTGGCGAGATAAATTTTACAAATCGCCCGCGGCACGATGTTACACGATCCTGCGTTTTACCACATTATTATATTACCCACGCCTCTACCGGGCGTCGTTGCAGACGTAATATAAGGCAAACACACACGGCTGTTGATAAATGAATTTTGCCACGTGATTCGCGGAATTCGTAAGGCGTTAATTAAATCCCTCGTGTAATGCAACCTTCACGTTCCGAGTCTGTCAGAGTCCGCGGTAAATTTTTGGTAACGTGGTTGCTTTCGTGTCTCTGATTTGCACGCTTTGAAGCTCTTAACTTTCTGAGCAGTTCAGATTTTTGCGCTTCTAAGTCTTTTGATTTCTGTAAATATACAATATCAAGTGTTGGAATTACCACGTTATAAATTTTCAGATTTTTAAATTACTAAATTTCAGATCCATAGATTTGTCTTTTACAAGCGTCCAGATATCTAAATTTCTGAGTCTGAAGTTTTCTAATACCATAATTTAAAATATCTAAATTCCATCAACCTCGCAAGGTCATCGAAATCGAGTTAGACTCGTATTAACTCTTCCTGACCGATTCGATCCTCTTCACGTGTTAGATTCAGAGATCTGTTTGGTCCCACAGGATAGGGTTTCTTTATCGACGACGTCTAGCGAGATCCGCGGGTCGCTGGAGTTGCAAGGCCGCGACAGGTCCGCCCGCGGGGAAAAGACAAATCGGCGTGGAAATAGAATTTACGATGGGGATGAAAGACGGGAGAGGAGGGTTATTTTAAATTCATAGACCGAAACAATGTTAGGAGATCCCTAGACGCTGAATAAACATTTTTAAACGAATGTAAAAGAGGGATACTTGGGAGACGAATGAAATCAACGAGCAACGTAGCTCTGTAATTTTGTTGAGTTTCCTTCAAACGATTTCTTCTGAGGTTTTGTGGGGTATTCAAAAAAATTCAGGTCATGTTGGAGCTTGAAATATTCGTCGGCAAAGGGCTTCAATAAACGTTGGTAAAGGGGTATTTAATTTTGAATTTATGAAATTACAGAACTGGCTATTTATTTATTCGTGTCAGGGCTGTAGCTGTTAATAATAGGAAAATATATATTATTCAGCAGAAGTACAATGTATACAATTTTAATATATAGAGTATATTAAATATATTGAAATATTATTTATAGAAATATATACAATTTTAGAAAATAATTGTTTAAATAGTTGTCTTTCTTTGTAATATATGTGTCTATTGTGTGTACGTGTTGAGTAGAGTAGCTGTACTTAATGCGCATGTGCGGTGTAGTTCTTAATGCGCATGCGCATTTCGTATCTCCAACATTTCAATTATATTCAGAATAATTTTTTAACACAAGAAGTTCAAAATAACAATAGATATTTATACTAAAGATATTTACGTATTTATGACACAAACATAAATAATATAAACTGTGAATTTTGCAGATACTATTTATTGATGTGTATATTCCTGCAAATATAGATGTCTTATAAATGCGCAAACGTCGGCAGTCTGGAATTATTTCAAGAAATAACTTCAATATAAGAGGAACATATTTCATTTCTAAGAAATATTTAAATTAGACAAATGTAGTCCAAAATGTAGCACAAGTCTGTAGAATAAAAAAAGCGTTCGCATATGTTAAATTGGAAACGTAATCGAGTAAGGCAAATTGTTGCGCAAAGTTTGGAAGAATTTATAAGGAAGTTCGAACGATGGAAACCGGAAGCATGGAATGCGCGAAGTTGTCCCGATATCCGCAATATCGAACCCGAACGAACTGGAACGTTTTTACCAAGCAAAAAGACATCGAATGACTAGCATTGCCTTGAACGACGAGCTTCCCGGGGTTATCTCGTTCGTTTCGGCCAGACAATAAAGCGTACGATCCTATACACCCGATTGACGAGCGATCGACAATCTGAACTACCTTTCGAGAACGATATGTCCGGTCGAAGCATCTGCAATTTATTTGCTGCAGCCGAGGATTTAAGCAACCGCGAAAACGTTTTTCTGTAATACGACAAATACCGCGCCACCGATTTCTACGATCGGCTCTGAAACCGTGACGATAAACGGAAAAATATCGCGATGGAGCTTCCGTACGATCGATAAGCGATTGTTGCGGACTATTAATATAAATTGCGGTATCGAGCCACGCGGAGCTGCGTTACTTTTAAACATCGTGTTTTATCGAACGAATTTACACGCGATAATAATAACCGAGGTTAATCCGTGTTGTAAAATACTGCCACGGGATGTATAAATAATGATCGTTCTAGATATTAAAGAGACAAGTTTAGAGAGCGAACTAGGTAATCAAATTTATTGAATTCACGTTCGATTCGAGCAAAGATATTATCGAGGTATTTCTGTGCTTCGTTAAATGTGGCGGGTGTGCTTTTTTGGATGGACTTTTTCCGCGTTTCCAATTTTTCTACGTTTCTATGTTTATTCGTATTTTAATTTCTAATTTTTCTAATTTTTAATTTTTCAACATTTCAATTTTTTCAATTTTCAATTTTTCCAATTTTCAATTCTTCCAATTTTCAACTGTTTCAATTTTCAATTTTTTCCAATTTTCAGCTTTTCCAATTTCCAATTATCTCAATTTTCAATTTTCAAGTGGTCCAATTTTCAATTTTTCCATTTTCGAATTTTCCCAAATTTCAATTTTTCCAATTTTTAATTTTCCCAATTTTCAATTATTCCAATTTACAATTTTCTCAATTTCCATTTCTTCAACTTCCAATTATTCCGATTTATAATTTTCTCAATTTCCACTTCCCCAATCTAATTTGTTTTCTAATTTGTTCTCGTTGCAATTTCCCCAATCTCCAAATTTCTAAATTATCACGCTCTCAAATTTAAAAATTCCCAATGTCCCAAATTCACATTTATCTTCATCATCATTCGAAAGTATCAAAATTCCTCTATTGAAACATATTAAATTCCTAAATTTTTAATTTTCTAAATACCCAAATTCCTAAATTCTCAATGTCCATAAATTCAACCCTTAAACTTGCAACCCCCAAATTTCCAAATTCTTTCTTCATCTCCAAATTCCATCGTACCAACCTTTAATCGATGAACTCCCAAGACATCAACATCAAAATTTCTCCTATTATCACCAAAGAAAAAGTAGCCTACCAGGTTATGAAATTTGATAGCGATCGCCGCGTTAATCTCGAGAAATCGTGGAACAATGAAGAAAACGAAGTTGACGCTCGCAGCGACAAGCAGGCGAGTGAATTTCCCGTTCGAAATTCGCCCGTCCTTGGCTCGGTGCTTGTTAGTCTAATTACTTGTAAGTGGAGTTGCGGTCGTAACGAACCAACCAACCGGGCGGCTCTAAAACTTCCCGACGAGTAAATACGCTCGCCGCCGCAATATTATTCGGTCATACCTCCTGCCGTCGCTCGTCTTCCTATCCCCTTCCTCTCTTCCGTTTTCATCCAACGTTCGGCTTCGCGGCCAATCTTCTTTGCGCAACCAGCAATTTTCCTCGACCGCCGCGAACGACTTCTTCGAACAAGTTTTCATAAGAAGCAATTCCGCGGTGGGGGTAACTGCTCGCGATGCATTATATTTCCTCGTTACTGTACTTTCCATTAGTTCTCGAAATTCTATTTGCGGCCCATACCGAATAAATCAGTTTAAACGGTTTGCTCGATGTTTACCGTCGCGTTACACCTTTCGACCGGCGGGTAATTTCTTTAACGCGTTTATCGAAGTTAAGCACGCGTTAATTATACTGGGTTTTAATGGGTTTATGTATGGTCGATTTGGAAGGGAATTTACTAGGATTTTAGGGAATTTTTGGGATTTGATATGAGTTATTTTTGGGGTGTGTGGACTTTGGGAACATGTGGGATTTGGAGTATCTTCGTATGTGGAGCCTGTGTGATGTGGAGATGTAGGGATATGTAAGGATTTAGGGTTCTGGAGGTGCTGTAATCTAGGGATATTGGTGACTAGGAGTTTAAGAACCTTAGGATGACGAGGTCTAGGTATTTGGATATGTGGAAATTTAGGGACATACGTAGTTGGGTATCTTCACATGTGGAGGCTCTGTGATGTGGAGACCTAAGGATGTGGGAATCTAGGAACGTTGGGAACTAGAAATTTGGAAACCTAGAGATGTAAGAGTCTAGGAATTTGAGGACGTAGAAATGTTGAGGACATAGATCTACAAAAGGACATAAATGTGGACTTGGAATTTAAAATCTTGGAGCTAAAAGTTTGGAAACCTGAGATGTGAGAACCTAGGAATTTGAGGACGTAGAAATGTTAAAGACATAGATGTGCGAAAGAACATACATGTGGACCTTGAAATTTAAAATCTTATAACATAAGAATCTATCAATTTGTAGATTTATGAATTCAGGTACATGATCCCTAAATTAAGAATCCTATTAAAAACTTTCTAAACGTCCACATATGTCATCCACACGAATTACATTTCACCCAAGTGTAGTTACTCGATTACCATCTCTGCAGTAAAGGAAATGCATATGTCATCTTTCAAAATTCGCTGCAAGTTCAGACAACCTGCTCGGCAAACACGGTCAAGCAGCAAGAGTATTTTTGCGAGGTAACGCGCACCAGGTGCTCGATGAATTCCCATATATCGTAATCAGCTTAGGAACGGATGCGCGAGTGCTCGTTCAGGCGTGCCTTATAGTATTTGCTCGCAGTAAACTTACACGGGGACGACGAAGTGAATGCACGTCGACGTCAACATAAAGGGAAGAGATGCGGCGTGTCGTTCCAGGTCCCGTTTGAAAAATTTGTTTATTCCCGTGCACCGGAGCGCACCGGGAGAGAGACTTTCGTCTTCTGGCGACGTTGAATCACGCTGTGTACACTGTCTCGGTAAATTTCGCCGGCTTTTCGCGTAAACATAATTAACCCGCAATAATTCCGCCCGCGGAAACTCGTGTTTTTCTTACTTTATGGTCGACGTTGGACGGCGTTGCTTCTATGGCGCGCGATACGTTGACAAGATTATTTCAATCTGAAACTCTCATTTTAATTTGTGCGGTCATGACTAAGGTACATAATTTTTAATTTTCACTTAAATAATTTTGAATATTTTGTATTTATACAAGTTTGCAGTAAACGGTGAAGTTTTGTAACGACAGGTGGGTATAATGTTCGGATAAATTCATTCAATGAAGTTAAATACTCTTCAATCATTATTGTGCATGGATTATTATACATGGATACCGTTCTGATGGTGTGGGTAATTGATTGAGAGGATTTTGTGTAATGTTACATTTGTTGACAACTATTAGTCCGATTAGCTGATCGTCTGACAAATGCTGGTATTTACTACTTGTTGCAGTGAAATGAAGTTCCTAATTACAGTAGGATAAATGTTGTAGTCTAAGTTTTTTGATAGAATATTTACTACTAGTTGCACGTACATGTATCAGATCCAGGTGTCTAATGCTTGACATCTTCTACTGGCTATAGTAAAATTAATTCCTGATTCTTGATATTTACTACTAGTTGCACCGAATTTAGATGTCCGACTAATGCTTGACGTCTACTGCTACGTACAGTTGCATTTGATGTCTCATTAATGCTTGATGTTTACTACTAGGTACTTAAAATGAAGTTTCTGACTATTGCTTGATATCTATCACTAGTTACCAAAGATAGAAGTGTATGAGTAATACTTGACATCCACTGCTAGTTTCAGTAAAATTAGATGTCTGATCAATACTTGGTAGTGACTACCAGTTGCAGGAAAATTAGATGTCTGACCAATGCTTGGCATCTACTATTAGATCCCAACAGTACTAATGGTATGAGGTGTCTAATGCTCTGTACTTAAGGACTATTTGCTTGCAATATAATCTTTATATGTTTTTGAGATTCTTCAGCACTGAGAATACATACTTAACGAATTTTTTTGTGTGCAAAGTCATTCACGTTGCAGATACGACAGTCCTCAAAATTGGGGTTGAAAATGATACACTTGTAAATATCTCAGGAACCATCAGTCGTGGATAAAATGTTCAAAGCAGTAATTTGTACAGTTTGAAGCAACAAACTTCGCCGTGTAAACACATTGCTGAGAAATTTGTGTAAAAAATATCTACTATTTGAATTTTGTCTGGAAATTAACAGGTCATTTTAAAGCCTTAACCCTTTCACAACCATCAGCACAGCCAATACTTTAAAATAAAAATAATAGAAAGAAGTATTCTCTAGAACATACACGTGTATCCTAAAACTCGATTGCGAGTAATAAAGGTAAACTTCGGTTCTAATCCCCCGGAACATTAGCACAGAGAGGGTTTGAACGCGAGTAGAAAGCGTAATTCTCACGAAACGATCGCGCACGATTACTTCGATGCCGCGAAATTAAATCAACGACACCAGAGACAGTAAGGCCATGATTACTTATCCTCCGGTTGCATCGCGGAGAACAATCGGGGAGTGTTCGTCGAAGGGAATCAAGGAAATTTCAGTCGGGTCCGTGAGCAAAGCTTATCGTCGCGGTAAACTTCAAAGTCACTTAATGGCAAAACTAATTACAGACGGCGCACGCTCGTTGTAACGGTACAGCTAGAGGATTAGCGTGACGCCGTTCCGTGTCCGTTTCTGCGACGACCACGCAGCTACGTCGATGATAACACGCTCGCTTTCGAGTTTTGCGGGGCCTCGAAAATTGAAAAACTTGCACTCGTTCGGACGATTTAACGTGACAGGAAGTTGTCGGTGAGCACGAGTGCTTTCGTGACGTTCGAGTATGTTCCTTTCGATTTCTTCTTCGTACTTAGCCTTCTACTTACTTCTACTTCTCTTCTACTTCTTTGTTCGACAATGTTATACTGATTGTTATCGATTTATGAGATGTATGTTCGGGAATTGGCTGTTTTGGAGGTGGGTTGTTTTGAAGGTGGGAGACCTTATGGTAGATTTTGATAGAGGTGGAGGAATTTGATAGGAGTTCAAGATGACACATTTTTAAATTCATGTGTTTTTAGATTTCTATATATTCGAGCTGATAATATTTAAGAACTATAATAACAAAAAATTTCTGAATTTTCGAGGTAAAATGCTAAAGTAATTAAAATAAGGTAATATAAGATAATAATTAAATAATTGAGGTAAAATAAGGTAAAATAGTTAAAATGTAAGATTGAAAAATTGGAGATGGGAAAATTGGAAAATGGTAAAATTGGAACTGGGAAAATGGAAAATTAGGAAATTGGAAAATTAGAGATGGGAAAATTGGAAATAGGAAAATGGGAAATTGGACAAATGGAAAAAGGGGAAATTGGAAATGGGAAAATTAGAAAATGGGAAAGTTGAAGATGGAAAATTGGAAATGGGAAAATGGGAAAATTGGAAAAGGGGGAAATTGGAAATGGGAAAATGGAAAAATGGAAAAAGGGGAAATTGGAAATGGGTAAATTAGAAAATGTGAAAATTGCAAATGGAAAAGTTGGAGATGGAAAAATGGAAAATTGGAAATTTGGAAAAAGGGGAAATTGGAAATATGAAAATTAGAAAATGGGAAAATTGCAAATGGGAAATTTGGAGGTGGGAAAATGGAAAATTTGGAAATTTGGAAAATTGTAAAATTCTATCTCCAAGTCCCTACGTTTCCAATCCTCACACTCCAAATCCCCAAATTCCCCAATTCTTCCACTCTTAAATCCCTCCCTCTGGAAATTCACCTCTCCCTAACTTCTCAACCCCCCAAATTTCCAAATTCCCAAAATTCCCATAAAATATCTACCACCCTCACCCTTCCCGAAAGTTAGCAGACTTCAAGGCCGTTCCACCGGTCTTCCCTAACAATTCCTACTTAATCTAGGAAATTAAAGTAATTAGATTTGGAGTTTAATTACCAGCACACTCTGTTAATCTACCTCCACGGTTTTTCTCTAGCATGCAAATGAGTTGAATAGAACAGCGGGTTCATTATCTCCATCGATATAGATAATCCTCCGACATTTTTCGTTCTAATAATTCGGCCCGGTTGAAACGCGGAGATAAGTTTTGACAGGTTCAAATTATCTACATAATTACTTTCTTCGTCAGTGTGTACTTTCTTCGCTTTTTATGAAAACGTGCGCGATTTTTATCTGCGTTCTTAGCGCACGATTCGAGCACGCATATTCCGGGAATTTTCATTTTTCAAATATGTCCGTCGCGTTTTAGAGCCGGTAACAAGCGGGCAAATTTTCCACGAATTCCGTGGCCATGTTTCTACGTCCCTCCATATTGACCGTGTCGTTAAGTAATTACTCGTCGGGGTGAACTGGACACACGCTGAACATTTCACCTCGAATTTAACCGACCAACGCTTTAACAATATTTTCAATTTTGTAACTTTCTATGATGGCATTATCGAAGCGTCGATTAATTTCTCCTTTCTCGCGGAAACTGTTTGCGCTCCTCTCTGCTCCACGTTAATGGAATAAATAATTGTTTTTCCCAATTAAAAAAACACTCATTTACATGCTGAATTATGGTTCGTAAAAATTCCATCTGCATGCCGTATATTTAAAAAACCTACTGCGTTACGCTCGCGGAATGTCAGCCGAGATTTTGTTTTCCCAAATAGTTTGAGATAAACGTTTTATTTATTGAGTCGGGTGGACAATGAATTTCGTACGAAGCTTGAAATTATTGTAACGAAAATTGCTGCTCGTTTATACATCACGTTTGTATCTGCTTCACAAATCATAAATATCGTGCGTGTAATAGCTTCGGAGACTTGCAATAAAGAACGGGAATACTTTTAACAAATTTATATTTACATATACTGCTTTTAACAAATTTATGTCTGTGTATATTACTTTTTGCAACAATATATATTCTATATGTTCAGTTAAAATTTTGTGCACGTTACATTGTATAATATTTCAAATTATCTGCATATTTCTAGTATCTTCATATTTTTCGTATTAATATTTTTTTACGAAATATATTTCATAATTGTATAATATTTCAAATTATCACCATACTTTTTGTAATAATATTTTCTCATGAAATATATTTCATAATTGTCACTCCACATTTATAAATAAACTGAATATTCAAATTTGCTTTTCAGGAATTATTTCAATAATGATTTTCAATAGCTTTTGTTATAAATTTATTTAAATATATTTGAAATATATTTATTTAAAAATAAATAAAATTGAAGTCAAGTGTTTCCGTGACGACGTCTCGAATGTTTCCCTTCGTCGCAGGAATTACAAGCGTAATTCCGGAAATCCACTGGGTTAAAATTCTCCGTTTGGTTGGCGGTTTGTTATTCCGTCGGAGACATTCCATCGGTGAAACAATTAAATTCTAAGGCGACGACGTTCCTAATGAATCGCGCTCTTTTTTTCATTTAATTACACAGAAGTGAACACGGAATAATAAATTGTTAACGAAGCACATCACTGCGTCGCGTGCAAACTTACGCCTCTGCGTTGCTGCTCGTACAGTCAGCGGCAAATGTGAATACACTATGTGGTTATTGAGGGTGGAGAAATATTGATAATTTTTAAGTCGATTTTTAGGGATTTTTGAGTTTATGTTTTCGGAGTGGGTTGGTTATTGGGAGATTTAGGGATTTGGGGGTTTTGGAATTTGGGGAGGTTAGGATTTAGGGTGTTTGGAAGTTGGAGATTTTGGAATTAGGAGGGTTGGAATTTCGGGGTTTTGGAAGTTGGGGATTTTGGAATTAGGGTGTTTTGGAATTTGGGGGCTTTGGAATTTGGGGGCGTTGGAATTTGGGAGCTTTGGAATTTGGGGGCTTTGGAATTTGGGGGCTTTGGAATTTGGGGGCGTTGGAATTTGGGAGGATTGAAATTGGAAAATTTTGGAATTTGGGGATTTTGAAATTAGGAAATTTTGGAATTTGGGGGTTTTGAAATTAGGAAATTTTGGAATTTGGGGGTTTTGGAAGTTGGGGATTTTGGAATTAGGGGTCTTTGGAATTTGGGGGCTTTGGAATTTGGGAGCGTTGGAATTTGGGAGGATTGAAATTGAAAAATTTTTGAACTTGGGAGTTTTGGAATTTGGGGATTTTGAAATTAGGAAATTTTGAAATTTGAGGGATTTGGAATTTGGGGTCTTTGGAATTTGGGGGCTTTGGAATTTGGAGGTTTTGGAATTTGGGAGGATTGAAATTGGAAAATGTTGAAACTTGAGAGTTTTGGAATTTGGGGCTTTAGGAATTTGTGGCCCTCGAAATTTCTAAAACTTAAGAATTTCTAAATTTCCAAATTTAACGAAATCAAAACAGAATTTGAGACTATAATCAAAAAATGTAGAAACTTCAAACTTCCAGCACTGTATATCCTCCAATATAATACCTCAAAAAGTAAAATAGTCAAAGAATATAAAATTGAAAGATTCATTCACATACGAAAGTTGTGAAGTTCACGTATGTGTACTTCTACGAAAGAAAAGATGTGCGTTGCAGCCGAGTGTACATCGCGGCGAGGATAAACGCTTCGCGGACTGGAAAGCAGTCGCATTCCAGAACAGTGATTTTAACGGCGTCGTTCCCCGAAACGTTAGGATTACTCGCGCCCAGCAACGTCACAGTTTAACGGCTCCCACGTTCGAAAGTAATTAGGTTAATTCCGCTAAAAGCTTGCGTGGCTGGATGTGCGCGAAATTATCTTGCAATTTTACCGAGTCTCAACAAAAAATGTAAAATTCTATGTTAGAAATTGCCTTCGGTAACCTTCTTCTCAAAAACCAATCATTTTCAATGATTTATCGACAATCAATCTCGTGACATATGCTTCCTGGTGGTACCTTATGGACTGTAAGTAATCTAATATATCAGTTAGTATATAAATTATATTGTTTACTTTTTATTGTATGGTGATGTGTTTTAAGAGAAAATAGATTTGAAGATTTAATTGCATTTTGTATTATACTTAACGTGTATAATAAAGTACTCAATACGTTAATTGCCATGTTAATGCAGAAAAGCGCATTATAATTGTATTTTTGTATTTAACACATATCACATGTGTTCACAATATAATTCTGTTTATTATTTCATGTAATTGATACGAGTATTTCCAATTAGACATAATGATATACGTAATAACAGAATGATATGTGAATAATGATATATGATAATAAACAATAATATGATAATATTAATGTATGTGTGATAGACTCATATGAAAATTTAAGCGCCATGTGTCTGACGTAGCAATCAAAGTACTAATACAAATGTATAACGAATAATTAAATATTCCTGTGCTTTATATTAGCTTATTATATTATTGTTAATATTAGACTTACATACTATTGCATATATTATTGCAAGTAATTGTATATATTATAAAAAGTGGCACAATATAAGACAATACTGAATATAATACATTATAATATAAATACAACAGAGTCGTGTAGAGTGTTTCTTTTCTTACTACATTCTCTTTTATGAATTTTAATGAATCATACGTTTCTATAATATCGATAATACCAGTGCTCAGCGCAAAAGAGCATCGCAACAACCTGTTAGTGGGCAGAAAAATGGCGTCGGTACACTGTCGCGTCGGCACGACACGTAATTTATGTATACCGCGTTACGACGTTACGATAATGAAAGAGCCACGATGTGGATTAATTAACTCGTTGTTGCAGAGGAAAAAAAGGGAGATTCGTGAAAGCCGATTCATGTCAGAGAACCCGGAGAAGGGAGCTTTTTTTTACCGTTGTTGTCATAAAAATATCCCTCGTTAATTCGCTATTTAATTAAAGCTTAACGTTTTATAATCGTTCTCGTTGCTTTTGTTATCGTTTTTGATGCTTCGAGTCTATTCTCTCTTGATCCCTTTATGAAAAACCGAGCACTGTTCATGTCGTTTATTATATTATACAATTTTTTCGTTCTGGGTCATTGGACTTCTTTTGTCATTTTTACGGTTCAGATAACTCGTTCGATTTCAACTTCCGTGCCCATTAACACGCGTCTATAAACACGTGCGCGGGTTAGCCAAAATTTCCTAAATTTCTCACTCGCTGTTGCGAACAGCTACGTGGCTGTAATTAGTTACATCCCGCAATGTGCTGCAAATATTTGTCTAACTACTTTAACATTGAACGCTCACGCTTGTGCGACTCGTAACTGATTCTAGTTCCCCTCGTTATGCAAAATAAAAATTACTAAATTTGCTAACGGGTTACAGGATAAATATCTGGAGAAGTAAACTAAAATGTACAGACAAAGCTTTTTTGTTAAATATTTTATTAAAATGCATTCTTCCTCTGTTACTGATAATTCCATTATTACTGATGTTTTAATTGGATATTTTAAATAGTTGAGACAATTTTAACTAGGTGATAGACCTGACTGAAACAAGTAATTTTTATGTAGAAATATTTTTTTTACCTTCTACAGAATGTCAGTTGTAAAATAAAATGGAAAAACAGGTGAATTTTTAGGGGTTGATTTAAACAACCAGCAAATACATATCTGTAGATACTTGATATGTTTTCAAAGATTCATATCTTTCTGACTGTTAAAATGATCTTCTTTCTGAGTTATAATTTTGTTAAGATCATAAGTGACTTGATTGACCAATTTTTCTAAAGATTTTCTCCTGTCAATGAAGACAAATTTTTAACAATTTATAAATTCGTCAATCAAGTCACTTCTTATGTGAAATCTCTAGTCATACTAAAAAAGGGAATTTAAATTCTTCCAATTTTGTTTTCATTGCCAAAGGAAGTCATAAAAAAACTACGATAGTCAAATTGACCAACGAAGTCATTTATGACCTTAAAAAATATTATTCTGAAAAAAGAATGAGAATTCATAGATACAACATGAAATTGACAAACTCATAAATTAATAGAAACCTTGAAGTTAACATATGATTAAAAGAAATTTATATAATTATTAAATAATCAGAATTATGGAAAATAAAAAAACTAATAATACACTTTTGAACACGAACAAATTATTTAATAAAGAACACAAGCAACAAGCATTTTGACTTAAAGATTAACCATTTAAACAGGGATTTTTCTTCAAATCACACATATCACGAACACTTACATTTTCATAACAAGACGGAAGTGCAATATTCAATTATTCTGTTTCTAACATCGTACATCATTTCTAATACTGTAAGATGTCGCTATAAGCTAAATTTCTTAATAATTTAACAATAATAAATAACTTAAAAATTTCCGCCAAAAAGACAAGTGAATTTCTCCACTCGTATCCAAAAATCCGAGCAGTAATTACACGACAGCCCGTAAAGAAAGCAAGCAGACAGAAAATTGGCAAAGTAAGCCACGAGAAAACTGGCGTCGACAATAATTGTTTCATTCGATGTAGGATAAGTACACATTGTAAAGTCTCTCATTACGTCGGACCCGCTGCGCAGTTCGCCGGAAACGTGAAGGAACTCCTTATGGTTGCCGTGGCACACGCCCGTTTCCGTAGCGCAGCGTTCGGTTCATCCATTGTGGCAGCCTCGGTAACTAACCTAACTCGATTGCCTCGTCGTACTAGGTCATATCGAGGAATCTAAGTTACCTGTCTTTCCGACACCGTGGAGCGTTCTCCAATTAAGCGATTCGCGTTTGTCGACCACCCTCCCGCATTAGGGCTGAATCGCAACGAGCAGTTGCGCCGTTGCCGGTTCGTAATCCTTTATGACCCCGACGCCGCCTCCAGACGTCTCGCGTCTCCCCATTGTGCAACGTAAACACGTGCCGTGGTAATAAATATTCAGGATTGCTCCGGGAGTTATTGCATACACACTTCGCTTGTAATAACGGCTTTCTCTCTGAGTAATTCGAACGAACGCACGTGTAATACACTCGCGAATGCTGGATCGATCGCTGCTTCGTTACCGAGAAGAAACTGGAGCTTGATTGTGTCAGAGATTAACTGGATACTGAATAGAATTGAATTGAATAGAATAGATTAAAACAGAATACACGCCATAATAATACCTGGGATTTGAGAATTCTGAATTCAGGAAATGGCACATTGTTGGGTTTACAAAAAGTATGGTGCGTTTCATTTTGTAAAGTGCTAGATTATATTATTTGTTGAATGTTGTGGTACTCTGATTTGGGATATCACCTTTGATATCATCAGTGGTATGAAAATTCGTTCCAATTATTTTTCAGTTTCCAAATCCAAGTTTTTAATTCTGAAATTCAAATTCAAAGTCCATAATTTCCCACTCTTTTTCAACGTTTTTAATTACGCAAGTTCCCAAATTTCGAAACGTAAAAAATGAAAAAGTTGCAAAATGACCCAAGTTCATAGGACTCGTAACCGTCCGAAACTATCCAATTTTACAGAGCCCAAGCCGATTCGTAGATACCCGTTTGCCAGCGCATTCCCATCGAATTTATTAACCCTTCGAGCGAACATGGCAGTTTAAAAATCGCCGTTGCAACCGGAACGATCGTTCGAAATCCACTTCCGGCCACTTTATTGGTTATCGCAACGAACACGGTTCACTCCACCTTTTCTCGAAAGCCATCGCACGATTCAGCGTAAATTTCACGCGCAATTAAGAGCGTCGCGCGACGACCGAGCGGAATACTAACCGCTTGTTTAGCGTTTCAGCTTCGATACGATATCGTTCGGTCCGCGTCGATATCGAGCGAACAATCGTACACGAGGATCGACTCGATTCCACGTTATTCCACGGACAAGTCGGGATTCTTTATTACGGTGCAAACTCGCGGAATGGACGGCTTTCAGAAAACGCTATTCCACTAGGAAAAACTGATCTGTCAGCCACAAAATCCATTCGCCGATACGGTTAACGACTTTTCCTGACGCACTGTATAACCGTTGACACCGTACTACCCCCGGAGTTTCGTTAAACTGTCGCCAAAGATTTTCTACCCTGCTGGAGCTCGTGACGTAAATGAAAGAGAAGATTTTATGCTGTGTTCTTGCCTTTAAGCCCTTATTAATCCTTTCAGCGGAACTTGCTGCTGGTTGCTACTTTATCAAAATAATGAAAGAAGACGCCTCAAATATGTAACAATGTTGCCAACATATGGAACTTTTCATCTTGTATGGAAAATTTGACGTCATTTTGTGCCGTGAAATTGTTAAATTTCTAAATTCGTGTATTACCAAAGTGTATCAAGGTTTAATACTAAAACTACCAAACCGGTCAAATGGCTCCATAAGTTTTTTATTGTAAGGTACACATTTTGTTAAATATTCCTTGAAATCACCATTGATTTTCATCAAGATAAAAAATAAATGTGTGTACTAATTTTTGTTCATTTTTAATTTCAAATTGAGTACACGTTATATGTCGATAGGTTTAAAGTCAAAAATGCAGGAATCAGGGAATTAGGGAATTTGGTAACTAGAGAATTTGGGAATTAGGGAATTTTGGAACTAGGAAATTTGGGAATTAGTGAATTTGAGAAATAGGCAATTTGGAAACTAAAGAATTTTGGAACTAGAGAGTTTTGGAACTAGGGAATTTGGGAACTAGAGAATTTCAGAATTAGGGAATTTTGGAATTAGAGAATTTCAGAATTAGGGAATTTTGGAACTAGAGAATTTCAGAATTAGGGAATTTTGGAACTAGAGAATTTCAGAATTAGGGAATTTTGGAACTAGAGAATTTCAGAATTAGGGAATTTTGGAACTAGAGAATTTCAGAATTAGGGAATTTTGGAACTAGAGAATTTCAGAATTAGGGAATTTTGGAACTAGAGAATTTCAGAATTAGAGAATTTTGGAACTAGAGAATTTTAGAATTAGGGAATTTTGGAACTAGAAAATTCGGGATCTAGAGAATTTGAGAACTAGTAAATTTGGGGTCTACAAAATTTGGGAACTAGTAAATTTGGGGTCTACAAAATTTGGGAACTAGGAAATTTTGGTACTACAGAATTTCGGAACTAGGAAGTTGGAGAACTAGGAAATTTGAGAACTAGGAAATTTGGGAACTAGGAAATTTAGGGAACTTACAAATTTCTGGAACTAAAGAATTAGGGAACTGGGGACTTTGAGAAACTGTGACCTAGGGAATTCGAAAATTATAGAACTAGGATACTTGAAAAGTTTGCAAATTGATCATTCGGAAAGATAACCTTTTTAACATTCTGCCATAGAACATTGCTTCTAATTAAAATAATATATAATAACTTCGACGTACCGCAACTTCTTCGAAATTTTTTCAAATTTTCCCCTGAAATTCACTTTTCCATCGATCCACAAACAATCCTTATCAAGATTTTCCTGGAAAGTTTCAGGATCATAGAAAACGTGCTACGCCGTTCGTAAAACTATGACAAGAGGGCGAGCAAACCTGTTGAGAAGAAGGTTATCGGTGCTCCAGAAACTGTCGCCACGTATTTCCGAGCATCTCCTCTTTTTTTTTCTTATCTCCGTAACAATATTCCGATTGATCGATAATCGTCAGGGACGATCGGTACGCGAGATTATTCGTTCGGAAGGAGAACACCGTCGACGAAAAAGATCGCTACGAGATACGACAGGCGACCTCATTAAAGGCGCCGGCCTTTGGAGCCGCACGTACGATAGCCGAAAAAAAGAAAGATCGCGAGAAGGGGGCGAGAAAAAGGGAGGAAGAAGCGTGGCGATCAACTTTGGAACTCAAATAAGGTACTTAACAAGTGTTCGGGGTGGTTTCGAGGTTGGAAAGATGGACGAAAGCGAAGAGTTTCTTTTCCCCGAAACCTTTCGAGCGTTCAAACTTTTACTACCCTCTGACCAACTTTGCATCCGGGCAAAAAATACCGGCTAATTTTGTCCCCCGACCCTGTGCTTATGCAGCTCAAGAGTTGTTGACCCTGCGGTCCCGGAAAAACTTTATCGACAATTTCTTTCGCGCGCCATCACAAAAACCTGCACCGTTAATCGACGGATTCGTTAAAAATTCTTGCATTACGCATTTTCCAATTTCACGAAACGAGGGATGGCCTCTTCTTTTCTATGTATTTGTTTTCGAAACATGTCGAGTATTTGCCTAAAAATATGTCAGCAATTTACCAGCGAAATTGTTCCATGAGAATTTCATAAATCACGGGCCAAATATCAATTACGTCGCGATGCGTTTCCACGACGAAGTGGAAGGAGAGAGAAAAAAGTGGAACTAGGCAACGATTAGCGTAAATGGCTCCGCGGTGTTCGCTGCCCTTTTAACTCGGTTATTTTTCCAACTTTGTGCTTCATATTCCATGTACGGGGTGCCAAGAAATTTCGTTACTGTGAATTACTGTTGAAATTGTAAGTTTACGAGGTATATGTAGGTGTCTCGCTATATGGCCCTCTGATGAAGATAATTTATCGAATTATATGAAAATTCTGAAATACAATTAATGTAATATTTCATAGAAGTCTTTTCAGGTATTTCAAGCTATTTCCAGTGGTATTTGCTCAGATAGAAAATTTATTTTCACCTTAAATTGTATTAATTGGATTTCTTATAACACCGAGTTCAGAAAAGTGGAGGCTGCACAAATTCGATAACACTAAAATACGTAAACGATTCGGGAAAATCCCAAGCAAAAATACGCTGATCTCCCAATTGACGATTGCTCGCAGAAAAAGTAGCATTTTTTAAAGCTTGAATCAGAGTTCCGTTATTAATTTTTATCGAGAAACCATTAGAGCGGCCGTAAAAAATAATTCGCCCGGCGAAGAATCGAAAGGGTTGGAGCGTTCTCCGTGAATCCGTTCGATCGAAAGTTTATTAAAATTTAGTTACGACTGCGAAGGGTGAACGGCGAGGGTAGTTTGAACCTCTCGTATTGTTTAACTAGAAACTTTCCCCTCCAACTCTCATCTCTGCAGCTGGGCGTGATTAAAGAGCTGCCTCGAGGTTGTTCTCGCGATGAAGCTCGCCGCTTCCGGGAAAGACATTGTTCCGAAACTCGAGCGCATATCGACTGGCAAGGGTACGTCGACTTTATACAGGCTGTTTCATCAGGAAATACTTTCTGATGTAATGGTGGAGGTTATTTTGGAGAACGGGGTAAATAATTGCTTGACGGTTAATTACTCGATGACGAGGGTTCATACTATCAAATTTTATGAAGCAAAATTTTTTGGTTAGAAATTTTTGGGTGAAGCAATTTTGGGTTTGTGTGTTTTGCAAGATAGGACTGTTTGGTTGAGAAATTTTGGTATTTTTTTTCAAGATGTGGAATTTCAATTTTTCTGATTTTTAAGCTGAGAAATTTTACTTTTCTCATTTTTAGGGTAAGAAGTTTTTATTTGTTTTTAGTTTCAAGATAAGAAATTTTAATTTTTCTGATTTTCAAGATGTGAAGTTTCTTCTTTTCTGATTTTTAAGTTGAGAAATTTTATTTCATTTTATTTTCAAGTTAAGGAATTTCAATTTTTGTTTTCGATTTTAGACATCTCAATTTTACTCATCTTTAAGCTAAGAAATTTTAATTTGTTATATTTTCAAGATAAGAAATTTCAATTTTTATTTTCAGGCTTGATACTTCAGTTTTTCTGATTTTTAAGATGAGAAGTCTTAATTATTCTGACTTTCAAGCCAAGTTATTTATAATTTGCAATAGCTGTAGTGTTAGAAGTTAGTAGTTAGTTCACGCCCGTCTAATTTAACAAGCGGAATTCGGAACACGCAGGCAGGAAAAATTGAACATAGACGTTCGATGATCACGCGCAAAGTTTCAACGCTCTTCGGATAATCGACTAGCTACTAGCGCGTAACGACTTCGAGCCGAGAAGCGAACCTCGTTAAATCTGTTGCCAGCGCTCCAATTTCGGGATACTTATCGCGATTTTCCCGGCGAACTTCTGCCTGATCTTCCACGAAACGTTCCGTTCAAACGGTGAACGTACAGTCAACAGTAAATCTGCTTTCCCTAACTTTCCCTCGGTATAATACCTGGGTAACTAGAAAAAAGTATCGTGGAAATTGTAATCGAAATTGAAATTGAAATTCTTTTACAGAGAATCGGAGATCAAGGAATGAAGGGAGAGTTTACGAAATTTAAGAAATTGATGTTTAAAAATTTCAGGTATTGAACACTTGAAAAATTGAAGATTTGAGAAGTCTAAAATAATTGAAGATTTTGAGAGATTTTAGATATTGAAGATTTAAGAAGTTTACAAAAATTGAAGATTTTGAAAGATTTTAGATATTGAAGATTTGAGAAGTTTTAGAAATAGTAAATTTTTAAAAATTTGTGATATTGAACATTTGAGAAAGTGAAGATTATAAAGTTTTAAGAAATTGAAGATTTTGAGAAATATAAAATATTGAACATGCGATAACATTAAAAAATTGAAGAACCCAAAAGATTTAAGAAGTGATAGAAATTTTCCAAGTTGAAAATAAAAAAAATTTATGAACTTGGAAAAATTCTAAGACAAAACACTATAAACATAACACTATTAAAATTGCCTGCTTCACATACGTACACACATGCGTCCATAAGTCGACTCTTGAACCTGCATTGTCCTCGTCAGCTCACATATTTATCGAAACTCCACGTTGGCCCCGATTGTACCTTTCCTTTTTATATCTTTTAAACGGGCGTTGCGAAGTAAGTCAGGGAACAAGAAAGATCTCGAAGTTAGTTGTTCGAGAAAGCTTTATCCGCGCGGATCAGCACGATTTAACGAGATTGCGATTCCTCGGAATCGAACACGGCTGACCACGTACAGAGAGTTACATCTGGACCGGACGCTTTTAGAAGCGTATTTGCTCGCTCGAAAACGCTCGACGAGTTCGGGCATACGTCGTTCTGGTTCATTCTATAGTCGCGGCGGTAAATAATGAAAATCGGGGGTTTGCGGACACTGCGAAAAGAGCAAACGTCGATCGAGCTTTGCGGTATCTCCTTTGAGCTACAAATTGGACCTGCGGTATTCCGTGTGTTTGCCAAAAAGCCAAGTTCCACGGAGCAACAAACGCGAGCTATGCTGGCTACCGCGCAACATGCCGGATAAGAAGTTTAAGTAATCATGAGGGTTTTACAATCGGGACCCGGTTGCTCGCTTTCTCACAATTTTAGATACTGTTGCCGATAACGAGACGGGGAATTTTTGGGAAACTTGTTTTTTCGGATCTTAGGATTTTGTGAGAATTTTTGGATTTTAGGAATATTTTCATTTTGGGGGATTTTGGAATCTTGGAACTTTGGAGATTTTGGGATTTGGGAGTTTTAGGAATTTTTTTAATTTTGGGGTTTTTGGAATTTTAAGATTTCGGGAATTTGAGGATTTGTGGGAATTTTAGGATTTTTTTAATTTGGGGGGTTTGGGGAATTTTAGAATTATAGGATTTTGGGGATTTTAGGATTGGGGAATTTTAGGAATTTTTTAATTTTGGGAGTTTCTACAATTTTAGGATCTGAGGAATTTGGAGATTTGTGGGAATTTTAGGAATTTTTTAATTTTGGAAGTTTCTGCAATTTTAGGATCTGAGGAATTTGGAGATTTGTGGGAATTTTAGGAATTTTTTAATTTTGGGGTTTCAGGAATTTTAGGGTCTGAGGAATTTGGAGATCTGTGGGAATTTTAGGATTTTCTTAATTTGGGGGGTTTGAGGAATTCTAGGATTATAGGACTTTGGGAATTTTAGAATTTGGGAATTTTAGGAATTTTTTAATTTTGGGGTTTCAGAAATTTTAGGACCCTAAGACTTTAGAGACTTTAGGATTTGGATATTTTTGGGACATGAGGTATCAGGATTTGTAGACTTTCATGATTTGGAACTTCTGGATTTGGTGAATTATGAAGATTCTAGGAATGTGGCATTTCAGAATTTGTAGACTTTAATAATTTGGAATTTTTGAATTTTATGGACGTAAGTGATTTAAGAGGTTGGAAGTAATCGTTAAAGGTTTGGAGAATTTCTGAATTTCATGGACGTAAATGATGTAGGAGGTTCGAAGTAATCGTTGTGTTAAGTTTTGAAGAATTTTTAATTTTGTATTCTGTAATTCTTAAATTTAAATGACTGGAAGTTTGCACTTTAATACCTCATACTTTTTGAATCACAGTAATTTTCATTTTTGGTTCTGAACAATTCCGTACATGACACATGCTGACAGCTCCCGCTTATTCTTGGCCACACAGAATTGAATTTTGAAAATGTGGAAACATAAAATGATAGCATAGATTGAACCACTCCTGTAATTTCACCCATAACCTGAACAAATGCAACCCAAGAACCTCATTTTCCTCATCGCACTCTGTCATACAGAGTTCCAGAGCAGCAAACCGCAAGCTCCAGAACTGTCCGTTAATTGGCAGGATATCTGGGAATAATTTCAGCAGCGAAGAGAAGGTATATACACTTATCGTTCAGTGAACCGGTAAAACGTGTCGCGTTGCCCGAGGCCGTGAACACAAAGGGCTCTTTCTTTTTTCGCATGGGGGGTGTGTTCACCATGGAAACAAAGTGTACAACGCAAACTCTGCTGCACGCACGAAAGCAACGAACAGAGTGTAACAACACGTTACCGAGTAACAACGTCGACGAACTGTGAAGAATCCGATTCTCGAGGGCGATAATCGATGATAACTAGTTAGCCCGTCACGCCGCGACGGCGGCTAACTGATGCGCGATAAACACATCACCTAATTACTTGCGGTGAATCGGTCCCCGTTCACGACATGCAACCACCATGTTTGCCGACACGCGTGCGAGGAACACACGACAACGTAAATGTACACGCGTCGGTGCACGTGGACACCTAAGATACCGGGTACAGTCTGTGCCAAATCTCATTTTACTGGGAAAATTATTTCTAGTGATGGCAAATTAATATTGACGGCAATCACTAATTGAGTTTTTGCGATTTTTCAGTGGTTCAGTATTTGGGGGTGAATTGAAAATTTGGGGACGTAAAGATTTGATATACGAAGGTGGAAATTTGTTGATTCGATGATTTAGGGATTTGGGGACATTGGAATTTTGTGAATTCAGGAATATAGGAATTTGTTAACTAAGATGTGGAAGAGCAGATTGGAACTCTAATGATTTGTAAATGAGAAAATCTAGAAACTTGTTAAATTCAAAACATCAAAATTTGCTCTCATTTCAACAATCACCCAGTACTAATTAAATAATGAAAACCTCTGACTAGATGTTACTAGAAAAGACTGCACCTCACTACACTTCATGTTCGTGTTCAAACTAAAACACAAGTGGCAACCAAATGCAGAAATAATAAAACAAAATATCAGGCAAATTGCACGAAAATCCCTGGAAACTCCATTTGCCGAGATAAATTTTTGCATCGCAGCATTACACGAAAAATAATTTGTTCACTCGGCCAAAGCAGCGATTAAAAATTTACAAATATTTCCCAACGGAACGAAACACAATTTAATACCTGAATAACCATTTAAAAAATAATTTGATCATTCGAATAATGGTCAGGTGAGTTCGCCGGTGCTTATCGCAGCACGGTGTGCTCATTCGAGCGTGGATCTCGCATTGTCGCGTCGTTGTACGTTGTTCGAATGCGTGTGTACCCATCCTGGTTGAGTGCGTGCGGACGCGAAAATTGAATTTCCCGCGCTGCCGGGGCGGAAAAAAGGAGAGACCGTCGTCGGACGTAAAAAGTTCCACCGAATGCTCTGTCGACTTTCACCGGGCAACGTTTCTCGCTTTTTCCCCCCGTACCTTTTGGACGAACGCTTTTTTTTTCCTCGCACTTTTTACCCTCGTCGACGGCTCTTTCTCTACCGACAAGAGGGTGTCGGATAACTTTCGGCCGGCTGAAAATTCGATTCGAGAGCCGCGTTGTAACGCTTTGTGCTCGCCAAGATTCGTTCCGCGTGGCTGGCAGCCCGCGGGAAAGCGGACGGACGGAAATCTAGATCGTCGGAAAATTTCGTGATCGTTGGTTTGGGTTTTAATTATTTGGTGGACGTGTATTGATAGTGGATTTGGGGGTTGAAGAATTTAGGAATTTAGGGTTTGATGCAGGGATTTGGGGATTTGGAGGTTTGGAGATTTAGGGGTTTGGAGATTCAGGGATTTGGGAATTTGGAAATTTGGGGGGTTTGAAAATTTGGGGATTTAGGGATTTGAAGATTTGTAAATTGGGGACTTGGTGATTTGGAGACTTGGAGATTTGGGGATTTGAGAATTGGGGATTTAGAGATTTGGACACTTGTAAATTTGGGACTTGGAGATTTGGGGATTTGGAAATTGGAGATTTAGAGATTCGGGGATTTGGGAATTGGGGATTTAGAGAATTGGAGATGTGAAAATTGGGAATTTAGAGATTGGGGAATTTGGGAATTGGGGACTTAGAAATTGGGGATTTGGAGATGTGGAAATTAGGGACTTGGGAATTTGGAAATTTGGAAATTTAGGAATTTAGAGATTTGGGGGTCTGAAAATTTAGGGATATGGAACTTATGGAAATTAGAGGAATTAGAAATTTATGGTTTGGAGACTTAAGGATTTGGAAATTAGAAAGTCTAATTGATGTTATTAAACTCGACCCTTCAAAATAAAACGTCCACAATAAAAATTCTCAATAAAACCCACAAATCCATATATATGAGTAGAAAAGCTCCTTGAGTACTAACGAGAAAGTTAAGTCTCCTATGCGCCGCCTAGTGGCAAAGAGCGTAAGACTGAAACCGCCACATTCCTACTTCCTATCATTACCAATCATTATATCGCCACTACAAATCAACCCCCATCCTATTTCCCATAAACCCCCTAAAAACTGCATGCTACACCTGTAACTTCCCAGCACCATTGAAACTAAAATACAGCGTTATAAAAAGCAGGGAATTTATGGACGACACCGTAGTTCGAAATGAAAGCTCTCAGACATCGTTACAACCAGTCGAAAACCGCAAAAAACTCGAATCGTTTAAGGGCAATCACATCGTCGAATGAGTCGTTCGATAATAGTCGTGCAAGTCCGACCCTCGTAAACCGAAATCGACAGAGATGAGAGAATAGGGTGAGTGACGTATGCAAATTGACTGGGCGTTCCTTTTGAAATCAATGTTTTCGCGCGTTGCACGAGCAACCTCGCGTGAGAGTGACTTTTAGTTGGCCAAAGAAAAAGGGACTTTCGTAGACCGAAATAAGGGGCGTCGTCAATGTGGAAGAAGGGCTAATGGCTCGGCAAGAAGGTACGCCCAGCGTATTTAGAGCATTTTATGAAAACTACGGGATTGCGTGACCCCTGTACGTCGTTTTCTTTCCTCATCGTCGAATAGAGTCAGCGTGTACTCTTTTTTTCTTGCTGGTAATTTGTCTGCCACGGGGAACGATCCAGTTGTAAAGGGTAGACCATGGGTCGTGACATTTCATACGGGGGAAATGTTTCGGGGGAAGGTCAATTTATTGACATGCAGACTGCTGAATTACCCTCGTTTCTGCAAATTGAGACTTCACTGCAACAGCTACTTTGCTCTGATAAAAACTCAAGTGACTTTCATTTTCTTTCTCAAATTTTTATTATTACTTCCTATTGAAAATTTTTTGTTTTGAAGCTTTGAGTGAACCAAAGTTTTGTATGCAGTTAACATTGCTATATATAATGACAGAAAAGATATGCACAAAAATTGATTGCCTGTATATTCTACAATTTTTAATTTTTATTATTAATTCCTATTGAAAATTTGTGAATGTACTGCAGCTTTGAATCGCTCAAAATTTTATGTGCAATTAATATTGCAATATGTGCTAACAGAAAAGATATGCACAAAAATTGATAACCTGTATATTTTACAATTTCAAAATTGTATTATTAATTCCTATTGAAAATTTGTGAATGTCCTGCAGCTTTGAATCACTCAAAATTTTGTGTGCAATTAATATTGTAATATGTACTGACAGAAAAGATATGCACAGAAATTGGTTAACTGTATATTTTGCAATTTCAAATTTTTATTATTACTTCCTACTGAAAATTTTCTAATGTTCTGAATTTTTGAATGACCAAAGTTTTGTATGTAATTAATGTTGCAATATGTAATGATGACAGAAAAATTACGTATGTAGAAAAATTGATCACAATGGGAATTAATTAAAATGTCCGTACGAGATTACATCGGGGAAAGCCCTTCTCACGGTTCGTAATTAACATTCAATAGGTAAAAATACCGCGGAAGATACATTCGATTTCATTGAATTATCGTCGGAATCCGGTATTCTGTGCGCGTGAATTTTAATCCCCTTCATTCGGAAAATCGATGCGTTCAGATTTAAATTAATTTTCAAAGATGGTAACGCCGGCTACAGAGGCATAATGAATCATAATGAATCACGAGATGTATCATGGTAAATGGATGTCGCGCGGTAGGTACCATGTGTCATAGGTGGAAGCGCGTCACTTTCAGATAAGATAAACGTAATGGACGATCGTGCCGCGAAACTTTAACGTTAACTGCTAGTTTACAAGGGAATGGAATTTTCTTTGTAACCGGCATGAAATTGGTACGTGCTGTTCGCTAGTTTCGCTATCAACTGTTCAAGCAATCTGCATACTGGAAAGTTTAACTCTCTCGGGCAGCGCAAGTACACGCTTTCGGAAACTGGACGGTTATTTACCGAACGTGTAGGGTATGTACTGAACGTGGAGGTACACAATTTATATTATATAGTGTTTTAAATAATACGAAGTATTATAAGGACAGGTTTTTACGAAATTGAGGTTAGGTTTTCAATTTTAAATTAGTTCACTTTTATAATTTCTCAATAAATAGTAGTGGTTGAAATATTTATTATGAAATGATTAATTAAACACAGATATTTTTAAATATTATATGTGTAATTTTAATATTATCTAATTTAATATTTACGAGAATTTGTTCCACTTTCATTATGTTGGTTTTCACAGAATTTTTTTTAAAGATAGAACTTTATTAAATTATTTGATATTTGTAACCGAATTTGTTTATTGCAAGGTGGATAATTTCAATAGCCCCGTTATTAATTCAGTAATTAATAGTCTAATTAATTATTAGTCGGTAGCCTTCGCAGTACGGTTGAACAGCTAATATGCGACATGATTAATTTAGTTGAAAATGTAATAATCGCACGTTATTAACAATGATCATTTATGTTACATATTAGGCACAATGATCATTGTATTATATATATAGGGAGAATCAATTAATTCCGATTCGTATCGTGAAGAGGAATGGAACGTAATTTATGTTCAACGGAATGGATATTCGAGGGGAGTTTAATGATCCTATATTTAAAACTGAAATTAATAAATTGTTATAATTTTTTAAATACAATCACATCTGTCTACAACATCAATATTTTCTCCCTGTTTGCAAACAGGACGATTTAGAAATTTACGAGTTAATGAATTCAATTTGCGTAATTGTCCAACAGCTCCGAACATAACCTCACTTCCATCACTACCAAAAATTCCGTAAAAATATAATACTGAATAAATAAAAATATACTGATACTACCCAGCAAGTGATCATTAATCCGTCATCAATCGTTCGTAATTAAATCCGAAATAATCGCAGCTTCGCGTCTCGAAGGGTCACATTTGCCAAGTGCGACCTCGATGATATACGTCGCGGTTTAATTAACTTTAAGCCCGCCGCGCGAGGAATTAATATCGTTTCCCTCAAAACGATAAATCTCTTAAAACATTTCTCCTCGAAAATCCTTTTCCTGTTCTTCTCTCGCGACAAGAGATTAGAAGTTGCGCTTCCGCCATAGATTGAAAATCGGAAGATCGAAATCGAATTGCAACGCGAGTCTCTGTTTAATCTCCAGACGATTGTCGCGGTTCTTCTGTGTCATGAAAGTCTTAGGTTGAAAGCTTTCAGGACGTCCACGCAGATTCCTCTGAGACCGTTGAATTATCCGGGAAACGAGATTACTTAATCCTCGTTGTTCTAGCATATCGAGACCAACCGTGGAAATGAAATATTCCCCGCGTAATGCAACACCGGTTCGCAACGTTCTTGTTAATCCGATCCTGGATGAAAGTAATTTTAGAGGTAGTTAATTTACCGAGGCGAATTCCGCTGCCGGCCATTTTTGGACCGCGATTTTTGTGAGGAAACTTCCGAGTGGAATATACGCGGTATGAAATTTTGATGTAGAGGTTTTGATACTGACAAATTTGGAAATTTTAATATTTGAAGGACTTATTCTGCTGCCTGCCATTTTTGAACTTTCGTACTGATTTTTGTGAAGGAACCTCGATGTGAATTATTCTATTATCGGAATCATGAAATTTTAATGCTGAAAGGATTTTATTGGGAAGGGTGGAAATTTGAAGAAGTTTAACCTTTGGAAATATTTGAAGAACTTGAGAGTTTGAATGTTTAAACAAGTTGAGTGATATTTCAAGAATTTGAGAATTTAGAAATTTGAATGTTGAAGGAACTTGAGAACTTAGAAAGTTTCAGTGCTTGAAGAACTTCAGAATTTTTATATTTAAAGAAATTGCACAATATTTAAAGAATTTTAATATTTTCAGAACTTGAAAATTTTTGAACCAGTCCACTAGACTGCTTATAAATTTTTCAGTCATAGTAATAAAAAATTTGAAGGATTTAATATGAAAAAATTTGAGGGAGTAAATATGAAAAAATTTGAAGAAATAAATATGAAAAAAATTGAAGGATTAAATACTCAAAAATTTGAGGGAGTAAATATGAAAAAATTTGAAGAATTAAATACTCAAAAATTTGAAGATCCAAATATGAAAAAATATAAAAGTTCAAATATGCAAAAAATCGTTAAATTCTGAATTTATAAAAATCATCGAAAGTACATGCATATTCTTGTACAAAGACAACCCTGTTATCACGAGCACTAATTAAAAAGTAAAATACCATATTATCGCGTGACAATATACCACGAGACGTTAACAACCCCAGAACATTAAATTGTGTCATGAAAGAATGTTATACGTAGCAACGGGATAGCAAATCATACGGAATCGAGGGTGGAACGGTAGAAATTAGATAACGTTGTAGTTTCTACGTGGTTTGGGGTTTCGGGAAGCGATATTATTGGAAGTCAATGAATCAAAAGTTGCATCGTTACAATCTGCTCCTGTGGGACACGGTGCAGCTGACTGTGCATAGGGTCGGAAACGCATATGCGGACGATAGATGTTTCGAGTTTCGAATGGAAACGAACTTCCTTCAGAACTTTACTAAGTTGCTTCTGAATGGGGAAATTTATTGGAACGGACGATCTTTACGAACGGGGTATCAAAATGTGTTGTGTAGGAAAATATTTGAGTGTTTGGGGTATTAGGTTAGGAATTTAGGGATGGAATTCAAGGACGGAAATTTGGGGATTTGAGGATTTAGGGATTTAGGGGTTTGGCGATTTAGGGATTTGGAGATTTAGGGATTTGGGAATTTGGGGATTTGGAGATTTGGGGATTTGTCGATTCGGAAATTTAGAGATTTGGGGATTTAGGGATTTGGGGATTTGGGGATTCGGAAATTTAGAAATTTGGGAATTTAGGGATTTGGGACGTCCGGGACTAGGGAATTTAGGAATTTGGGGATTTAGGAATTCGGAAATTTAGAAATTCGGAAATTTGCAAATTCGGAAATTTACAAATTCGGAAATGTAGAGATTCGGAAGCGTAGAAATTCAGAATAGTAGAAATTCGAAAGCGTAAAAATTCGGAAGAGTAGAAATTCGGAAGAGTAGAAATTCGAAAGCGTAGAAATTCGGAAGAGTAGAAATTCGAAAGCGTAGAAATTCGAAAGCGTAGAAATTCGAAAGCGTAGAAATTCGGAAAAGTAGAAATTCGGAAGAGTAGAAATTCGAAGGCGTAGAAATTCGGAAGAGTAGGAATTCAAAGGCGTAGAAACTCGGAAGAGTAGAAATTCGAAAGCGTAGAAACTCGGAAGAATAGAAATTCGGAAGAGTAGAAATTCAAAAGCGTAGAAACTCGGAAGAGTAGAAATTCGAAAGCGTAGAAACTCGGAAGAATAGAAATTCGGAAGAGTAGAAATTCAAAAGCGTAGAAACTCGGAAGAGTAGAAATTCGAAAGCGTAGAAATTCGGAAGAGTAAATATTCGAAACCGTAGACACTCAAAAAACTCAGAAATTTGAAAATTAAAAAATTCTAAATATTACAACTTCACACCTTTATAAACTCAAAAATTTAGAATCTCACAAGTCTAAAAATTTCAAATTTACAAATTCACAAATTTTCACAAATTATATTCCACTCCGCCTATATTCCCATGAAAATCAGAACGAAAGGTACAAATCGACATATCATTTCCCACCGACAGGAAAAAGGGAATATTTCATAAAAGTTTCGATTTACATAAACATCTGTGGTTCACGTATCACCGATTACGCGTATAATAATTTTAACTCAGTTTTCCAATTTGCATACTGTCGCGTGTTTTCCGTTTTCAGGAGTCATTAATATTTCAGGAGTTCGATTACACTTTCCAGTTTTATAAGGCTCGAATAAAATTCTAAATGATTCGAGGCTCGAGTGTGCTTTCACTGCTTGAAAACTTGCGAAGGGAAGTTTCGAATATCCATTGGTAATTATACACTTTGGTTTGATTTGCTTTTGACTTGCTTCCGAGCTTTTTTAATTAATTGCAACGCGATCGTTTATAAACTTTGCTCGCGGGTCAAATTGAAAGACGCGGTGATTAAATGAAAAAAAAAAAACGGGGTTCTAAGGGGATTTTTTAAAATTTATCTTTCAAAAGAATTTATACCTTTCATTAATCATATATGTTGTTAATAATTGTTATTAAATGATTACAATTGTTAATTAGTTAGTAATATGCTATTTTATGTGATGAAAATCGAACCATAGAAAAATATAAAAACATATACATAACATAGAGGGTAAACATCAATTTTGAGAACATCAAAAAATTCTGAGTCTTAAAAATTTTCTTCATTTTGAATAAGAAAGTGAAGCTGTTATTTGATTAATTTGATATTTTCAGTTTTAAGAAGTACTAGATGTACAAATAAATAAGTTTGTACAATTTCTAAAAATATCATTGATTTAATAAATCTGCAACTGTTCAACCCTTCACACTCCTTAACATTTTTTACCTAACAACTCCTTCATTTACAAAATAAATCAATAAAGAGGTCCCACTAAAATGTATTGCAACAGCGTGGAATATGCAATGAATACATTTTTCATTTATTATAAATAGTAAATAAATGAAAACACGTATATTCAGTCAATCCATATATCTGAATTAGTTAAAATATCCAAAAGAAATATGACGTCGAGCCACCATCCCATAGCAGAGCAAAAATCACATATGGTTAAAATCACACATGCTTGCATACTTAATATCTTAATCTAATTTTCCAAAACATTAAAAAAATGCTTATTCATCTCAAAGAACAGAGAAGCATTTATATGCAGAAATCTAAGCTAAAGACTTTAAGTGGGTCAAAATACGTAATACAATTTTGGAACGATAGTGTCACAAAAGGGAATGGACATCGTGGAACAAAACCGTTCTCAAACACGTAACTCGAATGGAGAACAGTGCCGGCAAGGGTCAAAAGGATGATCATTGGACAATACTGTTCCCGGGAATTCTGCTTCCAGTAATGTGTCCCGAAGGAAAGCGTATTCGTGATTATAGTAGAAAGCAAGCACATGGTCGGCGAGTTCTCTAAGCACGTCGAAGAAAACGCCAGTCCGCCGGGGCTTCGCGTGAAATCAGGAGCTTAGAAAATGGCCGGACATAAAACGAGAGGAAATAAACGGGGATTAACAGTCAATTTGTGCTCGGGATCGTATTATTGCCGCAACGACTGTAAAATAATGAAATTAACATATCACGATAATGAGGGTCGTTAAACGAAATGTCGAATCGATGACATCTTTCTACTGCCATTACGATCCTGAAAGTGGTAACGTAGTTTATGGTAATGTGGTTTAATTTATGAGGACTTGAAATTTTGTCGGTTAGGTTATTTTGGAACTTTGAGGTTAGGTTATTGTAGGAAGTAGAAGGAATTGGTGAGTGGAGGATAATTAGAAATGTAGTGGATGATTCATAAGTGGCGAGAGGTTGCAGAGGTTGGAATTATAATACCTTGACAACATAGTAATTAATATGGAAGTTTGTATATTTAAAAATTTGGGAACGTTTGTATTGAAAATGGATGAATTTAGAAATCTAGAATTTCTGCAAGTGAATTGGAAATTTGGAACCTTGGAAATTTAGAGAATATAAAAATATGGAAATCTCTAATTCAGAAATTTGTTAATTCACGAATATTGAGATACCCAAAATCACAAAATAAAAAATGTACAAACCATTACATTAAATATTTAAATATTTTAAATTAACAATTATACAAGTTTGCAACTGCGGAAATTGCAAATCTACTATAAATATAAAATTTTCAATTTTCTCAGCAATCAACACTTAATCCTTGCAATCCCTTTCATCAACGCGTTCTCTAAGTTGTTTGCACGCACTGAAATGAGATTTCCGGAAAGAAAGTAACGAGCAGAAGCGAAAAACTAGCAGTAACAGCTCGTCGAGGGTATTATTGTTAATTTTGAATCCGATGACGGTATCACCCGTAGCAACCTTTAGCATCGTTTGAGTCAGGCTCCTCGTTATCTCTTGACGGATGTGTTTACGGACCGTATGAGCTATCTTTCATCTTGAACGTTTTCTCTCGTCTTTTCGTCGTTTCTACCCTTTGATTAATTCCCCGTCAAGAACTGTGCCTTCGCCTTGTCATACGAAATGAGGGCATATCTTTAAGAAGGTACTTCACTCGTAAATTGCGCGAATTCGGTATCAGCGAAACAAAATTTCATACCTGAACTAAAAAACTTAAGAGAAGATTGCAACGTTACTATTGCAACTTTACTCTTATTATTTTATTCGATTTAGTCGAGTTACAGTTTTAAGGCGAGGTAGAATTATTGTAAACTGATAGACTTTATTATAAAGCCTCAAGTCTCTCATAAGACTTTATTATAATTTGATAATTTAGGATTTTGGATTATTAATGCAGCTATGTATTGTACATTATGGTTTTTGTCAATATTGTTACAATAATACTGTGTTTAATTTGTTATTAGATCATCCACAATGTATATGTGCATCTAACCTAATCAGAGAAGGACAGAGTACATGTTAATGTATGGTGATTTAGGTTATGTTACATAACTCCAACTACATGATATACATTATAGTTCTTGAAAATGTTGTTGCAATAATACTAAATAATATTTAATTTGTTAGTACATCATTTACAATGAATATCTAACCTAATCACAGAAGAACAGACTACATATTAATGCCTGGTGATTTAGGTTATGTTACATACCTCCAACTACATGATATACATTATAGTCCTTGCAAATGTTGTTGCAATAATACTAAATAATATTTAATTTGTTAGTACATCATTTACAATGAATATCTAACCAAATCACAGAAGAACAGACTACATATTAATGCCTGGTAATTTAGGTTATGTTACATAACTCCAACTACATGATATTCATTATAGTTCTTGCAAATCTTGTTGCAATAATACTAAATAATATATAATTTCTTATCAGATGATCCATAATGAATATCATAACCTATCCACAGAACAGAGTACACATTAATGAATGATGATTTAGGTTGTGTTACATAACCTAACATATCCTATGTTACACAAGCTAAATTTTAGCTGGCAGCTAACAAATTTTATTACGGAAAATAGTGTTACAAAATCAAACGGCCATTGTTCAGAGCGAAAGTTCTTTATGGTGGAAGGATTCCGAGCGATCACTGCATATCATCGCAATCTGGATCCCCATAGTTCGTCTAACAGTCGCGGAAATTGGAAAACTGGTTATCGGACGAATCTCCGGGCGATTTTACGAGCTACTACTAGACCGATAACAATGTCGATATGTTCGAACTGCATAAGTTACAGTAATCTGCTTATTTGCCATGTGACAAACATTCTGTGTACTTGTCTGCAATATGAAACAGAATTTTGTATACATTCGGTAGAGACATTATTATTATTCTTAATTATTTTATCAATAATTGCAGCAATTTTCAAATGAATAGTTCTATTTCTTGTTGTCTATTTATCTTTCTGTGTTTTTATTTAATTTGTTGAAACGAAAATAGCAATGGTACTGTGGATTGTACCTGAGCAATACGTGTGATGTGTTAATGACTTGTTACTTAGTAACACGGTTATAAAATTAATTTAATTTAGCAATAATCTGTAATCAGTAGCTAGGTAGGGTTTTAACCAGCCATTACGGTTTTGTATTAAAATTCCGTGCAGCTTCCAAGAATTTTACAGCCGCGTTACGAGCATTCTTGGCGTCGTATCTCCTTATTTTCAAGAAAGCTAATTTTCGAGTGTAATAGTCTGATTTCGTTTCGAGATATCCCCCTTACGTTCCCGTGATTTTCTCCGATTCAACGGTAGCAGGGAAGAATTCGCCCGCGCAAAAGTATTTTCGTGGTAGAAATTAATTTTCGAGCTTATCTCTGCCTAACCAGTAATAAAAGTCATACTGTGAACGTACGAAAATTTATACTAGTACAATTTATAATTGCTTTGCACGGTTATCTGTTTGTTAAAATATGCATCTGCCCGGCAGAAGAAGCAGAACGGGATAATTCATTTTCATATTCCATCCGATTCTATTCCGGCTTGTATTTACATCAATTTACCGGCACCGCGTACCACCTCGTTGCCGGATATCGTTACAGGGGAATAATCTCTCGGTTTCGATGAAAATATAAAATCTGATTAATCTTGAATATTAATTCGGCACGGATTAACGTTGTCCGGCGCGTCTGAATCCGTTTTAATCGAATTTTAATCGAATTTCAAACCCTCTTCGTTCGATCCGAGCCATTTTAAGTCACGCGAAATCGTGTCACACCATTTTGTTTCGTTCCGTATCGCTCGCCTCTATTTATCATTTTTCTCCTGCATCAACAGTGTGTCGTGCACAGAATTCGCTACAAAGCGGCAAACAATGCGGATAGGACAAAGCGTAGAAAAACTGCGAGAGAGAAAAAGGGCTTTGAAACACTCTTCGAGCTGCAAAAGCTTCGAGAATGACAAAGAAAACGATGTGCAAATGACTAGCTGCATTTTCCACCGCTTCATTTAATATTCCTAATTGACTCTCTAACTCACGCTACTACATACTATTACACCCTAATCTTCTTACAATCATTTTACTCTTTCAACACACATGAAAATTCTCATTTGCACTCATTTGAAAATTCATTTATTAATTCATTCATTCATTATTGTCCATGTGAGGGCAGACGTAAGTTTTGAGGTTTGAAGAAGATTATAACAGAAATTCAGAACCTTAAGGCTCAATATAATTGAGGTTACTTTAATTAAGGTTAAAGAAGTCCTCTTTCAGTAATTTACTAAATAGGTAGCAGTCTCTATTTCAAACTTATTAAGCAATTATTTCTTTATGCTATTAATACCAGTATTAATTAAAGTACCAGAACAGAATTCATTTTAAGAAAAGTCACCTGTTCCTAACATCGCCCTTCTCCCTAAAGAAACAATTATTTAAACCATCGAATTGTAAAAATTTTTTTTCAACAACCGTTCCGATTCAAGCTGGATTGTGTCAAGTTCGATAGACATGCTGTCTAAACCGATCATGATCGGAATTCCAGATGATCGTCGTCGAACACGACGAGGCGACAACGGCAGGCCAAATTTGTAGATGCATTTTTCAAACTTGATGCCCGCTGAAAAATCGAACCGAACGCTTTGACAAACAATACGATCAAGAAACGTATTTTTCGTTCGACGGTGGCCCCGGGCGAAAATTTGTTTTCGTATCTTTCCAAAGCGAAAATGAACACGTCCATGACGTCGTTCCTATACGTTCTGTCAGTCGGCTCGAAAGTATATTGGTGCAGGTGTGTTCTTCCTCTCTGTTCTTCCTATCTTTTTTTTTTCTTTCTCTTTCTGAGTCAGACCGACTTCTCGGGCTGATTGATTGTGACGAATAGTCGCTGTTGCGAGGACGTTTTTCCCCGAGTTGCCGTGTACGCGTTTCGAACGCGACTACGAGCGGCAATTTAATCAGTCGTATACGTTGCTGCCCCGTTGTCGCACGACCTTTTACAAGAATGTATACTCTACGATAATTCATTTCGCTGGTCAAGTTGGGAACCAAAAGTCAGAGGGATGAATGTCTGCTGTAATAATTTGATCAAAGCACGAATTTTTTAGTACATTTCTGTAGTATTCGATTTGCAAATAATCGAGACATATGTTCATAATAAGACAGTGTGTTCATATGAAGACATTATATGTTCATAATAAGTCAATGTGTTCATATGAAGACATTATATGTTCATACTAAGACATTGTGTTTATAGGAAGACACTGTATGTTCATACTGAGACACTGTGTTCATAGGAAGACACTATGTGTTCATACTAAGACATTGTGTTTATAGGAAGACAATGTATGTTTATAATAAGTCAATGTGTTCATAGGAAGGCATTATATATTCATACTAAGACATTGTGTTTATAGGAAGACACTGTCTGTTCATACTAAGACACTGAGTTCATAGGAAGACACTGTATGTTCATACTAAAACATTGTGTTTATAGGAAGACACTGTATGCTCATACTAAGACACTGTGTTCATAGGAAGACACTATATGTTTATAATAAATCAATGTGTTCATAGGAAGGCATTATATGCTCATACTAAGACATTGTGTTCATAGGAAGACACTATATGTTCATACTAAGTCACAGTGTTCATAGGAAGACACTATATGTTCATAGAAAAAGAACAAACAGAGATGCACATGTGACGGTTCCACTCCTACGCTCATCGCCGCTAGATGGCGCAGAAGATCAAGACCTTTCTCGCTAGTGCTTAATGAGCCTCCTACCACACTTTCCTAAACAAATGGAAATACTTGTTTATATGAGATAATTTAAAAAGCGTAATACTGACGAGAGGTCTACTGACAATTTTATGGATGTCTGATCTGAACGAAGTGTATAGCTTTCCTTTTGGAAAAGCAGTCGAACCACATCGCGTATAAATATACTACGTGAGAGATCGAACAGTAAATAAAAAAATATCAGCATTTCCGCGTGTTGGATTTGGCGCAGCCGGGTGAGTGATCAGAATCGGTGTGCATCTCTGTAGGAAAGATATCGAGGAATCGAAGCGGGAACATCGGTACGATGGCGTGACGCACGGCATCGCGGTCGAAATATCGATCGAGCAATTATTCTCGTGTGAGTTACGACAGGCAACGATCGTGAGTTAGATTAAGCCGGTGACACATGGTGATATGAGTTACAGGATCGTGTCCAACGTAGACCAAAACCGGCACGGAGATAATATGGGAAACGAGGAGTGTAGCCGCCTATCTCATCCTTTCTTCCTCTTTCGTCTCTGCCATATCGTCCCCTCTCGTTCGATGCAGTATAAACGGTTACCTCAGCCGGGTCAGCAAGATTAGCCGGATCATCGTGGAAGCACGAAGCGGTTACGATACCAGCGATCTGTTTTGAATACGAATTAACAATTGCTTTCGTAAAACGTCACCGCTCATCCCCCTTGATCACGCTACATCGTGATCTAGAGACTTCTGGATAGAAAACGCGGGAAACTGGGTTAACGGGATTGGCAGAATCACGAAGGAAACGCGAGTCCGCGGCAGTCAGCTCGATCCGATCGGTTTTTAACGGGCACTGAACCGAGCGTGATAAAGCGTAGCCGACGAAACTGATGGCTCTTCGTTTCGACGCGATGGTCAGAATAATTGAGAACAAACTACGATGCTTCTAAAACCGATTCTATCCGCGATGATTGCGAACGGACTTTACACCATTCCCACCGGTATTTTATAACTTTTGTTAGATTATAAGCGGAGCATCTTTGGAACTTGTATAAATTAGGGTCTTTTATTTTCTTATATTGTCAAGGTTTATACAGAGTGATACTTTTTGATGCAGAGTGTTATAGTTCGTTGTTTATGCAAATTATAATTGGACTTGAACTTCAAATTGAAGTGCGATAATTCAAGCGAAATTGATCATGAAGTAGAGATACATTAGACTCGTCAATATAGTACATGTGTGATTCACGTGTGTAAATCTGAATATTTAAGAATAAGCATCAACATTTGACAGTTCGGTGAAGAAACAGAATCTGTCCACATCATAAAGCAATCGATGCTCCCGTTTCTCCTTTAGTCCCCACTTCTGAAGGAATCTCCATATCGGGGCCATCTTCCATAAAATTTTTTGGCCGAAAGACTTCCGTTGATTGGCGTCTGCAGAATCGCTGGCGGCTGTATCCTTGGCTACGCAAATCGAGAGAGATCATTTCGTCTTTCTCGGAAATGATCCCCGTCGGAAATCAGGATTCCCGATTGAAAGCCGCAGTTTGAACCACTTCCGGGGCAACTCGAGCGCGAAACGGGCCTCGGGTAACTTTAAAATAAACCAGCAACATGGCCAGCTAGGCAGACGAGAAGTTCGTTAATTACTCCGTTGGCCGTTGCAGCTGTTTTTCGAAACGGGGCTCGAACGGACACCGTGCAACTTTTCAAAAGACTCGACCGCGATTCGTTCCCGTTTCCGGAATTCGAGATGTCAGGGGAGGGAAAAGTCTTGGCAAGATAGCAACGTCCCGAAATGGAAAACGAGCAAGATATTTCAAGGGAAGACCCAATCGGAGTTCGCGGAGCAACCAAGCTGATAATTCGTTCCGATCTATCGATCAGAGGAAAGCTAAGCAAACCGAGACCCGGATTCCGCGTCATAAATCAGCTACGGCCTCGACGAGGACTTCGACGATTAGACTCGTCGGCCGAAAAGTTCGGGAACTTTCCTGCGAGATCTCGCCACCTTCTTCGGGCCATCTAACCGGGATTACGAGGGAAACTTTGCACGTTTCGAGAGCTGACAATTTCGGAATTTGGGAATTTAAAAGTATAGGCATTTCTAGTATTGGACGTTTGTGTAATTTGACACGTGAAAGTTTGAAAATTCTGAAGTTTCTGAGTGTCTGAGGTTTGGAACTACAAAAATTAGGAATTTGAAGAATTCGAGGAACTTGAGAATAAATTGGGAAATTTTTAAAGTTGGGGACTTACGAGGTTTCAGAAAAAAAGCTGAAAATTTGAAAATTTGGTTCTTGGAAATTTTAAAACTTAGAAATTTAGAAATTTGAATATGTGAAAATCCCTCTTCTAGGGAATCCCCTAGTAAATACCCTTTAATTACCACATTATTTCTAAAGAATTTAAATTTGACTCTAATAGCCCCCCACACACGTGGCTCCCTAACCAAAGAAAATTTCCCTAAAAACCAAGGTAGTTAATAAAATTTAAGAAAGTTTCCCCGGTTACACTTCTCCACCCCCAATAAAAATTGCATTTCATCGGTTAAAAGTTGAAAAAGAAGAAATTTCAATCGCCGAAGCAAAGTTTCCTCGTTAACTTCGCTAACTTCGCAAAGAACCAGCCCAATTAAGGAGGACTCTCATTGCCTCGATTATATTACTAAACACCGTTCAGAAGTTGCTCCTGCACCTCGGTAACCATCACCCTGATGCAAGTAAAAGTAACAGGATCATTTCTCTTTCCATTTTTTGCTTTTTTCTCTAATTTTCATAGGGAGTTCCAGGAAGTGAATTTAATAAAATTTAGTCTGAGGAAATTTTATTCGTAACTCGTCAAATTTTCAAGTTTCTGTGTTGTTGAAGCTTTTACAATTTCTTTGGTTTTTGAATTTTATGAATCTGTAGGGTTTCAAATTTTTATACCTTTATAGCTTCAAATTTTCAAGTTATTAAATTTGTAAATTTTTAAATACTTAAATCTTCAATTTAGTATATATTTAAATTTCTAATTTGGAGGTATGGAGATTTGAAGATACAGGAATTTGAAAGTTTGCGAATTTCCAATCTTCTCTACCTTCAGATCGTCATGTACCCAAATTATGAAATTTCCAAATCCTTGTATCCCTAAATCCCTGTGTCCCCATATCTCCAAATTCCCAACTTCCCAAATTTCCAAACTTGAAAATTTCTAAATTTCCAAACTCCATCTCCAACTCCTCATATACCAAAATTGTCAAATTACTAAACCCTCATACCCCCAAATTCCATATCTTTAAATTCCCACATCCACTTCTCAAATTCGCAAATTTTCAAATCTGTAAACCTCCACATCTCCAACTCTCCACCCCTCGAAATTATCAAAGTTCCTCGTGCCCTCAAATCCCTGTATCTCCAAATTTCGCAAAATTCCAATTTCAAAAATAATCAAATTTCCACATTTCCCAAATCCTCGTATCTTTGCTCTCGCATCAAATTTCCAGTCGGAATATCAAACGAAATATAACGGAATTTATGCGGAGTTCTTTAAAATCCCATAAATACAGTCGGTAATAATTCGAAATGCCTGGAAGACATTTCGCGTGGCCATTATCGGAGCGTTTTCGAGAAGAACGCGATAATTAACGTGAGAACAGATCCATATTCACGGAACGCTCGGAACAGAGAGCGATAGCCGCGAGAAATGATAATCGGACGTCGAATAAACTGGAAAGGATTTTATCCATCGTGGGAATTATTTATCGTTACGGATTACGGTCGCTCTCGGCGGCTATTACACAAAACGAATGTCATAAGAGGGAATGCACACGGTACGATGAAATATCCCGTTGAACGAACGATAGGCATTAAATCCACGGCCAATCTTTGCGCATGCTAACTAATAGCAGCTCTGTAATCTTGCATTTGGTACTGCTCGACGGATCATCAATCCCATAGCTCCGGATACGAGCTGAAATTAACGATCGGTTATCCTTTTTTACAAGCATAATTGAACCGATAATTTTTTCGACGTTCGACGATCCACTTTTTCTAACTGCATCCGGAATTCTCTTGCGCTACTGGTTGTTCGAAAGGTGGAGGTTATGGTGGTCATTTGGATTGAAATTTTTAATTAAACTCTACGAAAAATTTTGGGTTTAAAGTATATCATTTTTTAAGTAGCTTGAATATTTGGAATAGTATTAATCATGTGTGGAGGATGTGTGTACATAAAAATGTGGGTAGCATGTGGATACCTACTATGGGGATGGCATGTGGATGCATTTGATACTTGCACTAAATATGCATATGTGTATACATATATTCGTACATCTATAATCATATAACTATATATATTATCATATAAGAGTTTGGGTTAGAGTACAAAATTATTACATCAAGCATGCATATGTGCATATATACATACTTGTATACACACATGCATGCATACATGCGTACATATGTACGTACATACATGCATACATGCATACATACATACATACATACACACGACATACAGACATACATACATACATACATACATACATACATACATACATACATACATACATACATACATACATACATACATACATACATACATTCATACATACATACATGTACACATACATTCATACATACACACATGCATACATGTATTCATATACATATGTGTATTCATATGCATGCATGCATGAATATGAAAGTATTTTAAATATACTAAACAAGCTACGAAATACGTCATAAATAAAATTGACGGGTCGTATAGAGATCACTTTCTTCACGCACGAATAAAAGTTGTCCAATGGAATAGATCTCTTTTGTCCTCGTTATTTCTTGTACCGTGTGTTCGAAAACGTCGATTCTTTGATATCAAAGGCGTTCGAGTGGCGATCCTCGATTCGGCGATCGAAGAGTCCTGTAATCGACCGATAACGTTCGCTTCTCTAAAAGAACAGAGAATCGGTACAGGTGAAACAGACGGTCGATCAATATCACAGTTCGCGTGCTCGAAAAATTCGCGCGATATTACGACAGCTACGTGTCATGGCACGATGCGACGTAAAAATCCCCAAGGAACCATGGAACACGTCGCGCTTGATTTCACGCTCGGTTTTGCCGCGTTTCAGCCCGTTTCTACCAGATACGAATTCAATTCATTTCGACAAAGTTTGTCGAACGTCTATCTCTTTGTTTTGCGTTATTTTTTCGAGCCAGAACGTCGATCGTCCCTTTGATCTTACGCTCGAACGGTTCTTCTTCTCGTTATTGACGTCGATCAAGTTTCGATGTTCGGAGAAAAGTTGGGGAAGGAATTGGCACGTGAAAATGGAGTTGGATGCTTGGGAATTCGACGCGAGTGCTACGCTTTATCAGGAACGAAATGTGTCGAATGTTAATTTTAATTTGGGGAGAATTGGTTGAAGGAGAGTCTCGCTATATAGCCGTCGATAGATTTCGTGAAATTGGGAAACTGCAAAGATAGAGTATTTTATGTGCAGAGATTTGTTGCTGAGAGTTATTTCTAAGTTTCCAAATTTGCAAGTTTTTAAATCTTTAAATTTCTTAATCACCAAATTTTTGAGTCTCCGAATTTCCAAAGGTCAATCAATATACCCTCGATGTGCCTCCACTATTACATCGTCCCAACGATTAAATACAGAATATTTAAAAATAAATTCGACTCTACCAGTATTCTTAAGTCCGATCAGCAAATAATTGAATCGGTAACTCCATGAATTTTTCCGCGACTGAATTATTCTCATCCCAGCGTCGCCGCCGACATTTTATTTCTCATGGAACAAACCGTCGCGACGCGACCGAGGTATTCCCGTGACTGGAAAAATCGACGGTGCTTTCATTGAAATATTCACGAACGTATCGGTCGATACCGGTCCGGATAACGGCGATCGGATCGGAACGTATGCAGGAATCAACGTATTGTTCCCAACGGGACCGAACCTGGAACGACCGGCCTTCTAATATTTACAACGACCTGCACGGCCAATTTCGATGGCGTTCATTAAACCGATCCTCCAGACGCGTCGTATTTCATATTAACCGGGACACTGTTTTCGGCCGATAAGAAATCGTTGCCAGAATCATTCGACAACTCTTTTTATCTGAGGTATGCAGAACATTTTACTGAATCGGTAAAAAATCTCGTTTCTTTTAGTATGTTACACCTGTTCAGTTAATGCGATACCGCTTTTTTTTATATTTGATATGTACATGGAAATTAGAGATCTTTACTGTATTCTTATATTTGACACTTTATGTGTTTGTACATATGTATCAATGTATTATTAAATTATTCACTCAATGTGATGTATCTGTATGGTATTGTATTAATTACTATTTGTAATTGTTGTTAGTGAGGTGGTTAATAACATATATTTACTGTATTGAGAAACTGTGCATTTAATTATATGTATTAACAAGAAAAGAGTCACAATTGGTCAGCCTCTTCACGCTCCACCTCCTGGGTTGGCATCGGTACACGTATCATTCGACCAATGACTGTTGATCAGTCCGAACGTCTCCGGACACTGCCGAGCCTTTCCGAATCTATCCCTAATGGCTGACCTACTTTACCTTCAGTTCCAACTCGTGGGTGGACATCAGTACACGTATCGTTCGACCAATGACTGTTGATCAGTCCGAACGTCTCCGGACACTGCCGAGCCTTTCCGAATCTATCCCTAATGGCTGAACTACTTTACCTTTAGTTCCAGCTCGTAGGTGGACATCAGTACACGTATCGTTCGACCAATGACAGTTGATCAGTCCGAACGTCTCCGGACATTGCCGAGCCTTTCCGAACCTATTCCTATAGCTCCGCTACTACATCTTTAGTAACAGTAAATATGAAGCTATTGTAAAAATTATCAATAACAGTAAAAATTTAATAAAAAATTCAACCTCATCCACTTTCTGAAGCTTCCAACGGTAATCATAATTAGGTATTTGAATTAAATAGCAAATGATATTGTTGAAGGAGGTCAAGAGACATCGAATAAATCTTCCTCATTGAACAAGCAATGGGCTGGTCGAATTAATTAGAAATTAATAAGAAAGTCCGGAGGGTGGACGAATCCTTATTGTTCGAGTAGTCTTCCCGGCAGTCAGTTCATCGAAAACTTCGATTCTAAATAAACTTCCCTTTATCCAGGGGCAGTCGTGCCTGTATCGGAAGCGACCAAGTTAAGAAAGAAAGTTTTTCGGACCCGTCCCGATATCGCTTTTTAATGAGCAGCGAATCTGCCTGTTCTATAATTGAAGCGATGTTGCGAGCGTGGATTGCAGGGACCCCATCACAGGGATGAACAGAACCGGAAAAATCTATGGAAGAAGAGCAACCAGCTGAAAAGTTTTCGAGTGACCGGATGCTTCAAACTTGCTCGAAAGTTCGAGTATTCCAACCTTCTCGAACGGCATTTTTTTTTAGACTTTTTCCAGTCGTTTCTTCGCCTCTCGCTTTCTTTTCGGGGTACTCGACGTTTTAAGTGCTGGGCGGAGCGGACGTAGGGTGTTTTGGGGATATGAGGAGTTTAGGATATGGGGATGTCCTAATTTCGGAATGGGAGGAAATGTAGAAATTTGGAGATCCCCAAATTCCCAGATCTAAATTCCCAGATCCCTAAATTTCTAAATCTTCAGATGTTTAAATCTCCAGATCTCTAAAAATCGCTGGATCCCTAAATCTCCAGATTCCTGAAATCCTCAGATCCCTCCAGGTCTCTGAAAATGCCTAGATATCAAAATCCCCAGATCCCTAAACCTCCAAATTTCTGAAAATTCCCAGATCCCTGAGAATCCCAGATCCCTCCAGATCTCTAAAAATGCCCAGATCCCTAAATCTCCAAATCCCAAAATCTGCAAATCATCAGACACATGTACAAATGTATATAAATAATCTATTCTTGTCCAACTCCCTTCACATATGAAATGCGACAGAAGAGGAATATTTTTCATTTCCCTCGCGACGTTAATAACGGAACGGACACAGGCTGGCGAAGTAAGGGAACGAAATCGTCTTTCTTGCTTTCGTTCGAACCGAATATCGCTCAATGCCGCTGATATTTTTCCCCGCGTGACTCCTCCAGGTGACTGTGCGCCAAAATGCGCTCGACGGTTTTCATCTTCGATCCCGAATCGTTTTCCGATACGTACACCAATACCAGCGTGTACCAGCCGCCGATTTCGCATTCCCGCCCGTTTTATTCCAAATATCTGGCACGCCTGGCATTAAATCGAACCAAAAAAAGGGACACCGACGCGACGCTCCCGACAGAAAAATGCCGGATCAGACTAGAAAATCGAGCTGAAACCCGTCAAGGAACACATTCGACCTGATCGAATGCGTCTATCTATCCACGACGATGCCTTAATGCTACTTCTTGCAGCATACTTCCTACCCTTCCGATAATATCGATACATTAACAGCATTCGGATTTTATCTTCCGGGTGAATGCAGTAAAATATTCAAACTGTGAATTTATAGGTCTGAATGAACATCTTTTATTAATGCAACAAAATGTCTTTCATAAATACTTGACATTATTCAGCATCACATTAACCCCTTGTGATTTATTTGTCAGAAGTGACTAATCACAGCTGCAATATTAACCCCTTGCACTCCTTAACTTCTGTTACCTACCAACTCCTTCATCCACAAATTAGGTCACGAAAGGGTTTCTGAATTTAATGTACTGCAGGAATATCTGACAAATACATACTCAAATACCTGAAACCTTTTTTAATCCTTTCCCGTGCCATTTATTTAGCAGATGCGTCAGTCAAGACTGACTATTCAGAGCTATAACATTAAAACGAACAAAGAAAATTAAAATGTTCTAACTATTTTATATTCATGTAACTTAGAGCTGGACCTAAATTTCAAGTTGAAGAGTATTCAAAATTTGAGTAAGGTTTATCATATTTGAGCTGTAAGTGCGTCACGAGACTCGTCAAAGTACGGGAAGGGGTTAAATTATTATAAATAGAAAATGAAAATATACATACACATTCAACCAAACTGTCTATCTGAATTATTTACAAGATTCAAGAGAAATGTGATCCACATATTTTTATCGAGCCACACTCGATATAGGAGTACAAAGGGTTGACATAAATAAATAAATTTGAAATATTAGCTCAAAGATATAAACTTTGAATATCATAATAGTTAAGGTAAATTTTTACGTTTTCAAAATGAAAATCAAATAAGTATTATTGTTATAAAAGTACCCGTATACCGGTCCGATAATGTAGAAAATTAAAAGATGGATTAGCGTACGGATAAAATAGAACGGAGCTCCCTCTCGCTGTTCCAGAGGAACAACTCCGGAATCCAATTATCTTACTCTTCGATTGTCCTAATTAAACACTCAATCCGGTCGCTGATGCGTTCGGCGTTCTGTCATCCGTGGAATTTAAATCCATCCTCGGCTTCACGTTAATGGCACATGAAACTTACGCCCATGCACCAGATGAAAATTCGCCAACGTCCTTTCGACGAACGTCAGCTCTTCAATTTCTATTTGATTCTCGATTATCTGCTATTCGTTTCGAGTTGATGCCTTTGTTTCGAAATTGGAAAATTTTAGTTGTTGTAGGTGGGAAATTGATAATTGTAATTTGGGGCGATTGGGTGTTTTGGTCGTTTGAGGATTTGGGGATATTTGGAAATTTCATTTGGAATTTTGGGAGTTTTTTAGTTTAGGAAATTTGGTCAATGGAGGGTTTGGGGATTTGGTAATATGGGGTCGCAGTTGTTGAAGTTTGAGAATTTGGAAATTTTGGGAATTTAGGGATGTGGGAATTTAGGAACGTGAGGATTTGGTATATGAAGACTTAGACATGTGAGGACTTGGACATGTGAGTACTCGAAAATTTAGATATTCAGGAATTTGAGGAGTTGAGAATATTCGAATTTGGAGATGTAGAAAAGAAACACGAGAATTTGATGACATGAGAACTTGAGCAGAAGATATTTGATGATACGTGAATTTACACATATGAGTATTTGCATATAAGGTGATCCAGAATTCATAAAATATAGAAACTTGCTAATTCGAAGTACATATACAAATGTACAGATGAGGGTTTGAAGATATCAGAAATAGCCATATGGATCTCTAACAAAAATCCAGAAACTGTAATCGTAGAGAACCCCAAAAGGTCCAGCTTACCCCAATCAAGCTCCCATCAGTTGTAAAAAACCTACCCTGTAAATCTCAATCGCCAAGATCTTCCGCAGGAAGGGTCATCGTATCATTTGGAATTCCTGCCGGTACGTGGACGTGATCCTCCGAGAACATACACAGGGGTGACGTTCGAAAAACTCGGAAATCCAGGTCGCGTTATGATCAGTAGAAGGCTGGACCCTGAAGAATCTTATCGGGCTACGTGAAAATCCGTGAATCGGAGGGTTCGAGCACACGGTTGAAAGAAGGTGCCGGGTCGTGAGTGGACGGAGAGAAATAGGAGGAGGATCCTGCAGAACTTAAACGGGGAATAGACGGCACTCGTCCCGGTGCTTCGAGCCGTTCCGCCGATTTAATAACGTAAATTGTGCGCGGCACGACTTAGCAGTTTCGTCACGAATTTTTCTAAAGCACACTATCGAGTGTACGGTGCTCCTGCCGGGAATACAGAGATCTCCCCCTGCGGACCAGGGCCGTGCACGATGTTTTACGGGCCCCTTTCTACTCCTTATTTCGTTTTCTTTCGTTGTTCGATCGTGTCCCTCGTCGTCCCTTCGACACCTCGCGCAGATAACTCGAGGTGACAGGGCTACGTCGACGAAAGCTAAACGACGAATTGCACCCCCGTGTTTACGTGACTCGCATTCGACCGTTTCTCGGCTAATGTGGCAGTCGTGAAAGCGACATGCTGAACTTTCCTCTCTTTTTATTTTACTTCCTCGACGTCTTCTTCCTTGATGCCACTTCGCAACTCCGAAAGAGAATCGGATATGACACGATGTATTGAACGACAAGACCGGGATTTCGGGGCTTGGATAGTTTCTCCTCTGGATAGTTTTCTCGTAATTCCTTTAATGACTCCTTTGTGAAGAATAAGTGTAACGAAGTATCGATTTGCAGGAATTGGGGCGGTAACGAAAAATTTGATCGTTCAGAGGAACACTTCAGCTTCTACATTTTTAACCCTCTGAAAATTCTTAATGAAGTACTCTTTCGAAGTCGAACAAGGTTAGGTTCGGTTGTGTTAACGGAGTTCCAAATGTTGCTGAAGATATATGTTCATAAAGTTCTACACACTTGCATATATAGGTCAGATACATAACTTTAGTTTCATGTATTAGTAAATCAAATGTGAGTCACAATGTGGGGTTACTTTGCTGGTTATGTATGTATCAATAGGTTGGACACATATGTATATGTATGTACGTTAAATTAGACATACGTTGCTGGTTATGTATGTATCAATAGGTTGAACATATATGTACATGTATGTATGTATGTATGTATGTATGGATAATAAGGTAATCATATGTATAATAACATAGTGTAATATATTATGATATTGTAATGTACTATAGTATATTGAATATTACTTGTATGTGTGACAATATGTTGAATGTCACATGTGTGTATTATAATATATTGAATGTCACATGTATGTATTACAATATGTTAAACATTACATGTATGTATTATAATATGTTGCATGTTACATGTATGTATTCAATATGTTGTATGTTACATGTATGCATTACATGTATGGATTACAATATGTTGAATGTCACATGTATGTATTACAATATGTTGCATGTTACATGTATGTATTATAATATGTTGCATGTTACATGTATGTATTGTATGTATGTATTACAATATGTTACATATTACATGTACGTACTACAACATATTAAATATTACATTAATATGTAGAATACACATACTTCATATAATATCCTACATACAAATATTGTCATGTATACATCCTCTCCATATAATGTATTACGTATGACAATTTTTTCGAAGCTTTCGCAATTAGTTCACTCCCAATCCATTTCACCAAAAGTTACTGGCAACGGAAACGGAACGTTTCGATATCGAGGGAAATTCCCTGGCAGAGAGTTCAGTCGGCAACGAGTTCTCGAGTTCCATGCCCGATTCATTTGCCTCAACTCCACTGTTCCCTCGTGGACAATAGCGATACATTGAATAATATCGCGGCGGACGTTGAAACATTTTCTGCTTTGTGTTTTAAATAGCCCGGTGCCGTTCGGCTTGTTGTCGTTATCAAAACGCGGCCATTGTAAAATGTCACTGAACAGGGAGCATCGTATACTACTGCGCATCGTACTATACATGTGTATAGTAACGTATGTGTATTCCAGGGAGTGCATCTTACAACGTGAGTGTTTGTGCGTGTACACGTGAGTCGATTTGCGCACGTGCGTATACAGTGCGAGTTGACAAGATTGTAATACGGACAATTGCGTAATGCGGAGATTTGAAGAGAAAATTGTATTATTTTTGAATTTGTGGACATTTTAGATTTTTGAAATTGAAGTATGTAGAATCTTGTATTAACGTTAAAGAATATTTGATAATATTTCCCAGTAATATTTACAGTAACGCAAGAATAATAGGTCACTCGTTTTCCACAGAGTATAATCTCGCGATATTTCGCGTACGAGCGCTCTCCGTGATGAAAGTTCGCATTTTGATTGGAGCGTTCGTCGTATCCGTGGGAAGCATATTTGCTAGCCGATTCCCCCTTTTGCCGCGGCTATCAACGGCAAAATGGCAACAGGGAGAACAATAAACGCCGTCAGCCGTAGGAAATATTTTAACAGTCCGACCGACCGCGCGTCACGCCGACAAACTGAGCAATTATGATCCAGGCCTTTAGAAAACGGCCGACTCTCCGGTTTACGACAAGATACCGTAGCATTATATTTCTCTTTTTTTTATCACGGCTTTAACCGACGCTATTCCGCTGCGCAAAGTAGTCGTTCATTAAGGAATACCGGAAACCCGGAATGACGTAAAAGAGAATTGGAACGGGGGAAGAATTAAATGGGGGACTACTCTCGATTTGCTGTGCGCTGGAATTAATAGGACTTCTTCCTCTAGGATGACTCTCGATGAGTTTCGGGCTGAATTGTTGGTATTTGGTTTTTATTCGATTTTTGTTTCTGGGAAATTTACTCGTTCAAACAACTATTTAGAAAGAAACTGTTTATGAAAAAATAGTGAACTGTTTTCAGAACGATGTATTAGTGAGACACTTTGAATTACTGAACGTATACAGGTATACATATATGTCTATTGGTTTTTACGATTATAGTGTTTGGTATACTTATAATAAAATTACAATAAGATGAATTAATAAATACAATACATATCTGAAGTAATCGATTTTATACAATAAGACATAAGTAGTCACGAAAGTACACAAAAAGAAACATGAAAGATATCTTGTTATTGGTATGAATTATGTTTAACGGTATGCTTTTGTAAGTAGAATAAGACTATATATAGTCAGACAAGCACACAGTACACATCTCTCATCACTTGAATCCTAATACGTAATTTAATTAACGAACCACATATTCAAAATATATGTAATAGTAATATTTATATATGTATCTACTATCTATCCTAATTATCTGAACATGTACCCACTCAGACTGCAGCAACATCTACCCTGATTATACCAGTATCTGAACATGCACCTAATCTGATCACTGCAACATCTGATTATAGTCAGAGGCACAGCTACCCTGATTATAGCAGTACCTAACATGATCATAGCCACATATCTATCTAGTCTTTAACACAAAAACACGTGGACAACAGTAACTTTGTTTCATTAAAGGCTGAAAGCTGAGCCAAGTAACAACATTGTAATGAATATGTACCTTCGTGTTAATTAAAAGTAACTTCGTATTAATAAAAGTTTGTAACATTAACAAGACTGCATATGTGTAGCTACGTGAAAAGAATTTGAAGGAATTAAGCAAGAAAAATGTGGTTCAGTCGAAGTACCATTACTCCAAATGCAAATAACACTGAAATGAGTGTTTTCCATAAAACTTCAGTATGTGATACTGACGTCACATGTCACTGCGTGTGTGGAGACAATTTGGAAGGATGTCAAAGCAAGCAAAATGACCAGTACTAAATGTACCAGTACCAGGTATACCAGTACCATATATACCAGTACCAAATGTAGGAATACCAAATGTAGAAGTACCAAATGTAGGAGTACCAAATGTAGGAGTACCAAATGTAGGAGTACCAAATGTAGGAGTACCAAATGTAGGAATACCAAATGTAGAAGTACTAAATGTTGGAGTACCAAATGTACCAGTACCAAATGTAGGAGTACCAAATGTTGGAGTACCAAATGTACCAGTACCAAATGTACCAGTACCAAATGTACCAGTACTAAATGTTGGAGTACCAAATGTAACAGTACCAAATGTAGGAGTACCAAATGTAGGAATACCAAATGTAGAAGTACCAAATGTTGGAGTACCAAATGTACCACTACCAAATGTACCAGTACCAAATGTAGGAGTACCAAATGTTGGAGTACCAAATGTACCAGTACTAAATGTTGGAGTACCAAATGTACCAGTACCAAATGTAGGAGTACCAAATGTAGGAATACCAAATGTAGAAGTACCAAATGTTGGAGTACCAAATGTACCACTACCAAATGTACCAGTAGCAAATATAGGAGTACCAAATGTACCAGTACGAAATGTGCCACTACCAAATGTAGCAGTACCAAATGTAGGGATACCAAATGTAGGAGTACCAAATGTTGGAGTACCAAATGTACCAGTACCAGCACCAGTACCAGTCCAGTACCAAAAGCACCAAATGCAAATAACAAGACCACACTGAATATTCACAAAAAAATCTCGTAACCCTAAGAAAACTCCACACGTGTACCTGTAAAGAATTTGTAGCTGTAGAGAATTTGGACGAACATCGAAGAAAGAAAAATCAGGTCCAGACAAAGTTCCATTACTCGAAATCCCAAGCGGAGGGTAAACTAAATAATAAATGGTACCCTTTGATGAACCCTATTGGTACTCTCTCGTTCTCTCTCTGTCGTTGAAGCCATTGATACGCTTCGATTCACAGCAAGGAGGTAACCCGCAGCTTTCCGATCCTCGGTGAGATCTTGCTCGTTACCGAGAAGGGAAGACAAGACAGAGTGGCTCATGGAAGTCAAGGAAGCGTAAGGAGCTAACGCAGGAGGAGAATAGGAGGCCCTTCAAGGAATAGACCATGGTTAGCCAAACGATCCGGGGGTGGAGGGTCTCGAAATAATCTCTTTAAGAGCTACCCCCGCTATCCGGTAAAGCTAAAACCCAAGTTACGTACTTCAGACTGCAGATCCGGTCAATGAGCGACCATTCACCAATACGCGATCCAGCTCTTGATTTAATGACGAACGCCATTATGAACGACGATCAAATTATTCCTCTGGGTCAGACAGTTGGCGCACGAAAATATGGATGGGGTGAGGGATCGATACGTTGAATTCCATACTAATTTTACCCATAGGTGCATTTTGAACAGTCGTATTATTTTACGAGGGGTAATTGATATTGTTTTAGAAATGTCCGTCGAGAGTTGGTTAGGGAGATTTTGGTATTCTTTTGGGAGGAATGGGAGGTTTGAATTTGAAGATTTGGGGGTTCGAAAATTTAATGTGGGAATTTAGGGATTTGCAAAGTTGAGATATTGGGGATTTGGAGATATGGAGATTTAGGGATTTGGGAACTTGGAGAATTGGGGATTTAGGGATTTGGGAATTTGGAGATTTGGGGATTTAGGGATTTGGGGATTTAAAGAATTGGGAATTTGGAGATTTGGGAATTTGGAGATTTGGGAATTTGGAGATTTGGGAATTTGGAGAATTGGGAATTTGGAGATTTGGGAATTTGGAGAATTGGGACTTTGGAGATTTGGGAATTTGGAGATTTGGGAATTTGGAGAATTGGGAATTTGGAGAATTGGGAATTCGGAGATTTGGGAATTTGGAGAATTGGGAATTTGGAGATTTGGGACTTTGGAGAATTGGGAATTTGAATATTTGGGAATTTGGAGATTTGGGAATTTGGAGATTTGGGAATTTGGAGATTTGGGAATTTGGAGATTTGGGAATTTGGAGAATTGGGAATCTGGAGATTTGGGAATTTGGAGAATTGGGACTTTGGAGAATTGGGAATTTGAATATTTGGGAATTTGGAGATTTGGGAATTTGAAAATTGAAGTCCACATATTCGCAGCTAGACGTACAATTTCTTATCACTTGCTATCTCATGAGTTAATTGTAGGAAAAGTGTGTAGAACATTAGAGAGAAGAAGTATTAGACCTACCTTCAGTAAATGGGCGAGTAACCAAAGTCGTTAAAAATAATTAAATGAAAAAACTTCGCTCATCGAAGATTGATCGTCGGTACTGTTTGTTCCGAGAACGCAAGGAAAAAGACGGTTTATTCTTTAATCGTAACTTTTCCGCAGTAGGTTGCAATACTATTAGATACTTCTGAGCAGTGAAACCGTAGCTTTATGACGATAGTCTGGAAACTTTGGTGGTGTCCACAGTAGCGACTCACCCCATAAAGCTTTATGAGAAAACTAACGTGGACCTTTTTCCACGTGGCTCTGTCATTTGTTCCATAAGGAGAATCATTTCTCTGTGGCTTCAAGAAGAAATGGCAATAACAATTACAAAGCTAAGATTTACTTAAAACATGAAAAAGCTGAGAAGAGTATAATATTTATACAGTCGGGTTGTAGATTGGATTCAATCGACCATTTCTTTAATTGAAAGCTCCAGATACTTAATTGGTTAAAGCAATCTTCTTCGATCTATTTCCCTGTTCTTTTATGTAATATCGCTTTTAGAGAGACTGGAGGTACGAATGGTTAAAACAGTTAAAACAGATGTATCGATTCGAGTTAAAGGATACGTCGTAAGGACGTCAGGAGGAAAAGTGAGGAGTGGAGTAGGACTCAAGGAGTGTTTGAGGTGGTGATTTAAATTGGTTTTAGTTTGGTTGTGTGGGGATTCGGTGAATAGTGTGCTTTTCAATTTGGGTGGATGGATTTTTGGATTTGGAGATTTGGGGATTTGGGGATTTAGGGAATTAGGGATTTAGGGATTTAGGGATTTAGGGATTTAGGGATTTAGGGATTTAGGGTTGGGAATTTAGGGATTTTGGGATTTGAAGATTTGGAGATTTGGAGATTTGGGGATTTGGGGATTTAGGGATTTGAGAATTTGGAGATTTGGGGATTTGGGGATTTAGGGATTTAGGGATTTAGGGATTTGGAGATTTAGGGATTTGGAGATTTAGGGATTTGGAGATTTAGGGATTTGAGAATTTGGAGATTTGGGAATTTGAGAATTTGGGAATTTAGGGATTTGGACATTTGTAAATTGGGGACTTGGGGATTTAGAAATTGGAGATTTAGAGATTCAAGGATTTGGGAATTGGGGATTTAGAGATTTGGAGATGTAGAAATTGGAATTTTTAGATTTGGAGATTTGAAAATTGGGAATTTAGAGATTTTGAGATTCGGGAATTATGAATTTAAAGATTTACAATTTGTTGATTTGGAGACTTGAAAATTTTAAGATTCGTAGACTTGAAAATTTGAAAGTCACAAATAAAAAATTATACATAAACATTTATAAACTTGTAGATCTAAATTATGTAAATTTGCCAATTTAGTTATGCAAATTTGTAAATTTGTAAGCTTGAAACCCGCAAAAAATCTCTCCTTGACTATACACCGATTCTCAAGTCTCAACCCCAGAGATTTTTAAGTTCATCCTAATTGAACCTCCCAAGTTAAATATTCCAGACTCTTCCCCGCAAGGGTTAAATTTCTGAATATCAAAACAGAGCGTAGAACGTCTGCGGAATTCCGGTACACAGGAAAGTCTCTTACACACAGTTCCGTTCACAGCAAACGAGACGTCGAAAAGTGGAAGGAATCGCGGGGTGTGAAAGGCGCAGCGTCGCAACGCGTACGTACCAAGAGTTTTCAGCTCGGTATTTGCATGTGAGTAATGAACTCGGCACGACGGGCTTGAAGATGAGACAGAACACGAGGAAGCGACGCCTCGGCGCCCTAAAGGCGGCGAGTTTCCATGGAAAGACGCCTCGTCGAGGTAGCTTGATATCAGCGCCCAACAGACGCGATAACCTCTCATGTATGAAGTGTCGTTTAACCGGCCACTCGGTCGCCCTTTTTCTTCCTCTCGTTCTCACCTCGACTTCAGCGTTTCCCTCTTCTTCTTCCCCTTATTTAACTTGCCTCTTTCTTTCTCTTACACCCCCTTTTCAACGCGTTTTGTACTCAGACGCCTAGTTTTGCAAAGTGCACACCGCCCCGAGAGTTTGGTGAATGAAAGGGCCCGCAACTTTCCTAGACATAACAGGACGAAGGATCAGAAGCTGGTTAAATTTGGATGTTTTTTAATTTTGGAGTATTTTGGAGGTGGAGATTTTGAGGTTGAATGGGTGGAAATTTGAAGGGTGATGTGGGAGATGGACGTAGGATATTTTGAATGTTTGAGACGTTGAGGATTTAAACATTACATAGTAGGAATTTGTGGATGTGGAAATCTTTGAAGATATAATGTTAGGTGTATTGATGTGCACTACTTGGTCGGTTGTTTCTATGTGACCTATATGTGATACATATTATTTTAGCAATTGTACACATGCATGCATACGTACGTACATTCATTCATGCACACATTCATACATATGTGCATTCACACACATGTATATTCATACATACATACATATACATGTACATTCATGCATGCATACATTCATACATACATACAATCATACATACGTATATTCATATGTACATACATACATATATTAATACATACATACATGCATACACATGTACATTCATGCATGCATACATTCATACATACATACAATCATACATACGTATATTCATATGTACATGCATGCATACGTACATTCACATCACATGTATACATGTTTAATATACATCATTAGTATATGAAGAGATTTTATTGTACAATTACTGAAGTGTGAAATATATAAAAGGACCTAAGTTTCATCAAACCTTAAAAATTTGAAAGGACAATAAATGCCAGAATATCTGCAAACAATATTCATAAATGACTTCGAAAAAGATGAAAAGCATCCGTCTGAAAAGAACCATTATCGTGGCGAGTAAAGCGCACAGGTCAGGAAACAGGTACGGTCTCATTTTCGCATTAGCAAGGTATTAAGACGAACGATGCGCGAACGATTGCGATTCTTAACGCGCTCATTACACGTTAAAGCGTCCCTCCATTCGTATTAAAGCAGTATAATTTATATTTTTCATTAGAAGGAAAAAGCAGATATCTGCCTTAAAGCTTTACTTAATTAAACTGCTATACAAACGACACAGTCGTGGACGGCTGTTTCCCGTTGAAGTGACCCAGTTGAAGAGGGACGACGGAGAGAAAGAGGGTGGCGTTAATATTCACGGCGAAACGATGTTTTGAAGATGGAAATGTCGTGACGGTTCTAAGGAGAACGATCGGATTAATAAGCAAAGCATCGTCGCCGTTATAAACGACTGAAATCCTAATTACGACGAAACGGAGAGGAAAAATTAGAATCGTCGAACGAGAAACACAATCGGGACGAGGAACATTTCGGGAATCCTGTCCCGTGCCGGAAGACGAGTATCAATGGAACTCGAAAATTTCGAGGACTTTTAAACGCGTTAATGACCCAGCATTCACTGTGCGCCGCTGAACACGTTGGATTTCCGCCAATCAGCGTAGCAATTAGCGGAATTCAACGTACGTGCTTGCTCGACAATCGGTCGAAACGATCTGACGAACAACTGGCTGATTTTTGGTTTTAATAAATAGACGATAAAAAGAGTCCCGAGGATATATAATTCCGGGATAATCTGGTCGTGGTACATGCTCTATTCTGAGGACTCATTGTGCAAATCTACCATTTTCTAATTGTCAGGCTTTCAAGTTTTATGGTAATTAATTTTAGATTTTTACGTACGCATATTTTTTGCATCTTCAAATTTATATTGAGGTAATAACATATGTAACACAGTGTATTATATTATAATATTATTATGTTTATAACATGTTAAATATTATATGTGTATCATTACATGTTAATCCTATCTACATATTATAATAATACACCTGTACGTTTGTATGTATGTTATTAGTACATGAAGGCATTTTATAGTACAATTAATGAACTGCATAAAATGTAAGATATATAAAGTCATGTCATTGTAAATTTGATATACATCATGTACACATGAGTAACATACATATGTTCATAGTACATGAAGACATTTGTAGTACAATTAATGAACTGTATAAAATGCAAGATATATAAAGTCATGTCATTGTAAATTTAATATACATCATGTACACATGAGTAACATACACATGTTCTTAGTACATGAAGACATTTTATAGTACAATTAATGAACTGTATAAAATGTAACATATATAAAGTCATGTCATTGTAAATTTGATATACATCATGTACACATGAGTAACATACATATGTTCATAGTACATGAAGACATTTGTAGTACAATTAATGAACTGTATAAAATGCAAGATATATAAAGTCATGTAATTGTAAGTTTAATATACATCAAGCACATGAACAATATACATAATTATAAAAAAATTTTATTGAACAACAAAGTGTACAAATAAAAGAAAAAGCTATATACACATACAGATACTAATATCAATGTCAGTATTCAAACCTAGATGTTACGATATCATTGATATACACAAAGTATAAAAAGTTAAATGAAGCCTCGAATCGATTTCGTTTACCATTCATGACTCCAATAGACAAAACGACGTCTTGATATTGGAGCAATTTAACCCGTACAAAAACGAGAGAAAAACGTAGAGCTCGTTACTTTTGGAGTCGCGGCTAATGTACTATGGATTACCTGAGGGAGTAGAAGAGCGGAAAAAGGGAACGGTAAGCAAGATTTCTTGGAGCTCGAAGAAAGCGTGTAACAAAGGAAAAAGTGCTGGAAACTTTAAGGTCTGCCAAGTAGTTCGTCGTTAAGCAAGGATTTACCGATTCTTCCGAGAGGATACGCAATTTGTCTACGGGACAAAAATAACGCCAAACTTCCTGTTATTGAATAATCAAATATCTTGCGCGTGTAAGCGTATTTCGAGTTTACGGATTTGGAAAAAAATATTGTTATCGGATCGGGAACAGGAAGTTTTGTTGGCGAATAAAGCCGCGGGTAGATCCGGGATTTCATGTAGAATTTTTGTGGATTTCGCGTTTTGTTGGCTCACGGAGCTCGTTTAAGACGATTACGAGATTTGGTGAAAGAGTCGAATAGACAAATTGGGATGTTTGGCAAAAGGGAACTTTAGTAGATTATGTTGGAAAATAAATTACACGTTTTTCCTGGCTTTTGGATTTTAAACATTTTGAAATTTGCAGGATTTTAAGGTTGGAATTTTGGAAAGGCAGAAATGAGGTGGTTAGAGAGTTGGTGCTTTTCAAATTTGTGAGAGTGCAAGTTCAAAAATTTATTACTGGGAATTTTTATATTTAGAATATCTGTATTTTGGAATTATCAAATTGTGAAGGTATGAATTTGTTAATATAGAAATTGAGAAATTGAGGAATTGAGAGGTTCAGAAATTTAGAAATTTGGAAATTGAAAAATTGAAGAATTGAAGAATTGAAGAATTGAAGAATTGAAAAGTTGAAGAATTGGAGAATTGAAGAATTGAAGAATTGAAGAATTAGAGAATTGAGAAATTAAGAAATTAAGAAATTGAGAAATTGAGAAATTGAGAAATTGAGAAATTGAGAAATTGAGAAATTGAGAAATTGAGAAATTGAGAAATTGAGAAATTGAGAAATTTAGAAATTGAGAAACTGAAAAATTGAAGAACCGAAAAACTGAAAAATTGAAAAATTAAAAAATTGAAAAATTGAAAAATTGAAGAACTGAAAAACAGAAAAACTGGAAAATTGAGAAATCTAAAAATTTAGAATTAACTAAAAAATTTAGTAATGCAAAAATTTCTCAACCTGCTTGCAAGAATTTCCCCTACATTCCTCCAGTCCCTCTTTTCCCTACAAATCCCCAGATACCGATAATAATTCTATTTCATCCCTCCATAATTTTATGCGTTTACATTCGACACGAAGGCCGTTATCGGAAAGTTTCGCTCGTTTCAACTTGTCGACTTGGCGAAACGATGAAAGGGTATATATGCGGCGTATATACTCGTTGGGAAATGCACGGAACGTTGACCAAAGGGCACCACTTACCATCGTTACCAGAGAAGTTGTGAAGTTAGTGCGTTCAATTTCAATATAGAAATTCCACGGGTCGCGAAAAAATCATTTCCATGGAAAGGACTCGAGAACGACCAGAGGCAATCAGAATTTTCATAGAATCGAACGATTTTCCTTGCTCCGAGCAAGTACCGTTACATTAAATCGCTTGCTCTTGAACAAGTCTGACCAGCGTGTTCCTATTCCACTGAAATTTCCAGTCTGTTATTTTCATAAACGCTTACTGCAAATTATTCTATCATTATTTGATTATACAAGCATTCTGTACATGAAAAGATTGTTTTATTGTATTGTTAATATCGTAAATTATTTCATGTTCATTCTTCTAATTTCTTGTATACACGCGAGTAGATATACGTCCTCCACACGTGAGACACTCTGTACACATATCATGTATGTATAGAATGTAGAAGTTTTAATAGGAACATAGTAAATACTCATAGAATAAGAAATATTCCTTGATCAAACATATTGAAATAATTTGTCAGCATGTAAATGAATTACAAAATAATACAAAATACAGTAATACTATAATACAATAATCAAGTAAATGTGTAAAACAAGTGACACGACAAGTACAAAAAAAATTGATCCTTTGATCAATCCATCAATAATGATCAAATCACTTCGTTGATCATTATTATATGAAAAACACTATTGCGCAAGAATAACAAAACGATATAAAAATGAGCAGTCCAAGAGCCATAGAAACGACCATCTACCCCTCTCATAAATCCAATTATACAAAAAACAGTCTGCCGCGTAACAAGTTTATCCAAGGTCGACAATTCTCCGAAAGATCATTTTATCCTAGCAATTCCCCCACGGGGCACATTAAGGAGTCAGAGCCGGCTGATCGGCCGTAAATCTTTCTTCATGCAAGATAAACCTGTCAGGTCGGTTGTCAGAATTCATTAACTCGTCGCTTTTTGCCGGGCTCCGTTTTCTTTCCCCCCGTTTCCGGTAGGTCGGACAGGTTCGTTTCACGATCTCGCGAAAGTCGCGAAAAACCGTGCCGCGATAACTCAGTCGACTCTGCTCGTCGACGCGTAAAGGATCCCGCGGGAGAAAAAAAAGGGCCGGTTAAAGAAACTGGCAAGTCGGGAAAAAAGCAGCGACGACGGAGGAAAGGAATAAAATTTGCATCCGAAAAATCCAAGGTCTCTGTTTCCCGTCTGCGTCTACACACGACGTAATGACGATGCTCGACATACCGTGAAGGTCCATCGAAAATAGGGTGGTTTTGTACGACGGAGTTGGTAGTTTGTATTGCATGACCTGTTAGGGGCTTCACGATGTCCACTCTTCGTTCATCTTGTTACACGCAGTATGTCGGAAGAGTAACTTTTCAAATTTAAGGAAAACTAGCCATCTATTAAAATATTTTATCTGAAAACCTCCCCTATCATCGATAGATAATGCTACTCAACGAATAGGTATTTAGGACGTTTACAGAAGTCACAAATAATTTTACAGAACTCAAACATTCGTGTCCTTGATATTTAGCAGCAACTCTATTACAATTTTTGTTTAATCAGAAGTCCAACATTTTGTGTAGCTGCAACTTTGAAAATTTGCAAACTGCTCTGAAAAGTGAAAAACCTAAAAATTTTACAATTTGAATAATTTTCGTATTACAAATCTACAAGCTTGTATATTTAATTACACCATAAAAAATGAACACTCTGAAAATTCATTCTATCTTGATTTGGATAAATTGTTTATTTTAAGTGAATTTTGATTTAGAAACATCGTCAACTTAGCGGTTAATTATATCAGTTGCTTTCGCAACAAAAGACCGGTTAATTAAACAGACTTGCGGATAAAGTTCAGAGAGCGAAGTTTTTTCGCGCTCATGAGCAGGTTCTTACGGAAAGTGCTTGTTACGAGAATTGCCGAGGAAATTGCTCACAATTCCACTTACAATCTTACAGCATTTTGCCTCGAGAACTTTCCCCGACAATATTATCTCAGGCACGATTGAAATCTTTTTAAGTATTTTTTGAAATTTATATAGAAATGCAGACGATAAATTACTGGTTGTGTAGTTGAAAGTTTCGTGTAACCGATTCTTTTCGTTTCGATTTATCTTCGGTATTGTAGGTAATTATTATTTCATCGTTCGCTGGGGGAAACAATGTCAGCCCGTTTAAAGCATCGCTGTTCATCTAAAATTTACTCCGACGTCTCGGGAGAATTTGTTACTGGTTTATTGCTCTCCTTTTGCAGTTTACGTTCTGAAGACGATGATAGGGAACGTGCTCGGTACGGAAATGTAAATTTTCGCAATTGTTTATCTTGCATTAACGGGTTTACTGTTGCTGCGAAAACAGACTTTGGTTGTTAGGCAGATTACAAGAAAAGTTGCTGTAGACGCAATTATTTTCTGTAAATTAAACGAAAATTGTGGTTAACTCGAACGAGAATTTCAATTCACTGGAAATTAAAATTTACTCTAATTAAACGATAAGTAAAATTAGCTCAATTTAAACGAAAATTAAAATTAACCGAAATTGGACAAAAATTACAATTAGCTTTCGATTCGTTACTTCGTTGTAGTATTAATATTAATAATCGTACTGAGATGTTAATTTATAATATTTTATTCTAGATATCGTAGTCATTGATTCCATTTGGGCAGCAAATGACTTCCACCGATTACGTTTTAAGTTTCACTAAAATTTCGTAACATAAAATTCCTGTCAAATAAAATATTGAATAACTACTTTTTTTGCAAAAAATTAGAAATTCTATCTTTGGATGGAAAAACCACGTCAGGTCATTTTGTACTCGTTATTCAAAGTGCTTAACCTCAGAGTTCCGTTATAGGTTTCCATACATGCATTCCGTCATATCTTACAAGCTCGATACAGGGCGTAACACTTGTTTCTGACGGCTTTACGAGCCTCTTCGTGCTCTATAGCTATATATCAAATGTTACACGGACTCGGTTTCGCATCCTTGAAACGTTACATGAAAAACAGAGACACGTTCCCGGTCGGATAACGTTCTACCTTCATATTACGTGATTCAAGCATACTCTTCTTTTAAACGTCGATAAACGAACAGTATGACAGTGGTATAATTAACGTTTTCTCTCAAGAATATCCCATTTGTTACTTGTTAATTATAACGTAACATAATGACACTTAAGAGAATTGTATTAGTGCGTCTGACTATTGATGCTGCTTTACTACTTAAATTTTGAGGCTCATAACTAAAGAGGACAATTTTATAGTTTTAGACATGTGGTACTCTTAGGACTTCATATTATGAATAAAAAAAGTGTCTAACATAGCAGAGTTATGATGTATGAATTTGTTAAAGAAAATATCTTAGCATGACTGACCATTGATGCTGCTGCACTACTTAAATTTTGAGGTTCATAATTAAAGAGGACAATTTTATAGTTCTAGACGAATGGTACTCTTAGGACTTCATATTATGAATAAAAAAAGTGTCTAACATAACAGAGTTATGATGTATGAACTTGTTAAAGAAAATATCTTAGCATGACTGACCATTGATGCTGCTGTACTACTTAAATTTTGATACTCATAAACAAAAAGGACAATTTTATACTTTTAGGTATATGATACTCTTAGAACTTCATATTATGAATAAAAAAAAGTGTCTAACATTGCAGAGTTAGGGTGTATGAACTTGTTAAAAAAAATATCTTAGCATGTCTGACCATTGATGCTGCTGCACTACTTAAATTTTGATACTCATAAGCAAAGAGGACAATTTTATACTTTTAGGTATATGATATTCTTAGAACTTCATATTATGAATAAAAAAAAACGTCTAACATAACAGAGTTGTGATGTATGAACTTGTTAAAGAAAATATCTTAGCATGTCTGACCATTGATGCTGCTGCACTACTTAAATTTTGATACTCATGAGCAAGGAGGACAACTCTATCATTTTTGACATATGCTACTCTTAGGACTTTATATTGTCAATAAAAAAAAATGTCTAACACAACAGTATTATGATGTACGAACTTGTTAAAGAAAATATCTTAACGTGTCTGACTATCTCACCTAAAATATTACTTTAGTGATAAAATAAAATTTTATCATCGAGTCTGACCATCGCACCCATACTACTTAAACTTGAACACCCATAAATAAGAAGTCCCCCATAAATAAGAAGAACACCCATAAATTTATAAATATATAAATTTTATAAATTTCATTAACTGAAAAGTCCAAGAGCTTTGTTTCTCCAAGATAATATTTACAAAAGTGTCAAACATAATAACATGAGACTAACATCAAAGGGGATTACCATGTCTGACCACTTACCCTTTCTACTTACACCCCAAGATTCGCAAATAGATCGTTCAATTAACGTGAGGCGAATGTTGAAACTCAAGCTTAATGCATCACATCCCGTTTTAATGCTGCTACAATGTCTGTAGATTAAAGTCGTACCGCCACTAATTATTTCTAACCCTTAGACAGCAGGATTGTTTAGAGCAGCATCTCCCGTGCGTTCTTGCTGCTCGGCTACGTACATAGTTGTATACTGTCCGGGAACTTCCTACATGATACGACGCGGTCGGAATAACTAGGAGTTTCAAACGAATCCCGGATGCTTCCTGCAGGAATCTAAAGGGGACAAACTAGGGTGAGCCTCGGATGTCAGCAGCATTTGAATTCGATGAGTTAGAAACTCTTTCAATTTAAAAATCAGCGATTGGAATAAAAGTACTTTTTGGATTAATTGATCCTCCAGGTGAACGGTACTTATCAATCAAAGGTCCCTGATGAGGGGTTAGAATCGATTTATTTTAAGTCTTCTGGAGTTGCGGGAACCTGATTCGGATTATAATTTTATATATGTAGTTTTGAAAATGTTGTTATCTTTCATATTTGTATAATAGTTCATTAAATGAAATACAATGACTTGCATTCGTATAAACATTATTGTAGTCATTCTATATACATAAGCATTTAAACCTAGCTCTGTTGATATGCAGTCCAATATCAATCAATTCAGGAACTTATCAGCAAGATATTCATTTCACATACCCTCCATGAAATACGATATCATCATAATGAAATATGATACTGTTTTTAAACATTCGTGAAAGTATGAACAAATATTTTCCACAAACGGATGATTAATCAATTCCGAAATATTCCAAATCGAAGCGAGAAATATTGACGGGAGCAATGTGGGTCGTCCCTAATTCTCGTTAATGCCGATGCAACGCGGCAATAACCAATTTAGGCTATCTATTAGCGACATTTCTGGAGACGTCTAGAGAGTATTAACGTGGATTACTCTGTGCGCAGGATATCGGCGAGAACACTCACCACCTTTCGGCCATCACGATGCCAGGAACGTGCTCGATGACCGATGCGGTCAGGATCGTCGACAGTTAGTGATGAGGAGGAGCGGCTTGTCGGCGTGCCGATGGCTCAGGTCACCAGCAACATGCCAGTTCTCGAACCCAGAACAGACCCGGGTCCTCTTCGAGGACTTCTAATCGGTGTTTTCGTTCTACTGTCCCTCCCGCGATGTCACTGTTTCGACTTAGGTGAGTCTATCCTTTGTGTACATAGTACGTGAGATTGTACCTCTTTGGGGATCAGCTTCTTACGCTCTAACACTGATGATGTCCAACTTATGGTTCATCAATCTTCACTTAATTTATGGTTCATCATACTTGGGTGAATCGTAAATTAAATATCAAATTGTATTAAATTTATTAAATCGTACTAAATTTTATTAAATTGTATTATGATGTATTAAATCCTCTAATATTCCTCTAATATTCCTCTAACAGTTAGCTAGTCTCCTAAGTCACCTAATCCGATCCTTAAAAATCGACGAATATTTTCCTTAAGGTTAAATTCATTTCCCTCCACTACAGTAAATATTTTTGCAGTACCCAGTTTATGTCCAATTGCAGTTCCAAACATTCCTAAAAATCGACAAATATCTCCGTCTTTTTCCTACAAAAGAATTTATTCGACATTTTACGATACACGTTATAGCGTGTCTCCAATTACGCGAGACTTGAAATAAAGCATCCTAATATCCATCCGTCAGGTGTGATCAATATCTCGAAATGAAACTATAACTCCATCGGTGTCGAAATGTCCGAGGACTTTAATGTCCCGTAGCTTTATCACCGGACACGCGATTCAGGCCGCGTTCATAAAGGACGGAAAGAAGGCATTGGTTCGCAAGTGGATGAAAGATTCGCCTCATAAGTCATCCAGGTTGGCGTCGTTCAGCAGCAGGTGCAACGAGCGCGGGCGTTAAAGCGTTTCGACTGGCAGGAAACGCGGAGGACACACACGGTTCCGTATCCGGTGTGTCCTGGAAAATGTATACCCGGTGTCGTCTAACTTACGGCGAGGTCTCATTTCGTCGGGTGGAACGGGGGCGAAAATATTGTTCCATTTGTGCGGCGACTATTCCGAGAAAATGAATTTACCTTAGTTTTGTCTTTTGCCCGCCGCCCCGTAATATCGTCGGAAGCGGAGAAAAATTATTCGGAAATTTTTTCCGACCATTCCTGTCCTCGATGCGCGCTCACGAAATGTAAGGAACAACGATTCCGGAGATTTCGCGCGGATTTCCTTTTTTGTCCGTCTATGAAAGTCGGGCTGTAAAATTTCAATTTTTTCTGCTGTGCAGATGCGAGAACACGCTGGGAACAAAGTGCCACTTTCCTCGGGGCGATGTGCCGAAAAAGTTTATCGATTTAACGAATTTTTGGCGGAATACTGGCGTTCGTGTTTTTAAGCAAATTTTCGCAAGTTTTGTACTTGGTGGTGGAGTTAGTTCTTTTGGGGTAATTAGTAGGATGCTTGGAATCAATAATGTTTTGTGTATACTATTGGCTTTTTATATTGTTATTCATACAATTATTTTTAAAAAGCATAGAATTATTAAAATTATTAAAATAATATCAATTAATTGTATTTTAATTCAAAACAGAACCTGAAGTATTGTTTAGCAAACAAATCAATTAATCATATAATGCAAGATACATAACCTAACCTAACCTAACCTATACATACAATCTATATAATCTAACCTAACCTACACATATAACCTACATAACCTAACCTAATCTATACATATAACCTACATAACCTAACCTAACCTATACATATAACCTACATAATCTAACCTAACCTATACATATAACCTCTACATAACCTATTTACGAAAGTAAAAAACAGGAAAAATACTATTCGTTTACTAATAAATTGTTATAACATTTTTATATTTATACTGTTTCTCCTATTTTACTAACATTGAAATTGTTCCCAATAAATTCTATGACACTATCCAATATTCACTTTTTGTTTAGTATGACTCAGTAAATATGAAACAAAAATGGTTGAAAAAGTTACAGAGACACCCTATAGATACTACAGAAATATTCAACTCTCGGGCTGTAACATTCGAAACAGGAAACTAAAAGTTAGAACTGGTAACATAAAAAAAGTAGACTACAGAATTTTATTTTATAAAAATGTTGCGTAGAAACTGTGTCAGTTTCAAATTCCCAGAATTTTCATACAAATACTGTACCATACGTGAAATGAAAAACGAATTCTATTCTGGGAAAGATTCTAAATGCACCTGGAAATTCCATTTTTAATAAATATGAATAAATTACGTGATTATCTGTATATTGAAGAAATGTTTAATAACGTAAATACGTTTCGAGAAATAATTTAATAATGCAAGAACGCAAAGAAAAGAGTAATTTAAACAAAGAATATTTAGAGGATGAAAAAGTTTGATATTCATGCAAGCTTTTTACACGCTAACAGCATTCTTTGTTCCCCGTTAAAAATATCACACAGCAAATCTTGTTTCGAGAGAGATCTCAGAATTTTGCTGTAATTACCAGCATCTTTCCTCGTTCTTATTCCTGTTTACTTTACGTTAACGAGCAATGGCGAATCCAGCTATTGTTTGTGGAGGATGCTGAGATATTCTGATTGTGAGCATGAAATTTACGAAACGACGAGATGGATTAAGTAGAAGACAGTTGTAATTCGAAAATGTATTGTTTCGTTGCTATTAAATTCCAGCTCGAAGGATAGCTTTTTCGATTAACGAGGGTAGACTTTGTAATTTTTGTAACTTCAAGATTCTTAATTTATTTATAAACGTTCGGTGGGAATAATAAGTACAATGTAAGAATTGTGACAGGAAAGGAGCGTCTTTTGTCCTTTGTTTATTAAGTTTCCATCAGAAAAATTTACATTGGGACAAAGATTTTGATGAAATTGATTAAAGATTAATATGTTCGAAGATTTGAAAATGAAATATTTTTATAATATCTAAATATGTGAACATTAAAGTAGTTTAAGGGTAGATGATACGTACTCAAGCTTAAATGACATTAACCTAGATGTAGTACACTTGTTCTACTTGTCTGACTACGTGTTGGTCATACTCCACTTGTCTGACCACATACTGTACTAGTTCTACTTGTCTGACTACGTCTTGACCGTACTCTACTTGTCTGACCACGTACTGCACTTATACTACTTGTCTGACCACGTGTTCGTATTCTACTTCTCCGACTGCATACTGGTGGTATTCTACTGGTTCGACTGCATACTGCTCATATTCTACTTGTCTGATCACTTAATAGTCGTACTCCACTTGTCTGACTACCTATTGGTCATGTTCTACTCGTCTGACCACATATTACTCGTACTCCACTGGTCTGACTACATACTGGTCATATTCCACTTGTCTGCCTATACACTAGTCGTATTCTACTTGTCTGATCACCAACTGATTGCATACTATTATGCATATTTCGAAATTAAGAAACTTGTACTTGCTCACCTATCACATGGTTGAGCTGATCACATAATAGACTTATTCTACTTGTCTGACCTCTAGTAGTTGTACACTGCTTGTCTGACTACATGCTGATCATACTCTACTTGTCTGACTACATACAAGTTGTATTACTTGTCTGGCTACGTACTGATCATACTACTTGTTTGACTGTATACTGGTCGTACTACTTGTCTGACAGCCTACTGATTCTACTCGTCTGACCATATATTGGTCATTTCTACTTGTCTGACCACCTACTCCCAATGCACTGTTTGATCGTTTAGCTTCTGTACGCGGGTTGTATGATCACATACGAGACTTGCTCTACTTATTCAACTTGCATATTGTTTAGAAATTACAAAGTTCTACAAAATTGCTAAAATTCATCACCAGCATACCAAACCACTAAAATTCATCACCCAACGTACCAGAACTACTAAAATTCATCACCCAACGTAACCAAACCCGCTAAAATTCTCCAAATCCTCTACCATTGCTAAAATTCGCCACCAACGAATCTCTCCAAATCCATCACCCAACACCGTTCACGCGTAAAGAGGTCGAAAAAGAAGAGCACAAACGTACTAAACGCGATAAATTAACTGGCACAACGTGTTCCATGCGAGCATAGAAGTTGTACCGGTGGCTCAGTAGAGTTGGAAACTCTAAGCACACTGACATAATTGCTCAGCAGAATAAAACGTTCTCTACGCGACACGTCCGCCATTGTTCCCGTTTGCCAATAATATGCAACACGGCTGTCTGTGAACCGTACTTCGTCAGATAGGCACGGCCTAGTTCCCTTTTGCAATTCAATCCTTAGAACTGTCGCCATCCTGTAACTTCGATCGCGTTTCCATGAAACCGGCAACAACCGCGTCCCTCTTTATGCGGCATCCATTACGGAGCCCAACTGCGACCGAGATGAACCGCATCGTAATCATCGAAGTCGCAGCGCGGCCATTCGGTCGGGGATTAGGCTACCTTTGAGCTCTAAAGTGCATCTGTAACTTTTGATGTTCTCTCGCGTTGTAACGAGATGAATATGCGATTTATTGTTCATATTCTGAGGTACTTTTATAAAATAAAATAGAATGGCGGTGGATATTTTTTGGTGCTGGTTTTTTAGCTGGACTTTTATGCAACTTGCGGTAAAACCTCATATGATGACGTAGGATGAAAACAAAAATTTTTGGTACATGTGATATACATTTTAGAGGTATATATATTAAAATATTAGTTTCTACAGAATCAGTAATATCATTTAAAAATATATTCTTAGTCCGAATATTTTGCATAGCACAATTGTATAATAATGTAAGTTAGATATTGCAGTAACAATAGAACGACCTTATTTAACTACCTTACTGATTATTAAAATTAATTTTACCGTATTTTTGGTATTGTAAGGTCTTTGAAAAAGGACTTAATTCGTTGAATATATATTGGTAAAAAATAGTAGCAAAGAGCGAAATATCCGTGATACCGAATCAATCATGGTAGCTGCGTCAAAATGACGACACATCGCTCGCATAAAGTGTGAGTCGCGAATCCGGGGATTCGTCACGAATATTCGACCCAGTTTTCACGCACTTTTCAATTAAACTCTGCGTACGCTTCGAACGATTTCACCAAAAGAATTGTAGTTCGATCGATGTTTGACGATTGCGATTGGTGCAAATGGCTCAAAGAGAGATGCCAAAAGTGACAATTTACGGGCTTTGTGCTACTTTTCAATGAGATTAATTTTTGTTATCCTTGGTACTTAGTGCAGTGAGTGTTTCTTTGAATCTTAAAAAGGCTCCAGTTGACTTGAAGTTCATTCGAAGCAGAGATTGTAATGTTCCAAATTTTTATAGTTAAGTTTGCAAATTTAAAAACTTATGGTAAATTTGAAATTTTTTAATTTAGGAACTTAGGTAAATTTGCTCGACAAAATAATAATGGATTTATTCATAGACTAAATCGTATAAGAACAGTATGAATTAATAAAACGATCCGGAATAGTGGTTTCGACGTTGTATTTCTGGAGTATATTCAGAAGCACGTTTGGAGGTGAATCTCGTGTTCTAAACGACCACTCAATCTCTTGGAGGTATCTTAAACGCTTGTCACTTGCACCCAACGCGCGAGTTTATTCACCCGTACAACAGGATAGCGTAGCGAGCAATTCACGTTAGAGAGGATCTTCGTATAATTGCTCGAATGGTTTAAACGTAATTATATGTACCGTATGCTCGATTGATTTGCTCCTTTCGAACGCCAAACGGGCGTTCTGAGATGTCAATACTGCGTTTTGAAAAGATTCTATCGATACTCCGTATTTAACATATTCAGAAAATTGAGAGAATTCACACAATTCAGAAAATTCAAGAAATTCGGACAATTCAGACAATTCAGGCAATTCAGACAATTCAGAAAAATAAGAAAATTCAGAAAATTTAGAAAATTCAGACAATTCAGAAAAATCATAAAATTCAGAAAATTATAAAAATGAGAAATTGAGAAATTGGGAAAATGTGAAATTGAGAAATTGAGAAACTGAAAAATTAAAAACTGAGAATTTGAAAAACTAAGAACTTGGAAAACAGAAAAATGTAGAAATTCAGTAACTCATAAGTTTAAAAATCTGAAAACCTAGAAATCTGAAATTCTAAAAATTTATAAGTCCAAAAATCTAAAAATCTAAAAACCCAAAAGTCCCAAAATTTAAAAATCTAAAAATCTAAAAACTTAAAAATCCAAAAGTCCAAAAGTCCAAAAATCTAAAAATCTGAGTGTCTAAAAATCTACCGCAATATCGTAATAACCAAACTCCCTCAGCACCGAAAACCAAGTTCCCCGAATGATTTAACGAAAATTCCCAGTTTAAACAAAAGTTGAGACGATCTGTTTATCCGTAGAACGTCCGGTGTACCTGGAAGTGAATAGTTACGAAAAACTAGGTCCGCGAAAGTTAAATCCCAATTAAGGGGAAAGTAATTATTAGTTGGAGAGGTATTTTAAGTTAACAGCCGAGTGTACGTTAACGAGAACCGTGGATTTATTGTTCGTAGTGGGTCAGTGTTAAACGTTGATCGAAAGCAGTTCGGTTGGATTGTGTTTTGGGAATGATTGTTGACCGCGAGCAACTGGCAAACAATCTCGCTCGAAATTGTCCTAAACAGAGCTCGTCGAATGAGTCTCGTACTCCTGTTAACTACTTTGCGACATCGGCTTTCTGTTACGCCTGGTAACGTTTAATCGTTCCCTCAAATTTCTACCGTATGTGCCTCTCAGCCGTCAGCGATATTAAGCGACGATTAAACGAGGGAGCAGTAGTTTCTCGATGAGGGAATGCTAGTGGACTTTGGAATTTGGGAATTTGGGAATTTGGTAATTTGGGAATTTAGGAATTTGAGGGGTGAGAAATTGGGGACGTGGGAAATTGGGAACTTTGGAATTTTGGGAGGTGAGAAATTTGGGAAGTGAGGGTTTGGGGATTTGGGAATTTGGGGGTTGAGAAATTGGGGAGGTGAGAAATTGGGAATTTTGGAATTTGGGGAGGTGGGAAATTGGGGACGTGAGAATTTGGGGATGTGAGAATTTGGGGATTTAGGAATTTGGGGAGGTGGGAAATTGGGGACGTGAGAATTTGGGGATGTGGGAATTTGGGGATTTAGGAATTTGGGAAGTGAGAAATTGGGGTTGTGAGAATTTGGGAATTTTGGAATTTGGGGAGGTGAGAAATTGGGGACGTGAGAAATTGGGAATTTTGGAATTTGGGGGGGTTGGAAATTGGGGATGTGAAAATATGGAAATCTAGGAATTTGGGGAAATGAGAAATTGGGGATGTGAGAATTTGGGGACGTGAGAAATTGGGAATTTTGGAATTTGGGGGGAGTTAGAAATTGGGGACGTGAGAATTTGGAAATCTAGGAATTTGGGAAAGTGAGAAATTGGGGATGTGAGAATTTGGGGAGGTGAGAAATTGGGGTGGTAGGAAATTGGGGATGTGAGAATTTGGAGAGGTGAGAAGTTGGGAGTTTTGGAATTTGGGAAGGTGGGAAATTGAGGATGTGAGAAATTGGGAATGTAAGAATTTATGAAAGTGAGAAATTGGGGACGTGAGAATTTGTAAATCTAGGAACTTAGGGAAATGAGAAATTACAAATTCAGAAATTTGGAAATTTAGGAATTGGTGAGTCTCTAGACTTTGTATATTCAGCAACATACACAACTAAAGAATGAAGAAACGCCAACACGACTAATAGAGCACGAAAGGTACGAAGCAAACTTCCAAGGCGTTAAAATATAAATGCAATATGTGCGAAAACAATAAACACGTCTGAAGCAAGGCAAATTCGGGTGGCTGTAGCTTACACGAAATTGCGATTCATGCAGGAAGTCGGAAAACCAGTCTGTCTATCCTGTATGTACAGAAGTAGGTCTACAAAACATACACATAGAGCAAGAATGGGGCGGGGGTGTTGCATGGAGGTTTGTAGAATTTAGGAGAGGTAAGAAGCGGCTGCGAAGTTTCGCTGTTGTAACACCGATTCACCAACACGTTCCGTGAAGTAACTGCATTACTAGTTTGTATGACAATCGTAGTCAGTGGAATATAAACTCAACTCTGGCGCGACAGCTAATTCTGAGCGACCCACATCTTGTACTTTCCGAATTTGTCAAGTAGCTTACGAAACAACAACTTTGTACCCTTCGATGTTATTACTCTTGGATCGTTATAACTATTTCATGCCTCGAATGTTTGTAATGAATTAGGGATATGTTGCAAAATTACTGGGTATGAAATTAAACCCTTGGCTAAGTTACCCCTTTGGGGTGACTCGCTCGGTTTAAGTCATAATTCGGTTTGACAATTTGCAATAGGTAGTAACTAGTTCTGTAGTGTTTTGGATGTGATACATGAACACAGTGGGACCATAGTGAAGGTTGATAGCAGAGACATGTAACTATACATCAAACTTTTGCATTAAGAAGTTTTAGAATTGTCAACAACATCTTCGAGTAGAGTTACTCTTTAATCTCGTGGACAACACTCATGTCAAATCTGTAGACTGCAATCAAGGTTCAAATCCAGTTCAAATAATTCGAATTCAGAATTTAATTTCTAAAGTCAAAGATCTAAAGCTGAAGTTAAAGACGATTCATGAACAATAATTAAAAAGGTCAAGCTCCTAATTTCATCTATTCCCTCATTAATTTCTACTTGTATCGATTAGATCCTCTAACATAAAATTCAAAGTTTGAAATGACCCTTGTGACCAGACTTTGACCCTCTATCTTTTACCCAACCCCCAATTATTCATTGAGTTCAGTCTCCAAGTACAAGGATTTCAAATATAAATTGCATCAAACCATAAAGTTGTGCTAAACGAGTGCCATTTTTATCGAAGCAGTTTTATTAGCAAGAATATATCGATATCGAAGTTTATCGTTGCAATGGAGGATGTCTGAAAGCTGGTGGACAGTTATAAACACAAGCGAAGTTTTGCCGGTTATAATGCCACTTGGTGGAGGGCATAGCTTGCGCAGTGGGTCTCCTCAGCATCTCCGGACGCTGGTTAATCCCACGTCCGCTGCATTCTGCAGTTTTGAAACTTTCCAACGTAACTGCAGTGTCGTGGCTTAAGCGTGGCCTGCATCGTGACCCACACAGCGTCACTACGGATTCAATAATTTATTGTGCCTGCTTCTACTCGTAGTTTGTCGATTTCTCTTTTCGGAGGTAATCGGTTGCGATGTGATTGAGTTTATCAGACAGCAATAACATTATGAAGTACACGGTTCTGTTAGGATCTTTAAACGATTCTTTCAATTTTTGGGATGGGAAGTTAAGTATTTGAAAATTTGGAGGTTTGTTGTTGGTCATTTATTTGTTTGACATGGATACAATGATGATTTGTTAAGCTTGTTCTACTTGTCTGCCAATATAGTACACTTGTTCTACTTGTCTGACTACGTGTTCGTCACATTGCACTTGTCTGACAACGTACTGCACTTATTCTACTTGTCTGACAACGTGTTGGTCGTACTCCACTTGTCTGACAACGCACTGCACTTGTTCTACTTGTCTGACCACGAGTTCGTCGTGCTCTACTTGTCTGACCACGTGCTGCATTTATTCTACTTGTCTGACCACGTGTTCATATTCTACTTCGCCGACTGCATACTGGTGGTATTCTACTGGTTCGACTGCATACTGCTCATATTCTACTTGTCTGATCACCTAATAGTCGTACACCACTTGTCTGACTACCTATTGGTCATATTCTACTTGTCTGACCACATATTACTCGTACTCCGCTGGTCTGACTACATACTGGTCATATTCAACTTGTCTGCCTACACACTAGTCGTATTCTATTTGTCTGACCACCAACTGATCGCATACTATTATGCATATTTCGAAATTTAGAAACTTGTACTTGCTCACCTATCACATGGTTGAGCTGATCATATAATAGACTTATTCTACTTGTCTGACCTCTACTAGTTGCACACTGCTTGTCTGACTACATGCTGGTCATACCCTACTTGTCTTATTACATACAGGTTGTACTACTTGTCTTACTACATACGGGTTGTACTACTTGTCTGGCTGCGTACTGATCGTACTACTTGTCTGACCGTATACTGGTCGTATTCTACTTGTCTGACAGCCTACTGAGTCTGCTCCTCTGACCATATATTTCGGTACATCCTCAAATCAGTATGTCTCCAAATCACTACATCCCTAAATCGCAAAATATTAGTAAACCTGCCCACTTTTCTGTTATCATTGCATTTATCTATAATATAAATGTTGTTAACTGATGAATGTCTTCCCATAATTTTTTTATTATCAAAGTGAACACATTTTTCTTTTTTAATTCACACCAGTAAGCAAGAGAACTCAATATCTGTCCGTAATTCGTCAAGTTCGCTCTTTAAACCAGAACCGAGGATTATCCGGTTGAAAATGAAACGTTAATGAACGAGAAACTGGCGACTATTTTGAGGCACGAATTTTCGTAATGGTAGGATTTTGACGAACCATCGAGACGGTGTATATAGATATATATTTTGAACGTGTCTCCTGCATTTGCTTCCATTTAGCGAGTGTTTCGATATTTAACGAGGCAATTAAAAGTTGATGGACGGCGAATAAATAGGCTATCGATGAATCGATTTTATCGACTCGGTAATTTGTTTCAAGCTGTGGGTGCTATGTAGGGTTATTGGGAGTGGGTGGTTGTAGAGAATTTTAGAGAATTGAGGAGGTTCGGATTTGGTAATGATGGGTATAGAGAGATGGAAATTATGTTGAAGGACTTATTTAATTAGTTTGTTTTGTAAATTGTGCTTGTGAAGGAATTCAGGAATTTAGAGCTTGAGGATTTGGAAATTTAAAGAGTTAGGAGTTTTGTATTTTGTGGTTCTAGATAAGTAGGAATATAGAATCGTTAGAGTTTGTGGACTTGGAGATTTAGGAATTTAGAGTTTTGCATTTGGTAAGTTTCAGCAATATAAGGATTCGGGGATTTGAGAAATTGAAAATTTAGATATTTAAGGATTTAGAAATTTCATAATTTTCGAAATTCACAAACTTTGAAATTTGAAAACCTAGAAATAAAAATTTCAGGAATGAAACAATTACAGAAATGCAAAAGTTTCGAAATGACAACTCAGCAAAGTTGCAACCCATATCACCAATTAATAAGGCATCCAAAACACACCTCATAATAATTAAAAAAAACATCAAGTTGCCTTTTCACTAGAAACAATAACGTAACCTCGAAATGTAGCAGTCGGCGTGTACATAACAGCACGGTTACGATCACGTGAAAATTCTCCTGCGAAATCCGATGGAACACAAGTCGTGGCTGGCACGTGACATCGTTTCCCAGTGTACACACAAGGGACCCAATCGAGGTCCACCGGTGAACCACCATCGAACTTTTTTCCTTATTCTTTTACCGTCGTAAAAGTTTACCGTTGTATCTCGATGGTCATGGCAAGCGAACGAAGTGAAAATATCACTGCAGGTCAAACACAACCATAACCAGCTATAAATAACACCTTGCTATTTTACTCTAACCTTGTTACAATAACTTTATTAATATTAACTATGAATATTAACTATTAATATCAACTTCTTTGTTTATATGCTTCTACTCGTAGAAGCATATTTTGCATACTCTATTCAGATCACGAAATGGAAAATTTATATTCAGTGCACAATGTTGGATTAAGCTAAGTTTCATATGGAACCACCTGTTTGGGCGGTCTTAGGATCTGCTGTAGAACGAGTCTACAAGTCGACGTGATCAGATAAGCCACACAAAGGAGATGGATGATCAAATAAGTCCATGGGGAGTAATAGATAGTTGGATAAGTAGAACAAGTTATACGAACCGCATACAGAAGATGAACGATCAAACAGTAGAATGGGAGTAGGTGGTCAGACAAGTAGAAATGGCCAATGTATGGTCAGACGAGTAGAACCAGTAGACTGTCAGAGAAGTAGAATAGGATCAGTATGCAGCCAGACAAGTAGTACGATCAGTACGCAGTCAGACAAGTAGTACGACCAATATATAGTCAGACAAGTAGATTATGACCAATATGTGGTCAGAAAAGTAGTAGGACCAATATGTAGTCAGACAAGTAGTATGACCCGCATGTATCAAACAAGTAGTACGACCAGTATGTAGTTAGAGAAGTAGTATGATCAGTATACAGTACAAAAAGAGGACATTTTGAGCTGCGAATTTGTCCCCAAGTGGAGAACTCAGCAATTTAATAATATATCAATTTGAAAACCTAAAAATTTGTTAACATAGCGACTTGAGAAATCTATTCAATCTTCCCAATTATACCCCACCTCTTCCAAACATCTCCGCCTCACACGCCAACTCATTCATTGAAATTGGTAATTACCATAATCCCAAGAACAGGAATTTCCCTAAATTGATTGCGCCGCCGAATTCTCGTTCTCTAATGCTATTTCGAAATTTCCTTTTCAGGACAATGCAGCGCAGCATTGGGCATGGAGAATGGCGAAATACCCGATGAAGACATATCGGCCAGTTCCATGTACGATCCCAGCCTTGGCCCGAAACATGCCAGGTGAGTGAACAATCATATCGGCGAAATGCTCGATTACAGTTGAACAAGTTCACTGTTCTGATCCACCATGGGGGTTTCTTGTTTCGTCAAGTACTGTTTCTAAACAGCGAAGCAGGTTTACGGGGGTAGTTAATTTGGTATATGCGGATATATTCTCTCGGTGCTTCATTCAGGGAGATTCATTTTAATTCATTGTTACGTTGCAGTAATATTCCATTTTTAATATTGCGAAATTTTTTATTAGACTTGCTTTGCAACGTCTGTAATTTAATAACTTTATGTAATTTAATAACTCCAGCGTAAATTATTAATTGCACGACCTCGATGCAGATGCTCGGTAAAAATAATTTACCTTAATTTAGAATTGAAGTGATTTAATTACAGTAGCAAATATATATTCACATTTTTCAATGGAGATATTTGAGACCACTTCATTGTTCAGTAACTAAATTTTACTTCAATAAAATAGTTGTGATTATAAATTGATAATTAAGAAAAATGTAGAACGCGGTATCAGAGATTAATATTTCTTGAGAAACAATTTTGAATCAATTTTTCAGTTAATCAATATCACTTAAGATAGATATCACTTAAGTACCCTGTTATTCAGAAATAAGATTACAAGTTTCCGAAAGTAAATTGCAGTAAATTTGTTGGTAAAGTTAAGCTCAGTTATAGTGAAACACCTTGAACAGAAGATTCGGTTGATTGCACTCGATTGTACAGTTTTACTGCAGATTGATACGAACGCGAAGGACCTTGTTTAAAACTTCAGCTGCTCGTCGAAGCTGAAAGTAGAGTGGATAACAATGAGAGTTCGTTAGCGATGTAATAAACCTTTCTCTAGTTGATGTTCTTATAAAATGAAGTTCGAGAAAGTGTTCCGAGTACTTTGACACTTTCAATATTAACCTACTGAAACGACACTGGTGAATATCGGGTTTCAGAATGTCACTACGGTATGCTGCGCTCCTGTCAATATCAGTGATCTTTCATTTTATTTACGTGAGTATGAAGTTTGCAGTTTGGGGAATTGGGAGTTTGGGGATTTGGCAAATTAGGAGGTTGGAGAATTAGAAATTTGGAATTTTTGAAATTTAGGAATTTGGGAATTTGGAAATATGGGAATTTAGGAATAGGAGAATGTGGGAGTTGGGGGATGTGGGAGTTGGGGAACGTGGGAATTGGGGAATGCTGGAATTGGGGAATGTGGGAGTTGGGGGACGTGGGAGTTCGGGAATGTGGGAATTGGGGAATGTGAGAATTGGGGAATGTGGGAGTTGGGGAATGTGGGAATTGGGGAATGTTGGAATTGGGGAATGTGGGAATTGGGGAATATGGGAGTTGGGGAATGTGAGAGTTGGGGAATGTGGGAATTGGGGAATGTGGTAATTGGGGAATGTGGGAATTAGGGAATGTGGGAATTGTGGAATTGTGGAATTGGGGAATGTGGGAATTGGGGAATGTGGAATTGAGGATTGTGGAATTGGGGAATGTGGGAGTTGGGGAATGTGGAATTGAAGATTGTGAAATTGGGGATTGTGGGAATTGACAAATGTAGGAATTGGGGGACGTAGGAAACCTTCACATTCGCAACCTTTCAAATCCGCAACTATAAAAAATTAAAAACTGCCTATTTATAAATTCAAAAAATCATAAATAGCAATCTCTCCAACCCTGCATCTAGAAATATGTAAAACTCATGAGTACTTATATATTTATAAATTCATGCATCCTATTCAAAGCTTATCGTAAACGAATAATTAAGGTGAAAAAAACCTGCACAAAACTAACAGAAATCGCGTTGCATTAATCTACATCATTTATTCCAAGTTCTAACGCACGTTAAAAATTATCAAAGCTCAGAATTCAGCACAGGAAATGATAAGTTATCTGCGACTTACAAAAATGCCACAACTCAATCGTCGTCACCTTGTTCTCCGTGTTTGTACAATTAACAAATTAAAGTGACTCGCGATTAAATACACAAGTCGGTTAAACAACGTTTAAGCTGCAAAATAAAGCTGTCGACTTCAACTCGATAAGAGTAAGTCGAGCCCTTTAATCGCATCGAATTTCTTTCTATTTCGCGATCTGGGTCGCGTGACACGAACGAACGTTTCAACGGCATAGCTGGTTGATATTTACCGAGTTCACTAAGGCGGGTTTATTTCTTATTACAAGGGCTAGATTAAAATCGCCAGGTTGCCCTAAGGGCAGTTCGAGTCTCGTGTCGCATTAAAATTTTAAATAGCACATGGCCTGGAAAGCAAGCTTGTAAAATTCTGTTATCGAGAGCTGGAACGAATATCAGATAACCTGCTGGCGGATGTGAACGAACAAAAAACTCGACTTGTAACCTGGTAATATCGAATTAATCGCGTGTACGATAATGTGGAACGAGTGAAAAGGGGGCAGAAAGGGGTGGTTTGCTAGGCGACGTTCGTTTTTATTGGTTTACAACCTGCTATATATATAATAGTCGTGGGCTGGGTTATACTCTATGTTGAAGAACACTGTGGCAGGTAGAGAAATATATTTTAGGTTTCTGGATCTTCAAGTTTTAAAATTTTTAACTTTAATTCTAGTTTTCAAAGTTTATGTAACTTTATTTTTATTTTATTCTACTTGTCTGAGCATCCTTTGGTCATAATCTACTTGTCTGACCATAATTTGACCACAATCTACTGGTCTGACCACTGTCCGTCCACTATCTACTTGTCTGACCAGTTTCCTGTCCATGTGTCTTCATTTCTGATCGTCATACTGATCATATTGTACTCGTCTAACCACCATACCGACCATACTCTACTTGTCTAATCACTGTGCTGATCCTATTCTACTTGTCTGACTACAACACACCCTATTCTCCTTGTCTGACCACGACACTGACTCATTCTACTTGTCTGACTAGTGGCTTGTCTGTATCTACTTGTCTAGCCACCACATTGTCCCTATTAACTTGTCTGGCCACGACACTGACCCTATCTACTTGTCTGACCACCATACTGAGCCTATCTACTCGTCTGGCTACCAGACTGACCATATTCTACTTGTCTGTCCATTTTTGTACGTTTCCCTGTTCTTCAACATGTATCTCCAAACAGTCTGAACCGAAGTGGCTAAAATTTAGAATCAAGAATTCTAAATACGCAAAGTTAATTCGGTTGCGATATTTCGCCCCAAAAATTGGTTGTCGAGGGTGAAAGTGCATGAAAGCAGTAGCTTTTCTCTTCTGCCACTAGATGGAAACACGACGGAAGAAAAATCGAGAATCCAGATTAACCTTGATACACTCGGAGTGGAGCGTGTCCGTCGTTTGTCAAAAAGAGGAATCGTCTTCCTGACGTTTTTACTAGCGATATTACGATCTTGATTCGTGGCGGACGCCGGACGCTTGACAGCCAAATCGATTCGGCACATTTACGAAGCCGGGCAATTTATGAGGGTCGCTCGTAACGCGCCACGGAAATGACTGTTCGATGTCTGTTAATAATGCGTCTGTGATATCCCCGTTTCGTGATATCGAGAGTAGTGCAGAGAGAGGTACGCGAGTATCGTTTCCAGTCCTCCTTTTTTTTCTCCTATTTTTTCTTTATTTCCCGATAGCGAGCCATCGAACGGGAAGTTGAAACGCGGTCCGGGTAAATGCAGCTTCGCATGAAATCGGGTTATAAATTTTGAACGGCGAGTTAACTTACGGCGAAGTACTGTAATTGATATATAAGAGAAAAAAAGGTGAATGTGATTGAAGCTGCTTCCGCCGATACGTACGACTGTGTGCGCACCTGGAGAGTTGCTTTCGCTTATTCACTATCATCCGTCATTGTCAACCGATACATATTTTCATCCATCTTCTTTTTACTTCCGTGATAAGGAAGTACGAGGAAGCGTACTCGAAGTTGGTTTAACTGTGGTCTCGTGTCATTCGCGAATTTTATTATTGTATGTGTATTTGATGCAATTTGAGGCACTGCAAATTTTGCAGTTTTGATATTGATGTGTTTAGAAGATTGGGAATTTGTGATTGGACTGATCACATAGTAGTTTTAATCTACTTGCCTGGTTTCATACTAATCGTACTGCACTTGTCTGACTACTCGTTGGTCGTATTCTACTTGTCTGACTATATGCTGGTCCTATTCTACTTGTCTGACTGCACACTGGTCCTATTCCACTTATCTGACTCTATTATGCATTGGTCCTATTCTACTTGTCTGACTGAACACTAGTCCTATTCTACTTGTCTGACTGCACACTAGTCCTATTTTACTTGTCTGACTACACACTAGTCTTATTCTACTTGTCTGACTGTATTATACTCTTGCCCTATTCTACTTGTCTGACTGCACACTAGTCGTATACTACTTGTCTGACCACCAACTACTTCCATTCTATCCATCATTTGATCAATCTACCTTCTTCGTGTGGTTTGTCTAACCACATATTATTCTCGTTCTGTTTGTCTGACTACATACGACCATTTTCTACTTGTCTGACCACATACTTCTTTTTCTACCTGACAGTCCACATGATCTCCCACTCGTACAATTGCATACTGGTCATTTTCTACTTCCCCGACCACAGACACCCCAGACAGGAAATTAAACTTTGACACTCATCACTTATGAATATCAAAGCTAAATATCTCGACTAAATTGTCATCATGAATGAAGTATTAACTCAAATTTTAGATGACATCAATATTATATTGTCTAGCTCCGTTGCTAACCTTTAAACAATTTATTTATGTCTCAAAAATATTCGTATCGGATATACCAAATTAAGGAGAACGACGAAGAATATTTATAGTAGTAAAAATAATATAAACATATTAAATATGTAACTGTCTTTTCCTACTAATCTTTTCGTCTCCAGTACAGCCAAAAATATAGAACACCCAATTTAAACTGCGAACACCCAGAATAAATAGCTGCTAACGATTCCATCAAACCTCCGACATCGTCGTTTAATTATAGCGAAACCTTTGATAATTACCCGAGCCGGCTAGACCGTTCAATTAACTACATAAGTCCGAAGACGACTTATTTGCGGATTACAGTCCGGATTTATACACGATCGTTTTTGGCTAGTTGGTGAATATATATGTATATGTTGGTGCACGAGTTCGGTTCGATGTAACGGAGGATAGAATTGAGGGAACCGGTGGGTGTTGGTGGCAAAGGGGTAGCAGAGGGGTGGCTGACGGGAGGTGAACTCGACCCCTACAAATTACCTCCAATTTCGTGTAAATTCCTCGTTCCTGCCTCAGCATAATACCTGAATTAGGACGGCCAGCTCCGGCTCTTAGGCGGCAATAAATCTGTATTAGGACGAGGCGTTGCTCCTCTTAGCAAAAGGGGTGCAACGCCCCCGATGCTGGCTGATTTTTCACGACCACTCGTCCGTCTCGATCTCTGCAACTCTCTTCTTATTACAGATCATTATACTTGTTCTCTGGTTCGATCTCATACTAATTCTGTGATTCCCAAATCCACAAATTCTCAAATTCTCAAATTTCCTAATTCTTCAATTTCCAAATTGCCAAACTCTCAAATTGCCAAATTCTCAAATTTCCAAACTCTCAAATTTCCACCTTCTCAAATTTCCAACCTCTCAAGTTTCCACCTTCTCAAATTACCATCTTCTCAAATTTCCAGCTTCTCAAATTTCCAAACTCTCAAATTTCCACCTTCTCAAATTTCCAAACTCTCAAATTTCCACCTTCTCAAATTTCCAACCTCTCAAGTTTCCACCTTCTCAAATTACCACCTTCTCAAATTTCCAGCTTCTCAAATTTCCAAACTCTCAAATTTCCACCTTCTCAAATTTCCACCTTCTCAAATTCCCAGCTTCTCAAATTTCCACCTTCTCAAATTTCCACCTTCTCAAATTACCACCTTCTCAAATTTCCAACCTCGCCAAATTTCCACCTTCTCAAATTACCACTTTCTCAAATTTCCACCTTCTCAAATTCCCAGTTTCTCAAATTTCCACCTTCTCAAATTTCCACCTTCTCAAATTACCACCTTCTCAAATTTCCAACCTCTCAAATTTCCACCTTCTCAAATTACCACCTTCTCAAATTTTCACCTTCTTAAATTTCCACCTTCTCAAATTTCCAAATTCCCAAATCCCTAAATCCCCAAACTCCCAAACTCTAAAATTTCCAATTCCCCAAATCAGAAAATCCTGCACCCCGGATAAAAGAAATCGTCAGGCTTTGCAAATCACGGCGCAGTTTTCTTTTCATGTAAATCGTGCCTGTAACTTTAAGCAAGCGACTCATACGACACGAACCGTGGCTTTTGTCTTTCGTAACAAACAATGTCGCGTTCTGTTCGGGCGTTACAACTCTGACCCATATTTCGGCTTTGTACGGCCGGGCTTTCTCGATTTTCCAGCGTGAAATATGCACTACATTTCCATCGCATTGTTACCGCACAAAGGTCCGGCAGCGTGGAAGCGACGTTTTTGTAATCGGCTAAAAAAATGTTTATCGAAAGGACGCGTGAAAGGGGGATCGTGTTTGCCGTCCACTCGCCGTGTAAACCGAGTTTCACGCTGTGCTATCGCGACCCTCTGCTACACGCTCGACGTATCGCGCGGAATTCCGCGTCAACGTTAATGGAACCGTGTCTCCGAATTTAATTCCTGCTCTCTGTTCTGTCCCTCAATCTTTTGCACGTTCGTATACGATTTCATCGGTGCATTCGACATACGCTAACATGATCCTTACATTATACTAATTTTTATTAATTTGTATTAGCACAATAATATTAATTTTAGGGGAGGTATTTTCTAAATACCAGCAACTGATGAATTAACTTATGAAATTTCTATTATTAAGAGTTTCATATTTTTCTACATTTTTGTGTTTTGTTGTAAATTATACCAATATTTGTTAATTTGTATTAGTACAATTATGTTAATTTTAGGGGAGGAATTTTCTAAATACCAGCAACTGATGAATTAACTTATGAAATTTCTATTATTAAGGGTTTCATATTTTTCTACATTTTTGTGTTTTGTTGTAAATTATACGAATCTTTGTTAATTTGTATTAGCACAATAATATTAATTTTAGGGGAGGAATTTCCTGAATACCAGCAACTGATGAATTAACTTGTGAACTTTGCATTATTAAGGGTTTCATATTTTTTTACATTTTTTTGTTTTGTTGTAAATTATACCAATATTTGTTAATTTGTATTAGCACAATAATATTAATTTTAGGGGAAGAATTTCCTGAATATCAGCAACTGATGAATTATCTTGTTAACTTTGCATTATTAAGGGTTTCATATTTTTTTACATATTTGTATTTTCTATTGTAAATTTGATGTAGTTGATTTATTTTAATTAATTTGATTTTAACTTATAATTTCTTTCCGTTTTGAAATATCTGTCTCATTTTTCTTAGTTCAGTTGAATTTTTTAGTCGAAAGAATTGTTTTAGAGTAGACACATTAAAATGTTTCAGGTTCTTTATATTTTAATATAGTAATTGATTTTATTGTGACATAATGAGTGTCAAAATTCATAGCTGATATTTACATGCACATTTAATAATTTCATACTTGCACAGATATTTAGTAATTTCATACTTACACAGACATTTAATAATTTCATACTTACACAGACATTTAATAATTTCATACTTACACAGACATTTAATAATTTCATACTTATACAGACATTTAATAATTTCATAGTTACACAGACATTTAGTAATTTCATACTTATACAGACATTTAATAATTTCATAGTTACACAAACATTTAGTTATTTCATAGTATATAGACGTTTAATAATTTCACGATTACATATGCATTTAGTAATTTCATAATCATATAGAAATTTTAGACATGTTGGAATGAATTCAATGAATAAATCAATAAATACAATCTTACTAAATAATCAACAAATATGAACATACTACTATAATCATTTCTGTTATATCAATTTCCGAATTCATACCCTACACTCCCTTCTGATAGACATTTACTGAATTCTTCCCGAATATCTAATAACAAAATGAAGTTCACACAAGCTCTCATAACGAATCGTTTGCCAACATTCACCGAATAAAAATGTCCTCGACCCCTCAGAATTTATGCGACAAAACGTCTCGTCACGCGACGGTTCATTCCTAGACTCTAATGCGAAATATCGAGAGACATCGTGGCACGGTACCTGGTCGCGGAGAAATAAAAAAATACAGGAAGGTAGGGTGGGCAGGGTGTAGTTGTCGGTTCATAAATCACTGAGAGGTCTGGGAGGGGTGCAGGGTTTTCGAATCGTAACAAAGTGGAAGATAGCCCCGGTTCGAAGGCCGGGAGAATATGGCCACCATTTTTCGTTGGCTTCGTCCGCTGAAAGCGCACGTAACGGCGTAGGACGTTTTATGTCTGCGTGATTCCGTCTTTTCACTCCCCACGTCGAAGATTTTGGCCTGTCACGCTTAAAGCCACCCCCCGTTTTCCTTCCTGCACGATCTCACGCTTCCGCGATCTCTCTCTCGCCCTCCGGGCAGCCCTTTTGTCGCTTCTCCTCCACCCTGCGTTTCCCCTTTTTCGTGCCGGCTCTAAAGCGATACGAATGGCCACTACCCTGGCCACGAAAACGAAAACTTTTTCTTCGTCGCACCTATACATCGCCTTTAGACCCTGTGTCCTTATCGATCCCGTTTTTAACAACCGACGGACCTCGCAGTAAACCCTTTAACCACGATCTCTGGTTCCGGCGAGACGCACCCGTGAATGCAACGCGGAGACGAATTTTCGTGGATGAAATCTAGCCCTTTACTTTGCGAAATTGCTGGGTTACATGCTTCTTTCTGCGAGGGGAATTTACGATCATATCGGGGATTTCTAGTTCTTTCTGCTATTTCGACGTTACACCTGCAGTTCAATTTTCTACGTGTCCGATGAGATCTCGGGGATGTAAAGTTTCGCGACCGGCAACTTCTGACCATACTTGGACTTGCGCCGGAATCCCAAGAAGGGATAACTATGCGAACTGCTATCTTGTTCGCTGAGTTACCGAGTAACTATCGCAATTTGTTCGCGTGCTATCGGTAATCGTTGGAACTGGCTAATCTCGTGTTAAGACTGCAGATATTTGATACTGCAAGATTTTGGACGTTCTTAGTATTTTTCGTGTGAAGAAACATCGATATAGATTTCATATTGAGATATGCATTGATGTACACAGAAGTGAATAAACACCATAAACATCTGATTAATGATATACAATTTTTGAGACTGAAAACTCTGATAATTGGCTGAACAAATTAAGCTGCTTAACAACAGCTAATTAAGCAGAGTAGTAATTTTGAATAAAAGATACGTGGCAAGTCACTTTGAACACTTTGATAATGAACTGAGCAAATTAATTAAGTGGTTAGTTAACTAAACACTAGTTAATTAAACAAAGTACCATAATTTTAAATACGAAACTTGGAGCAAGTCACTGTGACCACTTTAATAATTAGCTGAGTAAATTAGTTGAGGGGTTTGTTAAATGAACACTAGGTAATTGAACAACGTAACATAATTTAGGGTAGGAAATCTGAACAAAGTCATTTTGAGTAGTTTGATGATTAGATGAGGAATTTAGTGATTAGGTAACTAAGCACCAGTTAATTGAACAAGGTGGCACAATTTTTATTAAGAAACTTGGGCCAAGCAGATTAGTTAAGTCAGTTAAATGAACATCAGTTAATTGAACAAGGTAGCATAATTTTTATTAAGAAACTTGAAACAAGACATTTTGACTACTTTGATAACGAACTAAGCAGATTAGTTAAGTCAGTTAAATGCACACCAGTTAATTGAACAAGGTAGCATAATTTTTGTTAAGAAACTTGAAACATGACATTTTGACTACTTTGATAACGAACTAAGCAGATTAGTTAAGTCAGTTAAATGAACACCAGTTAATTGAACAAGGTAGCATAATTTTTGTTAAGAAACTTGGATCAAGACATTTTGACTACTTTGATAACGAACTAAGCAGTTCAGTTAAGTCAGTTAAATGCACACCAGTTAATTGAACGAACTAGCATAATTTTTATTAAGAAACTTGAAACATGACATTTTGACTACTTTGATAACGAACTAAGCAGATCAGTTACGTCAGTTAAATAAACATTAGTTAATTGAATAAGGTAGCATAATTTTTATTAAGAAACTTGAAACAAGACATTTCGACTACTTTGATAATGAACTAAACAGATAAGTCAAGCTAGTTAAATGAACACCAGTTAATCGAACAAGGTAGCATAATTTTTATTAAGAAACTTGAAACAAGACATTTTCACCACTTTGATAATGTGCTAAACAAATTATATAATTATTAATGAAATATACAACCAACTGGTGCAGTTAGTTAAATGAACACCAGTTAATTGAACGAGTTAGCATGATTTTTATTAAGAAACTTGAAACCAGACATTTTGACCACTTTGATGACTCAATTAAAAAATTAGTCAACAAACCATCTATTAAACAATATCTCAAAGAATAAATCCAATACAAATAAATCTACATTTCCATCAAAATAATAAATCTACGTTTCCAAGAGTAAAATAATTCATCCCCACAGAAATTTTAACCATACATCCAACAGAAAGTAGAAAAGAAAATTGAGAAAATTCAAGAAAAGTTTATGCACGTTTTCCGGATTCAAACGTCAGCCATGCATTGTTAAGCAACCGTTATCTTGAACAACGAGTAAGAAAGGAACATTCTTCGCGACGGAGCGCAGAGAAAACTGCGAAACGAGTTCGACCATGGGTTCGTCCAGTTAATTGTGCAAAAAACGCAAACTGACTTATCGTACGGGAGCGATAACCCACGAACGGTGACCCAGTTGCATTTTAACGAGTATGTTAATTTAAAGGAGGCGAAGCGTCCCGGGTTAAAGCGCTGCTGGATGTTATCATGGTTAAAACGCTGCCTCTTTACTGCCTTTTAAGAACAGACGACATAACCGATTTCATTCGACTAATATGCAAATGACTGATGCGTACGTATCGATAAAAACGGAGTTCAAATTGTTTGCTGTCTTTAATCGACATTTGAGACGTTATTTCTTATTTGCAGGTAGTTTATCTTGTTATTATTTACTTATCCACTGTTTGGTTACTGGTTTGGTTTGATTTTTCTTGGGTTAGTCAAGTTTTATTAAAGGAGCAGTTGTAACCAAGTTTTGTTAAAGAAACACTTCCTTCAAGTTTTACTGAAGAAGAAATACTGGCAAGGATGTTTAAGAAGATGTTTAAGGAGAAAAAGATATTGAAGAAGAGTATTTGTAAGGCACTCATGAACTGCTTTACGCCAAATATAAAATACCTTTTCTTACAAAAATACCGCTAATAAATCACATACCCCATTTATCAATCCTCCACATAAAATAACTTGAACCACCATCTTGTTATACCATGTTAATCTAAGCAGCCACAAAGGAAGTTAAAGAAAGAATCGATAAAGCCCAGCAAAGCGAATGTCTAGAACAGTAAGACGTTTAGAGAAGTGGCTGAAAAATAATCCTTGTCGACTTTATTCCCGAGTGATCAGCGGATAATTTGCAATCATTTGCAACAATCAATTGAACGCGTAATCTCCGGGTCTCGAGTCGAGTGGCGCAATTACGATAAGAATTTCAGCGAGTTTTCGGAGCGAACCAGGTTGGATAAAGGAACCTCTCGCAGCGATGAAGCTTGAATGCAGAGACCGAGGAAACAAAGAGGCTCTGTCCGGGAAAAACGATGAAAGCGGTGACTTTTATGGATAAAGGATTTTTAAGGGTCGACCCGGTTAATAGTTGCCGATTGATCTTCGACGTTATACTGTGTGCTTTGTTTTTATGGAGCATCGACGGGGTGGACTTCGATACACTTTGACGGAGTTCGTTAATAACGCACCATCGTTCCTGGCTTTATATCTGTAATTTTCTCGTTTATGCAGAATCTTATTTTCTTTTATACATTGATGGCAATTTATTTTTAGTTGTTCAGATTTTTGAGGTTGGAAATTAAAGGTTTAATGATTTATTAATGTAGGAGTTTAGGGATGAGGAATTTGGGAATTGAGGAATTGTGACAATTTCGTAATACTGAAACTCGGAAGCTGGGGAATTTTTGTTTGGAAATGTAGAAATTTCAGAATTTAGGAATTTGTGAATCTGAAAATTTCAGAATTTGAGAATTCGGGAATTTGGGAACTAGGAAATTTTGGAACTAAGGAATTTAGGATCTAGGGAATTTTAGAACTAGGAAATTTTGGAACTAAGGAATTTAGGATCCAGGGAATTTTGGAACTAGGGAATTTGGGAATTAGGGAATTTGGGAACTAGAGAAATTTGGAACTAGGGAATTTGGGAATTAGGGAATTTGAGAACTAGAGAAATTTGGAACTAGGGAGTTTGGGAATTAGGAAATTTGAGAACTAGAGAATTTGGGAACTAGAGAAATTTGGAACTAGAGAGTTTTGGGAATTAGGGAATTTGAGAACTAGAGAATTTGGGAACTAGAGAAATTTGGAACTAGGGAGTTTGGGAATTAGGAAATTTGAGAACTAGAGAATTTGGAAACTAGAGAAATTTGGAACTAGGGTGTTTGGGAATTAGGGAATTTGAGAACTAGAGAATTTGGGAACCAGAGAAATTTGGAACTAGAGAGTTTTGGGAATTAGGGAATTTGAGAACTAGAGAATTCGGGAACTAGAGAAATTTGGAACTAGAGAGTTTGGGAATTAGGAAATTTGAGAACTAGAGAATTTGGGAACTGGAGAGTTTGGGAATTAGGGAATTTGAGAACTAGAGAATTTTGGAACTAGGAAATTTGGAACTAGGGAATTTTGAAACTAGAGAATTTTGGAACTAGGGAATTCTGGTGCTTGGGATATTGAGAACTAGGGAATTGCAGACTTTGAAAATTTACCAATCTGAAAATTTAATCAAATTAAAAATCATGTTTTGAAATGCATTTATTTATTAATTTGAAAAATTAAGAATTTTTAAATTCAAGAACGTGAGAATCATATTAAAAATAATGTCCGCAGAAAGCTTGCAATTGCATTTATTAATTCGTTAAGTTTTCCTTCTCCGGTCATTGTCGCCTCAGCATTCCATCTCTCATTTTATCTCCGCTTAATACTAATTACGAAAGTCGTGTTTTCTGTAGCGTAAATTATAAAATCTCTCCGTAACTCCTCTCATCTCTATCGGTATAACAAAATTAAAAAGCTATTAAATATACAAATATGTAAGAATTAAAATGTACACCGCTTAAAATTTTATATGGTTTCCTTCCTTATATGTAAGTTTCATTCTTGATATAACGAAAAATCGTTATAGCGGTTGGCATATTTAATTTAAAAGGAAATAGGAAGCGAAATGGACACGTTCGTTAAAACTATTTTAACGACGGTGCTTATTGCGGTTTCTGATCTTTCCGCTATTTTGGAACGGCAAAAGATTTATCTGAACGCTGTTGGTGAACAATATACGGTTCAAATAACTAGGTCGCTTGGATAATAAAAGGGTCCACGGTTTTAACCAGTAGATTCAAGCATGAAATTTTCATCCTACTGATTTCAATCTACCGAGTGACGTTGAGTCCGATAACAAAAGCTCGGCGGTGAACTCGTTAAGTTCAGATAAATTTACGGAGCTGAGTAGTCGGATTATGTGGACGGAATTTTATATGTTAATATAAAAACGACTCTGCCCTGTACAAAGCCGGAGTTTTCAGAATTTTTCACCGACACAATTTAATACTAATTAGTACTAGTTATTACTTTAATTACCTCGGTCGTTACTTTAGATACGTTAATTAAGGTGAAAAATTTACATACGTGTTTCTAGTGAAACTTTATAATGTCACTGAAATAAATATTTGTTTGGTGTTATTTAACGATGGTTTAATAGATTTAATTAAAATCGACTTGCAAATATAATAACATAGTTTGAATTAAAAATTCAAGATACAAATGAAATGCAAAATAATAGATGTTATATAATTAAATACTGTAGATGTTACGCTGATAAATTGTTCACTTGTCCAACATTTAGTGAGTAGATTTAATTAAGGTCGACTTGCAATATAATAACATAAATTGAGCTACGATACGTTATATAGAAAAATATAAAATATGGCGCACAAAATTTGAATTAAAAATTCAAGATTCGAATGAAATGCAAAATAATAGATATAAAATATATAAATACAGTAGGTGTTATTATACTGATAAATTGCTCACTTGTCCAACATTTAGTGAGTAGATTTAATTAAGATCGACTTGCAATATAATAACATAAATTGAGCTACGATACGTTATATAGAAAAATATAAAATATGATGCACAAAATTTGAATTAAAAATTCAAGATTCGAATGAAATGCAAAATAATAGATATAAAATATATAAATACAGTAGGTGTTATTATGTTGATAAATTGCTCACTTGTCCACCATTTAGTTCATTTATTTCCAAATCAAATTTTGATTTCATAAATTCAAAAAAAAGCAATCTTACCTCTCCTTCATCCCACTTAATAATTTTATTCATAACATTTATTTTCACATATCAGAAATCAGAAATCGTTTCACATATCATCCTAGAAGCGTTCATCTCAAGTATAAAAATCATGTACTTACAGTAATGTTCATCAGCGTCCATATCAGAACCATAATAGTGATATCAGTCGAATAAAATTGAGGAAAGCAATTTCGCTGATGGAAAGCGTTTTACCTTTTCTTCCGTATTAAGTATATAATTTTGGGTAACCGTGTGCAATAACCGAAAGCCGGACACTTTGAGGGTAGAAATTCGTGGGTATACTTGAACAGGAGCGTGCACGCGATGCATATTCACGCGACAGTCTTTACCTACGTTTCGATCCAGTTTCACAGGCTCAAATATTGACGTACACGTACAAAAACAACGCCCACACCCCCGGAAAGTTCGATTTCGTTGGGGGGTGTGGAAACTTTATAGAAAATTCTATCGCGGTATCTGGGTCGCTTTGACGAAAGGCAACGATCGAACGACGACGTTACACGACTGAATTTTTCCGATCCCCTTAGCGATCCTCGATCAATTGTATCACGGCAGTTTTACGGGACGTTCATTCTTCTCCGGGGCAGCTGAATTAGAATTTTAAAAATCGGGAATGCTAGAGATATCGACGGGAACACACGACGAACTTTACGATCACCCGGTGCATAAAGAACGTAAAGGTTCGTCGTGCTTTTGATTTTATTTAAGGTCAACGTCGTAGGTGGATGACCGACGGTTATTGAATATCAATAACGCCACGGTAAATCGCCTGGATATCGGCGTTCTTCCTCGGATTTTTCTACGAAAGCGACCATACGCTATTCGAATATAATGCACATCTGAATTGCTATTGATGCTCTATGGAGAATATTTTTAATCGTTCTGATAACTTTATTTTTGTTAGACTTAATTCTATTGTTAGACATAAATCTGAAATTAATGGTTTTATTTAAGTTTTACTATTTTTTTATTTAAGTATGCAGACTCTTGCGAAGATACCAAGAGAGCTTCTTGATTTACATTCATAAATATACATATTACAGATGTAAAAGATATTTTATAATGTAAGTCTAGAATTTCTGTTTTAGACACTGGTGAAGTAAATTTTATAGCTGCAGCTAGGTTATGTTCTATCTTATGTTTTATAATTTTGTGTCGTTTTTGTTTTAGACATTAGTGAAATAAATTTTATAGTTGTAGCTAGGTTATGTTGCACTTCATGATTTACACCTTAGTCATATAATTTTGTATTAAACATTTCAAATTGATTTTATTAATATTCTTAACTGTCTTTATCTTAATAATCTGCACTCTAATGTGCCTAACTAAATACATTATACGATGCATTAATTTATGTACAATAAAGTCTGACCTTTGGCTTGAAATGTACAGTGACGTTGAATTATACCAATCTGTGTTTACAAAGTATGTTCATTAAACGAAACTTCTCAAACATTTTATATTCCCTAAATAAAACTTTCGAGACTTTTGATGTTCGCTAAACGAATCTTCCTAAACTTTTGATGTTCAAAGGAAACTTTGGAACTCTTCAAATTATTAATCTTCACTTGGATGAGTCAATGAATTTTGTCAAACGAAAATATAAAAATAAAATTCGCGAAAATGTAACAATTTTATAAAGTGAACATTCTGTATTACTACACTATTTTGTAATTCTGTTATAACATATGGTAATCTTACCATATATTGGTTGTAATGTCAGCCATGATGCGTTGAAGTTATAAGTGAGGTTAGGAAACTCCGTAAACATAGTATTGTATTATTAATACAATATAAACTGTTATTTATTGTAAGTGATAGATAAAAGATGTTATTGGTACTTTCTGCTGTCTTACCGTTTTCCTTGGTTTTGAGTAACGAACGAAAACCGTATCGAGATATCGAATTTCCATGGCGAAGTTCGGCAGTCGATCCGCCTCAGGCTGGTGTTATTCTGTCGTACGAAGCGAGGAGAAGCGATGATAACGAAAATCTATTTCGTCGTTTCCGCATTTCGTGTCGAGCGTGTGAACACCACCTCTGCTTGTATACTTGTACAATATCGTTCATAACTACTCGGATATTTAACAATCTTCAAGCGCCACGAATATTAAATCACTTCTCTCAAACATTAATTCTTCGATTCGTCCATTTTCTGATTTTACTTGAATCGTCACTTCTTTCTTTCATCAATTTTATATGTAAAGTTAAAAATTTAACTTGTGCACTAAAAAAATGTATTTATAAATTATATAAATTATACTTTAATGTATAAATTATTAAAAAATTGTTATACCGAAGTGCAAATACTGTTACATTGATGTATAAATTATTTGGGTAGAATCGTGTATATGATGTTGCCACAATTTTCATTAGAAATTTAATTTAAATTTGTTACTAAATTAACTTCAATCAATAACCTCGAGCGCAACAATATCCAAATTAATTAATGTAGTAATTTGAAGTTGAGGTTCAAATTAATAATGTACCATCAAAATAAACTGTGTACACACGATACCCATAAATACATATATAAATTTATACAATAATAATTTGAACGCATCTCCCTACTTCCTGAACTTCCCTGATTTTAAACGAAAAGAATTTTTGCCCTGATACAAATCTTCCTTGACCCATGATCACCAGAATATTTGCCAATACTCTTTTCAAAACGTTACATTCAATTCTGATAAACAATATAGTGCTTCTAGCAATAAGAATTCTTGCGAAAATAGCCTCCGGATATTTATGAACGATAGTGTACGATATCTGCAGCAAGTTTCGTGCACGTTCAGTCTCGATTCATCGGCCACGTATCGAGCGTTCCGCGTTTCTCTTTATTCTGTTCTCCGTCGACGTCGTCGCGGCACCGTGAACATCCAAGACGAAATTCTCGTTAGCGATAAACGCGAAATTCTATTTGCAATCATCGGTGACGCGACGCGTCTGCCTTATCGAGTTCCAGCAGCTGCTTCCGCGAGTTTCGAAACCCGGCTGAAACTCTCCCGCACCGGTGTCTTCGAATTCGTCTTCTTCTCCTACTTTCGCGCCCGCCTTCTCCTGTTGTTGTTCGCCGATCGTAACTTGCCGTACGCTCCAATGGCGAAATTCAATTCCTTGCGATTCGGCCCGTGATTTCGTTTCGTCCTACAAATCAACGGATACGAGAAGTTATTCCCTCATTAGGATTCTTTGATTCTGGAAACTGCGATATTTCGAAGATTACAGAGATATTTTACTTAACCTCTTAACCTACAATTTTCTGAGAGGGTGTGTCATTCAGAACTCAGTGATTAATGGTACTATGTGGAGACAAGTAAAGAAAATTGACAGGTTTTGTATTCTACGATACTTGATTATGATGACTGTAATTAGACGTGCAGCTGTCTCAAAGACTTTGAACTGTACTCAAAATTTAAGTTCAGTGAAGATACGAGACTGGTAGTCAGATATGAACTGTAACGTCATGAGTGTGACATTGTGGAACAAGGGTTAAGAGAATATATCAATGAGCATTTGTAGACTACTTAGGTTTAGTATGTAAACCTAACCTAACTTTATTCCAATTTCTCCCCTGATCCAACCTATTTGCGTTTCTAATCTTTTCCTACATTCAACCTAGTAGTGCATACCATATCCACAAACTCACATCTCAAACTAATCACCCAAACATCGACTAAAAAATATTTGTCTAAAAACTTTCTCCATCACAAACTTCCTCCATCCAACCTTTGAGTCCATAAGTTGATGCAAGCAAGATACACGTAAGTAACGTTCATTATTTTTTGACAATGGTCGGTGTTCCGTGCACAAAGAAGCTCGTTCGACGACGTTACTGACCGAGCCACCCTTTCTCTCCGGAAACTTTGTTCGCCGGGATTGAATTTAGGCTGTGCACGATAGCGGGAACTCGAAGTAAGTAGAACAAGCTACGAAGTTGTTGCAGCAAGTTGTCGTCTCATGAAAGGGGAATCACGTATCTCGATGTACGAGCAGGGGGACGAAAGAGTTTCCGGCCGAGTGCCGGGATGACTTTCGCGGATTGTCGTTTCTGATATATGACGAGCCCGAAACTTTGTCTCGGCTTTGGTTTACACTACGTTTTCATTATGCACGTGCTCAGCGAGAAGCTTTGTACTCCGACAACTTCGCTCCGCGCACTCTAATGAAATATTCAATACATCGGAGGATCGGTGAATTCCATTTGTTATTAACGGGGTTTGTCGATGAAATCGCAATCGCGTTGATTTGCTGTTTATATCAATTATAGAGGGATATCGATTTGGGGGTTTCGTGATGGGGTGTTACAGGACTTTGGGGACTAGGGAGTGTGGAGACTCTGAGGACTCTGAGGAGACTGTGGAGAACTCATGGAGGACTGTAGGGGGTTTAAGGAATTTCACTACTTTTGGAATTATAGGGGGTTTGAGTGTTCTGTAGACTTTGGAGGTACTGGGGATTCTTAGGTTAGCACTTTTTGAATTATGGGGTGTTCCAGTATTCAGAGGACTCTGGAGATACTTGGGATTCTTAGAAATATTAGTACGTTAGGAACTATGGGGGTTTCAGTACTCAGAGGACTCTGAAGATCCTAAGGATTCTGGAGGGACACTAGAGATCCAGGCAACTTTGAGGACTGCAGGAAATTTGAGTGTTCCAAGAATTATTGGGATATGGGAGAGTTTGGATGCTCTAGAAATTTAGGACATTTCTAGGACTCTAAAGATGCTGAGGATTCTGGAGAGACTCTGAAGACTTTGGCAATTCTGGGGGCTGCAGAAAATTTGAGTGTTTCGAGGACTTTGAAGATGTTAGAGACTCTGGGGACTCTAGGGATGTGGACATTTCTCAGACTCTGAAGATGCTGAGGATTCTGGGAAGAGTCTGAAGAAAGAGTATGAAGCCCAGGAATTGTAGGAACAACAGGAAATTTGAATGTTCACAAGACTCTGAAGATACTAAAGACTATGTGGATTCTAAGGATGTGAACTCTGAAGATTTTAACAATTTTAAAAATGTACTACCAGGAATTCAATAAAGATTTTGAAAATTTTTGGAACATAAAAAATATTGAGGAGGTTCTGGGTACTCTATAGGACTCAAATTCTCAAAATCCCAGTTACACAAACTAGTGAAATATGCTTTCAGATACCAAGAATCGAAGAGTCGGCATTCACTTTTTCCACAAAAACGCAGTCTCCCTTTTCATTCCATTTCTTTTGTATCTTTGTAAAAACACATTGGCGGTTTACTGTGGCTTTCGCAGTCGCGAAAAATCACTGCACAGAAGCAAAATCCCCGGCAACGAGTGTAACGCTTTGTATCGTCGATATCGAAGCGTCGAATCGCTATCCGAAAGTATAAGTTTCTAGCGACGAATTTCATGGGGCAAAAAAAGAGAGAGACGAAGAAGGGGTAGAATCGTTTAACAGGAGCCGCGAGGCAAATATTCGTGGAGAACAGTGGCCGGACACACAAAGTCGACGGCATATTTCGCAAGCTGTCCACGCTGAAATATGCCTGGACGGTGGAGCTTTCATCGCGATTTCACGCGGATTTTACTGGAAAGTTTCCGCGTTTCCGTGGACATAGTGGCTCCCTTTGTTACACGCGAAACTGGAACGGTCGAAGCGTCGATTAAACTGCGATTATTCATGGCCGAGGCACCGCGAAAAGTTTCCTTAAAATTTGTTTAAATCGCCCGCGTAAATTACTACCATTGTTCCGTGTTTGAATTTTCATCGTTCCGTTTCATCTTTTCCGAAGACAGGCAAATTTTTTATTCTCGCTTAATCACGTGATTAAAGTACTCTCAATTCTTTATTTCAATTTGACATAATCAGATTCAATACGGTTCAATTCCATGAGATTCAATTCAAAAAGATTCGAGACTCAATTCAATTAAGTTCTAATTCAGTTTCGCTTCAATTCGATGTACTTCATTTTGTGTTACTTTACATGATTTAATTTCAAGCTCACACGATTCACTTTTTGTTTCAATTCATTCCTACATGATTCCACACGATTTAATCATACAATTTTGTTGAATTATTGTACTATCGCTATCGGAAGATTTCCGTTTAAGACCACAGCATCAAATATGTCACGTTGAAAAGTTTATTCCGAGCTGTTTCCGTATTTGTCTATCAGCGTGCTCGACTCAAGCGTCGAATAGAAGACGTCATGGCTGCTGATGATCGACGCATCGCGAATTTTCAAGACGATTTACGAAAAGAGTCACGATAGAAAGCGGAAAAGAGAGAGAGACGCGGATATAGAACAAGAAGAGGAAAAACGGCTCTATTTATTGACAAGTACTCCGGTATCGAGATCCACGGATCGCTTGGAAATGGAAGCAGAATCAATCCGTGCCAATCCATCGAGCATCACTGTCATTCACCATAAGCTTTAATATCCACGGTTCCGGTATAGCTGGGGCTTTTTCCTCCCCGTTCTTTCCAGTCAGCCGTGCTTTTCGATCTTCCTCTATATATCCACGTGTGTGTATGTGTGTGTATGAACGTACGTGTAAAAAAGGAACCCCGATCGAGCTCGCATAAAATCGCACCGGGCCAGTTGGAATTTTCACGGATCATTTGCCTGATGGCATATTCGGCTATGGCATTCCCGGCATATTCGATAACCGTTCAAAAACGGGAGCGAGAGAACAGAAGGTGTGCGCGAGAGCGTGAAAGAACGCGGTTGCTCGATATACCGCGTGGTTAAAAAATGAATTCCAGTTATACGTAGTGCATAATTCTTATTACAGTATATGTTATGTATGTGTATCTACTATGAACAGTAGCGTTGAAACTCATGGCACGTTTCTTAAAAATTTCTTTCGTAATTTGGAATTTTGTAAATGTAGCAAACTGTGTCAAACAGTAACATATATTTCGTGTAATAGGATTCAAATGTCAAGTTAAAATGAACAATAGTTATCATTTTAATTTTCAATTCGGTCAAAAATTTTCTCTGCCTCTGGCTGACTCTGGCGGTGAGTGTATGAACTAAAATGGCCGACTGTATTTCTGACGATATAAATGAATGTGTTTCTACTTGTTTATACTAACAAAACAGTAGTAGCGTTTTCAACATTTTAATTGTTGTTGATACTGTTTTATGTTACACTTTAATTGTACTTTATAATATTTCTTAATGTATCTTCAAGGTCCACGTAATGTTGGATGTTGAGTTATTCTTGCGTCCGCCATATTTGCACTGCACACCAGCGGCTCTCTAACCTCAATAATAATTTCCTTTTCCAGGACTTTCCACTATAATTGTTATCAGTCTTCATTGTGCCATTTAATGAAATAAAGTTCAGTTAAGGAAACTTTCACCTGTAAAATAAAGCTAAATGAAGTGGAAGAGAGAGGTAGAGTAAAGATGAGTGAAGACATGTATTAAAGAAAACTTTGACAAAAGAGCTAATGTTTTAAAGTTGTGTGTATTACGCAACACTTATTTATCATTTAAAGCAATAAACTGTAAAGATCCACTAATACTGAAAAATTGTTAATTGTAGTCGATATAAGAACTAACTATGATAATGACAGTGGCAGTGACAGTGAGAGTGTCAATAAAAGTAACAGTAACAGTAACGTTATTGTTACTGTTATGATTACTGTTAAGTAGACAGTGACAGTAACAGTGACAGTAACAATGAAAGTAATAATAACAATGACATTGACAGTAAAAATAACAACGAAGTAAAGATAAATGAAAAATAACAACGAAGGTAATAACGAAAGTAACAGTAACAACGACAGTGACAGCAATAACGAAATCAATAGTGAAAGTGATAGCAACAAAAATGATTTTTCCGACCACATCACCAAATGCAAAGATATATCGAATCGAGTTTACTCAGAATTATTTGTCCACCGGTAGAAGACGAAGAGAAGCAACACGTGGCTTCCGCGAACTGTTCTTGCGCCGCTACGTACCGTTGCGTACACGATAAATCAGTCTTCTCGATGTGAGTGCATACCTGCCGATCGATACTGAAGATGTATCGCCGCTCGGAATGTTTCTTGTTGCGTGAAAGGATGTTACTTCGAACAGATCGTACGTTGCTAGCAATTTGTTCAACTAGTAACTGTTCTACTGCCGATTTGTTTTCTGGTGTTAACTACTTAATTCTTAACGGCTTGTTTGACTTCTGTTTTATGGAACTGGTTGGAAACCGTTATCACATATGATGATGTAAAGCTGTCATCGCGTGTTTTATTAAGACACAATATTTTATTAAATTATTACTTCGTGTAATCACAACTTTTAGATCAGTGTTCTTATGCTCCCTCTAGATTTTTATTAGGCTAGATTTGAAGGAGTATCAAGGTTCACAAGGTTTACAAGGTTCTGGAGATATCAGGTGTTTGAAGGTTCATAAGGTCCACAAGATTCTGGAGACATTAGGGGTCTGAATGTTTACAAGGTCAACAAGGTTCTGAGATATCAGGGAGTATCAAGGTTTACAAGATCCACAAGGTTCTGAGATATCAGGGAGTACCAAGGTTTGCAAGGTCCACAAGGTTCTGAGATATCAGGGAGTATCAAGGTTTACAAGATCCACAAGGTTCAGGTTGATATCTGAATCAATGTGCTTGAAAGTTCATAAAGTCCACAAGGTTGGAGACATTAGGGGTCTGAAGATTCACAAGCTTCCAGAGACAGGAGTTTCAAAATTCACAAGATTCTAGAGATCTTACTGATTTGAAGTTTCATAAAGATTTTAGAGATCTTAGAGATATCAAGGTTCAAAAGATTCTGGAGGAACCAGATTCACTAATTTTCCAAACAAAACTTAAACTATCTCAATATCCACCTAACAAGTCCACACCCCAATTGCAATAAAATTCCAGCAAGTCCCCCAGCGTGCATACGACCCAAACAACGATGTCACCTTGTTAGGGCAACCTAACCTAGCGCAGCTATTTCCGTTATGGGTTCTTCGTCTCTCGCGTGGCGTGTAACGTAATAGACGGTCGTTTCGCGTCTAATTAGCGAGAATGTTAGTCGCCGTCAAAACGTTCGCACGGTGTCTCGTAACGTGCATCCTGTTGCGAGTTTTCGCTCCTGCGGAGCGTTTTTGCGATCCCGGAGGACGCTGGCGTCGAGTAACGAGCATCGCCATCGAAGTTGCGGTATCAGGGAAAAATTCAATTAAATTTTTGTGCGTCAGAGAAACGAAAGGATATTGGGTCGAGCGATGGTGCTGCACGTACGCGGACAGATAATAAAAGAAAGCGAATAGTCCGCGAACGTGGCTCGAATATTATGGCTCCTTCAAGAATAAGTCGTCCATGGTGACCGACTGCTTCGCTCTAGAGACTTTTAGTGACCATGTTTTTTCTGTTAAGAAACCGTGTTTATTTTCACCTAATAATTGCTTTGTATGACCATTCCACTTTGAAATGTTTTATTGATCATTTAAACAGTTTATGTTCAAATGATGTGACGATGATTTTTAAAGTCGAGTGTATTCTGACGAGGTCTACAGATTGGTCTGAAAAATTGACGCGGAGTCCTTGCACGTGTGTCGAAAAATATTCCAGGATATCTTCGTTCGATCAACGAAGGCGATCAAAAATGTAATCAGACCACGGATGACCCTATCTCGTGTGATCTTTTTTCCTCATGGTGTACGCGGTCAACATGTTCAACGTTGGCGCGAGTTCAATCTACTGTGAGAACATCATTGGTTTCATCTGACGAAAGTGGAAGACGAATGGTGCAATTTGAAGCGTGCTCCCTTGCGGATAAACTGAAAACCCTTCAGAAATTTATTTTATTTTACCACTTCTTGCATAAAAATTGTCGTATACTTGTCAAATCTGCATCAGTACATTAAATATAATTAAAATCAATCGTAATCATTTAAAAACTCCCATCATTTTCAAAGTGACTTTCAAACACATCTTCATTCAAACTCAGCATTAGATTCTCTTGTTCCATCAACGCAACTTGAAGAACCTTACGAAAGAAGTTTTCAAAGTTTTCGACATAACTGTCTTGAAAGTAAAGCGAACAAACAGGTAATTAGCGCGGAATATTTTTGAAATCCCCGGTCCGATGATAACTCATTTTCAAGTAACAAACGATGTTGAATAGACAGGAGGCCTGTGGAAGTAACGATCGCGGGTCATTAGCAATGCTGATGCAGCTTTCGATTGATGAGGCGAGCGTAACACTCCTGGTGGACGCCGACTTCCACTCTGGCGCGTTTCTCAACGAGGCTACTTTGTGCTAGACGTAAGTCCGGTTTCTAGATCGCGCGGTTAACTGGCTGCTACCGTAAATTTTCTCCAGACTATTGGCTTCCTATTACGATCGAACTCTGTAACTATTTTCCAAGAAATTAGGATTCTCACGGAACGAGGTTGCTGCCGAATCGCGACTGGAATGGGAACTGTTATTTGCACGCGAAATTGAACTGCCACTGAATTTGGGAAACGAGGGATATATTATTACCCATGACTTCTAGGTTTACTGTCTTTTCAACTTTCTGCTTTGCAATTTTTTTATTTTTTTTTTTTGGTTGGTTCTTTGTTTTTGTGAATCGTTTAGTTGGTTGCTTTTTAATTCACGAATTCAATTTGCAGATTTGTTAATTTATGACTGTATCAATGTATCAATCCTCCAGTTTAATAATGTACCAATCTGCCAATCTATCATACTATCAATCTAACAATCTACCAATCTGTCAGTTTATCAATCTACCATTGTACCAAGTCATCAACTTACCATTGCATTACTGTAGTAATGTACCCATCTGTCAATCTACCAATCTATCAATCTGTCAATTTATCAATCTACCACTGTACCAACCTATTACCTTACCATATCATCAATTTAGTAATTTACCGATTTTCCAATCTACCAATCTACCAATCTATCAATCTGTCAATTTATCAATCTACCACTGTACCAACCTATTACCTTACCATTTCATCAATTTAGTAATCTACCGATTTACCAATCTACCAATCTATCAATCTCCTGATTTACGAATCCCCCAATCTACCAATCCCCTAATTTACCAATATCCCAATCTACCAATTCCCCAATTTGACAATCTCCCAATCTATCAATCCCCTAATCTATCAATCTTCCAATATACCAATTCCCTAATTTACCAATCCACCAATCTACTAATTCCCTAATTTACCAATCCCCCAATGTACCAACTCCCCAATCCACTAATATACTGATCTATCAATCTATCAATCTATCAATCTCCTGATTTACGAATCCCCCAATCTACCAATCCCCTAATTTACCAATATCCCAATCTACCAATTCCCCAATTTGACAATCTCCCAATCTATCAATCCCCTAATCTATCAATCTTCCAGTATACCAATCCCCTAATTTACCAATCCTCCAATATACTAATTCCCTAATTTACCAATCCCCAATCTACCAACTCCCCAATCCACTAATATACTGATCTATCAATCTATCAATCTATCAATCCATCAATCCATCAATCTATCAGCAGAGAATATTATAAAAGTTCGTAATTAAAAGTTCAAAGCTTTTAGCTCCATAGCAATTACTGAATTAGTCGATTCCCGCTCAGTCTCTGTTTCGAGGAATTTTTTCGGTTGCACAGAAAAAAGGCGGGCAAAGGAATTCGTAGGATTTCCATGGTAGCATTCCCTTTCGTTATTGCGGGTCAACTTACGTAGCATCCGACCGCGTTGAAGGCCGCCATTAAACGAAAGAAACTGCAGCAACACGCTCGGCATCGTGGTTGCGCGCTTTAAATTTGTTTGCCCGGCATGATCCGATTACGTAAACGCGATGGAATGCGTGCTTCTTAAGAAACGATTACAAGTTCCGCGGAAACGCTGCGGCTGACGTTTCGCCCTCGTTCGAGTTTGTAAAACTACTCGGGGAAAATTGAAATAATTTCCTTTAATAACCGGCTACGCGATTATAACGAAGAAGGAACTTCGTAAACCTTTAAACAGCCATCTCTTTGCACGCGATACGGGAATCGTATTCTGCTGCGGGAAGCAATTTTCGTTCTGATAATTACTCTGCTGGTTAGATGGCTGCTTATAAAATTGTTCCTCGTATTACAAACGATATTTCTGTCAGATATTTATTGTATCGTTTATCGAATGCTATCGCGTCTGTATTGAACTTCGAAAGGGAGAAATTATGATACGTTTCTACAAAGCTTCTTGTAATTTAATAGACTCCTATGAAATTGGAAACTGTAAAATTGTATATCCTTCGATTACGGAACTTCGATAAGTTTTTACAAACTATGAAACTGTGCTTTGATCAGATTCTATGAAACTTCGAAATTGTACTTCGTTGAATTCCTGCAAAACTTCAAACGATGAAATTGTATTTCAATAAGATTCCGTAAAATAGGGAGGATCGAGGAAAGTATAAATGGTGATGAGATTAGATACTGATCTCCGGATTCGAACTTTGAGCATCAACATCCTTAGTCTTTTTATTTCAATAAGATCAAAGTGGAAGAAAGGTGAAATAAAATGATTTTTTATTCACTCTAATAAGTACTTCGCAATGCTACAATTTTATCACAGAAAATATTAAAAACCTGGCAATTTGAAAATCTGGAAATATGAATTTTTCAAAAGTCCAATTGACATAAATTATTTCACAAAATGTGTTTAAAATATTGTCAAAAATGTCATTCGATATTTAAACAATTTTCATCCAACATTTAACAACATTACAACGTCACATTCTATTTTTAAGACGGCAGCTTCAAAGATAGGACACAATATTGCAAAATATACCATAAGTTTCTACAAGCTCCCAGCTTTGACGACAATCTCTTGAAGAGTCCAATATCGCTGTAAGAGCACGCAACAAAGTTGCAACTAAACATCAAGCTTTAAAAGCCCTCTTAACCTTAAAGGTTATGTATCCAAGAGTAGCGTAAAATAAAACTTCACATTCACGTATGAAGACCACATGCTCTACAATAAGCGTTGCTAAGAACAGGTTAAAGTAAATGAATTTACACAAGTTAGAAATATTTTTTATTTTACTGACGAATTATTAATTCACTTCAATTTTATTATATTTATGATCATGTTTCATTCATAATTAGCCACTAACTTTTTCTATATAGTTCTCATGCATGACTGAACCATGTGCTCACGTTCGTACCCATCACTATATCACCACACTAACATACATACATCATACATATATCATCTTTGTGATACAAGAAGAAAATTTAACTTCATCACATAAAAAGAGAATAAAGATAAGTAAACGATAGTGGTGTTCACATACCTTCCACCCATGACTGAATCATGTTCTACTTATGTTTCTACCCATCACTATTTCACCGCACTAACATACATACTTCTTCATGACACAAAAAGAAAATTCATCCACATCAAATAAAAAGAGAATAAACATAAGTAAACGATAGTGGTGTTCACATACCTCCCACCTATGACTGAATCATGTTCTTCCCATGTTCATACCCATCACTATATCACCACACTGACATACATACATCATCTCCAATGATGAAAATTTAACTTCATCAAATAAAAATAGATAAACATAAGTAAAGGATAGTGGTGTTTCAAAGTACACAGTAGAAAATTTTCATCGAACGGCAAATTTCCTAGCCGTCGTAATTAGCCCGCAGCAACAACGGATAATTAGCGAGCTCGAGGCGATCGTGGAATCGGACGGTGAAGGAGGGTTTGTCTGATATAACTTTATTCGAACGAAATCCTGGGTCGGTCGCGTTGCGGGGAATTTGGACGGTGCTACGTAGATTTGCGGACAGAACGGACGAAAAGGGGTTGAAGAGGAGGGCCGGGACGAAGCCAGGACATTGTTAACAGCATTGCTGCCTAATTAACCGCAAACGCTTTCAGTGGGTTTCGCCTGGTCTATTGTTTACATGCGGGCATGCCGCCTGTATGATAGTGCTCGACGACCGAACCAGCTGAAATATTTCCATGGAGATTCTCTGCCGCTTTGTGTCGCCCATGCACGCGTCTATCCAGATACGAGGGTTGCTCCTGCAAACCACGCCGGAAGTAACGTCCACTCGTCTACAAATTCCTCTTTCTACTTCGATCTTCTTTTGTGCTTCTTTGCGTTGTTACGGCTTCCATTTTGTATTCTTTGCGCGCGAAATGTGGAGGGATTTGAAAATACTTGTAGAGATTTTCTCTTTCTTGATGTATTTTGTTGATGTTGTGAATATAGTCTGAATCTTGAATGTTGATAAAATATGGTCAATGTGAATGATGACCAAATATTGTCAATGTGAATGTTGACCACTATTGTCCATATGTGAATGTTGACCACATATTGTCCATATATGAATGTTGTTCAAATATTGTCAATATGAATGTTGACCACATATTGACCATATGTGAATGCTGTTCAAATATTGTCAATGCGAATGTTGACCACATATTGTCCATATGTGAATGCTGTCCAAATGTTGCCTATGTGAATGTTGACCAAATATTGTCAATATGTGAATATTGACTAAATATTGGTCATATGTGAATGTTGTCCACATGTTGTCAATATGTGGATGCTGACCAAATGTGATCAATGTGAATGTTGACCAAATATTGTCCATATGTGAATGTTGGCCAAATGTGATCAATGTGAATGTTGACCAAATATTGTTCATATGTGAATGCTGTTCAAATGTTGGGTTTCAACAAAACCCTGTCTGCCCTATTTTTTCATACACCCTAAAGTGAACACATAGTGAAAACTCATAATCAAATAAAAATCTCTATCACGTAAATTAGCTACAAACACCAATTTGCACCGGGAATTTAAATTGAAACGTGATTAAATGTTAAGCATTAAAAAGTACCATTGGTATGTAAATGAAAGTTTGAAATATCAGCGGGAATAGCGGTTGTAGCTAACATTCTCTAAACTGCGCCAAATTTGTTGGTAAATGGGAACGAAATAATAGATTAATTACCAGCGTTCTCGTGGCGGCTAACGAAACAAAGTATCGCCGGCTGTCAGAGGCATAGCTCGCCCGCGGCTAGGCGCCGGGTCAGCTTTCATTAATTTTAATTGACGAAGGGAATCCGCGCAATATCGGAGGAAAAAGTTCGCGTGCAAAGAGAAAGAGAGAGAGGAGAAAAAAATAGAAGCGGAGGTAGGGAGTTTCATTTCGAGACGATTACCGAGCTAACGAGCTTTGAAAATCAAGGAAATTGTATCGCAGTCGTGGCCAGCAGTCGCTCGTCCAGTCAGAGCGATTAGCGAGTTAGCCTCGCGAGTGATAATAAGCTCGGTAGTTCGTGACCCCGTCTCGCTCTTTCTCTCTGCCGATGTCCTTAATTCTGAAAGCTCGTTGCGAGGTAAATAGAGCTTAAAATTAAACTTCCTCGGCTAAGTTTCTTATCGCGTGAAGAATCTCCGGTCTCTGTGTAATGGAATCTTGTTATCGAGCTGATCGTTGCTTTTGACTCGGGATCGTGTGAACACGCTGTAGATAACCGTGCGCTTCACGTCCAGATCTGGTCCTTCAAACCTGTACAATATCTATACCTTCAGTTTGTAGTTCAAATTATTGTAATTGTTTATATGAAGTTTATGATGAATGTATATTGTTCATTTCTGAAGATCATTCTTGATGGTTATGATTGAGGAATGATGGGAAAATGATGAGTGAGGAAAATTGAGCAGTAAGGTGGAATGAAGTGGGGTAAAGTGGAGGTTGAATATCAAAGTACTTGTATACAAGTTGTGTATTGTATGTTTGATGCCGAGTTTGAAAACTTGTGAATGGAGAACCACTTTTGGAAATAGTTGTATGCATACTTGCATGTTGAGTATTATTTGTTAAGGTTTCAAGGTTCAACAATTTTTGAGTCTCAGAACTCCAGATTTAAGTTCAAACTTCAAACTTAATAATTGTGAAGTTATGAAATTTTGAAATTCTTAATTTTCAATCCCCAAATTGTGCAATTCGAAATTTACAGAATCCCAAAATTTTGCAATTTCAAATTTCCAGGGTCTTCAAATTCTTCAATTGCAAATTTCTACATTTTCTAAATTTTGCAATTCCAAATTTCTGCAATTCCGAAATTACGCAATTCCAAATTTCCAGAGTCTCCAAATTCAGCAATTCCAAATTTCTACAGTTCCTAAATTTTGCAATTCCCAAATTTTGCAATTCCAAACTTTGTAATTCCAAATTTCTACAATTCCCAAATTCTGCAATTCCAAATTTCTACAGTTCCCAAATTCTGCAATTCCAAATATCCAGAGTCTCCAAATTCAGCAATTCCAAATTTCCACAGTTCCTAAATTTTGCAATTCCAAATGTTGTAATTCCCAAATTTCACAATTCCAAACTTTGTAATTCCAAATTTCTACAATTCCTAAGTTGTACATTTCCAATTTTCCAGTCTCCAAATTCAGCAATTCCAAATTTCCACAGTTCCCAAATTCAGCAATTCCAAATTTCCAAAGTTGCAAAAATATACAATTGCAAATCTCAATAAATCCGAAAACTTTCCAAAATTCCAAATTTTCTAAAATGTCCAAATTCCCAAGAAATTCCAAAGTCTCTCCTTACGTTCCAAGTGGAAGATTCGAAACTCCCAACGCCATAACTCTTTCGGATTATTCTTTCGCCCCACTTATTAAATGTTTGCAGAGATCCAGTTAAAAATATAACATCACATATGCATCTGGGATTCTCATCGTTCAATTAGAAACGTGTTTCGTGTCTGAAATTGCTTGCCTCGTGGTTGAGGCGTTTCTTTGTTGCGAGAGGAGTGCAATTCTTGTGCCGTTCGTGAAGGAAATAATTCAAAACGTGTCTCGAGAAGTAGAGTACGTTTCTCCCGTGTATACGTTCGTTTCAGCTATAACTTTTATACTTCCGCTTTTATTTAAAACTGGCTTACTTCTATTCTTAGAAGGAATATGCTATCGTTTGCGTATAAGCAATGATTTGGTTATTTTAGTGGTTGTGTAGGTAAATATAGATGTGCAGGAATAATTTTAAACTTCATTATTGCTCCTGTTAATATATATGAGATAGTAGTACATGCAAGACGTGAATTAAAATATTTAATAATGTATTTTGTAATATATTTTGTTGCACGTTTTGTAAGACATTTTTGTGACACATTTTTGTGACACATTTTGCAATACATTTTATAATACATTTTATGACACACTTTTGTGACACATTTTGTAACACATTTTGTAACATATTATTTAACATTGATTGAATATAATTATTTTGAAATCTCACTGAAAGAGTCAAAATCAATTTTTAATAAACTACTTCATTTATAAATAAAACACTGAAGAAATTGCAACAAAAATGTTCAATGAACATCACACAAGAGTCAGTCAAATTTTTAATAAATTTTTAATTTCAAAATAAATTCTGCAGTTTTCCGTTCAAATTATGTCAGACCAAAGAAATTAAGCTTCTTTATTAAATTGAGTTACGGTAAACGATAATAACGTAATGTTAATAGTAAGAACGTGATTCGAAACCGCTTTTCGTTGTTCCCCGAAAGCAAGTGGGTCAAAAGCGTACGCGATGATTAAACACCGATCGCACCCCTCCTTCATCCATCTCCCTAGGCTCGTTTGCTTTTTTTTCTCTCGCCCCGTTCGCGTCGAAAGCCATTATCGCGAAAAGCGGCTCGATACATATATAAATGATTATAAATAACTGGAAATCGATAGTGAAAAAACCGCCCGTTAAAGGACCGCTCGTAAATCAATCCGAGCATCATTAATTTAATACGCGAACACCCGTCGATCCCGGTGTGGAAGCAACGCGTCGAAACAGAGAGAAAAACCTGCTATTAATTACTTTTTTAACGCCTACGAGGAGCGAAAGAACCGAGTGAGCATCGTTTCGATAACACGGCTGGAAACAAACAGTTACCCGATATTATTTCGATACCTTTTCTGTCCGAAACGGTTTTACTCGAGAAATGTGTTTTCATTAATTAGACGAGGGTTTTTGTTGACATAATTATCTCCATTTTTACGTTATTGCATTTCTCAGACATTTTAGTCATATAAATAAATTATACATAATAGTGAATTTTTGGTAATTTTGCAATGGAAGCATGGACTTTTACTTTTTATGTTAAATGGCTTGTGTGGAATTTTTTTATTCGAAACTGAATGTGCGACGTTTTTGTATGAAAATTTGGAAGTTGGAGGAATTTAAGAATTTAAGATTGGAAATTTGGAAAATTGAGATTTGTGGTAAATTCACAAATTTAGATACAGAAATTTTGCAATTAGGGAATTGAAAAATTGAGATGTAAAAATTTGAGGAAACTTGGGAATTTAGAAAGATTGGAAATTTGAAAGTTTAGGTTCTATAATAAATTAATATGAGAAATGCAAAATTTGAAAAATTTGGAAAATTTGGAAATTAAGTTTTCTAATAATTTAAGAAGCCCAGTAATCATCCCAGTAGTCAAATAAATTGCTGGAAACTCAAATTACCAAATTTCCCAATTCTCCAAATTTGCAATTACAAAAATTGTTCACAATATTAAAAATTTATAAATTAGTAGAATTAAGAGACTCGCAATCTCAAAACTTCCAAAGCTTTCATTACAACACACCCCATACTCAAAATTAAAAATTCGTACACTTATTCACCCTCGAACTAAAACTTGAAGTACTCGATTCTTTGCTGAAGAACCGTATTTCCCAAGAAGGAACAATTTCATTTCTCCTTTCGAAGGCTGAAGAACCTTCATAATACCGGTAACACGCGTTTCTCATAACCATAACGAAAAAGCAGGCAAGATTTTCCCCGCACCCTCTTTAAATATAGCTTTTATTGCTTATTCAGGGAACAACCGAAAGTATCTCCGGGAGAAACTGCAGAAAGATTCTCTCCATCTTTGCATCCGTGTGTATATGTATCTGTGTGTCTACCTCGACGTATATATCTATGTCTGTGTGGGTCCCACGTGAACGTACAATATGCTTTTGCACGAGAATATTCCTATTTCTTCGGTACAGTCAAGAATAGATTTATTTTCCCTAGAGAGTATGTGGGAACCATGGTGGTGGAGTACTTATTGATTTTTACGATTTTTTGGAGATTTTAATATTTAGATTTTATTGGGGGTAGTTGGGGAGAGTTCTGAGGGTAAATATTTAGGGATTTTGGGATTTATGGAATTTTGGGATTTATGGAATTTCGGGGTTTATGGAATTTTGGAATTTATGGATTTTGGGGAATTTGGGGAATTTGGGGAATTTTAGGAATTTTAGGAATTTCGGGAATTTGGGAATTTGGGGATTTGGGGATTTGGGGACTTGGGGAATTTGGAGAATTTGGAGATTTGGGGACTTGGGAAATTTGGGAATTGGAGAAATTTGGGGAATTGGGGGAATTTTGGGAATTTTGGGAATTTGGGGATTTGGGGACTTGAGGAATTTTGGAACTTGGGGAATTTGGGGACTTGGGGAATTTGCGGACTTGGGGAATTTGGAGAATTTGGGGATTTGGGGACTTGGGAAATTTGGGAATTGAAGAAATTGGCGAAATTTGGGGAATTTGGGGAATTTGAGGAATTTAGATGTGGGGGTTTGGGATTTGGAGAGTGAAGGATATGGAAATTTTGGGATTTGGAGATCCAGTGATTTGGGAACCTGAGAGTTTGGGGACATTGGTACTTGTGAACGTTGGGATTTGGGGACTTTGGGATTTGGGGACATGGATGTTTAGGGTCCTTGCGATATTGGCACTTAGGGATTTGGAAATATGGGTAATTAGCGACGTTGGAATCTCGTAGGTACTTGGGATCATTGAAATTTGAAGACGTTAGAATTTGGGGACGTTGGGGTTTGTGGACATAGGTCTTCAGTGTCCTTGAGATTTGGGCTCTTTCAGATTTGAGAACGTGGGTAATTGTGGACGTTGAGATCTGGAGATATAGGTGTTTAGCGTCTTTGAGATTTGAGTACTTTTAGATTTGGAGATGTAGGTATTTGGACACTTTGGGATTTGAGAACGTGGGTATTTGAGAATTTTGAAATTTAGCAACGTAGCTATTTATTGTCCTTGAGATTTGATCATATTAGGATTTGGAGATGTAGATCATTTAAGGACATGGATATTTGGGGACCTTCAAATTTAGAGTCACTGAAAGAGGACTTTGCAATTTGAGGATGTGTATATTGAAAAACCTTGAAGTTTGAGGACATCAGTAATAATCAACGAACTTGAAGATTTTAATAATTGTAAAATTGTGTTATCGGAAAATTACAACTTATGAAGAGAAACAATTGGCGAACTCAAATATTTAAAAGTTCAGAAATACAGAAGTTTCTCCACTTATAAATTTAACAAATACAATACCTCAAGACTTGCAATCTAATAAACTTGCAAATATAAGAATTCGATAATGTATAAATGTAATCATTTGTACAATAAAAATCTTACAAATTTAATAATTGAATAATCTCTATTCAAAATTCGTCCACAATAGAGTATACTTTGATAATAATATCATCCGTTTCTCCGATCCCGCAGATTGAGACAAGACAAGGGCGGCGGTGCCTGGTGCCCAAAAAATATGGTCACAAAAGAGGGCAAGGAGTACCTGGAGGTGAATCTGCACAACCCTCGTATACTATCGTCTGTCAGGACCCAGGGAAGATTCGGGAATGGCCACGGGGTCGAGTACACCGAGGAGTACTTCGTCGAATATTGGCGACCAGGGTTCAACAAGTGGGTGCGATGGAGAAATCGACGTGGCATGGAGGTACGTACACACCTTCCGCCTGTTGGCACACGATCGATTCGAACCTTCTTTTTTCTCTCTCGCTCTTTCGCTTTCAGACCACTCTGCCTCTCTTTTATAGCCGTTGCGAGACACTCGAGAAATTCGCGGTGTAGCTGGACTCGTTTGGGGTTGCTTGTAAACGCTCGTTATGGCGTGTTAAGCTCGACTGTGTTTGCAGTGGAGCTTCGCGAGCGGTTTCGTCGTACTACGCTGATTTTAACCGAACTTAATTACGATCTCTTGTTAATACGGTTCTGGTATTTTCTATTGATTTTTTGCGGGTTTTCGGAGGGTTCTGAACGTTTTTGTTGGGTTTTGTTATACTGTTATTTACTTACTTTGTATTTACATTTCTGTATTTCTATGTTGCTACATTTTTATATTTTTATATTTTTAGATTTTTGGATTTTTAGATTTTTAGATTTTAAGATTTTTAGATTTTTAGATTTTTAGATCTTTAGATCTTTAGATTTTTAGATTTTTAGATTTTTAGATTTTTAGATTTTTAGATTTCACATTGCAAATATTCTGCACAAAATTTTTGTATTTCACCAAACATTAGTTGCAATTTCTCAATTAGGGAAAATATAAAAAATCAAACCTGTCCTTCATAATTATTTTTTCAAAATTAAAATTTTTTTTTAAATATCTTTTTCAAATATTTAGTTAATATTTTTTGTTAACCCTACTAGTACGTATAGATTCGTCTTTTTGTTAATACTACTATGTGTCCCTCTTAATATATTACATTATGAAATGTGATTGCATTGGTGTTCGTATTAGACACCGTTTACAACATCCCCTTACAACTCTTATTGTCCACATTATGAAGGTCACTTTCAGAAAAAATTTTCTCAAATTTACTTTGAAGCTGTAGTAAAAGTTTACGAGCAATTTCATTAAAAATTTTTTAAGATGTTCTCCCATTAACTCTTTAAAAAGTGATCAAAGACACGACGTGAAAGGCTTCTACATAAAACAAACTTTGTTAGGTAAGAAATCTTGCCGGTGTTATAAATGTGCCGTAAATTTTTCTAATGAAATTAATGAGATATTCTGTACTTCTGCGGAAATGTTACTCGTCAAGTTTTCCATTATAAAATATTCACATTATCAATATATTCGAAAGTTATAGTTGAAACATTGGTTAATAAAGTAATTTCAAAAGATGAATCCATAAAATGATTTCTAAAGATAAATTCAAATAGTGAACTCATAATATAAATTTAAAAAGAAGATTCATAAAATGATTTCAGAAGATGAATTTGAAAGTTAACTTCAAAAGATGAATTCATATGTTAATTATAAAAAAATAAACTCAGAAGATTAATTCATAAAGTGACTTCAAAAGGTCAGTTCATATGGTGATTTCAAAACATAAATTATACAGATAAATTCAAAAGATTAGTTTATAAGATGAGTTCATAAGATGAATTCAAAAGTTAACTTCAAAATAAGAGATAATATATTAATTTCAAAAGGTGAATTCATAAGTTAACCTCAAGAGATGAGTTCATAAGTTAATTTCAAAAAATAAATTCATTAGATGATTTTAAAAGAACAGTTCAAAACATAACCTCAAATAATAAGATCACAAGTTAATTTCAAAAGATGAATTCATAAGATGATGTTAAAAGAACAGTTCATAACCTAACCTCAAAAGATGAGTTCATAAGTCAATAACAAAAGATAATTTCATAAGATAATTTTAAAAAAAACAGTTCATAACCTAACCTCAAAAGATGAGTTCATAAGTCAATATCAAAAGATAATTTCATAAGATAATTTAAAAAAAAACAGTTCATAACCTAACCTCAAAAGACGAGTTCATAAGTCAATAACAAAAGATAATTTCATAAGATAATTTAAAAAAAAACAGTTCATAACCTAACCTCAAAAGATGAGTTCATAAGTCAATATCAAAAGATAATATCATAAGATGATTTCAAAAATAAACTTCATAAGATGATTTGAAAAATAAACTTCATAAGAAGATTTCAAAACATATATTCATAAAAGAAGCTGACCATATAAGTTCCTATTTACAGGACCATAGGTGTAAATTTTGAGTGAAGTGACGATCCACCATAAAGCCCCGTTTCTAACTACCGCGATGGCAAGCATTAAGCCCGACTTCCCGTATCCATAGCACGAACCGGATTTTTATACGACCGCCCAATTATAAAGCAATTTCGCGACGAGGACGAGCCGTGCCGGTGGATTTAATGCGGTGCCAATCTTTATAATTGCTCTCGTCAAGGAAATCGGATTACAGATTTAACCTGGCTCCGGTAGGGAACAAAGAGTCGTTGGCGTAATTCCATTCTTTTGAGCCGAGGGAGAAAAATCTGCGTATCGTTCCAATAGCCCCGGGGCGATCCGCCATTTGTATCCGCGTTGTGTTTCCCGCCAAATTCGCCGGCTGCCATATCCTTCTATAGTGAACCGGCGGCCGCTGTAAGCGGTAGTTACAACGCCCGACCCGTTAATTAACGTCTCTTTAGCATGATAATCCGTACGCGATATCCATTAGCTCGTCAAAATACATCATGCCAGGTAAAGCGATTTACCAGTCACGATGAAATTAAGGGGCTTCTGGAGCTCTCGCCTTGAATTTACGTTAACAGAGCCATTCCTGATAATATCGACTTGCAAATTTGTCCAGTAAGACTTACTGTTCGACAAGAGCCTTCGTACTTCTCAATTACTATCTGAAGGGTAAATAAATTATTTTAGGTGGAAAGAATTTTAAAGATATAACTTCTCAATAATTGTCTTAAGGGAAAATAAACGATTTTTTCTCAATAATTATCTGAAGGGTAAATAAATTATTTAAGGTGGAAAGAATTTTAAAGATATAACTTCTCAATAATAATCTTAAGGGTAAATAAACGACTTAAGGTGGTAAGAATTTTAAAGACATAACTTCATTAAATTAATTTTATTTCTTGCAGAAGAATATAAGTTTCATGAAGGAGAAAGAATTTCATATTCCACGAATTTAACGTGAAAGGATGTGTTCAAATATGTGAATGTTAGAATTTCACCTTTCATTTTAAATAACTTGCTGTCTGCTATTAAATTACGGTAAAGTTTATCAAATTAAAGAATATCAGATTTAGTCGAACAGGTCTTGAGATATTCCTATGAATACATATTTCATAATCAAAAGTTCTACACTTAAGACATGGACAGCTTATGCTTTTCAGGTCATAAACAAAATTCATCAATGTTTAAAAAATTGATATTTTAGAGAAATTTATTTTATAATACACAGATCTGAGTCAAAACAGATTTTCTGTAAATTAAAGCTGCGTTAAACTAGCAACTATAAAACAGGTTCTTACAGAATAAGCCAGTGGAAATTTTCTGTCCTGAATTGCCCAATAAAAAATTTCACGATGCTTTAATACAACACTTTTATGACCTTTCCTATGTTAAAGACTTGTTTTCGGTTGTAAATTCATTTATTGTAGGTGGATAATTATATGTGCAGAACAAGTAAAAAATATAGGATACACGTGCTTTTTGTAATATTAAATTTGAATATTTTTGTAAATATTCGTACAAAATTTGTTTAGAAAATTTGTTCATATTTTAGGTTCAAAAATAACCTCTCTTCATGGTGTATTAATTGACAGACTTCTAATAAAAATATACTCTTAAAATGTATTCATACTTATATATTCAAAATGGTTAGCATCAAAACATGTTCAAAATGGTCACTGAACAAATGTTGAAAATGATTATTATTATTAACATCCACTGACAAACAGACGATGAAAAATTATCCAACATGTCCGCCATTTTAACATTCAATCAATATCAAATTATGTCAATATTAAATCACTAACACAATTTATCGCAAACTCCCATATTTGCAAAAGAGCTAGCAAATATAAGTTAAAGTAAAAGCAAATAAATAAAGTATTGAACGTCGGAAAAAAAATGATCAGAAAAGAACGAAGCATCGAATCAATGCATCTAAAAAGAAATGGAGGCATTTGAAGCTTCGAGAGAGGGTATAGAAGCTGAACAATTTGTACGTCGAAAAGCCCCTGCAACGAACCGCCATAACTTAGCCGTGTATCTCGATACACATTGGCACGTAGCGCAGCATACAACCGAAGTAGTTCTCGAAAGTCTGTACAAAGTTGTTTCAGCAACGAGAGTCTCGTTACTCGAGCCTCTGTCAAGCTTTCTCGTGTTTTCCATCCGGGCTGATTCCCTCTGCTTATCTCTGTCGAATCACACACGACCACTTCCGGATACACACAGGGCATCCTGTGTGCCCCAGTTGCTCCTGCAAGGCTCACAATTTTCACGCGGACTCGCTCAAAGGTAGAAAGCGGTTCAGAATCAGCAGGATAAGAGATAAAGGACAGGATGAGAGAAAGAGGAGAACAGACACCGGGAATTTAAGAGAAAACGGAAGTCAGACGAGGATAAGGAAGAACACGCGAACGTTTACCCAGCAACCTCAATCTGGCTGGTATGTGATCTTTGTGCCCGAGCTCTTTTCCTTTGCTCCTTTGAATACCGCCGGGTGCAACAAGAAAAAGCTTGCTTAGAAAAGCGTGAGAGAAGGAGAAAGGACAGAGATGAGAAAACGAAACGACCGTGTTATCGCCCTGGTTGTACAGTTCGGATGTTGGTTTTTCTTGGACAGCGCACTGAAGAATTTGCTTTCGATTTTTTGGGGGTGGTAAATATATTTTTGTATGTTTCGCTATTTTGGGATTTTTTTAGTGCCAAGGTTTGTGGTTGATAATTTTCGAATTGTTTCAATTGTGTTTAGTATTTTAACTAGTAGGTTAATAGATTTCTCCACATTCTCACATATTCACATGTCTACATGTCCACATCCATAAGGATGTGATCAAATCCTCAAATTCTCAAATTCTCAAATCCTCACATCCCCACATCCCTACATCAAATCCCAACCTGCCCAAATTCTCAAGTCCCCAAATTCTCACATCCCCAAATTCTCATACCTCCAAATTCTCACATCCCCAAATTCTCGAATCCCCAAAGCCCTAACTCCTCAAACTCTCACATCCCTAAATTCTCACATCCCCAAATTCTCAAATCCCCAAATCCCTAACCCTTCAAACTCTCACATGCCTAAATTCTCACACCCCCAAATTCTCACATCCCCAAATCCCTAACTCCCCAAACTCTCACATCCCTAAATTCTCACACCCCTAAACTCTCACATCTCCAAATTCTCACACCCCCAAATTCTCAAATCCCCAAATCCCCAAATCCCCAAATTCCTAAATCCCCAAATCCCCAAATCCCCAAATCCCCAAATCCCTAAATCCCCAAATCCCCAAATTCCTAAATCCCCAAATCAAATTCCACCCTTCCCAAATCCCCAAATCCTCTTCACATCCCCAAATTCTCCAACATACGACTCCACAATTTCCCAAATTCCGAACCTAAAATCGCACGACCTAAAAATGAACGAGCTCTCCGCCATTTTCCTTGCAGGAGACTAGCACAGCCAATATACGACCTAACGTTTCGACGGTTATTTTTGCGCGAAAACCGAATCGGAAACGGAACAGGTAACAAGGGAGCGCGACTGCAAACGGTTCTTTCCGTTTCCGATCGACCATAGAAGAAATCTCCATGCCGTCACGATTTCCTTTTACCCGTGAAATATATTAAATAAGAGAAAAAGAAAAGTTACGGAATCGAGGGAAACGTAAGAAAATATTTCGGTAACGTTTCTGAAATGGTTTACCGGTGATGCACGTGCGTGTATCGACGTTGGCCAAAATATGTTTTTCGTTGGAGAAACACGGGGGTGAAACGAGGGCTTGTTTCGATAAAAATACGCGTATTTACCACGAACGCAATTTCCTCGGCTATAAACGATGCGAACGGAGAGATGAAAAGGCTCGTAAAGGGCTCTGATAAGCGTAGATAAGGGGTCGTTTGTGAAATACTTTAAGAGAAATACGCGGGAATTAAGAAATACGGAGGATGTTAAAGGCCAGTGAAATTTTATGCGGTCGTTGGTACTTACTAAACTGAGTGAAAAATGTTGATTCAGATAATATTGTACTTAATTGTAAGAGCAATTACAATAATTGGCAACTTGAGATAACATTCTCGTTTGGAGGATCAGATTTATTTTATGGATTTTGAGGAAATGTGATAAAAATGTTTTTATACAGATGGGGAAATAAGAGAAATCTGTTTAGGGATTACTTTTGTACTTTGATAGCTGTCACAATATTTTAAGCACTTACAGTAACTCCACCTTACACTGGAAATTGTAAAATTAATTGTAACATATGTACTGTCACACATATGTAGATCATGTGTTATCTTATATCTTCATTTTTGTGCTTTGTAAACTCTCACTGTATTTAAAACTTCAATATTACTATTGGTTAATGGAACTTTTAAGGTCAATTGCATCATATGTAACATACTACATCATATGTGGATCATATGTATATCTTATATGTGTATTTTTTATTTTCAAAACTTTCCCAACATTTAAAACTTCAGTTACTATTATTGATTAACAAGATTCTAAAAATCTGTTGTCTCATATGTAACATATTACATCATATGTGGATCATATGTGTGTCTTATATGTTCATTTTTAAATTTTCAAAACTCTCCTAACATTCGAAACTTCAGTTACTATTATTGGTTAACAAGATTCTGAAAATCAGTTGTCTCATATGTAACATATTACACCATATGTGAATCATATGTAGATCTTATATGTCCATTTTTACATTTTGAAAAATCTGCCAGTATTTTAAACTACAATTATTATTATTGATTAACAAGACTCTTAAAGTGAGTTATATCACATATGTTGTATTACATATATTATCATACGTAATTGTAGTTATATGTGCACTCACATCATGTGCATATCATACGCTACTTCCCCTGATTTATCTTCATTCTCCCCGTAATTTTCATTACCCCAATTTTCTTATACCTCAACCGCGTGATAAACAAAATTATTACCAACAGTGCAGTAAACAGTAAATATAATCTGAGATCAAAATCAAAATCTTATTACTCTAAAAATGGTCGACTCGCGCACATAATACCACCTAATCCGAAAGTCCTGAATTCTTCGTTTAAATATCCTCCGAAGTGGAATTGTTCGTGTAACACGTGTCTTGACCCACATTTCGCCTCGCCTTTAAGTCTCTTACGATATTTCCCTTTCAATTTTCCCGTTCGTGCACGAGCACCATGAACCCAGTCACGAAAACGCATTACGAGCACGGTCGAGTGGGTCGTGGCGAAATTAAGTCGAAATTCGCATTTGAATTCGGGTAAAAACGTCGGGAGTATACTGGGTGTTCTGTAAATCGATTTCAAGATGATATCGACAAAAGTGTCTTATTAAATCATGAAGTATTAAATCTACAATAGTTTGTACTAGGACAATAAAACAAATGGTTTATACTATACCAAATTATTTATATTTAGAAGCCATTTTGTATATACAGTGTTCTTCATTTTTTAATATTAAATTTTTTTATAATGTAAGAACGTAAAATTTTGATTATACTATAAGAATATAATATGATATGTTATTTGAACACTTTGTTAAAAAATTGTAATAAAAGTAGACAATAAACTGTTTCATCTTTTGAGTCACATACAGGGTGTTCATATTGCACACATATCTTTACAACCATACTCTACAAACAAAAATGACAAAAATGTTTATGTGAACATATACTCTTGAATGCGTCAAAAGTTGTTCAAAGAACATAAGTCGACAATTATTCATATGAAGTAGCAAAGTCGTTCATCATCAACTCGTTCATGCTTCGTACTTTTTCAATAGAACATTTCAGAGACTGTAACACGACTTTGCAACATGACTTTACCATTTTTATTTATAGAACAATGTAAAGTTTCAGCTACAAAACTGGGACACACTGCATGTGGCATCGAAGAAGGCAGTCCAAAGTCATTTTGTACTTTCGAAACTTCAAAGCTTTGCAGTTTCGTTACAATTTTTTAATTAAGTATTTAAAACCTTGTGTTGACCACATGTGACCTGTGCTCTAAATCCAGTTAAATTAATCAATTGTAACTTAAATTACAATTAAGAAACCCAAGGAAAATTTGAAGGTTTGCAACATTCAAAAGATATCTAAAGATTCTTTATTTAAAAAAAAAAATAAAATAATGTGTCAGACAGCAAGTTTCAGCTTTTACCATGATCAACATGTTAATATGACATAATTTACCAAGAGTACATAGAGAATATATATAAATATATATTTTTGTCCAGAATATAGTGCTAAAGTTTGGTCGTAAAATTATAGGACACATAGTAGATTCTAATGAAAGTGGTAGGGTATGCGATGGAACGGGTTAGATATCGTCCCTTTCTTTCGTGTTAGGCTGCTCGTTGTGGTTAGACTGGGACAATTGCCAACGGTGGACGTGTTTCATTACCGTCGATGTATCGACGCCAACGGGAACTGTTGGACCAACCCCTCGTCTGCGACGTCTTTCTATCGGTGTTCGTTATAGAACAAGCGAGGAGAAATTAAATAATCTGTAGAAAACACTTTGGACGAATTGTCGCCAAGTTACTGTAATTGAAAACTATTTTCCTCTCCTTGGGTACCATCCCCAAAAAAGGTTTCCCTCAGAATTCTCAGATTTCTCTCAGAAAAAATTCAAACAACACCAAGCAGAGACTTTTGAGACGATGAATGGTGGAAACGCAAGTTCGAGTGTTATTAAATCTTTTGTGAAGCGAAAAAGCATCTCATCAAAGGCTCGTAAGCCGACACGACGGTTTTATTTCAAGCACGGGAAAACATAAATGTACGTTCATCCTGTCTTGCGGAGAATACCGTTACGTGTTGACTTTCATCCGCGGATTTATCGCGACACACCCCTGGGAACGTTATCATCAGGGAACAACCGTGTCTTGTTTCTCGCGTGTAGTGTCCTCCTTTTGCTGGAATCTCAGCAGCACGCACGATAAATTCCGATGCACCAGAATTACCGCGTTATAGGCGTGTTTAGCCGGAAGCTCGCTCGCGTGGATAGTTCTGCGCGAAATATATCGCGCACAAAATTTGAATTTATAAATAACTGCTCCTCGTTCATTTTCATGTTTCTAATCCTCCACTTGGAAGATACCGATTTTCTGAAATAGCACCCTCCTTCAGAACTTTGCGGTTATAATTTATTTCTAGTAGGTTTGACAGGAGGGTGACGATAAAATTAGTAATCAAATCTGTAAATTTCTTTGTGGGTAGTTGCTTAATATTTTCTCAAATTCCTAGTGCTGTTATGATGGATCCTCGATCTTCATTTTTCTGGTGGATCAAGTCTTTAAGTTCGTATATTCTTAATTTCTCAAACTCGGGAAATGAATAAGATCTTAATTGAATTGGAGAAATGAATTGGATCTGAATTCTCAAGTTTTCAAATTTTTAAAAAACTGATTCTCTAAATTCCCATATTCCTATTCCTTCAAACTCACACCCCAAGTTCTTAAACCACCGTAAAACTCCCAAATTTCCAAAAGTGTACGAGTGTATAATCTCGTAAGACAGATTTGCTGTTGACTATACGAAGAATGCCAAAAACACGAGTTTAGCTGAAGATGACGAGTACCCGACTTGTATTTGACTTTGCGACCGCTCGCGCTTAAGCTCACAGATACCGAGGGTAATTTCCATCGAAATTTCAATCTCGTTTATCCACAAAGTAACTTCCACGATCCCCGTCCGCCCCAGTCATCGTCCCGCACCCTTCCGTTCACGCTGTATCACCCCTCGGGCGATCGTCCTGGGTGCTGGCAGCACGTATCGAATTTTAATCAATCACCGATAGGGACAGCCAATTCCAAAGCCAATTAACATATTCATTCCGGAGGGATTGTCGATTTTTTACACTGATTTCAACGACATTTGCGATACGAGTACTATTGCGGTCGTCACGTGCTGTTTATTATAATTCTTTTCTGATTAGTGGTGGAAGTAGTGGAAGGTTAAAAAGAAGTTATAGGAAGAGGTAGTTGTAGCTCGTAGTACTGGCAAGGACTTTTAACAAAATGTAAATGATTATGGTTCTAATAAGGGCTTCTGGCAAAAAGAAAATAGTTGTCTAATAATGGTGGCAAGAAGAAAATAGTACTTCTAACAGGGACCTAGCAAGAAGAAAATTATGATTCCAACAAAGACTCTGAACAAGAGACTAGTTCTAGCAAAGACTTGTAGCAAAAAGAGAATAGTTGTACTTCAAGCAAGAAGTTTCATTTTCCAAGAAGAAAATCAAGTTACTAAATTTTGAAAATTCCCACAACTACCAAAGTATAAAATGATCATTTTTAAATTCTATCAAGTGCAAATATAAAAATTGATAGATTTACAAATTACGAGTTAAATAATTTTTTAATGAATAGAATTACCACCTGTCCGATTCTAACCAGTCCATGTAGACCTGTATAACGCAATCTGCTAATTTCGAGCTGTACCATTGATTCGGGGTTGTAGAACAGTCCGTACAGGCAAGTACACGGCAGCGTATATTATATCGTGAAACAGGAGCAGGTATCGTGTATAATTCGACGCAAAGAGGTGGCGACGTGCACCAATACACGATCGAATCACGTATCGATGGATTACGGATTATCGGGCCGAACGTGAACACCCTATTAGCAGATTACCGCGCGGCCTGGAAACAATTTTCCACGGCCACACTTGTTCCCTCTCTGTTTTTCCCCGGTGTTCCTCTCGCTCCGTTTATTTCGCAGCATTTTCCGACGTCTGCTCGATTTTTTCTCTTTCCCTGCTTCGGAGCACAGGCTCGATCGGTGAGCGATTTCATCCAGACGAGAGCTGCATCCCGGAGGCTACGAAAGGAAAGGGAATCTCGTCGCGTTTTTTTTTATTTCGCTCTCTGCCTTTCGCTCCATTTTCGAAATATCTCGCCCCGTTCGAAATCCATTTCAACGTAAACGAACAGTTACAAACGGTGATTCTGCATCGTGGTTTCCCGCCGAATCGGGATTGTTCAAACGAGACTCGTTCGGTGAATTTCACGGTTATTCGCCAACGATTCACGGCGTGATTATGGGCTTTTTCGACGTTCGAGACCTGTTGATAAGGGAAAGATTCGAATTAGACCAGTCGCGGGGCGGATTTTGGGGGCGAAAGATTCGGCCGCAAGAGGATTAGACGCGAAACTCTCAACGGTAGATCTCCAGGACGATAATACTGCTGGAATATTTTCTTCGCGGTTCCAGCAACAGTCTAATGAGCATCCTCGTTAATGAACGTTTACAGGATGAAGCAGATGGTGTTTTCTTCGAATGAAATTAAACGAGCTTTTTCGGGGGAGTTAAGGGATTTCATTCGAGCTGTTAAACAGTGATTAGCTTGTATACAGCTGTTCTACGGGAAATATGGTGATTGGAGGGGAAGATTTCCCAGGTGTTCATTTTTAAGGATTTGTGGAAATTATGGGGAATTTGAAAGGCTGAAGATGAATTAAATTGGGAATGTTGAAAAATTGAAAAGTTGAAAACTTGAAAACTTGAAAAGTTGAAAAATTGGCAAGTTGAAAACTTGAGAACTTGAAAAGTTGAAAAATTGAGAACTTGCAAAATTACAAAATTGAAAAGTTGAAAACTTAAAGAAATTGAAAATTTGAAAAAGTGAAAACTTGAAAAGTTAGAAAATTTAAAAAGGTGAAAAATTGAAAAATTGAAGAATTGAGAATTTGAGAAATTGAAAAATTGAAAAATTGGAAAATTGAGAATTTGGAAAATTGAAAAATTGAAAAATTAGAAAATTGAAGAATTGAGAATTTGAAAAATTGAAAAATTGGAAAATTGAGAATTTGGAAAATTGAAAAATTGAGAATTTGAAAAATTGAGAAATTGCAAAATTGAGAATTTAAAAAAATGAAAAATTGAGAATTTAAAAAATTGAAAAATTGAAAAATTGAGAATTGAAAAAAATTAAGAAATCCATAACTGAAAATAATGTAATAAATCCACATAAGCGTCAATCAAGCTCATAACCGTAATAACGAAATTAGAAAAGTGTAGTAAATATCAACCATCGCACTTTAAACATGGCTTTCAGAAAAATGACTTTGGACATGGAGACCTTTCTCGCGTGTAACGATGCAATTACAGTATAAAATGCGTATATTTAATTGGCTGTAATTTATCTGGTAATCTAGCTCATTATAAAACAGCAGTTTTGTATTGTGCTTGTATGCATTGTTCGACTACGTGATGCTTGTTTTGCGACTTCGAAAGTGGAACATAAATACAGCTTTATGTTCCATAAAATTCAATGATCGTCTGCACGCCATTTATGCTGTAACTCAAAATTGCGCCGTTCCAGAAACAATAGATCCGCGATTTTATGCCTCTTTTTTTTCAAAATCATTCTCCCCTTTTCCCTCGTTAAATATCCGAATGGGGCTCACGAAAAATTCTCTGTCAAAATAACAGGAGCCAACGTCGGAAAACAGGACCTCGTTCTGTAATTTCTACTGCGCTCTGTATTTTCGTTTTAATTCTACCATCAGTGAAAATACTCGGATTATTGTCTTCTCGTTCCGTCGATATCGAATGTCCTAATTCAAAATAATTGGTATTTGGATCACCGCAGGTATTTCGATTGAATTGTCTTTTGTCAATTGTTCGGGAGTTCATTGTACTTTGTTGGAGGCTCTTGGGGAATTTGGGGGTTTTGTAATTTGCGAATTTAATTTGATGTATTGTACATTTTGGGAACTGATAATTTTGATATTGGGGAGTTCGATTATTTCGGGATTTTGGCATTTTGGGATTTTATAAATACCTAGACTTGTAACTTTTACAAATCCCCAAATTTGAGAATTTCAAATTTCTACAAATCCGTCAATTCTCAAATCTCAACATTCTACAAATCGCCAATTTCTCAAATCTCAAAATTTTCCAAATCCCCAAATTCCCAGATGTCAAAATTTTCCAAATCCCTAAATTCTCAAATTTCAAAAATTCTCCAAATCCCCAAACTTCCAAATCTCCGAACTCCGAAATCTCCAAATCTTCAAATTTCCAAAACCCCAAATCCCCAAATTTCAAAATTCCCAAAATTCTCAAATCTCCCAAAATTTGCCTCGAAACATCCCCAAATCACTGGAACTCAAATTGAGCGGCTATTAAAAACACCTAGATTAAAAACTCGTCGCATACAACGGAAAGTAATCGTCTACACGGTGGCAATTCTCATCGCAAGCGGAAATGGGGCATTCACCGTAAGCGTGTTCCGGTTTTTCGGCTTACCTTAAGACGAGCCACGGCTACCATCTGCTCGGGTTACCTTCGAAGACTTCGACTTCGTAACCTCGTCGAGATAATGAAACCAGGCGGAAGACGTTGCACCGGTGGCTTTAATTCCATCAGTACACCGTCTTCCCGGGGCAATTCCAATTTACCCTGCCTTTAAACCACGCCACACGCCACGCAACGCCTCCGGAACTCTTAAACAGCTTGCCGTGTTCCGGGAAAATTTTTATGGGACTCCGTGCAACGCGTCCATTTTCTACTATTACCATTCACGGTCTCCTTTCGTTGCGTTTATAATCTCTTTCAAAGTTTTGGGAATGTACTGGCTTGCTAATTAATTGTCTAGGTATTTCTGACAAGATATCGTATTTTGAGGAATGGAAGAAGATGGCGGTTTATACAGGGTGTCTCATAATTGATGTAGGTCCCTGAAATGGGGGGTAGCTGACGTGATTCTGAATAAGATTTCCCTTTGCAAAAATGGGGTTTGAAGCGTCGTTTTTGAATTATTAAGGAAAAACGGGGACTAATCAGAGCGCGAGGATTACGCATGCGCAGACGCGAGAGCGACAGCTTCGGACAACGCGTAATTATCCAACGCGTGGTAATCCAACGCGTAGTAATGCAACGTGTGGTAATGCAACGCGTGGTAATTCTACGCGTAGTAATCCAATGCGTAGTAATCCAACGTGTACTAATACAGCGTGTGGATATCCAACGTGTAGTAATCTAGCGCGTGCATATTTTACGCGTAATAATTCAACGCGTAATAATGCAACGCGTGGTAATTCTAAGCGTAGGAATCTAATACGTGGTAATCTAACGCGTAGTAATCCAGCATGTGGATATCCAACGCGTGGTAATCCAACGCGTAGTAATGCAACGTGTGGTAATGCAACGCGTGGTAATTCTACGCGTAGTAATCCAATGCGTAGTAATCCAACGTGTACTAATACAGCTTGTGGATATCCAACGCGTAGTAATCTAGCGCGTGCATATTCTACGCGTAGTAATTCAACGCGTAATAATGCAACGCGTGGTAATTCTAAGCGTAGGAATCTAATGCGTGGTAATCTAACGCGTAGTAATCCAGCATGTGGATATCCAACGCGTAGTAATCCAACGCGTAGTAATGCAACGTGTGGTAATGCAACGCATGGTAATCCTACGCGTAGCAATCCAATGCGTAGTAATCCAACGCGTACTAATACAGCGTGTGGATATCCAACGCGTAGTAATCTAGCGCGTGCATATTCTACGCGTGGTAATCCAACGCGTAATAATGCAACGCGTTATAGTTCTAAGCGTAGAAATCTCGTAGAAGTCGACATGTTAATTTGTTAGTAATTATTGGGAGAGCTCTATATTAGGGAAATAAAAGGGACCCTTTTTGTAATACTGAAACGTATTAACGAATTTAGACTCATTAATGAAAATCTATCTATGCCCATAATAATGTGTAGAAGATATCTCATTTAATTGTAATCGCCTGAATATCTGCTTTATTAATGGAACCGAAATAATCATATGTAATTTCAATGGTATTAAGTAATCAATATCTGGTAAATTATGATTATCCCATTGAAATTGCGTATGAAATATTTTAAGCGTCTTTATAATTAAACATTCTGCTAATTATACTAATTGTAACAATTCGTATAATAGTACTAAAGTTACGACTAAAGCTGTAAGTGTGTTATGAATAAAGGAAAATTTTCACTGTAACAAAAGAATTTTCATGTACGAAATAACGAGAGATGAGAGTTCATCAGTAAAGTGGAAAATTGAAAGGCACTTTGAATGTGCACACATTCTTCGGTTGATTTGATCGTAATGCGTAGTAATATCGTAAAAGGGGAAATTTATTAGGCATGATACGGACGGGAATAAAAGTGGAGTTACTGTAAATAAGGAAATATCAAGCTGCCGACGTGGGCATTTTAGTCTGAAACAAGTAGCTAATAAAATCGTGAACGTATCGTTGAAACTACCATGATTCTGACCTCTCAAAAATCGACTCCATCTCGTGCTCTGACTCGATAAAAACCCCGAACATTCTATTGACCCAGTAACCTTCTTGGGTCCTCTCTGGAGAGCTGTTCCGTTATGGCCGGAAGGAGCTCCCTGTGGATAAGGAAAAGTCATTCTATTAAACCTAGAATGGGAACAAAAGGATCGTTAGTGGAATGTGTAAAGATAGGGGACATTACCATTTTCAAAAGTCAATCACAAAAATATATCACTACCGAATCTCTTGATTTACTTTCCTAATATTTCAGTCTGAACCATGTTCTCCTTTTCCACTTATTTCACTACAATTAATTCGTTAATTTAATCTTTCACTTCGTTGATATACCTCAACTGAAACTTTGTATTGATTAACCTCTTAATCGAGCCAAGAAAATATTTCGATTTAAATAAAACAATTCCCGAATTTAAATAAAACTTTCAATACATTTAAATCTTCAATTACAACATTTTGATTGATCGATTTTAATTACAATATTGTGATTCATCGTTTCAGATGAATGACACATGAATTCAAATACCTCTTTCAATTCATCAATTTAAATACGTCTTTTAATAAATAAATCCTGTGGTTCATCAATAAATCTTGTAACTCATCAATTTAAATAGAAATTTGTATTTAAGTAAAATTTTTAATTCGATTTGAAAATTATTTAATATATTTAAATAAGGTGTACAAAACTAGTTGCCGAAATACCATACATGTTTACCAAATCATTCGTGAAACTTGAGAACGGATAACAGCAAGTAGTATAAGCCATGTATGGTCAGACGTAAACAGGCTGTTAGTGGTATAAGTAGTATTAGCCAGTGCATGGTCAGACGCCACCGTGTCAGTGGTAGTAGTACAAGTCAATGTACAATCAAACTGTCGATACTGACATGTACTGTGTATTATTACAGAACTATTAAGTTTCTTCGATACATTCTTCTTTTTTAACTTATATTTACTTGATGTGCTATGAATCTGATTTATTATAAGTTTTTAAAGTTACAGTCCTTACACGGAAGCCTTCAACGTATGTGCGTTAAAAATGTGCATACATGGCTTATTACTCAACACGTAACGAAGATATTAAAAATATAGAAATTTCGCATGTTCCCGGTTACATAACGTCACACTATCCCGCATCGCATATTTCGCACATTTCCGCGTGCCATAAATACATAAGCATCCACGGTCCAGTTAATAGGCAATGAATATCCAACTTCATTGTCATCCGCATCTATGCCACGGTTCATGAATGATAAAACAGTCATCACCAAACCGCGTTAAACGAACGATAGAATAAGCAAAATAAACAAAGAAGCCGACCATGCAATTACTGAACCAATAGCACGTATACGAGAAGCGATTCGTCCGAGTCACCGGATATATGGGTTCCCTTCAGAACGATTCTCCCTCCTTCTAGCACGGATATCAATTTTATGTGTCGGTAGGACGATATCGGGCCCGCCGCCACTACCCCGTCCCCCGACGCTTGTTTATGGCTGTATTAATTATTCCTATCGCGTATACGCCGACCTGCTGGCTTGTATTCCCGTACGTTGCCGTAGTTGCAGTCGCAGTTGCAGTTGTAATGCATCCGCGGTCGGTCGTTTCCAAGCCGTCCGATATAACCTCTCGCAAACGTCCCGCACCGCACTGCTCCGCTTCGCTCGCAACGATTTAAGGGGCGCGTTCCATTTGCGTGGCGTTTACAACCCCCTGCACCGCTTACAGCTGTCTACCCTCCACCCTTTGCTGTATTAAGTCTGCATCCGTACGCTGCCAATTCGATGGACGATTGATTCGTGTGCATCGGACCTGTTCTCAACCCTTTTGATCTTGATACCTACACGTTCATTACTCATGGATACACATTATATGTACATGTGTAGCGGAAATGTAAGATTCTCCGTTTAACCATTTGTGTAAACTGTGCCAAAATTTCTGCATACTCTATAAAGTTTGTATACTGTCTAGTACAGATATGCCATTTGAATACTGTCTAGTATGTGCACATTTATAGATACTGTATGTACACATTTCTGTACTGAAGTTTGACTGAGTCTGTTTATGAAGAACATATGTGTATGGAGAACATACATATGTATTTTCCAATTTGTTTCTTCATAGTACAAAAGAACTCAAAACCGGTGTAATTTGTACTCTGGTCCACAAAATTGTCTCACGACCAAAACGATGTACCTACATCGTACCAATGTATCATACATACATGATATCGTATGTGTATCGTATGTGGTATATCGTGTACTGCATCTCATATCGTGAATCTGGTGTATTATACATATAGTGCATCGTAGATCTAACGTATCAATGAAGTTTCATGACTAAAAAGATTGTCCACATAGCATCATCCATTATGTCTATATCATTACATATATGCACCTATGCACATCACACCCATACACATTACACATGCATCTCGTATATTTAATATATCATAAATCTCGTCTAATGTATATCTCATCATACATCTCATGCATCATAGTCTGATCATCCTTATTAAATAAACAGAAAAATATAATATAAATAAAAATTCGAGGTTCGTTTATTCTATGGAAAGTTGTTACAAAATATTGTACAGAGGGATACAAGTGTTTAGTTATTCAGCGATCCAGGAGTTGTAAAACTTGATTTCCGTAGTCGATTCGACGATCCCGAAGTTGTTGGAATCTATTTTCGAACGGGAGCAGTCGTTATTGGATCCCATGACCCTGGATGCGTCGGTATTGGTTTCCACGACCCGAGTGGCTCGATATTGGATCCCCTGACCTCGGACTCGTGGACAACCGTGTCTGGTGAACCCGGTGTTATCGATATCGAGTCTCGTATGGGTCAAGTCTTTGATGCTTATTTGTGCAATTGAGAACTTCTGATAACAGCTCTGTAATCAACCATTTTATATACTCATTCACATATCGTCCATCATTAAAGATGACACCCTTATTAAGCAAGTCTAATTTCTTTGTTCGTTGAAAGAAATATTTGCTACTAAAACAATGCGTATATTTTATTAAAGTACGTTTTAAAATTTTGATAAATGATTTACTAAGTTGGGTACATTTGAATATTCTGAAAAAATATTTCATTTTATTCAAGCTTTAAATATTTTTATAAAGTAGGTGCATTTGTTGAAGTCTCTTGTAGAAATTCTTCTAAAGTTTCATGAAGTATAATTTTCGCAAAAATACATTTTATCCACACTCGTTTTACCCATATATAAAACTCTGCTGTTAATAATTTCCTAAAGATGCCAGAAGTAGTTTAAAGGATTAATTGAAACGATCGTTAGAGGGACAATAATGGCGTCGATTCAGCATTTTCACGGCGGAGTCATGTTCTCAAATAAAAATCGTTTTCCCCCGATTGAGATAGGAGAGCAGCTTTGTCATCGATGGTCGAACACGATACACAATCCTTATACGGATGAAACGGCACGAAATTCTCTCGCCATCTCCTCGAGTCGTGTCGTAGACGCGAGAATCACATCGTCGGATTTCATGGAAACGGCACGAATCCATTTAATATATCTGCCGAGACGCCTGCAACACGCGAGGATCGTTCGACGCGTGCGAAAAATCTTGGTGAAAATCGACTTTCGACAGGCACCGTATCAGTTTGCGGGACTCCCTCGACGATTTCATAGCTACTCAAATATACGAGCGTGGAAATGCTCAAAATTCAAAGAACATGAAAAGGAACTGGCTACCTTATTCAATCGAAAATGCGATAAACTCTACTGCGTGAAAGAATTAATAATTCCGAAGAGTGAACTACTTTATACCGTCCATTTTATTGATTATAAAATATTACATGCTTTACATACAACATATATAATGAGATATTAATTAAACTGTCTGTTTAATTGTTCATATTTTAACGTGACATTTAAAAGAATACTGTAAAATTAAGAGTCTTTGAAGAATATGAACATTGCATACGCCATTTTGTGTTTGTCTATACGGTCCACCATTTCGTTGTTCAAAAAACATTATGTACTTTGTGTCGCTTTAAACCAACATACTTAATTGAATATTAATTAAACTATCTGTTTAATTCTTCATATTTTAAAGTAACATTTAAAAGAATACTATGAAATTAAGATTCATCTAAGAATATGAACATAGCGTACGCCATTTTGTTGTTCAAAGAATATTATGTACTTTGTGTCGCGTTAAACCAACATACTTAATTGAATATTAATTAAACTAGCTGCTTAATTGTTCATATTAGACAATAATATTTAAAAGAATACTATAAAATTAAGATTCATCTAAGAATATGAACATTGCATACGCCATTTTGTTGTTCAAAAAACATTATATACTTAGTGCCGCTTCAATCCAATATACAAAATTAGATATCAATAAAACTATCTGTTTAATTCTTCATATTTTAAAGTAACATTTAAAAGAATACTATGAAATTAAGATTCATCTAAGAATATGAACATTGCGTACGCCATTTTGTGTTCGTCTATACGGTCCACCATTTTGTTGCCTACAGAACATTACGTACTTAGTGTCGATTTATTCCAATATACTTAAATAGATATTAATTAAACTATCTGCTTAATATTTTACGTTAGAAAGTGACATTTAAAAGAGTACTTTCAAATTAATAATTCATCGAGTATGAATTTTGCGGACGCCATTTTGTGTTCATCTGCAGCGTCCGCCATCTTGATTTCAAAACATTGTATATAGAATCTAGTGTTACTTCTGCATGCATTAATTAAACTATCTCCTTAAACTTTTATGTTAGAAAATATTACAATTTATTATAAAAAAAATGTAAAGTATAATATTAAACATAAATTATCGTTAGCAATATTTCATCTTAATATTAAAATAATTTTTAATAATTTTTCTATAGAGCCTTGACTGTTTACATCAACCAAAATACTCGAGACAAAATAACCATATAATACAACAGACCTAACCATACAATGTAACAATGTAACGTAACCTACTTCAACTAAGAATGATTGATACGTTCCCGAATTCTATAGAAATCGATCAGCATATTTGCGAGGCAGATTAAATTTCCAAATTAGTTAGCCAGAGTAACAATACCAGTATTCATCCTTAAAGAGGCTCATGAAACCTGATCCATTAACGCAATTAAACCACAAATCTCGTTAGATATTGTAGAGTATATAATGTGTCAGCCTCGTGTTAAATCAACAATGGGAAAATGTTTAGTGTAAGATCAAAGCAACAGGGATATTCACGTATCTCGTTACTAACCCTCCGGTTGAAAATAATATACTATTCCTGGCTGGATTTCTCTGACAGGAAACGTCAGAAGGATCAAATTGCGGGCTTCGTATTTTTCAGATCTAGTAACAGATATACCCGGTTAGAAATTCTAATCCGAACGAAAGGTGAACGTAACCGAATCGCAAAGAGTGAATATGTTGGCACTGGTACTGTGGATTGTAGAAATATACTTTTATAAGGGTGGAATTGGGAAGGGTGGGAAATTTGAAAATTAGAAATGGGGAAGTTTAGGAATAGGAAAATTACAAAATTAGAAACGAAGAAATTTAGGAATAGGAGAATTACAAAAATAGATGTGGAGAAATTTATAAATAAAAAATTACAAAACTAAAAATGAAGAAATTTATAAATAAAAAATTACAAAATTAGAAATGGAAAAATTTATAAACAAGAAAATTACAAAATTAAAAATGGAAAAATTTATAAATAAAAAATTACAAAATTAAAAATGGAGAAATTTCTAAATGAAAAATGAAAAAATTTAAAAGTAAGAAAATTGAAATATTGCAAATGGAAAAATATATAAATAAGAAAATTACAATATTTCAAATGAAAAAATAAAAATAAAATAATATTTCAAAATTGCAAATGAAAAAATAAAAATAAAATAATATTACAAAATTGCAGATGAAAAAATAAAAATAAAATAATATTACAAAATTGCAAATGAAAAAATTTATAATGAAAAAAATAATAAACTTGAAAATTTGCAAAAATAAAAAACTGAAAAATTTGAAAGATTATGAATTCTACGTTTATGATCTGATTGCGTCCGGCGTTCATATTTCAGTCGAAATCGACTTGTTATCTTTCTAGAAGCAACTCTGTGGCAACCCGTTCTCCAGGGAATCGATCGATGGACAAACGAACGACGTTCACTGCTTTCTATACAGATTTAACGCCGGGTATTTACATTTAGAAGAGCTGTTCTTTGCTAATCGGATCTGGAAAATGGTACTTGCTGTTGGGATTCGGGGTTGTCTCGAATCAACGATCGCCATTTAACGACCTATTTTGACTCTCCATGCACTTCTGCAATTTTCAGAAGCAATACCCGATTCTCATCGTTTGTGGTACTTCTGCAATATAAATATTTTAAAATGATACTTTGTAATTACTTTTGCAAAGCATTGGGTTAGGAGAGTTGCTTGTGAAATTGACCATGTAACGGGAGGTTCCTAAATTCAATACTCTGTATTGAATTGTTTTTATAGATTATCAATTTTTTAGTTTAAAAATTCTAAGTGTTTGAATTTTATTTTTAGGGTTTCAAATTTTCAAATTTGCAATTTTCCAAATTCTTAAATCCTCAAATTCTGAAATCTCCAAATTCTTACTTTCCCAATTTGCTAAACCCCCAAATTCTCAATTTCCCAATTTGCTAAATTTCCAAATTCTCAATTTCCCAATTTGCTAAATTTCCAAATTCTCAATTTCCCAATTTGCTAAATTTCCAAATTCTCAATCTTCCAAATTCCCTAAAGCCCCAAATTCTCCATTTTCCAATTCCCTAAATCCCCAAATTTCCACCTCCAAAATTTCAAAATTCCAAATTCCCCAAATCCCCAAATTCTCACTTCCCCAATTTCCTAAATCCCCAAATTCCCACCCCCCAAATTTCCAAACCCCCAACCTCAAAATTCCCTCCACTCTCTACATTCCCCACAACCAAAAATACTAATATGGAAATATATCCACGCTAACTCTGTCACATTAATCCGCACGCACATTCATATTTATACCGATTAAAAACCGACAGGTAGTAGAATCTAACAATTTATTTTCGGAATCGAATCGACAGGAGTTCGACATATTTGTAACTGCGCGATATTACTATAAAGATTTTAAAACCTGTTTCGTGACTATAATTATGATTGATCGACAGCAAGCGGACATTTCAGACCAACAGCAATCCCGAATTTAATATGATAAATTCTGTCATGAATTCCTATTGTAATCACTTTAAAAATCGATCTTCCGTCCGAGCTGCGTTCACCTAACTGCGTCGACCTAACCTAAATTCGAATGTACAAAATGTCAGCTGTTAAGATAATTCAAATGAGTACACAACACGCAAATATTCTGGGATGCTAATATATGCTCCTTTAATTAACTAAATTTTATCTCTTAATTATCTAAATTTACTCTTTCTATTAACTAAATTTAATCTTGCTGTTAACTAAATTTAATCTTTGCGTTAACGAAATTTAATCTGATAGTTTACTCAATTTTATCTTTGAATTAACGAAATTTAATCTGATAGTTGACTAAATTTTATCTTTGAATTAACGAAATTTAATCTTACAGTTAACTAAATTTAATCTTAACGAAATGTAATCTTTCAATGAACTAAATTAATCTTTTAATTAACTAAAATCTTGTGTTCATTTACATAATTTAAATGAACAAGAGCGTCACAGACAAAAATATTTTTAAATATGACCACTGAGATTTTTATACGTGTATTTTGCAGCTTCTGGCGGGCAACAATAATCCATACTCCGAGAAGGAGCAAAGTTTCGACCCAGCTATTGTGGCGACCAAAGTCCGTTTCATCCCTTACACTTCCCATATGCGCATGGTGTGCATACGGGTGGAGCTTTATGGGTGTCCATGGACCGGTGAGTGAAATTTATAGAAACTCTTTTCGTATCTCTCTCTGCTCTTGTTTCGCAACAATGCATCCACTAAGTATTGAAAAGAACGAAGTTCCTCGGTTTCGAGCATTCTTATCACGCTGTCGCTGTTTTCCATTTTATCGGATCGGAGAGCTTCTTACGCCAGAGGAAACGTGCGATCGAGATCATATTTCTCTCTGTATTACAACCTGCATTTTAAATATTCGTAGATGATATAGGAATATTTTGTTACAATATGAAGGTTACATTTTGGGGATAACTTAAACAGATTCAAGTTCTGAAAATTCTGTAGGAGACTCTGATAAATTCGGTCGAAATTTGATTAAATTATGCGGTATAATTCAGTCAATATAATAATTGTACTTTTTTTCTGTAATATTTGTATGTTGTCTCAATGTAACAATTTTCACATGTGTTACATGAACATCTATGAAATCATGGAGACCTTCGATATTTGTAGGTTATGTTCATTAAATATGTAGCAGGCATATGTAGATACAATAAATGCACCTAGGTAAAAGTTCAATATATGTATGTACAATAATAGTCACATAAAAAAATATATCACAAAATTTCACATTTTTCATATAAATGAGTCTAACATTCTTCCACTGCTAATTCGTCATAATAATGAAAAGTAATGTACCTACATAAAAGCGTAAAATTGTAGCTACATAATGAATAAAATTTTTATATTTCTCCTCACCCCATGTCACATTTTTAAAATAAAAATTTAATAGAGCTTCAAACACATCCACATATAATTTTCAGTAACATTGAAAATTATGTAAAATTTAACTTGAATATACCATATATCGCTATATAATATACCATATACATTTTATAAATTTACTGAAAAAAAATTAATTAATTTGGTGACCTAATAAAAATATGATCAATTTGATAACTCGAATGACATCGAAAAAATAGGGGTTGCGTAGTAATCCAGGAAGAGTCATGTAATACGATACGAGAAAACGGTGTATTCGATAATGGAAAACAAACATCGCCGGTGTAAATATTTCTTACGAAGGGTGTAGCAATCACGAACAGCATCGTTGCACCCTGTACAACGGTGTATCCATACTTATGGAACCGAGAGCAACAACGACACTCGAGACCTGTCGGGTGAACCCTTTCGAGTTGAGATTAAGGCAAACACACCTGTACACCGTATTTCGATCGGTCTCGTAAATCTACCCTGAAGCGGACTTCCAACAGATGAGGATGGACGTTTAATCAAATAATTGATTAATTCTATTCTAGGGTGGTGAATTGAGGATGTGAATATATTTAGGGATGAATTGTGTAAATAGGGTTCAGAAATAATTTAGACTTCCAGGTGATCTTGTTAGATTTACTTATTTTTATATTTTTGTTTATATGATCAAATTTTTAGATTTCTTTAATATTTATGTAAGGTAAGAGGTCTTAAAATTCTCAGATAATTGAATTGTCAGTCTTCTTAATTTTTGAGTAGCCAGATTTTTGTTCAAAATGTCTAGTTGATCATTTTGAAATGTTCAGTTCCATTCACATATTTGTTCGACCATACTAGTGATCATAAAAAATGTACCGCAGAATAAATTTTCAAATTTTCAAATATTTTAGACATAAAACCCATTCTCTAATTTTTAGATTTCTTTAATATTTATATAAGATAAGAGTTCTTGAAATTCTTAGATAATTAAATTGTCAGTCTTCTTAATTTTTGAGTAGCCAGATTTTTGTTGATCAAATTGTCTAGTTGATCATCTTGAAATGTCCAGTTCCGTTCACATATTTGTTCGACCATACAAGTGATCATAAAAAATGTACCGCAGAATAAATTTTCAAATATTTTAGTCATAAAACCCATTCTTCCGCCCCATTTTCCTACAAATACTTGAGTTAATGAACCCCGGCGCAACAATGTACTCGCAATTCAAGAGCACTAATTAAAACTATGAAATTAAAAAAATCCCTCATTACTTTCGTATCAAACCATTTTCCATATTTCGCAGGGTAGTTGAAATTACAGCAATTGCAGCCAGCGCGGGACAGTTAGTTCGGTTGCATATTTCTTGCCAGGTTTTTTTTTCATGCAAGCTAGCCCTTCGTGCGAATATACCCCATGATAAATATAAATACGGTGTTTTTGCGCCGTTAAAAATTTATCGCTTTGCAGCGTTATCGGAAGAGAAAAGGGGGTGGTTCGCGACCGGAAACGGAAGGGGTACGCCGTTTTTGCTCGACACCGGCGCAAACTGTATCACGAATTTAATGGTATCGAGCATTTAATCTCGTCCGCAATATTCGAGACTATAAATTCGATATTCGTTGTTCGACGAAGCATTAAGGAGAAGTATTTTTCACGAGAAAGCGTCGGTGAGCCGGTATCGCGTCCGTTCTCATCGACGTCTGTCAATTTCCGCGTGGCGATACTTCCTGTCTCGAAATAAATCATTTTTCCGTGGGTCGCCGGCGAGGAAACGGCGGACTTTCATCGAATATCATTTTGACGTAGATGAAGATGTAGAAGGATTAAATTACGACACGTTTCCTACACTATTTTATTCGGTCACCCTCTTTTGCGGATAGCTAACATTTTTTTAAACTGTTGCGAAATTTGGAAATTGGGAAGTATTTTCAGTTTTGCACAGTGTGTTTGTTTTTAGTAGAGAACTATGGGAAAATGAAATGAAACGTGGATATTTTTCGTTCGAAACTTTTAGTTGGATTCGTTTAACACTAAAACTACCAAACTGATCAAATGGCCGCTCCATAAGTGGCCGCTTCATTATTACAAGTTACACATCTTGTTAAAGTACATTCCTTGAAATCAGCATTGATTTTTATCAAGATAAAGAATAAATGTGTGTATTAATTTATGTTTCGCTTCAGATATTTATATTTATCTAACGTTCCAAATTATCAAATCTTTTAAAGTCCATAACTGAAAATTTAAGAGATCTGCAATCCAACAGCTCAAATATTTCAAAATTAATATTTCCTTACATCTAAATTTCTAAACATAAATACACGTACCACAAAATGTAAAAACCCGAGAAACCCGTAAGTCAAAATACAATAACCACCCCAAATTCCTCCACATTCCTCCGTGCCGTATCCATCACCGATACACCCCAATTTTCCCCGGCGGCGCTCGTCATAAATAAAAGAATCACGCCGGAGTAGCGAATAATCCGGATAATGGTATGCCGTGATAAAAGTTTGAAACTTCGCAGTTGTTCGAGATACGCGATTTAACCGGTGCAATCTTATCACGTATAAGTCGAGAATGAAACGTCCATCTTGTCAGAGCGTAGCGGAGCACGATGATGCATAGCACAGGGGGAACGTGTACCACGGTGAAACCGTAACTCTTTTCTTTGTCTGTATTGCAGAGGGCCTGGTGTCGTATTCCATGCCCCAAGGAATTAAAAGGGGCTCGGAGGTTGACCTTTCCGACAGGACATACGACGGCAAGGAGGAAGGAGGTTACCTCTCTGGAGGACTCGGTCAACTTGTCGACGGCCAAAGGGGTCCTGACAACTTCAGATTGGACGTCAGTGGAAACGGGAAAGGTGAGCTATTACTTCAGAACGTTGCTATATCGACACCTTAGATATCTTAGTTAACTTTGGTTTTACTAAATCATTTTAGTAGCATGTGAGTTAAAATCAAACATGGGTATGCAGGATAAATTTCATTAATTCGGGGGTAGTTTATTTTACGAAATACACGTAGGATAAATTCTTCTGAATTTTTTTAATGTTTATTTTACCCATTCATGTTCCTAGGAATATTTAGTGAAGTTCAATACGAATTTTAAATTTAAAAAATTCTTGACCTCTCTGATGTGATATGTTGATGCACCACCTCGTTGGAAGATCATACTCCTAGCAGCTAACATACTTACATTTCAACAAAAAAAATTGTATTAACTATACGTTTAGTTGAACGAGCTTTACAGTTGATTTGCTCAGAAATGTTATCAAAAAATGTAATATAACATAAGCATAAAATGATAATATAAAAGTATTCATTTTTTAACGTAGAAGCACCCCTTGTCCTGCGATATTATCCACCCAGTAATATTGTACATTTAGTTAAAAATACCTGTTTATAAAAATTGTATTAAACCGAATGATTTTCCAAGTGCAGAAGGTACATCCACTTTCAGTCCCATTTTTCGAAAGAAGTATTTCCGAATTAAAGATTTCCGTGTATTTTTCCGTGTCCACATATAATGGTCGTAAACGAAGCAATACCCGACTTATTATTTCGTTCCAGCTGCGCTTCCTCTTTTCTCCGTGAATTTCCGTGGAAGATTCGATTTGACGGGGTCGAACTAATCCGTGAGAGAGTAGGAAGCTCTAACGAAGACGGGACACAGTAACCCGTTCGATTGGTATCGTTTGCCTTCTTTTCTCCAAGTGGGAATTCTCATCGAGACTCCGGAGAATGTTATTAAATCTCAATTGTAGATTCGTGGTTTCATTGGCGGAATTTAATTCCAGGTGCCTATCGGATTGCATACGTATTATTGGAAAGGGAATACCGATTCGAATAAAAATTACTTAGCGCCACCTTTTAAAGATATTTCAATGAAAGTATCTTGCAAACGAGCGGGTAGATTTTTCCGTGACCACGAAACAACTGTCTAGGAAATAAAATGTTCATCCCGTCGATTCCAGGTGTGTAGGTCAGTGATAAGAGAATTCCAGGAAGCTGGATGCTCGGACTCTCCCGTAGGCGAATCGTGTTCCCTGGCGTCCTCGAATCTGTTCCAATTTACATTTATATTGAACCACAGGCTAGACTGCAAGCCACACTGCTGTTTACCGGCTCCCTCGATACATTTGTGTCTTTCCATTTACGCCCTGGGACAACCTGCAACTATGTACATTCAGTTTCTTAAACTTTTAAACCCGCAGAGACTGCGTGCGCTCTTTCTTACTTTCGTTTACAATCATGTTGTACTACCTGCAATCGTGTTGGACTGGGCCATTTGTTTCTGTAATGTCTTGCGAATTCTACGACTTAATTGTGAGGAAGATGTCGTAAATATTGATGGAAACGCCGATGTGAACATTGCAGTGTATGTAGATTTTGTTGGGAAGGAATGTTTTTGGATATGAAGGATTTGGGAGGATAATTTTTTGCAAATTTGAGGGTTGAATTATTTCAAGTTTATGAATTAACGAATACACAAATTTACATATTCCCAAATTCTCACATGTTCAATTTGTCAACCATCCAAATTCTCACATCCCCAATTTGTCACCCATCCAAATTCTCATATCCCCAATTTCTCATCTCCTCAAATTCCAAGATTTCCAAATTCTCATCTCCCCAAATTCCAAGATTTCCAAATTCTCACATCCCCAATTTCCCACCTCCCCAAATTCCAATATTTCCAAATTCTCACACCCCCAATTTCTCACTTCCCCAAATTCTCACATCCCCAATTTCTCACCTCCCCAAATTCCAAGATTTCCAAATTCTCACATCCCCAATTTCCCACCTCCCCAAATTCCAATATTTCCAAATTCTCACACCCCCAATTTCTCACTTCCCCAAATTCTCACATCCCCAATTTCTCACCTCCCCAAATTTCAAGATTTCCAAATTCTCACATCCCCAATTTCCCACCTCCCCAAATTCCAATATTTCCAAATTCTCACACCCCCAATTTCTCACTTCCCCAAATTCTCACACCCCCAATTTTTCACCTTTCTAAATTTCTAAATTTCCAAATTCTCACATCCCCAATTTCTCACCCCTTAAAATTCCAAAATTCCCAAATTCTCACATTCCCAATTTCTCACCCTTTAAAATTCCAAAATTCCCAAACTCTCACATCCCAAATTTTTCACCTCTCCTTTTCCCCACAATTTAAACCTTTCATTCCAATATCTCTCTCTCTAATCTCCCGCCCCTTAACTCCCCATGTATCCTTGTTAGAAACTTTCACTACATCACACCTGAGAACCATTAAAAATAACACAATAATCTCCCAACATTATAAACAGCATTAAATCCTGTCGAGGTATGCTATTAGAAACCCGATGAAACTCTGAGAATGCAGGAGTTGTGAAATCCGTGTAGTATCAATAAACATGATACAATAATTACCACGTAGAACCTTGATCATTCCTAACTACGTAACGAGGAGTCAGTAACGCATCTATCGTATCAAGGAGGCAACCTCGTAATTACTTTTGCAAACAATCCGTCGAGAAAGCTTATTAACAAGAAAGCTAGCAAAGTATCTCGTCGAGATGGAAACTTTGGAAATACCGCGAACTTTATGACGATATTGGAATCAGCTACGTCCCTATACTCTGGCTCATCTGCCAACAATTTGCAACTTATTATCTGGGTTGACCCACTTGCTTGCGGAATCACGGTGACGTGTCTCAAAGACGTTTTAATTATACTCTGCTCGGCTTCTGCTATGGACAAACATATTACAACTAAAAGAATTGCAAAATTTCAAAGATATGAAAATTTATTAATTCACAAATATCAAAATTCCTATTCCTAAATGTAAAAACATTAGTTCCTAAAAACCTAAAAACAACAATTCGTTTAATCAAATTTTCCTCTTTGATCTAAAATCAGCGACACGTCAATATAATCCCGAGAATCGTGCAATATAGTAGAAAGTACGATATATCTACACATATCGGTGGTTATTTTACGGCCCCCTGAATGTTCGGAATTGATGGTAGATAGGGAACGAAGGCGGCGACGGAAACTGGAAACTATTTACTCGAGGGACGATATTAAGGCTGGGGTTTATATGAAAGCGGATAGATCAAGCGATATAATGCCACTATGTATGGGACGCGAACATTGTTGGAAAAGAGGCGATGCCAAGGAAATCCTAGGGAAAGGTTAGATCCCGAACAGATATCGAATCGAAGCGTCGAGCTTTTAATAACCTTTAAGGTGTAGAGTGTCTTCTGTTGGGATACGAAACGAAGCCACCCTGTCTCGGCACCCTCGACACCCTCGTTTTTCTTTTCTCCGACCCTGGCTTGTTTTTACCCCTTCCCCGGGGAGTTCGTCGAACAGGAAAGATAAAAGTGTGTTGGATTTATAGCGCGAAAAACAGATCTCTGTTGGACTGTGTATCAAGTTCCTTACGGTCTATGGGGTTGGAGAAATTGAAATATAAATTGAGAATCATTAGGGTGCACTGAGGGTGACTTTGTTTCGAGCTGATTGAGACAGTGTCTCAATTATTTTTGTTATTTTGCATTGTTATTTTTATGAGGGATGTTTATGGGGTTGGTACTCTTTATCTTTTTGTGGTAGTCTTATTTTTCGATTTTTTATTTTGTTGGTGATGGTGCATTATATTATGCTATGTTGGTTATGTTAACGTGATATGGATATACATATGTGCTGACATGTGTGATGATATCATATGTATATAATATGTATGTGTATACATATGTGTACATTGGTATATACATGTACGTATGTATACATGAGTTGTATGTATACATACATGTATACGTATAGTCTCTATAAGAGACTATACATATTGAGACTCAATCTGAGGTTAAACTTTGAAGTCTAATTTTGGGAATCAATTTTGAAACCAAATGTCGAAACTAATGTTTGAGGTGAAATTCTGAGATCAAGTTTGAGATCATATATTGAACCTAATTTTTTTAATCAAATTTTCAGAATAGTCTTTGAAATTTTGTCTGAGCTTCAAGGTCAGTTGAATATCAACTTATCAAATCCTCCTGTCAGCTACATTGTGATGAAAAATAAACATATATTATCCCTGAAGAAACGTAAAATTGCAGTCAGAAGTAAAAAACACTGGGTAGCGAAATTTTTTAATTCTTGCAGTTAAAATGAGAATCGAAAAACGACACGTGGTCATGCAGCCAGCAGCAGATTCGATAAAAATCGAATCCACAGTTAATTCGAGTTTAACAACATTCGCGATCTGTTCGCGTATAGATCGAACGATTCGATGTTTTCCTATCCTCTTTGTTTTTTCCCTCCCCGCTGTGTGTGTGTGCTTTAACAATATGAACGGAACGCGAAACGAGAATATTTCCATTCGCAGCCTAGCGTGTCTGAAAAATGACACGTTGCATCGTTGGATCCGATTACCCGATCGACACCGCGCTCCGACAAACGAGACAATAAAATCTGTAACATAAATAATCCGCGAATCGCGGACGTGACGGGAAATTTGTTTGGCGACCGGGGGTCCTGAACGGCCGTTCGTTCGTATCAAACGAACAAATTGTTTCAACGCGGAACGCATTTGTTGCAAATTGCTGGATGTGCTGTTGAAAAGGCTCGGTCGCGACCACCCCAACCTATTTTCGGTCGAACGGCAGCTGCTGCTTTTTGAATGTTGCCTTAATTAATTGTCAGCTGAATGAGAAATAGCGGGCGTGCCGCGCAATCTGTGACTGCATTGAATCGCGGTCTTTGAACGAAAGAAAAGATGTCTCCTGCGATCTTTCCGGTACCGCGGTTTCACGATCATCGTTCATTTCATGCAAATGGCCGGTGTTTCAGCTGACTAATATTTTTCTTTGGTTGTCTCAGCTCAATTCAACTTATTGAGCCCTTGTTCGATTATAACTCGTCACACTCGTGACGCACACTATATAGTTTAAATGTGGTAAGCTTCGTATTTTCATTGCAATTTTGAGTTCAATTCTAAATCTGTATAATGTGCGAGTGCAATATTTTAAAATACAAGAGATATATACAACATCTTTACAATTTGTATCATTTTCCATAATATTTTTTGAATAAAAAAATGTAATAATAGGGTCTGACAGGAAAGTGCCTGGTTTATTAATGCAAGTTCACGAGTTCAAAACCCTCCGTCATATTATAATTGTTTTTTCACTGCAACTAATTAGAATCCAAATACTTTTAACCTTAAACAGATATAATTAAGCACGCAGAATTTTTCTTCCCCCGAAAGTAATGAAACAGAATTTCCTTTTATGGAGCAGAGATTCCTCCCAAGCAAATAAAGAATTAATTGTTTTGGTAGAATGTAAAAACATCTGTTTTTTAATTACTTGGAGTAAAACGAGGTGGAATACAGTTTAGAACGGTTGGATACAAATTACGCACTTTACGCGTAAATTTCTCTTGTGTTCTGCGAAACTGCGAGCTGTACTTTTGAAAAATTATGCGTCTATGATTGTGCTTTAAATAAAATGATGTTGCTAAGTGATGTATCTTTAATTATTTATTACTTCTTTTTCGTATAATGTAGTTTCAGTGTCAATGTTGTAAAACTTGTCATTATTTTGCATTGTAAAATATTAAAAATATCAATGAGACAAATATATAGAAATCTTCAAACGTAACCTAAGTTCAAAAATGAAATACAAATTTAATTTCCATCTCATAAAATCGCCTCAAGTTTCCAATATTTTCAAACGTATCACAATTTGATACAATTTATCCAAAGAAAATAAATAATCTGTACAGATATTTTTGAAATGATTGAACCTTTAAATTGATAGAGAATAGTAATATGAAACGACACGAAACTCCTGATATACCGAAACGTCGTCTCATGACTTATGAACAGTAATGTACATTTCTCATCCGAGGATCAAGCATAGTGGCTCGTTGAAAGCCAAATCTCCGCTTCAGAATTCAGCGCGATGTAACGAAGCGTCGAGCCGAAAACAGGCTCTAAATTATACACCCGTTGGACCTGCATTGCTGATTTCCTGGGATTATCTTCGCAGTCGAATCCTGTATATCGATCGTCGCCGACAGCATCGTTGAAATATTAGTTACGCTTCGAATAAACTTCCGGTAACCCACTTACGGCCGTTCACCGCCATCGCGCCTTTATTTCCCGGGGATTTATACGCACGTCTGTCCCTGTTTCGAGCATGTCCGTGAATAACAACACCGACGATACATTGTTGCTGTCCGCGCACGCACTGTCGGGTGCCATGTACGTTTCTTTTGCATAAGGACACATATGGAAATTTTATGATGTTTAGGACACAGTTGTAGCTGCCACATTTTGAAATTTGAAAATTTTGCGTTTTCTAGTTTTGTGGCTTGGCAGATTTTTAGGTTTTTAGTTTTCTACTTTGGTAGTTTTCTAGTTTTTTACTGGTCTGATTTAATTTTTTGTTAAATTTTTAGGTTTCCTAGATTCTTAGATTTCTAGATTACTAGGTTTCTAGATTCCTAGATTACTAGGTTCCTGGGTTCCTAGATTCCTAGATTCCTAGATTCCTAGATTCCTAGATTCCTAGATTTCTAGATTCCTAGATTTCCAAATTGCCACGTTTCCAAATTTCTAACTTGCCAAATTCCTACACCCCCCAATCCCTAGCTCCTAGAATTCCTATGTCCCCAAATTCCTACACCCCCAAATCCCTAGCTCCTAGAATTCCTATGTCCCCAAATTCCTACACCCCCAAATCCCTAGCTCCTAGAATTCCTATGTCCCCAAATTCCTACACCCCCAAATCCCTAGCTCTTAGAATTCCTATGTCCCCAAATTCCTACACCCCCAAATCCCTAGCTCCTAGAATTCTTATGTCCCCAAATTCCTACACCCCCAAATCCCTAGCTCCTAGAATTCCTATGTCCCCAAATTCCATATTATGACACACTCGTGATGCACTCATAATGAGTGCATTAATTACCTTGTCAAATCTCTAACTCCTAGAATTCCTATATCCCCAAATTCCATATTATGACGCACTCGTGACGCACTCCCAATGCACTTGTGACGCACTCGTGAAGCACTTGTGATGCACATGTGACGCACTTAAGACACACTTGTGTTGCAATTGTGACGCACTTGAGATGCACTTGTGTTGCAATTGTGACGCACTCATAATACACTTGTGACGCACTCGTGACGCACTCATAATGCACTCGTGACACACTTATGACGCATTTGTGACGCACTTGTGACTCACTTGTGTTGCTATTGTGACGCACTCGTGACGTACTCATGACACACTTGTGATGTACTTACGACACATTTGTGACGCACCTCTGCTTCAGCTGTGAATTTCACCCAAAATTTAACTACTCTTCAATTTCCTTTTGAAGTCAAATAATTTACTAAAAATTAGTTAATAACAATGGTCTAATACCAAATTGCCACAACATTTCAACTTTCTCCGTCCACTTTAATATCGCAGTGATTAATCAGTTCCGACCCGACAAATAAATCATACTACAAGGGGTTAACTCGGTATATTAACTTCCGGTAACCCACTTACCACCGTCGTACCTTTATTTCTCCGGGATTTATACGCACGTCCTGTCCCTATATCCAATGTGTCGGTGAGTAACACGCCGCAAGAGCAACGAAACGCTGTTCCACGAAATGGAAGAGTTTCAGGAGCCGCAACAGCAGTTATTGCACGAATCCCGCCATTAGATTTCACGATGCTCGTGCACGAATACATACGTAGTCGTGTGCTCGTGGAAACACGAGAATCGAAAATGGACTGCAATAGCCCTAAAGCCAACCCTGCGCCTGTTACGCGTTTTTCCGAAACCCGGGCTCGGTTACTTTTCGCGGTTCCCTTCGAATTTCCGCCTTTAATCGGACGCTGCCTGCGGTTTTCGGAACTTTTCGCGGCTTCGAATTCGGAAATAGTCGGCGCCGAATATTTCCGGAATAAACTACGAAAGAAGTTTTCGAAGCTTTAAAAATACTGATGGCTATATTCGGATCAGAGGATGTATAAAAAGTAGTTTGAGTCGAAATTTTGAGGCAGTTTGCCTTGATGCTGCGTAAAGTAGGGAGATGTTGATGTATGTTGATTTAGGGGCAATGTAAAATTTCTGGGGATGTGTTTTTGGAGGTAGAAATGATTTGGAACATTTTAGGATAATTTTTGGTGAATTTGCAAATTTTTAAGTTGGGGGTCGCATATGCACAAATTTATAAATTTATAAATGTGCAAATCCACAAATTATCACATCTTCAATTTGTTATTTATAGAAATTCCAAGGTTCCCAAATTCTCATATTCCCAAATTCCGAGATTTCCAAATTCTCACAACTCCAAATTTCTAGATTTCCAATTTTTCACATCCCTAAATTCCCACATCCCCAATTTCTCACATCCCCAAATTCTCACATTCCCAAATTCCAAGATTTCCAATTTCTCACATCCCTAAATTCCCACATCCCCAATTTCTCACATCCCCAATTTCTCACGTCCCCAAATTCTCACATTCCCAAATTCTAAGATTTCCAAATTCTCACATTCCCAAATTCCAAGATTTCCAAATTCTCACATCCCTAAATTCCCACATCCCCAATTTCTCACATCCCCAAATTCTCACATTCCCAAATTCCAAGATTTCCAATTTCTCACATCCCTAAATTCCCACATCCCCAATTTCTCACATCCCCAATTTCTCACGTCCCCAAATTCTCACATTCCCAAATTCTAAGATTTCCAAATTCTCACATTCCCAAATTCCAAGATTTCCAATTTCTCACATCCCTAAATTCCCACATCCCCAATTTCTCACATCCCCAAATTCTCACATTCCCAAATTCCGAGATTTCCAAATTCTCACATCCCCAAATTCCAAGATTTCCAATTTCTCACATCCCTAAATTCTCACTTTCCCAAATTCCAAGATTTCCAATTTCTCACATCCCCAATTTCTCACATTCCTAAATTCCCACATCCCCAATTTCTCACATCCCTAATTTCTCACATCCCCAAATTCTAAGATTTCCAAACTCTCACATCCCCAAATTCCTAAATTCCCAAATTCCCACGTCCCTAATTTCTCGCCTCCCCAAATTCTCACCTCTCCAAATTCCCAATTTCTCACATCCCAACTTCCCACCCCTCCAAATTCCTAATAAAAATCCTCGTCATCGCAAAAAGAGAACCAACATCCTACCCTCTCCCCATATCTCCCCAAAATAACTCTTCCAAACTCTTCTGCACATTTAATAATTCTACATTTCCTGTAAATTTCAGGTTACGAATGGGTTGGCTGGCGAAACGACACCCCGAGTATGCTCGGACGTCCCGTGGAGATCACGTTCGAGTTCGATTACTCGCGAAATTTCACTGCCATACATCTGCACATGAACAATTACTTCACAAAGGACGTCCAGGTACGTGAAATCTCCTCCCTCATAAATCAAGCTTCTGAAAGTCGTATACCAACACAGAGCACATACTTGAAAATTGTATATCGTCACTCGAGGACACGCGCATCCGGAGACTTTAAGCATAAAATATCATAGAAATATTTTCCACCGCTTCTTCTTTCGTATTTCCTTATCTGGGAACTCGGCAGCGAGCGCGGGTCGCGTAAAATGATATTCAAATAAGCTTCCTTGGGGATTATACGAATTAATATTCCCATTATATTCACTGAACAGGGAGATTGATGTTTGCTTAATCTATACAAACGGACTGTGGTATCCATGAATTCGTTATAATTCATTCAGCTGCGGGATAACGAGCTGAAAAATGAGATCATTTTCCGAAAAAGATTTTTAATACAGGTTTTGTCTCGCAGAATTAATTTAATCAGTTTCTCGATTCGATCTTTGCAAAATTTTCTATTATCAAGTTTTTAAAGAGAATCTGATTGTTAAATTATTTTGAACATTTATTTGAAAAGGAGTATCTATATAAGTAAAGGCAAAGGAGTAGATATATAAGTATTGCTAAAAGAATTTTGTGTTAATAGGACTGATGTTTGATGAACGAATTTGTTAAATAAAAAATGACTAGAAATTATTGTATATGTCTATATATTAGCTCTGTGAGTGAATACTTATACTTGTTTATGTACGAATTGATTTTTCGACAACATTCATATTAACATATTTATACGAACATATAAATTGTAATATTTCTGACAATATTGACGCTCGAATGCTTTGGTTTGCTATAAAACATCAAACTTTACATCACCTTGACATAATGAATTAATTAATTGTACATCAATCGTCCTAAACTTGAGACAACAAACGTCGATGAAGTTGTAGATAGCACAAATATTATTTAAAAAATATAATAAATTGTTTAAAGTCCAACTAGTACAAAATATTTGTTCAACCATCAAAAACTCATTGACACCGATATCACGCAGCCCTCATCAGACATGAAACCCCTCAAAAATCGCAATCACATAAATAAATTAAATCACGTACATAAATCGTTTCCAACCACCTACGATAATCAATATAAAAATAAAGCACGGATGACCCATTTCGTCGCAATCTAAAAAGCGCTGCAGACATCGTACGTGCGTTTCAACCCTAAATCCCGCAATCTCGTAAAAAACACATCTCGTTGTGCAGGAGAAACGAATCCACGCGGACAGACGAGGAATTAAATTCTCGTAGCGTGGAATCACCTCGAGTGGCCGATACTTATTACCCAATTTCGTGTACACACGCGAGCCACCGATACACGAGCCTGAGAGGAAAAACGCGCAACGAGAGAAAGAAAAATGTGGACGGAACGGATGAAACGTTTCCATCAGGTTCAACGATTTCCTTTACGTTTGCACGTCCTGTAATCGCTTCATCCCGGTCGCGAACACTCTCACCGACACACCTGCCACCTTTTGCCTTCCTTTGCAGGTCTTTTCTTACGCGAAAGTCTATCTCGGAGCCGGTGGCAACCAATTCAACGGCGAACCCGTGCATTTTTCCTACATACCGGATCTGGTGCTGGAACAGGCGCGTGACGTTACCATAAAGCTTCATTCGCGCGCTGGACGATTTCTGAAGCTGCAGCTGTACTTTGCGGCGAGGTGGATTATGCTCAGCGAGGTCATTTTTGAGTCAGGTGAGGAGAATTTCGGGTTCGAGATTTGGGAACGGTGGGAAATTGGGATGGTTGGAATTTTGGGAAATTTGAGGATTTGGGAAATTTGGGATTTGGTAGATTTGGAACTTGGGAGAATTGGGACGTGGGAGATTTAGGACTTGGGAGATTTGGAACTTGGGAGATTTGGAACTTGGGAGATTTGGAACTTGGGAGAGTTGGAACTTGGGAAGCTTGGGACTTGGGAGATTTGGAACTTGGGAGATTTGGAACTTGGGAGAGTTGGAACTTAGGATATTTGGAACTTGGGAGATTTGGAACTTGGGATATTTGGAACTTGGGAGATTTGAAACTTGGGAGATTTGGAACTTGGGAGATTTGGAACTTGGGAGAGTTGGAACTTAGGAGAGTTGGAACTTGGGAAGCTTGGGACTTGGGAGATTTGGAACTTGGGAGATTTGGAACTTGGAAGGTTTGGAACTTGGAAAGCTTGGGACTTGGGAGATCTGGAACTTGAGAAACTTGGGATTTGGGCGATTTGGAACTTGAGAGATTTGGAACTTGGGAAATTTGGAACTTGGGAAATTGGGGACTTGGAAAATTTGGGACCTAGAAAATTTCATATATTGCAAATTGGAAAATTTGCTAATCTATCAAATTGAGAATATGAAAACAATAAATAGAATATAAAAGAACAGTAAATTTCTCAGAAACCAACACCTTTACATCTTTCTTAAACTTCCAAAATTCCTGTAATAAATACAAATTTATTTTCAAACGAAGTTAAACGAAGCTTCATACGAGAATAAATAAAAAAAGGTGTAATATCCAGCACCCCTCGGATATTAAACAAAAAACAGTTTAATACTGTACAATATTACACCTTTTTCTCCGTAATTCATTTCGAACATATATTATTCGAGGAAAAGTATCGCAAGATATTTTTCTCGCAAGAAAAAGCTGTCTTTTCTGAGCTCCTTCGAAGAGGCTACCGCGTGTCTCGCGTAAAAAGGAAGAAAAACGGGCCTGGCAGAATATACGGGGGTTGTGGGGAAACAAAAGGGATCTCAGGCACCGTGATATCGATAACGAAATAGCTTCCCGCGAATATCTTCGACCTGGCAACGCGAGTATACCTCGAAGCCAACGATCTCGAAGTTTGGATCAAGAAACGGATGGGTCTCCGTAGTCCTCTCTTTCTTACGGTGTCCTCTCTAAATTCGATTTCCGATTTTAGCTGACACGCTCGAACGTTTCGCACTTGCCGAACGATAGAATTATCCACGGAGATGAGGAATAATCAGAGGGCCCAGATACGTCAGAATGCATTCACCTTGAACGGACAATGAATTCTGAGAAGAATCAGATGAAATCCTCCTTTCTGTCAATTGTGAATGCTCGGAAATAACGAGCTGTCGATTACTGATCATTTTGCCAGTGGCGTTTAACTTTTATCTTTTGCAATTTTATTTGTGGGTCTGGGAGTATCGAGCATTTAAATCGTCAAATTTCCCAATTCACATTTTTTCCAAGTCTCAAGTTTCCCAAGTTCGAAATATCCTAAGTTCCCGATCTCCCAAGTTCCAAATCTCCCAAGTTCCAAATCTCTCAATTTCCAAATCTTCCAAGTCCCAATTCTCCCAAGTTCCAAATCTCCCAAGTTTCAAATCTCCCAAATTCCAAATCTCTCAAGTTTCAAATCTCTCAAGTCCCAATTCTCCCAAGTTCCAAATCTCCCAAGTCCCAAGTTTCCCAAGTTCCAAATCTTCCAAGTCCCAATTCTCCCAAGTTCCAAATCTCCCAAGTTCCAAATCTCCCAAGTTCCAAATCTTCCAAGTTCCAAATCTCCCAAGTTCCAAATCTCTCAAGTTCCAAATCTCCCAAGTCCCAATTCTCCCAAGTTCCAAATCTCCCAAGTTTCAAATCTCCCAAGTTCCAAATCTCTCAAGTTCCAAATCTCCCAAGTCCCAATTCTCCCAAGTCCCAATTCTCCCAAGTTCCAAATCTCCCAAGTCCCAAGTTTCCCAAGTTCCAAATCTCCCAGGTCCCAAGTTTCCCAAGTTCCAAATCTCTCAGGTCCCAAATTTCCTTAAATCCCAAACTTCCTACTGCCCAAATCCCCAATTAAACCAAACCACACAAAAAAATTACACATTACAAATTTTTACATACAAAATCCCTCTTCCTGTTCGCCCCACAAACACAGAGAAAGCCCGTACAACGCAAAAAGCATCGATACAAGGTTACAAAAGGTCTACCGGCAATATGTTCGTGTTACAAAGCACGTGGTGGCGATTCACAAGTGAATCTTACCTTGCTGGCAGGTGAAATACGCGCCCTCGAAAAGTTTCAGCTGCGAAGCTAACACGAACGTCGAAACCATCGTTAATCATTCTCCGAGAGTGCGGCGTTGGTGTTCTCTCGTTCCATGAGAGATAACTTCGATTGCTTGGCCCCTTCGAGTGGCCAGAATTCCACGTGATTCCCATGGACGTGAAGCGAATCGCTTTTCAGATTTCTATTTGATTCCTCGCTTCGTTGGGAATCCATCTCTTCTCTTCTTTTGTTGCGTTGATCGAACACGCTGCGCTACCGAAGCTTTTAAGAGCTTACTCGTCAAGGGTACATTTAACGAAGGTTAATCGATAGAACGTTGTTCTTTTCTTTTTTTTAGAACTTCTGTTTCTTGACTTTCTTGAAAGTTTCGAGGGTTTTAAGAGTGTTATTAATCATTTCTGTGATACTTTATTTCTTTATGTTTTGCATTAGTTATTTCTAATAAAATGTAGTTATTTTGTTTGATTTTATCAATGATATTTTCAATTCTGTTTCATGTTGTGAAGAAATAAATGAGGGTATAATATGTGACAAAATTAGGAAAATAATTTTCTGTTCTTTAAAATGTTTGTAGATGAAGTTTGTTAAAATTTATTAAACGTGAGAGAACAATCAAGAAGTATATACATTATGAATAATTCACATCCACCCTTAATTTCTATATAATCAATCTTTTTACTAAACAAGTGTCTGACTACCTGATAATAAAATGTATTTTTATACATGTGCACAGACATTGATTTTTATATGAACACCCTTGAAAACCCTAGATAATGAAATGTACTTTTATACATGTATATAGACATTGATTTTTATATGAACACCCTTGCCAAACCTAGATAATAAAATGTACTTTTATACATGTATATAGACATTGATTTTTATATGAACACCCTTGAAAAACCTGTAAATGATTGCTATAATATGTACATACTTTGATACACATCTGACTGATAGAATTTTACTGATTGATCAAGTATTATTGACTGATCAAATACAGCAAAGTATAAAGATTGAAAGTTGACGATCCGTTTAAAACGTTAAAAGAAGTTCGATTCTTTTGCGAAGAGAGAATTTCATTAGTCTTGATCCGTGATTCGCAGTGATCTCGGAATGGAACAACACGGAGGATGAAGAGGCAAGGAACAAGAGCGCCATTGTATCAGCGACCGGCAGCCCCTATCAGAATAACGAGGGTCCGTTGCAGAGGGACGAAGTAAAGGCCACTTTTAATAAGGAGGAAAACAACGATAATGCCCGTAAGTCTGACCGCTTTCCATTATTGTTGCATCCGGTATTTCTCATCGTAATTTTCCGCATCATTTCCAATTCGTCTTTATTCGCTCCCTTTATTTTCCTCGTTTTTCCAAAGCCCTCACCTGTTTGCTTTTAGCGGCTACAACGAAATTCAATGCCGTTCGTGAAACGCTCTTTTTTTCCTTCGTTTCTTTTGTTGCTCTTGTTTGTGGCAAATCTTTAGCAACGTTCGCTGATCGCTGCGTCATTTTCAAAAGGACTTGATTACGTGGCCCTTTTATTCCACTCAATTTTCGAACCAACTCGATTATAATACCCGGCTACCGGCTTTTGTCGGGCATACTGTTGCCCCGGCTCTTTGGATTGTTCCGCGATAATGAAATACGTTTCTGTGAAGCATTTCAATGAATTTTGTAAGCTCGGATAATACACTGTTAATTCAATGTGACTCGGCGCTTTATGGCGATCGGCTATTAGTTTAACTGATACCGAATTTTTATTGGTATTGGAGATTTAGTGGGCATTTTTGGGAAGTTTTGAGCTTTCGGAAATTTTGGAATTTTGGAAAATTTGGAATTTTGGAAGTTTGGAAGTTTGGAAGTTTGGAAATTTGCAATTTTGGAACTTTGAAAATTTGGAATTTGGAAAATTTGGAATTTGGAAAATTTGGAATTTGGAGAATTTGGAATTTGGAGAATTTGGAATTTGGAGAATTTGGAATTTGGAGAATTTGGAATTTGGAGAATTTGGAATTTGGAGAATTTGGAATTTGGAGAATTTGGAATTTGGAGAATTTGGAATTTGGAGAATTTGGAATTTGGAGAATTTGGAATTTGGAAAATTTGGAATTTGGAATTTGGAATTTGGAATTTGGAATTTGGAATTTGGAATTTGGAGAATTTGGAATTTGGAAAATTTGGAATTTGGAAAATTTGAAATCTGGAAAATTTGGAATTTTGGAAAATTTAACCTCAAAATAATATCGTTGAAACAAACGTTCCATGAAACAATCGTTTCATCGGAATTTTCATGAAAGATATTTTCGTGCAACTTTCAACATCTTCCATAGCTTGAATTCGCTATGAAACTTCACAGGAGGAAAAACGAACACGTTTCTTGCCAACCTCTCGCGAGTCGAAGATCGTTACACGAGAAACAGAATATTGGTTTCATCGCGAAGAAGTCTGAATTGTAACGAACGTTGAATGCACGTCGTATACGAGTGAACGCAAGGGCCTTTAGTTTTTCACTTCGACAAGCTTTTGCGCGAGAAACGAGTCGGGGAATCTTCAGAACTTGCTCACGTATCGAAATTCTCTCGTTTTATTTGTTTTCCTCTTCACAGAACTTGCCCGTACTGAAATAATTAAAAATTTTCGACGGACTTTTGTGCAGTTAATATCTTTTTTATCATTAAGTACATGTTTTTCAATTATAAGGAGAAAATTATTTCGAACCTTATTTATTATTAAAAATTACAATTAGAGAATTTGTATAAATTTTTATATAAAGTTACAAGCATGGAAAGTTCATACCACTTCATACCTTATTAAAATTTCAACTTTCAATACCTTCATTAAAATTCGCTAATGATGTCTTCTCAATATGACTAATTTGTACATTTCTGTTGAATACGTTAATACCTGAAGCTTCAGATAAAATTATCGAATTTCCGATGTAACATACTGTACCGAAATATTAAACTAGTTTCAATCTGTAAAGACACAAAAATTGAAATCGAACAACTGCATACAGGAATCATAGAACATCAAACGATTTCGATAGCGGTAATACGTCTATTGGTATAATCGATCCTCCAAAGATCGTACGTTTCATTAACTTTCACGTGTTGCTCCGACAGATGAGATCTGTTCGGTAACGAGCTAAGCCGATCGATACAAGTAACAAAGAGCAAAGGGTCCTTTTGCACGCCTCGATTTCTATGCGCAAACGTTTCTCTACACATGCTCAGGGACACTAACACTATACACAGCTCTATTTGCATGCTGGCCAACTAATACACTCAAAGTACATGGCCGATCAAGCTGAATATTATCGTGAAGGCAGCCTCGCATAATGCACGATGACCTGATAATGATGATTGCGTTCATCGTGCACGTCGTAATTGGATCAGCTGATCGATCGACACTTTATCGAGCGGTTGCTTTCATTCGAACGTGAAACGTCTGATATTGTTCTGCAATGCTGCTTTGTCAAATGATAGTTATCTTTATTGTTTAGGGGAAGATGGCGAAATAGATCATCATTTTCCGGTATAGTAATAGCTCTTACTGTCTTTATTTATTTGGTTTATAGTATTGATCTTAATTGAGGTTTTAAGGTTGGCAAGTTTTAAGGTTTAAACTTGTTACTTTATAAGTGGACACTAATTTTGGGAAAGCTAGGTTGAAAATAATTATGGTTAAAATAATTTGGAAACTCCCTAATGTCCTAATATCTAAAATATTTCCAAATTGGAAAATTCTACATTTTTCAAGTTTTCAAAATTTTTCTGGTTTTCCAAAATTTCAAATTCCAAATTTTCCAAATTCCAAATTTTCCAAATTTCCAAAATTCCAAATTTTCCAAATTCCAAATTTTCCAAAGTTCCGAATTTCCGAAGTTTCAAATTTCCAGATTGCCAAATTTCCAAATTTCCAAAATTCCAAAATTCCAAATTTCCAAATTTCCAAAATTCCAAAATTCCAAATTTCAAATTTCCAAAATTCCCAAATTTCCAAATTTCCAAAATTCCAAATTTTCAAAATTCCAAAATTCCAAAATTCCAAATTTCCAAATTTCCAAATTTCCAAACTTCCAAATTTCCAAAATTCCAAAACCCTCAAACTTTAAATACTAAAAAATTCCTCCATCCAAATCCCGAAATTTGCAATCATTACAATAGCAATAATAAAAATTAGATTTCAATACATTCGATAAAGAGCGCAATACTAAAATAATTTCATAGAAAATAATTAGGTAACGATCGATCAGTTCCAGATAAGAGCAAGGAGCCAGAATCGAAGCAATTTGTCGGGCTGGTAATCGGTATCCTAACGACGGTGATTGTAATGCTATTGGCTGCAATCATGTTCATTTTCTACCGAAATCGAAGGCTGAAGGCTGCCCTCGCACCATCCACGTTCTACGATCAACACGGTGATTTAAAGGTAAGTGTCTTCAGTTCGGTTCAATGGATTCCGTCTCGAAGCTGGATAAATTTCAGCTACGATTTTCTGCCTGATCGTTACATCCGCTATTTTATCAAATATTGGAAATCGAGTAACAAAAATCATTTCATCGTAACTCGTCCGATGTAATCGATTTAAAACACGGACGCGTTGCAGCGATTCGGCTGGATTACAATGTAAACACGCGGAAAATAAATAACGATAACGGGAGCAACGTTGAATTTTCATGGAAATCTTTTACACTCTATCTAATTGTGAAGTTTGAATTAATAATATAACTTGTCGAGCTAAACGAATTTAATACGTCCACTTAGTCACAGCCCTCATAAAAGACGATCTGTAATACGACACGGAATCGACCAATTAGATCCATGTTCGTAAAACGAAAGCATTGAATACCTCGTTACAACCAACTAACGTTTCAACTCGACACCGTCAATTTTCTAAATGATCATCGTCGGTCTTGTTCGAGTGGTCGTGATTTTTCTTCGGCTAACGACCTGAGTGTCGGTACGTTTCGTTCCTAATAACGTGAACGGTAGTTTGGTTATTTGCTCTTCGTTTTCAACTTAATTTGAACGAAAAACATTTCTAGCAATCACAGTGATATTTTTCTTATTACACCTTGAGTACTACTTATTCTACTTAACCAATATTTATTTTTTTCTTTTGCGTTTCATTTTTAAAGAAGGTGTAGGAATAGTACAACAAGAGATATGTGGGGTATATGGGATGATACGGGACGTGGAGATACCGCATATGTAGATACTACACGTGTGAATTTCATGTGTGACAATGTAACATGTAGAGATACCACATATGTAGATATAACGATGTGAATATCAGGTGTGACGATATAACATGTAGAGATACCACATATGTAGATATAACGCGTGTGAATTTCATGTGTGACAATATAACACATAGAGATACCGCATATGTAGATATAACGCGTGTGAATATGAGACGTGACGATACGACACGTAGAAATACGACGCATGACAGTACGACGCGTAGAGATACCACATATGTGGGTACAATGCGTGGTAATATGACATGTGATGGTACAACGTGTGCAGATACCATATGTGACGATACAACGCATGGAGATACCAAACATGACACTACAACGCATGGTAATATCACATGTGATGATCCAATATGTGGAGATACCATATGTGACGACGCAACGCATGATATTACCTCGCGTGACAATAAAAAGCTGGACATCACAGTGCGTGGAGATACCACATATGTGGATACAACGTATGGTAATATTACATGTGATGATACAACATGTGTAGATACCACATGTGACGATACCACGCGTGACAGTACGACGCTTGACGATACAACGCATGGAGATGCCAAACATGACACTACAAGGCATGGTAATATTACATGTGATGATACAATATGTGGAGATACCACATGTGACGATACCACGCGTGACAGTACGACGCTTGACGATACAACACATGGAGATACGAAACATGACACTACAACGCATGGTAATATGACATGTAATGATACAATATGTGGAGATACCATATGTGACGACGCAACGCATGATACTACCTCGCGTGACAATAAGCAGTTTGACAACACAATGCGTGGAGATACCACACATGTGGATACAACGCATGATAATATCACATGTGATGATACAACGTGTGCAGATACCACATGTGACGATACAGTGCATAACGATACATAGAGATACTATACGAGATATTTCGTGAGATTTATAAAACTTGAAAATTTGCAAAATACAAATCTAAAAGTGCCACATTCGACAAATTAAAAAACTTGAAACTTCCAAAACTAAAAAATTGTCAAGTTCACATATGAATCATAAGGGACCCTACATTGCACAGTACTTCAAAGGCTGCCCCCGTATCATCACAAAGGTGTAACTTGCAGTCGAAAGACGAGTATTTCGGGGCTCCTGTATAAAAGGCGTTAAACAGGAAGTGCAAAGAGTCTACTGAAAAAAGGGGAACGAGACACTCGACAGGTTTGCAGTGTCGAGACGAGACAAGTAGCAGGTGGCTAATACCGGAAGTGGCATGGAACAGAGAATACGGAGACGCCTACGTGTGTACACAGACTCGTTCATGGAGCAGATAACGCACGTTTCGTGCCGACAATACGGCCATATACGAGCAGCTCTTTTAATTAAGTGGAGTCAGCTCGACTGGTTAAAATTTATTCAACGGGATTCATATTGCTTCGTGGGTTCAGTCGATACCGGTAGGGAGACTTTTAAGAGACCACTCCAATGTGTCCAATAAATTCATACCCCATCCGGAAACGCTTTTGTTTAACGATCCAAAGATCAGTCGCGTTTTCGTGCATCTTGGAACTTTTCAACTTTAACTCGAAATCAAATCGTATTACGAATTTAATTTCGGGTCTATGGGATGTGTAAACATGGAATTTTAACTTTGTGCAAGGTAGTTGGGAATTTTTCGGTATATTTGATATTTAAATGTTGTTTGTTCAATCCCCTCGCTACAGCGATGTTTAATTAAAAAATGCTGAGGTTATACTGAACGTGTGCGGGCAATAAAATTCTCTCGTTGGATGTACACGAATTATTTTTTTGCAAACTCTAGTTTATCGAGTATATTCTGCCGTGTAACCTCTGATAATTCGACAGCACGTGTTTTATATGTCTCGTCATTTTTTGGTTGTGATGGACTATACAAGCTTCATGGTTTAACGTCACGAATTTTTACTCTTAATCATGTTTTTTATATTTGATTTCTGAATTTTTTAATTTGGAATATTTTCAAATTTTGAAATTTTCAAGTTTCTTAAATTTTTCGAATTTTTCAAATTTCCTAATTTTCCCAAATTTCCCCATTTTTTGAATTTTCTCAATTTTCCCAAATATCCAAAATTTCCCAATTTTCCCAAATATCCAAAATTTCCCAAATATCTCAAATTTAAAAATTGCCAAATTTTTAAATCCCCATATCCCCACATTTCCAAATGTCTAAATCCCCTGTATTCCTACATCCCTAGATCCACATATCCCCATATCCACGCGTCCCCAAGTCCCCACATGATAAATCACAATCTTCCAACAGTAAAATAATAAACTAAAAGCTAACTAAATTAATTAAGTAAATCTAAAGAGATTAAATCCGCAAAAAATGTTGTTTCTATAATTCCATTAATTAGGAAAGAAGCAACATTTCTAACAATATGACCAACGATCCAACAAAAAAGGTTAAATTCCTCGTGGCACCGTTTCCGTTCTGTTTCGTTCCCTTTACGTGCTCACAATTTTTCCAGCCAGTTCGTTGCAGAAGCGTGTTTCAACATTGTTCGCCACACTAACGGCGGTAATTAATTTTTCCCGGGACAAAGTGGATCCGTCTTCAGGCACGCACTCTCATTACCAGCGGTCCGCGTACAGAGGATACATTCTACCTTTAACCAACGGAATAGCGACAACAAATATAAAACTTTAATAATTCCCGCTATTACCACGTAGCCCCGACAGGAATCCGCGAACAGCGTGGACATTCCACTTGGAAATGAAGTGTTAGATATGCGCAACCGTTCCTTTGAACCGTGTTGCTGCATTTTCTCTTCGAATACGTCCGTAGTGTGTAATCAAGTAATTGCACTCAAAGCTTTCAACGCGTGCCACTGCAAAGTGCAGTAGATGCAGTACAAGATACTTCATCGGTCGATTCTCAAAACTTTCGGTATCGAGCACGTGTAAATACGAGTGACATAACCTACAAAAGTATCGATGTGTACTTCAAAGTATACTCAGACAAATATTCTCAAATACTTATTACGTACAATTAATCTAATACATGAACTGCAGTGACAGGTCACTTTAATGGTGACTGATAAGGTCACTTTAATTATTTGTAATAAACAGAGAATTGTTTCTGCGGCCATAAGTGCCTGAATTAAATGTCTGTTTTATAGTAAGTTTAGTAAATTTAGTTTATTAAATGTCTTTAGGCTTAATAAGTTTGCTTATTTTATATTAAATTTAATGTCTGTTTCTATAGCAAGTTTAGTACCTTTACTTATTTTATATTCTACATAAAGTAAAACTCTGGAGATGAGAGTAGATGGTCTTACCAGTGCCGCCATCTTGTCTCAGACGGTGAAACAAGATGGCGGCGCTGGTAAGACAAAATGGACACGTCTGAGAGAAACAATCTCTTCTTGAATAGAATTTAGAATAATTTATAAAGAAGATGTGTTCACAACTTTTACGTATGAAGTTTGGAAAAATGATAAGTTAAAAGTAGTTTGTAATTTCATAGAATCAAACTTGCCTCACAAAAATTTCGTCTGCGTTTATTTTAATAATTCATTTAAAAAAATCTAAGTTTGATGTGTTCATACATGAAGTTTGTAAAAAATGATAATTTAAAAACAGTTTTCAATTTCATAGAATCAAACTTGCCTGACAAAAATTTCGTCTGCATTTATTTTAATAATTCATTTAAAAAAATCTAAGTTTGATGTGTTCATACATGAAGTTTGTAAAAAATGATAATTTAAAAACAGTTTTTAATTTCATAAAATCAAACTTGCCTGACAAAAATTTCGTCTTGCATTTATTTTAATAATTCATTTAAAAAAATCTAAGTTTGATGTGTTCATACATGAAGTTTGTAAAAAATGATAATTTAAAAACAGTTTTTAATTTCATAAAATCAAACTTGTTTAACAAAAATTTCGTCTGAATTTACTTTAGTGATTCTTTTAAAAAATTTAAGTTTAAAAACTATGCTACATGACATCGTTTTATACATACACTACACAGTATGTAATCGTAATTTAAATATGCGTAGCTATAAACGTCCATTATCTGTCAGCAAGAATATTAAAAGGCATCGATAACTATTAGTTACAAAATGCTCGACAGGTTCCCTGAAATTTTCGCCGAAAAAAGAAGAGAAAGCGAAAATTTGTAGTTGATATTTCATGGTTCAGCCCGATCCAGTTTGGGTAGAGACGATGAAATATTTATAAGCTCTCGGCTCGACCCGTTGGTTTTGAAAACAATGCCAGAAATTCCCAATGATATATTGTTTAACGAGAACCGTACAGTATTTTTTTTGCGGCTGTTGCTTTGAAATATTTCTACGCAATATTATTAAATTAGCCACTGGATGTAAAATACAGCGGAGACCGTCGAATCAACGTTTCCTATAAATCCGTATGATATATGGCGGAAGGAAAAAAGTGATCGTTATCTGCGTTGACGTTATCTCCGTCGCAATCGGGAATCGCTGAATGGAGATGGTCAACCGATTTTCTCGTACGGGAATTTCCGTATTTCATCGGGGAAACGTTTTTCCTACGAGAGCTTTATTCCCGTCGTTTCTTCTCCGAAGAACGGTTCAGTTATCCAACAGAAACAATACAGACTTGTTTCACGTGCTCGCAGCCGTATTAACCTGGTCCGAGTAACACAATGGCGACCGGTTGTTTCGCAGTTCGTTACTTTGTTCCTGAAAAATATGCGATGCACGTGGACAACGGTGCTTAACAAGAGTCACCCGTCGAACGACGGCGAATTATTTCCTTCCGCGTTATCCTGTCACGAAAACTGCCAGTCCGAAAAAAAAATACTCGCCCGGTTGACGAATCGCTCGCTCGCATTTTCTCCTTAATGAAATATTGGAAAAATTGATCGTGGAGGCACGTTTGAACGAGGGCAGAAAAAAAAATATGAAAATGTGTACGATATTGACGGTATAATTAAATTCTTTCTATAGTGATCCATCGTCGAACAGGTAATCCCTTTTCGCGTGCAAGTGATGGCTGAATGGGGAGAAAATTCACGTCCATCAAAAAATTCGCTATTTTTTGCGCGGAAAAAGGGGCAATTATGTGGAATATTTTCGGACTTTGATACTTTCAGTAATTTCTATTATATTAGTTTCATTTTTAGATATTAATTTAATTGGTTAAAATTAGGGTAAATATTAATACGTAATAGGAGGCTCGTATCACAGAATGGTAAATACAAATTTCTACATAATTTTTCAAATTATATTTTACGAAAAGTAGCTTCATATTTGTTAACAAAATTATAGTTTGTGACAGAAAATTATTTCTATGCAATCACCTATCAAGGTCTAAATGTAAATACAATTTATAACCGTACAATATGTGTACACACATACAAATATAACAAATATGACCATTCTCTAATAGTCTATTAAAGAATTTAAACTAAACTATTCTAAATCCTACATCCATAAATAAACATGACAGTAAAAATGGCGAATTAATCGAATTTCTCATCAACGTAAGAAATATTTTGATACCCGGGAGAAATCTCGTCGGCGAAAGCATCGGTAAGAAAAATGTTGAAGAACGAGAGGAAAGAAAATGGTGTGACGCGAACCGGAAAACCGTCTGTTTGTTTTTCATCAGGAAGACGCTGCAACGTTTGGCCCCGTTGTGCTATAATGGTTAATCCGGAAACTACCGGTCGTGACAATGCGGATACACGCGTACGTCAAATTTGCGGGCAGGATTACAGTATACGAGAATCAGAGAGAGTTTGTTGCTTTAAATTAAAATAATCTGTTTTCGCACAGCCGCCCCTGGTATCGCGACGAGCCCCACGGCTAAAGTCGGTAATCGCATTACCTCACTTTTGAACGCCTCCCTTTCTCTCTTTGCCACCCTCTCTAATTCGAACCCTCGTTGCGCCCCTCTCTTCTGTCCGAACAAAAATGCGATCATGGTCTAACGATTAGGCGTGTCAGGATACTGTAAAATTTTTGAAGATATACTTCTTTATTGTAAGGCGTTAGACAATGCAAGAATAGCTGTCATTTTCCGAATGAAAATATTTGAGATTATAAATATTAGAATTAGAGTTGAATGAATTGCGAAGCAATGTAAGATGATTTAGAAATTTGTTAATTTGGATCTGTATTCGGATTTAGAATTATAGAATTTTGCTTTGATTTAATTTAACTTTGAGAAATTGTAAAGTGAAGAATTTAAAAAGTGATTGAAATGGAAGAATATAAAAATTTGCAAATTAATTCAGAATTTAATAGTGCACATATCAAAAGTGCAGCGAAACTGCAATAATTTCGACGACGATTTGAGAGCTGGGAATTTATACGTCCGATAATTTCGCTAGCCGCGATTGCACGCAATGAAATCTGTTTTAAAATGCACGTGACTCCACATTTTATAGGACACGTAAAACCCCCGTTTATTTTAATAGATTCCCCGTCGTCGGACTTTATATTAAACGATCTCTCTCCGTCCAAGATCATCCGGTGAAATAACTGGTGCGCAAGAAAAAAAGGCAAATGATATCTAATGTGATTATCCGATCCGATAACGTTTGCAATTTTCGCGATTACGAGGAACGAGAGATCGAATTGCGAATCTCGACAAAATTCACTCGAAACCCGCACGAAGGATAAACGAGATAGAGGAGATTATACGTGCCATCAACCGTAATTTTCGTCGATCTTCAAGTGAAATTAACGTTATCGAACCCGCGAACGCGACGAAACGCGTGGTTTATTGTACGATCACCGGCATGAAATTAAACGATGATACCGCGATCGAGAGACACGCAGGATATCGAGCGTGTGGAATTCGATTGCGTCCATGGAAACTTGTTCGGCGAAGGAGAAAAAAAAAGCAGAAAAAACGGGAACGACGGAGCAAACGATACCGGGTAACGGGCGAGTGTCAAGAGAAGGCGGGAAATGTGCAAATATCCGACAGGTTGAACGGCAAAGAGGACAAAAGCGTAGCCACGGTAATGAAAATGGCAAAAAGCACTTCGCCGTTAATTAATGGAAGATCGTTTTGTTCCTGGAATACTTCAGCTCGGTGCGTCTGGGATTTCATCGAGCATCGCGCCTCGCGATTCTTCAGCCCCTTTTGTTCACGCTTATACGCCGAGGAATTACCCTCGCGTTATTTATCCCGTTTGGTCGGTAGACACGGATGGTTTCGAGGTAATTATTGCATCGACCAATTGATCGATCAAGCTTTTCAGGATAGGTATGTAAATAAGGACACGAAGTGGCAGAGGAAAAAATGAATAGAAACTACTTCTTCGTAGTCGAGTAAAAGGGGTGCAGAATTGTTCTGAGCATTCGTGAGAGGTTCAGTTTAGAAATTTAGTAATTTTGGGAATTTATATTTGCTAGTTTGAATATTTTAGAAATTTTGTAAGTTTTGGTAATTTTAGAGCGGTGAGCATTTAGAAATTTGGGTGTTTGGGGATATGTTAATCTGGGGGTTTTGAAATGTAGGTAATTTGAGAAATTCGGGAGATTTAAGAAATTTATGAAATTTATGAAATTTGGTGAAGTGACAGAAATTTGGGAAATTTGAGAAATTTGGGAAATTTGAGAAATTTGGGAAATTAAGGAAATTTAGGAAATTTAGGAAATATAGGAAATTTGAAAAATTTAGGAAATTTAGTAAAATTGGGAAATTTGAGGAAATGAGGAAATTTGGAAAATATTGGAAACCTTGGAAACATGGGAAATATAGGAAAATTAGAAAAATTGGAAAATTTGCGAAATTTAGGAACTTTGGGAAGTTTAGGAAAAGGAGGAAAATTGGAAAATCGGAGAATTGGAAAATTGGAAAATTGGGGAAATTAGGTAAATTATCAAAATCAGGAAAATTGTGAAAATTTCTGGCAGTATATTAAATTTAGAAAAATTAGCAACTTAAAAAAGCTAATTAGAAGACTGTCGATTTGAAAATTCTGAAAATTAAGATTACAGAAATCTTGATATTCAACAAACATAAAACTTGAAAATTTAAAGTTGCAATAATTTGAACCTTGATAACAACCACACACCTGCACTAAAATATCCGCCAAATAAAAAAAAACCCAAACTACCAATATCCACATACCAACATCAAAATATTCCGGTCCTATAATAAAAATATACTTACACAATAACTACTCCTCTAACATACCCTTACAATCTCCAAATGCGTCCACCACCAGATCTACACCTCCGGAAATGAACGTTTCCATCTGTTAACAAACAACCTTTCGTCACTAGCATTTCACCCTTTCGATAAGAGGGATCATGTCGAGGGCTCTAACGGAGGCTGTACCTCGCGATATAATAATATCCATTGATTTTTGCGTTGCCCTCGGCGCGAATGTCACAGACGGTCTCCCGTTGAAGGTGGGCTACCATAAGGGGTAGGGGGTGTTAATTTCCGTTTAGGAAGCGTTAGGGTGGCAGAGCTGGCGAGACGGTGGCACCGTTAAGATAAGATAACCACTTAGCCATCGGGATTCAGCTGAAATCTCTTTGCACGAATCTCTTTTCCCAGCTCGTTCTTTCGTCCTCTTTTCTGCCTTTTTCGCCACCGTCTTTTTCGCCGAAGCTCTTCTCGCTTTCTTTGATCGGCGTCGTTTCTGGTACCGTTGCTCGTCTTCCTGTCATCTAAGCATCCCATCTAACGCTTCTCCTCTCACCATTAGGGCCTGTATCTATAGTCCTGTCGCGTCTCCTGCCCGCCCTTATGGCAGGGCATTCAAAGCGACATCGTTGCCTCTTTCGCGTTTATGACTCGATCGGGCTCCCGCTGTGTCGGGGCTGTTCTTCGTGGATTACAGGATGAATCTCGTCGACGGGACACGCGTTTCGATCCTTTATCGTGTCAGAAAGGAGCAGTTACTATGGGTGTGCGGTTAATTTTGACCGGGTGTTCATGATGGATAGCGCTTGAACACTGTAACTCAGTAGGGCAATTTTTTGAAGTAGTTCAGGGTCGGAATTTTGGGTGTTTAAATATTTGCAAATTTCAAGATGAAGAAATTTTTGAATCTGGGAATTTAGAAGCTTGGTTGAAGTTTGGGGATTTGAAACTTTGGAAAATTTGGGATATGACAACTCGAAACATGGGAATCTTGGAAAATTTGGGCTTGGGAAAGCTGGAATATTTGGGAAACGTAGGAAACTTGGGAAATTTGGAATACTTAGGAAATTTAGGAAGCTTGCGAAATCTGGAAAATTTAGGAAACGTAAGAAACGTGTGACATTTGGGAAATTTAAGAATCTTGGGAAATTTGATAAATTTGGAAAACTTGGGAAATTTGAAAAATTGGGAAATTGGGAAATTGGGAAATTAGAAAATTAGAAAATTAGAAAATTAGAAAATTAGAAAATTAGAAAATTAGAACATTAGAAAATTAGAAAATTAGAAAATTAGAAAATTAGAAAATTAGAAAATTAGAAAATTAGAAAATTAGAAAATTAGAAAATTAGAAAATTAGAAAATTAGAAAATTAGAAAATTAGAAAATTAGAAAATTAGAAAATTAGAAAATTAGAAAATTAGAAAATTAGAAAATTAGAAAATTAGAAAATTAGAAAATTAGAAAATTAGGAAATTAGAAAATTAGAAAATTAGGAAATTAGAAAATTAGAAAATTTGTAAATTATTATTCTGTAAATCTAAGGAGTTTCCAAACTCACAAAATACTGAAAGTTAACTATAACCTAACTTTCCATTCCTATAAGCTACTCCTATTAACATCTTCACACAGCAGATACAAACGTGACTTAAAACATTACAAACGTTCGGAAGGTTATCCGCGAATTGGGACAGAAATGTTTGTGCACGGAAGTGACAGAAAGTTTCGTGGGGTGGGGGTGGCGTATCGCTTTTGCCGTTCGATACACAAGCCCGGTGTATGCATAAATGTCAGCCTCATTAACGAGAACGTTCAATATTCGGCCGCAGGTCTCCGTGCAAGAGGAGGGCGAGGACAAGGGACCAATTTGCCCTCCACTTCCGGCGCAGTACCACCCCGCCACCTACGCCACGACGACACCGCAACTACACAAAACTATCACGGATTACAGTGGTTGGTAGCGACATTAAGTGTAAACGCTTAAGCCCTTCGAACTTCGCATGTGCATGCGCCGTTTACCTCGAATTAAATTCAATAAGACGTAACGTTACTTTAAATAATTAATCCCTCGGGACTTTCTGGAATTATCAATTAGTTACGCAAGATTTCACGCTTTGAATTCGAAATTTTCGGTGCAATCGAGGACTTCCTTAACGCTCCAACTATTTCGTTTATGTTTAGGGGATGATGGTTTCATTTTCCTGTGCATTGTTTAACAGAACTGCAATTCGTTTGTGAATTGTAAATTGTAAATTGTTAATGGGATACATTTTAGATTTAGATTTAAGGAAGTTAAATTTTAATGAGTTTTAGAAGTCAAGGGGTGAATTCTAGAAAGTTGGGTGAAATCTTAGTTTCTTTTTTTTTTAACAAAGATGTGAATCATAACATAGCACTTATAATATATTAACTTAAAGCTTGACGTTTAAATAAAATGCCTGCACTATGGCTGAGTCGATATTCTCAACACAAAATGGCTGCTTCCTCATCAAAACGAAACAAGTATCAGTTGACTGATCAGTGTATTCATTAATGAATATGCAATTTTTTATCATTTATGTTTCAAAAAATTAAGACAATTCAATTAAATATTAAGACTGTTCGATTGGTTACATGAAAATAATTTTTGATAATTTTTAGGTTAGGTACATGACATTTTTTTACAAATTATGCTTTGAACAATAACGCAAACTATAATTTATTTTAATCTAGAATCACTGAAATTACATTAAAACCAGGTGGTAATTTTTATTGTACCCCGATTAAATCTTTATTATGTACAAATTTTCATTCCGATAATGCTACCATATTTTTATATCAGCAGGTATCAGATTTTTCCCGGTACACATTAGCGTAATTAAACGGCGCGATAATTCGAAATGAGCAGTTTCACGTTGCGAGTGTAATATCCAGTTAGCGTTCAATTAAAATTACATCAAATCGCGGTGGACTATGAGCAATGATCGTGACGATAAATGCAACACCTACCGTGATATCGAAGCATACAGGCCACGAATTAAATTACAGCCTAATCATCGACGGTTTATTATAGAGTTCAAGCCGATACTTACACCGGGAAATCATAAAGAATCGCGTAATTTATCGCGCTCTCGTGTCTCGACGAGCTACAATATATCTCTAATCTGTCTCGTTGAATCTAAAATTTCGTGGCTTTCGTATTCGAGTGTTTCCCGTGGAAAAGACAGAAAAAGACCAGCCACGGTTTCGTGACTATTATTTCTGACAGAAAGGTTCGCGAGTCCGAAAAAATTCAGACAACTTCCCCAACGAAACATGCTTCCATTCGTCCACGTTGCTCGAATAGTTGACGAGTTATTTCGTTTCCTCGCATTTGCCACGAAACGTTCCTCGATGCACAAAAGTATTTCGCGACTAGCTTCTGTTACAAATTACTCTTTTACCGTAGACGTTCGTCGTACAGAAATCTCTTTTATACAGCTTATCGCATGATCAACTGATCGACATTCAGTAATTGTGTTCATAATTTGTTCATAATTGTCTTCATAATTCGAAAAGTGACAGGGTTTCTAAATTTCAAGTCAGTCACAAATAAACTCATTAAAGCATCACTGCATTCGAATACTTTGCTTTCGCCTAATATTTTAAAATAATTACTATAAGTGAATTTAAAGTGGAACATAAACCCAGTACTAAAATTCCACCCTAGAAAATAGGCAAGAAAGCACAGAAGTCGACTCGAGTTCCTAATAGAACCTACTTCAGTAATAGAAATCAGAAAGGAACAAAGCAGTCGTTCGAAAGTTGCAAAGAACATGCAACGCCCTAGGGTAACTTCACCCAATAATTTGTCTCGTGCGAACTGGCCATCGTGTCTTTCTAACTTCGTCAAAATTCTCGTTTTCTCTTCTTTCGGACGTGCAGGGATCACCGAGGTGCAGCCGGTTATTCCGTTGCTGCTGAACACAGCGATCAATCTCACCAGACCGATTCCACCGGTTCAAGAATATCCATCAAATCCACCGCCCATACCGCCACCGCCGGAAAAGTATTACGCCAGCACCGAGATCTGTAAGGTGAGTATCAAAAATGTACACCAGACATGCGATCCATGACGATTAGTCCTTCGAAGGAACATGTTAACGCCGACCACTTTGACTTTAAAACTGTGTCAAACGCTGGTTCGTGACTTTGGGGGCTTTTAACTTGCGATTATTGTAATTGGGTATACTGGGGATGGGATATTGCGGTACACGGCGGAGTTTTGTTAGAGTGAAATGGATACGATGGGTTTGGGGGAGGGAAAAGTATTTGTAATTGGTTGTGTAGGGAAGGAGGAGGATTTTTGTCGCGTGGAGGTAGGACAAGTGGAGGTACGGAGTGTGGAGATATGGCGCGTGGGGATAGGGCGCATGGAGGTATGGTGCGTGGATATACGGCGCGTGGAGCTATGGCACGTGGTTACGCGACGCATGGATAATCCACGCGTGGGTACTCGACGCGTAGAAATTCGGGGAATAAGTATTCGACGCGTGAGACCTTTGCGCGTAGAAATTTGACGCGTGGGTATTCGACGCGTGGATAATCGATGCACAGTAATTCGGCGCGTAAGTACTCCATGCATAGAAATTCGACGCGTGGAAATTTGGTGCGTGGATACTCGATGCGCAGTAATTCAATGCGTGGCTATTCGACGCGTGAGTACTCGATGCGCAGAAATTCGGCGCGTGGCTACTCAATGCGCAAAAATTCGACGCGTGGAAATTCGATGCGTGGGTACTCGATGCGCAGAAATTCGACGCGTGGATACTCGATGCGCAGAAATTCGACGCGTGGGTATTCGACGCGTGGAAATTCGGTGCGTGGTTATTCGACGCGTGGATACTCGATGCGCAGAAATTCGACGCGTGGAAATTCGGTGCGTGGTTATTCGACGCGTGGATGCTCGATGCGCAGAAATTCGACGTGTGGATGCTCGATGCGCAGAAATTCGATGCGTGAATATTAGTCGCGTGAATATTCGGTCCGTAGGGATTCGACAGATAACTCATAAATTTCCTCATTTAAATTATCCTCATTCTCAAAATCACCACACAAAAAAATTTCCTAACGAATCTCTATGTGACAAAATAGTTATTTGTGTTTGGTCAGAATTGACTACTTTAAGAGACTTAACACGGAGAATAATGAGGTTTAATGGATGGAAAATAAGGGAACGAGGTACTATCGATCATGACTAATGCGAGACGTTCCAGGAAACGTCTTATACCCGGATACGCAGATTAAGGATAGTACAAAGGGCGTGGTTATTGATTACTCCTTGCTGATGAATATTTTCCATAAATTATGCTGGATGTATCGTGAGATACGTTTCAAAGTTCCGCGGCGTTTTATCATGCTAATAGTTCTCTGTACGGAGCTCTTAATTTCGATGAAAGAAACTTGCAAATTTGCTAATCCTTTCACTTTGAGGGACGTATACGTCATCAAAGATTATAAACCCTATCATGTCATATTGTATTCTGAAAATATAAATAATCTTATATCTAGAATATTTTATTTTTAACTATGACAGATAAATGACAAACTTATCAAATTATCAATTTTTATATTTTTATAATAAATTATATTTGTCAAAGTACTCCTCTTGAAATATACATTAATTTTGATCAAAGTAAAAAATTTATAAATATACAAGTTTTACTCTTCATATACTTATCTGTTTTATTTTGAATATCTGAGTGTACATTTCGAAAATTTAATTGTTGAACCATGAATGTTATAAATTACAATTTATGAACGCAGAATATAAATCATAAGTGCGTCATGCTCCATAAGACCTCTAAGAGTAAGAAAGCTAATTGGAAAAGTGGGTTGTATAAAAAGAGAAGAACGCAGGTGAACAGAGGGTAATCTTTATGTAAGATGAAAGAATGCCTAACAAGGAAAATTTCAAGACATTCTCTCTGGAATATTCCTTGCTAAGCAGCTTCATCCTGTTTTTCCTCGAGCGTCCCGGTTTTTATTACAGAATTCTTTGCCACCGTTGCCGCCATCCCCTACGCCGAGCACGCCACCGCCAATGAGCGCGAAAGCCTCCAGCAGCATGACAAGCTACAGTCCGGAGGATATGCTCACGGAGGAGGAGGACGAGGTGCCCGAGTGCATCTTAGACTTCCCCAGGGAGAAACTGAACATCGTTGAAAACCTCGGTTGCGGATACTTCGGCGACGTTCACATTTGTGAGATCGACAGGTTTCCAGGTTACGACGAAGTTTTCCGGAACACCACCAGCGACCTCGTGATCGTTAAATCCTTGAGACCTGGATCCTCCGATGCGCTTAGGTAAGGATATCATCTTCTTTTTCTCTTTAATGGATATTTAAAACCATTGTTGTATGTGAAGGTAATGAGGCATCGTTTAGATTATTATTGGTTACATGGAGGTTACATTGGCTACAGGATTAATTGGGTTCGTGATGAAGTCGGTTAGGAGGTGTAGAATTTTCAGAATTTCAAGTTTTCATACTTAGAAATTTACTCAGATTTGAGTAGACGGAAGTTGACGGCCTTTTACTGAAATTTAATGTTAAAATGTTAGGTAGTTTATACTTTAGAAATGTAGAAGCTTGGGGATTTAATTTAGAGATTTGGGAAATTACAAACTTCGGGTGATTTCGTACGTTTTAGCGCGAGTTAGTGTGCGTTAGCGTGTGTTAGTGTGCGTTAGTGTGCGTCAGCGTGAATTCACACAATTTAGTAGCTAAACTTCCCAATGTAGAAATATACAACTTCCAAGACCTCAAACTGCGAGCCAAGTCAATAAAACAACCGATTAAAATAAAATAACCAATAACGCCGAAAATGAATACCTATTTTAACTTCTCCCTTCACAAAACAAAAGTCATAAAAACTTCAACGATTCAAACATTCGAGCTTTCAATCGATACCTTCGCAATCGTGAAAATCAGCAGAAATAAACAGAAACGATCCGTTCACAATTGAAGGACGAACAATAAAGATTTTTAATTCCAAACGTAACGTATCGTGCTAATTCCTTCGAATGTCCTGCGTTCGCGAAACAACACAGCAACGTGGCGTGAAATCGGGAACCGATAAAACGTTGGACGGTAATTAAATTTGCCAAATGGAAAATGAATCGAGCAACACGGTTATTGGGCGACTCGTTTAAGTCGGTGAATTCAGTGGCCGAAACTATTAAGCGTTCGATATTTCACGGTGAGTGAAAATACGGGAAATATAGGATAACTGGTGGAAAATTATCCTAGCCGATTATAGAGTGCTACTCTGATTCATTTATTATCCATCCGGTTAATGGAACGGGCGTGGGAGAGAAGGGGTTCGCCAAGTGGAAGGGATAATGGAAGTATAGGGCATCGATAGAAAATTATCTCGATCGATTATATTTAGAGCGGCGTGTTCACCCGATAATTCGATAACACGCGGCACAAAGTGATTTCGAATATAATGACACGCTTCGTGTATTAAGTAGCCGCGACGCTATAATGCAGAGAAAGTGTTTAAACTATACATGATCGACGTTTTATCTAAATCACTTATTATCACCCTCTTGTTTCTCCTTTATTTCTATTCCTTTATTTTACTTCACAATTTTACACTTCATTTGATTCTGTAGAATTTTTGAACAACTTTAAATACTTCTCTCATTGTGTAACTTGTTCGTCATGAATAGATTACTACACATATTCATTTCAATACATATGTGTTGTGCATTTATATATATACATTTTGAACCAAGTATGACAAGCTAATTCTTCACTCCACTAATTAAACTTCAACAAATGCACATTTTCTGAAACATATTATTATTGAAAGTATAAAAACCACCTCTGACAGTTGCAACCCCCTCGACATCTTAAGAATTATTTGCCAAAACAGAAAATATAAATATGCAATACGAAACAGTTCCTTATTAAAAAAATATTTCTCCATTTTTCCAATGAGAGGTCAAACTGTCATAAAAATCTGAATCCACAAAAACTCCAAATAAATTGAAATCTTCAGTCGCAAACTCATTTCACCGAAATGACGAAAAACGCGTTATTTTTAACAATTTCCTCCTGAAATTGTTTGTCCGAAAATACATTTGCATCCGTAAATTTGTCATTTCGTATATTTATATTGACAGAACTTTGCAAATATTCAAATTTCATCTTGCGCAATATGAATCTGTTAATTTGAAATGTATGAAGACATTAACGCGTATGATCGAATATTACAAACGGAACGAACCTTTCAAACGATCCAGCATAATACCGTGAAACTGGTGCATCAGGTTTTTGTCGGATTAAAATTTCGCGTCGAAGCTTCTTTGATGTCCAATTCCGCCGGAACTTTAATCAATCGCATCCGTTACAAGTTTACAAAATTATAATTTACTCGGTACCGGTCAGAAAGTTTCGCTTTGCCTCTGGTAGCCACTCTCGAAAGTTCCTCGGTGTTGTCCCCCGGAGAGACGCATTTTCCGGTTTACGTTCTGACCCTTTGTACCTCGAAGTTTCTCAAAACAAGGAAATTTATTAACGAAAATCCGGGAACAAGTTTACGTCACGTCGTATCATAATTTACCGTGTTTGGTAGCACACAAATTTCCATTTCGAATAACACGTATGGAGGGTTATCTTTTTTAGGGGGTGTGTACTTCGAGATGGAAAAACTTTCTTAGGGTAGTTGGTTATGGTATTTTTCGGGGTAGGTCAGATACTGGAGTATTATTATATTGCTTGGGATATTAAAAATTTAAAAATTTAGAACTTGAGAACTTGAAAATTGAAAAGTTGGAAAGTTGGAAAATTAAAAAACTAAAAATTGAAAAAATTGAAAAATTGAAAAATTGAAAAATGGAAAAATTGAAAAATTGAAAAATTGAAAAATTGAAAAATTGGAAGATTGAAAATTGAAAGATTGAAAAATTGAAAGATTGAAAAGTTGAAAGATTGAAAAATTGAAAGATTGAAAAATTGAAAGATTGAAAGATTGAAAAGTTGAAAGATTGAAAAGTTGAAAGATTGAAAACTTGAAAGCTTGAAAACTTGAAAACTTGAAAACTTGAAAACTTGAAAACTTGAAAACTTGAAAACTTGAAAACTTGAAAACCTGAAAACGTGAAAATTTAAAGATTAAAAACTTTATTAACTTAAAATTGAGTAAATTCATAAACCTAAATCCCCCATCTCCACAAACTGACAAGTACCTCCATCCAAAAATATCACATCCCCAAAAAATTCCCCCAAACATCCCCTAAAAAATCCAACATCCCCAAAAAAATCTAAACATCCGAAAACGATAATCTGATAGCACTTATCATCCCAAGTCCACGTAACATTAGTTCGAATCTCTCTTCGAGCGTTCCATTATTTTCGTTCCCTCTTGAAACTCGAAGAGTACGATACAGAACCGTTTCCCGGACAGAGTCGCATTATTTCCAGTATATTCGTGTGTCCGTATTGAATAGCCGGCCGATAGGTGGGTCAGTCGACTATAAAGATATTACTTCCGAGTGTCTGGCGTGTATTTTTCAGGATAGAGTTTCAACAGGAAGCAAAACGAGTAGCACGTCTGGCCGATCGGAATGTTGCGCGGCTACTGGGCGCGAGCCTCGAAGACGACCCCATGTGCATCGTATTGGAAAACGGCGAGTACGGGGATTTGAATCAATACCTGCAGAGTCACATCGCGGAAACATCCACTGTACACACAGCTAAGACCCTCAGGTACGAGTAATTTAAGTTGTTTCGGAGAGGAAACCATTTTATCCGGCCATCGGACACAATGGGAAATGATGGTCCGCTCGCGGAATCGTGAAAATACTCTTTCGTGTCTTTTCTTTATTCTTTTTCTGTGTATTCGAAAACTTTTTGTTGATTTAACGCATTGGTTGTTAGGAGGAAAATTATATCGAGGTGATCGTAGTAATTAGGGCTGGTGAAGGTATTTTTAGGTTTAGGTTGATATATGGTGGGATGAGATTGTGGTAAGTTTGAAGAATCTTTTATTTTATTAAGTATTGGGGAGAGAAGAATCTGGGGATCTAGATACAAATTCTTCAGATCTGCAAATTCTCAAATCCATAATTTCTCAAATTTTAAATTTCCTATCTTTCGTGATAACAAATTTCCATTTTTATAAAAGTTCAAATCCTCAAATTTCTGAAATTTCCCATATTTCCCAAGTTTCACAAATTTCTCAAATTTCTCAAGTTTCCCAAATTTCCCAAGTTTCTCAAATTTCTTAAATTTCTCAAATTTCCCAAATTTCCTAAATTTCCCAATTTTCCTATATCTCCTAAATTTGCTGAATTTCCTAAAATTCCTATATTTCTTAAATTCCCCAAATTTCCTAATTTTTCTAAATTTTTCAGTTCACCTAAATTTCCCAAATTTTCTATATATTCTAAATTTCAAAAATTTCTTCAATCTCCCAAACTTCTTAAACTTCCCAAATTACTTAAATTTCACAACTTTCCCAAATTTTCTCAATTTCCCCAAATTTCCCAAATATATCTCTATGACCCGCAATCAGCGTCTTCGAACTGCGTCGTCAGCTAATATTTGTCAGCAGACTTCCGAGCCTTTATACTTTGTCAGCATTGTAACCGGTCCAATCGTGAACGAAACAACGATTATTCTTTCTGTCGATGTCGAACTCGCGACAAATGATATTTCGATTAACGATGTCGTCCGGGATCGCGATGAACCCAATTTTTCGGGTTTGATCGTCGTGGAAACGTCAATTCCAATCACGTTCGGGTCACGCGTGGAAAGTGCTCGAAACAGGAGAAATCGAGCGAAAATGAGAGGTGGAACGACAGAGAAGATGATCGGTGCTGGTGACAGCTGTCGACGTACCATGTTTTTCCTGTGCGTTCGCACAACGATCAACCCCGTTTGCAACGGAAACGACCGATATAGAAACCGTCCGCTCTTTGTCTTTGTTGGCAAAACGACCGAGCATATCGATCTACACAGCCTGCACGAAATTTGCATCCCAAATGACGACCTACTTCATCGCGTACATTCTTTCCTGTTAGTGCTTTCGTCCATATTTTTCCCTTCCTTTTTTCTTCCGAGGGCTTATAAACTGATTCGAGTACACTTTGTACGCGAGTTTTTTTTCCGCTTTCAGAAATAATACACGGAAAATCGAGCAATGAAATTCCAGTTAGAACCAAGGGTTTCTGGGTTACGTACCTTGAGAATACACGTTAGGGAAGTTGGCCAACTTTCTTGTTGTATTAACAAGGGAACAAAGCATAACAATTTCGATGAAACTTGATGTTCGATCACTTCGGATTGGGAATATACTTCGAACAACTTAGTTCTAATATTAACTCTTTAAAAGTCGCATTTATCTTAATCACCTAAAAAAATCTGTGGAAGATCATGAACGAAAATTGGAGCGATTCCTCTCCCGATACGACCGCGAAAATAAATCCTCTCCACGGATAAATCCGCTGGCGGTAAAGCGAGCAGGAAAAGATTTGCGCGCGTTATTTAAACGAATCGCCGACGGTCGTGCATTATCCCGGTTAGAAGCTCATCAGTACGATAACCGAGAATGACGACGATAGAAGTGGTCGGTGCAGCTCGAAAAAAAAAAAGAAAGAACCGCTCAAAACGTTCCTCTCGTACGCGTCTCAAACAAGAAACGTTGGGAAGAAAAAAGGAGAATGAGGAAAAACCGTGAAGTTTGTAATCCACGAACAGAACGAACGCGAGCAAAAACGCTCGATCTGTCGAGCTTTTGTTACCGATACAAATGGTCCGCGAGTTTTCCTCTTCGCTTTAAAGCGTCGTCATTTGAGGTATTGCGAGCTAATATCTCCGTATATTTGTCTGTGCTATTCGTAAACTACGGTTGCTTATGGGATACTTTCGATTTTCCTTTCTTTTTGTGCTTTACTGTACTTTACGAAATTTTATTACTTTGTGGAATGGTGAGTTGTTAGGTCTTTTTATTTTATTTCATTTTTAGGGTAGATCATTTTTATTTTGTTCATTTTGGTTTATTTATCATTTTTACTGAATAGAATTTTAGTTGGATAGTTGTGAATTTTAATTTTGTTTTATTTTTATAGTAGACAATTTTAATTTTGTTAATTTTTGTTTGGTTCTAATTTGTACTGCACTTTATAGTTTTGTTTACAGTATTATATCAATTTTTATTTTTACAATAATTAATGTGGTTCTATTTTTACAGTTGTTAATTAGCAGCATTTACACAGTTGTCAATTTTAGTCTTTTTCAATTTTATTTTAAATTTTTACATCACTTTATAAAATTGTACATAGTACTGTATTAAATATTATTCTTGCAATAATCGATTTTAATTTGATTTTACTTTTAAAGTGGTTAATTAATAGTATTTTAAAAACAGTTTATTAATAAAAATTTTTTTAGTGAATTTTAATCTTGTTCATTTTGTTCAATTTCAAACTTATGCAGCACTTTGCAGGCTTATATACATCACTACATAAAATATTGTCTTTACAATAATTTATTTTAATTTGATTTTATTTTTAAAGTGGTTAATTAATAGAAATTTTTAAAATGAATTTTAATCTTGTTCATTTTGTTCTACTTCAAACTTGCACAGTACTTTGCAGACTTATATACATCACTACATAAAGCACCACTTTTACCCTAATCAATTTTAATTCCATTTCATGTATACATAGTATAGTAATTAATTAATATTTTCAAACTGAATAATCATAAACCCATTTAATTTAAAACTTTCATAAAATTTCAGTAAAATTTTGCGAGGGGAAATGAATTTTTATGAAAGCTACACGTAGTTTGGTGAGTGGAAAGTTTCTGAACGGAACCGTGTGGTTCTTCCTGTTGCAGTTTCGGCACGTTGGTTTACATGGCCACGCAAATAGCATCCGGCATGAAACACCTCGAGGAAATGGACTTCGTGCATCGGGATCTCGCCACAAGGTAACGACAGACAGCTCCTCGTAGATTACTTTGAGGGAAACTTCGCCGATCAGTCACTCGTTCGACGACGACGTTGCTCTCTTTGCCCTGCACAAACGCGTTTCCTCTTCGACGTGTTACAGTTAGTTCCACGGAAGCTGCTGGTACTTTTGTTTGTGCAGCCGGTCGATAGCTATGGTTACCGCTACGACTTCGAGTGCTCCAAGCAAAACTATCGCGTTCAGTTATGTCGCACACTTTCCTCTTACGATAACGATCGACACGGAGTAATGAAACAGTTTGGAAACGAAATCGTTACTCTATAGTTTCCAACGCTTCAATTGCTTCGTTCCTTAATATCCTTCCACTCTGATTCCTTGTATTTCCCATAAACCCCATTTATTTCATTTTCCTCAATCTTTCGCGTTAGTTCATTTTTAGGTTAGTTTTGGACAAATATTTTTTCTTATTAAATGGTATTTTAATTTTAAAATAAATGGTCAGCCTAAATTATATGCATTGAAAATTTTGAAATTTATCAAAATTGTAAAATATCTGAAATTGAATAGCTTCTTTGAAAAAATTTATCTTCAACGTTATGACCTGTCTTGTTATAAATTTAATGGTAGAGCTACCAGCAGTGAGAAGAAAAAAATGAATATATTTGTATTTTGTTGCATTTCATTTTGACAATCAAAGTAATTAACATCCTCTTGCAAAATAACATTCAAAAAAAATTATTAGTTCAAATAATTTCAAAATGGCAAACACAGCAATTTTGTCGTAGTTTGTCCCGATTCGAAAAATAAACTCGAGCAACTTTCCCGGAGCAGTTCCCCGACAGCTGCTCAGAATACCAAATTCGATAAGAATAAATCTGTCCGCTCTCTCGAATTGAAACATTCGAAGACTCAAATTTTTCTGTGTATTCTTGCAGCTGTTGCAGCCATTTTGATTGATCGTTTAGAATAATGGACGCCCGTGTCGCATATTTCGTCGCTATTAGTTAACTTATTAAATATCTTTTCCTGACAAAGTTCCGGAGGGTGAAACCGTGTTCGAATAGTAACGCTTTTTGAATCTGAAACTGTCGGATAGCAGGGAACTCGACGAAAACGCTCGGCGTAGCGGAGCCATTAAAAGCTAACAAGTGGGGACACGGGATGGCTGGGTCACGTGTTCGAATTATTAACTCTAATCATAAACTTTAATTACAATGGGCCGAGGCACAGGCGTCGGTGTCGCATAAACGCGGAACGGTCGCACGCGGCTGAAATTAATTGCCCGTTGATTTATAGAAACGAGTTTTGAACGCTGTGCTCGGCAAATAAAAGCCTCGCGCTTTTGCTGTCCTTTTGACTTTCACCTTTTCACTTATTTCTACAAAACGCGACCGATTTAAGAGAATTATTGCAGATTTAAAAGTTGATATTTGTCAAATTTAAGGTTGGAGATTTTTAAATCATTTTGTGTTTATCGTTGTTGGATGAAATTTATGGACAATTGTTATTACGATAATTTTGATATTATAATTTATATCGTTTATACGTCTGGGACGATATAAATGTATAGATAAGCATATATCATGAGTACAATGAATTTATGAATATTATAGACTTGTCTCTGCAATATGTTCTGGTTTAATGATTGAAAGACTAAGAATTTTTTGTCTAAAATGAATTATTCTAAAATTGACATACATCAATAATTATCTAATTAAAATCACTTCCACTCAAATTTATATAACCTAACAATTATTCAATAAAATTTGTTCTAACCTAACCTAACTCATAAATATTCCCCCATCATTCCCAAATAACCTCACACAAACTTCCAACTACAAATTGCAAATGCAATAAAATTTTATGAACAACTGATTCTTGTATTAATCCAAGTTCGATATTTCCCCGGGTAAATCACACCTAAAGCATAAACAGAGCAGCGAGAAATGCTTTCAAGATAAAAGAATAGGTGTCCGGCGCTTAAAGCTTTTCGCGCCCAATAAACAGTCGGTTCTACGTGCAAATCAGTGCAAAGCTCGGAGCTTCCGCAACATTCGTTGAAAAAGCTTTCTTCCTGGGGCTGCTTAAAAGCGACTTACACTCGAAACGGTTCTAAAGAGTGCATCGTCGTCAAATGAGGCTATAAAACACGTAGAAACGCGACAAACCGAGTCGGGGACAAAGAATTGCCTTCGACTAAAGCAGCTTTAAATCGCGGAAGAAAAACGAGTAATCCGAAGCTCTGGTTATCTCGCGTTTGACCGGTGATAAATCTGAAGTTGATAGCTACATTTTTATCTGTGTTCTTTATTACTTTTTTGGTTGTCTTTGTTACAGTATTTTGTTTGGCTAGATGAACAGTCAGATGATTTATCTTTGAAGATAAATCAATATAGATAGTTAATTAGATGTTCAATCAGATGATCAATTGTATAATCAATTAGATGATCAAGTAGATGATGAAGTAGATAATCAATTAGATAATCAAGTAGATGATCAATTATATAATCAATTAGATGATCAAGTAGATAATCAATTAGATAATCAATCAGATGATCAATTATATAATCAATTAGATGATCAAGTAAATAATCAATTATATAATCAATCAGATGATCAACCAGATGATCAATTATATAATCAATCAGATGATCAAGTAGATGAGCGATCAGATGATCGATTACATAATCAATTAGATGATCAATCAGATGATCAATTATATAATCAAGTAGATGATGAATCAGATAATCAGTTAGATGATCAGACAGCTTCATGAAAAAAATTTATACAGACTACGTTAAAATTTTATACTTAATACTTCTGTTAAATAATATTTGTTAAATAAGCCTATTAATTTGACAGACTTAGTGTCATTTTTAACATGTAATTTGACTTTGGTTATGTTGACTAGACATACATTATGTTGAGGTTATGTTATAGTAGGTTATGTTGCAGATGTTGAGGTTATGTTGCATTAGCAAAAATGTTACAAACCAGAAAACACATAGTACCATTTGAAGAAGTCATAGCCTTGATACTTTATTTAAGAAAGTTCTGATATAAAAATGTGTATCTAAAGCTGACTTTTGTCAAGAACCACGTTTGGCAGATTATCGTAAATGCTTGAAAAATAGTAGTGAATGTTAGAGAATCCAGGGTGAATAATGCATTATCTTCCTTTTGATATTTTCCTTGGACAAAGTTGGTGTACGAACGATAATACCTTGACAAAACAGGGACACACTCCATACTCGTACAATTTGTCAGAAAAATATATCCTTCAAATCGGTTCTGATCCCCTCAGAAGATCGTGAACAGTCCTTTGAGTACCGTTCGTAGCGATACATTTGTCTACGTGTTCGAGTGGCAGAATAGGGGAGAGATCGGGAATAATCCTCTCGAAGACGGATTATCTCGCAAAGTCTATCATGTTTTCTCGTAGTATAAAAGTTCCGTCGCGAGTAGAAGAAGGGAGGATCAGTGGCTCGGCCCCCATAGGGTTTGTCGAGGCAACGAAAAAAAGAGGAACAACAAAACGTGCTATCGCAGAAATGAAAGGATACAGTTTTGTTTTATTTGCGCAACTTCGACGTAGTGAATATTGAAAAAAGTTGGCTAATGTGGGTCAGCTGAAAAATGTCAGCACGACGCGGTTGAAAAATACCCGCGATGCTGCTGCGGCAGCTGTTGTAATAAAACGAGAAAAGGGATAGAGGGAGAAGAAAAAAAAAAGAGAGTTTATGGTCTGGTTGCAGAAACTGCTTGGTGAGCCGTGGTTATACGGTGAAAGTGTCGGATCTGGGCTCCGGAAGAAACGCCTACGCGGCTGACTATTTCCGGGTCGAGGGTCGACCTCCGCTGCCAATTCGTTGGATGGCCTGGGAATCCATGCTGATGGTAAGTCGCTAATTAACGTTGCTGCTGCTAACTACCTCCGCTATTTAACACCCGACGTTCGAAGTCTATCGGCGACTTGGATAGTTTAATTGAATATCAAGATATTCCAGAGTTAATTACCACTGGATCAAATGAATCGATCGGTTCTTTTCCTCGACATTTTTCGGGGAAATGTAATTATTTTAATCATCAACGGGGTTGGATTCACTGAACTGTGTCATTCTTATTAGTGTTCAAAGTGACTATAATTGATTTCAGGCTTTGAGAAGATGACTACAATCATTTTTAGTTTAAAGAGGGACGACTATATTCGTATTTAACGTCTTAGGAAATGACTATTATTGCGATTGGTGTCATAGCAAGTGACTATACTTGCGTTTAGTATCATAGAGAGGTAATATTGTCAGTCCCAGTATCATAATCGGTGACTATAGTCTTTGGAAGTTTCATAGAAAGTGACTATAGCTACTCTCAGTATAATAATAAGTGACTACTGTCCTCTCTGATCTCATAACAGATGACTATAATGGCTATTCGTATCATAGCAGTGACTATAATCACTCTTGGTCTAATAACAAGTGACTATAATCACCCTTGGCAGTATAACTTGTTCTTATATTTATAGTGAACGATTGTATTCGACATTAGATTCAAGGAAATAGTTTATGGTCACCTCTAGTATTAAAGTAAATTACAATTACTTACATACTTGTTGTTCCTGATGTACTTGACATCAAAGTGAGTGACTATAATCACTCTTGCCATAAAAATGAACAACTACAGTTACTTATCGTTTCAAATCAAACGACTACAATGTTTCCAAACTTCTCAACGAACGATTATTATTATTATTAATGACTTAAGAAGCAACTATCTGCTTGTAGCACGTGCATCAATATAAATAATAATAGTAATTCTACATCCTCAGTGAGCACACTATAGTCATTCATAATATAAGAGTAAATGATCGCAGTCAAACAACTATGATCAAACAACTACATTAGAATCTTAGCGTGACTATAAGCACCTTCTAGAGTGACTGTATACATTCCAGCCATAACAGTGGTCAAACTATAGTCATCTATAATCTTAGATTAAATGAGCAGAATCAAATGATTATCGTCAAACAACAATATTCAAATTTTCAAATGACTATAATCCCTATTTATACCGACTATATCCATACCTGACCCTTTCAGAATTCGACATTTTGCAAAGGCAGAAGATAACGATCACACGTTAATCTATTTAATCCCAGATTAGCTTGGAACGCGAATGAATAATCAACGCCGGTCTAAAATCAAAGTTTCCCGAGTTACAACTGTGTCACGAATGTTTACCTATAAAATTCGTCGATCTCTGAGTTAAAACAACATCGATTACCGTTTAATGGATGGCTTTCATGCGCTCCGAGCCATTTCGACTTGGAGACTCGCTCGATCCTGCTGGATCTATTCTAACCCTCCTGCTTCCTCGGAAAGCCATCCTACGCTGATCCACGCAGATCGAAGTGGATTCAAGCTGTTCGAGCGAATTCAGGCTAGAGCGAGATTAGATCACATTAGAGAACTAATAACTCAAAAGCTTCTTCGGAGTTTCTGATTCATCTTTCTTTAATTGTTACTATTAATTCAGCTCTTATTGCAGTTTAGGTGCATGAAATAGTCTAATGTATTTGAGCAAAGTTATTATTTTTTGGGACTCTAAGTGGGATCTTCGTGATTTTTAGTGCAACATTCCCAAATTCCCACATCCCCCAATTCCTACATTTCCAAATTTTTACGCACTCAAATTCCCACATCCCCAAACTTCCACATCCCCCAATTCCCACATTCCCAAATTCCCACATTTCCAAATTTCTACGCATTCAAATTCCTATATCCCCAATTTCCACGTCCCCCAATTCCCACATCCCCCAATTCCCACTTTCCCAAATTCCCACGTCCCCCAATTTCCACATTCCCAAATTCCCACGTCCCCCAATTCCCACATCCCCCAATTTCCACATTTCCAAATTTCTACGCATCCAAATTCCTATATCCCCCAATTCCAACATCCCCCAATTCCCATATTCCCAAATTCCGACATCCCCCAATTTTCATGTCCCCCAATTCCCACATCCCCCAATTTCCACATTCCCAAATTCCCACATTCCCCAATTCCCACATTCCCAAATTCCCACATCCCCCAATTCCCACATTCCCAAATTCCCACATTTCCAAATTTCCGCGCACCCTTTTTATATCCCCCAATTTCCACATCTCCAAATTCCCACATCCCCCAAATCCCACATCCCCAAATTCTCACCTTCCCAAATTTCCACACCCGCAAATTCCCACATCCCAATCCCTGCACCCACAAATATCCAAATCAAACAAACAGCTTCGCCATTCCCGAATCCCCAAATCAACCAAAGTGCTCGAAGGTACTTCACGCAACAAGATCGTTGACAGTTCATCAACAGCGCATTTTCCATATCGTTTCGACCGTCGAAGCGGCAGAGAAAGAGGGGCGAACAGTTATCGCGTCGTTTAGCTTGCAGTAACACGAGACCGTTAGCATTCACGGGCCGGCAGGAATGAAGTCGCGAAAATACGTATTCCACGTAGCGGCGTGGTCACGGTGAATTTATTGGCAACGTACCAGTATGCCGGTATATCAGTGTAACGAATGGTAGCCGGGTCCACTGGGGTGCCGCGGGCTCGCGACCGACGTATTTTATTCGATGCCATCCTGTTTTTAATTTCTCGTTCGTAGCCGTCGATATTGAACTGTCGATCCGCGAAACCGCGAAGCATCGGCCCGATAGAGCTGTCTGCGGTCGTGCGGCATTAGCGAATAGAGCTTATTCCCCGTGTCATCGACGGAACCGTGAAAGTCCGCGTTCGGGAATTCGTTTTCGATGTCCGGTGAATTGTTCCTGCTTAACTGACCCCCACCCCGGTTGTTCCACTTGCCGAGTTTCCTGTCGATTTTGGAAATACTGTTTCCGTGCGGGTGAATGAATCAAGAAGTTTAACATTTTGATGTGCAAATTGTCCTTCCGTGTTGATTCTCTTACTGTGTTGGTGGAAGCCCATGTGTGACAATAGTGGTAGGGGACACATGTTGATGTCTATCTGTATTATATGATGTTTATTGAGTTGGTGCTGAAGAGGCTGACCCAAATGTTTAGTAGAGAGTTGCCTAAACCCTCATGTTCATATCATGTCGTATGTATGATAGCATATGAAGTCTTATTGCTGGGGTGTGACGTCAGAAGCCTATTGAAGCGTCGCCTTCTGACCTTCTGAACCTTCAGTTCAGTGTGGAGGTAGGTCCACAGTCCCTTAAACCAGGGTCAACCTCCTACAAATCTGTCTTAAACTATACAAGTCTTGTCCACTATACACAGTTCTTCTTCATCAGAAATCCTCTGAAATCAAAATAGCAAACTTATTCTTCTTCAACCCTCTAAAAGTTGCCTCTAACATACATGACTTACATTCACAAATTTTGGTGATTATAATTTTGGATTCGATAGTGAAAGCAAGCATGTGATTATGTCTTGAATACACACTTAATAGTAAACGCAAGATTATTTGGAATTAACGTTTGATGGCTTTTTAATGTGTCCCTCTGCAAGTGAAATAAGTCAACGAATAATCGGACGTAGGAGAAAGTTTGTGTTTAGTTGATACACGATTGTTCCATTTCATTATTTCTCCATCTGCTTTGAATGTTTTTGGGTATTTTATTCTCCATTTGCTGACACGGTAAGAAAAAACTTGTATTTACTCTTCAAATGTAGATTAATCTCGCTGTTCTTCGGGATTAACACTTGATGGCTTTTTAACGAGTTTATATGCTGCGTCGACGATTAAGGGCTAAATTGCTGTTTAGATGATCTGTTATGTTCTCATCGTTTTTAAACATTCAATAGTACATAATAAAAATTAACATTGGTATAAAATAAAAGTTCAATAGTAATAACGCTTAGGTTTTTTAGTACAAAATAAAGTAGTGAAAACAAAGTATAATCAAATAAGCATGTGCTATCAAATAAACAAGTACATAGTGGTCTTCGGTTGATATACAAAGTTAAATGAAAATGTTTGTCGACTAATTCTTCCAATAAAAAAATAGCAAAATGGAAGAAAATTTTCGCGGTGATAGAAGCGTCGATTTGAATCCATCAGCGGGACCTGTTACCATCGGAAATCGCGTATGAATGAAATCCGTGCTGCAGCAAATTGATAGCTAAATGGTAATTCGACGAAATGGGAAACGACCGGCCGATATAGTATTTTGTCGGTCGTTCACGTAGTCATTTCAAATTGACTGTGTCGTTAATGTTTCATTATTGCCATCGTTTATTCGACCTGCGCCATTGTGCTGCGTTAATGAAACGGGTCCGTGCCGCTTCAAGAATTATACGGAATTAGCGTCGGTTTAATGATTTAATGTTCAACTTTATTCTATGCGCCCCGAGAACTAATGTCCCGCCATTCGCTGCCGTAAACTTTACGACGGAATGCATTGTTTCTATGTCAAATCGCATTGTGTAGTGCGTTGCAATCATATTATTATGTTGCAAGGATTTTTCACTTATTCATATGTAATTTGGGGAGGTGTTGCTCTGGGGTTGATAAGGAAATTTTTGTAAAATAATACTTTTCTGAATTCAGAATTCAATTAGGACTTATATGTATCGTGATGTGATACCATGATGTGAATACCGATAAATGAATAATTAACAATCAACTAGTTTGGAATAAAATCATAAGTAATTGTACCTCAAATTTAATTAAATACATTTAATACATTTATTTTTTTAACAAGTTCAATATAAATATATTGACATCATATATGTATAAATACACAAGTTACCATCGTTAATGTTACTCAAATTAAACAACATACTTAAACACTCTTCCAAAAAAAATCCCAGCTCAAACTAAATAAGTTTACTTCACAAAGCTAAAGTAAGAAGCTTAAATTCCTAAAACTTCCGTACACACTGCATCAAAGTTTGCAATAAAACGAAGTATACTACATAATAATTCGCGTATAATGTCCGCATAAAATATCATCAAATTTCATTAGAACGATCTTTACCTATCTACACGGGAATGAAAATTTGATTGAAATACTGATACAAGCAAACGTTAAATGGTATTACTACCCCCGTTTAAATGTTCAATCGCAGCAGCACGTTGCGAGCTAATTTACGTGACAAATCAATCGCGGTGATGATCGTTTCAATGATGATTACGAAATTCAAACGGACACTGATATTACAGATTTCCGGGACATACGTGGTCGACAAACTCGTCGATGGTGTTCATAGACAAGTGTCTTCATACACATGTTTTTATTAAAATGTCTATACACATGTTCATAGATAAATGTCTTTATACAAATGTTTTTATTAAAATGTTTATAGACACATGTTCATAGATAAATGTCTTTATACAAATGGTTTAATGCAAATCTCTGTGTAGAAGTGTCTGATCACATATGTGTCTCCACACATGTTACTATACACATGTTCATATAAAAATATCTGTACAAATGTCTTTATACAAACGTTTTAATGCAAATGTCCATATAGAAGTGTCTGATCACATATGTGTCTCCACACATGTTACTATACACATGCTCATATAAAAATGTCTTTACACAAATGTCTTCATACAAATGTTTTTATTACAATATTTATAGATATATGTCCGTAGACAAATGTCTTTATACAAATGTTTTATTGCATATGTGCATATAGAAGTGTCTGATCACATATGTGTTTCCACACATGTTACTATACACATGTTCATATAAAAATGTCTTTACATAAATGTCTTCATGCAAATGTTTTTATTACAATATTTAAAGACATATGTCCATAGACAAATGTTTTTATACAAACGTTTTAATGCAAATATCTGTATAGAAGTGGCTGATCACATATGTGTTTCCACACATGTTACTATACACATGTCCATATAAAAATGTCTTTCCACAAATGTCTTTATACAAATGTTTTTATTAAAATATTTATAGACACATGTCCATAGACAAATATCTTTATACAAACGTTTTAATGCAAATGTCCATATAGAAGTGTCTGATCACATATGTGTCTCCACACATGTTACTACACACATGTTCATATACAAATGTTTGTACCAATGTCCTTACATAAATATTCCTATAAAAATGTATCTAGACTATCTATTACATGTCTATAAACATGTCTATAAACCTGTACAAGTATCTCTATTATATACATACATAAATACCTCTACAAAAAAGAAATGTAAGAACGTTCAGTAGAGTCCGCTATAAAATGATAAACGACAGTATCGGGAAATGAAGGAAAGTGAGTTAAAACCATCGATAGTCCGAGAGTTTCTTTGCGATAGAAAGTAACACTCGGCTGGCAATTGTTAACGATTACCTTCAGGGAACGGGATTGATCGCGAAGTCTCGAGGAACGTTTCGGGCCACTTTCGAGCGGTGAATTTGATGAACGACGTTTCAAAGACCGTTCGAAACAGCGTAACGTTTTCCAACGTGTTTCCACGTCGATGCACGGTTTCGGTTTTTCACGGGGATGGAGGAAATACGCGCGTGCCAGTCGAGAGAAACCGCAAGACGCCTTCCTGCCAATGCGAAGGAAAGGGTAAAGACGTGTAACCGTTTCACGGTGCTGCTTCCCCGTTCGAACTTCCTGTCGAACTGCACCGCGCTTTCCATAAATTACGCTGCCACGCTAACCTAAGTTTCTCGTGGATCTTCCCGCTAACTTTTACCCCTGGCTTTTTCGCTTCAAGAGGGCTGATCGCCACTTACCGTTTCTACGAATGTTATTTCTTCGACTCGGTGGGTGGTGTTCTGAGTTTTGACGTGATTCTGGAAATGATGGTTAGGTTAGATTGGTTACTTTTTGGGGGGATGTGGAAGAGTTTTATTTAATTACTGATTCAATTTCCGGATTTCTCTGTTAATGAATTTGTGAATTTCAAAATTTCATGTTTCTGAAATTTCAAATGTGGTCCTGGATCGTTAAGGATTAAGACTGACGAAATTACCAAATCTTCAAATTCGCAAATTCACCAATTTTCAGGTCCCCAAATTCAAAAATTTCCCAATTCCAAAATTCTGAAATCCTAAATTTTCCAAAATTCCAAAATTTCGTAAATTCGCCAAGTCCCTAAATCCCCACATACCCCAAATTCCCCAAAATTCAAAATTTCCAATTTTCCAATTTTCCAATTTTCCAAATTTCCAAATTTCCAAATTTCCAAATTTCCAAATTTCTTAATTTCCAAATTTCCAAATTTCCAAATTTCCAAATTTCCAAATTACCAAAATTCCAGATCCCCAAATTCCCCAAATTCTCCAAATCCCCAGATTCCCAAAATTTCCCAAATTCCCCAAATCTCCAAATCTCCAAGTTCCCCAAATTCCCCAAAATTCGAGAATTCCAAATTTTCCAACATTCTAAATTTTCTAATCCCAAAATCTCTAACTCTTTCTGTCTTCCAAATTCCCAAATCCCCAATTTTCCTCTAAATTTCAAAATATGAAAATTCCAAAATTCTCGACTCCCTACCTTCCCTAAACCTCTAAAACCACGTCACAATATACCAATTTAAAAAATAACCATTTAATCTTGAAATTTCGTGTCCCCAGGGAAGACACACAACAAAGAGCGACGTATGGTCTTTCGCCGTGACTCTATGGGAGATTTTGACTTTCGCAAGGGAGCAGCCATTCGAGGAGCTGCCTGATCATCGCATAGTTGAGAATGCCACCTATTTTTACCAAGAGGACGACAGAAGGGTAAGAGCAAACAAAACCCAAACAAGCTTACATAAAAAATCTAACCTTCAATGCCTATTAAATTATAAAAATTTAACTTCTATGATTTGAATGTTGAAAATTGAGAATCTATTTAAGTTGCTGTTCATTGAAATGGCAACGTAATTGTCCGCGGTATTCTAATTAAATAAAATTCGTTCCGATAAGGGCAATCCGTTTTTCGCGTCTGAATTACGAGGTCGCTAGTTGTTCGAATATTTATGTTCCATTTACAATCTTGTTCCTTGAACAGAAAATTTATTGATCCATTTTTCGTTGCGGTATCACGAAATTTCGTAGTAAACGTGGAGGTATTCGAACATAAATTACCCGCGATGCAAACAATCTGGCTGTTATAACGGTCGTTCAGCATCGTTTGCGCAACGTGCAAGAATCTCCCGGAAATTTACAGCTTTTTTCTAGTTAAACATTACATTAAACTCAATCTTCTTTAAGTCTCCGTGGTTTATTTTCGTCGAACTTTCGTTAATTTTCGTTCGCGATCTTCCGTCGCTCTCCCGCGATACGATTAACATAAGTACACATAAGTTACTGGGGCATAAATTATAATACAAGTTTACACTGAATATCAGCATGTAGATAGCGTGTACGTGTATAGTGTTCCGAGCAAATTTATCGGAGATTAATTTATGCAGATTATTCGAGGATTATACAACCATTTAATTCTAATCATATTATAACATTATACTAGATAGTGTATCTGCGTTTGCATAATGCATTCCAAACAAATTCGCCAATGACCCGTGCAGATCACGAAGATTATTCTAAATTCTATTTATAGCGGAAAATTCGATTCGACGTTTTACGGGTCATTTCGTGCGGAGGATTAATTATAATAGTTCAAATAGTATTGATCAACTCGCCAGTTGCAGGATCGATTTCTATTGTGATATTGAATTTTAGTCACAGCTTAAAATTGCAAATATTAATACTAATTTGAATATTACTGAACCACGTTATTAGTTTACCCAAAATGTTATGATATCATTGGTTTACCGGGATACTATTAGATTAGGTCAGTTAACCAAAATGTTGATTGAGATTAGCTTCTAAATTTATTTACACGAAATGTTTGCTAATGGGCTACGTTGTATTTAATTCCCAAAATTTCCACATCTCTTTTCCAAGGTGGCGATATATGGAGAGTCTATTGCGTCAGTTTATGTAAATGTAATTCCATGATATTAATTACTCTTAACTATTTTGCGGGTCATTGCCGAAAGTTGGATAAATGTTTAATAGAGTATAATTCGATCGGTTAACATATTGACCTCATATGGTAACTGTTGTTGTATTTCATTTAAATTAATTATTTATTATAACGACAACTGAGAGGAGCATTTAAAGTCCTCTAATATTGTGAGAATGATATAGGTTGGCTGATTAAAAATTAAATTTAAGGAACAAGTATTTTTGTTCTTATGTCATATGTGACATATGTGACTGCTATCGCAAATTCAGTTAAATTAATTATTTATAGCAAAAGCAATCAGGAGGAACATTTCAAGGTTTCTAATATTGTGACAATGATATACATTAACAGATTAAAAATAGAACTGAAAGACCAAGTATTCTTGTTCTGATGGCATATGTGACATATGTGACTGCTATTGCAAATTCAGTTAAATTAATTATTTATAGCAACAGCAATCAGGAGGAACATTTCAAGATTTCTAATACTGTGACAATAATATACACTAACAGATTAAAAGTAGAACTGAAAGACCAAGTATTCTTGTTCTGATGTCATATGTGACATATGTGACTGCTATTGCAAATTCAGTTAAATTAATTATTTATAGCAAAAGCAATCAGGAGGAACATTTCAAGATTTTTAATATTGTGACAATGATATACATTAACAGATTAAAAATAGAACTGAAAGACCAAGTATTCTTGTTCTGATGTCATATGTGACATATGTAATTGACGTTGTAAATTCAGTTAAATTTATTATTTATGTCAAGAGCAAGTAAGAGGAACATTTGAAGACTTCTAGTGTTGTGACAGTGATATATATTTACTGACTAAATATAACATTGAAAGAACAAGTACTCTTGCTCTTATGTCATATGTGTCATATGTGACCGAAGACGTAAATTCAAATAAATTAATTATTTACAGCAAAAGTATATAAAAGAAATATTTCAGGGCTCCTCATATTGAAACAATGATATAATACTAACAGATTAAAAAATAAAATTGAAAGATTAAGTACTCTTGTTCTCTTATATCATATGTGTCATATGTGACCAATACTGCAAATTCAGTAAAATTAATCATTTACAGCGAAAATATATAAAAGAAATATTTCAGATCTCATATTGAAACAATGATATATAACAAATAAAAAGATGAAATTACATATTACATATTACATATTAATTTTATTACATATGTGCCACATATGTTGGACAAACGTTAATTTTCACACTAACGGTCAACGTATGATAAATACTGACCCCAAAATTGACTGAAAATTGTACAATATTCATATAAAAAATAGTCCACAGAAGTGAGTGGATCATAAACCTGTTTTCAGATTATCTTACCATTGCCGAAGAACTGTCCAAAGGACATATACGAGCTGATGCGCGAGTGCTGGCACCGTAACGACGTGGACCGTCCGAATTTCCGTGAGATCCACATGTTCCTCCAACGGAAAAATCTCGGCTACAAACACGCGGACACCAACGACACCTGATACAGAGAACTAGAAGGCTGGAATCTGATCCGGCTTTCTATGATCGGCGAATTGAACGGGAACTGGTGGAATTGCCCTTCGACCAAGCTTCACCAGGTCAGACCAAGTTAGTACCAGGATCCCACGTCGGATACGAGATCGTCCGAATTGAAGGTAAATCGTTGATCAAAGGTGTGATCGAACACCTCCGTCGTTTCGTTCAACCGTAAAAAGATACACGAATGTTTTGTAACGTTGATTTCTTGGTCTAAGTTTTCTCTCGGGATTCGAAGTGTTCGATATTCGTACGTGGTCGACGTATCTCCTCGACGTATCACAGAGACTGTAATCGTTTCACGGGATAAACGGAAAACGTAATTTAACGCAGAAACAAACGAACGATCTCCGAATCGTGGCATTCGAAATGGAACGTTCCTATCGTGGGCCAATAGACAGGAAGCACGTTCGATAAATCGCGCGCACGCCGCTATGATATTGATACTGTCAGCAAACAAGCTTATGATACTCGCGTCACGTTCAGAATACACGTGGCTCGAAATCGTCGAAGATACTACGTTTTCATCGGGCCGATCTTGTCCGAAGAAGGCGACGGTAGCCTTTGAAACACGCGGTAGATATTCATGAATTTTATTTGATAATATTCCGGATGAACGATGGGGTAAAACGAAGAGTCCATATTTTGATGGATGGTGGAGCAACTTGGAAAAAAGGAGAAATCTTTCGTTTTCGAGGTTGGATGTTAATATAACGGTCTTCATCCTCGGGTTTCGTTTTTGAGGTTATGTTGTATATTACAATAACAGTCTTCGTCATCATCTTTCATTTTTGAGGTTACGTTGCATGTTAGAATAACACTTTTGCAACACAATCAGTACAAAAATAGTCAAAATTGTTTATAATTTTATTATCTTTCGATATACGCCCACCTTCGTATGTATACATTTTTCATCCCTTAAGTGAATTGAAAAAATTTCATATCAAATGACTGCCTTACTAAATCTTAATTTTACCTTATCAAAAAGTATATCATAGTAAAATATACATCTCATACTACATAATGTAATATAATTAATTTTTCTGTAAAAATTGTGCTCCATCAAATTTGTCCTCCATTTTGTAAGCTGCTCTTCCATGCATCAAAACGTTAATTTCAAACAAATTGGATTAAAAAAACTGCTAAAAATTGCAATTCGAATAAAACAGTCGAATTTTAATTATCCGCACCGACTCGAACCAAGAAAGACGAAAACGGGGGTAAGAAAAAGAAGAAGAAAAGGAGAAATTCCTGGAGCCAGTGGCTTGCGTTAAGTTTCCTGAAGCTACTAATAAGCTTAAAATGCGCTTAGCCGAAGTGCATAAATGTTTGACAATACCACTAGAGGTTGCAAGTATAAGAGTTCGTACATATATTAAATTATATATAGCGTGTAAAGAAATGTTAACGGTGATTAACCGATAGCGTAAATTTATTTAGAGACCTCGTTCTTAAGGCTTGCATTAACCAGCCCCGATGTGTCGGGATTCGATCGATCGATTCGTGGAAAGTTTAGTCGATGCGGATCGAGTACGACCAAAACCACCAATCGATTGTATCGTCATTCTGCGAACAAGGGATGGAAATAAGGGATGAGGGAAGCTCGTGTGACCTGAAGTTACGTTTATAGAAGAGAATAGAACACGGTCCATTTACCCGATGAATATTCTTGTTTGCGTTTTTTTGCCGAGAGAGGAATTCTTTTTTCCTCGATTGTCCCTTTGGTGATCGACGCTGGATGGTTTTCGTTTAAATAATTGAACTTCGAGATGAGTTTTGTTGCTGTTGGCGGTATTCGCCCTTTTTTATTTCATTCCGAAGGTTTGAGGTTTTTAAAATTTCGCGGAAAGTTTGGAATATGTTCAGATTTTGAAGTTTCGGGAAAAAATTTCGGGGTTCATTCATGGAACTTTTGGAAATATCAAAGTTTCGGAGATTCTGTAATTTGAAAATTCTGAGTTTCATCGTCAAATTGTACAACTTTGATATCCCAAATTTCGAACATTTCGTTCTTGTAAAATGATACGGATTTAGTTTCGCAAAATTTCCGGGTTTCAGTATTTTATACCGTGGAATTTAAAAATTGAATTCAACGTCGAGCATTCATAATTTTCTACATTTCAATTGTGCAGCTATCAAATAATTTTAAATAAGAAATATTATCGATAATCTGAGGCAGTAATATTAATGTGCTGGGCCGTGGTCAGCGAGGAACAATGAGAGATTTATGATTGTTAGAATGAATGAACAATGATAATAAAAAATTGATGAAGAACGGTAAAACGATAGATGTTAGATCGCACGATAAATCGATGCGTTGTTTTGAGATTTGTAATGTTACGGTTGAACAGTCGTGAGCTGTGAAATGTAAATTGAAATGTAAATCGCTGGAAGCAGTTCTATAAATTTGATAATAAATTATTACCTTTTAAAATGGACGACGTCAAGAATAACTAAAAATCGTTAAACGCGTTGAATATCTGTATTATAAATTTAATACAATCCATGGTATTTAATAAATTTTTACTGTGTCACAAAAATAGTTCCCTTAAATCTTGTCTGGATATAGAAATATATACGAACAATTTCGATATGCATTTGTAAAATATGTAACAGTCGAAATGTCAATTTTATGGTACTGATTTGATGCATTTTTTAGCACACATTGCACAATAGAAGCTTCTAAAAATAATTCTCTAAAATCTTTCTGTACAAAAGGAAAGATAAAATGTCAAGATTTAATGAATTCATAAAATGTTCTGTTGTTAAGACGTTCATTTTGTGTGGCAGAAAATTCATATAACTTATTGTGGTACTAATTTAACAAATTTGTTATGAATTTTTTAACAAACATTGCACAATATAAGCTTCTCAAATCTTCTTATACAAAATGAAGCATAAAATATAAAAATTTAATAAATTCATCAAATATTGAATCATTAAGACATTCATTTTGTATAGCAGAAAATTCATGTAATTTATTGTGCTAATAATTTAACCAATTTATTATGAATTTTGTAACAGACATTGCACAATATAAGCTTCTAAAAATAATTCTCTCAAATTTTCCTATACAAAATGAAGCATAAAATATAAAAATTTAATGATTTCATCAAATATCGAATCCTTAAGACATTCATTTTGTATAGCAGAAAATTAATGTAATTTATTGTGCTAATAATTTATCAAACTTATTATAAATTTTGTAACGAACATTGCACAATATAAGCTTCTCAAATCTTCCTATACAAAATGAAGCATAAAAATAAAAATTTAATGAATTCATCAAATATTGAATCCTTAAGACATTCATTTTGTATAGCAGAAAATTCATATAACTTATTGTGGTACTAATTTAATAAATTTATTATGAATTTTGTAACAAACATTGCACGATATAAGCTTCTCAAATGTTTCCATACAAAATGAAGCATGAAATATAAAAGTTTAATAAATTCATAAAATGTTCAATCCTTAAGGCACTCTTCTGTAACAGAAAATTCATATAACTTATAATGCTACTAATTGAACAAATTTATTATAAAATACAAACATATTTTCCTGAAATAATTCTCTCAAATCCTCGATACGAAAATGAACATAAAATCGCAAGCTTCATTGAATTCATAAAATATGCAACTTGCTGCAACAGAAAATGGAGACTTCAAGCCGGAAAAACATACATAAAATAATTACGATAAATGTAATTATCGAATTATAGTCGTCCATTTCCCCGATAGCGATCAAACTTGATTTCCTAAAATTTGCAAAGAACATATATAAAGGCAAGAAGAAATAAAAATGAATAATAAAAGAAAAAATATTGATAGAACTGCTTTCGGCAACGGAGTAAAGAAACTGAATCGGGAGGTTTCGCATATGAAAAGTCTATGATATTGTCTATGACGTTGGTAATTTAATATATGATATTAAAGTTAAGAGCGATTAAGAAATACTGCCACTCTATTAGGAAAAGAAAACCTCTATTATATCAAGCAACAGAACTTCTTTGTATCCCTTTTCCCTTCGACACGACAGGACGATAAAACTCGCGTTAATTCGATAGCGTAATCGGGTCGAGCGTTAAAATCCCATGGTAACAATAAAGAGGAACAATAAAGAGACAGAGAAGAGGAATAAGAGGGATGAGAAAAGAAATCAAGATCGATCGCACGAATGTCGACCAGTCGTCTCGACGAGCTTAACGAGATAGATCGATGAGAAAATTTGAATCGACTTATATTCAATCGTCTTCTGTGCGATCGATCTACACGAAATATGCGCACAGTACTTCCTACAAATTGAATAAAAAGCTATATAAAAAACAGAGTGAATTTATAAGGAGTACTCCGTTTATAATTCTCTACTTTCGCCGAATTCCGATCATCTTTCATTATTAATTCCTCGTTCGTTTAAATTTATTTGAATCTGTGAAAGCTCCACGATTTACGGAGAAAAACGACCTCCTTTGCGGCAATTAATTATCGAAATTGAAATTATCGATCGGAGGCAAATGAAGAGGTTGTTGACTAAGAATTTTTGTATTTGTATTGATGACATATCGATTGTGTACGCTTTTATGGTCTGCGTATTGATGTAGCGAGATTGCGGAGTTGGGAGCAGAAGTATATGAAATTTTAATGAAAGGTGTATTTAGGGTTCGATTAGGATGAAGGAGAAATTTCAAATTTCCAAATTTCCAAAATTTCCAAAATTTCCAAAATTTCCAAAATTCCAAATTTTCAAATTTCCAAAATTCCAAAATTCCAAAATTCCAAAATTCCAAATTTCCCAAATTTCACATTTCCCAAATTCCACATTTCCCAAATTCCACATTTCCCAAATTCCAAATTTTCCAAATTCCACATTTCCCAAATTCCAAATTTCCCAAATTCCAAATTTCCCAAATTCCAAATTTCCAAAATTCCAAAATTCCAAAATTCCAAAATTCCAAAATTCCAAATTTCCCAAATTCCACATTTCCCAAATTCCACATTTCCCAAATTCCAAATTTTCCAAATTCCACATTTCCCAAATTCCAAATTTCCCAAATTCCAAATTTCCCAAATTCCAAATTTCCCAAATTCCAAATTTCCCAAATTCCAAATTTCCCAAATTCCAAATTTCCCAAATTCCAAATTTCCCAAATTCCAAATTTCCCAAATTCCAAATTTCCCAAATTCCAAATTTCCCAAATTCCAAATTTCCCAAATTCTAATTTTCCCAAATTCCAAATTTCCCAAATTCCAAATTTCCCAAATTCTAAATTTCCCAAATTCCAAACATTCTAAATTCCAAACTTTCCAAATTTCAAATTTTCCAAAATTCCAAATTTCCAAATTTCCAAAATCCCGAAATTTCCGAAAGTCCCAAACTTTCTTAAAATCCCAAAATTTCCAAAAACCCCTATTTTCCAAAAATTCCCAAATTTCCAAAATTCTAAACTCGCACAAAATGTGGCCCTCATTCCCATATGCAATATATCAAAAAGAACCCCTAAAATTGATCTCATCATCTTGCAACCTGATTCGTCATCTAACAACCCAATTTACGACTTCGCTATATCGGTACGCGAACTACACATGACACATATCTGAACATATCGATATTTGAATAAAGAAGAAAGAACAACTGGAATATACGGTGATTTTGTTGCACGATATTCGATCGAATATGCATTCCCTCTCGAAAGTCATAAAACATTTCAGTTATCTGTAACACATTCGCAACCGCAATATACAATCTACAATTCTACACGAGTCCTACCGGTTATTAAATACATTAAAATTTCATTTCTGATAATCACATAAAGCTTCGATCGGGCATTTTAAATTATTACCGTATTCATGCTCTGCCTTTTTCATCCCTAGACTATTTAAACAAATTTATGTACATATTAAACGCGTCATCCTTTCGGGGTAATAAATATTTGAAAGATTTCAATAATTCTTCCATAAATTTCTGCGAAATGTCGTTAAGTACTTTATGATATTAGCGAGGGAATGTATCTGATAATTCGTTACTGATCGTTTCTCTTTGTAGGAAGAATTCCTCCGCTGTGAGCCGAACGTTGGAGAGAGAAAGAATGCGAGAGAGAGTGTGAGAGAGAGAGAAATCGAAAGAGGCAAGAGAGGTATATATAAATTATATATATAAATATAATATATCGAGAATCGTTGAAGATTAAGCGACGAAGAGAATTCATTGAATTAATCGTTTCCATTGTAGCGATAATGTCGTGAGAACGCACTTTGTACAGTTTGTAATAACGAAACAAAAAAAAAAGAATATATATACATAAAATTGTTCCATTGATCATTCTCGTGACGCGTTTTATTCTTCAAAGGAGACGAGATCGGATTAAGGGTGGTTGTTTCGAACGCCGTTCCGTTCGACTCTTTCGAGCATAAAAAACAGAGAGGTTCGCGTGCAAGCTTCCAGTTTGTTATTCTCGATTTTTATTTTAACTCAGACGCAACACGGCGCGACGAGCAAAAATTGACGCTCCAGAAACGCTTTTAAATTACGCCCGATATTATAATTTTATCCGAATCATGGTTGCTGAATATAAAATCATAGTTAGCCGCGGGGGGATTGAATATTAACCGATGGAAAGTGATACTTGAATATCGCGACTAATTCCAAATAACTCGGGTAAAAGGAAAAATGAATAATTATTGAAATTTTGCATGGTGCTCGTAATTAGGAGGGAAATTGCAACAATTAATCTGGCGATTTAAAATTCATGCGAATACTTATGTATTTAAAATGGATATTGGAATATTGAGGGGAGTTAGGAGAATTATTACTATTTTATTTGCGAAATTGCAGCGGGAAAAATATTCTGCAATTAAAAGTTCTCGAGAGGGGATGGGTTCAGAGTTTTAGTCGAGTTTGCGAGGTGGAAGTTGAGAATTTGAGGATGTAGAGAATTTAGGGACATTTTTAAGGATTTTTTTGGGGGGGATTTGAATGGTGTCGAGTGGGGAAATTTTGGGGATTTAAGATTTTTAGAGTGGAGGGTGAAGGTTTGGAGATTTTTGAATTTGGGGAATTAGGGATTTTGGGATTTAGGAAATTAGGATTTTGGGAATTTAGGTTAGCGATTTAAGGATTTAGGGAATTAGGGACTTGGTGATTTAGAGATTTGGAAATTTGGGGGGAAAAATTTAGGGGGTTGAAAATTTGATAACTTACAAATTTGGGGATTTGAGAAATTAGGGAATTAGGGATTTAGGGATTCACGGATCTAGAGAGTTAGGGACTTGGAGATTTAGAGAGTTGGAAATAGGGGAATTTGTGGATTTAGGAATTTGACAATTTGGAAATTTAGGGGGTTGAAATTTTGACAACTTGGAAATTTGGGAGTTTAGGGGTTTAAGGATCTAGGGATTTAGGGACTTGGAGATTTGGAAATTTGGGAATTTGGGGAATTTGAGGAATTTGGGAAATTTGGGAAATTTGGGAAATTTGGGAAATTTGGGAAATTTGGAAAATTTGAGGAATTTGGGAAATTTGGGAAATTTGGAAAATTTGGGAAATTTGAGGAATTTGGAAAACTTGGGGAATTTGTGGAATTTGAGGAATTTGGAAAATTTGGGGAATTTGAGGAATTTGGGAACTTAGGGAATTTAAGGAATTTGGGAAATTTGAGGAATTTGTGAATTAAGGAATTTAACAATTTGGCAATTTAAGGATTTGTAAGCTTAGAGATTTAAGAATTTATGGAATTAGGAATTTCGGGGATTTAAAGATGTGAAAATTAGGGTTGCTGGGGAATTTAAAACTTGACAATTTAAAACTTGTCAAATTAGAAAATGACAATTCAAAAATTTTTAAATTCTCACAATTACCTTAAAATATTTCTAAATTCATACAAATTGTCAAGAATTTAAAAAAATCCCTAAAAATCCTCACGAATTCTCGAAAATTTTAAAAAGTCCTTAAAACTTCTCCCAAATATTAAAAAACTCGTAAACTCTCTTTTCTAAAAATTAAATTGACCAATTTCAAAAAACTCCCTAAACAACTAAAACCAATATTTAAATATCCCGCCGATTTTTCCTCAAAGGATATACAGCAACAGGGTGGTTGAACCATCGTTCCAAAAGAAATTTCGCACGAGATCGAACGGATTGTTGTTTCGTCGCTCGAATCCGATGGCCGTCTCGCCTTTGCAAACGAGCTTTATTTCGCCGCGTGTGTTTACGCAATGGAAGCGTTCGGTTTTTGTCGCCGCGTCGCGTCGGCTTGGTCCGACAGTCGCAAACAAAAGTCTGACGGAAGTGCCGCGTACACGGGAATTCCAGGTTTGCCGATGGAATTTAATATCCGCTGCCTTCGTTATGAAACACGATCGCGCTTTTTCTCCGGTTCTATCGGCCGACCGACTCTCGTTTTTTTTTTTTTTTGCAAGCCTGATAAAGGTGCAACATCGAATCGATATCTCTCGTTGGACAGATTTTGGTAAATAGCCGTAAATGTATATTAAATAATCTTTTCATTTCTTGATATTCGATGAGGAATTTTTGATAAATGTAAGGGGTTTTGGGAATTGTTTTTTATTGAACTGTAAGGTTTTTGTGAGGTGTTTATTATTTGGGGTTAATGCTTGATTTTAGGGTTAAAAGTAACTGAAGTTATGATATTGTATTTTTGGTGTGTTTAATTGTGATAATTATGGTTTGTGATTGCTTGAATTTTGGTATAAACTTGAAAGAAATTTTGGAAATGATTTATGATGCATAAGGGATGATTTTGGTATTGAAGTTCAAAGTTGAGGTAATATTACGTTGATTGTAACTGTTGCTATCGTCTAAATTTTTGACATGTTCAATTGCAATAACTATGCTTTGTGATTGCTTGAATTTTGGTATAAACTTGAAAGAAATTTTGGAAATAACTTATGATGCATAAGGGATGATTTTGGCATTGAAGTAACGTTGAAGCTTGAGGTAATTTTGCGTTGATTGTAACTGTTGCTAACATCTAAATTTTTGACATGTTCAACTGTAATAACTATGCTTTGTGATTGGTGAAAATTTGATAGAAAACTCAGAGAAATTTAAAAAATTATTTATGAACATATCTTGGCGTTAAAAATTTGATATAACATTCAGGGTTAATTAACTTACATTAAAGCTGATGCCATGTTATAAATTTTTTATAATATTCAATTGTGATAATTAAATTTCGTGATCGTTTAAAATTATGCATAATAATATAAGAATTTTTTAGGATGATTTATAAACAAAATATGAGCGGTGTAATATCAAAATTTGTCCTCGAATAGGTAGATCACCCTCGTGACGTCTTGCGAAGACGCTCACATCTCTGCGTATAAATATAAACGGCGAAATGGGTTGTACATAATTCGTAATTAATAGAACCAATTATCTATTGTTTATCGGCGAACATATCGACTATTGTGCGTGATTAACACGTTCACTGCGATACGGGATATATCAGATCCCTTGTCATACCATTATTCTGCATCAACAATATTACATTCAGTACCTATTTACATAATCGCTCATTATTTTTGTTAAAATAAATGCTGTGTAACTTCCTTTAATATTAAATCAAAACCTGAATTAAAAAGAAATGAATGTTACGATGTAGTTAATATTTTAATCTCTTCTTTAATGTACAGAGTGTTACAAAAGTAATGTGCATAGTTAAAATAACCATAGTTTCTCTATATATCCTTGGGGTTTTTTTTCTGGAGTCTTTATAAGATTTCCATGACTAGAAAATTTATGAAATATCATTGATCTATGATTCCATGGATTTATGTGAAGTCTCCCCAAGTCTCTAAATTTCCAAGTTGCCAAATTTTCAACCCCCTAAATTTCCAAATTGTCAAATTCCCAAATTTCACAATTTCCAAATCTTTAAATTTCCAAGTCTCTAACTCTCTAGATCCTTGAGTTCCCGCATCCCCAATTTCTCATCCATCCAAATTCTCACATCCCCAATTTCTCACTTCCCTAAATTCCTAGGCTCCCAAATTCTCACATCTCCAATTTCTCACCCATCCAAATTTTCACATCCCCAATTTCTCACCCATCCAAATTCTCGCATCCCCAATTTCTCATTCCCCCAAATTCCAAAATTTCCAATTTCTCATTTCCCTCAATTCTCACATCCCCAATTTCTCACTTCCCCAAATTCCTAGGTTCCCAAATTCACACATCCCCAATTTCTCACCCATCCAAATTCTCACATCCCCAATTTCTCATTCCCCCAAATTCCAAAATTTCCAATTTCTCATTTCCCTCAATTCTCACATCCCCAAATTCCTAGGTTCCCAAATTCTCACATCCCCAATTTCTCACCCATCCAAATTCTCACATCCCCAATATCTCACTTCCCCAAATTCTCACATCCCCAATTTCTCATTCCCCAAATTCCAAAATTTCTAATTTCTCACCTCCCTAATTCTCACATCCCCAAATTCCTACGCCCCCAAGTTCTCACATCCCCAAATTTCCAAGTTGCCAAATTCTCACCCCCCTAAATTTCCAAATCATCAAACTCCCTAATCCCCAAATTCCCCAACCTCCAAATCTCCAAATCCCCAACTCCCTACCCCTCAAAATCTCCTCAGTATTCCACCTAAATTTGATTACACCCTTAAAGAATATTTCATATACACTAATTTTGCAACACCCTGTACCAAGAAAATTCGCGACATAATTCGCGAAACAAAACAACCGCAGTGAACGTGTTAACATACGAAACGCTTCCACCTGTCCCATGTGTAAATGTCACACACGTGTATTTAATACGTTTGTACATAACGATTCGTTTTCAAATAAATACTCAGCGCTTTGACTTTTATCCCAGTTGCGGTGATCCTCCGTTCCGAGCTCCATCCACGCCAGAACTTCCCAAACATCCTCTCTTCACCAAAAGAAATTCGAGGACTGTTTTAAAGCGGTCGCTGTTCTTTGTCATTAATTCCACTTCTGGTTCGAGAAGTCGCAAGAAGAAGTTCGCTGTCGCTGGCAATTCGAAAGGTAAGTTGTTTTTGAGCTTCGTTTAACGGAATTGACACTGCTGATTTCTTTTCGGTCCGCAGCTGACGAGTTGGCAGACGTTACCTGCAACTGTCAGCTTTGATGCGTTGTTATCGATACACGTGGCAGTTGAATATCGATATGCTTTAGAGGTTCTTGCAAGAAAGAGTTTCTTGAATTCGCTTTCTTGCCACACTGCGGATTTACATATTCAAATAGTTTGGTGTTTAGAAGGGTTCCCTCCGCATTCGTAATACCTTATGTTAATTATATTGCAGTTTCGAAGGAGATCTTTGTAGAGGGTGATCTTGGGGAGACATGAATTTGTTGAATTTTAATAGCTCAATCACATTACTTATGTATAATTTTAATTTCGTACTTCGTTTGTAATTTTTGGGACTGTTATGAATAAATACACTATATTATTCTATTAATTACTAATTTGTATAGCAATAGATTAGAAAATAGATTACAAAATTTATATAATCATCTCTTTCTTGAAACATGTATTTTTAACGACACTGAAAATTTGATTTACCTATAACAATATCATCATTGAATTTTTTGCAATTATTTTAAAAAAGTACCTCCACATAAAAATACCTAAAAGAAGCTCTTTCATATACAATACAAAAAATACAACAGTAGTATTTTATAAAAAAAGTATTTGCATGGCAGAGCGGTAAGATTAAAGAAAGATTGATAATCTCGATTTTTCGTCTTTAATAAATAGAACGTATTTAATCTGTGACGAAGTATAAAAGTATATTTCCCAATAAAGAGCAGGTAGTATTAACCGCAATACAGTAAAGAAGAAAAGAAGAAAAAAGGTCACAGGACGTTTCGTTTAAATCCTCCTCAGTATCGGATGATTTATTTTCGCCGGACTTTAATGGGGTTATAAGCCACGCGAACTTTATCCGGTCAATTTTTATTCGATCTCGAGTGTTTTAAGCGAAAATCAGCGATCTCGATCGGGTCAGCGGGAGACCGAAATAAAATTGGGGTCTCGATGAAAGGAAGATTGATTTAAATTAAAATCCGTTTGCACAAATAGAAATCAAGTAATCCGAAATCCGATTACACAAACGAAACAAATGCGGCCCAGTGAGGTACAAGTGCCGCTTAAGCTAACACTCGAATCGCCGTTGATATTGTACGATAATTGTCGAAATAAAATAAAAAAGCTATTCGTTCGCTGAATTCTATTTTCTATCGAAATTCGATTTAACGACGAATCTACATCTCGCAGTTTCGGTAATTGGAAATTTAGTAGGTCAGCCAATTTGTGAATTTAGGGATTTTATTATTTGGAGAATTTCCGAAGTTGGGGATTTTTGGAATTTAGGAATTTTTTACTTTGAGAGTTTGGAGGTTTAGGAGTTTGATAATTTCGGTATTTAGGGATTCTTGGGATCTAGGGATTCGTGGAATCTAGGGATTCTTGGGATCTAAGGATTCTTGGGATCTAGGGATTCTTGGGATTTAGGTATTCTTGGGATCTAGGGATTCTTGGGATCTAGGGATTCTTGGGATCTAGGGATTCGTGGGATCTAAGGATCGTTGGGATCTAGGGATCGTTGGGATCTAGGGATCGTTGGGATCTAGGGATCGTTGGGATCTAGGGATCGTTGGGATCTAGGGATCGTTGGGATCTTGGGATCGTTGGGATCTCGGGATTGTTGGGATCTAGGGATTGTTGGGATCTAGGGATTCGTGGGATCTAGGGATTCGTGGGATCTAGGAATTCGTGGGATCTAGGGATTCTTGGGACCTAGGGGTTCTTGGGATCTAGGGATTCGTGGGATCTAAGGATTCTTGGGATCTAGGGATTGTTGGGATCTCGGGATTCTTGGGATCTAGGGATTCTTGGGATCTAGGGATTCTTGGGATCTAGGGATTGTTGGGATCTAGGGATTCGTGGGATCTAGGGATTCGTGGGATCTAGGGATTCTTGGGATCTAGGGATTCTTGCGATCTAAGGATTCTTGGGATCTAGAAATTCTTGGATCTAGGGATTTAGGGATTTTGAAATTTTGGTATTTGGGACTTTTGGACCAGGGATTTTCAGATCTAGGGAAAAATCCCCTAGGATTTACGGATTTTTTATAACTAGGGATTTAGGAGTTGAGAAATTTAGTGATTCAAGAGTTTAAGATACAATAAATTCAAAAAAAGAATTTGGTGATTCGAAAATTCACACATTTGTCAGTTCACTGATTTTGAAACTCATCAGTTCATTTAAGAATTCCACAATTTAAGTATTTGAAAATTTGTAACTTTCCAAAACAATGATATTTCTATTTTAATATTTCCCATCCTACAGAACCTCAAAAGAATCCCAAAATTCTAAATCGATGAATCAAAAATTCCAACAAAGGTTATAGTCAAAGCACCAAAAAACAAAAAAAGAAAACAGTAAAAATTCGATAACCGGAAATCTATTAACCCAAAAATTTAGCAATTCAGTATCGACAATGCGAGCAGAAAGCTTTTCCGCGTTCAATTCACCTCGGAAACGAATCAGCCACATGAATCATCATTTTTTTTCCCCCCGGTTCGTGCTGACGTAACGCGAAACGGTTGATGGAAACGAAATCGGGCGACGATTTTCCAACACGCATCGCGTCACGTTCTCGATTGTCAAGGGTTGTTTCTACGCCGGTGTACAACACGAGCGTTGCGGCTACACCTTCGATCGGTTGTTATCGGCCGGCTATCGCGATGGATTTGCACGATGTGACCGAGTATCTGATAAAACCACCGGAGACAAAGGTGGTGCGAGGGTTTTAGCGAGAGGAGAACTATATCGCGTGTCCTTTCGTGACCCTGCTGTAAGGGAAAACCATCGGGCGAGATGCGATAGGGTTAGGGTCACGAGTGTGACGTTAATCCCGTGTGAAACACTCTCGTCTCTAGTGGCTCTCGAATTTTTTCTGGGATTACGTGTAACACCAGACGATCACCTTTAGCTTCGAGTTTGCTGCCGAGATTTTCCTTTCGATCTGCACGCTACCCGCTCAATTCCTTTTTATGGATTTACTTCAGAGAAACATTCTTTTTACGATCTCTGACTTTTAAATACTTATTTGTCCTTTTTTTGTTTATTCGACAAAATGCGAATTACAGAAGACACGGTATAATTTAGAAAATATAGGTCACTCTTTTTGCTTACACTAATTGAAATGTTTCTTAAATGACATCTTTTGTAAACTGATTTAGGGACAAGTCGTTCGAATTTGGGACAACTATTTTATAAACTGGTTTAGGGACAATTAAGGTGTCGTTTGAATTTAGGACACGTTTTCTAAACCGATGTAAGATGTCGGTTGAATTTAGAATGTCTTTGTAATCTGATTGTAAAATCAATTATCCTAATTAATTAAGACCTTTTCTGGGACATTTAGTCTGGGGTAATTTAAGGACAAGATGTCTTATTCAGAATAACCTTTTGATCTAGTTTTTATTATTATTATCGAGCAATTAGTGAAACCTTGTGAAGTATTTATATATTTATTCTGATTATGTAATTCATGAATTAAAGAATTAATTAATCTTCAATTATACTTTAGTGAATAATTAACATACGCAAATATGCATTTTAATATAACATGAATTATATATTGAGAGCTTTATCAGTAAGTCAGTCAATGAATGAACCTTACCAATAAATATAAAGGTTTTTAATAGTGAAAATCAATAAATAAAGCATTATCAATAATGAAAATAAATTTAACTTTTTAATATTTCTCATCATACCATTCAGCAGATTTCGTAGAATTTCAATTTTACAGACAAAATTGCATCTTCATTCTCCTTCCCCAAATATCTCTTTAAAAAGAGATCAATAAAAACGTAATTAATTTCACCGAGAAGCTCAAAATTTTCTTCTTATTTGATATCGAAGTACACGGATAGTTTGACTGGAAAAATGATTTTCTTCCACGTCGAAGTATATCGATTTATAGGTGCTTTAAATATTTCATTTCTGCTATTTCAGTGAACTATGATGATTGAAGTTCTACGGTTTATGGATATCAATGAAATGTCTTTCAGAATTTCACGTACGTTATAAAGTAAAAGTTTCTTTTTACGATCGGAAGTTTCTTCGGTGTATGTGTGTACGCGTCGTCTTGTTAATGAGTTTTATATCCTTTGAGTGAAATATTGATCAGTCTTCTGTTTGAGCGAGCGAAGCGTATTTATCGGGCAATTTTATGGGATTTATTGAATTAAGAACTTTGAGAATTTGGAGATTTAGGAAGATAAGGAGTTAGGGAGTTAGGAAATTAGGGAGTTAGGGAGTTAGGGAGTTAGGAAGTTAGGGAGTGAGGGAATTAGGTGATTGGGGAAATAGAAAGTTAGAGAGTTTAGGGATTTAGGGAGTTAAGGTGTTAGGGGGTTAGGGGGTTATGGGGTTAGGGGGCTAGGGGGTTAGGGAGTTAAGGAATTAGGGAGTTAGGGAATTAGGGTATTGGGGAAATAGGAAGTTAGAGAGTTTAGGGATTTAGGGAGTTAAGGTGTTAGGCGGTTAGGGGGTTAGGGAGTTAGGACGTTAGGGTGTTAGGGAATCAGGTGGTTAGGGAGTTAGGGGTTAAGGTGTTAGGCAGTTAATTAGTTAGAAAGTTAGGTAGTTAGGGAATTAGGAAGTTAGGTAGTTTTGTAATTAGGAAGTTAGATAGTTAGGTAGTTAGAAAGTTATTGAGTCAAGGAGTTAGAGATTTAAGCATCTAAGAATTTGACAATTTAGAGATTTAGGTATTTAAATATTTAAGTATTTGTGGACTTATGGATTTAGAAGTATAGAAATATTAGAATGTAAGAGTTTATGAAGTTAAGTATTTAGGAATTTAAGAATTCAGGTACTTCAGAGGCAAGGAACGTAGAAATATGTATGGAGAACATTGGGATACAGGTATGCATTTCGATATCAGTCTTCTGTTTGAGCAAGCGAAGTGTATTTAACAGACGATTTTACGTGTTATTTTAAAGGCCGTGTCAACGAGTCCGAGTATTCGATGCGAAGAAAGTCAGAGGGTTAAATGTGACGAGGGTTGGATATGGGTATAACACGTTAATCCTTCAGGACACGTTTCACGGTATCCTGCCTAATCCTTCTATCGAAAGGAATTAGCCTCCTAGAATATGTATTCCCTTCAGGATGAAATACTATGTCTAATTTTTTCCCCGGGACCGTCTCTGCATAATAATGCTGCAAGAAAATCTCACATGTGAAACGGTGAATAATTTTAATCACAGCGTTCGTTTATCTCGTTTGAAATATTTTAAACGTACATTTCAATCTCATTGTAATAGGATTATTATACGGGGCGGAGCAAACGAATGATCCGAATCATGCTACGGTTTTCGTCGGATATTCCAGGAATCTCAGTTTCACGTTCGGATTTTTATTTATTCGAACTACATACGCGAAATAATAATTTTATTTCGTTTGTAACGATATTGTAAAGTTTACAAATGTCAATGTATCAAGTGATACAATTTTATTAATTAATTAGTTAATGTATTAATCATTTGACTGCTACAAATTAATACACCTTCTAACAAATCAGTGAACGTATTTTAACAAATGTACAAAAATCATTATCACCCAGATAAAAAATTATGTAGACGATTTTGCAGATAAAAAATTATTTAGATGATTTATAGATAAAAGACTACATAGCTGAATATCAGATAAAAAATTACGTAGACGATTTTCCAAATAAAAAATTACGTAGATGATTTTCCTATTAAAAAATTATTTACATGATTTTTCAGATAAAAAATTATCCAGATGACTTTCCAGATAAAAAATTATCTAGATGATCATCCAGATAAAAAATTATCTAGATGAATTTCAGATAAAAAAATATCTAAATAATTTAGCTACAACCTCGTGAAGTTACGTTCAGCTAGTAATCGAACACCCTATATAAAACTTATTAAATGTATTAAATCAATATACATGTACTGATAAATGTATTATCAAGAATACGTACGAATTAAATAAACCGATGAGTATAAATTAATGAGCAGATGAAGAAATATAAATTAATGATATACCAATGAATCAGTAAAAGCGAATTAATAGCTACATCAAAAAATCAACAAGAATAAATTAATGAATCGATGAACATGAATTAAAACATATATTAATGAATCAATAAATATGAATTAAAAAATGTATTAATGAATCAATAAACAGGAATTACAAAATGTATTCATAAATCAATAAGGATGAGTGAATAAATATTAACAAGTCAACAAGCATGAATTAATAATTATATGAATGAATCAATGAATATGGATAAATATATCGAATCAATAAGTATTCATAAATTTCTGTGACAGTAAAAAACCTTCCATAAAGTCGATGTTAAATGAAACTACGTATCATTACACAAAATTACGAGTGCACTTTGATTCGTCAGTGTTTTAATAAATTTTTAGATACAGTCCGTTTAATTATTACCGTCGAATTCTACCTGCGGTATTGAGTTTCGTATATTGAATTTATAATTGACGTAATAGAATCATTGATAAATTCCTCCGGGCATAAATGATTATCCTGATTAACGTTAATCAATTTCGAATATTATTCTAACATTTCCCGTTAGTTATTTCCGCGAAATCGTTTCATCCCGCGTACACGCAAATGTTGTTCGCGGTCGGGTCCATCGATGTATCGAACGATACACATCGCGTTTCCACGGTATTTTTGTCGACACGTTGCGATAAAATCGTATCGGGAGACGCGTGAATTTCGTCGGATCGCTAATCGATCGTCACCTACGAAAACAAAAAAAAAACAGCTCACAAAAATGGAGCGAAGAAGAAACAGTAGTTTCCGAATATAGTGGAGTATCGAAAAATACGCGGACAGAAGCGTAAGCAGCGGCAACGCGAAACGGGCACGCGAACAGAAATATGGCTCTTTTCGTTAACGTTTGACCTCGCGTGGAATTCCACGCTAATTCAGCTCGCAACACGTGGAACGTATTTTACCTGATTACAAGGATCAAGATACGAGCCACGTAGACGATTCGTTGGAAACCGCTTTGCTCTTTATTCTACATAGTTTGTTGCGTTCATTTTTGTCGAACGTGGCCGACGCACGATATTTAATCGCGCTGTTTTATTTTACAGTCTTGCGGAAAATGTTGTACGTAATATTCAATGTTTATTACTTTATTTACTCGGATATAAGACATTTTATGGTTCAAGCTCTATAACAATGTCTCTACATTTTTATAGTTTAATATAGTATAAAATAATATAATACGTACAATAATGTAGGGCGTAATATATGTATGCAGAAATATTTTTATTAAATGTGTGTATACAGGGCGATTCACAACTAGTGTCTCACTGTATAGCATAACATAATATAATAAATATAAAAATGTATCATGATATAATATCATTTAATGTATGCAAAAATCTTTTTATTAAATATGTATGTACAGGAAGATTCACAACTAGTGTCTCACTGTATAGCATAACATAATATAATACATATAAAAATGTATCATGATTTAATATCATTTAATGTATGCAAAAATCTTTTTATTAAATATGTATGTACAGGACGATTCACAACTAGTGTCTCACTGTATAGCATAACATAATATAATACATATAAAAATGTATCATGATATAATATCATTTAATGTATGCAAACAAATTTTTATTAAACATGTATATACAGAGTGTTTCACAACTAGTGTCTCACACCCTGTATAATAATATAATAACGTAGTATAATACCATAATACTATAATGAGATGATTGAAGAGTAAAATAATAGGATGATTGAAAACAGTTTCGATATAAGAAATTTTATAGTTGAAGCTCCATTTAGTTACAAGAATGTGTATACATTTTTTGGTGTATATTTTTTAGTTACAACAATATTTACTAAAATAACAGTAACATAATATGATACATGTAAAAATGTATAATGATATATTACTTTATTATGTATACAAAAAAAATTTTATTAAAGATGTATATACAGGGCGTCTTAAAATTAGTGTCCCACAGCCTGTATAATAACATAACATACTATAATGAAATAATACTATATTCTCATAGTATTATATCCCATTTCAGGGGCCTGCACCAGTTGTGAGACACCCTGTATTGCACCCAATGTTGCAATATCAAATATACTAATAACCATATTACACTACAATAATTCTAGTATCATAATATTGCACCATAATACAATAATAATTTTAAAAACCATTTAAACCAAGAAAAGTGGAACTCCATAATTACATTTCTCTAACCCCCAGCGAAGCGTACAAAGTAGAGGAAGCCTCAAACGAAGCAGCAATATATCAAAAAGGTGATCAATTAATTTAAAAACGCCGTACTTTGAGATTGCACTATCGTCAATATCGAGGCAACGTCTGTGTCCCTTCGCGTGACAGTGATGGAGCCCCGTGGAATTTCATTGAGGACTGATTGAATATTATTTATCGTTCAGACGTCCGACTGTTCGTCCGATGATTAAGCCCCGTCCGGATAGCGACCCCGTCTTCCTGCCACGGAAAATCGATAATCGTGCATTCGTTTTTTGCCCGCGAGACATGTTCGATACGTGACCGTATGCTCGCCGCGTAGCAACAAATAATCAATCGCTTATGGCCCCGGTCGTCGCTTGAAATTCCGACACGCGCGTACACTCGTCGCAAAATATCGCCCGTCGTAACGGCCGATCTCGCTGTAACGCTGGAAAATTTCATTTCCACCCGTCGCCGGAAAGAGGGACCTCGACACGCTCGAATATATGGCTATAATATACAATCGACCGCGGGGAGGGTCAAACGGCCACCGAATTTAGCTAATCTCGTCGCTGTGTTCGAGATCGGGCATGCGAACGCGTGGACGACATCGCTGCCGCATTGCTTGGGATTCGTTTCCGATCAGGGGGACAATGTACAGAGTGTTGGGGTAATGTTCCTTTCGGAGATGTCGGTAGAGTTGGTTTCGTTCTGTGATATCGGTTTCGTTCTGTGGTGTCGGTTTCGTTCGGCAGTGTCGGTTCTACTAGTTTAGTTCTCGATCAGCATTGGTTTGAATCGATAGTGATGGCTTCGATCAGTACAAGTTTGATCAGTGGCGTCAGTTTTGGTCAATAATGTCGGTTTTAGCAGTGTCGGTTCAGTCTAGTTTAGTCTACTAGTTTAGTCTTCGATCAGTAGTATCGATTTGATTCAATAGTGTCGGCAGTATAAGTTTGTTCAATGGTGTCAGTTTTGGTCAGTATTGTCGGTTTCGGTAGTGTCGGTTCAGTCTACTAGTTCTGACTTCGGTCAGCAGTGTCGGTTCAATTCAATGGTATCGGTTTTATTTAGTAATATAGGTTTCATTGTACAGTGACGGTTTTGATCAATAGTATCAATTTTATTCAGTAGTGTTGCTTGTGATCTGTAGTGACGGTTCAATAGTATCGGTTCAGTCCATAATGTCGGTACAGTAAGTACTTTCACATCAATGTTATTTTATTTTTATTTGTCAAACCTTGCATTTACAAGGATTTAGCTAGGTTTATTTTACTCAAGAGTAAATTCTTATCATTTTGTCATTTTACAAATTCTCAAATTTCTAAATATCAAAAATCTTAATTTTTCACCTCCTTCAACCCCCAAATTACCAAATGTCGAAAGACTTAATTTTTCTTCTCTCTTAATCCTCAAGTTCTCAAATGTCAAAAACCTTAATTTTCCACCTCCTTCAACCCGCAAATTCTCCAATGTCAAAATCCCTAATTTTCCACGTTCTTCAACCCCTAAATTCTCCAATGTGGAAATCCCTAATTTTCCACCGCCTTCAACCCCCAAATTTCCGAATGTCGAAACCCTCAATTTTCCACTTCCTCAAATCTTAAAATTCTCAAATGTCCAAAATTTAGATTTTCCACCGCCTTCAACCCCCAAAATTACCAAATGTCGAAAACCTTAATTTTCCACCTGTTTCAATCCTCAAATTCCCAAATGTCGAAATCCTTAATTTTCCACCTTATTCAACCCCCAAATTCTCCAATGTCAAAATTCTTAATTTCCCTCCTCCTTCAACCCTCAAATTTTCCCATCTCAAAATTCTTAATTTCCCTCCTCTTTCAACCCTCAAATTTTCCCATCTCAAAAAGCCGAATTTTCCACCTTTTTCAACCCCCGAATTCTCCCATCTTCAAAACCTTAATTTTCCAACTCCTTCAGTCTTCAATTTCTCCCATCTCCAAAACCTTAATTTTCCACTTCCTTCAACCCCCAAATTCTCCCATCTAAGAAACCTTACTTTCCCTCCTCCTTCAACCCCCAAATTCTCCCATCTCCAAAACCTTAATTTTCCACGTCCTTCAACCGTCAAATTCCATTCCCAAAAACCTTAATTTTTCCGCATCCCCAAATTCCCAAATTCCCCAATACCAAAAACCTGAACTCTCCTCTAAAACCTCTTAAACTCTCAAATCCCAAAACACCCAAATTCCAAAAATCGAAAAATCCCCAAATTTCCAAGGTATTACACCCGCCACACCTGTTTCGTTCAGCATCGTTCCGCGGCTGAAATACATTTTTCCTTTTTCCCACAACAAAAATTCGTTCGCTACTACGGAATTTAAGCGGATTAACAGATTCGCGGTCGCTAAAGTAGTACGTTTCATCGCGTTGGTTTCGTTTGTTCGCGCAGCTTCTCGCGCCAACTTGCAGGATGACAAGTTTTACTTTTCTTCGAGGTAGGAATACGCTTGCTACAATGAAATTTAAGCGAATTAACAGATTCGCGGTTGCTGACGTAGATTGGTGGCGTCGGTTTTGCTCCATCTTGTTGGTTCTTGCCAGGTCACGTCGGTTTTCGTGCAACCCTTGGGATGACGAGTTTTACCTTTCTTAGGGAAGAAATGTACCTGTTATTGCGAAACTTAAACGAATTAACAGATTCTCTGTCGCTTACGTAGTATTATCTTGTTTCATCTTCCGCGTTTATTTATTTAGCTTATTTCATCGTTTCGCAAATAACGGAGTAGTAAAGCATACATATTTCAACGGTACTCATAATTCATACGCTTATTTATTTACTAGTTCCTTTATACCAAAAAGTGTGTAAATAAATAAATTTGTACAGAATTAATTTTGGGTTGCGTTTAGAATCACACTGAGTGCAACGTAATTTTTCAGTAGAGAGTATTTTTAGTTTATACATAATTAGCAATTTTAATTAATAAATTTTAACATACACTTTTTAACGACCATTTTTTTAAAATGCTGTTAAAGGTTTTACGTTCTTTACTGATGATATTGAAGTTCAACCACCTTGATTAAATATTAATTTTGCGCCATCGACCACTTTATTGACTGCCAATGAAAAGTAGCTCCCCCGAAATGTCTGGTACTTATAAATTACGCGTAGAAACTCGACGGACGTAAATTCGCGTATCCCTTCGGCGTAATTTTCTCTTCAGCGAATATACGAGGCGTGTTTCGACGGGAACCGGTAGATCCCTAACTGCATTAATCCTTTTAATATGGAAGTAACAACGCCCGGTTCTGCCGCTTACACCTGGTGCTTTGTACAACGCGGAGAACAGCTAGAACGACGAAACGAAAGCAAAGGGAAGGAATTATTTATTACGCGTGGTTGCTGTTTCGTTTAGTGTAATCCGAGTTAATGCTCGAAAGAAAAGGAAAAAGATGTCGGAATAATTCAAATCTGACGTTTAACAACGAATCGTCCTGCAATGTTGTTTGTTAAACCTCATTTTTTTTTTTTTTTTAAGAAAAATATTCTACAATCTGCACATACATTCACTGCAAGAATATTGAGGAATTTTTTGATGTAAATATATTTGACAAGTTCGGTCTCGGAGTAACAGCTGACCAGTTTCTCATCCTTTTGAAATATGTAATATTACACAGTTAGGTCTGAACGTGTACTTCACCGTTTTTATAAGTAACCTCGTTCATGCGGGTTACTTACACAACTTGCTATCTTTATAAAAAAAAATCTTTATGAAAATTTATATATACCTTCATAAATAAATTTTTCTAAAAATGTAAATACAGAAATAAAAATAAAAAAAAAATATGAAGTTACGCGTCAAGTATAAAATTACGGTCGTGCGATATAATTATAAGTGATAATGGTTTGATAGATGTATTTTAAAAATAAAAAGAAGGATAGATAGGTGAGAGAGTAAAATATCGATCGGGCAGATAAAAGGCGCGCAATCTAAATAATAATCGAGAGGCCGTTTAATGGCTGGACTGTTTTTCGTCAAACAGAAGAAACTAATCAATCAATAGTCAATTTACGGATAGACCGGGTGCACTCACGTGATTAACCAGCTGGCTATTGTTACGTTTCCGTGGCACGAGCAAATTGTTTATACACGTTCCCAAGTTAATGGACGGCGCGGCGTGGCGCGTCGGCAACGAGACGCGATACTTTTATTTCAAAATAAATCTAACTGATTGTTCGCCGGCTTCGAAGGGAAATGGAAATTTTCACGGTGAAAAAGAGAACGTTAATCCGTGTGATTTTTGTGTGTGCGATTGACAAGCGTAGAAATGTATCAAGCATGAAAGCTGCTGTTATGAATTTAATCGCGTATAAAGGGAATTTTAGAATATAATGGTGTATCACCGTTTCTGACACGGTATGCTTTATTGAACAGAAATATAAGAGAAGAAAACAGAATGTCGGGAGATTACTGTACGGGATGAAATTGAAATCAGATTTTAAAGTTATCGGTGCAAAATTTTTCAATTTACAGATTTGTGAAATGTATGGGATCATCTTTTGTGTTCATTCTACTTGTCTGACTTTCTATCAAAATTTCATGTTTTACAATTTTCAATTTTCATTCCACTTGTCTGAGCACTTATGCTAATTCCACTTGTCTGACCACCTTTACCAATTCTACTTGTCTGACTACTCAAACCACTTTCACTTGTCTGATCTTCCTGAGCAATTTTACTTGTCTGACAACTTTTGGTCTACTATACTAATTCCACTTGTCTGACCACTCGTAACAAATCCACTTGTCTGACCACCTTTACCAATTCTACTTGTCTTACTACCCATACCACTCTCACTTGTCTTACCTTCTATACTAGTGTCACTTGTCTGACCACACATACCACTTCAACTTTTCCAACTTCCTATACTAGTTTCACTTGTCTGGCTACACACATCACTTCCACTTGTCTGACCTTCTATACTCTTTTCACTTGTCTGGCTACATATACCACTTCCACTTGTCTGACCATCCATATCAATTCCACTTGTCTGACTACACATACCACTTCCACTTGTCTGACCTTCTAGAGTAGTTTCACTTGTCTTACCTTCTAGACTAGTTTCACTTGTCTGACTACACTTACCACTGCCACTTGTCTTACCAACCCATATGTATTCTACTTATCTGATCTTCTATACTAGTTTCACCTGTGTGACTACACATACCACCCCCACTTGTCTGACCAGCCATATCAATTCTACTTGTCTGATCCTCTATACTAATTTCACTTGTCCGACTATATATACCACATCCACTTGTCTGTCCACCTTTTATCAATTGCACTTGTCTTACCTTGTATACTAAATCTACTTATCTGTCCTTCTCTACTAATTCTACTTGTCTGACCTACTGTACTAATTCTACTTGTCTGTCCTGCTCTACTAAATCTACTTGTCTGTCCTGCTTTATTAATTCTACATGTCTGATCTACTATACTAACTCTACTTATCTCACCTACTAATTCTACTTGTCTCAACACTCAAGTCAACTCTACCTGTCTGATAAATTTGAATCTCTAGACACCTAGGTACCATATAATTTAAAAATATAAATGTCTTTCATCCTCCATTGCACCGAAATACAGTCATATTACCCAACAATGAAATTCTCCGCCGGACATTTCAGTAGATTCGTCGTGAACGACACTCGAGCGAATTAGCGTATTCGAGCCAGTAAGTGTACCCTTCAGTCATACAATTAATGAATTCCTGGGATATTTCTTCCGCGAGCACACAGCAATATCGCGCCCGACCACAGATGGAATTCGTGTTTGTCCTAAAACGCAGAGTTCCAATTACCGAAACCGTTATTAGGCCATAGATACCTCGATTCCTAGTGTCGAGTTAATCTTGTCGCAGTCGTAACACGAAAATAACGTATTCACGAAAGGAATTCTGATGAAAAGACAGTGAAAATTGAATTTAGCATGGCGGTAGCCCGGGATCGTCGTTACGTGTAATGCTGTTTCAGCTGCGGCAGGTTGTTGCTCGAGGGTCCGGCGTTTATGTAACGTTGCCGGTTTGTCGGTGTCCGGTGACACACATGTATACATGTTCACTGCAGTTTTCTTTGTATTCGTTGACTTACACGAGCTGGAGCTTTTTGACCTTTCACGCTCGAATAATTGACTCTCGCTGAAGTATTGCGTTACACGGGGTGACTCGTAACGAGTAACTTTCGAAAAGAGGTGGACAAGAATGGCAAGTTAAAAGGCAGCTTATTCTTGTTTCGGGTGGCCTCACGTTCTATGGTCGAGAGAATTTGTGGGAAAAATGTTGGCGGCAATTTTGATATTAGCTGTGTAGGTTTTGGAAGTTGATGATAAGGAACGTGGGAGAACTTGAAAATTTGAGGAGAATTGTGGATTGTGGACTTTTATTGAGACTGCAGAAGGAGATTAGACGATTGCGTTTAGTAGAACAGGTCAGATAAGTAAAATTAGTATAGGAGGTCAGGCAAGTGCAATTGGTATAGGTGGACAGATAAATGGAAGTGGTATACGTAGTCAGACAAGTGAAATTGATATAGCAGGTCGGATACGTACATTTGGTATATGTGGTCAGACAAGTGGAAGAGGTATGTGTAGTCAGACAAGTGAAATTGATATAGCAAGTCAAATAAGTAAATATGGTATATGTGGTCAGACAAGTGGAAGAGGTATACGTAGTCAGGCAAGTGAAATTGATATAGCAGATAAGATAAGTGCATATGGTATATGTGGTCAGACAAGTAGAAAAGGTATGTGTAGTCAGACAAGTGAAATTGGTATATAAGCCAGACAAGTGGTATTGGTATTGTGGCCAGACAAGTGAAATTAGTGTAGTAGATCAGGCAAGTAGAATTAATATGGCTGGTCAGACAAGTGGAATTGGTACGTGCAGTCAGACAAGTGAAATTAGTATGTAAGGTCAGACAAGTGGTATTCTAAATTTACTACATTCTTAAATCTTCAAATTTCTAAAACCAAATTCCTGAACACCAAAATTTCTAAATTTGAAAAATTTCTACAGATGGAAATTCCTAATTTATCCACAAATCTTCATATTCAAAAATACCCAAATATAGAAACCACAAAATATCCCTTGACCCAATTAATAAATGCAGGACCATTCTCCAAACAAAAGTCCCAGTTACAACGTGCATCCGCATTTACCTAACACTCGCCCCAAATCACGCACTTGGTTAAAAAACTTTTCAATTATCACGGAACGTAATTTGATCCGTGTCTCTTTACAGATTAAAGTGGGTCACCGTGTTAATTTCGGGGCACGTGAACCGCAAAGTCGAAAACGCAACGGTACGTGAACGAACACGAGGATAAGCATCGATTCTATCTGTTTCGAGTAAATACAGGCTAGTTAAATAAGCAAATAGGCTAGGTCGCGAAAGCGGACAAAATGGTCGTCGCATAAGTTCCGTATTCGAGATACGATTCGAAAAGTATGACGCGATGAAAATGAATTTTTTCCCCGTTATGCGACGTGGATTCTCGTCGAACTCGACGAATTCCTGGCAAATGTTTGGTTTAGACCGTCACCAGTGTGTTTTTCATTTCTCGGTGGTTCTGCGTAAAATCAGCTTCGATATAAAGCTTGCGAGCGTACAGATTCCTTCGATATTGAACTGTATGGAATTTTTTGGACTGCTTCGCGGAAAACGGGAAATATGAAATAGTGTGCTGACTAAATTCGCTAACTGTTTATTTAGAAATACTTGCACCGTAAAGCATATGACAGATAAAAAGTATTTAGAGGGACAGAACATATCTCATTTAATATTTCTTATATTTAACTACTAAAGTGGTCCACTGATTTCTTAAAAAATTTCTTAAAAAATATTAAAATAAAAAAGAAATTAAAAAGACAATATTTATGATACACAGATTTATTATAGATAAGTATTCAGAATGTTAGAAAGAACAAATTAAACAAAGTAATTTTGTTACAAATAATAATGAAGGAATGATTGAGAAAAAAATACCTTGTCTTTCATACGATTTTACTCGTTCCTCATCATCGTCAACGCGAACAATTAATTTAATTAAGTTACATGAAAACTCGTTCCGAAGTTAGCCTCCGTGTCAACCGGTAGAACTGAACTATTACTTAAATTAAACTACGCCAGTTGTTCAAACTATGCTATTAGTTAGATTAAGATTGGACACATCCCCTCAACGTTTAATTTCTTCCAACTTACGCTATCCTGCTTTTTCGGGAGAACCGTTCTAGTTAGTCTTGAAAAATTACACCGAGCCACCCCCAACTGTTTATATTTATACCGTCTCGAACAAACGAAGTTAATCCCTTCATCCTCGAATTAATATGCAGCTGAATCTGACGAGATATTTAGGAATAATTACCAGATTTCGGATGTTTCAGCGCTTAAGAAATGTTTAAGGGATGGGGGTCAGTTTTGGGGAATTAGGAAATTTCGGGAATTTTGAGGAATTTAGAGAATTTGGGTAATTTGGGCAATTTGGGGATTTGGAGAATTTAGGGAATTAAGGGGAATTTTGGAATTTTGCAAATTTGGAAATTTTGGAATTTGGAAATTTTGGAATTTGGAAATTTTGGAATTTGGAAATTTTGGAATTTGGAAATTTGGAAATTTGGAAATTTGGAAATTTTGGAATTTGGAAATTTTGGAATTTGGAAATCTTGGAATTTGGAAATCTTGGAATTTGGAAATCTTGGAATTTGGAAATTTTGGAATTTGGAAATTTTGGAATTTGGAAATTTTGGAATTTGGAAATTTTGGAATTTGGAAGTTTTGGAATTTGGAAGTTTTGGAATTTGGAAATTTTGGAATTTGGAAGTTTCGAAATTTGGAAATTTTGGAATTTGGAAGTTTTGGAATTTGGAAATTTTGCGATTTGGAAATTTTGGAATTTGGAAATTTTGGAATTTGGAAATTTGAAAATTTGGAAATTTGGAAATTTGGAGCTTTGGAAATTCGGGGAATTTTGGAATTTGGAAATTTGGAAATTTGGAAATTTGGAGCTTTGGAAATTCGGAGAATTTTGGAATTTGGAAATTTGGAATTTTGTGGAATTTGGGAAATTTAATCAAAGTTCGTCAGTTTCATTAACCACCCGATTGTCCGATCGTCCCAATCAGTACACTGTTCATTTAACCCCACATGATTCGCTATCTGTCCGTTGCTCATTAAATACCTATCGTTTCCTTCGACGTCTACCTGCACTACTTACTCAAACTTCAGTATGCTACTACACGCCGTCTGACAACGCACTGGTCCATGCTACTAAATGTACAGGAGAACCGTCTCTAACTTCCGGCATCCACCATACGTTTGACTAATCGACTTCCCATCCTACTTCAACCGATGTCCGACCATATATTGATTCATACTACTTCCGCCGAGAATATTGACGTACGCTATTGCTGCAAGAAATCTCACTTTCTATAGTTACACTGCATTTTTTTGCAATTAAATTTTAATATTTATTACAATTTTTAGTGCTTCGCAATTATTTTATTATTTTACAGTGAAAATGATTGCTGCAAAAATGATGTTTGTCGGGTTATTATAAAAATTGGGAACATGAATACTTAATATGTTATAACGAGAGTAATGTCATATGTGACATATGTTAATTTATTAATATGTATTAGTGTCTCACATTGAGAACCTTGAAATATTCCTTTCATTCGCTTTTTCTATAACATAATTAATTTAACTGAATTTCACATATGACATATCACATATGTCACACATGATACTAGAAAAAGGGTACTTTCAACTTCATCGTTTAATCTGTTACTTTATACGATTACCACAATATTGAAAACCTATTAAAAAATCCTTTCATTAGCTTCCATAAATAATTAATTCAGTTAAATTTACTTTCAATGGCATATAACCATGGTGGTCAATCACGTATGAACACACACTAGTACAGTGAAAATTAACAAATGTGATGAAACTTTTACAAGTATTTAATTTTACAGTTTCTTAAATTTATAATCGTGCCTCTCACACAATTAGTGCTTGTTTTATTCCCTTTTTCCTTCCAAATTTCGTTTATTAATGTAAATTGCACGTCGACGTAATAAATGATTAACTGTTCACGACCAATTTGTACATTAGACACAACGCACGTGTAATTATCATGAATTACTTTCTTGTACATTCTCCTTAATGGCGAAATTGCTGTTGATTGTCAAAACGGGTATTTTTGCTGGGACAATACAATTAGCGAGAAATCAACTCTCGGTCGGCGTTGCGGTGTTTCGATGTTACGGTAAAGTGATTACAATGCTACTCCCTCTCTTTCAACACTTTGCAGCTGCACACCGCAGCTCTCTGCTCCGGGTAATACACAGCTAAGTGTGTACTTACACGAGGCTATTAAATTCCTGAGTGCACAACGGCCACGGTGCCTTAATTTTAAACTTGCCCGCCACTTGTCGCTGTCTGAGACTTTAAATTCTGCATGACTCCGTAACTGCGCAATGTAACGGCCAGCGACGTGTACAAATCACCTGTTTTTCATGGAGATGGTCGAGTACGGGTCTCTTAGATACTTCGAGGTTTCAAATTAAACCGATGTATTCCCATAAGAAGGTGCACGTCCACTGAAGATTGTTATTTCAAACGTGTTCGAAATTCTTGCGTCGATTGAAGGAGGAGGTTATTTGAAATTAAGAGGGAAGAATTTTTGAAAGCTTCAGCAGAAAGAAGCGCTTGAAAAATTGAAAGGATGAAATTATTTGAAGGATGAAAGATGAAGAAGTTTTTGAAAAATATAGAAGGAAGAAATATTTGAAAAATTAAAAAGAAGGAGGTATTTGAAAGCATCAGCAAAAAGAAGTATTTGAAAAATTAAAAACAAAGAATTATTTTAAAGATTAAAAATAAAGAAGTACTTGAAAAATATAGAAGGAAGAAATATTTGAAAAATTAAAAAGAAGGAAGTATTTGAAAGCATCACCAAAAATATATATGTGAAAAATTAAGAACAAAGAATTATTTGAAAGACTACAAAGAAAGAAGTATTTCAATAATATATAAGAAAGAATTATTTGAAAAATTCAGAATAAAAGTATTTGAAAAATGAATAAGTGCAATATGAAATAGTTGAGAGATATTCTCAAACATTTCTAGTAAATGAAAAATAGTTTGAAGTATATAAAAGTCAATAGGCGAAGAAATTCAACCACCTACATCTGCGTGGGTTTTCGGAAATACAGAACCGGCGAGCAAACGATTAAAGAGCCGTTTAATTAAATCTGGACAAACGTAGTTCGTGACGATCAAAGAATTTCTGTATTAATAAACTGCGTCTCACCTTTATACATTTAACTTGTAGAACAGCTAGTTTATTTTGCTGGTCTTTGGCTTTTACTTAAATTTCAACTTCACCGGTTTCTCTGTTTACCCATTTCCGGCAGCACGTCGCAGACGTTTCGCCGGCCATTTCAGGGAACATTCCGAGGTTCTATGCACCTTGAATGATTAAAGGAGCAATAGTTAGGTGTTCAAGTGTCGTTATTTGGGAAGAAGTTTGAAACTCTTGAATTTCGGAATTTGGGAATTTGGGGAATTTGGGGAATTTAGGGAATTTAGGGGGTTTTAAAAATTTGGGAAATTTGGGGAATTTGGGGAATTTTGAGAATTTGGGGATTCAGGGAATTTGAAAAATTTGGGGAATTTGAGAATTCTGGGAATTTTGGGAATTTTGAGAAATTGGGGATTTGAGGACTTGGAGAATTTGAGGAATTTTGGAATTCGGAAATTTTGGAATTCGGAAATTTTGGAATTCGGAAATTTTGGAATTTGGAAATTTTGGAATTTGGAAATTTAGGAATTCGGAAATTTTGGAATTTGAAAGTTTTAGAATTTGGAAATTTTTGAATTTGGAATTTTGGAATTTGGAAATTTTGGAATTCGGAAATTTCGGAATTTGGAAATTTTGGAATTTGGAAATTTTGGAATTTGGAAATTTTGGAATTTGGAAATCTTGGAATTTGGAAATTTAGGAATTTGGAAATTTTGGAATTTGGAAGTTTTGGAATTTGGAAATTTTGGAATTTGGAATTTTGGAATTTGGAAATTTTGGAATTGGGAAATTTTGGAATTTGGAAATTTTGGAATTCGGAAATTTTGGAATTTGGAAATTTCGGAATTTGAAAATTTTGGAATTTGGAAATTTTGGAATTTGGAAATTTTGGAATTTGGAAGTTTTGGAATTTGGTAATTTCGGAATTTGGAAATTTCGGAATTTGGAAATTTTGGAATTTGAAGATTTTGGAATTTGGAAATTTTGGAATTCGGAAATTTTGGAATTTGGAAGTTTTGGAATTTGGAAATTTTGGAATTTGAAAATTTTGGAATTTGGAATTTGGAAGTTTAGTAATTTGGAAATTTGGAACTTTGGAAATTCGGGAAATTTTGGAATTCTGGAATTCTTGAATTCTTGAATTCTCGAACTCCGAAACTTACGAAATTTAGAATTCCCATGATTTTGAAATTCTGGAACTATACTGCACAAGAAATTCAATATTTCGGATCTATAACCTTTTATTATTCTCGAGTTTCCACATTCTAGAAATTCAAAATTTCCTAATTTACCTTCTTTAAAACCTTGATATTATACTTCTACCTTTCCCCACCTTAATTCTACAATTTCAAACCCTTCAAATTCAAACCCTCTTAATTCTACATTTCAAATCCTCCATAAGAAGTCGTATATTTTTACCAACAAATTATTTAATCATAATTCCATGCACTAAATATAACCAGCCCACTATACAGCATAGGAGGGTCGTGACGAATTGTCGGCAACATGGTGCATTAGAATTCCGTGACATGGCCACGGTGTAACGCAACACGACGCCCGGCATCCCATGAATTTTATCAGGACGACAACGTTTTGTAACGATATCCCGACGGCAGGGGAAATATCGCACGGGCGGCGTCGCCTTGACACGAGTCAGGTAAATTCGTCATTGATCTCGAGCACGTTGCCGGTTAAGGTTTTCCGATCGCGTCTCGGGGGTGTTGGCGTGAAACGCACCGCAAGACGTTTTACACCCTCGAACCAGGGAGACCTCTCTTTTTGCACCCTTCTTCCTGCGGAACATTTAAAGACAGCATCGGTGCACGTACGCCAAAAACGAAAATTATGACCGAGTCCTGTGACAGGCGGAAGGAAATGGAATTTTCGCACCTGCAACCCATACCAGCGGCGACGGCGAAGGGACGCTAATGCCATAGTCTCGTTTCTCACCCTCCACTCGAAGGAAAAAACGTTCAGTCACGTTCTCTTGAACATCGATCGACCTGCGGTCACGAGGCATCGAAACCACCACTCGCTAACCATTTCCTTACGTTTGACCAACCCTCCACAGGGATGAAAACTCGCTACGATAATTTATAAGGTGGGACGAGCTCTTGTAGGCTGGAAGATGCTTTTCTTTGTGGCTCGAATGATACACTCGGACTCTGGGGACTTGGGGACATTCTTTCGATTCTAAGGTCGATTCTATAACTTTGTAGGTTCATCGCTTTTCAAGATTTTGATATCTGCAATTTATAAAATTTACATTTCTCAGATTTGTTGGGACCTAAAATATTTTTGGTTCCTCAAATTTTCGAAATTTTTTTAATCTTTCAAATTTCTCTAATTTCTCAAAATTTTCAAATTTTTCAATTTTTCAATTTTTCAATTTTTCAATTTTTCAATTTTTCAATTTTTCAATTTTTCAATTTCTCAATTTTTCAATTTTCTCATATTTGTCACATTTCATATATCTTTCAAACTTCCTAAATGTTTTCGACGTCTCAAATTTCCCAAATTTCTTAAATTTCAAAATTTTCTGAAATTTCTCAGATTTCTTATGTTTCCCATATTTAATCTATTTATCACACATATCAAATTTTTCCTGATTTTCCATTTTCTCAAATTTCCCAAATTTCTTGAATCTTATTGACTTTTCAAATTTCTTACATTTTTCCACTTTTATAAATTTCTCAAATATTTTACATTTTTTCAACTTCTCAAAATTCTTCAATTTCTTGAATTCCATACATTTCTTCAATTCTTCAAATTACACAAATTGCTTGATTTTTTAAATTTCATAAATTGCTTAATTTTTCAAATTTCATAAATTTCTTCCATTGTGTAAATTTCATAAATTTCTTCAATTTTTCAAATTTCATTAATCTCTTCAATTTTGTAAATTTCATAAATTGCTTAATTTTTCAAATTTCATAAATTTCTTCCATTTTGTAAATTTCATAAATTTCTTCAATTTTGTAAATTTCATAAATTTCTTCAATTTTTGAATTTTCATTAATCTCTTCAATTTTGTAAATTTCATAAATTGCTTAATTTTTTAAATTTCATAAACTGCTTAATTTTTTAAATTTCATAAATTTCTTCAATTTTGTAAATTTCATAAATTTCTTCAATTTTTCAAATTTCATTAATCTCTGCAATTTTGTAAATTTCACAAATTGCTTAATTTTTTAAATTTCATAAATGTCTTCAATTATGTTTCCTCACCACCAAATTCCCTCAACCAAACATCCGAAAATCGATAAGAAATCGCACAGCACTATTCGCAGTTAATCCATGTTTATATTAAGCCATACCGTTCCTTATATAGCCGTAGAAAAGCTCCGTCTGAAATATACTGAACAGCACGGTTTCTGCGACTGGTGACAACCTGGATATTACTTTCTCAGATCTCCTCCGCATATTTCCTGCTCGGTCTGGCCGCCAAAGAAGGCGTTTCACGGTGAAAAGAAAAAAGTAACGTTCGGGTGAGAACTTTGTGCCTCCTTCCTCTCTCTCTCACAGCCCATTTCCCACCCCTTCTTTTCTTCCAGCAGCGCGTTCGTTTTCGTTCCTTTTGTTCCGTTTCGTCTCGTGACGGGCCACTTTTGCGATTAAAGTTTAACTTGCTGGTCGGTCCTCTCCCCTGACCGACAGCTTCTTTAAGCAAGCTCTAGAATGGAGTACTTGAAATAATTTCCCTGGAGGTTGGACGTGTATAAACGAATACCGGCGACCATTATTGTGGCAAATACCCCACACTCCGTGGCAAATGTTGCGTTAAAAATGTGGTGAAATTTAAATTGCGCCATTAACTGGATCGATTATTTTGCGGTGGGTTGTTCTTTGAATATGTGGGTGTCTGAGGAATGTGGACATTTCAGGATTTAGGAAAGTTTCAATCAACGTATCTGGGTGTTTAGGTATTCTGGTGCTTGGGTATAAAGGTATGTGGACATTTAGGGGTTTGCAGATGTAGAGATCTACATATGTGGACATCTAGGTGTCTACAGATGTAGAGATCTTCATATGTGAAGACCTAGGTATTTAGGTATCTACGTATGGAGTTATGTAGCTATCTGGGTATGTGGACATGTAGGTGTCTACATATGTGGAGATCTACATATGTGGAGATCTAGGTATTTAGGTATCTATGTATGTAGTTATCTAGGTATCTATGTGTGTGGATATCTATATATCTACAGATGTAGAGATCTACATATGTGGAGATCTAGGTATTTAGGTATCTACGTATGGAGTTATGTAGCTATCTAGGTATGTGGACATGTAGGTGTCTACAGATGTAGAGATCTACATATGTGGAGATCTAGGTATTTAGGTATCTATGTATGTAGTTATCTAGGTATCTATGTGTGTGGATATCTGTATATCTACAGATGTAGAGATCTACATATGTGGAGATCTAGGTGTTTAGGTATCTACGTATGGAGTTATGTAGCTATCTAGGTATGTGGACATGTAGGTGTCTACAGATATAGAGATCTACATATGTGAAGACCTAGGTATTTAGGTATCTAGACATGTACTTATCTACCAACCTAGAGATTCAGATATCTACCGATCTAAACATCTAGGTACCTGCCAGTCTACATATCTATGAATCTAAAAACCAACATCTCCACATATATAGACATCCAAGAATCCAAAAACCTATGTATCAAATGATTCTTATTTATATAAATTACAAAGTATTTCAAATTAATGCCAACCCCACCCAAGATTAATTAACTATAATACACTTCACCGTAATTGAACTTAGTAACTTCGGCCAAGTTTCAACAAGTTCACGAGACTTGCGTTAACTTCAATCGAAGCTCGCAGACGAAAGAATTGATTTCCCGACTTCATTCGTGCGATTGATTTTCAAGTTGATAACATACGTTTTCTTGTTAGTCGAAATGATTGCTATCCACCTTTCTATTTCTCCTTCTGCCAGAATCGATAATACGAAATTTCGTAACGTACAAAGAGATTATTAGTTCGTGAATTATGAATTTACAGTTTGCTTTAATCAATATCTAATTTCGCGCTGTTATATTTTGAGAAATTCGAACAATTTACAGAATATCGCGAACGGAATATTGCGCTGGATGCTAGGAAACATTCGACGGCGAGTTTACGCTCTTTTTCCACTTGCGTCAATTTCATTCCGCGAGCTAATGAAATTTCACGAAGTTCGCGCTGCATTTAGCTGAAACCTGGTTATTATACGTTATTATACGGTTTAAACGATCGAACGCTTTTCTGCCAATTTTAATTCGTCTCTTGTAATAATGGTAAATTGAAACGAGCTTCTACGCAAATAATGTTACAAATTTATACACGAAATTGTTAACAACAATTTTAGTTATGTGATAGATCTGCGTACAACAGGAACAATGATGTTAATTATGATACGGGGTGCAGATATGTAATTACTTCTGTAAAACTATGTTTCGAATTTGAGAAGATACATCGTGAATGTTCGTATACGTTCGTGGATGTTCGTGTATATTCGTATATGGGTATGTATACTCGTGTATTTGGGTTCCGGTGTGTGGATAATGGTCGCAGCGTAACTATAAACATGCATCTCAATTTCCTTTATTGCCTCGCGTTATATTACCACGCGTTGCATTACTACGCGTTACTGACACCATACATTGTGTTACGACATGTTATACTCCTCACATTAATAATGCCACGCGTTGTTTTGCCACGCGTTATATCGCCACGCATTATATTGCCACAAATTATATCGCCACGCGTTAGTAATACCACGTGTTACCAACACTACGCGTTGTATCGCGACATGTTACATTCCTCGCACTAATAATACCACGCGTTGTTTTACCACGCGTTATATTGCCACGCGTTATATCACCACGCGTTAGTAATACCACGTGTTACCAACACTACGCGTTATATCGCGACATGTTACATTCCTCGCACTAATAATACCACGCGTTGTTTAGCCACGCGTTATATTGCCACGCGTTATATCACCACGCGTTATATTGCCACGCGTTATATCACCACGCGTTACTAATACCACGTGTTACCAACACTACGCGTTATATCGCGACATATTACATACCTCGCACTAATAATACCACGTGTTATATCACCGCGCGTTATATCGCCACGTGTTGTATCACTACGCGTTAATAATACCACGTGTTACTAACACTACGCGGTTGTATCACGACATGTTACATACATCGCACTAATAATACCACGCGTTATATTACCACGCATTGTATGACCAATCGTTATATCGCCAAGCGTAATACTACGCATTGATAATATCGCACGATAGTAACGCGTATTATATTGTATCGCCACATATCAATAATACCACAAATGGTATCTCAACACGTTACATCACCACGCGTTATATCACCACCTATTATGACATCAGTTGTACTGCAGCTCACAGTCTCTTCCTCGCATCGTACCGCCATTCCTCATACACTCTCGCACTATATCACCGCGCATTGAACCCACACAGTGAAACTAGTTCATTTCAAACAACTCGTACAATAGACTTATCAAAAATTCGAATGCAAACCATACTATCACTAATTTACGTTTAGCACAACGAAGTAATTCTGCCAGGTCAGCATGGTTCTCCCAAGTTCCAATTAAAATCACAGCCAACGGATAAACATCACACGATTGCTTTATTCCCCGAGAACGAACTGAAAAAAGAACCCGGTTGTTTCCGCGAGTTCTTTCGCGGTCAGGTACCTTTCATTGGTTATTCATGGCTGATCAATTAAATTAATCGATCCGCGGAGTTTTTTCACGCTGAAATAACCGGGTTTCTCTTTTTCATTTTTGTCTGGGAAACGGTACGATAGCTCGGTCGCTTCGACGTGGCCGTCATGCATTATTGATCGAGTCCGGTATAAATGCCGGAAGTTGGCTGAACCAGCTGCAAGAAATTCATGTGGCCGAACCTCTTCAAGATGCATCGTCTATCTCTGCGTCCAAGTTGCACGATTAAGTCGGCAACTAGTAGAATTGTCCCGTGGAAGTCAGCCCGAAGGAATCCATTGCTATTGAACATCTGTGCGAGCCAAGCATCCGATGATATTAGCTTCATTGTTATGTATGTATCGTGCTTGATATGAATGAGAACTATGGGGGGGATTCCAGGGTGTTTCTTATGAGGACGTGGCTCAAATATGATCTCCTTCGATATCAAGGAAACTCGCCGAGATTGGTTTAGGGTGCGCTCAAAGGAAGATGCAGGTAACTTAACGTACGGTGATACAATTTCAAATTGAATAACACGGTTTGTTTCTTCGTGCGTTCGATAATTACGTTCAATTAGCGGACGTTCATCTACCACGCGTTCACTTACGGGATGTTCAATTACAGGACGTTCAGGTACCACGTGTTCGATTACGAGACGGTCAATTACCACGCGTTCGATTACGACACGTACAATCACCACACGTTTAATTACGGGACGTGTAGCTACCACGCGTTCGGTTGCAGGACGTTCAATTATGGGACGGTTGATTATCACGCGTTCGGTTATGAGACGTACAATCACCACACGTTTAATTACGGGACGTGTAGCTACCACGCGTTCGGTTGCAGGACGTTCAATTATGGGACGGTTGATTATCACGCGTTCGGTTATGAGACGTACAATCACCACACGTTTAATTACGGGACGTGTAGCTACCACGTGTTCGATTACGGGACGGTCAATTACCGCGCGTTCGATTACGACACGTACAATCACCACACATTTAATTACGGGACGTGTAGCTACCACGCGTTCGGTTGCAGGACGTTCAATTACGGGACGGTTGATTATCACGCGTTCGGTTACGAAACGTACAATCACCACACGTGTTAATTACGGGACGTGTAGCTACCACGTGTTCGATTACGGGACGTTCACTTATGACGTGTTTAATTACGCGATGTTCAATTACCACGCGTTCAGTTACGAGACGTTCAATCTTCACACGTTCACTTACGGGACGTTCAGGTACCACGTGTTCGATTACGGGACGTTCAATTACGATATCCTCGATTAACACGTGGTTGATTAGTTTTGGTACCACTTGCTGAATCACTGCTCCTTTGACTACCATGTATTCAATTATCAGGAATTCCATTACTGAACGTTTATAAATTGCACGTTCGAATACGGCGCATTATATCGCCACACGTTCAACCACAATAAATTATATCACAACACATTGTTTCGTTTACTGAACTATCATACGTGTTATATCGCCATTCATTATATCGCAGCATGTATGATCACATATTGCACAACAACCCATAACAATGTAACGCGAGTTAATTATAACTCTCATTTGCGAAAACCATAAGTATTTATTAAGCACCAAAATCCTATCGTATGCAAAATTTAATTATTCATAATCTCCATAATCGCCTTGATATCTTAATAATTAATTGCAGCGAACGTTGCGCGCTTCGATTATTCCCCTTTGTTTTATCTCCGCTGTTTCGTTATACTAATCGATCTGTAATACGGACCGGAAATATTTTCTATAGAACGCTACTCCAATTATTAATTTCGGTCAATTAATTATTTACGATTGGACCACTTGTTTGGAAAACGGGAACCTCTTGTACCCGATTCTCTAATAAGTCCAGTCGATCGTTTGATATTTGCTCTTGTAAAGATAAGTAAATCGTGGAATGTTTCATAAAGCGGGTCTTTCAGTCCTCGTTCACTGAAAAAGGTTTCTTAAATAGAACGTTAATAAGGGAGGAGTGGTCCCTCTCTATTAAATTACGAAAATTGCAATTCAAATATGTACTCTCGTTTCATAAAAATTACATGAACTTAAATGTACATATGCATATACTTCCTTATTTCAATTATCAAATTATGAAAGGTATTTCAATTATCTATCTAAAGGTATTTTAATTATCTATCTAAACGTTTTTTAATTATCTACAGAATATATTTAAAACTTGAAGTGGATCGATTAAACGCAAATGCAGGTGCATCATGGTTGTAAAATTATAATGCTCGATTATACGGGACATTTTATAAATGAGCTGGAAGTATGTGTGACACATGTTTCGAGGGTGTAACGGTGGAACGTATTATAATGTTTCTTGGAAGCCGGCCAGAAATGCAAGTATTCATGCCGGCGTCGGTTGCCAAGAGCACAGAAACGTCTAAACGTTTCCCGTGCAATCTATACTTTTTCTTGTACATCAGTATTCAATTGAACCGTCATCGTTTGTGATTACATATTAAATAACCGTCGAATATAACCGAGTTGCGTCTGAACGTCGGTTAACTGAACGTGTAGCAACTGAACGTCGGTTAACTGACCGCGTAGTAACTGAACGTCCGATAACTAACCGCGCGATAATCGATCCCCTGGTGAAATAACACAAAGATTAGTAATTTCATACCAAATATCAGTACCTGATTATTAATTAATAATATGTGAGTCTTATAAATAAAAATGAACTCTATAAATTTTTCATTACTCCTCGATACACAAATTGATCGAAAACTGTCACAGTCTCCTAAACGTTCAAACTCGCCCATTTCATCTCGTAAAGTCGAGAGGACTCTAGAGGACAGTTCTATAAAAGGTAACATTCTATCACCGGCGAGGAAAATGGAGCAAGATAGATCCGCGAAACTTAAAAGACAGGGTACAGAGAGATAGCCGTTATCGGGAAACGTGAGCCACTAACGGCACAATATAATAGCGTATCTGGCACATAGTCGTCCAAACAGTTCGATGGAGGCGAGTCGTCAGGCAGTCGAGTATATACGTCGTTTTGCAGCCGTCTAGTCGAGATACGTTCCTCCACTTCGGGATCGTGAGCTCGCATACCAACGAGGAACCCGAAAAGCGTCATAGTTGCGAGTCAGTTTGTGCTGTGCAAGCGGGGGAAAGATTTTTACGAGTTGAAAAAGGCGCGAACGTGCATGGGAGTCCATTTGCCGAGGTGGCGTGCGCGATCTTGAAAGTGGAACGCACGCGTGAACAATTTGAATAACGCGCACATGTACACCGTGTTTCAAATTATATAGTGATATTCTGCGTCTGTGGAGGTCTGTAAAAATAAGATACTGCAATATTGACTTTTTAATCAACTTCAAAACTCATGGTCAAATTTTATTACATTTGCAAGGTGTACCATGAGTAATGAAATTTTAACATTCTCCAAGTTTCTGTATTCTCATTGATGTATTTTTTAGTAAATTATCAAGAATGAGTAATATTAACATTATTTAAATATTTTGATCACTATATTGCATTATAAGGTGACAGTAATAAAACTTCACCATTTTGAAAATCTTTATGCTGACATATTGTGAGGTAACTTATTGTTAATGAATTTTTTCATTATATTTTTACTACAAATTCAAAATCAACTTTATGTCGATTTTCTTGAGCTTCACTGATCTTGACTGATTCAGAGGTACACAATAATGTTGCAGTAGCATTTTTGAACACCCTATATGTAGATAGGTGAATGTTCGAAACGGCTTTCGACCGAAAAAGTGAGCCACGAGAAAATCTGATATTCGGATATCGGCCAGGGGAAAACGAAGTTTTCGGAGCGTGAATGTGCACGGCACTTTCGATGCACGGTCCGGAGATGGATTTAACTTTGCAACAGGAACATTAAAATTGACGAATACGGTCGGAGAGTGCGGAATCCCTCTGGCTTTGATTCGCTAAACGACGGTTTGCGACTTTTCGTTCATGCAACCGCGGTTTTATTGTCAGCATGAATATTTATGCTGACCAGAACGATTATTGCGGTTGCTAAGTTGTTAAAGGATTTAAGGATGGAAATTGACGGTAGAATTCAAATATTCTGACGTTCCAAATTTCAAAATACAAAACTTCCTAAATAGTGCAAGAGTAAGGTTTTGACATACTGCGGTTCAATAGTTGAGAAATTCTGATATAACTAAGTTTCGAAGTTCAGAAATATCAAAATCTTGATGTTAAAAAATTATGAACTTATAGAAAGCGTACACTCTAGAACTAGTTGTTTAAAAATTCAAAATTTTGTTGTTGTACGTTGGATAAGAATGTATTAATTCACTACATGTTCAATTAGTAAACGTTCAGTTATCAGGTGTTCAAGTATCGGACGTCCACTTATCAGGCGCTCGATTAGCGAGCGTTCATCTGTCACACATTCTACTGAATAACTTTACATTACTTTTCAATAATGTAACTACTACCACTCAGTTTATTAGTCTGCACAAATTAACTTTCCAAAGCACTTTTCAGTTTTCTAAAGAAAGAAAAAAACCTTAAGACACCAAATGAACCTCCCGGTTATATTTAAGCGTCCACGTACATTTTAAACTTCCGTTACTCCTGCCATATTATTTATTCATTCCAAATTGCCAGAGCATGGAAGCTACCTTTCCAAATATATGAAGCAACGAATTACGTTTCTATCCGAGTGATCTAAAATACTGGAAATTTCGTCGACAACACGAGCGCTTCAATTTAAATTGATTGGCTGTTCGAACGTTTTATTTGATGTTGTGTACACTGCGCGGAGGTCAAAGTGAAACAATCATCCAAACACACGAAGCCACGGAGTCTTGCTACGGAGACAATAATAACGGTTTAATTGAATTACATCGACCGCAATAGTGGGACATAGGTCCAAAGGGACACGTCAAGTGCTTTTCATGAGACAAGGCCACCAGTGTCTAGTCTACCGTAATTATTGTCCCGAACTGTGCCACTCATGGGGCTTTCCGCGACGTGCTGAGTTAATACGCGCAACACGGAATGGGCAACGTTTTAATTAACACCGAAAGTCGGCGAACTTCGAGGGAGAAAAATCGCGTGTCCACTCTCGAAGGCACGTTTAACGAACTCTGTTTGCAAGCACGATAACGAGCATCGTAATGAGTATCGTCGAAAGTGTGATATATTACAGTGGCTGTTGTGTTAATTGATTGGTTCTACCCATACACTTTGCCGGCTAGAATTCACGGCATCGTTTATTATCTCCATTTCCGATCTTTGTCGCACTTTATGCGACCTGTTAATATGATTTAATAAATCACCAATTGTATGATTATGAATTAACAAATTCGTAGTTATATACATGTGTGATGTTACAAATTAGGTGTGCTTTTTGAGATTCAAGTCGAAAATATATGCGGCAAGTCTTTAAATATTAAAAGAGTAATACGTCGAACACTTATAAAATTGACGTATTTCGTTAATTACACAGTGCAATTTGATTTGAAAATTCTCACGCAACGGTGTGATATATTGTCTAAATTGTCGGTAGGAATGACAACTACGATAGAGTATATTCAAACACCCACGATGAAGATAACGATCGAGGAAGTAGAACAGGTCGAGCATGCAATCAACCAGATAGAAACCGTGTATGATAACTATAACAGAATACATACACGGTTTGATGAAGATAGAGGCACAGCGTGATCAGACAAGCGAAATAACGCGATGTAGGATTAGAAAAACAATGTATGTAACAGACAGATCCTGATCAGACAAGTACAGTGTGTCCGACGTATGCTCAGATAAGTAGAATAAGTGTAGTATACGCTGAGACAAATGGAACAATTGAAGTATGCAGTCGACTAAGTAGAATAGATGTACTACGCGGAGACAGGAACGTGGTAGGTGCAAAGTGCGATCAGTCAAGTAGAATAGGTTCGGTATATGGTCAGACGGTTAGATAAGCGAAATGTATGGGCCAATAAGTGAAATAGATGTGATAAATTACTGTGTGGGTAGAATCGATGTGGCGGTATATCTCAGCGAGTATGTAGAACAGATATGGTGAACGATCAGAACGGTGCAATGGATATGGTGTCAAATTTGAGGGGGAGAATTGACGATATAATTGGACAAGTAGGGGTGATTTAGTGTGGAGTAGAGATTAAGTGGACAGAGAGTGGAGATCAGACAAGTACAATAATATTGATTAAGTAAATTAAGATTACAGAAAGTGATCAGAATAGTGGAATTGGTATTGATGGTCAGACAAGTAGAATTAATAAAGCAGGACAGACAAGTATATTTAGTAGAGCAGGACAGACAAGTAGAATTAGTACAGTAGGTCAGACAAATAGAATTAATAGAGGAGGACAGACAAGTAGAATTAGTATACAAGGTCTGACAAGTGCAATTGATGAAAGGTGGACAGACAAGTGGATGTGGTATGTATAGTCAGACAAGTGAAATTAGTGTAGAGGATCAGACAAGTAGAATTGATATGGCTGGTCAGACAAGTGGAGGTGGTATGTGTAGTCACACAAGTGAAACTAGTCTAGAAGGTAAGGCAAGTGAAACTACTCTAGAAGGTCAGACAAGTGGAAGTGGTATGTGTGGTCACACAAGTGGAATTGATATGAATGGTCAGACAAGTGGAAGTGGTATGTGTAGCCAGACAAGTGATACTAGTATAGAAGATCAGACAAGTGGAAGTGGTATGCGTAGCCAGACAAGTGAAACCAGTATAGAGGGTCAGACAAGTGGAAATGGTATGTGTAACCAGATAAGTGAAACTAGCATAGAAGGTTGGAAAAGTTGAAGTGGTATGTGTGGTCAGACAAGTGATATTAGTATAGAAGATCAGACAAGTGGAATTGGTATGGGTAGTCAGACAAGTGAAAGTGGTATAGGTGGTCAGACAAGTGGATTTGTTATGAGTGGTAAGACAAGTGGAATTATTATAGTAGGCCAAAAAGTTGTCAGACAAGTGAAACTGCTCAAGAAGATCAGACAAGTGGAACAAGCACACGAACTGACAAGACAAGTAGAGTAGCCTCAGAAAAATGGTCAGACAAGTAGAATAAGCTTAAGTCTGATAAAATATGTAATTGCACTATCATTTATAGATTTAAAATTTCTACGATTCTCAAATTTATGAGCTTACAAATTTGCTACTATAAAAATCAAGTAACTTGAAATTCAACAATTTAAAAATTTCCAATTTTACAATTTCCAATTACAATACCCACAAGCTTCTAATTTTACAAAGTTTACACATTCTTTTCTAATTTTCCCTATGTGCAAATCTTCTGTAATAGGTACTTTCTTAGAATAAACTATCCCTAACCAAACCATGCAACACCCCAATCTTTCACTCAATTTCTCAACATCCCCTGAACCTCGCGCACCAACGAAATCCATACGATTATTAAGAGTACGACAAATCATAACCGTTACGTTTGATAGGTTGTTCCAAGAGCTTTCCATGAGACAAAGCTGCCGTTGTCCACTAGTTTTGTCACGAACCGCTGTTACCCAAGGGGGTTGCAGAAGGATTAAGGGGTGACACGATGGACCGCACATTCCGCACATGTGCGACGTATCCGATCCTTTCACGTCGCTGTCACTGCTTTGATAAATCGGAATTAAAACGCATCCCCGTGCAGTATGGCTCACCCCCTTGGTGAGAGTAGCCGTCTCGACGTGTACAATGTGTTCTGTCCGATACAAAAGAACCTTCTGCGGAACATGGAAGTTCAATAAAAATTGATTCGTGCCATATAAAATCTTCCTGCTAGATGATCGAACACTGTACATTTTACACAGACACATTTTGTTCAATATAACTTTTATATTGATGGACAGATGGTATTGACTCTCGGTGACATTTTTTTATTGTTAGAGGTAATTTAAGAAGTTGTGAGATTTTATAGTTGTCAAATTTTTAATTGGTGAACTTGGGAATTTTGTTGCCTTCGAATTTTTAGGTTGCAAATTTTTTCATCCCCAAATTTCCAAATTCCCACTTCCCTCAATTTCTACATCCCCAAATTCCCACATATCCAAATTTCTACGCACCCAAATTTCTATATTCCCCAATTCCCACATCTTCAAATTCCCACTTCCCCCAATTTCCACATCCCCAAATTCCCACATATCCAAATTTCTACGCATCCAAATTTCTATATCCCCCAATTCCCACATCCCCAATTTCCACACCCCCAAATTCCCACATATCCAAATTTCTACGCGCCCAAATTTCTATATTCCCCAATTCCCACATCTCCAAATTCCCACTTCCCCCAATTTCCATATCCCCAAATTCCCACATTCCCAAATTTCTACGCACCGAAATTTCTATATTCCCCAATTCCCACATCTCCAATTTCCCACTTCCCCAATTTCCATATCCCCAAATTCCCACATTCCCAAATTTCTATATCCCCCAATTTCCACACCCCCAAATTCCGACATATCCAAATTTCTACGCACCCAAATTCCTACAGCCCCAAATTCCCACCTTTCCAAATTTCTACGCACCCAAATTCTTATATCCCCAAATTCCCAAATTCTCAACTTCCACCCCTCAAAAATTTCCCACCTCCAACCCTGCACCTACCACCCTGAATTCCCAAATCTCTCTTCCTAACATTCGCTAAAATTTCCACCTCCCAAAAAAGCAGAAAATCCCAACACCATCGATAAGACCTCATCCACGACCGGAAGCTAGGTTTTTTCCCCGGCGTTCAATACGAGACTGCTTATTCGAATAAACGTGCTGGAAACGGAGCAGATTGCTATCGGAAACGCATTAACGCAGCACAACGCAAATGGGGAGTTTACATCTCTCACGAAGACATACGTGCACGATAACAGCATTCTCTACACTCTCGCGTTCTCTGGCGTGCTCGCAGTCTTCTGGCTCGTTTGCATAATAATCACGAACTTGATATGCTTATGGAGTGAACCGAACGAAACGTTACCGAGCGGCAACGGTTGCGATGACACGAATTCGAACGAGGAATCTCGTGATGTAGTTGCTAACAATGGTTGATAGCAACAATATGAGGATCCGGCTACTTTACTGTACATCGACGCTCTGATGACTTGGAGTTATTGTTCACGAATATGTTCCTTCTAATCTGTAGTTAGTTTGTTTCATGTTTTCAATATTTCATTTTTTTTTTTTAATGGATTATTTGGTCATTTTGAGGATGTTTGTTCAGGGGGTTTAGTATGTGGTCAAGATAGGTGATACTTATTTTTCATTGGAAATACATATAGTAATGTATACTGATGTGTGTATGTACTAATTTGTACAATACTGATAATGAAAAATGAGTATTGCATACATATGTGTATACATATGTGTATACTCATATGTGTGTACACTCAGCTCGTATATACACTCACATATACACTCAAATGCACACTCATATATACATTCATATATGCACTCATATATACATTCATATATACACTCATATGTACACTGTGTGTACACTCAACACATATGAGTATACATATGTACATACTCATGTGTGTACACTTAATTCAATGAAATACTCATAATGAAAAATGAGTATTGTGTACATATACATGTATACACCTACGTATATACTCATATGTGTGTACATACATATGTGTATACATATATATACGTACTCACATGTGTGTACATATGAGTATACATATACATACATGTATACATGAAATGTTATATGAAATATAAAATTCACAGGGTTTTATATTAAATATAAAATTGAGTATGGGATTTTTAATAGTCATTTGAAATAACAGAGTTAAATTCATTCTACGTTTGATATTTTACCTAAGATTTTAAAATAACAGAGGTCATGTAGATATTGCATTTGCAATTTTAATAGCAATCTTGAAATATCAGAGGTTGGTTGATATTACTCTTGCAATTTTAGTAGCAATTTTAGAATAACAATATATATTTGCAATTTTGGTAGCAATTTTAAAGTAGCAGAGGTTATGTTGATGTTACGTTCGTTGTTTTAGTAGTAATTTTTAAATAGCAGAGGTTAGGTTGAAATTATGTTTGCAACTTTAACAGCAATTTTAAAATAACAGAGGTTAGGTTGAAATTATGTTTGCAGCTTTAACAGCAATTTTAAAATAGCAAAAGTTAGTGTGTTTCCAAAAGAGATATTCCGATATATTCTATTTCTTGATGTCGATAGAATTTCAGTAATAATAACGAAGCATTCATATGGTAATTATTGTAATACAATATATATTGCCGATATTAATGTGAACGGAGTTCTGATTTCACAGAATATTACTAACCCTTACAAAATCCCGTGGGAGTATAAAAGTAGGAATAAGGTATCTGTATAGACATTGGTGTCACAAGAGGTTACAATAACGGATCGAATTGTGGCACCCAACAGTGACGATTTCGAGGGGACCAGTTGATGTGACCCCAGTATCGTTTCAATAGAATTCAATGTATCGAGGGTGGCTGATATTAGGTAATATGGCTGAAAGGTATTCGATGTCGATTTATGTAGTCCCAGAATCGTTTTCATCGAGGCCGCAAGATGAAGGTCGCAACGTTCCGACACGAATTCGAAAGCCGTCGAATAACCGCGATAAACACGCGATAAATTTACACTGTTCCCGACACAAAAACTTCCGAATTAATAAGATTTACTTAACTAACGAATTTACGCGAGATTTGCCAGCTTCATGATTTTAATACGATCGAAACGAAGCATTGGTTGCGCAATTACACGCATGTAATTCCGCGCTAGTTCGTTTCGTATTCATTTCAACGCGAATCCATTACCGGTCCCACACGGAACGTGATTTTGTTCGGTAATTTCTTATGCAAACCGACCGGCTTTGCACGTATCGAAATACAAAAAGCGATAATTGCGTATTTATGACGTTAATCAACGTTCCGTTATTTAAAACGACCGCACATAGAGAGTCGTAACGCTGTGAGTGAAATTTTCATTATTCGCTTTTTCGATGTCATTGATTCCTGAAGGGAATGAAAAAGCAGTTTGTTCAATTTCGCGTTGGAAACACTGATAATAACACATCACAGTTTTTGATAAGATAGGAATTTAATTGGATTTAATTGGGATTTAACAGATGGGGAAGATTTTTAACGAAAGAGGAATATGTATGTTATTTATATTTTATGGTCAGAGAGGTTTAGCGATGATACATTTATTTTTTAAATTTCAAAAATGTACCTTAATTATAGGTTTGTCGTTCAATATTAATTTTAGTTCCTATATTTAAATTTTAATTAAAGTCTAATTTAAATTAGGTTAAATTTAGGTGTAAATTAGGTTACGTTTGAGCACAATTGAATTAGGTTTAAATTAGGTTAGGTTTGACCACAATTGCAGTAACTTTAAAAATGTATCTTAATTATAGGTTTGTCGTTCAATATTAATTTTAGTTCTTATATTTAAATTTTAGTTAAAATCTAATTTCCATTAGGCTAAATTTAGGGTTAAATTAGGTTAGATTTGAGCACAATTGAATTAGGTTTAAATTAGGTTATGTTTGACCGCAACTGCAGTACTCAAATATAGATATTTTCATTTAAAGCGTTCTAAATATATTTAACCCGATTTCATCTACAGTCTTAACAAAAATTATTCTTTTACAAAGTTTAATATAAACCGCCAAATCGATCTATGATTTTATTATTTATTTCCGTTTCAGCTTCAAATCCAGTACAACCTAATTTCATTAATAATTCTATCTTTGAAGACTATTTATCCTGCAATGAACATAACCTGTTCTAATCTGCTGTACAAATGTCATTGAAATCTAATTCCTTGTGAAGGAAATTAGATCAAACTTGTCTGAACAAGCTTAAACTTTAAATGAGATTGAATTAAGGATACATAAATAAAGCTACGAATCGGGTTAGATTATTTTAGACGGGAAGTTAAAATAAAAACGTACAAATTTTACACATTTTACGTTAAAATTTCAGGGATCAATTCACGAAATAATTTATGAAATTGCAGGAATAAAATCTCAAAATAATATGTAAAATAACAAACAACGGAATTTGTGAAATAAATGTAAAATATTGCAATAATCAATTCACAAAATAATACTTAAAACTGTAACAGTTGATCCGCATAATTATACTTAAAGTTGTAAAAATCGATTCACAGAATAATACTTAAAATCGCAGAAAACAATCCAGAAAATAATACATAAAATGTAAACATCAGAATTTATAATGTAAAATATAAAATTACAAAAATCATTTCCTAAAATAATACATGAAATCGCAGAAATCAATCCAGAAAACAATACATAAAATATAAACATCAGAATTTGTAATGTAGTATATAAAATTAAAAAAATCATTTCCCAAAATAATATATAAAATTGCAAACCATAATCCTTAAAATAATACATGAAATTGCAAAAAAAATCCATAAGATAATATATAAAATTACAAAACATCAATGCACAAAATAATACATAAAATTACAAAAACCAAAATTAGCAAAATAATATATAAAGTAGCAATAATCAATTCACAAAATAATACACAAATTTACAATACTCAGTCCACAAAATAATACATGAAATTGCAAAAAAAAATCCATAAGATAATATATAAAATTACAAAATATCAATGCACAAAATAATACATCAAATTACAAAAACCAAAATTAGCAAAATAATATATAAAGTAGCAATAATCAATTCACAAATTTACAATACTTAGTCCACAAAATAATACATGAAATTACAAAAATCAGCCCACAAAATAATACATAATAGGTATTTAGGGCTTTAGGGATTTAGGAAATTGAGAATTAGGTGATTTGGAAATTTTGAAGATTTAGAAATTTTCAAATTTCCTCGTATTATCTCCAAGAATAAAAGGCACCCGTCTCTTCTTCCCCTCTCTATGACCAGAATTACCTACTACACGCATGCAAATATCCCCAAAAAACATCAGCACAATGCACCTTCCAAAAAAGACCTCGCTGCAGTGGATGCAAAAAGCAAGGGATCGTTGAAGATGGCACGCATGCAGATGATGGTCCCGGGATACATTGCGGGCACCCCGAGTGCCCGCACGTCACCCAATTCGGATTCCTACGGGCCGAAACGAGCCGGTTTCTCGTGATACTCGTTTCCAGCTTCCAATAAAATGGAAATGTCTCGGCTGCTGACACGCCGCCACTGGGATCAGGGGATTCGGTTAAAGGGGCTCGGGACTACTTTATTGTCCTGTGGCGAGGTAAGCAGCATGTTGGCACGCGTTATGTGTGTACGTACGTATGTATATGGAAATAAACGTGTAGAATCGGCAACGGGCACGTCCGATCTGGGACACACCCATACCCCATCCCGTTCCCAACGACGGAACGCATCGAGTGCTTTTCATGGGAGCACGCCCGTCGACGTTCCTGTCTCCTAGCTTCTGTATCCGACAAACAATTGAACTGGGACGTCGGGGCTTGGTCGTCATCGGTTACGTGTATCTAACGTTCCGAACGCGTCGTTTTTCCGACGGTTCACGTCGATACACGACACTCCAATAAGATTCGCTTTTTTCGAGAATTCAACCGGGAACGCTTCCCACCAAACCGAGCATTCCGATGATGAATATCGCACGGATCTGCACGTTATCGCCATTTTTTTTTGGGGGGGGTTGAGAGCTTGTTTTGGTTGCGATTTGACTGCGATTTTATACGGAGGTGATCTGATACATTGTATTGGTTATTGATATGGTTAGGTTAGGTTTTAGGCTTTATTTATATTTTACTTATCGTTTCATTTAATTAACCCTTTGCACTCGAAGGTAATTTGTTTACAAACAGCAACTTTAAAACTTAGTTAAAAAGTTAAATGAATTTTCTTGAGGTTATTATTTCTTTGCTAATAATTTCCACTATTGTTTGTTTCACTATGTTTATACACCACACGTGTCATGTTATAGAATCAGTTAAAAGATGCTTATTTAAAATTATTGTATTAAATATAATGGTGACTGTGTCACCTCTCGAGCGCGAAGGGTTAAGTTGCTTTTTAGATTTTTGTTAGGTTAGGTTTTGATTTTGGGTTAGATTTTGTGGATTGAGTATTGCAATCCCTAGATCCCTAAATCACCAAACCCTAAATCCTGAAATCCGTATATTTTCAAACCAAATCCACAAATACTGAAATACACGGACCTTAAAATGTCCTTAGGCAGATTCCTGATCAACTAGTGCACCGTCAACACGTATTGTCATCAATCAACATAAACCTCAGCCACAAACATAGGAATTCTATCCTATAAACAATCCTAATCAAACTAATCTTCATTCGAATTCAACTGATTACCGTTAGAACCAACAAACTTGTATGCATATTACCAACAAGTCGAAATCTTCCATTCAACCAATTCAGACGTTAAATAACCGTCCCACTGTTGATTTAATACCGACACGATAGATTTCGAATGATTTCAGCTCCACTAATAATTCATTCTACTCGATCAGCCTGTAAATTGTAATCCCTGTTGTGCTACGCCCTTTACCTTCTCTCCCTGCTGTGATTAACATTCTGCTAATTGCAAGGTACGCTTTCGGGAAACAAGAATTAGGTTTACACACTTTTACGTTCGGACAAACATAGTTCGGAAATCAGAAGAGAAAATATGTTACTCGAAAGAACAATTCCTGTGTTAGGTTAGGTTAGGACGAGAGGTCATTCTTGACAGAAGATTTATTTAATTCATGTATTAATACTTCATTTCTGCAACGAGTTCATATATAACATCGAAATTTACATTTTAGAGTACCCTGTTAAAATACAGTGTCAAGTTTAATACTTCATTTGTTATAAAAGATGAAAAATTTCAGACACAAAAATCAATTGTGTCAATTTTATAATATACGTGTGTATAATTTTTATGAAGATAAGAAGATTACACTGGATGAGGATTTTTTAAAATTTCATGAAAATTATTTAAACTCCAGAATGTCATATAAGTTATACTAAATAATTCATGTATGTTTGATTTATGAAATTTTTGTTTAAAATATTTTTAGAAATGATCCATGGTCTACAAGAGCAAACATAGTTGCAAATAATCAATCATAAATATTCAAATCTCTTAATCAATAATACTTGTGTACTAAGAAAACAATTAATTTCTTACACAATAAATTTCATATCTATATTAAAAATGAATTTGATGTACAATAAGTTCCACATATTAATAATTAGTGTGTCACGTAATAACTTCCATATAAAAATTATTCTGTTATACAATAATAGGGTCGTTTCTTCAAGGAAGCACCACTGACAAAATTTTGGACTCAATATTTGTCCGAGATAATCCGCGAATTGCAATGAAATATTCGACGAGAGAGAAGATGGTAGAGCAGAAAAAAATACATAGAAAACACATTTAGCCCGGTGTGTCGAGGAACTCCTTAAATCTTCATTTCTATAAATCCGTTTTCTCGTTTCGCCGCTCGAACACAATGGCGAGGTCCGGTCTGCAGGCAAGCCGGGATTCGTATTAATGATCCTTTCATTCTGAAACCGGCGCCGTTGGTTTCATCCAGGAGTCCCGAACCGGGAACCCGAGAATTAATATCGTGAAAAATTCGTCAGCACTAGCGGCGCCCGTGGAAACAACTTCCCAAGTGGCCTGCTCGCTGATTTCATAATGGCCACACACATTTTCGCCATATTTCCCGCAATTTTTACTTACCGTTTTTCACGGCCAATTGGTGCAATCAGGATAAGTAATCGGTGCCGATTTCTGAAATTTAATCATTCTGGATATTCTAGATATTTATTTTTTATATTCTAGAATTGACGGGATCATTTTGTGCATATGAGGGCCCGCCATTTTATACATACGCGGGTCCGCCATTTTATAGCCGAACCTGAAGGTGAAGAAATGCTGTGTATTTTATTTGTGGAAAAATGATGTGAAACTTCTTACTCATTTTCTACATAATTTTTGATAATATGGTATGGTGAAGCATATGATTAATTGAAAAATGCTTCTGTATTAAAATCCATTATAGGTTATGTTTATATAGTAATGGTAATAACTATTATAAAAATATAGTGTCATATAAAAGTAGCACTTTCTATAATGAAATAAACACGACAGACACAACAAAGGCAGCTTTTATATCCCATATTGCTACCAGTTTTACAAATTGAAAACACGAGTCAACAACGTTGAAACAGTTATCAACTTACGCAAACGTCGCGGTTTCTGATACGGGGAATTGACGGACACTGCTGTTAGCGTATATGAATTTTTAACGAAACCATTTTGAAAATAGAAACGTCTAGATTTGATTAATTGTTCAACGTCTGATGGTTATTTCAATACGTTTACGTTTAGGTATACGTTTTAAAACAGACAGTATTTTTTATTTTTGTACCTCGTTAATGTTTGACAATATAATTCTAACGGGATTGAATAATTTCTCGAGAGAATCAGAAAACGAGTTGTACGAGGAAAAAAATTGTAATAACGTGCAGTTGTTCCTTCTCACGTCTGGGATGCAACGAAATCATTGCGTTTGAATAAAATAATATTCACACGCACCTGGGTAACATCAGTCACGCTTGTAAATCTGAAATCCGGATTAATCGCGAATCCCTTGACGCGTGTACGAGTTGCGCGACGAATAGTGGAATCGGGTGATTTTACAAGCAGCTTCGTCAAGCTTTTGATGACACGCTAATGTCGGGTTATCGACGCGCGTGTCACGCGTCATTGATTATCAATCAGGGAATTTTAGGACCGATTAATGGAATAAAAATCCCCCGGCGAAATTAGGTGACCGGTTACGGATTTATGGTTCGTGAAATTAGTCGAGCGTTGACAAAATTTATCGCTCGCGATGAATAATTCATGATAGACGACCATCGATTGTTCGGAGTGTAAATATGAAAGGAATATCTGGTTAGAAATTTACGGATATTTGGGATTCTATGTGTGTAAGGTTTTTATTCAGGAAAAGATTGAGAACTTAATTAAGAAGTTTATTTTGCAATTTTTTAGTTTGGAAATTTTTATTTGGGAATTCTTCGATTTAGGTTACTGGATTTGGGGGGATTTGATCATTTAAAATTCCACTTAAAATTTAAGTGGAAGATTTGGAGGTTGGGGGTTTGAGAAGTTGAGGATTTGATAATTTGAAGGTTTGGGGATTTGACAATTAGACAATTTTATAATTTTATAATTTTACAACTTGACAATTTGACAATTTTATAATTTTACAACTTGACAATTTCACAATTTCACAATTTCACAATTTCACAATTTTATAATTTTACAACTTGACAATTTGATAATTTAATAATTTGATAATTTTATAATTTTACAACTTGACAATTTGACAATTCGACATCATTATAATTTCACAATTTCAGAATCGTATCTATTTGCTGACGTATAAAAGAATATAAACAATGAGAAGCTGAATGTTATAAAATTTACTACGAAATATCACAATATCTTGGAAAGTGTATCCAACAAAGCACAATGAAATTCCATCAATAAAAATTGCCTGAAACGTTCTAAAACGCAGCATAAAAATTACCTCTGAAATAATAAAATTATCGCGAGTCTCAAAGAAGCGTGTATCTTGAAAGAGCGTTCTTGCGTGAAAACAAAATGGATGCACGATGACGGTTCTTTATTTCCTCCGGTTCGAACGGTTGATAGACACGGCGCGTATGCATGAATAATTTCGTGGCAGTCGCATAAATAGAAACGTCGCGTTTCTCGAGGGATGTTCCAGGAACGGAGGATTGAAAGTTTCTTGGTGGCGTGGTGCGAATTAACCGTTTCGGCGGTGAATATGTTTCTTATATCCGAGGTTGGATTTGTCGCGGAGTTCGAATGAAATTATAGAAGTTTCCCCAGCGGAGGAAACTCACGTTTCCCTCTCTCTCTCTTTGGTCTTTCTCGGCGTCTCTTCACCTCGCGGTCCTCTTTTCCTTTTCTGTGTTTGACCGACTTCGCGGATGAAATTTATGAAAGAGAACGGGCTCCCGCCGTCGAGCAGTCAATTTTCCTGCCTTATTTCCTCGTGTAAACTGATAATGGTGTTTAACGTGTCGCGCGGCGGAGTGTCGGTGGATTTAGCCGGTGAATTCAGTTCAGTTGCACGGAAGTTGCCGGGAAAGTAACGGGAACATGTTCGAACGAGCCGTTGAAAGCTGCTGCTGGAAATTTCAGTAGCACGAGTCAACGCGACGCGAGGCAACTTTCACCGTTAACGTTTTGCTCGATTATCCTTGTTCGAGTGTCGCATCAATTGGATGTACACTTGCTGGGACGCCTACTTTCGACGTGGACGACTGTGTAAGCTACGCTGTTTTTAAATTGTAGGGATTCTTATATTCTTGGTAGTTTTATCTTTAGTTTTTGGTCGAGTTCTTCAAACATCACGTAGGCATCTTTTCTATTGTTTATTATTTTCACTTACTTTAGTTTCATACCTTTAAGTTTTCATACGTTCAAACTGTTAAATTATCAAATTATCATAGTATCAAGTTATCGAAGTATCAAAGTATCAAAGCATCAAAGTATCAAAGTATCAAAGTATCGGATGACCATAGTATCACATTACCATAGCGTCAAATTACCATAGTATCACATTACCATAGTATTAAATTACCATAGTACCACATTATCATAATGTCAAATTACCATAGTATCAAATGACCATGGTATCAAATGACCATAATATCACATTACCATAGTATCACATTACCATAGTGTTAAATTACCATAGTATCAAATTACCATAGTATGAAATTACCTTATTATGAAGTTATCAAATTTCCAAATTTAATTTCTATATGTATGAATCCCTAAATTACTGCGTTTCTAATTGCCCAGATATCCAAATTCATACTACATTCCTAGCTCTCCAAATTTTTACATTCCTATATCAGCAAACCCATAAATCTCACATATCCCATATCTCATAATTATCCAATGCTAAACGCAATCAGTTGACCATGTTACTCGTTATTTCCAACGCAAATTTTTTACAGATATTTTCAACCGAAATGCAGGAATATAGAACGAAATAATAATCGATCGAGCGTTGTCGACAGCGTGTGTCAAACGTACTCTTGGCACATCATCGATGCAGCGCACGGTTCGCGTGGCCGCAAATTCTTCGCATGCAACCATCGCGAGGCATGCAATCGTCCATTTTACGTGGAAACACCCCCATGACAGTTCTCCCCTAATCCCCTTTCGTCTATTTGCTACGTTTCTACCTGATTATGGCGTTTCAAACTCTTCAATTCGCTCGGCTTTACTCATTCCCCTTTCATGTTCGCTTCTGACTCTCGTCGGCCATTTTATTTATTCAAACCCGATAATAAAAGGGTAAACCGATAATAGGAGACAGCGAAAGAAACGAATGAAAGTGAACAGTCGAGCTACTTAGGGAAATACAATCGATGAATGATATAAGATGAAAGCTTGAACGAGGTTTCAATTAAATTATTGCTAAACCCATATTTTCGAACTAAGTGCGCTTGATATCCTCGGATGAGTATTAAAGCTCCACTTCATTGATAAATCATACTAATCCGACGAGAATACTGTATCTCGTGAAATGGGTTTAAATAGTAACTTCGAGTAGCTTGATCTAAATTAATGGTTTAAAATTAAGCTGTCTAATAAGATACTGGTTATAAATGGAGGTTTGACACTTTGAGATGTCTGGAATGTTTGATACAGTTGTCTGAAATTCGGAGTTGATTATTTTTAGAGAGGTTTGTAATTTTTGATAATATTTATGTACATCAGTAGAGATATCTTTCTCTTACAAAAATACGGTCATCAAATTTCTATGAACTTAATAAAACATTACATGATGTTTATGTTAAGCGAGGTTTCAAATTAGTCATTTAATCAGAAATCATAAATGATCAGTTAACACGTAGTTCATGGTTTTGTAAATAAATTTGATCAGTGTCCACTTTTGCATAAAATAAATAATATAGTACTGAACAATTTATAAAAATTAATTAAATTTGCAGAAATCAGTTACGTTCGAAAAATAAATGGCACACGAAGACAAATATTGATCAAAGTTGATTTCTTTGGAATTTTCAAAAATTATTTAACTAAAAAAATGATATATAAAATAAGTGTAAACACGTACGAAATAACCTCAAATTTCTCCGTAAACCTTTCACACATTTTATAACCTATGTACATATAATAATTATTAATCCACAGAACAGTAGGTAATGGTCACTTCTTCGAAATTCGTTCCTGTTTTATCTCCGACCAGGTATATTTACTGCGTGCACCTCCAACAAATGATATCATACAGTTCGCAAGAGTATATTAAACGAAAACCCAACAAGGTTATGTTGTTTTCAAATGTTCCGACGCTAGAAAATTAACCTCAACTTACTCCTGCTTTCGCTGTTGTTTTGATGCAACGCAGAAGGTTCGCTGTACTCTCTCTTCAGAACTCATCTGGGAACCATTTGCTTACACGTTCGGATATGGAATCGTGATTTACCCGATGCGAAAGCTGATATCCTTGTTGTTGGGCGTTAATGGACAAACGCACTTTGGTAAATCGTCAAACGAGAGACTGAAATACTGACTCGAGGAAATCTGAACTGTATTATGTGTACATCAAACTTAACGTTCAACAATTTGATCATGTACCTTGCTTAGTTACCTTCTCGTAGCATTTAACACTACATGTGTACTTTGAAATTAAAAATTAAGTTTAAAAATAAATATACAACGAAACATAAATTTACCAATTTACAGGATACTATGGTACATTTATTCTTTATCTTACTACGCGTTGGATATCCACATGCTGGATTACTACGCGTTAGATTACCACGCATTAGATTCTTACGCTTAGAATTACCACGCGTTGCATTATTACGCGTTGGATTACTACGCGTAGAATATGCACGCGCTAGATTACTACGCGTAGAATATGCCTGCGCTGGATTACTACGCGTTGGATATCTACACGCTGTATTAGTACGCGTTGGATTACTACGCGTTGGACTACTACGCGTCGAATATCCACGCATTGGATTACTACGCGTTGGATATCCACACGCTGTATTAGTACACGTTGGATTACTACGCATTGGATTACTACGCGTAGAATTACCACGCGTTGCATTACCACACGTTGCATTACTACGCGTTAGATTACCACGCATTAGATTCCTACGCTTAGAATTACCACGCGTTGCATTATTACGCGTTGGATTACTACGCGTAGAATATGCACGCGCTAGATTACTACGCGCTGGATATCCACACGCTGTATTAGTACGCGTTGGATTACTACGCATTGGATTACTACGCGTAGGATTACCACGCGTTGCATTACCACACGTTGCATTACTACGCGTTGGATTACCACGCGTTGTATAACTACGCGTTATCCGAAGCTGTCGCTCTCGCGTCTGCGCATGCGTAATCCCCGCGCTCTGATTGGTCCGTGTTTTTCCTTAATAATTCAAAAACGAGGCTTCAAACGCCATTTTTGCAAAGGGAAATCTTATTCAGAATCTTGTCAGCTACCCCCCCAAGAGACCTACACTAATTGCGAGGCATCCTGCATATCACCCCAAATTATATCCAGGTTATATCTGAATATAACCTCCAAGAATCCTCTAAACCATCCCTCTAAAAAAGAATCCCTCTCATCAGAACACAGTCTAATCCTTCAAGCACACAAGTCGAAAAATCATCAAGAAACAATGTGCCTCTTAAAACGTTCCGCGATTCATTTCGCGGTTCTATCGTCCTCCGATCGGTCTTATTCAGCGAGTACTAATGTTATCGCGATCTACGCGTTGAACGTCCGCGTTTGACCCAAATAACTGGTCGTTTCGCCGCGGCATGCATTTTCCATTCGTAGCGTTAATATCATCGATCTGGTAGTTGAAGAACACCACACCCGTCGACGATACGTCAGCATACCGACGTTGCATCGACATTTATTATTTATTTAAGAGAGGCTTTTGATGTTTAGCGGCTGTCGAACGACGCGACGCCACTTCGACGATGTCAGGATGTCGCGGGGGAATGAACGGCGTCCCTGGTGACAGAACGCTGTTCGTTTGCGTATTGATTGCCGTACCTTTTGACGTGCAAGCGTTTTTTTTTTCTCTCTCTCTCTCTTTTTTCGTACCGTTCGCATTGCTAAATGCACGAACGCGGAAGAGACTCCTGAGAGATAATCACGATTTCAATCATCGGCGAAAAAAGGCTGGAAATTCCTCGAGAGTTTGTTTTCGTTTAATTCGATCGATTTCGTAAATAATGATCGTATAATTGCTTCGTTATTAATGGAATTTAGATGTTTATGCAAATACTCGGTTTTGTGGAAATCACTTGGTCAAATATTTGCGGTTGGTATGAAGGATGCAATCAAGATTTATAGGAGAGCCTTTATTTTAATGGGGTTGGAGATGATCGATAATTCTATTTATTTTATTGGTAATTTTATGTTGATTCGTTGGCGTATCACTGAAATTGTGATTATTTATAAATATGTGTGCTTGTTGAGATATGATAAAATATTTTTATTGATGCAGAAATTCCCCAGTTCCTACATTTCCAGATTCATACATCCCCAAATTAAGTCCTCAAATCTCTGAATCACTAAATTGCCTAATCATTAATTTCCCAAATCCCAAAATCCCAAAGTCCAAAAAATTCCGAGATTCCCAAATTCCTATAGTACAAAATGTTATAACCCCCAAATTCCTAAATTCCCAAATTCTAAAACCTCCAACTTTTGATATTCCCAAATTCCTAGGTTCCCAAACTCACAAACCCCAATTTCCGAAATTCTGAAATTTCTAAACTCCTAAATTCTCGAATCTTCAAATTTACAAATCCCTAAATTTCCAAATCTCCAAACGTCAAATTTCTGAATTTCCCCAAATCTCCAAATACCCCCAAACAAAAACCAAATTATTAATTTCACAACTACTCCACAAAAAAACCAACAAAAGTACTGTGGGCAAACACATATCCCTTGATCAAAATCTCTTGGTGTTACCAACTCGTGGTCATAGAAGCAAATAACTGGACAGGAAGTGACCACGATTGCGTGGTAGTACCAATGAAATCCCATGGGTTCAATTTTTTGTCCCCCGCCGACCTCGTTTCTCTTCGATCCAGCTTTCCCAACGAGCGATTCTTCCGCATTTTACATCCTCTCCTCCTGGTTGCCCGTGACACAGTACACACGCACGACCGACCACGAAATTGCACCTAACCGCGAGACCTAACCCTTCCTACTCCCATTTCCAACTCGTTTTATATTTCCCTTCATCTCGTTTCGTCCATATACTCGTTCGTTTTATTTCATTTCACCTGCACGTCTCTTTATGCGCAATCATAAATTTTTTTGGCTCCTATGATAAACACTGATTGTAAATGATTTTGCTTTTTATGGGGGTTGATCTGGTTGCATTTGTGATTGGAGAGGTTATTTCTGAATTTTGAAGTTTCATTTTTAGGAATTTGTGAATTATCGAATTTTAAGGTTGAGGAGTTTGTATGTTGATAGATTGTTGCGGTAAGAAGCTTAGTAGTTTTTAGGTTTGCGAATTTCGGAATTTGCAGATTTTCAAATTTTCAAATCTGTAAAATTACAATTTTATAAATTTCCAACTTTCTAAATCTCTCGATTCGTATATTCCCAAATTTCACAAATTCTAATTCATTTCAATTTTCATTCCTTAAATTCCAAATTTCAAAACCTCTATTTTTCAACTTCATAAACATCCAAATTGTATACACTCAATATTCTCAACTCATTTACACTAAATAATTTCTAAAATCCCTCAAAGAAGAGCACAAAATTCTCCTAAACTCCCTCCATTATTTTTGCATCGCTAAACTGAATAGAAGCATTAACCCAGCTTCGACTATTATAAAAATTGATATTGAAAAATGTGTGCAGTCGTACATGTCCCTGTACCTGCGCAGTATAATTTAATAACTTTCCGGATCACAGTAGCCATGATTTATTAGTTCATTTTACAAATCCTTGCGTGTTTCAGTATGCAAATGAACGATCAGGCTGCTCGATTTAGTGAGAGCGTCACTGGCAGACCGTACAAAAGTAGGGAAAAAATTATGCAAATGTCAAGTATTATTTTTTTTTTCTCTACAAATTTCAATTTTTGCTTTTCCAACAACCCTTAACTATTTGGTCCGTTTTTTTCCTTAATAATTCAAAAACGAAGCTTCACACCCCATTTTTGCAAAGGAAATCTTCAGAATCGCGTCGACTACCCCCCATTTCAGGGACCTACACTAATTGTGAGACAACCTGTATGTATCATATAATAACACATATCTTAAAATTGAAATTGTAGTTCCAAAACAGAAACAGAATATACTATACAATATAATAAGTTAATTTTGTAATTTTTGAAACAGTAATTTTAGCAGTATTAAATAAAAAAAATAAAGAAAATTTGACATTAAGCACAGAAGCAAGTTGTTTCGAAATCACAGCTCGATTTTTTCTGTATTTTTCCCCGAGTTGGTATGCGAGCCGGCTTTCGTACGTACTGGGAATTGATCAGAATTCGAAACGGGAGAGAAATTCGGGAAACAAAAACGGTAACGGTGAACCGGTGGCAAATTCGGGGCGAAAATTGTTTCCCTCTCCGTCCGCCCCCGTCTATGCTCAAAGTTCGGAAACCAGAGCGGATACGTTGTTTGGAGAACGGTGCAAATTGTCGAGTTTCGTTTGTCACGCTCGCGTGATCGATGGTCTTTTAAACTTTGTTACCGTTTAAGATGTCGCTTGAGAACCACGTGCAGGCCTGTTTCTTTCCTTCTGTTTAAAACAATTAGAAAGTGCGCTGGCCGCACGCGATTCCCGTGCAACTACTTTGCGAACGCTCGTTGAAATTACGTGGACTCACGTTAAGATCTGTGATGCATGGCTAAAAGACGGAACTGGAATTCATTAGCGTTCAAATGCACTTCCACTTTTAAGATCGTACGAGATTAGACGCTGTAATGCGAGATCCATGCTCGATTAATTGCATTACCTTCTAATGAACTCGGCGGGATGTAATTTTTGCTAATTAATGGCTCAGATTTAGAAATATCGACATTTTCTAAGGTGCTACTAAAATACCGAATTTTAAGTAGCAGCGAATCTACAAATTTAGAAATATCGACATTTTTTTTTTAAATTCAAGTTTAAAAAATTTTGAACAAATTCAATTTTTTAAAATTCTAATTTGGGAAAATTTTTAACAAATTCAATTTTTTGAAATTCATTTTTGGAGATCTGAAAATGTATAAATGAGACTTTAGGAATTAATGAAATTGGAAATGTAGGATTGTTGATGTAGAAATTTGAGAATTAATAAAAATGATAATTTAGGAATTCGCAATTTTAGAAATTGAAGATTGAACTTTAATAATTAATAAAATCGAAGATATAAGATTTTTGCAATGGAAAATTGAGAATTTATAAAATTGGGGATTTTAGAATATCAAATTTAGAAATTGAAGATTGAACTTTAAGAATGAACGAAATCAAAGATATAGGATTTCTGAAATACTAATATTAAAATTAATAAGATTGAGAATTTAGCCACGCGAAATTTTAGAAATTTAAGAACAGAACTTTAAAAATGAATAAAGTTCAAAATGTAGGATTTTCAAAATAGAAATTCCCTATTTTCTATTTCAGAATAAAAGTGAAATCAAAAACCATTTCTCGTCAATTCGAAAATACGAAAAACCTCAAATTAGAAAAATCCAAAAATTAGCAATTAAACCAAGCAAAAATGTTGCAAACACCCCATAAAAATTTAGAACCATCGTCCAAAATTTGCAAAACATTTTATACGTGTCTAACGGAAGTCGCCGATAAAACGTAGTGTATACTCGTTGAAAAGTTGCCGTGATATCTGGGTGGACGGCGAAGAAGAAGAGGCTCAAGGCGAGCACAAATTCGAACGAAGATATTGGTAAGTCGAGCGAGCCACTGCGACTTTTTACCTAGCCGATGTTCGCGACTTCATACGAACCCGTCGTCCGGGCGATTTAACCACTTCCGTCCGATCCTCAACCTCTTCGGCGGACTTCCGGAACTACCAACGCTATCGCTCGCTCGAGATCTAACGTAGAGAGTTACGTTGTTCCTTCCGTCGCTCGCGTTTCAAGATGAACAGATAAACGAACTTCTTTTTACCTTTTTCTATGGCGAGAAATTATTTTTACGGTCTTAGAGCTGAGATTTAGGGGCTGTGGAAGAGCTTCGACTAAATTGCTACTGATTTTTATACCTTTAGACTGTTCTCGTATTGGTTGCTGTTTTCGTATTGGTAACATATTAGTTTTTGTTACTTTTACACTATTTTTTGGTATTTTTATACCTCTTGAAATTTTAATTTGGTTGAGGAGGTATTTAATTTTTTTGGCAATTCATCTTGATGCAAATTTTCTTGAATTCCATACACAGACAAATTTTCATCCTTCAAGTTTTATTTCTTCCACAAAGCACCTAAAAACATTTATTGAATGTGAAAGATTTTGGCGATGCGGTACACGGTATAAGTTTATACGCGAGCAGACTTTGGTTTGTAATTAGCAAAATGAATAGACATAGTGCTTGCATGAAAGAAAACTGGAACATAGTAATTCATTTAGGTTATTTCAGTAAGATCACCTCATTAAGAGCCACTGTAGCATAGAATCTTAAGCATCGTCTTCGTTTCCGAGATTACCTTAATATTTCAAAGTAAATGCATTCTATTCATCAGGGAACATCGACTACTTCAAAGTGCTTGCTTATAAATCTCATGCTTTCTGAGATTTGTAGAATATGTTTTTAATAAAAGCGGTTCTCGAGTGCAATGTTTTTATGCGAAATCGTTATTACATTCTTTAGTTAATGAAAACATGGCTTTGACCACATTCTTCGTTTACCAAATATACGTTAATAAATTTTAAAAGTCTTGTTAAAATTTGAAAGAAATTTATTTGAAAATGACTTTGCTAGAAATTTAATGAGGTATTTCTTAATAAAGTTTGTACTCGTACAATAATTACAGGTCAGTATACAAAATTATATAAAATTCTATATATACTCAAACTCATATTAATTGTGTACTCCAAAACGTACACAAAATATCATGTAATAAAAAAATTATACACCATGCTACTCAAAAAGTTCAATACAATATACAGCCAAAAAATTCCACACATGTCACATATTAAGTAAAGAAATTATATAGAACCATGCATCGAAAAAAGTGATTCCGATTGTAGAAGACATAGTATTCAGGGTCATAATTGACCGGGCCTTGTCGTAGGAGGGTTAAGCAGCCCCTGGTGGTCAGCGGAAAAGATGGGACACGAAGGGTAACGTCTAACCGCTAAGAGTTAATAGAGATCCAGTGTTAACTAAGCGGCGTAATCCCAAAAGGCCGCAAATGGTCTAAGAGCCATGGAGGAATATCTCGGTGACCCGTTCGGTCATATAACCCGGCATTTATTACGAAAGATTTTGGAAATCCATCGAGCGCTCAAGGGTGTAGTAGCAGAACAGGGGTAACACAGTGGTTACCCATGAAACGTACGGGGGGCATCCATTAACTAAGCCCGTAATCCCTTCAGTTAAGTTAGCACATGGTGCGACCATCGGTCCATCGTTCGTGCACCAACACCTAAGCGTAGCCCTTAGTCGCCGGTTCATCTTCATCTTCCTCCATCTTTGTCTTCCTGTCTCTCTCTGTTATTGCTGTATTCGTCTTCTTGCGAACATCTATACTACATCATTTTGTATCATCTTTCTTTGTTCGTCGTTTTGTATCATTTTCCTTGTTCATCGTTTTGTGTAATCTTCTTTGTTAAATGTTTTTTATCATTTCTTTGTTGATGGTTTTTTTATCATTTTCTTTGTTCATCGTTTTGTATAATCTTCTTTGTTAAATGTTTTTTATCATTTCTTTGTTGATGGTTTTTTATCATTTTCTTTTTTCATCGTTTTGTATAATCTTCTTTGTTAAATGTTTTTTATCATTTCTTTGTTGATGGTTTTTTATCATTTTCTTTGTTCACCGGTTTGTACCATTTTCTTTGTTCATCGTTTGGTATCGTCTTCTTTGTTCATCGTTTTACAACATCTTTTTTTATCATCATATTTGTTCATTGTTTTGTATCATTTTTTCATGTTGCTATTAATGTAAATTGCAAATTTATTGAATGTAATGAAATTTGCAAATTTATTGAAGAATTGAAACATTGGAAAATTGAAGAATAGAGGAATAAATGAATACATGAGTAGATGGATGAACTTATGAATGGATGGATGAATTGGAGAATTAAAGAAATGAAGACATGAAGAATGAAGGAATTAAAGAATTGAAGACATGAAGTATTAGAAGATTAAAGAATTAACAGCATGAAGAATTGAAAAACTAAAACATTGAAATAATTGAAATAATTGAAATAATTGAAATAATTGAAATAATTGAAGTAATTGGAATAATTGAAGTAATTGAAATAATTGCAAGAAATGAAATAATTGCAAGAACTGAAATAATTGCAAGAAATGAAATAATTGCAAAAATTGAAATAATTGCGAGAATTGAAAAATTGAAGAATTGAAAAAATTGAAAAACTGAAGAATTAAAGAATTGACTAGTTCTCGAATTTATGAGGTACCAATTCAAAAACATACAAATTTCCAAATTCTCACATTCCAGAATCTCAAATTCCATAATACCCAGATCCCCAAACTCCAAAATGCAAAATATCTAAATACCTAATATTTAAACTAAAAACTGAACACCTGAAAACCAAAATCCCTAAGTATCTAAGTACCCAAGGACCCTAATATTTCGATATCTTGATATCTATATACCCGAATACGTTTAGCCAAATCTGTAGTTGGCACCTAAACATTTACCGAAACAAATTCATTCATTGCAGTCTAAAACAACGCAAGATACTTTAAAGTACAAACAACCATTCCTTTATCCGGGATTTCAAACGCTTTCCATCTGAAGGAGCAGATGTAGCGACTGACATAGCGTCGCTTGTAAGACGAGACTTGTGTAGGTAAGCAAGCGTCTCTTCATTATTCAAAGTTAAGCGCGGTCATTGGTCATGGTGTCTGCTGCCTCTTGGAAACACTTCAACCTTAACAACGCTTCATTTACTGTTTGCTTCGGAAAAGAGATCCGGAATAAATGTATTTACGCTTTACACACTAATCACGAATATTGCCGTATCGGTTCCATAATGGTAACGGCTGTAAGAAACTTTTATTCGAAACAGCCAATTTCTATTTATAAGATACCGACATTTTATCGACAATCGAGGACTTTTATGGGCTGGAGGACGATCGGGATATTGTCGATATTTCCGGCAACTAAATATTTATCGACGATATTCAACCGATAATGGTACCCAGTGTGAATTTCGAATGGTTTGATAATTTGGCAACTTGCGGTTATTGCTATTTTGGGATCGGAAAATTTACGGAGTGGAGACATTTAGGGGATTGGTAATTTAGGAATTTAGGCATTTGGTAGTCTCAATTTATAATAAGGCAACAATACCTATCTTTGCAACTCGTATACCGCTTTTAAAATTTTTCAAGAACATATTTTGCCTAAATGTCGTTACAAAATCTATTTTCGAAATGAATGGATAAAATTACCGGACTCGGTATTCAGACACAAGCTCACTCCGTGTCATTAACAACTTTCAACGATACAAAACGATGGGACGCAGAACGTATACTTAACGAAGTTACCATAACCTCAATCTTTAGTTGCGAAAGTAGCAAACGTTTAAAATTGAGGGTTGCCATAATTCAGTTGCACGGTACCATCCTTTTAAAGTTGTAGACGTATTTGAAATTGTATATTGCGAGGAAAGTTCTCCATCGGTTTATCGTGTTGTTCCTTTCTGGTTGTAGAAAATTATGTCAGTTATAAATACTGTGCATACGTGTGCGCATTTTCCGACACTATGCTTGTTACTAGGTTATGACTTAATGACGCATGGCTTCCTTAATGAGCCGGTATAGTGTTCTCTGGTAATGTAGCGAAGATAGAGAAGACCAGGCCTATTGTGCCTGGTATAGTAATTGATCGTAGAAGCATGCTGTTACGTGTGTGATCATAGACGACGGCTTGATCAATACCTGGAAACGATCTCTGCAATTAACTTTATTAATAGTTTCTGTTTTTATACTATAGACACCGTGTACTTACGTGTTTTCACATATAGTCGATTCTCGTTATGCTGTGGTACTGCAACAGTAGACTCTATTACAGAATTTTGCATTATTTAGAAAATTTTTTGGTTTAATTTTGTGACAAAAATTATTGCTTGTAGATCCACTATTTTATGTTATTTTTTGGACTATTATTTTGTTGTATAGAAAATATATTATTTGTTAGATTGTATTATGTATGTTATATATTATTATCATTATGTTTATTATTTTTATTATATGTTTATTATTATTATGTTTATGTTTATTATTTTTTATTACATGTTTATTATTATTATTACGTTTATTATTTTTTATTATATGTTTATTATTATTATTATTATGTTATTGTATGTTATATATGAAATTTTATATGTTATTATTACATTACATGTTACCTCTATGTTGCACGATTATTATTGCACAATAAAATTTTTATTAAATTTTATTACAATTTTTATTACATTTTAATAAAGGTAGACGTTAAAAGATCATTAAAGGTATGATAATTGCGATTAAATAGGATTATTATTTTTGTACAGGAACGTACGATTTTCAATTCAGAAATGAAATGCCATAAATAATGTGCATTTTCCCGTGCACAGTAAATATTGTTGTATTCCATAATTATAATTAAGACGAGAGTGCGCCATGGCGCCATTTGCGTTTCACCATATTTCCAGATCATTTTGCATTAACAATCCCCGTTGATTACGAGCCGTAATAACCACCTCGCTAATGAATAATACTTTTATGAAAATATTATCTTCACCCTCGCTTGGAGATATTCAGTTTTGTTCCATTCGAGAGCCATTCGCGTGATATATCGTACAACACAGATGTACCAACAACCGTACGATAGATTTCGACCGCGGCATATTTAATCCTTGCTAATAAACGTGTAACGGATCTCAAATACGAAATAATTAATTCTGTCCTGTTACGTGCAAATTTCTGCTGTTAATTTTTAAATACCGTAGTATCCGTACAATGAAATCCGCTAAATCGCTATACAATTGCTTCGACATTTTATTTCTGGGAAAATTATTATTTTTTTTTGGGAGGAGAATTTTAAGCTATTTAATCTTGGTAAGGGTGTAAATTTTTGTGTGGGAATTTTTATATGAAATATTATATTACATTCCTATATTTCCATGTTACTACATCCTCAAATTCCTTCACATCTCTACATGTGGTTAAATATGGTTCTATCTCCACATTCCAACATCGTCAAATTCCTATATCCCTAGATCTCCGTATTCTCAACGTTTCTACCTTCTTATGTTCCTATATTTATCTACTCTTATATCCCTAGTTTCCTATATTCCAACATTCCGTTCTTCACATATGTCCACATTCATACATATGTCCACATATGTGCACATCCTTGCATCCCCACATCGTTATATTCCCACAACCTTAAATTCCTATATCAATGTATGGATATGTCCCTGTACCCCTTTATCCCTATATCCCTATATCTCTATATCCCTATATCCCTATATCCCTATATCTCCATATTCCTATATCTCTAACAAAATGTATAGCTCACATATGATTCACAACATACGTACCCCAAATTATATTGTCATCCACATTCAATTTCACATACAGCATTGTATACACATATGAACAGTAATATATGGACGGTAATTGGCAAGAAATTGAATTAGTCCCGTGTATAAAGTCGTAGGAATCGTAACGAGTCGGATTTCACGTTCACGGATTTCCAAGGCAATCTTCGTTTCCGTGCAGGTGTATCGCGTGTTCATCGACGATTCATCGTCGTGTCTGACTTTCAACCAGCCATCCTGACCAACGCTCTAATTCGCTATCTGCAGAAATAATTAAGTCGCGGTTGTGTCGGAGGATAACCCCGGAATATCGGGAACGCGATAGTCCCGAGACGATGAAGTTGACAGTTCGGCCGTAGAACTTTCCTCTGGGATCCTTTGTATTCACAGGACATCGACGCCGTTCGAACAAAAGGCGCCAGGAAACAACGTGGTCGAACGAGAAAGAGCCTCTACTTGAAATAATGGACGGTGTTTAGCTTTTAATCCACGAACGCTTGCGCCTAGAAAACGATCTTGAAATGATAATCGATCGCCCGGGCGACTCTCATTTACGATACTCCTTTGTCCGTCATCGGCTAATTACGTTCGGAAACGTAAGACTTTGTCCGGGCGATTCTTGGAAACCGGTTAAGACCTCTGGGGGATCGGGTTCTATTTGTAGAAGTTTATTTCATTAAAATTACGGAGGAACTGCGTTTTCATGAAGTAATTTGGATGAAGATGTGAACTGCGTCATTTCTGTTCTGAAGTATATTCTAAAATTTTTTGTAATTTTCAAATTTAAAATTTATGACACAAGACTTATGTCAAAGCTTATCAAATCTTATGTCACATTGTGCTACTTATTTTAAAATATTAAATAAAATGTATTTAAAAATGTAGCCCGACCTAATATCACGTAATGACTTAATATACCTAATATGTACTACACATAATATGTAATAATATACAGGATGTCTCACAACAAGTGACCGTGAAATGAGGTGTGGAGCTTCGTTTTTGAATTATTAAGGAAAAACACGGACTAATCAGAGCGCGAGGATTATTACGCGTTGGACTACTACGCGTCGAATATCCACGCGTTGGATTACTACGCGTTGGATATCCACATGCTGGATTACTACGCGTTAGATTACCACGCATTAGATTCCTACGCGTTAGATTACCACGCATTAGATTCCTACGCTTAGAATTACCACGCGTTGCATTATTACGCGTTGGATTACTACGCGTAGAATATGCACGCGCTAGATTACTACGCGCTGGATATCCACACGCTGTATTAGTACGCGTTGGATTACTACGCATTGGATTATTACGCGCAGGATTACTACGCGTTGCATTACCACACGTTGCATTACTACGTGTCGAATATCCACGCGTTGGATTACTACGCGTTGGATATCCACACGTTGCATTACTACGCGTTAGATCACCACGCATTACATTCCTACGCTTAGAATTACCATGCGTTGCATTATTACGCGTTGGATTACTACGCGTAGAATATGCACGCGCTAGATTACTACGCGCTGGATATCCACACGCTATATTAGTACGCGTTGGATTGCTACGCATTGGATTACTACGCGTAGGATTACTACGCGTTGCATTACCAGACGTTGCATTACTACGCGTCGAATATCCACGCGTTGGATTACTACGCGTTGGATATCCACACGTTGCATTATTACGCGTTAGATCACCACGCATTACATTCCTACGCTAAGAATTACCACGCGTTGCATTATTACGCGTTGGATTACTACGCGTAGAATATGCACGCGCTAGATTACTACGCGCTGGATATCCACACGCTGTATTAGTACGCGTTGGATTACTACGCATTGGATTACTACGCGTAGGATTACTACGCGTTGCATTACCACACATTGCATTACTACGCGTTGGATTACCACGCGTTATCCGAAGCTGTCGCTCTCGCATCTGCGCATGCGTAATCCCCGCGCTCTGATTGGTCCGTGTTTTTCCTTAATATTTCAAAAACGAAGCTTCAAACCCCATTTCTGCAAAGGGAAATCTTATTCAGAATCACGTCAGCTACCCCCCATTTCAGGGACCTACACTAATTATGAGACTGTATTAATACAATACCTCAAAATTAAGAAAGCAAATGCATGAGTCGAAGAGCAACGTACATTTAACACATGAAGACAGTACAATGGAGAAAACGAAGGATATTCATAGAGTCTGATGTTGACTGGGCAGAATTTTGACTTGATTCGGTAAAAGGACAAAACAGGAGAAGAATGCAGCGAACGTCGTCGTTAGAGAGGTCCAGCAGTTTCGGCGTGCTTAACGAGGTATACATCCTGGGCGTTATACGGCGAATATTTAATATGGCGTGCCGTTGGTAACGTGGGGCGTCGGGACGCTCGGACGGCGCCTAATATTTGTCTAGAAACGGGTAAGCCCGTAAGCTTAATTGGAACCGGCCGAGTGTGCCAGCCCTTTTTACGAAAATCCCAACTTCGCCGTATCGTATTCCCACGGGCTCCCTTAACGAATTTATGCACAGCTCGTAACCCAGATCCTATGTATCAAATATAGAAGCCCTTCGAAGTACTTACTTGAAACTTGATGCTTCGTGCTTCATTGGAAACGACTTCACGTATAACGCTAGTGTAGATGTGTTTTCAACATCTATTTTCAATTTTCAATCTTCCGAACAGCTTTCTGAGCGTGTTTGTTCATATATTCATTCAGTAGTAATCTTGTGAAGTCAAGGTTATTTATCTTTTGATGTCATTGATTGATCTGGGCAACGGTTCAAGGTTTTGTGGATGTTTGACGCTAAGAGTTCATGGAGTGATCAATTCATCAATTCATCAATTCATCAATCTATCAATCCATCAATTTTTCAAATTTGCAAGTTCTTAAATTTTCCAAATTCAGAAATTGCTGAAATCACTCAAACTTTAAAATTCTCAGACTTACAGCAACTGAAATGAGTCCAGACAAATCATTGAATTCTTTAATTTTAATTAATCATAATTATATTTGCCGTCCCAAACCAACCTAACTCTCTTAAATAAACCATATGAATCCTAACGAGTGATATCAAAATCTTCGCTAAAATGATCACGTTCGAAACAAAATTCTGAAAGGGAACATGTTAATCCAATCTAATATTCTATTTGCGATATATGACCGAGGCAAACAGTGAACAGTTTTAACCCCATAGAACCGTGAATTTTGTTCACCATAGGGATTCCGGTTATTTGGCCAACTCGTCAGAGACACTTCCGGGGATCGTCACGCGATTCCATTCGACGTCCATTTGTTTATTCGCATCGTTTCGACCACGATGAGTGATTGTTAGAAATTGCATAGAACGACGAACCATAAAGGCACGTGGGATAGGTCACGGGAAACGTGATTTAATTTGTAAAGGGAAATTGGATCGGTCGATCGTGTTGCGGGATCGGATCTCGAAATCTGGATCCCTCGTTTGCCGGTCAACTGGTCTAATTGAACCGTCCAGTTCGTCGACAAAATTCTTCTCTGTTCAGCGCGATATTCGAAAATAACGATCGACCAAGTGTACCCCTTCATTCGGAGTCAAAAACGAAGCTCGACGGAAACACTTCCATTGATTCTATCAATTGTGTGCACGTAACTTCGTGTACGTTGCTGTTGTGTTCGATTACAAATTGTTTAGATTACGGTTGTTACGCGGTGATTTTATCGAAAATTATTTAATTGCTTCGTTACCGGTGTTCTATCGAAAACCTATTTGTCATGAACCATTTGTTTTTTTTTCTAGAAAAACAATATATTAGATTATATTGTTTTTCTATCCAGTTTACTGATTCAAATTCACAGTTATGCGTGGTACTAGTAAATTTAACTCAGAATTATATTCACACACGTCCCTAATGACAGAAAAATAAAAACTGAGCTATCGAAACTCAATATCGACGAAAATCGTCATGTAAATGATAAGGCAAGATACAGAGCCAAGTCGTAAATCAACGAAAGGAAGATGGTTTGACGACCATTGCGATTTCTGGGACGGTGTAATAACGTTAGCAAACGCATAGACGAATCACGGACAACCACTGTTTGCCTTTGTCGACCACGCGTGACGTTGAATCCGTCGTTGATCGACGATTATCGTCGGCGACGTGCGTCGATCCACAATTCCAGTTCACGAACCCTAGCATTAGCGTACCATTCAACGTTATCCCTGCTGTACCTCGACCAATCTGCATCTCCTCTGTCAAACACTATTCAACGGAGGTATTTAAATCCATATTTTGTAATGGAAAACACGATTCCTGTCTAGGTTGACATCTCATTTTAATATTCTATGTTTTGATAGGCTTCAAGTTATGTAGGTCATTCGGAGATCTATTTGACAATTTTGGGTACTTGAAATGTTGGGGTAATTTTAGTGTATTCTCGTGTTATTATGGCTACTTTTATAGGTACTTTTATAGGTACTTTATAGGTACGTTTGTAGGCACTCTTCTCTAGATACTTTTCATAGGTACTTTTATAGCCACTTATAGGTACTTTTGTAGGCTCTCTTCTATAGGTATTTTTATAGGTACTTTTACAGGTACTTTTGATGGACACCTTTGATGGGTACTTTTCCAGGTACGTTTCTTAGACACCTTTGATAGGTACTTCTGCAGGTATTCTTATAGGCACTTTATAGGTACTTTTGTATATACTTTTATAGGTACCTTATATAAATACTTTCTCAGGTACTTTTCATAAGTACTTTCTACAGAAACTCCTATAGACTCTTTTTCAGATTCTTGTCATAGGTACTGCAGTACTTTTCTATGACTGCAAACTTCCAGTTTTCATTAATTCAGCAACACATTATCACAAGTCCATAATCATCAATCTATTACCATAAGTGTATAATCATCATTAGGATATCAAGTCACCAGTGGAGCATCACAAATGTATAATCATCAGAATACCACAAATGTATAATCATCAAAGAAACATCACAAATGTATAATCAACCTTGAGGTATCAGAAGTGTTTAGCCACCATTGGGGTACCAAAAGTGTATAATCATCATTAGAACATAAGAAGTGTATAATCAGGAGTATCATAAATGTAAGATCATCAGAAGAGTACCGCAAATGTGTAAGTGTATACATTTCACACAGTGGAATATCAGAAGTGTATAATCATCGTTGAGGTATCAGAAGTGTATAGCCACCATTGGGGTACCAAAAGTGTATAATCATCATTAGAACATAAGAAGTGTATAATCAGGAGTATCATAAATGTATGATCATCAGAACAGTACCACAAATGTGTAAGTGTATACATTCCACATAGTGGAATATCAGAAGTGTATAATCATTATGGAATATCAGAAGTGTATGATCATCAAGGAATATCAGAAGTGTATGATCATCAAGGAATATCAGAAATGTGTAACCATGATGTGGCTACCAAAAGTGTACAATCATCGTAGTATCAAAGTTGTCCTTGAAATCAAAAAGTCCTTGAAACAGAATGAACGTCAGAACTTGGGAAGGTGTCGGAGCGTGACACCGGTAAAAGTCAGTGATTTTTAGTGTGACATGAAAACGTACCCTTAGATTCGCGTTATAGTTTGACTGCTCCTCTCGTTGTGCCTCATCCGCTCTCGTTGCTTTCGCCCCACCGCACCCTCACCCCCCACCCTTGCGTCTCGGCCCATAGTGCTTTTCTCCCCCCCTCCATCGAAATCGATGCTACTCGCGGATCGTGAGTTCAGTCTGCGACTGGCCACCGCGTGCGTAACGTCGTTTCCTCCGTTCCGTTTTTGTTTTCGTCCGCGGATTCACCCCGTCGACGTACGTTCGTCATTCACGCGCACCCTTACTGTGCTTACGTTCGCGAACGTGCCTTCGACGTATTTCCAAGAAAATACACGCGAGATAGAATTGATCGTCGCAGCGAAAAATCGATCACGTGTGACGACGCGCGAGTTCCTTGGGACTAGTACCGAAGAGGCTCAGTGAAAAAACGGGGATGAAGAACACCTTGGAGACACGGAGGACGTTGCTTCGACCGACGTTGCTTCGATCCGTGCTTGGAGAACGATCCTGAGGCGAGCGGATGTGCAAAGAGACGCCATCGTCGAGGATAACAACCGACCTGGGGCTGTCCTTGAGCGAGTTACCTGATTGGGTGAGTGGAAAATCCTTTCTTATTTTCGTTGCGTGTAATTTGGACCCACGGGTGGTACCAATTTACCTTCGAATGTCTCGTGAGGAAATTGCCTTGTTTCAACCCCTGGAACCCTGAGGTATCTTCAAGATGTGGATTGTATCTCATTCATTTCGACTTTGAGGGTGATGATTTAACATGAGTTTATGATTTGGAGGTGTATTGTCTTGGCTTGTTTTTCAATTTTATTAAATGATGATTTCAAGAATAACTTCTTTTCATAATATACTTCAATACTGTCCTTCAAGAGCGACATTAAATTTGCACTTTACATTAGAAGCTAAAACAGTGGTATTCGAAAGTGTCTAAAGAATGTGTACATTGGCACCTACTGAAAATGAAAATGTGAAGGTTAATTAACACGATGAATGAATTAGATGAAGAAACGAGGGCATCCAGGGAATGTTCAAATTGGATGTAAGAATGAGTATGAGATTAATCAGGAAATCTGATAGACCTTGGAGGAGTAAAGATATCCTAAGAATGATTCTGCATATTACACCTAGATTAGGTACGAAGATAATCGGCTAAATTAAGAAGTAGTCTGAAGGACGATTTAATTTGGGTACAGTTAAAAATATCCAAAGTATGTCTCTACATATTCAATACATATAAAAATCATTCATATCAGTTAGGAATATGAATTAATTTTAGACCTTGCAGAAAGATCCAAACGATGGCACATTGCATCCAAATTGCACTTACCAAACCCACAAATTAATCGACTTAAAACCTTGAAAAAGGTATCCATGTCTTTCTGCATCGCACTCAAATTACATACACAAATGTCCTCAAAAATGAATTATCTAATAAAAGACCACGAAGAAGTAAAAATACCCAAACACTCCAAATTAAAGCCAAAAAGAATACAAAAGCGAATAGAATAAATCGACGAGAAGTAGGTTAGACCTTGAAGTACCTAACTGTTGTGGTACCAGTCACGACATAAACGTCCTGTGCAAGGACGTGACAGTCTCGTCAGGTTCGAGAGTGCAACGACGTATCGAACAGGGTCCTTAGCGATGTATCGTAATTAACGCGCGACAAACGGGATAAAACGTTCGCGCGTTCGCCCCTGTGAAATGAAATGATATCCAGTTTATTCTGACTGGTTTATCGTGAAATATTTCGTCGGGCAACGGGAGCGGACAGGTCGCAGGAGTTCGGTGTTATTTCGGTGCAGGTTCATCGGGAACGAACGCATTCGTTCTGTCGTTTATTTATTTGCCCCGCGAAATATTTGTCCTGCTAAAATGTTGATATTCCAACGAAGAGCGAATAAACTCGCCGATAAGCGACGGCCCCACGGTGAAAGGTGAAAATTATCGATCGGAGTGAAGTTAATGTTGCATTACGTCAACGCCATCGCCATTTGTCGCATAAATTTTGTAGGAAATTCGCGCAAACGTGGCGTGGAAATTTCACTCGTTGTAGCCCTCCGAAACTCGAAAGTTCGTTGTTTCAACGGCGAGGAGCTGACGGCACTGAAACGCGGGAAAGGTTGACGGGTCTCAGACGTCCGCGCCTTTTAATTTAACTTTATCGAATGTAACCTCAACGCTTACAAAATTCTCGATACTCTCATCTCAATATTATTTTACTGAAAAAGATGCGACATCGCTGCAAGTAGAATAACCTGTTATTGGCCAGACAGCGTCAGAGATCCACTTTTCACTTTTATGAAATCTAGTGATGGGTTTGAGCGGCTTATTAACTTGAGAGGTTTGATTGCTAAAAATTTAATAATCAACATTGTTAGAAAAGTAACAATCAACTGATAAGTAAAATTAGACTCTAAAAAGGTTGGAAGCAGAAACCGAGTTAATTTTCAGAATAAAAATTGCAATGATCGATAACACAATTTGTATCCCGGTTATTACTTAATCCTTTTTTGGAGGCGGCGCCACAAAAAGCACACGCCTAATAACTGGTGTAGGGAGCCCTATTTGAGGGGGAAAAAATTTCATTTTCTCGTTGGTGGTCGTTTGACCGCCTTCCTCCGTGCTTCCCGGTCGTCGACGGTCAATATTGTCGATACGGTGACACGTTCGACTATCATGCGCGAGCCACGTGAAAGTTGGTTAATTAATTGCTTTGGAAATATAATCCTTGTCGGTTGTAACTAATCAGGTAGAAACTCGGTCGGACGTTGACGGGCATGTTTGCTGCACCTATCACGTACGGAGATGGAAATGTAATTTGCCGGGATAGAGTTAGCCTCGTTGAATGCCGTGGCCAAGCTTCGCCGCCTATTCTAACCATCAACCTTCCCGATCTCTTCGTGGCGCACCGCCACTCCATTGATCGCCGTTACGGATTTTGCATGTAAGGATCCAGCCACGATACACGACCGACTGAAACCGTATTCAGGCCTTTGCGTGGTGAAACGTTTCACGAAACGGTATTCGTGGCGTTTACGACGCGATAACTCGTTCTTTCTTCGAAGAAATTCGCGACGCTCTGTTTCTGACCGACCGGGACGGTGGTCATCGGTACAAAAGAAATTCTGAAGTTCGTGCCGCGATCCATACAGATAGCGATTAATTGTGTAGATTGTTTGTTGGGTACGGTGGTTGGTTTAAATAAATCGTGTTGATTTCGCGGATAATTATGAATGTGGAGAGGGCGGTTTACTTAGCTTTATTTAATGAACGTGTCGTGAACTTTTTCGTTTACTCGAGTATGTGATTTTTCTTGGGGAATGTAGGACAGCTAATGGGGTATTAGATGATTTATGAGGATTTTTGGAATCTTAAAATCTGGGTTAAAAATTTGAGGAAGTAAATTCAGGGATGGTTGAAGAATTCAAGAACTTAGCAATTATAGAATAGAAGAATTGAGGAATGGAGTGTTTCAAGAATTTAAAGACCTTATCACCTAACTGTACAGATGCTACCAAAATACCTTTCAGTGTCCCAAATATCCCAACTTCTAAACACGAGCCTAACACTCGGTTACCAAAATTAATCAACCCTAACCTCCAAATCCTAAATATCAAACGAAACAATAATTTGCTAGCAATAACAATTACAAAGGTAGCAAATTGAGAATAAAAAATAGAATTTCCACCGAAAATGATCGGAGATCGCATCGAACGAATGTAGGACGCCGACTCTCGGGCATTACACGAAAACGGTTTCAATGTCGAACGCGTCGACGAATTCGCTGGCCGGTTAAGCTTGGCCGTTCGCGATTAAAAGCTCGAAGCTTCGTACGCGGTCATCCATTTGCATATAGGAAGCTTCGTATAAATTCTGCGGTTACAACCGCGTCAGAAGCAATAACGCGAACGCTAGGCGATTGCACGTTCGCGCGTGTGTTGTTGCGAAACGATCGGACGTTTCGTGTAAACGATTAATCATACGGGGGGTGTACTTCGTTGACGTAGGATTTTTTTCGATATTCGTCGATCGACCGTCTCTTCATGCACTACAAATATCGAGGTTTAGTTATGTTGACGGGAAATGTACGTTCACTTGCCGCCATTTTGATGACTTCTGGACGCGTGGGCTTTCTGAAATCTTCTTCGATGTAGGATTTAAGTGAATACAAAAATAAGTAGCTGCTTTCACTTATATGTATTGTGTCTAATTATTAAACATGTTCGATTATCATTTTTTTAATAACTTTATATTTAGTCATTTTATAAGGACGCGACTGATTTATTCTTTTAAGAAAACAATGTGGTGGATGTTGCGGTAGTAATGGAATATTTAAAAAAATTCTTGAAGTAGGTACAAGTTAAAGAGGTACAATTAAACGATACATCTAAACAATGCAATTTAACAATATATTTTACAAGTAAGAAATATTTTACAACTTCGTGAAGCAGCAATAAATGAAACATCAAATTGAATGTCACAAAATAATTTCAATAATGATATCAATTATTATTACACTAAAATACTTCATAACAAAACTAGGTACAGATCAATCAAACAATTATATTAATAAATTTTTCTACCTATAATTAATCATTTTAAAATGAACGATATTTCTCTGCGTTCTGAAGTACAAATCTTTTCTCTAAATGAGCATAAAAATTAAAATAAATTACATATGCAATTAAACTAAATATACAAAATAAATATACGAAAAAATATACAACTAAAATAAACGTGATATGAAAGTAAATGTATTAACACATGAAATGAACCTCACAGCAAAAGTTTATATTTTCGTAACAGATCGATAATGTTCTAAATGAACATGACGGCCCGTTGCAAACGTCATTTAACGACGAGATATCTTTACAGATCGAAAATGTTAATGTTTAATACGGTCGAGGAAACCGCGGCGATAAAATCACGCTCAGGAGCACCAGGGCAAGCGTACACCTCTAACATTAACGTGCGGTGTACACTATCGTTGCGGCACGACGATACAAATAGGGGCTGCTTCCGGTCGCGGCTTGGATTCACGCATCGCTTACTCATTGCTGAACATCCGCTTAAAATAGATGCCGCTTTTCAAAGCCGCGAAATTTACTTTAGCCATGAGAGCGACTTCACCCTCGAGCGTTTTCTCGTTCATCGCGTTCCGCATCGAAGTATTTATTTCTGTCCTACGTAAAATTATGTTACACTTTGCTTAATTACATTTCTTACTTTACTCTTGCTTTATGTTAACTTTTTGTTAACATTTATTGTAACGCTTGTATTAGCATTTATTAGAGTTACATTTATATTAGCATTTATTATAATAACATTTATATTAACATTTATTATGGTAACATTTATATTGACATTTTTTGTAACATTTGTATTAGCATTTATTGTAACATTTACATTAACATTTATCATCCTTTATGTTTGAAGTTATCATGTATAATATGCATCTCCAAAATAATTGCTAACTGCAATACATTTAGGCTAAAGTGTAAAACCTCCCAAAAATAATATAAAAATAATAAATAACAAGAAATATTTTCCTCGTCAAGGAATGATTTCCAGAGGTCATCTTGTGGCATAAACAAAATAATTGCTAACCGCAATACATTTATCTTAATGTCTAAAACCTCACAAAAACAATATAAAAATAATATATAGCAAGAAATATTTTCCTCGTCAAGGAATGATTTCCAGAGGTCATCTCGTGGCATCTCCAAAATAATTGCTAACTACAATACATTTATCTTAAAGTCTAAAACCTCACAAAATCAATATAAAAATAATAAATAGCAAGAAATATTTTCCTCGTCAAGGAATGATTTCCAGAGGTCATCTCGTGGCACTCAGGTCATGAAGCATCGATTATTTTCATCGTAATACGCTGGTTCATCGAGCACGGTTCACGGTGAACGCATGTACGGGTTCATCGTCTGTAAAGGGTTAAAGCGACCCTTCCTAGTAGAAACGGTAACAAGGTTTGATGCACCGTCAAGTAACCGACGTGCAAGCTGTACACGCGTACGAATTCGCGGAATTTAATGATAGTATATAGCTTGATGGAATGCGTGAGCTTTCGACCGGTTTGCAATGCCAGAGAAATGACGAGGATGAACGCGTGGTCAGGTTTCAATTAAACTTTACGACCAAGAACAATCGGACGGAGGGTTTTAATTAGAAGAGCTACGATTGAAGTTGATCCTAATTCTTCGGGAGTATTAGCACGAACGCTTCGTTGGAGCTTTTGTGTACCCTGTCTTTGATCCGAATTTCGAATGACATTCTGCAAAAATTACGGCATGGAGATGTAAAGATAGGTTCTTCTTTAATTCGCTTTAAGTCCGGATATCTTTGATGACGTTTATTAAATTCATGTTAAAATAGAAATTTTTGGTTTTGGGTATGTTTGAGTTAGGTGAATGGTGGATATGTTATGGTAAATGTAAATCGCTGTTTAGTTTGGTGGAAGTGGACTGTAGGGAGCTGAGTTGGTGCCTTTAGGGAAAGTGGCAATATAGCGAGAGGGAAGTGGATGGTCATGATTCTTGGTTGGTAAAGTAGATTTATGAATTTTGGGACTTGGGAGGGTTGAAATTTGAGAATTTGTAAGTTGGTGATTTGGGGATTTGAGAAATTGGATGTTTGAGAATTTGAGAAATTTAGAAATTGAGAAACCTAGGAATGTGGAAATTTAGGGATTTAGAATAGGAACCTAGGAACCTAGGAACTTAGGAATCCCATGGGTCATAATTTCACGCGTAGCAAATTCCACGCGCGAAAATTCTACGCGCCATAATTCCATCCGTGGAAATTCTGTGCGCCATAATTCCACGCGTGGCAAATTCTACGTGCCATAATTCCACGCGTGACAAATTCCACGCGCCATAATTTTACGCGTCGTAATTCCACGCGCCATAATTTTACGCGTCGTAATTCCACGCGCCATAATTCTACGCACCATAATTCCAGGCGTAGCAAAGTCCACGCGCCATAAGTCCACGCGTCAAAATTCCATGCGCCATAATTCCACGCATGGAAATTCTACGCGCCATAAATTACCCTGAATCTAGAAATCCACAAACATAGAAATCTAAGAATTTAGATACCTAGAAACCTAAAAACCACAAAATTTAGAAACCTAAGAATCTCTAAATTTAAAAATTTGGAAATCCAAAAATCCAGAAATTTATGACCTTAAAAATCTCCAAACCCAAATATTTAAAATCCGAAATTATTTAAAAATATCACCTATTTAACATTGATCTAACACCTTTACAATTAAACATTTAATGAACAATAAACATTTTCCGCGTCAACGAATCATTTCCAGAGGTCATCTCGTGGCGCTCGGGTCATGAACCATCGATTATTTCTACGCAAACACCGCAACAATTTCAGCAGAAATTTTCTCAACAGTTAAAAAACAGTGATAAATCTTCCCTAATCGTCCAGCGAGCTAGCTAATCTAGTGTAATTCTTAAAGTTTCTTAAACTTCCGAATAGAAAGTTGTATCGTAAGCTCCAATTACCAGCGATACCGCAACAAACAACCTGAAATTCATCGAGGTTGGTTCACCTTTCGCTCGAAATCGTCGCTGTTCGAGCGATACTCTCGTTTCAATGGACTACGGAACAATTGATCCATAAATCACGCGATCAGACATGGTGGTGTGAGAAAGAGAGGGGGTTGATTTATAAAAGCACAATGTTTCGCGCGAGAACTGGGACGGACGAAAAAGACTCGCGACGTTACGATTAATCACATTTATTTACGTATGACCAGCCTGTGGCAATATTACACGCGGACAAAGAATTAAACTCTACCGAAATCTAATTTCTTTTCGAGAACGATAATATGTGGTGGATTTGATTTTTCTTTTTTTATTTTCGTGTCCATTATTTTACCCTCTCATACTCTACTTATATGCTACATACATATGTGTATACGTAGAGGACAGTATGTGGTCAAGTTTAAAACTGAATCATATGTTTGTCTGTATGTATGTATACATATATGCATGTATGTATGTATGTATGTACGTATGTATATATGTATGTATGTATGTATGTGTGCATGTGTATGTATATCTGTATGTGCATATGTATCTATGTATGTATGTATGTATGTATATATGTAGTTTTCTGTGAACATCATTTGATAAAATTATTTGAGGACTCAATGATATATGTTTTTTCTACAAACATTATTTAATGAAGTATAAGGTTATGTAACATTCAAGGTTAGGTAAAATGTAAGGGTACATAAAATACAAGATTATGTAGAATGTGAGGTTATGTTACATATGAGGTTATAAAAAGTATCAGGTTATATGGCATTTAAGGTTATGTAGTATTTGAGGTTATGTAACATACAGGATTATGTAGAATTGTTAAGTTAAACACAAGGTTATATGCAATACAAAGTTATATAAAATATGAGGTAAAAAACAAAAGTTACATAAAATACAAGATTAATTAAAATATAAAGTAACTTTGTCTATAAAGTTATTTAAATGTCTATTATTAATAACTGTAAGATAGAGTGGTTCGCACCCAATTTCCATTCGGAAAACGAAATTCAAGTCTTATTCGTAAGTGAAATATTTGCAAAGAAAATACGAATACATATTCTACTTCATGTTTTGAAAGAAAATTGATACAATATGTCCTAGAAAAGTGCATATGGACAAAGGAAATTTTCAATCAAAATGCTTATAGAAATTCCAGTTGTAACTTCGAACATAAGTGAATATAAATGTAAATCGACGTGTGTGTTCAACTTTATAGGTCGTGTTGAATAAATTTGTAAAGAGCGCGATAGAAATTGACGTTCGAATGAAGATACTCGTTGAAATATCATTCGAACCTAGTAAAACAATTTGCTCGGTTCGTTCAACGATTTTCTATCATTTTTGTACTACGTACTTTTACGAGCAATCGAGGAAAAAAGCGCTCGATTAATCATGCTTTTTTAGTTCGTCGCGCATCACCTACAATGGAGTATGCAGAAACTTTCTCTCGACATTGTTCCACTGTTTCTACTATGAATTATGTGCGTGTGTGTGCTGCTATATTTTCGTTACATTCGCAAGTTTTGAAGGGGTGAAAATTAGGGAAAGTTTAGAATTTAGATTTTTTGATGTTTTAAATTTTCAAGATTTAAATATTGGAATTTTCGAAGAATAACATTCTCAATTTTTCAAACTTTTATAGTAAATTATATATTTCATCTGTAATTCCGCGTGCCATAATTGCACGTGTGGAAATTCTACGCGTCGTAATTCCACGCGTGGAAATTCTACGCGCCATAATTCTACGCGAAGTAATTCCACGCGTGGCAAATCCCACGCGCCATAATTCCACGCGTGGAAATTCTACGCGCCGTAGTTCCACGCGTGGCAAATCCTACGCGCCATAATTCCACGCGCCGTAGTTCCACGCGTAGCAAATCCCACGCGTGGAAATTCTACGCGCCGTAATTCCACGCGTAGCAAATCCCACGCGCCACAATTTCACACGTAGCAAATTCCACGCGTGGCAAATCCCACGCGCCATAATTCCACGCTTGGAAATTCTACGCGTCGTAATTCCACGCATGGAAATTCCACGCGCCATAATTCTACGCGAAGTAATTCCACGCGTGGCAAATCCCACGCGCCATAATTCCACGCTTGGAAATTCTACGCGCCGTAATTCCACGCGTAGCAAATCCCACGCGCCATAATTCCACGCGTGGAAATTGTACGCGCGAAAATTCTATGCGCCATAATTTCATGCGTGGAAATTCCTTGCGCTATAATCCACGCGTGGCGAAGTCTACGCGCTGTAATTTCACGCGTGGCAAGTTCCACGCGCCTCAATTCCACGCGCCATAATTCCACGCGTGGAAATTCTACGCGCCATAAATTACTAATGGCCCAACTTCCCAAAATTCCAAATCCAAAAATCCTTAAACTCCTATACCCCCAAATGCTATACTTTAAAAATTCTTGAAGGTCCAAAAATCCCCAAATTTCACATTTTCCAAATTTTAACATCCCCAATCTCTACATCCATAAATTTTCAAATCAGCAAATTCTCAAACCTCCCACACCCCAAATCCCTCAAATTACCAAATTTCCATCGCCCTAAATCCGCGAGCCGAATTGCAGCATCGTTAAAGGCTTTAGCCCCTTCAAAGCGTACCATGCTCGTCGCTGTACATCATGCGAGTCTACACGTATCGAGGAGCATTTTCGTTCATGACTATTTGCTCGAGTACCGTAGCGAAACGCGGGTAATTAATACCAGCCTCATATGTAATTAGTCATTGAAAAACAATGTTCAAGGGAACAATGACATCGTCGCGTTCCTCCGATCTCTCTCCGTGATGCAATTTAATTAAAATTCGTTGTTTAACGCTCATTAAACCGCCGTGTCGGAATAATGCCGCGTATTATTCATGCGTTGTTATTATTTATTTGAATTTGGATTTATCGGATCGGCGTATTTTGGCGTGTGCTCTTCGTGGCGCGGCAAGAATGGAAGCGAATTGGGTCGGATGAAAACGTCTCGCGAAGATTCAATCACGATTGTATTGAAAGTGATGCAAATTTCTATCGAAACTGATGCAAAACGAGGACGTTTCCCGCCGCTGTACATTCCATTTTGCTTGATATCTAGCGGACGAACGATACATTTTTAAACGGAATGTTGCTCGATCGGAAACTTTCGGTTTAGTTTCCTTTTACTTGATTAAATCGCTGCTTCGAGCACCGTTTACGGCTAACACTGGAAATTTAACATTCCCGATGACGCGTCCAATAAAATTAAACACTTAATGGATCTGTTTGATTTCGTTGATCGAAAATTTCTCGATAACGTTTGTATCAATATTATTTCCGTTTTGTTTATATTTTACTCACAATTCGTTTTTGTTTGCTCCCGGCGAGCTTCGTTCCAAAGCAATTTGTCGAATTTTAGAGAATTTTGTTCTTTTGTAATTCATCGTTGGTGGATGAAATTTTATCGGTAATTTTAAACCACCTTTAAAATGCGTTGTGAAAGGGCAGATAACATGGTTTTAATTTGAGTTTACGTGAATTTGTACATTTTCGAAAAGGGTGTTTGCACATTTGATGTTTAAAGCAATTTTATTATACCAATTTTTAAAAGATACGATCTGTCTCGCTTTGTTAATGTTTTATTTCATAAACTGGGGTAGCAGTAGTGCGCGCCACAATTCCACGTGCCACAATTCCACGCATGAAAATTCTACGCGCCATAATTCCACGCATGGCAAATCCCACGCGTCCTAATTCCACGCGTGACAAATCCCACGTGCCATAATTCCACGCGTGGCAAATCTCACGCACCATAATTCCACGCGTGGGAATCCCACGCGCCATAATTCCACGCTTGGAAATTCTACGCGCCATAATTCCACGCGTGGCAAATCCCACGCACCCTAATTTCACAAGTGGCAAATCCCACGCTTGGAAATTCTAGGCGCCATAATTCCACGCGTGGGAATCCCACGCGCCATAATTCCACGCTTGGAAATTCTACGCGCCATAATTCCACGCATGGCAAATCCCACGCGCCCTAATTTCACACGTGGCAAATCCCACGCTTGGAAATTCTACGCGCCATAATTCCACGCGTGGCAAATCCCACGCGCAATAATTCCACGCGTGGGAATCCCACGCGCCATAATTCCACGCGTGGAAATTCCACGCGCCATAATTCCACGCGTGGCAAATCCCACGCGCCCTAATTTCACAAGTGGCAAATCCCACGCTTGGAAATTCTAGGCGCCATAATTCCACGCGTGGCAAATCCCACGCGCCATAATTCCACGCGTGGGAATCCCACGCGCCATAATTCCACGCGTGGAAATTCTACGCGCCATAATTCCACGCGTGGCAAATCCCACGCGCCATAATTCCACGCGTGGGAATCCCACGCGCCATAATTCCACGCGTGGAAATTCGACGCGTCATAATTCCACGCGCCGTAGTTCCACACGTGGTAATTCTACGCGACACAATTCCACGCGCTATAGTTTCACGCGTGGTAATTCTACGCGTCACAATTCCGCACATGACGGTACTACATATAAAGATTCCCCGCCTACCAATTCGATAAACAAGAGTTCGACGCGTAGCAATTCATCTCATTGCAATTCCACGCATCGCACTTCCTCATAAGACAATTCAACTATTTAACTACTTAAAGTGTTAATAAATCATAAAAGAAAGAAATTACCCAAACAGCTTCGAATCACAATCTTCACCCAGAAAAGGAAATCACCCTAACCGAAATCAACGCTAAATTCGGCATAAAGCTGCACGAACTACACATTTTTGTAGTTCGTCAAAAACAAATGGTCCATCGGTACAAAAGAAGCGACGTGTATCTGATGGATTCGAATTCGTGGAACACATGTATCGATTGTAGTTGCCGTGGCGAACGTCGTCGAACACGTCTTCCGACACTGAATTTTATTTACGACGCGATAAATTCGCCGTCAATAATGATCGCGAAACATTGTAAATCCATCGATGCAACAGATGCCGTTTCTTCGTCGAACACGTTCGATCCTGGAACACGTGCACGTACGAGCTGGATGCACGCACGCACGGACTCCTCTCACGCTAATATAACTTCGACGAGTAATCGAATCACGCTTGCTACGATAAACTATCGCCCAGGATCGTAAACTGTGCGTTCAATCGACCCAAATTACTTGGTCGTACTGCGTGTCGTGGTTGGGTAAAAATATGACGCTTCACTTGTAGGTTCATTACGATTGATTTCTTGGGCAAGTTTGAGGAGTTTTGGAGCAATTCGTATTTACGGGTAATATTATCATTACGTTAGTGTTCTTAATAGTAGGCGAAATTTAGTCTCGACGAAAATTGAACATGGGTATAGATATCAACCTATGAATTGGCGCTTGACCTATGACGCACTGGTGACGCACTTATGACGCATTCACAGTTCGAATATTGCAAATTTTTCTCATGTTTTTATGTATAATGATATTACGTAGAGATGTGAAATTCACGAGTTGGCGCGTGAGCCACGCATGACGCACTCGTGACGCACCAGCAATTCAAGTATAAATTTTTTTCATGTTCTTAGAACTCGTGAATTTTCAATTTAGGTGTAATAATTTATGTACAGATGTTGATTCATGAGTTGGCACATGAGCTACACATGACGCACACGTGACGCACCTGCAGGTCAAATATTGCAAATTTTTTAAATATTTTTAAGATCGTAAATTTTCAATTTAGATATACTAATTTACGTAGAGATGTCAACCTATGAATTGGAGTCTGAGCTATGCTTGACGCACACGTGACACACTTGCAGTTCAAATGTTATACATTTTTCTAATATTTTTAAGACCTTGAATTTTCAATACGGATGTAATAACCTACCGCCGAAAATACGTGTGGGACGACAATTCTTTTTTTGACCAATTGGATGTTTTAAACAGCTGGGTCAACCTCATAAGCCAACTCGCAGGTCAACATCGGTAACAAGCAAACCACCTGTGTATTATTTCGATACGTTTCTAAACTCGTATGTTCGTATAACGTAATTTACATACGGTTTGCATAATCCGATGCGTTATAAATGCACGTATAATACTTTCGCGGTATATTAATTAACCGTCGTGACACACGACACATTACCCGCGGATAAAACAATTGTGTAACCGTTGTAGAGTTAAATATTCACGTGACAGATTATGAAAGGCAGAAAGCGGCAAAGGGATAGTTACAACGCACGGTGGATACATTAATTACGAGACGTTGATCCCCCCGCATTGCGTATTCACAGAAGAATACAAAACGAAAGAGTTACTTAAAGAATTGTTGGCCTTATAGAATGACACGTCCGTAACGCGATTATGCACGGTCGCTTTGATAAAAGTATGATAATCGCGAAATTGCTCCCGCGTAATGCTCTTTCACATCGCGAAGTACATTTCTCCTTTGTCTGATCAATGTTACCCTTAACAGGGACGTGTGTCACCCTTAACATTCGCTCAAACACCGTGCTTTTATTATCGGCAATATAAACGTCGGAGTAGCAAACTATCTTAATATTATTCATTCGTTATCGCCGTGGGCCACGTCGGTTCTGCTCCGACGATTTTTAACTGGCTTCGTCAGGATTCCCTCTCGTAAAACGAGAAAATCGCATGAACGTCGAGAACGGAGATGAATCATGGGGTAAAAATATAGCAATTCCATGCATAGCAATTTGACACGCTGCAATTCCGGTAACGTGTATGTGCACGGTAATTTCACTCTTGATAATTTCGTGCGATTTAATTGAGCGCGTGGGGAGTGCGCTGCAATTTTACGGACGGTAATATAATGCGTGGTCATGTTAGATAGAGAAATTTCATATTTTGCAGTTTGATATACAAGAGTTCTATGCAATGCAATTTTACGAATTGTTATGCGCTGCAAGTCTATGAATTGCAATTTCATGCACTACAATTCCACGCGTGGAAATTCTATGCGCCATAATTCCACGCTTGACAAATTCCACGCGCCACAATTCCACGTGCCATAATTACACGCGTGGCAAATTCCACGTGCCATAATTACACGCGTGGCAAATTCCACGCGCCATAATTCCACGAGTGACAAATTCCACGCACCATAATTCCACGCGTGACAAATTCCACGCGCCATAATTCCACACGTGGAAATTCTACGCGCCGTAATTCCACGCGTGGAAATTCTACGCACCGTAATTCCACGCGCGGAAATTCTACGCACCGTAATTCCACGCGTGGCAAAACCTACGCGTCATAATTCTACGCACCGTAATTCCACGTGTGGCAAATCCCGCGCGCCATAATTCCATGTGTGGAAATTCTACGCGCCGTAGTTCCACGCGTGGCAATTCTACGCGCCGTAATTCCACGCGTGGCAAATCTCACGCGTCATAATTCCACGCATGGCAAATCCCACGCGTGGCAAATTCCACGCGCCATAATTCTACGCGTGGTAATTCTACGCGCCGTAATTCTACGCGTGGCAAATCCCATGCGCCATAATTCTACGCTCCATAATTCCAGGCGTGGCAAAGTCCACGCGCCATAATTTCAGACGTGGAAATTCTACGCGTCATAATTCCACGCGTGGAAATTCTACGCGCCGTAATTCCACACGTGGCAAAGTCCACGCGCCATAATTCCACACGTGGAAATTCTACGCACCATACTACCACGCTTGAAAATTCTACGCGACACACATCCACCCACTGAAATTCCACGCGTAATAGTTCCATACATGGTAATTCTACGCGCCGCAATTCCACACATGGTACTACATATAGAGATTCTCCACATACCTATTCGATAAACAAGAATTCGACGCGTTGCAATTTAACTCATTGGAATTCCACGTATCGCAATTCTTCGTAAGACAATATAACACGTGACAACGTTACATATAGTACTTTGCTATATCCACTTAGGGCGAGTTATAGAAAGAACACATTTTTCCTGTGCGTCTATCAACTTCTTCCGAGGGTAGGCCTTCATCTCGCGACACTAATTAGTCACGTTCGTTTTGAATTTGTTTTCTGACCCTTTGACCTGCGAACCATCGATCAATGGGACGGGGATGATTAGTTCAACTCGTCCGAAACAATAAGTTCGCTTAGTTTTTTGTTATTCGGGACACGTAGAAACTCCATTGCTAGTGTTCTAGTTCTCGCAGCGAACGACAAATAACAATTAAGAGAAGGGAAGTTGGGAACTGTTCATTGTTGGCTATCGTAGCTTGAAAGAAATAACCCTTTCTAGTTCTAAAAATAATTACTGTAAGAGCGTTGCAAATGAATATGGTTTCAGGGCATCTAATTAATTATAAATGTTATTTTATACTCACACGCAAACATTATTTCCAGGCCATTATGTAAGCATGTACAATGTAAATTAGTGATTTTCATTGGATGTTGAATTTAAATGAGATGCCCTGTAAAATTGTGGTCGGAAATGTATGTGATGCCTGAAACTATGAACTCAATATAATCGAAGCATTGTTATTGAATTCAGCATTATTAAGTGAATGAACCGGGAAATTATTTTGCTTTACATTTCAATTCATAGTTCAGCAATACCGTGTTGCATCAATTTACCGTAATAAATTTAATATCTGTATAGTACAATAGTGCTGCGAGGACCCTTTTAATATTTACGTTTGAAATTAATTACATTTCCTGAGTTGCATTCTATTGTGAATTTAACGCGGTAAACACGTTTCTGAACTTCGATTGCAATAACCAGAAAATACATTAGCCCGTCGATTACTGTTGTAAAATTATATTTCACAAATATTTTATAAAAATGTCCTTTTTATTCGAAGGACATGAGGTGACGTATTTGCTTGGCCATTTGATATGTGACTGTATAATGCATGACTTATAAGGAACGATGTCGAAGAATAACATCGAAGTTGTTCGACGATGAACGATTCCATCGCAGCTTCAATATTTCATACGAATCAATCGCAGTCGAATGGAGCATCGCGAACAGCTTTAAACGAGCCAATCAGGCGCCATCGGTTCGCAGGAAGTTTAGGATCCCCGGGCAAGCCCGAAGGGAGATCTTGAAAGCCGGGGTCAGCTGGTTGTTAAGGCGGCTTTTCAAAACCTGATCGCGCTCAAACAAAGCGGCCCTCGGCAGCCGGCGAAACCATTTCGGAAGTTGTCCGGGTATCGTAACGCGGGGAATTTCAGCGATTCCATGAAAATCCATTTTAGTTGAATCGCGTCAAGCGATATCCGACTTTAATTCATCGCAACCTCTGCGCTCGTGCCTCTGTGTATTATTAAGGATATTGGTTTCTCTGCGTTCCGCTTAAGCATCTTGTAATATCCTGCTGCGCTCTGGTTACTAATACATCGCGCGTCTACATTGCACTGCATTCAACCGCGTTGATATTGCCTGTATATGCGTCACTGCAATTTTGCGAAAATGTTCAAATGCAAGGTTCGCGGAAACGTTTTTCTACATTATCGTTATTGCGGTGTGATTGTCGGTAAAAATATTAGACGCGCAAAATAAATTCTTACAGATCGCAGTTTCGACAGCTGCAATTCCATGCCTCACAATTCTACGCATAATAATTCTATGCGTCGCAATTCTCCGCGCTGAAATACCATGCGCCGCAAATCCACGCGCTGACATTCCGTGTGTTGCAATTCCATGCGCTGGAATTCCATTCGACGCAATTCCACACACTGAAATTCCACGCGCAACAATTCTACGCGTTGAAAATCCACGCATTGCAATTCCACGACTTGAAATTCCACGCACCGCAATTACAGGACGTGGAATTTCACGCCCCGTAATTCCACGCGCTGGAATTCCCCCCGCCGCAATTCCACGCGTTGGAATTTCATGTCCGCAACTCCACGCGCTGCAATTCCACGTGATGGAATTCCACACCCTGCAACTCCGCGTGCTGAAATTCCACACGCTGCAATTCCATGTGCTGGAATTCCACGCGTTGCAGTTCCACACGGTGGAATTCCACGCGCTGCAGTTCCACACGTTGGAATTCCACGCGCTGCAATTCTACACAGTGGAATTGCACGCGTCGCAATTCCATAAGTTGAAATTCCATGCGCCGCAATTCCTCAAGTTGAAATTCCACGCGTTGGAAATCTATGCGTTGCAATTCCATGGGTTGAAATTCCACGTGCCGCAATTCCAGGCGTTGGAAATTAATGCATTGTAATTTTTTCAGTTGTAATTCTACGCGCTGCAATTCCGTATTCCTGCGTTGCAACTCTGTGCATGGTATATTTACGTCTATTAATCCTTTACCTAGCAACAGTATCTCTATACGGTCCTGCGTATCGTAATTGCAACCTTTAATTTCTGCCAAAAGGACCTACTTTAATTACTAGAACACGGAATGAACGTCGAACAGAATTTTCTCAAGACAGATAGAAATAATTCCCGTCCCGTCAGATAGAAATAATTAAAATAATTATCATCATTATTTTTGTATCGTATCAACCTTCTTAGTTGAATATCTCTGACTGTCCCTGGCATGCGAAAATGTTCTGGAGATTCAGAAAAAATCGTCGACGCACAGGTATATGCGCGAACCATTGAAACGATGGTCCCTCGTTAATTGTTATTGGACCATAGAACGGTGGGATACGTCATTGAAGAGATCAGACTTGTGAAGCACGTATCATTACGTCGTGCATCCGTTAATGACTGCCTAAGATGGACTTGGAGTGCACTCGAGGATAGCAAAGTTTCCTCTCGTCGAGCAGGAACCGCTCGTCTGCCTCGTTAAGATCGTTCAATGATACGTTAACATCCACTTAGGCCGAGTCTAGCTGGGACATTATAACTACAATACGAACCACAATTGCTGGTGCATGCTGTGCAATTGTTACATCGAGCGTAATTAATACTTCGCGCATGAATGAGCAATAATTGGTAAGCCGGCATGAATATCGGGAAGAACGGGGTCGATGAAACCGGCGCTGTATTTAACCCGTTAGGGATTACTTTTTTATTTCATTTGCAGGTTGAATTTCATTATTTCCATTGTTTTCGATTTCTGTTACTGAGCTTTTTTATATTCTTTCTTTAGGTCTCGAAGTTTAAGGGGGTTTCTAGGGATTTGGGCAATCTGGGGTTATTGGTGGTTGGAGGTTTAGGGATTTAGAGGTTCAGGAATTTGGGGTGCTGAGATTTGGATGAGTAGATCTAGGGATTTCTGGAGTTGGATCATATGGAATCTAGTAATTTTTAATTTCTAAACCCCAAATTTTCAAATTTCCGAAATTCCTCAAATTCCTCAAATTCCCAAATTCCCAAATTCCCAAATTCCCAAATTCCCAAATTCCCTAAATTCTCAAAATTCCCTAAATTCCCAAATTCCAGAAATTCTCAAAATTCCAAAATTCACCAAATTTCTAAAATTCCCTAAATTCCCAAATTCCAGAAATCCTCAAAATTCGCAAAATTTCCCAAATCCCTAAAATTCCCTAAATTCCCCGAATTTCCCGAATTCCCCAAATTCCCCAAATTCCCCAAAATTTCCCAATTTCCCAAATTCCCTAAATCCTCAAAATTCCCCACATCCCTAAAATTCCCTAAATCCCCAAAATTCCCAAAATTCTAAACCCCAAAATTTACTTCCAAAATCCCAATATCCTATCCTTAATATTCCATCCCTAATTCGGCCATATAGCGAGAGACTTCCATAAAAATTCCAAATCGCGACTTTTACAGTTAAATCATTTACCCAATATTCGAATATCAAGATCTTGAAATGGGATTCTTGACAAAAGCAAGTTGAACGAGAACGTTAATGCCGAATTTTTAATACGTTAATCTTTCTTCGTACTCGTCGGATATTGACGGGATAATAGCTAGTTCGCAATGAAGTGTCGATGTAATACGTCAACGAGATCGAGGATGAGCGAAAATTAGAATCCGATAATGGATTTTGCGGAATATTTACGGTGCTGCCGATAAATCTTGTCATCCAACCTTCATGGAATAAAAGCAATTTGATGTCGAAACGTAAAAGCTTCTAAATAAAACGCCGCAGAAAGACACGAAATTTGAAAGCATAGATGGCAATCGCTTCGCGAAATATTTAGAGCGATTTCACAGGGATCGTTCGCGATTCGGTCATTAAATATGAGGCTGATTAAACATACAATCCTCCATTTTCTGCTTCACTTTGCTCCGTTCTAAGAGCGGAATTATCCTCTTCTTTACGGAGAGGAAAAACTGTGCAGTTCTACGTGAATAATTAAATTGATCCTTCAAATTCATTTCATTAACCTGAATGAAGGTTAATTTAGAATTACATTAATCATGTAGGATTATATTAACATGGTTCTATGTTCACATTTAAGATTTATGTTTGAGATATTTCTTTTAGAATTCAGACTTGTGAATATTTAATTGACAGTTGTTATTGGAAGAATCCATTAAATAGTTTCATTCTATATTAATCTAATTTATGCCTGTTTAACATATTCTGCTACACTGAAGCAGTTCAAAGTGACATTATTAAACAGTTTAAAATTGTATCTTCATTTTTAATAAATTTCACCAAATGTCACAATATCTTGTTACATTTATTTTTCATAGTTACAAATAATTAATATGAGTATTTATGTATGCCAACAAGTTTTTAATAATATAGATTGTAGATTTTTATGGTAATTGAAGTGCCACGCACATATGGGTGATATTGGTGACTTGATATGACCACATATGGTAGTCAGTGTTAACTGATTAATCACATTAAATTTAATTAAAATAAAATTAATTTAGACCGGAAGTCTTCATCAAGAGTCCACAAAAGAATCTTTTCTAAGAACCAATTACTTTCCACTTAAGCAGGCCAATCAACTAAAATCCTCTTAGTCTAAACATCAGCATCGTTTCTATGAACAGATTAAGTGTAATGGCTGACATGCTCGATTTGCTTCAATGAAAACAAATCAAACAGAGATTGGAGTTAGCATAAACTACATGGATAAACTGTCTTTTGCATGATCGAAGATGGGAATCGAGAGTTGTACTAATTGGAACGTTGAAGATAGTCAAAGCGAAGGGATATATACACAAGCGGAATTACTCTGATGATTCGTTGAATGACCAAATCAATGTGCGAGTAATGGAGAAACTTCTGAACATCGATTATTAATATTAAACGTGGAAACTATTCTAAAGGAAGTTTGATAACGTGAACGTAGTTTTGTGTTGTTAAATAAGGAGACACTGAACTTCATTTTTAATGTTTTATATAAATATAAGGGAATATACAGGGTGGTTCACAACTAGTGGTCCCTGAAATGAGGAGTAGCTGATGTGATTCTGAATAAGATTTCCCTTTGCAAAAATGGGATTTGAAGCTTCGTTTTTGAATTATTAAGGAAAAACACGGACCAATCAGAGTGCGAGGATTATTACGTGTTGGACTACTACGCGTCGAATATCCACGCGTTGGATTACTACGCGTTGGATATCCACATGCTGGATTACTACGCGTTAGATTACCACGTATTAGATTCCTACGCTTAGAATCACCACGCGTTGCATTATTACGCGTTGGATTACTACGCGTAGAATATGCACGCGCTAGATCACTACGCGTTGGATATCCACACGCTGTATTAGTACGCGTTGGATTACTACGCATTGGATTACTACGCGTAGAATTACCACGCGTTGCATTACCACACGTTGCATTATTACGCGTTGGATTACTACGCGTAGAATATGGACGCGCTAGATTACTACGCGTTGGATATCCACACGCTGTATTAGTACGCGTTGAATTACTACGCATTGGATTACTACGCGTAGGATTACTACGCGTTGCACTACCACACGTTGCATTACTACGCGTTGGATTACCACGCGTTGGATATCCACGCGTTGGATTACCACGCGTTGGATATCCACATGCTGGATTACCACGCATTAGATTCCTACGCTTAGAATTACCACGCGTTGCATTATTACGCGTTGGATTACTACGCGTAGAATATGCACGCGCTAGATCACTACGCGTTGGATATCCACACGCTGTATTAGTACGCGTTGGATTACTACGCATTGGATTACTACGCGTAGAATTACCACGCGTTGCATTACCACACGTTGCATTATTACGCGTTGGATTACTACGCGTAGAATATGGACGCGCTAGATTACTACGCGTTGGATATCCACACGCTGTATTAGTACGCGTTGAATTACTACGCATTGGATTACTACGCGTAGGATTACTACGCGTTGCACTACCACACGTTGCATTACTACGCGTTGGATTACCACGCGTTGGATATCCACGCGTTGGATTACCACGCGTTGGATATCCACATGCTGGATTACCACGCATTAGATTCCTACGCTTAGAATTACCACGCGTTGCATTATTACGTGTTGGATTACTACGCGTAGAATATGCACGCGCTAGATTACTACGCGTTGGATATCCACACGCTGTATTAGTACGCGTAGGATTACCACGCGTTGCATTACCACACGTTGCATTACTACGCGTTCGATTACCACATGTTGGATAACCACACGTTATCCGAAGCTGTCGCTCTCGCGTCTGCGCGTGCGTAATCCTCGCACTCTTATTAGTCCGATGTTTTTCCTTAATAATTCAAAACCGAAGCTTCAAACCCCATTTCTGCAAAGGGAAATCTTATTCAGAATCGCATCAGCTACCATTTCAGGGACTTGCACTAACTGTGAAGCACCCTGTACATGAGTTCTCCATCTGCATAATGACCTTCATATATCTGTATTAGTATCGAATATTATTTGTACCCTTTAATGACCATACAAAGTCTCCATAAAAATTGTTTGCAACGTTGACCATGTAATAAACATTGGAAGAAAGAAACGCAAGCAATCCTGAAGCCCATGCTTGCAGGGCGAAAAATGACAGAAATCCTGTTGCAGCTTAATCAGAGTTTCCGTATCGGCTCCCATTAGTCTTGACGCGAATCGCCGCGGGTAGCTTTCGTGCGAGTTTCAGAGGCGTTGGCCGCTGGCCAGCTCGAAGCTGACGAGTTGTCGTCGCGCGTATTTCTCGCTCGCGTCTCCGCCAAGCAATCCTTTATGTCCTCGCGGCGGAAACACTCAGGTGGATGCGAATAATCCCGAAAGCAATTTGGCGGCAGCTTCGTTCAATCTACTCTCGTCTACTCTTTCGAGTAGCAGAAGAGCTATCTCGCGTTTTAGGCTCGCCAGGCCTGCGGGATGCTTTAACGAGGCAGACGAGCCAGAAGCAGGGAACTTCGACATTCTCGAGTGGACTCGAAAGTTGATTTTAAGCCGTTATTAACGGATGCGTATCAGCAGCTTGCGGAGCTTGACCGCTCGAGGGCTCCTCCTTCTTCGGCTTCCGCGATCACCTCCGAGAACCCTGCGTATAACACAGGAGTGGTAATAGCACGATTTTCGCTCGAATTTTCCACTGCGGTTATACGTTTTCGAGGCTTGTTGCAGGCTGCTAATTAATTGTGGTTGCAACGAAAATGGAAGGAATGTTTGTGTTCAAAATTGGGTAGAAATTCATTGTTTCGTGTTTATTTCTGTAATTGCCAGAGGTAATTAATGTTTAAGCATAGTACATGCAACCACACTTACTATCGGGGTCGGTTCAGAAAATTTCGTACTGATGAAGAATAAAACTTTGAGCATTGTGAAATCAACCCTCCGCGAGAAAATCAACCTTTCAACACATGTCTGCAAGCACTCAACACTTACAAGTTGTCACATTCGTTCGTGATTCACATTGGACCCCTTATCTCTCAGTTTCCGTTCGATTGTGATTTTTTGGTGGTCAGATATGACGGAGCCGATAAAAGTGGCCCGATGGGATTGCATAGGGCAGATATCGGATCTTCATGGAGCAGAAAAGAGCACAGTCGTTGAAGACGTTCGAAGTCTTGCTTCAAATGTATTATTAGATTTATAGACGTCGGACATATATAACACACAGTATGACACATAACAAATTTACTTTGACATCTGTTTAATAATCTTCAGAAGTGAAGAATTTTCAATTTGCGAGCACTGTATTTTTATTAAATTTATTATCAAATTTGTGTGTGTTAGACAAGCACAATAAACGTGGCACGTAACAAGTTTGGTCTGACATGTGACTAATAATAGATGAAATCCTGAGTGCTTTGTAAACTTGCAATTTGAACCAGTTTATATGAGGAGTAATTCGAGCTTTGGTAAACGGGATGTTCTAAGGGTAAGAGGATCTTCTTAGTCGCTTCGAGCTGAACATCTAGAGTCTTGAACATTTTGAACCTTGAATATGTAGAAACATGAACATTATGAACCTTATAGACCTTGGGCCTCACACCTTGAACCTTAGATATTTTGAACTTTGAACTTGAACACCTTGACCACCTTGAACACCTTGAACACCTTGAACCTCGTAAACCCCTAAAACCTTGAACCTGTTGAACCTCTTGAAACCCTTAAACCTTTAACACTGAACTCGTTGAACTCTTTAAACTCCTTGAACCCCTTGAATCCATTGAACAATTTGAACCTTGAACCCCTTGTACTCGTTACACTCCTTGAATCCGTTAAACCCCTTGAATCCCTTGCACCTCTCGAAGTTCGAACCTTAAACCCCTTGAACGTTGAACTCCTTCGACCCCTTAAACCCCTTGAACCCTTCGAAGCTCGAACCTTGAACCCCTTGAACCTTGAATCTTAAATCACTTGAACCCCTCGAACCTCGAACCCTTCAAACCTGGAACCCCTCGAACGTTGAACCCCTCGAACCTTGAATCCCTCGACCCTGGAACCCCTTGAACCTGGAACCCCTCGAACCTTGAACCCCTCGAGCCTAAAACCCCTTGAACCTTGAACCTCTTGAACCATGAACCTTCTTAAACCCTGAACCCACTTGAACCTTGAACTTCCTTGAATCGCGAACCCCCTTGAACCTTGAACCCCTTGAACTCCATGAATCCCATGAATCCCATGAATCTCATGAACTCCATGAACCCCTACAACATCTCGAATCTTGAATACCATAAAGCTTGAAAACCAAACTGCACTCGAGACGTTTTCCTACCAACATTGTCTTCAGCCTAATTGGTGCATGTAATCCCTCGAATCAATATTTCCTACCGCCTAAAATTCGTGTGGATAAAGGCGTGCACTTTCCGTTCCGACCAATTGGAACCGTATTCCATCTACATCGCAATCACTCGCCAACTATCGGTTCGCCGCCGGTACGTGGCTCATTTCGCAGCTGTTTGTTGCGACGTTCGTTTGCTCTCGCGCCACCCCTTCGTTCGACGACAAACTTTAAATGGAGGGGTTGCGCCCGCGTCTCGAACAGGGAATAGAAAATATTTGGATCGAGTTTGATTACCGTGAAATCCTCATCTTTTATCACGTAATTCCCAGGAGCGGCGTCGTGCCGCTGTGTCGGTGCCTTTTAAATCTGAATGCGCCTGTCGCGCTTTTGTACTGCTGAAATTATTTTATTAAATTCCACGCATTGTCAGGGCGGAATGTAGTTACTTTTCTGGAATAAAGAGAACCTTACAAAGGATCGTCTAAATTTGTGCGGAAGGTGCGAGACTGTAGGGAGATTTGGAGTTGCACGGGTTGTGGAGATCTTCTACGGGTTTTCAATATACTATTTTATTGGGGACGACTTTTCAAATGGATGGAATTTCATTTGGGAAATTTTGTTCATTTGGATTAGAATTCATTTGGATACATTTTTAGGGGTTCGATTTTTTGGAGGTGGGTTGAAGATTTAGTATACAGAAGTTTGGGGAATTTGGGGAGGAGATATTTGGGGATCCAGAGACTTGGGTATAAAAGGTTCAAAGATCTGGAGATTTGATTGATTGATTATTGTTGTGGGCGTCGACTACTATGGTCATTAGCCCGTCTGGAGATTTGAGTATGTGGAGATTGGGAGATCTAGTGATTGGGGGATGTAGGTATGGGAGTATGTGAAGATTCGGAGATCTAGAAATTTGAATATGTAGGAATTTGGGGATGTGGAGATTTGGATATGCGGAGATTTGAATATCTAAGGATTTCAGTATGTGGGAGTTTGGAGATGTGTGAGTTGGAGAAATATGGATTCGGAATGTAGGGATTGGGGATGTAGAGATTTCAGTATGTGGAATTTCAGAGATCTAGAAATTCGACATATATGGAGTTAGCTATTCAGAAAATTGGGGATGTAGAAACTTGGGGACGTTAAAATTTGGGAACTCGGAATTCGGTATCTAGGTAGAAATCTAAGGATTCAATCACCTCGATGATGATTAGTGTTATGGGCATCGACTGCCATGGTCATTAGCCCATATCACCTCGAAATTATACAAAAATTTGAGAAAACGAAAAGTTTGAAAATTCCAAAAATTAGTAAATTCAAAGATATGACATATCATCAAATTTACATATGCGCCCTCCACATAAAATTGCACAGTATACCCTAGCTCCCAAAAGGTCTCATATCCTTTGACCATTATCCCGCTAAAAAACGAAACGAAAGGTTCCGAAGAAGAGCGTAGAATTTCGTGTACAGAAACAAGAACTAAATTGAATTGAATAGGTAACCGTGTTCGCGGATGGAACATTGGCCTGTCTGGGGCGTCGTCTTTGAATTTCAAGCAGAAAATGGGACCCTCCCGACGAAAAGTGTCTTGCAAGTTAGTGCATTTGATAAAGTACGGTGGTCTTGCGGCTGTTGAAACGATATCAGCTGTTAGTGGATTACTCGGTTCCATGAAAAGAGCTTTTCCCGTCCTTTTTGACCGGACCCTTTGAGAAGGGACCATCCGAGTTCACGTTTTCTATGTATTCCAGCGCCCGCCATTGAGCCGCGTTTATCCATCGGATGAAATATTTAAATGCAAATTCAAAAGAGTTCGACGCGGGGGGTAAACGCATTAGGAATGATTCCGCTTTAATTGCAGTATCTACGATAGTGTGCTGTGCATGCGATGATGGCTCGGGTATCTCGTTTACCCGAGACGAGAGACTTCTTTTGAGAATTTTGAAAGGCGACGAGCATCTCTTCCGATGTTGCGTTTCAACCGGGCACGTTTTCAGATCGCGCACCATTCAGATACAGTTTCCCTGAAATTTTCGCGATTGTCTTTTACAAATACCTTTCCGAGATGGCTAATGTTTCGGGAATTTTAAAGCTGCTGTTATGGGGCAAATTTTACATCGTAATACTTCATTCGGAATATGTTACATATGTGTTGCTGTACGTAGGGATATGTTACATGGAAATGGCGGCATGTAGTTTTGTTCATTTTTTAAATATTTGTATCATTAGGTTACTGAGATGGAAATCGATATTAATATTTATATTATTAGTTTATTAATGTAAAAATTTATTTTTAATTAATATGAATTACTGATATAACTTATTATTATAGGTTAGGTTGGAGAAGATGTAATTTTGCTCATTTTAGACATGTTCATATTATCAGGTTATTGATATCAAAATTAATATTAATATTCATGTCATTAGGTTATTAATATGAAATTGATATTAATTATTGATATAACCTAATGTTATAGGATAGGTTAGAAAGATGTAATTTTGATCATTTCTTGTTTCATAAATGTTCATATCATAAGCTTCTTGATATTAAAATTAATATTCATATCCATGTCAATATGTTATTAATATAACAATCAATATTAATTGTTGATACAACCTAACGTTATATGTTACAAGCTATAGTTTATAGGTTATGTTACAAGCTAGAGTTAATAGGTTATGTTAGAAGCTATAGTTAATAGGTTACATTAGAAGCTATAGTTTATAGGTTATGTTAGAAGCTATAGTTAATAGGTTACGTTAGATGCTATAGTTTATAGGTTATGTTAGAAGCTATAGTTTATAGGTTATGTTAGAAGCTATAGTTAATAGGTTATGTTAGAAGCTATAGTTAATAGGTTATGTTGGAAGCTATAGTTTGTAGGTTATGTTAGAAGCTATAGTTAATAGGTTATGTTAGAAGCTATAGTTAATAGGTTACATTAGAAGCTATAGTTTATAGGTTATGTTAGAAGCTATAGTTAATAGGTTACGTTAGATGCTATAGTTTATAGGTTATGTTAGAAGCTATAGTTAATAGTTTATGTTAGAAGCTATAGTTAATAGTTTATGTTAGAAGCTATAGTTAATAGGTTATGTTAAAAGCTATAGTTAATAGGTTATGTTAAAAGCTACAGTTAATAGGTTATGTTAAAAGCTACAGTTAATAGGTTATGTTGAAAGCTATAGTTTATAGGTTATGTTAAAAGCTATAGTTTATAGGTTATGTTAGAAGCAATAGTTCATAGGTTATGTCAATAACCAAATACATCAATATAAGTTAATGCTTCATATCATTATTTTAGATCAATTAATCAAGTACTAGTAACCCAAAGCTTTGACTAACCTTCCCCTAAATATCGATATAAAATAAACCAATAGAACATTGGAATAAAAGCTCGAGTCTAAAATGGAAATAGTTACGAGAGCAATATATACGTCAATAATTGCAGCAATTAATACAAATTCGGACATGTACCTATTTCTGCGTTACCACAACGAATTCCAGATCGCTAACAGCGTTAAGCTCTCGGACAATAATTTCGCGACAGCGTGCCGTGAAATATTTCCGTGCCGTCCTGCAGAGCGAAGCAACGGGAGTAATAAAGGTAAAAAAAAATGGCTAGAGAGAATTGGGTGAAAAAAAAAAAAAAAAACGCGAGGCATTAGAGAGGCGCAAGTCCGTCGATACGGTATTCAGCATTTTTCAGCGCAATGGATATCGAGTTAAATTTAATGCAATTTCGCGTTACATTATTCCGATAATCTTATCGCGCGTCATTGCCCATTGGACTTATGGACGGGCTTTTATCTTCCGTTCGGTTATAGCACCTCCGACCGGTTCAGTTATCGTATTATTTCACGCCCGATAGTTATTAATCGAATACCGATACTGGACGAATAAATAGAAATTCCCCGTTCGAATTGCTATTATATCGAATAGACACGAAAGTTTCGCTGGCCGGCTATCGGTATAATGACTTTATGATCGACGAAACGGGTCATAAGAAGCTATGATCATTTGCGAACTTTGTGCGGATAATTATACTTTGCGGGCTTAAATTATAACGATGAAATTTCAATTTGGTTATAACGGGAAATTTGGTAAAAAGCGCGCGAGCTTGCGGTGGATCACTGCTCTCACTTTTAACGCTTGAAGATATTTGTAGACCACTGACAACAAATAATAGAGAGAGTGGATATTAAAATATCATAATGTCTATTATTATTTGCAAGCTCATATTTAAATCTTGCAAACTTCATAACAAAATTGCAGAAGGAAGACAAATCAATTATTTGTAAAATAATTGTAGAAGAAAGGAGTGAAGCTTGCAAGCTCGCAGTAGACACTTGTTATAACTTAAAAGCTTGCAGATATTCATAGAGTAGCATGATTAATAGATCAAGGAGTTATTGCAATTATTCGCAAGCTCATATTTTGCAATTACGACCCGCAAGCTCCAAAGCGATGCAAGATTCCGAATCATTCCCAAGAATTGTAGAAGGAACAAAGCAGCTTGCAAGCTTGCGGTACGCACTTGCAATGATTTGAAAGCTTGCAGATATTTGTAAACCACTGACAACGAATAATAGAGAGAGTAGATATTCTAATATCATAATGTCTATTATTATTTGCAAGCTCACATTTAAATCTTGCAAACTTCATAACAAAATTGCAGAACAAAGACAAATCAATTATTTGTAAAATAATTGTAGAGGAAAAGAGTGATAAAGCTTACAAGCTCGCAAGCTGTTACTTGAAAGCTTGCTTGTTATAACATAAAAGCTCGCAGATATTCATAGAGTACCATGATTAATAGATCAAGAAGTTACTGCAATTATTCGCAAGCTCATATTTTGCAATTATGACTAGCAAGCTCCAGAGCGATGCAAGATTCCGAATCATTTCCAAGAATAATTATAGAAGGAATAAAGAAACAAGCTTTCAGTACGCAGTTGAAATGATTTGAAAGCTTGCAGATATTCATAACAATGATTAATAGAACAAGAAGTTATTGTGATTATTTGCAAGCTCATATTTTGCAATTATCACTCGCGACCTTTATAACGGTGCAAGACTTCCAGTCATTGTCGAAGAATAATTGTGGAGGAAAAGTATAATGTAGCTTGCAAGCTCGCATTGGATAATTGCAATTACTTGAACTTGCAAATATTCGTAGAATAGTGACGATGATTGATAGAGCATGAAGTTATTGTAATTACTTGCACGGTCATAATTGGCAATTGTATCTTGAAACCTTCGCGGTGTAAGATTTTGAATTATTTTGAAAGAATAATTATGACTGAAAGTCATTAGAAAACTTGCAAGCTCAGTTGTAGAACGAGTCACTATAGTGGACCATCATAAAGAAAGTTGTTGTGAAAGCCACTATAGTGGACCATCATAAAGAAAATTGTTGTGAAAGCCACTATAGTGGACCGTCATACAGGGAGATGCTCACGAAAGCCACTATAGTGAACCGTCATACAGAGAGATGGTCGCAAGAGCCACTATAGTGGACCTTCATAGAGAGAGTTGTTGTGAAAGCCACTATAGTGGACCACCATAAAGAAAGTTGTTGTGAAAGCCACTATAGTGGACCATCATAAAGAAAGTTGTTGTGAAAGCCACTATAGTGGGCCATCATAAAGAAAATTGTTGCGAAAGCCACTATAGTGGACCGTCATGCAGGGAGATGCTCACGAAAGCCACTATAGTGAACCGTCATACAGAGAGATGGTCGCAAGAGCCACTATAGTGGACCGTCATAGAGAGAGTTGTTGTGAAAGCCACTATAGTGGACCATCATAAAGAAAGTTGTTGTGAAAGCCACTATAGTGGACCATCATAAAGAAAGTTGTTGTGAAAGCCACTATAGTGGGCCATCATAAAGAAAATTGTTGCGAAAGCCACTATAGTGGACCGTCATGCAGGGAGATGCTCATGAAAGCCACTATAGTGAACCGTCATACAGAGAGATGGTCGCAAGAGCCACTATAGTGGACCGTCATAGAGAGAGTTGTTGTGAAAGCCACTATAGTGGACCATCATAAAGAAAGTTGTTGTGAAAGCCACTATAGTGGACCATCATAAAGAAAATTGTTGTGAAAGCCACTATAGTGGACCGTCATACAGAGAGATGCTCACGAAAGCCACTATAGTGGCTCAATGTGTCTAAGACATTAAAATAGTGGAAGAAAATACATGAATTTTATTATTTCAAGTACTCCATCAATGTAGTATAGGAAAAGTGAATCTTCCTTCTATACTTCAAGTTTTCTATCGATAAAATGTAAAAGTCTAACAATAAATATTGTACCTAAGAGGTTAAATATTGATTCATCGAAATTGTACTCTACTCGAGCAATCGGTACTCTAAAATAAACAGCAAACTCTAAAGCAACTATAAATCCGAAAATGAGAATTTATAGGCAGCCTGTGTTGTTTCTATCCTCGCATCGGTCACCGTTATATCCCATTTTCACTAACACACAGGATGATGTAGTTCCGTTGGAAAGCTTTACGCATCCCCAACGGAAATGCCGTTATTCGATCGTAAGGAACAGCAGTGCTCTCTCGAACGAGCATCATTCTTCATAAATTCTGACCTCACTTTCCGCCGTTCTATTGATATATGAATACCAGATGCGGATTCGCTAAATCAGAACACGAGATATCCTTCCGTTGAAAACGAAATAAAGGATATAATATTTGTCTTCTCTCTTCCACGTGCACGCCAGCCACCGAATGCTTTCGGTGAATTGCCCGACCTGTCCTTGCGTTATTGCGCGCGATCGTACCGTACGATTGGATAATAAAATTACTTTTTATTCCGTCGCGTATATTCCACTCTTAGCGGAACACGATTCCTCGCTTCTGCTTTTCCTCTAGCGAGCTTTCAACCGTGCTCCAAAGAAAAATTCCTTCGGTCGAGAAAACTCTGCTGTTTCGTACGATACATCTATAATCATTTCTTTCTTCTAACATTTTTATAGACCAGATAATTGTTTCGCTTCTTTTATTTCCAGGTTTTGATATTGTTATTTGCCAGTAAGTTTATTCTAATTATTATTAATTTCTCTAATAGTTACAAAATCACATGTGATTCGTTTTTGAATTACATATGTATGTTTATGTATAACATCACATATGAGTACACATGTGATTCCTTTTTGATTATACAGACATGTATGTTTATGAACAACATCATATAGGAACATATGTGTAATTTGTTTTTGAATTATACATACATGCATGCATATGCGTAACATCATATATGAATACACATGTAATTTGTTTTTGAATCACATATGTATGTTTATGGATAACATCATATATGAATACACATGTAATTTGTTTTTGAATCACATATGTATGTTTATAGGATAACATCATATATGAATACACATGTCATTCCTTTTTGAATTATACATACATGTATGTTTATGAATAACATCATATATGAATTACATGTGTAATTTTTTGAATTATATATACGTGTATGCATATGAATGACATCATATATGAACATATGTGTAATTTGTTTCTTAATTGTACACACATGTATGCATACGAATAACATTATGTATGAATACACATGTAATCTGAATTTCGAATCACATATGTATGTGTATGAATAACATCACATATGAATAATTCCTTTTTGAATTATACACACATGTACATTTATGAACAACATCATATATGAATTATATGTGTAATTCGTTTTTGAATTATACACACATGTATGCATACGAATGACATCATACATGAACACATATGTAACTGTTTTTTGAATTATACACACATGTATGCATATGAATATCATCATATATGAACACACATGGACTTTTTTAAAGATCATGAACGTCACGAAGAATAATTAAAAATAATAGTAATTTAAGTAAACTAATTTCTGTCGAACGTAGAAATCAAAAGAGCAGAATTCGAGTAAAAGATCGGGAATTTCTCGTTCCGTTTGACGTCTGATCAGCCGGTAAAACGTCGAATTAGCTACACGTCATTTTCCACATTAGCCGATCGCTCGCAGACGCAAATACACACTGTGTACACATGCACACAGGCCTGTGGTTCTCGCACACATCCCGCACGACCGCATGTCACGATCGGCCAATGTGTTTCGCGTATACCGAGATTTCACAGGCAATTAGGTTGTCGTATCTTTTGCGAGGGAAATCGGCAGCGTTTGTTTCATCTCTCTGTGTGTGTATGTCATCACCTTTCTACCTCTTTTCTTTTTTTCTCCGGATTTTCAGTTAACAATTTATCGAAAACCGTAAACCGTGAAATAGATCGCCGGTCTTCTAGAAAATTGCTGTTACAGTGTATTCGATTGAAAGTTTTGTTTATACGCGTATCGTGAAATCTGTTTGTTAGAGAAACATGTTTCGCCGCACAATATCGACGGTTTTGGCACACGCGCGAAAATCCCGTCGAGGAAATTGAACAAATCTCGATTGACGTGTGGGACCGAAATAAAAAAAAAAAAGATAAAAAGAGAAGGGCCGAGCGTGGATTTTTGTGTTACAAAGGGTATCGTGCGCGATTTCGATTTTCGAGCGACAAAGCTGGATTGTGTTTGCCTAACTACCATTTATATTTAATCTGTCGATTTCTTTTTTCTTGGAACGCTGCCCTTGCTCTTTCGATAGGACCTTTTATTAGACATTGCGCGATGCACTTTTTTTTTTATTTTCAACATGTACTCATTAAAATTACAAGTTACTTTAGTTTACATAGGTTTACTGACTCAATTTCTATATTATCTTCATTTTTAAATAGCTTTATAGTTTTTGATAATGTTAATTTATTCATAATTTAAATATGTTTATTTCATTGAATGCAACTCAACCGATTTCAACAACTAATATAATTGTCAGCCATCTTCACATTTTTTGGTAATCATAACATGTACATAACCTAAATATGTGTTTAAGAATTTTATTTTATAAAAATGAAGTACATCTGACTCAACTGATTTCAACAACTAATATAATTGTCAGCCATCTTCACATTTTTGGTAATCATAACATGTTCACAACCTAAATATGTGTTTAAGAATTTTATTTTATAAAAATGAAGTACATCTGACTCAACTGATTTCAACAACTCATATATTTGTCAGCCATCTTCACATTTTTTGGTAATCATAACATGTTCATAACCTAAATATGTGTCTAATAATTTTATTTTATAAAAATGAAGTACATCTGACTTAACTAATTTCAACAATTAAACCAAACATGAATTGTCTTCGAATCTTTTATAGACATAACAAATTTTGTTTTATTTTTTTTAATAGACCTAATTCAACTAATATCAACATCTAACTTAATTGTTAATTTGAACAATTTTCCGCAGACGCATCGAATTAATGCAAATTGTTTCCTGTCCATGATGAAAGAACATAAGAAAGATTACATAGTTCTCGGTGAAAATCGGATAAAGTATGTTTCGTCCATCTAGCGTATATTGAAAGAGATCCATCTTACTTGACTGATAGTCCGGTTGTTCCCGTTGTAAATCCGTAGATCACCAAAACGAAAGCAGATGTTTCGCTGTCATCGCGCGATAACCTCATTCGCGTTATCCCTATTTTCGCCCCCGATCCGTTTTACCGACGGTAGTTTCTCTTTAATCCGATGAAGCCAACTGACTATGCCATTCGCGAACAGACGGGATAAATGCTTGACACCGGGGCCGGGAAAGCTTGATTTTACGAGCGATCGTTTAAATGCGAGCGACTAAAACGTGAAAACCGATTAAGCGTAACGCGTTCGTACGAATTAACGTTTGAGTTTATAGTCGGCGCAATTTTTCTCTGCCCTTACAATTTCAGGGCGGGATTCTACGCTCGCGAATAACAATTCTCGGTTACTGTAATCGCCTTTGCAAACTTTGTACACGAATAAAAGTACCTTTATGGAAGACACTTTCGAGAACCTGATCTACACGGACTTTTAACACTAACACTATTAAATGAGGTACAACATTTTTCTTTTTTTTGCTGACTTATCGACACAATGCATTATCTTCTATTTGGTATTAATTTTAATGCTTGACACTCGAATTTTTACTGAGGTCAGATATTGACTTTGAAGCTTTTCAGGTAACAAGTTTGATAAATTTATTTTTGATTATTTTTCTATTATTCATTGCTACTGTTTTTAGCTTCACTATGTTTATATACCATATGTACACAACAGCTTTAATTAAAAAATATTTTTTTCAAATTGTATTAAACTGAATGGCGAGTGCGTCACCCTTTAAGAGCAGAGGATTAGTTTTAAATCAAATGTGCATATGCTGTTAAATTTAAAGTAAATTTGATCTCTTCATTGAAATTTATGGTACGAAAAAATGTGTTGAATAAAAGTAAAATAATTTACAGCTTGTCAATTAACAGAGATAATTCGCAGGATTTTAATATGGGAATTTTTCTAGGATGTTAAAAATAAAGTAATAACGGCGAGAGTTGCGAGTCAGTCGTTGACCACAGAAACCGCTGGCAGCCTTGATTAAATTTTGGATTTCATCGAGTCATAAACTAATAACTTGCCCGAGCTTACGAAGCTCGCTGATATTCTCGTATAAACTCGATTTCATTTGATGGTTGGACGAAAAAGCTCCGGACAGAAATGAGCTTCGAAGTATGCGCACAGATCACAGAAAGTTGATTTCGTATCAAACGTTTACCAATTCGCCCGAAGCTGATCAGTCTCCTTTTTTAAGAAATTCCTAATACTTGAACTTATAATTTTTTGCAATATTTGAAGAAGTTAATTTTTAATTATTTACACTTTTGTTACTCATTGTTCAAGTTTAATTAATTTAAGCTAAATTAACAGATGTTAACAAAAATATTGTCTAAATTTTTTGTGTAAACATATTTTAACATTGACACCTCATGTTTTTAATTTGAGAGTGAACAATAAAACTTTGCATAAGTTTCTGTACAATTTTATCGATTTTTAAGCAAATATACAAAAGTTAAAAAATTAAGAAAATTAGTCCAAAGAATACATCTTATGTTTGAACCTAAATTTAAAAATGAAACATTGCATAAGTATAAATACATAAATTTTTAAAAACGTATAGAAAAGTTCCAAAATAAAAATTATCAGTCCAGGGAGTATTTCAGAGGGAAGATTAAATATTATATTTGCAGTTCTTCGTCAAAAAAATCGAGCATCAATTCACTCCTGACGCGACCGGCGTTTGTTAAAAATTCTGAAACCCGATTAACAGCAGAATTCCATAATTTATTCGGACACTTTTCAATTCATCGTACAGAAATAATATCCCAAAGTGAAATTGAATTATACCTTGCAATACATCAGCCTTTTCCCGCAAGGAAAAGTTTGAAATAATTGAATAGGCTTCGTACGAAACGATGTTGAACTAAACGCTGTCAAAACTAACTCGACATTTAACGTCAATCCATTGAAACTTTTAACTCGTTGTTAAAAAAAAAATTCCTCGAAGTTGGGATAATTTTTATGGATTTCATATATTATACACGATGATCAAATATTCGAAACACGTACCGGATGTCTGGCGGGGAGAAACTGTCAGGTTGCGAGAGTTGAAAAAGGAAAGTTTGTTTCTCGATATTGGCTTGTTCGTATTGTGAAACAACAAATATTTTAGGTTCGGTCGATATTTTCGTGCGGACACGTCTGTTGGGCAACTTTCGAATTATCGGTAACCGCTGATAAATATGTGCTTAAGGGATGAAAGGGTGTACGTTTGAACTTGGTTTGCGTTATTTTGAAATATTGAATTTATTAAGCTGAGGGTAGATTGGTGTTATTTATAATTCTTATGCAATTTATTTTGATTTTTGTTATTTTTCTGACTCCTCTGATTTTTGTGACATTTGTGAATTTGGTGATTTTCGTCATTTTTGTGAATTTTGTCATTTTTTTTTAATTTTTTTATTTTTGTCCTTTTTGTAAATTTTGTAATTTTTGTCATTTTCGTGAATTTTGTGATTTTTGTCGTTTTTGTGAATTTTGTAATTTCTGTCACTTCTGTGAATTTTGTTATTTTTGTGACATTTGTGAATTTTATGATTTTTGTCCTTTTTGTGAGTTTTATAATTTTTCTCATTTTTTTAATTTTATAATTTTTGTCCCTTTTGTGAATTTTGTGATTTTTGTCCTTTTTGTGTATTTTGTAATTTCTGTCACTTCTGTGAATTTTGTTATTTTTGTGACATTTGTGAATTTTATGATTTTTGTCCTTTTTGTGAGTTTTATAATTTTTCTCATTTTTTTAATTTCATAATTTTTGTCCCTTTTGTGAATTTTGTGATTTTTGTCCTTTTTGTGTATTTTGTACTTTTTGTCATTTTTTTTAATTTTGTGATTTTTCATCAATGTCATAATTCAGCATAATTCTCCAGACCACAGCTCCAACAATATAAAACCTCAACTCCCAATAAACATCAAATTCACACCAAGAACCGCCCCTCCAAAGAATCACCTCAATCAAAACCGTCACCCCTACGAAATCTCTTAACAACCCTGAAATTACCGTATCTTTAAAAGTAACGGTATAAGAGCGTGCGTAATTACGGTTCACTGTTTCGCTTACAAAAGTGTACCGCCCTTTAAATACCCTCGCTTTAAACTTGAACGTGAAACGTTAATTGAATAGGTAAGGGCAGTCGTGACGTTTAACAAGGAGAAGGCAAGTCGACGATGTGAGTTTACATCGGTGTAAGCAGAAGTTTCAGCGAGCGGGTGTCGGTGGCTCAATTAAAAGGCAGCGAACGCTCGTTCCTGGTGAAATTTGTCGGTCCCGTTGATAACGGGGCCCTGGTATAATTAGCCGCGACAACGGGACTCGGTATGGCGGTATTTATCAGCCGCAGAACACGTAACGCGGAAACTGACGGCCCGCTAATTCGATGCTTCGTGGCAGCTCTAATCTGACGGAAGGAAGAGCCATCCCGCCTTCCGGGAGTTAAACGCTAGTTAGACCCGGTTAACATCCATGGGGAGGACTCGTCGAAACTTTAAACTCGATTCGTTGCTGTTGGTCGTCATTTTGTTTTCGACTATGTTCTATCTTCGTCTCGCTTTTGTCTTCGTCGTTAATTTTGTACGGGCGCTTTTGGCGGGAATTTTTTGTATTCAAATATTGTGGTTTGTGGATTGACGTCAAATATGAGAATGAGGATATTACATACCTAAATATGAAAATTGAATGTGAGAATGAGAACATTGCAGTATTTCACGAATGTCATGTGTGAAGATCACATATCCATAATCACATATGTAATGTGTGATGAATTATGTAATGTATTGTATAATGGATTATATTCAGATGAAACTTTAATTCGTAATACATCGTGCAAGAATGTTGTAAGCTGTGGTTATACTGTGAAACTACAGCGCGTGACGGTATGGCACGTGAAGATGCAACGCGGGAAAATACGACACGTGATGATACAGCGCCTGACAATACGACACACAATGAAACTTGCACCACTTTCGAAATGAACATATTTATTGACGATGTCTTCATAACACTGAAGTATCGACAATATTATATTAACAATACTAAACTGTTAACAACACTATATTAATAATACTAAAGTCCTAAAACAATATAGTAGTAATAGTATACACCGCCAATGTATCCTCATTACCCCTAACCTCAAACTGCGTCCCATGGTAGAAGCGGCAAACAGACTCGATAAAAGTTAGCATCGGCAAGAAACACAAAGTTAAGAAAGAAACATTAGAACATAAGAAATCGTATCTGGGGATTCAATGAGCCACAGAAATCGTTTTCCCCGAACAAATATTTCCGCTGATTACGATGTTGCCGTCGACACGCACGGGCAAGATTTGTACGTAACTTCGGAAATTAATCGTACGAACGGTAAGTAGCAAACGAAGTCGGAAAAATGAACGAGCCCGTAAGAGGGAATAATCGGTGGTGGTCGTCGTTAAAACGTCAGCCGGGCAACATGGCCGTGGAACGATTAAGCAAATCGTGCGTTAAAAATCCCAAGAAATACATTTTAAGAGGGAAAACCATCGTAAACCGGGCTCTCTCTAATAGCCGGCACGATTTCCGTGTCGGCCATCGGTGAACAAAGGACGGAAAAATGGAGAAACGCCGGACGAGAAAAGGTTAGTAATAATTCTAGGGGGGCGAAAAAAAGAGAGGGAGGAAGGAGAACAATCAACGAAAATAATATCGGCGAGATTTATTCTTCTCCCCCGGTGGGTGAACGTCATTGTTTGTTTATCTCTGGTGTCACGTGCAAACGTATACACGTTCGTTGTTTAACCGGGAGAGCACGATGGATCCACGCTGATTACGTTCTCTCGCAAACCGAGAAAACAAACCGTACTTACCGATATTACTCTCTTAATTAATTGCGCGATAAAAAAGACCGCGGGAATGGGCAACAACGACGGAGTGAAAAATGCAGTTGGAAGGCAAGGAATAAAAGAAAGTGTAATCCGCGAGAGTAATTTCAACCGGTGAGATTCATGTGCGAGGTAATGTACGCTGAAATAAAGATGGAGGCGATTTTAACAGTCAAATGGCGAGTTCTGGAACATTTGGGAGGTTTTTAGGTTATTTTGGGTGGGATTCGGATTTTGGTTTGATAATGATTGGGAAGTACTGTACTACAGTGTGGAGTCCCGTTATATGGCCGTGATGGAGGATACCGCATCAAGAACAAATAAAAATTGCAACTAATTACTAGTAAATGTAATGTTATATAATGTAACCTGAAAAGTAAAAAAATTAAAGAAATTAAAAATGATACTTCATTTTCGAATATGTTGCTGAAGATGTTATATTGTTAGATCACATTTGACCCAGTATTCATCTTGTGAACGGCTATCAGGCCATCAGGCGTTCAAGGGTTAATGGACAAAATCATGCTATAACGTGCGACACATGGTATGGAATACTTAATGAAGGATTATAGGGTTGGTTTAGGTCGAAATCAAGCAAAACAGTTGGCAAACTCGTTTTCAGGGAAAATTGCGGTCTCATGTCAGGGATACCAAATCCTTGATGAAGATTGGTGTGGTTCAAGTTTAACTGTGTATCAATTTAAATTATACATAATTCAGATGTTTAATCTTAAAAGTAAAATAATTACAAAAGAATTAATATATGTTTCTCAGTATTTTGACTCTGATTACATATGACAGTATGTCTAACAACATATGTCAATATGTTTTACTATGTGACATCTCTGGGTACATATCTTAATATATCTAACCACATATGTTAATATGTCTGACTTCATATGTTAACATATTTGGCTACATATGTGAATATGTCTGACTGCTTGTGATTACATATGTGAATATGTTTGACTACATATGTTTATACATTTGACTACATATGGTACCACATCCAACTACACATTGTCACTATGTCTGACTACTTATGTCAACATACATACGACTACATATGTGAATATGTCTGACTACATATGACATCTACATACGTTAACATGTCTCTTCACTTTCCCCACACAGCTAAACAAGGTATCAAACAAATAGTTTAAAAACCAAACAAAAGAAAAGAAGTTTACAACTAAAAATTCATAAAAAATGAATAATTAAAGAATACAAACGTGACATGACGATGGTAAATACAGGTTGGCGTTAATGAGAAGCTCGGTGACTGATGGTTCCGATGAATGTGCGAAACAGGGGAGAGGATTGAACGGGGTTCCGTCATCGTCCAGTCATCCTCGGTCAAAGAAGGTCAATTTTCGAGTACAAAAGGGACCATGGAATGGGCGAGTGTTCCATTTACGTTCAATGTGATCTTCAGTTACGTTCCATTAGCGATTCAAGTTCATTCGTCGTCACTATTCATGCTTGCGCTCAATTGCTGGGATATTAACTTGACTGTATTCGTGTCGAGCTCTACCATTGTGCTGGATTTTGATTGCGTTTCGTGAAAATAGCGTAACTTAACTGGAAAATCTGATTACAAAAAGTGTTATTTAAGTGATGTTTCAATGTATCAAAATTTCACTTCATTCTGAAATTCCAAATCAAGGATCCAAAAGACCTAGCATCTTAAATCTTCAAAAATAAACACTTCATGTATGCGAGACTCTAAAAACCTAACGTCCTAAAATTCCAAATCGTCAAACACCAAATATCCAGAACTCTAATCGTAGAATTTGAGGAGCACAAAATTCCAGAATTTTTCACTCAATTCTGAAATTCTAAATCTTCGGGGATCCAAAAGACTCAGTATCTTAAAACCTCAAATCCCTGAAAACCCAACGTCTAAAACTCCAAATCCCCCAACACCCACAATGGAAAACTCTAATCGTAGAATTTGAAGATCCCAAAATTCCAGAATTCTGAAACTCCAAAAATTCCAATATCTTCAAGCTAGCAAAGATTCAGAATCCAAAATATCCCCCTCTTCCTAAGAAGACCAATAAACCTATAAGGCGCCTAAGAGTCAGACCTAACTCCGCCCACGGCCATATAACGAGACTACCTCATATCTCTGCCAAATGCCACACATCATCAAAGCTTCAATACTTTCATCACCTTGCAAGCGAAATAGCAAGTTAACTCGCGATATATGGCGAACGTAAAGGAAAATATCATCGAAATGTAAATTGCTTTCTAACTGAACCGCAAAATGGACCAGCAGCTGGTTATCGTGTTCCTTTGTTTTTGGCTGGCAATCGGTCGCATTTTCGCGACGAACACCTCGATAAATTCGAGGGAACACGTTATTAGCGGCGGACATTGCGAACATTCCCTTGACATTTTATAGTCGCGCGAGCTCCGAATATTTCCAGAGCTGGTCGCGTTATTCCGGGGCCCCCGCGTTTTATCTGCTCGTGCCGATCAAATTGGGGGAAACGGGACACGAATTCCCCGTGTTCGAGCACGAATTTCAACCGATCGTAATCGCGGCTCTTTTACGCACGCGAGCTGTGGCGCGAGAAAAATCTACGTTTACACCCCGCAACCCTTTGTGTTTTTATCCTTTCTATCACTTTTTACTCGAACCATGCTAAAATATGGGAACCTCTGCCATTTAATGACGTACTTTTTGCCCGGTATTTTTTTTACCGCCGTTATTGGTATTTTATGTTTTAATATCTTTTTTAACGAAACAATTTTCGCGCATGAAATTTGGGTCTGTTGCGGAATTTCGTGACACGGTATGCTCTTTACTGGATTTCGCTTTTTTATTTTTTGGTTATTGGTGTTTTGTATTTTAATCTTCCTTTTTGTTCAAATAATTTTTATACGGGCTTGTGGTATTTAATGACGTGCTTTTTAGCAGTATTTTTTTACGTTGTTGGCATCTGTTTTTTAACTTATAAAAAATATCTTGATAAGAAGTTTTGGGAAAATAGGTTTCATGTTCGAATTTTTTTCTCAGAAACTACTCAACCGATTTAGCTAAATTCTGTTTTGTTTTATTCACAAAGGATTGTGCTACTTTAAAATATTTTTTTTAACTCTCTTAATTTGTTATGAAATGACGGAAAATTTAAACAAATTCTTTATTTCAATAAGGAGTTTAACGGGTTTGAATTAAAAAAAAAAAGTCAATAATTAACCTCACCAAAAATAATCAATAACTAAACAATTAACCTCAATATTTAAAAGTTGTTAACAACATAAAAAGTGCATATTCTTTTGTTTCATCACAGTCTCCCACACAATATCCCCGTTCTATCACTGTTCTTTTGCGATATTGTTTGGTCTACACGACGCAATTGTTATCGAATACATTCTCGGAACAGAAGCCATCTTGCATTAATGTTTAACATCTATATTGCGCGTCGATCCTTTGAGATCAACGAAGAATGCTTTAAATATTCAAGCTGAAATTGTATTCACTGCGATGCAAAAGCGTGAGAGGTCGAGTGATATTCTTCAAGGAATTCAAGCTTGCGAGAAAGTTTCTTCGCGGCGATGCAACGACCGTTTTATTCCCTCTGGTACTCGAGACTATCGACTTCCGTTTCCTGTAATACCATGGGAATCGCAAAATGTCCTGTCATGAACGATATTTCCGTTTCTGTCACTTAACGGCGAATTTTCTGACAGTAACTTTGGTTATCTTCCATCGGAATTAGGTTAAATATTCTGTTAGTCTTTCTTTTTATTATTCCTTTCTAGGTTATGTCGCTTCTCTTCGCTATTTTAGGTTATATTCTCTCCGCTGACTTCATGTTATAAGTGGACTTCTATGTGGATGAACAAGGTAATTGTAATTTATTAGTTTGTTAATTGTGATTTATTCGCTTTTTGATTTGGTTAAGTTTGGGATTTGGGAGATTTGGGATTTGGGAGATTTGGGATTTGGGAGATTTGGGATTTGGGAGATTTGGGATTTGGGAGATTTGGGATTTGGGAGATTTGGGATTTGGGAGATTTGGGATTTGGGAGATTTGGGATTTGGGAGATTTGGGATTTGGGAGATTTGGAATTTGGGAGATTTGGGATTTAGGAGATTTGGGATTTGGGAGATTCGGGATTTGGGAGATTTGGGATTTGGGACATGTGGGATTGGGGAAATGTGGGATTGGGGACATGTGGGATTGAGGATATGTGGGATTTGGGAAATTTGGAAATTGGGAAATTTGGGATTTGAGAAATTTGGGATTTGAGAAATTTGGGGTTTGGGGAGTGTGGGATTTGGGAAATTTGGGATTTGGGATATGTGGAATTTGGGAGATGTGAGATTTGGGACATGTGGGATTAGGGTCATGTGGGATTGGGGACATGTGGGATTGGGGTCATGTGGGATTGGGGACATGTGGGAATGTAGGGATGTAGGGATCTAAGGATTTAGGGATTCAGGGATCTAGGAATCTAGGGATCTAGGGATCTAGGGATCTAGGGATCTAGGGATCTAAGGACTTAGAGATTTAGGAATTTGATAATTTAGAAGTTTGAAGATTTCGAGATTTGAGGTTTAGGTATTTGGAAATTTTGGGACTTGGTAATTTTGGGATTTGAGGTTAGAAATTTGAAAGTTTACGAATTCGCAAAATTAGTGATTTGAGGATTTTGGGATTCGAAGGTTTAGAGATATGGGAATGGGAAATGGGAAAATTGGGAAATTGACTGATTCAAAAATTGCAATTTTAGAAATAGAAAAGTTGAATAATTAATAACTCAGAAAATTAAAAAATTAATAATTATAAAATTGAAGATTGGGAAGTTCGTGAATTGAAAATTTGATGGCCCAAAAATTTGCAAACTTAATTTACAAATTTATAAATTTAATAGTTTCAAAATTGAGAATCACAGAAACTTGCTAGTGAACCTACACCCAAAATTTCACTCAGTAAGAAAACCCTTTCTCCAAATGAGAACCCCCCATCGAAAACATAAATTCCGTTGTCCTCCAATAATCTCCCTCCCTCCAATTTACTAAACCAGAATTGAAACCACGAAAAGGAGCTTACCCTTAACCACAACATAATCGCCGGCGTAAATCACCATGAAAATTCCAACCCCTAAATACCGCTTCTTACGTCGCCGACATATTTCAATTTACCGAAGGCTAATTAACTGACCATCATATCCCCGTGAAAAATGTATCCGCGTGGATTTACGATCGCTGTCCGTGATTTCTACGGATTATCAAGGTATAAATCGAGGCGTACGATAAGACCGCGAAAAAAAATACGCCCTCGTTTCCCTCGTAAAAGTCGATAAATATTAGAGCCGCGTCGCCGGCAGCAGGGGGTAGTTAATTTTTCTAGAACGTTAGAGCGGGGTAAATCTCGGGGTAAGAAAACGGGAGAGGTACAAAAGGGCGACAGGGATACCTTTTCCTGGTTCATTCGTCAACGTCAACCGGTTCCAAAGAACCGCTTTCGTACTCCATGCTAAACCGCTAATACGATCCTGTTTACTTTTATCCACACATTTTTCCGCTCGAGTTTCCACCCCGCAAGCACACCCTGTTCCTTTTCACTTGCCGATTAATTCCACGTTTCTTTTTCCGGAAGGGCGCTCGATATCGATCGGCCCCTGCTTCGTTACAGGCAAATTTCAAGCGGCGATTCGTGTCCCTGTTATTTTCCGACTGGCCTTCTGGATGATTTATGTTGTCGACCTGCCACTCGATTGCACGAACAACATCGACCTTGCTCTCGCAACTCGATCCGATCTTTGAGTGGCGATCTGCTAGAGATTTATTGAACGACAACTTTTTCGAGGGTTACGTGTTACGTGACTTTACGAAATTTTTGTTTGTATTTTTATGCAAATTTTCTCGGAGATTTATGGGGATATTTTGGGAATAATTATTGGAGTACGTAATTCTTTTAGATTTTGAAATTTTTTATTTTTAGAGTTTTCGAAGTTGAACGTTGGAAATTTGGACTTCCCAATTCCTCAGAAATCCTCAAGCCGCAACTTCTCAAATCCCCAAATCTCACCCACCAAACAACAATGTACTTTCACAGAAACAAAGACCCCTGCACAAAAAAGGTAAATGGAAGCAAATTAGTGAGGTCGATTAAACTAGCAAGCCGATAGTTGTCGAAGGGTAGGGTAGATAGGTCGTGACATTGACGAATGAAGCAGAAAATCCGTGAACCAGCCCTCTTTTCCAACCAAAGTCGTCTTACTCTGTCGTACTTTCGTTCGACACCAAATACGTGGCTCCCTTTCTCGTCATTATGCTACATAATTTACTGGTGGCACGATGGCGGTGGTTAGGCCACCGTCGGTAGCGGCAGACCACCACCACCCCTTACAGTTAACCGCCTAGTCTGGCGGTTGCAGGGGAACAAGGGTGCTGAAGGACCCTTTGATCCCACTGAACTGTTGCCTGTGTTTGTATTGCCATAGAAAAACTGGGCCACCGGAAAAAGGCCCCACCTTCGCATGCCAAAACACCCTAATCCCTGGCTGAACGCTTTTAATCGCGCCCGAACGTGACTGACGTGCCGTGTCACAGCCAACTCGTACTTCTACTTATTATTTCAACCTGGTTCTTGGAACTGGTTATAATTATGGACTGATTTACTTTCGATTAATGGGAACGAATTTCGAGTATCAGGGTAGTGGTCGCTTTTTGGTGCGTTTAAGTATGTGGGTTTGGATACTTTGCTGGTTTTATTAGTTTCTGAAAGTATTTTCAAGGTTATTTTTAGAGGAAATTGTTTTTCTTTTGTGGTGGTTTTAGATGGGTCGTGATTGTGTTAGGTAAGTCCTTTGCATTCGGAGATAAGCAGGAGTCCCGCTATATGGCCCTCGAGTGGCCTCCCAGCTTCTGACTGGGAAATTTGGAAATTTAGGAATTTCGAAGGTTGTGAATCGATATTTGAGAGATTTTAGACTTCCAAATTTCTCGCGTTAGGAGTCTGAATATTTAGAAGTTGGTAAACTTAAAAATTTGGAAATTTGGAAATTTTCAAGGTTGTCAATTTTGACATCTGAGAATTTGTAGGTTTCCTAATTACTCACCTTAACAATCTGAATATTTAGAGGGTATCTAAATATTTAGAATACTTAATATTTAGCTGGTAAACTTGAAAATTTGGAAATTTAGAAACTTCAAAAATTATAATTTTAATATCTAAGAATTTGTAAATTTCTCAATTTCTCACCCTAAAAATCTAACTATTTAAAAATTACTAAACTTGAAAATTTTAAAATTTAAAAATTTCAAAGACTCTGAATTTCAATATTTAAAAATTTGTAGACTTCCAAATTTCTCACCCTACAAAAACATTAAAAAATCAGTAAACCTGAAAATTTAAAAATATAAAAATCTAACAACCTCAAAATTAAAAAATTCCAGAACCTGTAATTTTCTGTATGTGATCAAAGTTCTCAATTTGCAATTTAATGGTAAGATTTCAAGTGAACGGTGCATAAATATCTAAATTCTGGAAACGGAGGTGCAAGATGACACGGTTACGTTAACTCACGATATCGTGTCAGTGGATATAGCTACGAAGTGCAATGTTTTGTGTTTGGCTGCTTGTACTGGGATGCAACAATTATGGAAGGGTAAATTGCGGTAAACGCGAAGGTCTTTAGCGAAATGGTTGTGTTTTTACGGCGAATTACGATGCTGTAATGGCTGGTATTCGAGTGATAATTGCTGGGTGAAATTTTAGTTTGAAGTTGAAAAACACGTTGTGCTTTTGTGAATATCTTAACAGAGTAATTATGGTGCGGTGGAAAATGCGGTGAAAATGTATGCTTATAATTTTATTAAGAAACTGTCATTACTCAAAAACCTTTGTAATTCATTCTCAACAATTTTTGCTGTTATGTAACAAAAATTGTTGTCATTTTAATCAATTACAAAATTCTATGAGTATATCCAAACTTATAATTAATTCAAACTCTAACCTCAAAATTTCAAACTCTAACCATAGTAAGTTCACCTAAAAATTATTAAACATTTTAGTAATTAAATCAGCCTTTCAATTAAACTTCCTAAATTTGTCCTCATTCAATTTTCTTTTCACTCTATAACGAAATGAAGTCAACAATTAAATTTTAATTATTTCCTCGAATTCAGTGATTGAATTTTAACAACGAATATTACTATACAATTTAAATTTACAGAAGTTTAAATGTAGATGAAGTATATTCTATAGACAGAAGTTTAAATAAATATAAAAGAATGCTAATAAATATATTAACAATATTATTCATTTTAATATAAAATCAAATTTTTGAAATAACATTTTTGCATGATGTACAAGAACGTGGTTGAGTAATGGCACATCAAGAAAGATGAAACGTACCCGAAATTTTCAGATGAGCCAATAAATATAATGACTCGATACACTATCTGGTAACAAATGATAGTTCGATCGCGTAAACATTTTCAGCTAGCCGTGCCACAAAATGGACGACGTTATGAACTATGGAGAGCGCAGATGCGTTCCTCGTTCGGCGAGATACGGAATTAATAGAGCATCGGTTCACGAAGCGGTCATGTTCGGTTTCCTGTGGTTCCCTCGTAAACGTATAAATACAACTAAACGCATTATGAGATACCTCGCAACTAATTATCGTGCTGTGATGAATTGTATTACAAGCGGTAATGCCAGTTCGTAGATAGAAGGGCTCGCGGAAATATCGCGGCCTCAGCTGACAACGATTATCGCGAAACTATGGATCCTGGCTGCCATAACTTTCAATACCTATCGATTACATACATCGTTTGGACGCTACGTATAATTGAAACGAACGAACGGTTGCAGAACGCTCTCGTAACTCCTCTTCGAAACGCTCAGATTTATTCTTTCAATATTTCACAAATATTTCCCGTTTTAAGGGTTTTTTACTTCTTCAAATATTTTATTTATTATTTTAAATCAGGTTTTTTTACCTGAGTGTAAATTAAATCTAAGTATTAAATTTATCAGAGGGGAAGATAGATTATTATGTAATTTGTCGACATATTATAGAGCTTGCATAACATTCAGACTTCAAAACTGGTTAAGTAACGAGTTCACAAATTTCTTATTTCAAATTACAAAATTTATTAAAACGTTTGTGTATTTATTTACTTCTTTGAATACTTTATTTATTATTTTAAGTCAGGTGATTTTTTTACCTGAGTGTTAAATTTATTTTAAGTTAAATTAAACCTAAGTATTAAACTTATCAGAAGGGAAGATATTATGTAACTTGTCAACATATAGGGCTTGTATAACATTCAGACTTCCAATCTGGTTAAGTGACGAGTTCACAAATTTCTTATTTCAAATAACAAAATTTATTAAAATGTTAGTGTATTTATTTTTGTATTCTGCAGCGTGTATTATACACCGATAGTTTCTTAGAAACTCATAAATATATTTGAAGATAGCTTATTAGAAAAGGAAAGAGACGATATAAAAAGGGAGTCTAATCCCGAGAACTATGAAGCGTCCAACAAAGCCGCGTCTATAATTTCAGTCCTCCATTTTCCAGGAAGATTCCGTCGCGTCCTTTTAGCGCGTCCACACTCGGCGGGAAACATTAAACAACGTGTACACGTGTTTCGACTCTCGTCGAGGGCCAAAAACGCGAGAGAAAGAAGGTTTAGGCGGGACGAGGGACGTCGGGAAAGAAAGGAAAGCACGGAAAAAAAGAGGAAGAGCGAGGGATAAAGAAACGGGAACACGGTTTCCCGCAATGCATTTGCAGGCCAGAAATGGCTTTTGAAATTCTGACGCTTCGTCAGTTCCCTTTGGATGCATTCGCCGAGTGGCATTATCGTCGCTGCAGTTACGAGTGCATCGCTTTTTCTCGCTCGCAGTTTCGGTTTCTGGCGTGTTTCATCCGCGGCAAGTGGCCATCCCGCGCGTACAGACCGGCCGCCATTTTGAGGACCCACTCGCCGCGCAAAAAGTCCATCGTCTACCTTTTCTCTTCCAGCGGATACTTTGCCTCGACTTCGCGCGGAAACGACCCTTCCTCTTGCACGAACGAGCGTGATCGCATGCGCGTGCACTTATCGCGTCTCGAAACGACCCACGCTTTTGCATAATACTTTATTCGATAGGTCTGGACTGTTGTTCGGGCTAAGCGATCCTGGCTTTTAGCGGAAAGAAATGTAACGAGTTGACACGGTGGAGAAATTGTTCTACGATGATTTACGGTTAACTTTTTTCTCGTATACTGGGGAAATAATGATTTGAAAATTATTTTTATTATGATACGTGTACAAAAATATAATCCTTCCTCGTTTGGTTTTATTTCTTGCTAGGATATTTCTGGGTTCCTATGCTCTTATTTCGCCCTAATTACGTACCCCTTGAGGGATTTTCAAAACTACATTCTACAAATAATTGGTCAGACGATGTCCATGTTGTTAGGTCAGTTGCGTTTGCTTCGAATAATTTTATTCGGATTATTAATGTAACGAGCAACTCAACTCTAGGTATTAGTTGAAAATAACGAGTGGAACTGAATTTTATACAATATTTTATAATGTAGTATCATGAATCGTATGTTTCATTTTATACAATAAAGTGCATAATATTTTATTTTCTTTCATTTATACAATGTTTTATTTAATTTTGTTTGTATATTTTATTTTATGGTTAGGTTAGTTTATTTCATTTTATGGTTAGGTTAGTTTATTTCATTTTATGGTTAGGTTAGTTTATTTTATTTTATGGTTTGGTTAGGTTATTTTATTTTATGGTTAGGTTAGTTTATTTGATTTTATGGTTAGGTTAGTTTATTTTATTTTATGGTTAGGTTAGTTTATTTTATTTTATGGTTAGGTTAGATTATTTTATTTTATGGTTAGGTTAGTTTATTTTAATTTATGGTTAGGTTAGTTTATTTTATTTTACGATTAGGTTAGTTTATTTTAATTTATGGTTAGGTTAGTTTATATTATTTTATAGTTAGGTTAGTTTACTTTATTTTATAATGAGGTTAGTTTATGTTATTCTATGGTTAGGTTATATTATTTTATTTTATGGTTAGGTTAGTTTATTTCATTTTATGGTTAGGTTAGTTTATTGTCTTCAACAGTTACTTTATCGTCTTCTTTTTAAAAAAATCTATAAATTAACAACAGAATGTATCATAATTAAGGAAATTTGTATTTTTAATTTGACAAAACCTAGTGTTTTTTGAACGACAAATAAGTTTCGGTCAATGATCATCCCCGTTTCTTCCCGTCGAATGTTCACGCGCGAATTGCGGGGAACAGAGAGAAAGAAGCCCGTGTTATCGTGCAAGAGGTACGTTACCATGCTGATCAGACATTATTAACGTCCGATTGAGCAGACCGCTGCTTCTCGTTTCTCGCCTGCACGCACATAGTGAACGCGTAATACGCGCGTATATACTCGCACCTAACGCCCGTCGCATTATCCCGCCGTGTTGAAGAATATGAATAAAAGAAGGGAAGAAAAAAAGGTCGCCGACGCGGTCAACGTTCTTCACACGGTGTAAAAATACGTGGCGTCGACTGTTTACCTGGACCTAATAAGCGTTCTCTGGAAGAAAAATTATTAAAATCCTAATTGCTGTGCAATATTCACTTTACTCCATAAAAATACACTACTAATACCGAGATCTCGTACACTGAACTTAATTTTTTTTTTTAATCAAAATGCTTCTAAACATAATTAAATAAATATCTCCTTATCTTATAAATCGTTAAATGGCACTAATTTCAAATTAAACAGAAAATCATACACTGTTCTGATGTCATCAATTTTCACCCCATAAGAAATCACAACTCCTGATGGTTCGCCATTGAACAATGAGTGCTTCAAAATATGAAGCACCTTGGTTTCATAAAATCTGCGCAGTAATATGTGAGTTTCAACACACATGACTTCTCCTCAAAATTTTCTTGGATCGAAAAATTTCCCCCAAAAAGAACGTATATTTCCCTTATCCTGAAAATCATAGATAACTGTCAAAGGAAGAAGAAAACCGAAGAAATCAACCGCCAACGTCATCAATTTTCTCCCCATAAGAACCAGTATCTCCGGTGTCCGCCATCAAGCGAGTACCTTAAAGCGCCTCTAAGGTTTCATAAAATCTGTGCGGTAATATCGTGCCGGTTTCAACGCGGATGGCTCCTCTTAATTTCATTTAATGCTCGTCGCGATCCGCCCTCTTAATTCGACTGTCGTCAGCTCGTTTAACGATAACGTTATGGCTGGCAAACTGGATGCTGCATCGCGATAAGATTGCTCGCGAGGAAGTTGATTGGATACAGGACCAAGACACCGCGCGCAGAAGATTACCGTTTAGCTGGAGAAGCAGTCAGGGGTTGAAAAGGGGGGGTCGATATTAATTGAAGCATAGCGAGTTAGGCGGATGGAGGTTATTTAAGCGAAACGTTTGATACCCGAGCTCTGCTGCAGATGAAGCGTGCACCATCGTGGCTGATGACGCTCGATGTTACTAATTTCCACCTACCGTTCACAGCCTCAAGAATTCCGCTCGCGAGCTGCGCAGACAAAACCGATTCGCTTAACAGACGTTTGATATTCGCGCAACCAAGATACGCGTAATTTCCAGAAGCTTGATGCGGATTAACTTTGTGATGTCACTGGCATTCATCGCTTTGAATTCAGAGATTTTGGAAGGTTAGGTGCTGGGGGCTAGTTGGGGAATCGAATTGGACAAGGGGTTGAGGATTGGAATAATATACATTTTTTGGAGTCAACTGTATGGATTGGTAGATTGGTAGATTGGTAGATTGGCAGATTGGTAAATTGATAGATTGCTAAATTGGTAAATTGGTAGAGTGGTAGATTGGTAGAATGGAAGATTGGAAGGTTGGCAGATTGGTAGAGTGGCAAATTGATAGAGTAGCAGATTGTTAGGGTGGCAGATTGGTAGGTTGGCAAATTGATAGATTAGTAGATTGTTAGATTGGTAGGTTGGTAGATTAGTAGATTAGTAGATTGGTACATTGGTAATGTGATAGATAGGTATATTGGTAAAGTGGTAGATTGGTAAATTGATAGATTCATAGATTCATAGATTCATACATTGATACATTAATATATTGATACCCTGATAAAATAATACATTAATGTATTGATACATTAATACATTGATACATTGATAGATTGATACCTTGATAAATTAATACATTAATGTATTGATACATTGATAGATTGATACAGTGATACATTGCTACATTAATACATTGGTACATTGATACATTCATACGTTGATACATTGATACATTGATATATTGATACATTGATACATTGATACATTGATAGATTGATACCTTGATAAATTAATACATTAATGTATTGATACATTGCTACATTGATACAGTGATACATTGACACATTGATACATTGATACATTGCTACAATGATACATTGATACATTCATACGTTGATACATTGACACATTGATAAATTACTTGATAGATTGATCTCCATAAATTTTCCAGTCCACTAAACATGCATCAGCAATCCCATACCTTTTATTCAATTGACACAAAAGATCATAAATCATCAAAAAAATAATTTTTCAACGAACACTGCGCTCGTGCGTTACGTTTCGTGTCGGTCCGCTGTTAGAAAGGCCAACTTGCCGGAAGCGACACGTGATTTACTACAATCACATTTAATCATTAATGCCGTGTCCACGTTCAAGATGTACGGGCAACGATAGTGCGCCACTGGTAATGACCGATGAATATTTTTATCGCCGATTCATTATTTCCCTATCTGCCGACCGCGTGTCGGAAATTTCACTTCGTGCGTGTGTTTTCGAGCGACAAACGAACGTTTCACAAAGAAATCGTTCGGATATATTGTTAACAAGCCTTTTTGCATCGCGTGCGTTATCGGACGGCCATGATAGACGCCGGAAATGCAAGTTTCGTTTAACGAACAAGCATCGTACGCTTAGTGAACAAGTCATACGTTTAGTGAATAAGCGTCATGGTTTTCTTTTATGCGAAGGAACATAAGCTTCGTTTAGGCTTTTTTTAATGAAGAAGGTGTAAGATAAAATTAAGGGGCGATTGTTAGTTCTCTCTCGCTTTATTACGTGGTTAAGCACAGATAGTGATGTCTTTAAGCTGTCACAATGAATAATATGAATATTGTGAATAAATTTACAAATTTTACGAGTCATTTTATTTTTGCTTCTTTTACTATTGTATCGTAACTCGTGTGTAATAAATAATTGTAGTAAATAATAAATAATAATAAATACATATCACCATCATGGGTATACCAGAATGTACCACGATTTGAAAAGAATCGTTTGAAGATTTTGCTCGGAGAACATCGCAGTTCAATTTGTTTGACAAAATAGTGCGATGTTTTTGATGGTAGAACACCATATCGAGGCAGCCAGCGTGTCATTATCGTCCTCCTAGCAGAAGTAGTATGCATAAGTTACTATTCAGACAAGTAGTTTAGGGAACGCGTTCTGGTACTCTCGAAAAGGAGAATTTTCCGTGGTGGAAGCGACCATTGCGATAAGATATGAGAAATATGCTCGATACATTTTCCCACTATTGTTACACACCCCTCTGCACCCTCAGCTTTCCTATGCAACGGCTCTCTTTAAGCGATCCCCTCTTCATACACCGTACAAAGCACTTCTCCTTCACTATCTGCTCTTCCTCAACATTCTACCTCTTCATAAAATCTTACTGTTTCCCGATTTCCCGAATTTATGGACGTGGTTAAATGAAACGGTTTGCTTTATTCAATTTCTTCTGGGTTCGATTCAGTTTAACGGGCTTTACAAAAAGTTTCGTGAAACTTTCAAGACTTCAAATTCTTAAAGTTCAAAATTTTTTATTTTTTTAAATCGTCAAATATTTGAATTCTTCAAATGTTTAAATTATTAAATCTATAAATTCTTCAAATCCAGAGATCCTCAAATTTTTAAATTAACCAAATCGTCAAATTCCCCAAGTTCTGTAAATCTAAAAATTCTGCAAATCTCAAAATTCTTCAAATCCATAAATTTTCAAACGTGCTATTACTAACTTCCTAATTCCCTAATGCAAAAATTCTCAAATCCCCAAAATTCCACAAATTTCCAAAATTTCATAAATCGCCAAAAATCCCCAAATTCTCAAATCCCCAAAATTCCACAAATTCCCAAAATTTCATAAATCGCCAAAAATCCCCAAAATTCAATAAATTCCCAAAATTTCATAAATCCCCCAAAATTCCCAAATTCTCAAATCCCCCAAATTCCACAAATTCCACAAATTCCACAAATTCCCAAAATTTCATAAATCATCAAAAATCCCCAAAATTCAATAAATTCCCAAAATTTCATAAATCGCCAAAAATCCCCAAAATTCAATAAATTCCCAAAATTTCATAAATCCCCAAATTCTCAAGTCCCCAAAATTCCAGAAATTCCCAAAAATCCCCAGAATCTGAAATTAAAAAATATTGAAAGTCGCCTCTAGTACACCGTAATATTTCAATTAAACGGAAGATATATAAAAACCGCAAAATTAAAATGTAACATATTAGCATTTGTATGGAGTTGTTTCGAGACACAGTTAGCTGGTCAAAGGTGCAGTTACATGCAGTTGTCTCAAGGTACAAGCGACTTATCGCAGTTACTCGACATATCTTGAAACACGTAGCCTAAATCTACGTATATCTTGACCGTATTATGGAAAGCAAGAGTTATTCCTATCAAGATCGCCAACCTGCTTCTACTTCATTATACATGCCGTTTCGAGTAAAATGTTTTTACACCAGTTTCTTCGAAACTGCTGCAGAGAAGTGTACATTTTCTCTACGTAACTTGCATTTTTATTGTTCTTGGAGTCAATGAAGGATGTCGATACTTTGATATGTGGAATACATATGTATTTATGTCTGATATGTAAAATAAGAGAAAAAAATGAAATAAAAATTGTGAAATTATGGAGGATGTTTTAGGACCCTCTTTATGAACAATTTAAACAATTTGAAAATAACCTGTGTTATATGTGTTTTTTGTTTAAACTTACTTATACAATAAATATACATAGTATCAAATATTTTTTAATCTAACAATAAGTAATATTTTTCCCTGCTATAAATAAATAAATAAATTATTACTGTTCACAATGAAAATAAATTAAGAGTCAATTTCCATCTATTGCCATCTCTAATGTATATCTTTCAATACAAATCTTTTAATCGATAAGAAAATTAAATATAAATATTTTCCCATCAAAAAGACCGTCGCTCTTTCAATCTTCTCGAATCAAAGTACAGTGATCGAATTATCGACACAATACAGAATGAAGACGATTGAATTATTGGAGCCACAGTAATCTTCGCTGTGAACTAATCAGAGCGTTTCCTTCTTGAAGAGTATTATAAAATTTCTGTTCCTTCGAGGATGGTTAATTGTATAAGGTTTTAAATAGTGTGAATAAATTTCTCGTTCTGCGATCAGTAAGAGGGTTGATGAGTTTAGTCCATGATTGCCAGGCTAGACCTCGCACTTATCGAGCTTCGGCCACCTAGTAAATTGAAAACAACGGCTGTTGACCCTAGTTTTTCTACTCGATTATAGGATTCGACGTCGATGGAGCGTTCTGACAGGCTGTTAGCTAGATGAGATTAGAAGGAACGTCTAACTGAACTCTGTAACGACGTTTAACCTATATTTTTTGTGTTTGGTATCATACTTGTGTTTCGTAAATGGAAAATTTAATAGAAAGAAGGTGTTTAACTTGTAGGCACATTTGGAAAGTTATAGTAACATTCGTATTATTTTGAATATTTAGCAACCTTTGTTATTAAATTGTTTATTTTATTGTTGTTAGAACATTATTTTGGGACATTATTTTGGAACATTATTTCGGAACATTATTTTAGAACATTACTTTGCGACATTATTTTAGGACATTATTTTTACTACTACTACGCGTAGTAGTCCAACGCGTAATAATCCACTGCATAGTAGTCCAACGCGTAATAATCCAACGCGTTGTAACCCAGCGTGTGGATATCCAACGCATGGTAATTCAGCGCGTAGTAATCCAGCGCGTGGATATTCAACGCATAGTAATGCAACGCGTTGTAATTCTACGCGTAGTAATGCAATGTATGGTAATCGAACGCGTAGTAATCCAACGCGTAATAACCCAGCGTGTGGATATCCAACGCGTAGTAATCCAACGCGCGGTAATTCAGCGCGTAGTAATCCAGCGCGCGGATATTCAACGCGTAGTAATGCAACGCGTTGTAATTCTACGCGTAGTAATGCAACGTATGGTAATCGAACGCGTAGTAATCCAACGCGTAGTAACCCAGCGTGTGGATATCCAACGCGTAGTAATCCGACGCGTGGTAATTCAGCGCGTAGTAATCCAGCGCGCGGATATTCAACGCGTGGTAATTCAGCGCGTAGTAATCCAGCGCGTGGATATTCAACGCATAGTAATGCAACGCGTTGTAATTCTACGCGTAGTAATGCAATGTATGGTAATCGAACGCGTAGTAATCCAACGCGTAATAACCCAGCGTGTGGATATCCAACGCGTAGTAATCCAACGCGCGGTAATTCAGCGCGTAGTAATCCAGCGCGCGGATATTCAACGCGTAGTAATGCAACGCGTTGTAATTCTACGCGTAGTAATGCAATGTATGGTAATCGAACGCGTAGTAATCCAACGCGTAGTAACCCAGCGTGTGGATATCCAACGCGTAGTAATCCGACGCGTGGTAATTCAGCGCGTAGTAATCCAGCGCGCGGATATTCAACGCGTGGTAATTCAGCGCGTAGTAATCCAGCGCGCGGATATTCAACGCGTAGTAATCCAGCGCGTAGTAACCCAGCGTGTGGATATCCAATGCGTAGTAATTCATCGCGTAGATATTCAACGCGTAGTAATCCAACGCGTGGTAATCCAACGCTTAATAATCCAACGCGTGGATATTCGACGCGTAGTAGTCCAACGCGTAATAATCCTCGCGCTCTGATTGGTCCGTTTTTCCTTAATAATTCAAAAACGAAGCTTCAATCCCCATTTCTGCAAAGGGAAATCTTATTCAGAATCACGTCACCCCCCATTTCAGGGACACTAGTTTTGAGACATCCTGTAGAACAGCAAAGAACGACGAAATACCAAAGAACAAGTTCCAACATTAAGTATCGAAAATTCATTCTACACACGTTTCTCACGACTAAAGATCGAAGCGAACAATGCGTCGTCGCTTGATGTTCGTTAGGCGTCGAACGTTTGTTCAACACGCGATAGAGTGTCCCGACGTTTACTACAGCTAATGAAGTCGCAGGTAGTTTGCGCACGATGTTTCGCACCGTCGTCATTGTCGTCGAATAGAAACAGAGATTCGTTACATTGTTCGATTAACCTGGCGCCGTTTTCAATGTACAAATTTTCCTTCCACTATATCGCCGCGATAACGCGTTTGCATGCGATGTCAACGTTGTTTATTCGTCGCAGGAACACCTTTATGGTCACGAAACTACCGAAACGTTTTCTCTCGCAACAGGATCCTGTTTTCTCGTTGACGTTTCTCTTGTCAGCTAACACCCTCCTCCGGAAGGTACATAAATCTCGGACGAGCATGAGAACCCTCGTTAGACGACGTTGTGCGCTTCTTTCGAAATTTCTGAAATATGACTCACAAACTTTTAGCTTTCATTTTTAAGTAGACTTGCAATTTTTTAAATTTTAGGTTCTGTGATTTGTGGAAAACTCTGTATTAAATTATTTTGTGTTTGTATAAATTAAGAAGACGTTTAATTGATTTCATCCATTAAGACATCAATATTAATTTCTTTTTATATACACATGGATTAAGAATCTGCATAATGGATTTTACCAATGAAAAAGTGTATAAAATCTTTTTATGTTTGTATACATTAAGAATTTATTTAATGGATTTTATCAATGAAAAAGCCTGCATGAAATCATTTTATGTTTGTGTAAATTAAAAAGACATGTAATTGATTTCATCCATTGAGCTCTATATCAACTCATCTTATATTCATGTGGATTAAAAGTCCGTATAATAGATTTTAACAATTGAAAAGTCTGTATGAAATCATTCAATATTAACGTGGATTAAATACCAATATAATGGATTTTATCGATTAAAAACTCTGTACGAAGTTACTTTATATTTATGTGGATTAAACGTGCGTAGATTTTTAATTCTATCAAATAACTTTATTTTTATATGCATTAAAAACATAGAGAAACATTAATTTTTGTAGTGAACCTAACCTAACCATTGTATGAAGCTAACCATTTTGAGCGTCCGCTAAAAAATTGAGACCTCAATAGCATCACGTTTAATTATATGAATTAAAAACATAGCGAAACGGTAATTTTTGTAGTGAAACTAACCTAACCATTGTATGAACCTAACCATTTTGAGCGTCCGCTAAAAAATTGAGACCTCAATAGCATCACGTTTAATTATATGCATTAAAAACATAGCGAAACGGTAATTTTTGTAGTGAACCTAACCTAACCATTGTAGGAACCTAACCATTTTGAGCGTCCGCTAAAAAATTGAGACCTCAATCGCATCGCGTTTAATTATATGCATTAAAAACATAGCGACACGTTAATTTTTGTAGTGAACCTAACCTAACCATTGTAGGAACCTAACCATTTTGAGCGTCCGCTAAAAAATTGAGACCTCAATAGCATCGCGTTTAATTATATGAATTAAAAACATAGCGAAACGTTAATTTTTGTAGTGAACCTAACCTAACCATTGTATGAACCTAACCATCTTGAGCATCCGCTAAAAGATTGAGACCTCAATAGCATCGCGTTTAATTATATGAATTAAAAACATAGCGAAACGTTAATTTTTGTAGTGAACCTAACCTAACCATTATATGAACCTAACCATTTTGAGCGTTCGCCAAAAAATTGAGACTTCAATAGCATCGCGTTTAATTATATGAATTAAAAACATAGCGAAACGTTAATTTTTGAACCTAAACTAACCATTGTATGAACCAAACCATTTTCCGTTAAAAAATTGAGACGTGAATAGCATCGTTTAATCGAAGATATGGCGTTAAGACCTCGATAAATAAAGTATTTAAAAACCCGTACGGAAACGATGAAAATTTCAGCGAAGTTTAATCGAGTACGCATACGTTCCTCGTGTACAGAGGATCTCGTTGTTATCGCCGCCATAGAAATCTCGCGATCGCTTGTTGTGCATTAAACACACGCGTCGTAAAAACACACAACCGATGGATGAATTATTCCGTGCGATAAAAGGCGCCTACGATATGGCTGCGGGTAACGAGAATCGGTCCATTACGATGCGAAAAAAAGAGGAAAATGACATCGAAACTCTCGTCGGGAGAGCCCTTAAAATAACGAGAATCTAAGGGTTGAATATCCACGTGCCTCTCATTTAATCAATCGAGACAATGTTTCGCGATGCACGAATTCGTTCTTTTTGTTTCGGTAGCTTCATTCTTGCAGTCTCTTTCTATCGGCAAGTGGAAAAACGTGGATCGTTTAGATGCATCGGTGGCTCGGTTAAATACAACGCGCTCTGATACACGGCCAAAGATGCAGACTTATCGGGAATATCGCTTATCGATACTTTTTTAATGCCTCGAACGCGACGGTGCACCGGGGACCGGATAATACTTAAACATCGATGCCTGGCTAAAGAAACGAATGCCTCTCTGATCGCTCCACGAAAAAGGAGAACCGTCTGAGCTTCATTGTAAACCGACGTTTCAAAAAGTACTTCTGGAGGGATGTTTTCAAGGCAATCGCCATGAAATATGCTCGATAAATTACTGGTTACTAATAAATTAAAAATTCTGCGGCAAATTACACGGTGCATTTTCTAAAAAATATTTGACATAAATTGTCTGAAAAATACATGACATAAATTGAGTAAAAACAAAATGACTTACACATCAATTACATGATACGGATAATAAATAAATTACATAAATTGAAAATGACAAAGTTACATAATACATAAATTGATAATAAAAAAAAGTAAAAAAGAATGATAAATAAATTGCATATAAATTGATAACAAAACATACAACACATAAACTGTATAATAAATTTAAAAGCTTAAACTTATAAACTTAAAAAAAAACTTTAATAAATTTAACTTAATAAACTTAAATATTTCATGCAATCTGTAATCTGAAGATATTTAGTAATTTTAAGATAGCTTCTAATTATCGACCCACTAAAAAATATTCCGTAATTTTTCCTCGGAAAACTCAGCCTATATTCGGATCAATCCATCACCCTGAAGAAAGAACGATAAAAGGAGGCATTAACCAAAATTTTGATAAAAAGCGTTCAGATAAAAGAACCTTTTTCACATTACGCAGTTAGGCACAGCAATAAATAGTCCATTATCGGACGCCATCTTGCTCCCCGCGTATTTCTCACGGCAAACAGCACAGAATTCCCGACTTATCCCACAGGCAGATTGTAAACGCTAATACATTCCCCAAAGCAATATTGTTCTCGACAATTGAGAAATCGGAATCGCGGCGCATAGATATCCATGTTAGCCCCAGCAGAGTTGGCTTTGCGGCCATATAAGACACGTTCCCGAAGGAGTTTTCGTCCTGAATAGCAAGGCAGAGCACGGTCTACCCCATCCTTGTGAACCTATCGTTGGCTATTATCGCGTACCCTGCGGTTTTAAGCTATCGCACCCTGTAAGAGTGCCAGGAGGAGAAGTTTCGCCCTTCCTCCTCGATCTTACCCTCTAACGTTCCTCAAAGAGCCAGACCCTTCGTGGAAACCTTCGTATCCTGTAGCCCTGTTGCGTTTAAAGCTTCCGTCAAGATAACAGAAGCCTGTTTTCCTAAAGCGTCAAGCACTTACACCTTTTATGGGATGCACGGGTTGGGGTGCAACTTGAACGTTGCTGATTTTACACTGGATAAATCGGTTGAAAGTGGGGGGGATTATTTTGATGGGGTCTTTTAGGGTGATTGGCTTGGAAAGTTGGGAAATTGGAATTTGGGAAATTTGGGATTTGGAAATTTGGAATTTGGGAGATGCGGGATTTGAGACATGTGGGATTTGGAACATGTGGGATTGGGGACATGTGGGATTGAGGATATGTGGGATTTGGGAAATGTGGGATTTGGGAAATTTGGAATTTGGTAAATTTGGGATTAGGGAAATTTGGGGTTTGGAGAATGTGGGATTTGGGGGATGTGGGATTTGGGGGATGTGGGATTTGGGGGATGTGGGATTTGGGACATGTGGGATTTGGGACATGTGGGATTTGGGACATGTGGGATTTGGGACATGTGGGATTGGGGACATGTGGGATTCGGGACATGTGTGATTGGGGACATGTGGGATTGGGGACATGTGGGATTGAGGATATGTGGGATTTGGGAAATGTGGGATTTGGGAAATTTGGAATTTGGGAAATTTGGGATTTGGGAAATTTGGAGTTTGGGAAATGTGGGATTTGGGAAATTTGAGATTTGGAACATGTGGGATTTGGGAGATGTGGGATTTGGGACATGTGGGATTGGGGACATGTGGGATTTGGGAAATGTGGGATTTGAGAAATTTGGGATTTGGGGAATGTTGGATTTGGGACATGTGGGATTTGGGACATGTGGGATTTGGGATATGTGGGATTTGGGAAACTGGGAAATTGAGAAATTGAGAAATTGAGAAATTGAGAAATTGAGAATTTGGGAAATTGGAAAATTTACAAATTTGGAACTTGAGAATTTAAATCACTAAATTTTAATATTTTCACACACCCTCAATTGCAAGTATAAAAATTCCTAATCCCCCAAATTGTCCCAAATAAACTCTGAAAATGCAACTCCGTAAATCTGAAAGTATTTCGTCAATTAAAATCGTGACAAAGAGAAAGGCGTAGAAAATAAAACCACGAATTCATCTTCAGAGTAACGAATGGCTAACATTCGCAGGAAATGCAAGTTTGTACACGGATAAATTGTTAGGGATACATTACTTAACCGTAACGAGCCATTGTTAACTCAAGGCTGTCGTAATTCCCATAAGAAGCCCATTTACACTTTCGGGGCTCGTTTATTCTAATGCCGCGCAAGCTGTGTACGGGCGCGAGAGGTCCTCCGGACCGGAAGCAACAACCCTGTATTTTCAGCGTTTGCCAGAATCGTATCATAGAAATGTTGCCCGGGCAAAAGTGCGCTAATGAAAATCGACGAACAGAAAGCGGAAGGACCGTTTGAAAAACAACGAGACACAACCGGGGGCTCGTTCGTAATTTCCGGAATTGGGTTAATTAAAACGCATCGTTCGCTGATTCTGCCTTTATCTCCGTTTGTAATTTCGAAATGCAATTTCATTATAGTTTTCTATGTTACCTCCGAGCAAGCATATTTTTTATCGTTTAACGTAATGGATTCTGTCGGTGTAGTTAGAACGATTGATTCGAGTTTAACGGACGCGTTCGTACGTATTAAATTGTCCGCTCATTATGGCGGAACGGATAAAAACAGGATTCAACATTTCATTTCCTCTTTCGATCGATTTCTTGTATATCTGTTCAAAAATTATTCTACATACTCATTTACTAATACTTTACGTATAATACATGTAACATTTTACATTTCATATATATAGTTAATTTTAATATTTCCTGTTTAATATAGGTACTTAATATTTTGTGTTTAACATTAATTTTCATGTAAAAATTCTTTATGTAGCATAAAAATTTAGTAGCAAGATCATTATTCAATTAATAGAACAATGTATAATACATAAAATATTTATAATAATTTGTAACATTTTTGGTAGAATGCTGCTTAAATTAACTTAAATAATATATATTATTCATATGAAATTAAGTATTACTTATTTATAATTATAAAGAAACAATAAAAGAAGAGGGTTGAAAAATGTGTCCACATATGATGTTATCATACGTTGTGTACTATCGGAAATATCGTTACACGATACGATAGCAAATCGATAATACTGGAGCAGCGTGATGCGAGAAAGGTATCCAGATAGTCAAAAATGTGCGTCAAGGAATTACAGAAATGTACCAGTGACAGATCTATAACTGATGAAAAACATTGACGAAGGGTGAAAATCACAGCATGGACCGGATGGAAAAAATAGTGCTCTGAGAGAAACATGGATAAAAGAGAAGTTAATCCCGTAATCCATCAAAAAGTTTGATCTCCCTGTGTGTACCACGGTAATTATCGAAACGATCTCTCGTTCTCCTGGTAAAGCACTACTGCCGGAACATAAATTCACCGAAATTCGGGACTATAGAACCGCTATGTAAAAATGTGCCCGAAGTTTCCAACTTCAAAATTTTTATTTCAGATTTACAACGTTTCTCAAATGCATAATTTCACAAGTTGCTAATTTTCTAATTTCGTAGTTTCCAATTCCATCATTTCTCATTTCCATCATTTCCCAATTCCATCATTTCCCAATTCCATCATTTCCCAATTCCATCATTTCCCAATTCCATCATTTCCCAATTCCATAATTTCCCAATTCCATCATTTCCCAAATCCATAATTTCCCAATTCCATAATTTCCCAATTCCATCATTTCCCAATTCCATAATTTCCCAATTCCATAATTTCCCAATTCCAACATTTCCCAATTCCATAATTTTCCAATACCATCATTTCCCAATTCCATCATTTCCCAGTTCCATCATTTTCCAATTCCAACATTTCTCAATTCCATAATTTCCCAAATCCCTAATTTCCCAAATCCCTAATTTGCCAATTCCTAATTTCTCATTCCATTATTTCCCAATTCCAAAATTTCCCAAATCCATCATTTCCCAATTCCATAATTTCCTAAATCCCTAATTTGCCAATTTCATAATTTCCCAATTCTGTAATTTCGAAATTCCACAATTTGCCAATTTCCCAATTACCACATTTTCTAATTTCTAAATTCCCCAATTTCCTAGTTTTTAAATTTTCTAGCTCCCAAATTCCCTAGTTCCTAATTAGGAAATTTAGGAAAAATGAGGAAAATGAGGAAATTTTCGAAATTTAGGAAAAATGAGGAAAATTAGGAAAATTAAGAAAGTTACTTTCTCCTGATCAGTGAACTGAAGGGTTAAAGAACAAAACCATGAAAAAGGAAAATTTTTAACCGATTCCACCCCCATTAAAGAAGAAATTATAAAGAGAATCGAAAGAGGTAATCGAGTCTCATATCCCGCAGAACTTGTACCGTTAAGAGCAGGAAAAGGAAGCGTTCCCACAAAATTTTTCGAGACTGAAAACAGTTTCCAAGGACTTGTTCCCCTATAATGACTGGGGCCAATTCCTTTCTGCTGCGTCCGCGGAATACGTTCGAGATTTTATGGAGTTGTGCAAGAATCAGTGAAACTTGGACCGTCAGCCGAAATCTGGGAAAACAGATCCTAGTGATGGCTACGAGCTGAAACTCTAAAAAATCAACAAAATAAAAATACGAAAACTTCCGCGATAAATTATCTTCATAACCTGGTAAATATCTGAATGTTTATTTTTTATAATCGAAGTGCATATGAAATTCGAAAACCTTTTAACGGGGAAAGATTAAACGTATTAACCTTTTGAGTGGCGCGTACGAAATGGCATTCTACAAATTCGTTTATCCCGATAATTCGTGCGTCAGAAGAAACTCGATATTTCGAACTGGTCTTTCAATTTAAATAATATCGATGATGAAACTCTGTGTATTGAGGGGTTTAAATCTGAGTAAAAACGTACATCACCGAATGATGGAGGAATCGATACGGAATGAAGAACGGTCGTGATGAAAGGGGCTATTTAAAGTTTGTCTAGTACCCTCGGTAGTCATAACATATTTGCAATAATTGAAACATCCGTGCAATTAGTATCTCGTTAACGAGGATATTGAATCTCGTGTATGGATTAAATTACACGCACAGCGTTGTTTAATTAATGGCCAAACATCTCCGCGTGCTGACGTAAACCCTGGACAAAAACCTCGACAAACGATATTATTACGTTGAAACCGCGGATCCCTCAAATTATGGTTAGAGACATTTCACATTTCAACAACCGATACCGTCGGCCGATACATTCGATAATAATGATTCTCGCGAACGAAACAATCGTAATTTGATATTTTGTGAATACGATAGAAATTATTGTTATTTCGCTATCGTGAAACTCGATTCACTTCCGTCTATTAATTAGGTAATGCCGAGACACCGAGTCGTTTCGATGAAAGACAATCGTGATAGTGTATCTATTCAAATTCGATGGTTTATTGTAACGACGCGTTGTAACCGTGTTTTTGTACGGGTAATTGTATGTTTGGAAACTGGGACGTGAGAATGTTTGGTAATATGGGTGGTTGGGTGTTTGAGTGGTGGAGGGAGTTAGGGAAATAGGGGGTTGGGGAGATTGGGGAGAAATAGGGAAGATAGGGAGTAAGGGAGGTTGAGGAAATTTGGGAAATTTGAGAAATTGGGAAATTTGGGAATTGAGAAATTTGGGAACTGGGCAATTTGTGATTTGGGGAATGTGGGATTTGGGAAATGTGGAATTTGGGACATGTGGGATTTGGGATATGTGGGATTAGAGAAATTTGGGATTTGGAAATTTGGAATTTGGGAGATGTGGGATTTGGGACATGTGGAATTTGGGACATGTGGAATTTGGGACATGTGGGATTTGGGACATGTGGGATTCGGGACATGTGGGATTGGGAACATGTGGGATTTGGGATATGTGGGATTAGAGAAATTTGGGATTTGGAAATTTCGAATTTGGGAGATGTGGGATTTGGGACATGTGGAATTTGGGACATGTGGAATTTGGGACATGTGGGATTTGGGACATGTGGGATTCGGGACATGTGGGATTGGGGACATGTGGGATTGAGGATATGTGGAATTTGTGAAATTTGGGAATTGAGAAATTTGGGAACTGGGAAATTGGGAAATTGGGAAAATGGGAAATTGGGAACTGGGAAATTTGGAAATTGGGAAATTTGGGAATTTTAGGAATTGGGAAATTTGGAAATTGCTAAATCTGGTAATTGGGAATTTTAGGAATTGGAAAATTGGGAAATTGAGAAACGTGGAAACAACTAATACTCAATTATTTAAAAAATATTAATATCGATGAAATTATCAATTAAAAATAAGACTTGTTCTCACCGATTTTGTTCCCTGACAAGACACATAAAAATGTACAAATGAAATGACACATAAAATCAGTAATTTGTACAGTTTTCTATTAAATTGAAGGTTTGAAAACGTACGTGGTTTGCAGATATAATCCAAACGAAGCGAAGAAATTGTTACAGTAATAGCGATTACGAGGGAAGATAAAAGTTTCAGCTTTTGAATTTCAACCGAAGAACGGCGAAACTCCATTTTTCAGAAGAGTGCAAAGTTTCCCGCGATTAACATACATTTACATCTTTCCAGCACCGTGAATGTTCCGTTTCTAACAAGGAGAAACACTTTCTTAAAAACTAACAGACTCGTGGAAAATTCGTGGAAGACATACAAAAGTTGATAAACTAGACGCTTGAACAAATATATTTCGCGTAGTTACTTTAAATGATACTTTAGAACAGTGCTGTCGCTGGAGTTTAAAAGGCCTTGGGCAAAAGCAGATTTTAGTAGGATACATGCATTTACCAGAAATAAATATTTCCCAAATTTTTGGATTCTCAAGCTTCTCAATTATTATATTTCCCGATTCCTAAATTTCCCAATTTCCAAATTTCCCAATTCCTAAATTTCCCAATTCCTAAATTTCCCAATTTCCAAATTTCCCAATTACCACATTTCCCAATTTCCAAATATCTCAATTCCTAAATTTCCCAATTACCACATTACCCAAATACCACATTTCCTAATTTGTAAATTTTCTAATTACCAAATTTCCCAATTCCCAAATTTCCCAATTCCCAAGTTTCCCAATTCCCACATTCCTCAATTCCCACATTCCCCAATTCCCACATTCCCCAATTCCCACATTCCCCAATTCCCACATTCCCCAATTCCCACATTTCCCAATTCCCAAATTTCCCAATTCCCAAATTTCCCAATTCCCAAATTTCCCAATTCCCAAATTTCCCAATTCCCAAATTTCCCTATTCCCAAATTTCCCATTTCCCAAATTTCCCAAATTTCCCAAATTTCCCAAATTCCCAAAATTTCCCAAATTTTCCACATCCAAACTTCCAAATACCTCAATTCCCCAAATTCCATAAACTGTCTGTAAAATTGTAGATTATGAAATTAGCATAACCAGCCCGACTAAGAATTGATCCCTACATCGTTGTATTTAATCTCACAAGTTTTGTATAGGGGAAATAATTTCAGGAAGAAATGTGAGTGGTTCCACCTTCCAGATTTCTAAAGGTAGCAAAAATGGCGCAGTCCATCGTAATCAATTACATCTCGTGCCATTAATTGGGCTTTGTCCAGCGTCCGTAACCGACTGCAGCGAAATTCCCCTTTTCTTCATTTCACCGAGTTGAGTAGCACGTCGAATGGTACTTGCGTGTCGGTAAAAGCCGTTTCCGGGTCTGCAATAAAAATGGAACAAAGCCAAAGAAGCTCTTCCTCTCTCTTTTCCACTGATCGTTTTCTCTCGCGATGCCAACCGGAGGACGCAAAAGTGCAAGGTTGGTCTAATTGAGCAGGGACTCGATTACCAGTCACAGTCTCTCTCTCTCTCTCTTTCTGTGTGTTTCTCTAGGCGACACACGTACCACAGAAACCACCGGAAGCTGACTGGTTGTCCAGTGCCGTGCCAAGTAAAACGAAACCAACGACCTATCGTGGTTTTACTCTTAAGTCGATTACACCCCACGTTTTTCTTCTTTTAACCCTCGCTGCTAAACCGTTCCTCGGCCTAGAAATATGCCGGATGGTTAACAATTCTTTTTTTGCTCCGCTCTCTACGTGATCCAATAACGATCGATGCTCTTATCGGATCCAAGGACAACAGAGCAGAAATTGGAAGGCTGCGATAAACGTTTCGAGCGTGAGAGAACGGAGGACGTGTTGCGCGGAATAGAAACGAGAGCCTGATGAGATGGATCTTCGAGATTGATGACCTTTTCGATCGATTGTTGAGGAATGAATGTGGGGTATTTTGTATTTTGTTGGTGGGTTGTTTGCGGGTGAGTTATCTGGATGTGACAAATGAGTGAGCATTGTTGGGATCTGATTATTGATAGGTGGTGAGGGTGGACGAAGGGGTTTGATGCGGTGAATTCGGAAATTTAGGATTTTTGCGTTTTGAGATGTAGGAATATTTTGAGTCTGAAATTTGGACAATTTAGGAACTTGGAAATTTGAAAATTGAGAAAGCGAGGAATTGAAAAATTGAGAAAATTGGAATTTGAAAATTTGTCAGATTGAAAAATTGAGAAATTGAGAAATTGAGAAATTGAAAAGTTGAGAAGTTGAGAAATTGAAAAATTGAAAACTTGGAAAATTAGAAAATTGGAATATTGGAATATTGGAAAATTGGAAAATTGGAAAATTGGAAAATTGGAAAATTGGAAAATTGGAAAATTGGAAAATTGAAAAATTGAAAAATTGAAAAATTGAAATATTGAGAAATTGAGAAATTGAGAAATTGAGAAATTGAGAAATTGAGAAATTGAGAAATTGAGAAATTGAGTAATTGAAAAATTGAGAAATTGGGAAATTGGAAAATTAAGAAATTGAGAAATTGAGAAATTGAAAAATTCCCTAAATTCCCCAAATTCCCTAAATTCCTTAACTTTCTTAAATTCCTTAAATTCCTTAAATTCCTTAAATTCCTAAATTCCCTAAATTGCCTAAATCTCCAAAAATTTCCCTAATTATCCCTAAATTACCCTAATTATGTCACAGTTACAACGCCTCACAAAAATTCCAATAAAACATCCTTCCTATCCCCTTATTCTAATAAACGGCCGTCATTCTGAATGCAGCAAAATCTTATCACGAAAACTGCATCGATGTTAAAAGCATAAAACTTCGATATTGGAATTATGAAAAAGTCAATGTGAGCCGACGTTAATAATCAACCTTCTAAATCACGATAGTTTAATTTCCGTGGCGTAATAACGTTCCAAGCGGGTTTTCGTGGCCCGTTATAAAAAATGAAGCTGACCGAATAGCAGTTCGGAAAGTAGTTCAGAACTTAAGAAAGTAATTTCGCCCGGAGGGTATATAAACTTGGAGATACATTTTTTTTTTCTCAGCTATGATATGTTTTTCAGGCGATCGCCGGCGAGCTTCCATGAAGACATCGCATCTCAGCGACCATGAAGACTGATTGCCTGCCAATAATTGCCAAGTTCTGGGCATTGCTGGCGCTGTTCGGGGCAACTGTCGACGTACGAGCGCTCGATATACGTGAGTACACGTTTTCGCCTTTTTCTTTTTTCATTCCACGGTTTTGTAAATTGTTTCGGACCATGGTGTTGCGCCGACAATGTACGCGTCATCAAAATTATTAATTACGCGAATTACACAGACGAGATTTCATGCATGGCGCTCGTGTTTTATTCAGATTTCAATCATTTCGCGGGGATACGTATATAGTTGGCGAATTTTAATAGACCATGAATATGAAAGCGATCGTGTGCCGTTGATACAAATTTCATTTTAAACGACACGCTTCTACTCGCGGTACATATTATCTTTGACGATATCTATTAAGGGCCGCGAAATTCGATACCGGGTTCAATTATTACGCCGGATCTACCTTAACGCGTCTCACGCACGTTTCAAATATCGCGTCAAAGCAGATTCGATCATTTGTGAAACGCCGCGTAATATTCGTTTGATAGAATATTTGTTTCCGGAAAACATTTCCGTGCGTCTGTAATATGCAATATATGGCGAGGATTAATCAGGTCATTATGAAAAATATTCTCTATGGAATTTAGAAATTATATACCATCACTATTATTGTTTATATTCAGAGTTTTATATTTATACATATATGCATATGTTCATGTCTACATGTATAACATATGTGTATAATGTTAGTTCGTATATGTATATGCATAATTATATGTATATGTATATGTATATGTTTATGTATATGTGTATGCATATGTGTATACATATGTGTATGCATATGTGTATGGATATGTGTATGCATATGTGTATGCATATGTGTATGCATATGTGTATGCATATGTGTATGCATATGTGTATACATATGTGTATGCATATGTGTATGGATATGTGTATGCATATGTGTATGCATATGTATATGTGTATATGTATACCCATATGAGTACGTATGTACACATCTACACACGTATAAACTAACATGCATACATAAATGTTTATAAATATATACATATGTGTTAACATACACATATGAACATTACAGGCACATACGATAACATTGAATCATCGTTACAGCTAATAAAAAAAATATTGGATGAAACCAATCAAAAAATCTCGCAGAAAACCACCAGTGAAAAGTACATCACATAATTCAGACCAATAACACAATTTATAACGGATCCATCTCATAGTGAAAAAAGGACCTCATCTTGTAGCTCGTTCTATATCTCCTTAGCCCTTCCGTCTTCTTTTCTTCTCGGCCCGTCAAATTTTTCATCGGTAGCAGGTGATTTCTGAGTTTTTATTTTCATCCGGGCAGCTCGGCCAATGGCGTAGTCATCAGTCTCAAGTAATGACTCGCTATTCCGCGTCTGCCCGGGGGATCAATTATTTTGAATCTAATGCGACAGGATAAATTGCATCCCGCGGAAGGCTCGTCGTGCCGTCCCCCTTTTCATCCACCCCCTTTAAATTTGCTGCACCATGGTGCATTCGATGGCCAAGAGAGGGTGGAGACGATTTTCCGCCGGGAGGCAGGAGCCTCGTCTTCGGAAAACAACCTCCTCGTTACTAGGTTTCTACATCCCATCCCCATCACTCGACAAATTGCCAATAAGCAACTTCTATCGATTGCACTGTCGAAGCTTCGATGTATATTAAACGGTCCTGGTACTGACGATGTAATCCCAGTTGCGAGCATACTTAAACGTTTTGCAAGAAAAATTGATGGGAAAGTTATTTAAACCTTGTGTACCGTGCTTTTTATCTGATTTATTCTGATCTTAAAGCGTCTGCGAATTAATTTCAGCATTTTTTTTCTTAATACGATGAAATAATTGTATTCTAAGGCGCGTGTTGGAGATTTTTTTAGGAAGTCTCGCTATATGGCCGTTGTTAGAGATAAGCGATTAAGGAATATGGGGAGTTAATTAAGAATTGTAAATATTGTGACATGAAAAGTCGGGATAATTTGAGGATTTAGGGATTTTTAGGGAATTTGGGGAATTTGGGATTTAGGGAATTGGGGATTTAGGGAATTGGGGATTTAGGGAATTGGGGATTTAGGGAATTGGGAATTTAGGGAATTGGAAATTTGAGGAATTGGGAATTTATAGAATTGGGGATTTAGGGAATTGGAAATTTAGGGAATTGGGGATTTATGGAATTGGGGATTTAGGGAATTGGGGATTTAGGGAATTGGGAATTTAGGGAATTGGGAATTTAGGGAATTGGAAATTTAGGGAATTGGGAATTTAGGGAATTGGGGATTTAGGGAATTGGGAATTTGAGGGATTGGGAATTTGAGGAATTGAGAATTTAGAGAATTGGAAAACTAGGGAATTGGGAATCTAGGAAATTTGGGATCTAGGGAATTTGAAATCTAGGATTTCTGGGAACCTAGGGAATTTGGAATCTAGGCTTTTTGGAATTTAGAGAATTTGGAATTTAAGGAATTTGAAATCTAGGAAATCGGGAGTCAAGGAACTTTGGAATCTGGGGAATATTGAATCTATGGAATTTGGAATCTAGAGAATTTGGAACCTAGGGAATTGGGAATCTAGGAAATTTGGGATCTAGGGAATTGTGGACGTAAGAATTTAGGGACTTGACGAACTGAAAAGGGAACTGAAAATCTAGGGAATTTAGGAAACTGGAAATCTAGGGAATTTGCAGATCAGGAGTTCATCAGAGTGCAGATCAGAAAAAATTTGTGGAGTTGAAAAGAAAAGTTGGATTTTCTAATCCTGAAACTTAGGAATCATAAAATTTGAAAACTATTCAATCCAAATATTTAGACTTTTAAACAAAAATTTGCAAAATTTAAGTATTTCTGAAATTTATATATTTGGCGATTCGGTGTTAAGAGATTTGTGTATTAACGTACGCTCTCCGAATTAGAGGTTAGAATCGCGAGAGCAATGCATTAGTTAAATCCGTAACAAATGCAAGAAGGAAAAGTAGTATCCACTCCGTGGAGTAGAAAGCTCGTAAAATTTTTAAACAACCATTCCACGAGTGCTTCCCATTTTCACCAGCTCCATCGATCCCGTTTCCCTGCGCCGTTAATTCTTTTCTTTCCAACAAAATTGCGTTCCGACGTTCGTGTAATCGAGTCAATCCCTCAGTACGACGAAAGGGCCCTTCGCCTCGAGGTCGAAAATTCTTCTCTTTAGCTTTTTTTTTTTTAGTCCTCTCCGTCCGTTGAATACATCAAGAGTTCCGAGCACGTATAAAGTCTACTTTATAAACGGAGGATAAAGAAAAGTTTCGAAGATTCGAGCAAAGGTACACGGAATTCCTTCGATCGATCAACGAAACCTCGAGGTATGTGATGAGAGGCTGAGACACTAAAATGGCGGGTTTCTTTATTGCGCCATCGTGGAAACATCGATAATGTTGGAAAGTTCGTAAGTAGTTTCGACGATTCATGGCAAACCACGTCGTAGTCTCCTAAATCGGTAATCGTCTGCCGAGAATAAACGTTTTCCCCGGTAATCTGGGAAGATTTCTTTCGGTTACAGCGCTGGAATTCGATTTGGGTTACGTTTTTCGTGTAATAAGACTCGCGGGAAAATTTCCGAGAAACCATCGAATCGCCCGGCGGTATTTATGGAATTGTTGAGAGCTTTTTTAAAATTGCCCGATATGAATCTGTTCTGCTTACTCGAAAAACCGGAGAGGATTTTCATCTTGAAAAAAAATTGTGCAAACAAGGAAACTCGGACGTGCGTTGATAAAAAGACGGGAATTTTGAAGTTCGTTCACGAAGATTTATTTTCCTGTTATATCGTCGTTAAATATTTTCGAGTAAATTGCACGGATAAACTTTATCAGAATATAATAATTTGAATGGCTGTTCCAGGAACACGCTCGTTAAAATGATTTTAATATTTAATGATTTCGGGATGCACTTTTGTGAACTCCTCTGGACATTTAGCATTTTATACGTGGAAATATGGTTTAGATTGAGTTATCGGAAAAATTGTCTTCCTGGTAATGTGCAGTTTTCATAAAAGCTTTAATTAACGTACGAATTGTATAGAATTGTAGTCGAGTTCTTTCTACAAGCATAATCTTTTGTAATATTTCGCGGAATTCGATTCGTCGTTTATTGTATTCATTTGCAGATAAAACTTCTCATACTGTTCAATTTATTGTACGGTTATTTTGTAATCCTTTTATGAAATCAATTTTTTAAATTCGTCGAGGTACAATAGTTATGAAATTATTGTACTTCATAAATCGTACTTTAGATTTTCATGTAAATTGAAATAAATTTTTAAGGCATATCATGTTTTATAGATGTTGTAAAATAATTATCTGAAATTAATTTTTAAGTCACATCATGACTTATAAATTTCATAAAATAATTGTTTGAAATTAATTTTTTAATTTTATGATTTATAATCACCATGAATAATTGTCTGAAATTAATTTTTAAATAATATCATGACTTATAAACATCATAAAATAATTGTCTGAAATTAATTTTTAAACCATAACATGACTTATAAACATCGTATAATAATTGTCTGAAATTAATTTTTAAATAATATCATGGCTTATAAACATCGTAAAATAATTGTCTGAAATTAATTGTTAAACCATAACATGACTTATAAACATCATAAAATAATTGTCAGAAATTAATTTTTAAATAATATCATGACTCATAGACATCATAAAATAATTGTCTGAAATTAATTTTTAAACCATATCATAACTTATAAACATCATAAAATAATTGTTTGAAATTAATTTTTATATAATATCATGACTTATAAACATCATAAAATAATTGTCAGAAATTAATTTTTAAATAATATCATGACTTATAAACATCATAAAATAATTGTCTGAAATTAATTGTTAAACCATAACATGACTTATAAACATCATAAAATAATTGACTGAAATTAATTTTTAAATAATATCATGACTTATAAACATCATAAAATAATTGTCTGAAATTAATTGTTAAACCATATCATAACTTATAAACATCTTAAAATTATTGTCTAAAATTACTGTCTTTAACTTAACTTAATTTTTAAATGACTCATACGATTGTTCCAAAGTACTCGATAAGTTACACCATGATTTAAATACAACCAAAAAATATTTAAATAATATACCTATAAAACAATTGTTCAGGAAGGTACATTTTTCGTACGTTTATGAATGAAAGATCAGAGAAACGAAACAAACACGTGTTGGCCGTGTTAAAGAAAGTTTCCCAACAACGTAGAGGAACAAAAAGGGCGACGCGTTACAAAGAACGCTTAAGAATTTTCTTTTGTCGTGCAGTGGAAACGTACGTTGCCTATTACACACAATGTGTTCGCTACAAACGCGGCAGCCTTCTCAAAGAACAATTGCTTTTGATATAACGATATATACTTCTTTGACATAAGCAACTACGTGACTTCTACTCCGACCTATCTATTTAATTTTAAGAAACGGAGTTTCTTGCAATTTCTGTTTAATTTGTGAGACTGTAATTTGCGAAATTGAATTTCTATTTATTCTACGTTCTTTAGTATTTGGGATCAAATGCTTTTAGGGAGTCTGTTTTAATTTTTATGAGCCACGTGTGATCTCAAGAGGTTAAATCGTTCAAAATGGCGGAATGAAGATTTATTCACCGAAGTAAACGCACGATTGTCAAAGTGTTTGCCGAAAGTTCACGCGAGATTTCGTTTAGGCAGTCGTGAACAGCATGTAAACAATATAGAGCATCTACTTCGTAACTCTAGAGTCGTGCACTTGACAAAGCAGAGGAACCGGCTCACAATTCGCGAATTCGTACACCAAACTCATTCAAACGGTAATTCATGAGTCGCCATTCAACGAGAACAATCAGCTGAACAAAGATTTGCTCGGGAGAAAATTATTCTCGCGAATACACCGACGTCGATTTCTAAGGGAACCGATTAACACACTCGCTAACACACTGACACGCTAACTCGTTAACACGCCCTCGAATGAAATAGCCAAACCGCTATCGGTGTTGTTACATGTTGAGGCGGACAATGGATTACGTGAGCCAAATGGATTTAGATAACGAAGTGTGAAAATTGAGATCAACCGAATAATTGGTATTAAATTTGAGGAACCTGTTTGCACGTGAGAAATTAATTCGCCTCTTGGGTTGTGGATTGTTTGGGGAGGGTGGTTTTTTATGGTTGGGGAATTTGGGGATTTGGGGAATGGAGATTTGGGAAATTGAGGAATTGGGAATTTGGGGATTTGGGGAATGAAGATTTGGGAATTTGGGGAATTGGGAATTTGGGGAATTGGGAATTTGGGGAATTGGGAATTCGGGGAATTGGGAATTTGGGGAATTGGGAATTTGGGGAATTGGAAATTTGGGGAATTGGGAATTTGGGGAATTGGGAATTCGGGGAATTGGGAATTCGGGGAATTGGGAATTCGGGGAATTGGGAATTCGGGGAATTGGGAATTCGAGAAATTGGGAATTTAGGGAATTGGGAAATTGAGAATTTGGGAAATTGGGAAATTGGGAATTTGGAGATTTGGGAATTTGGGGAATTAGAAATTCGGGGAATTGGGAATTCGGGGAATTGGGAATTTGGGGAATTGGGAATTCGGGGAATTGGGAATTCGGGAAATTGGGAAATTGGGAATTTGGGAAATTGGGAATTTGGGAATTTGGGAAATTGGGAAATTGAGAATTTGGGAATTTGGGGAATTGGGAATTTGGGGAATTGAGAATTCGGGGAATTGGGAAATGGGGAAATTGGGAAATTGGGAAATTGGGAAATTGGGAATTTGGGAAATTGGGAAATTGGGAAATTGGGGAATTGGGAAACAACACACAATACTCTCCCCATGGCAAGGTAATAGCAACATAACCTTAACTCAACCAACCCCAACCATTTTCACCGTCACCCCAATTCAAGAACACCAAAACTTCTAATAATCCAAAAACCAGTCCACAACATACTCTCGAATCCCAAACGCATCTCGAAGCTGTTCAAAGATTAACGCGATTACTCGGACAGTTCTCGCGTGGAGAATCCTCGATTCGAGTTGGATATAGAAACGAGTTCATGGAAAACACGGTAAAAGCGACGAAGAGAAGGGCTCCAGAGAAGAGGATGTTAGAAAAGAGCTGGTCGGGGGGTTAAAGGAAAAGGTCGAGTCGAGGACGGAGGTGGGCGAGTTTACAGCGGACAACCATTGTCACAAGCTTTCGTAGGGCGCCAAGGAGTTCTGCTCGAAGCTTCCGTTTCCCTCGTTATGGTAAATGGTCTGTCTTGGTGGTTGGGTAAACAGTCGCACAAAAGATAAGTGCAAGCACGGGACGCACTCGGCTACCATCCTTGAGACGGTTCTCGAGGACCTCCTCTCTCTTCGTTTTTTCAATCGCTTCTCTTTCTCTTCGTTTTTCACCGGTTCTCTTTATCCGGCCTTTCCGCAGGCCACGCACATCTCGGCTGATCTTTCGAAAGGTGTCCAGCCGGCTGGTGACTCTTGAAACATGCATAAGGGCATTGTTCCGCGGAAAATGATTACTTTGCACCCGTCTCGTTCGGACAACGGTAACTGATTTCAATGACAAAAGGCTAGATAGGTGGTTAATGTATCATATTTGAGCTTGCTATCAGAGACGAGGACAACGGACTTGTGTGCACGCGGATCAACGTCGATCCGACTGTTTGCGCGTTAATCCTTAAACTACCTGTCGTTGCGTTACCAGTTTATTGTCATTCCAAAATTTCGAGACAATCATCTTTCTGTTTTGTGAAATTCTTCTGTCTTCTGTTCTGTGAAATTTTGTTTGGTTTCGAGGGATATGGGTTCATGCGGATGTTCATTGTTAGAAGTGGTTTGATGTGAGTGTTTGTGGATGAAATCCCCAAATACTCAAATACAGAAATCCCCAAATTCTCAAATATCCTTTCGAAATCCCTAAATTCTCAAATACCCAAATACAAAATTGCCCAAATTCCCAAATACCCAAATTTAAAAATCCCCAAATTCTCAAATACCCAAACACACAAATCCTCAAATTGTCGACTACTGAAAATTCGAAATCATTAAATTTCCAAATATCCAAATTTCGAGATCCTTGAATTTGTGAAGCCCCAAATGTAAAAATTCCCAAATCCCCAAATCCTAAATCTCTCCAATCCCACATGTCCCCAATCCCACATGACCCCAATCCCACATGTCCCAAATCTCACATCTCCCAAATCCCACATGTCCCAAATCCCAAATTTCCCAAATCCCAAATTTCTCAAATCCCAAATTTCTCAAATCCCAAATTTCCCAAATCCCACATATCCTCAATCCCACATGTCCCAAATCCCAAATCTCCCAAATCCCAAATCTCCCAAATCCCAAATCTCCCAAATCCCAAATCTCCCAAATCCCAAATCTCCCAAATCCCAAATCTCCCAAATCCCAAATCTCCCAAATCCCAAATCTCCCAAATCCCAAATCTCCCAAATCCCAAATCTCCCAAATCCCAAATCTCCCAAATCCCAAATCTCCCAAATCCCAAATCTCCCAAATCCCAAATCTCCCAAATCCCAAATCTCCCAAATCCCAAATCTCCCAAATCCCAAATCTCCCAAATCCCAAATCTCCCAAATCCCAAATCTCCCAAATCCCAAATCTCCCAAATCCCAAATCTCCCAAATCCCAAATCTCCCAAATCCCAAATCTCCCAAATCCCAAATCTCCCAAATCCCAAATCTCCCAAATCCCAAATCTCCCAAATCCCAAATCTCCCAAATCCCAAATCTCCCAAATCCCAAATCTCCCAAATCCCAAATCTCCCAAATCCCAAATCTCCCAATTCCCCAAATTTCTCAAATACCCAAATACAAAAATCCCCAAATTCCCAAATTCTCAGATACTCACATACAAAAATCCCCAAATTCTCAAATACCCAAATATAAAAATCCCGAAATGCCCAAATACCCAAATACAAACTGACAAAATGTCCGACAGAAAAATAAATGTCTCTAGCGTCTCCTATTTTACGCCATTTTACGATCTCATGAATCAAACTTTATTTCTCGCTGTACATCAAGATTTTACGAACAGAGAATTTCGTATTATGAAAAGCACGGTGCAGTATCATTTTTTGTTTCCAGCTAAATTTTAAGCAGCGTCTGGTTTAAAAGAGCTGTCTACTGTTTCTAAAATATGTAGAGGAGCAGGGTTTTTCCATTCTTCAATTCAAACTTTCACGACTGTGCTTTCGCAATGTTCTAGGAAGTTGTACGAAAACGCTGTTAGAGGGTGAAAAGACGAAAAATTCTCCGGTAGGAAGTTTCGAATTTACGAAGTTTTTGATTTCGAACGGCATTCTAATTCCCGTGAAAGCGATTCATATCTCTTCGGGATTTTGCCGTGGTCTTCGACCGCAATCCGAGCCAGTACATTTCACTTTGAAATTCCTAATAAAATCGCATAAATAAATCATGGAGGCTGCTCGTAAATATTTTATGAAAACACTTTATTACGGGATAGCCGTGGAACGTGGATCGCGTAAAGCTTCTTCGGTAGGGAAGTTGACAAAAAGCTTTTATTATTCCGAGCGTCTATTTCGCCATACGCGTGGCTCCTATGGTGATCTATAGATTTTCTTGGGCGAAGAGTTGCCGAGCCCGGGACGTTTAACAACATTAAAAGTTTCCGTAACTGGGGCAAATTGGTCAAGTAGGAAAATTTCTACGCGTCTCCCGACTTCTCGACTGATAACAAATTAGCCAACTTCGATATTTCACGCGAGAATGATTCGAACATTCGCGTTGAATACTTATGCGCCTTGTTCCCTGTCCGGGCATAAATCTTTCTTCGCGAATTCGAGGCCGTAAAATTGCCTTACGTACACTCTTTGTAAATTGCCGGCTAACTTCGCGTCACTTTGATTTACGTCGATTCGAGCTACGCTGTTAATATGCAACAAATTTCTCGTAGCGTATTCTGGCAAGAAAAAAAAATTCCAACCGGTGATTCATAAATTTTTCTATTGAAGGTAATTGGATATCCTTGAACAGGTTAAACTCGATTTGCCGGGAAGTTTATTTTTCAAAAAATGGTAGGAAGCTGCGAAAGAACGGGCTTGTAAAAATTTCAAGCTCGAGTATCGTTAAATTATTTATCGTCGAGAAATAATGTGATCGCCGTTCCATCGAGCGGGAAGAGGTTTCAATTTTAAATGAGATCGTTCCGGCTAATCTATTCTAACGTCGGGAGATACATAATAAAAGTGATACACGATGTAATTGAACAAAGGAGACAGAATACCGGGGGGAAAAAATGAATTGAATATGCATGGAAACAAATGTTACGGTAATTATTGGGCTATTGTGCGAACGGCCGGTCGAAACAATGGAAGACAATGTTACAATTTATTCCGCGACTGCTCGCTGTTCGTGTTCGATTAAACTTCGATTTTTATTTTACCGGCAATTGGGAACAATTAACCTTCCATTCGTTTTTCATTAGTTTAGTTAAATTTTATATTTCGTTTTCTTTAATGGATTAACTTCTTTCTATTTCGATGTGGGATTTTGTTTTTAAATTTTTGCTTTAGTGATGTGCTATAATTTGTTTGCTTTTTGTTGGTTTATTTAATTTTTGATTGAATGTATTTTTAATTTATTTCATTTTTTATTTGCTTAGGTTTTGATTTATTTGGTTATCGTTTGATTCTTGATTCATTCAATTATCGACTGATTTGATTCTCGATTCGTTCGATAATCGATTTGTTCGACTATCGATTCGTTCGATTATCGATTTGTTCGATTATCGATTCGTGCGATTATCGATTCGTTCGATTATCGATTCGTGCGATTATCGATTCGTTCGATTATCGATTCGTGCGATTATCGATTCGTTCGATTATCGATTCGTTCGGTTATCGATTCATTCGATTATCAATTTGATCGATTATCCATTCATTCAATTATTGATGCGTTCGATTCTCGATTCGTTCGATTCTCGATTCATTCGATTATCGATTCGTTCAATTTGATTATCGATTTATTCGATTATCAGTTGTATAACTGATATATTGATATATATTAATTAATTATTATAATGTATATAAATATATATTAACTTTCAGTCATAAATTTCGATGGATGTAATTTTCGATTACAAATCTCCATTCAATAAATTTATAATTGTAAATGTTCTCGATTATTGTTCATGTCAATCTTGTTTAGGGATGATTAAATATTACATTAATAGCCAAACGTTATAAAACAGTTTTGATATAAAGTTTAATTCAAACAGCAGTTATACTGCATTCGATTTACACGCGGTATATCGTTTTATAAGGGCGGAAGGATGGTTGATCCCATTGCTGTCCGAGCAACCTCACTCCCTTTTGTGAGCCGTTTCTTCTCAGCCAACTGAATCGACCGTCCGTGACGAAAAGCTTCCCGGCTTTTCGCGGATTTGAAATGCAGAGCAGTTCTCCTCGACTACGGAAACCCCGGGCCGGACTGAAAACGTCATCTTGTCCGATCCAAAGTCGTGTCGTCGGTTAATCTTCGATTCTCATCTTCTTCCTGGTCGAAAGAAACTTCTTCCTATACCGTGAATCCATTCTTTCTTCGACTTCTCTTTGTCCATTAAACTTTCGTGTCATAATGTCTCGGAAGTGTCTAATTTAAATTGGGAATCACACCCGAAGTGTGATCGGAGAAGTTCGATATAACCACTTTTGTTTCGTTCACTTTAATTCTGGGTTTCGGTAAAGTGATCGTATATCTAGTTTTGATGGGAGAAGTGCTGAAATTTTTATTTGAGTTGAAGGAGAGAAAGTTTATTTAGGTTGACAATCTAAATTAGTTTCATTGTCATTAAATATAGATGTAGGTTATTGATAAGAGCTAGTATTATTTATTATTATTTGACCGTGAAATTTAGATGGATCAAGTGGAACATCGTATATTGATTTTTAAGGAGAATTTCGTAGGATATATGCGTCCTAGTAGAACAGGTCAACGATTAGACACAAGTGCCACATACTGCCTACACATGCATGTAGACCTATTCTATTAATCTTACTGTTTATAGAACATTTTTGTTCATTTTAAATCATTTTTTAAACCAAGTGTATTATGACCATACTCAAAATAAGTCCCCATTTCAAAAATCCCTGACACCGTGAAACTTTTGACCCGTATGATCCTAAATGAACCCAGCAACGCAAAATCATCGAACCCATTGGCTGAAAGAACCGCCCCTCGTATCGTTCGATCTCCGTTATCCACAAGAAAGCAGGTATCTCGCGACGTTTTCTCTTCTTCGTCAGCATCTTTCGCCGTTCCCGTTTCTTTCATCGAGATCGCGGTTTCGGTTACATGAAGAGATACACGTGCACCAGCTCGGTAACCTCTTAACGTGATCGAGTAAAAAGGGTTTATGCATCCGCGGGATGAGAAGGAGGGTGAAGCGTGTAAAAGGGCGGCGGTCTGGTTGAAGGATAAAGGGCGGGCGGTGAAACGAAGAGAAGGCCGGTTGAAAAGCATCTTCCGGATAACCGTATTACCCGCTGGCATTGTCTACGGCCAGCCAATTCGAAGTAATGAGACACAGTCGGTTGCAGAGAACAATCGAGCCTTCCACGGCGTGTAGAAGCCACGACGACGTGCCTTCCTACCTTCTCTTTGCTATCTCTGCTCGTCAACCTTCTACTCTCTTGTCTTCTCCTTCGTATCTTCGGCTTCGTAAAGCGCACGTCAATTTGTACACTCCGCTGCAACGTACGCTTCCGTTAAATATTAAACATTTTTCAGTTCTTGTATTCTCGTGTTATTCTTGGATTTATGTTTTTAGGCTCACGGGTTCAAATTTTCGAGCTTACAAGTATTCAAGTATAATAGTATTTTAGTATTCAGATTTCAAGTTTCAGGTTTCAGGTTTCAGATTTCAGGTTTCAAGTTTCGGGGTTTCAGGTTTCAAGTTTCAAGTTTCGGGGTTTCAGGTTTCAGGTTTCAAGTTGCAGGTTTCAGGTTTCAGGTTTCAAGTTTCGGGATTTCAGGTTTCAGGTTTCAGGTTTCAAGTTTTAAGTTGCAGGTTTCAGGTTTCAGGTTTCAGGTTTCAGGTTTCAAGTTTCAGGTTTCAGGTTTCAGGATTTCAGGTTTCAGCTTTCAGCTTTCAGCTTTCAGGTTTCAGCATTCAGATTTCAGGTTTCAAGTTTCAGGTTTCAAGTTTCAGGTTTCAAGTTTCAGGTTTCAAGTTTCGGGTTTCAAATTTCGGGTTTCAAGTTTCAGGTTTCAAGTTTCAGGTTTCAAGTTTCAGGTTTCAAGTCTCAGGTTTCTTTTTTTAGTTCCTCCAGTCCTTAAGTTCTTAGGGTCTCAAGTTCTACATTTCAAAATGTTCTACTTTCTAAATTTCCAAACAAATCCTTCAAAAGGTCCCTAAAAGTGAAGAAGTACTCGACCCCATTTCCCTCGGTTGCCATACTCGTTCTAAACAAAGTAGATTTGCCGTCGACTGTACGACGCGTAGAGTACACCCGAAGCCTCTCTCGTCTTATTGCATTCTATTCGCCTCCTTCGTTCGCCTCTTTGTCCCGTTCTCGCCGGGCTTCTTATCGTCCCACGTCTGTCTCCTCCATCTTTCTTCCAGGTTTTCCGCACGAGGACGGCCCCCGTGATATTATGTGTCGGCGAACAATCGCGATGTAAACAATGGCGCATCTTCGAGAGTTGAAAAGGAATCAGCGTTGACTAATGAGCGTAAGCGCGACTACGACGAACAGTCGCCGACGGTATTGTTCTTTAAAGTTTTCGAGTGCAAACCGAGCTGCGATATAGCACGAGGATTTATCCTGGCTGTTGAATCGGGACGGCCACGATAGGTATTCGTGGCTCGTCGCGCATTTATAAACGGACGATTGTGAGCTACGTGAAAAGTTTCATTAGCCCCGTTTCTACTGATTATACCTTCTTCGTCAAACTGTCAGATATACGTTGTGTGACATACTTCTTATATTGACGTCAATCATATAAACGATTCGGGCTTTTAAATAAAATTTGGTATTTTATTTGTTGATATTGTGTTCCTTTTTGATGATGTGTGTTAGCATATGTGGGTCTATGTGAAGCTTTAGATATGTGAAGAGATGTGTGACGCAGAGGTACCTAAGGAACTGGACACATGAAGAGTAACTCTCTCTCTAGATCCAATCACCAAATTCTTCCTAAACAATAACTTAAAACCGAAAGTCTCCAATAAAATAGTTCAAAATGACACAAAAGAGCAGTGGAAATATATGAATCCAATGATCCCTACAAATCCTAAATGAACATAAAGATGACCTCATATTATCTTTCCTATAACTCCCAAGAGCCATCTTTCTTCCCGTTTGACGTGATATATTTCTTCAGTTGCGAAAACAAATGGAAATAGCAAATTCCTTGTCGGGTAACGGCGAATCATTCCATTATATCCCCTTTCTGGTCTCCTTATTGGCTCGTGAAAAGCGCGTCAAGTTTGTCTCTCGTCTCCCGGCGTTGAGCCTCGTCATATCGCGTTCTCCCTTCTTTCTTCATCGTACTCCTCTGGAATATTCATCTTCAGTGGCGTGTGTACACCGAGCCACGATGCATACGATGTCACGTGTACGTGCTGTCATCTAGGTACACCAACCTGTCACTGAGTAAACAATGAAGCAACGAACAGATACGCTGAGCGACGCCAGACTCTACTCCAGAAACGAGGATCCAATAGTCTCTTCGCTCGAGTGCCGAGCGAAATCCTGCAACCCATTGGGAATAACGTTAATTTCTGTTTACATCTGCAAAATTACTGGTCCATAATGAACATTTCGCTTACAACTGTTTAACATACGAAATACGCTAACGACTTTTTCTGCGGGAATACTGGATTAACGATTGCACATTTACGACGTTCAAACAATTTACCCTTTTTTGCGATGCGGATCCTTGCGTGAAATATTCTGTGAAGATAGTTGGAAAGTATTTTTTTTCAGGGGTGAATATTATTTTTTAGAGAGGATTATTTTTTAGATTATATTATAATAGCAGTATGTTTGTGGACATATCGCAAAGTTTGGTTAAAATTTAAATTGCTAGCTTTTTGCAAATATAGATGTAAGTTTAATAAATTTGTTAGTGAGATTCTTTGAACAGACCATTGTTATTTAGTAAATAATTATCTTGTATTATTAGAAATACCATAAAAGAAATTTTATCTACATCGACAAGACATTAACAGATCACAAAAAAATTAGTATGTCAGACTTTAATCTACATCATTAGAGAATGCAGTAGATATGCATTGCAGCTTGACTTTATTACATTATTTATTTTTCGGAATATCATAAATTACTTGCTATTCAAACGTTGTCCATCGTAGTTGCACACGCGAGCAGAATTGACTTATCCGAGGAAATGCATGTGGCTGTGTTTAAACAACACAGGGGAAATAAGTGCAACAGCACGTTGCTGGTACATCGTTAAACTTATGAGGTCATAGAAAGATAGCACTCGGCCTTTTTCCCCCTGCCGTGTTTTCCTATTTGCAGCCGAACGAGAGATATGACTTGCCCCAGTTGTGTGACTCACCCCTGTGGGCTTGGAAAAAAATTAAACAAGTCGAAGATATATTAAACGAAATATGTACAGTGTCACGACACCATTTTCTGACCGTACTATATCAACTTTGAAAATTTCTTTATGATAATTGTCAAATGCATTGATACATTTGTGGTAATTAATGGCGGACGGGGTAGATTTAGGTATTTTCAAGTGGAACGTGGTTTCTGGTTAGGTTAGGTATTTGAGAGAGAATTGCTGCGCGTTAGATTACCACGCGCTGGATTATTACGCGCTGGTTAACTACACGTTAGATTACCACGCGTTAAATTCTTACGCGTAGAAGTACAACGCGTTAGATTACCACGCGTTAGAATACTACGCGTTGAATATCCACGCGCTGGATTACTACGCGTTGGATTACCACGCGTTGGATTACTACGCGTTGAATATCCACGCGCTGGAATACTACGCGTTGGATTACCACGCGTTGGATTACTACGCGTTGAATATCCACGCGCTGGAATACTACGCGTTGGATTACCACGCGTTGGATTACTACGCGTTGAATATCCACGCGATGGATTACTACGCGTTAGATATCCACACGCTGGGTTACTACGCGTTGGATATCCACACGCTGGATTACTACGCGTTGGATATCCACACGCTAGGTTACTACGCGTTGAATTACTACTCGTTCGATTATCACACGTTGCATTACTACGCGTAGAATTACAACGCGTTGCATTACTAAGCGTTGAATATCCACGCGCTGGATTACTACACGTTGAATTACCACGCGTTGGATTACTACGCGTTGGATATCCACATGCTGGATTATTACGCGTTAGATTACCACGCATTAGACTCCTACGCTTAGAATTACCACACGTTGCATTATTACGCGTTGGATTACTACGCGTAGAATATGCACGCGCTAGATACTACGCGTTGGATATCCACACGCTGTATTAGTACGCGCTGGATTACTACGCATTGGATTACTACGCGTAGGATTACCACGCGTTGCATTACCACACGTTGCATTACTACGCGTTGGATTACCACGCATTGGATAACTATGCATTATCCGAAGCTGTCGCTCTCACGTCTGCGCATGCGTAATCCTCGCACTCTGATTAATCCGCGCTTTTCGTTAATAATTCAAAAACGAAGCTTCAAACCCCATTTTTGCAAAGGGAAATCTTATTCAGAATCACCTCAGCTACACTCCATTTCAGGAATCTACACTATTTGTGAGACACCCTGTACAACGATCGTAATAATAATAAGTAATAGTAGTAATAATCGTTCTTGACTGACAATTAACAACTTACTAGTAACAACCTACCTCATTCCTTCATTTCAAAAGGGAACAAGATGAAAGATCGTTTGCAAGATCCGAAAAAAGGAAGAAATTTAAAGCCGATATTATCGATTCGTAGCATTCAGAAACCGGTCGGAATACCGTTTCCTGTCACTTTGTTCATTCGTTCCTTCCAACTTCGTAATCAACGCGGTGATGCCTATTAGTCGTCAGAGCCGGGATGTCCTCTCGCCAGCCATTATTATCCTGACTACTGATTTCACCTGCAGCTACCCGCGCTTCTAATTAAACTGTCTGAAGTCTGTCACTCTACCGATGACAGTGCTTTCAATGTCACCGCGAGCTTTCCTGTCTGACGTCTACGGGAATATTGAAAGCGATACCAGGCGAAAGAAAAAAGAACCCGAAGGGAACAGGAAACTGTTTTCATATCGCGTTACGGGTTTATTAGGTGTACGATATTCGGCTTCGTTCGCGATAACGAGCACGCCGGCTCGTTCATGGGAAACCATTGTAACTTTCAGTCGTGCCATGGATACTTTTCGTTATACTGATTCTTTTGAATGCGTTGATTAAACCGCTGATGGACGAGCGACTCTCTAAGGGCGCGTTTCATGGGGGATGCGGACACTCGACGCTGATAGACTGCATAATTTGCACGCTCGGATGTGAAATTATTATACTGATTTTTTCCATTTTCATGGTTTTATGATCTTCAGTTTTTAGATTTCAATATTTTTCAATTTTATTGGATTCTGGAATGAATTTCAAGTTTTGTAGAATATCAAGCTTGCAAATTTTTAGCTTCTATTTTTTTTAATTAAAAATTCTTTAATTTAATTAATTGAATTTAAAAATTCAAATCTTAAAATCTTGAAATCTGTCTTTCACTTCTTTCTTAAATTTTTAAAAACCTGAATATTTTAAAAATTCAAAAATAAACCCCCAATTTCTGCAGATTGTCCCAAATTCTTCATAAACCAAATAAATTCGAATCGTTCGACATTGGAGCTTGAAAAAATAAATCAATGAAAGCGAAAAAAAAGCCGATATCGCACGATACAGATTTGGAAGTTTACCGATCTCGTCATTGCACGCATCAAACGCACCAGTGCCCGAAATACTCCGGCGGTCACTCGATCTCCTCGCCGTTCTAACCAATAATTTTCGTTCGTTCTCGAGATCAATTTATTCCGCCTTGCACACGATGCATTTTTATTTCATCGAACGCAACCGCGTCGAATAAAAACCGAGGCCCGCGCGCGCGTTTCACACCGGCAAAAGAGAAAACCATCCGGAAAAAAGACAATAACGGTAGACGGAAACGAGAGAAAGCGTGAGCACGCATGAAACTAAAACGTGGAACAATTTTTTTTCCGGTCCACTGACCGAGTGCGGATCGTTGCCGCTGCTGATGTCGAGATTCGAGGGATTTTCTCAAGATTTAACTGGGCGCAGCTTGAAAGCGATTCGAGGGCGGAGTAAAAAAATTCTGGTCGCACTTTCCGACCGATATATTCCGGAATATTTCTGTCGGATGAAAAAAAAAGAGAGGGAAAACGTCGCGTGCGTGCTGCCGCATAATGCATCGCGGAATGGCCAGGTGTCGGGGAGAATTCGGAGAAGATATCGCTTAGAATTAATTTACGACGCACCCCGAACGAAAATTTGCGGGCTTGTTCGACGACGATAAGAATCGTCAACGCGATGAATAACTCGCTAAGATTAACCGAGTTGAATTATATACGATCCGCATATTTTTAGTACGTTTACTTACGACCGATTTAGGAGCTTTTTCTGCTTGAAATATGCTGAACGGCAGAAGGTTTGGCGAGAAGGATTCTGGGAGGGGTAACGTGGTGATTGATGATTATTCCACCAATGAGCTTTTCGTATAATTTATTGTAGATAATTTTGGACTCTTAAAGGGGATGAGTTTGAGATTGGTTTATTGATTTCTTTCGATTTTGAATTAGTGAAGAGTAATATCTATATTTTAAAAGCTTCGAAGTTCAAAAGTTCAAAAGTTCAGAAGTTCGCAAGTTGAAAAGTTCAATCATTCAAGATCACAAAGTTTCAAAAGATCAAATTCTTTAAAGTTCAAAATCTTGAAATCTCAAAATCTTAAAAGTGAAAGCGTTCATAAGCTCAGAATCTCAAAACCCAAGTTTGAAATGTCTCAAAAGCTCAAAAGCTCCAAATCTCAAAAGTTCAAAGGCTCGAAAGCCCCAAGACTCGAAAGATCAAAGGCTCGAAAGCTTCAAAACTCAAAAACTCCAAAACTCGAAAGTTCGCAGGCTCGAAAGTTCCAAAACTTGAAAATTCGAAAGCCCCAACGTTCCAAAACTCGAAAGCTTCAACGTTCGAAAGCTGCAATATTCGAAAAATCCAACACTCAAAAGCTCCAACACTCGAAAGCTCCAAAACTCGAAAGTTCGCTGGCTCGAAAGTTCCAAAACTCGAAAATTCGAAAGCTCCAACGCTCCAAAACTCGAAAGCTTCAACGTTCGAAAGCTGCAACATTCGAAAACTCCAACACTCAAAAGCTCCAACACTCGAAAGCTCCAAAACTCGAAAGTTAGCAGGCTCGAAAGTTCCAAAACTCGAAAATTCGAAAGCTCCAACGCTCCAAAACTCGAAAGCTTCAACGTTCGAAAGCTGCAACATTCGAAAACTCCAACACTCGAAAGGTCCAACACTCAAAAGCTCCAACACTCAAAAGCTCCAACACTCGAAAGCTCCAACACTCGAAATCTCCAACACTCGAAAGCTCGAAAGATCCAATACTCAAAAGCTCAAAAGTTTACAAACTTGAATTCTTAAAATTCCAAAAATGCCAAAAATCTCAAGAGCTCAAAGGTCCGAAAGCTGAAAAGCTCAGAACCCCAAAATCCCAAAATTCCAAAAATGTCAAAAATCTCCCAAAAATTCCAAAACCTCCAAACGTAAAAATCCAAAAACTTAAAAGTCGTTAAGACATAATTCACATTCGCATTCGTTATTTTCAAGATATTTAAAGTCGTTGCTCATAATTTACATGAAATACGATGAGCTAATCCAGCCGAAAGAAAAGAATGCCTTGTAAGGTAAAGAACGATCTGAATTTCTAACTAAGCAGCGATATTAATATCAAACGCGTCTCTTTTTAAGCGGAACGTTTATACAGCAGCAGCGTTGTATTTTTAACAATGCACGCGGCTAGTTAAGCACGAGGGGATTTTTGGGTTCACGAGCCCGACCTGAATGCTCATTAAAGACGCTGCTCGGCTCATTTCACCTCTTTTACGCTGAACTTTCTTAACGTTCTAACATGCCAGGATAACATGGAGGACTTCTGCGAAATCCTAATTTCATCGCAGTTACGGGGCTAAGAGGACACGGTGGATTCGTTTCAACGACTTTGTAAAAGAACCCTTCTGCTTCGGAACGAAATACTGAATAATTAGTATGTTCATTGCTGATGATTATTGCAGTCGTTAATATTCATATCACTATTAATACTATTCATTATTAATAAAACTTGAAATTTGATGTACATACAATTTGATGTACATAATTATTATCCAATCATTTGTCATCGACATAGGTAACTTGAAATGATTTTTGTAAATTGAAATAATATAGTTGAATGACACATAATACAGTTTTTTATGAAAATTAAATTTTGTAACTATTGATCGTGTGTTAACTTTGTGATTGATTGTACATACAAGTATAAGTGATTTTATGTTACATCAATTTTTATGGAGTGCAGTGGTCAGCTAGTTTAATGAAATAAAATGTCTGAAAAAGTGGAATAAATGAACTGTTCGGTGTAGTCGGTATTGGAGCAGTTATATAAATCAATAAATTGAAAAATATTATTGGACAGTTGAGTGCTTTTTAAATTTGTATGTCTGACTATGTACAGTACTTTCTACTGTGACTTGATAATATTTAAAGTATAACAACATACAAAACGTTCTACTGTGACAGTGTAATATTTAACTTTTACCCTATACACAAACAATTAAACTATCATTTTGATTGTGGTTTCAAACAATTGCAGAACTGTGATTCTACCAATTGAAAGCTCCTATACTTCAAGTTTATTCAGTAATAAAGCTCTGAAAGCAATAAAAGAAACGTTAGAAATGAAATTTCTTGCCAGAATATCAGAATGACGACAACGGTAATATTTTATTATACCAACGTAAAACATTCATGACGAAGATTCACAATTCAAATATCAGCGATTCGACTAACGCTTTTGAGTGACTTTTCGAATCTATTAGCTGGAAGCAGGTCGACGGCCTTCGAGTATATAGAAAGCAAGAAAGAGACAAAAAGCATCGGAAAAATAAAAGAGGGAAGAAATGAACGTGAAGGACCTCAAAAATCCCGACAGTCACTGGCCGACGCGCAAAATGGTTTAATGGCTGTGCTTATGCGGCATTCAGCCAAATGGCCGAAGAGCACTTCAAAGATTAAAAAAGGAAGAATTGTTGCGCGTTGACCTACTGATATGTCGCTCGTTTTATTATAATTTGTTGAGTGTTGTGTAGATCATTGGTGCGTGCAATAAATTTGATACGGGAGGTATTGTAACGTATGGCGATGTAGTAAGCAGCGATCTGACCATCATGAAAACAAGTAATAATAATAGAGCAATGTAGATTACTTTGCTGTATTTTCAGTGGAGTGGTGATTACAATGAAATGGAATTGTAATGCAAGAGATATTGTGACGCGTGGCGATATAACGCGCGGCAATCTGAGAGCAAGCAATAATGAGAGCATCTCATGAGAGCAAGTAATAATAATAGAGCGATGTAAATTACTTTGCTGTATTTTCAGTAGAGTGATTCCAATGAATTGGAGTTATAACGCAAGAGATATTATGTGAGACACGGTGATATAACGAGCGGCAATATGACCATCATGAGAGCAAGCAATAATAATAGAACAATGTAAATTACTTTGCTATATTTTCAGTAGAGAGATTCCAATGAATTGAAGTTATAATGCAAGAGGTATTATGTGACACACGGTGATATAACGAGCGGCAATATGACCACCATGAAAGCAAGTAATAATAATAGAGCTATGTACATTATTTTACTGCAATTTTAATTGTTCAATCTTTCAATTGATTTAAAATTATAATCTGTGAAAATAAAACGCAGGATGAGTGCAATATTTTGAAATTACAACTTGCTGTAATTACAACGTGGTGTGATTCCAAGGTTTTGAAATTATAATTAATTGAAATTGCAACTCGTCAAAATTACAATGTGTGGTGATTGCAACGCGTTTAAATTACAACGTGCTGAAATTACAATGCGTGGTGGTTGCAACATAGTCAAATTACCACGTACTGAAATTACATCGCGTTGTAATTACAAGGGGTTGAAATTAGAACACGTCGAAAATACAACGCACTGAAGTCACAACGCGTGGTGATTGTAATGTGTCGAAATTCGGACGCGTTGAAATTGCAATGCATTGAAAATACAACGCGTTAAATTTATAATGCTTTGAGAATACAACGCGTCGAAATTACAACGCTCTGAGATTACAACGCGCCGAAATAATAACGCACTGAAATTAAAACGCACTGAAATTTCAACGCTCCGAGATTACAATGCGTCGAAATTACAACGCTCTGAGATTACAACGCTCTGAGTCCAACGCGTCGAAATTATAACGCGCCGAAATCACAACGCGTCGAAATTACAACGCACCGAAGTTACCACGCACCGAAATTCCAACGCGTCGAAATTCCAACGCATCGAAATTTCAACGCACCGAAATTAAAACGCACTAAAATTTCAACGCTCTGAGATTACAACGCGTCGAAATTACAACGCGCCGAAATCACCACGCGTCGAAATTATAACGCACCGAAGTTTCCACGCACCGAAATTACAACGCGTCGAAATTACAACGCGTCGAAGTTAAAACGCGCCCAAATTACAGCGTGCCGTAATTACAACGCGTCGAAATCACAACGCGTCGAAATTACAACGCACCAAAGTTACCACGCACCGAAATTACAACGCGTCGAAATTCCAACGCACCGAAATTCCAACGCACCGAAATTACAACGCACCGAAATTACAACGCGTCGAAGTTAGAACGCACCCAAATTACAGCGCGCCGTAATCACAACGCGTCAAAATCACAACGCGTCGAAATTACAACGCACCAAAGTTACCACGCACCGAAATTACAACGCGTCGAAATTCCAACGCACCGAAATTCCAACGCACCGAAATTACAACGCACCGAAATTACAACGCGTCGAAGTTAGAACGCACCCAAATTACAGCGCGCCGTAATCACAACGCGTCAAAATCACAACGCGTCGAAATTACAACGCACCAAAGTTACCACGCACCGAAATTACAACGCGTCGAAATTCCAACGCACCGAAATTCCAACGCACCGAAATTACAACGCACCGAAATTACAACGCGTCGAAGTTAGAACGCACCCAAATTACAGCGCGCCGTAATCACAACGCGTCAAAATCACAACGCGTCGAAATTACAACGCACCAAAGTTACCACGCACCGAAATTACAACGCGTCGAAATTCCAACGCACCGAAATTCCAACGCACCGAAATTACAACGCACCGAAATTACAACGCGTCGAAGTTAGAACGCACCCAAATTACAGCGCGCCGTAATCACAACGCGTCAAAATCACAACGCGTCGAAATTACAACGCACCAAAGTTACCACGCACCGAAATTACAACGCGTCGAAATTCCAACGCACCGAAATTCCAACGCACCGAAATTACAACGCACCGAAATTACAACGCGTCGAAGTTAGAACGCACCCAAATTACAGCGCGCCGTAATCACAACGCGTCAAAATCACAACGCGTCGAAATTACAACGCACCAAAGTTACCACGCACCGAAATTACAACGCGTCGAAATTCCAATGCACCGAAATTCCAACGCACCGAAATTACAACGCACCGAAATTACAACGCGTCGAAATTCCAATGCACCGAAATTCCAACGCACCGAAATTACAACGCACCGAAATTACAACGCGTCGAAGTTAGAACGCACCCAAATTACAGCGCGCCGTAATCACAACGCGTCGAAATTACAACGCATCGAACTTACAACCCGTCGAAAATGGCAAGCGCTATAATAACAGCCCGTATTAATTTGACTTCCCGAACTTACAGCTCGTGATACTTACAGTGCATCAAAGTTACAACGCGATCAAGTTGCAACGCCCGAACTCGCGACGCGTCGAATATGTAACATGTGCCGAAGTCACAACGTAAGTAATCTAATACGTGCCTATGCGTCGTCGTTATAACATGTCAACTGTAACATCCATTTCCAAAATTAGCGAAGTTTAAATCAGTAATATTCATCGCAATTTATACCGCACAAACGTCGATACAACAGTAATTAATTCTGCTTATAACCTTTTTTAATTTCACGTGTCACATCAATCTGCAACGTACAAAAAACACCGATGTAAATCCTCCACCGATATTCCTAATATAAAATAATTGGCTGTCGGTTACAGCAAACAATCAAGTTAAAATTTGTTTATTAAATGTACCGAATTTGATTAAATCGAAACGAATTTCAATCAAAAAATGAAAGCTGTAACTTCAATAAGCAAATCGGTGAAAATTTTTCGTTGTAACACGTCTGAAGATATCGATTCTTCGAGGCCGCGTTTTAACAAATTATTCGCGGCGAAATAACAATCGTTGAAATGTTTGCAAATAAATCCAACGTTCCCTCACAATCTATTACCTGTAATGAATTACACGACTCGATGACAAATATTTAACGCGCCTGTGTTCTTAACATCGATCCAATCACGATAACACGTCGTTCTCGATTGTTTTTATTTTTTCGTCGATCGTGTTTTTGTTTTAACTGTAATGGCAGACGTTGCACGGGTACAACGACTCATGAAGCGGAAAAATATTTTCGTTCACCTGGAACGGTTTCTGTTTGTCGAGCACCTCTACGGAGCGTGGCCCAATTCCGTGGAAACCTTTCCAGCAATCGAATTTGCACCGTTTACTTTATGATTTGTAATCTCCTGTTTACACGAGCCTCGACTTGTTACCAGGTTTTTCCGGAATTAACGGAAGCAACGGTATAAAGAATCGGGAGGAAGAAAAAGGATAAGCGTAGGTAGTTTATGGCCTTGGATGAAATCAGTCTTTTAGAGATTCACTTTTTTTGGAATTAAAAATAGTTGGAGTACTTGTGTTGTGGATGTACTCTTTCACAAATAATATATATTAATTACTGACGTTTTCATTATTTCTTAATTTTCTCTTGATTTGTGGCTTCAAAGTGTCAAGGGTCAAATGTCAATCATAGTGAAAATCGACATTTTCTGTACAATTCTAGGTTAGAGTGAGTATAGGTATAGTTCAATTTTTAGAGTAGTTCAATTTTTGAATTTTTTATTTTGTTCTCCTTTAATTTGCATCGAAATTTACTTACAGGTGTTTTGAATATTTTTACATTACAATATTTTACACGAAGACGTATTAAATCAAGTTTGTTGAAACAAAACTTGAACTCCCTTCTACATAAGTGCATCAATTAAAAATATTAATGATATAGTTCTAATAATTATGCATGATAATTAATTATATTATAACAGAAATGACCAACTTTCTGACTATTTATCTTTCCACAAAAATTCATATTCTGTTCTCATAACATAAGACTCATTTTGATGAACTTTTCTCGACAGAGACAAGAATATTGACTTTTAACCACCTGGTATATTCAAACATCGTGTACTTAAGTTCGAAAGGCTATTTAGTTAACCCGAATGAAAGTTGGAATATTAAAAAGAAATAAAGAAGAACTCTATTCAGATCCACTTAAACGTTATGTTCGCTTGTTGGAGCTCATTATCAGGGGGATTAAAAACACCATTATTATAATCGCGTAAACGTAATCTAAAGTGGATCTCGTTTTCCGTTGAGTGCCTGTTTTCTATTTGCTTTCGTTTGCGAGTATTGTGGGGTGATCTTGGGTTTTTAAAGAAGTGTGTTGTTTTGGGGACTTGGAGACTTGGGGTATCAAAAATACCTCGACTTCAAGGATAAAAAAATTTATAATTTCAAATATGAAATTCCTACACTAACAACATTCTTCAATTTTAAGTATCAGAAATTTTAGAATTTTAAGTATGAAAAATTCTTCAATAAAAATTATAAAATTCTACAATTCCAAAGTTTAACATTTTACAACATCTAGTATGAAAAATACCTAAATTCCAAAGATGAAAAATTTTACAATTTCAAGTACAAAAATTCTACAATTCCAAAGTCTAAAATTCTACAATCGAATCAACAAATCTACAATTCGAAATTCAAAAATTCTAAAAATTCAAAGCCTCGAAACACAACTGTAAAATTCTCAAAGTCCTAAAATTCACCATTTCCGAAATCTATTCGGAAGATAATCCACAAGATCGGAAAATTGAAAAATTCCAAGATTACCGCTTCCAAAGCTAAACCTCGTAACATGAAGCCATCAATCGAACCTCCTGAAGGTCCGCAAGATGGCGTCGGCCCGAAATGTCCAGATCGATTCAAGTCGTTTTTTCGAACGGAAAAACACACAGAGTAAAGTGAGTGGTGCGCAATAAGAGTCCCGGACGTTGGCCGCGTAATTGTTCCCAGCCACTTTGCAGGAATATTAAAACCGGCAGTTCCCGGGAGTGACTTCTGAAGCGTCCATCGTGACGGCGTGTTTATTGTAACGAGCGAGTCGGAGGAGCCGTCGTAAAGTTAAAGAGAGCAGTGAATGAGAGAACGAGAGGGGAAAAGTGCAGGGGAAAGAGATGGAAAAGGGGGATTCTCTATTACACCAGGGAGAAACCATACAATGGAATTCCAGCCGCGGTCTTGGGCGAAGCAATTTCGAAGCAGTTTTCGCCGGGGCAGTTAAATTTAAACAGACCTACCGTCTATTTTACGTGGGGGTTATTAACGTTATTCGCGGTTAATTCCGTTCTCTTTCATAGAAAATGAATACGCGAATACACACGGCCATGCTCGTTACCAACACCGTCGCCGACGGCTGATGGAAAATCACGGATGAAAGAACATCGGGAGCTGAAAATTTATTGTCCCGATGTTAACCAACGAATACCATCCGGTTCGGGAAACGTCTCTCGACGGCCATTACGGAGAACGAATATTTACCGGCTGTTTGAACTCTGAACTACCACGTTTTTATACGCTGCCGGAATCTGGGACGACCAGTAACGATTCTTGGACTTTACGGAATTTTTGGGATTTTAGAAGATTTTTAGGTGATAAGTGCGGTGATGTTTTCATTGGTTACTTAAATGTATAATTAGATTGCTGTTGTTGCAAATTTTTAGGTATTCAAGTTTTTAGTGTTTATAATTTCTGAAAGTTTCAATTTTTTAATTTCTAAATTTTTTAGACAAGTCTTTAGGATACGTCTCTAAATTCCTTTTTTTATATTATAAATTCTTAAAATTCTAAGGCTTCAATTATCAAATTTTTTCATTTTTAAATTAAATAGACTTCAAATTCTTGACTGAATACCCAAATTCTTGAGTTATGAAATTTTCAAGCTTCTATATTTTCAAATTTTTTAAATTTCAAATACTTAAATTTTTTTGAATCTCCAAGTTCTCAAGTTTGTGAGAGCCAAAGGTTCTAAATCCCTGAATCTTCAAATATTGAAATTGTAAAATTTATAAACTTACACATCTCCAAATTCATAAATCTCCAAATCTCAGGTTGTGGAAGAAAATAATTTCTTTATTGAGAACTTTCTCATACTTAAACTTATAGAATTGTTGATACTTAAAATTGTAAAATGTGTAGACCTTGTAATCGAGAAATTTTGATACACAAGCTTGTAGAATGTCAATAATGAAGTATCTCTTCACCTGATCAAAATTTAAATTATCATTCGGGACAACACGGAGTATAAAGTACCTACATACCTTCACAGTCCATATGAAACATTCAGTAAACATCAACAATAATAAATCAGCAACAACAGCTTATAAATTCAGTGCAATAAATTGGAGTAGCTTGTTTGAACGCATAACCATGAATTTGCAAGCAAACTCCGCATAAATACCCAATTGCAATGTACGTTGTAATATATTCGAAAATCAATCAACAATAATTACCACGAAATAAACGATCACCGGTTTCAATTAACTCATCGGGCAATTAACTAATTTCTAAGCATCTATCGAAGTTACCGTGACGTTTGTACGGTTGGCTATACAGTGTCGCGATTCCCAAGAGCAGTTCGCAAGTTTAACTTCGTAACCACGAAATCGTCCGGTTTCGAGGCTGACCGAAACTCGTAAATAATAATGAAAGCGGTCGATCGCTAATTCGAAACGCGAACTTTCCGCGTTCCTGTTGCATATCATTGAATCGTTGATTAGGTCTTTGGAGCGCGAACTAGATCGATTGATTTCCGCTTTGCTGCCGGAAGCAACACCGGAAGTCGCCAATTGGGGTGAGATCGAGCGATCGCTGATTAATTTATCGCCTCTAAATGAATCCCCTTTGCCCAATTACTTCGGAACCAAATGCACGACAATTATAACTCTTCCTTATATATCCATCGTTATTAATTATGAAATATTAGTCAATTTAGAATTATTTATGGTAGGAGAATTATTCAATTTAGGAGAATTACTTAGTCTAGAAAAATTATTGTTCTCTTCATTAAAAATTATTACGAGAATACATTTATTTTTATTTAGTCGATTAGGTATAATTTAATGAAATACCTTTTAAAATTTTATTTTCACCCCTTACAATTTTCCATTTGTCCTTATTTTACACTCTAATCAAGTTTCAGTAGAGTAGAATATTTTAACTTTGTACTTTCTCGGAATAGTATAGGTAGATATGCGTATGTGCGCGGTACGAATTCAAAATTCGCGCGCTTGAGCGGCAAACGTAATGGCGCACGTAACCTCAAACAGTTTCAGTCCATATTTAATCAAGACTAATTTACGACATTCAAATGTAAAAAATTGACTTGTTTAAAAACAACAAGAAGAAGATAAGTGAAGACACAAGAAATTTTCGTACATATAATTAAATATTAAGTTTTACAATCTCAAATATTAACGAGTTGAAGAACAAGATGGCGTCGGAGCTACTTCCTACACCTTCTCCGCATAAATCATAAAAATATCTACCACGCAAAATATAAAACTCAGACTACTTTACATACCATAACACCAAGATCTGCATATAACACACGTTCATATCGAGCCAGAATTTTAAACATCCGTACGATCAACTGAAAGTACTCCATCGATTACGAAACGCGTGTAAGCGAAATCGAGCTTAAAAATCCGCGCGTCTCTCCGTTAACGGCAAAGAAATCTTTCCGTCAAAAAGAAAAAACCTGGTGAATAGGACACGCATTCGTACGCAATATTTTCCGTGGGAATGCAGGCGGGTGTAATATACGGTCGCGTAAAAGGGAACGTTTAAAGAGCGCGCGAGCAAATGCGAAAGGAAATCGATGACTGGATATATAAGGAATAATAAAAATCTCTGGAAGCTAGGCACACGTCGTGTTCGGTATCGCATTCATCGATATCCCGCCGAGTATCGGCAGTCGATAAAACGTAAAAAAATTCCCGCGCATCCTAGACGCATTCAATCGCGACGTTGAATGTGAATATATTTTATTCGTTTGCAATTTTTTTTTTCTTGTGCGATGTAATTTTACAAACAGGTCACGGGGATTAATTTAATTTGAGTTTGACTTTTCGAAATTTTATTTTTATTTTCGTTTCAGGGAATTTTTGTTTAACATTTTTTTATTTCTCTTTGTTGAACTTTTATTTCAAAGTTTGAGATTTATTTAATTTATTTTAGTTTCATCTTTAACTCTAATTTTATTTATCTCTAATTTTTGTCTATTTAATTTTCTTTTATTTCATTTTTATCTGATTTTAAATACATTTATTTAGAAACTTAAATAGGTTCAATTTAATTCGGTAAATTTACGAAACTCCTCGGTAACCCTTGAGAATGTTAACAATTTTATAAAATTCTCTATTTAACGCCTTCGGTACTTAGGTACTTACAGTTAGGTCGCGTCTAAAGTTTTAAATGGATCTATTTTGATGGAAACATTCTTACTTAAATATGTATCAGGAATATGCAGGAGCTGCCATCATTTTTGTGGAAACAACTACATTAATATTTCATAGGTGATACAACACTTTTAGTGCAACTTTAGTCTATCATATTCCGCTTCGAATAAAAATTGAAAGACTTCTATCTGGACCTGTAAATGCTATTATAACAAAAACTAATATTTCATTCAAATCCTGAATATTACATAGAAATTCAAAAACTTCTGCTTCCGGTTAACCACAAAATAAATGAATACAAAGTTAAAAATTCATAATAGAATTCACAAAAGTTCATAAAAATATGGAGAAGCAATTTTAAGCTTAAAGAAAAATTTCAGACAGATGAAAATACTATTTCAAATATTTTTAAAACTGTTAACTATTTTTAAATATTTTTATACCGTTCAAAATTTGTATCTTAAGATTTATGAATAATAATTAATTCTTGGTTTGTTACGTAGTTAAATGTTTGTTACATAATTTGTTAGATAATTCTTGATTTTCGAGTATTTTAATTTTATCAGAATTTGCGTTAGCAATTGAAAAATTGTAAGAAATTTATTCGTAAAAAAAAAAGGATCTTTTTTTGAGCTAACCATTTTCTTAGGTGATTTATTCGCGTCTGAATAATTCCGTCATGGGAATGGCAGCGTGCAAATCTAGGGAATTTCTCGGGGCCCGGCAATCTCGCAACCGGTTTAGCGAATCGAAAATCCGGGAATTCGTTGGAAATAAAAAGAGAACGGTCAAGTGCGGTTCAGGGAATCGTTGCTACGCCATTGGCCACGACCCTTGGGCGATCCCTGCAGTCCCGTTGCTGGTTCGGTTCGAGCAGGATTATAGCCAGGACACCTGACGACGCTCCCATCGCTTCAAAGGGAGAGAAACCGATATAAGCGAAACGAAATAAAAAGGCTGCAAGGTAAAAGGGAGTATGAAAAGGTGGAAAAGTGAAACACGCGGGGGTGAAAATTCAACCGTGTGAAATACAAGAGATCGAAATATATTATGTATCGATTGCAACGAAGTCCAGGAAGTTACTCTTATTTCAAACGAGGATAAACAGCCGAAGAACGGTGGGGCAAAGACGAGGGAAAAGGTTTCGTTGTTCGAACCCGTTTCCCTTGTAGATGAGAAACGGACAAAGCCGATTGCGAGGCAAAGACCGACAAGCAAGTTTTCAATCCGGATTTTCATTCATTAGTAACGCTTACCGGACTGGACTGCACACTTCTACCAATGCTTCAAGGTGTTTTTGTCACCGGGAGAAGTACAAGGTTTTGCCTAACGTCCTTTGCCAGAACTTGCTTTTGGGTATCTTTCAAGTTACATGGTCAACCGCTTTGTTTTACAGGATTTATGTTTAACTGGCGATAATTGAAGCTAATACGACTCACTGAGAGCCTCTTTAATATCATTGACTAAGAATGCTCAAGAAAATTGAGGACTTATTTGAAAATGTATATAACAATTCTTGATTGAGTTCGTGAAATTGTGAACACTGATTGTGACGTTGATATCATTGACTTAGGATGCTCAAGAAAATTGAGGACTTATTTGAAAATGAATGTAACAATTCTTGATTGAGTTCATGAAATTGTGAACACTGATTGTGACATTGATATCATTGACAAAGGATGCTCAAGAAAATTGAGGACTCATTTGAAAATGCATGTAACAATTCTTGATTGAGTTCATGAAATTGTGAACACTGATTGAGACGTTGATATCATTGACAAAGGATGCACAAGAAAATTGAGGACTTATTTGAAAATGTATGTAACAATTCTTGATCGAGTTCATGAAATTGTGAACACTGATTGTGACATTGATATCATTGACAAAGGATGCTCAAGAAAATTGAGGGCTTATTTGAAAATGTATGTAACAATTCTTGATTGAGTTCATGAAATTGTGAACACTGATTATGACATTAATATCATTGCCAAGAATAATCAAAAAAATTGAGGACTTATGTCAAAAAGTTTGTGACAATTCTTGATTGAGTTCATTAAATTGTGAACACTGATTGTGACATTGATATCATTGACAAAGGATGCTCAAGAAAATTGAGGGCTTATTTGAAAATGTATGTAACAATTCTTGATTGAGTTCATGAAATTGTGAACACTGATTGTGACATCAATATCATTGACAAGAATAGCCAAAAAAATTGCGGACCTCTTTCAAAATGTATCTAACAATTCTTGATCGAGTTCATAAAATTATGAATGTGTACTAGTATCCATTTTCGCCCAGAAAAAATATCGTTCCTATCTTTCGTGACGGAAAAAAAGAATTCAAAGTCGAAACACGTTGGTATCGTTAGCCGATGTTTGAAACGGGCATGCTCGAATACTTTGTACAGTGCCGGCGGATCAAAGGATCGGAGCACGTTAACTTTTGCTTCATTCTTTTCAAACTTTTATCTGCACGCTCGAGAACTCGCGCGGACTTTTTTCATCTTCCGAAACCGATTCGTGTGTGATACACCTTTGATATTCGCCGTTGACTGTGGTCGCTTTGAACGATTTCGCTTGTCAGTTAATGGCGATCTTGTTCGACGTATCTACGTGAAATTGAGGTCAAAATGTGCTTGTTTGCGTCCTCGTATATTTTAATGATTTATTGTTAGAATAAACTGTGTTTAATTGGACACATTTTTCATTATTTTCTTGATTGTACATATTTTTAATTATCTTAATTGGACGCATTTTTCATTTTCGCAAAAATAGGACATTCAATCTTACATTTGATGATGAACAGTTTTTAACATGAATTGCATTTTGCTAAATAAATTTATATATACACAATTACAAATATATATTGTATAAATACTCTGCTGAATTTCCACTGAATTTCAGTGCAAATATTGAATTTTAAATACACATTAAGATCATATTGAACCTGCATAACAAATTTCCATAGTTATATTGATAATATTAATAAATGTCCACAATCATGTTGACACTCGTATCATCAGTATACAAATTGAAAATTGTACATATAAAAAATAGAAGAAAAAAGTGTATAACTTTGTGGTCGTTCGAATTTGAGGGTAGGAGACAAGTAGAGGTAGGAAATAAGGGATAGAAAGATTTTACGCGACACGATGTTTAAAATCACAATTCCGTTCGGTACTCGACGAGTTCTCGAGGAAAATTGCATTCGACGAATGCCTCCATTCTGTTCCACCGCGACGATCCAATGCGATTTCTCTTTTCTATCGCAACCCTCTTTGCTACTTTCGCCCCCATCCCCCTTCCCGAAAGAAGTTTATCGCGCATCGGTAACTCGCGCGAGCGCGTACACGTTTAAAGGTTGCATTTTCTTAAAACTTCTCTAATATTTCTGGCGGGGCTCCTTCGTGCACCTCGTTAAAGTCTTTTTCCATCGACTCGACGCCCTGACGTTTCTCGTTGCGCATGTTGACGAAACACTTGGCCTCCAGAACGCCATTAAAAGTTTTCATATACACTTCCTTCGTACACACGTATATTTATGTGTGTCCCTGTGTACGTGTGTATACACGAAACTCTCGCAGAAAAGGAAATCAGAAAAATAGGGAACTCGTTTCGCGTTGAAGAGCCTCCTTTATGCGTTTCCTTTATTCCTGAAACGTCCTGCTGCTCATGCAGATTGATTGCGCGAATTCGCTCATCGATTGTACACGTCATTTAAAAGAGACTTTTTATATTAATATGTGCAATGAAATTAAAATTTGATGGTCATGTATGTTCTTTGATAGTGATGATCATATGTGTTCTTCAATAGTGATGATCATATATGTTCTTCAATAGTGATGGTCATGTATGTTCTCCAATAGTGATGATCATATATGTTCTTCAATAGTGATGATCATATATGTTCTTCAATAGTGATGGTCATGTATGTTCTCCAATAGTGATGATCATATATGTTCTTCAATAGTGATGGTCATGTATGTTCTCCAATAGTGATGATCATATATGTTCTTCAATAGTGATGATCATATATGTTCTTCAATAGTGATGGTCATGTATGTTCTCCAATAAGGATGATCATATATGTTCTTCAATAGTGATGATCATATATGTTCTTCAATAGTGATACTCATGTATGTTCTCCAATAGTGATGATCATACATGTTCTTCAATAGTGATGGTCATGTATGTTCTCCAATAAGCATGATCATGTATGTTCTCCAATATTAATGATCATGTATGTTCTCCAATAATGATGATCATGTATATTCTCCAATATTGATGATCATGTATGTTATCCAATAGTGATGATCATATATGTTCTTCAATAGTGATGGTCATGTATGTTCTCCAATAAGGATGATCATGTATGTTCTTCAATAGTGATGATCATATATGTTCTTCAGTAGTGATACTCATGTATGTTATCCAATAGTGATGATCATATATGTTCTTCAATAGTGATGGTCATGTATGTTCTCCAATAAGGATGATCATATATGTTCTTCAATAGTGATACTCATGTATGTTCTCCAATAGCAACAATCATATATGTTCTCCAATAGTGATACTCATGAATATTCTCCAATAAGGATACTCATGTGTGTTCTCCAATAAGGATACTCATGTATGTTCTTCAATAGTGATACTCATGTGTGTTCTCCAATAAGGATACTCATGTATGTTCTTCAATAGTGAGACTCATGTATGTTCTCCAATAAGGATACTCATGTATGTTCTCCAATAAGGATATTCATGTATGTTCTCCAATAAGTATAATCATGAATGTCCTTCATAAGAACAAATCATGTCGGCTGCAAAAGATTGTACAATTCGCACAGAAGAATTGCTAAGTGCACGCATGCGCGAGTACGGCTTTGACCAAGTCGTACGGATTTCCGTCTGTCGTATTCGTGGCTTCGCCAAATTGCACGCCAGCTCGCGAGACGAATAGTTCAACGTGGAATGTGTCGCAATGAATCCACGAAACGTCTGGTGTGTCGTGCACCTAAGCGCCTGGATTCCCCCAATCTTAACAATAGGACGAGAACTGTTGCTTAGCGGCGTTTCTTGGAAACTGAATTAGACGCAGCGCGGCCCGCGAGGTGACGCTGAAATACTTTTGAAGAATCTGGGGTTGAGATGATTTTGGAGAACTTGGTCGTACGGATTTCTCTTAAACTTTGCGGAGTCGTGGATAATGGTAATAGTAGTTTTGTTGAAGCAAAGAATGCAATTGTTCGAAATAAGTTGTTTGTTCGTATATTATTCGAACGTACAAGATTTGGAAATTTTAAAATTGCAAAGTTTGACAATTTTTATGTTCTGAAATTTATAAACTTTCTACGTATCAAAGTTCTAAAACTTCTGTAAAAATTCAAAATTTCTTTGGATCTTACAGTCCCAAAAATTCTCTAGTTCCAAAGAGTCAAAGTTACAAAATTGCAGATCTATAGTTTAATTTTCACTACAGCAATCTGTACGTAGCACAGAAACTGTATGTCTGACCAATGCACGTGTATACTACTGAATTTCATCTTTTGCAGACAAAAACATTAAAATTATCAATTCTTATTTTACTGACATACTAAATTGTACTACATGCAATAATGTATGCAATGATTTTCAATGTGACAGTGAAAATATTAAGTAGAAGTAGCATGTCTGACCAATGAGTGTGTGCACCACTGAACACAGCCCTCGCGTGTGAAAGCACAGAAATCTGAGCGATCGTATCTTGATAAATATTTGTAATAAATCCCGTTACATATAACAATTTTGCTCTGACAATCACCACATTAAATATATCAAACATGTCTGATCTATGCACGTGTATACTACTGAATTCTTCCTACACACGAAACAGTTAAAATCTACAATGTCTTTTGTTACATTCCTCCTGTATTATCTATGAATACAATGACACACTATATACGTTATTTGTAATATTTCAATACAATAAACAGTATTGTGTATAGAAAATAACATTGCAGCAGTCGATACGTTGATTAAATCTACGCCCGACGACCCGTTATTTCACTAAATTCTCGCAATGAGGAAAACATTATGAATCAAGATGATATCTTTAATAATATAATATGTTAATTATAATAGTCTTCATAGCAGCAGACTTCGAATGATCAATGCTCGTATATTTTACCGAATTCTATCTCTGAAGCGCGTAAATCGTGATTACGCGAATCAATGGGTTTCGAAATGGTACGTGTATTGCAAATATAAAATCGCAGATAGATAGTATTGAACGTCAGTCGGTACATTTCGAATTAAACGTCGAATTTTTAATCCTTGATATTGTATTTTTTGCATTTATGGAAATTACCGAAAATATTTATCTTTCGCGAAATTTATAATATGAATTCTGTTTATGGACAACTTATGGGGGTTCGGTTTTATGTTGGAGATCTTCGCATTCGGGGAATTGGGAAATTAGAAGTTGGGAAATTAGGTGTTGGGTAATTAGGGGTTGGGAAATTAGGAGAAGGGTGATTAGGAGTTGAGAGATCAGGAAATTGGGAGATTAGGGAATTGGGGATCTAGGGAATTGGGGATTTAGGGAATCGGAGATCTATGGAATTGGGGATGTAGGGAATTGGGGATGTAGGGAATTGGGGATGTAGGGAATTGGGGATCTAGGGAATTGGGGATGTAGGGAATTGGGATCTAGGGAATTGGGGATTTAGGGAATCGGAGATTTATGGAATTGGGGATCTAGGGAATTGGGGATCTAAGGAATTGGGAATCCAGGAAATTGGAGATCTAGGGAATTGGGAATCTATGGAATTGGGGATTTAGGGAATTGGGGATGTAGGGAATTGGGGCTCTAGGGAATTGGGAATCTAGGAAATTGGGGATTTAAGGAATTGGAAATCCAGGAAATTGGAAATCTAGGGAATTGGGAATCTATGGAATTGGGGATTTAGGGAATTGGGGATGTAGGGAATTGGGGCTCTAGGGAATTGGGAATCTAGGAAATTGGGGATTTAAGGAATTGGAAATCTAGGGAATTGGGAATCTATGGAATTGGGGATATGGAATTGGGGATGTAGGGAATTGGGGATCGATGGAATAGGAAATTTAGGGAATTGGGAATCTACGGAATTGAGGATCTAGGGAATTGGAGAACTAGCGAATTGGGAAATTAGGAATTAGGAAATTGAAAATTGGGAAATAAGAAAATTAAAGATTTGTTTCCATAGAAACTTGTAAAATTAACTATCCATAAATTTGTAAATTTCATATCTCCTTTCAACTCAACCTAAAAATACTCAACCCGATAAAATCCTCCTACTTCATAACTAAAGACAATCAATTTGATAAAGCGAGCACAATAATTCACCTGACCGTTTGAATAATTCAAACGTACAAAACTTGCATGACAAATGCAGGTAACGAATGCACGCGTGTTCGATAGTGCGACATAAATTTTTTCCCGATGTTGGACGCACCGTTAGGATCCCCGGCGAGAGCCTAGGAAACGCTATAATCCAAAGGGTGGTAAATCATTCGAAGGTGCTTAAACGATGTCCTCATTTTCACGAAGCTTAACCGTTGGACAAGAGAAATTGCGTTTCGGAAGGGACCAGACAGCCCTAGAAGGTAACGGTGATAAACCGAAAAAAATGCAGGAGAACGCAAGGGATATCATCCTGTGGAACAATTTAAAGCAACGTCGATCCGTTCCTTCTTCAAACTGAATTCACCCCCGTTCATCTATTTTCCTCTTCTTTTAATTTCGTTTCGTGCTCGGGCACGATATTCCGTGAAACTCCGATTCAACGCGGCACACATACGCACACGTATAACAGATAATTCTAACAAATTACATCGCGGACATAATGCGGGCGTAAATTAGCGAAGAATCGCGGACGCGTGGCAACTGCATTTCCGTTGGCTCGTGACCAGAGAGAGGCACTTTGAGAGCGCTCTAATTCACTACGGGAAATAAATTGTCGGAAGGTGCTCACCCATGTGCCCTCCCTTTCAAGAACCACTCTAGCGACAGAGAAAGAGAAACGATGGAAACAGAAGCGTCACGGACTTCCATGAAAAAGCAACCGTGGCGTCGACCGGAAGACGGTGAACATCGACCAGAACGGCGAAGAAATAAAAAAAGAATGGAGAACAGAGAAATAGAGCAAGGGAAAGAGGAAAAAGGGTGCACCCTTTTGCGCAATTTACCCGAACGTGAAGCAAATTTTGCTCGGTGTACAAAGGGCGACATTTTTAAAGCATCGAAGGGTGCCGCGGGTTCGCGTGCTGCGTGTAGTGATGGCTTCGAGTTGCTCGCGAGTTTTTTTTGGAGAACAGGGAATTTAGGGTTCAGTTGGAAAATTGGGAAGGTTTGAAATAAGATTATTTTGGTAGTGATAGCTTCGAGTTGCTCGCGAGTTTCTTTTGGAGAACAGGGAATTTAGGGTTCAGTTAGAAAATTGGGAAGTTTTGAAATAGGATTATTTTGATAGTGATGGCTTCGAGTTGCTCGCGAGTTTCTTTTGGAAAATAGGGAATTTAGAATTCAGTTGGAAAACTGGAAAGGTTTGAAATAAGATTATTTTGAAATTTACTTTTTTGGTGGTAATTTGATTTATTTTGAATATACGTTGCATCTTTGGTTGATACATTTTTAATAGTGGTTCGAGTTTGATTTACTGTTTCGAAGTAGTTGTTCTTAAGTTTTGGTAGATATTGTTCTGTAATTAATTTTGTTTTGTAGACTCTGTGATCGATTTGAGTCGTGTAAATATTTCAGGAAATAGATGGCGTAAAGTATACTGGTACTTGAATGTGTTAGACGCGAGAATTCGATTCAATTTGATACAATTCAATTTGACACGATACGGTTCGGCGGAATCGAGTTTGACGCGATTGAGTTCTACGAGGTTTGGGAATTTGGGGTTTGAGGTTCGACAATTTTCGGATTCGGTAATTTGGGCATTTGAGAATCTGTGGATTTAGAGATTTGGATATTTGGGACACTTTAGGTGTTTATCAGAAATTTTCAAAAAGTAAAAAAAAGGGTTGAAGCAGATAATGTCCATTTAATTACAATACAATTAATCAATGCAATACATATAGCCTGTGCATTCAAATATAGAATAAATAAATACATATGAATTATATACGAATGAATATATATTTATATATTTAATAAATATATATTTATTCATATATGTAACATATGATTTATTCATATGTAACATATATTATACATATGAATAAATATCATATGTGTATATGATTATATATATGAATAAATATAGAATGACAGACATACATTTATATTTTATATTAATTTTCTATTTCTATGTACAAACTATCTACCTACATCATCTTAAAAGCTGCATAAATTTTTAAAACTAAAACTTGCACCAGCGAATGTTACCCTCTAGGCAACTTCAACAGTCACCAAACGACTCAAAAAGTTACTAAACAACTCAATTCACATTGATGACTCAAAGTGACCATAACAACCCTCCAAAATAATCAACAAAAAAATGTACCAAATATCCAAGATCGATAAGATGAAACCATGAGTAGGTCACATTCTGATTGACATGTGAGTCACGTCGTCCTCTGATTCCATTTATTAAAATGTTCGTCATGCCAAAATATTTCATCCCCTCGTTACATCGTTCAAACATCATCCGTCCTGCATAATTCCGTGCTTTCGATCATTACCGGGACTTACAGCATTTTTAGCGACTAGGAAAAGCACAGTCTAATTACAGGCCGGCTTCACCCTCGAATCGTAAATAATTCAATCCCCAGGGGAGTTCAGACCCCTTGACAACGACAGTCGAACAAAGAAAAGAACAGGTTTCACCCTTCGACGTCGTATCGTTACTTTAGACAGCGAGATGGTAGCTGTCGGGGCTGCGTTCGAAAACGGAGAAGGGGGATGAACAGCCCTCTGACACCTAGCCGCACCTACCTCACCTCGGAGACACATGCAAATCGCATAGGCGTTTGAACTTCCAAACGTATTCATAGAACGCCATTCTCCCGGACGTTTCACCCTCTGGCCGTTGCTTCTGTCTTTCGTATTTCGTTCGATGGCTGCCAGCTGCTGGTAACAGAGGGGGGTGGTTCACGGTGGTAGGGGGTTGCACCATGCGAGAGTCACAAGCGACATAAAATAACGCGAGCCTCGGGGGACGTGGCTACGTTCCTGATGTTCGCTCGTGTTCGTGTTCGTTTCGCGTCGATTCTCGCGTACGTGGTTCCACCAGGTGAAACGGGAACGAGCTACCAGGGATGGGATTCAGATCAATATGTACTCACGAATCAGAATTAATTTCTGCGCGACGGGTTTGCTTCACGGATTTTGGATGTACGCTAATGCGGGGTTAATTTTTGGTTTATACTCTTTCCTGGATCTTTTATTTTGAAGTTTGTAAAGGGATCTCAGAAATAAATTAATTCAAAGATTTTATATGTGCTTAGTCTTCTTGAACTTCAAAAATTTAAATATACTCAAGGTTCCTAAATTCAAGAAATACGATTATCTTCAAAATTTATAATATCAAAAAATTCAAATGTTTTCAAAGTTTTTGAATTTTGGAAACCTAAATAACCTTGAAAATTCCTGAATTTCAGAAACTCAAATATCCTTAAAATTCCTCAATTTAACAAATTCAAGAATTATCGAAATCTTTAAATTCCAAAAATTCAAGACACTTCAAAAATTCTTAAAATTTAAAGATTTAATCATCCTCAGAATTTCTAAATTCCCAAAATTTCATTATCCTAAAAGTTCCTAAATTTTACAAATTTAAATATCCATAAAAATCCCCAAGTTCTAAAAATTCAAATATCCTCTAAAATCCCTAAATCCCCAAAATGTAAATATCCTTAAAAATCACTGAACTCCAAAAATTTAAATATCCTTAAAAATCACTGAACTCCAAAAATTTAAATATCCTTAAAAATCCCTAAATTTTAGAAATTTAAATATCCTTAAAAATCCCCAAGTTCTAAAAATTCAAATATCCTCTAAAATCCCTAAATCCCCAAAATTTAAATATCCTTAAAAATCACTGAACTCCAAAAATTTAAATATCCTTAAAAATCCCTAAATTCTAGAAATTTAAATATCCTTAAAAATTCCAAAATCCCCAAAATTCAAGTATCCTCAAAAATCCTTAAATCCCTAAAATTTAATTACCTTAAAAAATCCCTAAATCCCCAAAATTCAAACATTCTAAAAATTCCCAACTTCCAAAACTTGCAATACCCTAAAAATCCCCAAACTCCATAAATTTACCTAAAGTCCCAATTTACCCTCAAATTCTAAAACTGCAAAGTCACATTTTTACACAATTAAGCACCACAATTTCCAAGTGTAAACAAACCCGTAAACAATTCTGTCATCCCATACTAAACACACTTAATTCACAAACAATCCAAGCAGGATGCTACAAAGTTTCAAGGTGGTACCATAGATAAAACATCGTTTTCTTACGTTTATTAAATTCTGCTTGCCAAAGGTATTTTAAAAGAGAAATTCGGTGAACTACGGTAATAAAGATTGTTTAAAATGATTTATTAATCCTTCGCGAAACTTGGGTAATTTATCTTGAAGTTACATCTTTGATTAATGACATTTTGTTTGTAATCACATTGCAGCTCGGAAGTTTGGAACTCTCTTCTACATTTTGGACAAAACTTGCACCTTTATTCAAAATATGTTGCTCGTGCATTCAATTATCTTACTCTCGCGTTAAAATCACGGGAGTATACACACTAAGCAAGTAAATTTCAGGTTTAACTTCGCCTCAGAATATTGTCGGGACTTTTAAGGATATCTTAAATAATTTATATAATAATAGATGGTCATAGAGAAACCATATGTAAAATACTGTTTATCGTATGTGTATGTATATTTGGAACATACATAAAATATGTTTAACATATGTGTGTAAACCGTACATAAATTAAATACTGTCCAAAAAATGTTTTAACTGTTACAAGAATAAAATTGAATAAAATTTGACAAAACGACAAAACAAACAAAAATTTTATTATTGTAACAAAGTAACATTTTCTTTTGATTTCAAACTTTCAGCTCAACAGTGAAGTATGTTTTTACATCTGAAACATGAACATACAAACATTTGAGTATACATGACATCACAAATCAGAAGTATTTTACATAAATTTCTAAAAATTGCAAATTTTCTAAAAATAGAAAATTATGTAAAATACTTGTGAAAATTGAAATAACATTCTCAGTCAGATTGGTATCATAATTCTTGTTCTGTCCATCGCTATAATCTTTTAATATCGCATTATGCCGTCGTTTGTCGAGTCATCCCGTTTATGGAGTATCTCTTACTCGAGATGAGAAAGAATTTCATCGTAACGTTTCCTCGAAAGGAAACTAATAGACGGGATCATAATTTCCTGTGAACCTTTCTGCTTTCTTTCGCAACGACTTTGACATGCTTTCTGAGATAGTTGTTCTTTATCCTTCGGATTTCCACTCGTATTAATCCCACTTGGGATAAAGATAAACGCGATGTTTATTGCCGGGGTAGCTAGCTTTATTTCCGCGAGAGGGAAGTCCGTCGGGTCGATTTAACCCGCCGCGATCCCGCTTTCCCGAAAGGATTTCCGTAACAGAGTTGATGAAAGGGAAAAGAGGGAAAAAGATTTAATCGAGCAGAAGCGATCCTACGGCTGCCGAAGCCAATAACAGTCCTTGCAAGATCCATTCTCCTTTCGAGCTGTTTTATAATAAACAGTAAATTAGATACCACCCAAAACAGATGTATATTCGTTTATATTTTACCTTCATAAAATACATTTCATTCGATAATTGATCTGCATGTATAAAATTCTGTAAACACCACCTTTTTTCATTTTTCATTTTATTTGTACACGTGTTACTGTTATTTGCGAATTTTATGAGCAGCAAGTTTTTATTTTTGTTTACGAATAATTTTTTATGTACTTTGTCGATGGAGTGCATGCTGTTAATACATTTTTTTTGTACTCCGACAAATATTTAAAACGTATGATTATATGTATGATTGTATGATATGTATCATATGTATCACGTATCATGTGTATCATGTATCATATGTATATCATGTACCATATGTGTATCATGTATCATATGTATATCATGTATCATATATGTATCATGTATCATGTGTATCATGTATCATATGTGTATCATGTATCATATGTGTATCATGTATCATATGTATATCATGTATCATATGTATCATGTATAATATGTATCATGTATAATATGTATCATGTATCATATGTATCATGTGTCATATGTGTCATATGTCGTATATATCATGTATCATGTATAATATGTATCATGTATCATATGTATCATGTGTCATATGTGTCATATGTCGTATATATCATGTATTATATGTATTATGTATCATATGTATCATATGTATCATGTGTTATATGTATTATGTATCATATGTATCATGTGTATCATGTGTATCATGTATCATATGTATCATATGTATCATGTCTCATATGTGTCATGTGTCATATGTATCATGTGTTATATGTATTATGTATCATATGTATCATATGTATCATGTATTACATGTATCATATGTATCATGTGTCATATGTATTATATATCACATGTATTATTGTATGATATGTATGGCTATCATATATATGATTGTATGATATGTATAATTGAAACCGGTTCGAAACTTGATTTCCAGAAACTAGTTATCGAAAGATTAATACTGCAAAAGATAATTATTGACCAACGAATTTGACATGAAAACTACCGGTTTAATCCATCGCCGATTGAGAACGCGTCTCCCGCGCGAGACAATCGAACCGTCCATTTCGATAATGTAAATTTATTCGCATCGATTAATCCATCCGGGCCGAGACGGCTTCGGATCTTGTTCGGAGCTTTTCACGGACTCTTATCGTCCGGCAAAAACTTTAATGGAAAGATTACACTCGAATGGCAGTAAACTTCTGGCAAATTGAAATGTGAACGCTGACGAACTGAAAAGTGTAGCGATCAGTCGATAATGCCAAGCAATCTTCGCCACGTATCCGATAGCGAGCAGAACTCGTGATTGCTGTTTACGTTCTTGATTTCGTTTTTATTTACGTATACCTTGCGACGAATTATAGAAGTTCCAGCTATTGATACGCTTTAATGCGATATCGGGTTTGATCATCGAATGTTTCGAAGGTTGAATATTTTAGCGAGATTGAAAAGTTTCGAGGAGATGAGAAAATATACTGTTTTGAAAGTAATCGATTTTATTAATTTTATAGTGCTTCTGTTAATTGTATTGATCAAGACAATAATTACTATATTAACATATTACGACAACAGTTACATTTCTCAATCACTATGTTGTTCAAGATGAACATCTTTTTAGTTACTGTATCAATAACGACAGTAATTGCTTTTGTTAATTTTTACATCAAGGTAGCAACTTTACTTAATTACTTTATCAACAAAGACAATAATTGCTTACATTAATTATTACACCCATAAGAAACTAACCATAAAGACAGTTACATGAATGGACAGTTCATTAATCACTATGGTCTAAGATTTAATAACTGAATACACTAAAAAATCTATAAATTTGTATACACTCTCTGGATATTAAAATCCTAACCTCAAAAAGAGAACAATTTGCAGAACCATATAATTTGCTAGTTTATTTTAAATATAATTACGTGGAAATATAGACAGTTATGTAATAAAGTTACATTGTTTGTTGCAGGATCGTGCAACCAGTCTTTGGGTATGGAATCCGGCGATATACCAGATTCGGCCATCACGGCATCCTCTTCGTACGTGACGAACGTTGGTCCTCGAAATGGCAGGTGAGTTATCATTCATAACAAAAAAAAAACAATATTAAATCAACAGATTACAAAAGTTAAAATTGATACAAGTACCATAAGTCAACATCCCCAGTTTATTTTCATTGTGTCAGTGATACATCTACTGATGCTGTCAGTATTTAACATCTACCGATGTAGTCGTAACTTTCCCTCCATTTTTACAATGTCGCGTCGTTTCGTCCCCATCGTCTGCAATTTAACGAACACGTCGCTGGTTCGCGAGAACTTTACTTTTAATCGTGTTCAGCGATGCCGTTGGACCGATGAAATTAATCGAGGAGCCAGCTTTTCTCCTGGCGTTTGCGAAAACTCCGGGGAAAAAATAAAAACAGCTACTAGCCGATACCACTCTCGCTTGGTCGGAAAGACGAAGTTACGCGCGACATTGGCAGTTTCAAGGGGAAATTATTATCCCGCTGGTAATTGCGTTGTTATTGGGTAAAAAAAGGCTACGACTGAGAGTCATTCGTGTGATCGAGTACCGGTCACGACATTGTTTCTCTTCTACGAACTCGCTGAGCTCGGAGTTTTTAAATTCCACCTTCCGGAAAATAAAGTTTAACACTCTATTCTATTTTATTACTTTGACGTGTTTATGACGCTTCGTTCGAAATGTTGCTGCTGAAATTTTTTTGTTAATCCAAGAAATTTTTGTTATATTTTAATTTTTGGTATGCATCTCAATATTTATGTATTGAAAATATGGGAGGACTGTTTAAAATGTAACACAATTTTATTTTTTTAAGACCACCTTAAAAATATGTGACAAGGTCGATTATTTTATTAGATAGAATATCCTGAAAAGTTCTGCATGTTCATTTTTCTGAAATTTAATATAATTTTTTATTTATTTAACACGTTAGCTGATTGAACATTAAAAGAGATATGTAGAATAAACACTGTAGTCTTCAACGAAGAACCAATCATTTTGTATTGAGTTCATCGATGAACCACATATGTAGACACTTTAGACAAGCTTCAAACTTTAATTTGACATATCACGAGTGCCATTTTAAAATACTTTTCTGTCATCAAATTATATCAGACTTTTTAATGTCTCAGGATTAACTATTCTTTATTATAATTGACAGACAGCTATTTTAAATATAAAAAACATACACAAAATGCTTATACAGTTATATTTTTATACCTCAACCTTTAAATTGATGTTTGATCCACATTTTATGTCACCAAATTATTTCAAACTTTTTAATGTTTCAAAATTGACTATTGCTTATTATAATTCACAGACAGCTATGTTAAATATAAAAAACATAGACAAAACGTTTGCACAGTTATTTTTGTTGTACCTCAACCTTTAAATTGATGTTTGATCCTGATTTTATTTCATCAAATTATTTAAAATATTTTGCATATTTCAAGATAAGTCATTCTTGAATAGTTATGTTTTATTAAAATCGTCAGGCAGCCATTTTGTAACGAAAATATCAATAAAATGTTTAAGCAATTTCGTCAAACTTCAAGTTTTAAATTGATACGTCACGTATGGCAATATTTTTATGTCACCGTATTACGACAGACTTTCAACAATTTGAAATATAAAAATTTAAAATGTAGATCACGGGTGACCCCAATGGCGAACGTGTTACAGGGGTTCATTAATTTGGATATCTTTTGGACTATCAAGGACTGTAATAATTACGTTTGAGCGATCATTTGCATTCATCAAACTCATTCATTAACGCGAACCCCTTATCTACGTCTTGCATTCAGTAGTAGCGGACTGCAGTGATCAGACGGAGATTGCGAATGCGCCTCGCGGATGAAAACCACTCGTGCAGTTAAAACACCACATGTTGCCATCCGTGAAGGATGCATCTGCCACTGTCTTTCATATTTTATGAAAATATCATAGAAAGTTGTATCGCTGAAAATTAACCTCTTGAACTATTTTAACGAATCTCTACATTTCACAAACTTAAAAAATTAAAAATTTAGAAATGCAAAAATTCTAAAATATACAAACTAAAAATCTTGAAATTCTACACACTCCAACTTTCTAAATTTCCAAATCTCAAATAATTAAATTAACAAATTTTCAAAGTTTACCGAGTTCCTAAATTTCGAAAGTACATAAAATAATAGGCTTGATCACCAAATCTACGTTAGTACAATTCGACGAAATCCCCTGCAAAAGGAGCACTCGGTTTAAATCGTTTCTACACCTTCTACGTCCATCGATATTTATTTTACAACCGAACTTCCCTCAAACACGCTACAGGGATTCATCGAATTAATCGTCCTCATCGAAGACAAGAAAAACGAGGATGCTCTCATCAGTCCGCAAGTTAACTTCGTTATTAGGTAGAAATCACGGTGCTGAGAGTCGATAGGCGGTGAAAGTTTCGCCAAGTTTCATCGGAGTCGATTTAGAACGAACGCGAAGAACATCGAAACGAACGAGGACGAGAAGAAACGTAAAGAGCAAATAGAATAGCGAGACCTGGAGGGGGCAGAAAAAAAACTCAAACCTAGATTCGCTGTTTAAGTACACTTCTCTCGAACCGAAGAACTTCTTGAAGTCGGCGAATGGCCTCGTGAATTGTTCTTCTTTGTTCGAACGATGCTGTGATAGCCGGAGGACTATAATTGTGCCTAGACGAACCTCCCGTTCATGCTCGGCACTCGATGAAACATTAACTTACGAATCCCTGCAGATTCGGAGAAGCTTTTGTTAAATTCTTTTGGTAGATTGTATTGGTAGGACGCGCGATATATCATCGCTTGTTATGTGGACGCGCGGTAAGTGACCGCGTACTATATGGACGCGCGATAAGTAACCGCGTGTTATGTGGACGCGATAAATCATCGCGTGTTGTATTGTAACATATATTGCTGAGAATTGTGATTGATTTAAGGGATACATAGTCTGGATTATAGTGGTCAGTTAGTGAGGGAGGTACATGTTACTGAGAAATAATATTGTTAAATGATCAAATGGTGTTTTTATTTCGTGTACAATAAACGGGAATTTATTGGAACGATGGACGTATGAGAATGACAATATCTTTTATATAATATAATATACAGATAATATGTATGATATAATAATTTAACAACTTTTATAATTATTTATGAATGCACATTGAAACAATAAATAATAAAACTGAAATGTACATGATAAAATAAGGAAGAAGTACAACAGAATATAATAAAAATGTAAACAGAAAATATTTAATCAATGAAGCTAAAATCGAAATCTGACACGATTAATTACTATAAAAAGAAACTTGGAAAACAGTTTTCATTCAGTGACAAATGTTCCTCCCTAAAATTCTGCAATAATAATCGTATAAAAACTGCGTCCACAACAAAATGGCGGACGTCCGATGCACGGTTCGTTTCACCCTTTACACCCTTCTTTCTCAATAATCGAAAGGTAATTTTTCATTCGACGGAAGTTATTAATTAATATAATACTTTACTCGGACGATCTTCGACGCGATCGAGAGAACTGGATGCTGAGGGACGCTTTTAAGTGCAAGCTCGAAAGTTACTTAGTTCGAGGGGTTAATTAATGAAATTGCTTGACGATTCTCGCGACGATAAATGTTTATCGAGGAGACAAACGTCTGAAAGTATTCGCCATTGGGGATATCGATGCACGAATTAGCAACGAAACCCTTTGAACCTGCAAATATGGCAAATGATATTTCTCGAGTATGTTGGTATGAATTCGATGAAAGTCTTTTTTGAAATCATTTCATTTTATCGAAAGCTGTTTGAAGTTGATTGAAATGAATTAATTTGCGAGCTTCTACTTCCGGGGTAAATAGCGAGATATTTATGGAAATTTGGTGTGTTTTTTTTTTCGTTTTCATAATACATATAAATTTTAAAATATTCTATATTTATACAGAAGTGAATGGCAATATAAGTATTTATTATTTATTATTCGTAAAACAAGCTTGCATCAAAATACATGTATAAAATGTACAAAGAGTACTAATAACAGAGTATACACAAAATAATTGAAATTTCAATAAATACTTGTTGAAAGAAAAATTCATCATAAGTAAATTCGAACTTGAGTCGAGCAAATTACTAGTCCCATATGTTTACACCACAATATTTAATAAGTAAAATTTTTTTATCACATCCATATCACATTACAATAGTATTGGGTACTTTTTAAGCTTGAAATGCATTTACCTCAAAATTGATCATTCAAAGCTAAACTCACAGACAGGTTCCTTTGACAACAAAATACCAACCATCACTCTAAATATTATAAAAATTCAAGTCACCCCAGTTGGAACCGCACTTAACACTAGAACTACCAGCGTACTTAAACTGCGAATGAAGACTAAAATAAATGAATGTTGAAACATTAATAAATCAACTAGCACTATCTCATAAAAAAATAATAATAACTTTGACGAACTCCCAAAAATAAAATTTAGCAACATAACCTGCAAGCAGTGATTTCGGCCGGTAGTTCCAGCGTTAATATGCGATTGAATTTCCCATGTCCTTAAGGGCCATACGATATTGAAAGGGGTCTGAAAGCCACCGACCTTGAGGTATCATGAAAATTCATGAAAAGCAGCGGTAACGTTAACAAATTCTGTCGAAAATAGGCTGCGCAAGGAGACGGCAGGCGGAGCCTGGTGCCCTAAGAGCCAAATAGAGAGAGGAATTCGTGAGTGGTTGCAAGTGGATCTTTCCGGACCTCACGTGATCACCGGTGTACAGAGTCAGGGTCGTTACGATCACGGTCGTGGACAGGAATACGTGGAGGAGTACACCCTGGAGTATCGACGTCCTGGATTCACCGAGTGGCGACGATATAAGCGCTGGGATAACAAGGAGGTACGTGCTGACATGTAGGTTAGAACACGTTTGTTGACAGTGGTGTAGAAGTACGTTAAGGCGGACGAGAGAGATCCTGAATAACGTGACCGCAATCAAATCCAACCCCCGTCCTTTATTTTCCCGTCAAGGATTAACCGTGAGGTTTGTTCACGATACACTGGCGCCACGTAAATTGACCGTGTTCAAGATTCACTGGGTCAGAATGAACGTTCTTAAGGGTGGGAGATGAAAATTACATGATGTTTTAGGGAGGTTCATCGGTGGTAATTAGGGTACCGGAGTAGATTAGATCTTTATAGTCACTTTCTGCAGTGGCGGATGTTGGATATCTTAGGTCGGATGATTAAACATTTGTTAAGTTACGAATTTGGGTATTTGCAAGTTTCACAGTTTCTGAAATTACAGATTGCTAAATTATTACATTTTGGAATTGGTATATTGTCGAATTAGGTGATTACCTAATTTTCACGTAGCTTAGTCCTCAAATTTTGAAATTTTTTAGTATGAAATGCTAAGGTTTGAAATTTTCTAATATTCCAATTTTCCAACTTCTAATTTCCCAATTCCCTAATTTCTCAAATACCTAATTTCCCCACACCCAATTTCTTAATTCCCTAACTTCCCAAATTCCTAATTTCCCAACTCATAATTGTCCAACTCCTAATTTCCCAATTCCCTAATTTCCCAATTCCCTAATTTCCCAAATCCCTAATTTCCCAATTCCCTAATTTCCCAATTCCCTAATTTCTCAATTCCCTAATTTCCCAATTCCCTAATTTCCCAATTCCCTAATTTCCCAATTCCCTAATTTCCTGATTCCCTAATTTCCCAATTCTCTAGATCCCCAATTCCCTAGATCCCCCAATTCCCTAATTTCCCAATTCCCTAATTTCCCAATTCTCTAGATCCCCAATTCCATAGATCCCCCAATTCCCTAAACTCCCCATTACCTTAGACTCCCAATCCCTAATTTCCAATTCCTAATTTCCCAATTCCTAATTTCCCAATTCCCAATTTCCCAATTCCTAATTTCTCCACTCCGAATTTCCCAACTTCTAATTTCCCAATTTCTAACTTCCCAATTCCCCAGATCCCTAATTCCCTGATTTCATAATTTCCAATTTCCCAAATGTCCATTTTCCAAACTTTTTTCTCACTATTCGACTTTGTCCCACTCTTCTCAAATTTTATTGTGTAATATCTCTAACTTCATAAGAAAGTAACTAGTCCAAATTATCCTTGTCCACAACAACTCCAACCTTACAACAAATAACCCAACAAACTAATATAATCAAAATTCATCGATCCACCATATCATCGAACCGAATTTCCATAAATTCGCAACAATGCACTCAAAGGAAGATATAGGTCAGTGACTAACAATAAGTGTTCCCTGTTTCGTTGGAAAGGGACGTGTTCCAAGTTCAAATTCCAATCCTCCTTATTATGATTCCGCGGATGTAGACGATTCGAACGCGATTCGAGTCACGGTGCTCAAAGTCTGTTCCCTAAAGATTGAACCGTGGAAAAGAGCTGGATAACTTTCGATCATCGATAACTGCCTGTATGCCAGAAACGTTGCTTCTGGCGCCGTGTAACGCATCAACTTGTCCGACCAATTTTTTCCACCCTTTACTTTTTTTCTTATTTACTATAAAATCGAAGTTTACGCGAACTCGTGTACGGTATCGTGAAAGTGGATCGGGTTTTAGGTTCGTGATTGTTTAATATTTATTCGCTGAATAAATGCAGTAGAGTGAAGATACTGTCTTACTGAGGGAGTCTGAGTTCAAACATGACTTAATGTTTCACTCAAATCGCTCAAATTAATATGCTTTAACTTGAAGTTAATATTTATTGTTTTTACTTTAATTATTTTAATATTGTAGCAGTTAAGACTGACGCATCTGGCAACTTCATGACGCACCTGACGCATGTGATAACTTCATGATGCACCTGACGCATCTAACGAACCTTAAACCTCATGACGTACCTGACGCACCTGACTAACCTCGTAACCTTATGACTCACTTGGCAACTTTATGACACATCTGATAACCTCATGACGCACCTGGCACACCTAACGAACCTGGTAACCTCATGACGCACCTAACAAACCTGACGCACCTGACTAATCTGATAACCTTATGACGCACCTGGTAGCCTTATGACACACCTGATAACCTCATGACGCACCTAACACACCTGACTAATTTGGTAACCTTATGACGCACCTGGTAGCCTTATGACACACCTGATAACCTCATGACGCACCTAACACACCTGACGCACCTGACGAACCTGGTAACCTCATGACGCACCTAACTCATTATCAACTAACTTAAACCTAAAAAACTTGATATAGTAAAATAAAATGGGGCTCAGATATTTTTAATGTCCGTAAGAGGACAGCACTGGCGAACATAACCTCATACCACTAAAAATATATGTATAAAATGAATAAATATAAGTAATGAATATATAAATGAATAAAAATGAATAGTGATGTGTATCAAGTATTTCATGAAGTACGTTATCAATTTCACCGATGATAGAATTCGAAATACGCACAGCCGGGGTCAGCAATTAAATTTCGTGGCAACCCCGGCTGACTGTGATCATCGAATAATTAAGAGCCGTTTCCCCGAGAATTGTCCAATTAAGTAATTTCAGCCACGATAGGCGTTCTGCGACGCGTCTTGCGCGAACAACGATAATTTATTGCACGCTGGCGTGAGAGCCTCGTTTTGTATTTGGCCGACACTCCTGGAAATGGAGGTTGCCCATGCAGACGCGTTATTCACGGAAAATCCTATTCCTTATTTGCGGGAGACGTAAATTGAATCACTTTTCTATAATTTATTCATTGTTTATTATGAAGTTTGTGCTGCGCAATTATGCAGTCATGGTTTTCATAAGGGGTTTCATTCTGCTGTAATTAGGAAAAGCATAATAATTGTCAGGAAGTAGTCAGATAACAAAATAGGTATCTCATATTCATCTGGCGTCACACTAGTAGAACGCCAAGGTTTTTGTATTTTATCTGAATTTGAAGACAGTGTACAATAAATAAAATACTAATATTTATACATATTAGCTCACACTCCTGTACATAAATTATTCCTATAATTCATATATTGCTCCTATAGTCCTATAATATACAGTACATCTTGCCATAGAACATTATGGCAGTGGACTATAAATTAAATAATTGTCAAACAACAAAATTTATTTGATCCTCACAAACCTCAATACGTTCCAAATGCACAAACGTCGTCTTATTACAAGGATTCAGACTAGTTTCACTTATCAGCGACTCAAACGTCAAAGTTTATCCGAATGATAATTCACGTGGTTCAGTCTAACGGGTGCATTAACCATGGCATTACCTTCGAATCGATGCAATCATGATCTATGTCTGAACGGGGCGTGCATACACGCACGCTTGCACTGAGATTTCATAGTAAGTTGATTAATATTGACGTCGATTTGATCGGTACGTAGCTCGTGCATCAACGTGTACCACCTCTCCCCATGGATCGTGGCGCGTTTGCGAATCGCTCGTCCACGATCAACGCCCGGTTATTATCAGATACGAAATTGTTTCGCGAAACGGTCCACTACCGAATTAATCGTGTGGTACACTCGGATGCAACCTATGACTCCTCTGTATCTGGACACGTATGTTAGCTATGCAACTATGTGATCATCAATTCTAATATTTCCAAGCATTTGAATGTTTTGATGTTCATGTTTATAGGTTTTTATGTTTGGTAGTTTAGAAGTTTTCAGATTTTTAGATGTTTTAGTTTGGGTGTTTGTGAATTTTCATGCTTCAGATTCAGATCTATGGATGTTCATAAATCCACATCTTTAGATCCACATACCTAGGACCACATCCCTAGATCCACATCTCTAACCCCGCATGTTTAGATCCATATTCCTAGATTCACATCCTTAGATCCACATCCCTACATCCACATTCTTAGATCTACATCCTTAGATCTACATCCCTACATCCACATTCTTAGATCCACATCACTAGACCCACATCCTTAGATCCACATCCCTACATCCACATTCTTTGATCCACATCATTAGACCCACATCCCTACATCCACATCTCCAGATTCCCTAATCCACAAAGTTCCAAATACAAGAATCAAATATCCTCACTCCTAAGTTTTGTTATTTCAAAGTACCTGGATATCCAAATTCCTACATTCTGAAATACTTATATCATCAAACCCCTAAATCCCGAAATCACTACATGTCCACATTCGAAACCTCCCAAATTTCCAAACTACCAAATCCACAAGTGTCTAATCAAATTTCTAAACTCCCAAATTTGCAAATTCACAAACCCACCCCTAAATTCACCCCAACTCCTCAACTCCTCAAATACCCTAATCTCTAACCCTCTAAATCCCTTTAATCCTTCAAACCTCTCTTACACCTCTAAATCCCTATATTTCCACATACATAAATCTCTAAATTCTTGTACCAACTCATCCACAAATCTCCACATTTCATCCACAATGCGAAAGTACCTAAAGCCATAACAGAAGCTATAATTACTTCCCATATCATCCCTAGGGAATACATTTGCACCGGACTGTACTCGGAACCCGTTATTCTAGCGCTGCCACGAACGCCCGAACGTATTAATCGTCCGTTGTAATTGAATCGGCGAAATTATCGCAATTAACTCGATAATTATATAGCGGTCAGCGAGTGCATCGCGCAAAACATTGTATCGCGGACAAATTTACTTAGGATCGCGTTGATCGAATACATTTTGTCGGAAGGATCGACGAGTGCCGACAATTTGAGCGACGATAATCGTTCGCGATTAATGGATCGCTTTAATTCGATCGTCCTTTCACCAATATACTTGTCGTTAATCAATGCGCCGTTCAAACGATGGCCGACGCGATGCTTATTCGCTGACAAAAATTGTCAGAATGTTCTTTAACCAGTTTTTGGTGTTGCAGGTCCTGGCTGGAAACAGCGATACCTCGACCGTGGTTTCCCATCGATTGATACCACCGATCTTCGCCAGCCAGATTCGGGTTCTGCCACATTCGGAACACAGACGCACCGTTTGCCTTCGTATCGAGCTGAGGGGATGCAAGGACACCAGTAAGTGATTTGGAATTATTTTGGTGTGGAAGGTTAAGGTTTGGTGGTGGAGAAAGTTGGAGATGTAGATTTTTGGGGATGTAGGGATTTGGGGACCTGAGGTTTTGGATTGCAGAGGTATAGGAATTTGGGAGATATAGGAATGTGGAATGTAAGTATTTGAGATAGAGATATTTTAAATGTCGGAACTTAGCATATGGGGTTTAGGGATATAGAGATATGGAATTTCAAGATTTGAGATATAGAATTTCAAGAATGTAGGAATTCGACTACACACCTAAACACTAAGCTTCAAACCCCATTATTGCAAAAGAAAAATTGTTGAGAATCACATCCACTACAACCCTTTACCAGGAGCATCTCTAGTTATACACCCAAGTTGTGACACCCTTTCAGAGATTCACTGATCTTCAGATTTGACGTCTAACAATTTGTACCCTTCAAAACTTGAGAGTTTAAGTTATTTAAGACCTATTCAGATACTTAGAAATCCTAGAATGTAACTCCAGAATCTAATAATTCTCAGATCTGAGAATTCGTAACCCCAGGGTCAACAATCTTAAAGCGAGTCATCAACTCATGGCAACTAACCAAATAGCGTTTGAAACAGCAAGAAGACAAAGTGATCGAGCAAAGATAAGTGAACTCCTCGAGGAAGTAAACGTAGCCGGGTAAATTTGCAATTCCAGGATGGAACGTACGAGGAGTAGGCGAACGGACAGCCAGCGATTAATTTCCAAATTGCAATTTCATTCAATTTGGTGTGTCGCTGTTGAGACGGTAGTCAGGATAGGTATCCTATCTGTCGTTTGGAGTCCAACTGCGATGTTGGATTCCATTAGTTCTCGTAACAACGTTACACGAACGAACTCATCGGTTGCTTGTCCCCCACGTCCATGCATCTTTGTTTTCGACCTACTTCGGATACTTGAACGCGTCTAATTGAATCAACACGGTGGACATTGTGTTGCACAACGGCGAAACGAACCCTGTTGTTGTTGTTCGCGAACAATCTCGGCTCCTGCGCACGCAACGCGTGTCGACAACTCGCCAAGGTGTCGAGCATTCGTTCTGCTACGTCAAACGATAACGTCCATTTCCTCCAGGGAAGGCTCAACTGAAAATGGCGGATAATGGACATGGTTGCCTTTGAGTACGTTCTTTCGAAAAATAAGAGATTGATAGGGTTTATTGATTGATAGGGTGTTATTATTTATTGGTGATAATTATTATTCAGAATTATTTTTTTAGTAAAATTATTTATTAGGCAAATTCCTATAGTATAAATTTCTGTATCCCAAATTCCTATACCTCAAATCCCTACATCCTCAGATACACACATCCCCAAATCCCTACATTTCTAAATCCCTATATCCTCAAATCCCTACTTTCCCAAATTCCCACGTCCCCAAATTTCCACGTCCCCGAATCCCCACGTCCCCAAATTTCCACGTTCCCGAATCCCCACGTCCCCGAATCCCCACGTCCCCGAATCCCCACGTCCCTAAATATCCACGTTCCCAAATCCCCACGTCCCCAAATCCCCACGTCCCCAAATTTCCACGTCCCCCAATACCCACGTCCCCGAATTCCCACGTCCCCCAATTTCCACGTCCCCCAATACCCACGTCCCCGAATTCCCACGTCCCCAAATTTCCACGTCCCCCAATACCCACGTCCCCGAATCCCCACGTCCCCGAATCCCCACGTCCCCGCATCCCCACGTCCCCGAATCCCCACGTCCCCGAATCCCCACGTCCCCGAATCCCCACGTCCCCAAATTTCCACGTCCCCGAATCCCCACGTCCCCGAATCCCCACGTCCCCGAATCCCCACGTCCCCGAATCCCCACGTCCCCAAATTTCCACGTTCCCGAATCCCCACGTCCCCGAATCCCCACGTCCCCGAATCCCCACGTCCCCGAATCCCCACGTCCCCGAATCCCCACGTCCCCGAATCCCCACGTCCCCGAATCCCCACGTCCCCGAATCCCCACGTCCCCGAATCCCCACGTCCCCGAATCCCCACGTCCCCGAATCCCCACGTCCCCGAATCCCCACGTCCCCGAATCCCCACGTCCCCGAATCCCCACGTCCCCGAATCCCCACGTCCCTAAATTTCCACGTCCCCAAATCCCCACGTCCCCAAATCCCCACGTCCCCAAATCCCCACGTCCCCAAATCCCCACGTCCCCAAATCCCCACGTCCCCAAATCCCCACGTCCCCAAATCCCCACGTCCCCAAATCCCCACGTCCCCAAATCCCCACGTCCCCAAATCCCCACGTCCCCAAATCCCCACGTCCCAAATTCCTATACCCCGAATTCCTACATCCCAAATCCCCAGTTCGCCAAATCCTCAGGTCTCCAAAGATAAATCCCGCGATAAAAGCGTCCATAAAAATTTGCTTTCATCCACCTCTATTTTTTCCATTTGTTTATTAAACGCACTCCGCGGAAGATATTTAATCGTTAAAAATACGTTCGTCATAAATATTAATAGACGCGTATATAAAATACGGGTCGATTGAGTGGTTTAATTTTTCGAAAGGCTATATATCGTTGCGTGTTCTAAGTAGGTCCTCCGATCGGCCATTAAAGCTTCTCCGCGCATGAAATATTAATTTCTTGCTTTCACGCCCCGTTCAAATTACTGTTTCGCTCCTGTTGATTGCCGCACGCGTTGCATATTAATCTCGGTGTATTTTTTCTCTTTTTTTCGAAACGCGTGCATTCAATTATTTTTGCAAGTCACTGTTCATTCGGCCTAATGGAAAATCGATACAGGCGTTGCGTAGCCACCCCCTGTGTTCCTCCCCCACGTGTATAAAAATCAATCATCCATTTTTGTAGCAGAGACACGGCGTAATGAAAAATGATAGCATCTCCGATGGCTCTTCTCTATGTTTCTTGACTTTGTAATTTCTTTATCAATCTTCGCCCCGCGAGATCTCGCGTGATTATTTTCTTCCGTGCACTCGTCCATTTTCATATTACATTCGTTGCGTTGCGGACTGACGTTCAACTTATTCTTTCGGTGAAATATTGCGGTTGCGCGGATAATGGAGAACATCTCGAGTGCGCGTTCGTGCTTTCTTCATTTTTTGATCAGCGAGCTTTTTATTTTTTTATGCGAGCAACCAATTGCTGTCAGATGCTGTGACTTGTTTAGGTGGTACACGAAATTTGATTTGTTTAGTAACTTTTAATGAATGAATGAATTTTTTGGGAATTATGTCCTCTGGGGAGTGATGCTGAAATTTTAGCAAAATTTTTATTTGGATTTGAAGTTTGGGAGTTGGGAAATTTGGGAGATATTTGGGAGTTAAGAAATTTAGAGAATTTGAAGAATTCAGAAAATTGGGAAATTAGGAGTTGGGAATTTAGGAATTGGGAAATTAGGAATTGGAAATTTTGGAATTGGAAATGTAGCGGATTGGGAATCTAGTGAATTTGGAATCTAGGGAATTTGGAATTAAAGGAATTTGGACTCTAGAGAATTGGGAGTCTAGGGAATTTGCAATCTAAGGAATTTGGACTCTGAGGAATTGGGAATCTAGGGAATTTGGAATTTAAGGAATTTGGACTCTAGGAAATTTGGAAGGTAGTAAATTTGGAATCTAGGGAATTTGGAGTTTAGAGACTTTGGAATCTATGGAATTTGGAATCTATGGAATTTGGAAATTAGGAAATTAGGAAATTAGGAAATTAGGAAATTAGGAAATTGGATAATTAGGAAATTTGGAAATTAGGAAATTTGGAAATTTGGAAATTTGGAAATTTGGAAATTTGGAACCTAGGGAATTTGGAAATTAGGGAATATTGAATCTATGGAGATTTGAATCTAGAAAATATTGAGTCTATGGAATTTTTGAATCTGAGAAATTTGCAATCCAGAAAATGGTGAACTCAATGTAAGAACAATAAATTCTCTACCTTTTTACCTTGCATATCAAGAAATCCAAGCCCCAATCGCGGTATAACCAGATCGGCCTGTACCAGGGTAGCAATAAAAATGGACGTCGTGTAGCAAGAGGTTTAAATTATAATGACAGGTTATACCGATAAAAAGTGTAGCAAAAACAGGCGTCGTCGATGATTCTTGGGCAAAGGTGGTTGCGGCACGTAAAACACGTAATATTTCTCGCGAGGAAATACGACGTGACCTGGCGCACGATCTCGCTGGTATATCAATATCAGTGTAATGGACGTCGTTTGCATAAATGATTTTTCTGGGTCGCTAATGTCGAAGAACCAACGGCGTGCTTCTCCCACGAAGAACCGCGCGAAACGCGGGAAAAAAAAGAACGAAGAAAAGCCAGAAGGCAGAAGGCGGATAACTCGTCGAAAACAAGCGACACGAGTGGTTTTCGCGCTATAAGAAGCGTACGGAGCGTGCGAGATCGAGCTTCGGTGGGCGGGAATGGCGGATTTATAGCACTCGTGCACGACATCTGGTTAAAACAACGCTGATGCCCTAGGCTGCTTGCTGAACGCCATCCATTACCGCCAAAATGCGTTCCTAACGTTAAAACGACGGATATCGAATTATAATTACCAGGTTCATTGATTATTCCTAGTCGTACAAATGTGTATAGATTAATAATTCGATATATGTTTATAGTTGAGATGGTCAAAGTCTGCTTAGAGGATGTCCAAATCTTATTGGTAGTTTAGGGTGAGTTCATAAGAAAATGTCCAATAAATCATAGAGGAACATAGAGACAGAATTTTTTAATTTCTCAAAATGAATACCTGAGTATTTACATTTGTGGACCTTCAAATTTTGAACCTCTTAAAATGATACCTAATCTAAATGACTGTGTACTTGTACATTATTTAAGAAATTAGTAAAATTCATTTGAAGTTTCTGCGTCAGTACATCTTAAAATGTAATCTAACCTAAAAGAATCAATATCTTCAATACATTACTCAAAGAATCGATACTTATAACTTTTATAGTCAGTACCTAAAATGGCGTCCTAACCTAAATTCTAGTACTTCCCAGTGCATTATTTAAAAAATCAATAAAAGCAATTCGAATATTATTTTGTGTGATATTGTGAATGTTTAAAATCAGTCAAATATTCGTTCTAAATAATAATACGTTCTAAATTTAAATAATATGCGTTTAAAAAATAAATAAAATATTTATCTACGAAACCCAACATGAACTACTGAAGAAGATGACCTAACCTAACCTGACACGATCCGTCACGAATTTTTCCTTCCTAAAAATTTGTCCTGTCAAAAGAAATATACCTTGAACAGTGTAAGTATTAAATCCTTGAAATAATAATTAATAAAAATGTGAACGAGCATCAATCAGGTCACGGGCGCGATTAGCAGCTAAATAGCAAGCGTTCGTGGTAAGAAAATTAATAACGAAACAGCAGGAACAACGTCGTGGTCACTATGTCGTGCTCAAAATCGCCTAACTACTTTCAATATTTCACGGTACCATACGTCCGTGGTTGGTGAACCGTGTCACGCGATGCGGTCGAGCGAGTTTTGGACAAACTTGACGCGAGAACGAAACCTCGAACAACCGTTTCGATCGCTGAAAGAATACGTGCCTTGTTCGATTTGCATACGAGGCAACCGGAAGAGAATTGTTCGATACATGAATCATGTATTGGACCATTCGTTTGAAACTTAAGAAGCAATATATTATACGTTGTTGAAAATCTTGACGTTCGTACTTCGAATAATTTATCTTCTTCCTTTAAATTGTTAAATTATTTCGAATTATTCAGAGACCACAAACAAGAGTGCGAATTTATATAAAATTATAAAGCGGATAAGGAAAATATTGGGTTAGCTTTTTATGTATGAATTAACACGTTCATTTTTGGCGGACTGCGGCCATTTTGTTTAGCTTTCATTCTGACTTCTAATTGAATTTCAGCGTAATACAAAATGCAATTATAAAACAGGTATTTGGTTTAATAGAACTTTGATTAAATACATTATTACCAAACAATGCAATAATTTGAACGTATCAAAAGTTTGTTAATATAATTAAATATACTGACAGTTTCAAAATAAGTTGCACAAAACTTTCTGTATTAATACATCCATCATTTACAATTGAAAGTGCAATTAATTTTGTCGAATAATCTTTTACAATCAACATACCAAAATTGAATACACTAAACTCGAAAATTTAATAACACATATAATAACTACTATAAAATTATCAAGTTAAACTTCTAAATTAAAAATTAATAGTAATCGTGGACGGTTTCCCAGCTTCCGCGAAACATGCACTTAAGCACATACGTTAACACGAGGTTTCGTATATAGTGTCGTTAACGCGACATCGGCCTGTAATCCGGAAATCCGCTAATCTAATCCGCGCCAGCAACCCTCCACCAGTTGCCACACAAATTATTACGAAGTTTCATCGAGTGTCGTTAGAGCAATTTCCACGGAAGTTACCCTCAAAGGCGAAGAGTGCACTCGTAACAAGTTTCGAAATCAATCCGTCTCCCTGCGATCCTCTCCTCTTCTGGCTGGGTCATTTTCAAAAGCCACTTTTACCCTCGCCGGATAACGAGACCTCGACTACACGACTACTTCTGGCTTCTTGTCACGATCTTCTTCAACAATTCGAATTAACTTTTGCTTACGAGGCGAACTCTTAGCGCGGAGCGATCACGTGTGAGAGTTGACAATTTCGGAGCTGAGGAATTTTTAGATTTTGAGGCGCTGCAATTTTAGGGTTGATGGAATTTTAGAGATGGAGGAGGGATTTTGAGGAATTTGGGATTTGAGTAGTTTGGGGTTTGAGGAGTTTGGGATTTGAGGAGTTTGGGACTTGAGGAGGTTAGGATTTAACAAGTTTGGGGTTTGAGGAATTTTGGGATTTGAAGATTTTGGGGTTTGAGGAGTTTAGGATTTGAGGGGTTTGGGACTTGAGGAGTTCGGGATTTGAGGTATTTGGATCTTGAGGAGTTTGGGACTTGAGGAGGTTAGGATTTAACAAGTTTGGGGTTTGAGGAATTTTGGGATTTGAAGATTTTGGAGTTTGAGAAGTTTGGTATTTGACCATGTGGTGATTTGAAGATTTTAGACTCTAAAGAGTTTGATCTAAACACTCCCACAAAACGTCCCCATAACCCTAAAAATTCCCACCACTCTTCATCCTCCAAGCTCCCTAGAAACACTCTAAAACATCCCAAACTATACCTAAACCACAAACATCTAAACCCAAAATTGCAGCAACAAAACTCCCCAGCACAATAATAAAGAAAATGACCCGTTCCTCGCAATGAAAAGAAAGAGCTCTCTCAAAGAAACAATTCTTGGTGATCCTTTTCGCAACCCAGCGAAGAAACCAATAAACGCGCAAAGTTGTGTGAGCTGTTAAAGTTCGTTTTAAAAGTGACAATGATCGTCAAGCGAGGTATGTGTGTGTTTCAGGTGGTGTCGTGAGTTATACTATACCGGATTCACCGACACCGGAGCTGAGCGACATCTCGTACGACGGTAAAAGGGAAGACAACTTGTTGACCGATGGTTTGGGCCGATTGATCGATGGCGAGGTCGGTGCGGATAATTACAGACTAGACATGGGAGATGGAAGAGGTAATCGGTGGGTGGATGAACGGTAGGGTGCTAAGTGCCGAAACGAGACGTGTCTGCAAGACAACTCTGAAGGAACTGGTCTTTTATTGGGGGAGTCCTTTAAATATGGGCTACCACTTTTATTTAAGGATGTATTCCTTCTTACATTATTTTAAAATCCTCTGATAATGATAGAAAGTAATAGAGAAATAATAAAAAAGAGTATACGACATGTCTATGATGGGGAGTGTATAGGATGTCTATGATACAGAGTGTACATGATATGTCTATGACACGAAGTGTACATAATATGTCTATGACACAATGTGTACATGATATGTCTATGACACAGAGTGTATACGATGTGCCTATGATACAGAGTGTACATGATATGTATATGATACAGAGTGTACATGATATGTCTATGATACAGAGTGTACATAATATGTCTATGACACAATGTGTACATGATATGTCTATGATACTGAGTGTACATGATATGTTTATGACACGAAGTGTACATGATATGTATATGACACAGATTGTACATGATATGTCTATGACATAATGTGTACATGATATGTATATGATACAGAGTGTACATGATATGTCTATGACACAAGGTGTACATAATATGTCTATGACACAAAGTGTACATGATATGTCTATGATACAGAGTGTATACGATGTCCATGACACAGAGTGTACACGACATGTCTCTGACATAAAGAACCAGAAGAAAGAAAATAAACTGAAGTCATGTAACGTGCAAATTAAATAAAATAACTCATGCAATGTCCTCAACTAAAATGTACCAAGACATGCAACGTACGACTTAACTGAAATAACCAAACACGCAAATAACATTCACACACAAATTAATCAAAATTAAGCAATACCATTTGTACCCAAATAAAATTTTTGAGTAGAGTGCAATCCTCTATACTAATATTTCCTAATGAATTCCCATTCTTGAATTTACAATAATATTAGGCATCGTAAGTCGCCAGAAATAAATTGCACAGTTGTTTTACCAATAGCTCTTGAACAGTAATATTCGATTCAATATCGAGGTCCCGTTATCGGTACTTAGCACCCGCAAACAGAGCGAGAGGTAGATTGCTCGAAGCTCCACAAAACAGAGAGTATCTATATCAGAAGTGGTTCTTGTGCCCCGAGAAGTTGCCCCGAATCAATTCAATTAACAAGAGAAACAATGGATCAATCGTTGCTCAAACTTTAACTTCGATCCGCGCTAACGAAGTTCTCTGCGAGACCAACGCGAAATGGATGCCATTTTGTTCCGTCGTTTTTCCAGGCACCGGTTGGATCGCGTGGATGCGGGACACCTTCGAGGACGATTACGTGGAGCTCGTGTTCGAATTCGAAGTGACCTGGATCTTCGAGGCGGTGCACATTTATACCAACAATTATTTCTCGAGAGATGTGCAGGTAACCTTTTTTTATTGCTTTTTATACTCGCGACTTATAAAGTTCGCAGATAAAACTTTTAATGAGCCCAATTCGTGGACCTCGTATTTTCCGACGGGTTATCGGACCCTGGTCGTATCTCTTGAATATTCATACTGATGTTTTTGTTGAGAAATGTTTAATATAATCGTTGTTAATTGCTTTAGTGAACAATACTTTCTGTCGGTCTTTTTTTAAGAGGAACTTATATGAACATGTTTAAAAATTAATCTGATTATCATTGCTCTTTGTGTATAATTTCAATAGGAATTATTAAAATACATTGTTCAGGTGATAAATCAAAGGAGCAGATATTTTTTAACGTTTTAATTAAAAGGGATCAGCAGGATGTCTACGGTGTGATCAACAAAATAAATAAAATATTTTACAACTTAACTAAAAGAACTAATATTCTTTGTATGGCTTTCTTTCAATTTTTATAATTTATTCAGAGTGTCATATATACAGTGTAACACTATATGTATTATGTTAACTTACGTTACTTAACCTAACATTTTTTTCAAATGTGAACTACACAAATTTAATTATGTTTAAATAATACATATTGTAAATTAAATTTGAAAGAACATTAACATAACCTATATTACCTAACCTAACATTTCTTTCGACTCTGAACTACACAAATTTAATTATGTTTAAATAATACATATTGTAAATTAAATTTGAAAGAACATCGACATAACCTATATTACCTAACCTAACATTTCTTTCAACTCTGAACTACACAAATTTAATTACGTTTAAATAATACATATTGCAAATTAAATTTGAAAGAACATCAACATAACCTATATTACCTAACCTAACATTTCTTTCGACTCTGAACTACACAAATTTAATTATGTTTCAATAATACATATTGTAAATTAAATTTGAAAGAACATCAACATAACCTATATAACCTAACCTAAAATTTTATTCACCTACATACTGCACAAATTAGGTTATGATTCAAAACACCTACAGTAAATTAAATTTGAAAGAATATCAACTAAAAATAAATGCAGACTTGTAGCCTTGAAATAAATAAATAAAGGCGTATCTCTAAATGTGTCAGAAAAAGGTATTATAAAAGAAAAGTATTGTAACGATTATAAAGAGATTTGAACACTATTGGATATTTATTTGAGGTTGAAATGTCACCGCAATAGGCCGGATGGATCGGTTGCTTCTCCTTTCATTGGAATGAAAGGCCAAGCCATTAAAAGTGAGTCGATCTTAAGTACCGGTTATTGCTTACACGGTGAGTTGAACGAGCAGGGTCCATCAGCTATCGTCCATTAAAGCGAGAGTTTCTTTTCTTCTCCATTTGGTTTGACATGCGAAACACGTGACACGGGATAACGCATTGTTATGTAATTACGTGGGAATCAATGTAAACGATACACGTTCTTAATCGTGTAATATATTTAAGTGGTCGTGAAATGGAAATTGCGCTGGCGATTACTACAGGAATGTCGTGTATTCGTGTTATCGTACGTGGAAGATGCGATTAAATCGATCCGATTACCGATGATACATTGTACGTTCGAATTATAGTTAATTGTAATTAACTCGATATCAAATTCGGTGATTGTTGTCGTTTGAAACGTGCAACATTGTCCCGCGAGAGTTATTGCGATAACTGATGAATGATGGGAATTCAAATTCTTTAATTGTACAATTTTTACTTTTCAAGCTTTCAAAATCCACGGTTTATGAATTTCTAAATAACCGAGTTTTCAAATTTCCAATTTATCAAGTTTGCAAATTCCCAAATTTCCAAATTCCCACATTCCCCAATTCCCAAGTCCCCAATTCCTACATTCCCCAATTTCCAAGTCCCCAATTCCAACATTCCCCAATTCCACATTTCCCAATTCCCACATTCCCAAATTCCCACATTCCCCAATTACTACATTCCCCAATTCCCACAATCTCCAATTCCCACATGCCCCAATTCCACAATCCCCAATTCCCACATTTCCCAATTCCCACATGCCCCAATTCCCAAGTTCCCAATTCCCACATTCCCCAATTCCATAATTCCCAATTCCCAATTCCCACATTCCCCAATTCCCACATTCCCCAATTCCCACATTCCCCAATTCCCACATTCCCCAATTCCCACATTCCCCAATTCCCACATTCCCCAATTCCCACATTCCCCAATTCCACAATTCCCAATTCCCACATTCCCCAATTCCCACATTCCCCAATTCCCACATGCCCCAATTCCCCTCATTGCCCAATTCCCAGGTCCCCAATTTCACAAACCCCAATTCTCTAATTCCCTAACTCCCAAATACTCCAATCTCCAAATTCCAAATGCCCCAAATCCCAAATTCCTAATTTCCAGAATATAAGTTTAAATTTGGGAGTTGTGGAATCCAGGAACCTAGGGAATCTAGGGATCTAGAAATCTAGGGATCTAGAGATCTAGGGATCTAGGGATCCAATAACCTAAAAATCTAGTAATCTAGAAATTTTTGAATCTAAATATCTAAACATCTAGAAATCTCATAACCTAAAAATCTAATAATTTAAGGATTTATGAATTTACATATCTAGACACCTACGGATCTAATAACCTAGAAATCTAATAATCCAAAATTTATCTAGACATCCAGATATCTAGGTTATATCAAATTTGTACATGACCCATATCATAGTAAATCCATGAAAGATGTCGGACACGTTTTCAGTTTACTAACCTAATTTCATCCCAACTCTCCTTTGTTTCAGGTATTCTCTAAAGCAGACGTTTGGTTCAGTCTGGACGGTGAAACTTATGAAGAAGACCCATTGTCTTATTCTTACATCCCAGACATCGTGCTAGAAAATGCAAGGAACGTCTCCATAGGTTTACACGAACGTCGTGGAAGGTTTCTGAAAATACATTTGTATTTCGCCGCCCGATGGATCATAATTGGCGAGGTGACTTTCGATGGAAGTACGTCTCGTTTTTCCTTTAAATAATATTTAAGAACATTAAACCAATAACCTTAGACCAAGAACGTTAAAGTCATGACTTCATAAAAAGGAAAAATATTTATTTTCTGCTGGCAAACATAAATTCTTCAAATGAATTTTTCTATCATTCGTTGAATTGTTTTCTTGCTAAAAATTACCTGCATTTCTGCACCTTGGAAATAAATAAATAAAATGACAAATTTAAAAAACTGTTAGAGTTGCATAAATTAAAAAAATTTTTAAAGTTGCATAAATTTAAAAGATTAGTGTTCCATATTATGAAAAAGTCCAATAACATTTGATGAATACAAATAATTGTAAAAGTGCAGTACTCAAAATGCAGTTTAATTGTATGTATTATTTTTAATGATAAGCAGAAAGTTAAAAATTGCGATGATGTCGCGAATCATTCCGGATAATATCTGACGAGCGCAGATTATTTAACGGAACACGTAGACGAATCGAATATTCGGTATTTCCCGACCCGGGCGAAATTTATTTTCCCAACAACAATTTCCTGCTACGCAGTGTCTGGTACAAACCGAAAACTCGTAATCGTTCACGGTTGTACACGAATTTCCAAGGGAACCGTAGAAAATGCTTTGTTGTCGTACAGATTAAAAGATTTACAACGGTTTAATTAGCAAGACACGTTTCCTGATTCCAGCGAATCCCTACGAAAATACCACGGAGGAGTCGGCGTCCGAGTTCAGCAACGGAGAAATTCCAATGAACCCCGGAGTGGATCTTAACTTGCAAACAAGTAAGTGACTCGACATCGGTACTAGCATTTAATTCGTATTAATCCCGAGTTAATTACACCCGGAGCATTCGAAACTTTCTTATCTTTCTTATCTCACCGTTGCTCGACTAATCATGAGACGTCGTATGATCTTCCTTCTCAAAATAAATCCGACAGAATCTTCTGTTAGAAATCCGGAACAATTTGTACCTTTAATCTGCGACTCTTTCAAATTTAGAACCATCAGCTGCGTCCGCCCTGTATCTAATTAAATGGCCAACACACCAGATGCGCCCCATATCAATCGATAACAACATACATACGTATCCATTCAATTAAGCGATTCTCCCCGTGACGCACCAGGTGCGTCCTCTTGTACATTAATACCTAACCATTAACGAGATTAAATTGCGTCTGAGTACTATAACAGAAGCTGTTATTAACAGAAATTCATTCTACGATCTTAATGTCTATTTATTATAAGGAACACATTTTGTTAAAGTATATTCCTTGAAATCAGAATTGATTTTCATCAAGATAATACATATGTGTAATTTATTTTTCCTCGTTTGTTTATTTATTTTTTAACTTCATTTTTAACCTTTTGTAGTCGAAGATAATTTTGTTGTTTACAAACAGCAACTTTAAAATGTTAATTGAAATGTTAAATGAGTTCTTTTCAGGCTGTTATTTCTTCAGTAATAATTTCTACTGTTATCTATTTCACTGTGTTTATACATCACACAAGCACCATTATAAAAGTAATTAAATAATGCTTATTTCAAATTATTCTATTAAATCAAATGGTTCCTGAGAGCAACCCCTCGAGCCCAAAAGGTTAATTTCATATTAAGTACATTATTTTTTAGCTTCATTTTTAATTGCATATGAAATACATTATTTTTTAGCTTCATTTTTAATTGCATATGAAATACATTATTTTTTAGCTTCATTTTTAATTCCACATTAAGTACATTATTTTTTAGCTTCATTTTTAATTGCATATGAAATACATTATTTTTTAGCTTCATTTTTAATTCCACATTAAGTACATTATTTTTTAGCTTCATTTTTAATTGCATATGAAATACATTATTTTTTAGCTTCATTTTTAATTTCATATTAAGTACATTATTCTTTAACTTCATTCTTAATTTTATATTAAGTACATTACTTTTTAACTTCATTTTTAATTGCATATTAAGTACATTATTTTTTAGCTTCATTTTTAATTGCACATTAAGTACATTACTTTTTAACTTCATTTTTAATTCCACATTAAGTAAATTGTTTTTTAACTTCATTTTGAGTTTCATATTAAGTACATTATTTTTTAACTTCATTTATAATTTCATATTAAGTACACATTATTTGTTGGTAGGTTTAGTGTTAAATATCTCGAATCTTCGGAATAAGGCCGCGAACTCGTCCTCTTTTCGAGAGTACACAAGACTCGTAACTTCGTTAGCGCAACCAGGCCATTCTTTGCCGAGGATACGATTAGGAGTCGCGAGGAAACTCGGATAGTTTATAATTCACGTAGCAACTTCGTAACGTAAACAATTAGTCGGATTAAGAGGGGGACGTATCGCACTAACGAATCGATTTCGTATCCGATACCGAATTTCACCCCTTTTTATTCCCTCGCGGAGGAACGAGACTAGAAAAAAAACCGCAAAAGCATCGATAGCGAACGAATTTTGTGAATGAAATATGACGGAACAAATGTTTTTTTACTCCCCGGTGATCTATTTTTAAACATTTATCGGCACAATGAATTGCAAATATTTTTCGGCTGGTATTGAAAGACCCATTGTTACGCTTCTCCCAGTTAGATTGCTTTATTTCGAATTGAGTGGTCTTCGGTTTCTATGGAAAGTCATCAACGATATTATGCTTCGGAATATTCGAATTTAACTTCGTTTCTTCGGACATGTGTGGAATAAGTGTTTTGAAGTGGAAATCTTTTGGTGCGATGCCATTTTAGGTCTGAACGATAGTACTGCCCTCTACGCTGAGGTCTAACATTTCTAAAAATATACGAAGTTGTTAATATCTATCTAGTTGTTAATATATGTTATTAGTATTATTATCTGTTATCAATATTAACTTCTTAAATAATTACTCAACGATTTTACAGAAAATATAAATATAATTTCTAGATGTGCAAAGCTTGAAAGTATTACAAAATGGCGGCCTTCGGTAAGATTGGACCTTCAGACTCCTGAATTATATCTAGAAAAACAACTATTATTTCAGCAAAAATAATGTGATGTTCGAAATCGTAGAAAAAGAAGTATGAGATTGAATGAAATTTTCTCGCGTACCAAACAAATCTTGAAACGAAAAGTGTCTTATTTCAGAAATTATTTGCCGCGGAAACCGCACACTCGCTTCAAAGTCGCGAAGATATTAATCATTTCGTCGGATAAGGACGCGAAGGGAAATAAGGATAAGAGAAAGGACAGACGACGAAAGCTTAATTACGTGTCCATGATAGAGCAAACCAGAAACGAAAATCCCATCTTCCTTTCCCTCTGTCCCGTAACTCGGCTCAAAATGTTTCCTCTGAACCGTCGGGAATAAACGAGCAGTTTCTAGCTGGTTCCTGGACCACGATTATCCAGTCGGCGAAATAAAAAATTTGCGAAAAGGGTAAAGAGAAAAAAATAGAAGAAAGATAGAGAAGGAAAATCGCATCGTTAGAGGGTGGCCGTAACGAGACTCCGGTCCGCGTACAACGCGAAACCTCGGTTTTGAGCGTTCGCCTAACGCAAAGAGGCGGAAGGACACCGGTGAAAAAAAAAAAATAATAATAAAAAAAAAATGCCGTTGGAAACCGCGTACGGTTTTGCGTTTAGGCGAGTTCGAAAGCACACGCGTTTTCAACGTGGCGATTAACCGGACGCTGCCGGCTAAGCTGTTGTGAAACGGGTTGCAGTGTCTCCGCGTATAAAAAAATTCGACTCTAACGAGGATAAAAGGAAAACAGAATGACAAACAAAAAGATAATACGACACGCGACATCATTTTTAATATATCGCCATTTTTTTCTGGTATCGCTCTAGTATATTAGGTTCTTGGGGGATGTAGATTCCCTAGGGTCCTCTGCATTTCTAGAGACCGTAGATTTTCTAGGATTTTGGGATTTTTGGGAGATATAAATTTTCTAGGGTTGTTAGGATTTCTAGGAACCGTAGATTCTCTGGAATTTTAGCTATTTTGGGAGATGCAAATTTTCTAGGGTCCTCAGAATTTCTAGGAGCCATAGATTTTTCTAGGATTTTAGGATTTACGGGTCTGTAGATTTTCTAGGGTCCCTAGGATTTCTAGGAAGCATAGATTTTCTAGGATTTTGGGATTTAGGGGTTTGTAGATTTGCTAGAGTCCCTAGGCTTCAGTATTTTAAGCTTCTGAGGTCTGTAAATTCCTTAGGGTTTTCTAGATTTTTAGGAACTATAGATTTTCTAGGATTTTAGGATTTAGGGGTCTGTAGATTTTCTAGGGTCCCTAGGATTTCTAGGAAGCTTAGATTTTCTAGGATTTTAGGATTTAGGGATCTGTAGATTTTCTAGGATCCCTAGGATTTCTAGGAAGCATAGATTTTCTAGGATTTTGGGATTTAGGGGTCTGTAGATTTTCTAGAGTCCCTAAGCTCCAGTATTTTAGGTTTCTGAGGTCTGCAAATTCCCTAGGGTTTTCTAGATTTTTAGAAACCATAGATTTTCTAGGATTTGGGGATTTAGGGGTCTGTAGATTTCCTAGGGTCCCTAGGATTATTAGGAACCATAGATTCTTTAGGATTTTGGATTTCTGAGATATTTAGATTTTCTAGAGTCCTTAGGATTTCCAGGATCTATAGATTCTCTAGGATCTTAAGTTTCTGGGATCTGTAGATTTTCTAGAGATTCCTAGGATTTCACGAAACCATAGATTCAGCAGAATTTTTATTTAAAGATCCTTCCATCTCTAGAATTTTCACAGATCCTCCAAATAAATTTTATATTTGCTAGGTTTCTTAATTCCCTAGATGAATTTCCTAGATACATAATTACTTGATATCTTCAAATTCCCTAGGCTCCTGTTACTTCTGGTTTATAAAATCTCTAAGACCTCCAGATTACTAAGGTCCTTAGATTTCCTTAGTTTTTAGACTTCTCGATCTTCTTCGAGTCTCTAAGGATCTTACATTATGTGTTCCATAAATCTACCAGACTCCGTAGATGTCCCTAGTGTCTCTAGAATCCCTAGCGTCACCAAGTATCGTGTAAACTAGACTCGACAACGATTGCACCAAATATTTTCGTCGTGTCCTCGTGCTTATTTCGAACCCCGAATCGTCGTCGCAGATAAAAAGGAAAATAGTAAATGCGCGATCGCAACGTCGTTGAAACGAAGAGAGATAAAAAGGAACAAGGCTCGAACGATAGAACAACCATAAGAGAACGGGCAGAAGACGGAGAAGAAATAATGCAGGAGACACGATGGCGGAAAGAAAGAGAAAATGGAACGAAGAACCAATGGAAGCGTATACCTTGTATCGAAACAATACGAAACGGGTCGCTGTTTATGCCTGTTGATATTATCGTGGCATTCGAGAGAAAAAAAGTTCGGGTTGAAAATAGAAGAAAAGCCGAAGAAAAAATACGGCGTGGAGCAAACGAGGGAAGAATGTGAGGAAAAGGAGAAAATGGAACAACAGCTTTGTTTCAAATGTTTCGTCAAGTATTGTGGCTCCTTTTTTAATGAACTTAGACTCGTAATATCTTTCTCGAGAAATACAATGTTCCTATTATTTAATTTGCCATATTATTAATTTACTAAGTTTCTATCATTTAAAAATGCAACATCGCATGTTTTCATTAAGATCGATCAAATTTACGTGAAAGAAGTTTTACAAAATTTTTAATACATCGGATTTGTTAAATATTTTAAATTGAAAAGCGAGATGTGCGGAACAAAAGTTTCAATTGTTTATTGTTTCACATTGTAATTCGTGGAGGTACAATGCACGCGTTAAATGTTTTAAATGTTTTACGTGTAACGTTGTAATTGCAAGGGTTCTACAAATACAATACTCTTTAAACGATATTCTTTTTCATATTTTCTTTTCAATCCACTGAGGTGAGATTTATAACTCGTGATAATTGCGTGCACCACTCTAAGATAAAACAAATATTCTGCCACAATTATTCTTTGTAATTTAAACGCACAATCACTCCCGGGGGTGTAGCTGCGAGCATGGTAGGCTTTGCTGGGGAAAATGGCGGCTTCGGGGGAGGGGAACCATTATTCTTCCGCTTCTGATTGGTGCATTTTCGAATTTCTGTGGGGTCGAGCTTTGAAATTTGGGAATTTGGGGATTTGGGAGATTTGGGATTTGGGAGATTTGAGATTTGGGAGATTTGGGATTTGGGAGATTTGGGATTTGGGAGATTTGGGATTTGGGAGATTTGGGATTTGGGAGATTTGGGATTTGGGAGATTTGGGATTTGGGAGATTTGGGATTTGGGAGATTTGGGATTTGGGAGATTTGGGATTTGGGAGATTTGGGATTTGGGAGATTTGGGATTTGGGAGATTTGGGAATTGGAAGATTTGGAAATTGGAAGATTTGGAAATTGGAAGATTTGGAAATTAGAAGATTTGGAAATTGGAAGATTTGGAAATTGGAAGATTTGGAAATTTGAAGATTTGGGAATTGGAAGATTTGGAAATTGGAAGATTTTGAAATTTGAAGATTTGGGAATTGGAAGATTTAGAAAATGAAGATTTGGAGATCTGAACATTCAAAAACTGAAAACTTTAGGAATTTGAAAATTTCTATATTTACAAACTTGAGAGAATGATTCCACAATAATAAAATCAGGAAAATGCAAAAATTTCAAATTAGTAGAATTTCCAAAAAAAATGTAGAACCTTGAGTCCTTGAACAATTAAAAGATCTTTCGAACCTGAAAACTAAAAAATTATCAATTAGAATATCCAAATACAGTTGACAATTTTCTTCCAGACCTATAAAAGCTAGTATTTATAGAAGAAGATTACTACACAATGCCTTCTTGCACCTTTCGAATCAGCAGGAAGCAGAGATTACTGAAAAAGAAAAGAATACCAAGCGGTGGAACAGAGCGTAGCAAGAGCGGAAGGAATTAAAAGCCCTCCCATCGTGTCTCCTCCCCATTTCCTTTTTTTCAAATCCCACGAAAAAAGGAGGGTGATTTAAAGGGTAGATTTTCCGGTTCGAGTCGTTGCACCGGTGCACTGCTCCGCGGGCACCTGTGCTCGCGAATTAAACTCGAAATTGCCGGTACACTCCACTGCAACGTAAGCTTTCATTTGATATGGATACTTGGATACTCTACTGTTTGTCATTTATCGAGTTGTCATTTATAGAGCTTGGTGAGGTTTAAGTATTAAAATTTTTATATTTTCAAGTTCTTGTAGTTTTAAGTCATTTATGGGGTTGTCAGTTATCAAGCTTGGTGGGGTTTAAGTATTAAAATTGTTATATTTTCAAGTTTTTATAGTTTTAAGTTATTTATGGAGTTGTCATTTATAGAGCTTGGTGGGGTTTAAGTATTAGAATTCGTATATTTTCAAGTTTTTATGGTTTCAAGTTTTCAAATAGTTAAATTTTCATGTTAGTTACATTTCTAATTATTCTTAAATTAATAAATTTACAAGTCTTCATGTTAGTTAAATCTCTAATTATTCTTAAATCCATAAATTTTCACATCTTCACATTTATAAATATTGAACATCATTTCTAACCCAACCATGTCTCCAACGTCCTCCTACGTTTCCAGATATCTAAACTTCCACATTAACTAACCTCCAAATGTCTACATTTCTAAAGTACTTAATTATGAAATATATAAGTCTTCAAATGTAGATATCTCTGAACCTTCAAATCCCTATATGTCATCCCTATACGTCAAATCCAACTTACCACAACACGCATTACCAAATTATGATATTACCAAATCCTCAAGTGCTCAAATTGTATATTCACCACATTTCTAAATTATTATATTAAATTTCCAAATCTCCAAATCCCTACATCTCCAGACCTCTAAATCTCAAAATTTCTAATTGTTGAAATCTCCAAATCCCCAAATCTCGAAATCCCCATATCTCCAAATTCCCATATCTCTAAATCCCCAAATCTCCAAAGTTCCATGTCTCCGAATTCCCATATTTCCAAAGCCCCAAACCCCCAAATCCCCATATCTCCAAATTCCCATATCTCTAAATCCCAAAATCTCCAAATCCCCATATCTCCAAAACCCCATATCTCCAAATCCCCATATTTCCAAAGCCCCATATTTCCAAATTCCCATATCTCCAAATCCCCAAATCTCCAAATCCCCATATCTCCAAAACCCCATATCTCCAAATCCCCATATTTCCAAAGCCCCATATTTCCAAATTCCCATATCTCCAAATCCCCAAATCTCCAAATCCCCATATCTCCAAAACCCCATATCTCCAAATCCCCATATTTCCAAAGCCCCATATTTCCAAATTCCCATATCTCCAAATCCCCATATCTCCAAAACCCCATATCTCCAAATCCCCATATTTCCAAAGCCCCATATTTCCAAAGCCCCATATCTCCAAATTCCCATATCTCCAAACCCCATATTTCCAAAGCCCCATATCTCCAAATCCCCAAATCCCCAAATCCCCAAATCCCCAAATCCCCAAATCCCCAAATCCCCAAATCCCAAATGCCCCAAATCCCCAAATCCCAAAATCCCCCATCTCTACATTACAAAATCCACAACTAAACCCAACCCCAAATTTCCTAACCCTCCAAACCTCCCCACAAAACAACCTCGCACTAACTCACTCTCTTCTCCCACATTCACCATAATATCCCCCGAGTATATTTGCCAGTGACTGTACAAAGTAGAAGAGTCAGCGTGAGGTCGATGTTGGCCCGTTTTACTTCTCCGCTCGAACGATGCCAGACGAGGATGGCTGATCGAAGAAAATCGGTCTCCGAGTGTTTGGGCCGACGTGAAATCTTGATCGCCACGCGAGGCCACTCAAGGCTCGGTTTATTTATTTCTCTCGTAAAACCGGCGTCGTGACGCTACTTCCGTTTCACACCGGGCTCCGACCACGCCACGATAAAACAGCGAGCCGGTCGACGTGAAAAATTAGAAGAATGTAACGGCGCATTGTAAAGTCGCTTTATCGAGCTCCTTGCGTTTCGTCTTTTTCCAATCCCCCGCGTTTTTCTGCTCTTTCGCCGGCCGTCCTCTTTACTCCGCCACCGAAACGACGATTAGCTTCCTCTCGACGATCTGCGATAAAATGTTACGGTTTTTTAAACGTTTGAAAGCGGTGGAGGTAGACGGCATTCTACGAGGGTGCACCCTTTATGAGCGGTAAACTGCTTCTTTTCTCGACAGGAAGGAAATTTGTTGAATCGGGGTAGTCTGTTGTTATGATTATGGTGGTGGTTGTTTAGGGATTTGGCGACTTTGTAATTTTTGTGGATGGGGGTTTTGGGGGGTTGGGGGATGGGGTTGCAAGTTTGAGGGTTTGGAATTTAGGATTCGGGAATTGGGGGACTTGGGGGATTTGGGGGATTTGGGGAATTTGGGAAATTTGGGATTTGGGGAATGTGGGAATTGGGGAATGTGGGAATTGGGGAATGCGGGAATTGGAGAATATGAGAATTGGGGGATTTGGGGGATTTTTTGGGATTTGGGGATTTGGGGAATTTGGGATTTTGGGGAAATTGGAATTTGGGGAATTTGGGATTTGAGAATTGGGGATTTGGGAATGGGGAATATGGAAAATTAGGAATTGGGAAATTATGGAATTGGAAAATTATGTAATTGGGGAATTAGAGAATTGGGAAATTATGGAATTGGGAAATTATGGAATTGGAAAATTATGGAATTGGGAAAGTATGGAATTGGGAAATTTTGGAATTGGGAAATTATGGAATTGGGTAATTATGGAATTGGGAAAGTATGGAATTGGGAAATTATGGAATTGGGAAATTATGGAATTGGGAAATTATGGAATTGGGAAATTATGGAATTGGGAAATTATGGAATTGGGAAAGTATGGAATTGGGAAATTATGGAATTGGGAAAGTATGGAATTGGGAAATTATGGAATTGGGAAATTGTCGAATTGGGAAATTATGGAATTGGGAAATTGTCGAATTGGGAAATTATGAAATTGGGAAATTATGGAATTAGAAAATTATGGAATTGAGAAATTGTGGAATTGGGAAATTAAGGAATTTGGAAATTTGAAATTTGTCAATTTATTCACAAAAATCCCAAAAAATACTAAAATAATTCCACTTCCCAATTTCTCCCCAAATAAAATCTAAAAATTCGCAAATTTCACCTCATCGCGTTTCACATCTCCCCAGAGTCCCCGACTGTTTTTCCATATAGAATTCATGCTCCCAATTTCCGATGATCCTACACAGAACGGCGTTAACGCGTCGAAATTGCCTCCATAAATGTATTTCGAATGCTCCGGTGTTAAAACATCGGGACACAGATTGATTCCGAATGTTCGAAACTACTGTAGGGGATGTAATGAAAATTGTTAAACGTTTTCGTGCCAAGTGCACATTTTTTCGATTAAAAATAAAAAACAATTAACTGACACGAGTGGATTATACAATCGAAACGAACAGGAAAAAAAAAGAATTTACACGGTGACCCAGTTTCATTCGATTCGACGGAAATAAATTTCAGGATCATTTTTTTCTCTCTCTCTCTCTTGTTTTTAATTCTGTGAACGATGTATATTCACATCGTTGTAGAAAGCAGTATTTTAATTTCAAAACAGACTCCAGAATTCTTCTTTCTTCCTTTCTTTCTCTCTTTTTTTTTCTCTCTGTTCTTTTAATTAGCATACTTAATGGTCGAGCTGGAAGTTCCGCGATTTGCATCGTTTCAACGTCGACGATTGATTTATTCGCCGTTTATGCCGCGCGGAATAAAGCTACCGGTTAACCGGTATTTTCTATTAAAGCGACCACGTTTGGCATAGTTACAGCAGCGGGAGAGGGTCAGGAATATTTAGAGGTACTAATAGGTGTTCTGACTGCCATTATCCTGCTTCTTCTGTTGGTGTTCGTCATTATTCTGCTTCTGAATCGACGGCAAAAACTCCAGAGCTCGCCGACCGTGCTGAAAAATCCATTTGGATTCGCCATAAACATGAAGGTAAGAGAACCACCGCCTCATAAATATGCGAAAACTTTTCTGGCCCGATAGAACCTGGATTTTAATTCGTCATTAAAAGTCTGAAAACTTTGTCATCCCACGATGACACGATCGACGTCAGAGTATTTCGTTTCAAACCACCGCTTCCTGTTCTACCCGCATTTACCATTTTCTTTCTTTTTTTTTTCATATTTTTTAACCTGTTTGCTCGCATACTTTTGACCAAGCTAACCAATTACAACTCGCTGAAAACCCCGGGCTTAATTCCGAAACTTCCTAGTTACGGACTTTTTACATATTTTTAAACTCCGCGAAAGATTCTTTTTGACTCGGAAAATATCGCTGTTATTTCGGGTAAATAGAAAGTACAAACCATTTTAATTTTCCTCTTTTACGTGCGTTGATTACTTTTTCATTTTAGACGTTTTTTGTTACGCTTTAATACTGATATTTATTACTGTTATCATTTGTTGTTAATTTTAATTAAATCGTTGGTACAAATTTTTTTGATTTTTTTAAATTCAATAATTAAGTAGAACATGTCTTATTTTAATGAACTTCATAAAAATATTTTATTTTTAAATGAGGTCCTTTGTAGGTCTTTTATTTTTTATCTGCAAAAATATATATACAAGTTTTGCTACTATGAATGATTATTTACAATAAAATTACAATAATAAAATTTGCATTAGGTTGTACAATTTTTTACGTTATATAAATCATGCAATTTATTATGTATATATTTTTGCACACCCCCAGAAAATGCACTCACCAATAATTAATCAAAAGCCTTTGATCAAACACCTTTTTCAAATCTAGTTTATACAAAAGTCACATTTACCAATTTATCCAATGAATAATTATTTATTTACAAATATTGCAAGAAAATAAAGAAGCGAACTCTGTTTTAAAACGATAATAAATGAATGTTTTAATAAATTTTCCAGGGACTCCTCCTGAATCTAACCCCCGGCGGAATGCTGGCAGAAACTGCCAATCACGTATCACCGGACATACCGGAAGACGGAAGCATGCACGAGTCTTTGACAATGGAACAATTCAATTCACCTCTCGTCAGTCCGCAGTATAAATCTACGTACGCGATCGTCGCCACTTCCGGTGAGTTTTTGAACCGCGACGCTGTTTCTTACGTCTCGAAGGGTGACGAAAAAATTGATGTCCCTACACACGTGGCCCGTGCAAGAATTTATGCAAACGCATGCAAATTTCGTGGGAACTGAATTTCATTCTTTAACGTGCTACGTAAAAAGTGTAACAATACTGATGTACATTATGAATGATATTTTTGATGATAAACAATGCTGAACAATGTATATCTTTATTGAGTATCTTCATTGAAGAATAAACGTTCTTCCTAAACAATGTATATCTTCAATGTATATCTTCAATGTACATCTTCAATGTACATCTTCAATGTACATCTTCAATGTATATATTCATTGAAGAATAAACATTCTTCCTGAAGAAAGTATGTCTTCATTGAAGAATAAACATTTTTCCTGATCAATGTATATCTTCATTGAAGAATAAATGTTCTTCCTGAGCAATGTATATCTTCAATGTACATCTTCAATGTATATCTTCATTGAAGAATAAACATTTTTCCTGATCAACGTATATCTTCATTGAAGAATAAATCTTCTTCCTGAACAATGTACATCTTCAATGTACATCTTCAATGTACATCTTGAATGTATATTTTCAATGTATATCTTCAATGTATATCTTCAATGTACATCTTCAATGTATATATTCATTGAAGAATAAACATTCTTCCTGAAGAAAGTATATCTTCAATGAAGAATAAACATTCTTTCTGAACAATGTATATCTTCAATGTATATCTTCAATGCATATCTTCAATGTATATCTTCAATGTATATCTTCAATGTATATCTTCAATGTACATCTTCAATGTATATATTCATTGAAGAATAAACATTCTTCCTGAAGAAAGTATATCTTCAATGAAGAATAAACATTCTTCCTGAACAATGTATATCTTCAATGTATATCTTCAATGCATATCTTCAATGCATATCTTCAATGTATATCTTCAATGTATATCTTCAATGTATATATTCATTGAGGAATATCATTTTTATAATTTATTTTTAAGTCTCTTCAAAAAGCCTCATGTTTTAAAAAGTTTGTATATATTCATTGAGGAATATCATTTTTATAATTTATTTTTAAGTCTCTTCAAAAAGCCTCATGTTTAAAAAAGATTGTATATGTTCAATAAAGAATGACAATAAAAATAAATGATTAAAAATGAACATTATTGAAGAGTCTCCAAAGGACCTGAAGGATGTAAACGTCTCAGAGGAGAACGTACGACTGGACACGAGGCCAGAATCGACCATAGGACCAACAAGCTGTTCGTCGTCTCCAACAAACTCTCCTGCCCGACACTCGCAGCATTACAGGACCCTTCAAAGTTACACGAGTCCAACTGCGAAACTCAATATCGCAGCCACGTCTAATCACCAACGGGATGTCGATCAGATCCACTCGAAACGCTGGCACACAGCTCCCAAAGAGAAACACAAGGTTCGTTCATCAAATACCAACTTCCGTCTAACAAACCGAATTGATCAATTAAATCTGTGTACAGGTCGATTAACTCTATATAGAGATCGATTAATTCTGTATTGAGGTCGAGTGAACTGCGTAACTGTCTGTGATAATACAATATTTACTTTGGGGTTTAAGTAGCGATTGTTGTAGTAAGGTCTTTTCTCAAATTTATTATTAAAGTAGAGAGATGTGTTAGTGATAAAACTTTTTATACTTTAGTTCATTTTTGAGAAGAATCTGAAATATCTTAATTCGATTCAAGCTTTATTAAATTTGACTTCGTGTCGTGGTGACATTTCCTCGGGATTCTACATGGAATCTAATAAAGGATTGCATGCTGAAATAAAAATATGGAATCTGGAATAAGGTAAACTTTTAACAAATTAGACTTCGACTGAAACTAATACATGAAATTTTTAATAAATCTCTACAATTGTAGAAAATGTATCAAACTCTACTTAAAAAAAATAAAATGAGCTGCATATATGCCTCCTAGAGAAATGAAACAATTGAACTAACAAATTATTATCGAACACATTAAATCTAGAATTTTAACTAACATACGTTAAGTAACATATGTTGACATTTCTGTGTTCAGTTTGTTAAACGAGATGCAATATATAAATAACCCATTGCAACATCAACCTGCATCGCGTACTGCATTTTACAGATACCTGCACCTGTCGTCAGCTGGAATATCGCACCCAGCATGAACAAACCGTACAAATGCAAGGAAATAGAACCCACAAATATACCACGACAGTGCCTACGTACCACAGAGAAGCTTGGTTCAAGAAATATCGGCGAGGTAGGTTCGCTAACATGTTCACAATGCGGGTCAATTTTGGTGTCAACGACATTGGTTGACACTTACGTTTACTTTGAAACTACGCTTCTAAATTATTACATTCCTAGACTTAGTCATTACTGTATCCCTAGAGTTATAGATTGCAAAATTTCTATATCTTTAGATTCATAAATAGATCCCTGGATTTCCAGATTGAGTGAAATTCTACATTCCCAAATTTTTATATTCCTAAATAGGAATTTCCCTAGATATCTACGTACTCAGATTCCCTTATCCCAATTTCTTTAGTCCACAAATTCTTATGGATGTATCGTCACATTCCTAAATCCTTAAGTGTGTGGTCCTCAAATATGTGGTCCTAATATGCATAGGCCTCGGAATCTTGCACCCCTAGATATCTGTATTCCTAGATCCCTAAACATCCCCATATTGCTAGATTCAATAGTACCTTACCTATCTCCCTAGATCCCTGTCTCCCTAGATCCCTGTGTCCCTAGATCTCTGCCTCCCTAGATCCCTGTCTCTCTAGATCCCTGTCTCTCTAGATCCCTGTCTCCCTAGATCCCTATCTCCCTAGATTCCTATCTCCCTAGAGGTCCCTATCTCTCTAGATCCCTATCTCCCTAGATCCCTATCTCCCTAGAGCCCTATCTCCCTAGATCCCTGTCTCCCTAGATCCCTATCTCCCTAGATCCCTATCTCTCTAGATCCCTATCTCCCTAGATCCCTATCTCCCTAGATCCCTATCTCCCTAGATCCCTATCTCCCTAGATCCCTGTCTCCCTAGAGGTCCCTATCTCTCTAGATCCCTATCTCCCTAGAGCCCTATCTCCCTAGATCCCTATCTCCCTAGAGCCCTATCTCCCTAGAGCCCTATCTCACTAGATCCCTATCTCCCTAAAGCCCTATCTCACTAGATCCCTATCTCCCTAAATCCCTATCTCCTATATTACTATATCCTCCACCCCATATCTCCACTTAAGTTACCTAACAACCAACCTAACAATGTCCCATATTTCTACATTCCTTCCGATATCTCCAAACCCCATACATCCACTTACCCTATCTAACAACTTCCAGCAAACAATATCCCATATTTCTACCTTCCCCAATATCCCACATTTCTATATCCAATATCTGTAAGTCCCTTACGTCAGCTATGGATCAATAAACGGTCCGCAACAACAATGATCCCATTTGATCATGAACAGGCGATAGTTTGCGAGGCTGTCGGGCTCGAGGACGTGATACCGGATGCCCCGAGACTCGTGGTGGCTCGCGTGCCGGCCTGCACCAGCGACATTCGAGCCGGTAGTGCGACGGAACAAATGAGAGAAGTCCGATTCCTGTCGAGCCTATCCGATCCGAACATGGCCAGGATCCTGGGAGTATGCACCATGGATCCAGTGCCGTGGACGATCATCGAGTACACGGAACTCGGTGATCTGGCCCATTATCTTCAGTACAGTGTGCCACTTACGGGAACGCTTAGGCCGAGCTGCAATTTGAAAGCCCTTAGGTGAGATACTCAAACTGCGTGACTTAGAACATCCTAAAACACGTACACCTCGATAACTACGTGCGAAACGTTACGACAATGAAATACCGGTACCGATTATGCTAATGAGTCGTGAATGAGTTATGATCTGCTCTACTGTCGGGACGATCGTTATTCAATTTGACGCTTTGCTCGATGTGGACGAGTATCTTTATACAGACAATTTTTATACAGACAATTCTGGTATGAATCATAACGTTGTTTTAGTAATTGCAGTTTTTGAGCGTAACATATAATTTGTAGTTGTATTTTGTAAATGTGTAACATGGTCCTAAATAGTCTGTTACTTCATGAATTAATTAGATCAACTTAAAATATGAAATGTTTAGACAAGTATCTGAGAATAAATTTCACATGTTACTAGTCAAAGTTGCCTGCCACACATGAACACCCTTATTCGACTTAAAAATTTTAAGACTCAGAAAAACTTCTGTAACATCCCCTTTTTCTAAGATCCTGTACAGTCTATTATTTCATGAATTAATTAGACTAGCTTACAATATAAAATATTTAGAAAAACATGATTTGAGAATTTCACATATGACCAGTTAAAGTTGCCTTCCATATATGGGCACCCCTATATCATCTAAAAATTGTAAAGCTTATTGAAACTTCTGTAACATCTCCTTTTTCTAAGATCCTAAGTCTACTATCTGATGAACTAATTAGCTTAGAATATAAAATATATAGAAAACCATGATCTGAGAATTTCACATGTTACTAGTAAAGTTGCCTTCCACACATGGACACCCTATATCACCTAAACATTTGAACGCTCAGATAAACTTCTGTCACATCCCCTTTTCCTAAGACGCTAAGTTTACTATCTGATCAACGAATTAGCTTAGAATATAAAATATATAAAAAACCATGATCCGAGAATTTCACATGTTACCAGTTAAAATTGCCTCCCACATATGAACATCCCTATACCACCTTAAAATTTGAACTCCCAGAAAAACTTCTGTCACATCCCCTTTTCCTAACAACCTAAACAGTCTATCTTTCCGTGAATAATATCCCATAAATAATTAATCCAGCGTAGAACATAAAACGTCCAAAAAAAGCATGATCTAACAATGAATTTCACGTGGTACCAGTCAAAGCTGCCTGCTGTACATGGGCACCCAGATAGCATCAGGCATGAGGTTCCTCGAGTGTAAGAATCTGGTGCACAAGGACCTAGCAGCCAGGAACTGTCTAGTGGGTCGTTCTTACACCGTGAAAGTGACCGACATAGCGATGTGCAGTGACCTTTACAAGAAGGATTACAGTGACATAGGCGGCAGACCACCGGCGCCAATTAGATGGCTGCCGTGGGAAAGCATTCTATTGGTGAGACTAAATCCATTTTCATTCCCCGCCGCTTCTAATCGCTTTTTAACGATCCAGTTCTTTCTGTAGAATCACTGTACCGGATAGAATCGATAATAATCTACTTGTCTTTCAATTTCAGGACAGGTACACTTGCTCCAGCAGCGTATGGTCATTCGCTGTTACTCTGTGGGAGGTGATGAGTTTGGCTAGGGAAAAACCGTTTCAACATCTGACCAACGATCAGGTCATACAGAATGCTGAACACATGTATTATGGAGCTGAGCTACAAGTAGGTTTTGGGTTTGGTGAGACGGTTTGGATGGTTTCAGTTTTTGCAATTTTTGGATTTAAGGAGGTAGGTTTGGAAGGGAGGAATTATGGGGTTTGGAGGTTTGGGAAGTTAGGGATTTTGAGGTTTGAGAATTTGGATAATTAGGAATTAGGAGTTTGAAAGGTAGGGGATTATGTACTTAAGGTTTAGGAAGTTGGGAATTTAGAGATTTGGGGATTTAGGGACTTGGGGTTTAGGAATTTTGGGATTTGGGAACTTGGGGATTTAGGTACTTAGATAATTAGAAGTTGTGGAATTTAAGGACTTGGGGATTTAGGGACTTAGGCTTTAGGAATTTGGGAATTTAGGAATGTGATAATTTATAGATTTGGGGATTCAGAGATTTGGGAATTTAGAGAGTTGTGCTTTGGAATTTGGGATTTAGGAATTTGTTAATTCAGAGACTTGGGATTTAGAGACTCAAGGTTCAGGAATTTGGGAATTCAGAAATTTAAACATTTATAAAAGCAGAAATTCCAAAATTTGCAAAAATCCAACCATCCTTCTACTTTATACTTCAACTAATTTTACACTCTACATTTCAGATATATCTCCCCAAACCAACGATGTGTCCAGAAGAAGTCTACCGAATGATGTGTTCATGTTGGCGAAGGGACGAGACCTCAAGACCGACATTCAAAGACATTTACACGTTCCTGAAGAGTATAATCGCGGACTATCGACCTGGTGCATAAAACGATCCCAGTTAACTGTGATACAACGGACAAAAAATGATTCCCATCTTCTTCCCTGCGAGGGAGAAGTAGATCTCTCGAGTTGAACTGTCCGAAAGTGTACAATCGTTAGTTTTAAACCTCGAGCCGCGTTGAATTTCGAGTTAATCTTGGCGAGGATCGAACGAGAAATTTTCACGCGACTCGATAAATCTTTCTGTTCTCGAATCTCTGACTCGCTATTCTGAACGCGAGAGAAATTGTATCGCGCTGAAATCTGATGACTTTCTGCTTTTCGATGAACACGTATGATCCTCGATATTTTCTAGTCAACTCGATCAATCGATTCCTACGAGAGTGCTGCTATCGTGTACAGTATCTGGACGCTACGATGCACTGATTAAGTCTATCCACTTGTAAATACGAGTATAGATACCGATGCTAGGTGAACGAGAGGAACTTTTATATTGTAGCTGGTGTTATTTGCAAAATTATAGGTCGAATGAATCAATTTTATTGTCTTATTTATTGTTGAATAATAATTCAATTATGTGGTTCAATTTTTCTGATACAGAAAGAGGAGCTAGCAGAAGTTACTACAAGATTTATAGGCTAGGTTTATTCTAATCAAATCCTGATTTATGGTAAATCAAGGTTTATGCTATCTAAACTGATTCAAATTTACTTCAGTGTTGACTAAACTCATTTAATTAATTTACTGCTGGCATTAACTATACTGATTCAATTTTATTACTGATTAGAATGATTGAATTTTGAAGATTGGTAATGCCTGAACTGATTTAATTAATGCACTGCTAGTACTAACTAAACTGATACAACTTTTACAATTAGACTAAATTAGTTTCATTAACTGTTAATTTAAAGATGTGTTTATACAAGTAAATGTGCAGATAATTAGCTAGAAATAACAAAGAGATCTGGCAAGTTATTTTCCTCACCTTAAAGTGCTTGTCAGACTACTTATCTGCCTGTTTGCCAAGATGGAATGCACCTTTAAGTTTGTAAATAATTGCTCCTTTTGTGTAAGGTTATAAAGATTTATCAGTTCAGTGAGTACTTTCTGAAATCTTTTGCATGGACAATCTATATGTAACCATTTTACATGGTAATAGTATGAAGTCATGAAGGATTCTAGTGGCGAAGAGAAATTTTCATGTATAATTTGTAAATGTTGGACCTTTACTTTGAATATAGTCATACACATGATTTTTTGTTACATTTGTGATCCATTTTGTGAATGAATATTTTTACATCTGGGTTTAGATATTTAATTATATTGTAAGGAGTAGTTTTATGTAAGAACTTATTCAGACTTTATATTTGAACAACTTTTATATGTTACGTTAAAGCTTATTTCTTGAGCTACTGGTAAATAAGTACAGACATTTGAATTTTTTAAACATCATGTCCTAACTTGAACATGAAATATTTTCTAAATTATCCAGCATCTATACTTTAAAATCATAGATAAAGAAATTTATAATATGATCCATCAACATGTTAAATCAGAAGTAGACAGAGATGTCACCTTATGTGAACACCTAAAAATGAGTACAAATAAGATTAGAAAGTATCAAAATCATCTAAAAAGAAGCTACTATTGAATTAGACTCTCAAGTTCAACATTGTAATTAACTCCTTACAGACAGAACACTAAATTGATCTTCAGAATAAATCATACTTAACTTCAACCCCTATTTAAGGTTACAGAAAGTTAAAATATATGTTGCTTTCTCATTTAAGTTAAATTGCATATCTTTTTTAATTAACAAATTTATCATTTTTACATTTACTAATTTTATCTGTACTTATAACACATGAAGAATTAAAATATACAAAATTATACTCAAATAGTTAAGACGTTAATTTACAGTTACTCTTTAAATCACATCCAGCAATAACATGTTTTACAAATAAAATTTCTCGATTTCAAAACACCAGCTACAACGAAAATTTCCGCTTACTTGTACATTCGAAGCCCGTACGTAGCAAAGTACTTATATCGTTCCATTGTGTATTCCTTTCCGTTCGAAAAAAAAAAGAATTCACCGTCGTTAGAGCGGGCGTAGATTCGAAACCCGATTCTCGATCTGTTAATCGCGAGAACGTAATTAATCGACACGCTCCTTCCTTTGATTTATCATTTAAGGACAGACAAAAAGGATCGTCACTTTGTCACGCTTCGAGAAGTGTCGATCCACGTTTTTAGGCTGCGTTATTCGAGCCCCCCGATGAAAAAAATTGCGAACAAACGTTTGAACGAAACGATATCGACCTGTTAGAACGGAAATCGTGACAGAACAAAATTGTGGATAACTGTTCACAGTTTTGGGACACAGAGAAAGGTGTATATACTTATACATATAGATTCGCTGTTGGTAAAGTGCCAAAAACAGAGTCAGCCGTTCAAACGTTCCCCTCTGCACGCATCTTTTCTGTAATTCTTAAGATGGATCCAAGTATACGTTGAAATGATTAACAAATAAAGTACTGAGTGTTCCTTTCTGATTTTGACTCTTATTTTCTTCTTTACGATTCACCTGTTTTGTATTATTATTGCTCGTTAACTTGATAAATGCTGTAGTATAGTACGTACACAATAACATATGTTATATTATAGACCTTTTCTCATTTCTATTAAAATTCAATCAGAAAATGTTATACTGTACTAACATGGAAAGTAGAGTCTCTCTATATGGCTATAAATAGCACTGGAACTAAAAAACTATGGGAGGTTAAATTTGCAAATTAATTACATTTTAACCATAAAACATTTAATATCCCCAATGACCCAGAAGTCAGCCAGTACAGCTTTTGTTGAAACCCAGGATTATCTCACAATTACGTAAACATAATTTCATGGAAATTCATTGAAATTTTATGCAATTAAAATGGAGGTTAACAATCGAGATAAGCATACAAAGGTTCACCTGCGTTATACCGCAAATAAATTCAAGATCATCTTCAAGAACAGTCTCTAATCTAATCGCACTATAAACAGCCTTCGAAATTTCCTTAAAGCGCGTTCACTTATTTAATATCAAAAATTAAATTAATCAAATCTGTTCCTCAAATATCGCCTTCGTGGAAGAGAAAATTATTAAATAAACAGTGCCGTAAAACAACAAGGTTAACAAAGATACACAACGCTAAATCTTACAAATATATGCAGATTCTTCAGAGAAAATAACTCTAAAGTAAAGAAGCCTTCTGCAGAAAATGATCGTACAAAATTTAACAAGTAAAATCAATTTCAAGAATTCAAAAAAGAAGAAAACATTATCGAAGGACTAAAACAGTTGGTCTTAAGTTGGAATGTCACTTAAATGCATATCACACGTATCCGGTAGCAAAGTGCTCTTTAGGCAAAAAAAAGTGAAACACCTATCACCGTTTCGATATCTAAAAAGGTTGTCAGAACAATCGTTACCAGAAACAGGTATGAGCAGCTCTCTTCAAGGTAGTTCCATTAGAAGAGAGACTCGGCTCATAAATCACTGGCGAAACCTTTTATCGGCACAATTCGGATAGCATTGCTCAGCATCGAGACAAGACTCATTAATCTTTCGCCAACCAAGTGAATGATCTGGCTCGATCATAGACATGATCGGAAAATTGATGGCGATTTTATGGGACCTTGAAAATACTCAATGGAAACTTTTCTAGTATCTACTTCTGGAAATTTAATTAGCAGAGATGTATTGGCACAATTTTTCATTTTAGATACTGTCTTGTTATTTGCATTTTATATATCTTTTTAGTTCTTGCATTTTTTGAATGATTTTGTGTATGATTTTATATATGATTTTATATATGATTTTATATATGATTTTATATATGATTTTATATATGATTTTTTATATGATTTTATATATGATTTTATATATGATTTTATATATGATTTTATATATGATTTTTTATATGATTTTATATATGATTTTTTATATGATTTTATATATGATTTTATATATGATTTTATATATGATTTTATATATGATTTTGTATATGATTTTTTATGTGATTTTATATATGATTTTTTATATGATTTTATGTATGATTTTATATATGATTTTATATATGATTTTATATATGATTTTGTATATGATTTTACATCTGATTTTGTATATGATGAAGTAGAGTAACTGCACCGAGAGAACTCATTTTACTGCCTGATTATTTTATGTAATATAGTCATGTATTATATCATCATGTGTCTGTTGATATGTTATATGTATATTGACGCGCTGTATACATTGCACGCTGTGTATTCACACGCTGTATACTTGCACGCTGCATATCGACGCGTCGTATACTGGCGCGTCCTATATAGACACGTTGCACAGTCACACGCTGTATAATCGCACAATATAGTATTCTTCGTTTAATTGTTACTGAAACTAAAAAATTTAATATAGCCCTCAAACTAAACTACAATTAAAATTCTATAAAAAACTTCCCCAAAATGCACACCTCATATCTAAAATAAAAAATTGCAAAGAGAAGAACTGCAAAAAGAAGAGAAGAAGATCCCGCTAGAATGAACCTTGAATGAACGAACCTTGAAAAACCAGTACAAATTAGCACAAGTACAATAACAAAGCGTCAAAAAAGAAAATACAGGCAACACAGAAAGAACGGGAAAAGATGGCAGTATATTGCACTCGTATCACAGATTAAACATTAATTCTCTGGTCAACACGCTAAACAAGCATCGCATGAGTCGATTGTTTACACGAAGGGGAAGCACAAAGGTGCGCTTTACTCTGGAAATCACCGAACGATCGATCGCATCGCTCCAAAACAGTAATTAACATCGTGTTCGTACATTGGTCCCGTAGATAATGAAATGCACGACGACGAAACGGTTTCGACGTGTGCGTGTCGCGTAACGTCGGACGCTTACGTTTATATAATGCCACGGCCGGGAAAGTGAGACCATTGAATCGTCGACTGTCAAAGAGACACGCGTTCCACGTACGACAACATGAAGTTCTACCTGTCTCTTCTTCTCGTCGTCCTCGTGGCCATTCCTCGACATCCAACAGGTTAGTCTGCGTAAGAACGTCCAATCAGCGTTCCTCGAATTAATCATCGTTTTATAAATTCATCGGCGACTTCGAATTAATCAAATGGTCTTTTTTATTTGCGATGTTTATTATATTAATTATGGAGAGATTTTTATTTTTATTTATTGTAAGGTTAGTTTGTATCTTGTGGGAGATCGGACATTTACATATGACACTGATGTGTTTATTAATTTGATGTGAGAGATTTTCTTGCTGGTTTCAATAAAATGTTTTATTATGTAATTTTATAATGTACGGTGTATTAATGTACTGCATGAAGGCGACTTTGTATCGTTTTACGACTTGAAGTAAAATATTTTGAAATATTTTCTTGAATGAAAATGTTTAGATTCATGTACAAAGCTAAAATAAAATTTCAAAAAAATTTTAAATGTTTAGAATCTTAATTTTTGATCGTTCATTCAGGTGTTTAATTTCTGATTTTTTTTCATTTTATTCAAGTATGTATGATGTCTAATTATCTTACTTCTTTTACTCACTTCTTTCATATTCTTTCAAAAATTTTTTCTTTAAACAAAAATATTGACTATTAATTTGTTGCCGAAATTTTTTGAGAATTGATGGATGTTCATCATACATTTTCAGCTGCAAACAACGTGTGTCCACAAGAAAACTGTTTGGATTCATCGAAATGTGAGTCTGTGGTGACTGGAGGAACGTGTCCACAGTCTACAGACACGTGCTGCAGCATCGGTAAATGTTTCACCAAAAATATACTAACAATATTCCAATATTATGAACATTAATTAACAGTATTTTAAGCTCCATAAAAATCACAAAATCTGAAATATTCACATGTGGATGTAGATTTCGCAAATAGAAATCGGTAACGTTTGAATCTGGCGCCACAATAAACGTATATTCCTACAAATGTTAATTTTTATTCTCATACCGCCAACAGGCGGTCGTTATTGATATCCGCGAACCAGTATGGAAATGGCACGCTTTCGTTTATTGGCGTCACGATAGAAAACACATGGGACGAGAGCAATTAGGAGGCAGTAACGTTAACGTAACCACTCGTTACCGATGGATATAGCAATTTCACGCCACACCACTCGCACACGCAACACCATCATTTCTAGTGTGCCAAATCGAATACTCTCGAGATTCACTTTTGTGCGCCATGAATTTCGAACGAATCGCTCGACTAGTTAATTCATGCGTCACCGATCGCACTTTCACGAGACATGTCGCTACGTTCCTGTCCATTATTCCACCTACTCTGTTTTCATTTTACTCGTACATTCTCGTAGTCACTAATTTTCAAGATTTTTAAATTTGTTACTTCGGTGTTGCGAGTTTGTTCATTTATGATTTGTGAATTTCTGAGGTTTCAAGTTTTGGGGTTTTAGAAATTCATTGTTTTGAAATTTTTGGGTTCAATGTTTTTAAATCAGCAAAGTTAGTAAATTGTTCATTTTTAAAGATTATGTATCTTTAAATTATTGGATGTCGGAATTGATATGTTCTCTAATTGGCAAAGCTCAAAATTGTCAAATCGTTCATATGACGTCAAATTCTCAAATTCACAAGTTACTATATATCCAAATACTCAAGTCATCAATAAGGTGAATCCCAGATTGATCAATTCACGAAATGACAAATCTCACATTAGCTAGTTCCCAAACTCCTAAATCTCCCAATTCCTAAATCCCAAAATTGTCAACACCCAAACTCTCACATTTCCAAATCCCTAATTCCCTAAATACTAAATTGATACATTCCTAAACTGACTAATCCCCAAATTAATAAATCCCTAAATTGACAAACTCTCTAACTGCCAAACCCCAAAACCCCCTACATCCCTAAAATCCCCAAAATCTCCAAATCCTCCAAGTCCCTAAAATCCCCAAAATCCCTCAAGTCCCTACAATACTCCAAATCCCCCAAATTCCTAAAATCTCCCAAATCCCTCTAACCCCTAAAATCCTCAAAATCTCCTAAATCCTCAAAATCTCCCAAGTACCTAAAATCCCCCAAATCCCTCAAGTCCCTACAATACTCCAAATCCCCCAAATTCCTAAAATCTCCCAAATGCCCCTAATCCCTAAAGTCCTCAAAATCTCCCAAATCTCCCAAGTCCCTAAAATCCCCAAAATCCCCAAAAACCCCCAAAAACCCCCAAAATCCCTCAAGTCCCTACAATACTCCGAATCCCCCAAATTCCTAAAATCTCCCTAATCCCCCTAATCCCTAAAATCCTCAAAATCTCCCAAATCCCCAAACTCTCCCAAGTCCTTAAAATCCCCAAAATCTCGAAATCCTTCAACTCTCTGCATGCAACAATTTTCCCCAATGACCTTAAAATCTATTATTCCAAATCTCCCACCCTAAACATTAAAATGTCTCTGTTCGCAGTTAAAATGGAGCACAGAACGCACTGTCGTCACTTCGCAGGCGAGTGCATGGACCGCTGCGCCGTGGCTTTGCAAAACCCAGTGGACGACTGTCCAAGTGACAAAGTCTGCTGCACGTTAGTCTAAACGACCAAAGATATCAGTCACAAATGAGGATAGAATGATAGAAAGGCTGTATATCCGTTTTTGTAGCATTAAGGCAAACGATTAGTTTACGACGTAGACTGCAACATGTTCGATCGCAGCATGCATCGTAGTTTTCTATGTACTGATACCAACCCATGAGTTGGCGCGTGGAGTCAGAGAAACTTCTATTGGTTCTCTTTATTATACAAGCTAGAGACAACAATCATTTATTATACAAGCTTGAGAAACAACTCCTCTCATTTTATTTGATGCAAAGTCAAAAAGCTATGTCTTCTGTAAAAACTTCTAGTGTTACATTTCGGTTAATAAAAGTAATAATTGCTATAACAGCTGCTGGAGGCTATGCGCGCTATCTCACAAAGTTTCACTCTATCTCACTTGTCAAAATTTGTCGGCTATCATTTTTTTTTTGACCTAATTGGTGCGTGACCAAAAGAACCAATATCAGAAATACCTCTGAGGCGTCCATTTTCTATACTGACCACTTTGAGACTCCTCTAAATCCTCTACATCCTCTTCACGCGCCAACTCAAGGGTTGACATCGATACACGAACGATAGAAAAGTTGCTTAATTGGTTTTACAATTACAACGGAAACGGCTGTTCGAGTACCCGTATAGCGAATGAAAAATCGTACCCGCCTAAAGATAATTGCACGAGGACCTGTCACGGATGTGGGACTCGTAAAAATTGCTACCCAATGTAACATCGTTATTCGCATAAACGGTTCCGTGAATCGACACCATCATTGCGTGCGTTTATTATTGTGCGGCGACAAACGAGCAGATTTGTATGCACGAGTAATTAAAATGGTCGATGATTAAATGGATATTTTTAATAAAATATTTTGTTTTATGTGAAATTTGTTGGACTTTTTTATTATTTGTCTAAGTTGCTCCACGTCCCTAAATTGCTACGTACCTAAATTCCTACGTCCATAAACTCCTACATCCCCAAATACCTATGTACGTCCCCAAATCTCCACGTCCCCAAATCTCCACGTCCCCAAATCTCCACATCCCCAAATCTCCACGTCCCTAAATCACTACGTCCCCAAATCGCTATGACTCCAAATCTCCACGTCCCTAAATTCCTACATCCCCAAATACCTACGTCCCCAAATCTCTACGTCTCCCAAATTTCTACGTCCCCAAATTTCTACGTCCCCAAATTTCTACGTCCCCAAATCGCTACGTCCCCAAATCGCTACGTCCCCAAATCGCTACGTCCCCAAATCGCTACGTCCCCAAATCTCTATGTCTCCCAAATTTCTACATCCCAAAATCCTTACTTCCCTAAATCCCCACGTCCCAAAATCTCCACATCCCTAAACCCCCTCCTCCCTAAATCTCCACATCCCCAAATTCCAAAATTGAAATCCTCCCAAAATCTCATCACACATCCCAACACACAGCCCATGTATTCTCCTCGCAGGACAATCGACCCGCCCACCTCAAACCCGAACGATACCTCCGTCAATATGAATCGTGCACAAAAGACAACGAGTTAAAAAAGTGCCGGAAGAGGAGCAAGAAAATAAAGAGAAGCAGGAAGAAATAAGAAACATGGAGGAGGGAGGACAAGTAGCCGGAAGCAATGCAGCTAGCGCGTTTGACGATGCATGAACACACGCATACAAGATTTACAGCCGTGTTGGTTAGCCCTGAAGGGTCACTCGAATGTTATACAACAGAAAAAGATGATGATCCCCTGGTTCAACTATCATTGACCGTCTAACCACGAGATAAAGAACCACGGGAAACAATAACGCATTTGTCTATACGTGTAGGACTAGAATTTTTGTTATAAATCATACAATGCAATGCTTGTTCAATATTTTTAAGATATGCTTTAGTTACGTCTTCAATTTTTAGCTTCATATTTCAGCTTCAATCTGGAATATGTTTGATTTAGGTTGCAGAATTAAAGTGAGCTGAATAAATATTTTTGAAAAGCATTTCTGTATTTTAAATCAAAGTAAAGATGTTCATTTTTAAGTTGTGGACATAAATTGAGGTTATGTATGATAATAGAAGAGGAAGATAAAAATACATTTTTTCAGGTTGAAATGTTTAAAGATGTATTTAGAGTACTTGTAAAATATATTGGAGTACTGGTGATTAATTTAGAGCGGTCTTTTGCTAACAAGTTTGCTAACAATAGTTTGACGTCAGCAGTAAATTATCTTCAACAAATTAGCTGTTGATTCAACAGGTCATTATTAAAAGAATAAAATAAACCCATCAATGAAATCTTTTAAAATACTAAAGTAACTAAAATTACATAACATCGTGTCTTCCCTCAACACCTCTTCTTTCATAATTTCCCTGAGAACCCCCATACATGACCCCATACTCAACATAACCTATATCTGAACTCTAACCTGAATTCGAGCATCTCTTCCGTAAATTAACACCGCATTATAGAATTATTAGGGCACAAAGAGCCGAAAATGGTCCGTGACCAAGGAGAAGAAGAAACGGGAAAGAGGAGATACCTTGCCCCAGGCCATACACGCTGAACATGTGACACTAAATATAGAAACGCGATGTGGATACGGCGTCGGAATTCTTCGAAAGGTAACAGAACAAACATGCTCGTTTCAACGAAATTTAAATATCAAGAATGTTACGTAGAAAAACGCATAATTAATACTGAAACGACATTTGTGAGATGTGTTAATAACGGAAGAATAAATGATTACAGGTTATGTCGATGTTCGAAGCACGTGTGGAGACTTTTGAATGATTTACGGAGTAGTCTCGCTATATGGCCTCTGTTACGAGTTTGAATAATTTTTATTTATTTCATGCAAATCACTGGTGCAATCGTATACAAAAATCTGGAAAACTGTATCTGTTAAAGATATTAACAGTAATTTATGGAGAGTAACATATTTTGTAATTTGCAGTTCATCGCTTATTAATTTAATAGGGCTAGCATCAAATCTCCGTTGAATTAAGGTTCATCACGTGACTTTCCGAAACACGTTGAAAACACATGGATTTAATCCCAGACTCGAGTGGTTATCCTTGACGCGTAACCTTCCCACACCATACCTCCCAACGAATCTAATTCGCATTCGATGAAAAGAAGTATCAAGGTTGCGAATTTGGAAACTCGGATAACTTCAAAATTTGAAGATGCAGAAATGAAGAAACCTTCGAATTGACACTGTCATTGTCACATTAGTTTCATGACACAAATTGAAACCTACTTTAAAACCTAGTAAAGACTTGCAAGAAGAAGAAATTTCAGAAAATATGGAAAGGAAGTAAAAAGGAAGAAACAGTCCATCAAGCAGCGATAAGTCGAGTTGCAGAATTTATTCAAACGTTGAAAACCGTCTCAAGGGACGAGAGGACCACGGACGACGATAAAAAGAAAGGCTGCGGTCGAAGGGGCTGAAAGTGCGACGCAGGCGGGCGTTAAGTAGAAGAAGGGCAGAGAAAGCGGGCAAGAGGAGCCGGTAGGAGGAGAAGAACGAGAAGAGGAGCAGCAGGCACGGTCCGTCGTGAAGTCGCCCCGGGCATCACGGAGCGTATTGTCTCGCTGGATGTCCGCGGGGCATCTTTCCGTGCACTCGCCCTTCCTCCGTCTCTCGTCCCCGCGAAGAGCCGTGGGTGGAGAACGAAGCTCGCCGCTATCTCCTCTCGTTTCCGTGCCCGCAGCGGAACGACCGTTGCTCCGCCGCTCTTCGTGGTGGGGTACACCTCCGCGTCTTGCCCCCGGGGCATCCTCCACACAACGACGGTGGCCGGGAGTGGAGGGCTCGGAAAGGGGCCTCCTTCTTCTTCTACGCTGCATGATTCCGCGCCTCCGCCCCCGGGCTAACCGAAACGGCTCTTACGTGTGTGTACATGTACGTGTGTGTAAGTACACGTACCACCGTACTGGCATCTGCCTGCATTGCCCCGGGCAAGGTGTACCTCTTCTTCATCATCTTCTTCTTCCTCGTCCTCGTTGTTATCTTCTTCTTGATAATTCCCTTCTCTTTGCGTTATAGTTTCGTGCTCGATCGACCGACAGCGATCCCTATCTATGATCTTTCATCATCGGCTGATCATTCTGCAAATCTTTCCGGTTTTCTAGTTAACAGGACCCTTCATTGATATCGGGGGATCTTCGGCTTAACAGGAATTGATTTGTGGTGATCCTAGTAATTGAGGAATTGAGGGGCGTGGCGAGGGTGGGTGGAGCGACACAGTGACACGCCTACGCGGATTCCTACAGCTCATCTTGTGGCGAGTGCGTAGTACAGTAGCATGCAAAGTAGAACTTTTGACACGATATGTAGAGCTCGACATTTGTAGCTCCTCTAATTTTTGTGAAACTTCTACCAAATTCCTGATGTACCACATCTATAAAGCCTCAAGTCTCCAAGTCCCTTATGTCTTCCTGCTCAACTCTACGCATCCTCAAATTCATGTCTGTAGTTTCTAGAGAGTTTCCACAAGATTTGATCACTTGATTTGTTCATACATGCCTTGGTTTACCGCAGTTGCATCAGTCAGAGACAACTGTCACAACATCGAAATGAACACAACAAAGTCGAAATGAAAAAAAGTTAATATATATCCAGCAGTTAACGGTCTATAATTATTCAAATCATAGTTGGTATTGAACTGAAAACTGTACAATCATACTAGGATTCAATGTTGCCACATTTGAACAGTGCGTCACGATGTTACAAGGTAGCATCCTGTTTACTCATCTGCTGACATTAAAATATGCGAGAAATGACGAAGATAAATAGACGGGATAAAAATCGACGAGATGAAAAGAAGCGTCGCGATCATTTTACATGAGATGGTAACACGAATTTCGTTAGCCTTGTTTCTGTGGAGAGCGTGGCTTCGTCTTTCGGCGTAATAAAGTGCACTACGGATTCTGGTGGCTCCTCTTCGTTGCGACGCTCTATATTTGTCTTCCCTTCTTTTCCGTGGCCCTTTGCCTCTCGCCGTTTCTCGCTCTCTACCTTTTCGTCCTGCCTAGCCTTGTATGCTTGCTCGGAGGGAGTAACGATGCCCCCGGGCGCAGCTCCGCGGTGCGGCTCCGCGGTAACGATAAGCAACGAAATGAAATATTAATGAAGTACCTGAGCTCGCGACCATTTTTCGCGGCCGTCTCACCAGCGATGCCTCGGGTGCCGGAGGAAAAAGTCCTCAGAGACGCAGAAGAACCAGAAGAAGAGAATCGTCGCCGACGTGGAAATAGAAAAAACGAACTGCTCCAAACTGCCGACGAAAGGGTGTTCGGGGAAAAATAATTGATGACGCTTGCAGATTTTGCGATATGCAATGAATCTGATCCTTCATGGTTAGATACACGGTGCTCGACGTTTGACGCTGATTGGACAAGTTTGACCGAAGGAAAACCGACGCTAATACAGTCCTTCCACTTCGACTTCTTACTCGGATGCAATTACCTGCGACGTATCGGGTGTTCTTCTTATTTCATACTTTCGCAGAAAATCTTGTACGTTAACTGTAATTTTTTGGACATCTTCGAGGTTTAATGTACTTACGATAGAAAGTAATGTAAGTCTCTGTGGCTGTTGGAAACCCTGGGCAACTACAAACTGTTATATGATTAATTTCTATCACCACACTACCAATAATAAGTGATCCACCAATACAAGATCATTCATATCTTTCATATTTTGCAAAGCTTGCAAACTTATCATAAATTCTAACCTCATCTATCACATGTGATCTTGTTTAAAAGACCCTTAAGAAGTATAACATCCACAATAATTTATCACATAACATAATTTATCTTATAACACATGTTCCCATTCAGTAACATTTGCTCCTGAAATTTTGTACGATCAGACACCTTGTATATGAAACCGATCAACGTTGATTCGTCAAGGCAAGCACGAATCATTCGAAAGGGTTAATCCATCTCGATATATCATTCGAGCACCGATCAAGCAGTGTCGGTCGGCGACACGTCGATCATGGTTTTTGCAGGCAAAACCTGGCAATTAACGATCGACAGCCGTGTTTCCAGGTGGAACGAAAAATTTCACCGTGACTCTGTCGCTCGTAAAGCGTCATTTGCCGCTGCCACGCCTTCTGCACCTTCAAGTTTCTCCTCCGAGAAAGGGGGACGATATAGAAGAGCAACGATAACGAGACTTCTGATAAACAGGGAACTCTTTCGACACCCCGATATGGAACACGGGAGATAACTTCATTGTTCATGCAAATTCTGTTAACGTAAAATTTAATTGGGTACTTATCTTGGGGAGTATTATACTGACAATATTTAGGATATTAAGGAGTATTGAAGTTAGTGTAATTTAGATCTGCAACTGACAAACTTTTGAGTTAGATTATTTATATGTGGGATATGGGAGATAGATTCACTGTGGATGTTCATGCAAATACTGTTAATTTAATTGTGCTTATTAAAATTTCATTGGGTACTTATTTTGCATTTAGAAGGATAATGAGGATTATACTGAGCTAGGTTAATATAATTTAGATCTTTTGCAACTGACAAATTTTTGAGTTAGATTATTTATTTTGGGGGCGCGGTGAGATAGCTTCACTTTGGATGTTCATGCAAATACTGTTAATTTAAATGTTCTTATTAAAATTTCATTGGGTACTTATTTTGCATTTAGGAGGATAATGAGGATTATACTGAGCTAGGTTAATATAATTTAGATCTTTTGCAACTGACAAATTTTTGAGTTAGATTATTTATATGTGGGATATGGTAAGATAACTTCACTGTGGATGTTCATGCAAATACTGTTAATTTAATTGTGCTTATTAAAATTTCATTGGGTACTTATTTTGCATTTAGGAGGATATTGAGGATTATACTGAGCTAGATAATATAATTTAGATCTTTTGCAACTGAAAAAATTTAGAGCTAGATTATTAACAATTATAAAGATGAAATATTTGGAGTGTTACGAAGGTTTTGATACTTGATATTTACATGTACGAATTTATTTAGAAATTTTCATAAGATCTTGGATAATTGCAACTTTCTTCTGCTTGCTAGACTCTAAACCAAACGATTTGACCCACAAATGGAAGGTCGATGAAAATTGACCGAGGTTGAAAATTCCGCGGCCGTAGTTAAGCGCATAAACACCCACAGAACCCGTAGCAAGCTAATTCGACGAAGCCGCGTTTTCGCGAACAATGCATGAAAATAACCCATTGCACACTTTTACCACGGCGGTTCATGTCAGCGTGGTTGCATTGCGATGAATGCGAGATACCTCGGGCAATTCCCTAATTGCAGTGAGAGGCAAACGAAACGCGAGGGCGATAGAGAGAGAGAACGAAACGTGGACGGATAGGAATATAGCAAAGAGAGAAACAGAGAAGACTATGTGTCCGCTCTTCTCAGCTACGCTCGGAGCGCTCCGCAACGTTCTCTTTCTATCCGCTTCGCTTCGGTGTGCATACCGTTCTGTATATACGCGTTTCACCTTCCTGCTTATACCTTCGTCTCTGTTCCTGTGATCCTCTATCCTTTCGCGACGTGTGCAAGCGTTTCGAACCCGCTCGAACGCCCCCGCGAGCCAAACACGGGCCATCGCCTTCTTCTTATATCACCGTCTCGCTCGATCTTCACGATCTTCACGAGTCGCCCGGGGACTCGGACTCTGCCTATAAGCGGACTTCAACGGAAGAAAAGGAAACAAGCTATGGCTTCACCAACGTTTCCACCGCCTTTCCTTTCTTTCTGCTCCACCTTCTTCCTCGTTTTACTCCTCTTTGTTTCTAGTTCTACCGATGATGGCTTCTTGATCTTGATGCGAGGGCTACACCTGGCTGATCGCGAATTATGGCGATCGATACAATGTTGAAGTCATGGGAACGCTGGTTTTACTTTTCGAAAAAATTCAATATGTAGATAATGGCGGAAGAAGGCTGTGATTTGTAGCTTTAAGTTGGGTGAATCACCTGGATTCAGCTTGTTAGTGGATTAGACTAGATCCACACGTGTGGATGAGACTAAGTCCACACATGGATTAGGTTGGGTTTGACGAAAATTGGATATGTGGACATCACGTGGTTGATGAAAGTAGCATGTTTGAGTAACACGTACCTTATTTTGATACGTTATTAACACGAATAGAGTTGTGAATAAAGTTAGGTTAGTGCTAATGAAATGTGGACAATGTGAGATGGAACAAGGTTTCTGAATAATTCATGTATATCTGTTTCTTTAGAACACGTGTGGATGATTGATCTACATGTGAATACGTTATGTTAATTTTAAAGGGAAATGCATATGTGAACAATGGCTGAAGGTGTGCCTTCAAGTGACATGTCTATTAGTCACTCTTAATTTTATTAATTGTTATCATTGAATTTTTGTTAACATTTTTATTAGAATGAATAATATGAATATTGTTCATATACATGAACAAAGTTATTTCAATATAAAAATAAATATTTGAAACTGCAATTCACCTACGTCAATTTCAGCCCAAGAGTTTGTAATTCAGAAAAATGTAAATGAACTTGTTTTCCTTGCTCTTAATTTTCACTCTCGATCGCACAATCGATTTATCACGAATCAGTGGTCTGTAAATAAAGTGCGCTTAAATTAATCACACTGGTGTGTTGACATCGATTGCACGATCAGATAAGAGATCGATATCGATAAAGGGGTGAACCAGTTCGTAAATTCTTCAAGGATGATGAAGTATAAATTTGGAAGTTTGGGAATTTAGGGTTTGGAGATTTTGGGATTTAATGATTTGATGATATGAAGATTCATTTGTTAAAACATTAGTTACAACGTTTGAAAATATAGATATTGACCTCTTAGCTTACAATGACGCTTTAGAGACGTCGTAAGTCTACCTGGCCAAACATGAACAAAACAATCTTGTTGTTCATAGCACGCACAGTTGAAAATCATAAAGCAATGTGTTAAAAAATTTGCAATCTCAAAAACTCAGAAACTAGTACATTAACAACCCCAAAACTTTAAATACATAAAAATCTAAAGTATCCAATCCTTCCACATTTTCGAGCATCCAAATCTCCATAACCTAAAAAGTATCATGTTGAAGCATTATAGTTGCATCCCCTAACACCTATTTCCATGTAAAGAAAACGTTCATTGCACCCGAGTGTACAGTTTTCTAAACCGCACACCTCGGCATCTCTCCGAAACGAAAAACTTCGACACTCGCGGGTAAATCTTGTTTCAGTGAGCGTAGAAAAGTACTTATGTACAAGCGGAAAGATGGCTGAGTTTAAAAGCCCATCGTGGGCCGGTGGTGCTGGTTAATGGAGTGGTTATGGGAGAATTATTAGACGAGTGTGTGAGATTAATTGCAGTTAAGCCTCCTCGTTAAACTCACCGAACGGATTGAATTATAGCCGTCGGTGACGATAAAATAAACCGGCGTTATTACACTGTAATTTTCTTCGCCCTCTTTATTCGGTTACGTTTTGACTTTTGACGTTTACTTTGTCCCATTGTGCTCTATTGTTCTTCAAATTTAATTATATATTTATGGAGTATCATTCTGTAGTTTGTTTTAAAATCGAGATCATTGGACTCATCATATATCATATTTACGAAAGATTATTTTATTATGTAATTGTATATTATACTAACAAAATATGATTACGTATTATATTTACAAAATGTAATTTTATATTATTGTTACAAAATAGGTACTAAATTTCAAGCAATAAAATATAATGACCTAACCTCACTTTTTGAGGATCACTTAACTTAAACTTTGAATTTTGGTAAAATTCATGAAATTTAAATTTTAATACTTAATTTATCAAATTAATTTAATTAATATAATTTATAACACGGTGTGAGAGATGTCTTGAAAATAAATTTTCTTCAACTTCCTTTCAAGTGAAGTAAAAGATGAATGATTTTGTCAAGGTCCATAAATCATGGAGAAAAGTGACAACAGTGAAGAGAAAATTAGAAATTGAATCGGAATTAGAAAGGGAAGTTCGAAGAGTTGCGGGTTTGTCGAAGATGGACGTTGACTTTCAAACAAACTGACCTCGAGCAAAACTTTTACCTTTCTCCAAGTTCAACCCTTAAACGTTGTTGAGCAGACAGCGATTATTGGAAACCCGATCGAACGTCGCTTAATATGCTCGAATGGTATCGAACAACCGAATTATTGAAATTCATGGGGGTCATTAACCGGTCCCTCGCATGCGAATAACAAAATACGCCGCGGTTCTGCGCGAACGATCATATTTATATTCATTTTATAATGGCCGGTAAATTATTAATGCGACACGTGAATAAAAGGTATCGTAAACACGAAAATTATACTCGTGTCCGACCTACCGTAATAATATAATTATACGCTGCCCTCCGTTCATCCGCGAACTGCGCACCGATTTCATTTTATATCGATTATAATATGAATTTTATATTGATTCGATGATGTTCGTGAATCGTGACAGTTGGCCATGCAACCGTGCTGAAGGAAACGGAAGTCACGAACGCTGCCAGACAGGATGCATGTTTCGAAGTTTGTGAATTTGGGGTTGTTTTCTTCGAACCTAATGGCATAATCACGATCCTGACAGATTCATAAGAAGATTGTTTCATGTGGATTGAAGAGTTTATAGGTGGAGTGAATTTTGAAAGGGAGATTTTGGGACGCTAGAAGTTTGGGACTGTAGTAGTTTGGGAGTGTGGAAGTTTAGGTTGGGTTTGAGACTTTAGGTTAGGTTAGGTTTGAGAGTTTAGAAGTTTGGGACCTTGGAAGTTTAGGTTGGATTTGGGACTTTAGGTTAGGTTTGGTTTGGAATGATAGAAGTTTGGGAGTTTGGAAGTTTAGGTTGGGTTTGGAACTTAGGTTAGGTTAGGTTTGGGAGTTTAGAAGTTTGGGATCTTGGAAGTTTAGGTTGGGTTTGGGACTTTAGGTTAGGCTAAATTTGGGAGTTTAGAAGTTTGGGACTTTGGAATTTTAGGTTGGGTTTGGGACTTTAGGTTAGGTTAAGTTTGGAACTCTTGAAGGTTGGATTAAATTTGAAACTCTTGAAGGTTGGATTAGGTTTGGAACTCTTGGAGGTTGGGTTAGGTTTGGAACTCTTGGAGGTTGGGTTAGGTTTGAAACTCTTGAAGGTTGGATTAGGTTTGGAACTCTTGAAGGTTGGGTTAGGTTTGGAACTCTTGGAGGTTGGGTTAGGTTTGGAACTCTTGAAGGTTAGGTTAGGTTTGGAACTCTTGGAGGTTGGGTTAAGTTTGGAACTCTTGGAGGTTGGATTAGGTTTGGAACTCTTGGAGGTTGGGTTAGGTTTGGAACATCAGGTTAGATCATAAGACTTCATGATCCTAAATTACCTGAAGGGAAATCTTTTTTCCAGGACCTTTGAACCTGAGAGCCTTACAGCATGAACGTTCAGTCTCTAAGAGCATCATGATCTATTTAACTCATTGTAAAAAATAACAACGACATCCATCCCCGCAAGTATAACACCCGGACGTCTTAAAGCCTTCAAAGTCAATTATTCAAAGATCTTATCTCTCTACAAGGTTCACGTTTCTCTCCTGTATAAGCCAGTAGCCGCGAATTCCATGTTTTTCCTCGATCACGATCGATGGGTTTCGTGAGTGCACACACGTCTCTAGAAGGCGCTTAATAAACGTTATTGGCCGGGTCCTGGTTCGCGTTAGGTGGGAGTTAAGGCCCAGAGCACATCCCACGGCCATCTATGGGAGCCTACCTTTCTCAGGGAGCGTTCTCTCGCTTACGTAAGCGAACGAAAGCGTGACGAGGACGGTTATCGACGACGCGGAGGAAGCGCGATCGTTCGAGCAGGACGAAAGATAGCGGAAAAGGGAGCAAAGAGAGGAAAAAAAGGGGCATCGCAGACGAGAGAAGGTGCCCGGGGCTGTCTGGAATCTTCTCAAAATGATTCACAGCCTCCGGTAATTTACATTCGCTTGCGTGGGTGATCGTCGGGGGCTTGGGCTACGGGGGAGAAGGTCGGGGGGCCGCCGGCCATACTCTTCTCTTTGCCGACTGCCATCGAAAAGGTTAAACATACACCCACAAGAGGTCACGTAACCAACTATAAGAGAAAGACCGAACTTCCAGCTACCTCCCTTCCTTTACCGCCAACGTGATTCTCCTGCACACGCGTCCGCGGTCCATGTGATGCGCACTGTGAACTCCGGAACAGGCGACGAGAAACATAACAGAGGTACTTCCGCTCCTACTCTACCTCGGGATTACCTTCATTAGAAACTCTGGAGGGGGTTGATGTACGTCACAGCTTCGGGATGGTGTCGGATCACGATGTCTTTAGTTACTGGGTTATTCTGTCACTTCGGGTGACATCTCTACTTCAAAACTATTCCAAGACTGCTACTGTTATTTTAGTTACTGAGCTAGATTGATAGGTAAAGTCACTACTTCAGAAGTAGCCCAACTATATTTTTGTTAATTTAGTTATTGAGCTGGATTAGTAGGTCACATTAAGGATGATGTCTTTAAGTCAGAAGTAGCCCAACTTCATTTTTGTTGATGTGGTTACTGAGGTGGATTAATAGGTAACATCAGGGATGAAGTCCCTACTTCAGAAGTAGCCCAACTACATTTTTGTTAATTTAGTTACGGAGCTGAATTAGTAGGTCACATTAGGGATGATGTCTCTAAGTCAGAAATAGCCCAACTACATTTTTGTTAATTTAGTTACTGAAGTGGATTAATAGGTAACATCAGGGATGAAGTCCCTACTTCTGAAGTAGCCCAACTACATTTTTGTTAATTTAGTTACTGTGCTGGATTAGTAGGTCACATTAGGGATGATGTTCCTAAGTCAGAAGTAGCCCAACTTCATTTTTGTTGATGTGGTTACTGAGGTGGATTAATAGGTAACATCAAGGATGAAGTCCCTACTTCTGAAGTAGCCCAACTACATTTTTGTTAATTTAGTTACTAAACAAGATTAATAGGTGACCTCAGGGATGCAGTCCCTACTTCAGAAGTAGCCCAACTACATTTTTGTTAATTTAGTTACTGAGCTGGATTAATAGGTCACATCTGGAATGAACTCTATACTCCAGAAGCATCTCAATTTCATATCTAGAGTAAAGACTCTATCAACCATTACATGTCACCATACTTATTTGCAATGTATCTCGGTTACAATTTTACGAATAAACATAAATTAATGATTAGGTACATGAATGTGGTTGAGCATAAAATCGCTGTCCTTTCAAAGGAAAAGAGCAGTGGATAAATGAATCGTTAAATAAATTAATGCAATGCGAATTAAACTCTCAAAGGAAAGAAGCAGATATAAATGAATATGACTAAACATGAATTTATTAAATAAATCCGTAACAAAAAGTTACAACATGAACAATAGTTTTGAACAATTGCTTCATCAAAAATTCCTAAAAGAAAGAATACCCCAACTTTCTTTACAAGACAATAAAATCTGCGTGTAGGAGCAACGACATTCATTAAATGTAATCGATAATCTTAGAATAAAGTGTCAGTCTCAGTGGGCCGAGGTGCAACATTTTACAGCGGCGTCAATTGCACACCCACGAGCGAGTTTTCCGTCCGTGTATTTGCATATCAATGAAAAGCGACGTGCACGTGCGCGCGTAGGAATACGTCTTCGATTTAATTGCCCCGACTCGCGTGGATGACGTCGACCGACGATATAAAATAAAATCCTATCCGCAAGGGGACAGATAAAGAAACGGAAGATAGAGACAGAGTCGAGCAAGCGAGACATTCGCCTTGGGCGCAACACGACCCGTTTCAAAGACACGTAGGGCCAAACCAGAGGGCAAAGGAGAGAAGGGAATGGCTTCTCCCTAAAATATGTGGACCCACGGGCAACACTCGGACTCTCCTCGTTACATCCTGCTGAACGGCCTGGGGTTATACTGGTCCGCCATGCCGGCAGTCTGTATATCGTATGATACAAAAACATCACATTATTTTCTTCTTTCTTCAGCGTGAATCGGTTCCCCTCTGGCCCCGTCTCTGTCTCTTTTCTTGCTCTTCTCCGCGAACGAACGCCCTCGGGGCATGTGACCACCATTATACTTTGCCTTACTCCTTCTCGTCCTCTTCGTTTTCCACCTACTACTTCGCTCTGACGTATCCTTCTGATTCTTCTGATTACGAGGTGGATGTCGCGGGATTAATTGTGTTTACGTTATGGTTTACGATCGATTGGGATTTGGATCAGGTGAGGGCGACGACCAAGAGAGGTACGTTCTGCGGACGGGTACTTGGGGATTTTGGAATTTGGGAGATTTGGGATTTGGGAGATTTGGGATTTGGGAGATTTGGGATTTGGGAGATTTGGGATTTGGGAGATTTGGGATTTGGGAGATTTGGGATTTGGGAGATTTGGGATTTGGGAGATTTGGGATTTGGGAGGTTTGGGATTTGGGAGATTTGGGATTTGGGAGATTTGGGATTTGGGAGATTTGGGATTTGGGAGATTTGGGATTTGGGAGATTTGGGATTTGGGAGATTTGGGACTTGGGAGATTTGGGATTTGGGAGATTTGGGATTTGGGAGATTTGGGATTTGGGAGATTTGGGATTTGGGAGATTTGGGATTTGGGAGATTTGGGATTTGGGAGATTTGGGATTTGGGAGATTTGGGATTTGGGAGATTTGGGATTTGGGAGATTTGGGATCTGGGAGATTTGGAATTTGGGGACCTTGGGATTTGGGGGTCTTCGAATTCGAGGACCTTGGGATTTTGGAACCTTGGGATATGGGGACCTTGGAATTTGGGGACCTTGGAATTTGGAGACCTTGGGATTTGGGGACCTTGGAATTTGGGAGTCTTCGAATTTGGGGACCTTGGGATTTTGGAACCTTGGGATTTGGGGACCTTGGAATTTAGGGACCTTGGAATTTGGGTGTCTTCGTATTCGGGAATCTTGGGATTTATGGACCTCAAGGTTTGGAGGGTCTTGGAATTTGGAGATCTCGGAATTAGAAATTTTTGGAATTTTAGAATCTTAGTATTTAGGGACCTTGGGATGTGGGATTTTGGGACTTTAGAACTGACAACATTGGGATTTGAAAATTAATGAACATAGCAATCCAGCAATTTAGAGATCATAAAATTGAAGACATAGTAATTTGAGTTCTTATCTATTTGGAAACCTTGAGATTTGATAACTTTATGATTTAGTGATCCGTAGATATCAAAACCTAGTGATTTAAATGTCTAAAACCATAGAAACATACAAGTATGATCCTAAAAGTCTGTGTACATACCACTCTCAGTCCCACACCTCACCAGATACCTCAATCCCAGAAATGGACAAAATAATTGCCCTTCTATGCCCGTAACTCTTCAGAGGCTACCCATCTCCATCCATCCTTGCCCCACATTCATCCACATCCAAAACAAACCCACTTCACTACACACCTAACCTAATCTACCCGTTTTTAATCCACCATATTAAGATCTACCAAACGTGAACTTAAACCATTCGATTTCACAAACCACGAAACGTGAAGCAACAAGGATTCTCAACGGGGTGCTAGTCTTTACAGTTTCGCCTTGTTGATTGATAGTCCCAGGCGCAAAAACATACAAATGGCATCAACGAGATGATTCAGACGGATAACATTGTACGATCTTTCTTTCCAAGTGTGAAGAGACGAATGTATCAAGAACCGTCGGATCAACTACTGTCCTGCGGTGATCGATCGTTCCTCTCGATCAATACATTCCCTGATAGATTTCGGTTGAGAGATTAGAGAGGAAAGGACAGAAGTTTGTGTAGATTGCATCGTGCTTTCACTCCGAGTTATCTTTCTAATGGACTAAAAGGAACACCGTTTACCGCTAGTTTTACGGAATCTCGTGTATCCACGAGAATTTATTGGCCATTTTGGTATCCAACTTTTTACTTATACAGACGCGGTATCCTTCACGTATGCATTCCTGCAGAACTTGATATTTAACGCATGCGGTGCTAAATAATCAACAAGCAGTTAAATCTTGTCTTTATAACTTAAGTAATATTTGTGTGTTTGCAAATTTACGTTCACCGGAGGTTTTGATCGATCTTCTCGTTTCTCAAATTGCGTCACCGGTCATAAACGTTTTGGTACTTGTCTCGAGATTTATTGCCCACTGGTTGTGTTAATTTGTAAATTTATTTAGCACTCTATCATTTGGATGTGTTCAATAAAATTCATTTATGCATTTTATGGGCTGGGTAATTGGCTTGGAGGAGTGTGGACTTTTATTGTCGAACGATGAGAAATGTGTGGTATGTCAAATTTCTTAATTTTAGTTAAGAAATTAAAGTTTAAAATTTGTTAAGGTTATGAATTTCTGGATCATAAATTTCTTAATTTTTTATATTGCAAATTTTTTAATTTTTATGTTACAAATTTTCAGATTTTGAGGTTGCAAATTTTCATATTTTTAGATTACAGATTTGTCAATTTTCAAGTTATAAATTTTCCAATAGTCAGGTTTCAAATTTTTCATTTTCCAAACCAGCAATTTTCCAATTCTCAAATTACTAGATTGTCAATTTTCAAGTTATAAATTTTCGAATAGTCAGCTTTCAAATTTTTCATTTTCCAAACCACCAATTTTCCAATTCTCAAATTACCAGATAGTCAATTTTCAAGTTATAAATTTTCCAATAGTCAAGTTACAAATTTTTCATTTTCCAAACCACAAATTTCCCAATTTCTAACTCCCCAGCCTTAAAAACTACAGATATCAAGATGGCCGCCCCATCAACGCGTAATGGCGCGTGTCAACAAAATGGCCGTCGCCCATTTCAGCAATCAACATCCACAAACGTCCTCTTCTCCACTCGCCCCCGATTTAATCCACTAATCGCGGATCCAGGATGAGCTGAAGAGAACGCATTAAAGAAATGGTCCATCGAATTTTACTCAGGTTTTCAACGGAACTGTTAAACGTTTCGTCGGACCGATAACTTGAAAATTGACACTCACGGTTATGGTACCCGAGCACTCTTCTTCATCGCACCACAGTTAGCCGTCATGCGATTGGTAATCGTTTAAAAGGTCCCGAAGCGAGTACAGTCTCCTCTTGGCGCAGTGATAATGGTCATTTTGAAAGTCTGCTTTCGAAACGAGGAACTGCAGAATCTCTATATGCTTTTACCGTACGGATGAAAGTTTATATTGTATCATTGCTGGTAGAAATTACGGATGCAAGTTTTGAGAGCTACCTGAATACGGAATTTGTTTTTTTATTGACGCTGCAATCATCATGGGAAAAGAAGAATCGATCGTGAGATGATTACTGTAACTGTTCCTGCGAATCGGAGATATTAAAATGCAGTGAGTGCACTTAAGGTTTCGAAATTGTGGCACTTCAAGTTTTCGAAGAATTGGAGAATTTGGGGTTGTTGGACGAGGAAATGTTTAAAGGGTATTGCAAGATTTTAATTATTTTTTTTTATACAGTTTTAGGGAAAATTGAAGAATTGCGGAAATTGAAGATTAGGTAAATGGGTAATGAGGAATTGGGAAATTAGGGAAATGGGAAATTAGGGAAGTGAAAAATTAGGAAATGGGAAATTAGGGAATTGAGATAATAGGAAATTGGGAAATTACGGAATTAGGGAATTAAGGAAGTGGGAAATAATGGAATTGGGAAATTATGGAATTGGAAATAATGGAATTGGGAAATTATGGAATTGAAAAATTGTGGAATTGGGAAATTGTGGAATTGGGAAATTATGGAATTGGGAAATGATGGAATTGGAAAATGATGGAATTGGGAAATTATGGAATTGGGAAATTATGGAATTGGGAAATGATGGAATTGGAAAATGATGGAATTGGGAAATTGTGGAATTGGGAAATTATGGAATTGGGAAATGATGGAATTGGAAAATGATGGAATTGGGAAATTATGGAATTGGGAAATTATGGAATTGGGAAATGATGGAATTGGAAAATGATGGAATTGGGAAATTATGGAATTGGGAAATTATGGAATTGGGAAATTATGGAATTGGGAAATGATGGAATTGGAAAATGATGGAATTGGGAAATTATGGAATTGGGAAATTATGGAATTGGGAAATGATGGAATTAGGAAATTAGGGAATTGGAAAATTGTGGAATTAGGAATTGCGGAATTGGGAAATGATGGAATTCGGAAATTAGCGAATTGGAAAATTTGAAATTAGGAAACTTAAAAAATTGGAAATTAGAAAAACTTGAAAATACAGTATTACGAACACCTAATTAACCTTACAACCCTGATAATTTAATAATAAAAACCTAAAAACACTAACAAATTCTCAACATTCCTCCAACTCTCCCCACTCCCATCACCTTCCACGTCAAACATCAGTAAAAATAAACCACCCAAAAAAAAACTAAAAAACATCCATCAGTTTGTCGATGTCATCAACGAAGGCTGTTATTTCGAAAAAAGAAAATCGACAGGTATGACAACAACAACCATGGATTTTGACGTGAAATGGCTCGTACACGAGCGTCACTTTGTCCCTGACGAAGTTAGCGTTTACGTATGCGAGCAGCATCGTCCGGTGGGTTTGGAAGTGCCCGGGGCATTCTGGAACGATGTTGTCGGCCGTGGCCGTTTTAGCCCCGGGCAACTGTAATACGACAGACACCAGGGCCGAGCCGAGTTGAGCTGAGGCTTGGTTCCCTTTATATCGGCCCTCGCCAACTGCCCCATTATTCTCGATGGCCGATGGCCAATCGTATCGGCCAAGTACCAACTGTAACTTTACGAGGACGAGGTCTCCTCGGTGTGCAGCTACGTTTGGAAAAGCTCCAGCTGCAACGTAAAGGAACCGAATGTCTACTTTCCACCTGCTTTTACATTCTGTTATTCTTTTATTGCCACTTTTCTTGCGTTTTCGTCTTTGCTTTATTGAAAAGGCTTGGGAGGCTTCTTGAAGCATTTATGCTACATTGCTTGAGTTATGCTTTGTGGGGCTTTTCGTGAATTATAGCTGCTTTTTGTATACTTACTCTTTTCGTGGGGATGATTGGTTGAATTTGTGGGTCGATGACTTGGAAGCTTGGAATGTGATAGGTTGTGTTTGGGAAGTTTGAAAGAAATGTGTCGGGGTATTACAGAGTGGGACATTAGTGAAGGGAGATGATAGCAAGCAGGAAAGTTACAGGTATTTACATCTTTACATCTCTACTTTGCCAAATCCTCACATGTCCAAATCTCTACTTTGCCAAATCCTCACATGTCCAAATCTCTACTTCCCCAAATCCTCACATGTCCACATCTCTACTTCCCCAAATTCTCACATGTCCAAATCTCTACTTTGCCAAATCCTCACATGTCCAAATCTCTACTTCCCCAAATCCTCACATGTCCAAATCTCTACTTTGCCAAATCCTCACATGTCCAAATCTCTACTTCCCCAAATCCTCACATGTCCAAATCTCTACTTTGCCAAATCCTCACATGTCCAAATCTCTACTTTGCCAAATCCTCACATGTCCAAATCTCTACTTCACCAAATCCTCACATGTCCAAATCTCTACTTCCCCAAATCCTCACATGTCCAAATCTCTACTTCCCCAAATCCTCACATGTCCAAATCTCTACTTCACCAAATTGCTACATTCCCAAATTCCTACGTCCTCAAATCGGTACATCCCCAAATCCCTACGTTCCCAAATCTTTAGATCCCCAAATTCTAATCTCCCCAAATCTTTAGATCCCCAAATTTCCACGTTCTGCAATCACTCCGTCGCCACCTTGATAAACCTCTAAATCCCTAAATTAATAATTCTAATAAATCCTATATTTAGTCCACAATCCTCTTCATCCCCGAGGTCACCTTATTTCGTCGCCCGTGATTGGCTTCGCTCCCCGGTCAACTTCGTCCGCCATTATCGTGGTCATTATTATCACGATTATTTTCAACGACGTACCCTTTTTTTCTCTTATCCCGTTCCCGTGCCAGCCACCGTTAATTAGTCTCGCTTCAACAACGATCGATCCTCCACGGATCCCTCCTGGCGTTCCAGGATTTCCTACGTCCTATTCACCGTGTAATTTCCACTCGATCCACCTAGCTAGATCGCCGTGGCCGCAACTTCGACGATGATGCAAATGAAATTTAATCAACGACACAACAACTTCATCCTGTTGGACAGCCCTCGGTATCGCGGTATTCACGATTCGAGCCATTTTCAACGGAATTTAGCCTCTTTCGTTTTCAGATTATCGCGTTGCCTCCTCTTGTGTTTTTGTTCCGTAGCTTCGATCGTTATGCACCGTCTCCGCGGGCATCTTTGATGAACGCCCCCGGCGGACCTTACCTCAGCGATGCTGCCTCTTTCTTTGCGAATCGATTTTCTACTTGTATATTTTCAACGACTTTTTATGGAAGTCGGTCGGTAAATCTGTCTTATCCGAGCAATTATTTAGGAAAGTAATAGGTATTAATATTTATTAAATACATTTGATACATAGTTATGTGATGGAGTTTATGGTTATGTGGAAATATTTGGGATCTGGGGTATAGGAGGTCGAGAATACAGGGATCTGGGAATTTGAGGTCTTAAAAATTATGGAAACTTGAGAACTTTGAAACTTGAAAAGTTCGGGCCTTGAGAACTTTGGAACTTGAGAACTTTGGAACTTGAGAACTTTGGAACTTGAGAACTTTGAAACTTGAGAACTTTGAAACTTAAGAACTTAGAAACTTGAGGACTTCCAAGCTTGAGGACTTGGAAACTTGAGAACTTTGGAACTTGAGGACTTGGGAACTTGAGAACTTTGGAACTTGAGAACTTTGGAACTTGAGAACTTTGAAACTTGAGAACTTTGAAACTTAAGAACTAAGAAACTTGAGGACTTAGAAACTTGAGAACTTGGAAATTTGAGAACTTGGAAGCTTGAGAACTTTGAAACTTGAGGACTTGAAAGCTTGAGGACTTGGAAACTTGAGAACTTGGAAATTTGAGAACTTGGAAGCTTGAGAACTTGGAAACTTGAGAACTTTGGAACCTGAGAACTTTGGAACTTGAGAACTTTGAAACTTAAGAACTTAGAAACTTGAGTACTTGGAAGCTTGAGAACTTGAGAACTTGAAAGCTCTAATACTCAAAAGCTCCATCACTTACAAACTTCCAAGCTCGAAATCCCAAAAGCTCACTAACCCAAAAACTCGACTCCCAAAATCTCAAAAACTTCACCACCAAACTTTGTAAAATTGAAAAAAGAATAAACGTCGCGAAAAATAATGGTAATAATAATGACGATGATAATGGCGGACGGCAGAGTTGACCGCGGGGCGTCGACGGGGTTGCGAAGCCAATTGACACAGGACGGAATAGGGTGACCTCGAGGGTGAAGAGGATTGCCAGCTCAGGGCGCTTACCAAAACGCCGCGGGGTGCTTCTCGCTGGAAACTGCCTGGAGGGTGGGGAGAGGGTTAATGTGGTGGGGGAAGTAGCGCGAACGGTCTGACGCCGAAGAAACACTTCAGTTCCATTAAAGCCACGGTGACGTGCGGTTCGCGCTCTGTTTACCTCTCGTTCTAAGACACGTGAACCGTGACCACGTGGATCTGTGTGTGTGAGACACAGGAACAACAATCGCCACGCTGGCTCACGAAAAGTGGTGACTTTTTCTATTTTTTTTTTTACTTGTTTGGTGGTTTGGAGCAAATCGTGTTTTGGAATCTTGGCAACCGTGGACGCGAAAACAACCGTCAACCTGGAGCCCACGTGTCAGAAACGGTGAGTGTTGTAATTGCATGCTCATTTTTTATTTCAGTGACTTTTTTTATGACAATTTGTTTGTGAATTATGTCAAATGTGTACCTTGAAAGTTTCTCGAAGTCAGTGATTTGTATGAATTTTGAAGTTGTACGAGGTTGTTGTAGACTGAAAATTCAACCCTCTGTTGCATCTATTGCAACTGCATTACGAATGTGATACATTAAGTGATACATGTGATTCTTATATTTTTACGAACATAAATTATGTATATTTTATTATATCTTTTTTTGTTGAATTTATAAAAATGAATATATTTGTTCATTGTTACTGTCTTATAAAACTAATGAGGTTTGAGAAATGAATTTTTACAAACTTGAAGAAATACAACCAGATGGACAAGGGGTTAATAGTTGTCTTGTTCAAGTATCATCTTATTCCTATGATTGTTTAAAAGTTGTCATAAAAATGATCAAGTGCACAATTATTCAAGATTGTTAAACATCCATTGCAATTTCTTTTTGAAACTGTATATGTTTGAAACATTGTACTAAATATTGAGGAATATTAAAAATTGTAAGGAGCTATAAATATTGTATAAAAGTGTTGTATAAAATTTGAGGGACATGTACCTAATATTCACAGGAACAACTAAAAATTGTCAGGAAATAAAAAAATCTTTAAAAAATATTAAATGAAGACTGTGCCTAAAACCTACCCTTAACATTGAGAATACTACCCTTAATATTGAATCAAGTTTCAGAACTAAATACATAATACAAAAATAAATGAAAACTGTTAAAAAATGAAGGAAAGTTCATCCATAAAAAAATTAAAATATAAACTGTTATTAATAATTACCCTGAATATTTTCAATCCGACAAATAATATTAATTCTCAATAATAATGCACCAAAAATAAAAAATTCCAAATACGTAAAAAATTTGTTTATTAACGACTCGATGAACCATAACTCGAAATTAGATTAACATGCAATATCAATATCAGTTTCCTTTGACAAATGTGCCCCACAATTTGTCCGCGACCTTCCTCAACCCCGCTGTATTTTCCATTAAGCCCACAATCTCTAAATACCACGGTGACGAATCAGTGAACAGAAACTATAATATTTGTACACAGCAAAGCGATTCGCATAGCAATTAGAAACGCAAAGCACTCTACTCGTTCGTTCATAATCTATCTAATTACACGCTTTACTTTCGCGTCGATTACAATTTAACGTTGCCTGCTCGTGATTAGAAGATAACAAACCCGATTCTCCACACTCTTACTTAGTATCGTACTACTTCCAGATTAAAACTAGTAAACCGGTTTATTAAGTTTCTTATTTTCACCTACAAAATTTGTTTACTTGTCTTTGAGATCTGTTTTGATTCTTATCGAAAATATTGCGCGCGTTAGTGCATGTTTTATTGGTTCATTTATTTCTCTGCATTGGTTTTTATTTTTGGACTACTTACTTAACTGGTTACTTAATCGTAAAAATATTTGGTTGCACTGTTTACTTATTTAGACTACTTAGTGAAGCTACTTATTTCATTTTTAAGTTATTTATTTAACTAGGTACTTAATTTTAGAACTACTTACTCAACTACTTACTTAAGTACTTAGTTAATTTTGAAATTACTTATTTAATCACCTAATTAATTTTAAAAACAGTTACTTAACTACTTACTTTATTTTGATACTACTTACTCAATTACTTATTTAACTACTTATTTCATTTTGAAACTACTTACTTGACTACTTACTTACTTTTAATGCCACTTACTCATCTACTCACTTGACTACTTACTTAATTTTAATGTTACTTACTCAACTACTTACTTCATTCTGAAACTACTTACTCAACTACTTACTTAATGTTGAAACTACTTATTCAATTAATTCCTTCGTTTTAAAACTACTTACTCAACTACTTAGTTAATGTTGAAACTACTTGTTCAATTACTTACTGCATTTTAAGACTACTTACTCAATTACTTAGTTAATGTTGAAACTACTTATTCAATTAATTACTTCATTTTAAAACTACTTACTCAACTACTTAGTTAATGTTGAAACTACTTGTTCAATTACTCACTTCATTTTAAAACTACTTACTCAACTACTTAGTTAATGTTGAAACTACTTGCTCAACCACTTACTTCATTTTAAAACTACTTATTCAACTACTTAATTAATGTTGAAACTACTTGTTCAATTACTTACTTCATTTTAAAACTACTTTCTCAACTACTTACTTCATTTTGAAACTACTTACTCAACTACTTACTTCATTTTAAAACTACTCACTCAACTACTTACTTAATGTTGAAACTTCTTACTCAACCACTTACTTCATTTTAAAACTACTTACTCAACTACTTAGTTAATGTTGAAACTACTTGTTCAATTACTTACTTCATTTTAAAACTACTTATTCAACTACCTACTTAATGTTGAAACTACTTGTTCAATTACTTACTTCATTTTAAAACTACTCACTCAACTACTTACTTAATGCTGAAACTACTTATTCAATTAATTACTTCATTTTAAAACTACTTACTCAACTACTTACTTAATGTTGAAACTTCTTACTCAACCACTTACTTCATTTTAAAACTACTTACTCAACTACTTACTTAATGTTGAAACTTCTTACTCAACCACTTACTTCATTTTAAAACTACTTATTCAACTACCTACTTAATGTTGAAACTACTTGTTCAATTACTTACTTCATTTTAAAACTACTTACTCAACTACTTACTTAATGTTGAAACTACTTACCCAACCACTTACTTAATTTTAAAACTACTTACTTAACTACTTACTTAATGTTGAAACTTCTTACTCAACCACTTACTTCATTTTAAAACTACTTACTCAACTACTTACTTAATGTTGAAACTACTTGCTCAACCACTTACTTCATTTTAAAACTACTTATTCAACTACCTACTTAATGTTGAAACTACTTGCTCAACCACTTACTTCATTTTAAAACTACTTACTCAACTACTTGGTTAATGTTGAAACTACTTGTTCAATTACTTACTTCATTTTAAAACTACATACGTAGCTACTTATTTAATGTTGAATTTAAAGTTCTATACAAATGAATTTCATGCAACCTCTCGAAAAGGTCTCCGCACAAAATTTTACGTAACCGCTTTTCTCTTTCTAACAGGAAACAACGGTTTTATTTTGTTAGATAAATGTCGAACCGCAAGAAATCGGCGATAAAAGGAGAAAAATGGAACGTTATTTCGCGCTGATTTCCTCGAATCATAGTGTCGAAATATTGCGTGACGAATCGACGTCTGTACAGGAACGTGGAAACGAAATGTCCGTTAATTAAGTCGCCGGGAAGCCGTCGAAGTTTAAAATGTCCCCGTAATGACAGCTCGCCGCGCGAAATGACAGACGAAACGAATCGATCGTGATTTCGATCGAGACCAACGTTCGCTTAATATCCGTGTTCCTCTATGTACGTGTTTTGCGTTACACTCGTGTTCTTAAATTATAAAGTATACGGGAATTTAAAGTGTAAGTTGAATAAAATATTGATTATGATTGAAATAAAGTGCGCGAAATTTTTGGTGTCGATGAAAATTACTACGCGATGCGCTTAAGAACTTAATTTACATTCACAGGAATTTTGGTACTTTTTATGGGGACTTCACAGTAATTGTACGATGCTGAAAATGAAATATGAAATACGAAAATGAAAAACTGTCGTGATATAATTGTTGTAATTGTTAACATTGTTAAAATTCATAGAATTGTAAAGTTGACAAAATTGTTAGAATTTTTAAATATTCTTTAAATTGTAAAAATTGTTAAAATTGTTAAAATTGTTAAAATTATTAAAAATAATAAAATTGTCAAAATTTGCAAAATTGTCTTAAATTGTCAAAATTCTCAAAATTGTTAAAATTGTAACAATTATCAAAATTATTAAAATTGTCACAATTATCAAAATTATTAAAATTGTAACAATTATCAAAATTATTAAAATTGTCACAATTATCAAAATTATTAAAATTGTCACAATTATCAAAATTATTAAAATTGTCACAATTATCAAAATTATTAAAATTGTTACAATTATCAAAATTATTAAAATTGTCACAATTATTAAAATTATTAAAATTGTCACAATTATCAAAATTATTAAAATTGTCACAATTATCAAAATTAATAAAATTGTCACAATTATCAAAATTATTAAAATTGCCACAATTATCAAAATTCTTAAAGTTGTCACAATTATCAAAATTATTAAAGTTGTCACAATTATCAAAATTAATAAAATTGTCGCAATTATCAAAATTATTAAAATTGTCACAATTATCAAAATTATTAAAATTGTCACAATTATCAAAATTAATAAAATTGTCACAATTATCAAAATTAATAAAATTGTCACAATTATCAAAATTAACAAAATTGTCACAATTATCAAAATTATTAAAATTGTCACAATTATCAAAATGATTAAAATTGTCACAATTGTTAGAATTGTTAAAATTATAATAATTGGCTTAATTGTTAGAATGGTTACAAATTATTAGAATCGTTGTAAATTATAAAATAGAGTTCCATGTATCATACTGAACGCTTCCTCATTCCAATATGGCGGCATGACCTGCAAGAACCAGTAAAAACACGTAAAAAAAATAAACTCCGCCAACTCACGTTAATATAACATTAATATATTACCAATAACACAAGATCCCATAAAAAAATTAAAATACAAGAATTAAACCATTAAACCATTTCTCAACCATTTTGCGTTAAGCGTCAGCCATTTTGTTTTAACTCAAACACTCCTCACGTTAAACGTAAAACAATTTAATTATCGAAATAAAAAATGCTCCAACTCTATTGCAATAAGTATCACACAAGAAAAATAATAACCAGTTTGACCCGTTCACCTCGTTTAACTTTTTCTCGTTAATATATGCACATGTTATATTTAGAATTTATTTAACATGAAATTTACAAATAAATTCACAATTTTGCATATTCTATTTCTGAAACTGAAGATTTCTGCATGGAATAAAGAATATAATCTACATGAAGTATTTGAACGCAGTAACTTGCCCATTCGTAGAAAATGGAAGTTACAATGGAGTTGCTCAATCCTGAGTTGCATTCCATCGTCATCGAACAATGCTTATGATCAATTATGCATTTCACGTTTGTTGTAATGACATATGGAGCCTCGACACGCAGAATCCGCTTTCGAGAGTTAACAGAGTTCTGCAGTAACTCGACGAAAGGGTCCGTTAGTTCTGGATGCTTAAGTGATTTGCAATCGGACATTAAGTTTGACCTAATATTTTTGCTTAAAAACATTTACTGTATCTTGTTATGAAATAATACTTTTTATCTACACATTGTTTTTTAAAGAAGATTTTATATTATAATAAAATTTATGTGCTTTGATCTTGCATTTTAACACTGAAGTTGCATATAGTGTGTACTTATTGAAGATAAAAAATAAATAAACGAAACATAAGTTAGTATATACATTTATTATTTGTCTTGATGAAAATCAATTGTAATTTCAAGGAATGTACTTTAACAAAATGTGTACCTTATGATTATGACATTCTTGTAAGATCATTATTTAACTGTTTGAGTATGCAATTTTTGTAAGAAGATCATTCAACAATTGGTAGTATATGTATATTTTCATTTGAACTGAAACAATGTGGTAGATTAGAGTAAACATGCTATGATACCAAAGTTCTAGAGCTGACCTTAAACATTAAAAATTAACAAGTTTCAATGTTTTAAAATTCTAGAATCACACATTTAGAAAAATTTCTAATAATATAACTTCAAATTGTTCATATTACTAAAGGTCAAAAGTTAAGAGGTTCAAAAGTTAGTAAAATTATAGCTTCAGAGTTTCAAACAGTATCAATTACCAAAACCCAACCTCCCATTGTCCTGACGTCATAAAACTCTAACCTCCCATAGTGTCAACTCATAAAACTCTAACCCTCCCTAGTCTCAACTCATAAAACTCTAACCCGCCCTAGTCTCAACTCATAAAACTCTAACCCTCCCTAGTCTCAACTCATAAAACTCTAACCCTCCCTAGTCTCAACTCATAAAACTCTAACCCTCCCTAGTTTCAACTCATAAAACTCTAACCTCCCACAGTCTCAAAATCCCAAATTCTAACCCTCCCTAGTCTCAGCTCATAAAACTCTAACCTTCCACAGTCTCGACATCCTAAAATTCCAACCTCCCGTAGTCCCAGCTCATAAAACTCTAACCTCCCGTACTTTCAACGTCCCAAAACTCTAACCTCCCATAGTCCCAAGTCCCAAAACTCTAACCTCTCATATTCTCAACACCCAGAACTCTAACCTCCCGTAGTCCCAAGTTCTAAATCTCTTTCCTCCCCCAACGTCTCCCAGTATTTCCAACGTCCCAAAACTCTAACCTTCCATAACATCAACCTCCTAAAACTCTAACCTCCCACATTCCCACTTCTCAAAACTCTAACCTCCCAAAACTGTAACCTCCATCAATCCAACCTAACCATCAGTCCCAAACCTAACAATGTCCTCAAATCCATATGCCATCCATAAAACCCCTCCGTAACAAATATCAACCATAAATTTTCCGCGAATTTCCACGAAGGCATCATAAATCTCTCCCGTCGACGTAGCTTTCAGCACATAATAACCGCAATGAATAAATTATTGTACACGCTTCCCGGAGAATCAATATCTTGTACAATCAATCGAAGCGTATAAAATGGCCGTCGTAAACTCCGTATCGTTCGAATGAAGTCTCTCGAAAATATTTCTGAAAATCCTCTCCGTGCATCTCTCGTGATTACTCGGAGTTTACAAGAAGCGTCGGTCGATTACAGGCTCTTAAATTTAGTCGCGTGACGGCGATTCGAGAGTTACGTGCAAACGATCGGAGCGTATCAAGCGCTCTCCGCTTTGATCAGCTTGCGACACGCGGCTCGCGACGAAGCTCGTGCAGAGCAACGTTCCAGTTCGTTAAAGGCTCGCTCGCTATCTGAAATAATTATTGGCCTGTCATCTCGGGACGTGCATCCGTGACAAAGCGAGGTAACGGTCCGCTCGGTTGCCCACGCAGACCTCGCAGGAAACACGTTTTCTCCTCGAAAGCGTGGCAGAAAATGACGAAAGTCCGGGGAACGCGATTTATCTTCTGCCATGCGAAACGACGTGTTTTCCGCGTCGGAACGCGCGTGTCCCTTTATCAGCCTCCATTAATTTCATTACGGCCAACAACCGAGACCGTGAGGCCTTATTAGAAAACGAGAACCCCAGGAGCTGCAGTTTTGCTCCCAGTTATTGCTACACGCATCTCCGGCTTCTTTTTAAACTTCCGTATAAATTCTCACAGCTTTTTATTCCTTCTTTTCAGTCTAATTGATAATTCACCTCATTTATCTGCCCACATTTATCCGGCAACAACCATCTTGCGGTTATTCGTTTTTTTACTATTATATCTTTATTTTTGTAGAATGTTTGCTGGTTTATAATATTTAGCTTTGTCAGCACCTATTTGTTTGGCAGGAATTGTTTGAAGAGATCAGAAGTTAGAGAGATTCTTTTTATTTTAGATGATGGTTAGATTAGGTATTTTAGATGATTCTAGAGATTTTTGCCACCCAACATAAATTTTAAGTTTTTTTATTTTAGATGATGGTTAGGTTAGGTATTTTAGATGATTCTAGAGATTTTTGTCACCCAACATAAATTTTAAGTTTTTTTATTTTAGATGATTGTTAGGTTAGGTATTTTAGATGATTCTAGAGATTTTTGTCACCCAACATAAATTTTAAGTTTTTTTATTTTAGATGATTGTTAGGTTAGGTATTTTAGATGATTCTAGAGATTTTTGTCACCCAACATAAATTTCAATTTTTTCTTATTTTAGATGATGGTTAGGTTAGGTATTTAGGTTAGGTATTTTAGATGATGCTAGAGATTCCACCCAACATAAATGTTAAATTTCATGCAATTTTTAAAATATTAATCGATTTTAAGTATTAACCTTAAAGTACCAAGTGCTTTTATCATCTCTCGTTAATCTAGTTAGGATTCAATTATTATAGAAATATTTTAGAAGGTATTACTTATCTCCCGAGTATCGCTAGGTTAATTCTGCTAATAACAGAGATTATCTCGATGAAATTTTAAAAATTTTAATTGATCGTCAGACAACACCTACCGACTTCCTCGCAATTTATTATTATAAAATGAGTCTTGGAAGTTGTAATTTATTTTCCAGTTACTGTCACGTATTTTTATTAAACTTCCAGTTTAGATTTTTATTTTTATACTTGTTTGAATTGTAATGGATTATATCCAGTTTTATTAGCACCCATAAACTTTACATAGTTAGACTATTATAGAGGAATTCTATGAACTGCCAGTTACCAATACGTGAGTATTAATTATTCTTATTAACTTTCCATGTAGAATAGAGTTTTTCAAATTTTGATTGATAATGTTATTTGCCTTTATTAACACTCATTAATTTTAACAGCGTGGTTTTATTACAAAGCAATCATTAGTGGAATGTGACTTCTAGCCATTACTATATGCAAATTAGTTGCTGCTCAAGTATCAATACCAATTTCAGTTTTTGTTGGTAAAATGGTGACTATTAGTCGGTAATGTGAGGTTGTGCCGGTGTCCATTTATTTTCTGTATCTAGTAATCGACTAATTAAACGATTCTTAGGAGTCGATTTATTAATGTGAAAATATCAATTTTTTATTTCTTATATTTTAAAAATTTAAGTATTCAACTTATTAAATACAAAAAGTTAGACATGTACTTTGAGACTTAAGAAGTTGTATAGAAGTATCACATTGTCAAGTCGACAGATTCAAAGTTTCCGAATGTACAAATTTTCCATCAAATCCAACAAGTGCATTTCACATGCGCACCCGTGCAGCTCACCCCAGATTTGCACACCCTGACCCCATATCCTAAATTCATCGTTACAATTTCAGTTCACCTTGCTACTGGATTCACCCTATCGACTAGTCACACCCAGCCAAAAATTATTGGAGATCTCTTTCACACCACATTCTACCTTTAACAATTATAATTCTGTACAGTAAACATCTCTGCATGTCCTCCACATTCTAAATCCATAAATACAATCTCATTGTCAGTCCACTTTAAAAATACTCATCTTTGCCATCACCCTATCAATCTGATCACTCTACCTAAAAAATCACTGGAGATTTTATACCTTCACATCTCACCTTAGATTAAATTTCCCATAAGAGAAATCTGACCTTCCACGTCCTCAAATGCTAAACCCATAAGTACCATCTCAATGCATCCTACTACAAATACCCATCTTCATCACCCTATTAATCTGATCACCCTACCTAAAAATCACTGGAGGTCCTCCACATCCACCTTAGGTTGAACCTCCCATAAGAGAGACCTGACCTTCCACGTCCTCAAATGCTAAACCCATAAGCACCATCTTAGTGCATCCTACTACAAATACCCATCTACTCCATCCTATCCTTCATCACCCTATTAATCTGATCACCCTACCTAAAAATCACTGGAGGTCCTCCACATCCACCTTAAGTTGAACCTCCCATAAGAGAGACCTGACCTTCCACGTCCTCAAATGCTAAACCCATAAGTACCACCTCAGTGCATCCTACTACAAATACCCATCTACACCATCCTATCCTTCACCACCCTATTAATCTGATCACCCTACCTAAAAATCACTGGAGGTCCTCCACATCCACCTTAGGTTGAACCTCCCATAAGAGAGACCTGACCTTCCACGTCCTCAAATGCCAAACCCATAAGCACCACCTCAGTGCATCCTACTACAAATACCCATCTACACCATCCTATTCTTCACCACCCTATCAATCTGATCCCCCTATCTAAAAATCACTGGACACCTCAGTGCATCTCGCTATAAACACCCATCTCCGACACCTCATCAACTAATCACTCGTAAAAATCACTGACTCTCCCTCCTCATCCCACCTTCGATTCTCTCTCACAATAGAGGCCTGTCTCCGCATATCCCGCGAGCAAGTCAGCTCTCTAATTATCAGTGACGCAACTGTCAATTCCCTCGATCACAAAGGAACGTTCCCCTTATCCTTTCATTTCTTACAGCCCGTGAAAACCCGTGACGGTAAAGGAAGAAGAAAACCGTCGGTTAGGAAAACATAGGAAGGGAACGATATAACGATTGGATTTCCGTTGGGATACGCAGCTGGTTTGAAATAACAGCTGGAATTTCATGATATCCTCGCGTCGCCTCGGTATCGAGGAAAAACACGAGGATAGACGATGGTGGAAACTTTTCGAAGCGGTTACAGGCGTCTCGCTAGCTAGCTAGTCGACGCGTACTGATAGCGGCGGCCAGAAGGAGGAGAAACAGGCCAGGATAGCGAGAGAGGGGCTTGGAGGGAGGATACAGAACCCGGCAGCGTTTTAGAGAACGGATGTGGAAGGGATGTGGACTCTGTGGAAATTGTGCTGGGGTAGGAAAACGGGGGTTGGAAACTGACCCGAGGGATCGCCCCGGGCGCAGACGAGCTCTGCAGTTGCCGTAATTAGAACCGAGCGCCCCGGGCGTTTAGCCGCAGGCTGACGAGTCTCCTGCGGACCGAAATTATTCATGAACCACCGCCACCCAAGGCGAAATTTTCCCGTAAATATTTTCCCTTGTCCGAGATGTCGGGGCCACGCGTGCACACTGCCAGAATACGCGCTACGTGTCTACCTGTCTGTGTGCTTCAGGAGTTTGCCATACAGTTTATCATTATTGCATTTATGCACCTTTCATTTTTTAATCGTATCTGATTATGGGCTTGGCCTGACTAGGACTAGGAGTTCTAGGACTTCTGCGACTTCTAGGGCTAGGGCTTCTAGGACTAGAACTTGTAGGGCTAGGACTTCTAGGACTAGGACTCTTAGGACTAGGATTTCTAAGACTTCTAAAACTTCAAAGACTAGGACTTCTAGGACTGGGACTTCTAAGACTAGGACTTCTAAGATTAGGACTTCTAGGACTGGGACTTCTAAGACTAGGACTTCTAAGATTAGGACTTCTAGGATTTTCAGGACTTCTAGGACTGGGACTTCGAGGACTGGGATTTCTAAGACTTCTAAGACTTCTAAAACTACGACTTCTAAGAGTAGGACTTCTAGGATTTTCAAGACTTCTAGGACTGGGATTTCTAAGACTTCTAAGACTTCTAAGACTACGACTTCTAAGAGTAGGACTTCTAGGATTTTCAAGACTTCTAAGACTAGGATTTCTAGGATTTCAAAGACTTCTAGGACTGGGACTTCTAAGACTAGAACTTCTAGGACTTCTAGGACTTCTACGACTTCTACGACTTCTACGACTTCTACGACTTCTAGGATTTCCAGGTCTTCTAGTACTTCTAGAACTACGACTTCTATGACTAGGACAGAAAAATGAATTGGTTTTTAAAGAACAAAAGGAAATGTCTGTTTTAGTTGACCTCAACAGACTGTAAGATTTATCTCAAACCATTAAAGCAAATCATATAACTCATACACGAAAAGGTAATCAACTGTTGAACACGCAATCCTCCGCGATTTTTTGTCTATTTACTCAAGAATCTATAAAAAAAAGACAATATCCGTGATTACCTCGGAATGAAAGTACAATCAAACCGTTTATTACAGTGTACTTAACGAACAAGGCAATCGCAACGAGATTTTTATCGCTCGTATCGCAATAAACCAATTTCTTACTCTATCAATCAAGGTTTACGATCGATGTAAATGGAGTAAGAGCACACCGGTGGCCTTATTTTCGATTTTACATGTGCAACGAATAACAAGAACCATTTACGAGGACGTTAATTATCGTGTACCCCGATATCGTCCCGATAAAAAATTCGACCCGGTGCAATTAAATCGATCGAAAACTATTAATGAATCAATTACAGAGGTAAATTACGATCTCTTTCGAAGCCACCACGAAAGTTCAACGAGAACAAGTTTCGTGCATAGTGCAATCGCTCGAAGAATTACAAAACTCGAACTTCTGATCGATTCTAACCAAGATGCCTCGTTGAAGGCAGAAAATCGGGACCACCGTCGGAGATACATTCTCCGCTTCTTATCCTATCGATTAATTACCTCGATCTCGTACCACTGATTCCTAGATCGATCTTACGATGACTCGATTTCTATGCTCTATTAACACTTTCTTATCTTTCATTTGCTTTTAATTATTGTTTACGGATATTCAAATTAAGGTAATGTAAATGTATCTGACATAGCTGTCAGATAGAAAATTATCTGATGGGGTTATTAGATGTGTTTTAAGGAGTTAGTTTGTATAATGTTTGAGATATTATTACTTTGTGTTGGTATATGAGAAGATAGGAATTTGAAAGCGTAGAAAATTATCAATTTTTAAAATTTGGGGTCAAAGTGGAATTTTCAGTCTTTGTCAAGTATGAGAAAATAGAAATTGAAAGCATTGAAAATTATCAATTTTAAAATTTGGGGTCAAAGTGGAATTTTCAGTCTTTGTCAAGTATGAGAAAATAGAAATTGAAAGCATTGAAAATTATCAATTTTAAAATTTTGGGGTCAAGATGAAATTTTCAGTCGTTGTCAAGTATTTTCATTTTCAGTCTCTACACGAAACAAAATTACTTTCTCAATGAGTAGAATATAGTGCTATTCATGAAAAATCGGTCGGTAAAATAAAAAATTCGATCAGCGCCATCTAGCGTTTTGCGTTCCAACCCTGCTCCTGGTAGCAGGATCGCAGAAAAGCGAGGAGGTATCCGGAGTATCAGGAGGTTTCGCGCGCACCTCTGTGCGCATGCGCCCATCCAACATGGCAGCCAGACTCCCGCCGCCTATCCAACATGGCGTCGCGCAATAGATCGATTTATGGTGGATCACACTTATTAATTACTCATTATTTCAGCACAGTTTATACACTTTTATAATTAAGAAATAAACTTCAATGGAATATAAACCTTCTCATATAAAATTCATTAATATTATCTTATACCGATATTACTGATATTCATAATTATTAAAAATCAATTACTTACAAATAAAACCTTAACAAATATTATATAAGAAAATAGATAATGAATCAGAGATCGTTCTTTAATTAGAAATGTGCATAAATTATACTCATTAATGGAATAATTAATAAACGTGATCCATCATGAATCGATCTATTGTACGACGCCATGTTGGATAGGCGGCGCGGGTATGGCTGCCGCGCATGCGCACAGCGGTGCGCGGGAAGCCTCCTGATACTCCGGATACCTCCTCGCTTTTCTGCGATCCTGTTACCAGGAGTAACCGCGAAACACCAAACGCTAGATGGCGCTGATCAATTTTTCATTTTTACCGACCGATCTTTCACGTATAGCGCATGGTACACAAATTTAAATTATATCTTTTCAATTGTGAATTAATTCTTGAACTTGATGTGGTCCTACATTGTCTGACACAAGATTGTTCTAGAAACCCGTTACATCTATATCTTCTAATAATTTATATTTATTCATAATTTCTTATTATTGCACATATTTATCTTAGTTTATTTAAACAGTTTCAAATGAGCATCTAAAAATTAATAAATAAACATTTACAAACTTATAAATGAACATGTATAAACTAACAAATAAATTTTGAAAAAGAAAGGTAATTAAAAATGTTCATCATTGCGAGTTTATAAATGAACATATACAAATTAACAAATAAACATTTTGAAAAAGAAAGTAATTAAAAATGTTCATCATTGCGAGTTTATAAATGAACACATACAAATTAACTAATAAACATTTTAAAATGAAAGGTAATTAAAAATGTTCATCACAGCAAATTTTAAAGTATGGTTTAAGAGTTAACCCTGGTAAAAATGGTTCGAACGAAAGGGGTTTGAGTAACGTCTTCGTTAAACGTTCGAATGACAATAAAAGGCAAGCGACAGCGCGAGAAAAAGGCGCGAGGAAATCGAAGAAAGATCGATCGCGCATAAAACGCAAACGCAGAGAACAGAGCTGGCGCGATGAGTGTTGCAACAGGCGTGTTGCGTCGCATGAAATTCCAATCTCGGCCAGTTTCAATCTTGCCCGCCACGTCTCGGTCAGAGTTTCCGTCTCGTAGGGTAAGTAGGTGAGCAAGTGGTGGGAATAGGCGAGGATGAAATGGAGCAAGACATGCATTGGCGCGTGTCGGGAGTGCCTTCTCGGCCTCTCAAGCTTGTGCAGACTGACCAAAGCGTGTTACGTGGGCAGCTCCGAGCAACAATCGCTTCTAGCTACACGAAATATGCCCGTTATGCACCTATTTTGCATTTTTACTCTCTTTTATTTCACACTTAGAGATTTGTTAGAGGACTTTGGATCAAACAAGATTAATAGAACATCTTTTATTCTCACTAGTTAATTGTGTGACTTGTAAGAGAATATTAATGAAGAGACTTGGATAAAACTGACTACTTATCTTTAAATTATAAAAGAAGTACAAAAGTGAATAAACAATAATTCTTCATTTCAAAAGTTGATATCTAAAGTATCTTAACAATGTCGGCTTCATTAATGTCTTCTTCAAAAGAAGAAATTTAAGACTCACTGTTTTAACAGGTTTCATAAGTGCTATATTAGGAGAATAGTAAAATGTTCTGACTAAGAATGTTTAATAAAGTATCCTACTGTAAATGTATATTACAGTATTTTACCACAAAGTATCTTACAGTAGTTTAAACAAATTAAAGAAAGAAAGTTAACATCCAAAGTATCTTAATAAAATCCTCAGTTTAAAAGAAGAAATCTGAGAGACTCACTGTTTCAACAGGTTCCATAAGTGCTATGTTAAGGCACTACTAAAATGTTCTAACAATGCTTAATAAAGTATCCTACTGTAAATGTATATTACAGTATTTTACCACAAAGTATCTTACAGTAGTTCAAACAAATTAAAGGAAGAAAGTTAACATCCAAAGTGTCTCAACAATGTCCGCAATTTAAAAGAAGAAATCTGAGAGACTCACTGTTTCAACAGGTTCCATAAGTGCTATGTTAAGACACTACTAAAATGTTTTATCTAAGAATGCTTAATAAAATATCCTACTGTAAATGCATATTACAGTATTTTACCACAAAGTATCTTACAGTAGTTCAAACAAATTAAAGGAAGAAAGTTAACATCCAAAGTACCTCAACAATGTCCGCAATTTAAAAGAAGAAATCTAAGAGACTCGCCATTTTAACAATTTCCATAACTGCTACATTAAAAGAATACTAAAAAGTTCTACCTAAGAATGCTTAATAAACTATCCTACTATAAATGTACATAACTCGTATGCTACCAAAAATGTATTTTATCTCAAAGTATTTAACAGTAGTTTAAATAAATTAAAGTAAGAAGCGAAGCTCGTATTTCTCCGGAGTAATCGAAGAAAGAGCATCGCTGAGTGATGTATCGCGGCTTAATTGAAGCTCCTCTAAACGAGAATTAAGCGACAAGGCAGCGCGGTGGTTTGAAAGGATGAGCAAAACTACGTGCCAGGCCATGGCATCGATAAATTTCAAGCAACCTCCGTGTAAGTGTTGGTGGCAACTGTGAACGCAAGCCAAACCGGTCGGCACGCGCTTCGACCATCCACCGTCGAAGCTCGTGTATGCAGCAAAGAAAAGGAACCATCTTTTACTTACCTTCGAGTTCCTCCTTTTTTTTCTGTTATCCTTACCATTCGCTTTCTTACCCTGTTCGGGGACCCTCTTTTTTATTTGCGTACACTCTGGTGCAAGGAATTGGACTTTTTTCATTTTAGATATTTTGGGGATTAAAGTGAAGTTTGTGATTAGGGTTGTTATTCAAATTTTAGGAATATAGAATTTTTAAATGGCGCTACAAATTTTAAGATTTCTAAGTTCTCGAATTTTAGAGCAGTAGATTTTCAAAGTCCTAAATCACCAAATCCTTAGATTTCCAAATTTTGAGATCTCCAAATTCCTAGAGCAGCAATTACGTAGATTTCCAAATTCCTACGTCTCCAAATTTCTAAATCTACAAATTCCTAATTTACTAAATCCTTAAATTGTCAAATTTCGGGATCATTAAATTCCTAGATATCCAAATTCCAAACCCTCCAAATTCCTAGAGCAGCAATTACCTAGAATTCTAAAGTCCTACGTCTCCAAATTTCTAAATCTACAAATTCCTAATTTACTAAATCCCTAAATTGTCAAATTTCTGAATCACTAAATTCCTAGATATCCAAATTCCTAGAGCAGCAATTACCTAGAATTCCAAATTCCTACGTCTCCAAATTTCTAAATCTACAAATTCCTAATTTACTAAATCCCTAAATTGTCAAATTTCTAAATCACTAAATTCCTAGATATCCAAATTCCAAACCCTCCAAATTCCTAGAGCAGCAATTACCTAAAATTCCAAATTCCTACGTCTCCAAATTTCTAAATCTACAAATTCCTAATTTACTAAATCCCTAAATTGTCAAATTTCTAAACCACTAAATTTCCAAGATTTTCCAAATTCCAAACCCTCCAAATTCTCAGAGCAGCAATTACTTAGATTTCCAAATTTCTACATTTACAACTTCCTAATTTACTAAATCCCTAAATTGTCAAATTCATAAATTATCAAATCCTGAGGTTTCTACGTCTCTGAATTTTTAAATCCACAAATTCCTAAATCACCACATCCCTATAATTTCCATATTCATAAATTACCTCATTTGTTAAGTCTTGAATTTTCTAGCATCTCAAATCACCACATTTGTTGAGTCTTCAATTTTCTAGAATCTCAAATCACCACATGTCTGAAATCCTCAATTTTCAAGAATTTCAAATCACCACATGTCTCAAATCCTCAATTTTCAAGAATCTCAAATCACCAAATGTCTCAAGTCGTCCATTTTCAAAAACCCCAAATTCGTATCACATTCCAAAGATTTGTAAAATTTCCAAGAGTTCGAAGAAAAAAAACGTGAAGTGTTTTTTTGTCGGAAGAAAAGAGATTTGTTGTCGACTGTACTCGGGTAATCGGCGGGACAATTGAACACGCGATCCACTCTCGCTCCTTGGAGTTACAGCTTCGGTGACATTACGTTCCTCGACTCTGTTCCACTCGCTTTTTTTTCCCTCGTGCACTCTCCTTTTGCGGCTGGCACACGCCGCCATTGACATTTCAACTTCCCTTCGAGCTATTCTCCTTTGAACGGGTTTCGACGATATTGTGACAGATGTTCGCGTGTAACCGACACTCTGATTTGAACACCCGCGGGTTTCGAACATCGCGACGGTATTCGAAAAGGGAACGTGACTCGAATTCTTGAGAATCGAAATTTAAGGTTGATTGTGAGATAGAGACTTGACGCTCTGACTACTATAAATGGATTTGATTAAATGTTTGGGGTAATTGTTTGTGCTTTTTGGGAGAAGTCAAAGTAGTCTTAAGGGAGATTTGTTTGATTGTCTTCGAGAGTGAATTTATTGTTTATTATTATTTTTTTTGGTTATGAAGGTTTTGTTTGTAAAAATTGTACTTTTGGATTAATTTCAGAGGAAGTTTTTATTAAATGAAATTTTGTAACATGACAGATAAATGAAAATATGTAGTGGATGAGGTTTAGCAGTACATAGTTATACATAATAAATATTGCTATAATTAAATTCAGGAAATTATTATTGTAATTGAAAGTACTAAATTAACTGAATTATTAATGTGAATGGACCTAGTAACACCTACTAAATTATTGTTACAACTGAAGCTATTAAACAAAGTAGATTAATATTACAAGTGAACCTAACCTAACAGACTGCATACTTATTGTGGCTAAACTTAGTAAAACCATCTAAAAAATTAGTACAACTTAATATATTAAAACTACTAAAATAATATTGCAACTGAACCTAACCTAACAGACTAAATTATTACTGTGATTAAACCTAGCAAAACCAACTAAAAAGTTATTACAACCTAACGTGTTAAAGCTACTAAAATAATGTTGCAACTGAACCTAACCTAACGGACTAAATTATTACTGTGATTAAACCTAGCAAAGCCAACTAAAAAATTATTGCAACCTAACATATTAAAGCTACTAAATTAATATTGCAACTGAACCTAACCTAACAAACTAAATTATTACTGTGATTAAACCTAGCAAAACCAACTAAAAAGTTATTACAACCTAACGTGTTAAAGCTACTAAAATAATATTGCAACTGAACCTAACCTAACAGACTAAATTATTACTGTGATTAAACCTAGCAAAACCAACTACAAAGTTATTACAACCTAACGTGTTAAAGCTACTAAAATAATATTGCAACTGAACCTAACCTAACAAACTAAATTATTACTGTGATTAAACCTAGCAAAACCAACTAAAAAGTTATTACAACCTAACGTGTTAAAGCTACTAAATTAATATTGCAACTGAACCTAACCTAACAGACTAAATTATTATTGTGGCTGGACCTAGTAAAGCCACCTAAATTATTATTACAACTGATGCTACCACCTAAATTACTAAAAGTAAACCTAAAGAATGAACTAAACCTAAACAACTTCCCCCAGTTAGCCCAAATATTACAACTGACCCTAACCTAACAGACTAAATTATTACCATAACTAACCCTACTAAGGCACCCAAGTTATTATTACAACTAATGCTATTAAACCAAATAAATTACTAAAAATAAACCCTAAAAAATGAACTAAACCTGAAAAACTTCTCCCCAGTAAATTACCCCAAAACTGAGGCAGCCATCAAACTTCATATCCCCAGAAAAATCCCTAACCCAATTTGCCCGTAGACTAAGCTAAAAGTACCAAGATCATTTTACATGTACCTCGTCTTCCTTGCCACGATCACGCTCCACACACGACACCTTCTCATCCCGTTCTCCATCCTCCTCTTCTTCTTCTTCTTCATTACATCACGTCCTTCTGGCTCGCGGAGCCAACTTGTAAGAAGACTTCATCTATCTTGCGAAAGCACCGCCGCTTATTAAACCCGGTAATAACTACCGTGCTGTTCCCGACCGATCTTCAATCAGCAGATCTAACGAGTTACTCGCAGAATGGCGGATGTGGGTTAGCGCGAAAGCTTAGGCGAAGAAGATTCCACCAAGGACGTTCCCCAACGTCCTCGAGGAAAACTAGGTACGCGTTGGGTGGTCCCTTTTCTCCCCTTTTTTTTTCTCCTCTCTTCTTCTTCTTCTCTCCGGTGATTCGCTGCTCTCGATTTTATACACGATCTTCGACCTAATTTCCTGCGACACGCGGATCACCGCCGGCGTTCGCAGGATGATATTGCGTTACCGGAAGCACGTCAGTTTATATCACGTTTCAACGCCACGTATTTTTGTTCTGATGATAAATTATCGGGGCAACTGCAACAGCAATTGTTTTCGGAGATTGCAGTCGTAATGGCTATGTACTTTTATGATTATTCATCTTCTGGGAGGTATTTTTGGGAATTTAAGTACGACTGTGTTTCAGCGTTTGTAATAGTGAATATTGGTATATTGTTAGTGTGGAAATTGAATTTGGGGATGTAGAAATTTGGAAACTTGGAATTGGGGATTTAGAAAATTCAAATCTTGGAATTGGAGATGTAGAAATTTGGAAACTTGGAATTGGGGATGTAGAAAATTCAAATCTTGGAATTGGGGATGTAGGAAATTCAAGTCTTCGGTATAGGAATTGGGAATTGGGGAGAGTGGGAATTAGGGAGAGTTGGAATTGGGGAGAGTGGGAATTGGGGAATGTAGAAATTGGGGAATGTGGGAATTGGGGAATTTGGGAGTTGGGGAATGTGGGAGTTGGGGAGAGTGGGAATTAGGGAGAGTTGGAATTGGGGAGAGTGGGAATTGGGAAATGTGGGAGTTGGGGAATGTGGGAATTGGGGAATGTGGGAGTTGGGGAATGTGGGAGTTGGGGAATGTGGGAATTGGGGAATATAGGAATTGGAGCGAGTGGGAATTGGAGAATGTGGAAATTGAGAAATGTGGGAATTGGGGAATGTGGGAATTGGGGAATGTGGGAATTGGAGCGAGTGGGAATTGGAGAATGTGGAAATTGAGAAATGTGGGAATTGGGAAATGTGGGAATTGGGGAATGTGGGAATTGGGGAATGTGGGAATTGGGGAATGTAGAAGTTGGGGAATGTGGGAAATTTGGAAATAAGAATTCCACCACCAAAAATTACTAAAACACCACCTTCACAAATACCAATTCTTCTCCCCCTCAAAACACTATTCCCACAACCAAGAATTACCCAAAGTGTTAAACTCCTTAACGTAATTGTAATCTTTCACATAACCATCAACTCCTATATGATTTATTGACACGAATTTCCGCAATTATCGATTATCACAGGAATCGTAACTAAGTACACGAGCAAACTATTCGTGTTTTATACGCCTCGGTACACGAGTTCAACGACGCGTGAAAACGATCAGGATCTTCGTTTTTGCGGCAAGTTTTTGCTGTTCCAGTTGTCGTCTCTGGAATTACACTGGAATGTACTCGATCGAACGAATTTATCGTCGATGCCGGTTAACTGACTCTCTCGAGTGTTGGAACACTGCAAAACCACGTTGAAAGGATCAATCCTTTCCCGTTCAACGTACGGGAAGATTTCTCTTCATGATTTGTGCCATTCGAAATGGTAATAAGACGAATTTATCTTCATAAAGTGGCTCGTTTATTCTGCTTATCTTTACGGACGCCATTACTTACGTGTTTCGTGCAATATGACGATTATTTTCAAACTTAAATAATTCTTTATTTAATTATTAATATACTTTTTATGCTAAACTTCTCTGCTAATTGTATTTTCACAACTTTCAAATCTTTGTTTGAATATTAAAGTATTTTGAAACATAAGTCCTATATTTTAATCTTCGAAATATATTTATTGTATTTTGAAGCATAAGTAAGTTAATATTTGAAAGTCAAAATACTTTCCACTGAATTTAAATATATTTTTATAAATCCGAATGAAAGTTGCGTTCCATTTAAATGAACGGTGAACTTATTACATTATTTTATTCACTTCAGAAGATATTTTTCTGGCTATCCAATAATTATCAATGAAATACAAAAATGAGATTTGAAATAACATAACGAGGTCTCCTAAAATAATCCCACTTTTTTACGAGTCAATCGAATGACGTAGTAAAAAGTCAAACGATGACTATAATTTTGACTTGATTAAACTAACCGAAGAATACGAGCGTGCAAATCGGTGTAAATCGACTGTAAATGAAGATTTACTTTAAGGAAGCGATTAAAACGTTGGATGCTTCTTAGCCCGGAGGTTCGTGAAAGACAAGCTCGATTAAAATCTTGCCGCTAATTAAACTCTCGAACGTTGGACAAAAAACGCTGAATCAACGACGGGATCGAGGCTGCATCCTTAGCAACTGGGAACAGGTCTCTCTTACGAACAAAGTAGAGATGCGGTAGTTTGGATAAATATTTATAGAAAAGGCTTGTACGAATGGCGCATAAATATAGGAGGATAAGGGTATAAGGGCAAGAACACGGAACCAGACAAGTATTCGCCATTATGCTGCTGCTCTTCAAGAGCTCTTTCAGCCTCTTTTGTACGCCTACGTTTCATGACTCGTTCAGACTGAAACTATTGTATTCGGACATGTGAAATTCATGATATTCTAATTAAATTCGCATCTACTATAATTACCCGATGGCAACTATTCTTTCGAGGCATCTTTGAAACTTTTGAAACTTGAATTGTTGAATTGTACGCCATTTTAATTAAATTATTAGGTTCTTTCTTTAAATGTAGACTTAGTGAAGTTTCAGATATATCTTATAAAATATCTGATATTATTAGAAGAAATAATTGTTTGTTCCTCTAAAATAAATGTATTTAAAGGGTGTCCAATTCTCACATTCCCCAATTTCCACATTCCCCAATTCCCACATTCCCCAATTCCTACATTCACTAATTCCCACATTCCCTAATTTCCACATTCCCCAATTCTCACATTTCCCAATTATCACATTCCCCAATTCCCACATTCCCCAATTCCCACATTCCCCAATTCCCACATTCCCCAATTCCCACATTCCCCAATTCCCACATTCCCCAATTCCCACATTCCCCAATTCCCACATTCCCCAATTCCCACATTCCCCAATTCCCACATTGTCCAATTCCCACATTGTCCAATTCCCACATATCCCAATTCCCACATATCCCAATTCCCACATATCCCAATTCCCACATTGTCCAACTCCCACTTCTGCCCAACTCCCACATTGTCCTATTCCCACATTGTCCAACTCCCACTTTGCCCAACTCCCACATTGTCCTATTCCCACATGTCCCAATTCCCACATTGTCCAATTCCCACATTCCCCAATTCCCACATATCCCAATTCCTACATTGTCCAACTCCCACATTGTCCAATTCCCACATATCCCAATTCCCACATTGTCCAATTCCCACATATCCCAATTCCCACATTGTCCAACTCCCACATTATCCAACACCCACATTGTCCAACTCCCACATTGTCCAACACCCACATTGTCCAATTTCCACATTGTTCAACTCCCACATTGTCCAACACCCACATTGTCCAACTCCCACATTGTCCAACTCCCACATTGTCCAACTTCCACATTATCCAACACCCACATTGTTTAACTCCCACATTGTCCAACACCCACATTCCCTAATTCCCACATAGTCGAACTCCCACATTATCCATTTCCCATATCCAAGATTTGAATCTACAATATAATCATAATGATTAACATAACAATTAACAACTCCCACATTCCCCAATTCCCCATATCCATCATTTGAATTTCCAATATAACCAGAATGATTAACATAACAATTAACAATGTTTGCAATAATATCAGTAAAACTAATATGAGTGTTTGACATTCTTGACGACCTTTCGTCCAACGTAGATTCTCTTTTGCTCGGCAACAAAAAAATCCCGATTCCAGAGATGGCAGTCGTGGAGAAGTTCCGACTTCTGGCATTAACGTGGCCCCAGGCGTTTTAAATAATACTATTCGCGAAAGAAAATGAGGCATTTTCGAATTTGCATCAGCAATGGCCTCGGGCCATCGGTGTCCTCAGTGTTCTTCGAGTTCCAGTCGGTGGGACGAGGCTTTCTTGCGCACAACTGCCCTGAAACGATTTCAATAACACAACACAAACTATTCAGAATATGCATTATGAACCCAGTCCATTCGAATCTCGATTTCAGCTTGAATTGGGACACTTCTGTCTAAAACATTTTGCATGCGAAAATTCTCTAATGAAGTTCATTTTTTTTCTATTTAATGACGTGAAACAATTGTTCCAATTTTTTTCTCTGTTCGTTGTCTGAAACTTGATCTCTTATTCAATTATTTTTTTTGTATTTTTTTATCTTATTGATCTTATTTAATTTTGAAATACAATAAATTTTTAAACTTTTATTAACTATTTTCTATTTTTATTTTAAGTAGTCTAAACAGATCTAAAAATTCAAGTGAGTTTATGGAAAAAATTAATTCAAAGAACTTTGAAAATTTGCAACATGAAGTTCGACAAAAATTGTAAATAAAAATGTTCAAACTAAAAATTATTATTGAATACTTAAATAATTCCTTCTCAAAAAATTTCTCCAGTAAAATTAATTCTGTGATCGATGAATTCCGACGATGAGTTTTGTTTGAATGACCTCTCGCCTCGAAACAAAATGGATGACGTATCATGTTCGATCTTTCAACGAACTTGCCGCCACATTTGCATACGAAAACATAACTATCTTGACACGTAACACAGCTTCCGAGCTGGCAAGATGACAAAATAATTCGTTCGACATTGAGAAATAATTCTCACGAATTTGTTTCGTGAGCCACGATTTTCGCGTGCGTTTCACGGAAACGTTCGATCGGCTAGAAACGAAGGAATTTGCATAGAACAACTGCTCGAGGCGATTCGATGTCCACGTAAACTTGGCGCTCTTCTAGTTTGCGACGTACACGCGTTGAGGACACGCGCGTGTCCTTAGAACGTGTTAGATCGCCTCTCGCTGTGCCCTCGGGCGATGTTCATCTTGGCACACGTGCACAAACTTAATCATCTTGGACAGTCTGATGCTCCATACTTCACACATGATAAAACAGTTGACACGATTTTTTCTTTGCGAGAACGGTAATTCTGATTAGTATTGAAGCTTTATGGACTGCTGGGTTCTGATTGTTTTTAGGTTTGGTTCTTGTTGCAATAGCGGTTGTTGGAGAAGTTGTGGGAGAATGTTCTGTGAGGTTAGGTTAGTTATTAGAACATTTATTCAGGTTAGGAGGAGAATGAATGTTTTCACTGTTATCATTTGTAGATCAATTGGTCAGTTTATTAGTTGTTCAGAATATAAATACAAAAATATAATGCCTAAAATAATATATAATGCAGAAGTTTCTATTATAGTGATGTTCATTTGAAGGTTAGGTTAGTTATTTAGAAGAAATCACTGGAGGAGAATGAATGTTTTCACTGTAACCATTTGTAGATCAATTGATCAGTTGATTAGTTGTTCAAAGTATAAATAGAAAAATATAATTCATAAAATTATATATAATGTAGAAGTTTCTATTACAATGATGTTCATTTGAAGGTTAGGTTAGTTATTTAGAAGAAATCAGTGGAGGAGAATGAATGTTTTCACTGTAATAATTTGTAGATCAATTGGTCAGTTTATTAGTTGTTCAAAGTATAAATAGAAAAATATAATTCATAAAATAATATATAATCTTCCATTACAGTAATGCAATAATTTGAAGGTTAGGTTAGGTTACTTGTTGAAGATGAAATTAGAAAAAGGCACTAAGAGAAAATTTTCAGTACAATCGTCTTCATTTGAAAGTTGAATAATTAGTTAAACTTGTTACAACTGGTACTTAATTTTATGCAAATCTAAGAAGAATTGTTTATGAATTTTTATCATCAAAATTTTGATGAATAATATCTAAGAAAAGAATTAAATAAAAATAAGTTAAAGGAAGAAGGAAGTCCAGCTTCCTTGAATTAATTCCAGAGTCACGGTCTGACCACTGTCTGTTTCTACTGACGCGTCCACTTCATCTTACAACGGTACTTTTATTTAATTATTTAACATAAAACAGTATTAGCAAATTATCACAAATCAAGGACCATAAAATACACAATGAAAGAATAAATTTTTCCACAAAAATAAAAAATAATAATCTAACCTATAGAATACTTTAAAAATTCTTATGAAATCCCAAACAGAGTCCATACCCGCCATCTTGAGCGGTAAATCATAAAATTATATAGTCATGAATTTACAATGCTTAAAAGGGAGATAATAGCCCGATGGCATTTCTTGTATGTCGTAAAATATGAAACGTGTTATTTAGTATTATGCTATTATTTACGATTAACTTTGTCAACTATTTACAGTGACTACAGTATTAAAATGACTTAACTAGCATATATTGAACATTCTCCCTGATTATTAAAATCTTTCACTTTACCATATCAATTTCATCTTTGTTCGCATTTCGACACTAACCACATCGCAATTCAATCCGCAATTTTACGTAACCGCAGAAATGACACTATACGATTTACCTTTCTAACAGATTAGATTGGAAACCAAAGTCTATGGTGCGCGTTGTTTCGATAATTGACCCCGCACGGATCGTTCTTGCTCGCGATTTGCCGTGCAATTATGATGTAGGTTAATTACGAGCACATTTATACATGCATCTACATTAGAGGAATCTGCATACGTTAATCGATTGCCTACAGGCATTCCAAGGATAATGTTTGTTACACTCGTCGCTATGAAACTATGCCTCAACTTAAATGTATGTCATTGTAATTACTTTTGATGTAATAAATTGATATTAAGTAGAAAACGCTGTTATCAACTTTTGTATTTTGATCTTATTCTTTTTTGAACCTCGGTATTAAATATACAGGGTGTCACAATTAGATAATTATAATGTACATGATAATGTTTAAACTATAATTAACAACATACAAATAGAACACTGATAGCAGTTCATACTATTACTATTATACTATACTATTACTATGAACATTATAGCAGTTCATATTATTAATACATTTTTTAATTAAATAGATGTTAAAGTAACAAAGACTGATAGTCATGCTCTTAATGAAAACGTTAAATAAGAATAGCACTATTATACAGGGTGTTTCACTTATAGCTACACTGATAGTACTTAATACGTCTTTTAATTCAATAGATATTAAAGTAACAAAAACTGATAGTCTTAATGGAAACGTTAAATAAGAACAGCACTATTATACAGGGTGTTTCACTTATAGCTACACTGATAGCACTTAATACGTTTTTTAATTCAATAGATATTAAAGTTACAAAAACTGATAGTCTTAATGGAAACGTTAAATAAGAATAGCACTATTATACAGGGTGTTTCACTTATAGCTACACTGATAGCACTTAATACGTTTTTTAATTCAATAGATATTAAAGTAACAAAAACTGATAGTCATAATGGAAACGTTAAATAAGAACAGCACTATTATACAGGATGTCTCACAACAAGTGCACCTACACTAATTTTGAGGCACCCTGTATGACAGGGTAACAGTTAGATTAATAAGATACGAAAGAGTAACAAGAGGACTCTTAAAATCAAATAAAAACTACAATGTTATGATTAATATTACTGATATTTGTTACGAATAATACGAACACGATCCGCCATGTCTCGCCATATTATTCGCAGACCAAACACCCAAAGGGTTAAATAGAAATAACATATTGGTAGCGATCGGACAATTTCACCGAACCCCATAATACGAACACGTTCGCTAACAGTAATACCAACACAGTCGCTATAATCCCTACACCCACGATTCTTTCCGCTTTACTTCACACCCTCAAACGCAACCCTGCACGTCCCCCTCGGAGATTTATCGTCAACCCGGTTGCACTCGCGGCGTCAATTAAAATATATGGGGCAAGCGTCCAAATAAACAGCCTCACCATATTCGTCTGTTATTCCACATTCATAAACGTCCACAAGAGACCATGGATTGGCCCCGGGCGACCAACACGGCCGTTGTTACTTCGCCGACTACAACGGGTACACCTTAACTCGTTATGCACCATTTCTTCTTCCAACTTCCTTTTTTTATTTGCTTCGGACTCGGATTGTCAATTCGAAAATTCTTGTATTTTTATTTTCTTCAGTTGGTAAAAGGTTAGGATTCCATGGCTGTAGTTTTTAGTTTTTACGGTTTTAAGTTTGTGGGTTTTCAAGTTTAAGAACTTTTTAAGAAACTCAAATTTCCCATATTTTGATTTTCACAATTTCAACTTTGCAATTTTCTAAATTCTCAAATTTCCAAGTTATAAATTCTAGATTTATAAGTTTGTGAATTAGGGAGAAAGTTAGAACAACTGTTAGTCGACCTTCAATGACCTCGACTGACCTTGAAGGGGCCTTGAAATAATTTCACAGTTTTTAAAACAATCTAATTTAACCACCCGAAATCCACCTAACTCCAAATCTACCTAACCTCAATCCCAGAATCTTCGTCGGAACCCTCTTCTTCTACAACCACACTAAACAAACAACTCACCAACCAATAAACCCACGAATTTCCCACATTTCCTTCAAAATAATCCCCGAAGAGCCGAGAATCAATCATGCAGTTTCTCAAGGGCATAAATCATCGCGGACGTGGTAACGTTAACCATCGGCGTATAAACCCCAATAAATACGAGGCTGTGTATCCACGGGGGTATTAAAGAACCCATTGCAAGTACCATCAACCACGAAACTCGAGAAGGAAAGAAGATTCTCGTCGTCGTCGTCGTCGCCGGCCGCGATATTTATTTTCAGCCTGTAAGCCGGAGAGTACGTTGCGACGTTCGATGAGGACTAAGGTTGGCCGAGGGGACTGGTTTCTCTTTTCTCCTCCTTTTCTTCTTCTTCTTCTTCTTCTCGTCCAGGTCCGCGGTGTACCGAGATCGCCGCAGGAACTACGCGATACGCGATGCTGAATCTTTTCTTCGTTGCTCTTCAGGATCGTCGGCTCTTCGACGTTGTGGTCGCTGTTGCTAGCTCGGGTTCATAATTATTGAAACTAGGTTCAAAAATGGTGTTAGGTGAAAATATAGGGAAGAAGGTGTTAGGTATCAGATATCGTAATTTGTTTTAAATAGGATTTTTGAGGAATTCGATTTATTTTGAGCAATGATGTTTACAATATTTATATTGTTTATAACAATGATATTCTTCAAGTTAATAATGATGACAATAATAATAATGATAATAATAATGTTTATGTAATAATGTTCAATAATAATGTTCACAATATTTTGTAATGTTCAAAACAATGATATTCTTCATAATAATAATAATGACAATAATAATAATAACAGTAATAATGATGACAATAATGTTCATATAATAATGTTCACAATATTTTGTAATGTTCATAACAATGATGTTCTTCATAATAATAATGACAATAATAAATTGATAATAACAATGTTCACATAATAATGTTCAATAACAATGTTCAATAATAATGTTCACAATATTTTGTAATGTTCTTAACAATGATGTTCTTCATAATACTAATGACAATAATAAATTGATAATAACAATGTTTACATAATAATGTTCAATAACAATGTTCAATAATAATGTTCACAATATTTTGTAATGTTCTTCATAATAATAATGACAATAATAAATTGATAATAACAATGTTCACATAATAATGTTCAATAACAATGTTCAATAATAATGTTCACAATATTTTGTAATGTTCTTCATAATAATAATGACAATAATAAATTGATATTAATAATGTTCACATAATAATGTTCAATAACAATATTCACAATATTTTAACAATGTATTACTTCACAACTTTAGAGTACACAAAATGAAGAACATAACCTAACTAACATAACCTAACTTCTTGAAAGAACCTCGACAAACAACAACATACATGACATCCTGTAACTGGAATTAATTGCCATAATTAATTCAGATTTATTTGGAAGTAATAGTTGGAATTAATTTGAATAATTAATCAAGATTTATTGACATAAATTGCGATAATTAATCAAGAATAATTTAGGTCGAATAAATTCAAGTAATTAATGAAGATTGATTTCGTTTGAATAAATTGGAATAATTAATTGAAACTGATTTACTCGGAATTAATTGGGATCAATTTATTTTACGATTTACATTTTACAGTTACTGGATGGGATGAGTAATAGTCTTCAAGTTACAACGACTTTGTACCAAGCGTTGCACTTGATATAATACTCTCTCGTTATATTGCAACTTTTGGAAATTTGACTATTTGTGAGTTTGAAAACTTTTAAGTTTCAGAATTTACAAGATTTTAGAAAATTGTGAAATGTAAGCTTCTTCAAGTTTAAAAATTTGTAAATCCACTGATTTAAAAATATAAAAATGAAAAAGTTTGAAAATTCGAAGAACACCAAATATAAAATTATACATCAAAATTTAAAAATTAGTCCACCAATTAAAAAATGTAAGAAATTTAAAAATTCGAAAAACCACAATAAAATACAAATTAATATTTTCTATGGAAGCACCGCCCAAAGAAGAGGATATAAAACAAAGCATACGTAAATGTGTACCCAGGTCCCTCTTTATCCCGCGCCCATCCCTTTGAATTTTCTCGTTGGCCGGACCCCGTCGAGTTTGGTTTGCCACCTCGTTAAATATTGTTCCAGCGTTAATTGCCTTATTAATACGTATGTTCGAAAATGGTGGCGACGGATATACCGTGTGGGCCGTTGCAGAAAGTTTGGTCCAAGGCGTTCCGGATCGGCGGTGGCTCGACCGAAAACAATGTCCTGGTAAATCAGCCTTATCGTCACGGCCATGAGGATCGATAAATTAAATCGAGCCCCGGCGGTCGTGGTTGAAATCGGCCCGCGAGCTCGACCTCGTTAGAGGGAAAGTTCCGAGTTAATGTCAGGAACGAGCGAGTGGAATTTCGACTTCTAAATGGCAGCTGCAAACGTTCGTCCTGGCGTTTTCACCGGTGAGGAGGAAAAATCTAGGAAAATCTTGCGGGTCCTTTATTCGTGGAGTTCGGAGAATGAGTTATAAAAGGAGGAGGTGATTGAAGGCTCACAAAGTCTCAATGGATACTTTTTATGTAGAGTATTACATTTTTAGATCTCTACGTTTTGAAATTATAAGACATAGACTCTACGTCCCTAAATTCTAAGTTTGGATTTAGTCCATGTATGTCCTTGTATGTTCATGTATGTCCATTATAGGTCCTCGATATGTAAATCTAGAGCTAACGTTGTTCACATGTTTCTCTATTACCTAATCTAATCTATAATTTAATCTGCGTTGCCAATACATGATCGTATCGATATTTTCTGAACATTGCATGGGTTTTAATTGCAGACGGAAATGTGAGGCCGACGGAAAGGAGGCAAAGGCGGAACTGGCACAACGCAATATGTTCCCTAGCGCTCAAATTAAAATGAGGTAAATAAAAATATATATAAACTTCCCATAATACAATAACTTCCTTCTTCTTCTTCTTCGTGAGTTACTCACAATACACATAAACTTCATAACCATCAGTTTTGAAAGCTAATGTTGGAACATGCTATAGTTGAAATGTCATAGTTAAGTATTTACAAGTACAGGAAGAACGATGAAGGAACGCTGCAATTTGATGAAGAATGTTACAAAGCTACGTAAATACTTGTAGTAATAAACTTACGTATACTTTCACTTGAGATGTACGTAAAATTGTAATATCTGAATTGCATACCTGAAGAAGTAATAATATAATATACAGGGTGTCTCACAACTAAAGAGTCTTATAACTAAATTTGTACCTAAGGAACCTTATACCTAAAGTAGTACCTGAAGAACCTTGTAGCTAAGGTAGTACCTGAGGAACCTTGTACCTAAAGTAGTACCTGAAGCACTTTATACCTAAAGTAGTACCTGAGGAACCTCGTACCTAAAGTAGTACCTGAAGAACCTTATACCTAAACTTGCACCTAAAGAATCTTATACCTAAAGTAGTATCTGAAGAACCTTATACCTAAACTTGCACCTAAAGAATCTTATACCTAAAGTAACATCGGAAAAAAGAAGTACCTGTCGTTCTCGATGTCTCAGTATCTTCATCGTTCTTCGCGAATGCTCGAAGCACGAGCTTCGAAGGCTCGTAGAAGGAACAGGGCCTGATGGTGGCTAATGTCGAAAGTATCTTTGTCAGATTGCTGTCGCCAAGCAGTTCGCCGGCCACGTCGCCCACAATGTCGAATTCCTCGTCGCCGACGCCTCCGACGCCGGCTGCACCGGCGTACAACCAAAAAATGACTGGTATACCTTGTGTGGCAGCAGCATCCAGGTACACGGCACCGGTCCACATCGACGTAGGCGGCACAATATATACGTCCTCTCTCGAAACGTTAACCAAGTAAGTGCATATACAGAAACGTGGGGAAACATTGGTGGGCATGGAGAAAAAACATCTTCATATATGTGTATTTTCATGTATGTGTATACTTGTACATATTTATATATGTGCATGCTGGAGCATATTCATATATGTGTGTACTCGTATGTTACTTGTCTACATGTACATATGTGCATATTCATGTATGTGTATATTTGAACATATTCACATATGTGTATACTTGTACATACTCATGTATGTGTAAATTTGAACATATTCACATATGTGTATACTTGTACATATTCACATATGTGTATATTTGAACATATTCACATATGTGTATACTTGTACATATTCACATATGCGTATATTTGTACATATTCATATATATGCATACTTGAACATATTGATACATGTGTATACTTGTACATATTCATGCATATGCATACTTCAGCATATTCTACATATGTGTACATGTACGTCATTTGTTTATATGTACATACATGTGTACATATTCATGTATATGTACAGTTGCATATTATTCATAGTGTATTTATGTTTAAACATATGCATATGTGTGCATACATGTAAATACAAGTGAAAAAGCGTTGACATTTGAAACAAATCGAACGACACGGAAAGCTAAGAGGCCAACCACGAGACTATGTCGTTCTAATTTATTACGCGTGAGGAAAAGTGAAATCTGCGATAATGAATGCCAGATAGAGATTTTTACGGACGATGTCCAGACGGGAAAGTTGCAATCGTCTTGTCTGTCGTCGACCACTATTAGAATATAGTAACAAGAATTGAGAGACTAGAATGCGTTTAAAAATTCAGAACAAAATTATTTTAAATAAATCTTGAAATGTGTCAATCATTCTCAGCCCAAAACTCAATTTTCTCATGTAGTAAAATATTGAATCATTATACAGAAGAAATGTATGATAATTTTGGAAAGTCGACAGAGTGAGAACTGGAGATCAGATATGATTAAACAAGCAATAAATATATCTCCAGACTTACTTTCACTGTTTGTGCATACTTTGAATCGTTTCCGTGACACCAATAAACTTCTTAAATTACAAATTTTCACTCTCGACATTTCATAATTAATCACAGTACAAATCATTTATTATTAAATTCGACAAAGTAGCAAATTATTTTCATAAATTCTTCAAAGTTAATATACTTTCTCTGCAGAGAATTTTACTGGAACTTACAAATGTATTTATAAGTGCCATAGAGTCTTCTGTAACAATAAAAAGATACTATTATCCTAAATAAACGTTAAAAAATAAATTCTACAGTATTGAATCGGCTCAAAAATGGTAGAAGATTAAAGAAAACCATGGCAGCGTTTCGACCAGGTTTTTTTTCGTGAAAACCGCTTTTATCATTTACATGGAAGTAGATTAGAAGGATTGCAAAGCGAGAGAGTAGAAAGGGAGCGTGATGGCCGAATCGCGGAAACGTGACCATCGACAACGCTCCAGGATGTTCGTAGAATATCTCGACGAACATATCGCTCGCAATCAGGCACACCGTTACCATGGCCGCCAGTGTCCAAAGGCTATTTGCGGTATTCCCATGTACTTTATGCATAAAAGAGACGTAAACGTGAAAGCACTGGCCACACTTTGTGAACAGACTCTAATCTCCAACGGATGAAATCCACGATCGTTGGTCCGTGGTTCGATCCATGGAAAATCAACTCGTAAATAGTCGAGTCATAAATGGCAGATGAAAGACATCATCATTCAGCATTAATTTTGTCAAATTTACAAGTTTAATATTCTCAAGTCGGTTGGTAGATCAATTTTTATATTTACAAACTTTTGAAGAGAGGAATTTTTTTATGGTGGAATTATCAAGGTTTTAAGTTCGTTAATAGTGTGATTGTTGAGGTGTTATTACACACAATCCACAATTCCCACATTCCCCAATTCCACAATCCACAATTCCACAATCCCCAATTCCCACATTCCCCAATTCCAGCCTTCTCCAATTCCCACATTCCCCAATTCCAGCATTCTCCAATTTCCACATTCCCCAATTCCACAATCCCCAATTCCCAAAATCCCTCATTCCCACATTCCCCAATTCCAGCCTTCTCCAATTCCCACATTCCCCAATTCCAGCATTCTCCAATTTCCACATTCCCCAATTCCACAATCCCCAATTCCCAAAATCCCCCATTCCCACATACCCCAATTCCCACATTTCCCAATTCCCACATTCCCCAATTCCCACATTCCCCAATTCCCACATTCCCCAATTCCCACATTCCCCAATTCCCACATTCCCCAATTCCCACATTCCCCAATTCCCACATTCCCCAATTCCCACATTCCCCAATTCCCAAATCCCCCAATTCCCACATTCTCCAATTCCCACATTCCCCAATTCCAGCATTCTCCAATTTCCACATTCCCCAATTCCACAATCCCCAATTCCCACATTCCCCAATTCCCAAATCCCCCAATTCCCAAATCCCCCAATCTTCAAATCCTCCAAACCTCCAAGTCCTCCAAAAATCCCCAAATTTTTAATTTTCCTTGACTCTTTAACTCCTCAAATTCCCCAAACCTCCAAATTCCCAAATTCCAAAATTCCCACCTTCCAAAATCCCAAAATTACCACCTTCCAATATCCCAAATTCCAAACTTGCAAATATTGTTCCATCGATTCCTGCAGATACCTCGATCCAACCTCTTGCTCGTCTTTTAACGATCGCCTCGTCATTGGCCAACTGTTGCGCGTACAGGCAGAAGCTGTTTGATAAATCTCGTCGATCAGGACGGTAATAAATTACCGGCCATACAGCAATCAAATCCATCGTGTTTGATAATGAATACGAGATAGGCTTCCCCTGTTTTTTTTTCTTTCTTTCACCGAGTTAACCTTTTCGTGACGATCGCGTTGAACGCTACTATGCTACCGTCGTGAGAAGATACAAGATGTGGATACGCAACGAGAGGCTGCCTTTTTCTTAGGTGTTTGAAAAGTTACTTATAAGTGGCGATAGATAGGATCGATTACGTGTGAGATTTAATTACATGTTTTACTTATTTATAGACTTTGATGATTCTACTGGTTTCTTACGATTTTGCTTTTATGATGGAAATTCTTATTTTTGTGTTACAAAGTATTTCCATAGAAAAAAAATATTTACAGAAAGGGATGTCGAAATTGTATTTAGGTATAATTCAATCCAGTATAACACAACGTTAATTATATCAATAATTTTATTAGTGGTGCTTGTGTTCTGTTGCAATGTGGGCAACCATTTTCTGCTTCACCGCCATCTTGTTTACGTAAAACGAACCTAAATATTTTCTCTTGACCACACTTTTCGAGTATGTCGAATGGTGAGATATCTTTCACGTAACAAGTGTTGTGCATAGAACTACTACAGTAGAATTGTATTACGTAAACTTGCAACAAGTAACGCATACAAGTGCAATGCGTAAAATTGCAATGCATACGATTTGCTACGAGTTGAATTATTACAAAGTAGAATTGCATCGCAGTGATATTCATGATTTACTACAAAGTGCACGATTACAATATGTAAGAATGCAATTCGTTGCATTATTACGACTTGTAGAAATGCAAGGTGCAACATTATCACGGGATTACAATGCAACGTGTAACATAGTAAAACACAAGACTACAATGCATACAATTGCGTCGTGAAAAAACTGCAACTCATGGTATCAGGTCACAGTATTGTATTTCGTAGAGTTTTTACAATGTGTAAAATTACAATACATAGAACTGCATCAAATTGCAATTTGTAAAATTACAATCTGCAAAAATGCATAATGTGACAATACAACGTGCACGATTACAATTTGTAAAATTTTTGATATAATTGCAGTAAATTTGCAAAGGGCAGAATTACAACGCATATAATTACCACAATATACAGAATTGCAATGCATAAAATTGAAACGTAGCGTAGTGTCACGTGCACTATTACGACACTGAAGAACGACGCGTAGAATTACTGCAAATAGAATTGCGGGGCATAAAATTGCAATGCGTAGGATCGCAATGCATAAAATTATTATATGTAGGACTGCAATACATAAAACTGGTCAAATTACCAGGGCAATAAAATTGCAATGCATATAACTGTAATACACAAACTTGCAATGTGTAGTATCAGTTAGTACATAAAATTGCAACTTATCGAAACACGTGCAATCACTTGCATTTAAAATTGCAACCATGCTAAATTCATCTCCCAAGTAATATAATATATCGAGTAGACAAAATTTTCCTCACAAACATTTTCCCCAATAAAATCCTACAATTTTCCTAAACTCCTGCTATATAATTTCTCGACCATCTCCCTAAACTCCTGCCATATAATTTCCCGACCATCTCCCTAAACTCCTGCTATATAATTTCTATACCATCTCCCTAAACTCCTGTCATATAATATCCCGACCATCTCCCTAAACTCCTGCTATATAATTTCTATACCATCTCCCTAAACTCCTACTATATAATTTCCCGACCATCTCCCTAAACTCCTGCTATATAATTTCTATACCATCTCCCTAAACTCCTGCTATATAATTTCTATACCATTTCCCTAAACTCCTGCTATATAATTTCCCGACTTCGCAATTCATCCCATTTAGAGTGCCATCTAACATGAAAGAATGAAAGAATCAACCCAATTTATTAACCGACTTAATTCTTCGGGTTTCCGCTCCACTGCACAGAAATTCAACATTGGTAACACGCAAGGATGCTCGTTACGATCGTACGCTAACTAACTTGGACGTGGATGGATATCTCCGTGCCACGATCGAAGAGGATCGCGTATATTCGCGGGAAAGTTAATTCTAATTGGCAAACGGAGGCCACCGTTTGTCGTCGAGTAACGTTAACGGGAACCGAGTCACTGAATCTTCCGGTAACTTCGACCGCCATTAGGCTCCCGAAGATTTACGAGAGGATCCCGTTAGACGAATCGACTGGTCGAAAACAATGGATCTCCCGGGATATCGAGAGATCCACCCACGCGAACACGTGATCGTGATATTTCAATTTTACGGAGAAACAAAGGTCGACAACCGAACATTAGAATCAATCGAGTTCTTAATTGCGCGGAGAGTCGGCTCCCTTCAATTTATATCAATTACCCGATAACGCTGCCAATAAAGTAGCGAGATAAGGGCTTACAGCTGCATGAAAAACGAGAAACGTGATCGAGATGCAAACGGATAAACGAGGGTTCATTAACATGCTAATGGAACGTGATTCGACGGGGATCAGTCTGCAAATATGTCATCTCGGGAATATTGATTAAATAAAGGAAATAAAAGCAGGGGATTTTATATCGTCGGTGTAATTGCTACTGAAGGTTGTTAAAGTTATGAGGATCATGGAAATTAATGTAAATAATTAAACTTCAAGGTTTGCTATAAATACCTGGGTATTTGGTTTTTAATATGAAGTTTTAATGCATACTGTGATCATATGTGAACAATCCTTGTTTGTACATGAATACTTCATAATTTATTACAATACTTAATAGTGAACTTAGTTAGTATAACCAGCTGTTTCAATTTATTGTTATGAATTTAAATAAATAAAATATGACTGCATTTTTTCCTCTAACCTCAAAAAATCATTCTTAAAAAATTTAATCATTCTTCAAGCTATAATATTAAAAGGCTCAATGATCCACAATATTTTAACATTTCATTAAAAAATTTGAAATGATCAAAAAACTGATACTTTAATATTATCTACCATGCAGAAATTCTACAAAAATGTATATAAAAAAAAGAGAAATAAAAAGGTACATCAGTCTTCATGAAGACATCACAAAGTCTTCCTAAAAAGTCTTCCTTCTAGTCTTTCTAAAAAGTATATCTTCACAAAGATCAATGAACATAAATATCAATTGCAATAAAAAATTGAAATTGATCTTTAGATCTCACCCTTGTATTCGATCAGATAACGTCAAAATCAAATAAGTTTTTAGTCACCCAACACGGTATATCGTTCATCTCAATTATGTTAATCATAACGAAAGGTCGAAGATAAGAATGCAGATTTGTAACACCAGCTCAAAGAGAAAAGCCATGGATATCGTAGAAAACCGCCTGGACAACCTTTCCGCCATCTCCTTCGACACGGTCGATTGCACCTTCCCATTACATGCAGTCGACCTTATTGTTTTGTCGAAAGTATCGCGAGATTGCTGTCCATTCGATCGTATCGAGACGAACGTAGGAGAAGTCGCGGAACCAGATTTGCTTCGATACACTGTGCCCGAGATAGTAGTTCATTTCAGCCACCGTGTTACACCTGATCGTTTTGTACTCGTTAAATATTCATTCTGTACGATGCTGTGGAATTATTTTATACTGATTGTCGATAATCTTGCATTTCGACTGTTAAGAAATAATTTTGCGACAGTTGATTGATGAATGATGGCGATAGGTAGTGGTTGAATGTTTGGAATGGGATTTGGAAGGGATAGGTTGGGTTATCCCAAATCTCACACACCCCAATTTCCACACATCCCAGATCTCACATATCCCAATTTCCACACATCCCGAATCTCACATATTTCAAATCCCATATATTCCAATTTCCACACATCCCAAATCTCACATGTCCCAAATTCCACACATCCCAAATTCCACACATCCCATATCTCACATATCCCAAATTCCACATATCCCAAATCTCACATATCCCAAATTCCACAATTTCCAAATTCCACACATCCCAAATTCCACATATCCCAAATCTCACATATCCCAAATTCCACAATTTCCAAATTCCACACATCCCATATCTCACATATCCCAAATACCACATATCCAAAATTCCACATATCCCAAATTTCACACATCCCAAATCTCGCATATCCCAAATCTCACATATCTCAAATTCCACACATCCCAAATCACACACATCCCAAATTCCACATATCCCAAATTCCACACATCCCAAATCTCACATATCCCAAATTCCACATATCCCAAATTCTACATATCCCAAATCCCACACATCCCAATTTCTACACATCCCATATCTCACGTATCCCAAATCCCACATATCACAAATTCTCCGCCTTCCAAAACCTCTAAATTTCCAAAATCCCTAAATTTCCCATCTCCAAAACTTTCAAACCTCATCCTACCCCAACACCTACTAAAATATTACTCACCCAGCCCTCAAATAGAATCCCCAACTGCTCCAGTTATCATAAACTATCAAACAACCCGAAGCAACAAAGTATAGTCTTCCACATCGCATTTTGATTGTTACTGAACACTGTTTTTAACAAAGTTATAACCGTAGAAAGTCCCGCGGATAAATCGGCCATCCGCAACAGTTCTTGTTAGTCCAATCATCGCGTGAAAGGCAGTAAAAGTCCCCAGGTCGCAATTCTATCGTATAGTACAACGTATTGTATGATAAGTTAGTTGCACCTTTCACCCATTAAACGCGAGGCAAATTGCAACTTGAAATGCTAAGTCGTTTCATTGAAATTGCATCTAAACCGATCCGTTTAAAATCAATCATGTATATACAACATATGTATTAACATACGTATGTGAAAGGATGTCATGGTGGGTAGTGAAATTTCTTCAGGATAAAATCATTGGTTTTAATTGGAAAAGGCTCTAGTTTATTTGTTTGATTGGGTTGGAAGAGGAGGATGTAACGTTTATGTATGTCTTGTAGAATCACATATGTGGAGGATATGTGGACATGTGTGTGAGGGTGTCATGGATACTGAAATTTCTTCAGGGTATAGACATTAAGTTTGACTAAAAAAGATACTAATTTATTTGTTCAATTAGATCGAAAGAAGAATATATAACATTTCTGTAATGTGTCCTGTAACGTCATATACATACATGCAACATATGTGTACATGTCTGCAAAAGAGTGTCATGATACATACTAAAATTTCTTCAAGATAAAGACATCGAATCCAACCAGAACAGATGCCAATGAATTCGTCCAATCACATCAAAAAAAGAATATGTAACATTCTTTTAATATGTGTACAACATATGTACATATGTGTATCTGTGTCATACTAAAATTTCTTCAAGATAAAGACATCGAATTCAACCAGAACAGATGCTAATGAATTCATTCAATCACATCAAAAAAAAGAATATGTAACATTTTTACAATATGTCCAGCAGAATCATACGTGTACAACACATGTACACATGTGACTCGGTGTCATGAAATTTCTTCAAGATAAAGACGTTTATTCAAAAAAAGATACAAACTTGTTTGATTATATCAAGAGAATATGTAACGTTTCTGTGCCTCGTAAAATTGATATTGGAACGGTTGCAAAAGGAAGCCCCACCTTCCGCGTTCCCCCGTGTTACTCATGAAATTGATTTACGCCAGGTAAATCATCGTCGACGTGTATAACGGCATCGGCGAAGATCGCATCGAAGATAGCCGTTTCTCAAGTCGAGACACCTACGTGAATTTATACACCGGTCTTCGAGAAACGAACGACAATGGACAGCAATAATAATAATGATCGAGCGGCGAGATCGTGCGTAGATAATGATACAAGCTACGAGTCAAGTAACCAGGGAAATGTTTCGCGGTGTTTGTTGGAAAGTGCTACTAAATCAACCTATAAGAAACGGTAATAGCATTGATTCGGATATATGGATGGCTCTGTTTTTAAACGGTACGTGATACTGAATTATTACGATGGTAATAGCATCATTTAAGTGCTATCACTTTAATTTTATCTTGGTGGTTGATACAATTTATTCGTATTGACGATGTATATAGACTTTTATTGGTGTAGGTCGATTTTTTGGGACAGGGAAGAAATAAGTATTAGGTGAAGGCCTCCACTTTAAGGAAACTCTTGGAGAAATGTTTGAACTTGAGAGGGCACTTCTGGTTCTTCAGATGTGATTAGGTTCGGAAATTTTTAAGTTTTCTAACTTCTCTAATTGCTGTGGTTGTCAAATTGAAGAGTTTTGAAGTTTGTAAGTTCCAACTTCTCAAATTTTTAGATCCCCGAATTCGTAAGACCCTAAATCCACCAATCCACCGATCCATCGATCCACCGATCCACCGATCCACAGATCCACCGATCCACCGATCCACCGATCCACCAATCCACCAATCCACCTAATCTACCAATCCACCTAATCTACCAATCCCAAATTCCCCATTCCCCAAATTCCAAATCCTTGAAATTCCAAATCCCCCAAATTCTAAATTCCCCAAATTCCAAGTCCCCCAAATTCCAAGGTCCCCAAATTCCAAGGTCCCCAAATCCCAAGGTTCCAAAATCCCAAGGTCCCCGAATTCGAAGACCCCCAAATTCCAAGGTCCCCAAATCCCAAATCCCCCAAATTCCAAATCCCCCAAATTCCAAGTCCCCCCCATTCCAAATCCCCCAAATTCCCTAGATACCCCAAATCTCCAAATCCCTAAAATAACTAAATTTTTCAATCCCAACCCCCCACAAATAATAATTGAAAATTTTTAAATAACCTTGCATACATAATCCTGACATAAACCCAACAAAACACAGCAGGTGCGTTGCACCTGAAACACGTCAATCTCACGGTCAAACAGAAGTTTTCTGTTAGACGTTTCCAAGAATGACGTAACTACCGATCATTAGTTTGTGCTTCCGGTATCACGTAATCCCTAAAACATCGTCCATCATCCTGCCTGGTTGGAGAGTCCTGGCGAAGACTTAGCAACGCCCTCGGGGTATCCTGTGGAGGTTTCAGCGAGTCCTCGTTTCCTTACCCTTCAGCCTAGCACAGTTTGCCCAACTCTGACAAAGCGATTTTGTATTGGCCAAGGTATCTTGTTCTCGTGCATGCACTCGTTCGCGTACATCACTTGCATATACATCAATCAATCTACTATTATTCGTTCTTTTCAATTCCAAACATTTAAAATAATATTGTATCAAATTTTGTATAAAGGGGAAATAAAATTTTGAGGTGTGAAGTAGTCATGAAAGTTTTAACATATGACATATATTTCTAATGTACACATATCAATGTATGTTGATGTTTTTATTTAATTTACATATATACTTGAATATGTAATAGTAATAATTCCAAGTGTGTAGATACATTGATTTTGTTCTTTGAAAAATATATTCAATGTACATAGACACATGTGCTACCTACACGAACATAACATGTGTAATAATAATAATGTATATTCATTAAATAGTAACGTAATACTAATAATTCCAAGTGTGTAGATACATTGATCTAGTTCTTTGAAAAATATATTCAATGCACACAGGCGCATATGCTACCTATATGAACATAACATGTGTTACAACACATGTAAACATAAAAGTGTACCTACCACTACATTCACACGTAACATATATATCACAGATTTAATTAAAAAATACTTAATTCAACTTGCGATATGGGTCACTTTTCGAGTGTTAATAATCCTGATTCTTCAAAAGGAAGTAAACCTTGACAACCAAGCTTTCAAAGCAGTCCCAAATTACATACAGAGACACGTATGTATTAATGTGTGAACGAAAAGCAGAGCAGGAATCTGAGTGATGTGAGCCGATCGTTTAACGTTTTCCCATAGCGAGTGGATCTGACCCGGGATCGGACCTCGGTCGGTCGGTGGGCCCAAGAAATCGCCCGGGGTAATCACGCTGCTCTTCCTCCGCCCCTGGTACCGTTTCCTCCCCCGTACATACACCCTTTCCGCACCGTGATCCCCACAGACAACGCGTTCTTTGCCCGCGAGCATCATATATACATCTCTTTTGTTCCTTTTCGGTGATCTCTCACTTTTTTTCACCTCTCTATCCACCACCCCTCTTCTCAGTTTCTTCGACCTTCTCCTTCTTCTTCGTTGCCGAGTTCATGGTTGAGTTTGGATCTTGCCCCGTCAGACTCTATTGTACGGAGCGCTGTTTGATGGAGTGAAATATGATGTCAGTGGATACGGATTTAGATGACTGGGTGTTAGGTGGAGATGTGAGGGTGGGAGGGTGAGCTCAGGGTCAGTTGCAATTTGGGAGTTTTGGGATTTGAGGTGGTGAAGTTGGGGATTAGAGATTTGGGGATTGGGGATTTGGGATGTGGGGATTTGGGGGATTTTGGAATTTGGGGGATGTGGGGATTTGGGGGATTTGGAATTTGGAAAATTTGGGAATTTGGGGGATTTGGAATTTGGGGGATTTGGAATTCGGGGGATTTGGAATTTGGAGGATTTGAAATTTGGAAAATTTAGGAATTTGGAAAATTTAGGAATTTGGGGGACTTGGAATTTGGGGGATTTGGAATTTGGAAAATTTGGGAATTCGGGGGCTTGGAATTTGGGGGATTTTGAATTTAGAAAATTTGGAAATTTGGAGGATTTAGAATTTGGAAAATTTGGGAATTTGGAGGATTTGGAATTTGGGGGATTTGGAATTTGGGGAATTTGGAATTGGGGGGATTTGGAATTTGGGGTATTTGGAATTTGGGGGATTTGGAATTTGGGGAATTTGGAATTTGGGGTATTTGGAATTTGGGGGATTTGGAATTTGGGGAATTTGGAATTGGGGGTATTTGGAATTTGGGGTATTTGGAATTTGGGGTATTTGGAATTTGGGAATTTAGAAATTTAGAAATTTAGAAATTTGGGAATTTGGGAATTTGGGAATTTGGGAATTTGAGAATTGGAACTTGGAATTTTATGAATTTGCAATATGTAAACCTTCAAAAAGAGATGTGGTGATGATAGAATTGCAAAGAGCTCATGTTAAATTTGAATTTGGAAATCTAATTGAATATTCAGTTCTTCGAATACCTAGAAATTTATGAACATAAACCTAAAAGCTCGTAAACTTGACATATGCGTCGAAAGGTAGTGAGCGTTGCACCGGAGTGTACCGTCGAAAAGAGCGCGAAGCAGAGAGAAAGACGACGACGATCCTTTCGGTTGGTATACACGATATAACGTCGTCCTACCTACCCCGCGGTGTCTTCTCTTTCTCTGTCTCGTCCGCTAAAGTCAGATCGCCCACGGGCTCCACCAGGCCGTCGTTATTATATGTTATCGCCATGGAAGGTATGGGAACCGGCCTGAGGGGGCACCGGATACCTACGTCGGTATTTCCCCCTCGTTGTGCCATAACGCACCGTCGAGATACACGAAGAACCGACTCTCCAACATCTTTCTCTTTCTCTCGTTTCATTCTCTTTTCCTATGTGCTCGGTGGCCTTCGTCTTTAGCACAATCTCGTCCTCTTTGTCCTTCTCGTCCTTTTTCCAGGGCACTCGTCTATTATATGCTAAATTACGACGACCTTCGTGCACGCAGAATCTTGGATCAAAAAATATGAAGCTGGTACTTGATGACAACTTGAGGAACGATTTCAGTGGTCTTTGTAGGGGATTGAAATAATATAGACATGAGATGCAATCAAGGACTTAAGATTACATGATTGGATCTTGATGTGAATGCTTCTTAGGATTAGAGATTTTTATTAGAACCTATGGAATCTTGATCCAGTAATCAAAACGTGCAGACTATTAGAACTTGAAGAATGTGCAGAGGATTTAGGAACATGATATTAACCATACAATAACGGAAGACTTGAGAGAATGACTGAACATCTTACTTGTGGATGATACACTTGAATTTTACGTCGTACAGCGATTATAATCTGCACTGAATGAAATAATATTTATTGCATTAAATTAACATTGCAGCTTTGCCTGTAACATTGCAATCAATAGTAGCAATTAGTCAACATTGCTGTTGCTATAAATAGGACAAGGTTAGAATAGTTAATAGGAACCCTCAGTTAATAGGACAGTTAATAGAAACCATCTGAGCAAAAATTGTTTTGTACAACGACATATCGAGTGCAGAGGAACGCAAGAATAGTTCACCTGGATGCAACGTGAAACGCGCTCGAAAATGTCACGGGCACTTTCTAAAGCCGAGCCGGAAAAGGTGGCACGGTTTGACGTCGATCATCTGCATATCCGTGTCCATTAAGTCACTCATTTTGTACATTGTGACATTCATCTCTGCAGCTATGATCATTTGAAGAATTTGAGACTTGGGTGGTTGAGGGATGTGGGTTTGGTATTTGAAGAATGTGAGAGTATGTGGATTTTGCAAACTGTGAGAAGTTGAGGATTGTTCAAGGTCATTTTAAAGAGTACTTATCAAGGTTCTTTCAAATGACAGAAGAGGTGAATCTCTCATTTTACCCTTTCATCCCTTTTAGTTCTTTCACTGTTATCTTTTCTCTGGCTCAGCTTTCACGAAAATAAGGGCTCCGCGGCACGATAACCGGAATAAAGAGGTGATCGAGGCCAACGATGACGAGATAATCGATCGTTGCCACGGGATTAAGCGATCGAAATCGCGTAATAACCCTCCATCGATATTTTGATAGTGGCCGATCGTATCTGTGCTTTTCGCATCTTCATTTCAATGCTGCCTCCAAACATTTTTCCCTAAAAAATTTCAAATTGTAATTGTGTGTAATTTCGCGGCAATTTAAAAATTTCCAAAATCCCGAAAAATAAATGAGTGGAATTAAAACTGAAAATTCTTGATTGTCATATTTTCCTTAGAAAAGAATTCACTTCGCTTTAGCGGCACTCTGAAATGATTTTGAGATGCTTCGCAGCGTGACATTAATCGGGTAACCGGAGATCGTCAATTAAAGAGGAAGCAAAGTGGCGACTTCGTTAAAAATTTCGGGTTATAACAGCTGCGGATTTCGACAGGTGATCCGCTACACAGGCACCTGCCGTTGAAACGGGAGACGCGAAAGCGTAATTTGTGCGTCGCTACTCGCGGAACACCCGATAGCCCCAAGTGTAACCGTTTAACGATCCATCGATCAATGGGATTTAAGATGATGCAAAAGACCGTGACGATACAAGCTTACAAATGGCATCATTTTGTTCAATAAATTAAACGGTCCGAGTCCCACAGGGCAGATTTCGAATGCAACCTACTTGTGTGGGCATTTGTTTAACACGGTTGCGTGTAGCTTCTTTTTACTCATTGAAAGCTTACAGGATGGTATATTTATGTACCGAAGTAATTTGTATGCATCGCGTTGTAACGAAAATAAATGGGATTTCAACATTTTTGGGCTTGAATTTAAAGATTGATTACGCTTAAATTTAAAGAAAATTTGAGGGACCTTGCACTTCGATCAAACCTGGCAGGATTAGACATTAAATCCTATAAAACTATAGCTTTCAACTCTTTTGAATGAATATATTCATCTAGGTTACGCAACCTAAAGACATTGCACATCACAAACTCCATGACTTTACAACTTCACGATCTTAATTGAGCAATTTGTCCGAGCAAAGTTTGAGTGAAGGAAATTGATATTATCACTAATATGCTAACTGGCACCTTCGAGGAGTTATGACAGCCATTTGAATGTTTGTCCACAGATATCCAGAGTCGAGACTAGCGAAATTATTCAACGGCAGTATCCCCATCGTGCTGGACTCCCTGAAGCAGCATTACTTCATCGACAGGGACGGCGGGATGTTCAGACATATCTTGAACTTCATGAGGAATTCGCGTCTGCTGATACCTGACAATTTCGCGGACTTGGATTTGCTGCTGGAGGAAGCGCGATACTTCGACATTGCACGTAAGCATTCATGTTTTGAGAAAAGTTGAAGTTGATGTAAGTTATATGAAATTGGTGAGGCATGTGGAATGTTATGAAGTTTGTGGGTTAGGGACGTAGAGGATGTTGGACACATATGATGTACATGAGGTGGCATCACCTTAATAGGACACTCTTCAATAGGATGACAGCGCATGTACATCATATGTGTCCATATGTACTTCATATATTCCAAATGTACTCCAAAAGTACTCCATATACTGTTCACATTATCATACTCTTCAATAGGACACTCCTCAATAGGAGTATGACAGATCATGTACATCATATATGTCCATATGTACTCCATATATTCGAAATGTACTCCAAAAGTACTCCATATACTGTTCACACTATCATACTCTTCAATAGGACACTCCTCAATAGGAGTATGACAGATCATGTACATCATATGTGTCCATATGTACTCCACATATCCCATATACTCCAAAAATGCTCCATGCACTCCTCACACTATCATACTCCTCAATACGACACATCCTCAATAAGAGTATGATATGTCATGTGCACCATATGTGTCCACATGTACTCCATGTACTCCATATGCTCCCCACACTACATGTGGAGCATCAAATACATCCTAATCCTCATCTAGCTACTACTGGTAACTAGTAATCCTTTAGTAGATCCAGTATGACAAATCCAAATTGTCTACCAACTATCTCTCCCTGAGTCCATCAGTCACAAAATTATTCACCAGCTCTTCTAACATCCTCCATCAACCACCACAAGCTCCTCTCCCTCATCCTCCATAAAATTAACCACCACCTCAATCATCACGAAATGATCCACCAGCTCCTCTCCCAGCATCCTCCATAAAATTAACCACTACGTCCACCATAAAGTCAACGATCTCACAAATCACGTCCCTTGTGTTCCAGCGATGTGCAGGCAGCTAGAACAAATGAAGAAGGAGCGTATAAAAAACGGTTCCACGACAACAACCACGTCATCCTCGTCTCCGAGTCCTCCGCCCGCGAACCAGCAAAGTGCCCGTGGCACGAGCTGCACAACGGTGCCCTGTAACCGGGACTCAGAGAAGCTCCGTGGCAACGACGGCAATTGCAGCTACGAGTGCGTCGCTCTACATGTCAGCCCCGATTTAGGGGAACGCGTGATGCTATCCGGTGGTCGAGCACTGCTCGACGAGGTGTTCCCGGAAACGACGCAGGCGGTGATCGACGCCAGATCGGGTGTCGCCTGGCACCAACAGGACACCCGTCACGTGATCAGGTTCCCGTTAAACGGCTACTGCAAGCTGAACTCCGTGCAGGCCATCACCAGGCTCCTGAACGCCGGCTTTCGCGTTGTCGCCAGCAACGGAGGCGGCGTGGAGGGCCAACAATTCTCGGAGTACCTGTTCGTTAGACAGGCCGTCAACACCTGACGGAACAACGCGCACCAGCGCAAAACGACCTCGAGGACGATCCGTTGTTTACAGCGGGAACTCGAGTGAGTTGTCCAGGAGAACTCTTCAAGACTGCGTCACGAACGATGAGCGGTGCCACGCTGTGTACAGATTCCCTGGGAGATCGCGAGAGATGCAGTAGAATTTTATTTATTGGAGGATTTGCGTGACAGCAACTTGATGTCAGGGTGTTCGATGATCACACTGTTATTCTACGATGATAGATCGCTACCTTGAAGTTCAAGGACAAATTATTTTGTTGAAGTATTGCGAGAGGATATGTTCTGTAACTCGACTCAACTTCAACTCATTGAGAGGATGAAGGTCTGTAGAAATTGTGGGTTGAAACTCAATTGCTTGGAAATGTTATTATTTCTGATTCAATCAGTATTGAATATGATTCAATTCTACTGTGAAGAATGTTTGTGCACTTATGATACATATATCAAACTTTGATGGGGTAATCTGCAAGATATATAGATAAATAAATGAACGAATCATTTGTGTATACTTTGTGGACTTCAATTTCTCATAAATATAGACTACTGATAATTTTTGTTAAGCGCAAGAAATTTTTGAGAGATGATCTAGAAATGTAGAGTAACAATGTGGTAATTATTATATAAAACACCCTGTACTTGTTATTAATAGACATGCAGGTACCTGGCTCAGTGTCCTGATGTTCAGTTGTTGTCAGATTCATCAGGGGGTGATATCGATATTCTACTAATAATAAATATGGAAAATAGGGCTGTGAGAGCCTCAAGAATCTGATAAGGGCGTACTGATTTCCTTTTCTTATTAATGATTTCTATATTGATTACCATGATATTTATTTTATGCTACAGGAGAGTTTATGTAGCCGTTATGTTTGGTTTGGTTCATGTGAAATGTTGGGAGCAATACAATCATGCATGCGAAGGGGTAGGACATTTCATGTGTACCAATCTAATACAAGGGTGGTGTTGCAGATTTCGAGAAATTAGAGTTCAGATAAATGAAACTCTACTGTGTCGCTGTTGCTAGTGATGGGATCGATATCGAATGAAATGAAAGTATCGTTGGTTTAAGTAGATGAGGTTTGGGAATTTCTGAAGTCCTGAACTTTCAAGTTTCTGAATTTCCAAGTTATTCATTTTTTTAAATTCCCAAATTTTCAACCACCAAATTACTAAATTCCAAAGTCCCTAAATTTCTAATTTTCCAACCCCCCAAATTCCTACATTTCGAAATCCCCAAATTCTCAAATTTCCAGGACCCCAAATTCCTACATTTCGAAATCCCCAAATTCCCAAATTTCCAGGACCCCAAATTCCTACATTTCGAAATCCCCAAATTCTCAAATTTCCAGGACCCCAAATTCCTACATTTCGAAATCCCCAAATTCCCAAATTTTCAGGACCCCGAATTCCTACATTTCGAAATTCCCAAATTCTCAAATTTTCAACCCCCAAATTCCTAAATTTCGAAATCCTCAAATTCCCAAATTTTCAACCCCCCAAATTCCTACATTTCGAAATCCCTAAATTCCCAAATTTTCAGGACCCCGAATTCCTACATTTCGAAATCCCCAAATTCCCAAATTTCCAGGACCCCAAATTCCTACATTTCGAAATCCCCAAATTCTCAAATTTCCAGGACCCCAAATTCCTACATTTCGAAATCCCCAAATTCCCAAATTTTCAGGACCCCGAATTCCTACATTTCGAAATTCCCAAATTCTCAAATTTTCAACCCCCAAATTCCTAAATTTCGAAATCCTCAAATTCCCAAATTTTCAACCCCCCAAATTCCTACATTTCGAAATCCCTAAATTCCCAAATTTTCAGGACCCCGAATTCCTACATTTCGAAATCCCCAAATTCCCAAATTTTCAACCCCCCAAATTCCTACATTTCGAAATCCCTAAATTCCCAAATTTCCAACCCCCCAAATTCCTACATTTCGAAATCCCCAAATTCCCAAATTTTCAACCCCCCAAATTCCTACATTTCGAAATCCCCAAATTCCCAAATTTTCAACCCCCCAAATTCCTACATTTCGAAATCCCTAAATTCCCAAATTTCCAACCCCCCAAATTCCTACATTTCGAAATCCCCAAATTCCCAAATTTTCAACCCCCCAAATTCCTACATTTCGAAATCCCCAAATTCCCAAATTTCCAGGACCCCGAATTCCTACATTTCGAAATCCCCAAATTCCCAAATTTTCAACCCCCCAAATTCCCAAATTTCCAGGACCCCGAATTCCTAAATTTCCAAATCCCCAAATTCCTAATTTTCCAGGATCCCAAATTCCTAAATTTCCAAATCCATTAATTCCCAAATTCGCAACTCCCAAATTCCAAAATTTCAAACCCTCTAAATCCTCAAACCTCCAACCCCAAATTCCTAAATTTCAAACCCCCTAAATCCCCAAATCTTCAACCCCCAAATTCCTAAATTTCAAACCCCCTAAATTCTAGAATCACCCACTTCTAAAAATATTCCTCTTCTCTAAATTTATCTGGATCATTTATCGGTATCAATTTAATCACTAGCAACTAAATACTGATTTTATTCGAGGGTGTGAATACGACAATGGCGTGGGAGAGCGTGTAGCATTAATTTTCAAATTTCATCTCTCAATTTATAATAAAATCTCACCTCCGCCCGATTTTTATTCCTCGATATAGAAATTTCACGAAATTCAATATCTTTATTTAAAACTGCTCTGAGCAGCAGTAATTCGACTACGTATAAGATTACAGAATTACGACCGCAAAAATTACCGTTAAAATCGTTTCAATATCTTTTACGAAAATCAGCCCGAGGAGCATGATCGCGATGATATGTATCATGGAACGGTATCATTAAGCACGCTCGTGACCCACTTATGCATATAAGAACTCTTTATTAAATAAGGTGTACCTATATGTATTTAAATGCCATACTAATTACTGTAAATACCGCGAATAAACTTGTATCTATATCTATATATATATTATATATATATAAATATAAATATTCTATGTACTTAAACGCATTCGACAACGAAACAACTCGCGTTGATCTCATCGACTAAAAAGCTGTGTTTCTAACTAACTACAGGATTAAAAAATCCAGAACTGTTTCGGAAGATAACTTCCGGTCTGAGATTCTGCCGATGTCCTTCGAATATCCCTGTTATTATTCGTTTTAAAAATGAGGGAAATAGTTTCTAATTAATAAGACAACTGCTACTTTAAGTATCCCGTTCAATAAAACGTTTATTACTTGAAACCGTGCAAACGATGCTGCTTTATTTCTCTTGCTAGAAACTTACTCGAAACCATTGGCGTAACTAGGCTGGTATACTTCTTGTTTTTAAACATTTTAAGACACTCTTACATTTTAGCAGACATACTATTATTAAACTGTTGAAGATATTTTTTGTTTTACATAATTATCATTTTTTTTTAATATACTTATTGTTGCAGATTAAAGATATTATACGATCTTCCTCTGAATAAATTTGTAACATGCTTAGAATTATATATTTGCTATTTTTATTTCTGACAAAAAAATGTATTTGCTTTGTCAAAATTAAAAAAATCATAGAACGAAAAGTTATAGATTATAATAAGATTAGATTATAATAAAAAGAAGATTCAATTAAACTAACAATAAAAACAAGTATTTTATCCTAAATACAATATACAATTAAATATAAAACGGAGAAGGGTAAAATAAACATCCGAGTTACGCCAATGTTCAGCCCGTACCCAGTTCCTTTTCAAGCCGCAAATTAGCATTAAATTTTCACGTTGACCGGAAAAATGAAATCGAATAAAGCCCAGAATCGCTTGAACAATGTTTCGAGAATATTATGAATTGAATCCCGTGATACGAGAGAGAAAAACAATGAATAAAACCGGAACATGGTAGTGACTGGTTTCGATTGAATTTGAAAAGGAAAAATAAAATCTGCCTGTGCAGCGGGACGAATTCAAATCATTAGTCGAACAATGCGCTTCTATAACGTGCGCCGACATAAAAATTTGATAGGCTCTGAACGAGTTACATGGAATATGCATTCGACTTTTCATGCCGACCGTAAAGCTGCAACTCGTGCATCTCGTGCGATGACCTTTCGCTACGGTGGCTTTCGTAATCGCATATTTCAATCGTGCATACGTGTAGCTCGTTCTTTATGGACCCCAGAGAAAAAATTCGAGATAATTCGTATTTCAATTCTGGTACTTAATCGAGTTTGGTCACTTAGAAATTTCATTGTCAAATTTTCAAGTTTAAGGATTTTCAGATTTGAGGAGTTTACAATTTTCAGGTTAAGAGATTTAATTTTCTAGTTTAGAACTTCGGGGTTCTTCGAATTGTTCAAATGCGAAAATGTTCAAATTCTCAAGTTTAGTAATTTGCACATTTCCAAAATTAAATTTGCAAGTTTCAATTTCTAAGTTTCTCAAACTAAGTTTTCGAATGTATACAGTATATTGGTTCGCGTCGGTCTAAAAATCTAAAAAGCTCTTAATTAAAAACGACACCCAATTATACTCGCGAATAACTTAAACCCATCACTACCACCAATTCACATCCCAGCTCTTTCAGCACGAGGTTAATTAGCAAGGTAGAGAAAAGGGAGCATACATAATAAGCAATCTGATGATTTATAAGTCGAAAACAATGGAACCTTGTGGTAACAGGTCGAAGAGGAAAAAAGAGGAGATAATATGTGAGAAGAAACAAGGGGTAGAATGGGGCAGAGGTGGAGGAGCAGTAGAGAGAACGAAAGAGCTTGGAACCGCGTTGATCACGTAACCGCGGGAATAAGGGATAAAGCGCACAAACGTCATTGCCTGAGGCCCCGTTTCCATGGTTACCGTGAACTCAATATCCGCGATGCCCGAGGGTAGTACGAGCCACGGGCTATCATCCCTCGAACCTGCTGAGAGGGAGACACTCTCCCTCTCTTTCTCTGCTTCTGTCTGTTTCTCTGTACTTCTATTCTATTCCTCTCTTTATCTTTTCATTCATTTCGCCATATTGTTACCGTCGTTTTCTTTACAACCCTTTTTGTTTCTTTTCGTACCCTCTTTTTCTCGACGGTATCATTTTTCCAAATTCCATCGAGATTTATTTCTTTGGCTTCTTCGATCTCTTCTACTCTTGTTTATCACTTTATCCTCTTGCATATTGTTTCTGTGCAATTCCTATATTCTTCAACTTTTTTGTTTGAACAATTGTCTTTTTTTTTATTTTTGTCTATACTTCTGGTTTTCGAAATTTCGTTGATTCCATCTTGGCCTTTCTTTCTCTCGTTGAGTTTCCTCGTCTATGAACCCTTTTCCATCCTTCTCTCACCAGCTATTGCACATTTTACCTCCCACCCTTCTCGGTCTCTGTCGAGCAACGGCTTGATTATATTCCATTTCTGGATCGCCCGAGGGCCATCTCAGTCCCAGGTCCTTCAATACACGACACGAGGCGAAGTAGCCTTTGGCGTCAACATGGAAGACGGGCTTGAAATTCGAGGATACCCCGGGACGAAACCATTGTCCGTACGGAGGCTTGATGAACGATATTTTTCACGAGAGCGTCGTTAAAAAACCCGCGAATTGAAACCACGGTAAAATTTTAATTATTTCAAATCTTTTTACTGTCCGAAAAAATGAATAGAAAGGTTTCATTGTGTTAGCATCTTTTCAAAAATGTTATACATAAAAATTTGACCCTTAACAATTTATTTGAATCAAAACGCAGCACAGTTTCGTGTATTGCAAAATCTTTATATAAAAACAAGGTGTGAAACGAAAGCTACTGAAATGTGAGACATCGTTGAAGGATTCGATAGTGATTCATAAAGTAAGCAGCGCTCTGCTTGTACGATAACATTCCAATCGTACAGCATGTGCGCTGATGAAATAGTTCAAGAGCATCTTTAAATAGAACATGCTAAGAACCATCTAGAACAGTTCGTGTGATACGTAATCAGAAGAAGGCACCGTTCAACGTATTTATATTGCATAAGTATACCTTTTATAGTATTTTTTTCTTTCTCTTTATAATACTACCCCTTAACTCGACAACGCCCATGCATTATACAGATTTTTACACACGCAAAAATACAAGGCAAAAAAATGAAATCCTTACTCAAGTATTACTTTCAGTATTTATATCATTTAATTTTGCGAATACAATAACAGCCCGAAACTTTATGGATTTGATTAGTCTCGATAATTTATAAAACATTGGAAAACAAAAGTTGGTTCCTGTCAAAAGAAAATCGTGTCGTACAAAAATCGTACGTTGTTCATATTGCTTTTTTGTTCTGAACGAAAAAGAATAAAGAATTCGGGCTATTTCTTTGGTGAAACTTATTCTCGTGTTGTTTTTTTTTTTTATTATTATCCTCTGGCTTACGACTTATCGAATTACAATTTGTAAAAATATCATACTGTACCAAAACTGCTATGTACCATTAGTTCTTTAGTTTCTTTACAATCCTCTATTTTTATATATTTATATTAATAATTTCCACTTAGTGGCAGTAAGGAGAACATTATCATCTAACTTCGGAAACTTGCGGTCTTATTATTATTTTTTTTCGCGTTTTTTCCTTTTCTCGAGCTTCGTACAAAAGAAAGAAACGTCGCGATCATTGCAAAGAGGAACACGCAGCTAAGAAAAAGAAAAACCTCTCTCTCCGTTTTCTTCTTTTTTTTCTTCCTTTACATTGTGAAGTGCGCGGCCAAAAATGTATGGTACATGTAAAACGGTATTTATGTGCCATTTCCGATAAAAAGTATATTTAGCGACTGAAAAACGAATTATTTACATGTACTCGAACAACTTTGCTTCAACGATCCTTTTTTCCCTTTTTCTTTCTAATTTTCCGGCTCGTAACGAAGAACTTACAATAAATTGCATTATACAATTAGAAAGGCAGAATCGCTTCCCGGTGCACGCAATAACAAATTATATTTAACTGAGATCAGTATTGCAATGTACCCCTGCACCTGTTACGCATTTTTCTTTTTAAATTCTTTCGCTTTTCTATTGATTCTCGCAAATTTAATCGGCGCTATTCAAAAAGATAACAGTATATAGTTCAACTTAATATCTTTTACATAGTTCGTCAGTCTTGTGCGCGTATTTTGTATTTCAATTGATATTTTGAACCGTTGAAGCAACTACGTTTCACCCTACGGTAGACTCTTGTTATATTGCCACCTTCGTACTTCCACGCACTATAGAGGCGCTCATGTAGCGCTACATTGTCATTTGTCTCGTTATGCTACGATACATTACCACGCACTGTACTGCCACTCGTTACAACGCGTTGTATTGTTACATCACGTGTTGTATTGTTACATTACCACGCATTGTATTGTTACATCACGTGTTGCATTGTTACATTACCACGTGTTGTATTGTTACATTACCACGCATTGTATTGTTACATCACGTGTTGTATTGTTACATTACTACGCGTTGTATTGTTACATCACGTGTTGCATTGTTACATTACCACGTGCTGTATTGTTACATTACCACGCGTTGTATTGTTACATCACGTGTTGCATTGTTACATTACCACGTGTTGTATTGTTACATTACCACGTGTTGTATTGTTACATTACCACGCGTTGTATTGTTACATCACATGTTGCATTGTTACATTACCACGTGTTGTATTGTTACATTACCACGCATTGTATTGTTACATCACGTGTTGCATTGTTACATTACCACGTGTTATTATTACACGATAAGCATGCGATATATTGCCACGTATTACATCACTCCATGTTCGATTAACTCGCGTTACACTGCACGTTTTCATGAGTTACATTGCCACGTTTTATATAGCCTAGTAGTATTCCCAAGTGAACGTGGGAGATAAACGAAGACCGCAATATTTGTTTAGCCAACGCGATATCAATTCCAAGAATTTTTCCTATGGCGGTGGCAATATAGTAAAAGTCTACGGTAATTATAACTGAAACGTAACATAGATATTCGCTTTTATTCACTCCATCTCTCACTCTCTCACGTTTTGTTCTCTTATTATTTACACTAAGAAGACTCACAGGTGTACGTGCCTCTGTAACTTATTTCGCGAACGTCGGTGGTCGGGAAATGTGTATCGTGCTCCCTGAAAAATATGGAAGCACGAAAATCATTGAAGAATCACGGTTAATCCAGATTATCGTGATACTTGTTAAACTATAATTCTGATTCGGATAGCGGATAATCTTGAAGTAACCGTTGTCTTGAGGATCATCGAAAAGTAAAAAGAAATGAAATAAATAGTATGCCTCGTATTATATTATCGTTCTTATTTCTTTTTTTTTTTTATCATTTTGTAATTGCATTTAAACTACGGCAGTATAATAGAAAAACTTCTACCAATTGCTTCAACAAACTTATATCAAATTTATATATTATAGCTTATAAAAAATGTATGGCTTCCCATATCGGTATCGTGTAAAATGTTGAATATGTTCCAAGACGAAAGTTCAGTTTCTATATTTATATGTAAATCTGCGTGAATGAACACAAATCATTCGAGATTCTGTATGATATTAAATGCTATTACAGAATAAAGAAACTACCTTGAACGATCTAAACCGATGATGTACTAGAAATGAACACTAAACGTAAATGAATGATACATGCGTATATTCGTACGTATATACAGGTATATGTATCAATGTCTCTATCGTATGATAGGCATGTACAATGATGTTAATTTTGCAGGAAAAATCTACATCGGGCACGCGTAATGTAATACGCTCATGTGATGAGCAAGTTAGGAAAGATCGATATCTTTTTTTCTTTTTTCATTACTTCTGTACGATAATAGGCACCCACGTACATCTGCAGCAAATTCTTTTACATTATAAATCAGGTACACGCTTTGAATTATTTATTTTTTTCTTTTACTTCTTCTTCAATTGATTATGCGAAGCACACTTTTTTTTCTCGTCTGAATATTAGCAAAAACTGCACCAATTCCAATGAGGAAATATAAATTAATTAAATTAACGTTAATCGAAAAAATATCCGTACATTCTTACTTTTGTAAATATTTCTTTAATAAAAAACGTAACAGCTAATTCTTTTATAAACACTGAAAATGTAGATTACAACATAATATACTGATAACAATTCCATCTTATGGTGGAGAGTAGCTATATTTTGTTGTACCAACATTGAAATTATCACTATTTAGTATTTTTTTAGGTGTAAGATATTGTACAAATAATTCCATACTTTTTGGACAGTGTGCTCACAGTTTTCCTCTTCTTCATTTTTTTTTTTACGTTTGTTTCGTTACATTATAATTTGCAAAAATACGATTTACTATATATTAACAAAACCTGCACTCTTTACACTAGCGCTACAGTGTCCAAAAGTATAGGTCAAGTGTTACAATGCAGCAGGCATATACATAAATGACAATGTACACTCATTCATTCCACATACACCGTACACGCACCATATAACAACATTTATATATGGCCACACAACACCCTTACCACAGGAGACTACCCCAGACTGATCATCGAAGCATGTGCTCATACACATTGCTCTTCTGAATGATGCGATTTCGTGTTGAAAAATAAAGAACAATCTATTATATTACATTTAAAAAATCTTCAGTCATTTACAGTAGGGAAGCTTATCGACATGGTAGAAATAATCTTATTTTGAATGTATGTGGAATCTCGACGTGATTCGCAATGAATTTCATCGTATGCAACTTATGAAACACTGTACAATGCAACGTACACTAACGTTACATGATCGATCAAGGTCCATTGAGGCCAGCTCACACAAGACCGTATAGGTTGGGCGCCAAATATCGGGCGGGTCACTCAAGTTCCTGCCCTTCACAGAACATCACTTCAAGTACGATTTATACAGCATTGTGCTCCTACACGTTTCTTTCTCTTGTTCAAGAAGGAACAATAAGTCTCGAAAATTCACCCTTTTCAAACGCGGTCTCATCGGCATTTGTCGGTTAATTCCGGTCGCTGAAGTGTTCAAACCGGAATTACTTCCTGGACTACTGGCGGACCCCCCTACATCGAGTTTAGGCTTTTTACGTGGACCAATCGCTTGTAAAGCTGTCAGGTTAGCTTCTCTTTGTCTTAGCTCTTCCATTTCTGCACGTTGCATCTATGGAATATAAATAATACAATTACTCTCACTTGTCTACGCAGCACTTTATTTCACTTTGTAACTGTACAAAAATACCTCTTTCGCTTTCGCCTTAAGTTTAGCTTGTTCTGGATCTTCCGTTTTCGCGCGACTTTTCGCGGCACGCAGAAGTAACTCTCTTTCTTGCTCTTCGTGTCTTCTACGTTCGACTTTATCCAAGTCTTCTAAGAACTTTAACTGTGCCCGGACATCTTGCGTTACTTCGTATCGTGGATCCACCTATGAGCAACATATGACATTCAAGTTACAATCATTTGGTCCAACGCTGATTGCATTCATTGCGATCCTTATACTGCACCTTTATCAAATCTATCCTGTGCTCTGCGATTACCGCTAACTTCTCTACTAAATTCTTTAACCTTTCTTGTGCGGCATGCGATATTAACGCTGCAACTTCTTGATTAGGTTCTTCTAATCCATAATTAGAAACTAAAATAAACAAATTTGTTTAAATATCGTACTATCAGTACATGTTGTACGTTTAAGTGAACAGGTCAATATAGACAATTACCAATTTGTTTAATTCTTTGCTGCAATGGGGTCATGTGAAGAAACACTTCGTCTTTACAGGATCTTATTTGTGTGCCAACAAACTCTGTGGAACCGAGAATCCTTTGCGATTCCTCGGCAAGATTAACTCCCCCCATAGCCGCGACATCGTTGATATCGTCATCTCCCCTGTTTAAAAGAAATATATGGACAATCGCATACAAGTACGTTGTTTACAAACATAAACGAAGAGCGACTGCTTACGTGTATCCTGCAGACGAAAATGTTTTCTTTTCTTTTTCTTTAATAACTGGCTTTGGAACAAAAGAAGGCACTACGGCTTTATTAACAGTAGTGGTTGTGTTGATTGTTTTTCCCTGTGTCGTAGTTGTCACTGTCTTAACAACAGTCGTTGTAACAGGTGGTTTCTGCACTGTAGGAACAGTAGGTCGAATACCAGCTACCGCTACCGTTGACTTTACAGTGTATGCTGTAGGACTCCGAACTACTGTTGTAACCGGTCGCATCTGAGGGAAATCAAATGTGCAATTCTTTTTGATTCAGTAAAACATTGAACATAAAGAAACAATTGTAATTAATTTCGTTAAGATACTAATTAGTGATAAAATATATTGCTAACTGCAAAGGTTAGGGTATTAATTCAATGGTACAATGGAAACTATATTACAGGACTTCACATTGTAATGTTAAAAGCGATAAAATAACTATAAACAGCGCTATCTTACCAGCCTCTGTTGAACTGGCTGAGGAGGTCGAGGGACTGTGGTTGTAGCTGCAGCTAGTGGAGTCATTACCCTTACTTGCGTAGTTGCAGTAACTGCAGTTACAGGTATTGTTGCTGCTGCCACAGCAACAGTTGGTCTAAGCTGATTCTGCTACATTGTATTATAAAGTACATTATGGTGTACATAGCAAAAGGTATGAATATAGTGAATGGTAGCAGCATAAGTAAGCAGTACTAATTGCACTATTCGCTACTGTGTACATCAAAGTCAATTAATTATTCTTACCTGTGTTACTACGGGAGTGGCTGATGTTACAGGGAAAACAACGTTGGCTGGAGGTGGTTTTATACCCTCTATAACCAATTCTTTCGTAACAAGCGATTGCCGTAAAAGTGGCAAACTCTTTTTGAGAAATCCAATCAAACATGGTTGAGGTGAAGCATTCAGCAATCTTTCAAGTCTATCACAGAACTCTTCGGGTTCAACTTTAGTATCGATTAATTCTTGTATCAAAGTTCGAACATTTCGCTCCACGGCTTTAGGTTCTCGACTAGATAACTCTAATAAGTTTGCTAAAAATTTACGGCACTTTTCTTTGGTATTATCGGTAGTTTGACGCTAGAAGTAAAAAAAAAAACAGTGTGAATAATATACTTATATAAATACGCAACCAAAGATTATTAAAATTTATATGATATACATTGTGACACGTAGTATTTTAATTTGATTATGTTAAATATACGTAATACATACAGGTGCAGGAGTCTGCACTGTTTGAACAGTTGTAACAGGTGGGGTAGGTGTAGTTGTGGCAGCAGCAGTCACCGTAGCTGGAGTTGTAGTTGCTGTTGTAATAGTTGCAGCCACTGTCTGTATTTGATAAATAAATCAAGATTATAAGATTTGTTGTGTTTCAAGGCCATTGAAAAAAATCGTTCATTTACTAAATCAATTCATTCATGAAATTAATAAATACTGATAAATTTGTAATTTCAAAAATTTTCATTTCAATTACAAAACTGCAATGTCATTCAGAAGCAATTTGCAGCATTATTAAAAAAATAAATTTAGATTATAAATAATAATTTGATTTATGCCATGCTCTCAATTTCAAAGCAAACATTTCTATGTAGGTTTTATATTATCAACACTTCAATACTTAATAATTTTGTAACCTTCTTCTTTTATAATTTGTTTTATTAAAAATATATTATTTTTATTACACAACATACTATAATCTTAATTAATACCAATTTATAAGACAAATTTCAAACAGAAAAAGATTACATTGTTCAATATTCTGAAGCTCAGTATAACTAAAAGAACACAAAAAATACTAATAATAATAATAGTAATAATAATAATGATAGTAATAAAAATAATAATAATAATAATAATAATAATAAAAATTTACTTCCCACATGCATCATCACATCAAATCTCTAAATCTCTGCAATATTAATACTTTTCTTTTGTAACAATATTCTTACTAGGAAATTATGGTCTACATTTTTGCTATATGCATGCTGAACTTCAGATTTGTCAAACATAAAATCTACATCTCTTTATTGTTTTTCCAACTAATTTCATTACTTCAAAGTAAACAAACATATTTATATTCTTATTATTCAGCAATTATAATAATGATATACATTAAAAGACGCACTTGTACCTTGTACAGACTCGTAATTTTGTTTAATTTGTTATTATTTAACTATTTCTTAATGAGAAATATATGTACAATTGCCTTTGATTTATGTATTTAGTATGAGATAATGAGTATTCTACATATTAATAAGATAGGATTTTATACCAGATTATTAATTTGAATATTAAAGTAATTAAACATAATCTCTACATGAAAATTCAATAGCATGATGAATTATTAGAATAATTTCAAGTTAAGTATGTCACTGTTACTTCCAAGCTATGTTACATAAATATCCTTCCAATTAGAGAATTAAAATTTTTCTTGAATAAAAATAAAAATTCATATACATAAAAAAATTGTATTACTATACATTGTATGTATATAAACTTAATTGCTTTTTATTATACCTGAAAATATGCTATACTACAATACCCTTAACCAATGTAACATGCAATGTGTGTGTAGATGAAGGCACTGAATAAAGAAAAATAATTGCACATTTGAAAAATTTCTACAACAAAGAGGCATCCCAACAAATAAGCCAATGAGAAAATAAAATTCTTTGTATGTTACGCAAAACCTTTCAGTCAATTGTAACTATTCAAATTTGATATGAATTCTTAAGTCAGCAGTAAATTTAAACTTCTTTTTACTGATGTGAAGGTAATGCTTTTACATGATATGAATGGCTTTTTATAAAATGAGGAAGAAATTGAAACACAATAAAAATTTGTTATATTTTAAAGAAAATTTCACAGAATTGAAACAACTTAATACAGAATAAAGAAAATAACATAATACATAGCCTTACCAATAACACCATTCCAACTAATGGCACAAACTAAAAGTCTACTACAGCACTACATCGAGTCTTGTAAGAGGTATAAGAGTGCGTCACCTGAACAGATTTTCTTAAGGTGGCGAGTGGTGGGCCAGTGAACTGTGTGTTCAGCCTACTTACAGCCGGCACTGAGGCTAAGCGATAGGTAGTGCCTGGAGATGGTGCAGCAACCACTGCATTTCCCGCTATACTATTTGGTGTAACTGCAGTACCACCAGGAGTACCTGCAGTTGGAGGTGGCCCTACCCTTAGCAATTGGTACTGTCCACTTTCTGTTTTTAGTAATATGTGACCTTGAGTCCCGGGTTGAAGACCATGTAATGTTTGTAATGTTATCTAAAAATATTCAAATAAGCATTTTAATAGTAAAAATATATTTCCAACATTACATTTAAAAAAGAATATTGAAATGTGAGAGTAAATACAATAAGTTAATAACAGCAATAGAAAATTAAATGATCTTTAAATGTATACACATACTTGTTTACAACCTATTAACATCTTACCCCTGGAGCTCCAGGTCTTGTTCCAAGCATGTGTTGACCAATTACTACTCTCGGTGCAACCTGCTTTCCAGCTTGTTGTCCTGCCACTGGAGTGCCAGGACGCATGGTATTTACATTGACAATTTGCACATTGCTGGGTACTATTGTAGACGTAACCCCAGCTTTACCCTGTAATGCTGTGCTGACAGCATTGCCAGCCACAGAAACAGGAACAGACATTGGAACAGAAACCATACCACTGGGTGCTACACTAGTCTTTATCACCAAAGCTGTACCTGTTGGCTTATTTACACTGGCCACTGTTTGACTACCGGTTTCACTAACAGAACCAACATTAGAAACGTTCGACGTTGTCTGTAACACTGCCTGCGATGTTATTCCCAACGTACCATTGGCCAGTTGTCCAACAGTTTGTGCAGGAAAAGAGAGTTTATTATTGGCATTTGCTACCCCCGTAGTTGCTATCACTTGACCAACAGTTGGATAAATAATCTTGACAGGCTCATGTGCTTTAGTAAGGCTTGGTATATTTGTTGTTTGATTACTGGTCACCTGGTTTGTAGTTACTTGATTAATATAAGCAGCAGGGGGGACTGCTGACTGTGTATGCTGTTGCTGCTGTTGTGTAGTAACCTGTGGCGCCACTGTGTTTGAGGTAACCACGTTTACAGGGAGAAGAGTACTCGTGGTAATAGACTTCGTTACTTCTTGAGTCATCAGACTGTTCACAGTGATAGCACCGCCACCGTTTGAAACCCCATGTTTCTGCGGCTGTACCGCGGTGATGGTGCCCCCGTTGGAAATACCACTGTTCACCTGATGATTCTGCTGGCTGACTGACGCAGAACTTACTTGATGACCAGACACAGCCGGCGTCGATGTTACCAGTTGCGTTTCGAGGGAGCCTACTATCGCGTTCACTGCGGATTCATCGACGTCCGTGCTCAGAGCTTCCTCCAGAAACTTAGCTGACGCCATTTTCTTCCAAGCTCCAACTGTAAACTGATCTGCGCATGCGCCTGTCGCAAATTGTTCCCATGGTGCATTGCCCCCCTCCCCTAGCGCAACTGAAAATTATACGCGGTCTTTCCTCTGTTTACTGTCTGTAGGCACACAAACTTATTAATGTCTCTCACCATTGTGAAAAATTGTATTAATCTCTTGTTACTCGAACGATGATTTACCATAGTCTTTGCTTGCTGTTCATTCGAAAAACGAATATCGCCATGTTACATGCAACGTCGATCATTTATGTTATGGCTGTCAATACTCGGCGTGCAAACACGTCACCCGCCAAAATGGCTATCTTAGAAACTAGAGATTCGTACACGATTTGTTTCCGTGACAACAACATCGTGTTAACGCGTTGATCAGGAAATTATAAAAAATCTATAAAAATTTTCGATCCCTGAGAGTTCTGTAACATTTCTTCCTTTTAGGATGCTGTTAGTAACAGTTGCTTTGAACAATATGCGTTCCGCAATGCATCCTTTCGTTTCATTTGCGTTTTTCTTTTTTTGCGTTCCGCAATACATGTGAATCGGATACTTCTGTATTGCAAACAAGACCTAATAATATTCTTCTCAGACATTGCGCCCTCTATTGGCAATAAGAGAAATAAAGTTCAATTGATTCTTGGTCAAAACAATCTATGCTATATCGCATACTTAATGCACAAACGAAACGTGAAATAAATTCTTTTATTAAAAAGTACATAAACATACGTTTTGTTAAAAAAAATGTCAAGTAACAAATGATGTATGTAAAATTCGAAATCAAAGATTTACATTATATATTTTGTATATTTTTGAAATAATTCTTTATACATCCTTATTCTTTTTAGTACACGTCGAATGTCTTATCATACAAAATTTATATATTATACGCAATTAAAATATAAACGTATAAACGTTCTATCAAAATATACACATCACATTTGAAGTAGAGAATACGATATTACATTTTTACATAATTTTTTCCGCTTATCTACAAAAGAGATCTTCGCATCGTATTTGCTTATCGGTATTCTCAAGTTACTTATTTCTCTTTTGTACAGTGTTACGCATATTCTACATCGCAGGTGTCTATTCTAGTTTCAACGCGACATTTCGAGTTATCATTACTATATAATTAAAAACTATTTTAGTCATATTATCAGCGGGGTTACTGAAATTCTTACGTAAGATCATAAATGCTAAAAAAATTGCATTATTACGAAAGAAATTTTGTTCATGGAACTGACGCCCAGTGAGGCCACGTCTGGATGATGCTGTACAAAGCATCACCCGGACTTAAAGTCTTCGAAACTTGTCTGTGCGCCAATAATTTGTAATCTGGCGCGATTTTACCATGTTCTACCCCTAATTCGATAACCTTTTGAGCAGCGTACAACTGATTTTTAGGTGGTATGACACTGTTGAATGTACCAATGAAAGCGATGCCTATGCTTATATTATTGAATCCAAAGGCGTGCGCTCCCATGTAATCCCAACTTCGACCAACATACACAAGCCCGTCGCCGCCGACAAGAAAATTGTAAGCGATATCCGACCATTTTCTGGATTCAATATGAAACGTTTGCGCAAATCGGACATGAAATGTACATTCTGACTGCGTCGTGCAAAATTCAGTTGCCGTATGACTAATAATCACATATGGGACCGGAAGTTTCATCTTTATCAATTGTTCGGATGGTGGTTGAGCACCCCATTCGTTCCTTTCAACGAAACGAACATTTTTCACTTTACCACCTGTAACTTGAGTATATTACGATTGATATATTTATGGCCCGTTTAATATCGGATTTGAATTAATATAATAGATTCTTTTATACTGCCACTGATGGTGCTATTCAAAATATGGACCAGTGATTATAACAGTTGAGGCCCTTATAAAATCAATCAAAATATGGTAATAGCTTGTGGAATAATTTTTTCAATTTCGAGAGTTATAAAAGTGGCAATATAGCGAATTTACTATACATGATTCGCGAGAATTTTGTATAAATATAGAATTACCTCCAAGAGAAGAATCTGGTATTTCCGGGAAAACAGGTGCTGGTCGCGTAGTAGTGGAACTGTTTGTAAAATATACACTCACGACAATCACAGTGATTACGAGAATTAACGCAAGCACACACAGAAGTGCCGCACACCTCCAAGTCCACAGCCATTTTGTTACTAAAAGGATAAGAAAACATTAATTGAATTCACTCGAATACTATAAATACAAATTAGTAATTATACAAAGTAAAATGATTTATATATTCTACTAGAAAAAATATTAACCCTTTTTTACAAGAGATTGCTTAACGTTGCTATCCCCTGTATCACAATATGGTATTGTCTCGCTAAGTCTACAGTCCAAAGTATTTCTGCAATCTATGCCAGATTAAAAATACCGATTAAAATGTAAAAGTCAAATTCATATAAATTGACATCATTGTATAAAGATCGACAGTACGCACCGTTTATTCTGGCATAACAATAACGGCAAGCAAAAAAGTCGGTTATATAAACCATTTTGTTATAAGTTACGAGCTTACGAGGAGCTCAAAAATTAATTACATCTGACACAGAACACGTCTATGAATCTTTTGAGCACAGATCTTAATACAGGATGTACTCAAGTACTTCCGGTCATATTTTATCGAGTTCAATTAATAACAGCGTAAGAGATAAAATTCAATGAGCGAAGATAAAATCTCGGGATCTATTGCTTCGATAAGAATTAATTTATCGAACCTAATTTAGATGAAGACTGTAGACTATTCCGACTTAAAGGCGGGAAAATGAAAAAAAAAATTAAAGGCTGAACAACAATTTAACAAAAATAACGGATATGGAGTGTGTTTAATCTCAGGATAGATTCCCGCGCATTTTCCTGTACAGAAAAAAACGGAGTGGTAAAGGGGACTTTTCCCGAAATCGGGACTTCCCACTTTTCCCTGCGGCGGTCATCCGGCCCACCTTTGACCCATGACCCATCCGGCCCACCACTTACAGTTTACCGCAACAGTAATACACCCAAGGATCGCCTCGACTTTTCAAACTACATAGAACCGAAAAAAAATAAACACAACTATGCCAACCCTGGGTTCCATGTGCCTACCAACTGGTAAAACGGACAAGTAATGGTTTCTTGATCTTTTATTGCTGCTATGGCAAACTTCATTATTCAAAAACATCCTAAAATCTAAAATTGATATCTTCGTTCTGCGTGGGAAGGAAAACGCGCAAACATTCCGTGTTTTCAAATTTACAAATTTTTAAATATAGCAGATGGAGTCTGAGAATTTAGAAATTTAAAAATTTGAAAGTTTGTAAGTTTAAAATTCCTAGAATACTAATATGGGAGTCATGTAGCGAAAGTGTGCTATATTTTGTCCCATTCGCGTTCCAATCACTTTCAAATTATCGCTTTCATTACTTTCGTTACGCAATTATATTATCAAGATGATCACCTTTGTCAAAATTACGGTTCTCAGATAACACGGTACCGTTGCCAGTCGAGTTCTCCTTATTCGAATTAAAACCATTAACATTGCTGTTCCTCTCGTTGCTCTTAACAGAATCGTTATCCTCCACAGAGATCGGGTTGGTATAAACAAACTGTTTAATCGTCACCGGTCCCTTATAAAACGTCTTGCTACCAAGATGCACATTAGTCGAGTTCTTCACTCGCACATCACCAAAATTCGAGGCGTCAGCGTTCGGCAACACCACATTTCCGTCAGCGGTGATCACTTGTTGTTGCTGGAACACCGTGGGTACCGGCAAATCTGGTATCCAGTCTTCTTCGTCGGTATCCGTCTCTTCATCGTCCTCTTCGTCTACGTCACTGCACTGCGTAGAGGAACCGGCGAGGCTACCATTTCCGGTGGCAACGACCGCTGTATCTTTGGAAGGATGTTCAATTTTCACGCGACAGACGTCGGTGTCCTGATTCTCGATCGAAATTGCGCTCGCTTGATCTTGATCCTTCTGATACCGAGTTTCGTCCGGTGCTGTTTGCTGATGATGTTGCACCAATGTCACCATGCCCATGCGCTGGAGAAACAAAAACGTTTGTTTCCATTGTTTGTCGGAGATTATCTACGAGGGTTATTCATTGAATGAAGAGATTTCGACACGTTTGCTACATGAAAGTTTGCATTCAAAGTTGAACATTTATTTTGATAAATCTTATTCATTACTTTTGTGATAATTTTCTATTTATATTAGGTATAATTCTGAACAGTTGATATGAATGAGAAGCGAGGAAATTTATTATCTCTTTAGTTATTGAATAACTCTCGTATTACCTATTAATTTCAGATAATTCAAATGCATCTTTTTAATGGAGTAATGAGGTAGAGTCTAAGGTGGATCTACACCATCAAAGTAATCCCCTAAATCTTCCTCCCTATATGAGGGATGTGGTACTTCATATATTTTGTACATGAAATTTAAGACTTCTGAAGTAAGAAACTAAAAAATTTCCAAGTATCCGTATATCTGCAATCTCTTTCGTAAATTTACAAATTCATATATTCACAGTGATCATCACGTGATCATATCTAACACAGCAGTGACACTGCTGAACGATACTTCAGTGACTTTGTTATCATTACGAAAAATGCATTTAGAAGGCGACATAGACCAAATAGAATAATAGATCATACTATTGAAAAGTTTCTCGTTTACCTAATGATAATACAAGAAAATGAACCAACATTACTTCTAAACGATTTGTTTTTTCGGCATTATCGATAACAACATGAATCAATCGATCAAAACCGATTTTCTTACTACCGTTAGTAGCCGCAGCTTATCACGATAAAGCAGATTACGATTTTCAGTTGTTCGAGCAGCCTATCGTATTATTCGGAACAAGGAATATTGCGATACTACAGGGGCAAAGTTCATGATACGAACTATACGTAGTAATGAGAATTCAGAGAAAACTATGAAACACTGAATTCTCCATAAAATAAAATATAAGAAGACTGAAGGAAAATTCAGAAACGAATGATGAAGATAAAGGAAGAAAATAAATGCGTAACACGTGCAAATCAGGGTTCGCGGTAAAGCTGATTATTAATTATCTAGTCCATCCAGAATTTTTGCTAATGAGCGCATGATACAGTGAGTCATATGGAATTACCTCGCATAAATCATCCTTTCTGTCGTACGCGGTCACTTTGTTGGCGCTCGATTATCACCAGCTTACAACATGGCGTCTCTGCGAACAACTTTTCTTCTTCGTCTCAAAAACACGATTTTCCTGCTCCGGAGGAATTCTTTGAAAATTTATAATTATCAACAACTTTACACATACCACCGAATACTCGCACACTATTACGAAATGCTCGATTACGTATTCTCAGAAGGTATACGTTAACGGTACCATCACCATGCTACGACACTGGCACAGATACTACTGCCGGTGACGCGATGCGCTTCACGAAGGCCGCACTCGACACTGGAACTTCCAAGCTAAAAACGTCTCTTTCTAATTGACGTAAAGAGCATACTGGCCGAAAAAAGATCGAACTGGCCAACCATGTGTATCAGAACCCACGGGAAAGAGGGCATCCCATGGAATTTTCTTGTTCGCCGTACTTTTTCGTGTCGTAACTGTACGTCACTGGTTTGTGACGTGCGAAAAGTTTCACGAAGGACGTGGCTGTCTCCGACACTCGCTTGGAGGAGGAAATCTTCCAAGACATACGTCACTTGAGTCAATCTAAAAAAGAAAGAACTTGTTGCTGAAAATTTGCGTTTACTTCGAGTCAACCGGTTCTCCGCTTAACATCGCGCCTGGGGAACCGCCAAATTGTTTGAACTTTTGCGTTGTTTCAATTTTTACACTCGTTTCTGTTTTTTGTGGAGATTTGTTAAATTTAAACGAGCTTGATAAGCGCGGATGCAATTATCGGTGGAACAGAATTGCACGGTGTATATCAATATTATCTCCTCGCGATTCGTCACCGCGAACTGTCGATACTTCGTTGGACACGCTGTGAAATCGCATGCAACCCCACTCTGCATTTTTCCGTGTAACCAGAAATTGGTGATGTACACTTGAGTGCAATGTTGACTTTGGATGCACCTGACGGACTGGCGGATTTCAAGTAGAGCGAGGATGTCTCTGATTCTGAAAAGTGAAATAAGTACATTCCGTTCTTGAATTCTTAAATTCTCAAATTTCTAAATTACCAAATTACCAACTTCTCATTTCCTGAATCTTTACATTTTGGAATCTCTATATTGGTGGATCCAGAAATGGTGAAATCCTTAAATCTCCAAATCCTTAAGTCTCCAAATCTTCAAATTCCCGTCTCCAATTTTCTGAATCCCCAATTTCCCAAATCCCAAATCCACAAATTCTCAAGTTTCCCTAAATCCCAAATTCAACAAATCCCCTAACACAATCATCCAATAACTAGCAGTAGTTGTTATCACCTCTTCCTCTAACATTTCCTTAAAGTCTACCATGCTCACCGCTGTACAAGTTCATTTGCTTAATCTAAGCTATAACGCTCATTAATGATTGATTCTAGTAGAGTACAGTGTTAACTTGTTCGTAGAACTTCTTTCGTGAAAATTGTATGTGATACGACAGCAACAGACTGTTCGTCATGTTCTAACGATTTCCTTGCCTCGAGCGTTTTGCTTGAATCCGAACTATATAGATAGTCTTGTAATTCTGCTCATGTACAACGAATAGTATCGATTGGGTTTCATTTACCGTACTTGTTGCGTATTTTAAATCCAATGTTTTCAGTCTGTACGTTCCGTAATATCTACTAATTCTACGAATACATGCGAGTACTGATAAGAGTATTTACGTTGCAATCGTATCTATCCGTATGATGTATGTATATTAATTTCTAAATCATATGTTACAACCATTGTGAATACTTTGAATGAACACTTTAAATATTTTGTTAATTCATACACGTAACAAACTTCATTTTTGTCTTATAATATTATAATTAATATTTTATATCTGCAAACAATATTATATCTGCCCCTTCAATAACACAACCATCTCATCAAAAGTTGACACCTGAAGTGGAAACGAAAATATATTACTTTATTATAACATAATTAATTCAATAATTTGTAAATGATAATTTGTCCAAAACAGTAGTATCAGTAAATGTTTAAAAGAAATACAAGTTATCGACACAAAGAGTTGTCAGGATGGTACCGTTAGCGCCATGCAGTTGCAAAACGTTGTACTATAACAACAGACATTCTACTGATATTGCAGAAATAGCAAACCTGCAATAAATCAGAGATTTTATGCCCTCTACAATTTAGAGCGGTGAGTTCAGGAATTACGTACATACACAGTTGAATACCAACAGTTATGCATGATTATTATTTTATAATTTATAGCAGATACAAATATTTACAATTTTTTTTAGACTTATAACTTATTGGGTTTAAGAATTAAATCACGACTAGATACTAACTTCACACACGTCACTGACATGATATATTTAATGCGGATCAGATTCCAAGTATAAATTATATGATTTTTCATCCATCAGAGTTTTTACTTCATCTGGATGACTTAATTCTATTTTAAACAACCATCCTTCTTCGTAACAAGAGGTGTTAACTAAACTTGGTGTTTTTTCCACTGTTTCATTTTTTTCTATTATTTTTCCACTAACAGGACTGTACAATTCAGAAGCAGCTTTCACTGACTCTAATGCTCCACATTCAGCTAAAAAATTAGTTTCAATTAAATTTTTTTTTAATTTTAAGATGTATAGAAATAAGTATTCATACCTCCTTTTTCTATGTTGCTTGCAACGTCTGGAAGTTGAGCATATACAACATCACCTAAAGCTTCTTGGGCATATTTGGATATTCCAACTGTACCTATTTTGCCATCAATTGTTATCCATTCATGTCTGTCTGTGTATAGTCTATCTAAAAATTAAAAATATTTTATTCGTAAATACCTTAATGACATTTGTATACAAAAAATAATATTAATATAAATTATTCCTATATCAAAAATTACAGCTTAACATGCAAAGTTTTGATTCTTATGAAAATCTAATTTTTTCAAGATGATTTTTTATATGGAATAAATAATTTATAGTATTTCCACAATTGAGATGAACTAAATTTGTGATGTAACAGTTGTGTTGCTTTAACCGCAATTAAAGACCACCAAATAAAAGTAGTAAAATTAAAATCTTATTTGTTGAGCATATTTTTCTTTAATGAATATAATTATTTAAACTTACCGGCTCTTAAATATCGGCTAGTAGCGATAGAACGTGAGACACTTAATGACACTTTTGGAGTGGTAAAACTAAATAAATTTTCTCTTGAAACACATGGAAATGTCCTCGTAGTTAATTTTCTCATCTGTGCAATTACTTTTGCCATTATTAATTTTATTTACTGCGCTCCGAAACAATTAAAAAGGTTAACCTCACTATCCTCGCGCAGTCTGCAATGTTTTCTCGTTAACTAAGTTCATAAATTTTCCGTAGTGTTGCCAGTATTTAATATGAATGAAAAGGCGCGATTCGAACGAATGTTAAGAAATTTCTGTAAAGCGTTGATTCTTCTACTATCGATTATCCTTATCTCACAAAATACATTTCATCATTCAAACTAATATAGAACAAATATACATACTATATATATGTAGTACGAATAATTGCTTAATAACTAGTCACGTGCGACAGAGTTTTTATATTGAATTATATTATTTATTTGGACGTAAAATATTAAAAATTGTTTAATAAACATGCACTATGCAAAGTCCATGTATATACAATAGATCAAATAAATGAAAAGTCATCATGTTGCACAAATTATTGCTATAGAATACATATAAGTAACATAAATTTTTAATACATTAAAAAAAACTTTATGTGGAAAATAAGATCCTGCATAATATGCATCTAAATAATAACACATTTCATGTATTATTCAAGTAAAAAGAATAGAATAATTTTTTAATTTTTACAATATAAATGAAGTTTCTATACTTTTTAATAGTATTTTGTATTTTTAACACTTTAAGAGAATACATAATGTTATTGAAACTCTTAACTGCGATCACGTGAGGTTAAGAAGGCAGCAACACTTCACAGATAACTTGTAATTTATGTTATCAAAGTTGTACAATATCAGTGACCTCCGTGTACACACGGTCAATACACAAACAAAAACATTGGTTCTATTGTAAGAACATTTATTGAACTATCTCCATAATGCATCTTGACAAATTCATATTGGTACGTGATATTCGATTTAAATGATTATTTAATTACAATTTTTTGATTACATTATACAATGTTACAGCTACATCTCATTCTGTGAATGTACTTCAAAATTTTTACATTAATTTAAAAAAAGTTTTTTAACAAAAAGTTATGAAATATTTAAATTAGAAAGTACTACAGTATTTGTCATGTAAACTAATAGTTATCATTTTGCAAAATAATTATTACATAGAACCATTGCCGTGGTACTGTTACAAAGACGTCTTAACATAATATTTTTCCCAGACAAATTAATTAAAAAAATACTGAACTATAATCCTATTGTATAAAAGCGACCATTTGGATTATGAACTGGTCCTGGTACTGGTTTACTAATGCACCATTCGTACCAAACATTTTTAGTACTACATTGACGCCAAAAATGAACAACTATTTGGTCCCCTGCTTTTAATTGCACCGGTTCCTTTGGTAATAAATCGCACACATTAGTAATTCTAAATTTTGATCATAAAAACCTGCCTTACCTTAATCGGGAAAAAAATAGGAAACCAACTGAACATTCCAGGGCTACGGGTGCTGGGCTGTATGCTTAACATAACATCTTTATATAAAACTGTATCAAAATACCCCGAGAAACCGTGTAATACGCAATTTTGTTGAACCTCAAATGTCTTTACCTCATATCGCGAATTATCGATAACATTTTCTAATAAAATAAAAGCAGGGTTAATTTATATTTGACGACTATAAACATATAAATATTATTAATTTACTGACCTCTGTTTGGATGTTTAAACGTAAATAAAGGTTGTGGTTTAGCTATGACATACTTATTCTGTAGGTGAACTACATACGCCGTTTCAAAATGAGCCAAAGGATGTTTATCTTTGTCACTACAGTGTCTTACTTCATTATATAATTTCGAAGATTGCACAGGAGCAATATATGAAGTATATGAACATGGTATGCTTATACCAGTCTCTAAGGGGATATCATACTGTTTAATATTTCATAAAGAACAAAAGTATTTTATATGTAATTAAACATGTACCTTTTAAAAATCGTTGTACCCCATCCAAACATTCCGGAGACAGCTCATTGTCGCCAAAAGAGCCGAGTAATTCAGACACTAAAATATCAGCTTTCTCAGGAGCATCCCAGTCCCTCATATCACAAGATACTACTGTTACCTTGTCTTCCCATACATCCCTTTCTAATGCCTGCAAACTATATATAAAAAGGATTACTAAAGTAATAAACGTAAACATCTAATACTATTGAAATCTTACGTTAAAACTGCATTAGGATTTTTTTCTACAGCATATACTTTGATTTTTTGATTCGCCATTTCTGCAGCATTTAGGGACGCGTGAACAAGTGGTCCTCTACCGGCGCCAACTACCATTATTACTCTAAAATTAAAATAGAATTTTATATTTTTCATGACAAAATGAAATTCTTTGTATATATTACATTTTTCTAGTGTTATCTTCTGATGTGGACACCGTTTTAAGAATTGCTTGATGTATAGCCGTTTGATATTGTGTATATTTAACAGGATCTTTTTCAAATATTTCATATGTTTGAGATTCAAGATTATCTGACAATGGTTGTAGTGGACATTGCAAATAGTCTTCATACCCACGGGTGAACATTTCAACCGGCCCGCTCATTTGACATCCCTATGTAAGATCTCTCAAATTAAACAAAACTGTTGAAAATGAGTTTTTATTATTTTAACACTTTATGAAACTAAATACAGCTTACCTTCCATAAGTACTCCAAATAATCATGATAATAACCAAGACTTAAATGTCTATTTGCTCCTGTAAGTACAAATTGTACTTCAAGCGCTGCAAACTTTTTCACTAAAGCTTGATGCGCTTTACTTAGAACAGGAAATCCTTTTTTATTCGTAATAAATGACGTGGTTGGAAAGATCAAACATTTAACTGGTTCTCCTAGCCATCTGTCAATCTTATAAGTAAATGAATTTGATTAAACTTGAGTTTCTATATTTTTGATAGTTTATATACAAAATTATATTTAAAATACCTCTTCTTGTTCCGGAAGATCATGGCTTACAATTAATGTAACACCTAACTTCCTGTCATAATCACAAATTGCTCTAAAGGCATTCCACCATTCCCATGGGCTTTCCACCGAATCACATTCCTCTTCTCTGTAAAAATAGGCTTGTTTGATTGGATTTTCCATAGGTACTTGTATCCAAACCTACAAGAAGGTTAAATAACATGTTACAACTATACAACATCTAAAATATTCTTTATAGGAATACCTGTAAACTACATGTGCTTGACAATTTATCACAGATAATTCTAGCAAGGTTTGTATTATGCTCTATGCCACCTGTCAACTTAAAAGTAACTCCAACTAGACCTAAGTGACTTGCCAAAGTTAATTCTTGAATTAGGGTTTCTTCACTATTTTTTCTCAAGACACGATTTTTAGAATCGACTTTAATATATGGTGATAATTTACCAATAATTAAATTATTCCAATCTATGAAATAAAGAATAATTATATTATTATAAAATTGCTATACATGTATTAATTTACTTACCAGAGCTACATAGCACTAAGTCTGGTCTGGTAAATGGTCCTGTGCGTGTTTTTGCAACACCATATACAAATTCTCTTTTAAACAGTGGGTGAACAAGCGGAGCACATATAAATTCAAATCTATAAATTTATACAATACATTTGACTTTCTTTAATGATAAAATAAAAAAGATCAACATTTATTAGTAATTTCTTCCAACTTACTTAGATGAATTTGCTGCAAAGAGGCATTGACTTATATCTGGTACAGAACAGAAGTCAAGACCACAAGAAACTGGTCTTTGGTTTGTCATTATGCTTCACCATCAAATAAAGTTGATTCCTAAAAATATTATATACATAAAATAACATTCAAAAACTTTGTCATTAGTTTATTTTACAAACACCGGGTATCACTGCTAGACTATTTACTATCAAAAAAATTCTACATGATATATTTTAGTTATCTAAAATGTCAGTCAATTTTGTTTAAATAGAACTGTTCTAATAAAATTGTGAAATTTCTGTTATTGCATTATTAATTTAATTACCGAAAAAAATAAGACAAATATTACTGTCCAAACGCTAATTATGATTTGCACGTGGAAGAGCACCGTTACCTGCAAACACTATTTGCAAAATATAATTGTTCGTTATATTACCGAATTTATATTACTTATGTAACTTGATTTTGAATTTGAATGAAAAAATCAATTTGTCAGTTTTTCTAATTATTATATTTGAATTAACAGCAGAGAGAAATGATTTTTCGAATTAGTCGCTACATAGAAATTACATATCCGATGTCATTACATGATTTTATGCAATATATTTAAAGAATATTTTTTATGCTATCAATATTATAAAATAATTTATTCAATGTGATAACAGTAATTTTTATACTTAAAAAAAAAATTGTTATTTTTAAAAAGATTAAATGCATTAAGGTAGAATCCATATGTATAATATAGATACCGAATGAAAGACAACCAATTAAAACCAAGAATCGTTTTTAGTGTCGTCCATTTTGAACTCTGTTTTCATTGTTCTAATTTATGGTAGACGCTTGGTGACTCCATTTCCTTGTGCGTTCCATTCTGTCTCCTTTTTGTGTGGTATTGTTGAGATTATCACTTTTCCGGTAAGTATTTCCTTAGTCTTTTATTTAATTTAAAGTAAAAATATCACATCAAATATTATGCGATATTGTATGAATAACTTTGGTTTAAAATGAAGAGAAATTCATGTAATAATAAAAGGTTTTGAAATTCAACATTTAGTCACATTGCACGGCGTCGTTTGGTATGTAAAACATTGATTAAGAAAAGAATGAAAGAATCATTTCTTTTATCGCATATTACATTTATCTTTATTTTTATGTAAAATTGAATTAGTCTAATTGCTTATTACTTTTTTATAGAAACTTAAGTAATGAAATTATTACGGATTTTCCAACTTTTCATATCAGAAATCGACGCCCTTCCATGCTCTACTTAACATTAACAATTTGTAATATAAAAATTTAAGTTCGTATGATAAGATAATATAATTTTTACTATACAGTCATATCTTAAAATAGAAAATGAATGAAATAAAGTTCTTCTGAATTTCTTATCAAAGATAATAAAATATTATATGTAAGTTACTAATTACAAAAGTTGAATCTAAGGACTATGGTCTTAAATAAATAAACAGATCAAAAACAAATATTGTATTGATAATATTTTGACCTTGATTGAAATTCTTTTCAAAGTTGAAACATCCAATTTTGATTTGATCATACAAGCGAAAAATGTCATCTTATAATTTTACCATATATTTAAAATACATTTAATTTCCAGGTACAATGTCTTTCAATCGGGGAATAAAACGTGATTCCTTTGGGAATCGAAGTTTCAATAATCGAGGAGGTGGTGGTGGTGGAGGCGGCGGTGGAGGCAGAGTTAGTAACATGGGTGGAGGAGGAGGCGGTATGGGTGGCAATATGGGTGGTGGAATGGGTGGAGGCGGAGGAGGTGGTGGAGGTGGTGGAAGTGGAGGAATGAACCCTTGGGAAGGAGGAATGATGCCTGGTAGAGGAATTTTACCAACGCCTAACAATAACTTATCCTTAGCTTCACCACAAGCACAACTGGCGATAGCTAGTAATCTTCTTACAAACTTGTTACGTAGCCAACAAGAAGTACAACCACAGGTGAAACAATTCCTTTTAAAACTATTATTTGTGATCATTATAGAGGTTTATTAATACAATTGTACATTTCCAACAGGTACCATCACTTCTCAGCCTTGGCAATAATTTTTCTGGGCCAGGTCCTAACTTTCCAAACCAGCAGAACTTTTCCTCTGGACGATTTAACGATCGTCCTGTTAGACATCCGATGAAGAATCAACGGCCACAACCGTATAATAAGGTATGAATATCAATTTTACTTAAAACGTGGATCATTTCGAGTGGAAATTTAAGGGCAGCAACCTTTGGTCCACACTTCTTTTTTTTTACATCAACAACATCAAATCTTATTCTGAAAGTTAGAAATTCTCTTTCTTATGTTCATTGATTGATTCATTAATAAGGTTTTCAGTCAATGGATGACATTACTATATGCCTATCCTCGAAGTTATTAAACATAAACAATTCTTAGTGTTGGAGTAGTTTTGTTGCACACGATTTTCGTAGGAGAATTAAGTACTATCGCAAAGTTATTTCATTTAAAAACACGGTAACAAGACGTGTGATTGATTTCAAAATAGAATTTCACGTTTTTAGTAGTGGAAGTTAATCTTGTCTTTGCCTAGCAAATTTCAGTACAGACTTGCAGATATATTTCTCCTCTGACTTGGTCCACTTACAGTCAACCCAAGTCTTCTATTCGTCATTGCAGCTAAAACCAATGGAAGAATATTACTCAAAAATATTGATTGCAAAGTGCATTTTTCATTGATTTAGCTTCTTCTTCTTGTTGATTATTTTTCATTGAACTTTATTGAACCGTGCTCAAAGGAAGAAGTATGTGTTTTATAAGTATCATATTATGATCAACGTGATCATTGCTTATACAAAGTTAGATGATGCTATGATTGTATGCATCTTCAACTGTCTACTACTATTTTCCTTTTCCCTTCCACTGTAATGTGGAAACACTGACCTTTGGTGTTCTTTGAAACACTAAAATACGTCCTGCTTCCGAATTGTGTAGAATATTTTTCTCCCTCAAGTATCCCAGTGGTTGTTGAAACCAGATTCGATTCGAGAAGAATCACAATTATATCAGATACTTCTCATGACGGTTTGGTCATTTGACCTACATGACTAGATGGGCAATCGCGCCCGTGATGGCCCTGCTGGGCGACGTGGTCCATCTGCACAACAATCTCGTGCACCCCAGTCTGGCAATCAACGTATGAATGGAAACCAAACTCAACATCGCAACGATAAATCTTCTAAACCAATTCCTGCCTCTAAACAAAATCAGACTGCCAAAAAGGAACAGCAGGACGTTAAGACCTCTGATAATGAAAAAGCAGAAGCACCTGTTGTAAAAAGGTAAGCTCCTGGTGATTGTGAATAGTTTCTTCAAACTTCAGTAAGTCTCATTCTCTCACCTGTCTCTGTATGTATGGTGTTTCTTACATACATACGGTATAATTGCTATAAAATTAGCATTGTGCCCTTTCTTGTCTGATTTAAAAGAAAATATATACATATATATTTTATACATGTCTGCATAGTAACATTTTATATATTCACCCCCCATTGTTGGTTAAACTCAACTCACATTTCAAATTCAATTTAAATTATCTACAAATCTGTAACACTAATATTTCACTGTCATATACGATATGTCCCATATGCTGTTCTTTTGATACACATTATTCAATATACTATTCATAATTATGAATAAATTCAAATTTTTGTGTAGCTGTTAGAAGTGTGAGTTATCTTCTTTCGACTTAATATTATGTGCAATTTCTTAGTTATTGATACAGAAAATTATTTGTACTAAAATATGTTGAACATATATTTCAATTATCTTAAAGAAATACCGATAATAACTATAATTACATAGTATTTCTAAGTATAATACAAACATTGTGTCTGTTTTTATATTAGTGAAGAGAACGAAGAAACTGATGAGAAGAAACGTGATTGGAAAAATGAGAAAAGAGAAGTTGCTGACACCCAGCCTGCTAAAACTGATGAACCAGATGAGAAGGCTGAAGAAGATTCAGAACAAAAAGCAGATACATCCACGACGGAAGAAGCTGCAAAGGAATCAAATACGACTGAAAAGGATTCGAAAATGACTGGCAAGAAATCTGAAGCTAGACATGCTGAAAGTCGTTATGCAGAGGTTCCTATGAGTCACATGTTTTGCCACATATGTAATAAACACATGTGGGATGGATATGTATGTATTAATCTTTGCTTATTTTTATAAAGTTACAATTAAAATTTACCTCTAACTGTTAACCTCTTTTTTCTAGTCCTTTGAAAATCACTTAAGAGGACGAGCGCATCAGTTGATGATGGAGAAATTAGACGAATCATATAAATTGAAAGTTGACTTAATGAGACATGAATTAAGAGTAGCGGAAGAACAACGCGAACTTAGTTTGACTAATTCGAAACGTCGTGGAAAGAAAGTGAGTATCAAGATATTTCATAACGTGATCTTAACAAATACGTTATCGATTTATTTTCATTTTCCTAAGGTTTCCGTGGATCTCAACGTCCGAGAATATTGTACGATGTGCGATTTGAACTTTTATGGAACGTTGTCGACGCATAGAAAGAGCGAAAAACATCAGCAGTTAAAAACATTTTTACATCCAAGATGCTTCCCTTGCTTGAAAGAATTCCCATCGCGGATTGAATATGATGAACATTGTTTAACTCCCGCGCATATGAAAAATGCTGTACAATGTGAAGAACAACGGAAAAACAAAAAGAAAGGTATGTAACAATAATCTATACTATAACTTCTCAGTTATTTTTAAAAAGTGTATATATTTTTTCCATAATTTTCCTTTTGTAGAAAAACTTGCTAAAGGAGAAGCTGAAGTACGTACTGCCGAAGATGAAGAAAAAGATGTAGGTCCTGATAACAAAAATGAAAAGGAAGAAGATACTGCGGGAGAGCAGGAATACATCACAGACATTGTTGAGAATTTAAGCGAAAAGAAGTTCAAAATACCTTCTTACAAATATTGCCGACAGAATCAAATTTCTATCGGTAAGTACTCATACTATACATTCAGATAGTGTTTTTTATTATATATAGATTTGTATATAATATATTTATTTTTATGCAGGAAAATCATTGGTGAAAGAAGTTCAAGGATTTTATTGTGAAAAGTGTAGGAGATTTATGCTTCTAGCTGATGACATGAATGCTCATTTACGTAGCATTACTCATTATCGAAATTTCGTACAAGAAGTAAAAGCTTTAACTACGAATACAGAAACTGCCGAACAAAAACCATCAGAAAAATCTGAGGTATAAGTCAATTATGAAAATAAAAATGGACTGTTCTTAATATTACTTTGAATGCAGTATTTTAATATACTATATTTTTATGTTTAGACTAATGAAAACGCTCAAGAAAATGCTGAGGAATATGAAGGAAATTGGAAACGTTGTAAACTTACTAACTCCGAAGAAGAAGATAATGTTGAAATGAAAGAAGTACAAGAAAATAGTACTGAAAATTCAAATGCTCAGAAGAAAGCCGATGGAGATGAAAAATACGATCCACTTGAAGCTGATGCAGAATCCGAAGAAGAAGAACCGCGTGAAACTGAAAACGCTAATGAACAGTCATCACAAAATGCTACTAATACTCCGGAAAAGAAGACACCTGTCGATAAAGTGTGGGCTGATATTGATAATGATAACGAAGCAGAAATAGGTAACTTAATTGATGATGGAGAAGAGAAAGAACAAAGTATTGAACATGAAAAATCTATGCAAAAGGTAGATAGAGAACAAAATCCACCAATGAAACCATCCCGCGGTCGAGGTTTTGTACGTGGACGCGGTAGTCCTCGAGCACGAAGGGCTCGACGATAAAGTGAGATCTATTCCAAAATAGATAAGTTTGGGTGTAGTATATAATCATTGTATCTCTTAATCTTGCATCTACTATTAGGTTTCATTAGATTTATCTTTTTAAGTCATCGATGTTTAAGTAATTTAACTTTTATTATACCATTTTGACAAGATGTATGTATGACTATCTTTTTACATATAAGAAGAGAAAATACTAATACCATTCATATTCATGTACAAAGATAAAGTGAAAAAATTTACTAACAATTTTTATTCGAGATTATTTAAAGCTTTTTAAATGAAATATTGTTATGACGAACTGTAGTATGTACAGTTTGCTGAAAAGAAAATAGTGTTACCGCGTATCACCGTTAAAATAAACTTAAAACTACACATATACATGAAGAAATATTAGTATTGAAGTGTTTCGATAAAATATGTCGATGGTTTTTTAAATAATAATCATATTATGGAACTAGTATAAGATTTATTCCTATTAGGCATGTATTGTTGACAGATTTAAAAATATCTTGTGGTAATCATTAGTATGTATTTCATCAGATTTATGCCTAATTGTGACAAAATACTTGTAATCGATCAATTATTAATATGATTTAATTTCTTTTTTGTAATAAGATAGTAAAATTATTTTGTGACAAGTAAGGCGTTTTCGATATTAATATAAAAATTGCACGTTATCAAATACTTACTTCATAAAGTATCAGTTTTTAATTCCAATGTAATATGCATCTTGTCTCTGTATCTGATATAATATTCTACATGAAATTATTTAATTTACTAGAAACAAATTTGCGTCCATGAAAGTTCGGCTATAATATAGCCATGCAATATATCTCTATGATAAGTGATATAATTTTCATTATTTCTTTATATGTACTACTTATCTTTATTTGTGTAAGAAACATAAAGGACAATGATTGTTTACTAAAGCACTTAATAAAAAATGATACTGTATTTGTAAATCATTGAACATGTTTTCATTCCAACATTGGATTACTGTGTAATAATATTGTAGAATGTATAAAATAAACAGCATAAACCGTACAAAATATTTTGTATTGAGACATACATATTTTTTAATTCCACATATATAAACGACTTAAAAACGAAAAGAAATTAATATAAGTAATTGAACTAATGTGAAAATATAAATTACTTAGAAAAGTATGAATATTTACATTTAAGTTCTTCAGCAGTTATCAGTCCATGGAAAGATGAGTTGCCAAGAATTCATCTACAGAATCTGTATCCCATTTATGTATATCCAAAATGTCTTCAACTTTATTATCTGCATCCAGTAACTTAATTATTGGATCCAAGCCTCTAACATATTTTATTTGCAGATTCTTATATTTACTTGGTCGGTTGCTTTTTATAAATGCTGAAAATGATGTAATTAGTAAAACAGAGATTTTAGGTTCAGACTATTAATATTTACCTTGAATCTGTGGATATGCACCAAACTTGCAAGTACAAACTTCAAGAATAGCACGTGGATAACGTTTTGATCCAGATGTATCATAATCATCATCTTTCAAACAACATTCTTTACAGTTGTTCCTATAATTTTTAAAGATTCTTTTTGTTTTATTGAAGAAAATGTCATATTGTATTGAGTTTAATTCTCGTTTGTTTACCATATCTCAGTCAAGTCACGTTTATTAAATTCTTCACATGTTGAACAAAGTAAATTGGCCTTATTAAAACCCAAGAGTTTGCAATCATCAGCAGAAAAGTCTGCTGATACAATATTGGTCTGAAAATATATTAATTATTTGCATATAATTATATTAATGTCATAATAGCTGATTACTCTAAACTTGTCACATTTTATAGGCTATGTAATAATACTTTGATTGCTTACCATTACACTGAATGAAAAAATGCATAATGATATTACAGAATTCATTATATTATATTATGTTTTATATATATAATAAATTAAATGTCTTATATATTATTTATGAAAAATATAAATTGCATCCGTAAACACGTTTCATACGCGTTACGAACAGGTACAGATTCTATGATACTAACAGATATACTCCATTCAGCGTCGGACATACTCATCATACGACGGATTTTCATCATAGATCCATTCGTTCTGCGCATATAAACTCTCATTGAACAGACTATAGATATAACTTCTATATATACTTACTACACATTTGACGAACATGCACATGTGTTGTACATACATCTATGTAGTAAATGTATATATAATATGTATGTTTATATACAGATAATACAAATGTCAGCTTAAACGAATGTATGTGATCTACGGAGATCAAAATTATACAGAAATTATATTTAGACTACAAATATTTTGAATATGATATGAACAAGAGTGTAAATAAGATATTAAAGTCGAACGATACATAAGTAATTTTTTCATTCGCAAAAAAATAAGCCGTATGTGAGAAGTTTCATTCATAACAAAGTAGTATTATAGGTTACTTTTTTACTTATTATGGCACAGTCAACAGCTAGTGGAACATCTTCTCGACGATATATAAGAGAACATGATGTTAACGTACCATCTTCGTCACGCTATGTGGACAGTGAGTGGGAAACCAAAGAGGTGATTGTTATAATTCTTAATAGTTATTAAATTATTAAAATTGATAAAACAATTTTTTCACTGTAACATATTATTGTAATGAAATACTTTAATTCATCTGTAAAAGTAATATTTTTAGGCTTTACGACAAAGGGAACTTGAAGAAGCACGAGCACGAGCGGCTCAAATGGAAAAGACAATGAGATGGTGGTCAGATTGTACTGCTAATTGGCGTGAAAAATGGAGTAAAGTACGTAATGAGAGGAATATGGCCAGAGAGGAGGCAAAGATGCTTAGAGCTAAGTTAGAGATTGCTGTGAAGGATGCCAATAGTTATAAACACGAATGTCAGGAACTTGAATTACAAAATGACCAATTAAAAAAAGAAATGGAGAAGATACATATGATATTATTGAAACATGCTGGGCAATTTGATCAACAAATTTTTACAGTTTTAGAGTCAGATCCACAGTTAAGAAATACATTAGGTATAGATGAATTAATCAAATTTTACAATAATGTAGAACAAAGTGAACGTGTAAATACTCAAAAGGATTTACTTACTTGCAAAGCATCACTTGAAGAAACTAATGTATGTTTAGGAGGTCATAGTATTCTACCAGACAGAGATATTGAAGAATATGTGTTACAAGGTGCAGTGCCAAAGCATGCTGTAGAATTATACAAAGAAAGTTCTATTAATTCATTAGATAAAGATATTGCAAGATTAGTTACGGATACAAGTTCTGTAGAAGATAATGTAGAGAAAAGTCAGTCTTCGATTCAAGCATGTACCGATGAATCTTATGCACAAAAATTATTAACACTTCAATATAAATTAGATGAAGCTACAAAAACTATATCTACAGAAAGAGAGTAAGAATAACATAATTATTTATTTACACAAATAACTTTAATCTAATAGATTTGTTTCATTTGTTAGAGAGAAAAATTCTTTACACCGTGGTATGGAGAAATTAAAAGCAGAAGTAATGCAATTAAGAAAGCAGTGTGGAGAACTAGAAGAAACTAAAGATGAGGCAATAAAGGAATTGCTTGAATTAAAAGAACGGTTTCAATTTGAGTTGACTGATGTGCAGGCTGATATACTCGATGAAGCTTCGAGTAGAGAAGGAATGAATCGCCGTTTAAGTGAACTTAGAGCTGAAGTAATTTTTGTGAACATATAAATAATGAAAAAAGTTTTCTCTTTCATCCTAATTGTTATTTATTTTTCATTATATATTAAGAATAAATTTTTATATGTTTCAACTATATGATTCCAGTTAGAAAAGCTTCAAGTTGAAAATGCTGCAGAATGGGAAAAACGAGAACGTCTGGAAACAGAAAAAATTTCTTTAGAAAGGGAAAATAAACAACTTCGGAATGAATTACATGATTTACAAGAGAGAATAGAGTTCCGACGATCTCGTCCAGTTTCTACATCTGATAGTGATACTAGACAGCTGCAACAAGATTTCTTAGTTAGGAATGTGGTTTGTATCATGTGCCAACACTTCAATTTAAATGTAATATATGTATATTATATTATCTATAATAATTACATTAATTATCAGACAATATTGAAGAAATCTTTGGAAGAAAAAACAACGGAACTTTCACATGCTATGAGAAGATCAGAACAATACGAAGCAGAAGTAAAAAGAGTAAGAGCAAGAGTGGAAGAATTGAAGAAAGAGTTAGCTTTAGCTCAGGATGAAGTAGATGCTGCAACCAATAGTGTTCGTAAATTGCAAAGAGCAAATGAAGATCTCTTAGAGCAATTAGAATCTGCTAATGTACAATTGGAACATTTTCGGAACAGGTAAATAACTTTAATACCTAATAGTAGTTTTGTAACATTATACATCTACATTTTTCTGGATGAACTATAAAACTTACACTGACAATTAATTTGTTATCAGTACTGATCCTTACTCAGTAGATGTAGGAACGGGAGAAACTGTTGAAGAAAAATTATGTATAATTAACGATGACAAATTAACAAATGGTAGGTTTTAACATTTTAATATATTTGGTAATTGAGAGGTTATAATTGTATTTTATAAATACTGTTTCAGAGCATGAATCTCAACAAGCCTAGTATTTACTCATTTCAATAATAACGTTGCATTTAATTTGAATGACGATTATGATACTTGGAATGTAAAAAACATTTTTTTATGTTCTAAGCTATATATTACCAATCAAGTTAGCAATAACTTTTAATGTATAAAACGCTGATGCATAAGTAAGATTTATTTATTTGATAAATGAATTTAAATAGCGAAAGCCACTGCCTATTTAGACATAATATCATTTAGAATCATTACTTCACTCTTTCAATTTTATATCATTATTTGTCCTTTTTTTATTGTATATATTATTTTTTAAACACTTTTTTTCTTTAACAAATTTGTGAATAAGACTTTGAATATTTTCTTACTTGTATAAAGCTTACATTCCAATATACTATATTTTAAACATGTTTATTGTATGTATATAAGTAATGTATATAACTTAATATGTATATGTAATTACGAAGTTTACCTGTTACCTAAAGACTGGTAAAATTAGATCATTATCTAGATGAGAGATGTTCAATGATACCTGATATTTATAATTAAAATTTTCGCTCTATTACAAATGTTTGTAACATAAAAAAATAAGAAATTGTAAGTGTATTTATGTCTATGTTACATAGTAATTCTTATCTATTTAAATTTATATTTGTAGTAGATTTCAAGAAAATATTCAATGTATATTTATTACTGGATGTAATTCGTTAATGAAGGAGAATAGAAAACAGAATTTCTTGTTTGTTTAACGTGTATTTTATTGATAAAAAAAGATAAATACTAAAAGCTGATGTAGCGTTATCAAATCAATAATGTACACTTAGTACAAGTACCTTGATAAAAATGATGTGCAGTATGTGTGAGCAAAATAATAGAAGTATGATTATATTCATAAAATGTATGAATGTTCATAATGTTCATATTAATACAAAAAATAGAAAAAAAAAGAAGAATGATCTAAATTGTAATAAAAACTATCTCTGTAATATTAGTATGATATAAAGTATTCTATGAAGAAAATAAAAGTTTTTATAAACAATATGATGTTAATAACAATTATTTAACATTTCATAGGTGTACCATCAGGATATGTTGGCATTTTTGGTTTACAAATTTTTGTTCTGCCATTAGAACCATATACGACATTACAAGAAAACGTGAAGTATCCACAAGTTGAACTCTTAGTATAATAACGATGTTCATATTTTCTTGGTGAACTTTTGCTATCATCCATCTTACCAGCGACACTGTTTGTCACTGTATAATAACTCGGCTTCATTGGTATATTTGAGGGCTTTGAATTTTCCTTGGTACGACTTGGAACTGGCGACAAATGATCTTGTCTTCCATTAGAAGGAACATGATCTTCAGTCAATCTTTCACGATTAGTTTTAAGTGATCTGGTTTCCGAGACAGGTGATTTATTACCGTGATTCGGCTCTACTGGAACCAAAGAAACAGACTGAGACTGAGATTTCCCATCACCATGAGCAACAGTTTCGCTACCAGCTACTGATGTTACTCTGCCACGGAAGCCAGGTGGTATAATGTATCCTGACACTGACTGTCCAGGTTGGAACATGTCTCCAACTTGTGCTGTGTTAGCATCCTGCTTGATATGAATATCATATTGATTTCCAGTCGCAAGATGCACCGCTTGTGACTGGTGACTCTGTTCTCCGTCATCCTCATCGCCGTCATATTCCTCCTCATAATCATATGCCGTATCATCCAACTGAGTTTGTTTAATCTCCACATTTTTAGAGTTCTCATTCGCCGTCTGTTTAACAAAGACTGCCTTCTGTGAACTGGGACTTGCCTGTAAACCCTGTTGATATTTATCTTGATTATATTCATAATCAATCTCCGAAGACGCATTCGTTGCGTCGCTATTATTTTTCGTAATATGCGGAATGTAAGATGGTTTAAACGATTTAAATAATTCGGTATCCGTGAGGTTGAAGCTGAACGGTTTTCTAGAAGCTGCAGCACCAGATCCTGATCCTGCCTGTGCAGCACCGGTGTAGGTGATTCCATATTGGAAGGATCCTTCAAGTTGAGACTGAGATTGTCCTCTGTGTGTTCCACTTTGGGCAGAAGCTGTTCCACCTCCTCGGAAAGGTCTCGAATGTCTTTCTACCTTTTCATCCGTCTTCATATAGGGTTGGAAGCCGATCTGTGCTTGACTCGAAGTGCTTCCTTCACCGTTTGCTTGAGCGTCCGCCATTCCTCCTTTTGAACTTGCTTGCACCTGAGAATTCGTACCGTGGTTCCAACCACTACTCTGTGCACCTGTTGATGTGGCACCGGATTCTGAATCTAACTGAACTTGTGCTTGACTTTTCCCATAACCACCTGTTCCTTGAGCATTGCTTGTAGCACCGTCTTTACCACCACTAATTTCAGTTTGAGCACTCTTGTTAACGTCAGTACTACCAGCTTGTGCCGAAAACGACCCGGAACCACTGTATGTACCTGATACTTGAGATTGAGCTGTTCCTAGTCCATATTTTCCTTGGGCTGATGCACTGGCTTGAGTACCTACGTCAGTTTGCTTTACAACGCTGGATGCTTGAGAGTTGGAATTATCGTCCTCTGCGGATGGAACGGCTGGTTGGAAATACTGAGAAGTTTCTCCAGTTGGGCCTGATGGATACTGCGATCCTGGATATTGTCTGATATTTTGGCCATCAGGATATTGTTCGACTGGTTTCTCTCCAGTCTGCCATGTTACAGGGTATTGTCCTTGTGGATAACCTGGATATTGTCCTGCTTGTGTGTATCCAGGGTATTGGCCTTGTGGATACCCAGGATATTGTTCTGGTTGTGGATAACCAGGAACTCTATCAGTATGTGGTCTAGGACCTACTGAAGTATCTGGATATAAGTTTGCAGTTCCTGGACCCGTTCCTGTACCTCCAGGAATTTGTCCAGTTTGACCTATTTGACCACGAGTGGCGTCTGGTGGGATACCTCCAGGATACATTACATTACCAGGCATTCCTCCAGGGTAAACTACACCCTCAGTACCAGGTACACCGCCAGGATAAACTACACCTGGACCAGTTGTACCAGGTGTGCCACCAGGATAAACTACACCTGGACCAGTTGTACCAGGCGTGCCACCAGGATAAACTACACCTCCAGCTGTACCAGGTGTGCCACCAGGATAAACTACACCTCCAGTACCAGGTATATTACCAGGATAAGTTGCCCCACCAGTTGTAGTACCAGGTGCACCTCCGGGATAAGTTCCACCACCAGTTGTGGTACTAGGTACTCCTCCCGGATAAATTACACCACCACTAGTTGTTCTATCAAGTACACCACCAGGGTAAACTACACCACTTCCAGGTACTTTTCCAGGATATACTTCACCACCAACTACTCCACCAGAAGGTATGGTGCCAACATAAACTCTAGCATCTCCAGTTATTGTAGTACCAGGAACACCACCAGGATAAGTTCCACCACCAGTTGTAGTTCCAGGTACACCTCCCGGATATATTACACCACCACCAGTTGTAGTACCTGGTACACCACCAGGATAAGTTCCACCACCAGTTGTAGTTCCAGGTACACCTCCCGGATATATTACACCACCACCAGTTGTAGTACCTGGTACACCTCCAGGATAGGTTCCACCACCAGTTGTAGTACCGGGTACACCACCAGGATATATTACACCACCACCAGTTGTAGTACCGGGTACACCTCCAGGATAAGTTCCACCACCAGTTGTAGCACCGGGTACCCCACCAGGATAAGCTGTACCACCATCAATTCTAGCACTGGGTACATCTCCTGGATAAGATACACCGCCACCACCACTTGTTGAAGTACCAGGTACTCCTCCAGGATAAACTACAGCACCACTAGTTGCTGTCACACCAGGTACACCGCCAGGATAAGTTACTCCACCACCAGTTGTAGTACCAGGTATACCACCAGGATAAGTACCACCACCACCAGTTGTAGTACCAGGTATCCCTGGAGGATAAACTGCACCACCATCAATCCTAGTACCAGGTACATCTCCAGGATAAGTTACTCCACCACCAGTTGTAGTACCAGGTATACCACCGGGATAAGTAACACCACCACCTGTTGTAGTACCAGGCATTCCTCCAGGATAAGTTCCACCACCACCGGTTGTTCCAGGCACTCCACCAGGATAAGTTCCACCACCACCAGTTGTTACAGTACCAGGTACCCCACCAGGGTAAGTCCCACCACCACCAGTTGTTACAGTACCAGGTACCCCACCAGGATAAGTCCCACCACCACCAGGATAAGTTCCACCACCACCAGTTGTAGTACCAGGTACCCCACCAGGATATGTTCCACCACCACCAGTTGTAGTACCAGGTACCCCACCAGGATATGTTCCACCACCACCAGTTGTAGTACCAGGCACCCCACCAGGATATGTTCCACCACCACCACCAGTTGTAGTACCAGGTACCCCACCAGGATAAGTTCCACCACCACCAGTTGTAGTACCGTGTACACCTCCAGGATAAGTTCCACCACCAGTTGTAGTACCAGGTGCCCCACCAGGATAAGTTACACCACCACCACCAGTTGTGCCAGGTGTGCGTACTCGATAAATTACACTCCGTCCATTAGTGCTAGGTATACCCCCAGGAACACCACCGGGATAAACTGCACCACCATCAGTTGTACCAGGTATATAGCCAGGAGGGAGTACCTTTCCTCCTGTTATGACAATACTAATATTATTGCACTCCATCTGACTATACCAATGTGAAATATATTGTTAAACTAAATAATCTGATGTTAGTACCTGGTGCACCTCCAGGATATAATACGCCCCCTCCACCTGGTGGAGTACCTGGCACACTTGGAGGATAAACTACACGCCCTGCAGTACCTGGCACACCTCCAGGATAAGTTACGCCACCTGTAATTGCAATGACACTTAAAATAATACCATTGGAACGAGCTGCACTTGTCATAAAAATTAAATTATTAATATTACCTGCATATCTTCCATCTTTTATTAAAGTACCCGGTGCAAGGTCGTGAGGGTAAGTACCTATTGAAATATTAGTTCTATATTAGTCTGATATTGTTATCGTTTTTAAACGAATATTGTTTCATTTTTTCATAATATTTTAGATCTTACCGTCTTGTTTCGGCCCATGAGTTCTAGAATAAGTGGTACCAGGACCTGCACCTGGATATTGAACATATCTGTCTGGAGGACCCTCGCTTGTATATTTGGAACAATCTTCACACCCGATGCTGCCAAACGACATACTTTGCGCCTGTCCCATACCACGACTTCCACCTTAAAACACGTTTCAATCTCCGTAGTTCGATCATGCAACGTTTAAAAGTTTGAAATACTCACTAACGACTGAACGGGAAGACTGTTGAGTAGCCTCAGCTTCAGCTTTACCTTCTTTCTGATCATCGTTACCGATAGCTAAATATTGAGATTGCGTTTGTCCCCGAAATTTTCCTTGCGGTTGTTGCGTTTGTCGCGTTGATCGTAATCGATTAAAATTCTTATTAAGCTCCTCCCTCTTTTCAAGCGCGATTTGTCTTTTGGCTCTGCTTATCAAAGGCGTCAGAAGTACGTCCGCTACCCTTTTTGGAGCGATGTCGTTTTCGTCGTACGGAAGTATATTAAAAAAGGGATCAGTCGTTTTCTCAGGGATGGGTACAGTGTCTTGTAACAAAATAATTTTGCGTCCTTGACAGAAGTCGACTATTCTGCCACCTGCAAGCCGCCATGCCTGTAAAAATATTGCAAACTTTAGTAAAAGAAGCACGGATGATTGTTTATCATTTAAAAATAATTGTATGTACTTCTAATTTCGTCAAGACGTCGTTGGACACATAAAATGTTCTCGGCATTTGATTTTGTCGTAACTTGACGTCCGAGTATTCTTCTGCAATAACATTGTCTCCCAATTTTTCCAAATAACAACTGTTCTCTGTTCTATCTCTATACGCTCTATAATTCTGCAAACAAGTTACAAATAAATATCAGTCGTACAATTTTTTAAAAAACATAATTACCGTTTCATCGTCGGTAAATGTCCATTGTTTCTTTTCTCTAAGTCCGTTTACAGTTGGCGATTCGTAAACGGAACGATCGAAACGTGTTTTCTCCTGAAAAATATAAGAAATAATAAAGTGTAACGATATAATGTTTACTTCGAGAAAGATACGAGACGATAAACTTTATGAATGAAAAAGTAAAACAGAGAAATTGGAAATGGGTCAAGCTATTTTCTATCGACTTATCTGACGAACTTTGATCTCCAAATCTCTCTTTCAGCTACTTATGGCCAGACACGTTTAATTTTGTATAACGACTTTTGTGAATGAAGGAAAGATGCAATTTGTATGCAGATGTTCATTGGTGCCACAATTAAGGATTCTATGTGCAAAAATATGTCGAATATGTAAAATAAAATTTTGGTGTATATTTTGAGAAAACTGAATTTGGAAATTTCTTTGATATAATCATTAATATAATCAGTTTTCTCAAAAATGAAATTGTACATAAAAAATTGTATTCTGTTTATTTTTTCACATAGAATTTTCATACGAATCTTTATAGAATAGTCTCAAATTTAAAATGTACATGTATCTGATTTAAAATGTACATAGTTAAAAATATTTGAAAAAATAGACGATAATGTATTTCTCTTCGTGCAACTATTTTATCAAAATTTTGAAAAATTGCCTCCACTTATTAATTGGAAGAAATGGTTACTTACATAGTATTTCGAGAGTACCGTGCCCGAGAAACAAACAAGGATAACAAAAATCAGCCGCATGGTTCCCTTTTCTTTGGGATCCTCTCTGCGACTGTTAACGCTCGATGATAATCCTGGTAGGTTGAAACATCGACTCCCACCTAAACACCTCTTCCCTTGTCTTCTTCCTCTTCTTCAGCTTATGTTACGAAGCGTCGATGAAGCTTGAGGATTTGGATTAAAGCGGGGAAGGGGGAACGCTTTGATAGGGGCAATTCTAAGAAGCGCGGATATGTAAATCGTGATGTGCATCTGCACTTTTGTAAGTGTTACGTTATGTTATCTTCTGTCGTTCCATGCTTGGATCTTGTTACCGGAATGTTTTCATCGGAGCTCGTTAATTCTTTCAACGTCGAAAAACCCGATTATCAGTTAAGAAAGGAACCTTCATTTTCTTAACGCTAAAACTACCAAACCGTTCTTCAAGTTTCTTATTATATTGTACACATTTTGTTAAAGTACATTTCTTGAGATCAGAATTGAATATAAAGAATAAATGTGTGTACTAAATTATATTTCGTCGTTTGTTTATTTTTTTTAAATTTCATTTTTAGTTTAAAATTAAGTACAGTAGTTTAGTGTTAATAGATAACATTGCAACCAGTAATTTTATGCTGCCATTTTGAAATATTCACCACCATTTTGTTATCCTTGCTCAATATTATTTCATCGTTTGAATTTAAAGTATCATCATTTACTTAAACAATTTCATTGAATAACCTGAAAATTATTCATAGTATCATTAGCTTGTCTTTAAAAAATGTTCACTTTAAATTTTCACTACAGAAATTTTCATTTAAGAAGTGAATTGAAAGAAGTCTTAAGAAGAAGTTAATATACATTGTTTCCTGATCTGTCTGTTAACCTGGTATCTCTCTCTATTTGGATCAGTAATAGATAATTGTATCAGCGCGAAATTTCTTTCGGACGAGAGTAATCGTTCCATTTCGCAGTTTCCCCCAAGACGCAAATATCTTTCTAATCGTGCACGATATCGCCTAAAGTCAGCTTATGTGACCACCATCTGACTAAGATAGATTCCCCTTCGTTGCCCTAAATTATTAATTCCAATCCATTTGGTAAATACAGAAAGTCGTTTGTTCTGCTTCAAGACTTTATTTATCTCACAGTTCATCGGTAATATAAGATCGATGAGTAAAATGAAAGTAGAGTAAGAATAAAGTGCTTTGTGTTTCTCATAGTAACCAATTGCATCTATTACATGTTTTCGCCGCAGCGAAAATGGCAAACGACGGTGTAATTAATTTATTTTAAACAGTCATTGCTCACACGTAAAGTTGTACATTTTAATGTTAATCGTTTTCGTTTAAATTTTTTATATGAACTGTAGTCTCAAAGCTTCGGTGTAAAAATATATATTATATACACTGATACGTGTGTATAGTGATATGTATATTTTTCGTTGTAATAAGAATTGTACAATTCGTAGAAAAAAATTGGTAAATTGCTTAGGCACTCCAGTGTACAAATGTTACATTAGATACGTAAAACAACGGTACATTGCGCTAATAGGATTAACAAAAAAATTGCGATAGTCTAAGTACTAATACATGATACAGGGAATGCTATTTACAACGTGTTTTTTTTATACAACTATACAATACAATATTACATTATTTGGGATCCTCATGTTCGACCTTCGCGAAGATCGATGACTAGGATACGCATCATATACGCTCTCAACTGCAGGTTAATACAAACATAATTACGATTTTACAAAGAAGAAAAAGAACTACACGAAATCTTTATCCGCTGCCATTCGAATTTCTATGCAATCGTGTGAATTTCTATTCTTCATATTTCGCTGAATAAAGTAACGTGCCGATTGAAATACTCGATAAAAATTCGATACGTTGCGTTTTAGAACGGCAGAACGGATTGGACTAGTTTACACTCTGATCGTCGCCGGCTGGCTACAGATCGAAAAAATAAAGAAAAGAAATTCTTAATTATTAAATTAATACGGCTAGAGGACTTAGCGGACTGTGCGGCGACAGTCTGTTCGAAACTTCGAATCACAGACGATACGCGTTTTTATTTAAGAGTCAAACGCGTCTAATGCATTAGAACAGTGATGGGCAATTGTAAATTTTGGTAATTTAGATATTTTGGAATATTTGAAATTCTGCAAAGTATAACTTGGAAAATTACGAATACGTAAATGTACAAATTAGAATATTTGAGATCTTAGAAATTGACAATTAAAACTTGTAAGAATTTAACAATTTAAGAATCTGATAAATTTGAGAATAAAGCACAGTTGCCCATCACTGTATAAAAATATAAAACTACATATGCATGGCACAATACGAAATGACATTCACCCACACAGTAATCTGTCATTTTTAAACGAAATACTTAATTACTACTCAGTACTTTTCTGCATTCCACCTTCCAAAAGTTAATTTCAAAATACTCCTCACAAACGTATGTTACAAAATTTTCTGACGATCCATGATTCGGTAATCCTGACATTTTCTAGCTGCCTGGAAGAGCTCGAGAAACGAATATCGATGTACAATTAATACTAAGGTAATAAGTATGTATATATAGGCACTGCAGATCACTCGAAATCAATAAATTATTTTTATTTCTTAACAGGACGATATGTCTTTAAAAAAACCTGCAACTACGAACAGTTTCAAGGCACGATACTAGGAATTGGTAATCCACACTTTTATCGTTAATCTGACTATGTGCTAAATGGTCCCTAATTAGGAAGGTGCATGGAATAATATTCGTATAATCTCTGACAATGCTTATCAACTGTATTATTTCGTCTCAAAATTGCTTTCTTAACTATAAAAACTCGGGTATTGCTATTAACCCCCGAACGATGAAGCTGGGTTAAAATGAAAATTTTCAAAGAAATCATATGAACAATATTTTAACAATATAACAAATTTTACAATTTAATATTATTTTGGAGAATAAGAATTTGAAGTTGGACCCAGTTTCATCATTCTAAGATTAAGCAAGAATTTCAATTTCCATCTAACTTATCTCAATATTGGTAGGAATGACACTAGTTACTAACAAGTAATTACGTCTTTGTATCTCTACAAAACAATGATTTAATTGTTCATATTGGATAGCAATTCTTTCATGCCTGTTATACTACATTTCATTCAAACTTCAACGTAAGTATAAAGTAGTCTTTGGTATACTATGGAAGCAAACTACTTTACCTGCATTCGATAATGTTTCATTCGATACGATAGAAATGTGGACAGTGCAATGTAGGCTTCCTCCAGTTAAAAATCTGAGTAGAAATTAATTATTGTCTACGAAAATTTAGGTGTACAGATAGTCACAATTTTTCTATGCAATTTGTAATCGAAATATTTAGATATTTGGAGATTTAGGAATAGTAGTTATCTCTTGAAAATTTAGAAATATGCAAATTCTAAGTTTTGAAATTTTCTAAATAAAAGATAGCAAAGTTTTCCAAATTCCTAAATCAGCAATTACACCCACAGCAGACTCTGAAGTATACTTCCTACATTTCACTGTGGGTCAACCCTGAAGAGATCCCAAAGGGACCCTTAAAAATACTATAAAATATCCCTATCATCCCTCAATAAATTTCCTATTAACCAAAAGAAGCCTACATCTCACTGTACCAGATTTCGTTCTACCGTAACTAAACACCTCATCCCCTATGCGCTTAATTTCGAGCCCTATGCGATTGCCAAATTGAGCGTCATCGTGGTAGGTCTAGAAAACGCGGACGATCTCGTTGGATCCGAGAAGTCGAAGCTGCTGGAAGAGTTCTGGTTATCGTTGAAGCGGCTGAGGTGTTCAGGGTTAGGTGAAATAACGGAGGTCCTGATGACCATTCTGGAGAGGCACTCATCCTTCGGCACGTTGTCCGGTGTCTTTCTGTCGTGTTCATCGATCGGAGTCTTTTCTCTGCAGGAACGTTTCGAGGATGGAGGTAACGTCGATCCATCAGGAACTCTGGTATGTCTAATGATCGCGGAAAATGCCGAAGACGTGCTTCTTTGCTCGCGATTGAGACCTAAACGAGGTACGATGACGCTGGTCGGCGAGGCGGTGACGCATGGGGTCGTTTGAAGTCTGGTCAACGGCGACGAAAGAGTGCAGGATTTTGTCTTCTGATCGTTGACGTCCATCTTTTCTGTGGACGATCGGTGATGGGCCCTCATACAGGACGATTCTTCGTGTTTGTAGAGGTACGATTTTAACGCGAACGCTTTACCGCAACGACCGCACACGTGTGGCTTGGTGTTCGAGTGCGTCTGGATGTGGGCACGCAGGTTCGACTTGTCGGCGAAGGCTTTGTTGCAGATCGTGCACTTGAAGGGTTTTTCACCTGAGGAAAAAAGAAAGAAGTCAGACATTCCATAGTTGGTTAGATTAGAAAATTGGTAACTGATGTGAGGATCACTATTAGACTACATAACAAAGCTTACAACTAGGTTCTAACCAAAATTGAAATTAACCTTGTTCTTCATCGACTTCAATGCCATAATGATTTCACTTAGTACAAAAGTACAACATACAATTGACTTGATGATATTGGAACTCTCATATAAAGACTGAGAACCACTGCCGCAGAAGTTTGCAGAAATGAAAGAACCTGATTGTACAAGTTTCTTATCATCCACGTAGGTAGAAACGTTAAATAAGTAATATGTTATGAATTGCATCACAAATTGCACAATTTACATTATTCAAAGCTTTATATGATAATATTCTGAACGTGTCGTCATTGCAGCTAATTTCGCCGTAGAATATTAATACTCGAATCCCTGATAAACCTTCGATGCTGAGTTCTCGAAGGAAAGTCTCCGAACTCTAACAAAGTTGCCATACTGTCTGTGTGAAAAATCATAATGTAGGTAATTGAAATACAGAAGAATCATAAAAGTTCTTTGCAGCAAATGACTATCAAATCGTAGCAATCGAAGGTGAACAACTGGTAGAAACTGTAATGTATTCAATTAGGGTAAATAACCCTAATGCTCACCCGTATGCGTGCGTATGTGTCCTTGCAGTAGCCAAGGTCTCGAGAAACACTTGCCGCAATAATGGCACTTGCACCCCTGATTATGCGTCCTGACATGCATACTGAACGCGGGCATGCTGACGTACACCTTGTCGCAGTGTGGACACCTTCTGGCCTTCTTGTCGCCCAGGGATCTATGGGTCTGTCTGTGTCTGGCCAAATTGGAGGAGGTCGAGTACTTCTTCCCGCAATCGGGACACTCGTGGTCCTCGTTATCTTCAGACTTCGAGGTCTCCGTTGAAGTGGAGGTGGTTCTTCGGCTCTGCGAGATGGTCGAGGGTATCGTGGGAGGAGGTGGCTCCAACTCGGTCTTGTCGAGCGAGTTCTCCGAGATATCAAGACCTCGACGTTCCTCTTGCAGATGCGGAGAGATGTGGACACCCAGGACCGTGTTCCTCTCCGAATGATTCTGCAGAATCTCTCGTTCGCTTTCGATCCTCTCGAAGAACAGTCGCGTTCGCTCACCGAGCGTCTCGTCCTCCAGCGACCTTGAATGATCTTGGAACTGCGACTCTTGTTTCGCACGCGGTGCCATCATTCTGCACTTCTCCGAGAACTGAACGCATCGGGGCGACGATGGTTGCTGGTAGATTACGTTGTTCGGGTGAATTAGAGTACCCGCTGCGGCGGCTAGACTCACTTCGGCAAGTTTTGTCAGGTTGTAGAGTTCTTCGGGACACTCGGAGGAGGTCTCGCTGCCGCACTCGCTGGCTCCGTCGGATGTTGGATGATTCCCGCTGTAGTCTGCCAGTCTCACTCCTCTTTCCGGACTGAAATCTGTGGATGATTAGATTCATTAGTTATTTTCCAACTGAGGTATAACAGGATATATCACAAGTAATTTTGGGGGTGGTTTTATGTCTTCACCTCAGATTTGAAATATTGAAATATTTAAACCCAGGACAAATGAGAATAAATGTGGAACTGTTTTTAGACTTAGATCAAAATGATTCAGATTTGGATCCACAGAATTTATATGCGTAACATTTACGTTATTACATGTTGACATTTTAGTCAGGTGCAAGAATCAAGTGCTGGACCATTTTTAGACTTATCTCCATATTAGATGCATCACAATGATTCAAATTTGGACCCAGTGTATATGGACTTATTACGTCAAACGTTGAAACATTTTCAGATAGACTTTATAACTGAAAGTAAATGCGACTTATGTCCCCAACGAAAATATTTCAAATTTCTAATAAATTTATGTTATTAAACCTTGAAGGTGTTAAGGATAGTTTATAGTTGACCCCATAACCTCTTTGCAAACGTTATTCTCTACATTATAATTTGCAATATAAAACACGGATTATTGGCGCCAGTTCTAGAATAACGTTCCTACGAGATCAAATATGGCACGTGAAATCGTTTATCATCGTTAGCTAAGGTTTGAAAGAACGTTGGCAAACAACCAAAGGAAATCTCGTGATTGAACCCGAAGAAGTTCCAATTGATACTTCGATCCTGTTTTATAATCGGAGAGGCACTATTTTATTTTCTGTTCCAAGAATGAAAACTCGTCAAGACCCAACAGGTGGCTTTGCTCTACAAATATTATCGGTGTATAAACGTTCGGCGAAGAGAATATTTATCTTGCAATAATTTATCATCGCGTTTCCTTTATGCATTTCTACAGTGTTGCGTTCGAAGAAAAGATCCATATTTATGGGTTTGGATCATGTGAATCGAGGTGCTTCGAAGCACGAAACATCTTCACAAGTGTATCGGCTGCGCCGTTTTTGGAGAGAACGGAAATAGAATAGATATCTTTTGCTCTCTCTCATTCTCTTCTTTCTTTCTCGCTCTGCTACTTTTCGTACTTCTACGTACACGTATGTACACCTCGCTACAATGTAGACTTGCTCCGAATTTTAAAAGATTGCATTTTTAAGAGATTGCATTTTGTCCCACGGGGAATCAAATATATTAATTTGAAATTTTTTCATTTTCGTAACTAAATTCACAAATTTATGAATTTACATATTGCTTAATTTTTTTAGTTAGGATATTCGCAATCGCTAAATATTTTAATCCTCACATTTTTATAAAACTTCTAAATATGCAAATTTCAAAAATTCCTGTTTTGAAAGCAAACTTTTTGAAGCAAGACTAAAATATAAAAGTGGTGGTTCCGAAGAGACGTGAAATTTTCTCGGAAAGCCTACGATGCCCGCGGGTGTACATACCATGTGCGTTTGTACGAAAGCTTAGGAGGGGTTGACGGCATCGGGACGGTATGCGTCGTGTGAGCTCCGTGACGCATCTAGCGTCTCCTATTCTTAAATCTGCACGATGTACCACCTTAATCACGAAGCAACGACCAGCAAATTCTCTTGGCTGGCGATCAGCGACTTTGATTGACGAGATCGACGTAAGCGGCGCGGAAATTTTGCTGCACCTGACTGCTGGGTGGCGTACGTTTCCGGCTCGCGATCCTTGCCATTAATGGAACTTTCACCTTTGAACTTAATCGTCACTCCCCGACTAGCGAAATCCGTGAAACTGTTAACCGATCGACTTATTCGCGGACATTACTCCATTGACGCAAAGAACGAAATAAAACGTAGGCAGAGATCTATTTTTAAGAAGGCACTGTATCGTACGCTAGATCGAAATAAAAAGAATGGAATTTTCTGGCACGGGACAAAACGTACCTCTTCCGGAAGCATCAAACTCCTCCTCGGCTCCGTTGTATCGGCGGTGGGTGATCAAAAAAGCTCTCGGCATTTTTCTTTTAATTCCTCCTTCTATTCTCCTCTTCGAACCACACAAATCATACCTCAGATCCGATTTCACTGTCACACACGATTCACTGGTAATTTAGAAAGCGTTAAACACGATATATGACCGCGCGATTTTAAATGGCCTCTCGCGTTACCCTGTGTACCTGTTGCGGATCACAGGGGTGCGTCCGCCTCGAGGATTTCGGGCGTAATAGTTGCTCCGGCTAAGATTCGGGGCTACATATAGGAGCACAGCTTCCCTCGCCCTCCACCGTCTCTTCGTCATCGTTTTCTTCTTCTTCTTCTTCAGCTGCTGCGCGTCGGGCTGCACGCGCTCAGAAGGGTGCCTGACTGGCTCGTGTGTCGACTGCTTCTGTTTGCGTGGTGGCAAAAGCGTGCGACCACCGTAGTGTGTGCACGTCGATCTTGCTTTTTCGATTACACCATGCACGGAGGGGGACAATGTTGCGCACTACTACCATCGATACCTATATCGCAAACACGATCACTCGTTACATCCCGGTTAATGACGATTGGTTAGCCTGTTCCTCGTTTGCATCATCGGTACCGCTTTACGATCTTTGCGTTTCCTCTTGCGCTTGCTTCTTTTTATACTTTTTGGTCTCTCAAACACTTATTCAAACTGCAATTCATTTTGAGGGACATTTATTCAATTACCACACATTTTTTAACGCCTCTTTAAGTCCTATATTTTTCTTACTTTTTGAGTCACAATTTTTATTACCTTCTCTTTGTAACTTACATTTGGAAGTTTTATTTTAAATTATTTTCTTTGCTGTCGACTCACTTAAGAGCAATTTTTGCTGTTTCTGTTTTAAATCATTTTTGTAATAATCTTTTGAATAAATTTCTTTATCGTCACTTCCTTAACTGACCACTTCAGAGATGTAAAGTACAGACCTGAAAAATAAATTACTTAAATTAGAAAATGATGATTATACGGTTTATGGGATCAATGTCCCTCCTCCTCCATTGCATTCTTCCTTATTAAAATAATAACTACAGTCACGTCGCGACGAGGTCATTTTTCAAAAGCTTCAAAGAGAAAACAACTATAATAACCAGAAAGATTTGTGTGCTTTTTCCGTTCCATTACTGTAAACACGCGTATAGAGGTGGTTTCCTAATTTAAGAGTGAAGCCACGACAGCCTTGAACACGATCTTCGTTCTGGAAGGTCGTCGAACATTGACAACAGCGTTTTATCGGGTGCATCCGTTTGTTATTACCACTGCAAAAATTTGATCGATCTGGTCAGAGAAGCATTAGTCCGAGAACATAAATAGACTGTACGAGTTTAGAGAATTGAAACAGTTGCAGGATTACTTTGGATTTATTTTAGTTGAATGTTCGGAAGAAAACGTTAAGAAATTGATGTTTTTCCTGACGTAGGTTGAAACACGTGGGCGATGTATTGGAAATATCGATACGACCTGTAATTTATATATGGACACCGAACGCCATTTCCTGCGTCGATAAAATAATAATGTCAATCAGAAAATGTATTTATATTGTGCCAGCCACTTTGCGAGAAGTCGAGGATTCTTCCGACGGATGTGGACAGGTGTTGCACTTAGTACGCATCTAATACGACGAGATTTATATTCGATTTCGATTATGAGCAAGGTTTGGAACGGTTGCTAATTGTGCTGGGAGGACCTCCCTAGGGAAAATTGCGATTTAGACACTTAGAAATTTGACAATTTTCAAATGATCAAATTCCCAAATTTCCAAACATTCGATTCTTCAAATTTTCAAACTCTGAACCTCCCAAATTTCCCACATTAAATTCCTCAAATTTGCAAACTTCGATCCTCTAAAATTTCCCACATTAAATTCCACAAATTTGCAAACTCCCATTCTCCAAAATTTCCACCCCCTCAAACCTAAATTTTGCCAAATTCCGAACGTCAAAATAACCAAATTCCCAAGTTCGACGATTTCGATAAACAGCCACTTGCGGCGCAGAATGCGGTAAACCTCCACGAAAGATAGCAGATTACGAAGGCGATATTTACCAGTGGCAAATGAAAGGATAAGCATTCTATTTTTATGCGAAGCCACCGTTGGTAGACAGATTTTTTAGGATCCGTGGCACGCGTCCGATGTTCATTAACCAGCACTGGACCGTGGAGGAAAGAAAGAGACGGAGGAGGAACGTGTCGTTTCGTGCGCGGCTCTTTTGACCGCCATAATGGAGAAAAGGAAAAAGCGTCAAGATGGTAGACAAGATTCATCAAGGGTCACGGATTTTTTTACTTACGAGTCGAGTGAAATTTCTTCGAAGTCTATTCATCGTAATACACGCGAAACATGGAATCTACATAAACAATTTGAAATTTATAGCTCCAAAATAAATTCACGCGAATTCTAGTTTCCAGTAATCCACGTTTAATTAAGAGCAGCTTTAAACGTTTTATTAATAGCAGCCTTATTAATAAAATGACACGCTTTTTTCAGTTACGCGTTATCGATTACGTATTCTCCATGTTCGTCTAATAATATCGCAGACAATTTTTTCCGGAAAGCATTAAAAGATAAAAGTTTTTGCAGACTTCGAGACAAAAATTTCTTTTGTTAATACTAGTCAGTTATATTCAACTGTAATGTACTATAATTTCTCTTGCAGTACTCGAAGCAATCGATTATTATCGAGACCTATTGTTTGAATTGTTTTAACGATTATATCTGTACCAATCTTTTGGAAAATGCGAAAAAGAAGAATACAATGTAAACGGAGGTTTTCTGAACAAATACAATGCCAACGGCGTCGTTCGGGCATACAGAGTATGCAGCAAGGGGACTATGCAGGCAGCAGGCTTTTTGGTCGGCGATTGAATGAATGCCACGCGAGTTAGTCAGCGTCGCGGTGCTAAATTCGGCGGACGCCTGGCGTCGCTCCAGAAGAACCACCCAGCGCACCAACCTGCTTCTATCCTGTAGCCACCAATGAAACTGCGGAGATCGATGTCGTTTTTGTATTTTCTTTCCGTCTTCTTTCGTTCTACGTCGATGTCCCTTTATACAAAGGGGGTGGTTTTATGCACACCTGCGAAGAGAGAGAAAACTATTAAAATTTGCAATTTCTGACAATATGACATATTTCAAAAATTCTTACAATTTTTATATTTAAAATTATCAACCTTAAGTTAATTTCGAGAGTTAATTTTTGAAGTTCCAAATTCCCAAAATTTGGTAGTTGAAAATTCTCAAACCAGTGTCGTAATTCTACACGTGGAGGTGTAGCATTGTCGATGTAATACGTGGTAAATTGTCTATGTAACATATGATATAACGTCCATGCACCCAAGTGAACCTTTACATTTATCTAGCAGAGCAACCACGAGCTTCAGAAATCCTCCAATCTTCGAATAAATCTCGCAGTGAACACCATGATTGTTTTCGAAACGAATCAAAGAACAGGTGTCTCGGAAACACTATTGCAATCGGTGCGCTATCGACGTTGCGCCTAAAAATAAAGTCACGAGCGTCGAGCATCTTAACTGACGCAACTACGAAACTCGCCAAGCTTTTCTCGGCGATGGATTGTCAGTATCTAAGGTTCGACTACGTGTCACCAGATACGTGGTTCGGGTTTAACTTAACTCGTGGTCTCTACGTTAATAACGAACAGATACGGCGCATCCTACAGGTGCCTGAAACACGTTCCCGATGGAAAGTGTCGCGTAAAACGCGTATTTTCGTCGCATTTGGAGAAGCTCCAGGTGCGGAGGAGGAAGCATACGTGTAAACCGTGACGAGAGGAGAGAAAGAGAGAGGTGTTGGATAGATGTAGCGTGGAACCACGTGCGTTGCTATTTTTCACGGAAACAAGATGGAGAACTTTGACGCCTTCGTGCTTTACGCGCATTCAACCGTGCGTTGTTAAACTCATTTAATCCTCTCGTTAATAATGTGACACCTGGGTATCCATTTTCGTATTAACGTCGTAGAATTTATTGTGTTACACTTGGAATATTTTCAAGTCTCTACGTTGCAGAGTTTTGCTCTTTTGACGTTTTTATTGCGTTCACGGTTTTACTGCAGACGATGCAGATCTGCGTCTTCTGTAATTTATAATTAATATTGTTATTGTGTAATTCAATTAATTAACATGTTAATACTGACATTCTATAATTTAATGAACATTTACAGTTCATTTATTTATTGTATTACCTGTTGATTCTACTTAAAAGATCTATAATATTGTGATGCTAAATCTCCCAGTTTCTCATTTCATACAGAAGATCTAAAACAGAAAGATCCATTAATTACAATACAATACATTGTCATTCAAGTATTAAAATTATTTTTACCTACCAAGTATAGTACTCTCGAGATCATTCAGTTTGATACAAGGGTGAACAATAATTTTGTGCCTGTACAATTAATTTAAAAATGTCTCCCGCCACTTGGAGTATCGTGGAATGGTAAACACTCGGATGAGCATGGTTAGCCAGACTCGTGCCAAAGCGCCCTGGAAAAAGAAAAAAGTCACTCGGAAATGAGAAAGGGGACATTTTTTTGTGCGATAAGGAAAACAGGGTCATTAAGTGTAATCCCGTTCCACTAGTTCGGTGAAAAATAAATGTTTCGGCGGGTAGCGTATGTCGGGTGGATATCGTTTCGAAAAGTATCCGGAAACGCCTGGTTCTTCTTATAAATCAGCGCCGGTACACTCCCTCTTTCCTCAACCATGTCATTTAGCGAGAAGTTTCTGCTGGGTGGAAGGGAAAAAAAAGGGGAAAAGCACGCGATCGCTATTTAAAAGGCTCGTAGGTGGGTGGCTTTTTAGCCGAGGTATATACTGACGTAGGGAGAGGGCTTCGACTTCGCTCTTCGGCCTCGGCATGGGGTTGCCGTGCTATTTTCAGGCCGGTGGCTCGATGCAGCTGTCGTGTTCTTCGGGTAAACCACCTCTCTTCTATTCCACGGTCACTCGCGGGACAAGGTAGAACGTACAGACTGGAATTCTGAATTTGCTGATTAAAACCTTAACATTAATTCAGACTAAACGATAAAACAATCAGAAAAGTATTTCGACAAAATTACTAAAGATAAAACCATCATAATGTAGTCTCCATAATGCAGTCTCGCTGTATGACTCATTGTCACCACATTTTATACATCTTCTGCATATTTTATACTCGGTAGCTGTTTCAACTATTTCACTTTTCTTCCTTTCTCTTCATTCTCTTCCCGATCTCTCCTACTCACATATTATTGCCACTTTTTTTTATGTTGCTCTTCCTCGTTCTTCAGCTCCCGCAGCTTTCTTTACGCCAATAAATCGTTTCTAGAATGGAAACAACGATTAAAGGTAACGAGCCAGAGCAACGGTACGCACATAGACGCACGAATTACATACCGCGTTGAAGTTATGTTTCCGTGAAACAGAGAAAGACGACGAAAGATAGTAGGAGAACCATTTAATTGATTGCCTCCAGCGAAAGCACGGGGAGAAGTACGTGCTGGAGAATGAAAGACACGGATGAAGAAGATGACAAGATTCGGAAGATCTTGGCAACGAGCCAGACGAGATTTTCAGCCGTCTACGTGTACTTCCAACTTTCATTTCACTCCTCTTCTAGCCACCGTACACGTCCTCTAGGACCTAGGGTGCAACGACACCGGGTAGATGACAATTTTCTATTTACAGTACATGAGTCATTACGCGAATACGAGTTCTATGCGAATAATTTGTACCTTACTTGCTCGTGAGTGTACTCGAGGCTCTAAACTTTAGTCCACACTCTTAGGGTAGCACTAAAGATATATGTACTCTCATGTCGTTAAATATTTGACATTGTTAATCATCTTACATTTTTCTCACATATATTTTACTTTCAGCGCTCCGTAGTTATTAAATTTCTTCAAAATTGCCGCATAGTTCCTACAAAAAATATTAATTTTTAAGATCATCATTGACTTTGTGTAAACGTTCAAAGTAAAATTCATGTGGATTACATTAAAAAATGATGCATACCCAAATATGTATCATGTGTATTATATTATCCCAAATATTATCATTAAATTTAATTTGATCGAATAAAGCTCGATATCCATAAAACTGAAGTTCATGATCCGGGAACACTTAGTCAAACTGGAACAAAAAACAGAATGGGGTGAAAGAGTATCAAGAAGCAGAAAAAAATTCCGACCGGAACGACCCTTAATTTAGTTTCGGGTGCAAGAGATTAACAGGAGGTGGGGATGTCCGTGGAAGTGCTTCCACGAGGGGAGAATACTGTCGTGAAGCACGTTGGTTCATGTTTAGAGGAATGTCTTTGGGTATAAAGGGAGACAGTTCCTTCCGGAGACAGCGAACAGCCGCCTGCTTCACCTCTCTCACCCCCTACCGATTTGTTCTCTTACTTTACCTCTATTTCTTTTCAATTTATTGCCACTTGTTTCTTATTAATCCACTGTTGGCTTAATACATCTCATCCGCAATCTTTTTTAACAATAAACATTAAATATAATTTAGAGGCATGTACAATTAAAATTTTTCTAGATTCAAGTTTAAGTAAAAGGTTAAGTTTCTTGTAGATGTACTTTTCGCTAGATCTAAGTTTACTGTAGGTCTAGGTTTCCGTAGGAACATCTCAGATTTACATTTTTGTAGGTTTAAGTTTATCTAACTCTTTAGATTTAGTTTCTTCAATTCTAGGTTGATAAATTTTCAAGTTTAGAAACATTTGAGTTTGCAGATTATATCTTTAACATTATGCAATATGCTATAAATATAACTCTAATTGTGTAGATCATTGACGAGTGTAATAAAGCTCATGTACCATGGAATAATTACAGCGAATTGAAGAAGAAAGAGGCATAGTAATTCAGAGATTAATTGCACGCGGATAAGGGTGAAGTAGATCGAGCTTCGCAGGTGGCAAGCAGGCATGCAAATCTAAAAAAGGGTCACGCACACGAGCACGTGCTCGCATTTTGCGAAACCTTTACAAAAGCTGAGGCGATCAGCTGGCTGTTCCCTCTTCCTTCCCCTCTTATCTCTCCTTCGGCGGCGATGAAAAAAAGAATGAAAAAGGGATAAAAATGAGCATACCACCCCCTTCGTCCGCACCCGCATCCTGTACCAGCACGGTGCTTGGCTGCTCCCGTAAAAACCGGCCCGTCGGTTTCCATTCAAAATGCGCGAGTCACGAGGGCTCATTCACAAAATTTCACGACGAAATTCTACACTCGGCCGGACCGTCTGCGATCTTGATCGAAACGCACGGAGAGCGACAGAGACCGGTATATTCTTCTTCGTTCGTGCCTCTCTTTCGTTTGACGGATTACATTCACGATGGTTTTGTTTCTTCTTTTATCGCGGTGACAAACAAAAAACGACACCCGCTGGCGGTTTCTAATGACGTGCACAATGCATTTAAATTCGTACCGGTACTGGAATGTACATTCAACAAGTAATCAGCTGACCGTAAGTGCAATCAACTTGAAACGCTGCGTACAATAATTAGCGTTATTCGTTGCCATTCATTCGTTTTTAACTATTAATTACTTAGTCTTAATTCGCTCATAATTTCGGCAGAGACCATGTATAGTTCGTTCATTTTAAAGTTCGTTGACTAGATGAAGTGTAGAATGAAAATTGCGACCAAGGAGTGACAGCAGCATGGTTAATGACCAAAGAGATTATTGCTCGTTCGAAATCTGGAGAATGTTGATGACTTCCGTCTCCGATGTTGACTGTACACTCGAAAGCTCCTTCAAAAACGAACCGTTATTCCAACATCCACGAGCACCGTTCCGCGATTGTTCGATAAAACGTCTGCTTTCCAATGGATACATCTCCTGTTGCAGTAGGTGGTTCCTCTATTGCCACACAGACCACGTGTGTGTCACCCTGATCCTCCCTGGTTGATTCTCTTTCTTCAATTTCCATCGTCCAGACGGCTTCAAGGAGGAGATGAAAAAATGAAGGGGACGGAAGAAGAGGAAGTGGACTAGACGATGAGGGGGCTGAGGTCGTAGTCCTGAACAGTTCGCTGATGGATTCATGGAATTCTTCCTTTTTACTCTCCGTGCTTTCGATCATTGTACCATTCAACATTTAACACTTGGTTAATACGCTCGCTCCTATTTTCAGATAAATTTCAAATTAATCGAAGTAATAAAGAATTTTAGTAATAAAATTATAATACATAACTTACACATGCATTGTGTCATCAACGCAATGGAAAATAATTATACATTTGTAACGCAACGAAGGGTCGTAGAATAAATAGATGGAGTTAATGGCGGTAATGTCATCGAAATGTTTTTAAAGGACCTAGTTGTCCCACTCAGAAATTTGTCGGTGGAAAAGCTGCAGGAGGGGTTAAAGGATAGGAGGGTCGCAGACACAGAGTCACCAGCGGGAACGGGCACGCGACCGACACGCGTCCTTCTTCCCTCTCTTTCTTTCCTATCTCCCCTTTTTTTCCCTGCGCTTCTTTTTCCATCGCAGCTTCCCTTTGCGAGCACATGCATTCATCTCCTACACGTGATCATCTTGAGTTTACGCGCCCGTATAGGACCGTATGCCTGGTGGTCCATGATTTAAGATGCCACAATGCGAAAATTGTTCCGGAACAATACCTGCAAAATCACAGTATTAAATTAGATATCTGAGATCCCATTTACAGAGCTTTCTTTACAACTTACCAAGTGAGCTATTACCTGAATAATAAAAATCTGGAGCTTTCGGTATTGATTAGTATTCCTAGTGCTTGGTATTCTCTATAAGATTGAGGACTATGTTACAAGTATAAATTGATCCAAGCTTTTGAGAACTTCTCAATTGATTCAACTTCTGAGAAGCTTGATTCAAGAATTGAACTGCGAGGTTGAATTTTTAGGTTCATTCACGAATCTGGTTTCTTCATAAAAAATGTACGTACGCCTTCAAGTGACTTGTGTCTGCACGAACACGTGGATGCTCATTCAGATTTCTTCTAGTGGCTCATTGAAGAATCTAGAACGTAAAATCTAGACACAAGTACTCGTTAACATTATCTCATCCTCTTACTTCCGTGGAATACCGTGGGAAAACGATTGCAAATTAAAGGAGAAATTGAATTACATTTGTGTAGAATTCAATTTGCAAGCGTTAAGAAAAAAAGTTGTCGACTTCATTCGAAGAAAGTTGCATTGTATTCATTGTTCGGAACCGTTATTGCATACAGATTTCTTGAGAAATGATTAAGGTCGATGAAGACGAAAATGCTATCTGTTGTAACGAGGGAAATCGGACATCTCTAAGTATAGCACGTATTTGCATGCGGATCAGGGACGGATCGGATTGGGTTGCCAAGCTACTGCAAAGTGGCAGTAAAGTTCACAAGGCTCGTATTATACAATTTTTTATTTCAATTTATCATTTTTTAAATTCACGTGTTGCAGTGGTTTTGTGGTGCAATATTGCATTGCATTTATAGAGAAAATTCTTCCATATTCCATTTATGAGTGAATACCTGTTTGTTTGAATTGAATGTCATGTTGCTACACGTAGAAATTTAATACGTGATGTAACACGTGGTGATGATCCAATATGCGATAATCTAACGCGTTGCAATGTAACGTGTAGCTATCCAGCGCACAGATATCTAGCGTATAGATATCTAGCGCACAGATACCCAGCGCACAGATATCTAGCGCACAGATATCCAACAGATAAATATCTAAACTAAAGTAATCTAACATATACTAATTTAATATGTGGTAATCTACTGTATAATAATTTAACACGTGGCAATTTAAAATTTAACCTGTAGCTGATGAATGATAATCTAACAAACAGTTAGATATCTAACAGTATCCAGCATATAGCTATCTATCGCGTAACAATCTAACACGTGGCGATATACATAACTATCATTTCAGTAATCGTTTAGATCATGCATTTTGATAATGACAGCGAACTTGGCACTGCTCTGAAAGAGCCAATGTTGCAAAACCTCCATTCAATACACCAGTAGTAAAATTTCTCCTGGTGAAGTTTTTCTCCGGCTTAAAATATATCAACAATTCTTTACAATAGTATATGTTAAAACAAATGAATTGTTTGATACTCGGCAGATTTGCCAACAAGGAAAATAAGCTGTGCCAAGATCGTTTAATGACACCTTTATGTAAGACACTTGATGTGGCGTTAGATGGCTCTTATCCTGTTTGTAAACATATACACAATGTATAACAAAACGGGACACTATCTGAAAGTGAAGAAAATTTATTTCATCGTTGCAACATAAATTCATGATGTAAATCACGATCCATAAAAGAGTTAACCTGAAGATTTCACCTGAAATTCCTTAAACTGAAATTTTCGTTTTGTAAACTTCTGGCCAATCGCCAGCCATTAAGCGCTTATAATTAAGAGGATGAGGTGTTTTGGCATGCCTCTTATAGATCGCGCCGCGATTTAATCGTCGTAGTTTCAATTATTTTCCTGGCTACCTGTCATCAGAAGAGTGTGGATCCGTAGATCCGGTCGATGCCAATGATCGAAAAATAGATCCGAGCGCAACCTGTTCGAAATAGCCGGCTTGAAACCTGTAACATGCGTTTACTCTCTGTGTGTATGTTGTTAATGTCATCCTGTTCGGACATGTGGATCGTTATTCAAATACCGACGTCGTGGATCGGTATTCGAATGCAAAAGGTGACACCAGACAAATTACTCGTCTTACGAGTGGGTTAAATGTTCTATCAATAGATAGACCTTTGAACGATAAGGTCTGCAGTTCGACTGTACTGATCGTGAACTGATATTTGGAACGAAACGTTAGTTGAGTGTTAATTATGGAAACTTGCTGAATCTTGACAACCAAGAGGCTGATCAAAGGGACAGTTGCTTTTGAAGATATCTATGATCATCTAATATCAACACTGCAACTGCATTATGTTTACGTTGAAGATGAAATGTTGATAGTACATTAGGTACAAAGTATATTACTGGATAGTGATGAGAGTTAAATCAGCTTCTAGGTTTAGAATTTAAAGCCCGAAGTTACAAAGTTGCAAAGCACCCAAAGATCCTAAAGTTCAAAAGTTATATTAATCATCCTAGAACACGGCTAATCTAGAATTATAATTTTTTCTGTCGTGAAGCGGGTGTCGCGAAGGTCATGCACTCCCCTTAAAAGATTCGCGGGGGGAGATCATGCTCGGAAGGTGTCTAAGCTAAAGGGAAGGAAATCTAATTATAGAAGTCGTTATACCGCGTGCTGAAAGTGGTGGAGGGTGTGAGTACGGGTGCACGAATGAGAATCGGTTGCATTGGGCGGTCATAAAATGCAGGCTGCATCCGCTCGGCGCAGATGTACTTGGAACGGGGCTCCAGTACCACGACGAGACCAAAAGGATCTCTCGTTTCGGGGTTCTGTGGCCTACCAGATATTGGGGACAATGAACTTGAAGTGTACACGATAGAAACAGATTCCACGGATTCCTCTTTGACGGAAGATCGATCGGGAACTGATTCGTTCCCTTTAAAGCCAACACACCGTTCTGATCATTGCCAGACTTCTCGTGCCATTTCAAAACAGTCTGAAAGAATTTAGACATGTTTATTAGCCCTGTATCGTTAAACATGTGCAAACAAATGCAGAGAACACTTGGAAATTAACCACTCCTACCAGAGAGACTACACAGTGGTTCACCTTTGGACGTCTGGAATCAGGATATTCCGATTGTTATGGCCATTATGAAATTATCCTTGAAGCATATTCATCTTTGTATTAGTCATTAAAATAGTACTTTTATAACTATTATTTTCATATTTATTACACTGCCTCTATATTGCCAATGATAAAGCTACAGTGGTAAATAGTTCTTGCAATTGCACAGGTTGAACTATGATGGAAGCCATAATAATTTTTAAGAAAATCTGCACCTAAAAAAATACGTATGTGAAAATAGTAAAGGAGGTAGAGTTAATTAGGTAGCTATTAACACAAGGTTAATAAGGACATTAACTCGATTGCCTGGTGTTATCGTACGTTGCACAGGTTCGTTCATTACACCATTCATTCATAAAGGAGCCATGTGGTTAACTGGTAATCCGTCCTGCGGTACTTCCTGTTCTTTACGATAATAAAAAGAGATTGAACGTCAGCGGGCCATGTTATTACTAGAACAAGCAAATATGTCGAACTGATGAATTCCAAATTTTTGATTCTGTGTTATGAAAATGATTAACTTGATGTTGAGAATGATTCTATGTACCTAATCATTTTGTACACTTATTCATTTCCAACTTAAAAATATTATTGTGCATAAACTAACATATTATTATACTACGTCTGACAATAACAATCCCATGATCGAAAACTGATTCCTAATGAATTGTAATGAAAATCGCGTCGCAATTTAGTAAGCACTTTAACCGTTCCTTACGAGCAATAATTGGTCACCCGGCTGCACCAGCTGTGACATTTCGCGCACGATCGACTCGTGCCGTTCGAACCATGATTATTATTGTTTCTTTCTTCTTCTTTCCTTCTCTGAAAGTAACCGCGCGTGTGCCAGTAACGTGGCCATGTAAGGGCTAGGCGGGGGTGCTACGCTGGTTGCTAATTTTAGTACGTCTCCAGGGTTCCTGGAGTCGTCGGCGAATCGGCAGCTGGTGATTCAAGACGTAGCTTCGCACGTGGGTAACGTGTCTCACCGTTCACGCGCGACGGACATCCCCCTTCTTGTTTCTCCTCTCGAAGGAGGTCGACGTCGACGTGTCCACTCGGTTCGCTCCAGATGTCTTCTAAATGTTACCCGATATCGGACCGTTACTGAATCATTTCATGCTTTCCACTTCGTTTCATCTTACAAATCTGTAAATGGTACAATATGTAGATATTGGTGATATAGAGATTTGGAGTATTAGGATCTAGAAATGTATAGATTCAATGGTATAGATTCTCTGCATCTTTACACCTAAATTTCAACATACCAATTTTACACATATCCACTACTAGCTTCTGTAAATATCAATCCCTGAAATATCAGTGCTTCAAATATCAGTCCATCAAATTCATCAAGTATTTAAATGTCAGTATCTGGAAAATGAAAGGATGGAGGGAAGAGAAACGGAAAAGGAAGAGGAAGGAACGCGTGTGTCTCTGTGAGAAGGAGCCAAAGGGTAAAGAAGGATAGGTAAACGAGATCTGGCGGCGGCTGGTGCAGCGGATGTTTGAAGCTGCTGAAAGTGAGGCGGTGGTTCCTTTCGCGTCTTTCTCTGTCTTTCCTGTTGCGTTTCCTTCATCAGTTAGCCACGATCGCGGTAAAACACGGTCCGCGTAGGAAGCACCTCGGCGGATGTGATGTTTAGGACAAGGTCCCGGACAAAAAATCTTCACCGTATAAATAGGCAATGGTGGTTGGTACCGCCTATTGCCGGCTAACTTTTGACCCACATATTTTCCGTTGATTGTTTGTGAAAGCACCTTTCTCCACTTTCTTCCTACTACTCTATTGGCGGGGATCTTACATACTGAATTCTGTTTCACGCATTCAATTCTGTGTACTCGACAATTGTGAAAGAATGTCTTCGAATTTACTAATGGAGATTTAAATGGTCTCGTAATATGATCACCGTAAACTGCACTTGACCTGTTTCCACTTGGGTTCGACAGCCTAATATTTTTTCTGACCTGCAACCTGCTGGGTCTAAGGGACCGTAGAAAACATGTTCCTACAAAATGTGAAATGACTCGTGTTACAATGCAATTAATAAACAATGCAATTTGAACGTATACGTTTATAATAATTAAAGTTTGTCACCTTGATAGTACAAATATGATGCAAAGATTAATTGTTCAATGTAAAGTAAAGATTTACATATTATGCATGCATGATATTGGTGTTAACAAAGTAGTGAAGCAACAGTATAAACGATGCGTGGATCTAGTCAGATATGCTCGACACGTGGTTGTCGATATACCAGGCTCCTGCCGAGAAACACAGACCTCCCAGTGTCATCCGACCACCATGTGCACGCGAGCTCGTTGAAGTCCCTCTCAGGTTTTCAAATTGTCTTCTATTTGTCGTCGGTATCACCGAAACCGAATGGCGTGTCAAAAAAATATAAGAAAACAGAAAGTAACCGTTTGAAGGACCAACGCACGGTTTACACCTCCTCGATGTACTCGATGGTTATTTAAATAGATTCTTTAGAAGCGACAAGTGTGCGATATGTACTCCGCAGGAGGGACCAGTCGAAAGGACATTTTTCTTATTACATAAATCACGTTAGAAAAAAGAAAGTTTCAAATCATCGTAAAAACGTATATGGAGATTTAGGATTTTTATTATCAAATACTAATATATGAATATTTTTATACTATATGAATTAATATTGCAGCGAATATTCATTATGACTGATAAATTCATATAAAAGTGGCAGTATAAAGGTAGTCTACAATATTTTTGAAATAATCTGTAAAACTGTCAATGAAATAAGAGATTTAGTATTCTCATGAATACGTGATACCGAACTATTAATATACTTTACGCGGAGGGTTAGTAAATCGAACGTAATGTAAGGGTTGCTGAAAACGACCGGTGCATTAGGTGTATTTTCCTCGAAGGCTGTCACCTGCTCTTACTGCTTGACCAATTGAAGTAAACGCACGTCCGGTATATGTATACTCAAGTGTACCAGGCGTGAGCCGAATACGACACCCTTATTTTTACGACATTTTGCATATGCCCTCAATACCGTTCCACGATCCTTATTTAAGCATAAATTCAAATGGTGCGATAATTAATAATTTACGAATAAGTCAAAAGGTGAAAGTCTTGAACATCATCGTTTTCATATCTAAGATATCGTACAGCCATTTAGGTCTGAATGGAATGTTCAGATTATGCATAAACTGGTGTCCCTCGAAACAGTATGTTACCTATGAAAAGAAATGTATGTTAACATTAAATGCTGACATAGCTAATGTACCAGTAGTCATTTAGAAATTTAACAATTCTTGTTAGTAAACAGTTTAATATTTGAGATGGAAAATATTACCAGTGAAGTATCAAATATTATGATAAGTATAGTGGAAGACTAACGTCGACAGGAAAATGAGGTGGATAAATTGTGCTCGCTGCAACGTAGAAAAACACTGCGACAGTGACTTGAGGTTCAGGATAAATTGGTGTAGGTACGCTCCAAAGGACTTGATACGTATAAAATTCCGTATGAATTTGACGAGTGAGGCTAATGAAGCTTACATGAAACATCCAATCCTTCAAAGCCTACAGAAAAACTATGTAAAAGTATTTATTCTTATAAACAACTATCTGATACAATTCATACCGGCAATGCGTTCCACGATTCCATTTCTGCAATTATACTCCTTTTACCTTCCCTTATATCAAAATGACCACAAGTAGGCCACTTGTTCTTAAAGCAACCCATCTTTCGTATATTATTGGGATACAGAATTCCCTACTTGTCATAGATAAATTTAAAGACTTTACAATCAAGGGAAAATATTGTAATTTTTTTTACCAACCATGTTATCAATAATCTTTAACGTATTGAAAACTGCTTGGTTGACAAATCTTCTAACAAAATCTGTCGTGCTACGATACAATTGGTAAGGATGGTCATCTTGTTCGGGACGGATATCAAAGACGGACCGTTTTTTGTCAAGCATATTTGAATAAAAAATAATTTCGTCGTTGAGTTTTCCAATATTTATTTAGCCGAACTTACATACGTTATTGCGTTCATGTTAAAAAAAAGAGACGAGAAAATCGTCGACATCGTGCTTCCGCTCGTGCGTATTTTTCTAAATTTCTATGACAATTAGTTTGCGACATATATATATATACTCACATATATACGTCATATACAAGGATACACGGGTAAAACGCACGTACAGTTAAATTATACGAAGACTTTAGTTTAAAGTTTAGACAAACAACTGTCTATAATACCATATAATATTAAAATTCATGTTGAGTTTAACAGTCACTTTTCGAGTTGCTAGGATGATCGTGTTGAGACCGAGCTGCTTTCGTAGACGTTTCTAGGCCGGTTACAGCCGCCAAAACTTGGAACAAACTTTCCATTAGTCTACTAAATATCTCCAACATTTCGTCAGATTTTCGTGTAACCACAAAAATATCTGCGAAAAAGAAACGCTAATTATATTCACTTCATTATATCTATCTATATGTACTCGCTATATTGAGAGAAACTTTGGGAACTCGCTGTATAGGTTATGAGAGCCATATAGTGAGAGTGCACTGTAGAATAATTTTATTAATACATTACCAGATCTATCTTGTCCTAAGTATCTGCAGTACATATTAACAGCAGTCGTTACGTCATCGTCATCATGGAACGGATCTCCCGGCCACTGTGCTCTGTGCAGTCTTACAGCTTCAAGAGCGGGACACCAACGTGCGTTTCTAAGTAATTCTGCGACTCTGGCAACTTCTTCGACAGCACCAGTGCCGGGTAAAGGACTAGGACTAGGTGTTGGGGTTGGTGTGCCCCTCTCACTTTCTGTGCTTTCCTCGAGCGCTCTACTCAGAGCGATCTTCATATTCGCAATCTCCACGGACATGTCCTGAAGTGGAATTTGTACGTTTTTCGCAGCGCTCATGAGAGTGCCTAACATTTTATTCGAAGCCTCGATTAAGAGTAGCAGTTGTAGGTGAAGTTTATAAAGCGCTTTGCCTAAATCTAAGAGCATCTCTTCAAGACCTGCCTCTGTGGTATGACCACCACCCAATGCATGGAGCTTTGCTGCTGCTTTAGCCGCTTCCAGACACTGTAAATAATTAACATTAAATTAGTTGTACATATCTGTGTAGTTAGCAATCAATTGCTTACTTCAGTAGCGTGATCCTTCTTATCGAGGAACGTTTCAAGATGCTCTTGGATTTCCAACATTCCAAAACGCAGAGATTCATTTAATCTCTGATTAGCAAAGATAGCAATGGAAAACCAAATCAAAGGCGGTTCAGCTTTTGAACTAAGTAATTCGGCGTGACTAGATAAATGAGAGCCTAATTGAGTGGCGGCAGCGCTGCCATTACACAATAAGGCACTGGCTTCTCGTGTAAGAGTGACGGATTTACCGCTTACATCCTGATAATATAAAAATATTAAAACTAATCCTGCTGCACAAGTATGGCGCATACTTACCCTTAGAATTCTGCTCAATAATTGGAAAAAGTCTAAAGTGTTGTACAGAGATTGCGTGATCAGATTCTGAATTTGTTGTCGCCAGATTTCTTCCGCGTCGTCCCGCACAACTTGTCTGAAAGGCATTAGTGCCGAGAGGTTTGGCGATGCGTTACAAGGCGTTACGTCCCCTAAATCTCCCGCGCTAGAGCCACTGTACATAAACGACGAATATAAATCAATTAAACACGTCTTTCGCGTGTTCTAGCGAGAAACTTACGATGTGTCAGACCTTGTTGAAGAATCATGGCGCGTACGGCTAGGTATGAGGGAAAGAGAGGATGGTGGGAACATTCCAGGAATATTGTTCGCTTCTTGCCCCGCTCCTGACCCACCGGGGACTTCGTCCAAAGGTGATTCTGAACCGGCTTCGTCGTCAGATGATTCTTCCGCAACACCACGCTGTAATATTGACACATTATGTATGTAATGTATTACTAAGTGTATCTTTACGATAACTTATTTATTTACCCGACTAGTGTGTTTGCTGGATGACTGAGTTTTCTCGCTTAAACTTTCCTCAAATTGCCTCAAACTTGGTTCTCTTTCTTCTCCCTCGCTAAGAGGTCGTCGTCTTACTCCCCAGTTGAAATTGTCAGTACTCTCACCCTGTGGAAAATGAAGAGTTTTTTAATTATTGAATTATAAGTGTTTGATAGAAATACTTACCTCAACGCTTTCGCTTTCATATTCAAGGAAATCGAAGTCTTTGAACACGCCAAATTGTTCGTCATCCCTTCTGGAGCCTCCACTCAAGTCATTATTCGCACCAGAAACTTCCTCCGTCGACGATGCCATGGATGACTGTCTTTCCATTAAATCTGAACTTTGACTGAATATAACCTGTATCACAAACATTTATTTTTAGCTAACTAGAATCATTAGAGGTGTAACAGCAATTGAATCACTGGCGTAACTAAGCATTTCCAAAAATTCAAATTTCTAATTTCTGAATTTGTGGCCATGCCTGATGTGTAACATCAACTACTAATAAAATACTCGACCTGGCCTCAAAAAACATAGTTACACCAATGGACACGACACCTCATATTTTCTGTTTGCTGGCAATGCTGTGAAATTGAACAGTTATTGTGCATTTACGTGATCAATACTGAACTCTGTTACGTATGTCTGGTCTCGATTTACATAGCAGTAATATGAACATTATTGCAACAATGCACGTGTATGTCGTGCCGCTTTTCATATAATCACATGCTACACAAAAATCTACTGCGCATCAATAATCCTACGAAAATTACAACTTGTTCCGTTTTCACAATTTAGTGCGAGTTAAATCACTTGAAGCATATTAAAGCGTGAATATATCTGTACTGACAGGACATCACACATGAGTATAAACAGATGTTTATTTTTACTCTGGTGATAATAAGTGCAGACTGCATTTAAAGTAACCTGTTACCTTGCTATATAATGTCATTGAACTAATGTGTTCATCCTAAAAAAGGGGCACATAACCAGAGTCAGTAACAATGACAATATTTTTCTATAGGAAAACTAATGGACACAAATCAATAGAAGTTACTGGAACAGATTTCGAATGAACTTACAGATGGGCTCTTTGGTAGACCAACGCGTTGTCCACATGTTGTTAGAAGGTTCACCAAGCATTCACGGACTCGGCCCTAGAAAACAGATTTCGTTAAACGTAATTCTTGTACATTTTACAATTTTTATCTTACCTGTGACATCCATGGTCGTTTCCAACCTGAAACAGCGTTGCTATCTGCTGGTGATAGAGACAGTGAACATCGGGGAGAAGCAAGTGACTTTTCTTCAACACCTTGTCGTATCAACCATCGTCTACCAATTACCGGTGTCTGAGATAAGTCGAACGTGAAATCCATGGTCCTTCCTATTCAATGAAATTTACAATAAATACTTTTAAGATAACAGAATTTCATTTACTAGCTGATATATTTTAACGTTTACTGTTTCAAGAGTACATTTACCTGCTTCGCAACTATATAATTGAAAGTTTGAAAAGGACAGTGCTAACGAAATAATCAAGACTTAAAAAAATGAGAAAATTTAGGTTGTTTGCAAGCGAACAAATTTTAATTAAAAAAATAACAACTATATATTTTGCGAACGATTTACAACTTATTGTTATTATTATTCTTATCGCAACCTGAACATCGTCAGATAAGCAATCCATGCAGTGATCGTGTTCCGCATTGTAAGAGGAAAAACAGAACTTAATAATATTCAAAATGTACAACCATGCAAAGTATATGTTAAGGAGTATCATTTTACCGGGCAATTCTTTTTTGGTAAAGATTTCGGTATCGGTGAAGCTTGGATGCGGAGATGCTATTGAAGATTCCCAGGATGAACCGTGCACAGATGTAGGTGGTGCTACTAACGTTGACGATCTCGTGACTACGAGCTTTAAAATTTTAAGGGCTTCCTTCCAATGAGGACCCTAACATTACATCGTTACATGTCAACTACTTACGAAAACAAATACATATTGCATAATTCGCTACCATTTGAAATCAACTTTTAATCGTACCTCGACGTATTTGGAAATTACTCGCAGAAGTTCTGTGTTGATCGGTTGGGCTGCTTGTGAGGCTAGATCAACGTAATGCAACATGCAATGTATAATACTAAGCACAGGTAACGCAACGCTTCCTGGACCCTTTTCAAGTACTTCGACCAGAAACGCAAGCATGTTGAAGCTGAGATGAGCATATGTGTCATACAAATATTTGACCACACATTTTGTCCATTGAAAGCTTTCTTTACTGAAGGTACGTCGGCTGTATAGTGTCATTACTGTGCCTAAATTCTCCAGTTTCTTTCCCTTCTCAGCACTTACCTGCAAATGAAGATTATAATTATATAATACGTCAAAAGATACGGTATAAAACAGTGATGGGTAGATCAAGTGCTTGGGAGCTTATAGACATTGGAGTACACCCAAGCGGTTCCATCACTGATATTAATTGAACATAATTACTTGTGCAATATTTTCGGCGCTCCTGATACATAATTCATTAGCGTCCTCGTAGTTTAGAAGCATGTAAGGAAGTAGCGATACAACGTTCATTGGAAATGCGAGACTCTGAGTAGGGTCAACTACCGGTAAATCCAATAATGGGGTGAACTGAGACAACAGCGTTACAACTTGTTCGTAGGTGTTTGGGCTGGTACAACCTTTCAATAATAATGCATGCACACCAGGGAATGAATTCCATCTTAACTGTTGTTGCAGTTTCTCAACTTTGTCTCTAGCATCTGGTCGATCGAGTGGCAATCTATGCAGTACTCGACTAAGCAACCTTAATGCCAATAAAAATTCGTGCTCGTAGTCAGACTCGAGCAACGATACCGATAGCCAAAATAGTTGTGCTAAAATAGTCATTTTGTCGTCTTGCGTCGCTGAGTCACCTAGCAATTTCAAAGACTGAGCTGATCTTGACCGAGACAGGTTAGAATTTGGATATTTGTTACATCTGGTATCCAATTCTGTAGAAAACATAATGCAATTATGTTATATATTCACTGATAAATAATTATGTATATAGATATTTACAAACCTTTTATTTCGCTTGCCGCAGAATTACCACCGCTTGACTTCTTCATGCAATAACTAACCGAGTAGCTGGTACTTCTTGTATGACCACCCTGATTTAAATGAGAAAACATGTGTGGACCTGCTGGGTATCCGTTTCCACCGCCCGGACTTCGTTTTCCACCAACCAAACCACCCGCGGCTGGATCTTTATTGTTCAAGTTTGGAGTGGATTTAAATATCTCTTTCATGAAATCTAGAGGTCGGAAGTCAGACTCTAATGAATCAACGGCTGCTTCAAGTGTCAGTAATAATTCTGTCACGTAGCCCTGTAAGGATATTTAAGGTTATAATTATCAAAGAATACATTTATAAAAAATTAAATATATACCTGCATGTCTTCTCCTTGTTCAGCGACAGTCTCTACCAGTCTAGATAAAATATCAGATAACATTCGAGATGTAATAGGAACTCGTAATGCCCTGAATACTTGAAGAGATCTTCCTGCATAGTGCCTGGACGAACAAGACAAGCCTAATTGTAACGCGGTTTGTGCCCATCGTTGACTGACCAATGCATGGGGCAAGGAATCTCTGAAGACTCGCAATACATGTCGCAATAATACTGTTAATTGCTCAGCACTGCGAACCCACCATACTTTGGCAGTCATATCTTCATAATTCCACAATGGTTGATTAATCCTGTATCAAAAAATGCGTTCACAAACTCTGAGGAAATATTCATGTAAAAGTTATAAACATACCTAGACGCTAGGAAATTGATTAAAGATTTGATCACATCCTGGATTGGCATGTTTGGACCTGGTTGAGGCCCAACCCAGTTGTTTGCATCTTCCGGTGTAACAATAACAGGAGGCACTGTAGTGGATGATCCCGTCGTTTGTGGCCAATTGTTGCACGTTGCCGATTCTGCATCATCAACATTATCCCATTTAGTTTCTTACAGAAGCAACAAACCAAAATCACAGAAATGTTAATTCCTCACCATATGCATGAGAATTCGAATAATCTTTATTGCTGTCCATGACTGATTGATTCACATGATTCATTGATATTGGAGGAGTGGACGTTGCATTAGGAACAGGTGAATGAGTAGGAGTTCCGCTATTAGAAGACGGAAGCGGTGGTGGAGGAGGAGGAGGCGGAGGTGGCGGAGGCGCTGTATTAAATATAGATGATTCTGGTGGTGGCGGTGGTGGAGGAGGCGGTGGCGGAGGCGGAGGTGGTGGAGGAGGGGAAGAGGAAGGTGGCGGAGGCGAAGATGAGGGAGGGGGTGTCGTAGGAGGTGGTGCTGGCGGCGGACCATAGAGGTAACTGTCAAACTCTGGATCAACCTCGGTGAAATTATGTTCGAGTATTGGCAAAGCTGGAGTTGAAAGACCTAAACCCAACTGTTCTGTTTTTGATGCCAACAGTACCCGCGCTACGCCAAGATGATCTCGATGATCTCCAAGGACAACCAATAGATTTAACAAAAGACAACGACAGTGATCCCTTACGAGAGGTCTTGAATGATCCAAGCCAAGGAAAACTATATGTAACATTAGAGGGACATGGATTGCCCAGTCAAGTTGTATGCCGTCCACGACGACGTCGGTAAGCAGCATCACAGCGATGTTGCATCTAAAATTTTTAAATAAAGTGGTTAACGTTAGTAAAATTTTCTTTTTTGTTAGTATAGTAGTCTCGCTATATGGAGTCCCGTCTCAACATGCATTTGTGGTCATATTGTTTAGAATAAGAATGCAATCCATACAGTGTTAAGAAAGTATCAAGTGTGCACATGAACGATAACTTCAGGGCCATATAGCGAAACTGTAAGAGCTAAGTTTCTTCACCTATGAAATCCACTTATGGGTTGCGAACTATCCGGAAGATATTCCGTAAGAGGAGCAAAGTATCCGCCGTATTCAGGCATCGGTAAAGGATGCGGTTGAGGAATATCAAACTTTTCACCGCTGCAGGACATCTTTCCATTTACTCCCACGGGTCCGTTACGTCCTCCATAACAAGATTCGTCCGTGGTCAACTGAAATCAAGTTCGAAGTAGAAAGAGAAGTTATGTACCAGGGTATAAAGTCAATATACTTCGGCTTCGGTCGTAGGAGTGGACAAATCGTCCGGAAGAACTGGCGGGCCGCTCGCAGTCCTTGTTTTTTCTGCCCTTGGGGTTTGAAATCCAGCGAGTGCTCGCAGTGCGGTGTCAGATTTCGAACTGCATATATAAAACTCGTAAAGAAAGGAAATCGATAACTAAATATAATAATCGATTATTCTTACCCGGTTTTAACGGGATCCTCTCCTGAATGCCTTTTGGTATGAATGGTACCTTTTTCAACGCCCAGATCTCGCGGAGGATTAGCAGGATCTGCTGCAGGGGCATCACTGTGCGATGAAGCTTTTCTCATACTAGTCAATCTGTAAAAAGGTGGTGTTTCAGTCCTTTCGATCAGACAGTTCAATGTTTCGACTGTCTGCAGTTCGGTCATCATTTCATCCACTAAACGATCCGGTCGGGCTCTGGCCAAATACAAAACTACACGTTTTGCCTGAAACATATAAGAGTTTAGATAGACGAGAAATTATTTTTGAAGATGGACGTGAAATTATTTTTTAAAAACTTACATATGGAAGCAATTCCTGTGGTGCCATTCCTGAGACGATTATCAAGTAGCGAATAATTACTTTCAGATTGTTAGGCCAACAACCGCACAGAGTGGCCCAAAGCTCTTCTGTCTCTTTGGGATGCTCATCAGAGAACTACGTGAAATTTGTATTATTATATGTATGTTCAATGATCATTAGCTTTCAAATTAATCATCTTTTGTTCATTACCTTAGCAGTTATGTAGAACAAGTTATTTAACACCATTTCTGTTGCCTCCGCGCTACCCCACCCCTCTCTGCGAGCTCCGCCACGCGACATATCGCTTGCATAGTACTGGAAAAATAATAATTAAATTTAAGAATATTCCATAATAATCTTTACATAAAGTGCAGTGTTTGAAATTGTTCAACTGCCTACAGTTTTTTCAGCAATGTTCTATTTTTTAATGTATTTAAAAAATTATTACAAGTTTCATGTTTGAACAGACATGGGGATACAAAATTGTTTATGAAATAAGATAAATCACAGGGGGCGTAGCTCAGATGGTAGAGCGCTCGCTTAGCATGCGAGAGGTACCGGGATCGATACCCGGCGCCTCCAAAGCCTTTTTTGGATCCTTTTACCAAAAGTAGATCATGTTGCACCTGCAGATTGGTGTTCGAATTAAATGAGATCGCGGGGGGCGTAGCTCAGATGGTAGAGCGCTCGCTTAGCATGCGAGAGGTACCGGGATCGATACCCGGCGCCTCCAAGGTCTTTTTTGGATCCTTTTTCCAAAAGTAGATCGTATTGCACCTGCAGATTGTTGTTCAAATCGGATCAAATCGTGGGGGGCGTAGCTCAGATGGTAGAGCGCTCGCTTAGCATGCGAGAGGTACCGGGATCGATACCCGGCGCCTCCAAAATTCTTTTTTTCCATTTTACAAACACCTTTTTGACAATTTTTTAGTTCCATAAAAAAACAATATTAAAAAAAAAATAACATCTTCAAGTACACTATCACTATTCAATACTTAACATTAACATTAATGGTTCAGAAAAATAATTTAAATAAATGGTAAATTTTAAATAATAATGTTAATGTCAATATTTTAACGCAAGTTATATATAAACTGTATTTGGATTACGTACAGAAAATACGCAGTCAAACGAATAACATATGCGTGCCATATGACTGGCGTACAAGTAGTAAGTTCCTAGAACAGGCGTCTGATATATCGTAAAGTATACTACTGAAACCCTCGTCAAAAGAATCTTCTTCTATGACAGCTTCAAGAATTTTCTTAAGAAAATGTATCGAAGGGGGCGTAGCTCAGATGGTAGAGCGCTCGCTTAGCATGCGAGAGGTACCGGGATCGATACCCGGCGCCTCCAAAATATTTTTTGGTTCTTTTTTTGAACACTTTCACCAAAAGTAGATCACATTGCACCTTCAATTCGACACTTGCATTAAACCAGATCGTGGGGGGCGTAGCTCAGATGGTAGAGCGCTCGCTTAGCATGCGAGAGGTACCGGGATCGATACCCGGCGCCTCCAATTTTTTTTAAATAATAGTATAACATTTATTCTTTAGAGATGTATAAACTTATAATTAATAGCTTAGGTTTAACTTTTTCAACTTCAGTCTTAACTGTCCACCCTTATGACAGTAATTTTTATCTCAGTCAGATGGGTTTATATATCAATAATAATTTGAAAATTTATAATTCTAGTATGTTATAGGAACAGTTTCTTAAAATTAATATTTTTGAATATAAAAAGAGGTATTACATTGTAAAAGATACTAATTTCATAAAGCACCATCAATAAATTACTATATTCCTATACCTTCAGATGTGTTCTTAATTTCCCAAAGGATTTCTCAAGTTCAACAAATATTGGATACAATTTTACCTGATAATAACTCAATGGATTAGAGGGTGGAGGTACGTTAGGATCCACCAATTCCATATTATGCAACCAAGGCAATAAATATTGAAGTAATAGTTGTCGGACCTCCCTCCTAGCTGTTTGGAATCTGTGTGTGATTTCTGAAAATCATATATAATAAAGATGTATGAGATTGGGAAACATGAAGCACTTGTCTTTTCTTTGGGAAATATTAGTTTACTTAGCAGATGTTTGTATCACGGTATTCAGGTCAGTTTCATTGCTATCTTTAAACAGATTGTTCATTTCAAGATTGAACCTACTGAAATGTTGCTAGCTTTAACATATTCAATATTAACAAACAATTAAGATTTTTCTATATCTACACAAATATTGCTTTTATTTTGCAATTTATAAATTTCAATATTTTATTCAATTTCATATATTTTAACATTCCAATATTTTCTGCAATATTTTTAATAATTTATTTATTGTTAAAATGCAGGTTATGATATTGTTTAACAAGTTAATATAATATAATATACATGTATGAAGTAAATGAAAGTTTTGCTCATGTTTTCTAAGTTCAATTGCAAATAATGTAATGAAACAAAATGATCTGTTTTCATACAAGCAGAAAGTTATCTAAATCCTGTACAGTAACATCGTTTGTCATCTTTCGTTGGAAGCGGTGCTTCAAATGGGTCTGACAAAATGTATTTTCAATGCAAACATGCAAACTGGAGAAAGGAGTATTAGGTTGAGTTATAAATGGATGAATTATTTCTAGCTACTGGTAAAAGGCTCAACCTGTCCAATGTAGTCCAACTTACAAATGTTACATTCTCCTCACATTGTTGAGTTCAAACAGTTACATAAGTCATATTTCTGTCTTTCCCAAAGATAGAAATCAATCATTTTCATCACAAGTACAATACTGATATCAATAGTTATTGTCATAAATGCTTCAGAATATTTTCAAGATTAAGTAACACATGTAAAATATTAAAAAAAAAGCTAGTTCACCTTGACCAGTTAAGGTTGATGAACTACAAAAGTGGAACAATATGGTATAGGAGATTAATAGACCTAATAAGAAACGTAGACGGTTCAATTACAATGGATGGAGACAATCAATATACCATGAACTCTCTTTTTCTTTCTCATACAAAATTAGAAAATAAAAGTTTGCTAAAAACAGTTGATGTTGAAGTATAACACCTTTAATCATCTCAGATAATTTTCTTCCTTATCTCTAAAACACCTGTATTTATGCAACAAAATCAATTAAAGATAAATAAAAAGGCTCAACAGAGATAAAGCGCATTTATGTAAATAACAGCACCTGTATATCTAACATGTGATGAAAATATTGTTTTTAAAAAAAGCAAGCTTACCACTGAACATGGGCATAGTTAGCTCTGGATGTAGCTGTGCGAGTTGACGAGAAAGATACATTTGATTGCGACAATACGTGGTTGATAGAAGCACATCAAGAGTACCACCCCTAATTGTTCCACTTGAGGACATTCCACCGATGGGATTACTTTGTTGTCCTGCGGCTGATGTGGCCGTGGTTGATGAGCCGCCCACAGGATCATCTTGACCTAAAAGAAGAATTAACAACCGTAAGTACAGTATCAATTATACAAGCTATCTTTCTGCAGAAACGAAGGTATGTAATTAATATTCAATATAACTTCATTACCGAAGAGATGCTAATAAAATCAGTCGCTAATTTAATCTTTTTTTTTGTAATGAGACTTAATGTCGGTAATAGAATCGCTCTTGAAAAGTACTTCCTATAAGGTTTAATTGTGTGCCTATATGTATAATATGTACAAATATGATATGTGGTGATACAACGCATGGTGATATAACACGTGGCTTATAATAGAATTATAAACGATAGAATTACAATGTGTAGTAATACAATATGTGGAATTATAAGGCATGTAGTTACAATGTTTAGTTACAACGCGTAGAATTGTAAGGCATGGAATTGCGACACGTGACAATATAAGACGTGGAATTATAACGCGTGGAATTACAACGCGTGAAATTACAGCATATAGAATTGTAACGCATGGTATTGCGACGCGTGACAATATAAGACATGGAATTATAACGCGTGGAACTACAACGCATGGAATTACAGTATAGAATTGTAACATATAGCTATATGTAAAAGCTTTATATTTTCTTCGTATCAGTTACTTCACGTAACCGTCTAGAATTCATATATTGCCTCGGTGCGCAGAAGCTAGATCCACCGGAGTTTATCAGGAACAGTTGCCGATGCACCATGCAGAAATAGTCGAGGCAGCATCCCGAGGTACATCGTTTATCTTCAACATCTGTTGTCGGGGACATTTTTATTTGAAAAATAAACGTGTGCAGTTTCTGTTATCCATAATTTTAAATAAAAGCTACACGCATCGCAAGATTTAAAATATTTAAACAATCGTTAAATCCATCTCTATTCACAGCTTCTGCTAAAATTACAAACGTGTCTCGCGCTACTATAAACAAGTGATAAAAATATAATAAGTATTTTCTAAAATGAAATACCATATGCAAGCATTCAAACGCTTGTACCATTGTTCAAATGATTTTATTAACAGTGCAAAGTTAGTAATAAAAAATGTAATAAAGTAAATAGGTTTAAGTGAAACTCTAAATTGAACGTGTAACGAAGACATCACAAAATGTTCTAAACAGAAATGTACAGAATTATGCGCGAGTGAAATCATAAACTCATTTCCGAGATCTGCAATAAAAGATGGACTTCTTTATCAAGCTTTGAAGGCGCCGCGAGAATTTGGCAGCACTCCAGCGCAGTTTTTCATAGAGCGTTAAATAAACTTCGAGCTTCTGTTCGCGGCATGAAATTCGTTCATCGCTCGAAGACACCGCAAATGGCCTAACCACTTATACCGAACGAGAATGAAAAAACAAACAGCGGTTGAAAAATCGGTGGATCTGTTCCGTGAATTTAAAACAATGTTATAAAAGCGTAACCTGTTGCAAGAATGGTAAAACGTGAACAAGCATTAAAATTCCTGCTCGTATAAAATTCATTCTTCATACAAAGATTCATGATTTCCTCACAATTGACATTGAAATTGACTATGAAATTATCGTACTATCTCTTCGTTAAAAACATCGTACCCTCTCCATATTTTACGCAAAACAAATATAATCAAGTCTATAATGAAAAACAGAAACCCTAAGACAACGAACTATAATCTGCTAAAACAAAATATTTTTAACTGCAACACGTCATCGCGAATGCATCCTGCGTTTCAACTATAAAAACCGATGAATCTTTCTGTTTGAGAGCGTCTCCCGAAAATGGCTCACGCACAAAGAGACCTCGTGGAATTCAACTTGACGGAGAACGTGTTACGTAGCGTCCAATTATATTACACCCCCATGTTGGTTTACTTCGGCTCTCTAGGAAATTGTCTTTCGATGACAGTGTTTTTCGGTACGAAACTGTGTCAAAATTCATCGAGTATCTATCTTGGTGCATTAGCGATCAGCGATACCGGCTTCCTCGTGTCCGTCTTCGTGGTCTGGTTGAACCTGGTGGAGGTTGGTTTGTTCAATCAGCCAGGCTTCTGTCAGTTTTTCATTTACCTGACTACCCTTTGCAGCTTCATGAGCGTTTGGCTCGTAGTAGCGTTCACTATCGAGAGGTTTATAGCCGTGCAATATCCGTTGTATCGTCAGTCAATGTGCACGGTGGCCCGGGCAAAAGCGGCGGTCTTCATGCTGACCACGCTGGGTGTCTTTTTGTGCAGTCCGGTTCTATGGTTCTCGGCACCGCGACCACAGTACGGCAAAAACGGTAACGTGACCGAGTGCCATTTAGCAGAGGGGTTCGAATCCTGGGCCATCGTTTACAACGTCATCGACACGGTGCTGACTTTCGCGATACCCTTTACCGTGATCATTATTTTGAACGTGTTGATTGCACGGGCTATCTATAGGCATATCAAAATTAGAAAATCGCTAACCAACGAGCCGCATATCTTGAAGGAGAAACAACCGCACGCGCAGAGCTTCCGGAACAATCTGGCGCAGACCAAAATCACCAAGATGCTTCTCGTCGTCTCCAGCGCTTTCCTGTGCTTTAATCTTCCGGCGTACGTCTTGAGGATTTACGCTTTCTTACATGTACGTGCCAATAACTATCGGGAACAAATGAAATATTTAATAACTTGCTGGTATTGCATGTAAAAATACAGTTTCAGAACGAGAGCAATCTGACCCAGACCAGAACACTGGAGCTGGCGCAACAGGTTTCCAATTTGCTGTTCAATACCAACTTTGGAATTAACTTTATTCTGTACTGCGCGACGGGCCAGAATTTTCGAACGGCGATACGGTGTATGTTTCTGAAGCGTTTTCGCAGGAAAAACGCGACGCAGGTAGCGACTCATGGAATGCAAAATGGTAAGCATGTTGTTAAACTTAATATTTTCAAATATTATTGAAAATATTTATTGGTCAATTTTTAGTTCCCAATTTTGTGCGACCAAGTACGACAGCCACGGTACAACGTCATGGTAGTGCGTTCACTCAACAATGGGAAGATTTCCATGAGCTACATGTTATCCCTGAGTAAAACTTTACGACTAAGATACAACATAATTGCAATTATGTTATGATGTAAGAAACTTCACGTGCAAGTAGAACATTGGCGTAACTTAATAGAGACAACTTTCAAAGTAAAAAGAATTTAGAAGTTCTCAAATTCCCAGGTTTCCAAACCACTTGGTAATGTTGACACTAATAATAAAGATCTGGAGCCGTTCCAAATAAAAATCCTAGTTACGCCAATGAAGTGAACATGCAAATCGAACTTACTGGTCTCGGGTTCCGCAGCCGGAAGAGGACCCACGTTCCCGAAGAATCTTTGGTCCAGCAGTTGAAGAAGTTGGAGCGCCGCGTCGTGAACTGGAGCACGTGGACAACCTGTACTCATTAGGGTAACGTTGATGATGCTCGTGTAATGGTCACAGGGGTACTCTCTATAAAAGAACATTAAAGACATTTTATGCTAATGTACTATAAATAAAATGAGATCTTTTATACTGCCTTATAATTTGTTTCAAATAAATTCTTTTCAATTGAGAATATTTAAATACATGTGTAGATTATTCACCTTGCACTAAAAATTGTTGCCAAGGCGAGGAAACAACCATCGGCTACTTGCGGAGCTCCCGTGTAACAACGGTCGACCACCCAATCGAGAAGCGTTCCGATATCAGGGTTACATTCCAATAGTAACACTACTGTTTCTCTAGCAAGGGCATAAATCTGAAATTTTTAGCAGAAATGTAGTAATCGTTTAAAAGAACAATATTAAACTGTTGGCTTGAAATTTACTTTTTCGTCCTTGCTGGCTAACAGTAAGTCTAACCACTGATATAATATTGCTCCTTCTTCTGAAAGCGATTGAGGATTGAAGCAAGGACCACAACACAGTAGTCCGCTCATAGCTTGCAACGCTGAAAGCTGTAACTCTGTACAAGATTTTTCTTCTTCGTGTAGTGAAGATGTGGTCGCCAATGGTCGTCCATAGGGACCTGCCCAACTGGCGAACAACATGAACAAATTCCGTCTCAAGTCTCTCTTCAGCAACGTATGACATGTTTCCACTGAAGTATCAAAAAAAAATGTTAGTTACATAAAATTATCCCTATAAGAGGATACTCCTACGTAGATACGTATAAACTTACAGGAAAAACTTTTGATCATCTTTCTAATAAAGTTGCAGAAATGTAATTTAATATCGCGAACAGCGGGTGCCTCTTTGTCGGTTTCGTTCTCTAAATACAAACGTGCACCGTCGATGTATTCAACGAACGTTGGATGAAGCGATTGCGTTTCGCGATCTAACACTGCAGGACTAAAGAGGAATAAAATTAATTTAAATTATGTAAAAACATCACGAAGAAACGCGTTGGACAGACTCGATAACTAACCAAATACCAAACGTTCCATACTCAGCGATTAATTCTAATACTCTTACAAGCTGCAATCTCAATGCATCTCTTCGTCTTCGACGTCTCATATTTTCTTGCTTACGGTCAACCGCTTCACGGATATAAGGAACTAATTCTTCCATCAAGTCTCTGAGAAGCAACGATCATTGTTAAACGTATTCCAAGTTAAATAATCTATTTACTCACTTTAGAGCATCAGCATTTACTTTGCCGATCGCTTGTACAGCAGCATCCCTGACATCCACTACCTCGCACCTTAGTAGAGGTACCGTTAATTTGTATAAAGCTGCGGGGCTTGCATTCGTGCCAGGTGACTTGTTATCACCCCGTTCGGCGGAAAGACTATCAGGTGACGAACTATCAGAGAGAATTTAAATGTTTCATATGTATTATATAGACTCCCTGAAACTTGTCGCATTACGGATATAATGGTGTGCAATTAATTAATAGGTTTAGTTTTATTAATGTGATCGGGAACGGTCGTAAGGCTATGCAGTGACAGTGAATAAGAACAGATATACAGATATTTAATAAAACATTCGCTGCGGATTTTCACGCTCAATTAGTACTAATAATATCAATATTTATAATATTAATACTATGAACTCAAGGATGTATATAGACATCTAAGAATCTATGCATCTGAGTATCTGAAGATACAGAGATATTGTATACCTACATTGGTAACTAGAGATATTAAAATCTGGTAATTTAGAAGTCGACATAACACACATATGTGTATTATTCTGATAGTACAGAATATTACCCAATAAATGTCCACAGACCTGAAACCACAGCGAACGTGTTAACACCTCAACGGTTAAGAAAGACTTAGAAAACTCTGAGATAGAAATATAGTGCAAATTACCAACGACCGTTTAATCCCGGGTGACATCGAAGCATGGTCGTTCGCAATGGTTAATTAGGCTCACCTGGTCCGCTTATGCCTGGTGTAGATGCCGGAAATGGACGGAACGGAGAAGCGACCCGGTAGGGTCTGTGCCCCACCGAGATTCTCCAGGCTCTGACTCAACTCCTTACTCATGCACAACACACCAAACTCCACCGTATGCTGACCACTAGAGTATGCAATACAGTGTACCACCAATGCTCCTTGTATCAGACATTATTTACTGCTCAGAAAGTACTACTCTAAGATCCAGATGTACATGTGCGAGACAGTGACGTGTAGCATGCGAGGTAGAGAAATGTTACAGTAAAATAAAGCGAAAAATGTGCGTCTCAGGTAACAGTTATGCTAATCCGAATTCCCACGCCCCGAGTGCAAAGCACACGACTTGGTACGAATTGGTGCTCCTCTATTCGGTATGAAACACCTTATGTTGCTAATTATTACAGACAGACTTTTAGAGGTGATATGTGCATAATTTATGTGAGATTAGACATTCTTACATCTTATCAAATATTAGAGATACAAATGCCACGTGCGTGCCACAGCAGAAATTGCATGTCATAACCAGGAGTTAACTCGATATAGTCCTCAGAGTGGTTGCAATGTAATTTTGATTAGAAATCTTTGGGACAAACAAACATCGGTACCCATCATGTGTTTCCGTAGTACACAACAGACATAAGCAGACACGACCCAACACCAATTAATACCAAATAATTCCACCTGACAATTCGTTGTTTGTGTATACATGTAAAGCTCTAATGATAGAACTATAAACTCTGTCATTAAACATATAATTTGGATCTATCGGTGACTTGTGCATATATAGAATTCAGGTAATTATAAAACTACGTAACTAATGTATCATTTAAAAATATACTCATCTGTTATGTTTTGACTAAGTGTTTTTAATGTCGTTTAACATAATAAAATGGAATGACATGATGCTAATGTCCCTGTAGCAGTTTCTGATTATTCATTTACCTGAGGCTGAGATCTGGACTGGCGCACCGTACAACGGGACTCGGTACTGGAGGAACGACTCTGTATCCAAAAGTCAAGTAATTTTTCCAAACGTGCATGTACATGTCCCTCTCATTCACAGGTTTTCTGACTGCCGTTGAACTTCTTAAGAGGGAAGCTCTATTGTCATTGACAGGTCTGAAAGATATGAATAAAGATTATTATTTAGTTATACGTATAATTATTTTAAAATGTACAATAAACTTACGTAGGATCGATTACTGAAAATAGCGAATTTATTCGGGTAAAAACGATAGGCCATGAGTGAGCAATTGCGGTTGGGCACAGTGTGAGTACTCTGTCCTTCTCCAGAAATGCAAACAGGCAACTGCCCCAAGGATCTGCTCCGTTCAAATTTAGGGAAGAAGAGCTTTTCGTGCTCGTATCTTCGTGAAGACCTGCGTCGATAAATGTACTAGTAAAGTATATGAACACGTCAAACATTCTAATGTTAAAAATATCATCACTACCTGCTGTCCACACACAACTACTTCTTTCAGCTATCCATTGAAGATCAACGTTAGAAGTAGAAGCTGCTGCTGCTTTTTCTGCAGGTGGCAACATATGGTAACATTTCTCCAAAACTACTGGACAACAAGCATCTATTACGTCAATTACAGATTGATCGTCTTCCATACCTCCTAAGACATAAATAACATTATAATGTTTTATGTTTTTATTCTAACTTACATAATTATATTAATGAAACATACCTAATGCTTTCAATAAATGTTTAACCTCACGCAATATGTGAACGGCTATTCTTCGAGGGTATAATCGACAATTACAAAGCATGACCAATGCAAAGCCTTCCACCAAATGAAAAACACTGGAAATAGGTTCTATCTTTTGTCCTGATTCACTTTTCTTAATGTTACCGTCGGTACGAGTAATTGTTCTCGTGTTATCTGATTGCTCTTTAGATCTTATGCTGGGGCTTGTTAGTGAATTTTTCCAACTTGTTAAAAGCTGCAGAAGCATTCTTAAACCATTGTCCACCAGCTGCGGAAAAGTATCTTGAACATCTCTGGCAAGGAACTGAGTAAACCCAAGGACAACATCTTGTCTCCAATCAGGGAAATCTAGCACCAAAGTCTGTAAACTTTGATATGCTAATCCGCGAAGTTCCTCATCCATGTGAACAGTTAAACGGGACAATAAGTCTACTAATTCAGCACCAGTCATTCCATCAGGTATTAAACGAGGAACTGCGGCGACACAAGTCCGAAAAAGATCTATTCTTGGTTTTCGTTCTCCGGTGATCATTTCATCCGGTTCTTTGTTCATGTTTTGCGTACTCGTCATCATAAGAGGTCTTCCATAGTGAACATCTAATGCACGTAATATATCCACGAATACTCGCCGAACATGTGGGAAATATGAAGACATTCCTATACTTCTTGCTGTGTCTTCTGTCAACATCTAAATTGTACAAATTATATAATAAATATCTGTCAATTGATTGAATTATACATGGAAGTTTACAACACTTACTTTGTTCAGAAATGTCTTTTTAACGCGCATAGTATTGCCGCTAGGTAGTACGCCCATTGTACGAGGCATAGGAGGTTCTCCTTCCTTTTGTTGCAAACTATCAGCCACAACCAAAAAAGCGCGAAGTCCAATACTCATACGTTCAGGAGTTAAAATTATTTTTACTGGTCGGCCCACGGATAATAAATCGAATACTATTTCACGCATAGCAAAATCTAATCTTTCCTGTGCAATGAATTGAATGATTTTCACGAAAATATTCAATGGAGTATCACGTGGCACTACTGCCTTTGACCCTTTAGGAAACAAAGAGTTTACTATGCTTTGTAATCTACTTTGAGTAGCTGAATTGCTTTCGCACTTAATACGTATCATGTACACCCACAGCAAACGATACAATGCCTCTGTAAAACAAGGGAACCAAATATGTAAATTTATGTTATTACACGGTAACATTCCTTGTAGTGAATAATCGTACCTAGTGCAACACGACACATTTTGGGATCACGGTTCTTCAAATGAGAAAGACACATTGCTAAAAAATAATGCCAGTTTTGTAGAAAAAATGTTTTCTGACTCACGCATAATAAACATGTTACAAGAGGAAAAAGAGCAAGTCTATGCTTTGACTTTGTACACATATCTAACGTGGTAGAGTACAACATTTCTACAAAATTTTTTAGACAAGGTACATTAACTTCATTCTTTACGGCCTAAAATGAAAAAGATAAATGTCAAAATACATTGAAACATCGGAACGTATATTATACAAGTATGTCGCAAACCTACAGCAGCAACAGGGACAAGTATCTCAACAAAAAGACCAGCCAAAGCATGTTTGACATCTTTATCTTTTACTTCTAAAAAATACTGTGCACATTCTTGCATGAACTGAAACGAGGCTTCAAATTCTTCTATTGGTACCATCTATAAATTAATGTAATGAATATAAGTGTGTAATAAATATTGAAAAATAATATAGATTCCTATTTCCTGGTTACCTTTACTCTGAAAAATTTCATTCCCATTAATAACGATATTATACTTTGCGTAGTATGAGGTCCAGGTTCCTTAGCGCGTAATTCTTTTAACTCGATCATGAAACGTTTTCTAACTGACATAAATCTAGACTGTGCAAGAACTCCAATTACTTCTGCATAAAGATCAGCAATAATATGAATATTTGCTGCATTTGGTTCATTTTGGATGCTATAAGATAAAACGTGTTAGAAAATATACAGGAAATCTAAGTTCATATTAATCTTATAATCATCCTTTTATTTCTTACCCTTCTCTGTATTTAAAATGTTTGAATGCAATATTTTCTATGTAAGTAACTAAATCTTCATGGCCAGGATGAAATGGTAACTGACGCAAAACTTCTATCAACATTAAACAAAATATAAATTCGACTGCAAGATCTCTTCGCTCTTGAAGTAAATCTGCTTCACTTCTTTCAACTGTTTCAACACTTCCTGATACTATTGTGTACATAATACTGCAATTAAATATATATTTCATTATTGACATATTCTTTAATAATTCTTGCAATGTGTCTGTACCTTTTTCCTTTCTGATCTTCTTTACCAGGAGCAGGTTTCTTTTGATCACTACCCTGATCAACTAATTGACGTTCGTACCAATTAAACAATGCTCTTAAAATAGAAGGCAAACAATGTTCCGCAACTGAACCAAATGCAGATAGAAGCTGATCAAATTGTAGATCCTCTCCTCTTTGTAAAACTTTTGAAAGTGGCTTTTCCTGTGATACAATTATTATTAAAAACAGTCAGTACTAAATAAATATATTACTTACATGTTCTGTCATTACTGCTTCCATCTTTTTCTCTGCTTGCGAGGTAAACTCTGCAAATAAAGTGCGCATTACAAATTCTCCAGGTCTGAGATCCATATCTCCTAGTTGCTGTGGTTTCACAGTTTCCTTTTGAGCACCCCAAGGTAATACAACAGTTATTGCACTCACTCTACTGGAACTTGATTCTAAAACACAAATGGATTTCAAGGATTTGTGTGTAATACATCATACACTTCCATGAAAATTATATATCTACCATTGCCAGAAACCGAAGTACTGGCAGTATGTATGCTAACAGCATCGCTACTTTCTCCTTGTGTTGCTCCATGAACAGTAAGTAAATCTTGATTGGGTTCAGGTACACTTTGAGAAGAAGATTCTGCTGTTGTTTCATATAACCCCTCGCCATGTAAGGCTCTGGGTTCAGAAGCTTCTGATAAAAATGAAATATTTACATCTTGGACAATTCTCACAGGAATTAAGCTTCTTTAAATTTCATAACAGTATAAAAATATATTTTTCAAACACAAATATATTATAAAACCATATCAAGAAACTACTACTACAGAACTATTCTTAGATCTAAAACTAGTAATTCTGCATGATGGTAGAGACTAACAGATGAAGCCCCATTCTGTAACGTAACAGATGCCTACAATGAACACTAATTTAATTATATTAAGCTTGACAGTTGACTTTCTCTACATAGAAATTTGAAAAATTTCAAATCTATGAATTAGTAATAAAAACCAAAATATACCAGGCTGTGCTTCATTCCCTGGAGTTGGTTGTGTTTCTCCCCCTAAAATATAATTTTATAATTTATTATCATTATTTGAAAGTAAGGTGTATCGTAGTCCAAAATAAATAATGAAGTATATAATAATTATTCATTGCATTTTATAAATAATAAACATATAATAAACTATATTTACTAACCTTCAGTCATATTGTCTATGTATGCCTTATCTTTAGGCAACATTAATAGACATTAATGTCACATTACAAACACATAGCATTTTCATTCTAAAAGTAATAAAGAAACTGTGTTATGTAAGATACTTTTCTTAATATTTACTTCTTTTAAAAATAAAAAAACATCAGCACAAATACAATATATAAACACACATGCACATTCATTGTCTGTGCAATTAAGTATTATCTCAACACTGTATGTAACAATGTTAATGCATAATTATCTTTTATCAACAATAATGTCCATTAAACTTTATAATTGAAAAACAATCATATCTCAATTTGTATGCGTTGTCACAAATGTATTACAATTGAATGATGCTTCAACATTTTGTTCGTACAAAATACTAATATATGACGTATGAAAAATAAGATTTATTTAATTAAAGTGTAACAAAAATGACAAATTGCGGGAAGCCATAACCTTAGATGAAAAGTGACATTGCTATAAAATGATAAAGCAATAAAAAAATTTTACTTCAAGATTTTCATTATCATTATCAACAGATAACATTAGATAATTGAAAACCCTTTAATAGAAACTGTTTTATTTACCGTAAAATGCCACTAAATAACAATTTAATTCTAAGTCTGACGTTTCATAAATGTCCGGCTTGTTTCGTGTGTATTCTTCGCAATTTCACATTCCACACGTTCCTTGATTCAATGTGTTTTTCATCGTACCACTAGAGGGTGTTAAATTTTTCATTAATATTTCATAAAATTGTATCGAATATACGTTTTCGTTCTATCTAGTCATAATTTTATAAGTATTTCCATTATAAATGTATGTAACTTTATAATGAAATCAGTATACATCTCAATTAGAATATACTATTTATATCTACATTGAATATCATTGAGAATTTCTTGTGGTTTAAAGAATTCACGAAATATATACATAAAATGTATAATTTACTACTATTTCTGGTTTAATCTATATCAGTAACGATTGGCATTGGATTTATTCTTCTGTACCAACTGTAGATATTGTGTTACATCGTAGAAACCATTGAACAAACAGTATCTTTAGTGTATAAAATGACCCTGGCAATGAAGCACTTCGATTATGCTATTAATTGCAAATCAATTAACTCGATATCTACATAAAACATGATATCTAATCGGGATATTTATACACTCCAAAAGATAAACGATATTTTTGCATTTCAATTTTAAAGAATTGCCAATAATTTCATACTAAAATATGTATGCTCTTTGTACCTCGAACGAGTAATAAAATTTGCAAAAAAATTTAATTTCCGTAGCTCATGTATTGAGCAATAAGAAATATCAAACGTCACATTTATTTTTATGTAATACAACTATACATCAATAATAGAAGCCAAATTCGTGAAGCGAGGACAACGAGCATTTTGATAACTAATTCTCAATAGACATATTGTATGAAGCTATTGTTTTATGAATTATTGATTCGATAAAATACCGAAATGTCTTGATTTCTGCCATATTTAGTAGTAGATCTGTAAATCCATATCATGCACGAAACTGCTTCAAACTGCTTTCAGGTGCATTGACCATCATGTCCTCAGTTATTGTACTAAACGCAGACAGCCGCTTTCGTCATCAAGGTCGTTATTTAATCCAATCCACACACTTGAGTCCCACCATTGCATGTTCGATATAATGCATGTGAGCTAGTAATCGTGTGTTGTTATATGTATATATTGACGTGCGCATTCAATGCGATGGAGATGACGCGTATATCTAATGCAAATAATTTTCCTGCTACAATCAGGAAAATTTAAAATTCCTCGAGCTCTTTGATTCGCACGACACCAATAGGTATCGCAATTCGATTTTTCTGTCAGTGTTATAGACCCAGGACGATTGCGTAACACCGCCCTTTAGCTAAAAAAGCGTTAATATATGTATAATTTCTATTGTATTGATATATTATCGAAAAATATAGCTGATCTTTATGTCAGTAATATTATACAAACATATTAAATTACTGCTGATGATGCTACTTTTGCCATTTAAGTAGGTTTGCTAATGCATATGTTTGTGTAAGCATTATCAGGAGACAGATATCACCTTCTTGAAATTAAATGTGGAATTTCCCGTTTGTGTTCTAGGAATATAGGTAAATGAATGAAAAATTAGTCAATGATATAATGATAAGAAATATTAGATAAATATCTTACTATGAACATTTAGAAATTTTAATCGTTCGAATAATTTTACACGAGCTATTGTTCAATTCCGTGTAACGTTGTGAATCATCGTTATCTTCTCATGTCTTTCTCGGTACTTTCTTTCTGATCTCTGCTTGTTTAATCAAATGAAAGCGAATGCAAGATTATCGCGAAGCAATTCTATCGCCTGCGAATATTACAATAAATTTCATAGGAGGTTTGTAGCTGTAATTTTACATACTTAGGATTGTGGAACATTGGGACTTCCGGATTTTGGAAATATAGAACTTTGAATCTTGAAGGATCGTTTTCGAAAGAGGAGCTGAGTTCACCATAATTTAGGAAGCCCTTGATTGATTCTTGTGACGAATAGTTGCACGCGCCACAAGAAATGTTCGATGTACATAACAGACACATTTAGCATTAGTCTATTCTTTACAAGGTCCGCTAAGTATGTACGCATCTTCAAGGTGTATAAATACACTTTATTCGAAGTTACTCCATTGAACTCTGGCGTTGTGCTCCGTAACATACTGGCCGTTCGCCAGGGTTACGCAAGTCCCGCCCCGTTGACCTCCTTCTTCACGAGGGATTGACCTTGCATCTTGTTCTTGCACCTTAACAGCGCAAACTCGAAACCACCCCAAAGGTGATCACCGCATGACATGTGCAAATTATCGTAGTTATCTCTACTATATTTTGTTATTTGCGTTAATAATTAATAATGCAAAAAATATTGATGATAAAAACTGTTAATGCCAAGATCATGGCAAATTACTTGCGTACGAACGTTAATCAATGCGGAAGAGAGTATAGAGGCCGTCACACAACGATCGATTGGTATAGCAGAATACTGTATAGTTATGTCTGCCTCAAATCGGATAGGGCCATATTAAATTGTGCCAATCTCGGTCGTGTTTGTTATCCTTGACATAGTGCTTCCTTCTTTATGTTTGCAAATTCTCCTTGATTTTAAATATTACATCCAATAATAGACTATAAAGGGTTACCGTACTATAATCGAATTACAATGCACTTTCAAATGCAATAATGAAAATGCTATTGTTTCTAGACTGAAATTAAAAAATGGCTACATTAAAAAAATGAAGTTATGCAATTATTTATATGAAATTATAAGATTATACTATATACTTTACCGGTAATTAACGGCAAGCAAAGATGGCCGTATTCCGCGCGAATTTCAAACATGCGCATGATTTTTGTAAGAATATACTTCTTCAAGCTAGTTTCGTCGTTTAGAGGTTGAAATTTTAACGGCACGTGTTTCTATGAATAAAGGTTAGGTTTTAGTTATCACTCAATTTATATGTCTAAAAATTCATCGACAACCTCGATAATTAGCATTCTGATAGTATATGTTATAATATGCATGCTTACGTGCTAATGTTGGGCAAATACGAAAGGAATTTCGACTTGTCGAACAAAGAATGGTAGATATGCTATACAGATCTCACATTATCAGTATATATTGTCAGTATTCCAGAATTCTGACAATTAATAACATACTGTCAGTACAATATTCTCGATATTACAATTATTTCAATAAATATTTAAAATGCTGAAATATCAACGATGTTGTGTACTGATTATTCGCCATTTTCCCTTCCATACTGTTGAAATGAATTCCCGCCAAATTGTTTCATATTTCGAATACCTTGCCAGTAGCGACAATTCTCTATACGTCGCTTGACCGGAAATACGTCGTTCGCGCGGTTAAATGGCTAATTTTGAAAGGGATGACCGTGATCGCATTTTATCAAGCTGATATACACGCGGTGACCGTGAAATGAAGCAGGAAGGTACAGTGTCGTAAGACACGTGAAGAAAGGTTACGAATTCGGAACGGAGTACGCATTTGAAGTGCGTGAAGTGTCAGGGTCTCAAGGTGCGGCCGTGCCAGAAGATTGAACCTGCGCAGAAGACCGCACGTGACCTGCGCAGCTATTCTTAGCAGAGGTCCGTTCAACGAGAAGAACTCTGACTCGCTCACTCGTCGTCCGGCGCGCGTCCGAAACGTAGGAGTTGCTTTCTCCTCTTTCTTTTGTTAACCCGTTTCTCACACACCAAACTACCCGACAATATGTCTGGTCTTACGGACCCAGTGGCATTCGTCAAGGATTTTGTGGCGGGTGGTGTAGCCGCCGCAATTTCCAAAACTGCCGTCGCACCAATTGAACGTGTGAAGCTGTTGCTGCAGGTACAGCACATTTCCAAGCAAATCCCTGAAGACCAGCGTTACAAGGGTAAGTTTCTCTATAAAACGATCATATTCTGTTAATGATTTACTAGAAAAATAGCGAAATTTGCGGTGTTACACAGCGAAAAGGTTTCGAAGCGTTAGAGTCGGTAGTAAAATACTGTGTGAAGAACAAAAGAACGAAGTGGTTCGAAACATGTGACAGTTCGAAGCATTTCAGTCATGTCGGTGGTTCGAAAGTCCCAAACGTTTCCGTTAAGCTGATCCGCAATGGGTAGAAGTCAAATTCCCGTTATGTAATGCCGCACCAAGCTATATGTTACTAGTACGTCAGTAATTCTATGAATGTTCCAATATTTTACTTTACATAACAATGATGAACTTTCGGGTCTTACATAACTTTTGTAATATCGATTGAAAGCGAGAAGTCGTGCTTTTCTGACAAACCAGTGGGTCGATATTCGATGAGGCGACTCGTCTACCAGGGGGCAGCGTGTGGCTTTGCTCTTTGAACGGAACTTCGTATGCCGATCGATGAATGTGCCATTCAACATGGCCGACTTTTCTACTGCATAGTAGAAGCGTGGGTCGCCGAATTTTTATAACAGAAAAATGATATGATACCTTTCAAAGCATTCATTTTATCGGATTATATTCAATATATAACCGATTTATGGATAATAATCAACGTTTCGTTGAAAAAATGCAAAGAATATTAAGTTGCAAAAATTTTATCGCGAAATTTTATCGATAATCAATGTTATAACTATGCATTTCAAAGTTCTATAATCTATATTTCCAACATTTCTGTAAATTGTTATCAACTTTTTAAAATCCCTTCGTTAATATCTACGATATATGATTTCAGGAAGAATTGAAATTTCATGACCTTGAATGTATTTTATGCTAGTAACGGCAATCATAGCACGTTTCCGCAACTTCTTAAAACAATAATGTTTCATTATTATAATAAAAGTACACTTTCTTATTTAAAATTAAAAAATTATGAATAACTGTAGAATTTTATATTTACCAATTATTACATAACAGTTTGCAATTTACTATATATAAAATAAAGTAAAATTTGTTAGCTTTATGTACAAGTCTGTATTAATTTTATCTAACTAAATATCAAGTTCTTTAAATTTTATTCAAATGATTAAGAAGTTTCTTTTATTTATTAGATATATCATTTTGTAGAATTTTATAAATTTGAGGCACTACAGTAGCCACTTATTTGGGATTAAAACAGATTCTAATTGAATAAATAGCTGTAGTTTTCTTCATTTATTTAGAACAGATAACTTTGATACTATGCATCTATAAAAAGATGGCAAATAAGGTGTCACATGGCAAAAGTCTTCACACACATGTTACTGTATGATTTTTTGTGAAATTTTTTAGGACTTCGAGGAAGAAGTGTGAGTTCATGAATAGTTAATCAATAATCTCAGTAGTTATTGACAAAAAATAAAAATAGAAAGTTTCACATGAAGAGTATCTTAATATTTATTAGATATTGATTTTTATTTCTTTTAAAAGAATTTAAATAACAATATTGCTGTCCATTTTAACTATTGAATTTATCTGTGAGCACGTTCTTCACGTAATTGGAATAGCCGCTTAATCGGGCCTGAGTACGGTAGCTCCTATTACCTGTCTCAAATTACTAGAATCTAGTGTGTATTGTTATTACAGCATTCTCACATAGCACAATTTAACATAAATAATTGTATGTTCTAGGTATGGTTGATTGCTTCGTACGTATTCCAAAAGAACAGGGATTCCTCAGTTACTGGCGTGGTAACTTAGCTAATGTCATTAGATATTTCCCCACCCAAGCTTTGAACTTTGCTTTCAAAGATAAGTACAAGCAAGTTTTCCTTGGTGGTGTTGACAAAAATACACAGTTTATGCGTTATTTCGTTGGAAATCTTGCTTCTGGTGGTGCTGCTGGTGCTACATCTTTGTGCTTTGTCTACCCTCTTGACTTTGCCAGAACTAGGTACTTTATATGTTTCTTTCTTTAACATCTACCTCTTAATTCATATTATTAACTGAAACTTAGTAAAGATATATATTAAATTAACGTGTGTAATCATTATTCTAGGTTGGCTGCTGATGTAGGCAAAGCTGGAGGTGAACGTGAGTTTACCGGTCTTGGAAATTGCTTAACCAAAATTTTCAAGGCTGACGGAATTAGCGGATTATACCGTGGATTCGGTGTATCCGTCCAGGGTATCATTATTTATCGTGCAGCCTACTTTGGTTTCTATGACACTGCCCGTGGTATGCTGCCAGATCCTAAAAAGACACCATTCCTTGTTTCGTGGGGTATTGCTCAAGTAAGCAGTTGTCTTTATATTAGAGTTCGTGATTACAGTCACAGTCCGTTTATTAACATTTTGCGTTCTTCTTTCGCAGGTCGTTACAACTGTCGCTGGTATTGTATCTTATCCATTTGACACAGTACGTAGGCGTATGATGATGCAGTCTGGCCGTGCCAAATCTGAAATTTTGTATAAGAGCACCCTTCACTGCTGGGCTACTATCTACAAGTCAGAAGGTGGTGGTGCTTTCTTCAAAGGAGCATTCTCTAACATTCTTCGTGGTACGGGTGGTGCGCTCGTATTAGTACTTTATGACGAAATTAAGAATCTCCTTTAAGACATTATAACAATCCTCACCTCATTACCTTCACAACTACAATTGCAAGTACCATCTTTATTATTCTCACCATCCGATATAAAAGCAGTTATCAGAACCGAGTGACTTCCAGACTGACACAGTATACAGACTGTCGAGAAATTCGAAAAAAACTTTCTGTTGGTAGCTCTTTGTGAAATGCATCAAACTCGACAGGATATGTATTTTAACTGTAGAAGAGAATTCGCTTAATTTATTGCCGAATTCAGTATTTTCTTGCAAGGATACACATGTGCTATTTTCATATTCCATTTTCGTAAGAAAAAAAAATAGAAAAGAGACGGATATATTCACAATATATCCAAGGAATCAAGGGTGTGTAACTAATCGCATAATGGATATGAAATATTTGATACATGTGATTATGTAGACGATGGTCGGGACATAATGTAGTGAAAGTAATTATCTAAACAAGAAAAAATTATAAAAGCAAATAAAAACAAAAGTATACAATTGAGCGAGAAGGACGCGCGACGAAATATCATTACGGCGATGGCGGGGCGCGTAGACATGGGCCGCCACCCCGCCCTAATTCTCGGCCCATTGTAGATAATTAATAAATGATCATACTAATGATATCAGATGAAGTTCGTCGAGTTTCAGTGAACAATAATTTAATTTCGCACTTCAGACAACTACGTGTAAGATAATGAGAAGCGTTACTTTGAGTGTATACATCCAATATGTTCATGTTAGGATGTATGCGGAAAAAACGAGAAAAATCAATAAAAGTGATATAAAATTCATTTATCGTGTTTATCTGAATCCCACTTAATCCAGAATATTTTCCCCCTTATTTTATCATTTTTAATATCTAATTCGTGATAGAGCATTGATTAATTTTGAGTAATTCATTGGGTTTTTACTAAAGAAGGAAAGATTATGTATACGAGATAACAGGGAATATCATACACATTTTTATATAATAAAATTGTATTTCAATGCACATTTATTACATGTAAATGAACTGTATCATTACAAACACGAATTTTTGTCATTAACCTGCTGATACAGCAAAGTAACCATTTTGGAAAGACATACTTCATTCAGATTTTAATTTAAATTCTGCTTAAATTTGAATCCTTTAAATGTTCATAAGAACACTTGTACTCTTTATATTAATACATTAGTTTACATAAAAATGAGATATATATTATTTTCATATAAAGCTACCCTTAAAATGAATGACTGAGATGTAATTGAACTTTGATGGCTATGCTTGATATTTACACAATACAAAAAGAGATCTGTGGAATCCTAGAAAGGAATGACAGAAAAACTTGGGACACAATATAAAATACATCTTATATACAGTATTTGAGCGTTGAGCTTAAGAACTGTATCATACAGTCATTCTATTCGAATCTCCTGCTATCATGTCTAAAATTCGACTTAGACCTGGCATATTTAAAATGGTACCTAACAGAGGTACTCTTCGTAAGAAGTTAATAGCTACCGGTAGAAAACCACTGTAACAAAAATATAATATTAATAATGGGGACTTTAATATACCATGCAAAATGCAAGTTTATGCTTTACAATAATACAAATTATGAATACATACCTGAACAATAATACAAAACCATATGTTTCTAATATCATGCCCACAATAGGCCAGCCCATAAGTACTATAATAATACCGCTTAAAAATGAAACACTGGCTTTTATTTTATGCTTCTGGAAAAAGAAGTTCAGTGTTCTCCTTGGTCCAATGACGCATGCTAATCCGGATATAAACAGAATCTGTATAAAAATGATTAGTTGACAGTAGCAGAGCAATACACCATACAAAAGCAAATTGAGACGCATATACAAATTGTTCTTACATTTCCGATAGCAAGAAGACCTTTGTCAAAAAGCAGTAAGACTCCAAGAAAAAGGAAAGATATTCCAAATCCAGCAAGCCCCACTCCAATTTCTAAAATTAGTTCCTTAGTATTATATGATGTTTTGAAGTACAGCTTACATTTTACACATCAACTTTATCAGCTTTCTTTTAATTTATAACACATTTTATGAGTAGCGATTTTTGGGTTACTTACTTTGTGTATCTGTGATTTCGAACATTATTTCGTAATTGTGTAACGCTAAACTTTTAAATTATTTTTACAATAATACTCGAATAAGATCTAGGTACGAAGTATAACGACGTGCATAACCTAACCTATATCCACGTCATTAATCGTGATGCGACACTTTTCAACTAAGCACTACTTTTCATCATCTTTTAAAAGGTGTACCTTGAATACTAAATATGCGCACCATTAGCAACATCAGTGAAATCTTTTATAAAATTTAGATATATTGAATATTTACTATAGAAAAATGAACGCCATTATACGCACACATATGTGAGTGTTTCTATACATGCACATAAGATTTAAGAGAGCTGTGTATAATTATATAGTATAGCCCAGGCAAGATATAGCGAGGTCGTAAAATTCAGTAACCAAAATGTTCAATAGTATTTGAAACAGTTCTCTAATAATTTTCTTTAAATAATTTTATTCTTAAGAAACATTTTTTAATTCTTAACATAATTCATATCTTGTATATCACTTATGCATATAAATTATACTTTAAAATATGTGTTTTACACATCTATTTACAAAGTAATTGTTCATCTTGGATAAAGGGACTGTACAAAATAAGTTTAGTTTTATTATCAAGTATGAATTTCTTATACAAACAGAATATTATACATAGTCAATTATAATGCTTAATCAGATGAGGGAATGATGATCTAATGGAAGAAATAATGACATTATTTTACAAACAGCAAAAAATGAATTCGATCATTAATTTTTAATATGGCTAAAACTTAAACCTATATACGACGTACAAAACATTATTTACAATTATTTCAAGGTACACAACGTTCCATTGAGCAATGGATTCAACACATCAGAGACGATCTAAGCCACTGAAAATAAAGGATTACTTAATACAATATTACAGTTTACATATAAATAATAAAAATTTTACAAACCTCGGTTAAACTTAATTTTATGGTTCCATTTTGCAAAGGGTCTTTACTTTCAAAAATACCTGCAACAAAATTGGGGATCAGAGGGTTGTTATAAGATAAAGTAGGAAGGAAAAAGAATGAATAGTACCAAATGCATCGCTCAAATGCAATATTGCTGAGACAAAATCGCCAAATCTGAGTGTTCCATCTTTCCTCATGTATCGAAGTATCAAAATCGAAAGTACGTCCGTGTTTAATTGGAATCCTGAAATAAATATTTTTATGAAGCATCAATAATATTGAAAATTCATAAAGAAATTAACATCGACTTACCAACTTCTAACAATGCATCTCGTAACCGTTCTGCTTTAAGTATTCCAGTCTTTTCTTTCGTATGATTCTTGAACGCCGCTTGCCAATACTTTAAACTACACATGAGATCCTTGAAGTCGTTGAACTTCAATCGCCCGCTGCCCGAACTCTGTTTAATCCCGATGTAAGGAAAATCTCAAACAATAAAACTTATGCAAATAATCAATTTCAAGGATACATCCATCGTGAGGACCACTTGTCGACAGACTTCCATACAAGCGCAACTTTTTATATAATCTGTAAACGTGGTAAAATATGACTTTACATTTTGTCAAATGATTTATCTTTGCAAAATAATTTACCATTAGGTAAACAGGCTTCTAGGAGTTCTTGTAATTCAAAAGCGTTGACCGTTCTGTGTTCGTCAGCCAGTTGCAAAAAAACAGCCTCGTACTGCGAGAAGCCTTTGCCTTCCAGGGGTGGAGCTTTGATGATGGCGGATTTTACCAAGGAGGGTGGTGTATCGAGGAGTCTAAAACAAACGAAAAGTATTAAAGAACAAAAATATTTCGAAGCAGAATTATGAGATATGTGAAGTTCTTACTTAAGTTTCAAAGGCTTACTGCTGTAGACTCGCAACGTGAAACTCGTTTCTTGAGTGGGTTCGAAGGTGGTCGGTACTAACAAATAACCACCCTGATCTAACTGACACCTGTGGCTCACCTGACGGCTGTTCGTGTACTGCGAGTTCATCAGGGACTTGTTCTTTTTGAAAAATTGCTTGTTTATCGATTCGGTGCTGTTCTTCGGCAACGTGTACGCCGTGAAACCGATCACTTTGATCTCCATGATGGAATGTTGGTACAAAGAGACGATCACTTCTTCCATTTCGCTCAGTATCAGATGCAGTTGCGGATTAATGTGGAAGGTTTCTGTAAAATACAGTGTGTAGGACCGGTGGTTATTGTGATCTTAACGGCCACGTTACGCATTACCGGATTTCCTGTGTAAAACGTTCATTATTGGAGTAAACCGCAAACGAACCTTCATTGTTTCGACATCCTCCCGCGGTCACGCCCCTCCTCCAGCTACCTTGATAGAGTTTCATTTGCCAGGTATGTTTACTATGCAACGATGGCTCGTCTCTCGATGTTTCGGCATCAAGATGTACGACTTCTAAGTGAGTGAACGTCTTCACGAAATCCGAGTAGGATATCCTACGATTTACACAATTTTTGTTAGTGAGGTTCTTTTGAGGTGATACGTCAGAATTTTTCATTACTGGTACAGTGGAGTCTCTGCATTTTTAGAGTTTTGGGAGAATTTGGGGGTTGAGGGTTTCTTGGAAATTTAGGGCTTTAGGGGTTTGGAGGGTTGGGAGCTTGGGACTTTGGAGGATTGGAGACTGGGAGATTGGGAGTTTGGGAGATTGGGAGAATGGAAGATTGGGAGATTGGGATTTTGGGAGAGTGGAATTTGGGGAGAATGGGATTTGGGGAGAGTAGGATTTGGGAAGAGTGGAATTTGGGGAGAGTGGGATTTTGGGAGAGCGGGATTTTGAGAGAATGGGGTTTAGGGAGAGTGGAATTTGGAGAGAGTGGGATTTTGGGAGAGCGGGATTTTGAGAGAATGGGGTTTAGGGAGAGTGGAATTTGGAGAGAGTGGGATTTTGGGAGAGTGGAATTTTGAGAGAATGGGGTTTAGGGAGAGTGGAATTTTGAGAGAATAGGATTTTGAGAGAGTGGTATTTTGAGAGAGCGGGATTTGGGGAGAGCGAAATTTGGGGAGAGTGGAATTTTGAAAGAGTGGGATTTGAGGAGAGTGGAATTTTGAAAGAGTGGGATTTGGCAAACTTGCGATCTTGGTATTTTACTCCATTAGAAACTTAAACTAAAATTTACGAGTATCACAATATTAACTGTACCAAAATTGTTTCTACAATTTATTGAATTTAGGAACCTTGAAATATCAGTAGACTCTTGATGTTACGGTTCGGAGTAAAATAACATTAATATTCATGTATGCCATTAAGAGTAAGGTAGACTATAGTAAAATTGAGATACCAGAATTCTCCTTCCGCCATGTTTCTGACCGCTAAACGTTCTCTTTCCATTGGTGGTACTTCATCCCATTCGAGGCCACCTCTCGCCCAAGCACCGACGTATTCTCTCCCAGGTCCAAGAGGATTTCTTAACTTCACCAACTGTACTGCTTCTCCATTGAACGTTTCTACCTGCATTTCACGATTCTTCGTTACAAAAATATCGATCGAAGATAACAGAAATCATCGATGATTTCTTCTCCTATTTACCCTCTCGATTGCGTATAGCCTGTAGTTGATGCCCATTTGAATTCCATTCGCGAGTTTCTCTGTGCTGGCACGAATCTGCGTTTCAAATAAAACAAAATTACAAAAAATTATGTATAAACGATATAATTTGTAAAGAATGTGATTTTGTAAAAGAATGCAATGTGGTAATTTAATTGATACTGATTCTTGAATCATTTATTAATTTCACATAATAGGAGTATAACAATGGTCAGTGCACAATGATTACTAAATTAAATGTTTTACAATTGCAATTCCTATTGCCAATGATCGCTATTATTTTTTTATATTCACTACATTAATTGAAAACACTAAGCTGTGAGCGTCATTGTGTGTGCAGTTGTAATAAACTATAAGTTATAGATTATACATGTATTATACTCAAACCAGATCTCAGCAGGAAACAACTTTCTTTATCAAAATGTTGTAACTGCTTCCTTGATCAAAACCTGTTACGTTCAAAAGCTGTGCATGAGTGTAATAACAGTTCCATTCATGTTTGCTAATATTAGTCTCTCTGTAAACCTCTTTTAAGAAAAAGAAATTTAAAAAAGGGCTAAATTACAACTCTTTTTACTTGCATTTTATAATTATTCATTGAGTAACTTTATTTAGTAATTGACTTTATTTATTGATTAACCTTATTCATTGACTAACTTTATTTATTGACTGACTTTATTTATTAAATAACTTTATTCATTGACTAATTTTATTCATTGACTAACTTTATTTATTGACTGACTTTATTTATTAAATAACTTTATTCATTGACTAATTTTATTCATTGACTAACTTTATTCATTTACTAATTTTATTCATTGACTAACTTTATTCATTGACCAACTTTATTTATTAACTAACTTTATTTATTAGCTGACTTTATTCATTGACTAACTTTATTCATTAACTAACTGCATTTATTAATTGAGTTTATTTATTAACTAATTTTATTCATTGACTAACTTTATTCATTGACTAACTTTATTCATTGACTAATTTTATTCATTGACTAACTTTATTCATTAACCAACTTTATTTATTAACTAACTTTATTTATTAGCTGACTTTATTCATCGACTAACTTTATTCATTAACTAACTGTATTTATTAATTGAGTATATTTATTAACTAATTTTATTCATTGACTAACTTTGATCATTGACTTTGTTCATTGACTAACTTTATTTATTAACAGACTTTATTTACTGACTGACTATATATATTCTTACTTGTTGTTGATTATTATTAACTGTACACGTGATGAGAGAAGTCATGTCCAGCAGTTTGGCGAGAACTCTCCCGCAAGCAGTAGGATCCTGACGTATCGCGATACTTTCAGTGATTCCACCCGTGAGATCAGACAAGCCGTCCAGCAGAGTTCCATACTTCAAAGCTTCATACGAACCGTGAAGCCTGCAATAAATAAGAAAAGAGAATCAATTTCTCCGTTTTCCATCGACATTCCCCGGTGAAAGAGTCCCGAGTATCATCGTGCAGGGTCACAAGGTGCGCAGGAAATCATTCATCGGGTCTCAACAAGACGGTATTTCAAGACACGTAGAGAAAACTCGTAGTATTTTTTCCCGCCTTTTTCGAATACCAGTCCGAGTTTCGAACGGCCAAGGGAAAGCAGATAGTTAGAATTTTTTCACCTATGACCTTCGGCGATTACTCGCGATTTCTAACGTGCATCGATTCTGCGAAGAAAGTCGTCGTTAATCTTCACGCAACGGGAGCTGTTTTTGACACAGAGACTGCTTTGTTCTTGACACAAGCTGATTAAGCTGGTAGTTTTAGCTGGAAATCATCGCCGAGAAAGGTGAGATGCAGATACAACGAGAAGTGATAACCTGAGATATCATCTTACGTGCCTAGTTCCTGAATTACCATTCTTCGGGTAACGGGGACTCTTGTACAGTAGATTCTTGGTATATTGGAACTAGGAACTAGGTAGAGTAGGTATATTTATTAATTAAATTTCATTTATTTATAATTTGGAGTATCTCATTTTTCAAATTTGCAACTCACTTATATTCTCAATTTCATAACTTCTCGATAATTAATTTCCTACATCTCCAAAGCCTAATACAGTCCAATTCTCCAAGTGCCTAAAACCTTGAATCCCCAAGTGTCTCTAAGTACCTACATCCACAAATTTCCAATTCTGTAAGTGTCTAAATCCTTGATTTTACAATTGTTCAAGTGCCTAAATCTTCAAATTTCCAATTCTCCAAGTGTCTAAATCCTTGATTTCCCAATTGTGCAAGTGCCTAAATCTTCAAATGCCCAGTTCTCCAATGCCTAAACCTTCAAATACCCATTCTCCAAATGTCCAAAATTCTCCATATGCTAAATTCTCCAAGAGTCCAATTCCTCAAATGTCCAAATCTCCAAATACCCAATTCTACAAATGCCCAATTCCTCAAATTTCCAAATCTTCAAATACTCATTCCCCAAACGTCGAATTCTCCAAATGCCAAATTTCCCAAATGTCCAATTCCCCAAATTACCAATTCTCCAAATTCCCTATTTCCCAAATTCCCCATTCCCCAGATTCCCCATTCCCCCAATCCCACATTCTCCAAATTTTCCATTCCCCAAATTCCCATTCCCTAAATCCCTCATTCCCTAAATCTCTCATTCCCTAAATCCCTCATTCACTAAATCCCTCATTCCCTAAATCCCTCATTCCCTAAATCCCTCATTCCCTAAATCCCTCATTCCCTAAATCCCTCATTCCCTAAATCCCTCATTCCCTAAATCCCTCATTCCCCAAATTCCTCATTTCCCAAAATTCCCAAATCTCCCTTTCCCAAAATTCTCATTCCATAAATCCCTAAATCCCCCATTTCCTAAAATTCCCATCCCATAAACCCACAAATCTCCAAATTCCCAACTCTTCAAATTCCCAACTCCCTAAACTCCCAAATCTCCACCCACATAAATCCTCAAACTCGCCACTTCCCAAATCACCGAACTCCCCAAATTACTAATTCCTCCTAAACCTTCTAATTCCTCACCTTCCTAAACCCCAAATCCAAAAACATTCCACTCAGCAATAAAACGCCCAGTGCCATCTCTGCCCACATATTTCGCAACGAACCTCGAAAGAACGAACCTCACAAACATGATTCACCCGATCACCATTGAAATAGGAGAAATTTTCAGCAAGGTCCGCCAACGAGAAATCAGAATTCGGCATAGCTTATACGTCGGTATGTCGGGCTATATTCGGCCCGTCTGTATATTTGTGCACGCACATGCCAGAGAGCCACGAGTATGTAGGTATACTAAGCAAGTATATCCATGGATACTTTCACTCGGCGAGTAGTTGGTTCGTTGGTTGCCAGCAATGGATCGGAGGTCAGTGCACCGGTGACCACAGTCCATGCTCGTATCTGCGAATACGAAACTGCCGCGATATGGTGCCGTGTTAATGGCACACGAAAACGAGCCTCGTTAACAGTTCATCCACCTTATCCTTTGCTTCTTAACACGTCTTCGTTATGAGCCTGTCAGAATGACGCTATCTTGCGAATGATCAGGTTTAACAGGGACATTAGTCCAATGCGATGGTGCAATTTGGGGTCTTTTAGAGGGGAAGGGTGGATTATTTGAATGGTATTGAATAGACATTGTAGATAGGTTGAAAGTTGAGGAGATAGGTGGTAATATGTTTATTAGATTATTTTGGTTGAGACATGGTTTGGGTATATGATGGGAGGTTGCATAGAATCTTCAAATATTAGGGTTTCTATATTGTTCAGATTCTTTTGATGTGACAGTTGATTTTAGGTGGGTTATTATACATTTTTTGAGGAAGGTTGTAACGAGATGTTATGTGGTATAGTATGTGGATTTGGAGAGGCTTGCTGTTTTCAATTGGCTTTGTCAGTTGTTAAACTTCTCAAGCTCCTAGATTTCCAAATCCCTATATTACTAATTCTCACATCTCCGATTTCTCACGTGCTCTAATCTCTACGTCCCGAAATACCTAGGTCCCCAAATACCTACGTTCCCAAATCCTCACATCCCCAAATACTCACATTTCCAAATTTCCACGCCCCCAAATCCCTATACAACCCAAGTCACAACATCCCCAAATCCTTACATTCCCAAATCCTCACATCTCCAAATCCTCACATTCCCAACTCCTCACATTCCCAAATTCTCACATTCCCAACTCCTCACATCCCCGAATCCATACCTCCCCAAATTCTCACATCCCCAACTCCTCACATCCCCAAATCCATACCTCCCCAAATTCTCACATCCCCAAATCCCTACGTCCCCAAATCCATACCTCCCCAATTTCTCACATCCCCAAATTCCTACGTCCCCAAATCCATACCTCCCCAAATTCTCACATCCCCAACTCCTCACATTTTCAAATCCTCACATTTCCAACTCCTCACATCCCCAAATCCTCACATCCCCAAATCCATACCTCCCCAAATTCTCACATCCCCAACTCCTCACATCCCTAAATCCATACCTCCCCAAATTCTCACATTCCCAAATCCTCACATCCCCAACTCCTCACATCCCCAACCCCTCACATCCCCAAATCCCTACCTCCCCAAATTCAGGAAAGGAAACATCTAAATTTGAAGAACACTTGCACAGTTAAGACCTAACACTTCACAAGAATACCTCACATTACAAATATCCGTAATTTCACAACAAAATGAGGAAACTATAATTTGTTTCTTAAAAGAATTTCACGGGCAATCAAATGGAAATGTTGCATTATTAACGTAGCGTAGGATTCATAGAAATGTGGAAGAATGTAAGCGGCATCGACAGGTAAAGATGGCGTTATGAAAAAAGCGCAAATGACACTGCATATCCGCATATGACTTCATCAGTCCGTTAGATGGACACAGGACGGAAGTACGTCAATGGCAAGACTCGTGTTACCGTTCGCTCACAAACTGACAACGGTAGTGTTACATAGTCAGCAGACTGTTACGGGTTCGTTCGAAGGTGCGGTGACCCTTGCAGTCACTTTCAAACATCTTTCATCTCGATCTTGAGATATGATTTTATTGCATCGTTTATAAACCTTGGGGAAAATCGTTGCAAAATGAATGTAGAAGTGTGAGAGCAACTTGACAATAAAATTTATATAAATAATAATAATCAACGTTACTATTATTAATACGTATTCCTACATTATTATCATAGTATAAGTCTATGTATAAGTCTGTATGGTATAACTTTATATAAGTAATTCATGAATTAATGAACATCAATATAAATATGTTTGAATCATATTTCCTTACAGAAAAGAAGTTAAGAAATTGTCTGACAAAATGGCGCAAATTTCTTGACAACAAAAGGGAATATATATTACATTGAAAAGATAATCTTTGTACACTGATCTAGTACAACTTGATTATTAGATTTCACTCCGTTCTACGTTTGATTAAAAGCTTTCAGCAAGTTACTATGCAATAACGCGGATAATAAATAATGTCCATTGACGTCAAACCGTTCACTTCCATCAGATCTGCATCGGTCAGCGAAAGAGGTGAGAGCTGCTGGCTCAATCATTAAGGTAAGCGTACGCATTGGTGACCGTGCACCATTTGTATTTCCTGTATATTTCATTTTATTAAAAACAAATTTGTCAAAGTCTTCAAACATCGCAGTTGTAAATATTTTATAAACTATTTTAAAAAATGGGGCGCTATGCTAAAATGTCTTACTATGTTATTTGTTAACAAGTATAATTAGACAAACAAGTACGTAATAAATTAATAGACACATATATATATTATTAAAGTTATTAGTTTCATAAAGAAAATACATCTTTAGCCCTCCGTTGACTTATTTCAACTTACTCCACTTTTGAATCAACGTCAGGCGTAGCCACTTCCGAGTAGTACTCTTTCCACGAGGTAATTACAGAACAGGCGAAATCCGAAGGCCATACGAGACACAATTGGAAAATGGAGCCGCTCTCCTGTCGACTTACGCTCGCCTTCCTTGAGAAAATACCCATGCAACTGGCCCAGGCTATCGTGCGTGTGAATGGTTACGGTTTAGAGATTAACTTACGCACGCTTGCACTCCTGAGACCTTTAAAGCTCGCGAATGAACGTCCTTTTTTGCGTATGCGAGCGAGAAGTGTCCGCGTTAATAGGACGTGCTACAGTAGAGTCTCGTTATATTGCCTTCGATGGATAGTGGAAGTGGGACATTTTTGCTTTGAAAGTTTTGGGAGTTGCAAATTTGGTGATTTGGGGATTTGGAGATTTGGGGGTTTATGGGATGGGAATTTTAGGAAATGGAGGATTTAGGGATTTATGGAATGAGAATTTTGGGAAATGGGTGATTTGGGAATTTATGGAATGGGAATTTTGGGAAATGAGGAATTTGGGGAATGAGGGATTTAGGGAATGGAAATTTGGGGAATGGGGAATTTGGCGAGTTGGGAATTTGGGGAATGAGGGATTGGGGGAATGTGGAATTGGGGAATGGGGAATTTGGGGAATGAGGGATTGGGGGAATGTGAAATTGGGGAATGGGGAATTTGGGGAATGAGGGATTGGGGGAATGTGAAATTGGGGAATGGGGAATTTGGGGAATGAGGGATTGGGGGAATGTGAAATTGGGGAATGGGGAATTTGGGGAATGAGGGATTGGGGGAATGTGAAATTGGGGAATGGGGAATTTGGGGAATGGGGAATTTGGGGAATGAGGGATTGGGGGAATGTGGAATTGGGGAATGTGGAATTGGGGAATGAGGAATTTGGGGAATAGGGAATTTGGAGAGTGGGGAATTTGGTGAATGTGGGATTGGGGAAATGGCGAATTTGGGGAATAGGAAATTTGGAGAGTGGGGAATTTGGGGAATGTGGGATTGGGGGAACAGGGAATTTGGGAAATGAGAGATTTGAGAAATATGGAATCTGGGTATTTGGAAATTTGAGAATTTGAGAATTAGAAAATTTGTGCATTTATGAATTTGCTAATTTTTAAGTTTGAACTATTGCACACTAAAAATTGAAGACTGAAACTTTCATCAAGCCATACCATGACTTCATTCAATTGCAAGGCGCACAAATAAATTCACCCACAGCATAAACTACATGATTAAATAATTACCTCCCTGATAACGTTAAGTAATTAAAAACCTCAGCCATTAACATCTACCGTCCTGAAATAACTATTACCATACATTGTTAATCATCGTCCTCTCAATTTTACCATCTGACTTATTAATCAGAGGTTAAGCTCACCGTCTCCTCACCGTTCTGCCAAGTTACTCCTAACAAAACCGTTTAATTACCTTTTTCTAACAAGCTCAGCTTCGCGCTTCTTATTACACCGTCAATTATGAGTCAAAAAAAAAGAACAAAACAATCTTAATTACAACGTGCATTGTTACAGTATCATCCGGTGGCGTTGTACTTGGACTGAACCGTGACAACATTCTTCACCGAATCGTAAGCTTCATAAATCACATTTTCACGTCGTTGATAAAAATACACAACGTCACGGTGGATCGTTATAAAATAGTTACAGAGTAATTAAAAACGAAACTTCCTATTCGAGGGTCGTTCCACAGAACGCGTATTGCGTTTCGGTTAACGATCCGTTTGGCGCGAAACCAGAGGCTTCTAATGGAAATCGCGGGGAGCATTAATTCTATCGCTGCACGTGCTGGCACGCGAATGCACCGAGCTTTCTAACTGATTTCAATGCCGACGCTGAGATATAATTAATAAGGCCCGATTCAACGAACCGCGGCTTCGAATCGACGGATCTACGAGGTTATCGTGAAAGAGGAAAGGTCAACGAGTGGTTCTCTCATCGTTGAAAGAAGTGTGTCAACCAGAGCCGTTGCTCGGGGAACTTGCGGTGCATTGAAATGGAACGAGCGGAATACTAATTTAGAGGGTATACTTTTGGGTAGGTGGATAATTTGGATAATTTGGGAAGGAGGAGTAGGGGATTTTGGGAAATCCTAGATTTGGGGAGGTAGGGATTTGGGGACGGAGGAATTTGGGAAGGTAGGGATTTAGGGAGGCAGGGGTTTGGGGATGTAGGAATTTGGGAAGTTAGGGATTTGGGGATGTGAGAATTTTGAGACGTAGGGATTTGGAGACGTGAAAATTTGGGGATGTGTAGATTTGGAAACGTAGGAATTCGGGGATGCAGGATTTTGGGGACGTAGGGATTTGGGGACGTAGCAATTTGGGTTATATGGGGATTTGGGGACGTAGGAATTTGGGGATGTGAGAATTTGGGGACGTAGGAATTTGGGGATGTGAGAATTTGGGGACGTAGGAATTTGGGGATGTGAGAATTTGGGGACGTAGGAATTTGGGAATGTGAGGATTTGGGGGCGTCGGAATTCGGGGATGCAGGGTTTTGGGGACGTAGGGATTTGGGTTATATGGGGATTTGGGGACGTAGGAATTTGGGGATGTGAGAATTTGGGGACGTAGGAATTTGGGGATGTAGGGATTTGGGGATGTAGGAATTTGGAGATGTGAGAATTTGGGGACGTAGAAATTTGGGGATGTGAGAATTTGGGGACGTAGGAATTTGGGGATGTAAGGATTTGGGGGCGTCGGAATTCGGGGATGCAGGGTTTTGGGGACGTAGGGATTTGGGTTATATGGGAATTTGGGGACGTAGGAATTTGGGGATGTAGGAATTTGGAGATGTGAGAATTTGGGGATGTGAGAATTTGGGGACGTAGGAATTTGGGGATGTAAGGATTTGGGGGCGTCGGAATTCGGGGATGCAGGGTTTTGGGGATGTGAGGATTTGGAAATGCTGGGACTTGGATTATACAGGGATTTGGGGACATAGGAATTTGGGAATGTGAGAATTTGGGTATATAGGAATTTGAGAACGGGTTTCGGGATATACTTATTTGGTTACCTAGGGATCACAGGATATGAGGATTTGGAGTTGTGAGTATTGAGGATGTAGGAATTTGAGGACGTAGGGATTAGAGGATGTAGCTATTTTTGGAAGTAGATACTTGAGAATTTAGAAATTTGATAATATATCTATTTGGAAATCTACAAATTTGGGAAGTTTGAGAATTGACAATTAATTTGTAAATTTTGGAATTTGAAGATTGAGAGATCTTGAAATACAGAGATTTTGGAAATCTACGAACTTCGCAAGTTTGTTAAGTTATTATTAACTTGTTATTTATTATTATAAATTGCGAATTTGAGCTTTGAATTTCACAGTTGTAAATTTGAAACTTGAGAATTTAAAAGCTTGCAGATTAAAAAGATTAAAGAATGTGAAAATTTCTAAGCTTAGTAATTTGTCAAAGTACAACTTTATAAATTGGACCCTCACAAACATCTAGAAATCCATAAATAAAAAAATTCACAAAAATTATCCAATTCGTAACTTACTACTTAATAAAGAAATTGCAGAGAATGGCTGATATCAAGTTGAAATTAAGTAGCAAATTAAGTGTCTTATTTATCATTTTGTCCGAAGACTTTCTCGATGTAACGAACAGCGGTAGTCGGAGATTTTAATGGCTGGTTAGACGGTATCGCCGTAAGGTATGAAGTCTCAATCTTCGCTTGGATTTTATTCAAACGTTTGTACCATAGAATTTATCACGTGTAAAAACGTGCTGACGAGATATGATCTGCAAATTCTCTGCTGTTTAATGAAATGAAACCAACGAAGTTTCATCGCGTTCGTCCTCAATTACTCGTTTCAATCTTGTTTAATGGGCCACGAACTCGTTTCATTTTTAAAACGCGAATATTTAACTGTTTTGTTTTAATTAGGAATTTCGTTTACTTTAATGTAACTTCATGCAATTTGCTTTGGTTTTGTTTTATTTGGTTGAACAATTCTACCTTGTTCATTTTAATGATCTTATTGTTAGTTCATTTTTAGTATTAATACTTAATTTTATTTCCTTTTATTTAATTCTCCCATTTCATTATTTCTATTATTCAATATTTAAGCAATTATAATTTACGTTAAAATTATTTTTATAATTCGAAGCAAAAGCATTGTTGATTTAAAAAAATCGAAAGCACAAAATCAAGTACTTAACTGAAATAACCAACCGGTTTCCCGTATGAGAGATTGGTTGTAAAAATGATTAAACCATGAGGTCATGGTTTAATTAAGTGATTCATAAATTTCCTGCATATTTCTCGTGGTTTTGTTGGATTCTTTCGAAATGCAAACTTTCAGTCCGATTAAATCGGCTTCTTTAAAAAAAAAGAAAGAAGAAAACGATGCGTATAATAATGTTGCCTCGCGAGTTTCGTACCTATGTTAACGATTATATGTATACATCGGTCAACAGCGTTCGCAAAGGAATCGAGGTCGGGATTCATTAATAATTGATAACGTGTCGCTGTCTCTCGATGACTTCCGTTCGCTGTTGAATGTACGAAGCAACTGATTAATGTCAAATCGTTCGGAATGATCGTCGGGAGTGGTTTTCTATTAAAAAGTACACTCTCAAATTTTGAAATGTACAAATGTTTAAATTCTTTAAATTCCTAAATCTTCAATTTTACAAACTGTTAATTCTTCGAGTCTTCAGATTTTTACATTACTGAATTTTTATACTTTTAAATATTGCAGTTCTTAGCACTCGCAAATTTTGAAAGACACGTTCCTAGATTTATAGATATTTAAATTACCAAATTTTCGTATTTGAAAATTCCTGTGTGATCAGATTTCTACATCCCAAAATCTATATATTCCAATGTCCCTAGATTCCCAAATCTGTAGATCACTAAATTCCTACATTCAAAAATCCCTAGATACCCATATCCCTAGCTCTCCAACTCCCTCGATCCCCAACTTCCTAGATCCCTAACTCTCTAGATCCCAAACTCTCTAGATCCCCAACTCCCTAGATCTCAAACTCCCTAGATCCCCAACTCTCTAGATCCACAGATCCCTAGATCCCCAAATCCCTAGATCCCCAAATCCCTAGATCCCAAACTCTCTAGATCCCAAACTCCCTAGATTCCAAACTCCCTTGATCCCAAACTCCCTAGATCCCCAACTCTCTAGATCCCCAAATCGCTAGATCCCCAAATCGCTAGATCCCCAAATCCCTAGATCCCAAATCCCTAGATGCCAAAACCATCAATCCCCAAAATCTCTAGATCCCAAAAATCCCTAAACCTCCCAAATCCTTAGATCCCAAAATTTCCTAGATCCCAAAATTCCTAAATTCCCACATCCCTAGACTCCAATTCTCTAAATCTCAAATCCCCATACTCCAAGCCCCTAACCTTCCTAATCTCGCTCATTTCCCCAACTTCCCTAACTTCCCTTATTTCCATGATTTCCCAAATTTCCCTACTTTCTAATTTCGCAAAAATGACCGAAAAGAATACCCTTCTCTTGCGAACTCGATATTTTTCCCAAGAAAATTAGATTTGACCAAGACTGTACACACTTGTACACCGTACATTAGTTATGTATTACGCGTGTGCAGAAAATGCGATTTCCCTTTATACAAGAAACTCGTAATAGAATTTGCTAATACACGTTGCGACAAAACTTTGAAAGATGTTTGTTATTCGACGACGATCATCAATTTTCTAGCCAAGTACAGGTTTGAATACAGCAATTTCCCAGTACAACCACCGTTCCAAGGGTAATTGAACGTTAGTACGGATAATTGATGCTCCTGGATAACTATCATTCGAAAATCTTATAGTTCGTGAGCGTCCTTCGACGCAAGTGTAGGCTTTAGTAAAATAAACTCTTATTCAAATAAAATTTATACCTTGTATCTTGTTATTTCAGCCTATTTTTACTTCCGATCCTATTATTTCACTTTATGCAATGTTTTATTATGTTTCTTTGTTGCGGTTTATTATAGGTTATGGAGATAGGATGTTTAGGTTCTTTCTCTATTTTATATTATATTCGATTTCTTTATTTTTTGGTTATATAGATAAGCTATGTGGGACACGTGGGTTGTTTTTCCACTCTGTACTATAGTAAATATTATTTCTTTGTTTCAACTTTCATTTTATATATGTGTATAATGTATTGATATAACGTATAGAGATGTTTGTGGTAGTATAATATATCTATACATGTAATCTAACACGTCAAAATTCAACGCAGGAAAATTTAATGCAAGTCGATTGGATAAGTGAAAATCTGACACGTGAGAATTTGATCGTATGGAAATTCAGAGCGTGAAAATTGAACATGAGGAAATTCAATGCATGATGATATAACGCGTAGGGATCTAACGGGTGGAAATCCAACGCGTAGAACTGCAACGCGTAGAAATCCAACGCGTAGCAATCTAACGCGTAGAATTCTAACGCGTAGAAATCCTAATGCGTAGATATCCAACGCGTAGAAAACCAACGCGCCGATATCCAACGCGTAGATATCCCATGCGTAGATATCCAACGCGTAGATATCCAACGCGTAGATATCCAACGCGTAGAAAACCAACGCGCCGATGTCCAACGCGTAGCAACCCAACGCGTAGATATCCCACGCGTAGATATTCCACGCGTAGATATTTCTCGCGTAGATATTCCACGCGTAGATATCCAACGCGTAGATATCCCACGCGTAGATATCCAACGCGTAGAAAACCAGCGCGCCAATATCCAACGCGTAACAATCCAATGCGTAGATATTCCACGCGTAGATATCCAACACGTAGAAATCCGACGCGTAACTATCCAACGCGTGGCTATCTAACGCGTAGATATTCCACACGTGCTCTCCAACACATGAAAAATTCTACGCGTGAAAAATCCACCTCGTAAAAATATAATAAATGCTAATTCAGCTGGTGAAAATCCCCCGCCTAGAAATCCACCATACAGCAATCCACCGGTTAGTAATCTAACATGTAGCAACCCGTAGCAATTTAACACGTGGCAATATCGAGCCCGTAGCTATCAACCTGGAGTACCCACATCATCATAAATGGCAAACGTCCAATCTCTACATCGTCATTTCCCGCACTGGCATCTGCTACATCGTCATTTTCCCCCGCCGCCAACACTAAAACACCCCGACTCGCCCGAGGGATGTAAATATCGCGTTATCGCCAATGAAATTTGTCACGTGCACAGTCACGTAAATAAAAAGCAAGGAGCACAGGATTCTCCGCGATCCTTATCGGCGGATCTTGCTCTTCTTTCGTCCGTTGGATCGCGAGGTCGTCTTCCTCTTCGAGGCCGTCACGTTGCAGTCGTTTCAAGAGCAACGCCCAGCCCGGAGCTTATAGATGGCAAGAAACGGAGAGAAGCCGAAGAAGGGAAGCAAGTAAGAAGCGGATAACGAGGTGAAGGAGAGAAGAAGGAAGGAGGAACGATCATCAGAGGAAAGATTAAGAGGAGGAGCAAGGACCTCCGGCAAAACCGGTCACCGTCGTTCGTTCGTCCGCGTAAACGCATCTTCCACCTCGGGGGAGAAATCGCGCGGAACCATCACTCGCTTCGTAGATCTTATGGGACAACACCGAATAAATTTCTCGACTTACGATATGACGTCCGGTTCTTTTAATGCGTTTTCCACACACCCTATTACGAGTCGTTTCGTTATCCTAACTGTTATGGTGCCAGGATCAAAAATAGACCGCTTAATCTACCTTCCCGGTAATTTATGATGTATGTTTTATGATACCTGCCCTGAAATTACATATTTTAATCGGCAATTTTGATTAATTTTATGTTGTGCAGTTTCGTTTTATTTATTTATTCACTGAGATGTTTTATTAAGTTATGTTTATGCTAATGCTGTAACTGCTGCTATTTTATTAAATTACTGATAGTGAAATAGGGATTTCTATTTTATTGCCAGATGACTAATTACAATACATATCATATACGATTACACATATGTGCTTTGTAAAATATCTTTTCCATGGACATCTAAGGTCAGTTTACAATTCGTCATTGATACTTTTCATATGTTAATTACTGTCACTTATTATAAAATCGTTCAGTTGGTTTTTGTCGGCGCATGATATTTAATTTATGTGTCAACACGAGTCTCTTGCGAGAAAGACCGTGGAATATGCAAATACGCAAATAACTTTCGCCCTACTACGAGCGATTCTGTAAGTTCCGGTGGGCGGCGTGGGCGTTCACCAGGTGGACGTTGATGGTAGGTTAACACGAAGATCGACCTTACAGATCGAACGATGAACTCTGATTATCGCCTTATACGATTTAAATCCAGTGCGATCGCTGGTCGAATAGCGATGACAAAATTTGTGTTGCAAAATTGTTACTCTTCAGTATTATTTTCAAGTTTATGTTCTTCAACATGCAGTTGCATCTTCGTTGTCTAACTTAACCTTATCTTGTTTATTTATAATCTACCTTATCTTACATATTTATAAGCAAACTTTCACAACCTAATCACCTTAAAAATTTTTTAAATCTAATATGCCTTACAATTCTGCAACCTGATATAAAGTAAACTTAATCTTGACACCTTGCAATTTAACCCACTACATAAAGTTTGCAACCTAAGGTGAACACCTTTAAAAGGAAGATGAACAGCTTTGCAACCTAAGGTGATATACTATAAAAGTTCGCAATCTAAAGTGTCTTGCTACTTGAAAATTCACAACCTGCGGTGTCCAATACCTTAGGCGGTGAATACCTTAAAAGGGAGATTAACAGCTTTGCAACCTAAGGTGACTTACACTGTGGAAGTCTGCAGTGTAAGTTATCTCTACTCGAAAGTTCAGAGCCTAAGGTGCTTAATACCGAGGAATACCTTAAAAGGGTGATTGAACATCCTTGCAACCTGAGGTGTCACCACAAAAGTTTGCAATGTAACTAGTTTTATTTGAAAGTTCACCTATGAGTCTAATAGAGGTTCAGATCTTAGGAGAAATACCTTAAAGCTGAGATTAACATCTTTGCAACATAAGGTGACACCACAAAAGTTTGCAATGTAACTAGTTTTATTTGAAAGTTCACCTATGACTCTAATAGAGGTTCAGAGTTTAATATCTTAGGTGGAACATCTTATAAGGGTGATTTACATCCTTGCAAACATAAGGTGATACCATAAAAGTTTGTAACGTAACCTGACTTATGTGAAAGTTCAGAATCTATGAGTCTAATTAGAGGTTCAGAGTCGAATCTCCACATATGGTGTTCCATGTTAGGTGGAACACCTTAAGAACGTGATTAACATCTTTGCAACCTGAGGTAACACCACAAAAGTTTGCAATGTATCTTACTCGAAAGTTCAGAACCTATGAGTCTAATAGAGGTTCAGAGCCTAATTTCCATATATGGTGTTCCAACTTAGGAGAGACACCTTAAGCCGCGATTAACATCTGTGCAGCCATCTTTTGACATCTCTGTCATCTTTGAAGTGACACCAAAAAAGCTTGCAATGTATCAAACTCGAAAGTTCAGACCCTTTGCCCAATATCTTAATAAAGGGATGATTAACATTGCAACCTAAGCTCACAAAAGTTAGGAATTTAAGATGGTACTCACTTAGCGTACGCTTTCTCGAGAAGAGCAGGCCAGAATTGATCACTGTGACGGCTCTGCACAAACGCCAGTCGTCCATGAATCGTCGGTAGCCTGTCGTCGACCAGAACTTCGACCCATGCACCACACCACCATAATCGGAATCTGAAGACCCCGGCATATTCTGCGGTCGGTGATCCTGGTGGTTCACCGGTGTTCCCGAAGCCTTGATCAGCTGGTACCACTCGGTAGAACAATCCTTTGCTCAGGTGGAGTACTCCGAGACATGATACCAACCATTTATCACCTGCAAAATAATTCTATTATTCTACATTCTCGTATTATTATTCCACGTACAGGGACATGGTTATTTTCAGCTTTTATTGTGTGCTACATGTCTTAAACAGGGAATATGATACACAAGCAGGGGCATACAAATGAGAATATGACGCAGAGAGTATGAAGTATAAATAGAGTAATAATAGTGGCAATTAATAGTGGAAAAATAATAACTTCGACAATATAAAATTTTTCAAAGCAACATTTTTTGTTAATACCAAAAATATCATTGAGTGCCCATAACATCAGTGTTTAAAGATTTTTGCCAAAAGATTGTTACTTGAGATTTTTGATGAACTTAAATGAACTGGCTACTAATGGGTACTTCATATGACTATAAATATTTATTAACCAATATTTGTTTATCAATAGAATAAATATATTTACAAAAGTGAGTTAAGCAAACATTACTAATAAGTCTCAAGTCTCATTCTCCTATTACTGAATGAACTTTTACTGAATACGAACGAAGTGTTATGTGTAAATTGCATAAGATAACCTCATGTTTAAAGATGACCGAATAGTAAACAATGAGAGGTTGAGCTACGGCTGATGAATGAAGGAAACGCATCCTAATTTTCTACTCAGTAGCTTTTTAACGCGAAATTGGTATTAAAGAAGTTACATGTAACTCCAGACTAATGGCTGTGAAGAGTAAACTTACGAGCTCCGTATTATCGTTAATTAATTGACTGCGTAATGGAGAACGTTTATCCGCGTTTGTTCGTAATCTCTGAAAAAATGGTATTTTAATTACTAACGGTAAATCGGAACATGAATATTTGCGAATATATCAGCGATAAAAACATGTAACAAGCGGTGCGATTAGACACGTTCGAGGAAAGTGAATCGAATAGGAGGCAATAAATAGCGTCGCGGCGCTATTCGATCTCGGAAAGTGTTCTCACGACGTTACGACACGCGTCGAGCTGAGATTACGAATCTGTTTCTTTCGCTTTTCATGAAGTTCATCGCCGTGAAAGGAACAATTTCTTCCATAATTTATCGAATAATTATTACTCGTTCCCGCGTGTTTACTCATGGATTCTCACGTTCGATCATCCGTTGAAAAGAAATCGCAGAAATCGTTCGCTTGCGTAACGCTTTATTTAATTGTTCGACTTCCGAGAGAAACGTAATCGGAACACGTGACGATGAAGTTGACTGGTTCGAGATTTTGTGGTATGATGTTATGTGAGTAGAAAAATATCGACGATTAATGTGGAAGTTTTGGAATTTGGGGATTTTAGGAATTGGGGAATTTAGGTGTTGGGAAATTAGGAAGTGGGAAATTTAGAAATAGGGGGATTTAGGTGTTGCGAAATTAGGAAGTGGGAAATTTGGAAATAGGGGAATTTTGGAATTAGGGAATTTAGGTATTGGGAAATTAGCAAGTAGGAAATTTAGGAATAGGGTAATTTTGGAATTCGCGAAATTAGGTGTTGGGAAATTTAGAAATAGGGGGATTTAGGTGTTGCGAAATTAGGAAGTGGGAAATTTGGAAATAGGGGAATTTTGGAATTCGGGAATTTAGGTATTGGGAAATTAGCAAGTAGGAAATTTAGAAATAGGGTAATTTTGGAATTCGCGAAATTAGGTGTTGGGAAATTTAGAAATAGGGGGATTTAGGTGTTGCGAAATTAGGAAGTGGGAAATTTGGAAATAGGGGAATTTTGGAATTCGGGAATTTAGGTATTGGGAAATTAGCAAGTAGGAAATTTAGAAATAGGATAGTTTTGGAATTCGTGAATTTAGGTGTTGGGAAATTAGGAAGTGGGAAATTTAGAAATAGGGGGATTTAGGTGTTGCGAAATTAGGAAGTGGGAAATTTGGAAATAGGGGAATTTTGGATTTCGGAAATTTAGGTATTGGCAAATTAGCAAGTAGGAAATTTAGAAATAGGGTAATTTTGGAATTCGCGAATTTAGGTGTTGAGAAATTAGGAAGTGGAGAATTTGGAAATTTGAGAATTTAGGTACTTGGAAAAATGAAAATTAGAAAACTTAGAAACCTTGAATTCCCAATAAAATTAATTCTCACTCCCCCAATTAAGATTTTCCAACTAAATTGTACATACCAACATATCCGTAAAAAGCTACCACATAACAACATAATAACACCGATATTTATAGCGCATACTTATCTCGAATTCTTACATCAATTTTACATGCCCGACGCATTTAAATTATCCAGTCAAATTAAATTACCTCCACGGTCAAACACTATAAAACACAACCGATTTTCGATCGTTTATCCTCCACGTAATATCACCTCGAGTGTCTCTATTTAAACCGTGTGCTCATTCACTTTCGCCAACCTTCCGATAACAACCGAAATAATCATTTAATTTTTGTTCCTTTAAACAAATATTTTTGCGCGTCTGCGAAACTCGTCGTTCTTGTAATACTGGTCGAAGGTTCGCACAAAAAGAACCGTCCATAACGATATTGGATGTTTACGCACATATCGGTGTCAAGAACAGTAAATGATATTGTGCAACGAAGATTTCGCGCAGTTCGTTTACAGAAGCAGAAACGAGACTTTAACGAGCATCGTTCGTAGACGAACGATCTTTCAACAGCCTTATCCCATCAAACGGGGATCGTTTAACTTGCTAATGGCGGGAAAGTGATCCGTAATTAATGCGAAACCGACGATCAGCTTTCCCTGAGCCGCATGAAAATAAACGATGGCCTATTCAGGACTATCCGATCGCAATTACTGAGTGTAACACAATTCCGTGACAGTTCCGATGGCTTTATTTCACCAATGTGCGTGTTTCACTTATTAATCATATACTAAAATAATAGTTCAACACTATCGCGTCACGCTTGCATTTTTTCCCATCAGATTCTAAATATCTGTGCCAGCGGCGCTTGTAGAGCGGAAAAGAGATGGCCTGATTATTCAAATCAACGAGGAAAAACGAACGTCTATAATCACGGAGGCATTTAATCCAATTTCCAAGTCTATAACTTTCGTGCATGTTTCGGTATATTTCTGAATATGATTAGATACGAGATTTTCAGTTTTAATATTTATGGCGCGGAGATGGAGTGTTGGGTACAATAAATGGCGGGAAAATTGTGGGAGGTGTAGCATGGGCAGTTATAGCGTGTGGAGATGTGATATGAGAAGATGTAATGTGTGGGGGATTAACTTGGTAGGGAAATTAATGTGTGAGGAGTGTAAGGTGTAGAAAGTCAATGTGTGGAGACAGGACGCGTGGGGAATCGAAAGAGTAGAGGTACAATGCGTAGGGAATTTAATGCGTAGGAATATGACGCGTGGAGAATTTATCGCGTTGAAATATGGCGCGTGGGGATACGACGCGTGGAGATTCGACGCGTAGAGATACGGCGCGTGGAGATTCGACGCGTGGAAATACGGCGCGTGGAGATTCGGTGCGTGGAAATACGACGCGTAGAAATTTGGCGCGTGGGGATACGACGCGTGGAGATTCGACGCGTAGAGATACGACGCGTGGAGATTCGACGCGTGGAGATACGACGCGTGGAAATACGGCGCGTGGAGATTCGGTGCGTGGAAATACGACGCGTGGAAATTCGGCGCGTGGAGATTTGACGCGTGGAGATTCGACGCGTAGAAATTTGGCGCGTGGGGATACGACGCGTGAAGATTTGACGCGTAGGGATATGGCGCGTGGAGATTCGACGCGTGGAGATACGACGCGTGGAAATACGGCGCGTGGAGATGCGGTGCGTGGAAATACGATGTGTGGAGATTCGACGCGTGGAGATTCGACGCATGGAAATATAGCGCGTAGAGAATCCAACGCATGGAGTTCTAACGCGTAGAACTACAATGCGTGGAGATACGATGCGTGGAAGTACGGCGCGTGGAGAATGTAATGCGTAGAGATACAACGCGTGGAGATAGGATGCATGGCATGATAGCACGTGAAGAATCTAACGCATAGAAATCCTTTGCGTAGAAATCTACCGCAGAGTACAATTAGAATATAATAAAGATTAGAATACAACCCGTGAAATTACATCGCACAGTAAATTTAACGTAAGAAATTATAGGGCGTGGAGTTACAGTACGTTTCCATACAACGGCGGTCTAACACATCAATCACACTCCTTCGCATTACAAAATGCAAGAAACTTGCAACATGCAAACTTGTACTATTTCACCATCCATTCATCAAAACAGTCTTCATCAATCAATCCTTCCATCAAACTCCAACAAATGTACATATACAAATGTCCCATTCTAACTCCAACCTGCAAATACGAATTACTAAAATACAACATACTTTGACAAATACTGTATAAAATGAAATACAAGTGATTCACTTTCGATTCAGATTACAAGTGGAGTAATTTCGAAAGTCGTAACAATGTAGGGCAAAAATGAAAGAAAAAAAGAAAGAGATGATCGAGTGTATGGTTATCTCGGTCGCTGGCGCGTGCTGTTATATACGTGGTTATGCACGCTAACGGGACACGCTGCCGCGATCGCCGCGTGTTTCAGAACGCGCTTGCACGAATTCCTGGATCGTTCGACTTCCGTCCACGATGTTGCTACACGCTCGTGAATTACACGGCTTCTCTACGGGACCAGATTAAGTTCGCGATGCATTCCACGATCTCGTCTATACTTGGCCTGCCTGCTGCTCTCATCCATTGGCGTAACTAGGATTTTCCTTTGAGTTCGCTTAAATTTCCTGGATTTATTTATGGTGTCGATGTTTTGGTTGGTAATATATTGGTAGGAATACGCGTGGAGAATTTTACGCGTTGAAATATGTCGCGTGGAGATTCAACGCGTGGAGATTCAGCGCGTAGAGATTTGATGCATAGAAGTTTGACGCGTGGGGATATGACGCGTGGAGATTCGGTGCGTGGAGGTACGACGCGTGAAGATTCGACGCGTAGAAATTCGACGCATAGAAATTCGGCGCGTGGGGATACGACGCATAGAAATTCGGCGCGTGGAGATTCGACGCGTGGAGATTCGGCGCGTCGAAATACGGCGCGTGGAAATACGACGCGTGGAGATTCGACGCGTGGAGATTCGGTGCGTGGAGGTACGACGCGTGAAGATTCGACGCGTAGAAATTCGACGCATAGAAATTCGGCGCGTGGAAATACGGTGCGTGGAAATTCGGCGCGTGGAGATTCGACGCGTGGAGATTCGGCGCGTCGAAATACGGCGCGTGGAAATACGACGCGTGGAGATTCGACGCGTGGAGATTCGGTGCGTGGAGGTACGACGCGTGAAGATTCGACGCGTAGAAATTCGACGCATAGAAATTCGGCGCGTGGAAATACGGTGCGTGGAAATTCGGCGCGTGGAGATTCGACGCATGGAGATACAAAGCGCGGAGATTTAACGCGTGGAAATATGGCGCGTGGAGATTCGATGCGTGGAAATACGGTGCGTGGAGATTCAGCGCATGGAGATTCGATGCGTGGAAATACGTCGCGTGGAGATTCGACGCGTGGAAATATGGCGCGTGGAGATTCGGCGCGTGAAGACTCGACGCGTGGAGATACGACGCGTGGAAATTCGACGCGTCGAGATACGACGCGTGGAAATTCGACGCGTGCAAATACGCTCACTTGAACACTTGAAAACAACCAACCTATTCACAACCCTGCACCCCAACTATTCCTCCATTTCCCCCAAATTTAAACTTCCAACCCGCACAAAATTTTACCTCCAAGCGTATCTCAAAATTGTATCATACAATAATCTGCAATTCACAAGTAACAAGAAGTTAATACAAAAAATGAATCACGAAGTATTAGCAATCTTGAGTACCTCTGTCATCCACATTCTTTCATAGTGATGTAAAAACGATACCCGAGACGATTATCACACAATGCACACTGGCTATCGTCACTGTTGGTTAATTAAATCGCCAGTAATATCGAGTACACCGTTAAAATAGCTGTACTCTTTCTCACACGTGGAACCATCACGAAGAAGAAAGTCGTTAGCCTACGAACCATGGCGTCCATGGAAACGACCACGCTTTATCTCCCACGTTCGTCAAAGGTTACGGAGCCGCTTTCAGGGTTTGTAAGATTTCGAGGTCGTTCATAGAGAGAGTCGACCGGAGTATCGATACGTGTTTCCATACTAGTAATAATGTAGCGGTTGGAAGATAAGTCGTGAGGCTACGAGCTAAAACGGAACACGTGAAAGTATTTCTACAAGAATATTGCCATTGGACTGTGCGAGAGGTTTCTGCTTCTTGGGTTTAATTTATATTTGTCAAGTTTATGATTTCAGTGTGTGTTATTTTACTCCGTTGCGAATTGGGGAGTTTTTGAACTTTTACGAAAATAGTTACGTCATTGAAAATACTTCTTACCCATTTTCCCGGGTATCACGTCGAACTGGGCTGGCGTGTCGCTCACAAATATTGGACGATTGCATAATTCCTGCAATAAAACATAATAAAATTAGAATGGACGTAAGTCATATGTGTATGCATCTATACATGTGAATGCGTTGAGTATGCATACATGTGTGCATACATGTGTGCATACATGTGAATATGTTGAGTATGCATACATGTGAATATGTTGAGTATGCATACATGTGTACATACATGTGAATGTGTTGAGTATGCATACATGTGTACATACATGTGAATATATTGAGTATGCATACATGTAAACATACATGTACACATGTATGCATGTATATGTTTACAGGTATTATATACTTCCAATACATTGTACATGTGTACCTATACTCAGATTAACATCCTGTGACTTTGAACAACAGAAAACATGTACACACACACATATGTGAGTACGTGTACACATATTATTTCCAATACATTCTTCACATGTACACCTATACAACGATACTCAGACTGACATCCTGTGACCTTGAAACAGAAAAAATTCGCCAATTAAAATATCTGCATCGTGTTGCACGGTATTAATTTGTCAGGACCTGTTGGAAGTTTCAGTCCGAGAACAAAAGGCTGATTATATAACGCACCGTTTTACGTCCAGGCGGCACATAATTATTCGCAGACAAGTCGAGGAATGCAATTTGCAATGGGTTGTTCGCATCGAACCTTCGAAGCGAACATTTCTTGCACGGCCCGACTTTTTATCGTTCTTTTCGAAACGGTTTTCACGTTGTTTCCGGTCACAGAAGAAAGGAACAATTTCACGGAATTCCTCGTGATCGTTCGACGCAGGATTTAGACTACGTAAAACGTGACAGGCTGCCGTTAATTACGGCTAATTACAATCTCAGAACGTGACTGAAGCCTTAAGGATTATTCGCGTTTCCATTGTCACGAGCGTACTACTTCTATTCTGCAATACTGTTTCAAGTTAAATAAATAAATTTAATTTATATGACAAACTTACATTGAGTTTGAATTGGTGATTTAAACTTTTTGTTCATATATTTACAAATTCTTTTGGTCAGTCTATTTCCTGAATAAATATGAAGAATTATTTAATGGACAAGATTTGTCCTTTTTATGTTCTTTGTATAGCGCATAAATAATATAAATTTTTGCAAATAAAAATTAAGAAGCGAAGACTCTAAATCAACTAAATCAAAAATGTCTACATCCTCCACATTTACTCAACCTAAAAAATTCTCTAAAATACGAATGGTAACAATTATGTCCTAGTAACGTCGGTGTCATTAGAGACCCAGATGCACAATGCGAGGGTCAATTGAGTAAACGAACAACGTTGCGGATTAATTGCGAAACGCGAAAGAGTACAGGGTGACGTTGCCTACGCGGCCCAACGCTGTAACTGGAGCTTATTTAGCCTCTGGAACGGTACATTATGGTTCTCCATGTTGCGTATAACGATCGTAATAAAAGCTACTGACATCGTGGCGTGTTTCTACGACAAGGTCGACGATTGCGTTTACGCAACAGCTATTACGCGAGACAGGCGTTTACTTAGCACGCTTTGGCGCGACCGGAAAGGATCGAAGGAGAGCGTGACACGGCTGATGAGGAGGAACGATGAACTGGATATCCTGTGTTGAAACGGAAGATCGTCAGTGACTAACACATGAGTCAAAGAATCGTTTAAACGCTATCGAATGATGTCACGATACACCGTGCACATACAGACGAGATTCTACACGATCATCGGCCATTAAATTGTGGTTTACCTCTTGCATTCATATTACTCGTAGTGAAAGCTTGTTATTCAATAATTATGTAATATATGTACCTGATATCTGATTCGTGTATTAATTAGTTACGATATGTATCTATGAACAAACGGAAACATGATTTTTAAGGGATTTTTAAGTTTGAAGGGATGTAAGCATAGATTGTTCTTGCTGTTGATTCAAAATGGCGGATACGATACGTATAGAGTTTTTAGGTAGTTGCAGTCAATTTATTGTTCATTGTTACTCTCTTCACTTAGTTTCGTTATTTTGTTATCAAGTTATGGTTTTTGGGGAATTGGGAATTTGGGGAGTTGAGAATTTGGAGAGATGGGAATTAGGAGAGATGGGAATTTGGGGAGTTGGGAATTAGAGGAGTTGGGAATTTGAGGAATTGGGAATTTGGGGAGTTGGGAATTTGGAGAATTGGGAAATTAAGGAGTTGGGAATTAGGAGAGATGGGAATTTGGGGAGTTGGAAATTAGGGAAGATGGGAATTTGGGAAGTTGGGAATTAGAGGAGATGGGAATTTGGGGAATTGGGAATTTGGGGAGTTGGGAATTTGGAGAATTGGGAAATTAAGGAGTTGGGAATTAGGGAAGATGGGAATTTGGGAAGTTGGGAATTAGGGAAGATGGGAATTTGGGAAGTTGGGAATTAGAGAAGTTGGGAATTAGAGGAGTTGGGAATTTGGGGAGTTGGGAATTCGACAAATTAGAAATTTAAGAAACTGGCAATATAGGGAATTGCGAGTTTGGGCAATTAAGAACTTCAAGAACTGAGAACTTAAGAAACTGGAAATTGCAAAAAATTGTAAACTCGAAAATTTTACCATCTACGTTTACCATACCAGACATCTGTTTTCCAAACCAAAAGCAGTTTTTATAAAAAGTCATTCGCAGCCTGTTTCATTACCAGGGTTCAATTAACTGAGATTCTTGCGGACATAATTAGCGATGCAATTAACGTTTCGTTAGTTATATAACACAATTCTGTCAGCAAAAGACCCGTTAGTTACTGTGCCGCTCAGTAAAGATGCTACGCGATTATAAACACGCAGACGACAAAGACATAAGACTTTGTGTCAAGGCTGCGCAGTGTTTCCGTTACAGTTCCTGGGTTTCAGATTCCTCGTCCTTCCGTTCTGTAGGAATTAGAGCAAACCGATGTGACTTCTACCCTCAGAATGAACTCTCAGTTCAATTTGCTCTAAAGTTCGTTCACGTAGATAAAATAGTAACAGTTCAAATTTAAAAAATTATAAAAAGGACACAATAATTATGACATAATTTGGTATAAGTGAAAATTAAAAGAAAGATGAGGTGAATAACAATTCTTACAATACTTGCAGAATGAGAACCCAAAAACTTCATATTTAACCCTTTGTACTTTGAAAATTTATTTTGCCATTTAAAATGTCCCCTCTGTGGGGACAACCGAGATCAAGGGTTAATTTTAATTTACTTATCGAATTACGTTTCGTCATCAAAGATTTATGTTGGTAATGAACGATGTACTCTACATATGTAATCAAAAGCAAGGATAAATCCATCAAAGACAATGCAACCTACCACGATATAATAACATCTAACATTTATCCTTCCTACAATCGTTAATTCACTCTAATGATTACGGTAGATTTAGGTGATTACAAGAATTACCTTCGGTCTCTTCCACTGGAACTGAAAAGGAGGTGTCTGATGGTAGAAAACAGACGTCTGTGTCGCCGGAAATTCTGGATCCTCCCAAAGTTCCCCTCGTTTCAAGCACGAACGCTTAATTCGTTCGTACTCGCTCATCACGTCCTGCAACAACAAAAGTCCAACTAAAATAAAAGAAACGTTAATTAGTTTGAAAAGTGAGCACGCGTCGCGCAACACAGTTGCATAACTGTCCGTTTCATCGGGTTTCATTAATATTCGAAAAGCGTGTACCCAGCGAATGCAATCTGGATCAGCGTATTACATTATCTAATTAATATTTATAAAGAGGTGCATATAAAGGATGGGAAACTAACAGTACCTCTGCCTACTCGCGATTTTTCAACGTCCCTCGTACTCCAGTTACGATCAGAACCGTACGATTTACCCACGGAAGGAATTCTTTCTCTTGTTTTCATTCGTAACATCGTGGAACAGTGTTCCCTCGAATATTAAACAGCGCTTAAATTACGCGGACACGGCGAGCATCTTGAGCGCGGGTTAAAAACACGAGTTACGACCTCGATAGACGCGATAACGCGTTTCGAGACCTCATCGAACGGCCATTGTATCGAGGTCAACACTTTCTCTCCTCTCGATGGAAGCGCACGCAGACGTTTTCTTTTATGGTCGCGCAAAAAAGTTATTACGAGCAGCGGGGGAAAAAAGAAAACGCTGTTCAAACAGCCATTAGAACCGGGACGACTAACGTGCGGCACATCCTTACGTGTAACGCTATGCATAACTTTCGTCTCGTAAATCGTTTCTTATTTGCGACGGGGAATGCAAACGACTCGTGAACGAGTTTTCTATCGTTTCGCTTCGACAAAGTAATATGGTCTTTGGGACTGTTGCTGGGTTTATGGATTCGATGGGTATTGTGCTGAGTTATTTGGTTAGGGGTTGGGGGATTTCGGGGATTTGGGGATTTTTGTGGGGGAGATTGAAGAGTTGGGATTTTGGGGATTTGGGGATGTGAGGATTTGGGGACGTAGGGATTGGGGGATGTGAGAAGTTGGGAATGTGAGGATTTGGGGACGTAGGAATTTGGAGACGTGAGGATTTGGGGATGTGAGGATTTGGGGATGTGAGGATTTGGGGATGTGAGGATTTGGGGACGTAGGGATTGGGGGATGTGAGAAGTTGGGAATGTGAGGATTTGGGGACGTAGGAATTTGGAGACGTGAGGATTTGGGGATGTGAGGATTTGGGGATGTGAGGATTTGGGGATGTGAGGATTTGGGGATGTGAGGATTTGGGGATGTGAGGATTTGGGGATGTGAGGATTTGGGGATGTGAGGATTTGGGGACGTAGGAATTTGGGGACGTGAGGATTTGGGGACGTGAGGATTTGGGGATGTGAGGATTTGGGGATGTGAGGATTTGGGGATGTGAGGATTTGGGGACGTAGTGATTTGGGGATGTGAGGATTTGGGGATGTGAGGATTTGGGGACGTAGGAATTTGGGGACGTGAGGATTTGGGGACGTGAGGATTTGGGGACGTAGGAATTTGGGGACGTGAGGATTTGGGGACGTGAGGATTTGGGGATGTGAGAATTTGGGTTATATGGGAATTTGGAGATGTGGGAATTTGGGGACGTAGGGATTTGGGGATGTGAGGATTTGGGGATTTTAAGATTTGGGTTATATAGAAATTTGGGGACTTGAGAATTGGGGATGTGTTAGTTTGGGAAATTGGGAATTTGGAAGTTTGAGACTTGGGACTACTAATAAATTAACAACTACCAGTAAATATACCAATAAATAAACCAATAAATTAAACAAATAACATAGTAAGAAATGCACCTGTTTTATAAATTTTAATAAATGCACCTGTACAAAGAGCTTGACAACAGCGAAGTAGAACATATCTCACACACGCAATTAACGAGGCAATTACTATGACGTTTTGCAACTAAATTGCAGTTGAAAAAAAATAACAGGAATAGTAACTTTTCTCCCTTTCTAATGGCGCACGCAGTTTCTTTCGCCACCGGCTGGAAAACGTTCAGACCGCGTCCAGCAGGCTAAGTGTCGGTAGAAACGTAACCGCTTTCGAATTCTAACGAATCGACGATTTCCCTCAACGAATCATCATCCTTCGCCACGAGCTGCTATTACTTGGAGTCATCGTCACGGAACAAATCACCACGAGAGATCGATATTGGTCACTTCACACTGGGCGAAGGAGGATGTTCGATGTGGTTGAACGAACTTCAACACCTCTTGGTTATAGTTCTGTAATACGAGTTAGACAAATTCTTTTTGCATTGATATTCAAGTATTTTGAACTTTAAGGTTTTTGGTTTAATTCTGAGGTTGTTTGATTTGTTTCTCTGCGGCCATTTTGTTTATATTCGCATCTGTCTCAATCTTGCATCTTTGATAATTCGACTTTCACCCTGTGGTGAAGTCTACTGATGACGGGTACTTTTTATACTTTTCTTAGTAAGTTACAATTTAACCTTAAATAATTTTAATGTAATCATTGCTGAAGTATGCTACTTTAACCCCTTGCACTATTCTGACGAGTCTAACCAATGAGGCCCTTAAACTTCAGTTTTACTCCGTCAATTTTACTCGAATTTTTAATATGCTTCAATTTGGAGTTCAAATCCAATTTGATATGGTACAATGCATAGTCGATTACATAATACCAAATTGACATAATACTTCAACTTTCTTTATTTTAATATTATAGCTCTGATTAGTCAGTTCCGACTGACCCACCGAAAAATTTGTAGGTTAAGAGGTTAAAAATGATCAACTGTAAAACACCCAAATTGACAAGGTCAAAGAAACTTCATCTGCCAAAAAAAATGAAATATTGAATTAATGTTATCTGATAGGAGGTATCTTTTTGACGAAGCCAGTATAATTTCGCGTAGGCGATAACGCGAGAGAGAAGGTGCGCGTTTGAATACTCGTGAAAGCGTCACGATTGCGAAACAGGTAATTACACCGGTTGGTCCGGACCGTTCTGGCCATTGTTCCAGCCGATGGTCGGTTAACCAGTCTACAGAACAATCCAGTGCACCAATTAAGATCGTAACGAAGCAGTGCCGGTTAATTAGAATGCCTAACCGAGTCTTCCACTTTGAACGAATTGAACGACTCTTCGATTCGTACAATGACGTCGCGCCACCTTCGCATACCAGGTCGAGGTGTGCCTTTTTCTATTGTTGTCACCTCGTCAAAACCGTCGACGTCTTTTGTTGGCTGTCGATTTCACAATTGGGCGGAAACCGATCGCGATTTCTTTGTTTTTTAAATTGATGTGGAATGTTTTACTGGGTTATGCGCTGGCCCTAGTTCTTTAAGAGTTCATGGGACTCTAAGGGTGTGGGGTATCTTTGGAAGATTTCTTTTAATTAAAAAGAAAGGGGATGCGATTACATGTCGTTACTATTTTATGGATGAAGATCTCCAAGTACCTACACTCAAAAATTTTTGTACCAGACTTTACATAATTCATCCTGAAGTGTCACCGCAATTACTAGTTGATGGATGAAGATCTTCAAATACCTGAACCCCAGAATTTTCCTACCAGAGCTTACATGATCCATCCTAAACTGTTCCCACAGTTACTGTCCTCACTGTTAGTGTCCCTACAGTTTTAGTGTGAAGATCTCCAAATCCCTAAGCTTCAAAATTTCTTTACCAGACTTTACACAATTCATCCTGAAGTGTCACCATAATTATTGTCCTTACAGTGAATGTCCCCACAGTGAATGTCCCCACAGTTAATGTCCCCACAGTTACTGTCCCTCCAATTGTAACATGAGGCTCTCCAAATCCCTAAACCCAAAATATTCCTACCAAACCTTACATAATCCACTCCAAGCCGTCACCACAGTGTCCACCAGCGAAAAACCTCCAGTCGACAACCTCTCCATGGAAAACGGACACGTATCCTAACACCGGTTATTCACGTGGCAAGGTGTTAAATGAATATAACAGAAGAGTTGTCTGTTGAACCGTGTCGTAGGTAACGCGTTCGTTGTACCGTCGGAATGATTCAGACTGTCGTAGATAAATTTTAATTCAGCGAACCGGTTTAAAGGTAGTTTTGTTTCGGTAGACCGGTAACGAAGAGGAGCTTGGAAGGTTTGAAACGCTCGAATCCGCGTTGTTTCGCCACGGAAATCTAGGAGAGATCTTCCTATTATCCTGCTTCTCTTGGAACAGGAATATACTACCGTGCACCTTGCTCTCTTCCTTGGAACCGATTATGTTTTCGCAGAAATCCTCAGGAACGTTTAAATCTGACTTAATTACATTCTATTCTGTTTCATCTTATCTACCGATCTACGAGCTACATTGCAGTTTCCTTCTGTTTGGTTTAATTATTGAAATTCATTAGTGCACCTTGTGTGGTTTATTATTAGCTAAGTGGGATTGTTAACCTCTTCGGGAGTGTGTTAACTTCTTCGAGAATAACTCTTCAAGCATGTGTATGGATATGTGTATGAACATGTGTAAGTACGGATATACATATGTATATATATGTTGATGTTTAATTTTTTTTTAAATATATCAATTAAAAGTCACTCATCTTTTCAGTTATTTATTATTGCACTTCAAATTTTAATCAATGTAAAATATTAACCGTTAGCTAGTTAAATCTACAGCTAACGTGCGGCCTCAGAGACCGCCATATTGGAATGGTCACTACGAAAAGTTACAACTTTGTTTACTAATTAACAATTCAATGAAGCAACACTTACAAATAAAAATAAGATTGCACAACTAATTTTTACCTAATTTTTACCATCAAATCGATATCCCTCAATAGTCACATAATCAACTTTTATTCCCCTAAAATTCCAAACGAATCTACTTGCAACCATAAAATATTTGAACAAAGAAAACGTGTCCAAGACAAAGGAATCTCAGGTGGAACGGTCTCCATTGAAAGCCGACAAAAAGCATCCCCATCTGACATGTTCAGACGCTGCCTATAATCACTGATCGGATTTCGTTCCGCAAAAAAAACTACCGTCAAAGTTTCATTTACTTTTAGAAAATCGCTGGTTGCACGGCTGTCCTTTTTTACTTTTGTGCAAGACACGATACCGGCGTGTAATCGTTTGAACGAAGGAAACCACGAAAAAAGCATGCTTCGCATCTTGCGATTCCGTCAGCTGCATGTTGTGGCGTATAGTAGTGCATATGTATAGATATAGTAATCGGTATGCGTTGGATACAGCGCGGTTATAAAATCAATCGTGCGTGAAAATACAGGAAATTCGGGTACAGAAACACGAGTTTAAAACGTGCTCGGAGATAAGGTAGATTTCGTTCAAACTGTTTATTTGTGTTTGAACGCGGATTTAGGTTGCCACGTGATAAGGATGTTTGATGCTCAAGATGGCGTCTGTAGAGAAATCTAATGTAAAGTATTTTTGACGAATTTTGTTACTGAAGCAGTAGGCTTTGTTTAGTGTCGTACTTGGAGGTTTTAGAAAATTCTGATGGAGTTAGGTTAGGTACCACGTGATGAGGTAGACCCTGGATATTGGGAGACCAGTAGTAAGACTTGGGAGTAAGATTAGTAGGTCCTCAATAGGTCCTCTAGAGTTCCCATATTTCTAGATACCCAAGTCTTAATTTTCTCAAATTCTTAGGTGGATACTTAGGTTCTCACATTTGTACTATCCAACATTCCTAGATCTACAAATTCCTATATTCCAATGTTCTAGGTCTACTTCAGCCATATCTAGGTTCTCATATTCCTGCATCTCCAAGTGTCAAACTCGAACAAATCTCAAACTTGCCAGATTCCAATCTTCCAAATTCCCAAACCACCAAATCCCTAAATCCACAAGTGTCTATATTTCTAAATTTGTAGATCCACAAACTCCACTTGTCTCAAACTCCAAATACCTTGCATTCTCAAATCTCTAAACCTATAAATCTCTACATCCACTTCTACATTCCTAACTTCCTAAGTCCACAAACCCTACATCACCAAATCCCTATATTCCCATATCCAAGAGTCCTCAAACTCAAACACCCTTAAATTATGTCTCCACATACGTCTCCACATACATAACCGATCCCCACATCATCAAACCCCCAAAAATCCATAAAAATGAATAAGTAAACCTCGACTCAGTTAGTAGATTTGGAAAGCCAGATTTGCCATTGACTGTACCAAGATACTCGACTTCGCCTTCCGCTAAACCGAACACTTTGCCGATCCACTATATACCTTTAGCTATATAATAGCTACCATACTCTCGTACCGGTCGGACTAGTTTCACGCTTGGTTCTCCAGCGGCCTTGAAGCTCGCCAACCACCACAGCGAAACTCTTGCCGAAGAAACCTTTATGGTTTCGCCTCTCTCGATGTTAGACCCCGTGTCTTTTACAGATTCCGGCTCTCTTTGCCTTCCGGAATTTTAACGGCGATTTAACTATTTTTTTCAGTGGAAAACCCGAGAGCAGTTATTCGAGACGCAAATTACGGTCGATTCAGCGAACCTCTGGCTACGGAATGATGATAATAAAACGAAGCAACGATTCCACCGGCTGATTATAGGCGTGTACTCGATGAAACGCGGAAATGAACGAGATATTGCTTTTGTGGAGAACGGTATCTTTCTGCGGGGATATCGATGTCTTATCTACGATTGAGTTGATATCTTAAAAAGGTATTTGAGGTCTTAAAAATTGTTTTGACGTCTTTCAAGATTGAATTTGAAAAGATAGACAGCTTTGTAAATAACTAATGGCATGGTTATTGGATAAAAATAACAGAACTTTTTGATTAATTTTTTAACTTGAAGGTCACAAGGTCACAAGGTCACTTGAAGGTTGTGATGATCAAAAATAGTATTTTTTAATACTATTAATTTTTACTTCATTTATTTTATTTTATACAAACTTTAAAATTATTAAAATTGTGAAACTACATTTTTCTTTTATTATAACCAACAATTTTGTTGTTAATTAATTTTCGATATCGACTAGATTTTATTAAACTAGATTTTTTTTTATTATAACCAATATTTTTGTTGTTAATGAATTTTTAATATCGATTAGACTTTAAAGTTATGAAGAATACATATTGTTTGCAAGGTGCACGTGATTCAGTATTCATGTCCGATGACTAATCGTACACTTTCTATTACCTCGATCGTTTTTTCTCCTATGTTCTCGAGCGTTCATAATTCTTTTAACAAAGCGAGTGAGGAGACAATAGAGACACAAAATTGGAAAATCCGTGCGGAGAGAAAACAAAAGCTCGAGACCAAGGGTTTTTGTCTACAGACGCTTAGTTTGTAAGAAGTTACAATTCATTGGGTATCACGAATGAAAATAATAGTAACTTCATTCGTCTTGCATATGTAATCGATTATGGTTATGGTCGGTACTAGTTGAAGCGATTGTGGCTTCGGTAAGAGACTATTATGTGTGATGATCCAAAGCGGTCGTGGCGAGTTTGCTAGAGTAACTAAACACCACGGATGAGTGTTTTTTATAGTGTTCTACATTATCAGGTTACTGATTTTTATAGTTTTAGATATTCTAATATTCTATTGTTCAGTCAATCTTCAGATGCTCAGATATCCAAGTATGCAAGTCTTCACATATGCAAATCTTCAAATTATTCATATTCTCAAGTTTCCAAATTTTCAAATTTCCAAACCCTTAAATTCCCAAATTCTCAAATTTTTTAACCCCAAAATTTCGAAGTTTCCAAGCCCCTAATTTCTCAAATTTTCCACTTTCTGAATTTCCAAGTTTCCAAGCCCCCAAATTCTCAAATTTCCTAACCCCAAAATTTCCAAGTTTCCAAGCCCCCAATTTCTCAAATTTTCCAATTCCTAAATTTCCAAATTTCCAAGCTCCCAAATTCTCAAATTCCCTAACCTCAAAATTTCCAAGTTTCCAAGCCCCCAATTTCTCAAATTTTCCAATTCCTAAATTTCCAAATTTCCAAGCTCCCAAATTCTCAAATTCCCTAACCCCAAAATTTCCAAGTTTCCAAGCCCCCAAATTCTCAAATTTTCCAATTCCTAAATTTCCAAATTTCCAAGCTCCCAAATTCTCAAATTTCCTAATCCCAAAATTTCCAAGTTTCCAAGCCCCAAAATTCTCAAATTTTCCAATTTCTGAATTTCCAAATTTCCAAGCTCCCAAATTCTCAAATTCCCTAACCCCAAAATTTCCAAGTTTCCAAGCCCCCAAATTCTCAAATTTCCTAACCCCAAAATTCCCAAATTTCCTAACCCCTAAATCCCCAAATTTCCAACCCCCTAAATTCCCATATTCCCAAACCCCGAAATCCCCAAATTCCCAAATCCCAAATTTCAATCTCCAAATCCTTGCAACCCTAAAACAGCTTCTCACATCTACCCAGAAATTTGCGTAAAACTAAAACAGAACGCATAGTGCGCTAGCCAACCGAGAGAAAGTGTGCTCAACGATCGGAACGAGCACAATTTGGCGATTTATTCGTAATCAAAATCACCTGTCGTTTCCTGGACACGTTTCTCAAGAATTACCAGAATCATGGCAACACCGGTATCGATATTTTTCTAGCAGCTCTGCAGCTGATGTCGAAAGCACTAAATGTTACTCGAACAAATCCGTAAGCCTTGAACTCCTTACTTTTTTTAAAAATAATTTATGTGTGCTATACGTGGAAGTATAATCGTGGCACATTCCAACGTCTCATTAGCCAGGAAGCGATTCGAAAGAACAGAATCGCTTCCTGTCTGCAGATTCCGTGGCCGAAGCTTGCGTAATCGTATATCCTGTTCGATATCCCTAGCGGCAGGATTTCCGCGGTGAATTTTTACTGGTTTCGAAATCAGGAACCTGGCGACCGACTGTGAGTTTCGATTTACCTGCTCGATCACGAGAAATCGAGCGAGAACGCGACATAGTCGAGCGGAAATACGAATGCAATAAATATCTGTATATTGTTGGAACTTTTAGTAATTGAATTATTAATTGTTGGAGAAGTGTTGAAAATTTTTATCTTTTTTATAATTAACTCTCTGTTAGTTAATATGTTTAAATTGTTTGCTGTCTAAAATATACCGAGTGTCGCGAATCGAAGAACGTCACGTGTGGCGTAAATTGCCGAACGTTACCGAATCGTTCCGAGCGACTCGGAGGCGTTCTATGAGACACATACAGTTGTTTTTCTGTTCAAGCAGAAATTCAAGTGAAAATAGATAATGTTGGGAGTTTTAATTATTTGACACGGAAACCTCTTTAATTTTCTTTATGATTAACTTTCTATTTACTAATATATTGAAATTGTTTGTCGTCTAAAATATACTCGGTGTCGCGAATCGAAGAACCTCGCACGCAGCGTAACTTACCGAACGTTTCCGAATCGTTCCGAGCGACTCGAACACATCTTACGAGAGACATATTGTTCTTTTAACCCCTTGTCTAACATCATGTTATACTTATGATGCACACTACAAATTTCATAAACTAGACTAGTATTTTAACTAGTAAGTAATGTAAAAATTTTGAAGAACGTGAAATTTTATTCCAAGTTCCCTGTCAATTTTCCGGAACTACGATCGCACTCTTTATTATCCTTGATTCCCGAGATCGCGTTAGGCGATAATGGAACAGGCTGTAAGCAGTCGCTCGTGCTTTTGCTATCTTGGCAAATACCGGAAATTTGTGCAAGCGGCTTAACGATATCTCGAGGAAGAATCGAGGAACCACGAGCCTCGATCTTACACGCACGCCTGCCAACCCCCGTTTGGATCGCGCCTCGTCTCGTGCGATTATGCATCATCGTGAATGCAAAGTGTACGGAAGAGACTGTGCCAAGCCAATGGCTATCCGACCATTTATCTCGGGTATCCTTTCTTGGACACTCGGGGGTCTTCCTGATTCCAGACGAGAATAAATTGATCTTAGATTTAAGATCAAGTAGATTCATCGATTCATAAATTCAAGGATTAAAAAATTCTCAAATTTAATATTTTACAAATTTGAAGATTTGTCGATATAAAAATTTATATGTCAATTCACATTTCACATCTACCTTCTATTATTTCATACATTTTCAATTACCCTCTCAACACTTCTAAAAAGAAATTTGCTGCACCTATATTTCTGAAGATATTAAATATTTCAAGTACGTAAGATATCATAATATCGCAAGAAGATCTCTAAGAACGCCATAATGAAGATCCTACGATGCAGAGTTGCAAAGAAACTCGCAATCGTTAATTCACTGCATAGCCTGTGGGCGACACGGAATTGCTCGGCGCCATGGTATCCCTTAACTGACACTAATTTTATCCTGAAGAGATTCTGATTTACGAGGACTCGACCAACGAGTCGAGTTTCTTCTTTTCGCTTCGAGCCTGAAGACGTTTTTCCGATGTCGTTCTTCGAGGTTGTTACCCTTTTGAACATCGACGAAAGTTCATTCGATCGGTCGATTCTTTGCTTCTAAATGGTACACAACCATCTTTGCTAATTACTATAATCATCGACTATCTACTTCATTCTTTCTAGTTCAATCCTTTCGACGTTTCGAAACAACGAAGTTTTATCTTCGTGCTACTTTTCAGGTTATTTTCTGCGAAGTACTATTTCTTATGTTAATAAAAATGTAATTATGTATTATTTATTAATATTATGTGGTGTTAAGGATTGTAATATTTAATATTGTATGAACAATTTTGATATTGTTTAGATTTATTAAATAGTATATGACTTCATTAAAAATTGTATGAATGTATGGATTAATCAATATGAACATATGCATGTGTATATGTTCACACATATGTATTATGTATATGTATAAACATATGGATGAATCAAGTATTATATGAATTAATTATGTATCAAATATAAATTGATCATACAAGTTAAATATTAAATGACTTAACTACATATCAATATGCAATGATTATCGTATAAAAAAATAATCTCAAAATGTCTGCCGATCAGCTTTCTCACCTATGGTGTAACCTTTGCAGCGAAGTCGATTCAAAAATTTCACAAGCCTGCTGTGTAATTTTAGAGAAACTACCGTTTTTTCGAGCACTGTACTTTTTTATCTGCACGCATTATATAACATTCGATTTCAACAATGACTAAAGTTATCACATTAAGTAAAATTATTAGGTATCCATTATAGAAGGCACAGTTAGCTAGAGTACAGTTATCAGTGATACATGTACTGTTATCAGTGATACTTCAAGTGTAATATGGAGCGATTATCGACTATTATACAAGTTAGAGAATTAGAAGAAATGAGATAAAAAGAAAGTTTGAATTTGAAGATTGATTTGCGACGCACTCCACATCACTTGTGACGCACTCCACAGGTCAATGTCACAGATAACCTTATGAGTTTTGAGTTCAATACCATTTATACAATTAAAAACAGCTAAATTTAGAGTATGTGCAATATTTCAAGTTTTGTTATTTATTTTAGTATTACGATAGGGAGTAGCTAACTACAGAAAGAATTATAGGTTAGGTTAACATCGTTCATAATTAAAATACCTCTAGCGACATACACTTTCACTGCAGTTCATTACTTCTACGAAGATACCAAGTGTCCAAATTAATTTTACTATGTAACTGCGATTAAAAATGACCTTGATCTCTCCAACCCCTCCCTATTCAAGTCTGAGATACCTCGCAATGTTCTAAGTCTTGGAATGCGAAAAATACAAAAGCAAGATTAAAATTGCCAAAAGGTAAGCAGCAAGCGTAAGTAGTTAATTAATTTGAATAATTCCTGGGGTGTTCCCTTGCGCATGATACATTACGTTCGTTAGCCCGAGGTAACAAATGAACTCTGGAATCTGGAGAACCCGGTATCACAGATTTTTAGCGGCAAATATTTTTAGCGAACAGACGGTCGGAAAATAAATCGCCGTGGAAGCAAGAGATTCTCTTCAATTTATAATCCCCTTCGGTCCGTGGGAGGAACATGGAGGCTGTAAATCGTAGGAAAACGACGACTCCGAGCATCGGAAGCGCTTTCTACGATCTTGCGAGGTCCCGGTAGAATTCTTGAAGAAGAGACAAACCGCGAGGTGGACGAGAAACGGTACGTTAAACGACCGGTCTCTACTATTGCCTCTCCTGTGTACACGCGTTACTTCGTGCCTCGGTAATTTGTGTGTTTCGAGGTCGTGGAGAGAAGACCCGGTTTCGAGCTAAGGGAATCTCGCAAGGTAGAAACGCGTTGGTCGAGTTCGAGGTACCTCGACCATAGCCGCCAACAGGTGCCATATGTGGATGTGTTATTGTCTATCATTCTTCTCCTTCTTTGTATGTCTCTTTGTTTCTTGTGGCCACTCAGGCGTACACTTTTAATTTAGTTCTTTCTGTATTCCTAGCTATTGTTTCAAGCTTTCAAATTTTTCAAGCTCTCAAAATTTTACATCTTTACATTTTTATTTTAAACATTTTATGCAGTTTAATATTTGGATATTGTATGTTGTAAATACTTAAAAAAATGGAATGACCAAATTCTTAAATATTTTTTATGTTGATATGTTTGATTATATACTTATTCATATGCGATGAACATATGTGTTCATATGTGGTGAATGCATGTGTGACACTGCAAACTCAGCTAAAATAACTACCGGTTAAATTAAATTTACTGGAAAAGGAAATGAAATGAATATTTGATGGTTCTAGACACTTAGGTACAGATACATACAGATTGAAAAGATGAAACATATTTAAAATTTATTCTTGACATTCTTAAAAAAGTTTATTCTTAATATTCTTAACAAAGTTTATTTGTTAACAGTCTGTCTTACAATGTATCTAACCACATACACATCCAACAAGTAAATTTTCCAAATAACTCAAGAATCTATTGTATATTCCGACATGTGTCTAACCTAACCTGACTGCTCCTTGGTCAAGGATTAATAAAACCAGAGTTCCAAAGAATTGTGACTGCACTGAGCGACAGGATAATGCAACGGAAGTAAGAAAGTGTGAGGGCCTCGTAACACGATGCATCGAAAGGCAACAAATGCGTTTAAATTATCCGGACACGAGCTTTCGCTCACGTGATCGAATTCATCCCCGTCGTTCGATGCGCACGGCCATCTCCGTTTCCGGTTAACAGATCCTGTTGATTCCGATACATACTCATGGCACGATCCATCGTATTAAGGCTGCATGCATCGTCGCTCGCACGTCCGACGAAATTCAATGAGAAATCAATGTATTCCAGGGTTCGGCACCGTGAAGGAAAACGGGAGAAAAAATTGCAAAATTTTTCCTGGCAATGCTCGATAACGCCATAAACGAATGCAGTTGAATTCGTAATCGCAAGTACAATTCGCTATAATAGCGAATAAATTTGAAAGGAATTTTCCACCCCTTAGGTTTCACTCGTTTCCTCCTGCTTGGTCTTTTAACGCGTTTTCCGCTCTGTGTTCGAACATCTCAGTAATTCGTTTCGATGCGTGATTACGATAAGAGTCTTAAAACACTCTTCCTTATCGGCTCCTAATTACCGCCTACTTTATAAATTTCTCTTCATAATCCATTTTCTATTTTTATACGAATCGCTCGAGGCGACAGGTCTACCGTGAAGTTTTTGGATCTTGTGTTTTCTTAAGATATCATCAACCTTCGCTGTCTCGTTGGTAGCTAAGTTTATACGAATTCGGTCGAATAAATACCTAATCCGATCTGAGCCTTTGATTTGTAGTAACTGTAGTTATATCTGTTCAGAAAAATATAGAAAACACCTGTTTTGTAGACACGTTCCTTAAACATTTAATTAATTTTGTATAAAAGAACGGAATTTACATCTTCTTAAGATACGATCAACCTTCCGCCATTTTGGAGCACACTTGCACGAAACCGGTACTATAAATACTGTATAATCTGATGTAAAGTTTTGTTCTTTAACTTCGTTTTTAATTTCGTTATATTCATAGAAAAAACCACTTCATAAATATACATTAATATTTCCTAAACATTCAGTAAAAAGTATAATTTTAAAAAGAAGAAAGAAAAAGTATCTTCAAAGAGATTTTATCAAAATTTCTCAAAGCTGATTTATTCGGAAACAATGTTTAAATAGTAAGTCTTTTATCTATAATTTCTCTTCAAGTTTTATTAAAATTTTCGTTATACGAAAATAAGCGATCAATCGAAAGTGATCTCGCATTCTTCAAAATCCAGCTGTCCATTCATCGTGGAATGGTTTCATAAGTTGAACACAGTGCCCGCATGCGATTACGATATAATGTTGATAGTGGGCGGTGTAGCACGACGTTCAGAAGACAATATAGACGGCCCTGGAGCATTTTTCACTTTCTCGTTTGATCGCCCACATTCGATGCTTTTGTAACACGTTGTCTATGCAGCCGGTGTAATCGTACACGAGCCTTTAGACACATCCCGCATACGTATTTCCACCTTATGTTAGGTCAGTCTCCTGCTATGCGAGAGCATTTTCTTGATAGACGTCTTTATTTTACTGGACATTTTATACGAGACAGGGGGGATAACCAGGTCACTACGTATTTCTATTGGTATTTGATTTTATTTTGGGGTTGGAATATTTGGGAGATGGAGATTTGGGAATTTTCGGGATTTTGGGAATTTTGGGATTTTGGGAATTTTGGGAATTTTGGGAATTTTTGGAATTTTTGAATTTTGGAATTTTGGGAATTTGGGAATTTGGGAATTTTGGGAATTTTAGGAATTTGGGGAATTTGGGGAATTTGGAGATTTTGGGAATTTGGGGAATTTTGGGAATTTGGAGATTTTGGAGATTTTGGTGATTTTGGGGATTTGGGGATTTGGAGATTTGGGGATTTGGGAATTTGGGAAGTTGTGAGCTTGGGAATTGGAGAATTTGGGGATTTGGGAATTTGGGAATTTGTGAGCTTGGGAATTGAAGGATTTGGGGATTTGGGAATTTGGGAAGTTGTGAGCTTGGGAATTGGAGGATTTGGGGATTTGGGAATTTGGGAAGTTGTGAGCTTGGGAATTGGAGGATTTGGGGATTTGGGACTTTGACAATTTGGGGATTTGAGAAATTGGGGGATTCAGAATTTGAGGAGTTGAGGATTTGGAAGATTCAGAATTTGAGGAGTTGAGTATCTGATGAACTGAAAATTGGGGGGTTCAGAATTTGAGAAGTTAAGAATTTAGCAAATCAACAATTTGAGGAGTTCAAAACTTGAGGAGCTGAGGATTTATTGAACCGAGAATTGTTTTAGAATTTGTAACAACAAGTTCGCAAGAATTTCCAAATGAAACTTCACAAACAAAGAAATTACTTGAGTATCATAAATCACTTAAATCTCTTTATACCTTCAACCTCATACAACATTTTAATAGTTCAAGTGTAAAGTATAATTTTACGCATAACACTATAGTTTCCCCAGACTTAAACTATAATCGAGCGCCATTACCCGCTCTACCCCTACATCCCATAATGGCGGAATTAAAGGCGCTACATTATTGAAACTTCAAAGTTAACCTGCTCTCATTGATTCCTAGTTTCCTACACTTGCTTTGAGAAGCTTCACCCTGTTATTTTTCACTTAATCTTCCTCTACGAGTCTTCCGCGTGTTCACATTCCGGTTGGATCAAATAGTTTCCATTTCATTAGATAGATTCGGTGTACCATTCCATGGTGACTTTCACGTAAAGAAATCATTCTGGTCACATAGCGCGGCGCACCTCGCTAGAAATTCCATAATGACCTACTAGTACCAAGGGAAATCTTGGCTACGTGCACTGGTAAGTATTCTTTTGTCTGCCTGTGTATCAGAGTGTGGAGAACACAAAAATACGTCGAATTTCTTTCCGCGTTGTTGAACTGTCGATAATATCGAGATGGACAGATTAATTCTTTATTCATCTTTGAACATATGAAGCAGAAGAAGTTGAGTATAAGTTGTATAAATTTTTACATTTTTAAGCTTTGACATTCTGAGGATTTATGAGTGACTGAGTCAGTGAATTTCTGGGTCCTCAAGTCAAAATAGTCCACAGGTAGATCTCAATATTTCTATATTCTCAAATGTTAGGATTCAGGTATCATTGTCTTCAATGTTCTATGTTTACAAATTCCTATGTCCACATATCTCTACATCAAGTCTCTAAATTCTCATAAATCTATATTCCCAAATTCTATCAGTTCAGAAGCTTCTATATCCCCACATCTATAGCTCTATTCCTAGAATACCAATTCTTTGGATTTCCAGATTCCTATGTCTTCAAATCCTAAAGTCCCCAAGCTTCAATCTCTTCAAGTACCTATAACTTCTTCATTTTTAAATTCCTAGGTCTCCATATTCCTAGATCTCCAAATTCCTATATCTTCAAATTTCTGGACCACATATTCTCACCACATCCCTACATTACCATATTCTTAGACCAAACCGTAATGTCCTCAAATACCTAAACTCCCTCTCAAATCTAAACTTCCTACCCAGACCTAAACTTCCTACTCGAACTTAACTCATCTCCAAACTCTCAAATTTCTATAAATTTCCAAAAGTCCACAAAAATCAACGAGTGGGTGTTTTTTTCAGCCTTGTTCCTAAGGGATATTTGTTGTCGACTGTACGAGTTATGATATTCTCCGGACGTTTAAGAGCACAGCGAAACACAGTAAGTTTCTCGGGTGTCTCGTTTCTTGCCGTTTCTTTCGCGTATAGGAAACGGCGCGAACGATTTCATAAGTTAACTATGTACTTTCTCCGTTCTCTCCTAATAGCCTTTGTTGCATCGGAATCGCCGCAAGAAACGTGTAAATAATTACTCAATTTAATCAATTAGCGTCGCATCCAAGCAGAAACACATTAGAGACCAACGGAACTGTGATCGATCAATCAGTTTCGTGTTTCAACTCGTAATAAAAGACTGTTGAATGATTTGAATGCGTAAAAACGATGCACGTTGTACGCGTGCAAACGATGCATAAATTACCAGATTGCAAATTTAAGAAACATTCGCTCCATTAATCATTGATGATATTAAATTTGTGGGAGCCATAATTGACGACCCTCTTAATCAATTAAACTAAATGGTAGCTACTACTTGATACCCTGCATCAGTTATGAAATTACAAATTTAATAATCTCTTGTTTTAGTTAGTTGTCTTTCGATGATATTAAACTTGTGGGACCGGTCATTGAACCTTGTGAATTAATTGAATTAATTTTTTTAATATTAGTAGTGTACAATTTCTATTTAGTAAGTCATGATATTAAAAGTATATGAAAAGGTGTCATCTCCTAGTTAGTCGACTATTGTATTAAATCTATGGTAATGTTACATGATGATCCTTCTAGTTAGTTGACTATTGTATCAAATCTGTGGTATTGTTATATGATAATTCTTGTGTATACCAAATTATACTCAATTATAGATTAACTTCTACTTGATACCTTGCATAAGTAATAAGATAAGAATGTTAAGAACGTGTATCTCAGTTAATCAACGATATTGAATTTGTAGAAGCGATCAAAGTTCAAACATTGACTGACGCTAAGTCCATATCAATAACCATGAATACTAAACCTAGTAATGATTAATCGAGATGTACTCACGTTAACCATCCGTGCGTTTCCGTCGCGACGTCTCTGGAGGCTGTCACCTCTTCGCGGAGGTCCTCAAGATCCTCCTCAAGGTCGCGCCCTCCTCTCACTTTATCGCTGGTCCCCGTGTCGGAAGAAAGGAGAAGGTCCTTTACGCACACACTGACCTTACAAGCACTTGCACTTTCATCGATCGAGCTCACTTTTACGCGGAACCAAGTGCACGAAATTTAAAGAAAAAAATGGAGGATCGATCACGGGGAGGCGTAAGAAAGCCGTATCGACAACAGATTAAATAACAATACGGTTGAAAATCGTGCGAAACGGGACGAGAAAGGAACATGTCGCGGCTCCGGACAACGGAGCGATCTCGTACACCACCGGACTACAACCGACTGACTGAATGACTGACTGACTGTGGCCAGACTACAAGCCGTGAACTGCCAGTCGCGGATCCAGACCCGATCACCACCATCCTTAAGCTGGCCTTCCTTCTCTTTCTCTGGTCGCCGACTTACTGAGGAACCTCCTCTCTCTTTCCCGTAATCCCCCTCTTCGACACGCCGGCGGCTTTGTTGTCCTCTTCCAGGTATCTTCGATTACCAATTTTACCAGAAACTTGGATTCGATGAAATTTAACCCTTTAGGACCGCGTAATTTTGCAGTCGAATTGTAGCAATTCCGAAACATTTTGTCGGGAAGTTTCATGAACTATGTTGAGATTCTCAGATTCGTATTTAACTATATTGCGAAATTTTCAAATTTTGAGATGTTCATATTTCTGCAACTATAAATTGCAAATTCCCAATTCCTTTCATTTCTAAGTAATCTTTGAATACTTAAATTCTCAAATTATAATTCATAAGTATTCAACACTGTCTGTTTCACTATTAATATTACATTATGCTGAAATTGTCACATGTTCAGGTCGGTAAAAATTAAAATTCGATCCACGCCATCTAACGTTTTGCGTTTTGAGACTGCTCCTGGTAGCAGGATCGCAGAAAAGCGAGGAGGTATTCGGAGGTTCCCGCGCAGTTCCTGCGCATGCGCAGTAGGACCAGACTTGTCTATTACAATGACGCCTACGAATAGATCGATTTACGATGAATTATATTTATTAATCACTTGTTTTCTGAGTACAATTTATACACTTTAATAATTGAGAAATATAATTAAATTCAATTACTACCTTTTCGTGTAGAATTCACTAATACATTCTCGTGATGGTATTACTGGATAAGTATTAATAATTACTTACTTGTAAATAAAATCTGAATAAATATTGTATGGGAAAATAGATAATGAAGTAGAGGCCGTTCTTTAATTGGAAACGTGTATAAATTGTAGTCAATAGAGGAGTTATAATTATTTGCTGTCAATATCATACCTTACGACGCCATTTCGAAGAGGTGGCACCAGTCTAACTGAACAACGCGTGCGCAGAAATGCGCGGGAAAGTTACTCCGAATACCTCCTCGCTTTTTTGCGATCCTGCTACCAGGAGCAGTCTTAGAACACCTTCCACTAGATGGTGTTGATCAAATTTGAACTTTTACCGACAGATTGTTATAAACAAAATGTTATCCAGTTACAGTAATCAACTTTACAATCAATCGAAATTTTCGATACTGTCATAAAATTCTTCCGTAACACAGTAAAACTGAAACATAGAAAATTTATCAAAGTATTAAATGCAGTTCTTCAATATTTTTTCTTGTATTATATTATGTACACTTCACGCGTTAACTTCCCTACTAAAAACACGAATTAAAGACAAAATAAAAGAAATAATAATGAAAGAATATGAATCATTTCATAAAGTAACCGTCAGTCAAAGTATTAATTAAAAATCCGAGATTATTGAAGATCCGTATAAATTTTCCATTTTAACTCGACTGGTTGCAGTCATAAATTGCTTCCGTGATAATAATCAGGAAAGGTGTACGAATATCTTTATTCGTGATGCAAATTGGTTTTAAGAATTAACGCTTAATGTAATTGAAAGTTTTATACATCTTTGTGGTTGGGAATGATTTCTGACAGTTACAACGCATTCATTAATCAAGAGAAACTACGAATGCTTCTAAAAAAAATTGCGTATTATACTAAACTGCGTACTTAAGAAATACGTATCATGTGCTGCTAATTAAAGTTTAATAAATTGATCATTAAACCTTAATCTCATACTCCAACATTACTATAATTTTATACTCTGCTTTCACTTTCCAAATTTTGCACTATCTTTTCAAATATTCATTTTTCATTTGTGATCTTTCTCTGAAAATTATTATATTTTTTAATTCTTATACTCAAATATTTTTTAGTTAGAATAAATGTATATGTTTAGTAAGTCCTGGGTTATTACCGGCTCTGCCATTTGAAACTTACCGCGATTAATAATATCTGTAATAACACTATTATAGTAATTGTAACCGTAAATATTAACAATGGCGATACTATCCTTAGTAATACTGATGTTATCTCCCAACATAAATTAGTTCTGCCACTTAAATTAAAAAAGGAAAAGTTTCGTAACAAAACACTTGATAAAACTGCCCTCATCTAAGGTCATGGAGAAATCATCTAAAAGGGATCAGATTACAATTAAAACTCGATATAAAAATAGGAGTAGAATTCTTGAACGATCGATGCGGCGCGTCGAATTGTTCTTTTGCGAAGAACAAACGTTCTCGAACAATGGCGAACTCGAGTGACGGAAACGCGCGAAATTTACCTTTAATGGCGGGCAAAAAAGTGTACGAGCGAGAAGAGTAGCGAAACGGGAGCGCGCGAGGGAATGTACTGGAAAAAGAGAGCAAAAGCAAATAATAGTTGAAAGAAGAGAAAACCAGGATCGTGGCCCGGGGCTGTTCTGGTGAAAGCTCGTGCACTTTGTTCGAAACAACGTTCGTTTTGGCATCCTGCCAGGAACTGTTCTCTCTGGCAAGCAACAGCTGATTTCTCAAACTGTATTCTCCTTCCTTTATTTATTGACCGTTGCATCACTTGTCATAGGTGATAACAGCATCACAAATGTTTGGTATATTAAAAATTTTGTTGGAGACAAGTTTTATAATATTCCTAATTGATAACATTATTTTAGGTTAGGTACTGTTCATTTATCTTTGACAAAATATAAAATGCAAGCTGATGTTATTTAAGGTGGTGCAGCATATTTAATGCAACGAAGAGAACGATGGATAATATATTTGGTGAATTCACTTGTATTTTTTTAAGATGTTTTATTTATTGTACAATTATATTTTATTATTAGTCGTGTAATTTTGATGATTAAAGGGTCATCTGGAAAATGCTCGCACTTTTTTAATTATGCAAATTTATACAAGAAAGGATATATAATAAAATGGACAAACCGAAACACCTTCATGTTTCGATATCCACCAAATTTTGCAAGTAAGATGTTTTATGCAAAAGAAAATTTTTATAACAATGGTTTTTTGTGACACGAAAGAAAATTTTTCATTCTTATGTCATTCTCTGTATCATCGACGAGATACAGTATAGGGTACGAAATATTCTGAACACAAAATCCCCATCTTTGGACCCATGGAATATATTGCAAACAGTATAAAATCAATATGAATAAATATATAATAAATATATAGCATATTAATCAATAAAATTGATATTAATTGAATTTTTTATAAAATTGAACTAGTAGCGCCATCTCTCCGGCGAACAGGGTGAACTACACACTTTTGAAACTGTAGTTTAATTAGTTCACATTTTCTACCGCTAGACGGCGACACACAAGAACGTGGTGACCATCAGAGTCGTTGGTCAAGAAGAGTTCTGTTACCAAAGCCACTGGTCAAGAAGAGTTCTATTTCAAAGGTGTTGGTCAAGAAGAGTTCTGTTTGCATTTGTGAACAAATGATTAATTATACAGAGTATACCAGAGGAGACACTCTCAGTCGGTGCTTTTGTTCTCTCGAAAACGCTGATCTTTTAAATTGGTAAGTAAATGAGCGAAAAAATTGAAATCAAGCAAATCTACTTTCATATCAATCTCTAATAATTTCGAATATATTTGTATAAATTTTCAATTTTATTGAAAAATTGGAGAAGAAAAAAATATAACAAAATTATTGCTCTAAAAAATATAAAATTATAATAAAATTAACATTAGAATAATTATACAACATCCAGTTGGAATGGTCGCACGCTATTGGAGGATTACATGGTGTCTAATTGGCTACTGCAACTACCAATCACACTTACACTTGACGAGGTCAAACGTGCTCAGTTGTGTTTCGGAAGTCGAGGAGGTCGGACGAGCTGTCAACACTTACCGGTACGAGTCAAGGATTCTACTTAACCGATATTGTGCTTGTCCCTGCGTTACCTAATGTGCTACTACTAGTGTTTAGTGTGTTTTATCAAGTGTTTTTTAATAAATACGGGGGTGTATTAATACGATTTATGGTGTGGTTCCTCATGTGTCAAAGTGATTACCAGTGTGTTACTACATGTGATAGTGCATGCTATTATGGATTATTTATGGTGTTTTGTGGTGCGGTTATTTACGTGTTTTAGTGAATTTTAATTTTTTTTTTTTAAATTTTAACTTGATTTATGGTGTAATTCTACGGGTGTCAAAGTGATTGCTAATGTGTTACTACATGTGATAGTGCATGCTATTATGGATTATTTATGGTGTTTTATGGTGCGGTTATTTACGTGTTTTAGTGAATTTTAATTTTTTTTTTTAAATTTTAACTTGATTTATGGTGTAATTCTACGGGTGTCAAAATGATTGTTAATGTGTTACTACATGTGATAGTGCATGCTATTATGGATTACTTATGGTGTTTTATGGTGTGGTTATTTACGTGTTTAGTGTATTTTTTTTTTTTTTTTAAATTTTAACTTGATTTATGGTGTAATTCTACGGGTGTCAAAGTGATTGCTAATGTGTTACTACATGTGATAGTGCATGCTATTATGGATTATTTATGGTGTTCTATGATGCGATTATTTATGTGTTTTGGCATACTATTACAAATGTTTTAGTGCATTTAATGGTGTTGTTACCTATGTGTTTTGACATATTGCTTATACTGATTTAGTGGATTTAATGGTGTGGTTACCTATGTGTTTTGACATACTATTACAAATGTTTCAATGCATTTAATGGTGTGGTTACCTATGTGTTTTAGTGTACTTTCACAAGTGTTGCATGTTTTGTAAACCAGTTACTTACACATTTTTTCAAAATTTTTCAAACATTCCGAATTTTGTGGTGTAGTTGTTTGTGATTATTGCAATCTGTTTATACGTTACAAATTTGAAAATGCATGCTTGTACAAGTACAATAGACACGTTGAAAAATAACAAATACTATTCGAAATTCAAATTGATTAATCGTTGTGATTTTTGTGTGCTTAAAGGAGGCCTCTCTTGTGGACCTATGGTTCTACCTGCCTAACCTTCAGTCTACCAATCGAACCAATCAACCTTGAGCCAAGCTGCAACCCAAAGCCAAGCTGAAATCCAAAGCCAAGCTGAAATTCCGAGCCAAGCTGAAATTCCGAGCCAAGCAGCAACCATGTTCCAATTGCAAGGTGAATCGATCGCAGTGATGCAAGTCAGCGATCGGTGAGTCGCATGCTTTACGTTTCCTCCGGTTCCCATCATGTCGTAGGACGAATGGTCCGAAGCGACACGGGAACTGGTTGTATTTTTATTATTTGAGCGAGCATAGTGACCACGACTGTACGATCGTGCAAAATTCGTACAAACTGTTTATTATATTTATTAGAGCAGGTCAGGGTTTTCTTGTACATCGCGTTTTAACTTCTTTTCAATTTAAAATTAAAATTAGTCATAGAAGTCGGATGACCCTCCGATTTCACAGTAGTTGTCGAGTCATTTTCATAAAGTTATCGAGTCACTTTCAATTTTTACGTACGCGTGAAAATTTTTTAAATGAATATGTACAAGAAAGTATCGCGGAAAACAGATTTCGATATCAAAGTTATTTACGAATGTTTGAGTCATTTAGAAATTTACTTTGATATCACAAATCTGTTAAAAATGAAACTACCGATATACTTAGATTTTTGCAAAGTGATCTTCCAATTTCCATTTTGAAAGTTTTTTAAAGTTAGAGTCAATTTTTGCTGGAAGACACTTTATTAGCATGTTTCTAATCATGTTTTTTAGCTCAGGATTTTCAGCACACATGAAGAAAACTGGTAGGTCAAAATACATGTGGCCGTGTTCATTTTTATGCTCTAAATTCATGCGCGTGCTTAGTTGCTACTCGCATGAGTTAGGGCAGGTGGACACGGTTTAGTTTTAAGATGTTTGGCGATCGACAAATTGACAGTGAATTATCGACACAAGTTACACGTGTGTGTGTGGTTAGGTCGTGGACCTTGTGTCGATTAAACTATAGATTTATTTTTTAAATTTTGCAAAATTCTATTTGAAAGTGCATACAAAATGCAAGTCGAGTCATTTGAAAATGCATATAAAATGCAAGTAGAGTCATTTGAAAATTATATAAATTGATTAAGTTACAAAATTGTATTAGTAGTTTAAATTATTACATGTACATATTACATTGAATATTCGAAAGAGTACGAAAATGAAATATGTTAAGTTCACTGTCGATTGTCGATCGATTTCAGCAAAAAGGTATGAACTTAGAGTGTGAATGTAGTATTGAACTCGGGTGTCGGAGACGTCCCGGGACGTACTCCCTAGGATTAGGCTTTTTTGCACCCGGGTGGTATGTGTGAGAACCGTGGAGTGTGTTTTTGTGAGAATGGACTTTGCAATTTTTTAAATATAGCGATAGGCAGGCAGGTAGCTTACTTCTGGTGTGAATGAGTTAGTTTTAAGTAGGTAGGGCCAGAGCAAGCTTTCACGTTTCTCTGTCCTCCTCTCTCACACGTGAGATGCTTGCATCTGGGGGGTTCACGAAAAATCGAGAAGAGAAAAATATTAAATATGAATTTATTTAATATTCTCTTGAACTCGATTGTTCGTTCAGGCCAGGCCTTTTAGTTTGTAAGTCGCAGTCGGGTTCTAGATCCGACTGCAAAAATGAAGTATACAGTGAAGTGAAGTGAAGTGCAGTGAAATAAAATATTCTGCTCGGACATTCTTTTACGGACAGCGCATTCTAAGAATCGCTGGTCGTATATCTTTTTATTTCGAGTCATTATTATTCTTTCTTACTAAACTTATTACATATTACATAAAATTTCGATTTTGTTATCAATCGAAATAAATGGATAGTATTGCAATTTTATTTTTAATAAAACTGTCTGCTACCTGTTTATGGAGATTGATAGCAAAATTGAGAATTTATGTAATTGAAAACTAAGAATGTCCGAGTTACCGTAAAATTTCGCGAGTGATTTTTGTGAGGCTTTGCCGAAGAGAGAAGAGGCTATATGCCGAAGAGCCCCGGCAAAAGTTGCCAAAGAAGAGGGGAACTATTAATGGCTGTCCATCTTAGGATGGACAGTCATTTGTCACTATGCTCGCTATTATTTTCTTGTATTTTATATGTGCTTTTTGAACGATACGAAATGTATCGTCACGTTTTGCTCGAATTTTTACGAGCATAGCCACTCGCGATTTTATTTGTATCCCTTCGCGATTCGAGATTTTTATGCCCTCCCAATTAAATTTTGAGATTAGAGATTTTTGTATTCCTTCGCGATTCGAAATTTTTATGCCCTCCCAATTAAATTTTGAGATTAGAGATTTTTTTATCCCTTCGCGATTCGAGATTTTTATGCCCTCCCAATTAAATTTTGAGATTAGAGATTTTTGTATCCCTTCGCGATTATATTACGAAATTCGAGATATCCCTTTGTATATCCCTTCGCGATTTTATTACGAAATTCGAGATATCCCTTTGTATATCCCTTCGCGATTTTATTACGAAATTCGAGATTTGTATATCCCTTCGCGATTTTAATTTCCCCCAATTTTATGTATTAATTATTTTTCTCTGTTTCAGGAATTGATTTTTAATAAATTGTTTTATTGTTGATTGATTTTTAATTCGTAATTTTCATTGTGTTTTTTGTCTTTCGATAGCGTCGTTTCACTTCTATTCCTACGATTGTTGTATAGGTTAATAAAATTTTGTATGTTTCAGATTTCATTTTTTGGTAAGTTATGTTGTTCCTTCTTCTAAAACTTCTGTGTTAATCAATTTTTATCTGTTTCAGAATTTAATTTTTGGTAAGTCTTATGTTGTTCTCTCTTCTAAAATTTCTATGTTAATAAGTTTTTATCTGTTTTAGTATTTCTTCTTTGGTAAGTGATGTCGTCCTCTCAAATTCGCAATTTTCATTGCGTTTTGTATTTCTTGAAATTCTTGTATGAAATAAAGAAAGATTTTGCTCCCTCTCCCACTATATTCTATGTTAATAAAATTTTGTCTGTTTCAGATTTTTATTATAAGTAAGTAGTGAAATAATTTATATTTGTCTTAATAACTTTTGTCTGTTTCAGAATTTAATTTTTGGTAAGTTCTTACATTATTCTCTCTTCTCAAATTTCTATGTTAATAAATTTTTATTTGTTTTAGCATTTAATTTTTGGTAAGTCATGTTGAGTGCATTAGATTTTTAATTCCGAGCTTGTGGGAGGAAGGGTGGGCTCGGGCGCAGGTTTTTCGTCACAATTTGTGACGAAAAACCTGCGCACTTTGTAAGTACCTCTTATTCTAACTTGCACTCATCTTTGTCACAATTTTTTAATTTACATATTAGATTATAGTAACAGTTTGTGTGTTTGTGTAGTAAAAGTTCTTCCAACTTTCTTTTATATTCCCTTACTTTTTTTCAAAGTTTTATATACGAGTGCAATTTTAGAATAAGAGGTACATGTAGGGCATTTATAATGTATTACAGTATGCGTGAGTGTGCGAATGGTGTGTGTCCTGCATCCTGTACTCACTTGTAGGGCCTTTAATTTTCTATCTGATTTTATTTTTAGCTTCGAAATTTTCAAGCTTCCTCTCTATTTTATTTCTTCTCCTGTCTTACTTTATTATTTGATTGATTTTTAATGTTTTAGTTTCTTTTTCATCTCGTGCATATTATTTCGAGTGTCGAAGTCTTCGGATCTCCTCGTCATCTCATTTTGGTTTTGAGGTTTTTAATCTCCTCGGGTTCTTATTTCGGATTCAAGATTTTCAAACAGCGTGATTTTGTTACGAGTCTTGAAGTTTCTGAATCTCTTCGTATTTTTATTTCGGAGTTGAGGTTTTCAAAATCTACGATTTCGATTTTTGAAGTGTTTCGTTTCGAATAAAGGGAGATTTCATTCCTTGATCCTTCGATTTTCTGTATTAATTACTTTTGTCTGTTTCAGGCTTTTATTTCAAGTAAGTAATTTATTGATTTATGTTTGTCTAAATACTTTTTGAATGTTTCAGATTTTTATTTCAAGTAAGTAATTTATTAATTTATGGTTGTCTAAATACTTTTTGAATGTTTCAGATTTTTATTTCAAGTAAGTAATTTATTAATTTATGGTTGTCTAATTAAATTTTTTCTGTTTCAGATTTTTATTTCAAGTAAGTAATTCATTGATTTATGGTTGTCTAATTAATTTTTGTCTGTTTCAGATTTTTATTTCAAGTAAGTAATTTATTGATGTATGTTTGTCTAATTAATTTTTGTCTGTTTCAGATTTTTATTTCAAGTAAGTAATTCATTGATTTATGGTTGTCTAATTAATTTTTGTCTGTTTCAGATTTTTATTTCAAGTAAGTAATTTATTGATGTATGTTTGTCTAATTAATTTTTGTCTGTTTCAGATTTTTATTTCAAGTAAGTAATTCATTGATTTATGGTTGTCTAATTAATTTTCGTCTGTTTCAGATTTTTATTTCAAGTAAGTAATTCATTGATTTATGTTTGTCTAATTAATTTTTGTCTGTTTCAGATTTTTATTTCAAGTAAGTAATTTATTGATGTATGTTTGTCTAATTAATTTTTGTCTGTTTCAGATTTTTATTTCAAGTAAGTAATTCATTGATTTATGGTTGTCTAATTAATTTTCGTCTGTTTCAGATTTTTATTTCAAGTAAGTAATTCATTGATTTATGTTTGTCTAATTAATTTTTGTCTGTTTCAGATTTTTATTTCAAGTAAGTAATTTATTGATGTATGTTTGTCTAATTAATTTTTGTCTGTTTCAGATTTTTATTTCAAGTAAGTAATTCATTGATTTATGGTTGTCTAATTAATTTTCGTCTGTTTCAGATTTTTATTTCAAGTAAGTAATTCATTGATTTATGTTTGTCTAATTAATTTTTGTCTGTTTCAGATTTTTATTTCAAGTAAGTAATTTATTGATGTATGTTTGTCTAATTAATTTTTGTCTGTTTCAGATTTTTATTTCAAGTAAGTAATTCATTGATTTATGGTTGTCTAATTAATTTTCGTCTGTTTCAGATTTTTATTTCAAGTAAGTAATTCATTGATGTATGTTTGTCTAATTAATTTTTGTCTGTTTCAGATTTTTATTTCAAGTAAGTAATTCAATGTTTCATATGTGTCTTAATCAAATTTGTATGTTTCAGGTTTTAATTTTACGTAAGTAATTTTTAATGTTTCATTTTTGTCTTAACTATTTTTTTATGTTTCAGGTTTTAGTTTTATGTAAGTAATTTTTAATGATTTATATATGTCGTAATTATTTTTGTCTGTTTCAGGTTTTATTTTCATGTAAGTAATTTTTAATGTTACAAATTTTATCTCAATAATTTTTGTATGTTTCAGATTTTAATTTCAAGTAACTAATTTTTAATGTTTCAAATTTTATCTTAATCATTTTTGTATATTTCAGGTTTTAATTTTATGTAAGTAATATTTAATGTTTCAAATTTTATCTTAATAATTTTTGTATGTTTCAGGTTTTATTTTCATGTAAGTAATTTTTAATGTTTCAAATTTTATCTTAATTATTTTTGTATGTTTCAGGTTTTAATTTTTTGTAAATAATTTTTAATGTTTCATATTTGTCTTAATTATTTTTGTTTGTTCCAGGTTTTTATTTTAATAATTCATGTTTGTCTTAATTTCATTCAGATGTTTCAGGTTTTTATTTTACTTGGGTAATGAAATGTTTCATATGTATCTTAATTACATTTTTATGTTACAGCTTTTGATTTTATGTAATTGAATATTTCCCAAGTATATTGTAATTTTATTTGCGTATATTTATCGAGTCGACTGGAGTTTTATTTCACTTTCATTCCGAAGATGTTAGCATGAATTTTGCATGCTAGTATGAATTTTGCATGTTAGCATGAATTGTGCATGTTAGCATGACTTGTGCATGCCTAAATATTATAATGTTACTAATGTTGCATTTGCTTCTCAGTTTCTACTTTTTATTAATACACCTAATTAGTCTATAGGTAATGAAGAGGTCATCATTGAAGACTTCCTTCGAGGGATTTCATCAACTAATGCGCTAACTTTAAGTAATGTTAAGTTAATATTAAGTTGCGTCTATTGTAAAATATTGTAGTATGAGTGAGTGTATGAAATGCGTATACGTGAAGATTGAAGACATCGATAGACATCGACGGATCTTCGATGGACATCGTGGGATGCGTGCGTTAGTTTTAAGCTAATTTAATGCGTGCTTTAGTTTTAAGATATGTGTGCTCGTGGGAGGGCGGGTGGGTCCCTGTAAATGCCTCTCATTCTAACTTGCACTCTTCTTGCATCTTCTCAATTCTCAAGCTTTGTGCGCGTTAGCTTGTAGTGTACCCAGTTATTTTTTGTCAGTGGTTCCGAACCCAAGTGGATCATTGGGGGTTCATAGCGCTGTGAACACGCGGCAGAGGTGAGCTGCAAGTGCTGGTGTAGCGCCAGGGACACATCTCTGCGGGGCCGATCGATTGATGGCTCATCTCGATCTGCCGCCTCACGGCAGGGGTCTCCTCTCTGCGGTCAGACTTGCTTCAAACGCAAGCGGGGAGAAATGGGAGACCCTCCGCGGATGTGTCACTCGTTCTTGCCAGTATTTTCGGTTCATCTCTGTCTCGTGGTTCACGTAAGCCACTATGGACTACCCTTTGACCCATGGAAGGCGAGGTTCACTTGGCGAAAAATACTGATCCCCTTTTTTGACAGAAAGTTCTTCTAACTTTCTTTTCCTTTTAATAGAAAGTTCTTCTAACTTTCTTAGTTTCTAGTAGAAAGTTCTTCTAACTTTCTTTTCTTCCCCTTTGCTTTTTTACGGCGTTATAGATTATATGAGTGCAATCTTAGAATGAGAGGTATGCGTGCGTTTAGTATGAGTGTGAGTGGGGGCTCCCATGAGCGTATTAAATTTTAAGATGTAAAGCATGCGTGCGTGCGATACAAGTTCTTTGTTATACTATAGTAAAGAACTTGTATATTTTTGCGAGCCAGCGGGCTAAGTAGAATCAAAACTCATTTATCCATCCGATAAATGAGGTAGTTGCAATTGGAGGGTGGTAGGGATTTGGAGTTAGGGTGGGTCACTATCTTATCGTAGCCACCTCCTCGTGGTGTGACCCGGTAATCGATGTCGTTTTCTAAATATTTTTCACGAAATTAACTTTAGAAAACGATATCGAGCTAAGAGCTACGATTATAACTTCTCAATTTCATATATAAATTACAATAATTCCGAGCTGTGGGAGGAAGGGTGGGCTCGGGCGCAGGTTTTTCGTCACAACATGTGGCGAAAAACTTGCGCAAATTGTAAGTGCCTTTTGTTCTAACTTGCACTCATCTTTACAATTTTTTAACTTGTTACGTATTAGATTGTTACATATTAGATTATAGTAATAGCCTATCATTTTTATTGTCAATTGCTCGAAACTTAAAAGAAAGTTCTTCCAACTTTCTTCTTGAACCTTTTTCTTTACAAAGTTTTAAATTATACGAGTGCAATTTTAGAACAAAAGGCACATTTAGGGCTTTAATTTTATGTAAGCAATTTTCAATGTTTCATATTTGTCTTAATCATTTTTCTATGTTTCAGGTTTTAATTTTATGTAAGCAATTTATTTATTCATATGTGTCTTAATTGTATTTGTATGTTTCAGGTTTCTATTTTAACGATTCATGTTTGCCTTCATTTTATTCGGATGTTTCTTGTTCTTATTTTAATTAAGTAATTGAATATTTCTCAAGTATATTGTATATTTTACAGGTGCATTTTTATTGAGTTAAGACATTGTGCATGCCTAAACATTATAATGTTACTAATATTGCATTTGTTTCTCCGTTTCTTCTTTTTATTGTTACGACTAATTATTCTGTAGGTAATGAATAGGTCATCATTGAAGACATCCATCGAGGGATCGTCGAGGGACCATCGAGGGATGCGTGCGTTAGTTTTAAGTTAATTGTATGCGTGCGTTAGTTTTGAGTTAAGTGTGCTCGTGGGCAGGGCGGGTGGGTCCCTGTAAGTGCCTCTCATTCTAACTTGCACTCATCTTCTCAATTCTCAAATTTTGTACGCGTTAGTTTGTAGTATACCCACTTATTTTTTGTCGATTGTTCTGCGCCCAAGTGGATCATTGGGGGTTCATAGCGCTGTGAACACGCGGTAGAGGTGAGCTGCAAGTGCCGGTGTAGCGCGAGTGATATTCTTTGCCCGGCGGGGCCGAACGGGGGGAGCACCTCTCATAGCATGATGTGACCCCCCGATCTGCCGCCATACTGCCAAGGGGCATCACGGCAAGGGTGTCCTCTGTATAAGTCGCCCGCGCGTCAGAAATGGGAAACCCTCCGCCAACTGGGGTGTATCACTCGTTCTTACCAAAGGTATCTTCGGTTCATCTTTGCCGTCGTGGTTCACGTAAGCCACTATGGGCTACCCTTTGACCCATGGAAAGCAAGGTTCACTTGGCGAAAAATAATGGTCCCCTTTTTTCACGGAAAGTTCTTCTAACTTTCTTTTTTTTTAGTAGAAAGTTCTTCTAACTTTCTTTTCTTTTAGTAGAAAGTTCTTCTAACTTTCTTTTCTACCCTTTTGCTTTTTTACTTCGTCATAGATTATTCGAGTGTAATCTTAGAATGAGAGGTACCATGCGGCGTTTAGAATAAGTTAAGCGTGCGTGCGTGGGATCCCTTGTGATTAGTATTAAGTTAATGTGCGTGTGTGTGTGTGTGATACAAGTTCTTTACTGGATTGTGGTAAAGAACTTGTATGTAGAGTGAGAACTCATTTATCCTTCCGATAAATGAGGTTGCATTTGGAGGGTGGAAGGGATTTGGAGTTAGGGTGGGTCACTATCGTAGCCACCTCCACGTGGTGTGACCCGGTAATCGGTATAGTTCTCTAAAGATTTTTTAGTCTTTAGAAAACTAAACCGAGCTGAGGGCTACGGTTTTATTTCGCGATTTCATTTAAAATATTTCACTCCTTTGCCTAATTTTCTATGTTAATAAATTTTGGTCTCTTTCAGAATTTAATTTTTAATAAGTTATGTTCGGTGCATTAGTTTTATTCTAATTCCGAGCTGTGGGAGGTTGGGTGGGCTCGGGCGCAGGTTTTTCGTCACATGTGGCGAAAAGCTTGCGCAAAGTGCCTTTTGTTCTAACTTGCACTTATCTTTACCAATATTCTTTAACTTGTTATATATTAGATTGTGGTAATAGCCTATCATTTTTATTGTCAATTGCTCGAAACTTAAAAGAAAGTTCTTCCAACTTTCTTCTTTACCCCTTTTCTCTACAAAGTTTTAAATTATACAAGTGCAATTTTAGAACAAAAGGCACATTTAGGGCTTAATTATTTTTGTATGTTGCATGTTTTTATTTTATGTAAGTAATTTATTTATTCATATGTATCTTAATTGTATTTGTATGTTTCAGGGTTCTATTTAAACGATTCTTGTTTGTTTTAATTTCATTGAGATGTCTCAGATTTTTATGTTAATAATTCTTGTTTGTCCTAATTTCATTCAGATGTTTCAGGTTTTTATTTTAACTAGATAATCTTGCAATACCTTTTCTGTTTCCTTTTTTTAATTGTCACACCTACTTATTGTACAGGTAATGAATAGTTCATCATTGAAGAAATCGATGAAGACATCGATCATCGAGGGATCATCGAGGGATCGTCGAGGTATCATCGAGGGATGCGTGCGCTAGTTTTAATGTAATTTTATGCGTGCGCTAGTTTTAAGTTAATTTCATGCGTGCGTTAGTTTTAAGTTAATTGTAATCGTGTGGGCAGGGCGCGTGGGTCCTTATAAGTACCTCTCATTCTAACTTGCGTTCATCCTCACAATTCTCAATCTTTGTACGCGTTAACTTGTAGTGTACCCAGTTATTTTTTGTCAATGGTTCCGAACCCAAGTGGATCATTGGGGGTTCATAGCGCTGTGAACACGCGGCAGAGGTGAGCTGCAAGTGCTGGTGTAGCGCCAGGGACACATCTCTGCGGGGCCGATCGATTGATGAACCATCTCGATCTGCCGCCTCACGGCAGGGGTCTCCTCTCTGTGGTCAGACTTGCTTAAAACGCAAGCGGCGGGGAAATGGGAGACCCTCCGCGGATGTGTCACTCGTTCTTGCCAGTATTTTCGGTTCATCTCTGTCTCGTGGTTCACGTAAGTCACTATGGACTACCCTTTGACCCATGGAAGGCGAGGTTCACTTGGCGAAAAATACTGATCCTCTTTTTTGACAGAAAGTTCTTCTAACTTTCTTTGCTTTTTGACAGAAAGTTCTTCTAACTTTCTTTTCTTCTTGACAGAAAGTTCTTCTAACTTTCTTTTCTACCCCTTTGTTTTTTAACTTCGTCATAGATTATTTGAGTGCAATCTTAGAATGTGAGGTACTGTGCGGCGTTTGGAATAAGTTAAGCGTATGTGTGAGATCCCTTGCAATTAGTATTAAGTTAATGTATGTGTGTGCGTGTGATACAAGTTCTTTGCTGGATTGTGGTAAAGAATTTGTATATGCTAGCCTATGAGCTAAGTAGAGTCAGAACTCATTTATCCTTCTGATAAATGAGGTTGCAATTGGAGGGTGGAAGGGATTTGGAGTTAGGGTGGGTCACGTCGTAGCAACCTCCACGTGGTGTGACCTGGTAATCGATATCGTTTTCTAAACATTTTTATGGAAATGAACTTTAGAAAACGATATCGAGCTAATAGCTACGAATTGAATTATACTTTCATTTGTTCATTTTCTTTTACGAAAATGTTTGGATCGATTAAACATATGTTACAAGTTGCAAACGTATCTGAATCTAAAGGATTTATCTTATAATAAAATTCAAAATTTCGCAAAATTAGATTACAGCAGATAAGACGAAAACCACAGAGAAAACAGATAAGACAGAAACCCTAATTATTTTAAAAATTGTTAAAAATTGATAATGGTTGTTAAAGTCGAAACACTTCAAAGATAATTAGTGTTGCATTCCGATGTAATTTGACGTATAATGCAATTAATTATTCCAATAAAATGAATATAAATTGACTGTTTTCGAAAATGGAACAAGTAGCGCCATCTCTCCGGCGAACAGGGTGAACTACGCACTTTTGAAACTGTACCTTCATTAGTTCCTATCTTCAGCACCAGATGTCGCAGTATTCAACTTCGTGGACATCTAGCGGTAAAATGTAGGAACTAACGAAACTACAGTTCCAAAAGTGTATAGTTCACCTCGTTCGCCGGAGAGATGGCGCCACTAGTTCCATTTTTATAAAAACTTAATTATTTCTGAATTTATTAGCTTAATTAACTTCAATATGCACGGAATTTCATTTGGGTGCATGGCTAATTAATTTTGGAACATTTTGACTTTGATAAATCATTATTAATTTGATTTTATATAGCAGGGTGGTTGATAATACCTTTTATAGATCTACGTTCATCTTTCTATTGCTAGATGCTGCTGGTAGTAGCGTTTTGATCTTTTAACAATATCTAAAAAGCTTGATAGTTTTGTTAAAATATGGAACTGCGGTAAAAGAACACTTGAACCATAGTATATTATAGTATTAAATATTAAAAATGAGTGTAGTTACATAATTTATCGAACTCTCATTTCAGTGTTCTAAAATCAGTGACTACTATAATTAATACTAGTTTAGATTATACTAGATCAGTCAATTTACATGAAATATATTATCAAAATTACCCATATACTTAATATAAAATTCTACCTTAAATTTCCAGTCATACTTCACAGAATAATACCGTCATCAAATGACGTCCGATTTCCGCCATTTCAAAATGCATTATTGAATACATTACAATTTCCTACAAAATGAATCATTCCACAGCGGAAGCGCTAATAGCAATAATTTGCACTTCGACCATCCTTGTCGTTGAATATTTAATCAAGTGACTCTGATGCCTTATAAAGTAAAGCTGTCGTGATAAGATCAGAACCAGTAGTAATATTTCTCGTTACTATGAAATCCCTATAGGATTTATTGAAATTCCCGGCGACAGCGGCACTCGGTAGGCAGCTACGAAAATTAAAAGATTATTAATTGTACGTATCGAGAAACACACCGTATGGGGGCTGAAGCCATAGGGCAGAAAGAGGAACATAAGAGAACCGGGAGGATAACGAACGTCAAGTTAGATTATCGTATCCCGTGGATTTTTATCCGATCGGCTTCTTATCGCGTCGACGATCACCGGTAATCGTACGGGTTTTTACTTTAGCTCCCATGAACGAATCCGAGCGTGAAGCTGCGAAGTCCATAGAAAACCACGGGTGGCGTATCACTACCGGCCATTTCTGTCTTACTCTTCGTCTCCTAGCATTTTCGTTTTACTATCGACTTCTGCCTTAATGAGAAACAATGTGTTGATCGCGATCCCAAGGATTTAACTACCACGGAATCTTTCGAACATTCTTTTCCCTGGTAGCTGAAATTACCGGAGTCGGGTTACGATTCCCTTTCGTATCATTTTTCGATATCATGAATATTTAATTAAGCTTACGGTATTCGGATGATCTACGACTTCCTCTCGTTCGACGATTTCATCTATATAAGAATTATTTTGTTCTCCATTTTTTATTCTGGGTAACTGTACATCTTATATTATTTATTAATCATTTATTATCTAATCGGGTACTGCAAGTAGTCCTAAAAATATTTAGACGCAAATTCATAAAATGTCTAAGTGTCTACTGAAACATTAAACTTATTTATTGATGATATATGAATTTTGCAGTCATTTTATTTTCCATCGTTAATAAATTCTTAAAGGTATGTGGCTGAAGTAGGTCGATATTTTTAGGAACTATCGATGAGACCTGTTCAGAATTACTCTACAAGATTTTTGACGGATGTGGACGCTGAAAGCGTTAAATATTTTCAGGTGTATTAAGTAAGACTAGATAGAATCTCCTATTTAATTAAAATAAAAAATAGCTTACAATTAGTACCTTGTAATAAAAAAAGTAATCTTTACAACATAATTGTTAAATAGTCTCCAGATTTGTTGTTGACTGTACTCTGCCGTTTTCTCGCCCTCCGCGTCTTTTCTCTTTCGCATTATCTGAACCGAGCGGCACCGCGCTTTTACGGTCGGCGTATATCAATGACCGGGCCCGAAGGAAGACGCGGGCCCAGGGAGCCCTGGAGAAAGGGACCAGAAAGCCCCGTGACAATGGCCAGGATATAAAAACTTGCGTAAAGCTGTCCCACTTATGGGGGACCTCGGTGGCCAGCCTGCTCGCTCAAACGCAACACGCAATAACCTTTTATTTATCGGCGACTTAAACGCCGATTTTTCGCGTCGAAATTGAAGGCTTTCTACTGTTATAAAAGTCTTTTCGGCGATATAACGTGTTGCGAACGATACAACGTTTAATACCTTTTCGTTTGCAATGTTTGCGAAAGATGTCTGAACAAATCTTTTCGGTACTTGGTTCAAATTATTTTTACAATTCTTTTGTAGGAAGATCGGTTTTATAATTTTACTCATTTTTAATTTTATTAATTTATATGTTATGTTAATTTTATTAATTTATATGTTATGTTAATTTTATTAATTTATATGTTATGTTAATTTTATGAATTTACTGTGTTAAAAATTTACGTACTTTGTTATACGTATGTGGTAGTACGTATGTAAGTGAAGAAATATAGGTTAGGTTGATATTGTGTGGAGTATTTTATGAGTTGCAGCTGTGTAAATTGATCATTATGAATATCAACATTGTTTAGTATTTTTAGTATCATTTTTATGACCGATATTAATATTTATGTCATGTGTGTGATTTTATTGGTACACTGTATTCACACTCATCTAGACAATTTACATTTTTAACAATTATTTTGAAGTATGCATAGCTGTCTAACATATTCATTTATTCAATTGTATTCAGGTTTGAGAAGATTGTACATGTGTATGCAATAAAGAAGTCCACAATGAATTATGATAAAAATGTAATCAAGAAATTCGTCATTTATCAAAGCGAATAAAAAATGTGGTTGAATAATTTTAACCCTAATGTTGTACGACTTCATAATTAAATCAATTGCCAGAAAAAAATTGTTGCACCAACTGCTCGAGTTTCGAGTAGGCTGCACAATAAATAATTTGGCAATTATATAAAACATAAATTACATCGTTACGTGTTGCGAAAGGCGGCAATCTGGTGGATCGAATGGGAAAATCGTTAATCATTTCTTGATTAAAAAATGGGATGTCCGAATTCGAACCCGAGGCGACACATATCGGTTTAATCCCGGAACGGGATCACTGGGTGAAAATGTACGCGCGAAAGTTCTCACAGTGATCGTTGGCTGCAGGCCATTGATTACATATTTTCCGTGATATGAATGCGTAATAATTCTTATCGTACGTGCAACTACCGTTCGACCCCGCGTATTACGCGCGTTTCTACCTATGTATAATAAATTACCGTTTCGCCTAGTACGTGCTCGTTAAAATCAGCCATTTATAATAATACACGCGTATTAGGCTCGCTATTAACGTCTCGTGTAATGTTTGTATTACATGAGTTATTATGTAGATCGTTACGTGAACGAACTGGCGTACAAAAATAAAATAAAAAAAAATTACAGATTTATCGTGGATGAATACTCGAGACATCGACGTATTTCGAAGATCGTGATCTTTTTTTACGGTGTGTCCAAAATGCCTGAAGGTACCGGTTCCATGGCGACGATTACGAGACGGACAACACTAACTCGAACCTCTTTGCCAGCACATTCCCCCATTAGAATTACAAATATACGCGGCACGCGCCTTAGGCGCTGAACTTCGTTCTGGTTTAATGTCAGGCATTTTGCGAGAAATTCATCATGGAACCCCCGGGCTGATACGAGCGGGGCTTCAAACTGGGAAATGCGAAAGTGGACATTGGATGGCGGGAGATTATCGGCGGCGGAGATGTGGGGAGGTAAAGATATTGGCATTCAAGGATATGGGTATTCAAGGATATGTGGATGGAAGGATATGTGGATGGAGGGATATGTGGATGGAGGGATATATGGATGGAGGGATATGTGGATGGAAGGATATGTGGATGGAAGGATATGTGGATGGAAGGATATGTGGATGGAAGGATATGTGGATGGAGGGATATGTGGATGGAGGGATATATGGATGGAGGGATATGTGGATGGAGGGATATGTGGATGGAGGGATATGTGGATGGAGGGATATGTGGATGGAAGGATATGTGGATGGAAGGATATGTGGATGGAAGGATATGTGGATTCAGGGATATGGGTATTCGAGGATATGTGGATTCGAGGATATGTGGATTCGATGATATGTGGATTCGAGGATATGTGGATTCGATGATATGTGGATTCGAGGATATGTGGATTCGAGGATATGTGGATTCGAGCATATGTGGATTCGAGCATATGTGGATTCGAGGATATGGGTATTCGAGGATATGTGGATTCGAGGATGTGTGGATTCGAGGATATGTGGATTCGAGGATATGTGGATTCGAGGACATGTGGATTCGAGGACATGTGGATTCGAGGATATGTGGATTCAGAGATATGGGTATTCGAGGATATGTGGATTCGAGGATATGTGGATTCAGAGATATGGGTATTCGAGGATATGTGAATTCAGGGATATGGGTATTTGAGGATATGTGGATTTGAGGATATGTGGTCTCAAGGATATGGGTATTCAAGCATATGTGGATTCAAGCATATGTGGATTCAAGGATATGTGGATTCAAGAATATAGGGATTTGGAGGATATAGGGATCTTCATATCTATGAATGAAGAATTATGAGGACTCAAGGATACAGGGATTCGAAGGAATTAGAGATCTTCAAATCTATGAATGAAGAATGACGAGGACTCAAGGATGCAGAGATCTGGAGGATATAGGCATCTTCAAATCCACGAATCAAGAATAATGAGAATTCATGGATACATGTTTTTTCTAGGACATAGGGACCTTCATATGAGATTTCAAGATGAAAACTTCAAGATGAGAATTTCAAGATGATAGTTTCAAGATGAGAATTTCAAAATGAGAATTCGCATGAGAATTTGCAAATAAAAAATGATAGACAGTCAATCCATCACCAGTCCCTACATTCGCAAATACCATAAATCACACAGATATTTACCAAACACAAATAACCCTCAGTAAAAAAGAAACACAAAGCATCGAATTACAGAAGAGCAGTGATCATATCAGAAGCTCATTGACACGGTAAAAATGTCGATGCACAACGATCGATTCGATAAGATGAAGCACAATAGGGTGCTGTCCCGCATTCGCGTTAATCGATCCTTTCTGTTTCGAGTCCATCCAGGTGTACCGATGTCTGTCGTCGATGGGGTGAAACCTACGTGACTTTTTGAACTCTCACGCGTGAGAATCTCACGGTAGACATCCGAGATTCATCGGTAAGATCGTGACAATGATTCGCTTTGGAGACACGCTGAAATCGCGCAACGAGAAAAATCATTATCGTCCTTTGTGGCGGTTGATAAAACTCTCCCTATTTGCGGTTCCCACGCCCGCGGTGGATGCGTATACACAGATTTTTCGTCGCTGTTTCGCGCTATCATCTCCGTTATACTTATCGCGAAAGTCGACTCCGACGATACGAGTAATCGTATTGCGACCACGTCATGGTTGGTCCTTTCTCGTCCGACTTCTTTGCATTCAGCGGTTCTCATTTTTTTTTAGCGATGTTGTGAGGTGATTTTGGAGAAAGAGGTCGGTGGATCGTTTCTAGAGATTTTTGGGGAATTTAGGTGGAGAAATTTGGGGATTTGGAAACTTGGACTATTTTAGGGAAAATGTTGTAATCAAGGAGGAAGTGGTTATGTTTCTAGGGATTTTTGGGAATTGGGGGTGGAGGAATTTAGGGATTCGGTGATTTAGAAATGTAGAAACTTGAGAATTGGTCATTTTTGCAATGTAAATAATATTTTGAAATCTTGAAATTTTGAAATTTTGAAATTTTGAAAGTTTGAAAGTTTGAAATTTTGAAATCTTGAAATTTTGAAAGTTTGAAAGTTTGAAATTTTGAAATCTTGAAATTTTGAAATCTTGAAATTTTGAAATCTTGAAATTCTGAAATTTTGAAATTTTGAAATTTTGAAACCTTGAAACTTTGAAACCTTGAAACCTTAAAACCTTGAGATCTTGAAATTTTTAAATTTTGAAATTTTGAAATCTTGAAATCTTGAAATCTTGAAATCTCGAAATCTTGAAATCTTAAAAAACTTGAAAAGTGAGAACTCAGAAACTCGAAAGCTTGTAAGCTCTATTAGTTATTAAAGCTTGTAATTCCTTATCCAAAGGTACCCATCGCAAGCAAGCTCCGCGATATCAAGACTAGATAATACATCACTGTTCGGCATAGTAGTGTCGCCTCGTGTGAATCAACCTTGAAGTGGTGAGTTTCGAGCCGGTTAGCCCGAACGATCATCGGGGCAAAAGAAGCAAACGAATACGACTAAGACTTAATTAGCCGGGCAGCCTCGGTCCAGGGTGCTCGACGTCGTTACGACAAAATCATTTGTGGCCTCTCGTCGAGCTCCCTCGACCGCGTCCGATTGCTCTCGACGCGACGATTTAATTACCGGCGTCTTCCTGCCACCCCCCTCGCCTCAACCGCCTTCACACCGGCGCTCTGCTTCGATAATTAATCGGCCGCTTAATTGATTAATCGATTAATGGCCGGCTACGACCGTGCGCCAGAGTCGGACCGACCAAATAAATCCTGTAACCGCTTCGAGTTGTCGCGAATCTCTACTCCCGCTTGACTTTCTTTTTATTCCGATTCTTGGGTATCCTTTTTCGTCCTTTTTGGTCGATGCACGACAAGGTACACGAGCGTGGTACTCTACGGGAACGGGGTCAAGTACCTTCGATGGCTACTCTTAATACTTCAGTAGCTACTCTGTTAATTCACCGATCGCAATTGAAAAGTTTATGAAATACGGGGGTTTGTTAAGTTTTAGCTTGGTGTTCTATGTTGTGTTAAATAGTTTCTGTAAGTTTTGATTTATGGGCTTGGATAGAGTGATTTATTTATTAACTTGTTCGTTATTTGTTTGTTTATGATTTGTACAAATTTTGCTTCATTTTTTAATTTATACTTCATTGGTGGTTTTACAAAATGGAGTTACACGGAGTTGCAATAAATTCGAACATTTTTCTTTTGTAAATATATTTACACAGTAATTCAATAAAAACAACAGACTAATGTAACAAAACTACTTCATCTACTAACAAGAATTAATAAATTTATTTAAAAACAATCTGATCATGAACGAATGTACTCACAGTGTAAAATGAATTGATTAACAGAATTTTTTAAGCTGTTTTTAATAATTAATTTTAGAACAAGTAATACAGTTAGAATACTACTGAATGAATGAGTGAATACCAGTTATTTCAGTATACGAAAGGTAACCATGCACGAAGGAAGTTTGTAATTTTAACGATTGTCTGTCTGTAGGTGCGTGTTGAATACTGGAAACTGTTCCTCCAGGAATCGATGTGGTTTCCGTACAATTCAGTGTCCTGAAGTTTGATTACATCGTGCACCCTTTCAATTCAGTGGAATTAGTTTACCACTTGATTTACACCCATGGACACGAACTGGTCTTCCTGTAACAATACAGTAATTATTCACGTTTATATTTATCTTATGATGTAAATATTATGCACTAAAAATACTGCAAATGTTAAATGAAATCTTACATAGAAATATTGTAATTATGTGGTAAAAATATTGCATGTTTTAATTATTAGAAAAATTGTAATTATTATATATTGAAAATATTTTAATTATAATACATTTTGATTATTGTACTTATACATTAAAAATTGATTATCATACATTAAAAATACTGTAAGCATCGTACATTAAAAATGAAAAAATTGTTTGGATTATATTAAAACCTTTAAAAAAATTATGTAAAATAATATTTCGATTACGAATCCACAGATAAGTCCCTTAAGTAACAGAACAAGAATCATCGTATCATCATATTCCTCTTTCAACAAGAATTGTAAGTAAAAATTGTAAAAAAAATGTATGCAAAAGTTAAAAATAACCTTAATTGAAATTTTCAGAATCATCTCATGACGACATCACTCTCCCATTTCCAACAATCGATTCTTCACGATCGAGTGCCATTACCGGACACACAATTTAACTTGTAATGAAGTATGTTCCAGCCACCTCCGTTTTTCCATCGTAATCTAAACTTTCAACGAGCATAACTTTCAGGAATAAGTAAAAATTGGGAAACTCGTCCCGCAACGAGGAGTAACTCCCAGGTGAGGCTGACACTACGATCCCGTCGTAGTAACAAAGTAACACGACTCGATTGTAACGAACAGTCGAACTAATCTAATTTACCGGAAGCCTCTGTACACGACAGTGTAACCACGTAGACACACAACGGTGGTTTCGTCCGGTCTACGTAGAAATTAGTTTCCGAAACAATTCGGAATTGCAAATGGCCCATGGTTCGACAACCATTCCTCGTACGAATTGTCTAACTCGTAATGTGAATCGGTATCTTTTGGAAAGGGGACTTCACAATGCATCTAACGTTACAAAATATTTTTGAGGAAATTAGGTATGAATTAGGTAGGTAGATGTAGTTGGGAAGATTTTTGTATTTAAATTTGATATGAGAAGGTAATTGATGTTGAATGGTCATTGATAGAAGCTTGATATTCTCCTGTGCTAGGGGCTCCAAACTCCCGGTAATCCATGAATTTTTAAATTTGTCGAGTTCCAATTCCTTAAATTTGCAAAGTTCCAAATTTTCTAATCTTCAGTTTTCTGATTCTCCAACCACAGAAGTCTCAATTGCAGAAATTTCCATATCATCAAGTTTCCAAATCTGCAAATTCTCAACTCCCCAAATTCTCAAGAAGTTTGCAAATCTTTAAATTCCCAAGCGTAAAAATTCTCAAATTCCCGAGTTCTCAAATCTCTAAATTCTCAAGTCCTCGAATTCTCAACCCTCCCAAATTCTCAAGTCCCCAAATTCTCAACCCTACCAAATTTTCAAGTCCCCAAATTCTCAGCCCTCCCAAATTCTCAAATCTTCGAACTCTCAACTCCCAAAATTCTAAACCCCCAAATTCTAAAACCCACAAATTCTGAAATCCCCAAATCCTCAACTCCCAAAATTCTAAACCCCCGAATTCTGAAATCCCCAAATCCTCAACTCCCAAAATTCTAAACCCCCAAATTCTCAAACCTACAAATTCTGAAATCCCCAAATCCTCAACTCTCAAAATTCTAAACCCCCGAATTCTCAAATCCCCAAATCCTCAACTCCCAAAATTCTAAACCCCCAAATTCTCAAACCCACAAATTCTGAAATCCCCAAATCCTCAACTCCCAAAATCCTAAACCCCCGAATTCTCAAATTCCCAAAATTCTAAATCCCCAAATTCTCAACTCCCAAAATTTTCACCTCTCCAAATCCTCAACTTCCCAAATCACCAAACCCCATTTCCTAAATCCTCAAACCTACAAATCACCGAATCCTGCCATATCTATCTACCTTCAATCGGCACCGCTTCAGGCGTTGCACCAATTTCCTTTCCCTCCTTTTTATCACCGCCCAGATGATCTTTCCTCTACCAAATAAGATCGTCTCCGTTAGTTCTTTCGTACGTGTCCGGTTTGTTTAGGAGGCAGTGGACGTCGGAATAAATCCAGCGTTTCGTCAGTCAGAGGGTCAACGGAGCCTTTGATGTAGATGAACCTCTTGGGATCCCGTCGTGCAACATTTCAAGTTTCTTTCTCGAATTCCTAGATCCTCGGTCATACGTTCCAGATCGTGTACGTGATCCGAACCGGGCAGGATGCGTTTCCATTAAATTTCATTTCTTCGCGCTTGCGCTCTCCCTCGCGTCCTTCAATCAACGTCGTACACTGATCGACAGGATGAAGTGATTTAATTAAACGTCTTACCTATGGTGGTAAGAAACATACGTTGCGAATATCAGAGTTTTCAGGAGAGTAACGTGATGAACCTCTGATAAAGGTAAGAATACAAAGTATAGGAAGAATGGAAAGTGTAAGGGTTATATAGTGAGAGTCTCGGAATATAGCTTTCAGAGCAGAATACTTTAGGTGGTAAATTCTATATATGTCAAATCGCAAATATGTCGAATCCCATATGGTTCAAATCCCACATATTGTATTGCTATATATTCCAAATCTCACACATGTCAAATTTCACATATCCCAGATCTCATGTGCCCCAATTTCCACACATCCCAAATCTCACATATCCCAAATCCCACATATCCCAATTTCCACACATCCTAGATCTCACATATCCCAAATCCCACATATCCCAATTTCCACACATCCCAGATTTCACATATCCCAATTTCCACACATCCCAGATCTCACATATCCCAATTTCCACACATCCCAAATCTCACATATCCCAAATCCCACATATCCCAATTTCCACACATCCTAGATCTCACATATCCCAAATCCCACATATCCCAATTTCCACACATCCCAGATCTCACATATCCCAATTTCTACACATCCCAAATCTCACATATCCCAAATCCCACATATCCCAATATCCACACATCCTAGATCTCACATATCCCAACTCTCACATATCCCAATTTCCACACATCCCAGATTTCACATATCCCAATTTCCACACATCCCAAATCTCACATATTCCAAATCCCACATATCCCAATTTCCACACATCCTAGATCTCACATATCCCAACTCTCACATATCCCAATTTCCACACATCCCGGATCTCACATATCCCAATTTCCACACATCCCAAATCCAACCTCTCCCAAATCTCACATATCCCAATTTCCACACATCCCAAATCAGACATATGCCAAATCCCACCTATCCTAAATTCCCCATATGCCTCTATAACCGAAATGTTCCCCAAAGGGTTAAATGTTACTTGTTGAATATTCAACGTCGATTTGATCGATCGACAGGAGCAACAGGAGATGTCGCTGGAACAATAAGATCTTGAACGATTGAAGGTAAAGGGTTAGCTACCCTGTTACGAGACATAATTTACATAAACCATAAACATCAGGATCGAACAATAAATGTAAGTAATTACCTGTATTCTTGAACTGTCGTAATAAATACCGTGCATCCATGAAGCTTGTTTCGAAGTTCGGATGTTCGTTACTCTTTTGTTTTCTTCTTTAAATTATATTTTTACGAGGAGCGCTGATTAAGGGAGTTATCTGATACCTGAACGGCGTCGAAAGTGTATCAAGATCCTTTTGATTCGGTAAAATTCAATTTGAAACTCAACTTGACTACACATAACACAATCTGCTTTGAGTGTACTTTGAAACAAATATGATACTAACAAAAATGCATTATTTTTATATAACAGTATTTTTTGAACTACCCTTGAAATAATTAATTCGACAAAAATTCTGAAAGAAATTGAATTTTAAACAATTTCAATGTGACTCAATTAAATTTCGTCTTATTAGCAGTCACAAAGCACATACCACAGTACGCACCCGGTGCGTCATGTCTAACAGTATTAATCCTCCCGCAGTCGCTCATAAATCTTAACATTTTGTACGACATAGCCGAACGTATTCAAATCGAATTTCCATATCGATACAGGCGATCGTTAATGCTTCTCGTTAATTCACCGCGATATAATGAATATTACGAGGTTTCTTGCAACGCAGTTTTAGCCGCTGTAATCTCTTCTCACGGCCGATGTACGAGGAGGCGGAGGAACGAGAAGGACGACGACGACGACGACGACGGTGGTGTTGGTGGTTGTCGACGTCGAGAGGGGCCTTTAACGTCGCGTTTGCAAATTGGAACATAAAATCACGGTTGTAACGGGCGCCGCTGATTGTTCGTTACCTGGTGCTGCCTACGCAGGAAGCGTGTGTGCACCTGCAGCACGACGTCCTCGGTTCCTGTGTATGCAAGCCCTGACGGAGGCTAACTACCACCGAACGATGCATATAAAAGGCCGTTCCAATATTTCATCGGTCGGTATGCGGTAGAGCCATCCAACGCGTATCGGGAGCGAATCGATTTCTCGTTCGATCGTTTGCGAGGTTTAGATTCCATTTTGGAAAAGTGCTACGTTAATTGTTTCTTGAATGTTTAGCTCGCGGCTAGGATGTTAATTTTCAAGTTATTTTTATTTTCTGGTTTTCGTATCTGTTTTTAATCGGATTTGTGAAGTTTATTATGTAAATTCCATATTTTCCAAATTTCACATATCCCAAGTCCCACACACCCCCAATCTCACACATCCCAAATCCCACATATTTCAAATCCCACACATCCCAAATTCCACACGTGTCAAATCCCACATATCCCAAATTCCACGCATCCCAAATTCCACACGTGTCAAATTCCACATATCCCAAATTCCACGCATCCCAAATACCACACCTCCTATATCCCACATATCCCATATTCCACATATTCCAAATCCCACACATCTCAAATTCCACACATGCCAAATCCCACATATCCCAAATTCCACACATCCCAAATACCACACATCCTATATCCCACATATCCCATATTCCACATATCTCAAATTTCACATATCCCATATTCCACATATTCCAAATCCCACACATCCCAAATTCCACACATGCCAAATCCCACATATCCCAAATCCCACATATCCCAAATCCCACATATCCCAAATCCCACATATCTCAAATCCCACATATCCCAAATCCCACATATTCCAAATCCTACATACCCCAAATCCCACATATGCTAAATCACACACGTCCCAAATCCCACACCTCTCAAATCCTACATATCCCAAATCCCATATTTCCCACATATCACATATCCCTCACTTCCAACACTTCCCACAAAAGCCATATTAACTCTCGACCGTATAACTCACACTCCTTGATCAAGACCTTGTAAAAAACAGTTACAAAAAATAAATTAGTAAATTCGAATGTACCATCCTCTCCATAATTAAGCAACACGAATCGATAGAAAGATTATATTCGAACAACTCTTCAAGTCGTATCGTTTCATCCGTATGCTTGTCGGTACGTCAAGTGCGATTCATGTGCACGCGTCTACGACGTGCGTGTATTTTAGTTAACGAGCACACGAACCGAATAAAAATCGTATAGGTGTGTTCACACCAAACTAAGTATCGTCACGATCAAGAGCGTTTAGCAAACAAATATTCGATCGATCGAATTCGATTGGATCGCTGTGAAGGCGGCTTAATTCCACGCGGTCGGCAAAGCAGAGAACTTGCATAAGGTTCTCTTCGGCAACGCGTACGTTCGCCCGTTGCCTCGGCAGATTGTTGACCGTGATTGCAATTAGTAACCCGACGGGGGCCCTGTGTGCCTTCGAAAGGCCCCTCTGGTCCCCCAGCCTCCTCCTCGTCCGGCTAATATCTTTGGGCCCTCTTCTTCTTTCGGCCCTGACCGCCCCCGAACATGTCAACCGGCCACGGAACCTTCGACGAGGTCCAAGAAGACGACCGTAATGGACATTTGTTAGGAAGGAAACGACCGATCGAACTCCTTCCTCGAGGTTGGATTACTCGTCGGTTACCTGGCCAGAAGACATCGAGATACCGAATCTATTTCTCGTAATTACCTCGAAAGACGCCGGCCAACCTTTCAGACGGCGTAACGTCGCTCACGCGCTCGAACACCGCGACTTTTTGCACTTTGTGGTCGTACGGTGATGCCAACGCTGGTACGACTCTCGTTATTAAGGTTACAATCGTTTAACGATTTGGAGATTTCTTGAGAATTGATTTTGGTTTAGTATGATGAGGTTTGAGATTAATTTGTAATAGTGAGGTTATATTTTAATATTGTCTTTGCGGTATATGGAGATATGTGTGATTTTTGTGGTCAGAGTATTGATAGAGTTGCAGTCAGTCGATTTTACTTTACTATAACCCAAAATACTAGTCACTGCTCACACTTGTTTCTTGTACAAATCAAACAATTGTTTCTATACATCGCTACTTAATGTAAACCTAAAGACAGTCTAAACAAGCCTTATCAATCTGAACCAAAAAATAAAAATTGCAGTTACACCGGTGAAAACTACACAATGAATTGGTAATCATGTCAAATGAATCATCAAATGAAGGATGAAATGAATCGTCAAATGAAAGGGATTTTTGCTTATTAATTAGCAATAAGCATAATCGACATCAATCGATCGATAAGAGGAGGTCGATCGGAGTGCACTTTCGGTGACGAATGTACAGAGAGGAATAAAAGGAGCTCTCGGCAGGGAGAGATTGTCCGATAGTTTGCATGGGCTAATGGGAATTCGCGATGGTTACTAATTGGGTAGATCGTCGCTCGTCGATATTGGCCGGCAGTGCACAGCGTCCAATGGAATCTCTCTATCGGCGTAACTGACATCGGCTTTTGTAAACCGCGGCTTGGAAAAACGTGCTGGACGGCGGTCCCTTCTTTTGCAAAGTCCAACCGAGAAACCGCCTTTCGGTACCCTTTGCCAACTCCGCCGATTCCGCTCGGCACACAAGCGGGTTCCTCGAATTCCTTCGCCCTGCAGAATCGCTTTTGCGGCCACTCCGACAAACCCTTCATTTCCCAAATCGACAATTAATTCCGTTTCTTTAGACCGGGCAGATTTCCTTTGCTAATCGAACGCTTCGCGAGCCGCCATTTTGTTTACTTTTCCGTACCTGTAATGGCTGAGAGATTTATTTGACATTTTGACAATTTTAATTATTTTGGACAAGTTTAATAATTTGTACTTGGTGTGTTTAAAACAAGTTTTTCTTATAATATAAATATTTGTTTGGAAAGAAGATTGCAAATTTTAGGTTACCAATGTAGAAATGTTAGGTTATGTAAACGGTTACGTTAAATTCTTTGGGAGACACGTATTAAACTTACGTTTTATTGTATCTGGTACGTATTTTATTTTATGTTTCTTGTTTTGTAATTTTCTATCTGTGCAAAGTCAGATAGTGAGTATTCGATGCAGCAATGTTGAGACGTTTAAAGATGGCTGAAATTGTATGCATACTAGATTTAATGATCCTTGAAGTTATAAGTAGAATTCAATGGTACTTGAAGTGAGACAAGTTTATCGTTATAATATTTTCTATAAAATTACTTATATTATAAGAACATAAAATAAGAAGAGAAAATTGTTTCCCCGTATTTAAACAAGTAATACAAAATTTAATTTCGTACATGAATATAAAAGTATAAAGGAACAGATGATGTAGTGTAACATTTTAAATAGTGAATAATGGAACATAACATTCTAAATAGTGAATAATGTAATGTAAAATTTAAAACATGAAGAGAATAACAGTAAAACAATTGTTGTTTAATCCGAGAGAGATAAGAGAGGGCCGAGGAATAAATTTCCGGGAAAGGTCACCGAGTCTTTTGTCTAGGTTCTAGATCCAACTTCAACCTGTAAAATATACATCGGGCAAGGGGCATATTTTAGGGTACCGTCGGAACAACGTCCAGAAACGACGCGAGAAGGGTGGCACAGGCCCTTCTTCTGTACGCATGTAAGGTATAAGGTTATACCGTAAAGTCGCGCCGAGACGATAACGTGTCTCCGATACCAATCTAGCATGACGCATGGTGTCCTCCTGGAGAATTATGTTACCCTCAGGTATTTATTGCCAACAGTATGTCCGCGGCAAATCCAAAGAGATGCTGCAAGACGAAACTCAAATTTTAACTAAAATAAAATAACACGAATTTAGATTTTTATTATTAAATCTTTAGTATGTTATTTTGTTCCAAAAACACTTCTTCATAAGAAACTAAAAAAAATTGTCTCAAACATGAATACTAAACATTATTGAAGTGGATACAAAGCATTCGATTAAAAATTGATAAACTTTTATAAATAAAAATAAATAGAAGATTAGAAATTTCAGGATAGGCACAAATCTAATACTTGCAGTATTCATGAATTTTTATTATGATCTTCACGAAGACACAAGATTTAGTGATACAGCAATTTTCTTCTTAACAGAGAAAGCTTTTAAAAAAGCTTCCAAGAATTCCTTCTTTCTGAGCTTTCTTTCTGAGAGCAGGATTACCACGAATTGTTAACAAAATGGTCGCATTCCAAGTCGACGTATCGAGGAATGAATGTACCGCGAAAGACCTTTAAGGCCATCACGCCGTAGGAATTAATTCGTCTTAGGGGAATTTCCTGGTGAGCGTAGGAGTCCGAGAATGGCGGTGAAAGTCCGTCAGGTTCGCCGCTTCTAGAACCAATTGATCGATTTCTAATCAATACCTGCTTATATCACTGTTAATTCCGATACATTGAATGAACAAAGTTTCAGCGGATTCATTACGATTCTACGTTCGTACTATTAATTAAACGTACGTTCGTTCAGTTTCTACTCGTGACGCACAGTAGGACGCACAGTAGAATGCACACTTGTGACGCATAGTACGGTTCAATTGGAATACAAATGAATTTTATTTGCTTTACAAGTTTTAGTTACAGTAAACCAACAAATTTTACTCCAATTTCCACACATCCCAAATTATACATATCCCAGATTCCACATATCACAATTTCCACACATCCCAAATTCCACATATCCCAATTTCTACACATCCCAGATTTCACATACCCAAATTTTCACATGTCGCAGATCTCACATATCCCAAATTCCACATACTCCAAATCCCACATATGCCAAATCCCACATATGCCAAATTCCACATACCCCAAATCCCACATATGCCAAATTTCACACCTACCAAATCTCACACACCTCAAATCTCACATATCCCAAATCCCACATATCCCAATTTCCACACATCCCAAATTTCACATACTCCAAATCCCACATATGCTAAATCCTACATATGCCAAATTCTACATATGCCAAATTCCACATATGCCAAATTCCACATATGCCAAATTTCACACCTACCAAATCTCACACATCTCAAATCTCACATATCCCAAATCCCACACATCCCAAATTCCACATATCCCAATTTCCACACATCCCAAATTTCACATATCTCAAATCCCACAAACCCCAATTTCCACACATCCTAGATCTCACATATGTCAAATTCCAGACATCCCAAATCTCTTATATTCTAAATCCCACATACCCCAATTTTCACGCATCCCAAATGCCACATACCCCAAATCTCCCATATCCCAAATCCCACCTATCCCGAATCCCACAATGTTACTTGCTGAATCAACGTCGATTTGATCCGAATTTTCTGCCGTCAGTTGAGCAAAGGATCAGCGCGAAAGAGGTCTGACAAGTAAAAAGCCCACGTTGCGTGCTATCGCCGCTGGAAAATATGGTCGATGAGAACGGGCGTCGTAATTCGTGGCTAATCACCACGTGCGCACGGTGTGGGAGGCAGCACCGCGGGAGAATGTCAGTGAAAGTCTATCTCGACGATCGTTCCTACGATGATTGTCGTCCCACGTGTTCTCACCGGCACGACAATCGCTTCCTGATGAAGCGAACGACCCATTCGATAAGCAGTAAGGAGGATTCCAAAGCCTCCAGAAAAGGATCCTCGTACGGTTGTTACAGCCACAACATATGGCCGGCTTAACGGCCATTATGGTACATCCTAAACGTCATTTAGTCGGCATTATGTCACCTCGCGATGTGTCGATCGTAAATTTTGAATTTGATCGGTTCGATGAATTTTCTCTTATCGTCGGCATCAACTATTTAATTACAAAGTTTACGTCTTGTCGGGGTTTGAAAGAAAAATGGTACATTGTATCTGGATAACGGTTTACGAAGTTACACGTCATTTGAACAAATTGAATTAAATTTAGCTTGACGCACTCGTGACGCACATGGTTGGAATGTGCTAAACCAGATTTTTACTGCAATTTCGGGTTCAATGTATAATGTGTGTAATCAAGGATTGTAATGTACTTAACATTTTAACTTTCTTTAGTTTTAATGTTGCAGCAATAATTAGATAGCAGTGAATGACATAACTGCCTACAGTATTGTGGGTTGGGTTAATTATTGTATGTAAAAGATGTCGATCAAAGTGTTATTAATTGACTAGATGTTTATCTAGTCAAAGATGTGCACATGTCAAACGTCATGTTAAGATAGAGATGCAAATTGAGAGCGAAAGATCAAATTGTCCACAAAGGATGAATCCGAGAAAGAAGTCGAAAGCTAATGGTTGTAGCGAATGTGGTATTAAAAGTGATATTAAAGTGTCTAATGCGAGTATAATCGTAAGGGCTAATTTTGCTCGATATTAGCATGAGCTCTTGTGTTAGTGGTAAAAAACAACAACAATGGCTTTCGAAGCTTTTCCTCCTCCGCCTTGTCCATTGTATCTCCCGGTACATGAATTACCATACGAACTTGTAAAAACGTCATTGATGTCAATTATGTCTCACAGGGTAAAAAATATCCGGGTACTCACGCGATCGCAGAACAATGCTTAATCTCGGTCCAACTAATGAAACGTATTGTTAATCAGCTTCCTTTTCTGATACCCACACTTTAGAAGTGGCCTGAAATCTCGTACAAATTGTTAGCCGGTTTCTGTAAAAGTGTCGATAGCTTGTCAGGTCAAATTGATACGTTTCAAGCGAAAACACGATCGACATAACTCACAGTCGAACAGATAGCCGTGGACTCGATCGAGTCGATAGTGTACAGTACAACGGGCCTCGTTGTATTTGCCATCGATCTTGATTTATCGGCACAACGATGGACGCCAATGCTCGACCGCAATTTGCATCGGACCACACCGCGATTTGTAACGTGTTCACGCTTTCGCTAGAACGCCCCCCTTTAAGGTTCGCTGATTTATGCGAATAATTAGAAAACGGGTTGACGCGGTCCGGCAAATTCGACTTGTCTATTCAATGGCGTAAATTGCGCTTTTCTTTCATGACATTTGGTCGTCAATTATGCGAGATTGACGGTTGGGTTGGAATAAGGTGAATTTGGATGTCTTTTGAGTTGTTTCGCGTTATATTGCAGGAGGTTGGGTTTTTGGTGAGTAGTGGAGAGTGTGAAGTAGGGTGCTGGTGAACTATGATGAGTAGTGTAATAACTAGTTTTCAAGTTCCTAGGTTTTAGTTTCAAAATTTTCAAATTCTTAGGGTCAAGTTTTAAAATTTTCAAATTTCTAAATTTCTAAATTTTGAAATTCTCAAATTATTTTATTATACCCTGGATCTGTATATTACCGTACCAAATCTTTGCTACACTCACTCGCATTATATTGCATATTCTACATCCACTCGATATACTGCACGTTCTACATCCATTCGATATATTGCACACTCCACATTCACTCAATATATTGCTCATTCCACAACCACTCGATATATTGCACATTCTACATCCACTCGATATATCGCATATTCTACATCCACTCGGTATAATGTACATTTTACATACACTCGATATATTGCATATTCTACATCCACTCGGTATAATGTACATTCTACATCCACTCAATACATCGCATATTCTACATGCACTGGATATATTGCATATTCTACATGCACTTGATATATTGCACATTCTATATCCACTTAATATATTGTACATTCTACATCCACTTGATACATCGCTTATCCTACATCCACTCTATATATTGTACATTCTACATCCACTCGATATATTGCACATTCTACATGCACTTGATATATTGCACATTCTATATCCACTTAATATATTGTACATTCTACATCCACTTGATACATCGCTTATTCTACATCCACTCTATATATTGTACATTCTACATCCACTTGATATATTGCACATTCTGTATCCACTTAATATATTGTACATTCTACATCCACTTGGTACATCGCTTATTCTACATTTACTCTATATATTGCACATTCTATATTCACTTAATATACTGTACATTCTACATCCACTTCGTACATCGGATATTCTACATCCATTCAATATATTGCATATTTTATATTCATTCATTATATCGCACATTCTACACCTACTCGATATACTACATATTCTACATCCTCCCTGTTGCTTTCATCCACTCATTATGTCGCCACATTCAGATTCTTTCTGATCCCTCGCATCAAATGGCGTTATCTCCACGAAAATGTTGCCTATAACGTTCGAAGGCGTTTGAGGAATTGGTACGCACGCCTATTAGCTAGTCGTCCTATAAATAGCCGGGTATTAGTAGGTGCAACAAAGGGATGCCAACGAAGTGGCCGTGCCCATGCCTAGAGACGCGAGTTTCGCGTGCGCGAGAAGCGTGCACGCGCTCACGCCCGCGATTATCTTCTGCAGGGAGCGTGGTTCACGCTCGCGAGCAGTGGCCCGAGTGCGTTGTTGTAGGCAGTCAAGGTGGGCAGGGTCAGGAATTCCTAGGCGTGCGAGAGTGTCTGGCACACATCGCCACGTCGCGCAGCCCGGAAACGAGGGAGAGCTCTCTCGAGGCCGTTCACCAACAGCCGCAAGGACGTTCTTGCGCGATGAAGAGGACTCTTCGTTGCTGCTAACATCTTTCGTCTTGCACTAACAATTTTACTCGTAGCGTTTTTAGTAGGTACATCGGTAGACTATGAACTTTTGTATGTTTCTTTATCAAGGTCTAGTCAGACTTGAATTCTAAGTCAGCAGGCAGGTTATTGAATTTGGGTGTTCAGGTAGTTAAGCTATGGATTCTTATGTTTATGATACATCATGGTCTGTAAAGTGTAAAGAAATGAAGGTTTAATTATTGTTCTCCAGATAGAATTTAGCTGATAAGTTTGAATGTAAATCAATTTTAATTTCTTCATACAAGTGTTACCAAATTTATATGAATAGTTAGACTGTCGATCTTTATACATTTATGATACATGAAAGTCTAAAAGTAATTAAAGACTTTAATTTTATAATAGTCCTTTAGACACGTATTACCAAATTCAAAGTAAGATTTCATAGTTTGACAAAGTCCTTTCGCAAGTCCCATATCTGAACTTCATCATCAGACCACAGACCTGAATATTGTATCAAAACGCGATTAATGTCAACGATAAAAGAGTTAACGATCGGGGAAAATCAATTTGCATAAACGTTCTCGCAGCCCACATAAATAGTCGTTATTGTGTAAAAAGATTAAAAGATAGTGCAAGTTTAAAAAAGAGAAACGTAACCTGTCCGAGATAAGCGATTATTATACTCGGTTATCTTTATTATTGCCTTCTGTAATTAGTACGGTAATATTACGATATTACGGTTAGTATATATCAATAGCCGCCCACTTGATCGAGATACCTGCAGGTGGCTAAGAGAACATGGCGAACAGTGTCCGACAGGAAGCATCGTTGCTGTTCTAACTCTAAATCCTAGCTTTATGAGGTTTCCGTGTAAACGAGCAGCGTTTCGAGAAATTTATTAGCTCACTGCACACCTGTGTGCACTTGCTCTTCGCAAAAAGATAACTGTTACGCTGGAATTCTGCTATTCCTTATCGATTATCGTTCTAAATAAGGGATGCTGCTTTTGACGGAAAAAATCTTGCAAAATGTGAACTGAAATAACATATGTAAGGTGCAGTTGTAGAATGTAGAGTTTATGATACGTTTACCATTGCAAGTTCACACACTTTAAGATTACTGAATTTTTTTTGGGGTCAAAAATTTTAGACTTTCTCGGTTTCTAAGTTTACAGTTGTTAAATTCTTCGATTTCCCTATTTTTCAATTTCCCAATTTTTCAATTTCCCACATTCCCAATTTACCAATTTTTCAAATTTCCAATTACACATTTTCTCATTTTCCCATTTTCCCACTTTCCCATTTTCCAATTCCCCAATTTCCCAATTTCCCAATTTCCCAATTTCTCAATTTCCCAAACTTCCAATTTCCCAATTTCTCAATTTCTCAATTTCCCAATCTTCCAATTTCCCAATTTCCCAATTTCCCAATTTCCCAATTTCTCAATTTCCCAAACTTCCAATTTCCCAATTTCTCAATTTCCCAATTTCCCAATTTCCCAATTTCCCAATTTCCCAATTTCTCAATTTCCCAAACTTCCAATTTCCCAATTTCTCAATTTCTCAATTTCCCAATTTCCCAATTTCCCAATCTTCCAATTTCCCAATTTCCCAATTTCTCAATTTCCCAAACTTCCAATTTCCCAATTTCTCAATTTCCCAATTTCCCAATTTCCCAATTTCCCAATCTTCCAATTTCCCAATTTCCCAATTTCTCAATTTCCCAAACTTCCAATTTCCCAATTTCTCAATTTCCCAATTTCCCAATTTCCCAATTTCCCAATTTCCCAATTTCCCAATTTCCCAATTTCCCAATTTCTCAATTTCCCAAACTTCCAATTTCCCAATTTCTCAATTTCTCAATTTCCCAATCTTCCAATTTCCCAATTTCCCAATTTCCCAATTTCCCAATTTCCCAATTTCCCAATTTCCCAATTCCCCAATTTCCCAATCTTCCAATTTCCAAATCTCCCAAATTCTCACATTCGTACATCCCAAAATTCTCAAATTCTTAACCTCTCAAATCCCCCAACATTCCTCCAATTCACAAACACCAATTCACCTCCCACCCCTAAATCACCCCCACCCCAAGCAAACACTCTCATAACATTATCCTTAATTTTCAGCGCACAACCAAAAAGACGAAGACCATAAATATAAACCATCAATTACCCAGAACCCGGTTAAACCGTGACGCAGTTGGTTTCAAGTAAGTTACATAGGGAGCGTAAAAAGTGATCCGTAGGTGGTCAGCTCGCGTAACAAGGTGTAGGATAGAGCGTGTGGTTCGTTGCAGGAAGGCTCGGAAGACCGCTCGGTTGGCATAAGTCCGGTCGTTTACGAGATATCCACGTAGGCGAGTGGCGTTTAGCGAAATTCATTACTCCGCTCATTACCATCGCGCCTCCCTAGCGAGCTCCTAAGGTTCCCCGGTTGGTTCGAACGTGGCCGCGTTCAAATCGCCGTATGCTTTATGGTCTCCCTGTTCGTTCCTGCTGCTCCTTCATCGCGGGCATTTAGCATTCGCGGCGGCGTTAAAGCGTGTACGCGAATACGCGCGCGGTACACGCACACTCGGTTAATATAAATCTCGCGGAACCACGCGCGGTTTAAGCCCCGTAGATTTATGCGGGCAACGGGCATGGTACTCCTTCGGACGAGCCAACTAGTCCGAGGAGGATGCCTGAGGAACAGGAACTATTGCCGACTATGAATCTATATATTAATTGCCTTGTTAGTCGCAACCCTTGTGGTCGCGGAATTGTTATGGTAATGGGACACCGCGTGGGTGTCAACCGAGATACCTTTGCCTACGGTGGTTCGTTAAAGCGGCCGAGATTAGAATCAATTGCGATCCGATAGATACCGGGTTGTAATTCAGTCGCGTCTTTGATTAACCGTTTTACTGTCATGGCTGCTGCGTTACTTATGTCTAAATTCTTAGTATATGTATGATGGCAGGTATGGATGCCCTAGGGACATATGACGTCATATGAGGAGGATTTTTACTTGACGACTTTTAAGAACTTACACATCTGGAAATTTTCAGGTGGATTCGGAATCTGGAGACATAGGATTTGGGGACATGCTGATATGTGGACTTACTTGATATGTGGGCCTACTTGATATGTATGTGGACCTACTGATATGTGGATTTAATGATGGATATGGGGTCTAACTTCAAGAGTTGTAAACTTGTCATGTATAATGTGGAAGTATAGTCATTTGAAGGTACAGGGTTGAATGAAGAATTTGGAGACAGAGGCGTGAAGGTACATTTGAAGCCATGTGATGTGACATCTACGAATATGGACATGTAGGCAGTCTAAGGACTTGGAAACATAAGAAGATATACGAAGAAGGTATAAGAAGATAGAGGAACAAGATACAAGAAGATATAAGAAGAATTTTGAATCTAGAGATTTAGGAATGCCTTTGCTAATCACCTGTTTTCTCCATCCGAATCGTCATGTCAGAAGATCGAAATAAATGAAAGCTGCGCATTTAAAGGTAGTCCTCGAGGCGACGTACGTAATTCCAGATAATTTGAAGGGGGATTGAAGCATCGAAGTCAATCGAGCGCAAAGGCTTTGGTCCGCAAAAGGTAATCAGGAAGAAACGGAGAGAGGCTGACTGGTTAGAAGCGGAGAGACGTTCGAGAAAAAAGGAATCGCGAGCGTCGGGAAGATCGATCGACGATTCCCTTCAACGAGGCCGCCCTTCCTGTCCCCGTCGAATGGCCACGATACGTTTGTGACCACCTCGAGCCTCGCAATTAGTGAGTTACGGCTCACCGGAGGCCGTTAATTAAATCGAAGACCGATAGGACGCGAGAGTAGCCTTATTACTCGCGCCTATGATGCTCGGAGAGCAGTGATTCGCCACGCGCGTAAAACTCGACGTCCGCGACTAACGATTCCGCGAATCAGAGAAAAGAAACTCTGACACGACCCGACGTGTTACGACCGTGATCAAGATTGAAGCGGCACACAATCGAATCGCAAGGGCGTGTCGCGAGACGCGTTAGACATGCCGAAACTTCTTTCAAACGGCTAATGAATCGGTTGACGGACACCGTGATACTTTTCAGGGACTACACCTGTTATCATCCGTACTTTGAGGCGTGTTCAGGCCTTTTAAAACCAGAATACACGTTAACGGACTTGTATAAAAATCTTCACGATTTGATTGACTCGGATATAATGATAGGTTTCGAACGTGAAACACGAACGATTCATTTGTTACGCTGTTGCGGTTTTAATCCAGCTTGCCAGTATCAACAGGATCAACGGGTACTTTGTTGCAGCCCAGGGTATCATGAAGTCTTACCGATGTTCAGGCTATAATAAAGGAACAACCAACCGACCACTTTATTTCAACGACTATCATTTGTTCATATAAGAACTTGTGAATTATAATATCGTAAAAATCATAACTTTGGAAAAGTAACTGATCACGCATCTTACAGATGCAGGATCAAAAGACATCCGACGATCGGGATCTGAAGACAACTTCAAGATTAATAGTCTGGTCTCAAATGAGGTCAGAAGACATAACTGAAGTTCAAGACCTAAAATTGTATCTGAACTTCAACATTAGAAGACATATTCCAACTTCAATACTAATAGACATGTTCCACATATGAGGTCAAAAGACATAACTGAAGTTCAAGACCTAAAATTGTATCTGAACTTCAACATTAGAAGACATATTCCAAATTCAATATTAATAGACATGTTCCACATATGAGGTCAGAAGACATAACTGAAGTTCAAGACCGAAAGTTGTATATCTGAACTTCAACATTAGAAGACATATTCCAAATTCAATATTAATAGACATGTTCCACATATGAGGTCAGAAGACATAACTGAAGTTCAAGACCTAAAATTGTATCTGAACTTCAACATTAGAAGACATATTCCAACTTCAATACTAATAGACATGTTCCACATATGAGGTCAAAAGACATAACTGAAGTTCAAGACCTAAAATTGTATCTGAACTTCAACATTAGAAGACATATTCCAACTTCAATACTAATAGACATGTTCCACATATGAGGTCAAAAGACATAACTGAAGTTCAAGACCTAAAATTGTATCTGAACTTCAACATTAGAAGACATATTCCAAATTCAAAATTAATAGACATGTTCCAAATATGAAGTCAGAAGACGTAACTAAAGTTCAAAATCAAAAGACATATCTAAAGTTCTGAGTCAAAAGTCATCTCCGAAGTTCAAGATCATTAGACATATACGAAGTTCGAGATTAATAGCCACGTTCCAAATATGAGATCAGAAGACATATCTGAAGTTCTGGGTCAAAAGATACGTCCAAAGTTGAAGATGAAAAGACAAGTTGACTATCAAAGGTAGCGAGTAATAAACGAAATATACATATACTCCAGAATCACGTTCTTGAATCTCTGAAAGGCAGATATATAATCAAGCAATCATCCATCAGACACAACAAACATTTCAATCTCTCCAGCAGCGTACTCGACTGCAATGCTATGCTCGTATGACAGCACTTAGACCAGCCACCGTGCTGCACCTTGAGCGACGCTCCAGGACTGCCAAACGAGTTGCAACAACTGCTGGATAATACGGATGAGGAATAGCAGCGGCTAGTTGGCCTTCGAGGTCTCCCGAGATCCCTTACGAGTCTGCTGTTCGTGCGTTACACTCTGGAGAGAGAAAGAGAGAGAGACAGAGGGAAAGAGACTCGCGATTACACACTCGAGTACCTTGCAGGTAGATAGCGCGGATATCGTGGCCAGAACCGAGTATATGTAACCGTGTTGTGCGTATACCCGCGCTGATATTTATTGGGTACCGGGTGGTACCCATTGGCGTAACTAGGTTTTTGTTGGTTACACTGTGCTTCAGAAAAATTAATATGTGGAGGATTAGGGAGCTTGTGAACCAGGTAGCTGTGGAGAGGAATACTGTTTTTTGGAGAGAAGTTTGGAGGGATCTTAAGGGAACTTTTTGGAATGGCGGAGGTTTTGTTAACATGGAGGACTAGCTAATAGTCATGGGAGTAGCAATAGTTTAGCACGACTAGTCCACATGAGACTTTGGCCACACACTAGAATCGTGCATCTGTGTTCTAAGAATGATAAAATTACAAGCCTAGAATCTAGAAGGACTACATTCTAAGGAGGATCTGACACACCAGATCCTAGAATGTAGAAGTGGTCCACACTGTAGGGGGTCCACTCTACATTCTAGAAAGGATCATTCTAGCATGATGAAGCTACATTTTAATTACATACCCAGTCTTTCTATCGAGTCTAGTCTGAATTTTAGAAAGGTTCCAGGAGGTTGGCCTACATTTACAAATGAATAGGGAGCCAGATTACTGGGTTAGTCTGCATTTTAGACCAGGTTGAAGTAGATTGTAAACCTACCTAGTTACGCCACTGCAGGTACCTTCGCGTGCTCCATAACGTACGGTACCTGGTTCGATATCGATTCCGTGCGAGCAACGGGAGATAAGGATCGTTGATGCTTTTCGGATCGTCCGGAAACTCGGCTAGGTTAGAGTAGGTGATGGTTATTACTTACTGTCGAGTCGTTCGTTCTTGTAACCTGAGACTTACGAGACACCGAGTATTCGCCATTACCGTCCGTGTATACACTGGCCATTAACGCACCGTGTTTCCCGGAGTTTAGAGAGCTTTCCTTCTCTCGTCTGGACCCGTCGGGACACCTGTACGCGTCCGACGTTATCTTATTCCCTGTCTCCCGTTACGCGCGTCATTCGTCGTCCCACGTGTTATCGGGTCCCGGCTATCCCGTCGATATCGCAATTTCCAGACGTGGGAAGGGATATTTAGGTAGCCGATAAGTGGCCTCTAATTTTCGCCGAAGGGGGAATACTATCTGAACCGGGGATCCGCACCGGTTGACACGCGGCTCCTCCTGCGGAGATACGTATCGGTCGCTTCTCTAAAGAGTTGAACGACTCCTGGTGGTTATTAGAGGAGAGGCCTCGGTTAAAGAGGAACTGGAGGAATTCCATGTTCTCCCTCTTCGCCGATTCGACCGAGTGTCTCGCGGACCTACTGTTCTGTCGTTCGCCGGGACCGGCAACGCCCGTTTTGCATGCCGACGCACGCTGGATGCTGGAACGTACGGCTCTCTTCATCTCCCGCTCTTCTCTTCGCCTCTGCAGCCAAGCGTGTCCTTCTTGCTCTTCCTCGACGTTACAACGACTCCTCTTTGCGCGGGAAATGGCCGAGTAGCCCTACATGGCAGCGAGTCGTTAACGCGGTGTCGACGGTTTTCTCCTCTTGACAGTTCTTCGGCATTGTTGGCGCCTACCTGCTTGAATTCCAGCAAAGCTACACCTATCAGCCTCACCCTCGCCTGCCCTCCTAATAAGGCCGACCAGACGCGTACCACCTTCCGTGATCCTACTACCATCCACTTTATGATTCCTCTTTGATACCACATTCTGGACTACTCATGCTTATGTAGCTTGCTCCAACATGTGGGAAAATCCACACTACTCGACATCCTCTCTGATCGTATGTGGATGTGGACCATTTGGAGGATGCAAGTTTGCTCGAACATGTGGGAAAATTCAGACTGTATTCTGACGATCGTTCGACGTCCTCTTTGGTTGTATGTGCATGTGGAGCATTTGGAAGATGCAACATATGTAGTTTGATGGAACACGTGCAAAAATACTGGCTATATTTTAACGATCATTTGGCATTCTCTTTGGTTGTATGTGGATGTGGAGCATTTGAAAGATGCAACATACAGCTATGCAGTTTAATGGAAGATGTGGGAAAGTGGAGACTATTTTAATGAACATTCGACATCTTCTTTGATGGAATGTGGATTTGGACTCTTCAAAAGATGCAGCATTCTTGTGCAGTTTGATCAATGATGTGAGGATGTGGAGACTGTTTTAATGAACATTTTACACCCTTTTCTATCAACTGTGGATGTGGACCGTTCAGAAGATGCAACATTCTGCAGTTTGATCAATGATGTGAGGAAAGTAGAGACTATTTTAATGAACATTTTACATCCTCTTCTATCAAATATGGATGTGGACCATTCAAAAAATGCAACATGCTTCTGCAGTTTGATCAATGATGTGAGGAAGTGGAGACTATTTTAATGAACATTTTACATCCTCTTGTATTAGCTGCGTATGTGTACCATTCAGAAGATGCAACATTCTACAGTTTGATCGAAGATAGAAGATGTAGAATATGTTTTAACGATCAGATGCTAGACCACTGAGAAAACGCAATTTTCTACAGTTCGTTTAAAGACCTGGAAACCACCTTTCAAGATTGGATTCTCCTCAAGTATACTGAGAACAACAAAGGAATTTGCTGAAGAATATATCAGATTGAAGTCCGTTGCATCACATCGCAATTAGTTTTAATAGTCAGGATGAAAGGACGGAGAGGTTACTTTACGAGTTGTTCATCCCTCGACGGACTCTGTGGTTGTGTCCGTGTGACACAAATTTTCAGATTCACCTTTCACAGATGATCCGGTATGCGAGAGAGTAAATTTAGGATCTGCCTGGGTGGCTCCAATTTAGTCTCCGATCGCTCGGTTCGAACGCGTATGTCGTTCGTTGATTTCAATTTCAATGAAAGCAACCGAGACATAAATTCGGCCCGGATGGAATACGCGGCTCATCCATATTAACCTTAACGAAACGTCTCTTCCGGGTGTGGTCCCGGGAATGATGCCGTTCGACGGATTTTTTGCCCGATCCCAGTGAATCCGGCTCCTCGAAATGCACCGTTAACAGTTCCTCTAACCGGTTGCTCTTAATTTCCCTTCGGACTGACCCTTAACCCTACGCGTTCATCCGGTTCGAGTAAATGACCGCTTCCTTTGTTTTTACAATCGGACTTTTACTTCTTTTGGACATTATTGGAAGTTAGGTTTCTCATAAATATTCATGGAGTTGCGCCAGGTTTTAGGTTACTTATAGACTTTTTGTATGTTTTCATAGACTTTGAAGTGTGGAACTGAATTAGATTTTAGACTTTATCTTGGTGTCATAGATGTAGGTTACATCTTCTGGACTGTCTTTAAGTTGTATGTTCTTTCTAGTTCAAGTTTGTATTAGAGCACAAGTTCTTGCTAGGTTCCAAGCTCTCACTAGATCCACATTTTCGCTCAGTTCAAAGTTCTTGCTAGGTTCCAAGCTTTCACTAGATCCACATTCTCATCAGGTCCACATTCTGACTAGGTTCCAAGTTCTTAGTAGGTTCCAAGCTCTCACTAGATCTACATTCTGAATAGGGCCCATATCCTACGTTTTGTCTCAAGGTTTTAAGCTCCTTTTAGCTCAAACCTCTCACTAAGTTTCAAGATATCTCCAACTTCCAAACTGTCCCTAGCTCCTACACTCTCCCTAGGCTTCCCTTACAGTCCACAAACACCACGACTCTCCGAATATCTTTTCTTGAAAAGGAGAACAAGCCATCCCAAAATGGATTCTCAGAAGGTGTCCGTAATTACATACATTGTCGACCAGGAAACAATGTTGTCCATAATTGTCTTACTTACTAACTGACCTATATTCTGACGTTACCGACCAAGCATTTGACCATGTTCTCACTACTCTCATTTTCTTCAATAATTTAAGAAAAATTACTATTTGTATTGTAATCGAACTTAGCTATAAAGTGATTTTCAAGCAATAATTTGTTTTTCATATATATTAATGAATTACAGAAGTCACTATACAAGTAGTACAAGATTTAAGAACGTTAAAATCTACGATTGCAGAGTACAAATTGAATAATTAAATTTCGCGTGCCGAAAATAGAGGAGTCGATTTCCAGGTGGGTTGAAGGCTGCCTCCAAAGTGACTACTATTTCAAGCGACACGTGCTATTTAATCAATCGTCGATTTCCAAGAGGTCGAGAGCTGCTGGAATTTCACCACGAAACCTGACGGAAGGACGAAACGATAATCGCGCGAATAGTTCGCAAGCGGTGGTTTAATGCGAACCCGCCGATCTTTAGAGCCTTTAATAAGGGGTTTTCGCAAATAACGAGGTCTGCCCGAGTAAACGTGTCTATTTGCGCGGTCTGTGCCCATCGAGCCCGCTTTTTGTCTCGAAAGCTATTGGGAGTAGTGAGTTCATTTTCGAAATTGATTATGCATCTTCTATTTCCCTAAATTATTATATTTCTAAATTTCCAAATTTCCACATTTTCTAATTTTCAAATTTTCAAATTTTCGAATTTTCGAATTTTCGAATTTTCGAATTTTCGAATTTTCAAACTTTCAAATTTCTAAATTTCTAAATTTCCAAATTTCCAAACTTTCAAATTTCCAAATTTCTAAATTTCCAAATTTCCAAATTTCCAAATTTCCAAATTTCCAAATTTCCAAATTTCCAAATTTCCAAAATTTCCAAATTTCCAAATTTCTAAATTTCCAAATGTCCAAATTTCCAAATTTTCGAATTTTCAAATTTTCAAATTTTCAAACTTTCAAATTTCCAAATTTCCAAATTTCTAAATTTCCAAATTTCCAAATTTCCAAATTTCCAAATTTCCAAATTTCTAAATTTCCAAATTTCCAAATTTCCAAATTTCCTAATTTCCAAATTTTCAAATTTCCAAATTTCTAAATTTCCAAATTTCTAAATTTCCAAATTTCCAAATTTCCAAATTTCCAAATTTCCAAATTTCCCAATTTCCAAATTTCTAAATTTCCAAATTTTCAAATCCCAAAATTTCTTAGATTTCTCAAATTTCCCAGATTCCCCCAAATTCCCAAAACTCTCCCAATTCTTCCGATTCTCCCAGTTCGCCCAATTCCCAAATCCTCATATTCCCAAATTCCCTAATTCCCCAAATTCTGCAGATTCCCTAGATTCCCCAGAACTACCAAAATTCCCCGAATTCCCCAGATTCTCCAAAACTCAGTAAACTCAGTAAAAATAGCAAATTAATTCTCGAAGTCTATCATAAACCTCATTATCGCATCGTTTAAAGTCCTCTCCTTTAGATAAGATCAAGCTCGGTTTTCTGTCTTCACCAGCGGTTATTTCACAGAACGGTAGAAATTGATGCCCGTTGAACGGTGCTCATTTAACGAAACAATCACGCCTGATGCGTCTGATTAGAATGAAAATCGCGGGACTTGCAGCAGCGAGAAAAATAACGAAGGTTGTTCGTGCAGTAGATTTATCATCGAGCTAACGAGCCAGGCGGCGTCGACGTCGACGGTAATTAACCTCCATTCATTGCCTCTATTGTGAACAAATAAGTCTATGGCTGTTCGCGACGTCTCTTTAAATTGCCACGATTTGCTTTGGAAACTGCACGTCGATGAAGAAAGTTCCTTTACGTGGACGGAATGACAGAGTTTCTCGCTAGCGGATAATGCTGAGACTGGTTTTCATAATTGCACCACTCAAATTTTATTTTCCCCAAGTGAACGTTTAATGATACCGATCGAAACTTGCCACCAATGTTTATGTTAATAATTTACTCATACATCATGTTTATGTGCTTGGTTATAGACTCATTTTAGACGTTTGTTTACATTAATAATGTCTATATTTTTGTTCGCGTGGATATGTATATATTAATTCATTAAATTTATTTATGGTCAATTGTATGCAAAATTATTTATTTTCAACAAGACATTGCACAGATTAGTTCTTTAAATTTATTTAGGTTTAAGAAGAGATTGTATATTGTAATACATTAATTATACATATTAATTTTACAAATTTATTCATGTCCAACATAATAAAAATTAATTTCATAATTTTACTGACAGTCAGCTTTACGATATAAATTCACTGACATAGAAGCTAGCTCTATAAAATAATTTCTAAATAAAAATGAGTACAACATATTATTAAAATACAATCACAATACGATTACAAGAATAAAGAATATAACAAAATAAAGAGTCACCGAGCAGATACAAGAATACATCACAGGTATATTGTTTCAAAAGAGAAGAAACTCGTGGTACATTGGTCATGTAGGAGTAGAACGCAGCATGTTAGAGATACATTAGTTTGATGGTAGTTTTATTTGTATAGTATATTATTACAAATTGAGTATAGGTAGGAGGCGGAAGAAAGAGGGGCACGAAGCAGAGCGGTAACACGCGATTACTAATCGTGGTATCGCCTGTACCCCAGGGGTCGTGGGGTTGGCCGATGACCAACGACGGTATACATTATTCGTAGAGAGGCTCGAAATGCACGAAATCCCCACCTTCCCACCTGTGAGATACGATCGGACGTTTCGAGTTCTCGGAACCGAGAGGTCGACGAGCCGCGCTGCGGCGAACCGCGGGGATCCTCGCCCACGCGCTGCCCCGCGAACCCTGACAAATCAAAAATGAATTTTCGGTCCGTTTGCGAATTTCCGAATTTTTCATTTTTGTAACTTTGGCGGGGTTTTTGAAGTATTGGAGTTTGGAGGTTGGACAGTTCGAGATTTGGGAATTGGGAGATTCGGTGATTGGAAGTTGGAGGATTTGAAGGTGGAATACTGGAGGTTTGATAATTGGAAGTTGGTGGATTAGAATTTGGAAGATTGGAAATTGGAGATTGGGAAATTGGGAAATAGGGAAATAGGGAAATGGGGAAATGGGGAAATAGGGAAATGGGAAATTGGGAAATTGGGAAACGGGAAATGGGAAATTGGAAAATTGGAAAATTAGAAGATTGGAACTTGCAATACTGGAATTTGGGGAACTGAGATTTTGAGAAATTAGGAAATTAGGAAAATTCGAAATTGGGAAATGGGGAAATGGGAAATGGGGAAATGGGAAATGGGAAATGGGAAATGGGAAAATTGGAAGATTGGAACTTGCAATACTGGAATTTGGGGAACTGAGATTTTGAGAAATTAGGAAATTAGGAAAATTCGAAATTGGGAAATGGGGAAATGGGAAATTGGGAAATTGAGAAATGGGGAATTGGAAAATTGGAAAATTGGGAAATGGGGAGTTGGAAAATTGGAAAATTGGAAAATTGGAAGATTGGAACTTGCAATACTGGAATTTGGGGAACTGAGATTTTGAGAAATTAGGAAATTAGGAAATTAGGAAAATTCGAAATTGGGAAATGGGGAAACGTGAAAATGGGAAATTGGGAAATAAAAAAATTTCCTAAATTTCCTAAATTTCCAAATCCTCAAATCCTCAGATCCAAAATTTCCAAACTCCAATGATCAAAAATCAAATTTGACTCGAAGGACAACACGATCATGGATACCGTATCTGAAACAGGTGATACTTGACCCTAATGGCCTCAGAAGGATTTAATGAGGCCAAGGAGACCTCGAGATCGATCTCAATGCGCAGTCGTCTGGAATCGACTCGGATGAATGAAGACGCAACGTTGCTCCTTTGGGACTTTACAAACAAGGTTGATACTCGCAGTTTCTTTAGACACGTAGATCGTGCTTCTTTATAGCAATCTTTTGTTCTAATTGTTCGGTTTTGTAACAGACTTGTAGAAGTAGATGATTTCTTTGGTAAGATGATGTTCATAGAGACCTGATTTATCTGCAACCTAGATTTTGTACATGATCATTCATGAGGGATATAAGCCCTCAAACTTGAATTATTCTTGGACCATCATTCTTGAACTGCAAATATTAATGCATTAACGACATCAAAAGCAAATGCATCTATCCATAAAATGTAAATATCTATAAATGAGTGATACAGTCAATAAGATCTACAACTCACAAACCAAATAATGTATAATTTATATTCCGATATATCATAAAAATACCTAACCTAACCCACAGATTAATTACAAAGTTCCCATGAAGGTGACCGAATCTCGAAGATTAAAAGGTGATTTGCAACAAACATCAACATCATTCGTGGCTAGACATAAAAAGAATCGAATACGTAATAAATACTGGTAGAAAGGAACCGACAGAACGAAGAGAAACCTGTTTCTCCTTTATCTTGAAGAATTCGTAACCCCTTTCCGATTTTGAATAGAGGTCGACGGCGTAGCACATTGAATTTTAATGAGACAGCCTCGTAAACGCATTACGCGTTATCGGTCTAGTAACGTTAGACTTTTTATAATCGATGTTCTCCGGCGGATACCACTCGGTTCCGCGGCGATATCGCCAGAAATTCGAACGGTCAAAGAGGACACGGCGAATCTCTGCGAGTTGTAACGCGATAAACGAAGGAAGTGTTAATTTCGTTAATTGGCTCGGTGACTGGTATCACTGATGACGATAAGACGCGATTTCGCACGGGTATCGTTAACCTTTCTCCTGCTTTCGAACACGTGTAATCTTTCCGAGAATTCGGTAACGTGGGAACATGATATCGTTCAATAAGACCGGGGAATATATTTATATGAGTGGAGAATTATTTCGTTTCGCTATACTTTCCCACATTTTGTGAATTTCTAGATTTTCAACATCGAAAATTTTCAAATTCCTAAATATTCAAAATTTTTTAAATTATAAAAATTCCCTAAAAACGAACGAGTATGTTCTCACATGGTTTGTATATTTCCCCTAGGTATACCAGATTTGCTATTGACTGTACCTCTTCAGGTGCAGCAACATCGTGTCCTCGGAGAACCATAAATCCTGACGAGCAAGATCGCGCTGGGGGAGGTTCGCCACACAGGTCGTACCTAACCGTGGTAAGGTAATTGTCGAAATGTGGTAATCCCTAATTACAGCAGATACGGCGTCTAATTCCATAACGTATTGCACCAAATCACGTTCCAGATGTTCACCACAGAAATTAACGTGAAAGCTTCCAACACCTATGCTTCCCACTACTCCTTAAATATAATCACCCACCAATTTTACCATCCCTCATCATCCATCCTATGATCTTCTCCAAAGATCGAACTTTTCAGTGACCAATAGCAAGTTTCAGTAGCGTTCAGTCAAATATTCGAGCGATACCGATTTATGCATCCACGTTATCGGACGTTGAAAATGGAGCATCGGATCCTGTTAAATTGAAAAGCGCAATAAATCGATACAGCGCAGTAGATAAACTGGCTCGTAAACCGAATAAAATCCACGTATATCAGCGGTTTGTTAACAAATCCGGTGACAAGCGGGCGACAACCGGTGTCGTTAAAGTGAGCTTCGATACGCCGCTATGTTTCTCGAATTTTACGTGTTCGGTATTTATGCGTGGAAACGTGGGTCTAACTGGGCCCATAGTAGACGCTCCACCTTTCCCCGTAATAAAGATGTCTCTACACGGTTTTATACGGCTCTATCCCGAACGCGGCAGCAGATTTTACGACCACGTTTACATATATCGCCGCGGTTACATCGGCGCGCGTGGTTCTGCTCCTCTACGTTCGACTCGGTTCGTCGGATTGCACCCGGTTTTAACACCTCGTAAAATTATGACCGATCGACGCTTAATGGTGCCAGGATATCGCGAGTTACGGGACGTCCATTGTGACCGTACGGCTTCTTTGATCCCAAACAGATGGAATTCGCCAGCCGACTTTCTCCTCGATAACGCCGCGTGGGATCCTTTTGTCAGATCCGCCATTCTTCGGCAACTTTCCCGTTTAAACACCTTGTGAAAGGTAGGATAAATTTTTTCAATTTCTGGAAACGAACTGGAAGAGTATTTGAAGGAGATACATTTGATAAAGAAGGATTTGGGAGCTAGGATTTTTGAAAATGGAAAATTTCTGAAATTATAAATTGTTCATGTTTACGAATTTCCATGACCACAAATCCTTACATTTTCAAGTTAAACAATTTCCTCATAGTACCAAATCTCCAAGTCCTCAAAGATCCAGCTCCTGAAGTCTACAGCTTGTTAAACTACCAAATCTTCGGATCTCCAAATACCTACAGTGCTATAACATGTTTCAAATTAACTTTACTTAACCCAACCACTAAATGGCACCTAATTAGCCATCTCTTAAATTTATAAGGGAACTGTCACAAACAATTAAGGTCCAGTCGAGAGCTATCGTGAAGAGATATAAATTCAGAGCAGCTAGCACAGGTGCCTGAAGATGGTTCGGCGTCTAGATAAGCTTATGTAGGTGAGAAAAGACATGTTCGATAAGTGGCTGTCCTCCAGTCCGGGGTCGAGGGAAGTCGCGGGACCGCTCCGGTCGAGCCGGATGGCATAAATCAGCGGCGCGTTAAGTGGCTCTCGTATTAATTAAGATAGCCACGTCGCGTACCACGCGACAGTTCGTGATCCCGGGGACGAGCGCGAGAAACGCGCAGGAGGAACGCGCAAGAAGAAGGAGAAGAAGTCAGCCGAGGAGCACCAGGAGGATGCCAGAAGGGGACGCGGATAAGGCAGGCAAAACGAGGCAAGACGAGACGAGAAGCTCGATTCTAGCTTGGACCTTATATGCCGGCATCCCCGAGCCAGCCGAGGTGAAGTAAGAAGCCTGGCATAATGGCGTAATTATCCGAGGACGAGACAAATTGCGTACACGCCTGGCCGCGACACGCCACGGTCCACATGTCCGGCAGACACCGCCACCGCAAACCATGGGCTCCCATGTAGCGCGTAGGAGTCCAACTTCGCTCCTAAGGCGACTCCTTAAGTGTACATACGCGCGATTGTCTCGTTAAAGTCGCCGCGGGACGTCCGCGGCCTCTGAGAACGCGTGGGCGTTACGCTTATCCACATCCGAAATTAATGAACGAATTACAACGGAACACTCGTTGTTTTCACTTGTGCGTCGCCATTTTCTTGATGTTGTTTCACAAACTGCCACGCGACTTGTGCTATGTCACTGGATGTGACTGGAGAGTCACATGTGTCTGGAGAGGTATAGTTATGGTAGTTTTCAAGTCTTTAGACTTTTGTTCTGCTAAGTCCTAGGACTCTTGCTGGGTCTTAGGACTTATGCTAGATACTATAACCTCTGCTAGGTCCTAGGAGTCTTACTAGGTCTTAGAATCTCTGCTAGGTACTATAACCTCTGCTAGGTTGTAGGACCCTTGCTAGGTCTTAGGATTTCTGTCAGGTACTATAGCCTCTGCTAGATCCTAGAACTTCTGATATGTCCTAAGACCCTTGCTAGGTCTTAGGACTTCTTCTAGGTTATAGGACCGTTCCTAAATCTGAGGACTTCTTTCAGGTTTCAAGACACCTTCTGGGTCTTCTGACGTATTCCAGATGATACAAGTCTTTCTAGGTTATAGGACCTCTTTAAGTTCTAGGTTTCATCCAGATCCTAAGCTACATCGTTCCCCAAAATCCAAGAAGGACCACATCATACATTATCTCTTAAACTGAAGAACTATTTCAACGTAGCAGCCTATTGGTTGTTATCTATTGCCAAATAAATTTACCAACTGTTACCATTTTCCGAAGACGACACTAAATCACATACCATAACACGAACACGCAACGATGCTGCGAAAGTCCATATCGTAAAGAAGCATCATGCGATGAAGATTATAAAGCAGCAGGTTCGATCTTTTCCTCGCATCCGCGTTTTCTAATAAATCACGCTCGTTCGCAATGTATCCTGTCCGTAGGAACACCCTTTGTCTCGAGGGATAATAAGTTAGACGTTGCGCAGCATCGAACTTTTCAAACAACTTTCTTCGCTACTAATTTCGATGCCGCTGAAAGAACGCCGCGTGTCTCGAGCGTTGCATCATTACCAGGAGGATATAGCATGTGGAATGACCACCTCTTATTACGACACCCTTTTCTTTATCCGCCTGCTCACGTATCAATTTACTTATCTACGAATCACTCTATCGGTCTATCTATCAACGACGAGACTACAACGGCGTACAGTGTAATGGGACAAGTAGTGCCGCGCGGGTAATTCAGCTGCCAGGATGAAAAGTCACGCACCATCGCCGCCATGATTTTTTCATGGCTGCTGCTAGGGATCTTTAGAGATTCTACGTCGATACGAAATTACTAGGTACACTGACAATGGTCTTCGCGTTTTAAGCTCTGAGTTCAAACGGATTTCAATTTTGCTGTCACTTAGGTTTCATCGTGTGGACTTCTCTTTTTACTTTATCAATGTAGGTATAATTCACTTTTCTTACATTCTTCTTGAATGAATTTCAATTTTTTTGTCTGAACTTCTTTCTATTTACTTTCCTCAAAGCTGAGGATTTATATCACATCTGTCTTCACAGATCAATAGAAGTTATTTTTTTACTTTCACCCTCAAACATTAAATAAAGCAATGTGGTATGGTTCACATCTTCTAACTGGAATTTGGTGGAATTAAATTAACATATAATAAGTGACATAACAGCAATGAATGTGGTAGTTTGAAGTTTGTGATTGGTTCTGAATCATGGGACATACCAAAGTCAAACGATAGTTATTGTTTAGAGAATTCTCTTCACACGGTGTACACTGCATCGATTACAACCTTGTTGCCAACGCAGTACCAGTAGCAATGTTCACTTCGGACACGTCTAAATTACCTAAGAATTTCCCGCTGTCATAGACAACGTCAGGATGAAGAAATCTCCGCCTTAAGTCCGCGTGAGAACGTCTCTTAGACACGTGCGATCGTAGGCAGTGCTGCCTTCGGATCGGAAGGTGCAACATCCACGAAGACGCCATCACATCCCCACAAACCTTTATCTTTATATCTTTGTCGATAAATTCACTTTTTAGTGTTGGGTCATTGAGTACGAATATAATGAAACCTAAATTTTCTTTGCCTTTTTAAATAGAATGATTTATGATCACAGTGTGCTTTCGTGTCTACATGTTTTTGATACGTTATTTGAACGTTAGGTGCTAACATTACATATGCATATTATTTATTACTACGTGCATAAATTAATACTGTACACTATTACTTTGTACAGTTGTAATATTGTACATTATTATTAACACTAGTTTGATAAAATGTATTTTAATTGTTTGATATTATGCAATAGTTCAATAGCAGTGACAATACTATTCGAGCGACTTCGAATACAAAACATATGCGCAGTAGTTAAATATTGTATAATAATCATGCGCAGTAAAGTTGTCATACTTTATCATAATAGACTTCTAAAATAAACTTTATAGCGCACGTTTATTACTTTCCATTATCTACTGCGCAAGTGTTAAATATTCGAGGTGGGACGCTAGGTTATCTATAAGTTCCATGAATTCGTACGGATAGGTAAATAATAATAATATAATTTACAGTCCCTTGAATACCGAATACAGCAATATAGTAATCTTAGTGCAAGCTTAAATAATTACACAGTAAATTATGTCGGAATGCAGCATAATATTTGTCATGGAAAAAGTGCGTTTCCATCAAGCGACAAGCCGCAGACAGAATGAAGCTGCACGAACAGTGGCTGCAGTTCTTCAAGTACACTCGGGTACAACGTTGACTTCCTTCAAATTTCTAGTTTTCAAACCTCTATGTACCAAAATTCCTATATTCTCAAATTTCTATATCTTTAAATTCCTGTGCCCTCAGATTTAAATATTGTCAAATTCCTACATATCCAAATTTCTAAATTATCAAATCGTTATATTCCCAAGTTCCTAAATTACCAAATCGCTATACTCTCAAATCTCTACATCTCCAAATTCTCCAAAATCCCTAAAGAGGAATAAATGAAAGTGATGTCTGCCCTCAGTAGTCATATTTCCCCCAGGGAAGCGAGATTTACTGTTGACTGTACGCGCCGCATCGCAAATTGTATTACCGGCGTCGTATGCAGATAGAGCCGCAAACGCAATTGTCCTCGGTTGTACGAAACGTTCATGGGGTAGCGAAGAGAAATGAGGAGAGGCATTAAACGCACAAGACGTAACTAGTATAACCGCGGTGCAAGGAGAGGCGCGTTGCGTGTGCCACGGCCGCGAACAGTCTGCGTGACCATTTTTCCAAACTCTAACTCTTCTCGTCGGTGTCGGCTACCTTGCTCTCGCCGCGATTTACGAGACTATCCTTCTCTTTTCCACTCCGCAACGGGATAACGACGGATGCTTATGCATAATGCGACGTCTACCACCCTTGCCCCGCTGGTTCACCTTTTCTCCGGACCCGAGCTGCGTTCTCCGTTTCGTTTCAGGTAATTTCCGCGTTGTTAGAGTCGCCAAGCGGACATTCCTGACCGACCCGCATTTTCTTCTAGCCTTTTGTTGAGGATTGGACGCGGTATTGGTAGCATTTAACTTGTTAACCGGGGTGGAAAATTTACATTCGGTATGTCACCACAATATATTTCACTTTCGGATCTTATAAATTTCTACTTTCATAAATTTTGGAATTTTTTAATTTCTAAATTACCAAGTCTCCAAACTTCTAAATTTCCAAACTCCTAAATTTTAAATTAGCATATTGCCAAATTATCAACTCTCCAAATTTCTAAATCTCTAAACTCCTAAATTCATACCACAAAAGTGCCAAATTCGTAAACCCCAAAATCTCCAAATTTTGAACCCACCAAACGTCCAAGTTCAACAACACCTACCTTTTGAAATAAGAATTCATAGACTGAACTCTAAACGAATTAACAGTAAAAGCATTTCATATAGAAACATCACCGTAGGAACGATTAGACGTTTCAATTCAAACAACAATGTCGATAGAGCATCTCAGTGTTTTATCGATGACGTTCATCTAGGATCGACGTGTCTGGGTTGTACCGACGAAAGTGAGACGTTAACGGGTTATTTAGAGTCAAAATGTGCATTAAGAGGTACACAAGTCGGACCGATACGCTTCCGAAGAAACAATGGCGCGATAACTCATAATAGCGTCGGGTATTATGGTATTGATAGGACGGTCGACCGCGCACCCCATGAATGCCAATGAGAACGCGAACAATGGTCTTGCGTAGGTAATACGCTTCTGTGATCCGTATTCTTTCTTTCGTTGATTTAAGCCGCCTTTTATAGAGTCGCGCTACCGGCAGCGTCGCAAAACGCGTCCACTCGCGCCGTCTACCATCCCACCTGTCATCAGTATTCATTGGAATTGTTTTACCCAACTCCAACTGCACCGGTTACTCCAGAAACCATTCTACTATTCACATAATCACTAAAGATATTACCATATTCCACTACTGCACGTTCTGGGAACGGACAAATTTTTTTACTTGGGAATTACTGTATTGATATGGCTATTTATATGGCGTTCATATGTTACTGATATGTTACTGATATGTTATTGATATGTTACTCATATGTTATTGATGTGTTATTCATATGGCATTGATATATTATTGATATGTTACTCATATGTTATTGATGTGTTACTAATATATTATTGATGTTATTCATATGTTACTCATATGTTATTGACATGTTATTCATATGGTATTCATATGTTACTCATATATTATTGATATGTTATTCAAGTGGTATTGATATGTTACTCATATGTTACTCATATGTTATTGATATATTATGCATATGGTATTGATATGTTACTCATATGTTATTGATATGTTATTCATATGGTATTGATATGTTATTCATATGTTACTCATATGTAATTGACATGTTATGCATATGGTATTGATATGTTACTTATACATTATTGATATGTTATTCATATGGTATTGATATGTTAATTGACACAGTGCAAAAGGAATATATATCCACTCATACTATACATAAAAACTGACTAACTATTTCTTCAAAAACAACTTTTTTCAGGTTAGAAAAATTAATTTAAATTTTTACACATTCTTCTTAAACTTATCTGATTAAAAAATTTGTGGTAATAAAAAGTCCTCCAAAAGAAGCGAAATTAATTTTCCATCGACGTGTAGTATTTTTATTGTGGAATGATGCGAGAAATTCATCGTCATCCCCTACGCCGAGATGAAAGATAGCGTTCGGAACGTTGGAACGGGATCCCGGTTTCGAATTCCTGTTGTAATCGTCGCTGGCTACCACCAGTTGTTTATATTTAGTTGATCTTTCGATCCGCGCCGGTAAACGCCGCGCGGATGGAATCGAGAGTTCTCGTTTTCTTCCACGGCATTCAGCTCCGTTATTTTCGCCCTCGCAACGCCATCTAAAAGGGGTCTCTAAAAGGGAGAGGAAAGGGTAGCAGCGGAGCGAGATAGATAGAAAAATGAACAAACGGTCAGGGACGCAGAAAGACAGAGCGGGACATCGAGAAAAAGAATCAAAGAGCCAGGAACAGCGCCTACGCTGAGACTCCCTCTATTGTGATAGTTTCTTCTTCTTCTTCTTCTTCGTCGTGCACGCATGCCAGCCACTGACTAAGCACTCACTTCTTCTGACAATGAGTCAGTGCACTCACTGCACGTTTCTCGACGAGGAAAATAAAAAAAGAAGCCCAGGGGGAGAGGAGAAAAAGGAGAATACCACGAGAGTCGGAGGATGAAGAAGAAGAAGAAGAAGAAGAAATCTCGCTCGAGGAATACGGGTCAACGACAGGATGCGATACATCACTGTCGAGAATCGAGCTCGCTCGCGGGTCAAAGTTTACCGAATCGGGAGGACATTTCTCCGACTCGTCCCTGCGTGCCTTCTTTTCGCCTGCTCTCCGCTTCTTTTTTCTGACTGCCGAACCTCATGCATCATCCTTTGCTCAACGAACACTCTCTCGATCGTAACTTAATTAACTCACGTCATTCGTATTCGACTTACGATTGTTCCGAGCCAATTTTGGAATAACAGAGAGATTGATGCTCGATCGAGTTATCGTGCACCCGAAGAATTAAACCGATGTATTCATTTTTTGGTACCGTTTCGATGCTACTTCTTCTGCGTCACGATGATAAATCAGCCGTGGAACAAACGTATCGTTATTTGCTGTGACTTAAAAACTACCGTTTTATGTTAACTGGAATGTTCGTGAAAAGTCAATTATTTTTCGTGTTGTTTTAAAACTGCTGACAAGCATCATTTTGCATTATATTCATACATTATTAAATTCTATCAGACTACAAAATCTATTGTTACTTCATATAATAGTCAAGTATCCATTTCGTATTAAAAACACTAACGAAATTATACAACAAATGTACATAATAATTTTATCAAGCTTTGATCTTCAACTACAAGATAGCATAAGTGATTCACCATAAGTTTGCATTAGACGATATTCTCAGATCAGACTCAACATCTCGACCAAAAGCGATCAGCATCCTTCAAGTTATTAAAACCGAACTTTCAATGGCAAAAGGAAAACGACACGAGAAGCGTGTTCGAAGAATGTAGCTGCATCCGTGTAAAAGAATAACGAGGCAGCATCTCGTGTCTACACGCATGTATCCACTCCCAGTGGACTTGCCTCCTAGCAATTACCATTAGGTAGCCTAACCCAACATTTTCCACGGTAATCTCGATTTCTATAATCTCGCGTGCGTTCCTGGTTGCTGGCAATTGTCCGGCTGTCAGTCGACGCGAAAGTATAAGCAGCCGCGAGAATCGCTTTTTATCTCGCTGCCGACGCGACGGTTCTTTCGCTTCCTGCTAGATCGAGTACCTAGATCCACATTCGAGGGATCTACCGATAAGTACGATATGAGCGATCTCAACGATATGAGCGATAAACGATAGGATTGTCGGAGATCTCTTATCGGACGTTGTCAAGAGTTCGCTTCCTGGATGCTGGGAAATCAGGAAATGAAATTGCAAGTTATAGGGATATTCTAGGGAATTTAGGGATTTTGGGATCTAAGGATTTTTGAGATTTTTGGGATTTTTGGGATTTTTGGGATCTTGAGGGTTTTAGGATCTTGAGGGTTTTAGGATCTTGAGGGTTTTGGGATCTTGAGGGTTTTGGGATCTTGAAGGTTTTAGGATCTTGAGGGTTTTGGGATCTTGAGGGTTTTGGGATCTTGAGGGTTTTGGGATCTTGAGGGTTTTAGGATCTTGAGGGTTTTGGGATCTTGGGATTTTTGGGATCTTTGGATTTTTGGGATCTTGGGATTTTTGGGATCTTGGGATTTTTGGGATCTTTGGATTTTTGGGATCTCGGGATTTTTGGGATCTTGGGATTTTTGGGATCTTGGGATTTTTGGGATCTTGGGATTTTTGGGATCTTGGGATTTTTGGGATCTTGGGATTTTTGGGATCTTGGGATTTTTGGGATCTTGGGATTTGTGGGATCTTGGGATTTTTGGGATCTTGGGATCTTGGGATTTTTGAGATCTTGGGATTTTGAAATCTTGGGATTTTTGGGATCCTGAGATCTTGGAATCTTGGGATTTTGGAATCTTGAGATCTTGGAATCTTGGGATCTTGGGATCTTGGAATTTTGGAATCTTGGAATCTTGGGATCTTGGAATCTTGGGATCTTGGAATCTTGGGATCTTGAAATCTTGGGATCTTGGGATCTTGGGATCTTGGAATCTTGGGATTTTTGGGATCCTGAGATCTTGGAATCTTGGGATCTTGGAATCTTGGGATCTTGGAATCTTGGGATCTTGGGATCTTGGAATCTTGGGATCTTGGAATCTTGGGATCTTGGAATCTTGGGATTTTTGGGATCTTAGGATTTTAGGAATCCTGAGATTTTGGGATCTTGGGATTTTTGGGATCTAGGGCTATTGGGATATTGAGAATTTGAGAACTTGCAGCTTAAAGTATTCAAACTTGAAAACCACATCTATAACCTTGACATCCCTGTCCATTCCAATACTCCGCCTCAAAAATCACAAAATTTCATCACGCAATTACTACAACAATTTACAACAATCATCATATAAATAACCTTCAACTAAATTTTACACGAAAAAGTAAGAAAGCTTCCTATAACACCGTCCATTTCCAAGCGATGACGAAGATCCCGCGTTATTAAGAAGTAGAGCGAGACAGGAGCGAAAATAATCTCCCCTTTGACGCCAGCCGAGATTCAGTCATCTCGGCACACAAACGAGCGGGACAATGTATCGCGTTCTCGAGCGATACGAGACCGGACAACAAAGCGGAAATCTGAAGTCGCTGAAACCGCTTGAACCGGCGCCAAACAACGCGCAAAGGAAACAGGGTGGAGCGTTGAAAGAACGTCGTCGTCGATCGTTGCTTTGCATTCTCCCGCCTAAGTAGCGCGCGATCCTCCTACCCTTGAAATAATTTCACTGTTTCAAAGCAGCCGCTGCTTTTTTTCTTTGACGACCATTGTCTTTAGTTTTGTGTTTTTGATAGACCGATTCGTAACTATTCTTTGTACGATACTTTGTTTTTTACTGGAGTAATGAGAGACATTTGCTCTTTTAAATGGGGGCTCTTGCGAAATTGTTTCAGATTTTGGTATTAGCTGAGGAGGTGGAAATATTAGCTTGGTTAGTTTGTCAAGGTATAAGTGTAGTAAGTGGTGTTGATTTTGATGGAGATAGTATAAATGGTGGTGGGAATAATTAAGTTATTATGAATATTTATGTAGCATCATAGTATCACAGTGTTATACATAGTACATGTATAGATAGTATACATACGTGTAGTACTACATGTAGGTTTAACAGTATAGTGTCATATAGTACTACGTGTAGGTCTAACAATTTTTAGCGTCTAACATCATCTTCACATCACCAATCACCATCACCACTTCCCAGTCCAAATAATTCCAAAATCATTCCCAAATGTCCAAACGAAATTATGCCCTGAATAATTTGAAAAACAGAACCCAGTAGACTAACAGTGTTATCGAACCGCATCGATCGAAAAGGATGGTTCGACGTCGGTGTTCTCCAGCAGTGAAACGGAAGGGAAAACATATCGTCCGGCATGGGGCCACGTGGTGACGATGGGGCCTTATGCCATGATGGAACGGTCGTCCCAGGCCGGTAGGTCCCACTGTCGAAATCGTCACCTCGCTAACAGTTACCTGTGTTACCAGTGTTACTGGTTACCGATAACGATCTCTTCTTCTTCTTCTTCTTCTTCTTCCCCGCTGTTCTCCGCTCTTCTTCAACGTCCGCCTCCGACTTTCTTGGCCCTCGCTTGCATTCAGATCTCTGCGGTTCGCTCTTCCAGATCTGTGAGCCAGATGACATCTTGTACCGCATAATGGGCTACGTTAGGGGAATAAATTATACGATACGGGACCCACGCTCTTCGTGGACCCTGTTTACAAATATATTTGTCCATCGTGACTGATGCTCGTCAATTAGGGAACTCGAGGCGCACTTTGCACGGGATTACTCTTCGTTCGACTAGGTTCTATCAGGATTGCTCGGTCTTTGGTGGCGAATTGGAAATGTCTGGGGAGTTGATGGAGATGTGAGATGTTGAGGGAGGTTTGAGAAACTTGGGGAGGTTTGAGGAATTTGGGGATCTGAACAATTCGGAGGTTTGGAAGATTTGGATTGAGGATTTCTTGATTATGTGAATTTAGGGATTCGAAAAGAAGCTTTGGAATTGGAAGAACTTGAGGATTTGGTGTTTGTATGAATGTGGGGATTTGGGAAGCTTCAAAATTGGGAGAACTTGAGGATTTCTTGATTATGTGAATTTAGCGATTTGGGAAGAAGCTTTGGAATTGGAAGAACTTGAAGATTTAGTGATTGTATGAATGTGGGAGTCTGAGAAGCTTTTGAATTGGGAAAACTTGAGGATTTGATGATTGTATGAATTTTTGAATTTGGAAAGTTTGAACAGATGGGAATTAGAGCAACTAAGAATCTGAAGATTTAGGGATTTGGAGGTCTATCAAATTTTTAGAAATGAGATAAAAATTTAGAGATTTGAGAAATTTGTAGATTTGAGGAGCAATTTAAAATGCAAATTGCAACTGAGTTAAAGAATTGATCAAAAATTCAGGTAACAAATATAAAACACAATAATACTCAACAAATTCTAATTTCAAAAAAGTCCTAATATTTTCAATAGTACTTTGTAAATAATACAATTCGAGCAAAATTTCATGATCAAATAGGTGTTCATAAATCTGAGGGTACGTGAAAAGGGAATGGAGGTACGTCACGTCTACCAAAGGAGTAGCGATCCAGGTGGGTAATAATTCGTGAAATCGAAGGGTCGTGCACCGTGCTGACCTTCGCGCGATCTTTGAAACGAGGCAAATCGTAGCTTCTCGCGCGATCGATCTCTCGCAATCGAGAACTCTACGTGACGGTATCGAGCGACGATTTCGTTCGATACATCGCGAATTACCGTCGTCGATTTCCCGGTTGGCTCAACGATACTCACACCGAGCCACGTTCTTTTTTTTGCTCGACCAAAACCGTAATATCGAACATGAAATCGAAAGGATCGTAAGCATTAATTTCTGCTCAAACTTTCTATTTTATCGTTTTACTTTATTATTTTACTATTTCATTCTTTCACCATATAATTGTTCTAATAGTCTACTGTTCTGGTGTTTCATAATTTTGCTGTTTTATTATTTTATTGATTTACCTTTTCACTGTAGGATTATTTTGGTATTTTGGTATTTTGATATTTTTTTAGTTTGATATTTTGGTATTTTGGTATTTTGGTATTTTAGTATTTTAGTATTTTAGTATTTTAGTATTTTAGTATTTTAGTATTTTAGTATTTTAGTATTTTAGTACTTCAGTATTTTAGTATTTTAGTATTTTAGTATTTTAGTATTTCAGCATTTTAGTATTTTAGTACTTCAGTACTTCAGTACTTCAGTACTTCAGTATTTCAGTATTTCAGTATTTCAGTATTTCAGTATTTCAGTATTTCAGTACTTTAGTACTTTAGTATTTTAGTACTTTAGTATTTTAGTACTTTAGTACTTCAGTACTTCAGTATTTCAGTATTTTAGTATTTCAATATTTTAAAATTTTAATATTTTACAATTTTTCTTACTTCATTCTTTTACTGTTTCGCTCTTTCACTACACTATTGTCTTACTATTCTATTACACCAATTTATTATTTTACAATTTTTAAATTTAACTATCCACCTACTTTACTATTTTATCACTTTACCATTCCTGCAACACAATTTCATATATCAAACACACGAGACAAAAAGCAACAAAAAATTTAAGTTTCCTCAAAAATTCCATACATATTAATACATAGTGATCATGGAAATATTCTCTTCAAACAAAAGTTATAGCAATTCACAACTAGTACATTCCTATTTAAAAACATCTACAGCTTGTTAATAATATGAAACATCGTCCAGGCAGCTTATACCAATACTTTTCAAAAGTACAATATAAATGTACGATACAAAGTTACAATTCAATGTAACATTTTAAAGTGTAACATTTCACTATGAGTCCTACATACGTTCTAAAATAGCAGCCTAAACCATTTCCACTATCGATTTATCAGCAAACGCCAGTAAAATATCGACTGCCCGCAAATCAACAAAATTTCCATGCATGTAGATGTCGTACCTCGAATTAGAAAAGATTACGGGAGTAAATCCTGAGGGGTCGTAAACGAGCATGGTGGCACGAAAGTATCGTCCGGTTCGAATCCAATACCGCAGAAGCAATCATACGTTGCCACCGATTACCGGGAGGTCGTTCACGCTCGATTCTTGGCGCATATGCACGCGTACCCTCCTCTGTCCCCGATACACATGCACAAACCGGGTATCGATCGAAAATAAAAGGGCCGCACCGAGCGCGGCCACTTCATCGGACAATCACCATAACTCTGGGCCCGCTTGAAAGGCATCTCGTTATCTTTAATCTCGAAACAATACAATACGTTGGTGGTGATGGAGAAGGATAGAGAGAGAGGACCTGGATAAGAGGATGAAGGATAGAGAACGGGCCGAAAGATCGGACGAAGAAAGATGTATCGACGGTGAACAACCGGGAGGAAAACTTGAAAGGAGAATCGGTTAGCTCGTGACATAGAGAAGCCGTGTTTTGATTGTTGAGGTAAATTTGGGGATGTTTGGGATAGTTGGATACTTGGAATATTTGAGAGTTTGAGATATTTGGAATTTTTGGAATATTTGAGAGGTTGGGGTTTGGGAGTTTGAGACTATGGAGATTTGGGACTTGTGGAAGGAGAACTTTGGAAGTTTAGGATTTTAGGAATTTGGAATTTTAGGAGTGTGGGGTTTGGAGTTTGGGACTTTGAAAGTTTTGGACTTGGGAAGGTTGGAACTTTGGGAGTTTTGGGGGTTTTGCAATTTGGAGATTTGGGAGTTTGGAGATTTGAGAGTTTGGGAGTTTGGAAGGTTTGGACTTGGGAAGGTTGGAACTTTGGGAATTTGGAATTTTAGGAGTTTGGGGTTTGGAAGCTTGGGACTTGGGAAGGTTGGAACTTTGTGAATTTGGGATTTTAGGAGTTTGAGGTTTGGAAGCTTGGGAGTATGGAGATGTGGGACTTGGGAAGGTTGGAACTTTGGAAGTTTAGGATTTTAGGAATTTGGAATTTTAGGAGTGTGGGGTTTGGGACTTTGAAAGTTTTGGACTTGGGAAGGTTGGAACTTTGGGAGTTTTGGGGGTTTTGCAATTTGGAGATTTGGGAGTTTGGAGATTTGAGAGTTTGGGAGTTTGGAAGAGACTTGGGAAAGTTGGAACTTTGTGAATTTGGGATTTTAGGAGTTTAGGATTTGGGAGTTTGAGACTATGGAGATTTGGGACTTGTGAAAAGGTTGGAACTTTGAGAGTTTAGGATTTTAGAAGATTGAGAACTTGGAAATTTGCTAATTCCTAACTTTGACAATTCAGAAATGTAAAAATTAAAAAGTTTATAATACTGAAAGTTACATAAAAAATAAAACAATTCAGAAAGGCACAAAAAAACCATAACAACTTCTTGAAAAGTCTAATGGTTTCCAAAAAGTGCAAACAAAATGATAAAATTAATTCAAAATCTAAAAGTCATAAATCCAGAACAAAAGAAGTCCCATAAAGAAAACATAAAAGGAAAAAATAAAACGAAGCCTTGAAGTATATAAAAGGTGTGTGGTCGTGCGAATAAGTAAAACGGAATAAACGGGAAGAGGAAGTGTATCGTTAAGAGAATAGAGCAAAGTAAAATGAGAAGGAGAAAGGATAAACATTGAGGTAAAGAGGAGATCGATCGTAACGTCGGTCCGCGTCCGTGCGCATGGGTGCACCATAGATCCAATGGGTCCGCGAATGGACCATCAGTCACCAGATAATCTTTAGCTCCTCGGAATATTGACAATGACAAAGGGCCCCGATACACGCGCCAGCGAACTCGACGTATCCTGCTACCTGTTCCCATAAGGCGCCCTTCGTGTTCGAGCTACGGTGCCGCGTTCGACTTCTACATATGTACGTCCTCCTTTCGTCTCGCTTAATTTCCCTCGACCACTTTTTCCAGCTGCCTTTCGCTTAAACGTACCACTCTTATCAATCATGACTCGAGATTTCGATCGTTGCTGCCTCGTTTCATAACTGATGTCGTTTTGATGTCTGTATGTTATGGAGTGTTAGGAAATTTCAGGATGGAGGATTTCGAGGGGTTGAGGCTTTTGGACTTAGAATGAGTGGAACTTTGGGAGTTTGGGAGGTTTTGCTATTTGGAGATTTGGGAGTTTGGGGATTTGAGAGTTTGAGAGTTTGGAAGGTTTGGACTTGAGAAGGTTGGAACTTTGGGAATGATTTTAGGAGTTTGGGGTTTGGAAGCTTGGGACTTGGGAAGGTTGGAACTTTGGGAATTTGGGATTTTAGGAGTTTGGGGTTTGGAAGTTTGGGACTTGGGAAGGTTGGAACTTTGGGAATTTGGGATTTTAGGAGTTTGGGGTTTGGAAGCTTGGGACTGGTGGAGATGTGGGACTTGGGAAGGTTGGAACTTTGGGAGTTTGGGAGGTTCTGCAATTTGGAAATTTGAGAGTTTGGGAATTTGGGAAGTTCCAACCTTCTGAAGTCCAAAACTTCCAAAGTCTCATACTCCCAAACCCCCAAATTCCTAAAATTCCAAATACCAAGGTCTCAAACTCCTAAAATCCCAAACTTCCAATTTTCCAACCTTCCTAAGTCCAAAACTTCCAAAGTCCCAAACTCCCAAACCCCCAAATCCCCAAAGTCCCAAATCTCCAAATTGCAAAAACTCTCAAATTCCCAAACTTCCAATTTTCCAACCTTCCTAAGTCCAAAACTTCCAAAATTCCAAACTCCCAAATTTCCAAACCCCCAAACTTCGAAATCTCTAAATTGCAAAACTTCTAAATTCCCAAATTTCCAAAGTTCCAAACTCCCAAATCTCCAAACCCCCAAACTCCCAAATCTCCAAATTACAAAACTTCTAAATTCCCAAATTTCCAAAGTTCCAACCTTCCAAAGTCCCAAACTCCCAAACTCCCAAATCTCCAAACTCCCAAATTTCCAAATCTCCAAACTCCCAAATTCCCAAATATCCAACGCCCTCTCCCCAAGCCCCAAAAGGCCCCTAAACAATCCAACACGTCCATAGAGTGTCGTTTTCCAAGAACGCAAAACAGGAAGCAAAGACTCCTCGCGAGGGACAAGTGACCGTACGGTAGCCAGTGTCTTGGACGTCTAGCGAGTATAACACAGCCGGTCTATCACTCGTAGTAGATATCCAACCGTGTCTAGGCAGACCGGCCTGTATCTTTGCGGCGGATCGGCACGAAACACCTCCCAGCTACTACACAGCCGCTTTGCTGGATGCACGATAACGGTTGTGCCTTACCAACCGACCGCCGATTAATCCTACGAACGATGGACAGCTCCTGTTTCAGGATACATGGGCTGCGGGGGTGTATCACTTGAAATTTTCCTCTGTTTCTCTGATTTATTATGTTGGTAGATGTTGCTGTGTGAGAAGGCGCTGGAGAATGTTGCTCCACGGAGTAAGTTACAACTTCTGGATAATTTCAGTTGTCATATTATTTTTAATATTGGAGGATAAACAAGAATGTTGGGATAAAATGGTATGTTATTGGATATTAGGTTATGTTATTTAATTTTATTTGATGTTGCAGGATAAATAGAAATATTCAAATAAAAGGGTTTATCATAGGATGTTAGGTTAAGTTTTTGAATTGAACTGTAGGATAAATAAAAATATTCAAATAAAATGGTGTATCATAGGATATTGGGTTAAGTTTGAACTTCAAACAGAAATGAATGGGGTGAAAAGGCAGTAATAATGATGAAATGGAATCATACGATGTTACGTTAGGTTTGACCTCCATCTTTGTTTGAAGTTCAAATGTAACATAACCTAACAACCTATGATACTATTTTGTTAATTGAGTCTGTTTATTCTTGTTTAAAATTGCAACTTAACCTCATAACTAGTTTCATCTAACCTAACTTATATGATCTACATATGCAACTTCACACATGTTCTCAAACCTAACCTAAAATTGTATACATCTCGTTCGACTATTATCCCCTCAAACCATTTACAATTTGAACCAAGAGCAATTGAAGTTTTACAATAAAATTACCCAGGTGAGATTACGCGAAGTTGTTTCGTGTTTGAAGTAGAATAAATTCTGACGGTGAAACCATGCGTTAAAATGATATGCAATTTCTTATCTTTCTCCTACATAGTACCGCCAAAAAATGAAAGATATAATTGGACAGTTTATTAAAACATTCGAATCAATTTAAACACGATATATCTCTATTAAGGATAAAACGGTTTGCAAGTAACTATCGAGTGACTATTTAAAGTTATTAAATTATCTGTCACACAATCGTGTACAACAGCTCATTTCCACCGAGACATTTCAAGCCACCTTAAGCTTTCTCGTCACGTGGAACGTTTCTGTTATTTAGAGTGAAATTTTTTAATGTCGTTACTGGATGAGCTGCCTCGTATTGCGACATCTCGCTCGGGAATATTCATAGTCGTTGCAAATTAGCGCCGCTGTACCTGTAATGTTGTAAAACGTCACGTGGAACGAGGTCGATCAATGAACTCGCACCGGGTTGGAAATAAATTTCAGATTGACGTAATTGGGCGACGCTAAAACTGTCAGACGTTGAATTGATTTAGAACGTCGATTTGCATTCTTCTTTAATGTTAATTTCCCTTGTCTTAATGGACGTGTCTGGATTCGTTCAAGCAAAGTTCGCCGTTGCTGACATAAATCATGTAAATGTACACTTGTTAGTACGACGTTCGAAACATTTTATTATACCGGGTTTCGTTTTCAAAAATTCTATAAAACTTTTCCTTTGTTCATCATATAAATATGGATTTTTCGGTACGTCAAAATTTCTCCGTTTAAAAATATAATTACATTAAAAGTCCAAATCATTTCTTTTTCCAACCCTAAACAAATCGCACAAGAAGAGATTAAATGAATATTGATTAGAAATACTTAATTTTTTCTTCATGAAAGATAGTTAAACCCTTCCACTTCTTCAATTTACATCCATGATTATAGCAAACGAAAGGACAGAGTTATTAACAAAATTTGAAAAGATCATCTTGATAGTAAGAAGGACGCATCAGGACGCAGCAGCGCAAGGAAGAGCAGAATCGACTCATTCGTCAAAGAATCCATCCGTAACTTATCCATTGCTCGCAGGCCACGTTCACGCGAGCCAGTTGGATGTAACCCGTTGAATTTATCACCTCTTAGTGGCCGAGAGCCCGATTACTGCCATAAGTAATGTCTTCAGCAAGATGTTTCGCCGCCGGCTGTTCCGTGTGGTATGGGGTTTCATAAGCTCCTGACCAGCAGGGGCCACCAATAACCTCGAGGTTACCTTTCATCGCCGACGAACGCATCTTTCAGTGTCCTTGACCTTCAAATTCCTATTTTTCCCATTGAGAAAATTTTCCTCTTTCCATGGAATAGAGTTGTTTGGGTCTTAACTCTTGTTATATTGGATGGGATTGTGGGGATGGTGAATTTGGGGAATTAAGGATGTGTGGGATATGGGATGTGTGGAATTTGGGATATGTGGGATATGGGATATGTGGGATATAGGATGTGTGGAATTTGGGATATGTGGAATATGGGATGTGTGGAATTTGGGATATGTGGAATATGGGATGAGTGCAAATTGGGTTATGTGAGATCTGGGATGTGTGGAAATTGGGATATGTGGGATTTGGGATATGTGGAATTTGGGATATGTGGGATATCGGATGTGTGGAATTTGGGATATGTGGGATATGGGATGAGTGGAAATTGGGGTATGTGAGATCTGGGATATGTGGGATTTGGGATATGTGGAATTTGGGATATGTGGAATTTGGGATATGTGGAATTTGGGATATGTGGGATATGGGATGTGTGGAATTTCGGATATGTGGGATATGGGATGTGTGGAATTTGGGATATGTGGGATATGGGATGAGTGGAAATTGGGGTATGTGAGATCTGGGATGTGTGGAAATTGGGATATGTGGGATTTGGGATATGTGAGATCTAGGATGCGTGGAAATTGGGATATGTGGGATTCGGGATATGTGAGATTTGGGATGTGTGGAAATTGGGATATGTGAGATCTGGGATGTGTGGAAATTGGGATATGTGAGATCTGGGATATGTGTAATTTGAGATATATAAGATTTGCCATATGTAGCCTTTGAAACACGTGAAATTTGGGACATGAGAGATTTAAGAGTTTGCATCAGTTTCCAGTATTCACACATCTTTAAGACACTAATATATTTAAAATTGACTCGCATCTGGATCTTGAATTACTTCAAACAAAAGAAGTGTCTTCTTAAAGTACTCCACCATTAAACCACTGAATTATAAAAAGTGTGTATAATCAGCTCTCCAGGAAGAATAAATGAAGATACAGTTCTTATGAAACAACTGATCACATTGGACCACGTGTTTTTTTAAAGAAATGTTTAAAAATATCTCCGTAAGCAATCAACGGTAATCACGAACAAACCAGCCCACAGAAGTTTCACTTTTATTATTAACGTGTGTACGAGCACGTTCCGGTGTTTTTAATTAACCGACTGACCGTGGGCTAATTAAGAAGCATCCGATACTGTTTCTTTTTTGGCGAACTGGGCGTTGCGAACCGATCAAAGGGAATCGTTCAACGCCGTGTCGATAACGAGCCATCGAATCGACCGTTTTATTTCGTGTCGTGTCGAATTTGCATCGCGTTGTTCGCAATTGTAAAAAACAAAGCAACGAATGGGCGTATGCAAATCGGGAACCGTCCAAGTATCACCGATAAAAACAAGACGAAACGGCCGGTGTAATTAGCGATAATATTGTTACATGGCAAGAAAACTGTGTTTGAATTACCATCCGTTATGCGCGTTTATAAGCTGTCGTGCGTGCAGATGGCTATTGAATTTTCTGTGTCGTTTACATTCTTATCCTGTCCACTGTCTTTTCCCGCTGAAACGTGTTTATCTGAACACCTAATTGCCGAGGTACAACGGCTCGCGGCTACCAACCGTTGAATCTGCACTCAATTCAACGAGAAGCTTGTACGTTTTCTTGCTATGCTCTTCTTGCAAAAAGAACCTCTCGTGGAACAAATAACGCTCACGGTTTTTGTATCATGAGTAACAGTAGACTTTCGTTATATTACAGGGAGGAAGGAGATTTCATATCCCGAATCTCTAATTCCACATATCCCAAATCTCACATATCCCAATTTCCACATACCCCAATTTCTATATATTCGAAATCTCACATATCCCGAATTCCCACATATTCCAAATTCCACATATCCTAAATACCACATATCTCAAAACTCATATATCCCGAATCCCACACACCCCAAATTCCACATATCCCCAATCCCATATATCTTAAATCCCACACACCCCAAATTCCACATATCCCAAATTCCACATATCCCAAATCCCACATATCCCAAATCCCACATATCCCAAATCCCACATATCCCAAATGCCACATATCCCAAATGCCACATATCCCAAATGCCACATATCCCAAATCCCACATATCCCAAATCCCACATATCCCAAATCCCACATATCCCAAATCCCACATATCCCAAATCCCACATATCCCAAATCCCACATATCCCAAATCCCACATATCCTAAATCCCACATACCCCAATTTCTATATATCCCAAATCTCACATATCCCAAATCCCACATATTCCAAATTCCACATATCCCAAATCCCACACACCCCAAATCCCACACATCCCAAATCTCACACCCCCCAAATCTCACACCCCCCAAATCCCACATATCCCAAATCCTACACACCCCAAATCCCACATATCCCTACTTCCACATATCCCAAGTCTCACATATCCCAAATCTCACATCTCCCAAATCCTACATATCCCTAGTCTCACATACCCCAATTTCCACATATCCCAAATTCAGAAAATTCCCAATTTCAAATCCTCAAAATTTCAGTCTCCCAAATCACCAAACTTCTACAATCGAAAATTTCCACCATTATACAAGTCCCAAATAAATCCAACTTGACACCTCCTCAAACTCCCAAACTTCCAATCTTCAAAACCTCCACAACCGCAACTCACCAAAAATCTAACCCACAACTTTCATAAATTCCCTGTGTTCATTTAGCAGTCCCTTTACGACCGTTTCCAAGGTACGAGTACACGGAAGAAAAAGAGTCTCATCAAGCGAACGAAAAGAGGATCGCATAAAATAAAAAATGAAGTAACGCTACTTTTTTCGGGCGGACAACGTATAAATCATGACCGTGAAGAAGGTAGAAAGGAGAGATGCGGTTCATGAATGAAGCTGAAGGCTGATGAGGCACGATTCTCGATGCGGATAGTCCCGGGTCAGACACGGAGAGTAAGACTTCTCGTCCCGGTCGATGAAGACTCGTAACCGAAGGGAAGAACCCGTTCGAACGAGAGTTTATATACCGTGTATAGCTCAGGGCAAGGCAGCCGCGATACCGTCTCACCTGAACAGGTTGCACAGACTTCCAGGAGTCCGCGATGCAGAACAAACGATTCCTTTCCTCGTGCCACGGCATACGACCGATTAGAGTGCCGCGAGAACTCCGATAATTGCCGTCGACTGTTTGCGCTCCGTCAACCGTGTCGATTACTCCAAAGGCCGCGGGCACGTGAAAATTCCTATGTTCTTTTTACTGTGACTGCTTAATTCGATACCGAAACTCAATTTTATTTCAAATTCAATTTTCTTATATTGTAGGATGTCTTTGTATAATGTTAGCAGTGATGGTTTTAGCAATGTTAGGTTTGGGTAGGATTCAGGGGATGTAGACATGTATATGCGGCAGTATGTAGCATATGTGTAATGTTCCATATGAGTCACACACTCTCAAGTTCTAAACGTTCTATGTATCAAACTACAGAAGTCCTTAATTTCCAAGTTCATAAACTCTTAAAATTCTCAAACTCCTAAGATTTCAAACTTCCAAAGTTCTGAACCTTCCTAGGTTCTAGATGCTTATAGTCCCAAGCTTCGAGGATCCCAAACTCTCCAAGACCTGAATTCTCAAGTTCCCAAACTCCCAAAGTTCTCAAACTTCTGAAATTCCAAACTTCCAAAGTTCTCAAACTTCTAAAATTCCAAACTGCCAAAGTTCTGAACCTTCCTAGGTCCCAAATGTTCATAATTCCAAGCTTCGAGGATCCCAAACTCTCCAAGTCCTAAATTCTCAAGTTCCCAAACTCCCAAAGTTCTCAAGCTTCTAAAATTCCAAACTCCCAAAATTCTCAAATTTCCAAAATTCCAAACTTCCAAAGTTCTGAACCTTCCTAGGTCCCAAATGCCCATAGTCCCAAGCTTCGAGGATCCCAAACTCTCCAAGTCCTAAATTCCCAAGTTCCCAAACTCTCAAAATTCTCAAACTTCCACAATTCCAAACTTCCAAAGTTCTGAACCTTCCTAGGTCCCAAATGTCCATAGTCCCAAGCTTGGAAACCCCCAAACTCTCCAAATCCAAAATTCTCAAATCCTCCAACTCCCGAAACTCTCAAACCTCTAAAATACCAAACTTCCAAAGTTCCAATCTTCTAAAACCCCAGACTCCCAAAGTGCATAATTCTCTCCTGAAACTCCCACACCGATCGCCCCCTGCAGATCTCCCTTATCGTGTGACCTAACCTAACCTAACTCGGTTACCCAAACCTTCCTAAGCCCCTTACAAGTTGATAGACACAATATTGTATCTCCGTACAATAATCGTCGGTGCTCGTACACACTATGGCATACCGAATTAATTACCCACAATCCTCTATCCTCCTCATTCCCCGTCCGTCCAGGTAGCAAACGTGAGATCCGTTCTTTTCCCCGGACGTCGTGCGTGTATAATTTCTCAGGCGTTCGGTAAACGCGAGCGGTTTCGTGGCGAAAAACAGACGGAAAGAAAGGCAGAACGAAAGGTTGTTGGTTCTTTTTGCGCGTTGCAACAATCACGGAGCGGAGTTCGGTGGTAGCCGTGAGCGGAGCGACGGGAGAGGGATACGAAACGATCCCGATCGTGATCGGTTGTCATCGAAAAGCAGGTTCCCCTCGGGAAAAGAGGGAGAGAGTGCCGCGGGGCAGAGTTACACGTTCGCAACGGTGGGGGCCCTCGAGCCCCATTATGGGCGCTACCTCGTCGTTGCCGATATTACCGCAAATTGCCACCCTCAAAAGAGAGGAACGGCCATGTTGCTTCGTTGCCAGACCTGAGTTCCTCTCAATTGCTCGGTGCATCGCCTACGTCTTGGTTTACAACTGCACTTCGTCTCACTCCTCTTCTCCGGGGCTTTCTCCGACAATTTCTTTAGAATCTGTTTACGCGATAATTTCACGGCATTATGACGTTTAATAATACTTAATTCTGTCGTTGGGTTCGCTTTGAATTTCTTAGCATCTTGGGACTTTGACATTTTTTGAACGAGCTGGTGTTTGAGATTTTCTTAGTTGAACACTTTGAAGTTTATTGGAACCTTGAAACTTAGCACTAGATCTATTTAGCTTGAAATTAAAAATGGTGTTAAAAATTAAATGAAGGAATAAATATATATTCTTGTATGCATTTTTTATACTGATCAAAATCAACTAGTCAAGATCGAGAATTCAAGAACTAGTTTCAAAATCTAATTACTTTAGAATCCAAATAAATGTCCACATGTTTTGCGATGTTATCAAGCTTCTTCCAGGGAAACGCTTCTATGCCTGTGACTCTTGTAAGTTGATCAGACCTCAATAGTATGATCAGACATCGAGTTGATCAGACCTCAATTAGATGAAAAGCATGTTATCGAAAGTAGTTGATCTCCGTATTAATTTAAGTAAGCAACCGTACAGTATATTAGCGTATCCTTGAGGGTTAGTGCACCGGGGAAAACAGGACCGGACGTTGGTAGCTGAAGAGTAGCCCCTCTGGTAGCAGGCAAGTGGTAGCCCAAGGCTACTAGAAGATTGCCGGCAGACAGGTGGGTGAGGCGAAGGATGGCTGTGAGGTAAAAGGCAGAGTATGCTACCCCTCCACAATCACTCCTTCCTTCTCTTCTTTGTCCTCCTCGTCTTCTTCATCATCATCATCATCTTCGTCTTCTTCCTCTGTTGCTTCTCCTCCTTTCGGGGCTCCTTTTCTCGAGGCCCACTTAGCCGCACGCGAGTCTACCAGCCACTCGAATAGAAGCCGCGTGTTCCCCGCGGTTTCCTCGCCCTTTCTCGCCATCTTTTTCTTCGTCTCCTCGTACTCGACTTCCACTGCCCCGAGGATAAAACGACAAGGACAAAAAAAGACCGCGAGGGAGGAGAGTACGAACACTCGGTGTGATGAATGAAGAAAAAGAGGAAGCGGTTTTGCCGAAAGTGGGTAGAAGTAGCAACGAAGAGTGGCTGACAAGAAGGCATTAAGGGCACTTTTTCAGACGATCGTTAAAGGTCACGGCTTCTGATGCTGGGACACTGTCGTGGCACTTCACGGTTCTTGCTCTTCTTTAAACATCGGTCGTTTTCTTCGTTGGATATCTTGCTAACTTGTTTTTAACATTGGCGATGAAAAATATTACAGATCTTTGAATTTTTATATTTTTTATGTTTTCAAAGATTTTAGCTTTCAAAGTACTGAATCTTCAAATTTCGAAATAGCTCAAATACTTATATTCTTAGAGCATATTCTCAAATTCCTAGGTACCTAAATTTGTCGATCCACATATGTATTCTTAGGTTTCTAAATTTCTGCAACCCCCAAATTTCAAGCTTCCTAAAATTCTAGACCCCCAGATTTCAAGCTTTCTAAAATTCTAGACGCCCAGATTTCAAGCTTTCTAAATTTCTAGACCTCCAAGTTCCTAGACCCCAAATTCCAAGCTTCCGAAATTCCTGTATCCCCGAATTCCAAGGTCCAAAATTCTAGACCCCCAGATTTCAAGCTTTCTAAATTTCTAGACCTCCAAATTCCTAGACCCCAAATTCCAAGCTTCCGAAATTCCTATATCCCCAAATTCCAAGGTCCAAAATTTCCATACCCCAAATTGCTATATGTCCACATCCCTACTTCCCCAAATCCCTATAACTCCAAATCCCTATATCCCCAAATTCCTATAACTCCAAATCCCTATATCCCCAAATTCCTATAACTCCAAATCCCTATATCCCCAAATTCCTATAACTCCAAATCCCTATATCCCCAAATTCCTATAACTCCAAATCCCTATAACTCCAAATCCCTATAACTCCAAATCCCTATATCCCTAAATTCCTATAACTCCAAATCCCTATATCCCCAAATTCCTATAACTCCAAATCTCTATATCCCCAAATCCCTATAACTCCAAATCCCTATATCCCCAAATTCCTATATCCCCAAATTCCTATATCCCCAATTCCCTATACCCCAAATCCCTACATCCCGAAATTCCTAATTCACCAAATCCATAATTTCCACATCAACGTCAAGTCCTAATACCCAAAATTCTAAAGTCCCCAAAATTCAACCCCTTCAAATTTTTAACCTAATCTCAAATTTTCAAATGTACAAAAGTTCCCAAAAATTGATAAGTAGGATTCTTTAATGTTCTCTGTCGTTTTTCCTAGGAAGCGAGATTTGCTCTTGACTGTACATTTGACAGCAGATGAAAGGGACTGGAAAAATCGGAGACTTACGACTTTACGCTTCTTCTAGCGCGATTTCACCTTTAACCTCGATTATTACTAGCCTTCTCTACCTGTTTGCGTCCAATCTTCGAGCGAATGCTCAGATGTAAGAAGATTTACGTCACATTAGTCGGCATACAAAATACCGAGGATTACAGAAACGATTCGCAAAACCTGTGTAGAGTTGAAGTACACGAGTGATATTCTGTCATTTCTATGTAACCTCATTTTGTTCTTTGATAATCTTTTTTGTTCTTTTCTAATAATTTTTTGCAACTTCTTATCTCGTTGTTTCTACTAAGACAAGTTTATATACGTTCTTGGCTGTATATCAAATCGCAAGATTGCAAGAAATAATTCAAATTAATTACCGTTGTATCTGTGATAAATAGTCAGGTATTTCGCGCGAGATCGATTAACATTTTACTGATTTAGAAATGCAGTTTTTACATAGTAAAATAGCTTTATAAGAAGTGTCGTTTTTTTTTGTTTCTATTTGTCGATAACAGCGACACAGGTATCCGTCACCCGCGGTAAAATCTTGTTACTCGTATATAACATAACAGCTACTAACATATTAGAATTTTAATGAACCCGTTTCCTTAATATTTTATTCACTACCCCTTTGCATCAATCACCGCTCTACAGTAGTCCAATAAACCATCATCGCTTCAATAATTTCAAATCAGCCGACCGAAAGAAACCTGCCCACACTTCTTGTTTCCCACATGTCTTGTATGGTCGGGACGCATATGTAAACTTTACAATGCTACTTATATCTTGGGAGCTCTTGGATGATTGGGTTCTTACATTCCTACATTTCTTGCTCTCAAATCTCTTTATTTTCAAATTTAAAAATATTCAAATTTGGTAAATCTTTAGATCTTAAAATTGATTATAAAATCCTTAGTACCTAAGTCAATACATCAAACACCCAACTCTTCAAATCCAAAAATATCTCTAAAATCCTACCTCCTTGGCCGTACAAGCACCACAAGCAGTTCCATTTTATACGTCGAACATGATTGACATGCACCCCGATATTAGAGGAGCATTACGCGAATTATCTGCGTTCGCCTAAACGCTCCTTCGATGCAAGAGGGTATCGAAACTAGCCGCGATCGCGTCAGGGTGAGATACGAAGGCTTTCAAAGGCTTTCGTAAGAGGAATCGTGGGCCAATCGCTAGCGAAGGTCCACCGGTTCCGATTTACGAGCCGGTCGGCTGCCATTTTATCAATCTGGATTAGCATACGCCGCATTAAACCATAACTTAGAACGGCTACCACGGTTCTCGTCGGGCCTACGTCTATGATAGCCAGTCCGTTGGCTACCGCTGGTTCAACAACAGTGATCTGCGACGTGATAAATCAGCGTACCGCCGACTTTTCTTGCCACCCTTGCCCGCTCATTATTCACGACCGACTGATTCACGACGAACGCGCACCAACTCTCATTACGCTTTTATGTGCGCCCCCGCGTGTTTGATTTATCCGAAAATGCGACCCGCCTGATTTATGCACTCACTGAATATTTTATTCAACTTTTCGGGAATTTTTGAATTATCATGGCAAAGGGGGTTTAATTTGTTTCATTAGGGCTAATATACTTTTGGTGTAAGTTAATTTTTGTTAGTCCTCAATTTTTAATATTGTGATACAAGTTTAATGTGACTAAGCAAAATGTGACTTAACAGTAAGTGATTATTGCGATATTACGGTAATGTAGCGAAGGGTTCGAATATGATGATTCCTGATGCGAATGATTAAGATTGCAATGCAACATGAGATGATCTACAGATGTCTGATTCTGATTGCAACATGTGGCAATTCTATTTACTAGTAGTGTAACGCGAGGCAATTTTATTATGTGGTAATATAAGGCGTGACAGCTTCATACCATAATAATATGCACAACACGTAGCAATTCTAATGCATGCTAATATAACGTCAGACAACTCGAACATGTCTTAGTTTTAACTTGTAGCGATTTTAACCTCTAATGACTTTAATACGTTACAATTTTAGAGTGTAGTTCTAACGTGTGTTGATTCTAGCTATTGATAATATAACACATGGTGACTGTAACTCATAGAAGTCTCACATATGGCACTCTAACGTGCGATGATTTAGTGTAAACGTCATTACAATGAACATGAAGAACTTAGCCTAATATGTACAAGGTTATTTGTACATTATTATTTAAATTTGATATTAGAATACATTATATGAATTTGGCATTCGAACACATTAATTGAATTTGACATTAGCACACGTTATGTGAATTTGACATTGCAACACATTATTTAAATTTGATATTAGAATACATTATATGAATTTGGCATTGGAACACATTAGTTGAATTTGACATTAGAACACGTTATGTGAATTTGACATTGCAACACATTATTTAAATTTGATATTAGAATACATTATATGAATTTGACATTTGAACACATTAGTTGAATTTGATATTAGAATACATTATATGAATCTGGCATTGGAACACATTATTTAAACTTGATATTAGAATACATTATATGAATTTGGCATTGGAACACATTAGTTGAATTTGACATTAGAACACGTTATATGAATTTGACATTGCAACACATTATTTGAAATTGATATTGTAACACATTAGTTAAATTTGACACTGCAACACATTATTTAAATTTGATATTCGAATACATTATATGAATTTGGCATTGGAACACATTAGTTGAATTTGACATTAGAACACATTATGTGAATTTGACATTGCAACACATTATTTAAATTTGATATTAGAATACATTATATGAATTTGACATTTGAACACATTATTTAAATTTGATATTAGAATACATTATATGAATCTGGCATTGGAACACATTATTTAAACTTGATATTAGAATACATTATATGAATTTGGCATTGGAACACATTAGTTGAATTTGACATTAGAACACGTTATATGAATTTGACATTGCAACACATTATTTGAAATTGATATTGTAACACATTAGTTAAATTTGACACTGCAACACATTATTTGAATTTGACACTGCAACACATTATTTGAGTTCGACATAAAGTACCCTAACCACAACAATCATATCCTGCATATACTCGTCAACAAGAACATAAACGTCCGCGCTGATACAAGAACTCCCAGAACAAAGGCACCAAAAAAAGCAAACGCGACGAAAGGTGGTCATGCTCGTTCACGGATCAACATATCCCCGCACACGAGCAAACACGAAGGCAAGTTTCTGTAGAGAATGAAGCGTGCATTCGGATCTTGAACGGGAGCGCAATTAAGAGGTACCAATTACACGCCACGAAACGTCGGAGGATCCAGAAAGGACACCGAACGTCCAAGGCAGACAGGGTGAGTAAGCTGCGACGATCTTCTTTCCCAGCGGGATACGAGCCGGGCCAAGTCGCATCTTCATCTCACCGCGCGGCCTAATTGGTCGGAATGCTCGCTTACTAATTAAGCATTCGACTAATTATTAATTACATCGACGCGACCCGCTCGAATTAATTTGCCCGGCGACAGTGGGGTGCCAACGTGGTGCATGCTCGCCTCTCTGCATAAGCATCGCATTTAATGCGCGAGCGGGTAGCTGCGCGACAGCGCCGCGTGTTACGAGCCGCGACCACGATGTTTCTAGCTGCGACTTACGCGGTTGTCGCGGACACTTGTCGCAACGCCCGATTTATCTACTTTGTCGCGAGGACTGCTGCTTAAGAGGGTACTCTGCAAGGTGTGGATCAAGGTGGACCACGGATGCTTAATAACTAAGGGGGATGGTTTTTAACGGGAACTCGGGGTATTCTTCAAGGTTCAAGGTTGGGAGTTCTTCAAGGTGGACTGGTAATCATTTTGGAGATGCTGTTTCATAAGTTAGAGGTTGGAGCTTAAAGATGGTTGCTACTAGTTAGGTACTCTTCAAGATGTAGATCAGAGACTAATGGTTTTGACTACATAGGATGCTTTATGAGTTAGGGAAGATGTGGCTGCTACTGTTAGATGAGTAGGTACTCCTCGAGATGTAGATTAATATGGAGTACTAATTATTTTGAATATATAGGATATAACTTGGGGAGTATCTGATTGCTACTTGGTAAGAGATAGGAGGTACTCTTCAAGATGTACATCAGAGACTAATGATTTGGACTATATAGGATGCTTCATAAGTTAGGGAAGATATGGTTGCTACTGTTAAGTGATGAGTAGGTAGTCTTCAAGATGAAGATTAAAGTGGAGTACTAATTATTTTGAATATTTGGAATGTTTCATAACTTAGGGAACATCTGATTGCTACTGGGTGAGCTATAGGAGGTACTCTTGAAGATGTAGATCAAAGTGGATTACTAATCATTTTGAGTATATAGCATGTTTTATAAGTTAGAGCAATATGTGGTTGCTACTATTAGAAGATGAATAGCTACTCTTGAAGATGTAGATCAAAGTGGATTACTAATCATTTTGAGTATATAGCATGTTTTATAAGTTAGAGCAATATGTGGTTGCTACTATTAGAAGATGAATAGCTACTCTTGAAGATGTAGATCAAAGTGGATTACTAATCATTTTGAGTATATAGCATGTTTTATAAGTTAGAGCAATATGTGGTTGCTACTATTAGAAGATGAATAGCTACTCTTGAAGATGTAGATCAAAGTGGATTACTAATCATTTTGAGTATATAGCATGTTTTATAAGCTAGAACAATATGTGGTTGCTATTATTAGAAGATGAGTAGCTACTCTTCAAGATGTAGATCAAACTGGATTACTAATCATTTTGAATATATAGCATGTTTTATAAGTTAGAGCAATATGTGGTTGCTATTATTAGAAGATGAGTAGCTACTCTTCAAGATGTAGATCAAAGTGATTACTAATCATTTTGAATATATAGCATGTTTTATAAGTTAGAGCAATATGTGGTTGCTGCTATTAGGAGATGAGTAGCTACTCTTCAAGATGTAGATCAAACTGGATTACTAATCATTTTGAATATATAGCATGTTTTATAAGTTAGAGCAATATGTGGTTGCTGCTATTAGAAGATGAGTAGCTACTCTTCAAGATATAGATCAAACTGGATTAATAATCATTTTGAATATATAGCATGTTTTATAAGTTAGAGCAATATGTGGTTGCTGCTATTAGAAGATGAGTAGCTACTTTTCAAGATGTAGATCAAACTGGATTACTAATCATTTTGAATATATAGCATGTTTTATAAGTTAGAGCAATATGTGGTTGCTACTATTAGAAGATGAGTAGCTACTCTTCAAGATGTAGATCAAACTGAATGAATAATCATTTTGAATATATAGCATGTTTTATAAATTAGAGCAATATGTGGTTGCTACTATTAGAAGATGAATAGCTACTTTTCAAGATGTAGATCAAACTGGATTACTAATCATTTTGAGTATATAGGATGTTTTATGAGTTACATGAAAATGTGGTTGCTACTATTAGAAGATGAGTAGCTACTCTTCAAGATGTAGATCAAACTGGATTAATAATCATTTTGAATATATACAATGTTTTATAAATTATAAACAGATGTGGCTGCTACCGTATGAAAGATAATTAAATCACGATATTTACTTCACGTCTTCAGGAAATATGCTCGCGCTTGTTTAACCTTGCTTAATTAAAGTTTCGTCGATGCCACGATTGATTCATAATCGTAAATATATTGGATCAGCGCGTGTTCAGGCGCTTCTTAATTACAAGGAGCGGGCGCAAATCGTCTCGCGACACCTGCGCGCGCATCTGCGCGAACGGTATTCTCGCACTCGTGTCTCGCAAATTTTTGCCATGTTTCTTGAAATATTCCTTTCACAATTATGTACTGTAATTTGTTATGTCTGAAAGCTCGAATGGCTCGAAAGGTGTGACTTTGGGATTGTTGAGGGGTATTAAACAGGTACTTTTCGAGACACGTAACATATTAAATGGGTAGTTATGTGTGTAAATGTTATGATCATTGTGGTAACATTTTATGATCAAATAAGTAAATTTTATATTTATCCATACATATCGTTTGATATTAAATATTTCATATGCCTACAAATATATGACTTGAGGTGCAGATTATTTATTTTCGTTCAAGATTAGAACAAGATGAGACAACAAGGTAAGTAAAATAAGTAAATCAATAAAATATGTCTTGTCATTTTTTGGGACCACTATGGAGATCAAAATAGGGGTGGTCTTCGACCACTTGCACCCTTGTGATTTCTTCTCCCGGATGGATTCTTGAGTTTCATAATCCTGGACTTCAAAAAGGGAAATAATTAATCGGCCACTTGCACCCTCGTGATTTCTCCCGAACGAACCCCGAGTTTCGCGTTCGATTTTCGCGATCCTTCAGAAGGGAAATAATTAATCGGCCCCGGGTTAATGCGAAGCGCTATCTCGATTGACCCGTCTATGCGGGAAATGGCGTAGGAGTGGACATGGAAGTGGTTCCTTTGAGGATGAATCGAAAGGTTAATTCGTCGGTCGATATCGTGATCGACCTTGCACACGCGTGGGCGTGTTCTCGCGAGAACGAGCTCGCGGAGAGGGAGCGTTGAATAATTTAATAAGCGTAGAAACGATCGGGCCCCGGCGAACGATTAAGGATTTCCAGGCGGTCGACAATGCCGCGTACACGAAATGAAATTCAACGGAATTAATAACCTCCACGCACGTAGGGTACACCCGGGCTCTCGGAATTTATTAGTAGCCGCGGTCGTTGCTCGGTGTTCGAGCTCGAGATTACTAATAATAAAACTGCTAATGATATACTCACTGCGAGACAACCGGTACTTGTAGTCGGTCAAAGTACCACCGAACTTATAAACGGCACCGATCCATAACCATAAATAATATACCTAAGGCCGGGCTCACTGTGTTCGTGCGATCGCTGAAATAAATTGCGAGGCTGCGCTCGCTCGTGGAGCTCGTACTCTCGCGTGCGTGTGTATTTGCACACCTGCACCTACGCCTTGGCGATACTTTAGACCTCGGTGGATTTTTTTATTATTTTCGAACCCTGTCCTTGTGCCCGCAAGACCGAGCACCGGACTAAGTAGATAAATCGAAATAAGGTATATACGCGATCACGAGACGCGCTCACGTCGCGAGTATCTACTACTCGCTACTCTACACGATTTAACCCTCTCGCTGGATACTAAAAACGTCCCTCTAACTTCTTGCGGGGAATTATTACGATTGGAGGGAATTCGTGATGCTTTATACATCGAGTGTTTATGTAGGATCACAGTCGGTGACCTTGAAATCCAAGGACAACGAACGGCCTTCTGTGACGTATAATCAACTCGAGATCTGTTGCAGGGATGTAGAGGTATCTTCAGCATGGTTCTTATTTATGAGACGATACATTGTGTACTGATAGATCATATGACAGATTAGATGTAACTCAATCATTGTAATCAATTATTACAATAATTGATAGTTCATGAATTTTTAATAATCTTGAAGCTTATAATTCAATATATTAATTCTTTTATTACATGCTCTTAGTTACAAGCATGTCTGATATTGAACCTTGAGAAATGTAACGAAATTCATTTTATTAAACTGATGAGTTTCCTTCAAGAATTAAATTCATTTTATGTTAAACGAATTAAACAAATTTTTTATTTAAGAATTATTCAGGAGAAATATTTAGTGTGAAAGTGATCTAACGCGTCAAACTAGTGTGTTTCCATTGGCGAGCACCCCAGTGGCGGAAGATCGAAAGAGAGAAAGAAGAGTACGAGACGAAGGGAGCGTTCGAAAGAAGCTGAAGACGAAGCAGAAGAGAGGATGTGCGTGCATGCCGCTCACGTAGCGTGCCAGCCAGCCTGGCAGCCTTCTCTTCCCCTTTTGCGACCGGATAAAAGCGAGTTCTCTCCTCCTAGCTTCTTCCTTCTTCCTCCTCGTACGCTTGTTCTGGAGCGCAGCGTTACTATACCGAGGGTATCTTCCTCTTTATCAAACTGCAGCCTCTTACCTGGAGCACTCCCACCCACGGCCCCACCTGCGGTACGACGGGCACACCGCAACAGGTGAGAGACTACCGAGAGCGTGCTCCGCGTGCCCTTAAAGCCGTATCGCGAGCTCAATTCATTTTTTTTCTTCTACTTCTCCCGTCCACGAATAGCACACCACCTTTGTGGATCTACGTGGGAGAGATACGGCGGTTTATCGCCTTCTGATTTAATCCGAACATCGACCTATTCGTTCCCCATTTCAAGGAATTCTGATTTTTAATAACACGAGCTGGGGTTCGTTTCGTTCTTTTGATTTAATGGGGTGGGAGATGTTTAATGAGAGGGGTGGGAGATGTTTAATGAGAGGGGTGGGAGATGTTTAATGAGAGTTTACTGAATCTGAGAGGGGTGGGAGGCGTGGTGAGGATGACGAGGTTATTAAAAGTGATGATATGTGACGGTAAGAGGCGGTGACAATATGTGGTTTTGGACTGATGATTAGAGTGAGTACATCGCGTGGTAATTTCAATGCGAGGCAATTATATGTACAGGTTACCGTGGTGATTACGATGCGTGAGTGCGACGATTAGAGCAATGCATGGTGGTTATGACGAGCGATTGCAATGCGTGGTGATTGTAACATGTGGAAATTATAATGTGGAGAAATTGCAGTGCGTAGTGATTACGAGGCATGGAGATTAAAATGCGTAGAGATTATAACTTGTAGAGATAGCAATGGGTAGAGATTGCAACGCGTGGTGATTACAATGCGTAGAGATTGCAACGCGTGGTGAGTACAACGCATAGAGATAGCAACGCGTAGAAATTGCAATGCGTAGAGATTGCAACGCGTGGTGAGTACAACGCGTAGAAATTGCAATGCGTAGAGGTTGCAACGCATAGAGATTGCAATGCGTGGTGAATACAACGCGTGGAGAGTACAGCGCGTGGTGAGTACGACGCGTAAGGATTGCAATGCGTGGTGAGTTCAGCGCGTGGGGATTATAATGCGTGGTGAGTTCAGCGCGTGGGAATTACAACGCGTGGTGAGTACAGCGGGTGGGGATTACAACGCGTGGTGAGTACAGCGTGTGGTAAGCACGACGCGTGGGGATTACAACGCGTGGTGAGTATGACGCGTAGGGATTATAACGCGTAGTGAGTACAGCGCGTGGTGAGTACGACGCGTAGGGATTATAACGCGTAGTGAGTACAGCGCGTGGTGAGTATGACGCGTAGGGATTATAACGCGTAGTGAGTACAGCGTGTGGTGAGTACGACGCGTAGGGATTACAATGCGTGGTGGGTACAACGCGTTGAGATTACAACGCGTAGAAATTGCAATGCGCAGAGGTTGCAACGCGTACAGATTGCAACGCGTGGTGAGTACAACGCGTGGAGAGTACAGCGCGTGGTGAGTTCAGCGCGTGGGGATTACAACGCGTGGTGAGTACAGCGCGTGGGAATTACAACGCGTAGTGAGTACAGCGCGTGGGAATTACAACGCATGGTGAGTACAGCGCGTGGTATGCACGACGCGTGGGGATTACAACGCGTGGTGAGTACAGCGCGTGGTGAGTATGACGCATAGGGATTATAACGCGTAGTGAGTACAGCGCATGGTGAGTACGACGCATAGGGATTACAACGCGTTGAGATTACAACGCGTGGTAAGTACATCACCCAGTGAATACGACGCGTGGAATAGCAACACGCAGACATTGCAACGCATAGAGATAACAACGCGTGGTGAGTAGAACATGCAAAGACTATATTAATCATACCGTGTAAAAATTACAGTACAAATGACAACATCCAATAATTACAAAATATCTTATTAAAGCGTGAAAGAATAAGTTTAATCAATTTAACCAAACATCCTACGTCCCAGTAAATTGGAATTCATAGTGGGAGCTCAGGAAATGACTTTTTACATCGCCGAGTATCTGCGTAGAATACGGTGTCGGTGAACACGGAAGTGTTTATAAATTTCCCAAGATTCTCTGGTTCATTCGGTAAAGGATTAAAGCTCGCGTAATGAGATTGTAACTCGTTATTTACGTTAACCAGTTCACTGAATTAAGTTCACCGTCCTGATAACGCGGAAACAAGTTCCACCCGGGAAGCACGCTGCGCTCTTTGGAAAACGATTTTAACACGAACCTATTTGTATACCATCGGTTCTCCGTGTTCCGTACACCTTTAAGCCCGAGTAACATTCATAAGTATGCAAATAAGATAACCTTGCCGGGCGTTATCGAGTTTCTTGATTATCGGGATGCGACTCGGCTCGCATTCACTTTCGCCCGTTTCCTCCGCAGAATTACTTTCATCGATGTTAGCGTGATAGTTCTTCGTTCATTTTCGCCGTAACGGAAATGTAACAGGGAAAATTTAATTTTTCTTTTAATCATGAATATTGAATATTCGGATAAGGGATTATTATAGCAATTATTAACAATTATAGATAAATGTAAGTAGCATGTGATAGGTGAAATCTGTTGATTTTTATATACACATATATGCACTGGTACATTAAATAAAAACATAAAATATAACGCATCTTTTGAAATAAATTATACCACTATTCAAACATTATTTTTGTAAATTATTAAATACTTTGAAAGAATTTTTATTTTATAAACATTTGTATATTGATTTATTGGTTTGAATGACAATATCTAATACAGTAAGAATTTTTGAAGAGTATACGAAATTTGTAAGTTAAAGAAAGGTTTGTTATACATGTTCTTGATCACATAATCTTTCAGCAGGGGTGAACACGATGCAACAACGTGATTTCAACTTTTTAAATTGGATTCCTCGCAACAAGTGACCGATCGAGAAATAAAGAAAAATGGCGGATCATGCAGAACGATATGGCGAGCGTGGCTGCGATGCTGACCACAACGTTCTGATAATCTGCTCGCGTACGTGCCCCGCGTTGGAAATGAAATTGCCCTCCGCGTGCGTGGGTTCGATCTGATGTAGCCTCCTTATCTCTTATTAGTTAGAAATCTCTGAGAACTGGTATTTTATATCTAATTATCCTTCTAATCTAAACTAATTCGCTATTTAATTCAAGCGGAACTGCAACTTTCCATATAAATGTTCCGCAAGAGGGTAAATTTCGAATGTAACGAACATTCTGCAATAAAAAAAATAAAAAGTGTAAATTCACGTTCTCTAAATACATCAGTTTTTCTTAACAGTCATCCGTAAAAGGAATTTCTCAATTTTACCTCTTTGAATGATTCATGAAGTTGCAAACGAACTTCGTATTATTCCAAGTTTGCAATTTTTCACGCGTCCCCAACAAAGTAGCGTAACATTAATCAAGTTAACACAGACATTACACAATGTACCCTTTAAAGTGACCCAACATACTTCGAGTAAAGGCGATACGTATCTATATTAAAATCCATCAACTTTATCAATTACGCTGGCGCGATGCACAACTAATTAGTTCGAACGTAAAAGCAACTGACTCGGTTAAAATGTAACTCATGGTTTTCACCGCGAAACTGCAACTCATTGCATCCTTGATGATGAATAACTTCTTACGTCTGAACGTATGAATTAATCATTTATAAAAGGTGTTCATGTATCAGGCGAGTACAAAGAGGTGAATTACCTAGTCGTTACTTAGCAAACCACCCTTGTAGCGACGGTGAGCCACGAGCTGTGCAAACATTTGCAAAACGACTCCATTGTTCTGTCATTATGGCGATTAATTTTGAGAAGTTGATCGGACTTGTTTTTGGCAGTGTGGTGCGTTTTGTGGGGAAAATGGCGGTTAGGTTGAAATAGCTTGTTTAATTGTGGAGAGTTTTTAGGTTTGGAAGTTTGAGGGGTGCATTTGGGGAAGTGGTGAGTTGAGGGTTTGCAGATTTTAGAAATTTGAGGAATTTGGGTGATTCGAGGTTTCAGAATGTGAGGATTTGGGGAGTTGAGAATTTTGGGGTTTTAGGATTTGGGGGTTTGAGAATTCGGGGGTTTAGGATTTTGGGAGTTGAGGATTTGGGGATTTCAGAATTTGTGGGTTTGAGAATTTGGGGGTTTAGAATTTTGGGGTTTTAGGATTTGGGGGTTTGAGAGATGGGGACTTATGAGTATGGAGAGCTGAGAATTTGAGAATTTGAGAAAATGGAAATTTCAGAATTTGGAGTTTTGAGAATTCCACATAGTAATTATTGCAACAGAATTGAATGCAATTGTACGTATGATGATTCAGTGACTAGTGATATATAGTGACCTTACGAGTGGTAATAGAACACATGGTAACTCCCTATTATAAATTTCCTAGGATCTCTCCATAAATTCTCTTTGCAGACTCTCAAACTTCCCCAGAAACTTTCCTTAGAAATCTTCTTAGGTTCTCCCTAATATTTCTCTAAGATCCCCCAAGGTTCCACCTTCCGAAATCAAAAGCAATTTATGACAGCATCCTCAGTAACAAATAACCCTTAAGTGGTTAATATAAAATTGCGCCTCAATTTGAATGCATCCCGCGCAAATTATTGCATCGCTATTTATTCGTCCACGTGTAACCGAGTAGTAGGAGAGCGAACGAGTTGCGTCACTTCGGGCTACGTAAACAGCAGGTGACTGATTCGACGAATCGGGCAGTCGTATTTTTACGAAGCCGCCCAGCGACCTGACGAGCGAAATAATTCATCCCTGAAAAGGTTAATCGCAGCGGGACTGCGAGCTTCTTTCGCTTCCGGCGAGGGGGTCCGCGAGTGGAAGAGGAAAAAACGAGCAGCCAAGCAGCAACCAGAGCAAAAGCAGCATCAGAAGAAGAAGAAGAAGAAGAAGATGGAGGAGGATGAGGAGAAAGATGAAGAGGTGGAGGTATACTGCAGAGACTTGGAGGTTTTTGGTATTTCGCTCACGCACGCTCGCACGCAAGCACGCACGCACTCGCTCACGCAACAAGAACGTTTCGCAAAAGACACGCTCCACTACGGAATTGCTCTTATTCGGTACTGAGCCTGCGTGATAACTCGCGTACGTCTCGACCCACTGCCTTTATTCTAACCAGATAAACTCTTTCCATTAATCGTCGCCTTGCAGTTATTTATTGCTAGACGTTATTCGCGATTCGAGGAAGGTTGGAGAATTTTATGTGGTTAGGGTAGGTAGTTTTGGTATCGTCATATGTGAAGTTACTATGTATGGACTCATCACGAGCTAATTTATGGTATGTTCAATTGACCATGCTAGATACACCACATGTAGAATCTTTAGGAATGGAGTTTTCACGCATGGCGACCACTACATGTAGAATTACCACGCGTAGTAATTATCATGAATCGAGTTACCATGCATAGTAATTACCATGCATGCTATCACCACGTGTAGCATCACCACGCATATTAATTACCATGAGTCGAATTACCACGCATGGTATTTATAACAAATCGAATTACCACGCGTGGTGTCACCATATGTAGGATCACCACGCATAGAATCATCATATGTAGGATCACCACGCGTTGTATCACCATATGTAGGATCACCACGCGTGGTATCACCATATGTGGGATCACCACGCGTGGCATCACCATATGTGGGATCACCACGCGTGGTATCACCATATGTGGGATCACCACGCATGGTATCACCATATGTGGGATCACCACGTGTGGTATCACCATATGTGGGATCACCATCCGTGGTATCACCACATATAGAACCACCACGCGTGGTATCACCATATGTGGGATCATCACGCGTGGTATCACCATATGTGGGATCACCACGCGTGGTATCACCATATGTGGGATTACCACGCGTGGTATCACTATATGTGGGATCACCATGCGTGGTATCACCATATGTGGGATCACCACGCGTGGTATCACTATATGTGGGATCATCATGCGTGGTATCACCACATATAGAACCACCACGCGTGGTATCATCATATGTGAGATCACCACGAGTAAAAACTTCACGCATCCTACTACCATGCGTTGAATCACTGCCAATAAAACCACCACGGCAAATTACCTCGACTTCAACTACCATGCATTCTATCACAATACATCACCACTAATAGCATCACCATCAGTAAAATTCCCACACACATCTTTTCCCAAATAAAAAACCTTAACAAATCCTACAAGAATTCCCATATTCTACAAAGATCTTAACTAATCTTAAAACAATGAAATGTTAGAGAAATCGAAGCAGGTCTCCATTGCAGCCACAATAAAAAGCCAAGAATCTCCATGTTCCATTTGTTCCGCAAGAAAAGCGAACGAGTTCGTAGAACATTAACCGCAGAACATTGAGAGATCGATATTTAGTTGAACGAGAGTATCATAATGGTCGTTTCTACCCTCAATTAATTTCCAGTGCCTTACGATTCTCTCGCCCGTGTAAGCCGTGTACTATCGCTTACACGATCCTTAAGGCGTATCCACACGCCTCGCGTCTGCTTAAGGAAACTTGCGCGTGCCTCGTTCTTCTTCCCCTTCAATTAATGTCCACTCATTCTCAATTAATCCGCACTGTCTGTATCGATTATTGCATACCACTTGTCGCTCCGCGGATCAGTTTTACTGTTAAGGCTTGCCCTAACGAAGCACCGTCGTAAAAAACCTGAACTTGACGTAGGCAATGCGTCCGGCCGAAGTATAGATCCCGATGCTTTTCTTGCCGGTTAGCCTCCATGTTCGACGAAACGGGCAATGGAATCGATCCTATTCCCGCCTGGAAATTCGCGAAATCATACCGCGTTCCGAGTATCGGCCTGGTGAACGAGGTGCAGGCGTCTTTCACATGAAAACCATCGTAAAAATTGCGGACTGAAATCGGCCTTCCGTGAGCTTCGCGATGATCGACTGATCGGTCTCGATATAGAGAGCAAACCATTATATCGTTTCTTTTATTAGTGGGACATGTGATTTGTGGCTTTGGTATTTTAGGGATGGTGCTTTTGGAGCAAACTTGCGAATGGGTTTGTTAAATAATCTTGATACAAAAATTAAGAATCTAGGAATTAGGTAATTACTAGTCTGTAATGTATTAGCCATCTATTAACTGGTAATTATTAATAATTTATTAGCTGGTAATTATTAGCAATCTACAGTGTGTATTAACATCTTGTATTAACCTACAATCTATTAACTAATAATTATTGGTAATCTATCATCATCAACTAGTATCACCATTAGCTAGTAATTTGATAACTACTAAACTAATTACTAATGTAATACCCTAATGGAGATGATAGATTGTATATATTTATAGACTTAGTTCACTATAAAGGAGAAAAAGATTCCTTCAGCTCTTGACGTATCAATACGTCAGCGTTCGTGACTCGCGCGAGGTTGATCCTCGGAACAGCCCCTCGGAAGGAATATCGCGGGCGTATCGAGATTCAAGTATTATGGTTGTAGTAATCCGATCCGGCGGGATTACCGGTGGAATCCACGGGAGGACGAGGTTTGACGTATCGTCCTGTACACTCGGATACAACGTACTTAGGCTTCCTTCAGACAAGTACATATACTTGACATTTTACAACTCTCAAATTTCATTGGTACAAGCTTCAAGTTTCCTAAATTTCTAAATACCAAGATTCTCAAACCTCTGTGCATAAGTTCCTAGACTATTCCTAACCTTTCTAACTTTAACGTGTCCAAATTTTCAGATCGTCAAATCTCATATTGGTTCATCCTCAAATTCTCACATGAGTTCATGTTCCACATGTTCCCCGAACACTCATATGAGTCCATCTTCAAATACCCTATGAGTACCCAAATACAAAAGTTGCCCTCTAAACATCCAAGTGCAGTTCCCCTCATCATATTTTCCCTAGGGAAGCCATATTTGCTGCTGACTGTACAAGGGAAAAGTATCGTCCGCCTCCACAGAGCCGGTATCGAATGCTCCGATGCGGCTGTCCCGAAACACCTTACGGTTCTCGAATTACCTCCCTCGGCCCACCTTAAGTATCCCCGAATCGAGTCCGTGGTATGTCAATAAAAACAACGGACTCGCCGCAAGAATTTCGACGAAGATGCAACAACCATATATGTTCGCGACATACTACCATACACCACGTGAAGACGTAACTTCACCCACTAACTCCAACCTAGATAGTAATATTAGATACACCCTGTGTGCGTACCTATTTGGTGCATCTCTGTCTATTGAGTTACACATATTCTTTTATATATGATCACCCCTTACTTGTACTTGTAGTTAGACCTTGTGTATGTACCTATTTGATGCATCTCTATTTCTTACTTGTACCTTGAGTCCCACATGAACTCGCCAAGTTGACCTAAGTAATACTAAAATTAATTCCGAATATCATACCCGATGACATCATTTTGCAAGCGTTCGTTAATCGATAGAACATCGAAGCTTCTAATACCGAAAGAATGCATTCCGCATACCACAAAGCATCGAGTGCCCCTTAAATCTTTTTCTATTTCCACTACACCGTGTTCCATGTAGAGACGTTTGTATCGCGATACGTCGGAAAGTCGTTCCGGGCCAGTTCCCGACCTTTAGCCCGATTTTTCCAGGGTGTGGCACGCGTTTGCATACACGAAGAATTAACGAGTAAATACGGAGAGGCTATTACGATCCACGATCGTCTATGGCGTGTATGCAAAGGAGGCGGAAGAACGACCGATGAGGAAACACTGTCAAGCTGTTAGCATTCAATGAGATAATGAAGAAACACCACGGAATTCAATGACCCGGCTAGGAGCGTAGGACGATAGTAACTTCGCGGCTTCTATCGGGATTAGATTAGCATACAACCAATCCGGACACCGGTAGATCGTTCGATTTGAATATTCCGTCCCCTTATTGCCGCTTGCTTGAAAATAACGCGTTACTGCACCACGACACGCATCGAAATTCATTTTCACCCGTCGACCTGTGCTCCTTACGTTTCCAACTTGCTTCTGTGCAGGGAGTCGTTGGATATACTCTGTTTAACATTTTCTGTACCTTATCACCTATGGCTGACGTGTCACATAAATTATTACGTGTCATGTATTGCATGGAACATGTAGTATATGGAGATGCAACAAATAGATACATACACAGTGTTGTTGAAGTTGGGTGTAGTTTGAGGTACGAGCAAAGGGTGAACATATATGAAGTTACATACACAAGGTGTAACTACAGACACAAGTAAGGGGTGATTAAACATAATAATAATATGTGGAGCTTAACAGAGGTGCATCAAATAGGTACATACACAAGAAGGTTAAATCTCGGCAATATAACGGGAGTTTCTACGGTAAAACTCAATTTGAAATAAAATAGAAGATGTTGTAAAATCATGATGGTCACGGTCGAAGTATCGTTGAATTCTCTCCACCAGTCTATTTGTTAAGACTCTTTTAAAAGGTGAACGCGAACGGAGAAAATATTGCACGGTCGTATACGGCGCTGTTTTTAAGGCAATTCATCTTATCGCGAGCTTATTACTCGTTCGCCGCAACCCTAACCGGGGATCGTTAAAGTAGGTTGACTTTTCAATTAAACGTTTATTAGATCAGAAAACTGCAAACTACCCGGGGCGTATCAGTTTCAGTTTCGACGCGTATTTACAAGGCACGTATATATATCTTCGTAATAAATGCGACACAGAGGACATTTTATTGAATGGCAATTCCATAAATATTCAACATTCCTTTCACCTGTTCGTTCCTTACCAATTTATTACGAATTCTCGACGAAATAAGTGTATATAAACAAAAAGACCACACCGTTTCAGTGCTGCACGGCGCTAGTGTCCACAAGGACAAATTGAAAGAAACTTTCTAAACTCTAAATCTTATCGTACACTGGATCGATTTATGAAAAACTCGATCACATAGAATTAGACTTGTTATGGTGGTTATGGCTTAATCGAGAAAATTGGGAAAATTAGAAAGAGAAGAGGTTATGGTAAGCTTCCTAACCTTCAAATTTTTAGGTTGTACAATTCTAACATTCCTGAGACCTCGGTTTACTAAATCATTGTACTTTCAAATTCTGTTTCTAAATTTCTTAATCGATGAGTTTTTAAATTCTCCAGCTATGAAATTTTTATATCTCCAAATTTACAATTTGACAAAATTGACAAATCCTTCACAAATCATTTAATTAAAAAATTTCAGAATGTTCAAAGTTTCAAACTATTTAGCTTTTATACACTAATCATCAATTCCAAAATGAATCCTCCGATTAGTACAATATTGCAATCATATCAACACGATACAAAAGTACGGAAGTGAATAGCTGACAAAGGACATTGATTGCAGAATGAAGTGGCAAGTGGTTAGGTATGTCGCGATAAAACTGATGGTCGTGGCACGTCGAACACGTGAGTTTCGTAGCCGTTCGTGTAATTCGTGACCGACCGTTACAAGGTCTGCCGATAGACTCGCATCCTGAGCCGTTACAACTATCTATGTATACATATATGTATACCTAGAGAACGTGCACCGGCACTCGACCCGAGAGATGCACTCGGCTGCACGCGAGGGACGATAGCTTCTCAGGTGTCCGTAGCTCCCGTGAACTCATTCATGCACAGCCAACACCATTGCTCGGGGCTTTTGCATACACGTCAATGAAATACCTGCTTCCGACCACTTTTCTGCTATCCGTATTCTCTTCTCTCATTTTTCTCAATTTTTCTTCACATCTCATTATTAATATTTTCACAAGTTTTTGTGGAGGAAGTATTTAGGTTTTTGGTGTTGTTATATTTTACTTTGGGATTTGGGGATTTTGGGAGGTAGGGAATTTAGGGAATTTGAGGTTTGGGGATTTTGGGAGTTGGAGAATTTGGGGGATTAGGGATTCGGGGAATTTGGGATTTGGGAGTTGGAGAATTTGGGGGATTTGGGATTCGGGGAATTTGGGATTTGGAAGTTGGAGAATTTGGGGGATTTGGGGGATTTGGGATTTGGGGGATTTGGGATTTGGGGGATTTGGGATTTGGGGGATTTGGGATTTGGGGGATTTGGGATTTGGGGGATTGGGATTTGGGGGATTTGTAATTTGGGGGATTTGGAATTTGGGGGATTTGGGATTTGGGGGGTTTGGGATTTGGGGGATTTGGGATTCGGGGAATTTGGGATTTGGGGGATTTGGGATTTGAGAGAACTGGGATTTGGGGGATTTGGGATTTGTGGCATTTGGGATTTGGGGAATTTGGGATTTGGGGGATTTGGGATTTGGAAGATTTGGGATTCGGGGAATTTGGAATTCGGTGAATTTGGGATTCGGGGAATTTGGAATTCGGGGAATTTGGAATTCGGTGAATTTGGAATTCGGTGAATTTGGAATTCGGTGAATTTGGGATTCGGGGAATTTGGAATTCGGGGAATTTGAAATTCAGTGAATTTGGGATTCGGGGAATTCGGAATTCGGGGAATTTGGAATTCGGGGAATTTGGAATTTGGTGAATTTGGAATTCGGTGAATTTGGAATTTGGGGAATCTGGAATTCGGTGAATTTGGAATTCGGTGAATTTGGAATTCGATGAATTTGGAATTCGGGCAATTTAGAATTCGGTGAATTTGGAATTTGGGGAAATTAAATCCTCAAACCTCCCCAAGTCCCAAAATTCCCAAATTCTCAAATTCCCCAAATCCCCAAAACCCCCAATTCTCAAAGTCCCAAAATCCCCAAGTTCCCAAATCCTACCAACCCAAACTCCAAATCCTAAAACCCTAACACCCAACTTCCCATATCCCTAAAGACCCAAAATCCCTAACTTCTCAAATCCCAAAATTTCCTCAAAATAAAAGTTTCCCTCCACATATCGCAGAAATACACGCATCTGGATTTCACTTTCGGGAGCCGGAAATTATGGAAGCCAGCAGGGCGAGGTCCGTGGGGCAAGCGTTTCAGGGGCGTAAAAGCATCCCGAGCGAAGAGCCGAAGATGCGAGCAACCGCTCATTACCGAAACCGCTTTTATTGGTTACCGCGCGTGAAGATGTACACAGAGAAAGGTGGACGCCACGAAGGGAAGGAAACGACGTAAAGAAAAACAGGGTGCGGGACAGGGTCTGGGTAGGACAAGAACAGGCAGAAGGAGAGCATCGCAAGCCATCATCCAGCAGTGGCGGGCCAAGAAGCCTGATTATACGGTGGGAGTGGCATGAGGAGCTCCAGTTGGGCATCGGGTTCCTTCGTAACTTCGTAATACGTCCGAGATATTGCGCCTGCGGCTCTGGAAAAAAAGCACACACTCGAACGTTCGTTCGTAAAGAGCAAAAAGAGTGGTGAATTTCATAGAGAGGCTGCATGCGATAGTGTCTTAAAAACGATTATTCTTTGCCGTTTCCTAACCTCCTCAACCCTAATAGATATTTAAGGAGTATGGAGTATGGAGCTCTTAGTAAGAGTATGGGGTATTGTGGGATGAAAGCATTGCGGGGTATTGTTGGATCAGGGTAAAGATTCAGGGTAAGTAATGGGAGATGTTTTGTTAGTAGTTGAATGACGATGTCTGGATTTCAAAACCGAATGAGAAATGCGAATATTTAGTGCAGAGATAAATAGATTTAGTAGAAAACCTTGAAGCAATGATGCATCGATGAATCTGTCTTTCTGTATTTCTTATTATGTCCGAATACCTAACTTGTCAAATTTTGTAACTTTCAAATTAATTCACAAGTCGACATTTTCAAGTACCAAACTTCTTAAACATCCAGATCTCTAACTTCTTAAAATTCCATTCTTCTAAAAATCCAAGTTTCCAAATTCCTGTAAGTATGAATTACCAAGTTTGCATCCATAAACATGACCTAACCCCGAAATAAAATGCAAATCGTCCCGCCACCAACGACGTAGCGCTACAGATTCGGGTGTAATCGATTCCGACGTCAGACCTGTTGGCCCGAAATAAAAGTGTACGAATCGCGGCGATCTATCAAACGATGACTTAATTTCGCCGGGGTCCGTAGATTTCCAGGCGGGCATTGAATCAATAATACGTCCGGTCGGGTATCCAGTGATATTTTATCGAAGACAGGTCCACGATTAGAAACGTAGGCCAGACGGTTCCAGTTTATGGTTTCTAATTCTATTGGATCGGTTCGCGATAGATCAAGACGGATGGTTCGTGACGGGTAGCGCGTAATGGATAGATCATGATGGATACACATCGCGTACCGAAGATATATATTCCCCGACCGGGAATTGCCACATATGGAATTAGGCACCCGATCACCGCTCAAGATCGCCGTTGTTAGCGTACGTATCGATTTCCCAACCAATCGGCTCCCTTAATTATTCGACCGCCCGTACTGATCGATCCCCTTCGTTTCCTATTACAACACCCAGCCTTCTCGTGTCGGTGAACGGCTACAATTCTATTACCCGGCGCAATGGTAAGTAGCGAATAAATAGAAACAAGCGCCGGTACCCACCTTAGCGACGAGCCATAATTCATATCGTTATGTAACGGGAACAAGAAAGTATGGAAGTGTAAAACATCGTGTATCGTTAGATCGACACTGCGCCCGAGAGTAATTGCCGCGATCGGAATCATTCAAAACGACGCTATTCGCAGGGGGTAAAAGGTGCGTTTGTTTTTCCAATCGTGTCACCTGCTCCATTATTTTATGATGCCGAGCGAAACATAAAATCGCCGCACAATTGCACACTTTCCAATGATATATGGTAGCACACGCCAAATGGCACGTGCTCAATTGCAACAGGGAACGGGTTATGGCTTTAGAATGGGTACAGAGATCGACGAATAAACGTCGCTCGGAATAGTATTTTTAGATTCACTATCGGTTTCTAATTTATACCTTATGGTCTTACGGTAGCTTTCACGTAAACAATTTTTTCTTTTATACTTCAAGTGCATCTTTTCTGTAATTTTATTTGCGATAAATTTCGTAAAGAACTTATTCAACACTTTTTATTGGAAGAACTCTTGGAAGAAAGCACTTTTAAAGAACTAATTTATAATTTACAATGTGAAGAGACTTTCTGAATTTGTGACATCTCTGTCTCTCGATTTTCTTAATTTCCTTTGCTTTAATATTTTAACTATGAACAGACTGACACACCTGACAAATAAATTGTAAGGCAAGGATTTGGCTGGAAGGTGGTGAAGATGCGAAGAGCAATTTCGTCTCGATGCAAAGTCCGAAGGTGGAAATGAGGGATCGTAAAGACATTTCGAGGAACAGAGTCGTCAGCGTAGGCGCGTTGGGTCAGATGCCGACGCGTCCCCGTCGAAGAGGGCCACGTCTCGCCCCGAAGAATCCGCGAAGAGACGATCGATCAGGAGGGGGGCTGACACTAATTGCGGAGAACACTTGGGGAACACGCGTGGTTCCACGCTGGCACGGCTGGAACGAAAGCCGCGTGATTTATCGCTTATCGGAGGTGCTCGTCCCGCTGATTGGCCGACGAGCAAGACTCCGCTACGCCGCGACACTCTTGTCTCTGCTCGATTTACGATCGGACCTCGACGACCAGCATCATGCCGTGGACGTACGCGTCGCGTCGCGTCACAGACGCTGCCACCGTTTCTCGGCTGATTGGCAGCGAAATCGGACAGGAATCGGCCTTCGACGGTCTATTAGCTCGCCGGAAGAGATACGCGAGAGATCTAATAGGAGCGGCTCGTGTCCTCGTATATCTACTAACTGAACGCTGTAACGAGCCGCGGATAACGCGTCTACGCAGTTATTCGATGTTTCATTAATTTCTTCGCGGAAATGCTACTTGTGTAGAATGTTCTTTAGGACGTGGAAACTTCTATTTACTAGTTTTAATAGCGAGACTTCTCAAGTTTACTAAAGTGGATTTCTAAATTGTCCTCAAGTGGATACTTAAATTTCTGGGTCCTGGAAGTGGACTCTTAGGTCTGTAGGTCTCGAAGTCCTAAGGGGTTTGAATACTTACGTCCTTAATGTGTAGGTGTTTAGGTTTTATGGTCTCCAAATTTGTATCTTCACAATCCTTGGTCCTTATAGTCCTTGATTCCTGTATTTCTACATCATCAAATTTTAAAGTACCCAAATTGCTACATCTCCATATTTCTGGACCCTCGAATCATCAGATGTCCTTGATCTTCAAAAGTCCATGTTCTCAATCCTCCTTGACATCCTCCAAGTCCACAGGTCCTCAAATCTGCAGGTCCACAAACTCCATATTCCCTGTACCGTCTTCATCACAGAGGAAGAAATGTTTCAATACCTGAATGATCATCACACACAGAAATATATACCCTACATGTACCCTATATGAAAAATACATGTGGAACTAATTTCCATGTCAATGCAATCTAATATAAATCAGTAAAGAAATTCAAGGCGTTTGAATATATCGCGAATAAAAAAGTGAAAGACAAAATAGCAAGAAAAGGAGAGCTCGAAGAGAAGGAACAATCCGTACGGGACAACAGGTCGGCAATTTGCGAGACACGCATTCCTAGAAGCGGAATGACCGGTCACAACAATGTCCGCCAATTTTTCTAATGCGATGCTTACGGGCATTGGCTACCTTCCGGGAAGCACCGGCATTGTGTCGAGGATTTTTCCCGTGACGCGATAGTCGCGTCCACGAAGAGCAGCTGGTGGAAAGCGAGGGGGAGGACGGTGTCGCGCGTTCTTCGGAGAATCGAGCATGCACGACCGCTATTGGAATCGATCGTACGATACTGTTCTGCCATTTGTAGATACCAGACATGCACACACGGGATCCTTCCTTTTCAGAGGGGAGATCGAAACGCGACACGGTGTAATGCCTTTTTGGGACGAACTGGCCAATGATCTTTTCGAGGGAGATCGGGATTGATCATAATTGACCTGTTACTTGTTCTGTTGGGGACAGTTATATTGCTTGATGTGTTGTTCGATTAAATTGTTCGGGAGTTGACTGGAGGAGATTGAAAGTCTTTGCTTTTCAAAGGTGGATAAATTTTAATTTCTAGTTTTTTGATTAACATGTGTGCAAATTCATATGTTGTGAAATTTTATGGACTCAGATTTTCACACTAAAAATTGTACAGATTCAAATTTTCAATTTTGTAAGTCTCACATACCCAAATTTCACATATGTAAATTTCTACATATGCAAGTTTTCACATTTCCAAATCTCGCATATCCAAGTTTTACATATGTGAATTTCTACAAATCCAAATTTCCACATATCCAATTTTCACATATGTGAATTTCTACAAATCCAGATTTCCATATTTCCAAATTTCACATATCTAAGATTCACATATGTGAATTTCTACAAATCCAAGTTTCCACATTTCCAACTCTCACATACTCAAATTTCACATATGTAAATTTCCACATTTCCAACTCTCACATACCCAACTCTCACGTACCCCAATTTCATATATGTAAATTTCTACATATGCAAGTTTTCACATTTCCAAATCTCGCATATCCAAGTTTCACATATGTGAATTTCTATAAATCCAAATTTCCACATATCCAAGTTTCACATATGTGAATTTCTACAAATCCAGATTTCCATATTTCCAAATTTCACATATCTAAGTTTCACATATGTGAATTTCTACATATGCAAGTTTCCACATTTCCAACTCTCACATACTCAAATTTCACATATGTAAATTTCCACATTTCCAACTCTCACATACCCAACTCTCACGTAGCCCAATTTCACATATGTAAATTTCTACATATGCAAGTTTTCACATTTCCAAATCTCACATATCCAAGTTTCACATATGTGAATTTCTACAAATCCAAATTTCCACATATCCAAGTTTCACATATGTGAATTTCTACATATGCAAGTTTTCACATTTCCAAATTTCACATACTCAAATTTCACATATGTAAATTTCCACATTTCCAACTCTCACATACCCAACTCTCACGTACCCCAATTTCATATATGTAAATTTCTAAATTCTCAAATCCTATATTCTCACATTGTCACATTCGCAAATTACACACATGCACCTCCTCTCTACCCCAAATCCTACATATCCAAATTCCCAAGTCCCCAATTTAGTAAGTTTGAACGCCATCTGCAGAAGAAGCCTTGTTTCCTGCAGCGTACTTGACACAGCCTTGCGCCGAAAATTCAGTAGATAATGGCCGCGTCGTGCAAGATGACAGACCTCCGCAGCGAGCGTCCGTGCAGGAATTCTCAGCGAAGGTCACGGTCCCGGGGGCAGACCGGAAACGCGATATATCCCGGGCTGTCTCGAAAGCTTCATATCGTCTCTCGGCCACCAATAGAGGGGTTTCCGTGTTCGCGATAACTCGCGAAACTGCAAAGCACGCAATTTGATTCGGGGTGGCCTGGTTCTTTCTCGGCCTCGTCTTCCGCTACGCGTTCGTACGCGTCTTGATAACGGTACGTGGTTGAACTTGCAGCCGAGGTAATTGGGTCCGTTCAGCCACTTCCGGTTCGTGCAGTCCCTCTCGAATCGGCTCATCTTGTACGGGGATCACGTCGCAGGCCCAAGAACAGCGGATATTTTTTATCCGGTGGAAACGTATGATCGGCGACGATTGTAATTTAGGCGCTATAATTGCGTCCATATTGTGAGTTCGTACACGTGCGTGATCCTTTTACCCGGTACTCGAACATGGAAAAAAAGGTACGCTAACGCGATCGATTAATCCCGGCGATGTTAAATGTTACCGGACATTAATTAGAGGAAATTGACTCGATATAATTTATTGTTCGAATTTGTTCACGATGATCGATCTTCGTCATTCGATTAGCTTATAGGGATTAGTGTCTTTGCTGTCTTATTTTAGAAGATGGGTAGATTATGAGCTTGTCGAGCTGGTAAGGCTTGGGCTGCAGGATGACGAGGTGAGGTTTGTGCAAATTTATAGAATTAAACATTTAGGAATTAGTCTAATTTCTCTCTTTAGGTCATTGGTTGCTCATCATTACGGAGAAGTTTGCAAATTTAGGAATTGTAGATTTGCAAGCTTAAATTTATACATTTGAGAGGTTATGTATGTGCTACATAATGAATGTGGTACATAAAGAGGTTACGTATGTGGCACATAATGAATGTAATACATAAAGAGGTTACGTATGTAGTTACATATGTGTATGAGGTACATTTGAAGATGAGGAGCTCAGAGCCTGGAAATTTAAAAATTCTCAAATTCTCAAATGTTCATACCTCAAGTTTACACGTTAACCCTCATCGAAAGAAACCTACCGGCATCTTATTTTATTGCCCATGATTTTACCATCAAAGTCTCTAGATTTCGATAGCCTCGAGACACGCGGCATCAGCCCGCGAATAATTCAGAAAATTCATCGAATCGCATCAGGCAGGACGTTTCCAAGCACCATAGCGAATGGGGGAATTTATTGTCGCGATGGTACAGGTGGCTAGTATTTCGCCTACAGGTAAAATCACGCGTGGCGAGAGATTTGCCGATGAAAGAGAGGAAAGAGTCGGATCTATCGTCCGAGAGCGTGGCCCCTGAACGCGTGGCTCGTAAAATAGCCAGGATCGAATGCTAATGGCGAGTAGCATGGTTTTTATAGGGTAACGATAATTTGGCCGAGGTCGAGGGTCGACGTAGCCACGTCCGCGAAACTTCCTCGAGGATGCACGAAGCGCGAAACGCATTTAAGTACCTACCCTCGCAGCTGGTAACTCGCTGGTGTCGATTATTTATTCCCATCTCGACGTGGCCCTTTCTCTCCAGGAAACGTCCCGTAGAAATTTATTTCCGTCTGGACGCTCGCGATCGATTAAGCGGCGGTACGCGGCGCTAATAAAATCCCGTAATTAATTCGTCGAACGATCCTCGCGATTCGATAGAGCTTCCCACGTGCTTGAAACCCACTTACCACTTGCCGGAGGTTTTCTTGCGTCCTCCAGAAGAAAAAATGGAACCGTACAGTTATCTTGTATGATCGGATCTTTCGATCAGGACATCATACATTTGCCAAGATTTTGAAGTTCAAAAATTTTCTTATTTAAAAATTTGTACATCTTTGGATTTTTGCACTTCTCAATTTTTCTCTGAAGCTGCAAATTTCCAAATCTCTTAATTTTCAAGACTCTTAAGTTTCTATGTTTTTTTTTTAAACCTAAACTTTTTCAATTTTGCGTTTATTCAGTGTCTTCAAAATCTCAATCCATCACTAAGCACCTAAATTCTGGAAATTCTAACAGATCAAGTTCCCCCTTGATCCTTACGTCTTCCATAGAGAAGTCAAACTCTATGTACTTGTCATTGGTTTGCATTTTGACAAGTTCCTAAATAGCTATGTCTCCAGATTGTCATTCCTTCTCCAATCATTGAAGTCCCCAAAAATAAATGAACAAGTCCCACGGTTCTCACATTTTCCTCAAGAAAACCAGATATGCTCGATTGCACAAACGTGGTCCGTTTAGATAACGAATTCCGGTGGAGGTTCCCGCGAATTTCGAGTAACGGACCTCAAGATCAAGAAATGTAATGAAGAGCGAGCATCCGAGTATCCGGCGGAGCGTGCGAAAATTCGCGCAAAGTTCGTTTCCGTAACACTTCGAAGTTTCGATTCGCCCAGTCACGCCTCTTTCACCTTTTACGCCTGAATTTAATGGTCTGTGAAAGCTTTTTTGTCGTCTCAATTTAACAGCCACTCCCGTAATTACTTGTCCCGAATACGTTTCGCAAGTTCATTTGTCGCCGAGGACTCTTTCTAGTCGCGATCTTCGCGCCGCCATCGAAAATTCCACGAAAGTTAAAAAAAGAGCGAACAAATCACCGTGGTCGCTCGTTACCGCAATTTACACGGTAATCAATGCGGAAGCGCAAAAAAGGACGGTCGCATCTCGAGAAGCAAACACGGTGCACCGGGTCGGCAATCAACGAAGGTAAAAATCGCGAGGAGAGCCGAAAGGGGAGGACGGAATTCTTTGTACGTTCTGACCCGACCGATACGATACGATCGATCGATCGATCGAACGATCATCGTCGACGACCCGGACGAACCGTCGCGACTCGCCGGATCCACAAGAGCGGTGCCGCGGACCTCGAGGATGAGAGAAACACTTTTTACGATGATGGATCGCCGGTCGAACCGGCAGGAACGTCGGTTCGCCCGGTTCCTCGTCTCCTTCGCGAGGGAGGGGACCGCGTACTACGTCCTGTCCCCTGGACGCACATAAATTCGTGTAAACCCCCATAAATCCCTGGAGAGGCGCGAGCTGAAAGCGACACAACGGACTGACTGTCGCATCCGCTTCAACGCGCCTGAGATGCCGGACTTTCGCTAACCGCCCTCGAATTCTAACAATTTCAACCCGGGTCACTCTGTATTTTTTCGCGTGAAATTATTCAGGATCGTGAAATCTTTTGCATCGCATCTCGAGGATCTAGAAAGAAAACGCTCTGATACAGCAAAAAATAGATACAGACTCCAGGCAGTCCATTTTCAAATTTCAAAATTTTTAACTTTTCGTCCTTTCGAACTTGTAAATATTTAAATTTCTAGACACCCAAATTCTCAAAATTAAATTACTGAATTCTAAAATTTTCAGACTGAATTTCTAGATTGTGAATTCTAAATTTGGAAAGGTACAATGCTGCAACTGCTATAAAATGCAAGAGAGATATCGACGAATCGGAGTATCCAATCTGTTCCCGGTGTATTTTGGATGTGAAGGGCTCGGAGAAAAGGGCTCCACGAAAGGGTTAAGGAGGGGGAATACTCGTTGGCCCAGTACTTGTACCCCCGCGATACGCGTTCCGCATTGATATTATTTCATTAACTTTTTGCCGGTCTCTGCTTGTTGGAATAGTGGTTCCGTCGGTTGGGACCAATCTCCTCCTACGGTTACTCCACCTTCTTCAACCTCCTTCAACCTCTGACTGGATCTCCTCCTCCGCTCGATGTGCGCGAGCGAAGCAGACAGAGTGTCGTTCCTCTTTCATCGCCCTCTCGCCGAATCGACCGCGTACACCTGCCACGATAGTTGTCCCGAAACTGTTCTTCCCGTGTTTCTTTCCGCGAAGGAATCTCGCCCCGACGCGGCCATTCTTCTTCCATTAGCTGTCGATAATTACCTGGACTTAATTAGAGGGCGTTCTGCTGCGTCACGCGCCAACCACCCCGAAAATTCGGCTTTCTTTGCAGCTTTAGAGAAATACGAGATAATTGTTCGGTTTTTACCTCTTCCTTTAACGTCCAAGATTTTCGCGATTGTTGTTTGAAGCTTTTAATTGTGGGACTTGAAAAAAGGTCGGGGAACGAAGATTTTGTTCGAATTTCGCGCTCTTTGAGGTCGCTATTAGCGGCACTGGAAAAGATGGCCTCTTGATCGAAAATACGAACTGTACTCTCTTAAAAATTAGTACAATACCAAGTTTAAAGTATCTTTCTCTTCAGAAAATGCTAATATAAATAAAATAGATATTAAACACACATAAAAATATCCATGTAAACATTTTATTAATTCTCTTAAAATCAGCAGTTATAAAAAACCATAAGCAATTTCAAACACTCTACGCAAATCACTATCTAAAATCCAGTCTACTAAAATCAAACTACTAAATTATCGTTTCTTCTATAAATATGAAAAACGGAGTAACGTGTTTTCAGTAATAACTTTCTAACCTGTCATTTGGAAGCAATTCCATATAACAAGTTTGTACGTAGAGTTTGGGAAGAAGAAAGATTAAAAGAAATACAAGGAAACGAATGATTTCGCAGAGCTACCCTTTCGTGGCCCGAACACGCCTTCTCTCGAGGAAGATCTCGCGCGGAACCGCTCGGCAGATTGCACGATAACGGCACAGCCCCCGTACGATTTCTTCGAGCAGAGCAATACGCATATCTCGCTTTATTGTGGAACGCCTCGTTAATAAACCGGCGATCTTTTTCTCGGCAACTGAGCTCTACTCGAACAATCGAGAAAGCGAGCGAGGATCACCGAATCTGGGATGCGTTCGAGATCTCACAGATATCGTTGCGTTATTAATTGCATCGTGGAAGATAAAATTCATTTTTTTTTATTAGAAAATGATTTACACTCCTATTTTTTATTACGATAGAAACACTTTTTGTCATTGGCAAAACTTTTGATACATTTTTATATATATGTATAGTATAAGTCAGATGGGGTTATTTTAATGAATTGGTTATTACATTTTAGTCGCCATGTTATATATGTTTGAGCGTCTCACTAATTTATTTACGATTGAGCTAATCATTCAGAAGAGCATTTCTTATTCGATGGTAAATAATTTCAAACTTTAAAAGTTTAGTGAAAATAGCTAAGTATCGTATGGAACATCAGGTTTGTCGAAAATAAAATTAAATAAGCTTTGACAAATTTGACGTGGGCGTTCAACGCGTTAAATGTGATGTAGTCCATATATTAAACAGCATACAAGGGACAGGAATCTGGTCCCACAATTACGAATGTAAGTATTATGTTTTGTGTCAGCACATGTTTTATATCAGCGATTAAATACATTTGAAGAGCCTTAAATAATCAAGTAAATTCCTTTCACGAAAATAATATTAAATGAAATCGATACGTCCACGACCACTCTAAAAACCGTATGTTTTATCGTTACAATTAAAATTTTACCATCTCCACTCTAGAAGAATGAACTTTCGCATTAATTCGCGGAGAAACGTCGAAAGAAATCCGTATCGAATGCAGCGGACGTAAAAAGAGGTCGTAACGCGCAAGCGATTCAGGCGCTTAAGTGCAGTCGCTTAAGAAATCTTTATCCGTAGGGTTAATATTTCATATCGCGATCGGGCCAGCGGCGTAAAAGTATCGTCACGGTCACTGGCACACACGGCCTGTCGAAGTTGCGGGTTTAACGGTGAAGGCTAGAAAATGGCCGGCGGATTTGTGGAACGCCTCTGATATCCTCTTTGGATTCCAGGAAAGTTCACGCGATCCTGCGATCGGGCTCGAAAATCTGTTCGATGGATAGTCCGCGGTTGGAACGGAGACACGAAGAAGGTGCACGAGCACGAATTACCGGACGAGGCTCGATTTATTGCCTCCTCGAAACGCGAGACGAGAGAGGCAACGGGTCAGAAAGAAACTGTTCGACGGCAACGGCTCGAGGAGAGGGAGAAGCCGCGAGATCGTTCGATGCCATAGTCGGGCGTCAGATCGGTTGTACGCGTGGAAAATGGGACTGGTTTTTATCGGGATCGGTTGGTGCACTCCTGCGGGAGGTTTGCCTTAATGTTTAATGCAGAGTCCATTGGAATTGCGCGTGTACGTATACGAAAGGTTGCGTACCGTGGACGTCCGCGAGCCTGGCATAGCTCGCAGCCGGCAGCCAGGACTCGCGCCGCATCCTGAGCATACTTTCCAGACGTCTAGGAGCGTCCGGGGAATATTTATTAATAGAATAATTCCGAACGGAGCCGGATAAATAATGCGAGCTGCCGGTCTATGCCGTGGCACGAGCGCACGCGATATGGCCGTACATCTCCGCCTCGAACGCGTGATCGCGACCCTATGCTTCTTCGTAATTCCTGCACTCGCTGAGTTTTGAATACCGACTTCTTCCTACCATCTACTGGATATTCTATTAATCACCACCTGTAATTCTGACTTATTGCGTACTTCCAAATTTTCAAACACAAGATGTATACATGTATAAATGCTTTAGCGTCTATTGATATCATTGATTATTATTGGAGTCTTAAGATCAACGCAGTATTTGAAATACTAGGATTATTTTTGGTTTAACGTTCTTTCATTTTACAAGTCATAATTAGCGCCAAACGAAGCTCGATACTAGTGAACACCTCGTTCAGGTTCGTCACATATGACACATATGAACTATAATCAGGAGTCTCGATGTCATCAACAAGCCAAATTGTTTCAAGTCAACCTAAGGGTAAAAACCTAACTCGACCCCCATGTCGTTCAATGCAAAGCTGAATTCATACCACATCATGTGATTACATTATCATTTTGCTAACTGAAAGTACTAAAAGTTACCAACACTGATGATGAGGTAACTGTCCCTTTCTCAACCCTTTCTATAATTCTGTAAAAACCTTACTCGACCTACAGCTGAATGTATACATCATGTGACATCATTGCAACTTTGCTAACTGATTATACTAAAAGTGTCCAACACTGACGATGAAGTAACCATCCCTTTCACAACCCTTTCCATAAAAACCTGACTCGATCCACAGTTAAATTTGTACATCATATCATTACCACCTTGGTAACTGAAAATACTAAAAGTGTCCAACACTGACGATGAGGTAACCATCCCTTTCACAACCCTTTCCATAAAAACCTGCCTCGACCCACAGTGAAATTTGTACATCATATCATTACCACCTTGGTAACTGAAAATACTAAAAGTGTCCAACACTGACGATGAAGTAACCATCCCTTTCACAACCCTTTCCATAAAAACCTGCCTCGACCCACAGTAGAATTTATACATCATATCATTACCACCTAGGTAACCGAAGTGTCCAACAGCGCCGAGGAAACCTTTCCCAACGCTTCCCGTGCTCGAATTTCATGGAAATGGACGTTTATGTACAAAGATGGAAGGAGCCGCGTAATTCCATCGACATGGAAGGCTAGCTGGCGCATATCGAAAAGCGAACGGAGAGAATGTTCACCTTTTACGAGGTAAGCGTTCATTCCAACGGCGTCCGGACGATCGGCGAAGCTCGCGACAAAGTCGAGAGCAGACATTTTCCGCCTGTTCTTGCAGAGGTGGAACGGTTTTGCCATAGGACGACGGAGATCATCCGTCTTCCGACAGGCGGACAGGCGCGGCTGTTTCTCGGCACCGGCGCGGCGTCGCCTGAACCAGCTCGCGCGACGCGTCCGCTCGCTCAGACAAAAATCTCGGTCGATATTTCTCCCGGATGCGTCGCGTCGACAGGATGATTGCGAATGTGAGAATCCTTATCTCGTCGGGGCCCGACGGTCCGCCGTTTTGTCGCGTTAGGACAGAAGAATATTTATTGCACGACTTTTTTCAACCGTGGAGGCGTTGGGACCACGGGATCTGCCAACCTCTCGTTTATTTCTGGTACTTCTTCTTCTTTTGGAAATCGATACGCCTATACTTTTATTCCTCCGGATATAAGTATGATCTGTTTCGAGTTCAAGCTTTTTTTGTCACATACATTCTATTTGACACATGAAGGATGCGGTGCTTGGAATCATGTTTAAGATTTATTGGGCGGAAAGATTATGAATTTATAATTATAAATTGATAAGATATTGCCAATTATGATATAATTGGTAGTCTAACATCGTATTAATTCTGTACACTTCGATCCTTTGGATAGGAGAAAATTAATCTTTGCTTTGATGATTTATTTCCAAGCACACCTGATCAGACTACTTCTTATAAATAGATATATGTAATTAATTAAACTTTGATGAAATATATAATTAAACTTGTGACGTATATCTCACTATATTACCGGTTATTTCATAAACAGATATCGGAATACCAATTCTAAATATTGTGACTGATTTATCAAGTGCAAAATTGAATTTGCTATATACTCATTATAACATTGATAAGTTACAACTGTTTAGTCAACTTACTCAGTTCAAGTGCGAACCTTGTGTGTTCACACAAGTGTTTGAAGACAAAGATGTCTTTTTTTTTATTGCAGACACAAGTGGTCCTTTTTATTTAAAAACAAGGTTTTCCTTTTTTGTTCAATATTGAACGTCTTACTTTTTTATTCAAAGATGAAGTAGTCTCTTCTTATTCAAAAACAAAGCTCTCCCTTTTTGTTCAACAATGAGACTGTTATTTTTATACAAAGATAAAGCTGTCTTTTTTCAGTGAACCGCAAATCTGTTATTTTTTATTCAAAGATAAAACAGTCCCTCTTTGTGTAAAACTATAATCTTCAATTTAACCTAACCTGATACTGACTTAACTGGTTAGGTCTGCATCAGGTTAGGTCGGCATCAGGTTAGGTCGGCATCAGGTTTGGTCGACATCAGGTTAGGTCAGCATCAGGTTCCCAAAATTCCAATCTACCAAAATTCCAATACCCAAAATTCCCATCTCCCATAATTTCAATCTCCCAAAATTCCAATCTCTCAAAGTTCCAATCTCCCAAAATTCCAATCTCCCAAAATTCTAATCTCCTAAAATTCCAATCTCTCCAAATTCCAGTACCCCAAAATTCCAACACCTCAAAATTCCCATCTCCCAAAATTCCAATCTCTCCAAATTCCAATACCCCAAAATTCCAACACCTCAAAATTTCCATCTCCTAAAATTCCAATCTCCCAAAGTTCCAATCTCCCAAAATTCCAATCTCCCAAAGTTCCAATCTCCCAAAATTCCCATCTCCCAAAATTCCAATCTCCCAAAATTCCAATCTCCCAAAGTTCCAATCTCCCAAAATTCCAATCTCCCAAAATTCCAATCTCCCAAAATTCCAATCTCCCAAAATTCCAATCTCCCAAAGTTCCAATCTCCCCAAGTTCCAATCTCCCAAAATTCCAATCTCCCAAAATTCCAATCTCTGCAAATTCCAATACCCCAAAATTCCAACACCTCAAAATTCCCATCTCCCAAAATTCCAATCTCTCAAAGTTCCAATCTCCCAAAGTTCCAATCTCCCAAAGTTCCAATCTCCCAAAATTCCAATCTCCCAAAATTCCAATACCCCAAAATTCCAACACCTCCACATTCCAATCTCCTAAAATATCCACGCCCCAAATTCCAAATACTCCAACCTCCAAAATTCCTAACTTCCATAACCCCAAAATGTAATAACCCAAACTTCCACCATTCACCTCACCTTCCACCAGCAACCCCAAAATCTCCCCATTTCCACAATTCCAAAACCCTCAAGACCGATTCTTTCCCACAAACAATTCTCACCGTCACATCTATTAATTCCGTCGTGGTGAATCGTGATAAATGTTTCGCATTCTCGTGTCCCGTCGTTCTCAGGATGTGATGGAACTGTGGTAATACTACTGACGATCGTTATTCCACGTCGAATATACCCATGTTCCAGTGGAATTCATCAACGATGGAATCGTCCACCGACCAGTTCCTTTTATTTCATCCCCGGCTCGGTGGATTAATTAATCAACATTTATATTATTGTCCGATCGACCGGTAGCTGCATAGTTCGGTTGAAGTTTGCAGCTACCGCGAATAACCACGTCGGATCGAGATTACTTACGGTTTTAATATTCCACACGAGTATTCCATCGTAATACCGGCGCAACCTGAGTCGTCTTGTTGGGTATTCTCCCTTTCTCGTGTTCCTTTTCCTCATAGTCGTTGTCGATGTTTCAGCGGTACCAAAAAGGGAATAAAAAGGAACGGTAGAATCGTTGAAACATTTCTCTGTTTCGATTGTTTAGCTTAATCCGCGGCAACTTCATTGTTCCATCTTCGCATTCCTGATTAATATTATATCGCTTTTTCAGACCCAACTACTGTTCAACAAGTTTCTTTTTAGAATAGCTTTATTTTTCGAGATATGGACAATTTCTGAACAAACGTCCCTCTTCTGCTTTTACATGAAATATAATGTTTTGTCTTTAACACGTTCCGTGCCATGTGTACCACCAATGTTACACGCTGCCATATCTATTTAATGCACTGAAACATAAATTTTATGACAAATATAACTCTATAAAATATACTTCAACCAAAAAATGATGCACTATACAAAATGCAGTATAGAACATAAGAAAAATATTACATATGTATTGATGATGTAATGAAATATTGTGTGATAATATATTAATCTTTAGTCAAAATATCAAATGGCCTGAACGTCAATCAGGCAAAACTTGGCTTCGCACGGAATAATTTAAGTATGAAACCTAACCTAAAGGCCTTGACCTAATTTTTCCAACCTAACCCATCAGGTTAGATTGGATTAGGTCAGCATCAAGTTAGGTCTAAATAAATAGTGTATAATATAATAAAAAAATGTATATAATGATTTTGTATGTTTATTTTATAGTTATGTTCATTTAACTGTTAAATAATTTTGCAAATATATATAATCATTAATGTTTAATGAAATATGATGTTTTTTATTAATGAAAAACCAATGAAACGAAAAATAATCAGTATTTCTTTGAAGCAGGATTTTTGTCCCGCTCGATTGGCCAAACGACACACTGTGAGGAGTAATAAAAATTGGAATTTAAGTAGACAGTATTTTCCAGTACACTATGAAATGAAGATTTATTGCCGTATAGAAGCCATAAAATCTATCTGGTTAACAAAATAGCCTAACGACTCATCCTGTTACGTTTACCGCATAAACCATCGATTTTTCAGCAAAACGGAATCGTACCAGACGATGAAATATGAACGATTCGAGCAGAGAAATCTCGTAGCCGCTTTCTCGCTCGTCATCAAATGTTTACGACGTGGTAGCAGGAAATCGAGGAGCGAGAGATTAAATAAAAGAGCGAGACAAGAGATTAAATAAAAGAGAGACGAGAGATTAAATAAAAGAAAAAGGCGAAACAAATGGGTGGAAGGAGTGGAAGATTGAAGAGGCAACTCCCGACGGAGATTCAAGAGTAGTTATTGTCATTTCGCGTTGCATAATAATACAGCTTTGATTAATTAACGGTTTGATAGATTGCCTCGAGTCGCACGAAAGTATGCAAAATAATGAATCCGGTATACTAACTAGGAAGATGAAGATGAATTATAACTAGACGAGGAAGACGTAGAAGGGAAGAAAGAAGATGGGATAATAATAATGATGATGACTGCGTGAATGGAAAGAAACCCTTCCAGTAGCGGGTATCGACATTGTGTCGTTCGCTGCTGATTTTCCTTTCAAATTCAATCGCGGTATCAATTTTACTACGTCGTATTGCTTCACGGATCCCATATGACGCTTCATTTGCTTAGGGATTCTTGATGTTTATTGCGCTTTGGATATTTGTGATCTTCTAAAGTTTGAGACTTTACGACTTTGGGACGGTGAGAGTTTCGGGAATTTAGCATTTTGGGATTTTTAGACTTTTGGGACATAGGAAGTTTCAAGTATTATGACTTTGTTATGATGGACCTCTTTCGCTTTTAATTCGGGACATGAGGAATTTGAGACGTAGGGACTTTGGGAAATTGCGTATATAGCAAGTTTTGGACATAGGAACTTCCAGACATAAGGACTTCAGAACACAGAGATTTTGAAATAGAACTTCGACACTTTAGGACTTTGACATTGCAAGATTTTGATCTTCCTAAAACCTAAATATTCCAAAAAGTGGAATTTTCCATCCACATCCCTTATACATTCCCAAAATTTAAAACTGCCTTCTAAATATCTAGTCAAAGTCGTACAACGGTTCGCATTCAAACTATTATGCAAGTCCATTACAATATTCATTGACAATTGTTAAACAAGGGTGGTATCGGGCTACCCGTAGCGTAAATCTGTGTAAAGAGTAGACAAACAAGGGTCACGACACGGAACACGAAGCCCATGTTCAAACGCGAATGATCTACGATCGATTATAGACATTAACGTAACGATACCCGGCAATTAACATAAAAGACAATGAAATCGACTCGTAGATCTCTAACGCCACCTATGCATGCTAGATACACCGATATTCAAAACACCGTTCGTTTTGCATACACGCGTCGAACCGGTAATTTGCTCGCCAACTCTGTCCCGCAAAATCGTATCGATTTGTAATATCGAAGGGACTATGAAGAAATCGCTTATTCTAGTAAACGGGACTATCTCGGGGTCTAAAATGAACGATCGGCAATTACTAAACGATCGCCATATACGAAGATGCGTTTACACCGTCTTGGGGCAAACCTCACTCGTTCAACCTGTTCTCGAATCGCTCGAGATCCTCAGAGCGGGGGAACTCTAATCGAAATATAAATTCTATTTTGATATTTTTAACCTGGGATTATATGAACTTTTATGGACTCACTCTTGAAGACGGTTTTTTAAGATACACTTCTGATGTATTAGTTTTTGAAGTACCAATGTTTTGGAATTTTGAAATGCAAAAGTTTCGGTGCAAAAATTTTTCACTTTCGAAGTCTAAAAATTTCAGTCGTTTGAAGTTTCAGATAGTCACAGTTCAGAAGTTTGAAAGACAAATTTTAAGTCTCAAAACAATTTTGACACTTTTTAACACTAAACCTACCGGCATATAATGTGTACTTAATTTGAAATTAAAAATGAAGTTCAAAATTAAATAAATAAACAACGAAACATTAATTAGTGCACAAATTTATTCTTTATCTTGATGAAAATCAATACTGATTTCAAGGAATGTACTTTAACAAAATATGTACTTTATAATAAGAAACGTGTGAAGCGGTTTGGTAGTTTTAGTGTTAAAGATTCAAAATGATGGTTCCACCACGTTCCAACTCCCTCTAAATCCGCAGCACCCCCAAACATCCCTACACCCCAAAATCCACCCCCCAATTCCCAAACCCCAAAGTACTTCTTCCACAAGACCCCCAAAAATCAAAGTCCAGTCTCAGTGAAATATGACCGAAAATGAAGGATAATTGTCAGTACATTGGTCGAATAAAAGCGTGGAAGTGGCCGGCAATAAAGCAAACGGTACGAGCCGCCCTTCCATATCCTTCGTCCTGCTCCTCATCCGTTGCCGCATTGTCCCATGTAATTAGGTGGCCGTTCGGTGGAAGGCGATCGCCGTAGAAACGCGGGTGCTCCAAGCGTTAATGGGAACCATCCTGGCCTATCATTACGCGTAATACGGACGTGTAATACCGGCCTCGACCACGCACATTCGTCCAACGTGTGTTACACGTACGTGCGTACGTGGCACGGATACGAAACAGCGAGCGTAAAACCGACGTTTCTGCCCGACATGCTGTGCTCGCGCCTCTTCAGGGAGACTCTGATGAAAAAGAGCATGGCGGGCAGAAGTCATGATGCTTCTATAATTTTCTACAAGTTTGATTTCCAAAGAAACAACGATAATCGATCGCTTTATTTGACTGTTGAGAAATTTTGGGAATGCCTGATGTGTTTCTTGGACCGTTTGACTTATGATAAGTATATGTATACATATAAGTATGTACAAGTATATCATACTTTTTAATACATGACAGGTTTCGTGTATGACAAGGTTAATTGTACTCGAATTTGAGATTAAACTAGAACACTTTACCTTATTTTTTAATAAAGAATTCTTGATGTGTACCTAATCTGCTGATGTGTATTTAACTATACAGGTCCATGTGTATACAGATCCATTCAAGAATAGGTGACCCTGAAACCTCTTCATGACAAGAAAAGTTCAGTACCCGAAAGACCATATTTTTCAGAATATTTCAAACTTGCTTTACGCTTGTTTAACATCAACCTCTCTATGTATTACCCATCCCTGAAGTATCTCAATATTTCTTCAAGTTCGAACACCATGCATGGTCTAACACAAAGACTAAGAAATGACAGTCCATCGATAAGAAGAACAGCATAGAACGGAATTACTCTGAATCCAAGGAATGCATTTTAAAAGGCATCTTTCGTGCGGTGTATAATAACGATGCCGATAACAGCAACGACGCCATTAACGACAGCGTTGAAAGAGGCTCGGATAATTAATTTAGAAAGTTGTAACGGTACCGGAAAATTGCGACCTTGATGTCCCGGTACTTTGGCGTCCAGGCTAGGAAATAAGTATTTTCTCGCAGCTCGGAACACTATGTGTTCCCGCTTTCGAGCCAAGGATAATTCCGTTTCTTTGCCTGGAGAACGTCCATCGCTAGCGACGCGCCTAATGGTTTCTAATGGATCCCCTTAGCCAACCGCTGTGAAGCACGTTTCCGCGTCGACCACCCTTGCCAAACGGAAGATAGAACGAGAGCAAGAAATACCTCCTCTGCCAATGCTAATGATAATGGTAACAATATAACCTTCTCGGAATGGCGCGCGATCAACGCTTCAATTCTCTCGTTCCGTGTTGCTGCGAGGCGTGGAAAAACTTCTCTGCGGAAAAATGGCTATATAGCGAAAGTCACGGATTATTGGAATTTTGCCGGTCATTGGGAATTTTCGAGTGTTGGGGATGCGAGTTTCGGGCTTTTGAAGTCTGAGAATTTTTAGATTTGGGGAATTTGGGAAATTTTGAGAATTTGGAGGATTTGAGGGATTTGAGGGATTTAGGGGAATTTGAGGGATTCGGCAAATTTGGAAGATTTGGGGGATTTGGGCAATTTGAGGGATTTGGGAAATTTTGAGAATTGGGGAGATTGGAATTTTGAGAGATTGGAATTTTGAGAGATTGGAATTTTGGGAGATTGGAACTTTGGGAGATTGGAATTGTGGGAGATTGGAATTTTGGGAGATTGGAATTTTGGGAGATTGGAATTTTGGGAGATTGGAATTTTGGGAGATTGGAACTTTGGAAGATTGGAACTTTGGAAGATTGGAATTTTGGGAGATTGGAATTTTGAGAGATCAGAATTTTGGGAGATTGGAATTTTGAGAGATCAGAATTTCGGGAGATTGAAATTTTGGGAAATTGGAATTTTGAGAGATCAGAATTTCGGGAGATTGGAATTTTGAGAGATTGGAATTTTGAGAGATCAGAATTTCGGGAGATTGAAATTTTGAGAAATTGGAATTTTGAGAGATTGAAAGTATTTCGGGATACAGATACTTGGGGCTATTGGGATTTAGAACATAAATATGTGGGGATGAAGTTTTTTAGGTATGAAGGTATTTGGGGTCATAAATACTTGGCAATATAGGTACTTACTAATAGAGGTATTTGTACATCTTCACATATATTTATTAGCAAGTTCATAAATCTTGAAATTCATATACTTATAAACATGTAAGTTCATCAATATCCGCACCTGTACATATGCATTTGCAAATTTCTAAACTTATAACAACATGGTACCACCATGATGTCCATACACATACGACAATATATCGAGTCTACCCATACTCTCCTACGTTCCTCATACCCTAATAATTTGAAGCGAGTCAAATCTCATGCAATAAACGTAGCCTGTCTCTCAGGATGCATTAGGCGATTAGAAGTAGGAGTATATCAAGATCGCTTTATCGAGCAGTAAATAGCTTTTCTTTGGTGATCGAAGAGTAGCTTCTTCGAGACTCGTTGCGTTTCATTAGCGACTTTTTGTTACCGATATCGTTTCATCTAACTACCCGTTGCTCGTCTTCGAGCGATCAATGCAACGAGCTATGATGGGATGTACGAGGGCGACGATGAAAGGATGCATGTATGTACATACTTATCGACGAGCACCACATTTCCTGTGTTCATTTTTTTCTCTTTCTTTTTTTATTTCCCTGACTTTTACGACCTCGGCAATTTTCTTTAGTCTCGAACTAACTTTCATAGAGTAATTTAGTTGTAAACATCTTATCGTCGGTATGTTCCGAGATTTCCAGCATTATTTAGTCGGCGAATTTAGATAGCGAACATCTTGTTTTCCGTGCGATTAAAAGCTTCGTTTCTTTATTCGCGCGATACTCGAGATACGCGATAATTATGGTAATGGTTAAACATTGTATGCCAAATGGGGCTCATTTACACTTGTGACTGTTAGGTATGCGTGGGTATAGTAATGTATGCGGTGATATAGCGTCTGAATATTTCAACGCATGGTGATTCTGACGCGTCCGTTTCAGTGTGCGGCGATACAACGCGTGGTAATAATTTTATACCGGGTTGCAATGGGTGATGATTTTAACGGGCGGCGATATAACGCGTGGTAACTTTGACACATCGGAATATAATGCATGAGAGTTGTAACACATGGTAATATATACGTGACAATTTTAACGCATTGAATTTTAACACCTAACTGTTTTAATGCGTGGTATTATAACGCGCGGCGATATAACGCGAGGAAACTCTAACGCATCGAATTGTAACATGTGAAGGTTCTAACATATGGTAATACAATGCGTAACAATTCTAACATATCGAATTTTAACACGTGACGATTCTAGCGCGCGGCGATATAACGCGAGGAAACTCTAACGCATCGAATTGTAACATGTGAAGGTTCTAACATATGGTAATACTATGCGTAACAACTCTAACATATCGAATTTTAACACGTGACGATTCTAGCGCGCGGCGATATAACGCGAGGAAACTCTAACGCATCGAATTGTAACATGTGAAGGTTCTAACATATGGTAATACTATGCGTAACAACTCTAACATATCGAATTTTAACACGTGACGATTCTAACGCGCGGCGATATAAAGCGAGGAAACTCTAACGTATCGAATCGTAAGGTATAACTATTCTAAATCGTGGTGATACAATGCGTGATGATTCCAGCGCGTAATAACTTTCATACGAGGTAATATAACGCGTGACAATATAACGTGAGGCAATATAACGCGTGGCAATATAACGCGTGACAATTATAATTCATGAAATTATAACACTGTCAACTCTAATACTTGACATATGGTGATATAGCGTCAACACACTGAATTCTAAAGCGCGGCAATATATCACGTGGCGATATAACAAAAACCCCACAACATAAAACTATAATGTCAACCCTAACCCAAAGCAATATTACAATACCCGCGGCAAAATAACGCATAACAATGCTCCCAGCAATATAACACGCGATAATTTACCATATTCCCCAAAGAGTTGCGAGCAGTGAAATAAAAATATGCCCCCATGGCATTAAGAAGGACTTGACTCGATTTCACGCACGTCCACGGTGCATTGATACGTGGCTCGCGAGAAGATCACCAACGGCAGAAAATTATGAAACTGGCTGGCTTGGTAAAAGAAGTTAAATACGGGACGATTTACGTGAACGTTCCGGCGTGCTTCCACGAAATTCGCACCTCGAGGTCCTTTTTCACCGAGCGCATCCTGCGCTGCCGTTGCTGGTGCTTTTACGAGCAAGAACGAGCGGACCGACTGCACGAACGGCAACAGGTACAAGGTGCGCGCGACCCGATCGCGTGTATACTCGCGCTGACGAAAAAGGAGGAAACGAGGCGGACGTCGGTGGTAGCGGGTGATACCACCCATTTCCGGCAGCCCTCAGGCCATCGGCTATCGGACCACTCGTATAAGTACGAGCTGCGTGCCGCGGTTCGACGTTTAAACTCGCTTCTTCCTCTCGTTTTCTATGCTCCTCGAACGTTGATGCTCTTCCTTCTCGCGTCATGCTTGTCTCTTGAGCGAAAATAAACGAAAACGACTATTCTTCTTGCGTTCCAGTCTCTTGGAAACGCTCGGACTTCAATTAGACCAGCATGTACTGGGTGCTTCTAGAAAACTCATCTATCTTTTACTTACTTCGGTGTAGAAGGGACGAGGACTGATTGTTACACTTTTTGGAATCTTTAGGTTTCAACATTCTACAGATCAATATCTCGAAGTCCTAAAATACCGAAGTTCTATTTCAAAATCTCTATGTTACGAAGTTCCTATGGACAAATAGATCCGAGATAGAGCAACCATAAACGTAAACAATGATAATAAGAATGTTAGATCGCTTAACGCGTATCAACGTTTGTTCAGCGCACATTCCACCAGATGGCATTATAACAATTTAAACGAGCAACGTAAGCGGATTCTTAATTTCACGCAGGATCTTGATTCGTACAACACGTAAAACGAATGTCGTGAAATTCGCGGGCAATAAATGGTTATCGCGTCTATGCAGCTTCACGTACGCTAACTGACCCGGAACAGGCCGTTTAAAGCATCATTTTTCCTTGTTGTTCGCATGCGATGCAGCGGATACAACGTGTACCACGAGGAAATCCAAGAATGCTGATCCGCTCCGTTGGACGCGCGCGACCGTGCCGCTAGTTATCTAAGGCATTGGCCGGCCATTGCACGAATACCTATACGCTATGATTAATATACTCGTCCAACGAATAAATTATCGGTATTCAGAAAAAGAAATGGTCGACATTTTATTTTAAGACTGTCGTTCGAACGTTCGGTCAGTACTAGATTCTTGTAGATCAATTTTTAAAATGTTCGATTAAAATGTGATAATTTGATGATGACTTTATTGTTATTTAAACAACAAGTTTCTACTATCATCTAAAACAATGAGTAAGTTTGGACTATCATTTGAAACAATAAGTAAGTTCGAATAATAAATTCCAACCACCATCATCTAAATATATCTTGAGCAACATCTGAAGAATATGTCTTGAGTATCATCTAAAACAGTAAGTTCAAACTATCATTTGAGACAGTTACTCTAACCATCGTCTAAACAATAAGTCTCAGCTATCATTTGCAACAATCAGTAATCTGAAACAATAAGTAAAACCCTGCTACACTTCAGACAATAAATTCCAACCACCATCATCTAAACATGTCTCAACTATCATCTAAACAATATTGTCTGAAGTATCGCCTAAAGCAGTAAGTCCCAACTATCATCTGAGACAGTTACTCTAACCATCATCTAAAACAATAAGTCTCAACTATCATTTGCAACAATCAGTAAGTCCTAACTATCATCTGAAACAGTTACTTCCAACCATCATCTAAACAATAAGTCTCAACTGTCATTAGAAACAATCAGTAAGTTACAACTATCATCTGAAACAATAAGTAAGTCCTTGCTACACCTCAAACCATAAGTACCAACCACTATCATCTAAATATGTTTCAACTATCATCTAAGCAGCAAGTCTTAAATATCACCTAAAACAGTAAGTACAAACTATCATCTGAGACAGTAACTCCAACCATCATCTAAACAATAAGTCTCAAACTATCATTTGCAACAATCAGTAAGTTACAACTACCATCTGAAACAATAAGTTCTCTGGTGGTTTCGGCTAGAAGATGAAAGGGAGCTAGATGAAGCGAAGCTGCTAGTGAACTTATCAGTAAGGCATCCTAACAGGCCCTTGCCTTAGACGCGTGGATGTATGGAAGGGACAGTACCTATATATATGAATAGTAAGGCTCATTGAGTACTAGCGAGAAAGTTCAGTCTCATGCGCCGTCTAGTGGCGATGATCGTAACAGTGAAACATCCACAGTTCCAACTACCATTTCAAATAATTTCCAACAATAAGTCCACCACCTAAATAATTCCACAACAATAATTCCGTCACCTAAATAATAAGTACTACAACAATAAATCCATCACCTAAATAATCCCACAACAATAATTCCAAATAACTTTGCCAAAAATCTTAAAATAAATGCAAACCGTGACCTAGGGTCCCTAAGGGCCTCGAATGGCAGGTGGTCGTTGATTCCCCATTGGGTCCCCGCTTTCTCGTTCCCGCTATACTCGATTTCCAACGACTCGTTCGGCGGACTCGTTTGATCAACACCGCTCACGACTCTTCTGGTACGCCGGGACGATAATTATTATCCTTGTGTAACCGCCCTCGAGGCGAGATATCCGTGTACCCTGGGTGCACACGCTCCCGAGGATAAATACGTGTTCCTCTTTCCCGTATGACGATCACGCCGTACGGGTATCTCGGTATCGAGATCGATGCGACCTGACAAAACGCCGCGATAATGTCGCCATACTGTAATTTCTCAAGGCGTGCATCGCCGATATACTTTATGAATTTCAATATTTTTCGTATGTATCACGCCATCTCGACGGTCTAATTGTTTCTTTAAAACATTATTACATTTATTAATTATGGGGAGATTGCATTTACGGAACGGTTATACTGAACTGCTTTTTATATTGGTACCATTTCGAAGTAGCATTTCACTGTACAAGTTCTGTGATCATATAATGAAGAGTTCTTGAAAACAATAACTTGTATAAAAATTAGAAAACACATCAGTAATCTTTGTATAATCGCTACCTAATTTTTCGGGAAGCTTCAAACAAAATCTTGGAACGTAAACATTTTTTATCGAAAAGAGATGTGAAAATCACAAAAATCATAGACTGCAAAGCACAAAATTCAAGAGAGAATCATCATCGATAGACAAAATTATAAAATTCCTAGCTTCCTGAATGTCAAAACATTCGAACCATAAAATAAAGAATCGTACTTGCTTCTTTAACAAATATTAATTATTAAGGAATATTAACTACTATGTCACCGTGTACGAACAAATAGATAGCGACTTATTCGAGCATTAGATCGATAAAGACCGGGTATCGATTCCGGTATGCAAACATTAGGCGGCGATTTCCCCAGCGAAGATACAGTAGAAAATATTCGCGCAATAACCGTGAACAACTTTATAGGCAATTAAGATACCGAATGTTAATACAGCTACTAATTAATTCATGGGGAAAGCATTGAGATCTTTAATATCCGCGGGAAAAGTCTGGGCACGTTCAATTATTTATTAAGAAGTTCGACTCGCGGTAGCCTCATTAGAATACGCGACAGAGAGGATCGCCGCGGGTGACATCGTTTAGCCTTTAATTAGTTCCAACGGATATTAAGATTTGCGACCGTGTATGTACGCGGGATCGAACACACGCGAGAAACGAAAATCGATATCCGGACCATCGAACCATGAGTTGCTACGCCTTCTTCTGACCCGGAGGCGTCCGGCAATATATATCGATTTGCACTCGACAGCGCACCTACATGTTGTACCGAAGGAGGGGATCGATCGATAAAAAAATCGATTCTGACAGACACGCGCGAAGGGGTTCCAGCTTTTACGCCAGGTTCGGCTACCGAATCGAATTTCAACAATCGAAATGATCTGATAAGGTCAGATCAGGGATACGGAGAAATTTTGTATTTAGATGTTTGCTCATTGGTAGACAGTCTCACACTTTAATTATTCTGTAATCTGTAAACATAAATTTGCACAAATTTCTGAAGTTTGAAAATGAAATTTTACAGACATAAACCTTTGACTATTTTTTACTTAAAATTTTCATATTACGAATTTGGTGACTTGAAAAAGAATTTCTACTTGACACAGTAGGTTGCTAATTCAATATCGAAGATGAAATTTATTTTTATAGACAATTACATTTTCATTGCATGGAAGTTGAAGTGTAGTCAAGAATAAATGTACCTCTTGAGGATATGTCAGTCAGGAAAGAAGACGTCTTTGCAGATTTAAAAATATAAAAATTTAATTTTGAAATTGTCAAGTTTACGTATTCCAAAAGGAGCCTTACCTAAACGGCGAGGAGCGAGTGCAAAATTACTGTAACACCTGTTCAATAATAAGATTAGTAGTGTGTCGTAAATACATCTAAAACTCGAAGGAAATGGTACATAAACATCGCCTAAGTTCCCTGAACGCAGCGTTCAGAAAGTGATCATAATCTAGTCGGCGTCACTTAGTAATAAAGTCGCCCAAGAACCGTGATAAGTCGATTAAAAAAAAATGTCGAGCAGTTATGCTCGAGTGGTAAATCTAATTTATAGGGAAAATATAGGAGCGTCTCCAGGTATGCATCTTATCTCTAGAAGCAAAGTGAATGTCCCTGTTTTCGCAACGCTCGATACATTATCCTTTCTTCAACGATACACGCACACGCGTATCGGCAAACATCCGAGGTTTATGAATGTCTGCAAGGTGTTAATGAACGAGTTATACAAAGTTACAGCTTCTAGCAGGCTAGAGGCAGAGCAAACGAAGCGGAGAACGAGTTTACACGCTATTAATTCATTCCAATGAGCAGGCCAAAGAAAAAGATCGACGCAAGAAAGAGGCCCGTAACGAGGTGACAAAAACGAAGCAATGGCTGGTAGCGAGCTGGTAGCCAGCGGGCAGAAATAAGGTGGCTGAGGGCAGACAAACGACACCGGTGTCGCGTGCCTTTTAATTTTCGCCGTCCACCTTGCACCCGTTAGCGACCCACTTAATTGTCTACAGTACGCTGTTTGTCTCCTCTTTGTCGCATCGATCGATCGATCACGCACGCGATCACCTGCGACTCTGACGAATCTTACGAAATACCTTCTTTCAAACTTTACAGTCGTGTTTTTACGATACTTATATTGTTACTGATGTTCGCTCATCATTATCGTATTCTCATCCATGACAATTTAGCAGAGTTCAAAATTTACCTCAAGCTAACTAAACATAACTTAAGCATTTTTCATGGTAACTAGCTATGTTCCATGAAACAGTGGTACAAATTTTCACAGTCATTAAAACTTCTTAAACTTTAAATCTTCAAATCTTCAAACCTTTGCATCTTCACATCTTCACATCTTCACATCTTCACATCTTCACATCTTCACATCTTCACATCTTCACATCTTCAAACCTTCACATCTTCAAACCTTCACATCTTCAAACCTTCACATCTTCACATCTTCACATCTTCACATCTTCACATCTTCAAACCTTCACATCTTCAAACCTTCACATCTTCAAACCTTCACATCTTCACATCTTCACATCTTCAAACCCTCACATCTTCAAATCTCCACATCCTCAAACCTTCACATCTTCACATCTTCAAACCATCGCATCTTCACATCTTCACATTTTCACATCTTCACATCTTCAAACCTCCACATCCTCAAACCTCCACATCTTCAAACCTTCACATCTTCAAACCTCCACATCCTCAAACCTCCACATCCTCAAACCTCCACATCTTCAAACCTTCACATCTTCAAATCCTCAAATCCTCAAATCTCCAAATCTCCAAATTGACAAACACTCAATTTTCCAAATGCGAACTTCAAATTCGTAAAAATTCCCGAAAGGAAGATTTGCATCGGTATGCGAAAACCCACAAGCCACGTTAACCGAACGATTATGTTGCGGTGTTCGTGTGTCCACCGCGACTCTACGTGATCGTCGTTTGAAGACCACGCTCTGAAACGACCATTGCGGTGCAAATTTCTGGTGGTTTGGCCTCACGACGTGGGGATCAGAAAACTCTCACGAACGGACCGAGGGAAACGAAAAGATGCGTGACTATGCTTGAATAACGTTCGTTGTGGTCTGCTTGCAAATATCCTACAATTATTCCAGAATTGCATCGTTGAAACGATATGGACAAAGCTTTCCTAATTTTCTATATTAACCCTTGCACTCGGTCTTAACTCGACGTTTCGGGCGTTTATTTAAAATTATACTCATAAAACCCGTCAAAGATTCTCATTTTAAATTACAGAAGTTATGAAAAGATTTTTGTAAAAATTAACTTTCGTCAAGATGAAGATTGTATGAATTTATCATCTCTAATTTATTTATTTTTCTACTTTGGTTTCAATCTAGACAATCTTTCGTTTCAAACAATGTACAATGTGGCTATGTAAATCTACTCTTAAACAACCGTGTGAGACATCATGTGAATTTGTGAGTTTAACAATCTTTCATATGAAAAAAGTAAGAAGCCATGAAAGTTAGATATCGAAGAACGGAAAAGTCTCCTCCCCCTCGATTGTCCGCTTTCACCCCTGTAAGACCACGTAGGTGGGCATGTAGGAGCCACACGTATCTCCGTATCGGCTTTTACGAGCTCTTTCTTCAGCGTCGGGTATCGACGTTACGGGCTCATAGCCGGGCAACCGAGGTGTGGACAGAACTCGATCTACATGAGAATACGATGGGCTCCCATAACGAGAGAACGTGTAACGCCCACGCGATCGCTCTGGTATCCGCACTTCCACAACAGGGCTCATACACGATCACCTTCGTCGTCCTGCCTTTTCTACCCCGTTTGTCCGCGGCGAGGAACGATGATGAAGAGCGAACCCTATTCTAACGAACGCACTCGCCCGCCGGATTTATGTCGCCGTTTATCAACCGTCCGATGAAAACGTAAGCCTCCGCCAATAGAGGGAGGCCTGTTGTGCGCCCGGATTCAAACCAGAAAGCTATTGATACCTCTTATATACTCCGGTGTTGCGTTATTATTCCTGGAACAGCGGCTATACGGTAACTCGGTAGCCGTCCTACGGGTTCGTCGTGTTCCAGCCTGATCCCTCTACCGGTCTATGCGGTTTATGTACATCGAACGGTGGAGCGAATGAAACGTTCGAACACGACGATCCATGGGATTGCTCTGTGGGAGTATCGATACGATACGATCACGTGGAATTCTGCAATCTGGATTGATGCTTGTGTTGATGACCGTTCGATGACAGATATGTTCGATATCAAAATATATTGACATTTGATATTAATGCTTTGGGTTAACCCTTTGCAGTACACTGTCCTGTACTTCCAACGTTTTGGAAGATAAATCCTTATGACTATATCAATGAGACCTGTCCACTGGACAGTGGATCTATTCAACCTAAGTGACATGTCCAGTATCACTGGGTTTGTTCAACCAAAATGAGATCTCCAGCACCATTGGACAGCGGATCACAAGAAGTCAATCTATGTCGTAAATGAAATATGTGTCCATGTGTATGTATGTTAACAATGTATGTTACATGTATGTACATGTATGTTACGTGTATTATAAAAGTAACAATGAGTATATTTGAATAATAAATGAAACACGAGTACATATAAATAATAACAGTAATAGTAAGTGTCGTAATAATAGATTCGCAAGAGAGTATACCCGGAGTTATAATAGAGTTTCGAACGGTAGATTGTGGCATACCCGTAAGCAATTGTGGGTTTCGCGTTCTCCGTTAAATATGAGACGAAAATAAGGGGCGAAAGAGGAAATCTCGCAGGAGTAAAGGTGTATAATAGGTTAAACTTGGCGCGGTAACCGCGGCTATGGGGTAACAACTATTTACTGTACTTACGTGCCCGACCGCGAAGAGAAATTGGAAGCCGTCCCACGGGTTTGCGACGCTACAGTTCACAGCAGGAGCCAACGCGATAGATGGGAGCCTGTAATTGCAAACAATTTTTATGTAAACGAGAACCTCGCAGTTTCATCTTACGCTTAAACTGTTTCATCTTCTAATTTATCAAACGCGACCGTAAATGTGATACTCGAATCTTCATTATTCTGTATCCAATTCGTACAAATAGGTTAGGAATAGAATTCGTACAAATAGTTTAAGCACTTCACAGTTTTAAAATTTAAAAGTTTGACACTTTTGGAGGAGTTTGAAAAAATTGGAAATATGTACAACATTCGTGTTCCTAGTTTATTTTGACCGAGTAAGGATTCATATATCATCAAAAGGTATGTTGGTAGTATAAATCAGAAGATAATGAAATTTTATCTGGAGAGTGAATCCCATAAATTATTCTGGCCATAAAATTTTCTGTAATATACAAACTAGAACCACGTATCAACGGAATATCGATCTTAGAAAGTGTATTAATGAAACAGTGAAAATCTAAAAAAATAGTCTATCTTTGCTTTAACATGAATGCATCTGACCATCCAACTAATTCCATCCAACCCAAAAAGATAAATTATAATCACCAATTCCTTGTAAAAATTTTCCAGTAAAACAAGATAGAAATAGCGAAGGCACCTGTAAATAACAGATACTACTTCCTCTGGCAAGTTCCTTTCGACAGGTACAAAACGCATCCGCCAATCTTGTTCGTTACTCAAAAGATCACTTAACTCCTACGCGTTTTCTCTGGGTTCCTTAACAACCGATTACAATCAACAACTAATTGCACGCGTTTCCCAGTAGCCAACGATTAATACAAACAGCAAGGTCTCGCGTAGGAACAATCTACTGCCGCTGTAGTTACACACCGCCGAAGGCGTACAAGTTGTTCCTGGTCTTTCCGTCGATTCATCCCGCTATACCGCGATCCTCTATGCATCGTCATCACGCTGATGCATAGTAATTGCGGTTTTGCATCGTCTAAGCGAGCTAATGAGTACGGCAAAATGATATTCGATCGCTTGTGGTGCAACCTTTAATACCACCGAAGAAGTCCACTGGCCAGCCATATTTGCAGTTGCACGTCACAGTTGGACACATTCAGATATTTGTGCAAGTTGCAGTATTTCTGTTTGCAGATTTATTTATTTTTAAATTTAGAGACTGACAAAATTTTCAGTTGAAACAATTTCAAATTTAGAGACTAATTAATTTTGCAATTAGAACACTTTCAATAAATACAGTTTTAAATGTTAAGTCTTATAATTTTGATAATTTTCAGAAACTTAAATTTGAACAATTTGTCAGTTGAAACATTTCAATCTTTATGGATACCAAGTGTCGAAATTTTTAAATGCTAAATGATTCTAATGGGTTCCTCAAAAATTTGTATCTTTTCCATAATATCATTTAGGGCCATATATGGAGACTTCATCGTCCTTCTTGATTTTCCTGGATTTTGCCCAAAATTTTTTCCAAATCCAAACATTCTCGAGGTTCAAAATGATTCCGTATCCACGAAACAAGAATAACGACATCGAACGCTGATTGCAGTGAACCTTGAATATTAATCAGTCGAAAGAAGGAAGAGACAAGGTGTCCGTTCGTAGAAGAATGTGCATCGTGGTATCGCGTTGAAATTATGAAAAAAAACGCGTACTACATCTTCATCAATTAGCGATGCCAAGCGACCGGTCGAAAGCGACGTGTAGGAAGCTTGGAATCCATTGTACCAGGAATCGTGATCTGGTGGTTGTCGATCAGCTCCCGATTCAGCGTTGGCCAACGAGACGAGCCCCTCTGGCTCGCGGCGAAGAACCAGACGGACGAACGCTCCCTAGGGAAACCAGGACGACGCGACGCGGAGAATGCGATTTGATTCCTTTAGCATCGGCGATCCGGACCCTGAACGGGAGATTTTATTTCTCGTAAGTGCGCGCATGACCTTCCAAGGCGAGTTCAGGCTGGACGATTCTGGAAAACGGGAGGTCGGGACGCTGGTAACACTTGTAACGCCGATAAAAAGCTTTCCCGCCAATTAGAACCGCGATTTGTCGCTACGCGCCGTGTGAAAATTGCTCTACTTGGCTTCCTGTTATGCTGCTTCCTCTGAATCGCTGTACTAAAAATATAAACGTAGAGACAACGTGGATTTGGAGGACAGTTAGTAATGGAGCCTAAATTTGGACCTAGGAAAAATGTAGACCTAGAAGAAACATGGACGGTGAAGCAAAAACTGAACCCTGCGATTTCAAATCTATAATTGCAAATACATGATCCTACAAAAAATGTAGACTTAAAAATGTATGAACCCGAGGGACATCTTAAGTTAGGGAACATCTAAGTCTATCAGAGAATTTAGACCTAGAGGCAATCCGAGTCTGAAAGATATCTAAACCTGAGTATATAGATCTAAGAAGAATGTGGACCAAGACAAAGTTTAGGTTTAAGAAGAGTCTGATCCTAGAATGAACCTAAAGTTATGAAAGATGTGGAAACCTAGACTTGTAAAAAATCTAAATCTCCAATAAAACCTAAATCTAGAAGAAAAGGTAATCTGAAGCTAACTCAAGATGAAGTAGACTTAGGAAAAATATAGATGAGAAACTTAGACCCAAGGAACATCTGATCCCAAACTTAGGAACCTGCTACCTGAACCTGACATCTGAACCTAAACTTAGTACCTACTACTACTTACACTCCAGCTGTCTAGTATTATGGTGCTACATACCAACTCTAAACGAAGTCCAAACTTCAAACTAAGGAACATCCGAGCCTAAACTTAGGAACCTGCTACCTGAATCTGACATCTGTCCCTAAACTTAGTACTTACTATTACTTACACTCCAATTATCTAGTATTATGGTGCTACATACCAACTCCGAACGAAGTCCAAACTCCAAACCAAGGAACATCCGAGCCTAAACTTAGGAACCTGCTATCTGAACCTCACATCTGAACCTAAACTTAGTACCTACTACTTACAGCCCAACTATGTACTATGGTACTACATACCAACTTCAAACGTGGCTTCAAAAGTTAATTCCCCCCAAAAAAGTTGAGAGGAGTTTGTCAAAAGTTGAATCATCCGATATCATAACACGAATGATAAGCGATCTCTGTGTGAAAAACCTGTATGTTTCTTTGATGTCGGCGCGGTCATTATGTTCTTGAAATTGTTTTTTCACCCGCTAGAAGATCCAGCGGAGCCCGGAGGGCAGGCTTCTCTAACGGTACGTCAGTTGATCGGGAACAGGTGATTAATTATTCGGACGGGTAGGCGTGGGACGTTATCGACAAATTCACCTTGAGTAAAGGCACCGTGTTGGAGGAGAACGAGCCTGACTTCCATCGAATACTCGTACTGAACTCTCCGCCTCTCCTGCTCGTTTTATCTGACGCGCTGCCGTCCTCTCCACCTCCTCGTAAATAAATGAAAACTTGGTTGATTCCTTCGATCCACTCCTAATTTTTACGATGTTTCTCGGCTGCTATACACGGGTACGCTGGGGTATTAAGTTAAGAAATCGAGAGAAACTTTTCACTCGATAAAGTTTCTCGAGAAAAGAGTTCTATCACGCTCCTTTTACCTCTGTGAGTAACCGAGCAATTTTTTGGCTCTTTATTGAAATACGTTCATCGAAATATTTTATTCGAACGATCACGATACGCATTGTAATATCGGATGATGGTTCTCTGTGTTTATGGTTCGACCGAGCAAAGGTTTCGGAGATAATTGAAGGGCAATTAAAATTCCTTTAGGCGGTAGTCACGGCGATAAACGATATTTCGCTTTGTGTTCCCCATGGTGATTTACGCTCGACGTTAATAGTTGCTTAATTATGCTTTTTGCTGTTTAACGAACTGTACGAATGTTTCCCCTTTCGTTCGGGTTTTCGACATTTCTGCTTAGAAATATGAGTCTAGATTTTCTTTATATCTAGTTTTCATAGAGTTACTTACTATTACATAGATTGATAATCCATCGATGTTCGATCATACTTGAAAAACGACACAAGACATCTCATCCTTCGGCTGTGACATCCTAACAAAATTAACCTGTAAGATTAAAAAATGAAACTGATGCCAAATGCAGTCAACGAAATTCAAATTTGATTATGTGACGAAACAACACATTCGATAGTCCATCTGTTCCTCGAAGGGACAAGCATCCTCGAGGTCATCGACACGCGGTTCATCCCGAGGTCCTACGACGAGCAATCAACGTCATATCTTTCAACAGGTACGCGCCGCAGAGAGGCAAGAAGTAGGTGGTTTCTACGACTGCGAACACCCGACATCCGGAAGCTTTCCTGATCGATTCTCGATAACCAATCGAACGGTAGTCGCTAACGAAATACCCCGTTGCTCAATTACGATCGAATCTCCTGTTTTTCTATCGGCTGTGATAGGCCTTCTTACGGCGATTTAACCCTCCCCTTAATGATTCTCTACAGGTTTCTGTATTAATATAATGATAGAAGCGAGTAATGGTTTAACATTTTTTTACGTAACCCGCTGTAATAATCTTGAGTTTGATTAATTATTCTGTGCGATTTTTCGATGTAACAGGTCTCTGAGATTAGCTTCTTTAGAATTTTCATGTACTCACAAAAAGATATATCGGTAAAAATAAGTAAGTATTAATGTATTACTCTTTCGTTTATGTTAATTTTTCCTCCACATCGGAATTAACGATTTAATTGGCAATACACAAGCATTCGTATTAAAAACAGCTCCACTGGAATTAAACTCGACTTTAATTTAATCGATAAAAATAACGAAGTAGCATTCCCTAAACGCAATCATCGACGGGAAATACTTAGAACCGAGCAAAGGTCGCCTATAAAAGCGATTGTTCTCGAGGAACGTAGACGCTTAATCGATGGACAAACGAGGCAAAAAGTTTCAAGGCAAAAACGAACCCTGAACCTTGCGCTTCGAAAGAAGCAGTTCGTAAAAAAAATCAACAATTTCCGAAAGCTGCAATTAAACGCGTACGGTCGTTGTTTCTGTCACAGAGCGGTCCAGGTATGGACCCAAGAATGGTCTAAGGCTCGAATGGATAGTAATCGATCCTTTGAAAGTACCGATGACACGACTCTGTGTCCTGACGTTACGAGAAATCCTGCCTCTTTCGCTCCGTGTACTCTTTGGCAATTAACTCCATTTGAAGGAAATGATCCTCGTTGCGCTGTTCCTCGAACGAGTCATCCCGATTCTTAATTACGGTGGACGTTAGAGTGTTATTTAAAATCGCTGTAAATTTAACGAACCCTCTTACGTATGGGTCATTTGGAAATTTACGAAGAGCAAGATACAACGATACTGATCGATGTTGAAATTTGATCAAAATGGATATGTAGGTTCTTCAATATTTTTCATACAAAATGGCTGACAGTAAATTAACATATCAAGTAATGGAAAGTTTGAAGCAATTTGACATTTCTTGAGGATACAAATATTTCAAAATAAAACTGCAGGTGTATTAATTCATCCCTTAATATGGCACATATGACTGCATAAATTAACATTCTTCATACATAATGTCTATTGCAATGTATCAACGAAACGTTCACATAGTCAGTTCACAAACGTTCACCTAACCATAAGCTAATAATAATGAAATTGATATAACAGAGTTGTGTACAATTTACAGATACCATCGACAGTATACTGAACGATGATCCATCGAAACAAAAGTTCAGAAAGGTACCACGTGCACGGGGGAAAACTGGAGGCAAAGAAACCGAGCACCCAAGGCCTCATGTCCCGAATTTCGTGGATCCTCTCAGGTGACTATAAAGTGCTGCATCCTATAGACCGTAACCCTGAAGCCGGTAAGAAGAACTTCGGTAACCCGATATCGTCGAATTTTACCAGGGAATTTTTATGGGGCCGCATAATGGTGTTTTAATTGCGCGGCCTCGCCGTCTGGCTTGATTAAGCAGTAAATTCACGTATTCATAAAACACCGTAGTTTACGAACATACACACACACATATACAAACACATATACAATCATGTGAACGCACACACGTGAAGAAGCGCGTGGGCAACGGATTTTCATTTTGTTCTCGACCCTTGGGGTTTTCTTTTTTCTCCCCCCTATGGAGCGGATCTTACGGGATGTATAACGAGTCGGTGTCATTTTGAAGTTCCAAGATGTCGCCGGCAATCGCGGTGTATCGTTTGGTCGCGTTTTACGAGGCGACAGATGACCGACGACAGCTTCTCGATTAAGCGAGATCCACTCTTCAAGTATACGGCACGAGTGGTTATTTACAACGGTAATTGGTTGATAATGATGACCGGCGAACGTGCTTTCGATGTGTTTTAACCTTTTCGAGGCTAAGTACTTTCGAGGAATGATGCAACATTGTTGCACAAATGGTTAATTCCTTTGCGGATCGCTGAGAGAATAATTATCGTTCGAAAATTAAAAGCTGCGTCATTAAATTATACACGAGACTCGGAATACTTAATTAACACTGCAAAGGTGACGACTGAGTTAATTAATATTAGTCACGTTTATAAGACTTTTGTGGAGGAAATGGGTACAAGAATTATGTAACCTCTCGTTATATTGCCGGGGGCACAATTGCAATAGGGGACAATTTTTGAAGTTGGTAATGTTAGGATATAATCACTTGGTTATATAAATCCTGACAATTTCATGTGGAAATAACGTACCAATATATGTGATAAACTTATATGTAGAAATTTAAAAGAACACATACATGTAGAAATGTAGCATGTGACAATTTAATGTGTTACCTCTAATTATCCAAAACGTCCAGTTGTCGATACAGTTATCTAGCGTCCACTTATCCAACGCGCAGTTACCTACAGTCCAATTATCTAACGCGTAACAAATCCAACTTGACAACATAACAAAAATCAATTACCATCTAAAAATATATCAAAATAGGTACAAAGTACTCGTCAAGATTAAACAGCAAACTAACAATTTACCAGTCGTTCGTGCTGAACTAAGGGTTTCATCTGCAGCTTTTTTTTCACCAGGTACAAGATAACTGTTTCGGCCGGTGCATTCTAGAGGCTTCCCTTAGAATGCCAGTCTCGCTGCACGCTGTTCGAAAATGAAGGAGGCGTGTGAACGAGAGAACCAGCTCTGCAAAGCAGAAGAGGACAACGACGACGACGACGACGACGACGACGCCGAAGAAGAAGAAGATGAAGAACGAGAGTGAAACAGGGATAAGGGGGGTGTGTCCGTGTACCGGCTACCTGCAAAACCACTCTCGGATGAGCTATATATCGCGAGTCCCTCCCCCGCGCGGTATCGCTTTAATTTTAAATTAAAATTCATGAACGGGTTATTATCTTTTTGCCGGATCGAGTTACGCACTTTTTCGGCGTTGCACCGCGCCAACTCCCGACGTATCTATGAGCGCATCGCCCTAAGGATGTTCATTTCACGCCGTCGTAAACGTTTCCTTCTCCCTGTGTTTACGGACGAGGCTGCATTTGAATACGCCTACTTCCTCTGTCTCTTGCCATTTAATCCGCTCGAATTCAAATACAAATGGAATCCGGTATTTGCAATTTAAATGCGTAATATACACACTGCATTAGATATTTACCCAACTAGGAATATTTGCTGATAGCGGGGATTATAGAAATCTGGAGATATAGGGACTGCAGGTGTAGGGATTTGGAGCATTGCACTAGGGATGCAGATTGCACTATAGAAAGTCTGTACTCTCGAGGTCTCGAGATCTAGAAATGTTACGGTCTGTGACTCTAGACGGGGTATCTAGAGATCTAGATGGAATAAGTGGAGATCTAGGAGACGGAGTATCTAGAGTTCTAGACATCTGGATGGAATAATTAGAGATCTGGAGATCTAGGGGACGGAGTATCTAGAGATCTAGGTACGTAGGTATCTAGAAATCTTGGAATCTAAATATCTAAGTCTCTAAAAATCAAAGAACCAAAGCTGGATTTTGGTCAATACAGAAATCTCGGAATCCAGGGACTCCAAAGCAATTTCCACCAGCCCCTATTTATAGAACATACTCAAACATACCATATTAGAAGATAATATCCAGACCTAATGTTACATCCCGAAGAGTTTGACACGCGTCCCGAAATTGTTCCAAGGTGAACCGAGTCAGCAAAGTCAGAAACTATTTCCTTTCAGGTAACAGCAATTTCGATGAACGAAGGACGACACTTTCCTAAGAAGACAGCCTTGGTCCAGCACCAAAATTATCCATCCCGTCATACGAGCCGATGAGTTCTCCGAATGCCAAGGACGTTTCTAACGCGACCAGCCCTCTTTAGACAGCGTTTAGCAAACCCGACATTATCGCAAATATCGCAGACTCTCTGAACGACTGGCAATTATCAGCAGCGAATGTCTGAGATGTAGGTCGTGTCTGTCGAACCGAACTGATCGTCGTTGACGAGCGCAACGTTTCTTCGGGTTTTCGCACACGACCGCTCCAAATGACTGGGCAGAAATTTTCAGCTATTCTATTAACTCGAGAACGTTGATGACTCACCAAGACGTGGCTAGGATCAAGTATAGCGTCATTAATTAACGCCGGGGATTTAGTTCCATCTAAAGTTCTTAGAACTTGAGAAGCGCCCGCAATTATGCTGGCAGGTGTGTCGAGAATTTCGGTCATTAATTGTTTATCGTAATTACGGTGGGATTCTACGTCACATTATATTATCATAATATTACAATATTGGTACTATTTTATATCGTTAAATATTGAGGACTTCTGTTGTCCTCAAGTAGGGTTGGCAAGTACAGAAATTAGATTATTTGATCTGTGAGTTTGAAGATTTTAGGAACTTGGCAATTTGGTGACCTGGACATTCGGATACTACAAAGCTTGCAAATATGAATGCCACAAAGTTCAGAAATATAAAAGTTTAATAATGTAGAAAATAGATGCGAAAATTTAGAAATTCAGAGACGTGAAAGATTTCAGAATTCATAAATTCTAAACTTGGATGGGCTAATGATCATAGCGATCGAGGCCCACATAAAATTAATCAATCAATCAATCTAAACTTGGAAAGAAACTTGAATGAAATCAAGTATGTGACCCCGTCGAGTACAGCATCAAGTATCATCATGAATCCGCGTGTTGAATTCTCTATTTCATCGACGACAATAGCAAAAGTGGGTGCAATGAGAGGGGGTTCCCGCCTTAATTCGAGATAAGCAGCTTTTCCAAACCTACGCGGGATTACTGGTAGGCCTACGTGGCCCATTGTCGACGGGTCGCTTCCCGCAAAAATTCGCCATCGACCGATAGATCGTTGGGTTCGAGACGCTCGCCACTTTTCCTCGCGTCGTGCGCTGACCGAGAGGACGTTAACGGAGCGTATTTGCATAGCTATCGATTAAAGGGTAATTGAACGAAATGTACGGCGTACACGTCCATCGTGTCCGCATAATACGGATGCCAGAAAGTGAAACTAGCCTGATGGAAGAGGGAGAAACAGGGTCCCGATGGAAACTCGTTCCCACGTCGCAGCTACGCGCGCGCCTCTAGCGCGTGGGCGCGTGTAACGTCGCGTAACGCGCGTATACCAGGTGCTCGCTCTAAATCTACGCATTTTCAACCGTATTGAGGTATGTTCAAAAAATACTGGTAAATATAATACGGCCTTTTAACCCTTGAGTTATGTCGTGTCACACTTGTGGAGCAAGTTACACTTCAGATGTTACAAATCAGAATTATATTCATATGATTGAGTCTGCAGTTTGATAACAATTATGATTTGTACAACCAAGGATATTTAAATTCGAAACATATGTAACTGTTCAAGTTTCTTGATTTATTTTAACATTGCAACAATAGTTTGGTAGCTTTGATGCAACTGATAAAGAAATTATAGGTTAAGGGGTTAATGTGTGGTCTACCTATTGTTCATGAGGAGATGACTTCCGGTGAGATGTGCAAAAAGATGCAACTGTAATAATTCTTTATATATCTTCATTGATAATTGACAACCAGGGTATACTATGAGCTACATGAAACAGACACAAGCTACCTAATTAAAGTACCTGTAGCTTCATAAAGATAAAGTACCTGTAGCTTCATAAAGAGTTAAATATTTAGATAGGAGCTATCATACAAAAGTTGACTCTGTGTGAACAAGAATGTCACGTGCTATTATCTAAAACATTTACAATGTACATCTGTATGTACTATTTGTCTAAGAGATAAATACCTAGCTATCACTAACTGTTGACATCAAGAAAAATGTCACGTATGAAATTTAATCAGTGACGTACTCAGAGAACATACAGATGCAGGTTGATGCTAACCTATGTAAGTGTATATGAGATATATTAACAGGATTAAAAATCTGGTCCGCATATTTGTACAGTGATAGAAAAATAGTAGTAAAAGTTGAGGAACACCGTGTATGTAGTGAGGTAAAATCCAGTCGACGGTTTTGAGACACATATAATGAGTGTCATTTATTGACAGCGTGGGTGGCTTGAAAACGCTTCGATCGGCGGATACGCATGGCCGGGCCGACTGTAATTCGAGCTTCGGTCAGGTGCGACGGCTCGATTACCTTAATACTCGAAACTCGTTCTCATCTCGATTTACGGAGCATCCGCGAGACACCGTGCTATCGCGCGCTCTCACTCTCTTCGTGAAAGGTGAGCAGAGTATCCCTTTCTTCTGGCTGCGGTTCAAATTTGTCCCCTGATTCCGTGTCTTTACGCGGTTACGAGACTACCAAATTGTCTTCGCACATTATTTCAACTTTTTTCTTTGTTGTCTGTTTATTTACTTATTATAATGATTTCTGATTATCTTGTTGTGTAATGGCTTGATATCGAGTCTGAAAGCGATATGTGTGCTTATGCATGAACACATATGTATGTGCATAAATGTATGCATATGCATATGTATGAATAGATGTGAATGCATATGTACGTACACATGTGAATGAAAACATACGTATGCAGATGCATATACACATACTTACACGTATGCACAAGTACATATTAATATATACGCACAAGTACATATGCATACATATGCACATACACACATATATGTAGGTACGCATATGTATGAACGTATACATACACATATGAATAAATACACGTACATACGTATGCATGTGTACATACATACACATATGAATAAATACACGTACATGCGTATGCATATGTACATACGTACACATATGAATACAGACATAGAATACATACGGATAAACACATAGTATGCATATGAATAAACGTATACATATGAACATGTACAAGTACATACGTATGTATACATGTAGATACGCACTTATAAATCAACAAAAATTGCAATAATTATAAGTATAATAATAGTAAACCTATAATTATTGAAAATAAAATAATTCCCAAATAATTCCGAAACACTGTCGTAATATAAATAATTATAATAATACCGAAAGTACGACCCGTTCTACCGGTTGTAAATTATCATTTAATAGTATCTAAAGTAATAAAAGCAATTAACAATTAGAAAAATAATTTCGCAGAATAGCACAGCTACCTGAACGGTTGAGTAATTAATCACTAAAGCATTCAAATGATGCAATGCAGAATGAACATTTATACAAGAAATATTCAAAGAATGCAGTTCATTAGAGCAGATTGATCTAGTTGTATAATTACATTTTCCACGCGGAAAAAGTGATTAATGAGAGGACTTCGGGATGAAATTTAAAAATCTGCCTACTGAACATATCGCTTATATAAAAACTTATGTAAGAAGTCTCTAAGATCACATCTTATCTCGAATATCAGAAAACAGGTAAATTCAATATGTAATTTCGGTATGTAATTATATACTCAAATTCTGTCGCGAAGAAATCAATTTCCCATAAAAATTACCATCAAGCCAACTTACCATATCAGTTGTTTAATAGTGCTCTTTGATGATTATCTGTTATGTAGACATCGTCGCTTTATTCGACTCTGAACAGAAGTGCATTTTTACTTACATACTACATTAATAAGAATGGTCCATTCATGAGTTTAATTATTAAATGCCTTCTATTGAGAAAATTTATTTATACAGAAAATAACAATGCCTTCTATTCATCTTTTTATGGTACTGCAAAGAACTTGTAATGAAAAGTAGTGGAAATTGGTTATTACAAGAGATAAATGTTTTTCTCATGATGGACCATGTTCTTGAACGACGTCGTCCATTACCAACGTGTTAATAACATCACTTACAAAACTTGCTGTATCAAACCACATGTGTAACCTATCAACCACCAGAAGCAACAGTGTCAACAAATAATTCCAAACGAGTACCTATTGCAACCCGATAGATCCATCCAAAACGAGTGTAACGAGGCATCCTTAAAAAATGAAAATTAACAACCCCCGAGCTCCGTGACATTAGCTGGTAGATTAACTATCAAGAAAATAAGAGTCGCGGAGCGAATTAATCCGTACGGCTGCGTACAAGCTCGGGCGAAGGCTAGAGCGAGCTTGTTAAAACTTTAGTTAATCACCTCCCGGACATCGGTCACACGTTGTCGTGCTTAATTCGCGACGTCTCTCTCTTTCTGGCGAGCGAGTCCGCCTGGATACATTCAACGTGGATGTATCTCGGTCGTCGTATCGCGGAGCTGAAAACTCAATTACAGCTTAATGAATTGGCGCGGGGCGATGCGGTGGCCCTTCAAGAGGATTCAGCACGAGCTGTTCGTGGCGCAGCTCGTTCAGTCGCGAGGTAACGAGCACGTACCTACGAAGATACCAGATTCGAGATAGGGAGATCATGGGAATCGATTTTCCTTCGGCTCGGTATCGATCGCGAACGATCATCGACTCGCCGCTACGATCCGAGATGATCTATCTCGCCGGAACTCTTCGGTATTTTCAGAGCGGCATTCATCTTGCCGAGATGAGTCGTTACAGATACGAGATGGAAATCGTCAAACTCGCAGAACCTGTGATGCACCGGTAGCCATGACGGTGCCATTTTGCTATCTCTGCGTTTTCCAAGATGAAACGCTGGGGACTCATGGACTTAAAACCTTGGAGTTTAGGAAATTGGAGAAACTGAAACTTAAATTTCAAATTAAAGTTAACGTTAATCTTTAATTGGGAAGATTAGAAAGGTTAAAAATCTGAAAACTGCGAATCGTCCAAACTTGGAGAAGCTTGATCTACTTGAAAATTTGAACATTTTGAACTACATAAATTTCAGACTAGCCGATTTACTGAATAATATAGAAAATTCAGAAACTGCAAATGTATAAAATTACGAATATCAAAATTTGAAGAAATTTTAACAACTCAAAAATTCAAGACACGATTCATAAATTTGAGAATTTAGAAGTTAAAATAAATGTACATATTTGAAGTTTCAATGTCCCTAACTTGAACTAGCTCTCAAAACATCTCCCAAAAGAAAAATATAAAATATAAAATATACGAGAACGAAATTTCTCTGTTCGAGTGCAACTACTGTGTCGATTTTCTTCTCGATAGCGTTCTAAATCTCCGAAGGAAATCGATAAAAGCGACAGCGATAATATATAGACGACACGCAGCAAACGGGTTTCGCGTTTCTGGCGCCCGCCTAAAACGCACATAGGAAAGCAGCAATTCAGGTTCGACATTTCGAACGTTATAGAAAAGGAAACAGCGGTCCAATAAACCATCTCTTATCTGCGCAGTTGCTCTTTTTCACAATATTATTGATTAACCACCGTATCCGAAGGATCGTTGGAAAAGTATCGTAGAATAATAATTTAATGGCGACGAATGAGTTATCGAAACTGTTTCGATCGATTAAAAACATCTTTTATTCCAGCTGGCGTTTACGCATAACGAAAAATGTTTTATGAATGTTTTAATGAAACGATAAGTTCGCTGAGAGAAATTGATCGATGATATCGATTTAATTTGGTCCCCGTTTATTTTTCTCGACATCGTCTATAATATTTAATTAATATCAATTATATCCGCACGTGGTAAAATTATTACAGCGGCAGGTTATCTTCGTAAGAGTGACATTATAGTCATATAGAATGTTCGAAATCGTTTTGTAGACTGATAACCATTTTTGGCCGTGCAACGAGCACAAGAGCAGTTTGCCGACCAGCGAACATCCGAGTCGCAAAAGCTTCGAAGAGACGTCAGTCGAAGAGCGGCGAGATGAAAAGATACTCGAGATAGGGATCAATTTAATTAAACCGTTCGTCAATCAGTCGATGCGATAATTAAACGATAATACGGAGCAGAGAACGAGATGAACACTCACGATTGTATCGTATCGATTCAAGGCTGCGGGTAATTTCGACGACGCACCAGTACGGTTCTGGTAATTTCAATGCCGGGCCACGAAGTGTAACGCCTCGGTGAGAGGCGCAAATATTGCGAAAACCATGGCCGAAACGATTACGCTGAAAACGAATTCGCTTGAAAAAAACCGACTGGCCAGAGCAACGAAACAACGAACCAGATGGAAAAAAGAAGCGATATCTTGGTTCTCACAGCGGCGCGAAACAGTTTCGATTCGCATTCTCGCCGAGTCGAACAGATTTCGGGATGCGGTCGCGAAATTACCGGTAAGTTCGTTTCGCGAGGCACGGGAGGAAAAGTTACGGCGGATAAAAAAGAAGCACAGCTGGTTTCCTCCTCCCTTTGGCCCTGCTGCACCGTTCACGAGGAGACCGTGCTTCCTGTTCGCCATCGGTCGGCCCTCTCTCACCTGGGATTTATTTTTCGGCCAAGTGAAATTAAGTTTTATATCCAGCGGCCGTAACGAGGCTACCTCGCCGGTGGCCACCGGAACAGCCAATGAAAACTACCGTGCGATGATGACTCGCGGCGCACGAACGTTACGCGCCGATTTCGAGCTGATTTATATTATACCTTATCACTCGACCCATATGTAAACTTGCCAATTTTTCATTTCCTTCGTTTCACTGACTTCGATCTTTAAATTTCTACGCTTTCAAATATCCAATCATACATTTCTTCATTCTCAAAGTTCTAGCTCTTGACATGTGGATATCCTAAAATTCAAATTCCGAACAAAAACTTCTAGGTCATCAAATCTATAAATCGATACATTGCACAATAAACTTTGAGCACAGTAGTAAGTCTTGCTAACTGACCGTGGAGATGCGTTTGATAACTGATCGTCCCCACACCTGTATAAATGACAGTCACTAATTTGTACACGACAATACAAGTTGCAAGTTCACCTCCATAAATTTCTACATGTATTTTTGAACTCCCAATAAAATTCGGCGATAATTCATTAACCATTTCCGCCAATAAAGTATCCGCATGAGCTCCAAACAATTCATTTTTGCATAGTATATTTATTTCATATCCGTCCAACACCAAAAATATCCCACGTAATCATCCACACAATACATCTTGAAAAATCGAAGATATCGGACCCGATAAAAATGCATTTGGGGAACTTTGATCCCGAGGGTTAATTAACGTGCAGGCTGAAACGATAACTTCCAGCACTATATCCTCGATGCTGTTCGAGATATCGGCGTAATTAAAGCACTTGGCGATTATTCCCGGTATCGCATACTCGTAAAGATTTCGAGACTATTCGAGGTACGATTGTCTCTTACTCTGGAAACGTGGATAAAAAGTCGGGTAATATAATCGATAAGAGAAATTTAACGCGTCTATTTTCGAGCAATATCACCGAGTGGGATGCTAATTAATATGACGCTTATCGTCAATGTTCCAGCCGTGGACCACGATAAAACTCGAACGGACAGGTACGAAAGGCTAGCCAAGGACGAGAACGATTTCTAAGAGATTATAAGAGCATGTCGAAGGAACTATAGGCATTTATTGCGAGCCCGTTAAAGGTTCCTGGGCATCGCGTGGGCGGCCACCGATAGAGTCTACATGCTTCTCGGCATGTGCAAGCCAGACTTCGTTGCTCGACTTTTTCGATTAACTCCTTCCCTGTCTCTCTTACTCTTTTCTTTTATATTATACTCGTTGCTTCTTTTACTTTCGATGCCCGCTACGCGTGGGAGGATCCCGCGAGACACTCGGGAGAGCCGAATTTTAATAGCCTCTGCACACCTTGGGAATCGTTCCTTCAAGGCCGATCACTCGCTTTCGTTTCATCGGAATTCTAATCAGAATAATTAACTGTGCGAGTCAACGCTCGATTCTGTATGGGTTTTAATATGATTTGCAAATTTATCGCTAATTAAAAGTTTGGAAGGTTAACGAGTAGAAATTAACGGAACGGGGACACCACTTTTTCTCACGCTTTAAAATTTAATTTCGAGTTTTTATTATGGAAGGAAACGTGTAGGTGTGCGTTCGTAAATTCCTACGTCTTTACATTTTATATTTTTAGCAGACATATTGCTGGATTATATTCTGAATTTTATATACCAGGTTTATATTCCAGATTGTGTACAACAGATAAACCTTACAGCTACAATATTAAAACAAAGTATTAAAAATTCGAGTAAAATTGATCACCAAGTACGAGTGCGTCACGAGTCAGAATAAATAGCGTAAGAGGTTAATAATAAATTTTGGTCTAAATTTCTGTATTATCTCTTATTTTCAGATTCAAAACAGAAGTCCAAAAGGTTTCGTTGACCAACTCGTGACTCATTACAAACAAAGATTCATCCTCAAACATCCCAAATTCTTAGTCATTTTCGATCCTGGTACCGATGGTTTTCCTGTTACTTATCGTGAACAAATAAGAATGATAGAATTTCCATAGTCGTGCTATAAAGAGTTGTTTTTGAAAGTTGCGTAATTTGCATGGTTCAGAACACATCGACGTAAAGTCGTGATTAACTATGTTGCTCGTAGGTTTTTATCGGCGTAGCGAAATCGAGTGTCGTTGGTAGCGAAACGGCTCGCAAGCGGAATCGATTAACGTCGAGAGTTCAAGGCACTCGAAAAATTATGCACGCCCGTCCTCCTACACCTCCCGAATGGCGAAGTGGAGCATCGACTCGGGTCTCGATATGAATATGCAACACGCATCTATAGGCCGCGTCGAGGACCGTATAAAGGCGCGCTTACACGTGTGGTCCGGTGACGAATGCGTGCAGGTACATCGGTAAGCACACGTGTAAACCGTGCGTGCTTTACACGTGCGTGCCGAGGGTGGGGCACGTGGGTGACTTTCCACCCACACGTCACGTATCTCTCCCGGTCTCTCTGTCGTCGTGAATGCCGATAAACATCGTCCTCGGGCCCTTCGTGCCAGCGACGCCTTTTCGCGAGCCATACCGTTCGAGAAATTAAAGCTTCTTAATTACCCGAGATCGGACCTCGTGTTCTCGCGACGCGGCGCTCGATGAATATTAATTGCCGACACGCCACGGGACGATCACGTTATCGTACCGTCGTAAATAACGCCGTTCGATGCGCTTGTAATAGTATTATAATACAATTCAGAAAACTTATTGCTCGAAATACGGTGAGCGCGTGGGAACGTGCCGTGACGCACTCATTTCGTATTCGACCGAACCGCGCGAACATGTGCAGAAAATTTAACGAACGACGTCTTTGATTTTTCATTTGAAATTGGGAGTTTGTGTAGGATGCAGAGATTCTTTCAAACGTTTGGAAGATGTTCGTATGTGACCGGTTGGAGGAAAATTTGGGGATTCGTGTAAGTAGTGATGGGTTTAAGCGAAAATCTAATAGGTACCGTATCGATATATTGTACTATATTTTAATTTTGTATAATGATAAATATTGAATTATTGCATGCTAATACGTTTAACTTATCTGTGGAAACGTGTCCTTACTTGAGGACATTTTTATATTAGTTCAAAAGTTATTACAAAATTATACTTGCTCTAAGATCTTCTTCTGCACTCACTGAAAATGAAATTCACGCATGAGACCATATATGTATCTACATAGAATTATATTTATTTAATGTTCCTCTCTTGTACCATTATTAAAAATAATATTTTGCACTGAAAGTACTTGAAGTTCTAAATTATGAAAATTCCCCAATTCGAATACAACGGAATAGGGTAGGTAACAGCTGATCGAGAAGTTCGAAGACAAGGATGGAAAATGATAGAATAAAGAAGAAGTTAAGGGGAGAGGTATAAGGATCGACTGACAATGGTCCGCAAGGATAAAGAGGATAGGGAGGGTATATCTGGTCGAACAACGACAATGCCCGTGATCTTTTATGCGCCTTGCGTTGGCGATCCTCTTGTTCGCATAAACTGCGACCGAAGCAGATAGGCCTCGATGGCCGTACCTTCGATTAAAACTATCGATCGATACCTCTCGCGTACCGTTTCTCTCAACCCTCTCGATAATCTCGACCTGTTTTACAGCGAAACGATCCAGTTAGATCCCACATTTCCGAACTCGATACTTCTGAATTTTTGGCAGTCTCTCTTTTTTATTTGACCTCAGATTTTGGTACTTTTAACCCCCTGAAACTTCATAGTCTTTCTAGTCAAACTAGTCAAGTACATATATGTTATTTTTATATTACGTGCATGATATTTTTTATTAGTACATACAATTATTTTTAGTATTATTTATTCAGTATTATTAGTGTTATTTATTCAGTACTATTTTTTCACACATGTATTACAATATTCAAATTGTATTACAATACAAGAGATAAAAGGACTTCAAAATTCTTGAAGACTCCTGGTTTCAAAACACAGCAGATATCATTTACATCGAATAGAATTGTAAAAAGACGTAATCGCAAATAATATCTTTGATCAGCAGAACCAGTGACAGTTGATTAATCGATGGAAGGCAGGCGCAGTGACGCTCGATTGATTATTTATTAATGAAGTCGACACGCGAAAAACGAACGTTCGCATGGAACTGAACTCGCGTAATTAAATCAGTACGCTTTGTAGATTCACGTGTCGAAGTAACACCCGCGTGTACGTGATTCGACGACGCGGGCATCGTGTGTCACGCGAACGATCGCCGAATTTACACGCGGTCCCAGCCGGTGCTTTTATCGCCGCGCGTTCAGGTTTTCAGGGTTGTCGAATCGCATTCGGTTATCTAAATTGCATCGGAATCGATGTCGATGCCCACGGTTTCCACTGCGGCATCATAAACCAACACCTGTTGATACCGACGCGTGTCCAGGGTGGTCTCGAGCGTGTCTCGAACCAGAAATACTAAAATCAGCGACCTCGTTTCCTGATATTGCACCTTTTTCTCACTATTTCACTCGCGTGAATCTTTCACTTCTTTCAGTGCCTATAATCATAGGGGTGCTTTGAAAAAAATGGCAGACGAGGTTGACACTAATTTATAAATCCACTTAACATGAATTTTGTATTTTTTTTCAACAGCTATAATCATAGGGATTCTTTGAAAAAATGTCAGATGAGATTGACACTAAATAAATCACCCATTTAACATGAATTTTGCACTTTTTTTCAACAGCTGTAATCATAGGGAGTGTTTACAAAAAATGGCAGATGAGATTGACACTAAATAAATCGCTCATTTAACATGAATTTTGTATTTTTTCTCAACAGCTGTAATCGTAGGTATCCTTTGAAAAAATAGCAGATGATAAATTCCAAATGTCTGACTTAAAAATATCTGAACAACGCGGTAACAAGTTTGACACCGTAATTATGCGTACAAACTATGTATTAATAATTCATATTGTTGCACAATCGTAATGTTCAGGTGCATTAGATCAAAGTATGTTAGATAAACACATGATAGTACACGTATGTTTTCGTAATTGAGCAAATGATGAATTGGCGCAGACATGGAGTGTCAAAGTGAGGTTAGGTTCCGAGTATCATATTCATCATTGTCCGAGCGCCAACTTCCCAGTACTTCTATTAAGATGGTGAACAAGTTTCAAAACTGTACTTTGGTAACACTTTGTAAAAAATTATAAAGGTACGAATATATTATTGTAAAGATAGCGAGTATATTATAAGGATAGCAAGACTTGTCGTACCATAATCGTATCACAACCTGTCTAGTCCAATTAATCATTTAAAATTCCGTGTTAAAAGACCATTCTTTAAAAAATGAAATTCGCAAATAGCTGCGTTTAAATCAAGCGAAACATAATATTCATACAGCTTGGCAAAATATAAGCAAAATTTTTTACAATGTTCGAACGAATCGTGCTTCACAGAGAACAATTTATCACACCCACGCGTGCCAGATATTTCCCTTGAATAATCAATCCACATCACCGCGAGTCGACAAATAGAAGATCGCAACGCAAGCTCGATTAACGAGCCACTCAAAACGTTGTTCGCAAACGATACTCATTGTTAGTCTTTCGATCACTCCAACTGAAATCTCTCTGTTACGAATTAAGATATTTCATCTACGGATAATTGTACAACATTACGAAATCAGCTAATAGTTTTTTTTTTACGAGAAAGGGAGACAAATTTACATGAGTAGATTTCGTACCTCTCGATTAGGCTCTCAAACCGGTCGCTGAGGTTTTTAGTACCTACAAGACGAAGGTACACATTGGCGTAACTGGGGAAAATTGTTACTGTGGTCCTGGAGAGTTGGAAGTGTTTGAAGATATAGGTTTTTGAATTTATATGATTTTAAATAGGTATGTTTCTAAATTTTCAGGGATAATTCACAAATTCTTAGTTCCTATATTTCAATTCCCCAAATTTTCAATTTTTATATTCCCAACTCCTCAAATTTCCACTTCCCCTATTCCAATTTTCCAAATTTCCAATTCTCACATCCCCAACTTCTCAAATTTCCACTTCCTCTATTCCAACTCTCCAAATTTCCAATTCTCACATCCCCACCTCCTCAAATTTCCACTTCCCCTATTCCAACTCTCCAAATTTCCAATTCTCACATCCCCAACTCCTCAAATTTCCACTTACCCTATTCCAACTCTCCAAATTTCCAGTTCTCACATCCCCAACTTCTCAAATTTCCACTTCCTCTATTCCAACTCTCCAAATTTCCAATTCTCACATCCCCACCTCCTCAAATTTCCACTTCCCCTATTCCAACTCTCCAAATTTCCAATTCTCACATCCCCAACTCCTCAAATTTCCACTTCCCCTATTCCAACTCTCCAAATTTCCAACTCTCACATCTCCAACTCTTCAAATCTCCACTTCCTACATCCCAACTCCCTCAATTTCCATACCCTCTATCCCAACTCCCTAAATTTCCGCTTCTTACATCCCCAACTCCCCAAATTTCCACTCCCTCTATCCCATCTCCCCAAATTTCCAACTGCCCCATCCCCAACTCCCCAAATTCCCAATCTTCCCATTCCCAAATCTCCAAATCCCCAAATCCTCTAAATTCCACATCTCCAACACATCCCTCCACCATCACTATTTTCCCAGACTACTCCCCGTTACGCCAATGGTGTACACACCAGGTCGGATTCTTTGCGGAATATTTCATCGTCTGATTAACGCCCCTGCTCTAATCACTCACACGCGCGTTTCTTCTTAAACATGCTGCTCGTCTCGGTCGATGGCTTAAGGCGAATCCACAGTCACGAGCAGGTTCGCGCGGCCACGCACGGCCACTTGTCGCCTGGCGATAATCTGACACTGAATAATGAACCGTGAATAATTACGCGAGGTGAAAGGCACACCAACGGTTCGATGCTTCGACGTTGAGTTTCGACGAATCTATGTTGGGATATCGATTGTGGGTGAACCTTCATTGCCGAGGTCATACGGCGACCTTCCAAGGTAACGAACAAACGCAAGACGCGGACATGAAAATGAACACGGACATCTGGATAAATTCTCGTTGCTTTCACAGAGATTTTATTTCGTTCGCGACAAAACGGTAACTGGTTAACACTTTGTCTAAGGCTTTAGAATTGTTACAAGGTATCTTCACGATGTTTGAGTTTACTTCTATACTTGTAGCTTCTATACTGTACTTGTAGCTGTACATGTTATTTGATGAACTTGTCTCTTTAGAATTGTTGTCAGGTTTTGTTTAACACACTAGTAGTTGCTATATGAATTATTTGATGAATTTACTTTGATGTCTTTAGTTTACTTTGATGTCTAAAATTTACATGATGTCTTTAGTATTGTTACAGTTTTTTGTTTTACATGGACGAAGCTTCAGACCTCTACCATCAGAACAATACTAATTTTTCTTACTAATATAACAAGCTATTATGAAAATATTCGGTAAGATTTCTTAAAAAGAAATTACTACCTCATAAAAGTTTCAGCTGTCTTAAAATGGCGCTCGACGTGTCACACGTAAAAGAGCCAATCTTAAAAAAATATAACGTTATCCCACGACATTAATGCCCACAAAAAATTTCCCGTTGACAATCGAACTTTCTCCAAGAAGTATAAATAAAATTTGTTTAGCGTATCCGTTACAATGTTTGGTAAAACACACGTCGATTAATATCTCTGACATTCTGTGTACTAAATTCTTCATGTTCATCGAATTTCATCCGAACGGTTCCCATCGAAAATACAGGATTATCCGTTTGCATAAAATATTCAGAAGAATCAATCTTGTTTAATGATCAATGCTCGATAGCAAGGTTGAAAGTGGCAACACCTCGATCGGACAGAAACGTGGAGGTGTATAGGTGTCTCGGATAAATTCGTTTCGTTTTCAGACCAGGATCGGTACAAGCACGAGAACGCCGATGATTTATTTGTGAATCAACACGCGCGTCTAGGAAAGAGGCGCATCGAAACCACGCCGGACAAAGACGAAGAGAGTCGACTCTACTGGCTCATTAATTTTCTCTATTAATGACTGCAATCAACGGCGCGAGTGTGCTCGCGGTGAGCGCTTAATTCTCTTCTCGATTACGAATGAACCCTGGAGGATGCGATGTTGACGCCTGACGACCATCGAAAGCAATCGTCGAATCAGCTCGTTAAGATCTCTATTAGAATCGACAAACTTTATGTACTCTCTTCTAATCATTTTGTAGATGGACATTTTTTAGTTTATTTTAGAATAATATTTCTAGGATTAACACATCGTATTACGGATGTTAAAATATGGGGATTCAATCTGTTGATACTCGCGAGTTTCACTTATTAATATACTGTAATATATCGGTGTGAATAATCTGTTGATATAGTCTATTTTAATATTTCAATATTTGATGGTTCAAATTTCGCGCGCGACGCTACAGTAATGCATTTAGGACGCAATGTTTCAGAAATTTAGGATTATCACTTACAAAATATTAAATCTTGAATTATATAAAATTCTGAATTGTATCGAATGTCTGACACACTTAAATTTCGAGTCATATCGAATATTTAATGCGCAGGAGTTTCGAATCGTAAAATGTCCGCCGCGCGGGAATTTCAAATCATGTCAAATGCTCCACACATAGAAATTTCAGATCAAACCGAATATTCGAGGCATTGTGATCTAAAATTAAATCAAACTAAATACAAAATCGCCTACAATTTTAAGTATCAAATATTCGACACCTAGAAATTTCTAACCTTACCAAAGTCAACGAAATTTCAAGTCAAATTGAACGTTGAAACCATCGAAAGCTCTCATAGTTATCTCTCCATCGACCCTCGCAAATTCTCGATAAGCGAACCCCAAATGATTAATTCTATTGCGTCTGTAAAAAATTGTTTCATGCTCTTCATGATGGTGCAATAGGTCCAGGGTCACCTTCAATAAAACAGGGTTGTTCAAAAGCCACCCCGTATTTTTAGAACAGGACCAGCAGGCGGATCTGCGAGGGGTGGTAAGCACTTCGGGGTGTTCTCTTCAGCGTATCAGACTCGTCTTTCCTCGCTTTCCTTCTTTCCTGTCCTCAGCTGTCCGCGTTTCCCACACTTCTTCTCGAAGGGGTGACCGTTGTTTTGAAGATAAATTTCGCCTCGGCCCTGAAATTTTCCCCCTCCGAGGGAGCATTGTCAGTTTCCACGAGGCGCAATTTACCGAGGACGAGTCGTAAAAGTGTGCGATTGTGTCCGCGTCCGGTTCCGAAACGACCGGTGCCAGGAAAAAGTCCACCCCTCTTTCTTTTACGCTCCTGATGAGACTCGGTTTCGCGACGTAACGAAAACTCTGACGAAATTAATTGCTACCTTTAACTCTTCGCCACGGTGTGTTCAATGAGTAATGACGTTTCATTTAGAAACACGGAGGCACGGTGGAGATGCGGTGCCAGGTTAGAATGTATAGTTCGCAACGAGACGTTGGACGCCTACGAAAATTTATGGAAACAATTGTACGGTACTGCTGGATATTTCGTAACTTGCAGGAAGTGACACGAGGTCAGATTTGTAACACGAAAATGGTGAACATGGATACCGAAGTAGCTTTCGGTTTGTCCAATAGGATGTAACCGAAGGTACAATTTATATTTCAAGGATAATTTGATTTGGGTGTAGATTTCGAAATTTGAGAATTTCAAGAACTGAGAAATTGATAAGTTCAATTAAGAACAAATTAAGAATGTATATTTGAAAATCAAGGAACCGTAAGAGACGGAAACTTTATATAACATTTTGTTGTTACAATTTCAATTGTCTGTCCATTTTCAAATAATGATTACAACAATTTATTGTCATCGGTCCCAATATTCCAGAAACTCCACATTGAATTTTTGATGAAGACAATACCCATGATTCAGATCTCTATTTACGGGTTCCAAACATTCCCCAGCCCTTAAAGAACAAAACCCTGTCTTGAGAACAAGCTCGCATCTGTCGAATTCTTTCACCCTTACGCATCTGTCGTGACGTAATCTGACGTGCTATAACGGGACCCTCGATGACGTCACTGGGAAAGGGAGATGAGCAACCCTCGTTTGATACACATTTACCTGAACAGGGGTTTAGACTCTAAACCTAAACTTTAGAGTTTAGGACATTTCATAGAAAGTATGCACTGATACGATTCTTGAGATGGGTACAAAATTGTTGGTGCTTTTAAATCGCGGCGATAAACAGGAAGATGGGCAAAAAGGTCGGACAAGCGTTTGCACGTTCGAGCGTTCGTACGAAGCGGAATGCCGTTCGACGGAGCGACGATACGCCCGAAGAAATCGTCCAGGGAGAAGAGGAATCGAACGATTACCGAACGTGACTGGCCGAGACGCCTCGCGTAACTTATGTTAGAATCACGAGCAGCAGGCAATAAGAATAACTGGGGAATTCAGTTTTTCTAGTCGGCGGAATTGAAGCGTCTGTCGTGTACTGTGATCGGAGCTGCCATTTCGCTCGAGCTTCAATTAATGTCGGAATCTCGCTACGTACGCTCCCTTTCGCTGAGTATATGTAAATTTTCATATTCTCAAATTTTCCAACATTTACAAGTTTTTAATTTTAAGTTTTAAATTTAAGTTTTTCGAATTTCTTTCATTTTTAAGTTAGTGATTTTGTAGGTCAAAGTTGTGAATGATCGAATTTCTAAATTTTTGAGCTATTAGATATCTACGTTATCAAATTTCTCAATTTTCTAAAAATTCATAAATTCTCAAATCTTGAAATTTCATCAAATTTCTATGTCCATCATAAGATTCCTTAAATACCTACATCCCCAAATTATACAAAGCAAACATGGAGCAAATGAAGTGCTGGCAAGACATGCAAGTAACTAGTGTTGATAATTGAGGTATTGCACCGCCTGACCTCGTCAAGCACACTTGCCTACCTTCGAAGGTCTTTCGCGCTTGAATAATGCAGGAACCGGAAAGTGAATAGTGATGCGCGAGTCTCGGAAAGAACAAAGCCGAGGGAAAAAGAAGAAGAAGCAGAGGAAGCAGAGAATGGAATCGATGCGAAGATAAGAGCGTTCCGAGTAGGGAGAGAAATTTGTCGTGGGCGTTTACGAGGATCGTTTGTGATTTTCTTTTTTTTCTTTGTTTTTTGTTTTCTTCCCGCTATATAAACCGGGAGCTCGTTAATGCGCTTGCAAGCCGAAACATAATGCGCCATCAGGAACGCTAATAGTTGTTTCGTACCGACGACAACTTGCTGAAATAGGTCCTGTGTGCTGGCGCGTATACAGCCTTTGCTGCCCACGCGATGCTAGAGGATGATTCACGCGACGCCTCTTCGACGAACGAACATCCTCGTAAAATTTGGCATTATTGATGGAGATTTATTTGGAAAAATATCCTTGTTAGAATTGTTTACCCGGTCGGAAATTAGCTGTTGCTACCACTAGCTACTTGTGGCAGCCATTGGATGTCGGGGTGAATGTTAAATATTAACTGTTAGTAACATATTTTTATTCTTTTTTCTGGTGATGATATCTTGAAGGGACCTTTACAATGATCACAAGTTACCAAAACCTTTGGTCTACTTCAAAACTAACAAATCTACTTGAAAGTAATTCAAGCGAAGACCTGTTCATAAAGGTCGCATAGAAGACATAGGGGATACAGGAGATATAGAAATTAAAAAGACTTAGACTAGTAGGGAATCATACAATAAGCAGCCTCCCAAAGAACGAATGCTACAACGAATACGGAGTCTCGTTAAATTGAAGCTTTTACAAAATTCAAATATGTCACAACGACCCCACAAACATATCAGAAAACAGAAGAGTGATAGCAGGCTCTTCATCTCTCCCATATAATCATTTTATAAATATATATATACGTGTTGTAATTTCTGAAGACATCACAAGCTACGTACATGATAAGTATACATATACATGTATGTGATGCGCTATGTCCACGTACATTTCATCCAACAGTCGACAAAAACAATGGTAACAAGATCAGTATTTTCAGCAGTCGTAAATTCGCGACACCTACAAATCTCAATTAACGTTAATCACGAGCGATAAGGCAATAGCCTGGGTCTAGCCGAGTGGAACGAGTACCGATTCTTCTCTTTACGACACCGAGCCTTCTCTTCCAATTAACTTATCTCCGCAATTGAACGAGCCTCGGCCACCTCGCTATCTTAATCCGCTGGATCGTTTCGCGCTATTCGATCGGCGCGGTACAGCACAAGGATATTCCTCGTACGATTCGCGACGATACCGGAGAATAATTTACACGATCCAGGTGCTCGTAGGGCTGGTCGATTCGCGCGTGGACGCGTGTAACTCTCGTTGTAACGAGACGCGTTAGCAGGACGTAACGACGGAGTAATGGGGACCTCTTACTGGAACAATGGCGTTGGCGACACGACGAGTACCGCTGGTTAGACACCTCTCTGATCGTGGGCTAACAGACTTCTTTTCTTTTACGCGTCCTTCTCCTCCGAGAGAAACACCGGTGCGTGGCAGACGCGCCATTGTGTTCGCCGCGTTGTCAACCACCCACGCACCGAGAGGATCTTTCAGAACACGCCATGCGAACTGTCTGTTAGGCTTGTTAATTTAATCTTCGTGAATTATGCCCAATCGACTTGCGACGAGTTATTCTTTCAAACGCTTCAACATTCAATCGACCGTTCTAGGATTGCTAGGCTAGTTTGAATCGATGATACACCTTTCAAGTATTTGCATACGTTAGACATGACTGATCTTTTAAGTGCTAACTGATGTTTGCTTACGTATAACAGTAATTCTTTCTGTGACAGATGCATAATGTACTTGTCGATATTAACGCTATTAGTAAGTATGAATACTGTAACTGCTAGAGCAAGTTGAACATCTATTTATAAATTACATGAACTTCGTACAGAATGTAATTGACTTTTAAATAATACCAGAAGATCTACAAAACTGTATGAACATATAAATAATAATACAGCTACCTAGACGTGAAGCTACCTAATTAAACGTAAAACCAGAACTGCATGATTAGATGTAAAATTAAAACTAGTCAAACTAAGTATGAAACTAACTAAGTGTAAGTTGACAACCTAACCTAACCAGGTGTTCGTCAAAGATGCCAAACCGTAACGACAGATAGAAGAATATTATCGAATGGTCTAAGGTGAAGGATTTCCCAGCAGCCCCCTGGTGATGCAAGGTGGGGTAATGACATGTGGTTCGAGTAACGAGGGTGTGTCACGAAGAAAGCCAAGCACCTTTGGCATGCTAAAGCTGCATATACTTGCATTCCCACACGTGCTCGCCCTTCTTCAGAATAGACGCTGGGGGTAGCAACATACCCCACGTGGGAGTGCATGCTTGAAAAATTCCTTCACAATACTCGTTCCCCCACGGGTTGCCTTCAAAGAAATATCATTGTACTCCGCGTAACGCGCTCGTTTATGCATTGTTTGAGCGCGAAAACCTGAATTCCTCGTACGAATCTCTAAGCATTCTAGAATTATGGACGTAACGCCGGGGGAGCGTTTGACTTCCTTTGGGGAAGAATTTGCAAATTTTGAGATGCATTACAGCATTTTTTTGGTGAGAGGGGATTTGAAGAGTTTGGGGAATTTGGAGACTTTGGGGATTTGGGGAGGTTAGAGATTTGGGGAATTTGGTAATTTGGGGATTAGGAGATTTGGGGAATTTGGTAATTTGGGGATTAGGAGATTTGAGGATTTGGGGACTATGAGAAATTTGGAGATTTGGAAATTTGGGTATTTGTGGATTTGGAAGTTGAAGGATTTGGTAATTTGGAGTTTAGGAGATTTGTGGATTTGAGAAATTTGGGGATTTGAAGATTTGGAGATTTGTGGATTTGTAGATTTGGAGATTTGGAGATTTGATAGTTTGAAGATTAGAAGTTCTATGAAATTGGAGATTCGAGGTTTTGAAGATTTGATATTTTGGTTAATATGTGGTATTTGGAGATCTTGGAATTTAATAATTTAGGAGTTTGATAACTTGAGAATCTAAAAATTTGAGGATGCAATGATCCAAAATTTTGCAAATTCATCAAGTCAAAAAAATTCCAAAATCATAAATTTGAAACTTCACAAAATACCCATAAAGCAAAGTGAACCCCATTAAATTCCCAGTTCCAATATTTCTGGCGGGAAAGTAGCACGTGTAGTCCAGCCCCTCGACACATCCCGCTCGAAGTATTCCCATTGTAGTCACAAGGACGGCAAGTCGCAAGTGTGTATCAAAATGGAAAGATGACGTAAATGGGTCTCAAGCGTGATTTTGGCGGGAAGAAATAAGGTGTCCCGTTTCAGCACGCCTGCGCAGCTTGCGCGATTCCCACACGAGAAGGCTGCATGCTCCGAGATCCCCCTGGTCGTTCCTCGTTAATAACTCCCTCCACGACAATAGAAGGGCTGCTTCTCGTGTTCTTAGGGAGGGAGATGTTGACTGGAAGGAGACTTCCAGTTACCACCTGGAGGCACCGTGCTCTTCAACGTGGGAGCTCCACACCTATGCCACCCCGAACAAAAACCAACCCTACCCTGCATAACTATTTTGCCTCGTGAAATTTGCGTTAAATGTCAGGTTGCGAATCAATTGTACGTTTCTTCAGATTCAATGGTATTTTGTACTATCGGTTTGCAGGATGCATTTGCTAGAGTGACGTACAGCTACAGCTAGACAAAGAGTTACTCTAACTTCAACAGTTATGAAGTTTTTAGGTTAGAATAATTTTATGCAATTATATTTTGATCATCTTTGATCTTTTTAAAAAATCATATTACTCTAAATAACTGCATAAATCCATAAATAATTGCAAATAAATCAAAATGCATATCTGTAATATATTAATGTTAATATTCTTAACCTACAAGTCTTCCAATAGTTCCATTAGTCTATTTATTGCAGTGCAATGTTAAAATAGATAACAAAAATTGAACTGTTAGTCATACTCTGTATTTAACAATTCTTGAGTACGTAGAATATTAGAACCTAATGCAAAGTTAAATACCATACCATAGACATACAAGTCAGATTTGTCACATTTGAAATGTACGTCAAGAATGTGACACGACACGTTTGCATCAAACTCGATTTGTATAGATCGCTGTCTATCACATGTTAGCACTTTAAGGATCAAGACAGAGTCGAAATTCGTACATTTCGTGCATCCTCGAACGATAAACCGAGGTCACGATGTTCTGACTCATCCCGATCCTTATCGATCCTGTCGACTCTCTCGTTGCACGGCGAAAGGTATCCGAGACAGGTAACCCTCGGGTGCCTGGAGATAAGTCACTGCATGTCTAAGCGTCGGACGATTATCGTCCTCGTCGATCGTGCTTGATTATCTGCAATTCAAAATGCCACCAAGACCATGACAACCACATCCGAACCGAGCACATCCGCCTTTATGCGGGAGTCCTCTGATGCCACCGATGTGCTCTCTTCTTTTCCCACTTTCGTCGATACGTAAATCATTTTTATTTTACAATTATCTGCATATCTTAGAATTGTATAGGATGTTTAAACAAAAATAGTATTGAGAATAGTACATTGCTAGTAGTGATGTGCAGTGTTAGTAGTGATAGTTCTACTGTTAGAACTGGAACTCGAGATAGTTCCTAACCTCAAAGGTCTTCACTCTCGAGGGACATAAGAGACTTCAGCCAAATAATTAGTACAACATATTCTCCTCATTGTTTGACATTTGATGATCAATCTCGCGTAAACTTTATTAATAAACAAATTTTATTTTTGCAAACCTAATTCACCTACCCGATCTATCAACTGCTGCTACTCGAAAATATGAAACGAGAGAAGTTCAAGACCCTCAAAACTTGTACTTCGAATCGATAATTCCCTATCGATTCCTCTCCCCACGTCAAGAAATAACAGAAGCAGTTTCGAGCAACACCTCCGACGTCCTTTACCCTTCAAACAATAAAAAAAGCAACGTTATAAATAAAGGCCATTCTCCAACATCGCATAAGCAGGAACAATTAGAAACTCCGAGGGTTACAATCGCATTGTTCGAGGAACAGCAACACTATTGGAACTTAATTAAAATACGAGAGTACTCGGAGGGCGTTCGTGGGAACCGAAGGGATTTTCGAAAAAGGATATCGAGATTTTTTCTTTGCTTCCTTCCTGGACACGCAACAGTGTTCGTACCCTTTCGCGACCCCTTCGAGACTCGCGGACTTCTCTAATTTGCATTCGCAGGCTCCCTCTTTTCTCGCACGTGTTTTTCTCGTCCACCTCCTCCTCCTGACGTCACGAACAGCTGCTCGCGATTTCTCACGCGCCCAAAAGGCACCGCGAGACAATTGAAGTTGATTCCGGTTCGCCCGGGGTGGCTCCTTCAAAGCGCACGCCAAGTCCCGAAGGAGGAGAGGGAGACGAAGGTCCACCCATATGGGCACCTTCCTTGCATCGAACCGGTCCCTCTAGCTTCCGGAAAAATCGATAGACAGGTGGAGCAGATGTAATCAGAACGACACCCCTCGCGGGGATCTCTGTAATTCTCCTTCTAGATGGAAGACCTTATTGTCGCGGAATACCCTGCGATCTCCTAGAACGGTCATCTGTTCCACGAACTTTCCCTGAGAACGTAGGGAGAATTTGATCGGGGGACTTCAACGATGTTGCGTGACATTTTATAACACAGTGTCAACAAACAGATTTTCATAAAATATACTGTATGCATATTTGTCCATTATATCTCTAATATATTGTCTACTAATGTACTTTAATTTTGTCACATAAACACTTGCTATCATATCAGAACTTTTATCCTTGCAATCTACCCTCTCACACCTCCCAACCAACCAACCAACCTCATCACACCTGAACGGAAAATAACAGAACAAGCACCACCTTGTCAATTTCAAATTCCTTCCAAATTCCAATTCGACCTGCAAGATTTCGCAAACAAAATTCACTGGAAGTAAAGTCTAAGTTCTAAGTCCAAGCGCATCTATTCCATAAATGTATCACGATCGGCATTATTCGGTTTGTCGAAAACGTAGCCGAATATTCCGTCACGATTCGTAGGCAACGCACGTGCAAAGAGAGAGATAGTGTTCCTGTTCGATTTAAGGATCTGGATCCTGATCAAGGTGGTCCGACGGTAGCCTAACGTTTATCGATACCGAACTATCTCCAGACGATTCGGTGATTCGGTCTCATATTCAGAGCAGAGGTCCTTGCATCCTGATCCGACTGTTTGGCTCGGCTAGATATCCTGAGGTAATATGCATTCACCGGCCAACCGAATGAATTATGCAGAATCCGAGAGACTCGAGCCGCAGTCTCTCTTTATGCATCGATCTCTCTTCCTTCTCTCATTTTTCTTTTTTTTTTTTTGCCTTTTTATCGCGCGACGCGAGCTCCTGCTGACCTAGAACCTAGGAACTGATCGCAAATCGATCTTCTATTTCGAGAATATTTTTTCTTGTAATTGCAGTAGGGAGTGTTTATGTAAACACTGCATATTTTCTGCTTTTGTTCGAGGAATTGTTTGTATTTTGTGGAGGATCAGAGTGGAATTTAGAATGGTTCTGTGCTGAATTTTTTAGGCGTGGGAAGCGGAGTTACCGGGTGTGGACAAGGTGATGTCACGTAGAGATGTACTAATACGATTCATACATGGTGTGTGATTGTGGTACTAATTTGCGGTGGCAATATAAATTGAACTAAAGACGCAAAAAAGTGCTTTTGAAGATGTAAAAGAGGTCCACTTTTTAATAAAATCAGCTTGAAGAACAATATTTAACCATAAAAGTTATATTTTTAAAACGTATTCTAATTTTAAAGTATCGTAATAAATCGTATTAATAAACATAGCTATGGCTCATAAAAATGTCAACAGTACTTAAATACTCAATTTAAAATTGATTAAAAATTATGCACCAAAAATAGTAAAAGAAGTGTATCACGCGTGAAGCCCAATGACTGAAAGCGTTCATCAACGCCAGATTATTAATGCTGTCAATAAATTAAAGAACGAAAAGGATATGTCGTATGCATTAATGTATGATAAACACGTAAGCATTTTTAAGGCAGCTAAATAACGAAAAGTATATAGTGTATACATATATGTATGATAAATATGCTTAGTCCACCGATAATTTTCCAGCGTAACGTACAATTTTGCTTTTTTCCGTGATCTTTATCATTTTCCTACAATTTCCATAATGACACTGCGTGCATATTTATTCGAAAAGCTCATCGATAATTGAATGCAGAGGGGAGAGAATACTGATATTTACTGTCAGTGTCGGATGAAGTCTGTTAGGAACCCATAGAACTTGAGAATATTTTTTCTTTGTGCTGATTTGGGGATTTGGGGATTTGGACATTTGGGGGTTTAGGTTTACTGAAATTTGGGAAATTTGGAATTGGGGGAGTTTGGAGTTGGGGGAATTTGGAATTGGGGGAGTTTGGAGTTGGGGGAATTTGGAGTTGGGGGAATTTGGAATTGGAGGAATTTGGGATTGGGGGATTTGGGATTTGGGGAATTTGGAATTCGGTGCATTTGGAATTCGGTGAATCTGAAATTCGGTGAATTTGGAATTCGGTGAATCTGAAATTCGGGGAATTTGGAATTTGGGGAATTTGGAATTGAGGGAATTTGGAATTTGGGGGATTTGGGATTTGGGGAATTTGGAATTCGGCGAATTTGGGATTCGGTGAATTTGGAATTCGGGGAATTTGGAATTCGGTGAATTTGGAATTCGATGAATCTGAAATTCGGGGGGATTTGGGATTTGGGGAATTTGGAATTCGGCGAATTTGGGATTCGGTGAATTTGGAATTCGGGGAATTTGGAATTCGGTGAATTTGGAATTCGATGAATCTGAAATTCGGGGGGATTTGGGATTTGGGGAATTTGGAATTCGGCGAATTTGGGATTCGGTGAATTTGGAATTCGGGGAATTTGGAATTCGGTGAATCTGAAATTCGGTGAATTTGGAATTCGGTGAATCTGAAATTCGGTGAATTTGGAATTCGGTGAATCTGAAATTTGGTAAATTTGGAATTTGGAAAATTTGAGAAAACTTGCAATTTAAAAGCTTGCAAATTTCAAAATTGCAAAGACCTCTCTCTCAAACCTCACACCATTGAATCCATCACCAACCAGATTTCCAGATTTCCGTATTACGAATTACCCACCTCAAATCCACTTCACGAGTTTCCTCAAACGCGCAGCAACCAAGAAAAAAAATAAAATCCCGCAGTTTGAACGGAAAATGAATGATAGGTCGTAACCAGCTGTTAAGCAAAAAGCAATTAATTTTACCGGCGATCGCAGGCAGGTCGGCGCCTCTGGTTTTCTAACGCAGGCCAGCGGAGCATGTTGCTAAGCGAATCTAGGTCCCATCCGACAGTAGAAACTGCACTCGACAGTCTCGCGAATCTACATTCATTTATTCAACCGCGTCCGATCGACGCAGTCCGATTTCCGCAAACGATGCTAATGTCGGGGCATAACAATTCGTCCGTTTGCAATTGCCTCCCACTTCTGGGCTCTATCGACACGATCGAGAGTAAATCCCTCAAGAAAAATATGAAGAAGCTTGGTAAAAAAAGAACATATGAAAGACAAGCATATAGTTCATCCTGCTGTTTGTCTTGGACACAACGAATATTGTAAATGAATGAAAAATAACAGTATTTTTTTGTGTTTTAAGCTATGAAGTTTATTTAAGGTTCGGGAAGATGTCTGGACTCAATACTGTTTGAAAAGTGAAGCGACACTGAGATTCACAAAAATGAAACGTGAACGTCAACTTGACTCTTCGGCGTGTAATGTCGTGACTCACTCATGACGCACATTATACTTGAGATACAACGAGTCGAAATTATATTTTCAGCACAATTGAGTCTGCAGTTCAATACCAATTGTAATGTTCATAATCAAGGACTTTAAATTCAAAATACACTTCAATTTTCCTTATTTGTCTTAACGTTGCAGCATTAAGTCTTTGCAGTTAACCCTGTCTGATGCAACTGCTGAACGAAATCAATAGGTTATGCAGCTAAAGAAGAAAGAAACTATGTCTGCATCATGTTAACTATCATTGTGACAATCTCAAGCCCTTCCACCTGTTGGTGTTCGGTTTTTCCATGCAATAGTCAATGTTTCACATCGATAGATTCAGTTTTGCTAATTCAACAACAAATTTCCAAAATGAACCAGCAGTTTTGCTGGAACCAGTTTTACCGAAACCTAATTCATCGAGACCTTAGAATTGAACATCGATGATTGGATAAAGAATGATGGCAATATCTGTAGCGGCCGATTCGTGCAACGGGTCTCACGGTTCGTCCAAATGACCCAGATTCCCAAAGGCAAGAAAAGGATGGTTTTGTCTGTCCGCTTAGTACAACGACCGTCGCACGGAGCGTATAAATTGCTCGTGTCGCGATCCTCGGAATCCGTTTAAAGTGGTCGTAACAATAAGCGAAACAGGCGCGATATGTAACGTGGAACTGGTTCAGGACTAGCGGTAGTCTACGCTGAATTGTTATTTCGGTTAATCCCGTAAGCTATGATATTTTTGGAATTTCTGTCAGACTGAGCAATGTTAAAATGAAAGCGGAAATGTTAATTTAGTTTGGGAACGAATGACACAAATTATTGAACTTGAAACTGTGCAGGTATGGCTTAGGTTTAGGCTGACTTGGGTTTAGATTAAGGCTGATTTGGGTTTAGGTTGATTTAAATTTAGGTTGATTTAGATTTAGATTGATTTAGGTTTAGATTGATTTAGGTTTGGAGTTAATGTGTATGATGTTAAGCTAATGGGGCCTACGTGGAGCATGCGTCATAGGTGTACACTCAGACAAAGTGTAGATTTCATTTGGAAGACACTTGTGGATTTGACAATTCTTGAAATTATTAATTTCTGCATTTTTTAATTTTTGGGTCTGCGAACGTCGAATTTTAGAATTTTCGAACTTGAGCAAATGTTCAAACCCCTAAAAGGTATTACGAAATATCAAAAATCGGTATGAATCGCGTGTCAAAGTTTTTGAACAAGCTCCACTAAAAATTATAAAAAATCGTTACAAATCACTACCAATCGTTAGACATTTCTGAGAATCACTAGAAGCTATACATCTCTAAAAATCACCATCCATCACTAAAAATCGATGAAAATTTCTGACAACTGCTGAAATCGACAAAACCCACTGACAACCGCTCACAATCAATAACAGCCACCGACAACCTCTGAGAATGAATAAAAGTCACCTAATATCTTGAACTTGCTAAAAACTGTAAAGAAATGGAAACCAACAAAAATCGTAAAAAATGAGTAAAAATGATATAAAACCGGTAAAAGAGCATAAGCGGAAGTATCGAAAGAATCATAGTTTTTGGAGGTCCAGCATATTTGCCTTAGACTGTACAACAGAAACACGCGTCCCGCCCGCGAAGCGAGCTCGCGAAAGCGTGGAGCATTCATCTTCTCCGTCGCTGTCGCGTTGTCGAGCCGCGACCAACGACTCCGTGTAATCTCGCTGTTGCAATAGGGATGTCGTCCGCGAAACAAGGAACGAGCAGAAAACGGTCCCGAGAGTTGCATGTCAGGCACGCGTGAAATCCATAGAATCGTCGTGCCGCTTCGGACGCTCCCGGAATATTAATATAATTTGCCCGATATAAACAAACGGACCTGTTCGTCGCGGCAGCGCGCTTCGTTTCACCCGTGAATAGAGAAGCTCGTTCCACGGTTATGCCAGTTTCCCTTTTGCTTTTCTCCACCGGCGGATTTCTATGGGACGTTTAGAGTCGCGTATTCCGCGCGCGTCGCGAACGAAAGCTCGACGCTGCGCGAGCTAATTGTGCGCCAGTGAAATTGAATCGATCATCTCTACAGGTAGACGTGCCTAGACACTGCCTTTTGAGATATTTATAGTTTCATTTTTTTCGGTTATTGAGGCTCGACTTGTTGGATTTTGAAGATCGTGGATTTCGGGATTTGGGGGTTTGGGGAGTTGGGAATTTGGGAATTTGGGAATTTGGGGAATTTGAAGAATTTGAAGAATTTGGGGAATTTGGGGAATTTGGAGAATTTGAGAATCTGCACACATGCATATATGAACGTATGCACATATGCACATTTGCACATATGAACTCCCTAAATTCCCACACTCCCCAAATTCCCAAACTCCCTAAATTCCCACACTCCCCAAATTCCCAAACTCCCCAAATTCCCACACTCTCCAAATTCCCGAACTTCCCGAATTCCCAAACTCCCCAAATTCCCAAACTCTCCAAATTCCCAAACTTCCCGAATTCCCAAACTCCCCAAATTCCCAAACTCTCCAAATTCTCAAACTTCTCGAATTCCCAAACTCCCCAAATTCTCAAATTTCCAAATCCCCATATTTCCAATTCCCAAACCTCCAATTCCCAAACCCCCAATTGCCAAACCCCCAATTCCCAAATCCCCCAAATTCCCTTTCCAAATCTTCCAACCCCAAAACCCCCAAATTCCAAAATTTCCAAATCCCCAAAAACCTTGCCACTTCCAATAAAACACCACGTCACCCAAAGACCTCCACACACCACCTCAAAAATGTCACAAATCATTTAAAACATCGATCCGTATAAAATTTCACGGCGCGTGACGTTCGATCGCTCCGCTAATCAATCTCCTCGCGATTAATCGACGAATTAATGAGAATTCGAGGTGGTGTTCGATAAATAATTTATGGTAGCTAGTTTCGCTATAATCATTGTGAATCGCGTGTCGCGTTTCCTCCGTGGTAAATTAATCGTTTTTCGCGTTACCGTAATTCGCTACGGTTATACTCGTACAAGATTTAATACATGCATCGCATTTACGCGCCTTCTCTTGCGCGACGTTACGTATACACGATCTGTGGTCAAGATCGATCGATCGATCACTACCGGTACTCGAGCGTGTCTCGTATTATGTTCTCCACGCGTTACAGATATTTCGTCGACGGAAAATTCACGCACCATCGCGCGGCCATAATCTGCGAAAAAAGTTGATCACGTCTACGTTAAGTAGATGCTGATTTATATTAATTTCTTACCAATGATACCGTAAAAACTTCAGGCTTACGTGACCCGTTTGAGAGACACCAGTCTCGATTTAACGGTGTGAAAGTTCGATTCTTAACGCGATACACGTTTATTTAGAAATACGAATAAATTAGTTCACACTGCTTTTTCCGTTATCGTTTTTTGTGGTGAAAAAACGAATTTGTGTTAATTTTCTGATTGGTACTTGTTAATGATATACGATGACTACGTGTGATTTCTTTATGACATGCAAGTGGTAAAAAGAATGCTCATCAACCACTAAAAAATTATATTTGTGCACTTCATTTTTCGATATGTTTATTTATATAGAATTTTGTAGTTTTATAATTTGTTAAGAATATAGAGGACACATGTGCACATATGTCCTGAATGATCAACGATTAAAAAATGATACATGTAAATAATTTTTTAACATATCAATATTCATACAGAATTTTGTAAATGTATAATTTCTTAAGAATATATGGAGGACATATGTGCACATATGTCCTGAATGATCAACGATTAAAAAATGATACATGTAAATAATTTTTTACTATACAATATTTATATAGAATTTTGTAATTGAATGATTTCTTAAGAATATAAAGAGCACACATGTGCATATATGTTCTGAATGACGTACATTTAAAAAATGAATATATAAAAATGTTATAATACAAATGTACACATCTTCATTGACAATGATCACAATTTTAGAACGAGTCCTAATCATGAAAGTTAATTTTTGACTTCCGAAAAGTTACTGATAGTTGTGACCCGTAGAATTTAAATTTTGTTTCCGTTATCGATACGTCATCGCGATCGGCACACTCGTCACCGGTTATCGTTGTTGCTCTATTTCGATACGCGTTCTTATCGATACGCTTTCCATCGAAAGGAAAAAGAATTCATTGAAGAATCGAGCTGCTTAGAGACGTGCATCTCTTTAGCAAAATATTTTGCATCGATTCGATGACCCGCTACGACCCCAGTCTCGTCGTGTGATTTCTTCTTCGCCGTTGACGTATATCTCCTCGGTGAAGCTTCGATTTTCGGCCAGTGGAATATTTTTATTTCGCGATAATTTTTATCGTGCGTGGGCGTAACACCGACGCGATAACGGCTCTTGTAAATACGCGCAACAAAGAGTTTCTTCTTCTTTCGATCGAAAGATTTCGAACGAAATTGATAAGAGCCAAAAATAAACGCTTTTTGATAAAATGAATAAAATTAACGGTTCGATGGGTTCGTGCTTAGGGTCTACTTTAAATCCGATAATGAATGTAATCAACGGAAATAACATGAAATCTACGCAGGTATACTCAGACCACGTGACCGATAATTATACTCGGGGCGACCCTCGTCTCCTACGCCTTTCGAAAGCGAGAGTTGTAAGCTCGATAGCTTTGTTTCGTCTCTTGGATTTCTCGGATCTTCGATTAACACCTCCACTTCTCCTACATTCCGCGTACAATGGCATTTGCATTGTTCGTGTACTTCTCAGCGATGATGGACAAAAATGAGGTACAATTGCTATACCCGTTGTGCAATTTCCCCTTCGCGACCTTTATCTGCGGTAGCGATATCTTTCAGGCGTCCAGAAATTTCAAATACACTTCGGGTTCCAGAATTTTATATTTTGAGATTTAGAAATTGGGAAAAGTTAGAGAAGCTACAGAGCTAAGTTGTTTAATTAGCTACCGTAATAAATTAGAGAATTTGAACATTTGGAAACTTGAAGATCCAACACTTTAATAATCTAAAATAGGAAATTAGAAATTTAAAAATGTAGGAACTTAACAATTTTCAAATTTACGAATACAGAAATTTTACAACTAAGGAAGTTTTCAAAGTCACCCAGAACAAAAATGATCACATTCTTGCTGATATTCAAAAACCTACAAACTCAGAATTTAAAAAATTTTAAAACCAAAGTAATTAAAAAATTTACAAGTTTAATCATGTAAAAGTTCCCAAACTAACTATTCAACTAATCCTCATAAATAATTATACGGACTTCGTTACCACGTGTACAAGTAAGAAATGTTTCTTCACTATAAAAAAAAATGCAATTCTCGAACAAATCGTTCGAGCAATTTATGGATAAACACCGATAAGAAAGTATTATCGGTGTTTGCGTAATTTTCGGTGTGGGCGTCTCAGACGTTCCCTCGTCGATATCGTACTAGGAAAAATAATTTCTACGTTGTTTGGCAAGAGAATATTTCTCATAGCAGGAAATCTTTTTTCTCTTCGACTTGATGATGCCACCAAGCGGGTTTTCCTTGAATCTAATTAATTTTTATCAAACTCTACGAGCATATCGCTGACAAAACTTTGATCGCTGTCCACCGTAAACAACTTGCGATCCAAACATTTTCTTATTTTGCAATGATAAATCATCGCTGATTAGCGAGCTGTATCTGTCTGGTCTTGTTTGTTTTCTGCGTTTTATACACCCACTACTAAAACACTCGGTGCGATTAAGACGCATAACATCTGGAAATTTGTGGTTTAGAGTGACTTCTAAGTTCTGGAATTTCAAGCTTTCATATTTGTAGGTTTTTTTTTAGATTTTTAGATTTGAGGATGAACTTTGATATTTTTTGAAATGACTAAATTACAAGGTTTAAAAATTTCAAATATTTGATAAAACCCTAAATTGGAAAGTCGAGAACTGGTTTCGTTTTCGTTTCCCCATCTAAGCGAGAGATATCGTGGCACATTAAGGCAGCGATCCTCGTCCGAAATCGGTCAAGTGGATCGTTGATCGCGTGCCGATCGCGTGCTGAGGTTTCGTGAAACGCCAGCGATCCTCCGCTCAATTACATTTGATTAACATATTATATTTACTCCGGTATAATTAATCGAATCGGCCTGTCTCGTCAGGGTGGCGCGATTCCGCGAGCATAGGAGCAAAAGGATGGAAGCCGAAATCGGCCAGCGGTGGATCCTAATTATTATCGAGGGAACGATGCGTGGGTTTGATGGTGGTACGTACGAAGTTCTCTACACCGTTGGCCGCTATCGATACATTAATTAAAACATCGGTGCACGGGCTTGGCTGACAGCGCGCTCACGCCCAGGCCCGATCGTCCGAATATAACGCTCGCGCTTTTATTGTCGTCCTCCGCCCTTCTGCCCTCGACGATTTTCTTTTTACCCGGTCAATTTTTATTTCTCTTGCCTGTTCGTTCGCATTCCACGGCTCGAACGGTCTGCCCTCGTGTACGATAATCGCGCGTGTCTTCCGCGTGACTTAATCACGCGAGAGGGCCCGACTTGTAAATCGGAACGCACGGCCGCGATTAAAAATTGCTAAATTAACGAATTACGATGTCGGAGGGGGCTGTCCGAGCACGGACGCTGATAAACCGACAGCTTATAAGAGCGAAACCGAGAGGCTACGCCTAACGGAGAACTAATTAAGATATCCCAGCTGCACGCGTCGTAACGCGTGCACCGCGTTATAAATTCTTCGATACCGACTCGCCACGGAGTCCTTACATCCTCCGCCCGAGTACGTGATCAAAAGTGACTAGAGATTGCGCAAGATTACCGCCAGTGTGCACGATGCAACGCTGCAACCTGCATGAACGCTACTACGATCCTCGATGCAACCAGTTGCATCTACCTCGCTATCGGACCGAGTACAACACGCCCGTACACGCCGCGACTAGAAAAGATTTCCATCGCACCTGGCTATGTCGTCGCTACCGATGGTTATTTCAACCTCATGCCTTTTTACCAATTTCTTCAAAGATCAACTCAGACTTTATCAAAGCACTCCATGCTTACGAACGCAACATATTGTCGGTACGCCTTCAAAAAGTTTATCGCATCATTTGACTACACTTTGAACATTTTTATAATTTAAGTTACCTATAACTACTTTCTTTGATCTCAAAAATCGTTAGAGTCTGATTCTTACTGATTCCAAGTATTTTATATAAAATTTGAAGAACCTGCAGAACTTGAAGAACACTCTTCAGGGGTTGAAGAATGTACTGTAATATCCATAATCCTTGTATTAAAATTGAGTACCTAATACAGTCGAGTGCAACCAAAAAATCTCTGCGAATTAGAAAGAGTCAAATGCACCACTCAGTCCTACTAAATTCGAAACCTTCCTATTAACAGAATTTCTATTAACAGAATTTCAAGTTTAAGATCACCCTTCGATTAAGGGTTGGAACAGTAATTCAAAATTTGAGACTTGGATTAAAATTTTCTTCAAGTGTGTTCACAACAGACTATACAGTATAAATAAAGTAAGAAAGAGTGGGGTTGAGAGGATGAAAACAGGGGTTGTTCTTGGTCGTGAGATGGAGTACCTCTTGCAAGGGAGGAGTCCACAGTGACGTTAACGAGGAAGTGGAGGAGGAGGAGAAGAAAGGGGAGGAGAGGAATCACAACGCGGCGTGGGAATCAGAAGGGAGAGACCGCCTAGCTACCCCTCTTCCCATGTCCCTTCAGGGGGCGAGTTTGGCAACTTCGAGACGCAGTTGCTGACGACGATAATCGTTGCTGCGTAGTCGTTTGCCGCGTGGGCCACCAGTGTCAGTCGCAAAGTTGTGCGTGTAACAAGTTGCAACCCTGTACGAAATATTTTTGTAATTAATAAGTGCAGCAGTGTGGGTGATACGTGTTCATAAAACTACGTGGACTTGTTCTGTACAGTTGACGTTATGGTGAAAAATGGTTGAATTGACGTACCCCACAGATCAAGACAGAATTATTAAGGAGGTAAGCACGTTTTTATCATCCCCCAAGAAAGGAATTATTTCGTTGAAAATTTAGTAGAAAATATTTGTTATTCTAGAGAACCAAATATGGCTAAGTCACGTTTGAACGGAGACTTGCTCCGCGTGTACATAATCGATTTCGGAAATTATAAAATTTAATTTTAGATGTATGAAACACCTCTTGCGTGCATTCACATATACCTTGATATACAACTGTGTTCAAATCTGGAAATAACTATGAGGTAATCAATTAAGAACTTCTTGTATATTAACGGTATACTTTCAAGTGATAAGTTTAGGTTCTTATATTAATAGTCTCATCTTAGAATTATATGTATAAAGAACTCATTGTTTGGATTCGACAGAGAATTCATTGAGTTAGCAATTAAAGCCATTACCAGTAAAAACTTCACCGAGTAAATCGCTAAAATTCCCGCTCACTCAAAACTCCAGTTTAAAGAACATGCAATTGTCATAATAAGACAGGAGGCAGTCTGCAGATATATACACTTGATCAAACGATTAAAAGCGTATATATCCATCGTCCTAAAAGTGTAATCATCAAGTGTGGCGACGAGCGAGATCCTGTTAACCCCAAGATTAGTATCCCTCGAGAAGCCTCCCCATTAGCTAATGAAAGAAAGTGGCGATAGGAAAGCATGATATCTGGAAGGATTGCTCCGAAAGCAGAGATAGAATGAAAAGTCGAGCGAACGAGCGATCGGAAGAGGTGGCCCGCGTGAACGAAAGAGGAGTAGGGGAAGGAGGAGTACGAGGGGAGGTGATCCCCTCTATCGATGACCCTCTCTCTCCCCACCAAAGGACTCGTGTCGCGTGTCCTACCTCCCACTACTCCTACCACACGTAGCCACGCACACGTACAGGAGTCGGTGAAACGCAGACACTCGCGTGGACACGCAAACACACCGACGGAACGGAGTGGACGTGCATCTGCGAGCGGTTGCAGTTGGTGCGTGGTGTTGCATCGAGGATCGACGAAGAGATCGCGCGACGAGAGAGAAGGAAAAAAGGGGAGGTTACCGTAGGTGGTTTTAAGGGTGGAGGGGTGAGGAGGGGGAGAAACGGCAGAGGGTACCGGTATAGGGGAGGGGGAGCACAGGAACATCGTACGTGTTTCGAGGTGCACGCACGCACTCGTGTGTTGGCGGCCACACGTGTGGTGGAGAGAGAGACGAAGGAGAGAGAGGTGACTCTCCTCGGGACTTTAGTTGCCGACTGTCCGCTACTACGCGCGGTGTTACGCCATCCTCATCGTTGTTCCTCTCTTTCTCTCCTGTCTGCCTCCTTTCGTCTTCCTCTCCTCTCTCTCTCTCCCGCGCGACCAGCGTCTCTCTCACCTGTTGCGGCGCGTTTCTTTAATCCGCGATTTTCCGCGTCTCGCGCCGGACACGCGCATCCACCGTTCCTTCGCGGAAAACCGAAAGATTCTTCGGGGAGAACCAGGAAGGTCCTGTCCTGACCGGAGAAGGATACCGAACGGGACCACTGCAGAGAAGCTCGGATGGGAATCTGCGAGCCTGCGAGCGAACGACCGAAACGGTAACTCGAGGAGGATCAACGTACAGACGAATATTGACACCGACGATCGAACCATAACTGGGAAGCGTTGGTGTTGTACCAAACACCATAGACAATAGAATTCCATGAAATACCTTGCCAGCATATTCCGCGACACGGCGACCGACATTGTTATGGAAACCTTAGATGTTCGGTAAAACTGTGACGTTTCGTGTTCGTGATAGTGGATTACTTCAGCAATTCAAATTTCGGATAAAAATTTCCGAATAGGAACAAGAACTCGCAAATAGGAACACTTGCAAATTGAGACAAGTTTCCCAATTGGAAATTCGAGGCAGAGCCTCCGAGAATAACTGAAGAGGCATGCGGTGTTGCACGAAAGTCACACCTTTTGTGGACAATCGATGAAACCGTTCGAAGAGTGAAAAAGGGACTTGAAGGAGGTTCTTCATGAAACCAGTGAAGTGGAGTGTCGGAAGTGTGCGTTTGGTCGAGCGCGTCTTTCGTCGCCACGATTGAACGAACGTCGACTAGCGGAGTCAAGCTGCCGTCTGCTCGAGAGGTGAGAGTATTTCGAATATCAGATTATCCAGACAATTTTGCACTCGCGTTTTAATTTCTGACAAACAATTTTTTGTTCGATCGCTTCGATATTGTCTACAATCTGATGTGGACTCTGTATGTATCAGGGTTAACCGTTACGCAAAGTCGTACAAGGATACTGAAAGATGGTTTTGCATTATTTTGGAGTACAAGTCCCAAAATTCTAAAGAACCTTAGAATTGCTTGGTTTCAAACTTTTTAAATTTTGGGGAAATAAAGATGTGATGTTTTTAGATTCTAAAGTTTGAGGTCTTAGAATTACGAATTTGGGAAATGAAGTTCTAAAATTTTGTTCCCTAAATCGTTATGTTTCGAAGACACTATGTCCTGAAAGCCTAATATTCAAAAGATTCTATAAGTCTCGAAATTAGTCGGTTTCAAAAGTTTTGTGTTGTAAGGTCTCTGTGCACCCAAGTTCATATGTGTCAGTTTCTTCCACATCCTAAAGTTGTATCCTAACATCCCCTACGTCCTGAGGACCATATATGCTCCAAACATACTATTACTCAAAATACAAAAATTCTAGAGAATACAGTTAAAAAATTCCAACAGCAAAGTCCCACTTCGAGCAATAAAATTTGACAGCAAAACATGTCCCCAAATTCAAGGTTGAATTCTTGCAACGTTGAAAGAATATAAAAATTTTCTGCACAAGATAAGGTTGAAATTCGGGTAATGATTTCCTGAAACTATAAATTCATTGCGTTTATGATAAATACGAGGTTCCGTTTAAAATTAATTCCCTCGTAATTGTCCCGTTACAAAGCGCTCGTAACGAATAGTGGCCCCCTATAGAAAGTCGTTTGACTATCGCATCGAAGGCTTCATACAGAGCGTTTGACGGTTCGTTGTTGCATCGATCGTTTATCTGGGCCAGCTATCGGAAGACGTAGCGTGCTAATTGCTCCGAGACGGGGGTGGAATGCCAGCCTTAACGAGTAAAGTCATCATTAAGACGAACGGTTGTTTTGCTTATCGTTAATCTCTAATTACCGGGGCACGGTCGTCGCGATATCTCGATCGTCGATGCCTATTCGCGTGCTGCTTTCCGCGACGATAATTAAATCACTCACTGTTCTATTACATTCCTCGCAACAACGGTAGGCAACGTAAAGCTGTCAACGAGATAAGAGCGACGTTGCTGCTTTACGACACCTTTCCACAAAATAACATTCGGCGTTGGTGAATGCCTTTCCACTGATATCATTTATGGCGAACGCGATACCGAGAATTTAACGACGGATAATATATCTGATGAACTACCGATATGATGGATTTAAATTATTATTTGATAGCCTACGCTATTTTCTTCTTGTCATGCTTCATCTTGTCTCGCTGAGAAAATACTGAGTCTTATTTGGGGCAAAGAACAATGCATATATTTTTTAATTTTTTAGCATCTGATAGATTACAAGGGAGGGTCAAGTTGCAAAGTTAGAGATGTAGAAAAATATATCAAGAGACTGAGAATGAAAAACTTTGCACTTATGATCTGGAGAACAGGGTGGCCATATTGATGACTGCACCCTGTCATCATTGTGTTTCTATTTCATCATTATAACACTATTATTCTTAAGAACATTTACATTTGATCGAGCACATACGTTTGATATAGTGTGACCATGCAAATGCATACTTGAACAATCAGAATTAAATAAAATAGCACGAACAATGAAATTAGCAAATTAATCAGATAATTAACAAGGTGTCCGAACTCAGGTCCGTTTTCACGGTGTTAATCCCCGAATCGATGAATGGATAAAGTGCCACGAAGCGTGTAAATCAGCCGAGTGAAATAGAGCCGAAAAAATAAGTAAAAGGCGATGGTGGTGCACAATGCAGATATGCATGCCGCTGGCAACGTGTAATAACGATACTTTCATAATTCACGTGCACGCGCGATTCAGACGTTATGTAACGCGGCAAATACAGCAAAATATCCGTGGAACGTCACACGACCGAGACACCAACCAGTCAACGTACGATTGTACGATTTTGTTTCATAAGCGAACCGCGACCGCTACCGCCGCACAATACGCGAACGTGCTAGTAGTATTACTCACAGAGCCTACTCGCGCGGCCAAACAGACCGGAGAAAACGTTCTGTTCCCGCCCGATTCTTTTCATTTTCTAATGCATCGTTTGCTTCTGTTCGAACCGCACCGACCACGTACGCTGCAACCTACACTTCCTTTGCATCTCAATACCTATGGAAACCTGACGACTTTTATTCGGTTCGAGAACTTTCTAAGTCTTCCGAATTCCTGTGTCTTCGAATCACCGGATTAATGTTTCCATTTTTTAATAACTAGATTGATGAATACGTCGAATCGTTGCAATCTTGAATAACTAGATCTCCGAATGTCTATGTTGCCTTGAAACAAGCAACAGCTTTGAAATTAGCAAACTATCACTTCTTTAACCCTTTCCCGTGCCATTTATTTATGAGACGCGTCAGTCAAGACTAACCATTCAGGACTATAACATTAAAACGGACAAAGAAAATTAAAATGTTCTAAGTATTTTATATTTAGGGATCCTTGACAACGCAAATTATAGTTGGATCTAAACTTCAAGTTGAAGAGTATTCAAAATTTGAGTAAGGTTTATCACATTTGAGTTGTGAGTGCGTCACGAGTGAGACTCGTCAAAGCACGGGAAGGGGTTAATTGAAGTCGGCTGAGTGTGAGATCTGAAACTAGTGATTGTCTGAAACAGTTTATGGTTGTCCGAACAGTTTAGTGAAAAGAGGACAGAACATGTTGTTTCCTCACTCCAATACATAGTGGTTCAAAGAACAAAATCAAGCTGAATGGCATACCACTTTTGAAATAAGCAACTGCACGGTCCCGAACATGTTGCTTATTTCGAGACAATACTATAGTTACCTGAATCTCTAAATTATTAAATGGATTTCCGAATCTCTAAATTCTTGTACCTACGGAACCCCATGTCCTTAGAATCCTGAATCAATAAAGTTGTAAACTTCTAAAGATCCGAATCCTTAGAGCTGTGAGTCCCTGGAGCCCCGAATCGCTACATCCCCAAATCCCTATTAGAATCTCTAAAGTCTCGGTGTTTCTGAAGTCCAAAATCTCTGAAGCCTCAAATTCCTGAAACCTTGATATCCCTAAAGATTCGAATACCTAGAATGCCAAATATCTAGATCTCCCAAGTCCTACATTCTCACGTCCCTAAAGCTCCGGTATCTCTGAAGACCAGAATTTCGAAAGCTCCGATATTTCTGAAGTTCCAGCTCCTTACAGCTTAATCGCTGGATACCCAAATCTCTAAATCCCCGAATCCATAAATCCCCGAATCCTTAAATCCCCGAATCCTTAAATCCCAGAATCCTTAAATCCCCGAATCCTTAAATCCCCGAATCCTTAAATCCCCGAATCCTTAAATCCCCGAATCCTTAAATCCCAGAATCCTTAAATCCCCGAATCCTTAAATCCCCGAATCCTTAAATCCCCGAATCCTTAAATCCCCGAATCCTTAAATCCCCGAATCCTTAAATCCCCGAATCCTTAAATCCCCGAATCCTTAAATCCCCGAATCCTTAAATCCCACAATCCCAAAACTCCAAAATCTAAAAATCTAAAAATCCTAAAATCAGCAAATCTGTAAATCTCCAAATCTCCAAATTCTTAAATTGCCAACTACCTATGGCCACATAAAATTTGCTCTGGACTGTACTCGCACGTTGTATTACGATAACGTGACAGTTGGTTTCAATTGACGAACCACGTATTATTATCAGGTCGGTAATGAGTTTGGATTGATTGGTCACTCGTGGATTCGATAGATAGGAGAGGTAACAAGGTGGGTTCTTCAGCATGAATACAGGACAGGTGTACGCGATTACTTTAATTAAGTTACGTTTCGACGACAATGTTAGTGGATGTGGGATGTTAAAAGACCCTGTGCCATCTTGTTTCTTACCAGACAGGGGTAAGAGGACAGTTGCACGGAAATGGAGTTGATAGTGAAGTTTACGCAATTAACGAGATAATTAATTAGTTACGCGACACACTCTTTCAACAGGTAGTCTAGGTTGTATTATCTGTAGGATAATCGCCACCTGTTATATTGCTGAATATCAAATTGCTTTCATGTTGCCATGTTTTGGGTTGTGGGGTAATTTCATGCGTTGTAATTCCACGTGCTGTAATTTCACATATTGTAATTCCACGCGCTTTAATGTTTCATTATAATTTCGCGCGTTACACTTCCACACATTGCATTCTCATGCGTTGTATTCCACGCGTTGTATATTCAGGAATAATATTTCCACGTTTTGTAGTATTTTCACGCGTTATATTCCTGCACGTTGTATTTCCACGCGTTATATTTTCACATATTGTATTTTCATGCGTTGTTTTTCCACGCTTAGTAGAATCTTCATATGTCATGTTTCCACGCGTTGTAATTACGCGCACTGTATCTCCATGCGTCATATTTCCACTCGCTCTAATTCCACGTGTTATAACTTCACGCGTTGAAATTGCACGCATTGTATCCCCATGCGTCATATTTCCACTCGCCCTAATTCCTCGCGTTATAACTTCGCGCGTTGAAATTGCACGCATTGTATCCCCATGCGTCATATTTCCACTCGGCCTAGTTCCACGCGTTATAACTTCACGCGTTGAGATTTCACATACTGCAGTATATTTATATGCTCCAAGTATACTAATCTTGCATAATCATTCACCTTAACAATCGTCAAGAATGTACAATCATTAGCACACCCTTACGGATTTACAACAGTTACACGATGAATATTTAATTTCTCCAAATATTTAATTATTCATACATCGAAAATTTCATTTCAAAGAAGTTACAATACAAAAACGATGCTACACATGATGATTTAATTCGACAATAAACACTTCATATAACTACATAAGATAATAAAGTAGATATGTAAGGACAGAATTAAAAAAAATCATTGTTGCAAATCCTACTATAACTTAATCCTTCGAGAACAGCACGATATGACGATGACACGTGAGGACAGTTACAGTCGCATTAAAATACATTGAGAAACGGTGAACAGTGTTATCGTCGTAAAGAAATTCCAGCTCCGGCATCGCTCGGTAACATTGTAACCCCAGCTTTGATATTCCAGTAGCATAGCAACTAGTGACCTGCCTACCGGTAGCATTTGTTATGCTCTCAAATGTATGTACACACGTAAACGTCATAGAGTCGTTTCGCGTGCCCAAAGTCGTTCGTTGTTGCCCGCATACGCACGCGTGTCTTCGGTTTCGCGTATAACCCGACTGAATTATGCCATGCTAACGTCTAATAATTGCCTTGGAAATTACCGTTTAGAATTAGAAGAAATAATCGCGTAATAACGGCTTTTCGTGTACTGCACGTGGCTAGCTATGTAGCACTTTGTTACATACTAATAACCGCTAATTTAATATTTTAATGGGTTTTGTTGTTCTTTGAGGGGAAATTGAAACTACGTGTGGGGTCATATATACTTGATAACGAATGAGGAATATGGATTCGCATATGTGGGTTCATATGAGAGCACAATTATGTTTGATGGACTTAGAACATGTATGCTTTATCAAAATTTATTTTAATTCACATTTTAATTATATTACAAGCATATCACATATGTTCACATATGTTCACATATGACTTCACATGAGCTCACAATTAAGATTGATAGATTTAGAGCATATATGCAACTCTTTATCAAAATTTATTTTAATTCACCTGTTAATTAAATTGCAAGCATATCACATATGTTCACATATGTGTCTCCACATGAGCTCACAATTAAACTTGATAGACTTAGAATATATATGCAACGATCTATCAAAATTTATTCAAATTCACGTTTAATGACATTACAAGCACGTCACACATATGTTCACATATATGAACATGTGTGACTCCACATGAGCTCACAATTAAACTTGATAGACTTAGACCACATATACAGTGCATTACAAAAACTTTTTCTAATTCGCCTTTTAATTAAATTACAAGCACATCAGTTCACATATGTGTCTCCATATGAACCACTAAGTTTGATACACTTAAAACATATACATACACATACACATATATTAAACACTTCATAAAAATTCCTTCAAACTTTCTTACAATCAAACAACAAAAATCAGTACAGATAAGTACTTGATCCACATCTTGACCTGTATACCCACTACAATTAACTTTTTCAGTAAACAGACCTCTTACTTCCTGAAAGTCTCCCATTCTCACATTCCCCCAAGAACTATGATTACACGGTGCTCAAAACTCGCCCATAAACAAAACCATAAACGCGTTAGCACCGTGGTTCCTTTTTCCCCGCATTATTAAGTGTACTTCAATTATTGACAACCGACTACCAGTACAATTGCCTAGAATTTCCCTAACAACGAACACGAGCGTCATAAAGTAATTCCAGCACGGTAAACCCCCAGGTTTCTTCCTGTACCGGTAGCGTAGACTACTGGCTGGATATAGCCGACCTTATATATACCTCGTATATCACCGGTTGCGTGCGCGAATCCGACACGAACGCGTACATACGCGTGCAAACAGCTCAGACTCGCGACGCGTGTGCGTGCACGCTAGAGGAGACAGATGCATAACGCGCACGCATTTACATCTCGACACGCGAGACTCTTTTCTTTCACTGTTCGAAATCATTTTTATATTGTTGGACTATTTGACTATTTGCTAGGGTTGTCTTTAGTGTTCATTTTACGACTTCCAAGGTCCCAAAATTTCGGAACACCAAATTCCAAAAACTTCAAAATCTCGAGGTCCCCAAATTCCAAGGTTCCAAAATCCCAAATTTCCCCAAATCCCAAGGGCACAAAATTCTAAGACCCCAAATTCCAAAAATTCCGAAATCCCAAATTCCCCAAATTCCAAGGTCCCATAATCCCAAATTCCCCAAATTCCCAAGGATCCAAATTTCCAAAACCCCGAATTCCAAAAATTCCGAAATCCCAAATTCCCCAAATTCCAAAAATTCCAAAATCCCAAATTCCCCAAATTCCAAGGTCCCAAAATCTCAAATTCCCCAAATTCCCAAGGGTCCAATTCCAAAACCCCGAATTCCAAAAATTCCGAAATCTCAAATTCCCCAAATTCCCAAAATTCCGAAATCCCAAATTCCCCAAATCCCAAGGTTCCAAACTCCCAAATTCCCCAAAATCCCAAATTTCCCAAATTCCCAAGGGTCCAAAATTCCAAAACCCCAAATTCCAAAAATTCCAAAATCCCAAAGTCCCCAAATTCTCAAAATTTCAAAATCCCAAATTCCCAAATTCCCAAAATTCCGAAATCCCAAATTCCCCAAATCCCAAGGTCCCAAAATCCCAAATTCCCCAAATTCCCAAGGTCCCAAAATTCCAAAACCCCAAATTCCCCAAATCCCAAAATTCCAAATTCCAAAAAACCCCAAAATCGACTAATTTTCAACACACCCCAAGTACCACTAAAAAAATTAATTTCTCCCAAATCTATAAAAATTCTCTCATTCGCCTCCCGAAATAAACTAAAGCCTCCATCGACCATAAAACCCTATCAGTTGTCGCATCGTTTTTTTCTCGGATCCCGTTTCTCCCTAATTGGCCGTCTAAATTCGAGAATCAAAAGGGCAGTATTTCGAAGGGCAGACCTTATAACTTCCTGATGCGTGGCGCGATAAAAAAGTGAGAAAGCCGATGGGGGAGTGGGAAAAAAAGGAAAGAAGAAGGAACGGAGAGACGTTTGAATCGTTGCCTCTCAGATTGAATCCGGCTGAACAAAGAAGGCTGCCTCGTCACGCTCTGAATAGCCGGGGCAAGGAGGTTGGATTAGGTTAGGTTAAGTTACGAGGGTGGTTCTTCTGCTCGGTGTCTTGAATGGGGCACGTGCTACCGGCGTCGTAATCTTTTGGACAAGCAGGACCTTCCGCCTGTCAATCTCTTTTTCCGTTTGTCTGTCTACGGCCATCTTCCGTCTTCTCTATACTCTAGCGACGTTTACTACACGTTTCTTTCGCAGCTGCCTCGAAATTTGCAATCTGGGGCTTCATGGGTTTTCAGACAGGGTATTGTTTTTTGGACTGATAGGTTTAGGAGTTTGTTGAGATGGTCGTTGATTTTTTTGGATATTGTGAGGATTAAGTTAGGTTAGGTTTAGGTGATTTGAACTGGAAGGGAAGTGGAGGATTTAGATTTTCAGTTCTAGGGGTTTCAAGGTCTAGAATTCGAAAATTTTCAACTTCAAAGGTCTCAAAATTCCAAGACCCCAAATGCCCAAGGTCCCAAAATACCAACCTCCCAAATTCCCAAGGTCCCGAAATCCCAAATTTCCCAAAATTTCAAGACCCCAAATTCCATAGGTCCAAAATTCCAAAGCCTCAGATTCCCAAGGCTCCAAAGTTCCAAGCCCCAAATTCCCAAGGTCCCGAAATTCCAAAATCCCAAATTCCCAAGGTCTCGAAATTCCAAAACCCCAAATTCCCAAGGTCCCGAAATTCCAAAATCCCAAATTCCCAAGGTCCCAAAATACCAACCCCCCAAATTCCGAAGGTCCCGAAATCCCGAATTTCCCATAATTTCAAGACCCCAAATTCCAAAGGTCCAAAATTCCAAAGCCTCAGATTCCCAAGGCCCCAAAGTTCCAAGCCCCAAATTCCCAAGGTCCAGAAATTCCAAAACCCCAAATTCCTGAGGTCCCAAAATTCCAACCCCCCAAATTCCCAAGGTCCCAAAATTCCAAAACCCAAATTCCAAAAATTCCAAAATCCCAAAATCCTCCAAAATTCCAACTTCCCCACATCCCACATCCCAAAATCTCAAAACTCCTCAAACTCCCAAAAATCGCAATCTCCGTCCCCCAAAATTGGAACTCCCAACATAAGACCCACATTCGAGTATCGACATTACCGTCACGTCTCGCGATCTTTCGTAATTATTTTCGATACTTGTGTCGAGAGTGCCGAGGTTTAATAAACGTCCGAAAGTATTACCAATCGCTTGGACACTCTGTCTTTTGAGCGGAGACTCGTTCAAAAGGTCTGCTTACGTATCGGGAGCCGGATACCGAGCCCCGGGCAATTTGTCAGTGGCAAACCGTTTCACACTCGTTCTTGGCACAATAAATCAACACGAGTTTCGGATAGTTAGACCGTTTACACGCCCTTCAAAGTCCACGGGACACCATTTACCAGCGTCTCGTAAAAGATTATGCCGCGGTGCCATTGGTTTCGCAGCTACTCTGACTTTTCTTCTTACCGGAACGGACTTTCTATGAAATCGGCCACCCGCCGTTGTTGTTTGCCCCATTTAGGATCAATGACAATGCTAACACGCCTACAGCTCGTAACGATGACCAGTGGTCAGTCTACGAGTATACAAGCTTTTACCTGGTAAGGCTAGGTTTCTCAAAGGAAAATCGGACGGGGGAGGATACTCTTTGGAAGCTGTTTTTGGGTCGTTGGAACATCTTGCCTGGAGGCGCGTGCTGGAAATGACCATTTAATTTATTGGATTGAAGTTTCTCATCTGACTTGTCAGACTTGTAAGCCTTCGAAGAAACGCAGATAACATTTTTATTATTAATCTTTGATAAAAACTACCTATGAGGTCCAGAATATTCACCTCACAATTATCATTCAATAATTCGTTGAAGAAAATAATCAATGATTCAATATATCTTTCACCAATCGATCGCGGTAAAAAAAAGGAAAAGAAGAATAAAAAAGAAACTATAGAAACTTTCAATGTAAGTGGATTTAATTATGTACATACTAAGATAGAAATACCATAGAGTTGTACGAAGTATCTAAACATACTAATGTACTTTATTAGAATATGTATAGGCGAGGGATGATTATTATTAACAAAAATTCAGCAGGCTCGATCATTATTCAATCATCCGTGCATGTAATAACCATCCTTGTGTCGCGTAATGCAGCACAGCAAAGGAAGCGTCGTTTTTCCTAAACGATACCAGCCTTTCATTATTCCCGGCGATATTAAAGGCCGTTCGTTATCTTGGTTAATCATACAGTGACCAGGATGATCCTGTTCTAAGCAGTCACGAGTTTGCGTTGAAACTTCCGTGTCCGTTCTAACTACGTTTCAGTCGAAGCATTATATTCCCGGTTGTATGGCGCTCCACCTTCAGGAGCCGTCGATAATAACGTTTATTGGATGTTACCGCGCGTGTAACGCAACGGCAGAACAATTTGCGTCCCTTTTGATGCCTTCAGCTTCTTTTCATTGGCGGCTCGAAAGGATCGCGAAACTCGCCGAGAGAAGGGAACGAGAAGCGTTTTGTGCTGTCGCGTTGAAAGGGAGACTCTCCGGTTGCGAAAGCATCGGGAACGATGCCGCGGGCAATCGTTAATAATAAGAGTGTATTATGAGCCACGGAATCAAAGTGTAGCGTGCAATTACACGTCAATTCCGTCAACGTATTTCGTCACGCTGCAGGATGCCTTCGGTGACCAAAAAGGAACGCCCGTTCTTTTCTCCCGTTACCAACGGTGTCGCGTGTTTCTTACTTTCTTTTGCAACTTTTATTCCCGTCTTTGCTTTTTACTTTCCTAAATATTACCGCAAATATTCTCATACTGTTCATATAGCTCATTTTGTATCTGTCAGAGTTTCGTGTGGATGGACATGCATTTTGGGATGTCATTTATTGGGACTCTTGTGGTTTCACGATTTTTGCTATTGCAGAAGTTGAAGATTTGAAGTAAAAGAATTATGGAGTCTCAAAGTACTGTTGTACCTGTGTTCTATATTCATTGTGTCTCAAAATCCCTATGTAGGTAGCTGTAATATAAGCTTGGAACATTTGGAACATTGACATTTCGAACTCTCGAGAGTCATCTACCCTGAAATCCGTAAGAACCGGAGGACCTCTTATATTCCACAGTTCCTATCTTCCGAGACATCTGCATCCCAGAATCCTTATGTCCCAAGATCCTCTTATGTTCCAAAACTACTATGTCCCGAGATACCTATGATCAGAAGCTTCTACATTCCAAAGTCTTAAATCGTTCCAAAACACGATTGTGTACAACGGTAATATTAAAAGTAGCATAAGGTGGCGCCGTTCAAAGACCTCGAGATTCCCAAAGATGCCCAGGGAGAGATAAGTAAATGTAACTCATGGACTCTTATTCTTCGTAACGAAAGAGAAGAAGAGACGTAGGGGTAACATCGCACCCCTACGGTTTTCGTTTATTCCCGCGGCATTGTTTCGAGGTAACGTGCAACGTGGACCACGGGTCTAAAAAGGGCCTGTGCTTACACGCAGGCACGCTCGGTTTACACGGCGTGTACAAGGCAAGCTGCAACAGAGGAGCCTCGTCATAACGGTCGTCGACGAGGTTATGAGGAATACGGGCAACAGGACAGCCAGCCCAGGGCCATTATTGTGCACGGACGACGATCTTTATGTAAGATCTTACACGAGAAGAACCTATGGGGTCCTGCGGCGCACGCCCATCACGTGGAGGGTGGCTGCGGTTTCACTATTTTTCTTACCCTCTCGCTTCCTCCTTGGGAGGCACCGTAATCTTTCTTGCCGTCCCTTTCTTCTGCCCTTCTATCCCTCCCTTTTGCCGCCTCGTAAATCTCTTTAGGTGTTGAAACAGTCGAACGAAGGACGGCCTTTTGTGCCACCGAGGGTTGGAAACACGTACCAACAAAACTCACGACTTCTGTTTGATCAACGATAACGTTTCATTGATTTGATGTATGCTCTCGCAGCGTGCGTTATTAACGCTTATTGGTCGTATGTCAATTTTAAATCCAAGATCTGATCGTGAGTAATTAATCAGTCGGAGTGTATTTTGGCTATAATCTTTAACTTTATGTAAAGTCTAATGTATCAAGTATTTGATAGATAAAGACATACAGATTGTACGAAGGTTCGATTTTAAATAGAAATCTTTTTTATGAATCAGAAAGTTATTATCGACAAAATAAAAATCAGATCTCCTTATCAACAATCCGATAAGAAATGAATCATCGTTCAAGTTTCACAAGTCATCTTAATAAGCTGCTTAATGCAGCCCGTCACGTAAATCGTCCCCAAAGGGTCCCGCGAGCGTATCAGCAACAGGTGTCAAGGAAAAACCGCCTCGACCCCGGAGAAAATCAATCGTGAAAACAAATCGCTCGTGTTCCTCTACATCGCCGTTAAACAACTCGGACAACACCTCTATCCGAATCAAAAACCTGACAAACATCGTGTGCTGCAGATATTAATCAAAATGATCAGAGAGCACGAGACAAGGACTCGAAACGAGATCGATCATTCTACAATCTCTACAACCGACCTGTCACGCAATCTCCCTCCTTGGCAATTGACACGATCGTCGGTCATTAAGGATCTTGTAGGTATCACAGCCTTAGCTTCGAATTACTTCTGTCTTTTTCTTCTGAACGATACCGATGACTCTGGTCAACTTGGTTGGCTGTCTGTCTCGAGAATGCAAGCAGGATCATTAATTGGCCTCCGAAGGCGAATGTGTTCTAGGGGAGTCATCCTCTGTTTATTAAACCACGTTTATAGTAGGCGAGTTAGATGTTAAATCGATTAAAATATTTTGCCGGACATGTTGAATGATAAATTCTAGGAAAGGATTGTTCAGTGAACAAAACTTTAGGCAACTTTGGATCAGTTAACTTATGGAACTAAAAGCTTCTCGAAGCTGTCACTCAATTGTTCAATCAGTTTATAGAATCATTATTGAAGGACCAACTGGTAGTCGACTATGAAGACATTGAAAAGTCAGTCGAACGGTTTTAAGACAACAAAGATTGCACTTGAGACCCAAGCTAGTTCAAGTCCATTTCCTTGTGTTAAATTGATTTTTCTATTGGAAACGTATAAGCGTGTTTTGCCTTCTTTGTAATGTAAAGGTTAGGTTATAGTGTTGAGGAGGATGGAGGTAAATAGAATCTTTATCTGAGCAATAAAAAGTCGGAAGATCAGTAAAACTTTCGATCGAAGATCGATCGTCGAAAAGTTGCCTAATGTAAACGTGGCTTTAGTGGTCGCGTGTAGGAACACGATCGGTTAGGTGGTTGTGCGACGATAGGTAGGGGCAAACCCTAATGAGGATCCCCTACCATGGACTGGTGAGCGAGCGGCGCAAAGTAAATGAGCAGGTGCCTCTGGTATGTGCCCCGCCTACGCTTTCCACTTGCTCTTGTCCTCCGTGCGAGTTGCTCCAACGAGTCTCATCCTCTTCTTTTTTCCATGCCAGCCACCAGATACCATCGCGGAAAAGTGGTTCTTGATATATTACCGAAGTCGACCGGCGCGGACAAATTATTCTCATATTCCCCTCCCTTCTGATCCGACCGGAACCGATTACATTAGAGTGCATTAGGCGGAATCTGGTGTCATAAGTCAGGATTAATTTCTTCAAGGGACGACCATCGCTGTCCTCGTTAACGAGTTATGCGAGTCACGTTAACGCTACTTAATCTTCGGCCTGCGTAATTAATTCCTGCCATGATTCTTTAAAAGTGTCGATTTTAATCGGTACCATGAATATATATTATAAAGCGCCTGTTTGCGACATGGCGAGTATATTCATAACCTACTATTTCCATATTTCTGTACCCATTCCTCTAATTTCTAAAGTGTGTACAAAATTTCTTATACGCCTACCTATAGCAGAGATCAACATATCCTTACATCCCCACGGTATACCTATGACCTCAGTACGGATGACCTGAATAATTATGATGATTCTAAACAATTATAATTACATACTCCACATTATAATTTCTCTTCTATCTAATAAAACGTTAACGTTCGCATATTTTCACCTTATCCGAACAACCACGTACGCGACCCTGAGAATGGGAAAACAAATCGGCCGGTCATGCGTCAAGATTTTAAGCAAACACGTGGTTCGTCCGCACGGTTCGATGCGTGAACACGCAACAGCCCTGAGGTCGCATTAAAAAACGCGACCGTTTGCTCTGTCTCGAAGACCACTTTACGGCTAGGTTATATACCCTAGAAGAGGAGTCTAGCTCCGAGAACTCTCCTCCCGATTTAGCTGGGACGTGTCGCCGCGACTACTCACCTTGAGAAGGTCTTCTCTCAAGGTTAGAAAGGTCTGACGACCGACGATGGGTAAACGTGCAAATCACGCTGAAGGTACACGAGTCGCGCAAACAATATTCACATTGCCATCGTCCCTTTAAAATTACCGTCTTTTATATTGCTGCTTAAAATCATACACTACACTTCGAGTACTATATCGATTAATATCCTTCATCTAAACACTTCTTCCGAAGGATTCTTCAGAAGAAAGTGGTCTTTTGTTGAGAACTTTCTTTCTCAAAATAATTCGAACCAGCTTTGTATTTAAACCAACTTGTATGGGAACATCTCTACCTTAGGAACTAACATCTCTGTTTTAAGATCTTTAAAAAAGAACACGAAATTAAATTCATTCATCTGATCGATTGATTCATACACCTGATTGATTCACACATTGAGAAAGATATTAAATTGATCAAGTTTCCAATTTATCATCTTCCTGTGTGGTAACGCAGGAAGGCTTAAGTAAAGAAGTTTGCCTTCCACATTTGAAAGTAGGAACGAGAATCGAAGAAAATCGGAGCGTGTTGATTTAGCGGAAGTCATCGTCCGTCCTTCGTCGATGTCGCACCTATCGGTGACACACCGAGAGACGTTAGTTTCCTTCTTCTCGATCCTCTTTTGTGGCTGTACTCCCGCTTCGGAGGACAGAGCCCGTCCTCCACGGGCCTTCGCTCGTCGCGGTATGTAAATACGTGGAACGAGAAGGCTCCTCATCTCGGACGACCGACCGCGGTGCATCGTATCGTATTCTGCCGCCATTTGTCTTCGCGATCCGGGATTACGTTACCACGATGATACACGATGACATTTATTTTGGGATTTGTACGGGTCGCCGTGGCCCTTTTCTCCACGCCGTATCCTACGCGAACGCGTCTTTCGTCGGCCTGCCTACGCGTTCGTCTTGTAATGAACGAGGAACTCGACATCGAATTTCCTTGTTATCGTGTTAACTAGATCGGTAAAACGGTATTTGGGCATCTGGATGTTTGAGGACATTTGACGATTTGTAAATTTATAGTTCAAAATTTGGGGACTTGGAAACCTGAGGTTTTGGAAGCTTGGGAATGTTTGAATTTTTAATTCAGAAATATGGAAACGCAAGAATTTTAAGATCCGAAAATTTGCAATCTAGAAATTTGGTACTCCAGCAATTTAGGGGTTCAGAATACAAATACCTAGAATATAAACCTTTCAACTTTTATATTTTTATTGAAACAATCAAATATCACTACAAGAGAGCATACACTGCATAAGATGTCTAAACTCTCATGTCCTTAACAAAACCAAGTTGAGATGAAATGAACAGCTTTCGTCAGAGTTGTAGCTATAGCTAATAAAGTTCCTGCGAATCATCAAATATTCAAGATGCTCGAAACCGCCCTTATCCAAACACAGCGAAGATCGATGGTCGCGATCCGCCAAGGGACAATCGCGTGAAAATTGTGTAAACGCAGATGCCGTTAAGAAGCCACGCCACCCCCGAGTTAGGGGAAATAAAAAGGGAGCACGTGGCAAAGATCAAACAGCTGGATCATCTCGTGCGTGCGTGCATTCGTTCCTTGATGCCTTTAGGTAAGGATCTTTTTCTTGCGGAAAAGGTGGGTACGCGTGCGACCCAGGTGCAACCTCGGGAACCTTGGAAGGCGTGCGTGACAATGCGCGTACGCACGTGTGGAATACGTCGACGTGACATGAAAGTCGGTGAAAAAAGACGGGGGAAGAAAGGACTTCAGATAACGTTCTTTGAGAGAAATGAAAATTTGAAATTTAGATGTGGAAGACGTTCGTTAACGTTGCAGACTATTTTCTGATTATGAATATGATCGGTGTGGGCAAGGCATCAAGGAAGTCGCAACTAACGTATCTTATTTATTATACGTAGAGTCAACCGAGAACGGCGTCACACGCGAGTTACGTCAATACAGCGTGGATGTTGGCAAAGAAATCAGGAAACAACGGACTGAATGACGCGCCTATATGCATATATCTATGCATACGCCAACATCGTGTCTATAATTATGTTGTATTTTACGAATCGGCCGTGGAACAGCTGCGTGGGTAGAATGTCGGGGATTCGTTTCGAAAGTGCAGCGGATTTTTAGCGGGTGACGTCGCAGCGATACCTCACTCATTTAGGCTAACGACATGGATAACGTAACTCTGCTGATATAACTGATAACCGGTTTTAACTGATCGAAAATTGTCTTACTCGTGGTTACAATTGAAATATGCTAAGTGTTAAGCTACATAACAAACATTTCGTATTTGCTTTTATTTGAAAAAATTTTGTACAATTATTAAGTATGAGTGTCTCGAAATATTGCCGCACATTGTAACATCACATGTTATGTTTCTACTACTTGCAGCTCTCATGCGTTTCATTTTCTACGCATTGTAACTCGACACAATTTGCATGTATTGTAATCTCTGCGTTGTTATAATTCGTATGATTTCGTATTGTAATTGCTATATGTAATTTCAACTCGTATTATCCGGTGTCCATAAACCGCCATTTTGTCTAACAAAACTTGCCGGCCATTCTATCGATCCACTCTCGATTCGCCCTCGATAATACCATGAGCATCCATTCAACGTATACAGCTAAATGTAATAATACCCGAACTCCGAATGAATTAATTCATGGCATGGTAATGATTTTCTCCATCTACTGATATTCATTAGTATCACCGAACGGTAATTTTCTACGAATCTCATTCGATGAGATGCGAAACACTCGCATTAAGTATGGAAATCCATAGTTAATACATCGCAAATGAGCTGCGTGTAATGCTTAAAAGGAAGTAGACGAGCCTTGAATATATTCATGGCACACGAGTTCCTAAAATAAATCGACTTGAGTATTCTGCACTTTACGGTTCTCCGTGTGGTATTGGGCTGTCGTGCCGGTTCTTCCGTTAAAGAAAAAAAAGAAGAAAGTAAACACGAGCGTCTAGAAAAAATTGAAATGGTCGAGCGGCCACTTAGCGAGGACTCTCGACATAGTGGACACGTGTCTAAAGCGTGGCTAGAACCTTAACCACGTGTCAATATCTCAAGGGACGATTATTGACAAAAGTCATAGAAGAGGCGAGACGCGTTAGACATTTTTATCGAAGACCTCGAAAGAAGTCATCGGTCACTTATTACCGCCTACCATATATAACCTACAAAGCTACCTCTGCAGGTAACACCATACGCGACACTCGATATATTCCATAAAACGCGTGAGATTCGAGACTTAACGAAACTGAGTAGCTACTGCTGTAGCTCGATTATAAATATTTTCATGAATACAAAATTTTACCATAAAGAGAAATTTGAACGTTAACGAAATTCATTTGGCGCGCTGTTAAGAGCGGCCGATCACGTGACCTCATCTGCGCACACTTGTTGCGCAGTGAAAAATGGCGCGCGAATAGTTTTAACATGTCCACTTACCTGGTCATCGAGCGAATTGCATGATTTGTCGGGAAAAGGGTGAGACCTGTAGGGTTTTCAGCATTCGAAACGGGACATATTCTTGTTCAAAGGAGGTTTTGCGCGCGCAAGCACTCACCCTCGGCGCGTGGGCAGTCCCGAGCGGAGAAACCAGTAAGAGACTTCCCTCTCTGTCGTCTCGTTCTTCTCTTCCGGCGACCGAATACGCCGCGTTTCGCTTTCTCTGTCTCGCTATCGCTCACCTTGCCGGTAAAAACAGCACGAGGTAGCCGGTCGCGGGAAGCATAGGTAGGGGATAGGCGTGGTTCGATTCCCGTAGGTACACTGGGAAACGATAGTGTTCGTGCGCCCACCTCGCGCCTACTGAACTCGGTTGGGTCGAGGCGAACACGAAGGGGGGCGAGTCTGGCCGAAGATGCGCGACGGTGGGGGCAGCCGGCACGGGCTGCGCAGTGGGGAGAGAAGGGGAGTTAAGGTTCGCACACACGAAAATCGGTGGGGACGCGGCCTGTGCACGTGTAGAGAGAGAGAGAACTCAAGAGGGGGGCGAAGGGAGTCGAACACGGCCGAAGGTGAAACCCGCGAGCCGTCGTAGCCTCGCAGTCGGCGCGAGACCGCGCTACTGGAAGGGTCGGTGTGTTGTCGTATCATGTGAATGTACGCAACGCCTCTCTCAGATTCTCTCTTTCCACCATTCTCGCTAATTCGCGCGAGAGAACCGCCAACGACAAACAAAATCATTGCACGACAAAGTCGCAGAGAAAGTACAGTACGTGGCCGCGTGTCGCGAAACCACCCTTTCCCGCTCGACCGAGTGGCAGTTTTTGTTTGTCATCTCGCTGAGGCGCGTTTCGTGGATCGTATCCGCGAGAATTATGTTTAAGAGCCAGCTATCGCTGTATACCGATAGATTCGATAATCATCGAAGAGCCGCGGAGATGTGATACGAAGAAATATACACGATCGGTTGGACACCGACGCGACGGACCGAAGAATTCTGTGATCTCGATGTGCCTGGTTGTATGTTATTTACGAAACGTGTCGGTTCGCGGCGTGTTACCACGCAACCGACAAACAGAACTGAGGAGAACGCGTGTGTTCGTCGAGCGAAGGATACGCTTCTTGTGACGTTCGATCCCGAGGAACTTTTCTCCTCTCATTTAATCGTAGTGCCATTTGTTCGAAGAAAATAACGAGAAAAAAGTAATTAGTGAGAGACAGAAGAGTAGTGCCGTGCTGTTACAGATAGGGAAACGAATAGAAAGATAACAGCGACGCGCCGGCGTGTATTGTGTGTGATATCCCGATTACGATCGGTCGTCCGAGGATTATTGGTGTTAATTTGTTGTTTGGTAATCGCATTTCCGGTTGTGTCATCGATCGTGCGACAAACTCGCGACGGCCCGGAGACGATCGCTACCTGTGATAACGAACGTTGTTTCGGTTTAGCAGTAAGTTTAGTGCCTGGCATCTCTGTGATTCGTGACATTGTATTTACCGCCGGAAGTTTTTTACCTCCAAGCCCGTCGTCCAGTCCGCTTAAGTGTCGCTAGGTGGAAGGAGTTGAATTTTCGGAGCACCGGATGCGCGGGAACCTTTAACCATTACTGGGTAAGCCACAAAAAGGCGATTTTCCTGTCTTCCTAAACGCGTTGACACTCGCATCGCGGTCACAACAACAAACACGCGTTATCTCTGCAGTCGAGTGCCTTTTACGACAAGGTTATGTGATCATCTTTAGATCCGTACGTAATTATCGATAGGTATTCCCGTATCTATCGAACACGAAACGCGTAGCTTCGACGTTTCATGCTCTCCGAATACGAAAAGTAAATACATTTTATGGATCAAGGGTGGATATGGAAACAATGTGTACGTTGTAACCTAAACAAATCGGAACGGCGACACGACATGCCGTTTTAAGGTGCTGCCACAATGCGCGGTTTCATCGGTTTAATTGATAGAGGTTGGGTTCGTAATTAACCTATTTCGTATTTAATTTGGTGCAGTGAACATAGGTGCGTGGCAAGAGTTGTAACTTCAGTTATTTTGTGCACTCATTTGTCATCGCAGTTCCTTTGCGTGATTTTGTTAAAAATATTTTCAATTCCGATAACGAGAAAATATCGTTGAACAAGATTTTTAACGAAGAGTTAAAATTAACCCTTAAATGCATGCGATAAATTCTTAAACTTCAATCAAAATTACTCACAATTTTTCAAAATGTAATGAAATGTATTGAAATTGTCAGGTTACGTGAAGTCAACAGAAAAAGAGTCATTTTATGTCTTCATAGGTTATTTATTGCATAACGTTCACAAAACGTGTACAAATTGACGAAGAACTTTTTTAAAGAATTTAGACACAATCGTTTTGTCTGTTGAAACATGAAAGAACATTTTTCATATTTTGTACGAGTTCACACCTTATTTGTAAATGAATTTGAATGACCGTACGAAGAGTTCATGAATTAACGATTATTTGTGAATGAGAACTCCGTCTATTTGCCTTTCACTGATACCATATCACTCGATAGTAATAATACTATCTACTATATCATATTACCAAATATTATTTTCGTGTGAATGCTATGTTAAAAAGTGTATATTGTCAAATTGGAAGATGCATTTAAGGGTTGATGTTTGCAGTGAAATTGTAGTGAGAAAAATTTTAATTATTAAATACATAGACGTTTAGTAAGATAATCGAAGAAAGAAAAAGTTGCATCATGAACCTTTGAAGAAATATTAGAATCTCTAAAACCTAAACTGGGACGTCCTGAATTTCTGAACTTCTCAAGATTAATCAAATTTTCGGTTCTTTCGCAAATGTAGTTTTCTGCAATTATTCAAAGAATTTGTTCACAAAACCTAAGTTACGTAGTTCGTGTGTCTAATAAGGTATAAAACGGCATATCGTATCGCAGCTTCGATCTAACATACGAATCATAAAAATTAATTTGACGCACTGCGAATTTCTTTGTCATTTTAAAAATTTTCCATTTACGAGCGCAAGTAAAATAAGTTCCGCGTAAAATCAGTTTCGAGGGATACGATAACCAATAGTTCATATCAAAGCCTTTTTTTCTTCACCCTCTGCACAGTGCATTTATAATCGGTGTCAACTTGCCCTCCCATCGTCACGTGCGAGGGCGGTTTAACGGCATGCGGCTAGCTCGTTGAAGCGTCGCGGCGCTAAGCGTCGGAAGTAGAGCGGATGCGCGTGTTAGGGCAAACGCGTATGAACACATCTCTTTTCACGCTCGACCTTTTCCCTCCTATAACGTCGTAACGAATTTATAAGCTCGTTTAATTTTATCATCGACAGATCAAACTTGACCACGCTGACCGTACCTATTGCGGATATAATTAACCGTTTAACATTTCTACGAAACGACATTTACGTTAGGACGTCGTTAAAATGTCATTAAATCGATGCTCGTCGAGTGTTCAGTGACTTAAGGACGGGGGTGCGAAGCTTTTTTGCGGTGGTACGATATTCAGGTGCAGCGCGTCACGTGCGAGGGAGGTTTTAACATCGGAAGTGGAGCGAACACGCGCGTTAGCTCAGCCACGTAGAACGATCAGCTACGACCAATCTCTTTTACGCGTGTCCCTTCACGGCTCGTGACTCTGATGCGCGTGCTAATCCTTTGTGTCGATGTAGTTAATGCACGGGCACTGCACGCGCCCATTCAACTAAAAGTTACCTTACACCAATTTCATATATCACTCTCTTGCTAACTATACTTCCTTCGAATTAATCTGCTGCTATTATCTTGAGGAACATGTAGGAAAAATTCAGGAAGAGCATAGAGCCTCAGAGTAGATCAACTTCATATATTATATGGTTGCAATGTACACTTTTTTTTAAATTAACAAGTCAGGAGGAACCGTCATCTTCAGTGTCCTTAAGGAAAATGTAGGAAAAGTTTAGGGAGAGCATAGAACCTCAGAGTAGATCAACTTTATGTATTATATGGTTACAAGGCACTCTTTTGAATTAGCAAAAGTCAGGATCAACTATCATCTTGAGGGACCTTGGAGAAAATGTAGGAAAAATTAAGGGAGAGCATAGAACAAACTTAGAGTAGATCAACTTCATGTATTATATGGTTACAAGGCACTCTTTTGAATTATCAAAAGTTAGGAGCAACTATCATCTTGAGGGACCGTGGAGAAAATGTAGGAAAAATTAAGGGAGAGCATAAAACAAACTTAGAAAATATTAACTTCATATATTATATGATTGTAACTGTACATTTTTTGAATTATCAATAATGAGGAGCAACTATCATCTTGAGGAACCTTGGAGAAAATGTAGGAAAAATTCAGGAAGAGCCTACAACCTCAGACTACATCAACTTCATTTATTATAAAGTTGCAACATGCACTCCTTTGAATTATCAAAAGTCAGAATCAACTATCATCTTCATAGAACTTAGCCAAAATATAGGCAACATCTAGAGAAAGCTTGTGCACCCTTGTTTTTACCAGGTCGCGCATAGGAAAACAATCAATAATAAATCTTTCATCGATTGTCTCCTATAGAGACGCATTCATCTATCATAATACAGCAGCGAATGACGTTTGAAGGCGTCTAGAGAGGGTCCCGAGGGGAGACAATCTATTCAATTTGGATTGACGTAAGAATTTGACGCGAAAGCGTAAAGAAACGTCAGAAGCGGTATTGGAGCGGGAAACAAACGTTCCTCGACTTTGAACGAAAGTTTGTTGACGCGCTGGTCAATGGAACGCTAATCGTGCGAACTGTGCCCGCTATTGTCTGATTGCGTGGGTACCGATTAAACGGAGACGACGCGTTTTTCGACCGCGAGAAAAAGAGACGGAGCATAGGAGGATGCACCAGGTGTCAGGTGTCACGGCTGTCCGGTTTCGTTTGCAAACACGCTGAACAACAAAAACATTTCTTGTCGATCCACCTCGAGTATGCTCCAGGTGGTTCCTTCTGTGCCCGCGGTGCCTCTTGCACCCCGGCGAGAAAATATTGTTTTTGCTCGTCGACTCCATAAAATGCCACTCGAACCCTGTTATTTCTTTCCGATCCGGCAGGGCTAACTTACGAGAATCGTCGACGCGATTATCGATACACCGACCAACTTCACGTTCAGTGTTACTGCGGTCTAACGGGGATATCGAAAGTTACGAGATTTTCTGGTTGCTAGAATGTAGATTATGTGAATAATGATTTTGTGATTATGTGTGAATCAACTGGTTTAACTATGTGATTATGTATAGATTTTGGAATGCTTCGTTTTGATTGTACTGAGAGAGTTTAGTGTTTTGTAGAAGTCAACCCCTGGCAGAAGTGCCACCCTATAATCGTATAAAATCGTTAAATAGTATTGTCATTGATAAATTTAGTAAACAGTTCTTTTTCACAATTTTTTAGTGGGTGAACCTTCGTATATTTGACAAAATTATTTAAAATTTATAACGTAGAGTAGTTTTTTAGCTGACAGATTTATATGGACATTCATACATTAACCAGAAATGGGAGCACCATTATATTCTGTCTAACGATTTTTTGCAAAAAATGATCAAATTCCTCTTATGATAGAGGTTTGTAAATGAAATAAAATTTTCAAATAAAATATCACCTACAAAATTGCCCCCGCCATTAATTCACCTAATGTAATAAAGATATTTATGTTATTCCGTCTCCCATTATTCTTTTGATGTGACAAATTGACCATCGTACCAGCTAAGGGTTAATGTATGTGAAGAGGACGATTGTATCTTGATTATAGTGTACCATGACACAATTTGATTTTTTAACAAGCGAGCTGTCAATCGAAACGTTCGATTAATCTTTCAGTATAAAAAATGATGTTACGATACATGATTTTTATTAGGGAAAGCTTTTTTTTATCTCTCTTCGCCATTTTACGTCGGCCATTTTGAATTTCTCGTTATGGTGGTCACCATCTTCGATTTTCTGAATTTTTCAATTTCGACTGACAGGTTCGTAATTATCAAAAAATTGCATAGAACAAGATTTTATAAAAATCCTGTGAAAATGCATGGTTTAGAAAATTAAATCAGTTGTTTCTTTTGGCGTATTTGTTTAGTTAACATGATAAAGCTGAAGGTGTTTGTTAACAAGAATAATTACAAATTTTAATACGAGTCACTAAGTATTTATTTGTGAAGCCATCAGTGCCATTAATGTATGAATCTGTATGATAATTTGCGTTAACAATAACATGCAAATAATTATCGTTACAAAATTCTAGGATTTGTTGCGTCGACCTCGTGTAGGGGTTAGTGCAAGCCAGAATTTTTCTACCATTATCATTTAGATAAGTTTGGTAGTGTCTTTTTATCTAAAATTTGATGAAACTTTGCAAGGAAGTGTAAAGAGAAAAAATCGTCAGCACAGGTAGTAGCTTCAGAAAAGCTACGATAGCGTGGATAGAGCGTTCGATTGAACGATTTCTCAGCGGCGATCTCGCGAGAGGTCGGCAAAGAAGAGTATCGCGGAGCACCGCCCACCGAGCGACTTGTCATTCGTCGATCCGTATCTCGCCGGGCGATTTATCGTGTTTTATGCACATATTCGCGCCCGCCGGTCGGTGGCGCGTCGTGATCGCGTCCCGCATGCGGGCAGCTGCTGCATCAAGACCGGGTCTACCGGCGCATAATGATACATTGCGCCGGACATGAAAGTTATAAGCTTTAATTCGAGGCTCGCGCGACTCGCCGTACGGTGACCGTATATCGATCGCCAATTTGCTATGCAGATCCAAGGCCTTTCGGTGCGCTCCCTGAATGCAGCCCCTGCAATCTTTCTCCCCCTCCTCCATCTCTGTGCCACCCCGTTGCACCCTTTGCTCTCGTTCAACGGAACAGTCGTTGCGCAGAAATAGAATAAGCGGAGATTAAAGTAGAGCCTATCTCCGCGATAAGATTATACCTGGCTCGAAGACGATTATACAGCTTGTCGTGAGTTCGTGCGACTCTTCTTGTTTCTCCGGACGTTCCTTGGGAGACGATTCACTCGGGATGGGACGAATTCACTGACTTCCATGGTGGCCAAGAAAGGAAAGAGAAAACGGGATCGTACGCCATTTTGTGCGGGATGTATCTTGCGGTCGCAATTAGGAAATCCATTTGGCGTAATTGCGCGAAAGGCGTCCGCCATCCTGCGGCTACCGTTCTTAATCGAACGCACTTAATCGTTTACCTGTACGTCATTGGCGTAACTAGGTACTCCCGCTTCTGGATTATGCGTTGCGTCCTCTGTGAATGTTAACCCTTTGTTAGGGATGGAATTCGAGGATTTGGTTTGGGGGATGTGGGAGGTGGAACGTTTAGGATTTGGAGAATTTGGGAATTAGGGGTGTGGGAGGTGGGAAGTTCAGGATTTGGGGATGTGGGAAATTAGGGGCATTAGAGGTTTTTGGAAGTGGGGAATTTGGGGATGTAGGAAATTAGGGGCATTAGGGGATTTTGGAAGTAGGGAATTTGGGGATGTAGGAAATTAGGGGCATTAGGGGATTTTGGAAGTGGGGAATTTGGGGATGTAGGAAATTAGGGGCATTAGGGGATTTTGGAAGTGGGGAATTTGGGGATATGGAGATCTGAAGATGTAGAGATTCGGGGACATAGGGATTAAAAGTGTAGGAATTTGGGGAAGTACGGTTTCTAATTCAACAAGATCTGCGATCCACCCACTCGTTGAAAGCGAAGCCAAAGATCATTCATCATAATAGTCGTCGATTTAACGATCTCTCACAATCGATTTAGAATCCATAAAAAAAGAACATCGTTGTTCCCGTGATTTTTCCTCTCTACTATAATAAATAAGAATTAGTAACGGATGTTCGTAGTAGAAGTTCGTAGCTTGCGATTTCGAGCGTACGCCCACGGAAATCGTACGAACGGTGTCATAATGATCGAGCATTATGCTAATGACCCGCGAGGGCAAATCTCACGACGATGATACACGCGGTGAATTGTCACCTGCGTGTACAAAACTGTTGCACGCATTCGGATATGTCATGCAAATTGCAGCCGTTCGTAGTTTCGTGATAGACCTAAGGTGGCTATTACGTTCGAAATGTAAACGTCGCATAAGTGACACTCTGTATTGTTGATCCTAATGGTCTAACGAACAGCATCGACGATAGAAGAAAAGATCGAATGATACGTTTGATTCAGGGTGGAGTCGACGGGGAACTTCGGGTTAAAACGATTAGATGCGAAGAAGGGGACCTTTGCACGCTTTTCGTATAAATCATGAGGTTCTACCTGTACGATCATCGATATTGTATATTGCGGAACAGGTTTGGCCGTGTGAATCGTTTATTGAATCGGTGTTAATACAGAAATGATGATTGAAAGTAGCTTTAGATTTATTGACGAGGGCTGCTGAGTCTCGCTGTGGATTAGACTTAAATATTGAATGGATTTTAAGAATTAAATTTTAGTAAATAGGTCTGGAGGTACTTATACAAGGCACGAGTTTATTTATTAATTTAATGTATTTAATTTCGAGAAGGTTTGAAGATGGTCAATTTTAAAATCACATGGTTCTTGTCTGTCCATAGACAGGTTGCTAATTTATTTACCAATTCAATGCATTCAATTTTGAGAATATTTGAAGATGGTCAACTTTAACGTGGTTCTTGTCTGTCCATAGAGAGGTTGTTAGTTTATTTACTATTTTAATGTATTTAATTCTAAGAACATTTAAAAATGGTCAGCTTTAAAATCACATAGTTCTTGGCGGCTCATGAACAGGTTGCAAGTTCATTTACCATTTTAATGTATTTAATTTTGAGAACATTTAAAAATGGTCAGCTTTAAAATCACATAGTTCATGGCTGCTCATAAACAGGTTGCAAGTTCATTTACCATTTTAATGTGTTTAATTTTAAGAACATTTAAAAATGGTCAGCTTTAAAATCACATAGTTCTTGGCTGCTCATGAACAGGTTGCAAGTTCATTTACCATTTTAATGTATTTAATTTTGAGAACATTTAAAAATGGTCAGCTTTAAAATCACATAGTTCATGGCTGCTCATAAACAGGTTGCAAGGCCATCTACCATTTTAATGTATTTAATTTTGAGAACATTAAAAAATGATCAGCTTTAAAATCACATAGTTCTTGTCTGTCCATAAACAGGTTGCTAGTTTATTTACCACTTTAATGTATTTAATTTTAAGAACATTTACAAACAACTTAAAAATAACATAGTTCATCTCATCAATTATATCGATAGATTCTTCGTCGAATCCAACCGATTATTTGAAGAAGGAAAAACGAAGGCCGGAGCCTACCAAGCAGGTCTAAAGTGGTCAACATGAAATCATGTTTATTCAACTCATCGACTAGTAAATAATACTACCGAAGTAAGCGTTGCGTAGGTGGTTGGTTTCTTCATCGTCTCGCAGGTGTAACGTTTAAGCAGTCGGCCAATCCCTCTCAGTCATATTTTATCCGGGCTATCCATGGTCAATCTCAAAGATCACGTGGTAAGGAACACGCTTACGTAAAATCGTAGTCGCCTATTTCTCCGGATGTCCTCGGGCATCGGAATTATTGTCCTCGTGAATCTGTCCCCATGAAACTGGCATAAATTCTCGTTTCTTGCGTCGAACCTCGCGTCAACGTTCACCGTTATGCTAATTCACCTTTCTCCGTCCGTTCTTCTGCTTCCTCGAAGAAAGCTCGTACGGAAAATGAACGAAACGATGTTCATTTGATTCGATCGAGCATTTTCATTTTCGTTATCAGCCCGTGCAGATCAGTTGATTCGTCCGCGTGTATGTACGCGCGTTACCGACTTACATACTCGAAAGAGGTGGAGTTCTCGAGATGATCGAACCGGCGATAACGCGCGAGCGGAGGATAGAGTTGTTAAACGCATTGGCGTAACTAGGTAGGGATCGGATGCGTTTGATACCCTGCAATGTATGGTCTTGAACATTCCGGGGAGCTGCAGGTTTATTGGAACTGTATTTCATATAAACTTGATTGGTAGTTTTGATATTTTTGTTGTTATTAGATTATTTCGAGATTATTGGGGATTTCAGAGGGGATTCAAGTTTTTAGACTAGTAGGTTTTTTGAGTTTTGCATGATGGAAGTTTCAGGTCTTTAATTTACAGATTTTTGGGTTTCACAATTTTAGAGTTTTACAATTCTTCAGTTTCCCAATTTTTCTAATTCCCCATTTCCAAATTTCCCTATTCCTTAATTCCTTCATTCTCTAATTCCCCCATTCACTAATTCCACATTCTCTAATTTTCTTATTTCCTAATTCTCCCATGCTCTAATTCCCCCATTCCCTAATTCCCCATTTGCAAATTCCCTCATTCTCTAATTCCCCCATTCCCTAATTCCCCCATTCTCTAAAACAACCATTCCCTAATTCCCCCACTCTCTAATTCCATATTTGCAATTTCTCCCATTCCCAAATTCCCCCATTCCCAAATTCCCCCATTCCCAAATTCCCCCATTCCCAAATTCCCCCATTCCCAAATTCCCCCATTCCCAAATTCCCCCATTCCCAAATTCCCCCATTCCCAAATTCCCCCATTCCCAAATTCCCCCATTCTCAAATTCCCCTATTTCCTAATTCCCCCATTCCCTAATTCCCCCATTCTCTAATTCCATATTTGCAATTTCTCCCATTCCCAAATTCCCCCATTCTCCAATTCCCCCATTCTCTAATTCCATATTTGCAATTTCTCCCATTCCCAAATTCCCCATTTGTAAATTCCTCCATTCCCTAATTCCCCCATTTCCCTAATTCCCCCATTCCCTAATTCCTCCATTCCCTAATTCCCCCATTCCCTAATCCCTCATTTCCAAATTTCCACATTTTCTAATTTCGCCATTCCTTAATTCTCTATATCCCAATTTCCCAATTCCTAAATTGCTAAATCCCAAAATTTCCAGCTCCCACTTCCACAATCCCCCAATTCCCAAATTTCAGAAAATTTAATCATAACCCCAGTGAATCACCCCTATGTCTAAAATTAGACTTAACCCCCCCAAAATGCCACCAACACAAATCCAACGACGAACCATACCATGAAGCCGCGTAACCATACACAACTCCTCGTAAGGGTAGCGTATGAAAGACAAGGGTTGAGAGAAAGGCTGGAGGGGTAGTTTCGTCCTTGACCGTGAATCATCCCTGCGGCAGCAGTAGCAGGTTGGTTGGGTCGTACGGTAGAATGCACAACGAAGGCTATCTTGTCTCGCCGTGCTTCTCTAGAAATCAATATCTTTCTTCTCGCGTGGCAGCAGAAAACTGCGCCAATCCCTGTAAACGCACCCCGGTGCTCCGCGTTGCAGAAACGATTAATTGTAACACATTGTTGCGTCGAGTGCATCGTGCGTGCAATCATCGTAAATGTTGCAAGGAACAGTTACGAGGCACGCTTTAACGCAAACCACGCGTTCCAACCAAACGGTATTTAAAGCTGGATGGCTACATTGTTATGCAGATTTTATGGGAAACGTTGTTTCCGGTTAACGAGTGCCTTGTTCTAACGAGGGGCGGGCTTGGGCTTCAAACAGCGTGCCAATTTAATTAATCTTCGATGAATAGACGGTTTTGCTTTTGTTCTTAGGCTTATCTTTTAGATTTCTACGAGTAAAATTTTGTAATTTTCTATGCTGTGATCCTGTGGAATACGTTTGAGGTAAAAGGTTGCAGGAAACGTTCTCTTTTTATGTAACGTATTCGTAAAAATAAATGGGTATTACTTGAAGGAAATAATTATCTGCATGTAATATTTATGGAAAGTTGATGGTTTTGATGGTTGTCGTATGAATACATTCACTACATGTTGAAAGTGTCGATGATAGCAGTAGTTGATATTGTAGCAAGAATTTATTCAATTTATTTACATTTGATAAATCGCGAGAGCAACCTATAATCCACCCCTAATAATTATATGGAAGAAAGACACGTATCCTGACATATCATTCATATCGTAATCATACCCCGTTTTATTAGTTCTGTGACTGCAATCAAACAAGTGTTACAATGAAACAAGTCTCACACGAATTCATCGTGAAAAAATAATTAGAGCACGATAAATTCTTCCCTCGTAGAAAAAACTAGATTAGAAATTACAGGAACGCGATACGATATTATTGCCCACATTTATTTTCCGCCGAGAATTTATGTTCGGTTCGACATAAATTTGAATTTTCCAACACTGTTACCGTTGCTCGATGAATTATCGATTAGCCGGCAGAGACACGCGGGAGGTTTTGCATCAACCGCGATAAAAAAAATGAAAATCCTGTCTATCGGTCGTGTATGTGCCAGTGTAATATACTTACAAGCAAGTCGAACGATAGTCGCCGGTATCTGTCGACGTTTTATGCTCACGGTGTCCTGTGGTACTCCTACTAACGCGAGCTGGTTTTAACAGAGTAATTAACGCCCACGCGTTCGTTTAGCTGGCAGGCGCGACTAACTTTGCTTTCAGGGCAGGAAGATTTGATACGCTGTTCTTTTTTGCGATTACGACCGGTTGCCGGACAAAAATTTCATGGATTCTAGGAGGAAATCCACTGAAACTCTCCCACGCGGTGAACGTTCAAGCGTTAGATATTAAAGTGGAAATCGATTCGTATGGTCGTTCAGTTATCGACGTTTAATTAGAGAGTAGCGACGTATATTTGCACCTGAATTCATTGATATAGTCGTATTACAATTTCATTAGCTCTGATATGCTGACAGTGAGACAACTTGAAACGAATATTGTGAGAGGAAGTTGCATGCTAATTCTTCATATTTCTAGTCTTATGAGTGTTTTGTTTTAGTGTATTCCTATTTGACATTAGTGTACTACTTCGTCTTGTACTATCTTGCTATTGTTGCTATTATACTGTCATATTACTGTATTTAAACAAGCTTTTGTACTTTAAATGTGGAAGCACATATTAGCTTGATTGGTCACATGCTGTAGGTACAAAAATATAATTATACAGCTAGAATAATACCTACAGTAGAATAATAAAATAGTTGTACAATGTCACAGTAGAATATTGAAAATTTTCCACGTTTCCAAGTGCACATTTTTTAATTATCTTCCTTATCAGTGACCAGCACACAGCTTATCACTATTACCATATTTGCAGTGACAAGTTAACTATTGTATTCTATTTTATTACATACAGTTCAAGTACTTTCTACATCCATTTTTATTAACACACTTCGATAATAGACAATAACTTCCATTTGATGTTGCACTATTTTATCTTCTGTTATGATAAAAATTCCTGCAGGAAGACTTCAAGGTTTCCTCTACTCATGATCATGATCAATAAACAAACCACACCTATTACTGCATTTGTACATTTTCATGTACCTCATCAACTGATTCCATTATCATAAAATTCTCGGCTAAAATTCATTACTGAAAAAAATTATATATTACATGAATCTAATTCAATATTTTGTTCATAAAGAGTACAGTAACCATCATTTAATTGTCATGGGGCTCCATTTAATATCCGTTTGATAGGAAATTGTAAAGTCTTGCGTTAACGGTACGAAAGCATAATTTCCGTTGTGTAGTTCCGTTTCCGGTCGTGCACTCCCGGAATTCCCAGTGTTTATATAGGTCAGGAGAGGCGCGTGGCGCCTATCGATCGACCCTAGAGTTCGAGTTCAAGGTCGCGCATCTCGTTTCAGAGTCTGCGCGTTGCGTCTCGTACACGTGCAATCCCATCTTCAGCACATGGTAGAAACTCATCTTCCACAATCGCTTCAGACGATTTTCTGATCGACTCGATAATGCAACAATGTTCTCACCTGGCCATCTAGGAACACCGTAACTAGTCTACGTTTACGATCGAAATTACAGCGTTGTTCGGGTGTCGATACGAATCACGAGGTGTTGAACATGGAGTACGCTACTTTCTGTTATTATCGAACGGATAAAATCATAATGTACTGAACCACACGAGTATTTTTTATTGACTCTATATTTTTGCCAAGTTAATCGTGCAACGTCCACACCCTACTTTCGTTGCATAGTCAGTGAATCAGAACGGTAACTTTACAACGTTGTATCGGTACGAATATTAATTTAGAGATTACATATAAATTATAATAACCGTGCACGCAACTTTCGGTTATCAAATGCTCAAAAGTACCGAATCGAACAAACAAGCTTATCGTCCGAACCGGCTGTAGCGTGGTTGAACCACGTCCGAGTCGACTGAAAAATGGCCGAGATAAGGTCGGTAATAAACGATAAATGAAAAAAACTAGCAGGCGCCTAGAAGAACATGGGAATCGATCGATCAAGATCGTTTAGACGCGTGTTTTACGATCGCTAATCTACGTGATTCGTAGTTAATTTCGCACGGCTATTCGTCCTCGCCAACTGTTACTCGGTCGATAACGATTGCTGAACGATCGTCACCGCTAGGAAAACGATAATTCGAACAGGTAGCTGGGTTGGGCCAGGTCGTTAAGTAGGTGTACGTATACCTGGCGCAATCACCGGAGTCGCCGAAGAGGTTGGCTACCGGAGTTAACGAGTCTCTGCAATAACTGGACGTCGTTCTCCTCTTTTCCTGCCTCTCGGATCGTAGACGTCTTCTTCTACACCCTTCTCCCCTTTATTCGATACAGGTACAGTCAAGGACAAATCTCCCTTCTCTATATGGTAAAAACTAAACAGGAGATTTCTGATTTCTTAGGTTTTTGGATTGGGGATTTTTAGATTTCTTAGGGTTGGGGATAGTCTCTTGGGGGTGGGTTAAGAATTTGGGGGTAGGAATTTCGTACCTTGGGATTTTGGAGATTTGGGAGCATAGGAATTTGGGATATAGGGATTCAGGGATTTGGAATAGGGTGGTTCGGAGATTTGGACATTTGGGAATTTGGAGACGTGGGATTTGGAGACTTGGAATTTGGGGATTTAGGAATTTGAAAATTTAGTAATTTGGAGACTTTGGTAATTGGGGATGTGGAGATCCAAGAATATGAGGATTTGGGGATTCAGGGATTTGGACATTTGCGAATTTGGAGACGTGGGATTTGGAGACTTGGAATTTGGGATATAGGGATTTGAAAATTTAGAAATTTGGAGACTTTGGTAATTGGGAATGTGGAGATCCAAGAATTTGAGGATTCGAGGATTCAGGGATTTGAACATTTATGAATTTGGAGACGTGGGATTTGGAGACTTGGAATTTGGGGGCGTGGGAATTGGAGACTTGGAATTTGAGGACGTGGGATTTGGAGACTTGGAATTTGGAAATTTAGGAATTTGGAAATTTAGGAATTTGAAAATTTAGAAATTTGGAGACTTTGGTAATTGGGGATGTGGAGATCCAAGGTTTTGAGGATTCGGGGATTCAGAGATTTGAACATTTGGGAATTTGGGGACGCGGGATTCGGAGACTTGGAATTTGGGGATTCAGGAACTTGGCTAATTTAGAAATTTGGAGACTTCGAAATTGGGATGTGGGGATCCAGGAATTTGAAGATATGAAGATTCAGAAATTTGGACATTTTGGAATTTGGATACCTATTTGTAGAGTTATAAATTTCAAGGTATAAGGACTTGGAGATCCAGGAGTTTGAGAGCTTTCAAAGTTGGAAACTTTGCAATCTGTTGACCTGGGTACTTATCTCTAGGCTCTTCGGTGCTTTAAAGTCTAAAAATTTGTAACATAACAATTTCTTTATATTTAATACAGAAACCTAGAATCATTAAATTTGCGAATGTGAATATTTGAGAATATAAAGATTTTCAAACTTGAGTACATAAAAGAAACCCAACTATAAATCCACAAATTTGCAACTATAATTTTGCAGCTATCAATCACAAGATTTGCAAGTGCACTTACCCGAATCCACAAATATATCCACGCGTGGGTAGATATAGGTCCAGCGGAATCGAGATATCGATAGCCAAGAACCACGTGCCTTCGACCGAAAATGAAGAACGGCCAGCATAGCCTCGTGGTCTCGTACGAACGCGAACCGGACCGTTATCGACCCATCGGATCTTCGTACCCCGACTCTCGGTCTGGACGTTCTCCGAATGTTGAACAGCGCTTCCCAAAAAGCTGAAACCGCTACCGTACCAACTTGTTTCCACAGCGATAATACTGTTAATACGTGTTTTTATTGCTTACCCGATCGGTAGCTACACCTGTCCCATGGAAATCCCATAATCGCGGAAAGTAGTGACGCTTTCGTGACGCTTTCAGCTGCGGGTGTACTTGTATGTTTATCAGATTTATTTGATATATTGTCTTTGATCGAATCGGTAGGGGAGGTGACGCTCTTTTAGGGAAATTTTTTTTTGTTCACCTGGTGGAATTATATCAGTGAGTTGGGTAGGTTTTTATAGTTTTTAATTTGGGTATTTACGAATTATAGAATTCTTAATTTCTATATTTGCAAATTTTACAATTTCTAATTTCTGCATTTTCAAATTCTATAATTTCTAATTTCCACATTTCCAAATTCTACATTTCCAAATTTCACAATTTCTAATTTCTACATTTTCGAAATTCCACGTTTTCTAATTTCTACATTTCCAAATATTACAATTTCGAATTTCCACAATTTTTAATTTTTATTTTCCCAAATTCTACAATTGCTAATTTCTACATTCTCCAATTCTCCAATTTCTAATTCCTACATCCCCCAATTCCACAATTTCTAATTTCGACATCCTCAGTTTCTCAAACTTTAGGATTCTCAAATTCTCGAATTCTCACATTTCCAAATTCTCTACTTTCCCCATTCCCTCTTTTAGAATTCCTACATTCCCAAATTTCCAAATCTTACAATTTCCAAATTTGGAAATCTTCAAGTCTTCAGTTCCACATCCCCCTATTCCACATATGGTGTCACATAGCCATCACTACATTAACTTCACATTTCAATCTTTCTAACCCATCAAGTTCTCATCCCGTCACACTAAAAAATTATATTCAGAGAAAAAATTACATTAAATCACAGAATTATATGAATCATATGTCGTCATTTAACATCATATACACATATGTATCAGCTATAAACCCATATCACCTACACCACTAGCTATTCAAAACACGGAGTTCGCATGGTTCAAGTGCACAGGTTCCGAAAGGTTGTACACCTGTTACAAGCTGGACCTCCCGAGGTTTTCTCTTTCTCCGATCTCTCTGTTCCTCTCTCGCTCCTCATTTGTAGGTATCGCGGCCCTCCCACCTCTCCGTTATTTGTTCCTGCAGGTACCCTAACTGCTTATGCTCGCTCTTCTCCTCTCTTCGGGGACCCGCGCGGTAATAAATTCTCTTCGCTGCTACTTCTTCGCCTTGTTCCACCTTCTCCTCCTCCTACTCCTCCGCGTGCGGTGCCTCCATATTCTACCGACAGTTTTTCTTCGCCTTATGTTCCGTCTCCGCGACTCTCCATTGTGCTGCACCGCCTTTAAAAGGTGCTTTCATGCGACGCGACTGCGAGAGACTCCGGCAAAAGGGTATCGATCTTCGATAGTTTCACCGGCTACGTTGACGCTGCTAGACGCCTATCGATACCTTCGATTTCTCTCTTTCTTTACGTTTGCTCTTTGCGAGGGTAAAACGGTACTCTTCGCGTGTACGACTTTATTACACATATTCTATATATTCTGCACTTTATTTTATATATTCTACATATTCCATATGTTCCACATATTCCACATATTCTACATATTCTACGTATTCTGTACTTTATTCTACACATTCTACATATTTTATACTTTATTCTACACATTCTACATATTCCACATATTCCATATATTCCATATATTCCACATATTCCACATATTCTACATATTCCACATATTCCACATATTCCACATATTCCACATATTCCACATATTCCACGTATTCCATATACATATTCTACATATTCTACATATTCTGTACTTTATTCTACACATTCTACATATTCTACATATTCTACATATTCTACATATTCTACATATTCCACATATTCCACATATTCCACATATTCCACATATTCCACATATTCCACATATTCCACATATTCCACATATTCCACATATTCCACATATTCCACATATTCCACATATTCCACATATTCCACATATTCCACATATTCCACATATTCCACATATTCTTCAAAGAAGTGTCTCTTTGTTGCAAGAAAAATGCAGCTACTTTCGAACGATTAGAGAAATGTTGCATGATGGCAACATCTGATCATGTTCTTCTGCTGTCAGCTGTTTCTAATATTCACTTGAGCTACTATGTTTCAGGCGTTCAGTCATGATCTAGTGCTTCAGATGGTCAGTTATATTGCTTTGCCTCAAACGTTCAATTGTGCTGAAGTATTTTAGATGTTCAATTGTATTGAACATATTTTAAATTCTCAATTACGATAAAATATTTCAGATGTTCAATTATATTGCATATTACCTCAAATGTCCAATAGTGTTAAAGTATTTTAGATGTTTAATTATATTGAACATGTTTTAAATATTCAATTATGATCAACTATTTCAGATGTTCAATTATATTGCATTGCATCAAATGTTCAATTACATTCAATTATTTTTGATATTCAATTACATTGAGCATATTTTAAATGTTCAAGTATGTTGCACATGTTCTAAATGTCCAGTTATGATCAAATATTTCAAATGTTCAATCACGTTCAATTAAGTTCAGTTATTTCAAATGTTCAATTACGTTCATTTATTTCAGACGTTCAATTATGTTCAAACATTTTAAATGTTCAATTATTTTGAACATGTTTTAAATGTTCAATAAAGTTGCACACGTCTTAGATGTCCAATTATGAGCAAACATTCTAAATGTTATTTAGAATTATTTGCATTCCGTTCAATTATAAAGTGTTCGTAATAGAAGCATTTTAGAATCACGCAACGGCACGGCTAAATCAACTTAAGCTACCAGTGCTCGCAGTAAATCAGTGGGATAATTATTTAGTTGGGGCTGCCGGTGTCGGTACACTAGATGCCCATAATCGATAACGGTCGATAGAGAGGCGTTAAATATCGGAATCGTGGCAAAATAATTGGCGTCGAGGTTTAATCAGCCTGTTCCAACAGCAACGATAAGAATTTATTAGCGTTTTCATCTTCCGTTCCGTCGTTTTTCTCGCGTTCGTTACTTTTCTCGATTGCGCACACAGCCTCGAAGATTATCGGTGCCGATCGATCTATCGAGCCGTGGTTTCGCGGCATCGAACCACTGAATTTTCCGATCACATGAATGAATCGGATTTACACGACCAGTTTAGAACGCAACGTTGATTAAGTTCGCTTCTAATTGCCGATTGTAACCGGTAATTATATAAACGCATCAAAAATCGAACTATCACCGTTACAAGTTGAAATCGTTATATCGAATTAATATCGCTGTTTACTGTATACAATGTATTCAAATTGTATACAGAATAATTATAGGCAATTAACGCTAATCACTTAGGTAGATTTCGTCGAAATTGTCGTATCACGGACTTTAACGAATTTACTTTTTGCGCGAATCATTCACCGGCCAATTAGAACACTATTCGTGTATTAATTCACACGTGCTACAGGCGTCGAAGGAAGCGTTCGATTCTCAGATTGATCGTTATCAAGGCTGTTTAACGATCAATAATAATACAAGGTAGCCGAGTCAGCATCGATCGAAAAGAGCATCGCATATATTGTCTACCTCGATTACCAAACTACCTTTTCAAATCGTTTCTCCTTGGTTACACACGGGCAATGCGTTCGAAGAAAGAAGGCGCTTGATACACGTTGCGAGTGTTTTATTACGGTTACTTATTACTTCCTTTATTACCGGTTCACGGGTAAAATCGCGTGCAACTTTTTCTACAAGAAAGTCCGCCGCAAGAAACCGGCAAAAACGATTACGAGTGTTACATTTACGCGGTTTCGACATTTCGCTAATTACACGCGTTTCGCTAATCGATCGTTGAAATCGAAATTACGCGATATCATCGCCACGGAAAAGAATATAAAGAGATTTTCAGCCTCCAATCAGATGGCGAATTCGAGTTACACGTCGAGTCATGGTGATTATTTTAATTACCGCCATCTTTTGCTTTATTAACGCCTTTACACGCATCTTCATTTGTCTTATCTTTTTTTTTAAAGCTACATACACTATGTGTACACTGTGTAGATACACTTTAATGCTACATACACTATGGAGCTTTAGATCTTGAATTTATAAATTCTTACTGTTTCAAATTTGCACGTTCTTTATTTTGGTGAAGTTTTTATAGTCATTATTTTTCAAATTTGTTATAGTTGAATTCTATAACGCTAATTCTTGAATTTCTATATTTTTAAGTTCTTTCATTTTTGAATACCAAATTCAAGAATTTTTTAATTACAAAGTTTGAATAATTTCTATATTCTCAACTCACTAAATCATCAAACTTTCAAATTACCAAATTGTCGTATTTCTACAATTCTCAAGTCCCTGAATCTCTCAATTCTCAAATACCTATATCCCCAATTTCATAAGCATCTAAATTCCAAAATCCCCAAATTCTCAAATTTTTAAGTTATTATAAATATCAAGAGTCCCGAATCCCTGGAGCCCCAAATTCCTAAAGCCTTGAATTTACTAAAGTCCCGATATCCCCAACGATTCGAATACCTAGAATGACAAGACCCTAGATGCCTAATCCATACATTACCAAATCCCTAAAGTCCTGGATCCCTAAACACCGACATTTCTAAAGTTCCAAATTCCTAAAGCTGTGAATTCTTAAGGTGCCAAATCCCCAAATCCATAATTTTCTAAACCCCTAAATTCCCAAATCCCCAATTTTCTAAACCCCTGAAATCCCAATTCCCCAAATCCTTAAAGTCCCAAACCCCTAAAATTCTAAATTCCTAAAATCCCAAATCTCTAAAATTCCAAACCCCTAAAGTCCCAAACCCCTAAAAACCCAAATTCCTAAAATTCCAAATCCCTAAAATCCCAAATCCCTAAAATCCCAAATTCCCAAAATTCCAAACCCTAAAATCCCAAATCCCTAAAATTCCAAATCTCTAAAATTCCAAACCCCTAAAGTCCCAAACCCCTAAAATCCCAAATCCCTAAAATCCCAAATCCCTAAAATCCCAAATCCCTAAAATCCCAAATCCCTAAAATCCCAAATCCCTAAAATCCCAAATCCCTAAAATTCCAAACCCCTAAAATCGCAAACCCCTAAAATTCCATATTCCTAAAATCCCAAATCCTAAAATCCCAAATCCCTAAAATCCCAAATCCCTAAAATCCCAAACCCTAAAATCGCAAACCCCTAAAATCCCAAACCCTAAAATCCCAAATTCCCAACTTCCCTTCCCAATTTTCAAACCCACAAACAAAAACCCAAATAGCTAAATACCTTCCTTCACCTCAATTTCCCCAGCAAATCCTACAACAGCCAGTTCGCATCACCTCCTACTCCGTTTACTCCCTTTCCCGCTCTCCAGCAGATCATAAGAAAGCCTACTCTCCTGTATTCCTGTGCTCCTGTTCCGTGCCCGGGACTTTGCCCTTTGCAACGACTGGCCGGTTGCATTACGTCATCTGGGCTACCTGTGGTCTTGAAGGGAACGTAAAAAAAGAAGGGTAGCGCCTCGGGTCCGATGCAAACGAGCGAAGTAGGTCGTCTTCCTAAAGTCCTCGCGTCGTCATCGGGATCCTTTGAGAGCCTCCTTAAGTGGTTCTCAATCTGGTTCAACCAATCTGCTTTTCTATGATACTCGTTATCGTTATTGCAGCCCCGAATAAAACATCAGGTTCCTTATCGGCGAACTCGAAAAATGTTCCTGTTAAGACGAGAAATTGTTTTTTTCCTTTTCTTCGCTGGATTTCCGGATGCCTTTCAACCACGTCCTTTCTCGATAAGAACACCTTACCCATTGATTACGATTTAAGCGTAATCTGCAAGGGAAGCGGCTAACCAGATACGGATGTAGGTCGGTTAATGCTAGCTTCGAATCAATGAAGTGAGAAAGCGGTTTTACGAATCTCGTCGCATAGGAACTTCGCAGATTTTTCAAGATGGTATCTGTCACTATTATGTTGTCCTATTAACGAGTCTGCGGAAATACGGTGGTTTGGAAGTTTCTATGAAAGTGGGATTTTAGAGGAGATACAGTTTCATACGTTAGATATTTATTATATATAATATATGATATGAAAGTGTTAATGATGTGTGTAGTGGCAATATAATATTCATAATATTAGATTAGATATTGTGGGACATTCTCAAGTGCTCAGATGTTCCACTCCTTAAACTTGTAGTCCAGACATCAGTAATGCCTGAAAAAGTAACGAATAGTCCTTCAATAATGATTAGATATCTAAAAGCTTCATTTCGTTAAGTCAAAAAAAAAACATCAGACAATAAGTTAAATTATTATCTCTAAAAGGTCTACATCTAAAAGGTTCACAAGAGTCCCTCGAGATCAGAATAAGATGAAGAAAAGAGACAGATCTTACCAATTTAAAAATCTAGACTAATGGGGTATAGTTATTGGAGAGAGCAAAAATAGATCCATATGAGAACCACCACTGGGCCATAGACCGCTAATTGCAGTTAGGCTGCACGGATTCAGCAGCGGTAGCATCTCGCTATCGTCCGCGTCGGTGTCCCTTAATCCCCCACGGGCGTGTTCTTGCCTTTCGAATTCCTAAATTCCTGGATTCTCAGTTTACGACGAAAGTCCATCTAGAAGGCCCGCCGGAGGCTTGTCCCATTCGTTATTGGCAGATAAGCAGCATCTCGTCCCACGACGATAGGACTCCCTCCAGCAGAAGAGTCCCGACCGTTTCAACCCGGTCTCCACGATCGGCCTCGACGAACAATGGCTCCGTTTTCGATCGTTTTTTCGCACCGTTATCCACGGCACTCGTCACGGTTCGTCCTTCGAGCAAACGCTTCCGGATTCGTTTATAGAATGCCGAGGAAAATTTATTCCTGCCGCATTCCGGCTTCTATGGTGGCGCAACACGCTCGCTCGCGAAGCCGCTCCGGCCACCGGTACCTGTTCCCGGTTTAATGGATTCATTTTGACGCTTTTACGATTCGCCGGGAGGTCGACGGTCTCCTCTCGAAAATAGACCGTCATTTGGGACATTGTCGCGCATCTCCATGCGCTTAGAGTGGGGAGCTGTCGGAAAAAGAGAGAAAGTCGACTTGTGGCAGTGAGTGATTTAGAAAGCGCTGTCCGCCAACGCGCTCGCGATCCTCCACCTACGCGATCGTCTCTCTGACGTCCTGCCGAAATCAACCTTCCCTCGGGATCGCTCGCGAACCCTACGCCCACTATCTTCTACCTACTCGAACCCGACTGCTCGTTATCCGCTCGAGTAACACGCATCATCGTCCGTGACTCGTATAGATTGCTTATCGTCCTGTTGCTCTTATCTGATTCTAATTTTAATCCATATCGAATCGCGCTTATCTCGATAATAGATTTCCAACGGAAACATTAGAGTTCGTCGAACTTCTAGATACTATCTGTCATATCACACCCTATGTTACATGACCGTAATAAAAAATCATTATACAAAATCATAATGATACAATCTGTTATAACATGTGTTATTACATGTAGGTGAAATTTTTATTTTGTGAATCCATGTGTCACATTTACACGAACAATTGTTGCCAGAAATGAAACTACACTTCTTGCACGTAATCTCCAAAACGTAATACGTTTTATTTATAAACGTATACATAGTTAGGATGATTATCTCTTTGTAAATTACACGAATCTATGCACTGTGTTTAAAACCGTATAGAAATAGGATTCATCAGACGGCATCCTTTTGATTAAAAAAGAAGAGGCATAGATCGTATCCAGAATGGAGCTCAGAAATCTGAAAGGACCCTCGCTAATGTCCTCGGTCAGATTCCATCTCGACCACAGCCCGTTGTCCCCAATTCCTAGGCTGTTTGGTCGATCCAGGCCAAAATTTACGAACTTGTCACGAATGCCGCAGATAATTCCTCGCGATGATTAGCCGTAAACGATCTAGGACTATCGAACGGATCGGCGTTCGAGAACGACGCGGGTGGACATTCCCTGAACCCTCGTGTTTTTTCCCGGGCCGGTCCCCGTTTATTTCTGCCAATTTAAGAGAGGCAGCCGGGGGCAGGAATTCGTTGGGAAGACGAGCGGAACGTCGCGTGGGGCCACCATTACGTGGCTCCGTGGAACAGCGGTAATATCGCGCGATACCGCCGCGGATCCCTATAACGCAATAATGTGCCGACTTTATGCGACGATTATCGCAACGGCTCGTGGTGCAGAAAGACGGCGAAACCGGCGAAATCCCATTAACCGGCTATGGTGGCCGACCCAGCGTGTGGCACCTGTCCAGAATTGCGTGTCTCCCGCTTACCTGTCTCATGCCTTCTTGCGCTGTACCGTTTTAGAATCCTTCATTGACCAGACACCCATTCGTTTAACCCTTTCACGTAGTGTTTGTAATCTTCGCGCGTACGGCATGTCCGAGATAAATTATGCCGCGTTCATTTTGCTTTTATTGTCACAAGACTCGAATTTTAGTATTTTATTATCAAAGTAAATCTCAAAACTTAGTTTGATGAAAGCGATTTTGCAAGTTAGTTAACATCTATTGATTATTGTGAATAATTTCAGAATATACAAATACTTATGTTGCCTCAGAAGAGTCTGTCTGAGAGAAATGAGAGTAACATTTTGTTGATACTTCTGCGAGCAAATTGAAATAGGAATATATCAAAAGTCCACACTTTTGACAGTAGCCTCCTCGAGATTTCTGTGTGCCTGAAAATGGATGCTGTTAAATGGCGAGATCCTTTTTTGCCGACGATCGAAAGTGGCGCGTTTCGTTGATCAATGAATCGTCGATATTAACGATGTCCCCGGGATGCACGCGAGATGAAAGTCGATGAGTGGGGATCGTTAACTCGCGGTCTCTCGCTTTACTGCAAAAACGCATCGTTCCTTGGAAGGCAGCGATATCCTCGGCGAGACGCGACGCGCCTACCAAACGCTTGCTTTCGATCGTCCTGGATATCCACTCGAATATCCGACTTCTCTTTCTTCGCGTTCCTCGCGCGCGATTTCCGACTCGAATGTTTCGCATTTTGCCAATCGACTAATCACTTTTTATTCGTCGCGATAATTTGTAGCGGCGGTTTCAGCTTATTTTTCTTCCGCGGCTCTTTGTTGCTCCGAGCAGTACTTTTTATTTTTCATGTATAAAAGAGATGACTGTATACAAATAAATCTGTCAGGTACAAATCGTTTCGAGTCATATGTTATTATAAATAACTTTTTGTCAAGTTTAAAATAAACGACTCAACTGGTTAGTAGTTCAAGGAAATATTTAACCTACGCGAAACAATACCATGCTTGAATATTATGTGCATACTGAAACGAGAACTTAATACGTGCGATTAAAAATACTTTGCTTATTTAACATGAACGTGTTTAAAAAGCTTTTACATAATTGAAGAGATAAAAATAACAGGAATGCAAGCATGTGCAAAACATTCGAGACTAAAGAGTAAATTTGTGAAGTTAAAAAAACCGGAGTTATCTAACCTTGCAACAGGCAAGGAAAATTTATATTTTTCTGTAACTAATCTGCTTTGAACTATTGGGCAATCGATGTCGACGGGAAAAGTATTCGGTACGAAGGAAGTACGATTACGATCATTTTTCCCGAAGGCAAAGAACGAGGAGCGATGAAAAGAAGGACAATAATACCATCTTGACCACCGACGCTCAAAGCAAGATCCGCTTCTGTATCTCGATTTGCGGTTTTCCTTACCGGTCAGCCAAAGGAAGAGACTTGTTCCATCGATTTTTATCGTGGTAGAAATTTCGCGCGCCGCAACGCAACGTAGGTACCGCGGTCGCCGCGGTTGATCGCGTTTTTCCTGCTACATTGTAGCCACGTTGCCCGGTCGTGGGCGCAGTCAAGCATTTCGAGCCGGCTGGTCGAGATGCTTGGTCAATCGATCCTCTTTGAATCGGGGAATCGCGAATATTCGATTTCTTTCGTGCTTGCACCACTTTTTTTTCGACACCTGTCGAGAGACCGAGGCGCGAGAACGAAACCGCGCGATGTGCTTTTATTGCGCCAATCAAACCGCGTTTCTTCGCTTCGAGTCGTCGGAAAGGTCGAACCGAGGGACGCGGGGCTACTCGACAAGGTGCCGAGCACTCGTGGGCATCGATGGATAATCATATCCAATTTCTCGGTTCCGGTATTCGAAAATTACTCGAGTCGATGGGTTCATGTTTTTGTACGTTTCAATGTTACATTTTTATACTTTTACATCAATATATTTTTACATTGTATTTGTACATTTTTATATTTTTATATTTTTGTAATTTTATATTTTTGTATTTTTATATTTTTATATATCTTTATTTTTGTATTTTTATATTTTTATACTTTTACATTTTTTCATTTTTATATTTTTGTATTTTTATATTTTTATATTTTTATATTTTTATAGTTTTATAGTTTTATAGTTTTGTAGTTTTATATTTTTATATATCTTTATTTTTGTATTTTTATATTTTTACATTTTTATATTTTTATATATCTTTATTTTTGTATTTTTAAATTTTCAATAACTGTCCCCTAGATAAGTACCTTCCCGACAAATCCCTCCCAGATAAATCCCTCCTAGATAAACCAACAACCATAACCTCTCCGACAACTACAGGCACAAAACAAGTATCCGGACATAAATATCTCGTGACTGGCGTAAATCGGTCCCCGTGTCACTCGATTTCGCGTCGTTTTCTCGGCCGCCGCCGCCTCGTATCGGAGAGCAGTCGAAGAACAGGATGGACGCGAACGATGGCTAGAAATCTCGTTGCTACGCCGAGCGGCTTGCTTTTCTGACATTCCTTTCCCCATTCAAGCTATGCCAGATGCAATCCTAGCGAACCGTTTAATCGTTCCGCGTGGTGAGTCGACGTCTAACCAACGACCGGAAAAAAACGCTCGTGGGCGGTGGAAGAACTTTAATCGCGATTTTTTTGCGCGTGAAGTACCTCTTTCAGTATTGCCAATTCCACGAACTTGTTTGTTCCTGTGGCTCCCCGCGGTGGCGATATAATGTGACTTCCTAATATTATATGATAGATACATATGGAGTATGAACCTAATCTGTACTGTGGAGTATAACCTAAACACATCTTATTAAACACACCTTACAAGCTTATTAGCTTTATTCAGTAATTTCATCTAGGTTAATTTAACGCAATATAATGTAATGATAGAGTCTGATGTGACCCAGTAGGAAATAGTAAAATTCTCAAAGCAAACAAGAATAGTCTTCTAGTAACTTGAAGGTTGAAATCCTAGTGGATACTATCTAGTAGATCTACCTAGTACCCTATTTATCTAATTTAGAAGACGTACACAGAATATCTCGATCACCATCCTCAACGATATACGAAAAATATTACCAATATATTAATAAATATTAATAAATATCATATACAAAGCACATAACAGTACCCGTATCCTTCAGAACCGATTGCAAAGGCTATTGTCAGAATTTCTTTAAAGAACTCGTGTTTCACTATCGCTTCTCGAGATTCGAGTTCGATTCTTCGTACCCTCGAGTTCGAACAGGCGCGAAAAAATAAAGGATATACGCGTTCGTAACGAGGTGCAATGGCGTGCTCCTGGCGTGGCACATACAATCGTACGAAGGATTACTTAGCGCGGTAATGACGATCGGTCGGCAGATGGCGGCCACGATAAAAACTTGCCTCACCGCGGCCGTACTCGCCATATAATACCTTCTCCGTCCGTCCATCCATCCTCACTGCCCATCCATGTTCCCCTATTCTTCCTCTTTTCGTCTCTCTTCATCTACTTCTGTCTTTGTTCGAATGTAACTAGGAGGACTCTTGCACCGCATCCTTCATCTCACCAGGGTTAATAGCTAGTTTTGATGAGGAGTTTTGCACTTTAGGGATTTTGGGAATTTTGAGTATGGGGATTTGGCAATTTTGGAAGCTAGGAATTTGAGGGTATCATTGCTTGAAGGTTTGAGAATTTGGAAATGTGAGAAGTTAGGGGTTTGAGAAATTGGGGATTGGAGAATTTGCAGACTTAAGATTCGGAAATTTGAGGAGTTGGAGATTCAGGAGCTCAAGTATTTCCGGATTCAGGGTTGAGAAATTAGAGAATGCAGAATGTAGAGATTTGAGAATTCTTCATGAAATTTTAGAAGATACAGCTCATGATGTATGCACTCATCTGCATTTTTGCAAATATAAAAATTCCAAGACATAACTCAAGAAATTCATGAACGTAATGACTAAGAAAGTACAAAGTCCCCGAACTTACAAACATAAAAATGGTAAAAATGGTAATCGATGACTCCGAAATGGCCGAAAACGAGGTGTTTCAGATCCAGCACCCTAGGCGTCCGCTGCTCCATTTATCTCATCGCAATAATTCCGCCGGTAATAAAATCGTCGAACGGTAATCGAGTTGACTCTGCACGGCACGTCGCTCGCATAAATTGGGAGGAATCGAGCGGAGGCCGCGATTCGAGCGAGAAACACGATGCTCTCCCTACGGGGCGGCGTTGAAATCACCGGTTTTCGAGCCTCTTTGGCACCGATCGAAGTGGCACGTGAAATCGACGAATGGTCTCGCAGTTGACTTCGTCGGGATTTTTTGCCCCATCTGGCGCCGTTGAATCGTTCCTCGACAATTTTTGCTTCGTGCAATTTCGTGCAACAGCGGCGCGTTTCAGAAGTACTGTATCAACGCGATTAATCAACGCTCCGTTCGTCCGTTCCGTTTTTGTTTTTGTCTCTCTCTGCAATAAATTCGTTAATCCGTATGAGACTTCGTTTCTGTACGAGGAGCAAAGAAGCCCTTTGCGGGGAGACCTCGAAGATGTTGCGGACACCCACGCCGCGTGTATTGAATGTCCACGGGAGATTATCCCGTATTGATTTACGTGTTCTCAGGCTTGTTCTCGACACTCTGACGCGTCCTTTTAACGCTCTACCGACCGGAAGCCTATTAACCTTCTGCCCGAGATTTATTTTACAGCGACCCTACTGCGCTGTTAAATTAGTACAATAACATTTCTGAGGAGTCAAATATTTATTTTTATAGCTGTGAGGTTACTTCTGCTATGGTGGACCATTATTTTAGAAAAGTACAATAACATGTCTGAATGTGGAGTCAAATATTTATTCATATACGACGAATAGTTACGAGGTTACTTCTGCTATGGTGGACCTCTGCTATGGACTTTTGCTATGGATTATTTTAGATAAGTACAATAACATGTCTGATTGAGGAGTCAAATATTTATTCATATATGACAAATAGCTACGAGGTTACTTCTGCTGTGGTGGACCTCTACTATGGACTTCTGCTATGGATTATTTTAAATAAGTACAATAACATGTCTGACTGAGGAGTCAAATATTTATTCATATACGACGAATAGCTGCGAGGTTACTTCTGCTGTGGTGGACCTCTGCTATGGACTTCTGCTATGGATTATTTTAGATAAGTACAATAACATGTCTGAATGAGGAGTCAAATATTTATTCATGTACGACAAATAGCTATGAGTTTACTTCTGCTGTAGTGAACCATTATTTCAGATAAGTATAATAGGATGCTTGAATAAGAAATCAAATATGATGAAAAGCTATGAGTCTACCTCTTGCTCTCCTTGGCCATTATCTCAAATAAGCACAATAATTATTGAATAAGGAGTAAAATATTTCTTCACACACGAGAAGCAAACTGATTGAGAAAAGACGAATCCAGCTGCAGAGTCTATGAAGTCTCCGGTGAAAAACCGCGAGGGAGAGGAGCATCGTAAGGGTAAAGCCCAATGAATGACTCGGTTTGATCCGATATCTAGATACGGTGATATCGCTGGAAGGGACTTTGGAAATCCGCGGGTAGAGCTCTATAATTTCAAAAGGCTCTTTCGATGTCTGCCAGTGATTTATGTAGGACGCGTCGCGCGTTACCGCGTGTACACAGAAACTGGCTGCGAGGCCACTCGCTCTCGGGCCGATTCCGACGCGGATAATCCTGTAAACTCTAGTATATTTCACCTTTACGGTCCCCACTGCCGTTCTTCGATACTTTGCTCGCATTTTAGACCATCGACAAATATTTATCGTGCTATTCAGCGCCATTTTTTTCGAGCGACGCGAGTAAATCATACGCCCGATTAGCATAAACGGGGAAAAACGATGAAAACAGGGCGAACATGATGTACTCCATTCCATTCAATTGCACGTGTCGAATCGCTTTTGTCTCGGTTGAGATAACTATCGCCAACGGAAACTGGATCTTTCAACGGACATTTTTATCCGCTCTGTTTAGACTTTGTCCCAATTACAGGAAGCTTCCAGTCAGTTTGCACAATCGTAATAATTAAAAAATACTGCTGCATAAATTACATATTATATTACTAACAAAATTTGTAAAATCAATGTCTGCTACTGAACAATTGTTTAAAAAGAAAAATATTTTCTATCATTAAAAGTACAGCAAATACTAATTATTTAACCAAAAATCTGCTACAAGCATGGCAGTCCAAATCTTTACAGTCGATTAATATGAAATTAAAAATGAAGCTGAATCAAACAAACGTGAAATAAAATTTTCTTTGAAAAGTGCAATGAAAAATGTAGAAATCTCTACAATTATTTTCTTGTATTTTCACGTGTTACTGCAAACGGAAAGAGTAACAGTATAACAGGTAGCTAATAAAGTGAGTAAACTTATAATTTTGATCACCAGTGTATAACTCCAGACAGGAAACTTTGCAACTAAGTATAATTTATAATTATTAGAAAAAGGACGAGGGCAGTTTCCCGCCATCGTGCCGTGGAATTGATACTTCTTCACAAGAAGCGTCGGAGCCATGACGTTAAAAGTAGCTGCGCAGTCTCAATAATAGTTTTCTTCGGATGCGTAATAAGAAAACAGGGGAATTTTCTGGCTTTTTCCTGCAACGAAGCTAGACTACTGTTAGGCATCGAAGCGCTTCGTTATCGGCGATAATCAAGCGGAGAACAGGTTGGCCGGCTGTAAACGCGGTTATACAAACAGTTTCTAGACGTATATACATTTATCTTTCGCATGGAAATGCTCGCATTCATCGATTTTCGCGCACTTACAGGATTAAATCTGTGTTTTCGCGAGGAAATATCGGGGTTTAGGTAAAAATTGGTCGATGCAATATGTTCCGTAACTGCAGCTATTCGCACGCGGAATCTCGACCACTTAATTATTTTCTCGCGTTTCAGCGTCACGCCCGTTGAATTTTGTTTTTCGTCCTTTTCGTAATCGGCGTACGAGGAAAATCATTGCGAGATCGTGTTGTCATTTTTTTCGCAACAGTTGATAAGCGAGGAACGAAACGCGATCGAAAAAACGATGATTCGACGTTTCGCGATGGCTCGCTCGTGCTCGATCGAAGGAATGCGAGAATAATAAAGTCGCGGAAATGCGTGGAAGAAACGTGAGCGTTGCGTGAGTCCCCCGTTGTTCCGACGAAGGTGCATCTCGCACGCACACGCGGATCGAGCCGCGAAATTCCTGCTCGAACCATGCACGTAATAATCATGGGATTCCGCGGGCAGCGAGAATCGAGAGCTCGATCTGCACGTCGACGTCGGCCATGCTGATTAGCGGTACGACACCCGATTAAATCCATATTTATTAGACGGCGATACAGACTCGTAAATAAAGGCACGCCGCTGTCAAGTTAAACGTTCCACGTCGAACGATTACGCTTTGTAAAATCGTTAGAGTGGAAGAAGAAAAAAAAGGATAGAGAAGGTTTCAAAAATAACTAGATCCGTATCTGGAACGTTTCAGTGGAATTCCATCGGCTGGAAACGAGCAATTTCGTAGTCGGTTATTTAGTTTTCTATTCTAGGCCTGGTCTCGTCGCGTTTCTATCCTTGTTCCTTTACGGAGAAGGCTCCGTACACGTTAAAAGGGTCCCGTCGCGTTAATTAATCGGCCCCGTTAGCGCGCCTCTAATTGGAAATTTCCATTTTCCGTACAGCCGGTGCACTTGACTCTGCGATCGCGTTTACCATCCACAGCGTTGCCGCCGGACCTTCTCGAACCCCGTTGCGCTTTTGTGTTTCGCGGCCTTGGTCGAGTTTACGAATCATGATTCTCTCTGCATTCCGACGTTACGTGTACCAAACGAAAACAAGGAAATCGGTACGCTGACAAAAGGGGAGATTCGCTCGAATTAAACACGCGTCTCCCTTCTCTCACTTCTTTCAAGTAGTGATGGCTTTAACGCGCAACAGTCTCGATCTCACTGAAATACTTCCCTCATACTCGAATACTTCAAATTTAAACATTCAAAATTAAACATAAATTCGGTACATTGAAATTTGGGAATTTATAAACATTAAATGCATGCATTTTCAAATTAGGAAATTTAGAAACTTTGAACATAGAAACTTAAAAATTTGCAGATCTGAAAAACTGGATTTACAAGCTCAGATACTGTGAATTCAAGAGTATCAAAATTTAATTACTTTTCAAGCCCATTGCAAATTTAAAAAAATTACAAATTTACAAATATTCAGTAACACTCTAAATATTCTAAGTTTTCAAATTTATTCCTTTCAAATTTATATTATTTACCTATCAGTTAAAATATCAGTTAAAATCTGCCCATCCAACCAGTAGAAAAAAGTTCGTTGTCCGAGTAACAATAAATCCCGCAGTTAAGTCTCTCGGGACGATTCCAGGGATTTGTTCTCGACCGCAAATAGGAGCAAACGGCGATGCCGGTGAATTAATAGTTAATTTAGCGAGCACGGTTGCCTGGAGCTTTGAACGGTGTCCCGTAGTCGCAGAAGACAGATCCGGCGAGTGGCACGCGACGTTCATTAAGGTTCCCAAGGCCGGCTGACGAGGCGGGTCTTTTTTACTCGATGCTCGAACGGTGCCCTGTGCGATATTACGTTCCTGCTCCCTCGTTTCTGACCGCTATTTCATCGCCGCGTCGTCTCTTCGGGGGTGGTTGCTTTACGTGCTGGCTAATTTGCACCGGCCACTCATCATCGTCCGCCGACTTATTACCCGGCTCCTTCTCCCATTCTTCTTCCCTCTCTCTTCTCTCTTTTTCCTTACGTTCTCTCGTTTTTGTCTTTCCTTATCTTTTTCGATTCGGGACAGAGGGAATTTTACAGATATATACGTTACTATTGTACAAAATATTTGAGGATATTGCAATTTGGAAATTTTAACCCTTTGCGCTCGAGAGGCGCCTCTTAGGCGCCATTCGATTTAATACAATAATTTAAAAGAAGCATTATTTAATTATTTCTATAATAGTGCTTATGTGATGTATAAACATAGTGAAATAGACAATAGTGGAAATTATTAGTAGAAAAATAATAACTTCAAAAGAAGTCATTTAAATTATCTTCGAGTGCAAAGGGTTAAGATTTGAGAATTTAAGAAAATGGTAACTTTGAAGAAGCATAAAAAGTCAGAAGTTCGATGAAGAAACCATGTAAAAATGAAAAAGTTATGTTCCTTTGTTATCAAAAGCCTTCGAGTACACAAAATCGGACGTCGATGGCAACGTTCGATCATAAATCGTCGAGAACGGTGATCGGCGAAGAAATCGTCGTCTCGAAGCGGAGCTTGGTCGACGGAAAATTTCACCGGCGCGGTACTAAATAACACATAATGGGCTTGTAAACGCGCCGTCTACGCGCGATGGATATTAAATGAGCGGGATTAGTCGAGGCCGAGAGGCCGCTCCAGCTCCGGGCAATTAAGTTTCGAGGGGACGGTATACGGCGTGTTACTTACACGCAGGCCAGTAGCGCGCGACTCGCCGCCTCTGGTCACGCGTATAATTTTGATTTACCGGCTCGGCTGACACGGCCGCCTTCTATTCCTTTTCTCACCTGTTTTGCCCCGCTGGTAATTAACGCGTTTACGTAAAACCTGCATCGCGACAACACCAATTATCCGGCATTTTCCTATTTACAAGTCCGATTGTGGCTTTGCGCCGCGATTAAAGCGAGACTTCACGCTTCACTGTCCACGTGGCGACGGAGGAGGAGGAATATCGACACTTTGATAAGTCCGGCTACCGATCGGGAATGGGATTGGTGCTGGCTGCTGCGAACCGGTCCTCGAGTCTCGCCTCGTCGTTACACGATGATGGCGATTCCGAACAACGATCCTCCACATCGATATTTTATTAACGACCGATAACACTCATCCCGCAAAAAACTATCAAGCTTAAAACCTTGAGACCTTGGTAAATTTGAAGAAATTAAAAATATGTCAAATTTCATGTTAACCTCTTAGGTCGAGTCACTTGTAATGCCACAGTTCAAATATTACAAAATTAAATCTTATTTGCTTTACAAGTTAGTTTTGAGTTCAAGACCAGTTACAGTTTGTACAATTAAAGATCTCTGAATTCAGAGCATGTCTAATATTTGAAGTTTTATTAGTTATTTTGTAGTAACGACAGCGATCAATTATTTCTGACTGACACAACTGTTGAACAAACCATAGGTTAATGGTTTGATAAAAATTTTGTATAATACATTCTTAAAGCTTTCACTTTTGGTCAAACATTGAATATCGACCATGCAATGATTAACATTATCAACTTGGTTTATGAATAATTTTCAAAAATTCTTCCAGAGCATAACATTCATAAATATAGTACAAACTGGTAGAAAGTTCAATTCTCTTAAAATTTTGACGTAGACCATCTTTCTAGTCAGACTGGAGCCAATTGGCTGCCATTGCTGATAAGAAAAAATCAAGACAAAGTTTTTTGGCATAGAGTAGCTGAAAATAATTTACTTTGTGACTTGAAAATATCAGTCATGTTATTGGTAGCTTTTGAGTGGCAGTATTTTAAAGCAAAGGTGACGTAACGTTTTGGGGTCTCCAAGATGGCGTAACCCCTTAAACCATTATTTTTTGCGGTTCGTTCGTCTAGCTTGGCTCGTTAAACGCGGGGGCTGACATCAAAGAAGAACCACTCGCACTAAACTGTAGCCAGTTGCACTGGCTCCGCGTACCAGCTCTTTGCTCGACTGCTTTACGCGATGGCGTGCAAACTGCTCCACCGCTGCGAGGGAAACACAGGGAAATGAGCGGGCAAGAGGGTGAGGATTTGCATACGAGAGATCGCTGCTCCGCATATGAGGGGAATGTTTACGATATCTGCATAATGAGGGCGTGGGTGTTTCTATTAAGGCATGCAACCGCTGGCCCTGTGCTGGCAAATGTTACCCTATCCGAACCTCGGATCTCTTGCCCTCTTGCGTTCACCCATTCTTTCACTTATACTTTCTTTATTGCCTCCTTTTCTTACAGCAATTTTTGCTCGTACAAGAATTTTGTTTCGTAGTACTGTTTTTGTTTCATCCCCTCTTCTGTGGAGCAACTTTATAGACTTCGAATTTGGTAAATGTACAGAATCAGTTTTCAAGCTTCATAATTCTTACATTTGTAAATTTTGAAACTTCTGGCATTCTAAATTTAAATTCTTACATTTTTGTGTGCTCAAAGTTCTTATTGGGGTTAGTCCTTCCATATGTTCAAATACTTCATTTTCTATATTTACTAATTCTCACGTTTCTACCAAGAATCGTGATATCGGTATATAAAATAATTATAGCGATTCAGGTATGACTAACCTAATTACATCTATTCATCTTATCGACCACTCGTGTAGCACTGTCTTGTTCAATCACAGTCCTTCCGGTGAACGTTCCTCCCCTTTTCCAAACGATCTTTCAGGTTCGAATTAACGAGAAGCAGTTCTCGTCCGTGACGATCGCGGATACGCTGCTAAGTTATTAGGGTAATGTTTCAACGGAATCAGCTTAAATCGGTCATTAATCGATAACGGCCGCGGAAATTACAGGCGTGCTCTCGGTTCGTGCGGCAAAAGAGAAAAACGTAGCACGAGGTCGGATAATAAATGACGTTGTCTAACGGTATGCTAGCTAAATAGTTAACCGTCGGTGCGTTACTTTTTCTCCATCGTTATTAGCGAACTTTTATGCCGCGTGCTATGAACACTTTCTCGCGTGACCCGGACTTTTCCGTGTTCGAATAAGGAACACGGCAAAAAGGACGTCTCGACGCCTCCAGGTGAACGGAGATTCCAGAAAAACGAGAAACATCTCCGGTAAATCGTTGCATGCTACCGTAGCCCACAGATAAACCGAACAACAGACGACTCGCCCACGCACGTTACACTGTCGCCTGCCAGCCTCGAATTAACCCGCAATTACGCGATAACGTTTCTCGTCGCTGCTCGCCAGATTCTTCGATCAGAATCTGCTAAGAATCCTTTGAAAGATACTACTTTGTGATTTTATTCTTATGCATAGGGTGCTCTGTTGTTATTTTAATTTACTCTAGCTCTGGAGATTTTTGCAATTTTTTGGTGTTTCAAAATTTCCGTCGCTAAGAAATTCAAAGCCCGTCAAAGTTCAGCTCTCATAAAATTGCAAGTTTCTCCCAAGTCTTAAAAATTAAGTCCCAGAACCCCTCTTAAAAATCTCCCCGTCGAAGCCCCCACCGAATCATATCAGTCACCAGCGAAACATGTTAATCTCGAACGATCAACCGTTATACCTACAACTAAGCGTGATTTAATTTCTAATTGATATTTCAATGGATACGTAGCACTTAAGTTATAACATGCCCATTTACCATGCGTTTGCTCGGATATTGATAGGAGGATGATTGAAACTGGCGATGACGACGGAATAAATCAGACGGACGAATTAAAGTAATTATCTTAATCGTGTCGTACGATCGATATTAGAGGAACGGTAAAAACGATAGATCGTTTATCATGATCGTACATTGCGCTCGTCCACGTGGCTGTAGGCAACTTTCCTCGCAGACGCTTCGAGTCAGCTTTCACTTTATTTTTCTCGAATTTCCTCGCGATGCGTGATGCAGCTGAGGTGCATCCGTATTCCGTGAGCTGCAGTTCTGCTGCACTGCAGTGCCATGATTCTTCCGATGCGACTCGGAGACAGCTTCTCCTGCGGCATGCGACCGGTCGTATGCTGCATTCTGGCAATCCTTTCGTCTTCCGTGAAAAATACTCGTTTCCGCCGGCTATTCTTCACACTCGACGTTCATTCGCTTTTACACTACTTTCATTTTTTATTGCTGCTTTTAATACTTTGCTACATGCATATTTTATGAAATCGATGCAGGTTTTTTTATTGGAAGATTTTTAGTCTTTTGTAATGTATACTGAAGTTAATATATTTTAGTTTAGGTATGTAAAGATTATGTACAATTCATATGTATACAATTCATTATGTAGGATTCATATAAAATATAGAAGTTTACAAAAATTTTGGGTGTAACATTGTATGATCAACATAACAAGTCTTTCATTATGTATACGATGTCAATTATTGTTCTAGTATTCAGTATTTATCCAACTTTTTATGATTTTCATCAGAAATAAAAACTTCAAGGGAATATATTATAAGCTTAAGTATTTCACAAATACACAAGTAGTCTGCCATAATAGAGACTTGATAATACGATACATCGTTCTGATCAAATTAGTAAACTGCTATCATAACAAAACAAAACTTACTACCTCTAAACATGAAACATCCTAATTTTCCAATTATCAGTTGAATTTAATTAGTTGCATACAGAACAGTGTTCACATATTACTTCAAACTATCCATTGATTTAAACGATTTCTAAAACAATCACTCTGCAACAAAATGAAGTTACAAGACCAAGGTATATCTTGTCTCCACAAGGTCATCAAAAGGGTTGATTTCTGGAAAGTTTCCACGGAGAACAGTAATCCCTACGAGGGCGTAGCAAGTCGTTTCAGTTATTATAGGGCGTTATCTAGGCTCGCAGAGGATTTTACGAGCGTTGCACGCATTATCAAACGTGGCTACGCGAAGTAAGCGTTTGCAAACGATGTTGCTTGTTACGCGGTCAATGTTATTAGTTCGTGGAATGCTTCTAGCCTAGCGTGACGCAAAGAATCGAGAGCAAATAGGCAAGCAGGAGCAAATGTTAAACGAACCAGCTATTTGTTTGCCACGCGCGTCACTGACCCTCGTCTACTTAAGCAACATGACGTTTCGTATGCGCCTGTTGTCGTGACTATTTTCATATCGTTAATTCCGTGATTTCGATCCTTCAGTTTCCATTTTCTGTCTTTAATTCGTAGACATAGATGGGTATACCAAACTTTAACACTCAAGTCATCTTGACTTTCACTGAAGAGCGTCAGAACATCTCTCATTTTATTTGTAAAAATTTCGCAATTTTTATAGTATCATTTTTGTAATATTTTTGATGCACAAGAAGATGAAGATGATTCATAAGGAGTTCATAACCTGCTAAGTTATCAAGTTTTGCTCCCAAGTTACAACGTCCTTCTGAACTGAGTTTATGATTTTAGTCTAATACAACATGACACAGTGAAAGAATCAGATATGTTAAGGTGTTAGAATCCTCGAAAAAGTAGGGAAGAACGTTAGGTAAAAGGTCTAACGTCGGCAAAACGATTCGCCCGCATGAATCGGTTTCACAGCCGGTACAGGTGAGCGTTTCGACGAAAGGACTGGTCGTCTCAGCTGCCGGTTGCTCACCGGCTCCTTTTTCGATTTGTTCGAGTGGCGGATCGCTAATGATTCTCGCGCCGGCTGAACCGAACAAGTCGCGGAGGGTGGAAGGTGCGAAGCGCAAAAAACTGACGACGGTGACGGGAAAATCGCGAGAGTTTAATTACCGGAGGCCGGCTGGTTCGCTTCTTCGACGTCGGTCATCCGGCTCGAACGGATTCGCCAATACGATAACGATCGTTTCAAGACCGCGATTTTCAATGGCGCCGCGAGTCTCGAGGTTGATGCGAGCGCAAGAACTCGCCGTCGGATGCTTCTCGTAATGGCAGGGGAGCGCCGGTGAAATAATTACACGGCGTTCAGCCATTTAAATAAGAACGTCGCGGCACGCAGGCTCTTCTCGTCTATCTTGCATGGCGGCCAAATGACGCGTTAAATTATTAACGCGGGGATCTCTGCGCAGATCGGACGCAGCACGCGCTCTGTAACACGCGAAAAATACCAAATGACCGTCGATAACATCGCGAGATTAAACGAATCGATTTAGGAACCGATCCCGTCACGGTTAACGACCTGATACCATTTCTATTTATCCTCTCTTGCAGAAGCTTCTTTCAGTGACACTGCATTGCAAAATATTTAGAGACATCGTTGCAGGTAAAAGGAAATTTCCAAATCTGTCATTTTTTCGATTTTCAAAGTGTTCACACTATTGGTGGTAGTTGAGTGTTAGAGCAGTGAACAATTGAGTTTATGAAGACCTCTTGACCTGCACTCTTCGGTAACTTTACAAGGAACATTTCTAACTTCCCCAACGAATAAACTATTACATTCTCAACCTGTCAAAACTCCACCTTCTTAAATTTCTAAACCTCCAAATTAAACTTTCTAAACTTTCCAACTTATTCAAAATCTAAATCTCGAAATAAATCTCAGTTAACCCGAACGTTAACCAACACCTTTCTAAGTATCCAAATATAAATATTCTTCCACATGCGTTATAAGATTAATTACCATGTCTTGGGAACGTCTAACCGATGTCATCGGTCCTAGTCTTTTTACGATCTACTCGATGGACCGCGAGTGGTCGCAGGAACCCGACGACAGGTACGGCTCAAGTGGTAGCCACGATTACAAGTTGGCGTAGCACCAGCCTCCTCCTATTACGATCTAGTTAGCGCGATCGATCGATCCGATTGGCGTGTAATCGATTGGTCGGAACCGCTCCAAAGGGACGCTAGGAATTCGCTGAATCATTTAGCCATTGGGACAAGCCGATGATAACGGACGATGCCCTTCGCCTCTCGTTGACGCTCTGACTGCTCTAGTCGACGTTATCCGTCGCTTAATAAGACGTCAATTCTTCTTGGTTCACTTTTAATGACGCGGCTACGTCGCTTTCTTTGCGTTACCGTTTCTTTTCTTCCCAGAGACTTTTTGAAACTTGTTGTTCATTTTCATTATTAGGTCTCTATAATCATCTGTTGACGATTTATCATATAGGACATGTTTATTTTAGATCGTTCAATGTTCCAAAAAATATAAATGGTATCATAAAGTGTTTTGGAATATTGTATGTTGAGGAGAGTATACAGACATGTCTCTAGAAAGAGATGTACTGGGAAAAAATTGTTGAGACAAGAATTGTATGATACTGAAAGAAATATTCATACCTAGAAGATGTGCTAGGACAAAATTGTTCAGACAAGAACTGTATGTCTCTTTCAGAGACATATCCAGAAGATGTGTTAGAATAAATGGTTGCGAACAAAATTTGTGTAATATTAAAAGACAGCATAACCTTAATGCAATGGTTAACATAACCTTAATCAAAAATGAATGTCACTGCAAAAACAGACAAATGTACAATTTTTTCTTGAAACGTATATACAAGTTCTGCAACTGATTTGAGACATTTACACTTCGGACAAAATGAGAGCAGTGTACATTGAACGTCAACCAGCAATAATTTGTCGCGATCGTTTCTCACGATCCATTACAACCGATGCACCGTGCAGGAATAAAAAAAGAAGGCCGCGACTTTGAAATGTTGAAAGTACGACGGTGCGAAGCGACGTTTACGATGTCCTCTCCTCTAAAAACCTCGCGCTTTTCACCTCGTCCACCTCTCACCCTTTGCACCTGCTTCGTAAGCATCGTACAAAACTAGAACTTTTTACGGCCTTTGACGGCGTTCTTTTATAGCCTGTTCAACTGGCGCTCCGCTAAAGCAGGCACGACTAAAACGAGGCTAATACAAAACGCGTAGCATCTAATTTGAAAGTAAAAACAACGACGGGAAAAATATGTTCCCTCGACGATGAAGAAGGAATAAGAAGAAAAAAAAGGAACATACAATTTTACGCAGGTTCACTGTATATTTCTTCGAATGACAAGCGAATTTCTCGGGGAACGTGTCGCAATTGCACGGTTAAATATTCTGCTGACGGGTGCGCGGTGAAACTTGAAATTTTGCATTTGACCCTTTTATGGGGGAATAGGTGTACGGAGATAGGTGTTAGGCGATTTAAGAAATTTTTTGATTTAGGAATTTTTAGTTTTAGGGGGTGAGGGTTGGGGAATTTAGGGATTTGGAATTTTCAGAATTTTGGGGATTGGGGAATTTAGGGATTTGGAGATTGGGGAATTTAGGGATTTGGAAGTTTGGGGATTTGGGAATTTAGGGATTTGGAAGTTTGGAGATTTAGGCACGTGGGAATTCGGTGGTGTGGAGATTCGGAAAATTAGGGATTTGGAATTTTAGGGAATTGGGGATGTTGCGATTTGGGAGTTTAGTAATTTGGGGCGCAAGGTATTTAGAAACGTAGGGATATAAGGGTGTTGGGATTTGGAGATGTGGGGATTTGGGGATGTGGGGATTTGGGAACATAGGGATTAGGGGATGTGAGAATTCTGGAATGTAGAGATTTGGGGATGTCGGAATTTGGAAGCGTAAGAATTTGGAAATGTAGGAATATGGGGGTGTAGGGATTTGGGGATGTGGGGATTAGGGGGCGTAGGAATTGGGGGCTATATGAATTTGGAAATGTAGGATATTTGAATGTAGAATTTGGAAATTAAAGTATATATCGTACGAGTTTGAGAATGTACAGATTGAGGAAATTGGTTATTTGAACAAGTAAGAATTCGATGATGCACAGGCTCGGTCATGTAGGTACATATGTGGAAACATACAAATTTGACAATATAATTTAAGAATTGCTGAATTCGTGCAAGTAAGGATTTATTAATGCAGAAATTTGTTAACACAAGAATGTTTCAATATATAATTTGCAACAATTTAACACAGAAAAATTAGCAATCTGTACTTGCACGTCCACAGTTCCCATCACGATGTCGACATGCTCCGACAAGTAACAACTTTGCCCGGAGTTCACAAGAAGCAGTGCAGGAAGAGCTTCGAGTTTCTTGAATAATGGAACTTGAGGTAATTTGATTTGCAATTCCGACGATTTGTCATTCATCAGGCAGTAATCGTTGGTACGGACACAAAGCGAGCGAAACTGCGTCCGTGGAACGATGCTGAACGATGTTCGGCTTCGTCTCACGCGGTCAGATCCCTTTTCAGTCAACTCTGACACAGAGAAAGGGTTAACGAGCCAGGGAAAGATCGCTCGAGTCGATAGTTGTCTTTTCCTGCGCCAGCGAATCAATTGTTGCGATGGAACAGATAGTCGGGTAAATTCTATTGGTGATCGAACTGATCACGACTGTTATTTAATATTCGGATTTCTCAAAACTTTTCAGTATTTACAGCACTTTGATACTCGATAATAAAAGTATTTATTTCTTTAAACTGACAAAGGAAATAACAGGAAGTAACTTGTCGACAGAAGAATAACGAAGAAAAATATTATCTCAGAAAAAATTGTCGAACGGAAATTTTTAATTGAACAGCAATATAAAATACGTACAATAGGTAATATTTTTAAAGCACGACATTTTTGAACACCGATCCTTGCACAGACTAATTTATTATCGTGTTGTTAAAACTAGCAAATGAAATACAATTCTCAGTACAGGTATTTTCAGTCATACATTACCTTCGGTAACATATTTTTCCTTAACGAGTTTCATTAATACTTCACACGCGTGCACGCTTCGTTACCCCGTGTTCGAAGCACGCTTAGTTGATTTCAGGAACGAATGAAACCGCAATCTAAATCATCGACGATTTCGAACACCGTATACTTAATAAAACTACAAGCTCTCTGTTCACCTATCGGCTATTTCCCGGGGTATTTTATACCGCGATGCTTTCCCTTGACGTTAAGTATGACGGCGGGTTTTTGCTCCTGCGCGAAACGGTTAATTTATCGTTCGACGGACAGCGCTGAAAGCGGTGTCGCAAGTTTGTGAGCTTTTCGAGATAGCCGGTCGACAAAGAGCGAGAGGAGGAGTGCAGCTCCTTAAATCAACCCTAGTTGGCCTGTCAGCCGAACGACGCGCGTTCCCTTTCGCGGTGCACAAATTACCGCGCGTTTAATTACCGTCCGATATCCGAAGGAGGGTCATTAATCAGGCCGCCGATAACCCGTAATTTTCCAGCTACGATAAAATCTGTCGCGCGACGCTCGCTCGTGTCCTCGTCGCCGCCTCGGCCGAGCGACAAAGAACCCGTTCACGGACGAACCGATGAAGAACGATCCTGTTGCTTCCATGTCAATTTTTCTCCCCTGCGTGCACTTTCTCCGCTCCGTGTCCGTAGGCGTCACGAGAAGAAAATAGAGCAGCGGGACCCTCGTGGCGGGAAATGGCTGAACGATCGATAGAGTGAAAACGAGAGCGAGATTCATCCTTGTTGCGACAGAGTTCGCTTTTACGTGGCTCGTGTTTTTTCCTGATGACGGATTCGCCGGTTGAATGATACCGAGTTCCTTTATTCGTCGACTATGTAGATATAACAACGATCGGCTTCTCTTCGGTAGCCCGGCTGGTTTTTTGGTAGCAGTTTGCCGGAGCGGCCACCGAGGCAAGCCCGTCTGCCCTTAGGCCACTCTTTCCTTTCGAACAACGCTCGATGGACGCGGAGCGATGGGTTTAAACTACTTGCGAAATTATTTGTTCGGGTATTAGAATCTTGATGTCATTGATACTTTGTCACCATTGGTAAATTATGAATTTTGGGGTATTAATATAGTTTTGATATTAGTGAGAGGTAGTTGAGTGTTATTGATGTGGTAGGTGAGGCAGATGTGCATATACATGTGGAACAATCTTTTAGGATTTTATGGATAGTTCATTTTTTAAGTTGTACTGTCAATTTCGAATATTAAAATTTTTAGATCCATAAATACTTAAAATATCAAGTCCCAAAATTGTCAAATTTTACAATTTTCAAATTCCAAACACCTAAATCACAGAATTGACAAATCTCAAAATTAAAAAATTCTACAGTTCCTAAATTCCAAAGTACCCAAATCTCGAATCTCCCAAATCCTAAAATCTCCAAACCCTAAAATCCCCAAATTCTAAAATTTCCAAATTCCAAAATCCCAAATCTCAATTTCCCCAAATTCCAAAATCCCAAATCTCAATTTCCCCAAATCCCAAAATTCCAAATCTCAATTTCCCCAAATCCCAAAATTCCAAATCTCAATCTCCCCAAATCCCAATCTCTCCAAATCCCAATCTCCCCAAATCCCAATCTCCCCAAATCCCAATCTCCCCAAATCCCAATCTTCACAAATCCCAATCTCCCCAAATCCCAATCTCCCCAAATCCCAATCTCCCCAAATCCCAATCTTCACAAATCCCAATCTCCCCAAATCCCAATCTCCCCAAATCCCAATCTCCCCAAATCCCAATCTCCCCAAATCCCAATCTCCCCAAATCCCAATCTCCCCAAATCCCAATCTCCTAAATTCCAATCTCCCCAAATCCCAATCTCCCCAAATCCCAATCTCCCCAAATTCCAATCTCCCCAAATCCCAATCTCCCCAAATCCCAATCTCCCCAAATCCCAATCTCCCCAAATCCCAATCTCCCCAAATTCCAATCTCCTCAAATCCCAATCTCCCCAAATCCCAATCTCCCCAAATCCCAATCTCCTCAAATCCCCATGTCTCCAAACCCTCACCTGCCAAGATCCAAATGTCCCAAACCTTCCAACTCCTCCCCAAATTCCCAAATTCGAAACCACAAGTTCCATCACACATTCAGTTCCAAAATAGTATCGCTCGCAGTTTATATCCATCGTAGAGCGTAGAGATCGCGCGGGAGAGAAAGATCAAGCGCTCCACCCACGCCCATGTCTCAACCTGTTCTGTTTCTCCTGTCGAGCCGCGGTTACAGGTGCCTGCCCAAGGGCATTCCTGCTGGAATTCTTCACCGATGATCTTCTCTCGGCCCTCCTGCAAATTCTCCTGGCACGATTGCGTCGCGGTTTACCGAGTCGAATCGAAATCATCCCGGGAACATTCCTCTTTCCCTTTGCTCCTCCATCCAAATCCCACTACTCTCGTATTATTGTTTCGTTTCTCTTACCTTCTTTTTATCTCGATCGGACAATCAAGACCGAATTTGTTTTTTTTACCGAGTATCGAACAGAGTCTAACGATCAAGTTTCTCCTGTCTAATGAAACACGGTAATCTGGTTGCGTAATAGGTGACGCAAAACGTGGACCTGAGTGATTTCTTTCGTCGAATATAACGATGTCGCGTCCGCACGAATCAGCTTCAAGATGTAGAGAGACTGTTAAGCTCTTTTAAGTGCTCTTTGATAGAGTGCCGGGGATAAGGTTTTATGGTTGGGAGGTTCATTTCATGAGATGATTTGGTTGTGAGAGGAGGTGGTTTGGGATGTTGGGATTTGCGAATTTTGATTTGGGAATTGGGGGAGGTGGGAATGGGGAAATTGGAAATGGGGGATTTGAGAATTGGGGAATTTGGGGAGGGGGGATTTGAGAGTTGGGAAAAGTAGGGATGGGGGTTTGAGAATTAGGGAATTTGGGAATGGGGGAATTAGAGAATGGGGAAATTAGGGAATGGGGGAATTAGGGAATGGGGAAATTAGGGAATGGGGGAATTAGGGAATGGGGGAATTAGGGAATGGGGGAATTAGGGAATGGGAAAATTAGGGAATGGGGGAATTGGGGAATGGGGGAATTAGGAAATGGGGGAATTAGGAAATGGGGGAATTAGGGAATGAGGGAATTTGCAAATGGGGAATTAGGGAATGGGGGAATTAGAGAATGGGGGAATTAGAGAATGGGGGAATTAGGGAATGGGGGAATTAGGGAATGGGGGAATTAGGGAATGGGGTAATTAGGGAATGGGGGAATTAGGGAATAGGGGAATTAGGGAATGGGGGAATTAGGGAATGGAGGAATTTGCAAATGGGGAAATTAGGGAATGGGGGAATTAGGGAATGGGGAAATTTGCAAATGGGGAATTAGGGAATGGGGGAATTAGGGAATGGGGGAATTAGGGAATAGAGGAATTAGGGAATGGGGGAATTAGGGAATGGGGGATTTGAGAATTGGGGAAATTAGGAATGGGGGATTTGGAAATAGGGGAAATTTGAAGTAGTGGAAATAGCAAGTGGTGGAGTTGGGAGTGGGGGAAATTGGAAATGGGGAAATTGCAAATCGGAGATTTAGAATTTCGGGAGCTTAGAAATTTGAGAATTTAAGAATTGCAAATTTGGGAATTCGGTGTTTGAAAATTCAGGTATTTGACAATTCGGTAATTTGCAAATAGGAAATTTAAGAATTCACACCTCTAATGTTTGAAACCCTTCAAAATAGTATCTTCGAAGTCTCAAAAAATTATTCAACCATCCAAAAGTAAAAAGTCCTTCAAAAGTTTCTACATTTCAACCACAAGCTACGTAGCTCAAGGCACGTCGGAAGTGCCATGTACTTATCAAAGAACCTTCTCCTTACAATCGATCAAGCGAATTTCAATCGTAGACTACTATGATCTGGTCCGACTTCCTGGTGAACAAATCACAAGGAAGGAATAATATAACTCGTCTGAATATCTCGAGCAGAAGAAGCGAAAGAAGTGTCTGAGCGGAAGAAGAGGATAGGATACCAACCACGTACGCCCACGCCTTCTTGTCGGGGACCTGTTCTCGGCTTTTACGTTCTGACATCTTTTCACTCCGTTTACGAGTCCCCTTTACGTTTTACGACCGATCATCGGGGCGTTTTCTCTCCACGAGATTCTACCGAGCGTGGTACGACGGCAAAAGGGAGAAGGGATCATCACGGTAGGAAGAAAAGAGACGCGGAAGATCGCCGTGAGACTCGCTATCCGAGGCGGATCTCTCTCGATGGCCGGATACGAATATCGCCTCGAATGGCCAGGAATATCTTGCCACGGAAAATGGAAGATCCATCGAAGAGGTAGGATACAAAGGAGATTGGCGTCGATACGACGTTATTGTCTTCGAAGATCGGTTCGATATCGGCCTCTGAAAAGTGAATGTTCGCCGATCGCGTACAATGTTGACGCTTGATGTGCTATGAATATTGCGCGGGAGCTCATTTGAACCTGTTTGTGGTCGATTCGTTCGAGTTACGGTAGATCGATCGTGGGTTGAAAAGCGTTTCGATTAACGCTTCGATCGACACGCGGGAATTTCTACCTATTAATATTTTCAACCATGCCAATCATCCCTCCGAGCGCGCCCGTTCAATTTGTTACGTCGCTGCAAAAATTCTTGCGGTTTTCGAACATGCAACTTTATTGCGTCGTTAAAACGGATCATTATAATCTAACAGCTCGGTAATTCGAAATTAGAAACAATCTTGCACAAATTGTGCACTTAACGTAACTATGTTCGTTACGATAATGAACGATTTTATGGTTGAAGACTCTTTAACAGATATCGTGTAATATTTTTTACTATCTAATTTTAGTACTGTCATAACAATCTTTTTTAAGAGGTATTTTTAGCCTCATCGAAGCAGAAAATATTATTTTTCTTTCTTTCAAGTCAATTGTCTTCAAGCTAATTCTTTGAAGCCATTTGTAAAAATTTGATATTTAATTTTAATTTATCGTGAAAGGATTTCTCGTAGAATATCAAAAGCTCCAATTATTAATGCATCAATCTGTACAAGCACTTCCTCGTGGAACGTGTGATTGACACCTGTGAAAACTCATGCGTCACCCAGGTACGTGCGTGGATCATCGCAAAAAATCTAATCAATTTTCGCCGATTATAGTTTCTGCATAGTTTAATAAATTGCATCATAGTGAGCGGTTGACTTTTAAACGTTCTCCATCATATATTTTTCTGAAATCTGCGCACGAATCGGAAAACATCGATCGATTCAATAAATCATCCATGCGAATAATTAGCACTTTCAGGCTTATCTGTTGAAAGGCGTCAGATTTATTAATCGGAAGACGACTTTTTATTTCCTGCTTGTCACTTGTCATTATACCTTTCTTTTAAGACAAATGTATTTTGTCTGAGGCTTTTTCTTGTGAAATATGCAAACGTTAACTTTATGTATTCGATAGGTCTCTTTTGGTTGGATCAAGAGGCTTTGAAATTTGGAGACTTTAGAATTTTTGGAGATGGAAATTCAGGGACTGGAAATTTTGGAGATAGAAATTTAGGGCATAGAAATTTGGGGACATAGAAATTTGGAGCCATTGGAATTTCCAGTCATAGAAATTGACAAGCTAGAAACATCGGGACCATGAATATGTGAATGTGACCCTACACTGCACCCAAGTGACATGTATTATATCATCACATTCACGATACAATAATCCGCATTGGTCCAGGACCACGATGTCCCCAACCTAACTACCAACAGTAAGATTGTTTCTTCGTAATTGAACTCGTACCCGTGCAAGTTCGATCGTTACCGACCAGGCATTCGGTCGTTTCGCCATGAAAGGATCCGTCGGCGAGAGGAACTCTCGGGATCAAATCGATTCGAAAGAGCGGTAACTGGCCGCATACGCGGTGGAATGCGATAGTCTCGAATCGCTGGAAAGTCTTCGCCGGGACATCTGTGTCGCGGCCGCGCCTTCCGGGAAGGCGAATTTCTATTCCGTGGATGCGACTAATTGCGCTGTTGGAAAATCGTCGTTGGATATCGACGGGTTTCACGCCGACCAACATTACAACCTGACACGACGTGTAATGTCCGTCCGCGATTACCAGCGGCGCGTTTCATCCGCTCTGTTCCCGGCCATATATTTTACGCATAATCGCCGCAATAAATCGCGATCGAAAATCTCAACGATTCGCACACTCTACCGCGGCTAATTTCGCTCCGACAAAAAGCGACGAGTTTCTCCTCGCATCTATAAACCTTGTATCTAAATGTGTATTCCTAAATTGTTAGATCTTCAATCGAGAACTTTGTATCTCTAGTATGTTACTTCTGATCCTTCGTCGAAGAAATAAAATTTCGACCACGATTTACTACGATGTTACAGTTGGAGCGACATCCAGGTTACAAGTTTAATTCCGTGGAACGAGTCTAGCGTTCGAGTCTACGCGAAAAAACGAGCAGTTTAGCTGGATTCGAGGTTTGTACGCGTTGATTCATGCGCTCGTTGCGCGCGCGATTTAAATTTCAAATGGTCGTCGAATACACCTCTCGACTTGCACGTGGTTTTATGACGAAGTGCCGTTGTCGCGTCGAACAGGACGAGCGGTGTGGTCCCGCGGTCGCATTAAAATAAACATACGACTCGAGAGAGCGAGCGGCAGCAACGGTCTCGGAGTCGAGCAAATTTTTTCTCGTCCCTGGACTTCTTCGACGCTTTCGCTGGACGCCGATTGGCCGACTCGTATCGCGTCGCCTCGCGAACCATTGGTTTCCCTGCTCGATCGATTTTCTCCTACTCCGGGCTAATTAAAATGCAGCGAGGTTCATTTGAAAGGAAAATGATACGTCATCGAGGTCGCCTCGTGCACGGCGACACGTGTAACGCCGTGGTCGAGCGTGCAACGCTGTGCTCGCGTCACGGATGCCATCTCGGAACGAAATCGATCGCGCGATCGTCTCACCTTTTATTTAATGGCTACACTAGCCTCGATGACAGATGGTCAGTCGATGTCGCGTCCACGTAAAAACGCGTCCCGACGCGTTCGTCGTTATCTATCGCGATCGCGATACCGTTCACCGTGCTCGTTCCGTTGTTGGTCGCCGATATCGATATCCCGTACGATCGAGGAGCTTGCTTTTCCCCTGTCTGCTGCTAACACCCTCGCCGTGGCTCGCCGATTCGGTAAGCAAAGGATAACGCGCGACGTAAATCGCCGCATCGTAATGGTATAAAAGATAACGGCGGATAAGGCGATGCAGCTCGCGGGAAATGATCCGCGTCCGAGATCGTCCGGCACTAAAAGGATGATTCGTAAAATTACGCGCGTCGATCGGGCTTTCGCGAGCAATAGGAAACGAGTGCTTGGCGCGTACCGTAATTGAACAATATCGAAGATTACAGGGAAGGCAAGAGAAGTAAGAGTGGCGTGTGGTTTGGTTGTTTCAGGACGAGGTGGGAGGCAGTACGGTGGTAGCCGAGGGTGTAGTAGGCGGCATAAAGGGCCCAGGCGGCGGGTGCCGCGCATCCTCGATGACGATGGCCGAGAGCGCCGTGGAGGACGCTGCAGCCGCGCCCCCGGGTCCGGCCAAGCCGCCACCGCCCTCCTGTACCAACAATAACACCCTTGCGGCGACCGCGAACAGGAACCACCGGAACCTCCGCAGACGGAAGGGGCTCGACCAGGTGGTGGTGGACATCCTGCAGCACCGGAGCTCGCCTTCGGAGGGCGAGGTGTCCAGAGTCGGTGGCAGTGGACCAGCGTCCGAGGAGGAGGAAGACGTGTTCGGTTCCCCGAGATCGTCCTCGAGGACCGCCTCTGATCCGCCGTCGGGCATCAGTCTGCTTCCTCTGAGGTTGAAGAGCGAGGAGCCCGTGACGCCGACCGAGGAAGAGGCGAACGCGAACGCCCACGCGCAAGGGAACACCGACCAACAACAGCAGAATCATCATTCTCATCATCCGCACCATCACCCGCATCATCATCGTCACCGGCACAGGCACCATCACAAGAACAACACGAATCACCCGTACGATCATCTTCATCCGCCTCATCCGAGATCGTCGGCGCCCAAGTACGCGGGATGCACCTGCGTCCAGTGTTCCCAGTCCGTCACCCCGCCGATGATGTTGCCCTCTCCGACTTCTCCCCTGACTCCCCTCACGCCCCTAACGCCGCTCACTCCTCTCACTCTGCCGCCGTTGACGCCCGGATCCCTGTCGTCGTACAGTTTCGAGCACTACATGCACACCAAGTACCTGCCGGACATCTTCCGAGGGCGTAGTCACTCCGACTCGGACCTGGTGCCGGGATGGGACCAGAAACCGCCGCTGTCCAGCTCGTCCGTTTTCCTGAATCATCCGATGAGAAGCGGCTCGATCGAGAGCGACGCGACGAGTCCTCAGGAATCGCCGTTGGACCTGTCGATGAAGAACCTGATGGCGTCGGCCGCGGCGGCCGCCGCTTCCGGTAGACCGCCCGCTCTGCAACTGTTACCGCCCGGTATCGTGTCGAGAGGCTCGGTGAGCGTGCCGGTGGTCAAGGGCGACGTGGCGTCGCCGACGACCAAGGAGAGCGTCGCCGTCAGATACAACCTCGAGGTTTCGCCGGTGGTGGAGGAGATGCCGCCCGGCGCGGACGTCGCTTATGTATGTCCGGTTTGCGGTCAAATGTTCAGCTTACACGATCGGTTGGCGAAGCACATGGCGTCGAGACACCGTAGACAGGGTCCGCAGGACGCGTCCGCGAAGGCGTACCTCTGCGACGTCTGCAAGAGGAGCTTCGCCAGGTCGGACATGCTCACCAGACATATGAGGCTGCACACGGGCGTAAAGCCGTACACGTGTAAGACGTGCCAGCAGGTTTTCAGTAGGTCCGATCACCTGAGCACTCACCAGAGGACTCACACGGGCGAAAAACCGTACAAGTGCCCGCAGTGCGCGTATGCGGCTTGCCGCCGGGATATGATCACTAGGCACCTCAGGACCCACGCCAGATTTCCCGACGTTCAGACGCCTAAGAGCGAACCTGGCCTCCTTGCCGGCGAGGATAGCCCCGTGTTCACGCAGGAGATGGCCTCTCCGTCGGCCACGATCAAGGCCGAATGACGACGGCCGAACGATGACGATGGCCACGTGGACGAGCACGCGATTCGACCGCGATACCAGCCGGATATCGAGCGGGAGCTCGTACCTCTTCGACGGGGAGTCTCAGGACCGACGTGGATAGGTCTCGCAGACGACGGCGACGGCGCGAGGGCCGAGGAGGACGACGGTGGTAGGCAAGATCGATTTCTCTCGCTGGAATTGGACCAAACGTTTGTCGATATTTTCTTCTTATTTATCTCGCTATTACCCATCGAAGAATAAGATTTTTAACAGTATTACCGTACTCCATCGTCTTCCCCTTGCTGCTTCCCCAGAACTCGCGATCTACGCTCGCATGCAACGTAGCTTTCCTGAGGTAGGACTTTGTTTCACCAGGTTTATTTAGATCTAGGTTTTATTTGGGTCTACTTCTTTCTTACATCTGTTACGTCCAGTTTTCCTAAGGTACACCTTTTTTTAAAATCAAAGTTCTTTACCATTTCTCTAGATTTATCTTTCCTGTAGATTTATCTTTTCCACCTAGATTCCCTCAAAACGGAAAGCAAACGGTGAAAGTCTATCTCCAGGAAGACTGCGTTGCACCCGAGAATATACATCTTCTCCGTAGCCCTTCGAAGATTCCAACAATGTTTGCCGTATTTATGCGTCCATTTACTTTTTGTTTTAATCGAATCTCTCGCGTCAGAAATATTATTTACGTTTCCATGTACAATTTTTGTGCATTTGCAGATTAAAGACGGGGTTCCATGACGATCATTGTTGGAATCTTTTCGAATCGCTCCGTTCAACGTTGCCTACTCTCCGTCAATATTTATACGAGTTGCAGATCTTTTACAACGTCAAGGCACTCGAAATTTATCTTCCGTTCAAACGTTCCGTCGTTTCGCAAAACGCTTTCTCTCGTAGCGGAAGGATGAGAAAACTTGTGCCAAATTTTCACGGCCGAGCCGTAATTTAAGCCGCGAGATTGCATGTCGATAGAGTAAAGCAGAGATCGTTGGCGGCAGTTGTTTCCTTGTAGCCTGGTGATTCTGGAGAAACGTTTTCGGTAAAAAGAGATTAGTCGCCAGCCATCTTGTCGAGAGCCGTTCGTTGCCGCACACGAAATCGATACGCTCAATGTTTCGCGGTCTTTGAAGCCCACTGTTTTTGGGAAAAACGATCTAGCGAGCGCGCGAAGTTAATTGTTATGAAGAAAATGTTTGCACAGGAGAGAATAATTGTTTGTTTTATTGTACGTTGCGAAATTTCTCTCGACAGCGTCCTGTTGTATATTTATCGAAATCCGTTTGTTGCTCGCGTATCGAGAAGAGATCGTTTTTTTGTAAGAAAGAATAAAACCTCCGGAGGAGATCGAAGCTCAAGCACGAAGAGAGACGCGACCGATTTTCCTCGCGAGAACCACGAGAGGATGAAAAACGAAACGAACGTAAAACCGTACCTGCAGAATGAAAGAAACTTAATGCATAATAAAAAAGCGTGTACACGTAACGTTAATTAGTGGGTAATGTTATTAATATTATTATTGCGTTTTAATTATTATTATTATTAATATCGATACTATGATTATTAATATTATTCTCATTGTAAAACGTCGGCGTGAGTTTGTTAATGAGCGTGCAAGGAACAAAGAGAGAGAGAGAGATATTTTTTATACACCGAAAAGACTTGGCGAAGGAGAACAAATATGTCTAACGAACCGAATAACGATCTATTAATCGTTTTATCCGATATCGCGACGATTCGCGCTCGTTCGAGCGTATTCTGTTCAGAACCAATTTCTTAAAGTTTCAAAACGGAGTCACGTTTTCGTGGTTCGATTAGGTCCAAGTATTCTTTCTTTGTTAATAGATTCTATCTAGTAGAAATTCGGAAAGTGAAAGAAAAATTAAATTGGTTCCTATGGAATATAGTACAGCAGACTCTTGTTATATTGCCATTTTGTGGACTGTTACACTGTTACGAGCATCCCGGGAAATCAACGCAGTGTCACAGAACAAACTTTTTGGTTATGCGCTACATCGCTGCGCGTTGTACCGACATGCAGTATAATGAGACAGGTTAGAAAGTTACGGGAAAAAATATTTAGGGTGAAATATCAACATGTCAAATATTGCCATGGGTTGAGATCGTTACATTTCCTCATCCATGGCAATATAACAAGAGTGTCTCATTGACAAAACGTTCAATGACAAGAATTTTCGTGTCCGACGAAGACCACACGTAGTATCGTGAACCTTGCTCAACCTCGACCGTTTGCCTTTTTCCTTGCCATAACTCGGCCGTTGTCCAGCGTGTCTGCCGTGGTCACGGTAAAACAGACAATGACGAATACCGCGAGTCACGGACCGTTGTAAAACGCACACGCACGAGACACACGCTCTCGAACGAGTGTCACCGTACGCGAAACACCTTGATGTGTGCATGAGATACGTGTATGTGGGTGTGAGTGCGAAAACCGCGTACGTACACAGGTACGTATATCCGTATTTTTATATACCGAGGTTTTTTTCTAATTAGTCTACCGTTTCGAGCGTTTCGAAAGGAGGGGGGAACGGAACGAGTAATTAGCCATTAAGGGGAAACTGTCGCTCTCTGCTTGCCATTTTAACTTGCCTCTGTCGATCGTGCGATTACTCGGAAGGAAGGCGGCTTTGTCGGTGGGTCAGATACACGAAGGAGAGGCCTCGAGACGGATCTCGAAATTTCGGGAAACCTTGTCTCATCGCGAGACCTCGATTTCGTGGGAAACTTCGTTCAATGGCGACCGCCGCGACTGGCAATCCTCTGTGTCGTTGAAAATTGTTCCGATTTATTCCTTTTTTCTTTCTGTTTCGGTTTGCTAGCATTTTGTAGGAGCGATTGTTGTTGGCTCTAAAAATGTTTTGTTTGGATGTTTGTCGAGATTTAATTGTTGCATGGGAGACCGTCCGGCTCGACGCCGTCTTTCGTGTGGATTCAGCCTTAAAAACACATATCGAGAGAATCTGTCGCATGCCCTTCTCGAGAACGAGAGGGAAGGGAAAAGTGAAACGATGTATAAAAAGAAGTGCGTTCGTCGCTCGTGTATTCAGGCAATTAAACGATCGCCGTGCCAGACAACCTGCTCTTGTAATTATTAACACTCATTTAGCCATTCGTATGATTATAATTATTTCTATTATTATTATTATTATTATTAATATTATTATATTAATTATTATTATTATTATGCCTAGTTACGTTGTTAAGTGATTAATCATGTTTAATGCTTCTATTATTTATTTTGTTATCCTATTCGCAAGTCAAGCTTCCTATTTTTCCTCTTCTTTATCCTCCATTTCCTTTGCCCCCTTATTTCATCGAAAACCCCGTTCCATCCGATCGAAGAACCCGTTCCGTTTCGTCGCGACGATCAGGGTGAAGAAAAACGCTCTCTCGCACGAGTTTGTCGAAAAACGCGTTCGCATTTAGAAATTCGTTTCGTTTCCTTCATACCGTCGCAGTGATCGATGCTGCGATCGAATCTCGAGCTTCTTCTCTGCCCTCTTCCGGCCATTTTCTTCTCCGACGCGAACGAACAAAATGGAAGGAGAAGAAAATGCGACAAACGACGAAGTGAACGGTGAGCGGGCGATTTTTGAAATCCTGCGATAATTCGGTTTATGATTTTTTTTCTCTTTTTTTCCTCTTCTTTTTTTTGTATAACGACGAACAAGCAAAGAAAACGCTCACGAGGGTTACTGTAAATTATTGATGACGACGATTGTGTATGTTAATTTATAAATTATGTTGTGTTTACGAATCGTGCCAGAATGGAAAAAATATAATTTTTCAACGAACCTTCCGCGCGACTTGTCATTCAACCATGATCCATCATATCCTCGTTTCTTTATGTTTTATTTCAGTTTTTTGCGATTTTTATCGATCTGCAAAAGTTTCCATCAAGTTGATTTCAAGACAATTTTATTGCTTTTAGTTAGAGTGAAAATTAAGTAATTCAGACTGTGAGATTTAAAGTAAATACAGTCACCAGTACATTGTGGATAAATTATTTATTGTTGTAATAGTTTGTAAAATTCATGAACAAGTACTATTACCATTGCACAAGTTCAGTCTTCTTCATTAGTATAACGAAAGAAGATATGCAATTTTTGTTTAAATTCTGTACATGGAAATTTTTGCATATCTTGTTATACATTTTCAGTTGAGCTGCTCGATTAGAAGACTATCGTGAAAAACGGTACTGTGCCTTTCGACGGGAAAGTCGAAGCTGTGTCATGTGGAACGTTGACAAATCAGGAGTATTTACATATCATTTTAAGGCTGAGATTAACGAGTTACATGGTAAATACGTAAGCGTAAAATCGAATATTTTTTCATGCCCCGTGTGGAGGGGTAGCAAGGTTTGTACACTTGCGAGCATGGGGGGCGTTTATGGTACATTTCGAGAATTCAGGGTTTAGGAATTTGGAAATGTAGTTTGGGTATCTGAGAATTTGGGAATATAACAAGTTGGATATTTGAGAAATTGAGATTTTAAAATTTGGGAATATAACAAGTTGGATATTTGAGAAATTGGGATTTGAGAATTTGGGAATATAACAATTTGAATATTTGAGAAATTGGGATTTGAGAATTTGGGAATATAAAAATTTGAATATTTGAGAATTTGGAAATATAAAAATTTGAATATTTGAGAAATTGGGATTTGAGAATTTGGGGATATAGAAATTGGAAAAATTGAGAATTTGGGATTAGAGATTTAGGGATAAAGAAATTTAGGAATTTCAGCACAGGGTATTTCAACAATATAAAATCTTGCTAATTTAAAAATCCTAAAACTTGAAAACTAAATCCCTCAAACTCCAAATATGTGACACCTCTTACCCAAAATGCATAATTGCTCCCAAGTGTACATCTCCAAACTTCGTTCCTACGACGAAACATGTCTGCGTGTGAAGAACTACATACATGAAGTATACCTAGTGCTGTGCGGTTTACGGTAATTATTCAAGAAAAATTATAGGCCGTAGAGTTACCTTTAACTTTTACATTGCAAATCGATTGTCGTCGATCCAATTCATCGTCGATAAGTTTCAATTAATATTCGACGATCGTATCGCGTTCACATATACGGAATCCATTGAATACGATTTGAATAAAAATTCGTGCAATTAACGCACAACGCTACCCGATAAGATTCTCGACGAACGATTGTATAAATAAATCTACACAACACGGCCTTTTCTTCTTTTTCCTCCGATGAGAAGAGCTCGAACGGGTTCGTTGATGTTACCTTTGTATCCGTTTCTACGATGACGACATTGATGATCTTTGTATCTGTACATCGAAAGATAAAAACACTGTATGTTGCTGCACTCTTACCATGGAAATATATGTATATACATACATGTGAATTGTTTTTGTGTCGATTGTGAATTCCTAAAGAGCAACGTTGTTATGGAGGTGTATGAGGATTTAGGTTAGGTTGAATTAAGGTATGTGAGATGGGGGATATCAAAATTTAGAGACTTGAGGATTTGGAAATTTAAGAATTTTTGGGGTAGTTAGGTGTTTCGAGGTTTGTAGATTTGGAGATTTGGAAATCTGGAAATTTAGGATTTTTGGGATATTTAGGTATTTGAGGGTTGGAGATTTGGGGACTTGGGGATCTGGAAATTTTAGAGTTTGGGATATTTAGGTATTGGGAGGTTGAAGATTTGGGGGGTTGAGAATACTAAGATTAGAGGATTTGGGGACTTTCAAATTTGGGAACGTGGGTACTTGAAAATTTAAGAAATTCACAAAGTTGAGAATTTGTACGCTTGGAGATTTGGGGTGTGAGAATACTAAGATTAGGGGATTTGGGGACTTTCAAATTTGGGTACGTGGGTACTTTCAAATTTAAGAAATTCACAAAGCTGAGAATTTGTACACTTAGAGATTTGGGGGTTTGAGAATACTAAGATTAGAGGATTTGGGGACTTTCAAATTTGGGTACGTGGGTACTTTCAAATTTAAGAAATTCACAAAGTTGAGAATTTGTACATTTGGAGATTTGGGGTGTGAGAATACTAAGATTTGAGAATTTGTACATTTGGAGATTTGTGATATGAGAATACTAAGATTCGAGATTTTGTACATCTGCAGATTTGGGGTATGAAAATACTAAGATTTGAAAATTTGGACATTTGAAAATTTGGTTAGCTGGAAAGTAGGAAATGTAAGAATTTAAAAACATGGGTATTTGAGGGTTAGGCAGAGAATTTAGAAATTTGAGTATTGGAATACCGGAGAATTAATTAGGAAATCTGAAGAACTTAAATATTTATGAATTTGAAGATTCACAGACATCAAGATTTGATGATTTAAAAATTGCAAAATTGCTGCTTCTACCCCTATAACTTTACTAATCCCATACATTACAACTATCTATCCAGATGTAGCTCAGAAGTAATCTGAATACGTCAATATCAAAAAAACATTGAAAAGGATGACATACAACGCAATTTTCGATAATATCGATATCGCCGTAAGTAAAATAAACCTGTCCCATTAATCAGCACAAAGTGGGTAGGACTAGAATAGCGGCATCAATTAACGAGTGTTAAATTGCAACATTCAAACGTTGAAACGAGCTACCTAGAAGTGGTTTTTCGAAAGAAATATATTTATCGTCGTTCATGGCCTTATGTTTAATAGCATTAGCTCATTTTATGCTACTGCCATAACCATAATCCTTAATTCTACTGGTTACTATTAAATAGCTTCGTACAAGAAAACGAATCATAGTTAATTAAATACGAGTTCGCGACGAGTATAACTTTCTAGATAAAGTGAATCGTAATCGCCTATCACGAGTGGACGTTAAGTTGTCGTAAACAGTCGATTAATTATCACTGTAAGCATGCATGCTAACAATGTTACTGAACTATGCTCTCGCGTCTATGCGTTTCTCTCGTCGCGTCGTAAAATACGACAATAATTTATACAGATGGTTATCGCGGTATATTATTTTGATGCTATCGGCTGGATCGGTTTGATAAATTTACCTAGAGGTATTTAACTATGTTCGTTTACAAATTTACCAGATGTAATTAGGGAAATGTATAATTTCTTATAACACATTCGCGATGGTTGATGAACTTTATAGGTTAGGTTACTGTTACGATATTTTAGGTTATCGAGTTACGTTAAGTAGGTTAGGTTAGATTTGATAAGGCACTGGATTGTTAGGTTAGGTTAGATTAGTCACTGGAATGCTAGGTTAGATTAAATTAATCACTTGATTGCTAGGTTATGTTAAATTAGTCACTGGATTGCTAGGTTAAGTTAGATTAGTCATTGGATTGCTAGGTTAGGTTAGATTAGTCATTGGATTGCTACGTTAGGTTAGATTAGTCATTTTGTTTCTGGGTTAGGTTAGATTAGATTGCTAGGTTAGGTTTGATTAGTCATTTTGTTTCTAAGTTAGGTAAGATTAGATTGCTAGGTTAGGTTGGATTAATCATTTTGTTTGTGGGTTAGTTTAGATTAGATTGCTAGGTTAGGTTGGATTAATCATTTTGTTTGTGGGTTAGGTTAGATTAGATTGCTAGCTTAGGTCGGATTAGTCATTTTGTTACTTGGTTAGGTTAGATAGTATTGCTAGGTTAGGTTTGATTAGTCATTTTGTTTCTGAGTTAGATAAGATTAGATTGCTAGGTCAGGTTGGATTAATCATTTTGTTTCTAAGTTAGGTTAGATTAGATTGCTAGGTTAGGTTGGATTAATCATTTTGTTTCTAAGTTAGGTTAGATTAGATTGCTAGGTTAGGTTGGATTAATCATTTTGTTTGTGGGTTAGGTTAGATTAGATTGCTAGGTTAGGTTGGATTAATCATTTTGTTTGTTGGTTAGGTTAGATTAGATTGCTAGGTTAGGTTGAATTAGTCATTTTGGTTCTGGGTTAGGTGAGATTATATTACTAGATTAGGCTAAGTTAGATTACTGAATTATATTCACTTCTGAGTCGCACTAAATTCAATTGTCTGAAAGTGGATCGCACCGAGCTGAATCGCTCCGAATAGCCCCAAACTCGTCGAACCGAATTGCGGCAAATTGTAACGCGCCGAATCGAATCGCATCAATTGCCCCAAATCGGACCGAATAAAATCGAATCGTGCCGAATTGAATTGCACCGATTTCGCCTCAAATCGACGTGACGTCGAATCAATATCCAGTTCAGCTTCCATCATCCTCCCGATAAAAGTATCATTCGAAAATCGAAGAGCAATAAGAAAATGGCTCGAAGAGCCATGTTGGTTCGGAGCAAAATTTCGTCGGACAAACGCGTTGACTGGATACATTTCCCGGCTCGACGGGAACGAAACGACCCGGCGGATGTTCGCCGCTCGAAAATATTATTCCGGCGCTGTTTCGATGATTAATTTTCACGGAGCACGCGATCGGCAGTTGGAGAGTTCTCTGTTCGCTGCGGATACCCGTGGTGGCCGTGATTCGCGTGTACCTACTCGCCACAGGACCGACAGTGTATCACGAGATCGTTTATTTCCTTCGCGTCCGGCACTCTCCGGAGCCGAAATCGAAAGCGGAGAAAGGCAGGGCGGGCATCGGAGTCGAAATTCGTTAGAGGGACGTTTTTTGTCGGCGCTGGGAACACGCGTTACTCAATGAGCGGTCTCGCGTAATCGCGTGACGAAATCCAACCTAATAGCGCCGACGCTCTGTCGGCCTCTCCTCGACGAATCTCTCCTGATGGCGGATTCTAATTTGCTTCTCTCGGAATCGTAAACTTCTGATGGATTGCGAAACGCTCGAATAAATTTCCTTGATACGTTTGCTAAATACTTCACCGAGGACGTCCATCGCCTCCTTCCAAACGATACACTGACTTTAACACACAGTGTCTATGCTGAACTATCTATCTATCTATGATGAACATTTTTATGTAACGTACAGCGTGAAGTACTTTTATGTACCTGTCTAAATTATCAATGAGCATGAAACAACAGCCACAAACAATAGTCAGGTTCATTGATCATCGAGGTCCACAAACTTCATCCATTTCACTGTCTATGGGACACCTGTTTCTATAGAATTGTTTCTTTTCATTAATATTTACAAATGCATCTACAAAATGAATATCTTATAACAAATTTATGTCTAACAAGTTACAAAGTCTTTTATACATACAAATTACTTTTAACAATTTTACATTTTCTCAAACTGTTATGAATATTTTAAAATTGTGGATGAAAATGAAGTCTAAAACTACCCTTAGGTTTTCAAATAAAAAATGATTGAATTAGTGAAATTTTAAAAGTCTTCTAAATCATGTTCGGTCAAAATGGACATAGAGGGACAAAAAGCTAGGACAATTTCTCAATTACAAAAATTGACCCTGTGCATATTCATCTTTTGATGAACTATCGATATAATTTGAACAGAGCAAAGATATGCACTGAAAATATTCGACGAATTTATCTCCGCCCTATCGCGAAGCGTGGCTGCTTCACCTTTCGACCCGCATCCTTAAATCTCACCGGCAGATTACACGTTTAATTATGGGATCGATTACGCCGCCGCGAGATATCTCGTTCGATACCCCGGCTCCGATCTCTCGTTCATCAAAGCGGCTTTCTGTTCTCGTTAAATCAGGACCGTGACTTCCGACTGAAACCGTGAGTCCCTCTATCCGATCGATATCGTCCTCTCGTTCCAGTCTCGTTTCAGAGCGATAAACGAAACACACAAACCAAAAAAATTGCAGTCTCATTTATCGCCATCTATTCAATCAACCCGATATTTATTCTAATCTCAATTAAGGACCTAATTTTCTTCACGCCCTGATCCTATTGAAATAACGATGAATCGTAAGTTTTCGACTGTTTGAGTATTTCAGAGAATTTTAATTTTACTATGTTTAATATGAGGTGGGATCACAATTTTGATAAGGTTATTTGGAAGGAGTTGAATTTTGACAAATTTATTATTTGGTATGATTTAAAATTTCTTTGCTGAGAATTTTGGGGCGGTTCATAATTGAAAGGATTTGGGAGTGCAGTGCGTCGAATATTTGATACAATTCGAAATTTTAACGCTTGAGAGTTCTAACGCGTCGAATATTTGGTACAAGTCGAAATTTGAATACGTTGAATATTGTTATGATTTGAAATTCCCACGCGTCGAATACTCGGGGCGATTCGAATTTCCCGCGCGTCGAATACTCGGTGCGATTCGAATTTCCCGCGCGTCGAATACTCCGTGCGATTTAAATTTCTCGCGTGTCGAATACTCGGTGCAATTTGAATTTCCCACGCGTCGAATACTCGGGACGATTCGAATTTCCCGCGCGTCGAATACTTGGTGCGATTTAAATTTCCCACGCGTGGAATACTCGGTGCGATTCGAATTTCCCGCGCACTAACTACTCCGTACGATTTAAATTTCCCGCGTGCCGAATACTCGGTGCAATTTGAATTTCCCGCGTGTCGAATACTCGGTGCAATTTGAATTTCCCACGCGTGGAATACTCGGTGCAATTTGAATTTCCCACGCATCGAATATTCAGTGCGGTTTAAATTTCCCGCGCGTGGAATACTCGGTGCGATTCGAATTTCCCGCGCGTCTTCTAATGGGTGCAATTCAAATTTCCCGCGCGTCGACTACTTGCTACAATTAAAAATTCCCACGCGTTGAATATTCAACATAATCCAAAACTTAAACTCTTCAAACTTCCAACGCTACTCAATACAATTTAAAAATTTCAACCAAACAAACTACTCTACTAAAAATTAAAAAATACAAAGATCACAACCGACCTCCACAAGTACCCTTATCACCCCAAAATCTAAAGTAAAAAATACGCCAAATAAAATCCTCCCCTCTTATTTCACAAAAACCACCTGAACCAACAAATTCCATTATTTTCGCTTGTCACATTAAATATAAGAGTACCAAGCACGTTATCAGGCCAGGATTAATCCATATCCGAGTTAAGCCGTATATTCGAAGCCCTTATTCCTGGTACGTTCGACCATCGAGCAGTAAAAATGAAAAAAGAGTGGCAAAGAGGAAAGAGGTGTGGTAAGTTGGTTCCGCGAAAGGAGCATCGTGAACGTTGCGATGCTCGAATTTTACGAAAAGCAATGCAGGTGACGGTACACTCAGGGGTGTACAAGGTCGTTATCGCGGGAATGCATAATAACGTTCGGGCTGATTTACACCACGCTCGGGATTTCAGGTAGATATCTCATTATGAAGGTATTATATGCGCGCCGGCTGCGTGCCGTATATGTGGATAGGCCTGTACACTTGGGTGCAATGTGGACTCCATTTCCCGAATATTAGATCTTCTTTTCAAGTATTTAGATTGTCATTGCGTTCGAGTCTGAATAAATCATTATATTTTTAAGTAACTTTGTAAATTTCAATGTTAATCAAATTCCCGCATTTTATGTTCTATAAATGACAAGCTTTTTAAGTGATAAAACATCCAGATTCCCAAATTCTTATATTCCTAGTCTGCCAAATTTACAAACCTTCAAATTCATAAACTTTTACATTCCTAATCTCTTAACTTCTCGAATACCTAAATTGCCAAACCTTCACTTTGTGAAATCATTTTCTAACCTCTCAAATGACCAAATCCTTGAATTCCTAAATTTCTAAGCTCGTAAAGTTAGAGATTTCTAATTTCCCAAATTTCCAAGTCCCCAAATTGTTACATTGCCAAGTGTCTATACTTCCAAATCTCTAAACCATCAAATTCCTAAACCCCCAAACTCCCAAATCCCCAAATCCTCCATCCTTCACATCCCTAAACTCACAAACTCCCAAATCTCTAAATCCTCTAACCTCCAAATTCCTAAACCCTCAAACTCCTAAATTCCCTAACCATCCATCCTTCAAATTCCTAAACTCCCAAATCCCTAAACACCCAAACTCCCAAATCCCCAAATCCTGTAACCTTCAAATTCCTAAACCCCTAAATTCTCAAATCCTCCAATCCTTCATCCTTCAAATCCCTAAACTCCCAAATCCCTAAACCCCCAAACTCCCAAATCCCCAAACTCCCAAATCCCCAAATCCCTAAACCCCCAAACTCCCAAATCTCCAAATCCTCTAACCTCCAAATCCCTAAACCCCCAAACTCCCAAATCCTCCAATCCTTCATGCATCAAATCCCTAAACTCCCAAGTCCCTAAATCCCCAAACTCCTAAGTCCCCAAATCCCTAAACACCCAAACTCCCAAATCCCCAAATCCTCTAACCTCCAAATCCCTAAAACCCTAAACTCCCAAATTCCCAAATCCTCCAACCTCCAAATCTCTAAACACTCCAACCCCCAAATCTCCAAATCCCCACCCCAAAATTCCTAAATACGAAAATTAAAAAAAACCACCAACCAAAAACATTGATCCATGAAACCATCTTCCCCAAAGAAGTCTACCATGCCCGAAAGTGTACAGACTTACCAACTCGTGTTCCGATCATCAAGATCGATAGCCCGGATAAGTGGTAATGGAATAATCGAAGTTTCGCGTAATGTAAGAGATATTCGGATAATCGGCCATGCGATCCGTGATACCTTCGTATCCGGTGACACAGTTTTTCAAACATTCGCCACTATCGTTCGAGTGTCAGCTCGGATGAAATATCTCGAACCGGTTACTATAGGGGAGAAAGTTGTAATTGGATTAACGAACCATTGTCAGACTTATCTTAATCGTCGTCCACGTGTGCATGTTGTTTACGGACGAAAATTGCGGATCGATGTTCCACTTGCCAGATATTTTATTCGTCGTTTCACCCTCTAGGATTGTTAATCTGCTAACCCTTTCACGGGTTTTTTCGCTTTGAATTTGGTTTAATTTATCATCTGCTCAATTTTGTGATTTATGTTGATTAAGTTGTCCTAGGGTGGTGTATGTTGATTAATTTTATTATTTAGAAGCACTTTTACATCATTTGCGATGACATTCGCTGAAAGGATCAAAGTAGTTACACTGAACTTGCAATACCTAAGCAATAACTTATTTTTTATTTTAATTATTTTTTGACTAGTTATGCTTACCTGTCAATTTTCAGTACAAGAAATTACTAATAGAATTGCTGTTCCAAAATTTAATTTGTTACACATTGTTGCACTACTACATTTTAAACTGTAATTAATATAAAGTGTACTATTAATTATCAAAATATTGAACTGTTTAGAGGAAGAGAATTGTTCAAGTTCCAAGTGGATTTCAGTATTTATTTAATAATGAACGGCATGTTATTTTTATACTAACGAGTTGTTATTCGTTGTCGTTGGAGTTTACTGAGATTCAATTACAGGGGCCGCGCGTGTTCCTTCGCTTTCAGTATTTTGATATCGTTCTCACATGCAGTTGTCAGATGCTGCGAGGGAGAAGACGATCTAGCTACCTTAGAAAGAACGTGACGATACTACGGTATCCTAGGGAGTACGAAGCTGCTTCGCCTTGAAGAAGTGCTGACGAGCCGGGTCATCCACCTTCAATCTTCTCTCAGCAGAATCTTGCGATCGGTAAGTCTTTCTTCTTCTACGATAAAACGGTACGAAACTTTCAATGTGTAATACCTTCCTAAATTGCATTCCTTAATCTTCATAAATAACGCAAACAAAAAAAAATACAAAATGGACTTTACATTAGTTATAAATTTTTAGTAAATGATAAATAAAAATTGGAGCTTGTTCTGTACAATTGCAATTATATATGATTTTATGCATGACTTCTGTACATCCTATACATGGCTATATTTTATCCTATACATCCAATATATTTTAAATGTAAAATTTGTCACAATCTGCGCAGTTATAATTTGTATCCCGTTTCATTTCGTTTCCAGCTTTATGTTACATCAAAGAACATTCTCGTTTGTAAAACGAATAGGATGAAATTACATAGTCTGAAATTAAATTTGCCGTTTCAGTCAGCGATCTGCCCTCAGGGATCAATGTGTCTGACCACATACGTCCATTTTCACTGTGGCCATTTTAACACACTCCATTAATTCCGTACAAAAAATTCTGTAGATACTTTCTTACAAATTTGTTGCTCAATATTTATGTACCTATGATGAAGTCTGATGAACAAACAATTCTAAATAACGTCTATTTATAACTATTCCAAACTGATTCAATATAAACTGAAGCTGATACTATTTGAAGCATGATGGTAAGAAAATCGAAGCACATTTTTAAAAGTATGAAATATTGCATAGGGGTGTTATACCAGGTGCTTGAACGTGTCATCATATTTCGCTGTTATTTTATCATTTTGATATGCTGGGGGATCGATAAGAGTGCTTTGAGTGAAATCGAAAGATGGTTGCAATCTTCTTTCGCGTAGATTAACCTAACCTACAATTTTCTGTACGCTTCGTGCACTGAGAAGACGAGTAAAACGAGTAAAGAAAGTTCAAAGTTAAGCATGTTTTGTATTCAGTGATACTTGTGAAGATAATCAGAATTGGGACCAAATTTCAATTGTGATGACTGGTACACATATGAACAGTAGTCACATATGATCCTCACGAGTGACGCCATATTGCAAGGGGTTGAACGGTGTCAATGTCGATCTAATACTACTCACGGCTTAAATATTTCGTATGAGAAAATTTCTTTGAATAACAATCGAAGCAGCGATGAATTCCGAAATATTTGCAGATGGCCTTTTTGTCGCGAGAATCTCGCGAGCGTCATTGTATCGAGTGACGCGATTCTCGCGATCCGTCCGCGTCGTTTTCTCGCTTTTTCTCTTATGCACGCCGACGCACGCGCGAGTCTGTCCCCGCGGATATAAATTATTGCGGGCCCGCGTCGGCCCGTTCCGGACCCGGGCAAAAAATACGGCGGTGCCCATTAGAAATTATAAGTGCTGCTGGTCGACGCGGCTTCGAACGACTTGGCCGGCTTCTCCTTTTTTCCCTCCCTCGGCCCGTTCGCCTCCGCGTTCCCCGCCGCTTCCTTTCTTTTTCTTTCTCTTCTTCCCTCGATCTGCCCGGTGAACCGGCTGATCGTACTTGTCACTGGTCCTCGTTCCACCCACGCCACGCTCACCTTTCTACACCGTGGACCGGTCCAACTTTTTGTCGCGACCACCTTGCCCTGTCCTCTTTCTTCGTCTTCTTCTTTCCTTTTTTCTCTCGTTCCAGCTATTCATCCGCTCCGACGACGACCCCTTTCTCTTTTGTCTTTGCCTTCGGCTAAGGAGATTCGCCTCGCCCTCGGCTCCCACGGAAAAATATCGATCGAACATCGAGATATAAGAGGACTGAAATGAGTTGTCGCGATCGCCGACCGGCTACGTCATCCAACGGTTACGGTTTGCTGATAACCAGCCACGACGTTTTCGATTAACCCGAAGCCGGCTATCCACCTGTTGCGACCATCCAATGATACCGAACGCGTGACTTTTTCTCTGATCGAAACAGAGGCTACGGCCTCTCCATCATTTCTTTAATGCGACGGAAAAGAAGCAGAAATGATCGATCGAGTCTCTTGCGTTTATTTGTGCTCGCTTCACCGTACACAATCGTATTCTACCCTATACGGTTGTGTCTTATTACAAATTCCTTTCAAAATCTTCTTCGTTACACTTTCATACCATGTACCCACAATAGTTGTATACAAATATTTCATTTATTTTATTTCGCAAACTTTACATATTTCATATGTGGGCATGTACGACAAAGATTATAAAACAGTGCAAAGAGGGTTGTCAATTTTATCTTTATTATGAGTGCATCACTTTAGGATAGCATTGTGATTAACGAGAGAAATATGTGTTATAACATATTTGTGGTTATAACATAGTTGTGTACCGACTTTAGTATATGTAGTATCACATATGCATTGTAACATATTCACTGAAGCATATTAATTGCAACGTATTCTCCTTGATGTGAGCAATCTGATTTAATGAGAAAAATATTCATTGTAAATTATCTATTGTAACATATTCATTAGAATATATCGACTGTAACATGTTCATAGAAACGTATTATTATATCACACATGTTTGATGTAAGCATTTTGATTTAATGAGAAAAGTATTCATAGTAACATATCGATTTAACATGTTCATTGAAACATGTTAATTATAACATACATGATTAATGTAAGCATTTTATATGAACGACAAAAATGTTCATTATGATGTATTTATTTAACATATTCATTACAACGTATTGAGTATAATATATTGATTGTAATATGTTCATTGACACATGTTAATTATAACATACGTGTTTAATGTGAGCATTTTATATGAACGACAAAAATGTTCATTATGATGTTTTTATTTAACATATTCATTACAACGTATTGAGTATAATATATTGATTGTAATATGTTCATTGAAACATATTAATTATAACAACGTGTTTAATGTAAGTATTTTATATGAACGACAAAAATGTTCATTATAACGTATCAATTTAACATATTCACACAACGTATTCAGAATAATGTACTGGTTGTAACATGTTCATTGAAACATGTTAATTATAACATACGTGTTTAATGTAAGCATTTTATATGAACGACAAAAATGTTCATTATAACATATCAATTTAACATATTCATACAACGTATTCAGAATAATGTATTGGATGTAACATGTTCATTGAAACATGTTAATTATAACATACATATTTGATATAATCATTTTGAAGCAACACCAAAAATATTCATTGTAACATGTTCTATAAAAGGCCCGTTCGTTATAAGATGCCTGTAAATGGCGCGATAGGAAGAGCAGCATATTTGAAATACCGTTGTTACAAATCGTGCACGAAACAAAAATACTTGTTTCTCTCTTAGATCGTGAATTATCGAGATGCCGATGTAAGTATCGTTTCTTGTGGAACAGACTGTAACTAGGACTACCGTAACTTCGATCATGCGGTAGCACGAAGTCGCGTGCACTTCCAATTAGCACCGCTACGCAACGCTACTCTCTTGCCGTTGCGTTTCATGATGCGTATCTATCTATATGCAGCCGTCGATCGCATGAAATTAATAATCGGCACGCTCTCGTCGCGAAATTATACGGCTGCATGTTCTATGCGACTGCGAGCGTTAATGGCGTCTCGCAAAAATCGCTATAGCTAAATCTCTATTATTCCGATCGGAGGGACACGATAATTGAATAGTGAAAGTAAAAAGGTTGCAAGTACCGTTTTAACAAAAACCACTTTTTCTGCTAACAAGGACATTCGCACAAAAGACTGGCTTATTGAATGTTATTACAGTTGTTCATAGTTTCTACAATAAATACATTCGATCCATAAATTTATACTGACGTTAACCTGCATCTATTATTTTTTTAAAATCTCTAAACTCCTCAATGTAAAAATTCTCAGTATAAAATCCTTACTTTATAAAATATCTGAAGGTCCTTTTCGAGTAAAACTTGCTCCCCCGACACATTCCGCAAAACAGAGGCGTTAATTATAAAAAATGTAAGTGGATAATTTTAAATATCAGAGACAGGTGCGTGTTCGAGGGAACGCTCGAGTTTCGCCTCGCGTGAAATCGAACGAGTTAAAGCTGTTCGGATTTTATCGGACTTTGTGCGTGGACCGATCGAGCTATCGCTTTGCTACGCGAGTAATTGGCTCGATTTCGCTCGAGCCACGCCACCGCGGAAGATCCCGTGATAATCCGTTTCCGCTCGCGCCACGGAGAACCTGTTGCGCTCGTAGCTGCGAGCCGTGAAAATTACTCCTGGAACGTGGCTGGCTACTTTGTTTCTCTACGTGATATCACCTTTTGCTGAAATTAACGATAGTATGCTTTTTTATTTCTGGTTTGGAGATCGGGAGTGGAGGAGAGGGAACTTGGGGAGCTGGAGATTTGGGACTCTGGGAGTTTGAGATGATGAGGATTTGGGGGCTGGAGATTTGGGACTCTGGGAGTTTGAGATGATGAGGATTTGGGGGCCTGGAGATTTGGGAATTTTGGAGTTTGAGATGATGAAGATTTGGGGATCTAGAGATTTGGGGATTTGGAGGATTGAGATGAGGAGGATTTGGGACTCTGGGAGTTTGAGATGTGGAGGATTTGGGAGTTGTAGATTTGGACATTTAGAGATTTGGGGATCTGGGAGTTTGAGATGATGAGGATTTGGGGGGCTGGATATTTGGGAATTTTGGAGTTTGAAATGATGCAGATTTGGGGATCTAGAGATTTGGGGATTTGGGGGATTGAGACGAGGAGGATTTGGAGATCTGGAAATTTGGGAATCTGGGAGTTTGAGATGTGGAGGATTTGGGAGTTTGTAGATTTGGACATTTAGAGATTTGGGACTCTGGGAGTTTGGGATGATGAGGGTATGGGGATCTGGAGATTTAGAAATTTTGCAGTTTGAAATGATTAGGATTTGAGAATCTGGGAGTTTGAGATGTTGAGGATTTGGGAGTTGAAGATTTGGACACCTAGAGATTTGAGGATCTGGGAATTTGTAGATCTAGACACTTGGGTATTTGACCTTCATAGATGTGGAGATCAAAGAGTTTGATGCTCTAGAGATTTAGAAATCTTACAATTTGGAATCTGGAAACTTAGGTATTCAAGCATGTGGAAATTTGGAAAATTAGAAATCTAAGAATTTAGCAATTAGCAATGATTCAGAACTGGTAGGTCCAAAAGTCTCCAACTAGATTTGAAAATTCATATCTCCTAAACTCTCAAGTACGAAACATTAACCCATTCTCCCAAATGCACACACAATTCCATACATCCACGAGTAATCAGTTCCCAGATTGCGTTCCAACTCGGTGTCTTATTAACGTTAGAGTACAATGTCATTCCCGCGTGTCGCCGGAAATTAATCGGCTAATAGAGACAGACGTCTGTGCAGGATACAATGTATCGAGTTTGACCACTGTCGAGATCGTATCGGTGACGCCCACGTGAAAGAAAACCGGCGGCTGTAGTCGATCGAGCAACCGTGTGGTTCCTGCTTTGGAAAAGTTTCCGGCCAACTGGAATCCGGTATCGGTGCACGCCATGCGACCACCGGCCACCGATAAGATCATTGTTCTACAAGCGGCGAAATGTGAAAAAGTTTTGCGGCACGATAGCGGTCGATCGGTTCGACAGACCTCTTCCTAGTCCGACAGATACCAGCCAGTTTTTCATCACCGTCCGCGTAACACGGGATCGTGCCGCGTGTATACCGACTGACTACACGTCGAACGCACGCTGCGATCGATCTCGGATAAGATCTCGCCGCCCACGCACTCGCGGTACGCGTTAACGTCGCGCGGTATCCTTTTAGGGTATTGCGTCAATTGTGACGTGCACGATTGCTGGTACAGTGACTGATATTTTAGATAATTGCGGGGTCCAAACATGGAGACTTCAGAGAATCATGTCATTTGCAGTTAGGTGAGGTAAGGTTTATTTGACAATTTACATTTTTATTATGATAATCACTACAAGACTCGATGCAGATTTATTAAAATATAATACATCATTCTAATGTGGTACTTAGAAATATATGGGGCACTTGTAGGGCCATAGTAGAGTTTACAATAGATATGTGATACATTAAGTGGGTGGCTTTGTAGTCTTTTTTTCAGTTTGATATTTTGGGTTCTGATTACAGTACATTAGTATGTAATTGTTGTACATTTTTATTTGGCTGTTCTATTGGGTTTAAATAGAAAATTAGGACAGCAAGTTTAATTTTTGTGCATTAGGTGGATGATGTTCTCCATATCAATATGTGTGTACACATCATACATACATACATACATACATACATGTATACACACATACATACATACATACATATATACATACATATATACATACATATATACATACACATATACATACATACATACATACATATATGCATACATATATACATACATATATACATACATATACATATACATACATACATACATGCATGTGTGTAATTATAATTATACATTGATATAATTCATTAAGTGAATATATGAATCAGTATGCATTCATTGTATGAACAAATGACTTAATCATCTTATTAATTTACTTTCATGAATGACCCTACCTTGATATAATGAGCATATCATTTTTGAAAAAGGACACCTATATTTCTGAAACAGTAGCCAACGTCGACAATGTATAGAATTAGAGACTTTGAGTCGTGGTAGCAGACAAAGGTGATTCATAACGAGGAATATAGTTTTCCTTTCTTTCCGAAGAATCGATGATAAATTGTCGGGAAGCGATAAATCAAAAAACCAGTAAATAACGTTCCCTTCGAAGAGCGTTTTAATTGGATCGACTTTCTTAACGGCTGTACGGTAGAAAATCCCGTTAAAATTCCAGAATGTTTTTTGCGCGCGGCTATACAAGGCGCGAAATATCGAATAGAAACCGAGCGACTAGTTATTGGTCTTCGATAAATTCGCCCACGCCGCAACCGCGTTCCTCGCCGTCGAGCGCCGGTTTTTTCCCGACTCGCCCACACTTTTTCACCCCTCAATCCGTCGATATTTCGTGTACGTGTTCAATCGATGTTTACCCGCGGGGCTGCAACCGGCCGTCGACATTCCACGGCGTGCTGCCGCCCGTGCCAGATGGCGCACAGTAAATCTCGACACGAAAAGAACGCATTCCGTGATCCGCGGACGTCGTCCTCGTAGAACGAGCACGAGCTCGTCCTCTGCAACTAGAAGTACGAGGATAGACCGGAACCGCGGCAAGAAAACCGGCAAACTGCCTGCGTGTACGTCGTTCCACGTCCACTCCTTGTAAAACCGTTTCTTTCGCTAGCTTTCGACGTTTCACTGGATTTCATCCGCTGTGTCTACCTTGACAACGATATTAAGATGTTTCATGTTCGCCATTTTCTTCTTAAAAACCATCGATCTGACAACGTTCTTATTACCTTCGTTTCATTATAAATCGAAAAGATAGGTCATCGGACATGTGACACATGGAACTATTTTGATCAAAAATTTAAACTGTGTAGTGTGTCAAGTGTACATGCAGTTTATGTAACTTAATTTTAACTTAATGTTTGAAATAAGAGTTTGATATTATGATGACTACTTCAAAGTTACAAGTGTTGATCATCAACATTGAAGTTATACAATGAATTTTCTGTAATTTTTTTTCATATGAATATCCATGTATGCTTTCATTTTATTAACCCACCACAGTTATTACAGTTGTGGTACCAACTGTAATAAGTAAAGACAGAGGAACCAATAAAACAAGAAGAATAAAACATGAACCTTTTTCTTTCAATTATTGCTCAGTTAATCTAACAATGCTTAAATACATCAAAAAATATGAAAACGAATAAATTTAAAAAATGTAACAAGTGAAAAATATTCCAAATCAGAAACGTAAAAATAAAGAAATTAGAAAGAACAAAAGTGTCAGATTTGATAATTCGATTGACCCATTAAAGCCCACAAGTCCCTGCAGCTATAGAATTGAATACAGTACTATATTTAGCACGGCAGTACGGTAAATCTACGGTTCACACGATCGATTCAACGTTCGAGAATCGTTTATCTACCCCGATTCGACCAATTAAAAGGGACTGGTCGCGCAAAGGGCCGACTGAATTACGAGGTTCGCCGCGCTTTATCTCGGTCGAACGTATCCGGCGGCGCGTCAATTTCAGACCGGCTGAAATTCTCGCCGAGAGAGAGTCATAATTATTCCTTACAATCATTAGTCGCAAATATATCACAACCGGTTGACACGCGTACACCGGTGCGCGGCAACGTTCACCGAGTTGCACGCGCGCCCTCGCTCCGCCAGATTTATCCGCGATATCTCGCGTGTACACCTTTCTTCCGAGCCGCGGAGTTGCAGGTGAGTACGCGCCGTGAGCCCAATCGACGCTTCTCAAAGCGATACTTATTTATTGCCTCGTATACTCGCTACTATCGGATGCAAAATGTCGCTTGGATGGAGACAAATTTTGCGGTTTGAGAACTTCATTTTCAAATTTTTTTAGTTTTGTGTCTTTAAATTTTTTAATTCAAAAATTTGTACATTATTATATTCTGACATTCTGACATTAGTGTACTTCAACATTATTATATTTTGACATTCTGGTATCACTGTACTTCAACATTGTTATATTCTGACATTCTGACATTAGTGTACTTCAACATTGTTATATTCTGATATTCTGGTATTAGTGTACTTCAACATTGTTATATTTTGACATTCTAACATTGCTGTACTTCAACATTGTTATATTTTGACATTCTGACTTCACTGTACTTCCACACTGTTATATTCTGACATATCCAGACATCCCTACATTCCGACATTTCTACATCACAACATCCTTAAATTGTAACATCTGAACATTCCCACATCCCTATATTCTGATATGTGAGCATTTCCAGATACTTAAGTCTCAGCCCTATATTCCAACATCTCTACATCCCCACATCCCTAAATCACTATGTTGCTATATTTGTATATCTACGTTGCTATATTTAATTATTAAAAAAATCTGTCTAGGTAGAAGAAAAATCGACCATTCACCCACGGCCACAAATTCTGTTCGTCATCCATTTACATTGACCGAGCAATGGATTCGGAGATTCGGAAGAAGATACGTAAAACAGAATGCCTATACCTTTGATCGTAGAACGTCTGTTAAATGCTTTGGCCAACTGAGCTACCTGAGCCATCTCCGAGATACCATCTGAAATCCCTAATATACCGGAGTGGCTGTCATCTATACAATGTACGTACGCCAAAGGGAAGAACTTGTTTCTGGGATCATTAAAATATATAAAATATACATCAGTTCACGATGCTAAACAATCCTCCAAATCGTTCAATGTTCCCACAAATTACCTGGTTCTCGTAATTAGTAGCGACGTGCCTTTTAACGGAATCGTTTCGACGTCACCGACATTGGCGTAACTAGGTTCTTTGTATAATTTTGTATGGAAAACGTCTGTATAGAAGTTGGATTTGTCTGAATGTTGATAGATAAAATTTTAACGAGGTGCTCTGCTAGGTGTGGTTACTTATTTCTACTCTTTGTGTGGTCGTACAGATTGGATTTAGATATAGAAAGGCAGGGTGCAAGGGTTAATATTCAAGAGTTAACATAATAGTAACACAATTAGTTACGTAGTAATAGAATTAGTTAACGAGTACCAACATGTGAAGTATCACACGTGGAAACCTGTAGCAACACATGAGCACTGTAGCAATCCTGTAGCAATCTCATGGCACTCCACACATGGAAATATCAATGCATAGCAATACACTGCAAGGAAATATCAACGCATACTAATACTCTGCACGGTTATATCAACATGTGGCAACATATACATAATAGTGGTGATACGTGGACTGATACGTCTCTGAGCATCCGTGGTACCATATGTGGAAATAACCTATAACCATACTGATACAGCGAGTACGAATCTAAAGCGTAATCGTACACATGAAGTGATTTTAATTTGTTTGAGAGAAGAATCCTAGTTACGCCACTGGTACCGGATCAATAAGGATCATCGAAAAACATGGAGCGTAGGCGGCCCCGGTTGTCGGTGTCGCGCGTATAACCGGTACTTTAAAGACCACGCTTCCTCTTAATCGGTCCAGCCACGGACCACACAGCTCGTTCGAATCTGGCGACCTTAATTAATCGGCGTTAATTCTTTCCGGCCGTGTGGAAGCCAGCGATCGGTGGAATCGTGGATCGGGACCAACGGAGACACATCGGTACGGAGCGAGCGAGAGGTCCGGCGAGGAAAAGGGAAGAGGCGGGCGAGAAGGAAAGGCAGGGTGCAAGGGAGGACCGTAAATTTCCGTTATGGGACTCCTCGTAAAGCCGGCTCCGACCGGCGCGATAAAAAGGCCAGTCCACAGGTTGCTGCTCCCGAGAATGATTCTTCCTGTCTTTTTCTCTCTCGTTTTTTATCCCTCCATCCTCGTTTTATTCTCCCGGGCCGGGAAAAGCGTGTAGAAGGGATAGGCGGCTACGGTCCTCTCAAAGGTGTTCCTTAAAATTCGTGGGACACCTCGATCGGTAATGGAGGACGAGGGAGGAGAGGAAGAGGGATGCACGGAGACGAAGGGAAGAGAAGAACCGCTCGTTAAGGCGGCTTCGCTCATCGACTCGTCGCCGGGCCCGTAATTGCTGCTGCCGCTCGCCCACGCGAAATCGCACCAGGCGTAAATACGGCTTAATGCCCTACTCCACCCATTCCTCTTTATCCGTCCTGTCCTTTTTCTCCTGTTCCTGCTTGTACCGATCGATTTCTTTTTTCTCCTCCAGAACGAGTATACGTGTCACTGATTGATAAACGCGCGTGGGAGTTTATTGCCGTCAGATCGTTGCTTTAATAATAGTACCGGCGTTATCTAGCAATTACGCGTCGCAAATTAAAAGCCCTGCAGTTGAATCTTGATTATACTACAATCAATGGACAGATTGAGAAATTTATTAAAGTCATATTTTACTAGGGTAATGTGATAAGAATTCTTCTTGGTTCGTTTTAGATAAAACGATCAAAACTTGGAAATATCGGTGTTAAAAAAAGATAGCAACTTAAATTATTTATGATAACTTTTTCAAATTAAGAAAACCTTGCATGACGCTTGATGTGAGGATTGAAGTGAAACCTTGCCACGCCAAGAAAAAAGATTTACTTCAATTTTTAAGATAATGTTGACTAAGGTCTGAATTCTACACAAGTTCTTCTATTAGCAAGAAATTCCTGAAGGTTTGAACAACGGATTCAATAAGAGCTTGAATATTTAATTAATCTTTGAAAATTGAAACTCCTCCGCTTGTACAGTCATCCAATAGTAACGGAGGTTGGAGATTAGTTCCGAAAAGGGACTTTAATCATACAGGTTTATGATACCTACATAAACGTCACGTAACGCGATATCTCCCGGCGTAACCGAATTTCAGGACGTTTACCGAAATGGAATTCAATTCCACATCGTTTCCGACGAGCCTTCGGATCGATCCGTCGTACAGGGATGTCAGCGGACGGGATTCAGAACCAGGTCGTCGCCGAGCAATAAATTCGATTCCGGTGACCCCGGAAATACCCTCGATCCCCGATTTCGCGCGGGTGTAACAGACGATTCGGCTATTCGGATCCTGCCCGCTGCGCCCTCAATAATAAATCAGTCCGTTTAATTGCATTACCGGTCGACCGTCACCTGTCGAGGATGTGGTTAATCTCGACAGCGTGTCAGACGCACGCAAATAACTTGACACGGTTGATAAGTCGAGCCACGGATAGACCTCCGATACACCGTAAAATATAGAAATTATCATCCGCGGTTCGCTTACTTTTGGACTCGGTTTGAGGCCGCCCTGGCGGAAATATTCATTTTTCACGATCGTTATTGAATGACATTACAAATCAATTTTTCAGCGAATTTATTTTAGGAATCCAGGACGTGCTGACCTTTTAAGTATTAATTTTGTTTGAACAGAAAACACGGTTATCTTTGTTCCGAATCGAGTTTAATTATAACTTGTGTATTATTTTATTTGGAGAAAGATATTGGGTTGAATACTTTATGTGGCATTCTGCTCGATAATTTTTTGCTATATAATTTCCTGGTAGAAATGTGGTCTCCACAAGTCTACGCATTGGAATTCTATGCGTTAAATATACACTTAGGCACTCTAGGTGTTGACATCTACACGTTAGATTTTCTGTGCATTAGAATTCTATGGGTTAGACTTCTACGCGTTCGAATTCTACATACTGAAATTTTCACGCGTTGGGACTCCACATGTGAAATTTCTGCGCATTGGAACTCCACATGTGAAATTTCTACGCACTCAATCTCCACATGTGAAATTTCTGCGCATTGGAACTCCACATGTGAAATTTCTGCGCATTGGAACTCCACATGTGAAATTTCTACGCATTGGAACTCCACATGTGAAATTTCTACGCACTCAATCTCCACATGTGAAATTTCTGCGCACTCAAACTCCACATGTGAAATTTCTGCGCACTCAATCTCCACATGTGAAATTTCTGCGCATTGGAACTCCACATGTGAAATTTCTACGCACTCAATCTCCACATATGAAATTTCTGCACATTGGAACTTCACACGTGAAATTTCTGCGCACTCAAACACCACATGTGAAATTTCTGCGCATTAGATTTTCATATGTTGAATTTTCGACGCATGGAAATTCTATACGCCGAAATTTTCACACACGTCGTTCTCATACGCTGACTCTCCACCTGTCGAAACTCTACTCATTGAATCTCCACACGTTAAAATTTTATTCATTGACTTGCCACGCGTTGAATCCCTACTTCACGTTCGAAGTCCACGCGTTACACTATGATGCACTATATCACAGCGCCTTATATCTCGCGTTATTTCCGTCCGACTTTTCTCTCCTCAACAAGGATACTTTATTACGGGCAACAAATGCGACAGTAAAAGGCGACGATTCGCTAGTGAACGAGCAACCCTCGACTTTGAAAAGGTCTGGTTACGTTTAAACTGTTAAAAGACGATCGTTTCGTTTTCCCGATTCGCAGCAACGCAACGACTCGATCGAATCGTCGAAGCAGACCGGGTATAAATAATGTAGAGGCATCGGTCGTTAGTTCTAAAAGAGCTGGCTGGTCTCTCCGGCGTTTCTTCAGAGTCTGGATACTTTTCATTCAGGGACAGATTGTCGAGTACCGCGTCAGTCAACGAACCGGTGACGGTGGTCCGGGATCGCTTGTCTCTGAAAGGAACGCCGATTGCGATTAACCGGCCGCAGGAAACGTTCGGTAGATAGATTTGTTGCTTCGAGTTTGCGTTTCAGGCGAAAGGAGATGCTCTAGAAAACGAGACTCGTATCGTGCACCTTTTTACCCTTGTTTCAACTCGTTTTCCTTCGGCGATTTTGTGTCGAATAAGTGCACCATTCATTGACACGAGGGAAAAATTCGATAAAGATGGATCAGGTTCGAACGACGCTATCGACACGGTTTTTATACGCAGTTTCCTGCGATAAGAACCTTACTTTCCGTTTTGCGTTCGGTCAGATTTCGATCCGAATCCAAGTACCTAAGTACGTATTTTCATTAAGATAAGGTTTTATGACGAACGTTTCCTTATCTCGATGAACGGGGAGTCTCATTCTGCGCCTAGTCGCGCCACTAGTGCCTATTAACGAACACGATTCGGATCTAAAAATAAATCGATCCCCGATTGATCGATCGTGGCATCGAAAAGAACAGTTTCCGCAACGGAAGCCGGTATCTCTCGCATGATTTTATTTGTTAAGAGAGGAGCGTACGCGCGTAAACCCGTCTTATAACTTAATAAATCCAAGCGTAAACTCCGATCGGTTCGCTGATCAAAAACAGACAGTCGAGTACCCGGCGACGACACAGCCGAGAGCGTCCAGAAAGCGCGTCGGCGATCGGTTGAATAACGAGCGGAGCTACGAAGGCGACTCGCCGGTCAAAAAGACACGGACGGTCAGCTCTGCGAGCGGCGCAAACTCGAAGGCGATACGATCGCTCGAGAAGATAATTCAGCCGGCCGTCGATTCGCGCGACGTCTTAGCACCCGACAGTCCCGCTGACGCGGAACACGATCCCGCGCTCGGTCGGTTTAAATATTCGCCAGTCGATGATATTAATCGAAGGATTCCGTGATTTTTCGCGCGGCCCCAACAGGTTGTGGCCAGAGTGGAAGCGGGTCGGTGACTTCCACCGGAGCCGAACGATACTCGTCGGGCTTTTCGATGTTGCATCGACGGCCCGCGTCGCGTCGACAGACACGTCGCGCGGCGACGAGTCGATCGATCATCCGTGACTCGCATGTAAATCGATCGTGCCCGTTCGATCGACCGAGACGCACGGGGGATGATATCGCCGCTACGCGATGATAATTCCTCCCGCGCAGATCGTCAACGATGCCCGAGCGGACCGCCTACGTCGAGACCGGATTCTCTATTTGGCAAGTTGCCGTTGCCTCCTCTCGCCGCGGTTGTACGCTTCGATTAGGTTTACTTACGACCGATCTGCTAAGGGCACGCCGGGTTCCACGTCTGCGGGATACCTGTCAGCGCTTCCGTTTACCGCAGCCGCTCTTCGACTTGCCCCGTGGGGACCGAGCCACCTTTTGTCTCCTCCACGAGGATTTCACTGACGGCGCAAGGGGGTGATATTGTAGGAATAGAGTTTAAATAACTATAACTCATTAAATAACTCTCATAATATTGCTACTCTCTATTGACCCAACATGGTACCTCTTTCAGTCTTTTTGTCTTTTCAATATCTTTACCTAACCCTATATTACTTCTTTAATATGTGAACATCTTTTGTTCAGAACTTTAATGAGCGAGTGGAATACAAATATTCTATATTCCTACAGATACTCTCGTTACTAGAGACATACTCTGAGATCCAATTTATAAAAATTTGTTTGTTGATCGACAGACACTTAACCTCTTAACTTATTGTACCTGCAACCGCACATGTTAATATTCTCTTTATAAACGAATCGAAGATAATGGACAATGACGGGTGAATGGATGATACCACAGCTTCCTGAGGGTAAGAACAATAACGAGATTCACGTAGCACGTTCGCAACGTAGAGATCGATCGCCGTAAACGTTCGCCTAACCGCCTCCTCGAAACGTGGCCGATAAAAACGCGGTGACTTCTTTGCCACGGTGGTCGTTTTTTGCGTTGCCCGCAGGCGAGCTAAACCGCGCCACGCACGTCGGCGAACGTGCGCTTCGTGTTCACCAACGAGCCAATACGGTTTCCCTAAAGGGTTATTACGAATATTGTAAACGGCCTTCCACCGACCACGGTATTCCCGGTAGACACGGCCGTTTCTTCGTCCATTTTCTTGCCGACCGGTGTCATCGGTGGCGGCGCGTCGGTTTACGGCGCGTACCCGCAAGAAAAGCCTGGCGCGTTCGAACGCAAAAGCGTTTAGGGCCGTTGATAGAGCGAGCGATGTTTTATAGATTGGCCAAGGCCTGGCCATTTTAGGCGACCGTCTCGCGGACGCGAGCGTAACAGCTCCACATCTGGAGAAAATCAGCAGGCAACCGTGGCAAGCCGTGCACGCAGCCACTCCACGATCGGGACATTCCGTTGCTGCTCAATAAATGTCGCAGGGTTTGACACACTCCTAATGGGATTGCCGACTGGCAAAGCAATAGCTACGCCGCTGTGCGACGAGTGCGTGTGCGTGAATGTACGTGAGATTCTCCGTGATTCGCAGGAGCGTACCTAGATACCTGTCATGGGCTTCTTCCTTTTCGTTATTTCACCAAACATACACGTCATCGGAACCAAGTACGCAACTAGTGCATAGGGGTGCTCTTAGGAGCGCCAGCAACACCTTGGACGAAGAAGAATTTTCATTTTTACTAACATGGGAGGATAAAAAATTTGTATCAAAGGTTTATCAGCTTTCATAAGCTGAAAGTATCATTTCTGAACATTACATACGTCTAAATGTAATACATATATCTGGAGGTATACTTGTACATCTGTACTCCTCATTTGCATGACTAATGCATCTGTTCAAGGTAATTTTTAAAAAGTGTGGTATGCATAGTCTTAAAGGACATGATTGCACGACATTATATTATTAGACCATTTCCTCAAAGTAATATAAAATACCATACCAAGATACAAAGTAACATAATATAAAGTAAGGTACAAAATAATTTTGGTCTGATGCATTTCTTACTATTAGCACTAGCAGCCAAGTTATTCAGGCAGTCGGTTTCAAGTGCCTCATTTTGTATAAGTGATGTCATTCCTGGTGTGAAGAAACTTTTTAACCCATTTTCACATATACTTGGCATTAATAATTTCTGTAATAAATGTTTGGACAGCTGCGTTATTTACGCCATGTATCATAAATACAGGATACTCTATCTTGAAGAATGAAATTTTACAAGATTGCCTTCCTTTCGCAACATCATCATTTTCCCTTTGGCAGTCAAGCATATTGCTGTGCAGTGAAATTGGAGCGCAGAGAGCATTTGGCTACGCGGTTCCAGCTGACTCGTTACGAGCAGTGGACTGGTAAAAAGAAAGACTCAGGAGTCTCGGTCCAGTAAATCTCTGTCTGAGAGTTTATTGTATCCCCATCTGTACTTTGTTCTCGCCCCAGCGTCTTCCGGGTGAAAAGTATCAAATATGGAGACGGTGACCGACGAGAAGGCGTATCATGGAATTCGAAGGTCACTATCCATCCGAAGCGTTAGCTTCCAGCGACGTTCTTCTGCGAAACGAGCGTTCCCGGTCTGGAGAGCTTAGCTTCCCCAGAAAAAGCATTCTGCCCGCGCTCGTAACTCCATTCTGGAGACAGAACGGCAAGCCAGGGATTTTCCCATTAATTACTGTCCACACCGGTGAGAATCGAATAGGGAAGAGCACGGAGACCAGCTCGCGCAAAAAGCGGGACGAAGCGGGCAGGACGGATGATCGTTTCGATTTATTGCTAAATCGTGCAAAACTAATAACGCTCTCCTTCGTTCCGATCGACCTGTTACACGCTTCTGGACCGCTTTTTTTCCGACCTCCGATGGCAGACGTTCACCGTGCTCCTCGCCGATACGTCCAACCTGTTTGTTGCTCTCGATCGATCGCGATAATTACCGTCGCGAACCGGCCACTTATTTACAAATAAAGACGGTGGTCTGTTGCGTGGTTTTGCCGCCATTTCGCAACGCGTGCTCGCGCGTTCCCGCCTGACGGAAGCGGGAAATGGCTGCCTTCTTTCAGATAATGGCTGGACATCGTTGCGTCGTTCTTCAGCGTCGACGATCCTTAATTGGGACTGTTACAACGTGAGAATATTAACGCCTCGTTCGCCTACGCGTTTTCGAACAAACTACCAACGAAACGTGAATCGAACAGACAGGATGGTCCCTGTTTTATTCATCGGAAGCTCCTTTTCCCAGGACGTCGAGCCTCCTTCGCCGATCCTTCGACGTTCCTCTCGCTGCGAGGCCTCTGAAATACACCGTGGCGCAAACGAGCGCACAATGCCTCTCTTTGTACGCGCGTACGCCAGCTCGCAGACCGTAAATACGCGCGGGTGAAGCAGCAGAGACGTGGATGGAGGTGGACTCGCGGAGTTAGGACGTATTTCTCGTAGGTCGTCGGCGTCCGTCCCGGCCAAGGGAGGATTTATTCCTCGTCGATTTACAATGCTTTATGGTGTCGGTCTCGCTGCTTCAACAAATAATTGCCAATTAAACGTCCCGCGCATCGATCGTCCCGGCTGCCTGGTCGCGAAAGCACGGATATCCTTCCTGTCGAGGGGCCACTCTATCGAGGCTCCTTGTTCTTCGTATTTCTACGTGACGGCCGGTGATCCCGCGTAGGATGCGCTACGGAGAAGCGTAATTTCCGCTTTGCCGTTGATTATGATATTTATTCCATTAGCCACGCTACGGAAACACGGGCATGCGCCTGTAAATAGATGTTGCTCGGAAGCCGAACGTGACTTAGGACATTTAGAACCGGGAGGGGAGCCGCCCCGTACTTTAATAAAATATAATTGAATTAATAAATTCCAGGAAAGATCGAGATCTTCAGCAAAACAGATTCAATTTTGATTCTCAACTTTGATATCGAAAGTATAGATATACAGAAACTACATGTAATCACTGGAAAATATGACAAGCAAAACGTTAACATTAGTCAAAAATTTTGAACATACAGTACAATGTTAAGACAAAATAATTTTGGACAAAATTTTGACCTGATGCATTTTTTCCTAACAGCAATAGCAGCCAAGTTACTCAGATGGGCGATTTTAGTGTCTCACCCTATACAATAAATAGGGAAAGAACATTATTTCTGTCAATCATTGCAAACAATTGTTCTTACTCGTCAAACTGAAATATTACTCTTGCTCTCCATACGAAACGCAATCACAATATAATAAAACCGTTACAACAGTCGTTAAAATATGAAACTGCTAAAAATCTAAAATCGAGGGTGTTTAACCGTAACGCCGTTCGAGGTAGTTTCCGGTTCACGGTTGAATATCGTCACCGGCGAAATAAATTTTCGAGCGGTTCGATCATGAACGTCTCGCCGTGCGACCGGCATCTGCAGTTGCGGCGGCGCGAGAACGGCCAAAACGCCCCCGTTTCATTGTCTAACGCCGAGCGGAATACAATACTCGCGGCTGCCTAACATGAATAAATGTATTTACGATTTGACGTAGGTGTGCCCGCATACCCGGCCACGGCAAAAAATCGAAACGAGCCCGTGGTCGGATTCCGCGGTCAGAGCCACAGAACTCTTCGTCCGCCTTGTTCGAGGAAACGCGCTCAGCCACAGGTGGAGGACGGGTTCCGTCCAGGTGTATGGAAAAAAACACTCCCGGTATCGACAGCTCGCCATCCCTTTGATCCCGCATAATTGCTCTTAATCGTTCCCTGCTTGCTTTGTCCGATGGTGTCGTTCGAGCACTCCGAAGCAGCCTTTCAGGTTTCTGCGATACAAAGAAATTTTAATTTATTCCGTTTGGGGTAGATGTATCGCCGACGATACGGAAGTAAGATGGATGGGTTTTGTGCATGAGGTTCAAGTTTCCTGTCACGAATATGCTGGAGATCGGTATGGACTGATGATACTTGGTGCGTGGGGGTGTTTGGTGTGTTGTAATTTAATGTGTGGGGATTTGACTCGTGGTGATTCGATGCGTAGAGATATTTGACGTGTGGTGATTCGATGGGTAGTAACTCGACGCGTGGTAATTCGATGCGTCGTGACTCGATGCGTGGTAATTCGGTACGTAGAGGTATTCGACGCATGGTAATTCGATGCGTAGAGATATTTGACGCGTGGTAATTCGACGCGTGGTGACTCGACGCGTGGTGATTCGACGCGTGGTAATTCGATGCGTAGAAATATGTAACGCGTGGGAATTCGATGCGTGGTGACTCGACGCGTGGTAATTCGATACGTAGAGGCATTCGACGCGTGGTAATTCGATACGTAGAGGCATTCGACGCGTGGTAATTCGATACGTAGAGGTATTCGACGCGTGCTAATTCGATGCGTAGAGATATTTGACGCGTGGTAATTCGACGCGTGGTGACTCGACGCGTGGTGATTCGACGCATGGTAATTCGATGCGTAGAGATATTTGACGCGTGGTGACTCGACGCGTGGTGATTCGACGCGTGGTAATTCGATGCGTAGAGATGTGTAACGCGTGGTAATTCGATACGTAGAGGCATTCGACGCGTGGTAATTCGATACGTAGAGGTATTCGACGCGTGGTAATTCGATGCGTAGAGATATTTGACGCGTGGTAATTCGATGCGTGGTGACTCGATGCGTGGTGATTCGACGCATGGTAATTCGATGCGTAGAGATATTTGACGCGTGGTGACTCGACGCGTGGTGATTCGACGCGTGGTAATTCGATGCGTAGAGATGTGTAACGCGTGGTAATTCGATACGTAGAGGCATTCGACGCGTGGTAATTCGATACGTAGAGGTATTCGACGCGTGGTAATTCGATGCGTAGAGATATTTGACGCGTGGTAATTCGATGCGTGGTGACTCGATGCGTGGTGATTCGACGCATGGTAATTCGATGCGTAGAGATATTTGACGCGTGGTGACTCGACGCGTGGTGATTCGACGCGTGGTAATTCGATGCGTAGAGATGTGTAACGCGTGGTAATTCGATACGTAGAGGTAATCGACGCGTGGTAATTCGATACATAGAGGTATTTGACGCGTGGTAATTCGATGCGCGGTAATTCAACGCGTGGTGATTCGACGCATGGTGATTCAACGCGTGGTACTTCGACATATAGCTGTCTTCAACTAATAGCAATTATTCCGTTCCCCAACTTGACGCCTAACAATATTTCACCCCCAACACCTACCGCTCCCTTAGACCTACCCAAACCCACCTACCAATCTCCACCCAAAAATACCAATAAGATACTAACTAGAAGAAGACACCACTAGAATCATTCTAAACTGCACTAGGCATAGGTGATCTGATAGGACTAAAGGTAGCTGCTCTCGCTCAAGATCTCGCGAGGCTGACGTTTCTCGGAGCAGTCGGCGCGGTGGTCGACGCGCGAGTCCTTTCTGCCTCGCTTCTGCCGCGTCTGTTGGCAAGAAAGGTGCTCCGCAAGTTTATGGCCGCGAAGAGGAAGTGAAGGAGATATATGCACGCCACACTGTACACGGAGACGCGGCGTGTGTATGGCGGACGCGTGCAACGCGGGAGGGGTACTTATACGTACGTCCAAGTGGACTGGTGAATAAATATAATGCCCTGGCGTGGGCGGCCATTGTTCGCACGCGTAAAGTTGAAACGCGAGAGAAACCGACCGTAAATCGAAGATTTCGAAGTTAATGGTTAAACCGAGCTGCCTCTTCTCCCCGTGGGAAGGTTCGGCTTGCACCACTTTTTCGCACGTGCTTTCTGTGCGTCACCAGGTATCTTAAGGTGCTACTTGCGGATTTATATCTTCACTTTGTAATTGAAGCTTGATGTAATGATGTTGCTTTTAACTCTTAGGGTGAACGTGTCTTTTCTGTTTTCATTTAAAAGACTATCTGTACCATGATCATATGAAGTGATTTGGAAGATGGAGGTCTAATGGTGTAGGTAGGTATCTAAGGTTGTAGAAATCTGGGGATGTATGGGTCTACAGATGAAGGTAAAAGACGTAAGTATTTAAAGAGCTATAACTACATGAAGGTACTTTAAACGACAGTCATTATCAACTCCCTGCCACTGTTAAATCACAAACTTAAACCCTAACTATGACATAACGTCTAAGTGCATACACATATCACACTGTCCACCATATGAACATATGGTTAGGTTAAGTTATGTGAACAGTTCACATGTTAATAACCTTGTTAACCTATCAAACTTTCGCATACCCTAAAAAAGGACCCAACATAGAAATCCACCACGATGTTAAAAATGGATGTCCGTAAAGCATAGTTATACCGCAGTAAGTTAGCCGTTCGATGGTTATGAATGGCGCAAGGTGGATCGGCGGGAAACGAGCACGAAGAGGAGCATCGATCGGCTCGTTAGACGTACGCGAGTACACGTGTCCATACACTGACACGTGGCGTAGTGTCGGTGCGAGAAAGCGGCTCGGCTCGGCTCGGCGTGAACCGGCGCGGCGCGGCGCGGCGTACGACCTCGGGGCGTGTACGTGTAACGCACGCGGATCCCCGTGCTGCAGGGAGCCGCTTATTACCGATGCGGAATCAATTTCAATTTCGCGCAGCTTCACCACCTGCGATGCCGTTCGCGGACCCAGCGGCGTCTCGCGACCAACTCGATCCCTGAGATTACCTGGCAACTTGCTTGCCTGCTCGCTCGCTTGCGTGCATATTGCTCCATGATCGGCGAATCGGTGCATTAACCCCTCGATATTGAGATACGCTAGGGGGAATATTAATTTCGGGATCGAAGGTGAGACTGTTCATTACTACTTTTTCTAACCCGTACTTCTTCGACACTTTAAGATGGAGATCAATTTTCTTTGACGACTTTGGTAAGTATCTTAGAAATTTTTCAAATTTTGTTAAGTTGTTTTTATAGACAATACCAAGTATTTCAGGTGTAGAATGTTCACGTCTTCATTGAGCATTTTAGAATTTTTTCAATTCTTCTTTTAACTGTGCAAATAAAAATATATAACAAAATGTGACTTTGTACAAAAAGTTAACTGTGTAGTTCACAGTTAACACTGCTATCTACTTCGTAGTTCATAACTTTATCAACGTGCAATCTGCTCTGTACCTAATATCAAGTGACATTAAAATATGAAGATAGTTTTAAGATGAATGATTGACTACAAGAATTATTTGTGTAATGGTATACAGAGTTAAGAAGTGTAGTTAGCTACTGATCGAGTTAATCCTTAATGATAATTAATCAAGTAGTCCTTATTAGCAGACTTGATGTAACTGATAGTGATGATGCTTTGTGCTCTCAAATTATAACGATGGTTGTAACCACGTGTTGAATTACCACGCGTCGAATCACGACGCATCGAGTCACCACGCGTCGAATTACCACGCGTCAAATATCTCTACGTATCGAATTACCACGCGTCAAATACCTCTACGTATCGAATTACCACGCGTCGAATTACAACGCGTCGAGTCACAACGCATCGAATTACCACGCGTCGAGTCACCACGCGTCGAGTCACCACGCGTCGAGTCACCACGCGTCGAGTCACCACGCGTCGAATTACCACGCGTCGAATTACCACGCGTCGAGTCACCACGCGTCGAGTCACCACGCGTCGAATTACCACGCGTCGAGTCACCACGCGTCGAATTACCACGCGTCGAGTCACCACGTGTCGAATTACCACGCGTCGAATTACCACGCGTCGAGTCACCACGTGTCGAATTACCACGCGTCGAATTACCACGCGTCGAGTCACCACGCGTCGAATTACCACGCGTCAAATATCTCTACGTGTCGAATTACCACGCGTGAAATACCTCTACTTATCGAATTACCACGCGTGAAATACCTCTATGTATCGAATTACCACGCGTCGAGTCACCACGCGTCGAATTACCACACGTCGAGTCCACTATTCATAGAATCACCACGCGTCAAGTATCTCTACTGCATCAAATCACCACGAGTCAAATCCCCACACATTAAATTTGTGGGCTATCGATCGCGAAAGCTGTGGTATTTAAAAAAGCGTAATAAAAGAGGATGTGGAAGAGGTCGAACCGATGCTCAGCGTTGATTGAGGTTCGTGGGTGGCCCGATGCTACACATAATGCCCCCCAATCAACCGTTCACCATTATGGTTAAATGCGATTTTGAGCGATACCAGCAGCACTGTAACCTCGATATTTGTGTACAAATGGAAATAAAATGAACTTTAACACGAAATAAATTATACGAAGAGATTTCAACTTGAGTCGGAAGTTGTCTTTGATTGACTCTAACCTTCTTCAATAGACACACAGTAATGGAATAAATAGATATAAACACAAAAACGTGGATGCTTTAATTAAATCATTGAAGTTCATCCCAATAAAATTTTATGACTAAAATTGTTACTATCGTGCACACCGTAAATATACTGCTTCGAGATCCTAAATGAAAAACTTGCAGTAATGTGTATAATACCACGTAGAAATAACAAAAATATAACATGCCATCGTAACTATCATCTTCGAGCTGTAAAATCTTTGAAGTATTAATGACGCAATTTACTACTTCGAAGATATCTTATAAATACATTCTTGCAATCGTGTTGCACGTCAGAACACGAACGAAACAGGTTCTCAATATTTTACTTCGAAATTTGCATATTTAAAAGTAGATCTCTTTCTACGAAGGTTAAGAGCAATGGCACCCCATAGTGAACTACAGCGTCCGACGCGCATGCAAAATGGCGGCAAGATGACCCATAATAGTAACACGTTTTCGTGATAATGGATCGAGTCACGATCGAAAGTACGGTTTTTAAGCACCGACATCGATAGCTTCGTAATAATGATAATGATGCTTCAAATAACCATCGACGCAAACGGAAGCAAAACGATATGTGGACGTGCATATAATAAAACTTGTTCTTTCGGAGGGTAACAGGATCTAAAGTTATTCTGCTGAACGTATCTATATTAATATTATCTTTATATCTATATCTGCGCTTTCAAGTTTCTGTATTCTCAGATTAACCCAAATACTTTTTAACCCAAACTTTTATGTACCATTTCTGAAATTTTTATAAGCTCAAATCTCTATATTCAAAGATATTAACCTTCATCTGTATATTTCCACGATAACAATATAGCAATATAGATCTTCTCATCCCTGTTCTACTACATTCACATATGTCTACATACCTCATATGTTGAAACCCATATCCTTACTTATACTTCGAAATTTTTATAACCTCAAATCTCTCTGTGCACGGATATTAACCTTGATAGGTACATTTGCAGGGTTCTTATGAACATAGGTCTCCACATCCCTGTTTTTCCACATTCACATATGTCTACATACCTCATATGTTGAAACCCATATGAGTACTTATACTTTGAAATTTTTATAACCTCAAATCTCTCTGTCCTCGGATATTAACCTTGATAGGTACATTTGCAGGGTTCTTATGAACATAGATCTCTACATCCCTCTTTCTCTACATTCACATATGTCTACAATCGATACGTCACAACCTATATTCTTGAAACCCCTACATCCTTATCCCTATATCCCCACATCCCTACATCCCAACGATCCAACCGAACAATTTCGTCAGTTTATTCCTCGTTGAAAGCAAACACATTGCGAAATGGGAAAATAATGATAGAGTACAAACTATGCGAACGCCACCGTGTGCATTTGCATGCGCACAGTGAACGTCATCAGTGATGAAAGGTTCGAAACTTTTGATACTTTCACCGTTCGAACGAGAAGAGTATTGACATGCATAGAATTCCTTTGTGTATATGCGCGGCGTTACGCCCGTGCGTTTATGAAATAGAAGCCTGTGGAATGCTCGACTTTGTTTAAAACGTAGCCGGCGTTAAAGTCAGGAAACGCGCGTAGAACGAAACAAATTAATGGTTTGCAAGTTGATTTTCGTATTTGCGTAACGCGGGACGTAACGAGCAAACGAATCGCGGGAAGTTTTCCAACGATGAGAGAGAGAGAGAGAAAAAATACGGAAGTGAATTTCTCCGGCGAAGAAAAACCCATTTGCCATAATGTTGATTGCGAGGGAAAGGGAACGGTCGGATTTAATTGCAATTTGAGCATTTTCTGACTTCCAATTATACGCGGTTAAACGAAATAAAACGGACAAAAGAACGAGAGAGAATTTCGTTTTACGAATTGAAGGTATCGGTTTCGTTAACTACGGCTGTTTTTATGGTCTTTATATCGAACTTGTTAACATGTAGAATTTATAAACTGATGCCAACATTTATTGAACTTGTGAAATTTCAATTGCAATTTATGAACAGGAAGCGCATACAATGCACTTCGACTGTTTTCCTAGCACTATAAATACAAAGAACATATCTTTGCCATATTTGCAAAAAGGTACAGGAAAATTTACCGCAAGATTGTACAAGAAAATATCTTAATTTCTATCATTTTCCTATAAAATACCTTGATAATCAACGGCGAGTTTAGACTAAAATAATTCGTTTCAAGAGGTTAATCAATGTTATTAGTTTGTTTAAGCACCAGTTTCACTGAGCCTAAATATAATGTATCATTAATAATTCATAAAATTAAAAAAATAACGAACGACCACTTTGTTACATAATGCGAGCAAGCGTGCCTGATAATTTTTAACACTAGGTCTTTAAGAAAACTAAAACGTTCTACATTTGAGAAGTTATGGAACGGAAATGAAACAACCAGTTTCGAGTTGGACGATTTGAATCGAAAACTAGCAACGGGCGTAAAATCGTTAGCATACGAATCGTAGTCGCAATCAAGTTTATTAGCACTAAACGTTGAATAGCCTTACAATTCGAATAACATAATGCGTACAACTGTTTCACGCGCGCTACCGTTCCCGTGTATCTGCATCTGCGAGCAGCCACCGTCTCGAGCGAGAACGGTAGCCCAGAATTGCACGTTGCTCTTACCGCTGTACGGGACAGGAGAAACCGGCGGAACATTAATAATTATCCACCGCTTTCCCCTGGAAAAGCAGGAAAGCCCGAGGGACAGAAGCGAGACCAGACAAAAGCGAACGCTCCCGATTGCTACGATAACGCGCTACGTTCGAATTACCATTCGTCCTTTCACGTGCTGCTGGCTCCAATACGCCGGAACGTTTAATTTATCACATTGTATTGTACCCGTTGCGGGGTGGTAATTTTGCGATATAAATCGTTCCTGCTCACGTACGCTTACCTGTCCAGCAATTTACGTGATTTCGCCTTCGCGAACTGCAAATTCTCGTTACATTTTTCAACAAACCGTATCATCCGAGAGAAAGGCGCAGGAAAGTTCAAATAAATTCAAGAAGTCTTTATCGTCAGAGTCCCCAGTCGCGTGATTCATGCTGGATCAATTTATTAATCGCCCGCGGCCTTCCTGCTCGAATTGCGTAAAAACGCGAAAACCGATTAGCCGATCTATGAACGCAATCAACGAGGAGATTCTTTATCCGAATGGTACGATTTAAATGCCCCATGCCGGGCAAATTCACCCTGGTTTATTTATATCTCCACCTGTTTTATGGGCCCGCTGACGGGATCCGTAGAAAATAACTAGTTTTGTTCGGGGGACAATGGATGACGCCCGTTGCGGTTATATCATCTTTTTTTGTATTAGATAACGTAAAGGATGCTGAGATTTTTCAAGCCTTTCAAAGCGGAAGTCTTTCATTTTGCATAGAACATGATATATCAGCAAGAGGCTAATTAGGAAGTACAGCGATATATTCAACCACTGTGCTCTTAACACTAAAACTACCAAACCGGTCAAATGACCGATCACAAGTTTCTTATTACAAGGTACACATTTTGTTAAAGTACATTCCTTGAAATCAGTATTGATTTTCATCAAGATAAAAAATAAATGTGTGTGCTAATTTATGTTCCACCCTTTGTATATTTATTCTTTAACTTCATTTTTAATTTCAAATTCAGTACACCTTATATGGCGATAGGTTTAGTGTTAAAAATACGCATACAAGAGTGTGGCTCGTTCAAAGTCACTGTCTTCGAACGTGGAGTTTTGGAACATTAAAACGTTGGAGAGTTGAGTTTATTGTCACTTTGAGATCTTGAGACATTAAAACTTGCTAACTTCGATACTTATAATTTTGATAATTGCCTTTGGTCCTCTTGGAACTCAAGAAACTTAAATACAATAACGTTACAAGCGTATAAAAAAAAATAGCCACCCTCAAAAGTATACAAAGCCCTTTAAAACGAGTATGAACAGTGTCTAAGCGATAGGAATCGGTAGCAGCGCATGCGTGCGAGCGGTAGCGATCGCGCATGCGCACGAGCGTTCATGTAAATGGTGTATGCGCAGTGGCGTTAGCGGCGGCGCATTGGTACGGTTGCAGGCCGTGCGTGTCGCGGTACGTCCTTGTAAGGCCATTTGCCTCCTGTCTAGTGGCGCGCACGCGTGCACACTATCGTGTACGGAGCGTGTCTAAGCGTCGCGGGTCGTGTGTGCGCGTGTACGTGTGCACACGTGCCATCGAAGTGGCGCTGGCCGAGGTTCCACGAGCTTGCTCGGTGCTGGTGTGCCGGCGTGCCGTTGCTGCCGCCTGTTCACCGGACTGACGCAACGCGCGGTGTACACGCGTTTGCTCGTAAATCGATTCCGAAGGAACGAACGAGAAGGGGTCGGGCAAGAAACTGCGAGAGCTCGCCTTAAGCAAAAGACCTTTCCTAGACTGGCTCTGGCTCGTAACAACTGGTATTGTCGTAATGCGTGCTGTTATCGTGACGATCGTTACTCCTTCGGACTGTTCCAAGCTTTTATCGAGTTTATCTGCTCCAGCTTTGCGATACTTGGATCAATGAATTCTCAATGAAAATTACTGACTTTATCGATAAGTTTTGTAACAGTTAACCGCAGGGGCATTTTGGGTACCTCTCACTGCTTGTCAAATATGTTGGAGCTGTCGAAAGGGATAGCGCTGATTTTGAAATTTATATTATACTGTTACTCGATTTATGAACGTAAGATTTATTCTTTTTTGTGTTATAATTATACTTTCAACCCTAACGGTAATATCTGTAGTCTTCATTTTATGATGAACACTGCCATTTTGTTCTTGTACTTGCACTCCATTTTGTTTCGGCGCAGACAGCGAACTTCAAAGACAGATCCGAATATAAAAGAAATTAAGACTATACACGCTATGAAGAGAAACAATTAGTTCAATCTAAAGAAGGGTTTATTGTGAAAGAAAGCATAGGGTTTGAATACAACCCTTCAAGCCATAAGAGCGTTACGTATGCAAATTTCGTGTGGTCTCAAGGCTCGAGCCTGATCGCCTCCAAAGAATCGAAGGGTAGGATTATAATGAGATAATTTTAACGAGCGCGTCGAATGAGAGCTCGACGCACGAAACGGAAGCGGCGAATTGAATTCGAACCGAGACAAATCGAAAGCGTTCGCCGATATCGAAAGGATTCTCCGTACTAGAATTCGTCTGAAATTTGTCTCGCGTCGATCGTTTTCCATTCTAGCGCAGCTGGTGAACGGCATCCCATCTCCTTTTTACTACTTCCGCCATTTCGTTGGTAATTTTAAGGAAGCCTGTTGGATCCATTCCTCGCGATGTCTTCAGCCACGGACAGAACCGAAGCGACTGTCGAAAGTGAAAGGAGCCGAAGAAATCAAGATGGAACGCGCGTTCGTTACAACGCAGGTTTTCTCGCTGCACGCACCTTCTCCACCTTCCACCTTCTCTTCTTCCACTGGTTCAAGGACTCGTGGCGAGCGTGGCAGTCGATACCAACATCGATACCATCTCTTAGGATGACGAGGAACCATTGGCGTAACTGGGTCCAGGGTGGGCCCAGACGGGGCTGTCTTTTTACTGGACAGAAACTTTTCACTTGTCAATGGAAATAAATAATATATCGAGCACTTGACTTTCGAGCAACTCGGGCTTTCTTGAAGAAAATTGTGATGCAGGGGTAGAAGACTTTAGGTAATTCAATAGAGTAAGAGTTATGACACATTATAGTTAATTTATGCACGGTTCATTTTCTTTAGGAAAGGTCACTGTTACTTCCCCAAGTCTTCTTTTTCTAAGCAAGAATACTATAATAGAAAGTAACCTAGGTTTCCACAACCGTTAGCCATAATTCCTAAAATCCTCTATCTGTAGCTTATCATTTTCTCTAGGAACTGTTACAATTCCTCAGGGTTTCCTACAATTTCTCCTAGAAAATCAACAGTAATCCGTAATTTCCTAGGTCTACCAAGGAACCTACGATTCCAGAAACTAGAAAGTACAGTTCCATCCCCCCTCAGGGCAATTACTGTAATCCATAAGTTTCTAGGTCTTCGTCGCCTCTAAGAAATTTCATGGGTGTACCCGGTTAAAAATTCTGGTTGCTCCAGTTCGATCATGAGTCCATAGTTACAGATAACCAGCTATCTCGATCGAGTGAACCTAACCTAGTTGTCAAAGAAAATAACATCAATATCATTGCTGAATATATGAGAATATACGATACCGTTCAATTCTGCTTTTTTTATTGTAAGAGCCAATAACGACGAAGACAACTCTCGTACTACTATTTAATAATAAACGAAAAGAATAAATGTGCGGGGTGAAATATCGCTGGAGTTTCGTGCGTTTTCACGAGGACTCCGCTCGAGGGTAGAGGATGCCGTTAGAGCATGCGTTGCATCGTTCCGCGTTACTTTCGGTACTTTGAGGCCACGTTCCAACACGATTCCGTTATGTTTCTCTCCATAAACCCTAAACGGCGACCTTTATAATCCCACGGGCAGGATTTAACGTTCCTCCTTAGTCTTTTCTTCTCGTGTTCATCTCGGCTTGTTATTAGGTTCCCTCGCGATGCGCCGCTCGGTTAGACTGGTTTCTCGAGGAGTATGCGAAACGATCGTTAAGAGAAAGTACGTAGGTGTACTTGTCCGGAATCGTTGGATCTTTATGACAGGTGAGGAGAAGCTAAGATTCCATGTCTGGTCCTTGCCAGAATTTTTTAGGGCCTTAGGAAAGCAAGCGAATTCAGTCAGATATTTACAGTCCTTTACATGATACAATGCTAGAGAAACTGAGCTTTTTAGATAAAAATAAAATCATTAATTATTTTGTCAGAAATCACAATGCATCATTTTACATCCATGCTAGGTGTACGTGACACGATATTAATCCTTGTGATTGCTGCAGCTTTAAAATCACAATTCACCGCCATTTTTATTGTTACAAATATTTTCTGTACAATGCAAAGAATTATAAGCTTGACTTAACCTAAAATTTTCGAACTTCATTTTCCAGCGTTATGCATGTGTAGTAAAAGTACTAAATCCTTAGAAAAAATTGAGGAACAATATTAATCGGTATGTAACTTAATCCAGCAGCAGTGATCGTAGCGAAAGGGTTGAACAGAGTTGGAGTGATAATTAGAACGTAAACAATGTTCGCAACTTCGATTAACAAACCGCTTACATTCTTAGCAGCATTCCATACAGGAATGCTCCCACCATCTAACGATCCAATTCACATCGACCCAGAATGTCGGATGTCGTTACCTTTTTTATCAGAATCGGTTATATTACGAATATACATATGTTTCTCGTTCCGTCTTAAGCTTTCAAGTAGAAAAATCGTAGACGTCAAAACGTGGGCCAAGCGGTACACTCTCAAAGAGTAAATCTCGATGGGGAAAGAGGTAGTTCGATGTTTATGGTAATTCAAGCTCATCACAAACAGAAGGTTTAATTTTCTACAATGTTGGCCGGCCCATGAATATCATTATTTTCAGATTTCACCTTTTCCCACAGTTTCATCGTGTCGGATTATCGCGCCGTGTCATCTCGAAAAACTTTCGACCCTTCCCTCTTACCCTTCACCGTCCCCGTGCACGTCTTGAAAATCACCAGAATGACGTCGACGAAGGAGGGCCGAATCACGTCGTTCATTATACGTCGAACAGACCATTTCCCGATTAGATTTCTGCCTTCGCGTACTTTGTGTTCTTTTTATTTTAATTATTCTTCACCTAGCGACGCTACGGGACAAGTATTGTCCACGTTTATCCTCGGGGCCGATCTCTCGAGCCAGCATCCCGGTCCAGACTTTTACGGTGCACCTTACGCTGTGCTATTGACCCTTTTTCACTACAGGTGAGCTGGGAGGGGCCTTGGACAGGTAGATACACCTAACTCGCGTACCGTAAGAATTAAGAGCCCTGTATAACGGGTGAATTCTTCGTTTACAATCTTAGAAATACTAAGGGCATAGTTGGCAACAAAATTAGATTTGAACACATATATCAGATTTTCGTATTTGTAAATACCGGAAGAAATTTACAGATATAACTGCACAAAAACATGAATAATTTTCTCGTTCGACGATTAATTTTTGAATCAAATAAAAAATACGAAGGCATGAATTGTTACTTTGTATCGGAGGTACAATGCAGAGGCATAGATCGTAAATAAAGCGTACAAAAACATAAAGTATTCGAGCAACCTTGTCCGTTTTACGGTATTTATATGGTGTCAGCGGATAATCATTTAGAATGCTCATTAAACCCCTTGCAATTAATCTAAATGAAAGGAGATAGGACAGGGCGCCGGTTCCAGCAACAGCAATTAGAGTCCATTATCGTCGGCTGGGATCTTCGAAAAAAGAAATAGTCACCCGGTATGTGGCGTGGAACGATGTTGTGTAGATATGCGGCGAGAGCGAGCATAAGGTGCACAAACTACCATACATGCCCTTGCACGGTGCCCGCGTTACGACACACGCGAGTGCACGAGCGGTGACACGCGTGTGCGTGTCCGGCCATCGTTCGGTCGTTATGCCCATTAAGTACATTGTGCTCGAAGGTGTTTCCTATAATGGATTCCCGTTGTTTATTAACGGGAGTGCTGACTATCCCTCTTTATCACGGATTCACCCGACAGTTTCGATTTCCTAGATACACCAGAAAATCGTGGGATCAATTTATTGCTCGTACAATTGAAACGGAACAAAGGAATACCTTTAGGGTGCTTTCAACTTGCGAGTGGTGCAATCGAAGATTTCAAGATAAGATATAACAATGAATAATTCAAATCAGATTCTCAAATGTAGTCGTTTGTTATAATTAACGCTTCGATGCAAGAGATAGCAACAGCCCTTTTGCTTATAATGGCACACTCGTGACGCACATTAGTTCATAACAAACGGAATCATATTTGCACGATTGCAAATGGAATTTAATTACAGTTTGCATAATCAATCTTTATGTTCAAAATATACCTGACATTTCAATTTTCCTTATTTGACTTAGTATTGCAGCTTCGAGTGACGCACTTGAGGAAATCATAGATCAAGGGGTTAATGCTGTTTCGTAAAAATGTTCAAATTCACCATCACTAAATAATTGTGTAATAGATTTAATTCTTACCATCAGCATTCTTAAAGCCTTTCTGGATTTAAGTAACTATGAAATTTTTTGCTGTCGTTTGATAAGCTACATATGAGATATGCACTTGCTCTTGAGGGCTTATTTCTGAAACTAAAAAATAGATCATCTTCATTCTTTTCTACTGCAATCCACACCTTGAAACTCACTAGTTCCCAACTTAAAAATGAACAATATTATGATAAAAGCTATACCTCCAGCAAATGTCTCCCCGTTTCAGTGTCGAATATTACAGCCTCAAACCCGATTATTCCGCACACGATTACAATTTACATTTCCATCGCCTATCAAAGAAGTTTCATAACAAGTTCGCGGCCCGTTAAAAAAAGCAGCTAATTCGAAACCAGATTCCAAGAATCAGAGATCCTGCACCCTTCATAGTCGATTAGCGCGCAATTCATGCGATTCTGGTGGTCGTTGCGAGTGCAACTAGGGGACACATTGAAACGACAGCCGAGAAAAAGAAGAAAAAAAAGAGACGGAACAAGTCGGTTGAAATATTAATCCCGATAAAACGATCCGTTCCGTTCGACCAATAGAAAATTGCCTCAATTTAGTCGCGAGATAGGTATCGGTGGCCTTTTTTCCCCGCTTCAAGGTATTCGTATCCTGCCGTTGATTATCCGCGGCGTTGCGTAGAGTGGTGGGTCCTTCGTGTTCGTTGGTTGGCCGCATTGCGGCATCGACGCACGTGCGTCCACACGGAGCTCAGCTCGACACGGAGCGGTGCGGAGCGGCGCCGCGGGAAAGGCGCGTGCGGATTGCGAAATATCGAATTTAACGAAGCCGGATAGAGAGAGAACAGGTGTAGCCACGATATTGGAAACTCGGGTCGCGCGAGCGTGTTTTAATAGCGTTTCCAGTCTTTTAATATACATCATCGTTCAAAGGTGATCTATACTTTGGTCACCCTTCTGATTATACTTTGGTACGAGCCTGCTCATAAGTTCACAGGATTATTACAGTGAGCCAGGACCACTCTGGGTCACTGGGCTTTCTGGGTCGCTTAGGTAACTGAGGAGCTTTTCAGGACCACTGAGATAACTGAGGAGCCCTTCTGGGCCACTAAGATAACTGAAGAGCTTTTCTGGACCACTGAGGTAACTGAGGAGGTTTTCCTTTTAGAAATCGGTTGCGGAGTTAGTTGTCGTTCATCGTTCCTAGCACATTCTGCATAGAGTAAACAATATTTAATCAATAGCTACTTTTTATTCTAAGCTCTACAACTCTTTCTTCATCCTCTTCCAGACTTATGTTCTACACCTAAGTCATCGTCTTTCAAATTCTATGTTCAATTTCTTCATCCTCTTCTTTTAGACCCTCAAGCTCTAAGTCTAAGTTATCATTCAAGTACTAAGAATAAATTCAATTTCTTCATCTTCTTCTTCCAGACTCTCATGTCCTACGATTAAGTCATCATTCCTAAACTTCAAACTTCAAATCTTGTTCTTGAAATTTTATGTGTAGCAACATAAGTTAGACACAGTTGCTAGTTGAGACTGTTTTAAGTTTGACAAAGTTGATTTGATGTAGGTTCCTCTTAGAACCAAGGAGCTAACATACTGACTTCTGTAGTTGCTACCATGTCACATATGTCTAGCAACATAAGTTAGACACAATTAATAGATGATACTGTTTTAAGTTTAACAAAGTTGATTTGATGTAGGTTCCTCAACTGAGGCCAACATACTGACATCTCAAGTTCTTCCCATGCTTCAAATATCCAGCAACTTGATCATTAAAATTGTTTTGACACTTGATTAAAAAGTGGCCTACCACGATTCATCCATAAATCATAGAGGTCGAAGAAACGTACAAGGCCCTCGTTCCAACGGTAGCCGTTTCCGTCCAGGACTATTAGGTTCGTTTTAACAACGCTCGTAAAACCGATCGATCCGCGAAATTCGCCTTCTCGAGTTAAGAAATTGGCGTTTGGCCTTCGCATTTACGGATTTCGCGAGGAAGGGAGGATAAGTAGGCGCCGACGGTAATAGATACGGCCGCCACGATAATCCTGTCGCATAAATACTGTGATCAAGACCCTATACGCTCGGTCGTTCGATTTTAGAGATCGTTTCTCCTTCTTCGAGACAACGTTAACTCACGGGTTGCCCCGACGACGCTCGGATCGATGATTCCAGGTGAAACCGTTCACTTAGCCGCTCATTACGTACTTTGTTGCACACCGTAACAGCAGCCGTAAACCCGTCTGCTTATTCGTGCTGGACGTTTAGAAGCTACAAACTGTCTTAATACGGACACGGGGTTCCTGTGGCGCGGCCAGCAGCTTTGATTGATACTCACCGCTAGCAAATATCGCGATTATCTCGCGTAACCCGAGAGAAGACTCCTCTTGGTACACGTTGCTCGATCTCTTCGTGTTGTGGACAGGATTTACCGGGTCTTCGCTTTTTCTTCTTCGTGTACACGCCCCTGTTGCCGCTCGTAATACGCTCAAGGTAGATGCGCATAAATTTTGAATTACTCCATTTATCTGGGAATCAAATTATTTCACTATTGCTAATCACATTTATATCTTAATTATTATTGATAATTCCTATGATGATTACTGTCATTACTGTTAATTTAGTTCTAATACGGATATCGATTCTAATATCCTGCAGATATTGTAGGTGTAAAATATCGGAGTTTTATGATAAAATCTATCATGTTGGCACATCAAGTGTTAACTATATTAACGGTAATAGCAGTTATTGAAATATGAATGCAATTATAAATAATACTGTTATATAACTGGTAGACGTTTGAATAATTAAACGATGTTAGAAAATTAATGTGCTACTTGTGTGAAAAACAAGTGTCAGAAACTGGAAAGATGCTCCTACATAGTTAAAGTATCAAACCGACTGATTTCTACGTAACTCAATAAAAGTTAATTGTAAGTTAAGCTATCTAACTCGATTAGGTGTCTTCAGTAAAATCGTCCAATAAGTTTCGTATTCAAAAGAAAAGCATGCAGTTCTGTAAACGTGTTATTAATTAATCATGTAGTGTGCAACTATGAATCGTAATCTTAGGTCTCGTAATAAGTCGACTCCGACGCTGCACGAAAAATCGTGCATCCATCGACACGCTAATTTAATCGGTCTATTCAGTCCGGTCCATTAATAACACATCTTTTTTCCTAGCAACAATTTTGCTGCGTACACTTTTGTCGAACCATCTTCCGGTCGCGCCCTTTGCATTTATCCAGCAACGGACGCTTTTTGCATCCGCGACGATGCGCCAATTCGATCGACTGGGCGTTCCAGTTCTATGCGTGCCTCTTCTCGACTTTTCATCGTTTTACGATCGCTCGATGATCTCGATCCTCTCCACAGGCAATCGTGTTCGCCTGCTTTTTTGCTCGCGTCTATGGTGAACACTGTGGTTTTCTCGCCACTTGCTGTTTCTACGATTCTAATTCCTATGCGTCGCCATTTTTTCTTCGGTTAATAACCGCGAGCCTCTTCCTTTTTCCTCGGACGCGGAATTGTTCGATATTTGCGCAAAGAATGAAATAGGGAGATTTTTTTTGCGAGAGGATTTGTTTAGGAAGATTGATGTAATTTTAATTATCCACTTTATGGATCTACTGATTTATTCATTTTTTAATTTATTTTTATCAATTTTTCAATTTTTCAATTTTTGAAGTTTTCAATTTTTCCATTTTTCAAGTTTTCAATTTTTCAATTTTTCAATTTTTCAATTTTTCAATTTTTCAAGGTTTCAATTTTTGTTCTTAAAATTCGTAGATTTTCAAATTTCTAAGTTTCCAAAATTCTGAACTCCAAGTTCATTCTCCAAATTTTCTTCTTCTCAATCTCTAAGTTGTCAAGTTTTTAAATTCCCCCATTTCCAAATTTCCAAATTAAAATTAATATTTTCTAAGTTTTAAATTGTCCAATTATTCAAATCTTAAAATCCTGAACTTCAAGTTCACGGTTTCCTAAATGTTGTGCTTTAAAATTTATAATTTTCCATGTTTCCAAATGTCCAAGCTTCAAGTTCCAAATTTCTAAATCTCCAGATCTCAGTCTTCAAATCCTCAAACTACAAATTCTACCAAAAAATTTCTTTTCTAATCCTCATAAAACTTCCTAGCAAAATCTAATCCTCTCACATCATTCGTCATTCTCAACTAAACATTCCCGGTAAAACTGGAGCAAAAAACATCGGAAACAGCACGAGACGTCAAAGCAATAAGTCCATGCGTGTCCAACAAGCGAACGTAGCTCGTTCCGGGAAATTTCCTGCACGAGCGTAAATTCGTCGCGAGGCGTCGAATATTATAGGCTTGCGTGCGAGTGTGAATTAATAGTCGGAACGATTTCATTACCGATCGCGCGTATAATTGGCGCGCGTTTCCAAGAATCACGATACTCGTTCGCGGCTTTATCTCTCATCGTTGCATCGCGTTTCGGCGCGCAAAGAAAGGTGGAATAATAGCGCAACTAACTGGATCTAGTCACGTTAGAAAATTCCGCTAAAATCCAACGCTCGTTTCCGTTGTCTGCCGCAATCCCGAGAGGATTAATGCTTGTCGTAAATACATAGGCGTATCTTTATCATAGCTACCGGACGGACGTATGCAAAAGCATCGTCGAGTCACGTTCACGCAACATGCACCTGTGCAAACGCGAACTGGCCGCCGGGAATTATTATCGCTGCGTTAACTCGTCCGTTCGCGGCAAGTTAACCGGGTGCTCGTTCGCGTTACGCGAAATTAATTCTCGTGAAATAAGCTATGCAAGTAATTTCAGGGAAAATGTCCTATAAAGTACGGGGATAGGTTGACTTATTGATCGTAAGGAGTTATCTATTATCAGGAGTTATTGTCATGAGTCGGTGAGGAGTTCGCTATTGGACGGAGAAGATAGGGTTGAAATTTGTGAGAAATTGAGTACTGGTCAGCCTAAGGGGGTATTTTTGGAAATTTGAGGATATAGTCTAGGAGAGTGCTAATTGTGTGTATTACTTGCATCCTGTGGCATGTAAGAAATAATTTGTGGAGATGTAGGGATGATGTGTGTGGCGAAACAATGGGTAGCAAATCTACTGCATGATGGTACAACGGGTCAGACCTAATGTCTGGAAATACAATGGGTGGCAAATCTAACACGTGGTGAATCTAACGTGTGGCAATACAACGCGTCTCGATGCAGCGTCTTACAAATCAAACATGTGGAAATACAATGCATGGAAAATCTAACACATGGGAATACAACCCATATGTCAATGCATCTCACTATCTGACAATGTTACACAAACCTACCTCGCATATAAGCTAAAAAATCAGCTAATTCAGCCAATCAAATTCATCCATCTGCCAACTCCATCATCTCTAACTTCCAGGAACGTCCGACCAGGCAATTATCGAGTAGCCACCGTATAATTTCGCCTAAACGCAAGATACCGATCGAACAAAATCCTGGCCCGTAACACGAGAATTATCCTCCTTTCGCTCGTTTTGCGTTTATCGCGTAAATCTTGTTCGCGTTTCAATTAGGCTGTTCGTTAATCGAATTAAAAGCGTGTTCGCATTTAATTAAGCGTCGTGCGGACGCACGCCGTAACGAAGAAAAAAATCAAACGGTACCGATAACAAAGCGTTGCCTGAATCGCGGAAAGTGGGAACGGCGACAGGTGCGTTCGATCGAAACGGTGAAAGGAGTTGGTCTTCGGAGTCCGATAAAAAAGTTCGCACGCGTTAATCCGTGTCGAGCCCGCGGATAATGGATACTGTCCGCAAGAAACTCGGTTTTGCTAGATGACTGTTAATTAGATCGAAGAAATTCGTCGTTATGTCATTCAATTATCGGGCGGAGAGTAATATATATTTTGAACTTTCACTGCGACTCTGCTCAGATTAGGTCGTAAAAGCCATGGGTCTGTTGACCATTTGGAGACCCTATATAATCTCTATTTTTTTCTTATTATTTAAGTTAGTCGTGCGACAATATAGGACAGGATAAACTGCTACTCTGAAGGGTTTCGTCTCCGTTTGTTACAATTCACATTTTCAATAATTATTTCCTTTCTGTAGATTGAGTCTTTTATTTAAAGAACCTCAATAGTGTCATCGAAGATAAATTACCGATATTATCGATACCGTAGATATATAATAAAAATAGTGGATATGAAGAATAATGAACGAAGAAAAGAATCGGAATAGTTTGACCTTCCTCCCGGAGGATCGCACGTGGTGCTGTCGCGCGCGAAACCGGGAATTCAAGCGCGGGCTCTCTCGTTAGAATACATGAATAAAAACGAACGTATTATACGCGGAGTTACGTCACCTTTCGAAAGTTTTTTTTTCGGGAATGTCGAATGCCGCGAAGGAGGCGGGTTTAAAGCACCTGCCGACTCTATCCGAGATACTTGAATTTGTCATCAAGGTCTCGCGACGTCAGACGGATCGGATTCGGTGTCCGTGTACGCTCGAGCGGAGAAGAAGAGGCAACCCGGTTGAAACGAAAGGCCTGGAACAGGAACTGGAAAAGGACGGAACGAGAGAGAAATGGGATGCGAGAGGAAAAGGTGATACACGGAGGGGGATTAGTTTCTACGGAGCCGTCCGAGTCCCACGGTACTTAATATCTCGTAGTGAATCATAAATAATCGACCGATGGCCGGTTTCGAGTCGTACGCCGCTCGAAATCCTTCGAGCTCGTGCTTCGGCCACGGAGCGCAACATTCGTGATCCGACGGGATGCGGTCCGGATAACACCGGCGTTTGCAATTAAAAAGCGATTTAAATGCTAATGGTCGCGCTTAATTAACGCGAGTCACACGCGAGCGGCGCCCTTCTGGCCCGCCTCAACGGCTGTCGATTATTATTTCACCGGGCTGCCACGGGGTTGAAATCCGGCCGAAGGGAACGACCGGAACGGGAATATCCATTTTACGAGCTGCACGTCCGAACTGTCGATGGATTCGTAATGAATCACTCCGCGGGTACGAAATCCGACGGATCCCCGGTATCGTTAATAAAATTCAGCCGATGAGCAACGGACTTTAACTCGTTTGTTATCGCGCTCGATGGCTGTTGAGTTCCTTTTAAGATAATTTGTTCTCGTCGACGAAATAATCTTGTACTTGCCACAAAATGCTTTCCACCAGTGCATTCAATTGTTAGGTTTGATTACATGTATGTGTAAGACGTGCATATAACTACACGTATGTATAAAACACATGTTACATAGAACATACTGTCACCGTCTAATAAATTATATAGTATTATATAATGAAACAATGTATAATGTATAACAAAACGTATTGTGTAACACTGTGTGATGCCTATGTGCAATGCATGATGATAATACATATGTATCACGAACGATTAAAGCGAGCTTGTAAATCATCTCGATAATAGTACAAATTAAACTCTGCATCTTTACACGTATCCTTGAATATCAAACACTTATGACATTGCTAATAGATTCAGCTCAACAAATTAATTTCAGCGCAATTTTATAACCAATTTCAAATTGAATTTCCAAGCTAATCGAATTCCTGTCGTGGCAGAGACATGAATTACACGGAGACCCATCTTGGAGCCTAATTGAAACGTCTCGGAGAAGATAACCGAGTAAAAAGTCGCGACCAGGACCGTCATTAAGAGGTCCATCCTCGGTACTGACACCTCTCACGATTAGTAGGTGTTCTAAAACGTTAACGCAATCTCGACGTGGAAAGTATCGGAAAATCGAGTTCGAGGAATCATTAGGTTCGGGTCTTTCGAACTAAGTGGTCCCACGATCGCATTTGTAGGCCACGTGAGTTATCGCGGGATATCGCGTCGACACGTATTCCCCGGCACCTGTGCGTGTAAAAATCGTAATAACAGTTATCGCAGCGTGTCAATCGGCGCCGATTGAGTATTCATTAATTAAATAATACGAGCCGGTGGGGCGCGATAAGTGGTCCAGAGAGGGCCCACGCTTATCCGCCGAGAAAATATACGAGCGTGGACCGTTCGCTGCGACTTCCTTGCTCCGCGACCAACAAGAATGAAGAACGAGGACCTGAACACTTCTACCTGACCATGATCCCCCCCCAGCGACAAAAAACTTTATCGGCCGAGCAATCGCGTGGATAATTCTCGATAAATGTATACCGAAACGAGCCGGTACCGACGAGGCGGTCCTATTAATTCAGCGTGTACACGCTTCGATACAACGTCAGAGAACGCTCGATCGGTTAATCGACAGCATCCTTACGCGATTCGTCCCGCTGATCTCGCATCTGCTATTTGCCATTCGCTATAGACAGTCTCGTCTATTTCGTTCCAATTATACCTCGAGCCGATCTCTCCTTTGTTTGTGATCCGCGAAATGGTCTGGCGAATTGATTTCAGGGGATATTCTTTGCATCTACATTCACGATCCCTGTTTTCTGTCAGAGTTTCAAAAAGGTGACGCAAATAGATTTCTGTTTGGCACGAAAGGGCTGTCAGATGTTAATGGATGACAGGCATAATTTTTGGAGGATTTGAAACCTTTGGAAGAGACTTTGGAAACGTGACAATTGGAGATACTACATGATTCCATATTAATTCACATGAAATTTCGAAAATTTCTGTCGTAACGACCCCATCAGGTATCTCGCAGCGGATATCTCCGGTAAAAAGGCAGGAGAAATAGAACGAGAAACGATCAGCCTACGCCCACGCGTTTCGCCCACAACCCCCGCGAGTTGGCTCGCACGGAATTGCCTGTAAGAGGTCTCTCTCGATAAGCCTCCCGTTCCATCGGTCACGTCTTAATCGACGCGCGGTTCTCCGACAGCCGCGGTTGGGGGTCGAACATCGATGTAACCGAATCGTTCGTCGAACCGTACGTTGGTCTGCCGCTCGTGGCACTCGTGGAGAACGAAACGAGAGAGAAAGGTATTTAAGAAACGCTCGGAAACATAGCTCGGGCCAAAGGGCAAGGTGCCTTCTCTTGCGCTTCTACTTCGATCGGCCATCAACGGTGAATGCGATGACCACCTGCGTGCACTCGATTAGACTGGTCCGTTAATTGACACGAGTGCTTTTTTTAAGGTTCCCAGTTAAAAACCACTGGCACGACGATTCACTGCTAACGGCACCGAAACACTTTCTTCGTTGCAAAATATCTGATAAACAGTATCGTTCTAGACCATCATAAATTGCTCTGTATTACACTATAATTACACTCTAAAAAAATAATAGTTTTCAAGATTATAAAATTTGATTTGCAGCTGCGAAAGATATGGATCGATGATGCCATATGGAAAATGGCATATAGGAGAATATAATGGATGTGTGGCACGTGTGCATAAAATGGTAATTGCTAAACAAAGGTACTTATGAAGCATCATTGACAAGTAAATTAGCTTCGCCTTGTATGCAGGTGACAATCTACTAAAGACGCATGACAGTACTTGATAATTCTCGGTGAAAGCTAATTGTATGCAATGGAGGTAATATCGATGAGTGTCGATAACATGTCTATGGACAATGTCATTAAGTTATCGTCAAAGCGAACAAGAATGACAAAAATAGAATGTGACGCGATAGATTCTATCTACACGGTGGTTGAATATCTCGGGCCAAGAAACTGCTATCGTTTCTTGTATATGACACGACGTGTCAGGATGAAAAAAGGAGAAAAAAAAAACGAGAACGAATAAGAAATTCTTAGAAGCAGGGTACAACGTCCTAGCGTCGGAGGCCCACGCCACGGTAAGACGTCGTTGGATCGAGTGGCACGAAGAGCACCATGACCTAGAACCATGAATCACATCACGGTCGAGGAACTTGAAGATCTGCCGGGTACCTCGGTGAACAGCATCGTCTTATCCGCGATGATCTTTGTACGGTGAGTTTCAAGAAGTGTACTGGCCCAGCAAGGCAGCCCATAACACCTGATTTTTCTTATCTGAAGAATTAAGAACAGGCCGATGAAGACGGGGCCCGGTTGCGTTGCTCGGTGTATGTTCCGTGGAAGTGATACTCTTCGGCATGGCACGGAGCAAAGGGGCCGACCGTGGTCGAGCGAGGGTGTTAAAATCCTCGTTATGGGGAGTGCAAAGGGCCGTGAGTAAGTTCAACGACCAACCGGATTCATGATCCCATTCCGGATCGTCGTATCAGATTCTGAGAAGACTCGTTCTCGTCCTTACGATCGTCTCCTCGGCATGAAAATCTGTTAGAAATTCGACCTTTTCTCACGCTCGTACCCGCCGCGTTTCCGCGCGATAAATCCGCGCGAATTACGACGCGTCTCCGAACGCAGCTAATCGCTAACGAATAAGCGGTCTCGCTGCAACATGTACCGGCACCGACGCGCGATCGATACCGAGGGTGGCGTGACGAAATCTAGATAACAGTCGAATAAATTGATTCGTTAATTGCTCGAGAATTAGTCGACGAGGTTGAAATGGTTCCGATCAACATTTCGATACAGAGTTTCAGGAAAAACGTCGGTTGGATGCTCACCGTGTTGCAAGTCATGCATCGCTGATCAAGCCATATTTCCTTCTATGCTATTGCGAACTCGGTGTAATTTCCACGGAAATTATACCATTCGTTAGTTGCTAATTTTGTTGCTAAAAAGCGATGTACACCGAACCACTTACTGCTGTTATTGTTTATCGATAGATTATCAAGATTTTATCGGTGTTTAACCTCCGGACCTCATTTTTGTAACTGTATTCCATTTTAAATTGTACGTGATCTTAGGTGTATTTAGAAACGAATGGAACGTATAGATGGTTAACAGTGTCCGTTATAGCCGATTCAGGATTGCACCGCTGGCAATATACGGATTCCAAAGAGCTCGCGAGTGGCCAGTTCCGAAATGTAAAATCACGCCCGAGCTCGGCAAACGATCCCGATAATTCGTTCCTACCGAGACGTTTACAAGTCCTGTTTCTAAGAACGCTTCCGCGAAAAGCATCGGCCGCTGATTGTGCAGGACCTTCGAAGCTTCACCGACCACATGCCAGCCGCAGATAAGAGTTACCATAATATCCGTGTAACACGTTGCCACGTGTAAATGCTCACTCGTAACCAGTCGCTGTTACCTGGCCGAGCTTCGTTAATGAGACGTCTGCCTACGTGCATTTCAGGGACTCCCCTTTCTCTCCCCCTCATCCATGAAACGAGCACGACGAGATGGAAGCCCTATCTGTCGCCTTTCATCTGACCCGCTGCAGCCTCGTCGAGAATTAAACAATTACGACATAACCGGGCATAAGAATCTCAGGAAAGTTGGCCCCGCGGCTCTTTCGGGGCCTTTATTTCTCGAAACCGTATCGTTGCCTCTCGCGTTCGCTAGAATTCTTTCGAAATTTATCCGAGCATGAAGGCTCTCGAGTTTTGGCCCAACGACCTTTCCTCGATCCACTTTTTGACCCGCGTGATCGATCAACGCCAGATAATTTACACTGGTTTTTACAATCGTCCTTGATACACAGATGAGTGTAATTCATCCGCGCTAACGCGAATAGGAGCAACGCGACAGGGAATAAGAAGATAGACGTCGTTTGCACAGCCGGATATTTCTATCTGTACACGGTGGTAATTACATCTCGATTACAAGCTGCGATGGGGTGATTGCCGATGTAAATCGACGAACCTTAATTAATGTGTCACGCGTACCAGTCAACCTGTTGCTCGCGCCTGATGGTTGCCCGCCGCGAACGCTACCACACAAAGGATCTCTTCACGCGAACTTGTCTTTCGTAATAATTCCTCTTTCTCTAATGACTCATCCATCTATAGAAACGAAACAAAACGCTTGTAAGTAGTTTTGCTAAACAGCGAGGCGATTACGTCGCGATATTCCAACGAGAATTCGAGGGTGGCTTGTTATGGGTATTTATAGAAGCGTCGTTCATGAAAGTATCGACTTATTAATAGAATTTTAGTGACTAATGATTACAAGATCTTAAGGACCGTAGACGTTTAACTTACATAACTTCGTCGCATGTTAATATAACATATTACATAAAATTTGTATAAAAGTATTGTAGTATAATAATATAGTCAGTGAAATAACGGGATAGTCAGCGGCAAAATGTAGCACATGTATCTCGCTCAGCAAGATAGCACTAAATAATGAGTAACAACATAGAGCAGCCACATGCATCTTCCTCAAAGGATTGAATTTCTCGGATAATTAACATCCTACGCATCTCGGCATAAACTGACCGAAATCGGAACAAGCGTTCGAAATCTCGCTACTTGAAGCCGGCAGCGTTGTCGACGTGTTTCTCGATCACGCGAACAAGTGGCAAGAAGACGTTGTTGCGAATAAAAATGAAAAAACGAGCAAAGAGAGTCGCAGACGATGTTGCGGTGTTCGAAGGGCGGTGTCCTCTCGGGAGGACGCGCGCGGTACTCGCGCGACGCATCCGGAGATACGCGGTCCGGTAAAAGGTGGTACGCGGTAAGCAAGCAGCAGCGGTGCTAGGCTGTCGTCGGCGAGGATATACGAGCGATCGCGCGCTGATGAATCGCACGAAACTTCGGGACGGTCTGGTATCGGCGCCGGTGTAAACGGAACCGTAAATCCTCAGGACGATAAATGACAATTGCGGCTGACACGATCGGCTGCCGTCTCGGAGCGTGTCTCTGCTCCGCTCCGATCGGGGCGTACGACGGCCAGGGGTGCTAGCAGAGGTAGCCGAACGCGTGGGCGGACGCGAGATAACGCGTCGCATTACGTGGGACGTTAATAAATTATTATTACGCCCCGCGAGATCCCCTGCCGCGGAATGATATCTCCATTGTCCTTCGACGAATTAATAGCCCGAGCGAGCGTACGAGGACGAACGACGAGGAATCTCTGGCGGCCGCTCCTGTCTAGCTTCCCTGAGATTGCGAGTCGATGATCGATGCGTTTCCCGTCAAAGACTTCGGATTTTCACCAACGTAAATTTTGGTGACGGTAAGGTAATTTACTTCGAAAGGTTTGAGGTCCTCGAGGGCTAGGTTCGGACGTTTTGCGTCCTTAGCTAGGGTCTTCTTAGAAACATGATTTTTTTCCAATAGTTAGAGACAGCTTGGAAAATAGCGGACGAACGAGACTCATCGTCTTCATAACCCTACTTCACGGTTACGTCATTAGTTATTATTTGTTATCATTTTGTTGGAAATATATTCTTGTTGCCCGTTAACCAAAGTGATTCATCTCCACCTCAGGTTATCCTAAAGTTGCTTCACTGAATCCTTCATAATCTTCTTTTAACACATACAGCAATTTATTTGTCTCTCCCTATACATGCAAGTATATTCTCATGAATACCAACAAAGTACTAATATCAACAATAGTACTAACATCTTATGAATTTCGTTAACTAAAATTGCTAAGAAGATAAGAGAAAAAGATAGCCCCGCTGGAAACTTGATTCCAGATGATCTTTAAGGTGTGAGGTTATGTACGCAACATGAACGTCTTCATTGTCGCCATCTGGATCGTTAACGAAGCGGAAAAACCAGCGGCGATTATCCTGATATCTAACTAGGAACGGGTTTACTCGCTTCTTACTGGCGGCAAGAATCCCGTGTCAATTGGCCAGTTTGCATTCCTATCGCGGACATCCCCGTAATTCATCGAGGAACGAGAGGGAACAAAGATGCCCTGTCTGCCTCGAGCGATCCATCATCGTAACAATTAGCGAGACTCGGGTTTCTTTATCGACTTGGACGTGGGAGGTGTAGGTGGACGACGGAGTCTTCGTTTCTGAGGATGATTCAACCGTACGATTGCATTAATGGGTCAGCAGGAAGCCATTGTCTGGATTTGGTAGCGGAAACTATGCTTCGTGACTCATTGTCTTATGTTTATTCTTTATTCTAAAACATTATAGACCCTTGTTATATCGTATCGCGTGATCTTCCTCAGTGAACGGGGTTAAAATTGTCCATTATTTACTTGCTACCTAAATACATCAACGAGACCGCAGACTCCGTTGAATCGTGACGATAAATTTGTTTCTGTCGTTTTTACGTTCCGCGCTCTTCTTTGAACGGCGTTTCTCGCGCGGAGAAAGAGCGACGAATGACGTTGACGTCCGGCTGGCAACGTGACAACAATTAACGACTATATCGTTAATATCGTCCGCAACGTATCACTTGCGATCCGCTACGCGTACGCGTGATTACGATCTGTTCACACGCACGTGTGACATGCAATCTTGTGCAACGATCCTCCGAAAAAAAAGGGAAAAGGAAGTACCTCTGCAAGCCCACAGTTTAACACCGCCATCTAATCATATTCATTGGTAATATAATAATTATATAAACACGGAGGAAAGGGAAATTGAAGGGGTCTAACTGGAAAGAGGCGTACCGCGTTGTCGGGCTTGTCTCTTAACCGTTGACGCTGAACTCGATTCGAATCAAAGTTGCTTTTTTTGCTACATTATCCGCGACGTATGCGCGAGTCGATTGGTAAAGTTGAAACTGTTAAAAGTTGCAATACTGCTCTCTAAGCAGAAACGATTTATCATACTATCGTTAGAGTAAACACTCTAATGACTGCGATTAACATAGTTGCATTCCAAGCTGGAACGCACAAGTCGCCGAGTTTAAGGGAGAATAAAATGGTCGACAATTTAAATAATACAAATTAGTGGAGCGGTTTATGCTTGCACTCGGGACAAATTTATTAATGACCTTGACTGTAACCTTGAACATTAAACATATGTCTCTAACGGAAAGCAATAAACATGGGCCGCCATAAAGTACGCTAAAGCAAAATATAATAACTTTACTGCGCTTAATTATGCGCTGTTAACGGCTGCATGTATGTTTTATATTCAAGGCCACTTCGAAAACATTTCTTTAAAAAAACGTAAAATTACTCGCTTTTTAAACACCTGTTAGTATTGGCTGGGATGCGTATCCATGGCACTTAACTTGCAAACTTCGTTTTTATTTGCATCATAGTATCAAAGATATTATGCACAACAACCCTGACTAATTACATAATTTCGTTTAAAAGCTCGCGGTCCGATAGTTCAATAAATTGTCTCACTTTTCTGATCATTCTCCTCGCCGCAGCTGTCGCCCGTCGCTAATTAATGTTCCACATAATAGACGATGCATCGTGCGTTTCGAGGTGTTCGGTTAAAAGAGCAGGGTCCGCATTCAGTCTGAGCGTAATTCATGCCCAGGGGGGACTGATTTACGATTTCTTAACAAGTCTCCATACATTATCTGGCACATATTTTCAAATTAGCGGTATCATCGACACCATTGACAGCCCGTCCACCGTCTCCCGATTTTCTTATCTCGCTACCTTCTCGTGTGGCGCTATTCGTTCCTGGTTACCATGCTTCCGTAATTACGAGCACTACATCAAAATCGGCCTCTCGTTTCACCGACTTCCGCGAATTTCTCTTAGTCCGGTAATAAATTCCTGCCGAATACGAGATCATTCTGCGGTCTCATCTCCGGGCTCACCTGCGGGCGCCGCGACGCAACCTGGTAGCACCTGCCGAACCATGTTGCTGGTACAACCACTCCAAATAACGCGTGCGCTCGTGCCAATAGGCTATGCTATTAACAAAGTAATCTCCAAAGTCATCTTAAAGTAATTTTTAGGAAAGTTGTTAAGGTTCGAATATCTTGAAACTAATCAGAATACCATTGTGGTTCTAGCTTCAACTGCTTACACTGTTACTGAAGGCATTTTATGCCTTGCTAAAATTTAAATAATCGCATAACGACAAGAGGGTTCGTACCAAGTTTGCCAGATGCAACATGAACGTCAAATGTATTCAATCCCAATCTGATCGCGTTTATTGTTCATGTGACACTCTGATGATAGGAGTAAACAAGGATGAGTTATGATACCACCCTATTTGTGTCCCCATTTTGCATACTTTTATACCAGTTTAAGTGGACGTTTGAAGCAATAATAGCAAGTTCTGACCAACTAGAAAGATTTCACCCACAGAATGCACACTAGGCCGAAGGCGCAGTGCCGTATAATAGCGTTCGCGTGAGTTGAGTTGCGTTCTGTATAAATAGACAGAGTCGGGTTATGCGTTCGTGCGGTGTGTGTCCGGTGGTTTGGTCGTGGCACCGCTATTATAAGGACAACCGCAAACCTGTCAGCGATCGCCGGCGGACGTCGAACGCATGGCGGGCGACGGAATGGGCCACGCGAAAATCCCACTTCCATCGTCGGCTGGCAGACCGACGAGGGAAAACTTCCGGTCCGTCCAGCGGCAGAAAACGCCACCTGTCGCTCGTGTGTCTCTCCGCGATTTTCTCCCTCGCCGACGAGGCGGACGCGCGTACTCCATCGCGGCGGATAACTGATCGCGATGAGAACGGTACCTGATACCGCGTGGGAGTACGCGAGCGAGCAGCTGGCACCGGCTACAAGACGAAAACGTGTCCCTCGGGAACAAGATATTTCCTACGAGACGTAGCCGAGCTCTGGCAGTCGTTCAACGTCCGCAACGTTTTTTAGACGCCGATGGAAAACGCTTCTTCGAGTTGTAGCCGATGTGCTGCTCGTTTTGTACGTAGCTATCTTGGAAAACTTGTAGATAAATTGTAAAAAGAGTATCCAGTCGTTAATTCATCGATCCGTAAACACGTCTTCTTCGATGTGATGCTGACAGTGTACATAGGATGGCGCATAAATTGCAATTACGATGCCCAAACGTCAGGAAATTATTGACTAATCATAACTCATCTATGATAGATCCGTGAATTAATTGAACTAGTACTGAACTATGTGAACATATTCGAGAGAACTCGCGGTCAAGATCAATGAAATCAAGCTGTCGTTTGACAAGATTATCCGGAGATTAAACTTTCCATGACATACTATCTCCTAAGAAGAAAATAGAAAATGTTAATTAAAGAATGCACCTAACAATATCACGACCTAAATACTATAGAACAAATCCCAATTTTAGAAGTCTATCGATCAAACCACCTCGTCAGACCGCGCTCGGAAACGCTACATAGCTACTCCGCTATGAACATGCGAAGCAGCGTCAATCTCCTTAATGTCCAGTTGAAAATGTCATAATTGAAACAGCTGTCCGCCTCGCCGTCAGAGATACATAATGCTAATTAAACAACAGGGAATTTGTCCATTTACTATTTTCGCAGCGAGTAACGCGCCACCTAAACGACTATCTCCACGATCTATTTATACCATGGCGTTTTCGTTAGCCATTTCCATGAATCAGCGGCGCGAGTCGCAGCCATTTCATTGAAAGCGCGCGAAAACGGCTGAATGAGTTTCGTGGAAGCGTATAATGGAAGCGTGGCCACCTCCACCGTGACTGGCTGCGTTCGCCAATCGCGTTTCTGTCAGCGTCGCGATGCCGGTCTCATCGGTAAGCTCTGCCTCGCGATATCAGCAGAAACGGCCGCCTCCGACGCCGAACAGTGGCCGCCGTTGTTCGCCTAATGGGCTACGCATTTCTCCGTCCGCTTTCACAGCCAGCTGATTATGACATGTTGATCGCTCACGGGAGAGAGCGAGACGCAACGTGCAGCTCAGCAACCGTAACGTCATTTGTCCACTTAATGACCTGGCGGACACTTTAGTTGTATTGTGATTACAGTGGAAACACTGGCGAACTTAGGTCCTTTTAGTTTTGGCGGAAATTGGGAACGTAGAGATCGGGGTGGTAGGGAAACTTGCGGGAACATGGGCGTAGAGATAACTTAGGGACGTAGAGAGACCGTGTGTGGACATAGGGGACCATGTGTGGACATATGGAGAAGCTGATAAGAATATGCGAGTTTAATGTCTAGGGAGAACACTGGTACCAAATCTCAAAATCTTCATATGCTCATACGTTCTTGGATTCTCAAACTACTGTCTCTAACTGTTGATGTTTTCAAATCCTCGACTAACCCTAATATATAAATTGTATGAGAAGGAGGTTCTATCAGTTATGCAGGTTTAACTCGTGTTAAGCCAAACTTGAGTCTCACGTCGAATGATATATCATTCTTGATATCCCCATTTTCCACAGGAGAAAATACTGTAAGAGACAAGTATGATACAGCACATTCGCAAGGATTTCATTGAACGTCATTTTAATCGTGTGGTTCCAGCGTTAGCCAATATCGTCAGCAGAGTCTTGCATGTTCCTCGGCTTGGAGAGACGGCTCAATTCGAGAGGGAAATGTCACTCTCGTCGAGTGCAGTTTACTAGGCTGCACCGTGTTAGCTAAGTATAATTCTCTCTGTAGCATTAGTCACGCTGTTCGATACGCGGCTTACAAGCGGGCAGCTTATCGCTGTTCCAGTAACTCGCCACCGTCGCCAGAAGACCTCGGTTGATCCGCGACATGAGCAATCCGGACAGAAAAATCGATTGACAACCTCGCCGCTTCTGGTTTGGCGATTTTTAAGCGAGCGCAACGAGGCTGTAGATCGTTGATAGACGACGCGGCGATTAGGGTACTTTTCAAGCGGCGATCGGTCGGAACGGTAACAGGTGACAAGTTTATTCGAAAAGAGAAAATACCGCTCGTGTTGGGCGAGCTGCCCGTTAAATATCGCGCGGTCGGATAATCGGTAATAAATGAGACGACTATAAAACCGCGTCTGCTTATCTGCCGCGCAGTCAACTCTAATGAGATTAATAATCGCTTAGGAACCGGTAAAGAGAATCTTTCTACGGCTATGACCGATGGCGTTGGGAACTCGGTGTAACGTATGAGCGACGATACGGGTAGCCTGATTCATTGACACGACCGGAGAAGAAGCGGATCGATAAGATTCCAGAAGAGGGTCTTCGACGATGCTCGACTAACCGTAACGCGGTCGGAAAAACGACGCAGAAGTCTCGTCCGGACGAGGGACGCCCCCGTGTTCGTGCAGGAAACGATTCCGTTCCATCGCGAACGTGGAAACGCCGTCTTACACCTAGGCGGCGTGACGTAGCCAATTATTCATCGCGTATGGTTGCGAGTAACAAATCGCCAGTCAAGTGGTAACACCGTCGGCAGCTTGCGCAAGCGGGGCGAGAGGACAAGATCGCGAGGAGAGAAACAGCATAGAGAGAGAGAGAGAGAGAGAGAAATAGGTAGACCTTCAAGAGGGATCTCTCGAACGAGAAACAGAGAGAGAGAAAGGGTGATGTGGACTCCTCCCACGTACGTCTAGATGCGCGTCGCCAGAACGTAAATTTAGCACTAACGCATTATGCACGCTCGGACTGTGTCGCATTGGGCGTACGATACTACTGGCTTCTAAGTATGCGATGTTTCGAAACGATTGCAATGTTACGCAGGATGAAAAAAAGAAATTGCTCTTGTCCCGCCGCAAACGAGTATGTAAAAGGGACAGCATCGAAGGGAGCGGTACGGTAGGATTGATCAACGCGGTGCAAAAAATGCGGCACAGTTGCGAAGTCCAGCCGCGAGTTCAGCGGATAAAGTCAAACGAGTGGCAATTGATTATACGGCAGAGAATAATAGACCGGTCCGTTGAAAATAATCGTAAATCAGTGCTAAATAACGAGCGCAAGGTCGCCGTTCTCAGTTTTGAGTTGCCACGACGGTCAGAAATCTTAATTAGTCCTTTGTGTCCCCACCGACTCGCAACGGATTTGATTAATGCACGTTTTAGCGTGGCTCCCTTTGTGGGCGACGCTAAGAAAACACAATTTACCCCGAGATGCTCGTGATGCCCGTTTTGCGTCGTGTCGCGAAACAGACTTTGAGCCTACCATTGAAATCATTATGATTTAGAGTTTAACGAAAATTGAATCGAAAGCGTAATTATTTATTTGCTGTGTCAACTTTGTAAATCCCACGCGAGTACACTGAGTTTCGGCAACTTGGAGACCAACGTCCAACGAAGGCGCCGTTTAACGGTTTCGTTATTTCTGAAGATGTCAGACATGGAATATCAAAGGGACATCGATCTTCCGTGAATTTAATTTATCCACCGAACGTCCAGGTCCAACGTATTTTCATCCGTTACTTTCCATTCGTTCGCTCAGCACAACCAGTAGTTTGGTCCCACAATAGTAGCACGAAGACAAATGCTAGCGATAAAGTCACGCAAATTGATGTGCGATGTACACTTACCATCTTCTCGGTTTAGCGATAATTCGTAGGATACTTACGAATACCCTGTACCGAGACGTACATTTTATGTTTAAGTTCCTCAGCGTGAGCTTACGCGAAATTTAACTCGCGTGAAATTCTGTTTTCATTTTCCTACCATGAAGATACACGATAGCCGGAAGAGATTCAAGCTTCAAAATTTTATGGGAAAATATCAAAATGCAAAGTTGTATCTTGATCTAATCGATACAGTTTAAAATGATCTCCAAGTCCAAATGGATGAAAATTGTTATCGTAAATGCGAAAACACTCTACGATACCTTAGCGAGATAGATTCGCGAAAGAATAATTACCTCTGGCACTTGCTCGGGCAATCAGTGCCAAGGTAATAAAATAGGCGCCACTCGACACATACTTAACCGTAATCGGTGGCTCCGCTGATAATCTGACACGCGGCGAGTGGATCGAGCATTTGTTACGTAAATGATGAACGTTTATGTAAAGGTTGATTATCGGTATCCTATCCGCGGGGAACTATTTTAAAAATCAATCATAACCGCACGAGTTCTCTCAGTGGGTATCTATGATCGATCCAGGGTATTTATAACGAATCCTGTAACGACGGAACCACGTAGCAGTTATAGAATCGCTGAGAACAGTAGGCACGATGCGGGGAGTCTTGAGGATCTCCGATCTCGCGCCTACTTGGGATAATTGCGTCGAAGACGGGGTGATTAACTGTGCAGTGTGACTGCATGGATTGTGGGTCGGCGATCTATTTCGATCTGGCCACCGTCTTCCCTCGCAAAATCCTCCAACTGCGCCACATTGTTCCGTCAGATTTCCGGTGAAACGATCGCCCCTCGATAGAACCTAACGCAATCGATGAAACGAAAAAACGGTGCTTAAATTATATAACATTCGCCAGACACCAGTCTTTTATGGAAACCCGTGTGTAGTAAACAGCCTCAAAATAGAAAGCAGCAAAAAGTACTTAAAAAATGTGTTCTTAACGCGCCAGCATTAATGTTGGCGTATGAAATAATCGTTATTACGTAACAATGACGTAATCGATTAAATTTCAGTATTATATTATTAGCCAGGATGAGTCATTCGAGGCGGACCATCCAAATGACTGCCGCGATAGCGATCTCTGCTTTCCGGGTGCGAACGATGATAATTTTCATTTCGCGTTTGTTTAGCAAAGAAACAGTTGCGTTATCGAGATCTTTATTTGGTAACGTTTATTGTTATCGTAAGCGGAAGTTTCATTGAGTAGAAAAGAGAAATCGAGTTAGGAATATTTATTTAGAATTAGTAGGTGGAAATATTTAAAAGTTCGAACATTTGGCGGGGTTCAGTAAACGCGCCTTTGCGATATCGACACCTGTTACAGTTCGGAAGTACGATCGTACTTCGGGTGACTTCGCGGTCACGTGCCCTCTTTCGGGTGTGCTACGTAAACTCATTGTTCGCGGATCGCCGAATAGTGAAGTGCGTCATAGTGAAATTTCGATAAACTATTCATCGTTCATTGTGTCTATTTTACATATTTTAGTTTTATTTGTGATCACATAGTTTCGAAATAATGTGCGTGAGTGTGTGTAACATTCGTGTGGTGTATTCTGAAGACTGTCAACTACATTGGACCACCAACAAGCCGATACTTCCTGACATCCCGCGAAAACATCATGGCGACAAGTCAAAGTATGAAATCCTCAAACAAAGTTTTCTCTTTAATCTTCTTGTACCTAATAATTTTTATTTAATTTTACAGGGTACCGTATCACTATAGTATTAAGTACACTACAGTTCCCGTTTCATAAGCTACGATTCTCGAAATCTCTCCATATTTGTTTGCTGCCACGAGGCATAGGTCGTTCATAAAAGCGGTAAGGTAACGCAATGCACACGAAGAGAGAAGCAAGCGTGGCACGCGACCGTTTCGCGCACTATTATTTGCCCGTAATTTATACAGAGGGCTGGGATAAAGTGAGTTATCCGGCATGGACAGCCGAACGGAGCAAGGGGAGACTTTACGGTGCACGACCCATCACCGTTGGCAAAAAGAGAATCGTCGGGATTTCGCGCGGCCGTGCGTGCATTATCGTTTCTGATCCCCCCTCGCTTTCATCTCGTTACACCACCGCTCTCTCTTCTTCTTTTTTTCTTTTTCGTTTACCGCAAGCACGCGAACTCAGCGCCGACCTCGTCTTGAACAAAGCTCTTTTCAAACTCTCTTCTTCTTTAGTTAAGTTAACTTTCAAATGTGGACGTTTAAAAATGTCGGATATAATTTGAATGTCGAGTGATTGAACTACTCAAAATTTTAACTATGTTTCATAATTGAGTTTTGATTGAAAGCTTTGTTTAGGTGGATATGATTTGTAATGTAATGTCTCCATATGATAGCAAAAGAGGTATCTTTGTCTTGTGTATATGTATACAAATTGTTTGAAGCAAAGTTATTTGGAGGCAGAGATTACAAGAGTCGATGTCTATAGAAGAATTATTTCTACATCATTGCACTTTGCTGCTGTACCACACTGTGCTACTGCACTACTGTACTATTATATTACTTTTTTATTATTCAACTATACTGTTATATCATTATTCCAATATTCTATTATTCATACCATTATACTAGTGCTCTGTACCTACTAATTGTACTAATTTTATAAGACAACTACAACAGTATTACTGTTTTGGGTTCTTGATTACATCCCAACGACAGTATACATGATTACACATGATTATACAACAGTACATATGATCTTCAGCCTCAGTTTGCATCGTTCATAAGTTTTTCGCACTTGAACAAAGTTTCTGGTCATAATTAAAAAAATCGACCATAAATCGTTCGTTTAGTTCGCACGGTGCAGCGTACGATTAGAGTAAGTACTATTTAGCCCGATCGCGAGGGAACGATGCTATTTTCGATTTGTTCGCTCCCGGCTATTCTACGAGTTCGCAGCTTCCTGCTGTCCTCTTCCACGTCTCTAATGCATTCTCGGCTGAATGGAGAACGATTTTCCTCGGCTGCTCAATAGCGTTCGGTCGTTTTGCTCGCGATACGGTCGCGGTACGCGAGGGCAAACGCAACGGCCGAAGGAAGACGACGGCGACGACGTAACATACGCGTCGCTCCCTACGCCGCCAACTCGAATAATTCACATTGTCCGTCGGGAATGGTAGAGGCCGGTCCACGGTTTTCTTTTGCCAATTATTTCGGGACACGCCGCTGCGAGGAAAGAAAGCCTCGCGGGGTAGAATAGATCGCGCGATTTTCTGCGGACTAATTTAGCCGGGCGCGCATTCAACCGCCACTGTGGGCGCCCTCTATTTCTCTTTCTTTCTTTCCGTTATACTTTTTTTCTACCCTCTTTCGTCTCCTGTCGTTCTTGGGGTTACATTGAAATCACCGGCGAGAATTCATTAATACCAGTTCTGACCGATGGTTACATTAATTGGGCGTAACTTTCGGGACTTGCTTTGCCTTGTGTACACTCGTGTATTTCGTTTAGTTTAATGGTTGTTAACGTTAGCGACTCTGGTAATTGCGCAAAGAATAGTGAAACTACTGTAGAAGTTATTATACTGCTATTTCACTGTGTCACCAAACTGCTTCACTATATTAGTATTTTATCTTCGCTATTCCACTGTGTTATTATACTCTATTTAAATGCGTGGACTTATACTACTTTGATGAATCTGACGCATTCGTACTTTGTCATCAATTTTATTCAAATTATTGCTTCAATAATTTGTTCAATAAATTGCTTTAATTTGTAGTTCTAGTCCAAATATTTGCACAGTCAATTGTTTCACATTTCAACTATCTTTGTCTGTTCCAAGATGTTAAATTTTAAAAGGAGTTCAACATCCTTATACCCTAATAATAAACATTGTGCAAGTCCAACATTAGTTGAGTCTAACATCAACATAAAGCTAATCAATGTAACAACCGATTTTAATTTTGTAAGAAAATTGAACAATGCAGTTGAGTTTATTTATCGTCACGCATAATCGAGTGTACGCAATTTAAAGAACGATTATGCAAGTTAAATCCGTTGAACACGATGTACGAAATCTGTGTCAGTGATTTTCATGTACCTCCGGGGTCCAAGACCATTTTTCTCTTTTTCTCGCGTTGACGGATCGTTCCTCTTCCTCCCGGTAGAAGCCAGCTCGATTATTCTCCTCATTAACGCCATCCATATCGGTATTCCTCGGTTCCCGTTCGACCACACCCTTCGGCAAACGGGCGATATGTTACGCGCATCGTCGTATTCGCGCGTGTCGTCGTCGCAGCTCGAGAAACGCCAGAGAAAGCTTATCGGTAATGAGCTATAAATTGGCCCGATACGACGTACGGTTATTTGCACTTACATACTTTTAATTACTGTCGCTGCTTAACGTTCCCGGAGGAGTCTAACTTTAGAGAGTTGATTTAGTCGTGGTCGCGCGACTCGCTCGTGCCACGGAACCGCGGAAATTTCTATCGAACCCGATGAATCTGCCGGATAACGGCAGATTAATGATACTCGGCATCGCTTCGCTTCGGAGCCGCTTGCTTCTTTTTTTATCCTTCATCTTCCCCGATTTGTTACACAGCGATTCAGGTAAATTAATTTTAGTACTGTTCCACTTTGAGTTTACACTTTATTTACTTTCGTAAATTGGAGACTTCTTAGACGTGATTTGGAGAAGCTTTGCGAGATCCACTGAGTTGTTTATGTTCCATTGACTTCAAGTTTCAATCTATCTTTACAACTTCTTGTTCCAAGAAGGTCTTCATATTCCAAAGTTTAGGATGTTCCAACCTTAAGATCTTACAGAAGATCCTAACTGAAGATTACAAAACTTCACATCATAATTCAAGAACAAATTCAGACGTGCAGTGTTCAAACAAATCCTCAAACTTCCAAGGTTCTAAAATTTCAAAATTGTAAAGTTCCAAAGTAGCAAAGTACAAAAGACGAAAAATTCCAGATTCGTTGAAGAACTACTTCATTCATTTCGTACGTTTTTCGTGAATCCACAGTTATCTGGTGGCTCTGCCAGCAATCATGCTGGTGGCACGACCGATTCGATTCCTCGCGTGTTTTAGCGTGAACTTCCGTCCAGTCGACTCTTTCTCGCCACTCTGTCAGTCGCTTTACGCATATAATTTTCTCGTTACTCCAATCGTGATTCTCGCCACGGTTCTCCTCGCTTCCCGCCCATTTGCTTGCCACGCGCCATTAGTCATTTCGCAGCTCCCCTCTCTTCTAGTTCGCGAACCGAGCGAACGCTGCTGAGCGCGAGTTGGAAACTTCCTCGAAGACCTTGCCCTTCGTCGTTGCTTCTTCCGCAAATTGCGTAATTCCTCTTTACGATCGACCGTGGCGTCGAATCTGAACGTTCTCTTACACAATTCACTACTCAGTTCCTTAATTTGAAAATTGGAAAATTTCACGTTTTTGTTTTGGTTTATGTTGCTCAATTACTGACTGCATATCTGTATTGAAATTTTAGTGTTTTCAATTTTCTGAATTTGTACATTTGATTGCTCTAAATTGTGGTGACTTGAATGTCTTAATTTAACTCATTTTTGTTAAAGTAAGGAAAAAAATAATGAGACCTGATTTCAACACATATTTTACTACTATATAATGATGCATTTGAGAGAACTACATATTTTACATATACACTAAAAATATAACTATGTTGCGCTTCTGCAACTTCATACATATGCCTCAGTATATCTTGAAACAGTCTGCTATTGCAGCAGAAACAATTCTAAAATATATTTTGCAATACTGCAACATTACTCAACTTCTGAACTTAAATTTTTGAAGGGAACCTGAAAATTTTTAAATGTTTGAAGGTTTAAAAGTTTATGAATCGAAGCACCGGGTAACAATTCGCCCGGCGACCTTTTTCGTTTGAGTATTTCGTACAGTGGTCAATTTCTGACGTCGATCGCTCGCCAATTTCGATACGCTTTCGCCCAGCGAATTAATGCTCGCGGTGTTTCAAGGATCGCGCACGCCATTCATAAAGCGAACGTTATTAGCGCAGATCGCAGTCGGATATACCGCCTGGCTGGTCGTGTGGTTAAAATAAAGATGATGAATGCATGGCCGTCCCTCGCCGCCGCGCTGGATGTAGATTAATATCGACCCTCGCTCGCTTGCACCGCGAGTCTTCGCTTCCACGTAATACCTGCTGCAATCCTCGTCCTACCTTGTCCACGAGTACGCCAAAGCGTTATCCTGTAAACCTATCGGCGAACTTTGCTTCTGCTGAATTACTTCCTCTTCGAGGGAGAGACCAAAGATAACTCTGCTGTAATCCGTAGATCCTCGTGTTATTGCCTTAGGCGAATTAAAATAATTTTCGAATTACCTCGGTACCGTTCGATGAGCTTTTAACTGATACATTTGCTGTGAGACGATTTCGAAAATGAAAATGAAGATTCAGAGTAACACACCTTATGATCCTAACTATTATTCCAAATTTGGTAATTTGGGAATTGGAGATTTAGAATGGGGTGGATAGAATGATGTGACTCGTGTGAAAGATGATGTACAATAATTTGAGGAAAGTTGGATGTAGTCTACTGAATCGAAACTACCAAATCCGTACTGAGAAATGAAATTTTATCGTTTCCCAATTAAAAATCTGAGCCCGTTATCCTCGATTTGTCCAGAATCTGTGCACGCAATTTAAAATTTGAGTGCGATAGTTCGTCGCTTAATTCGAGTTGCGATGTCGGTATAATTAGCGGCGAAACGGGGAGTGTATAATCGAGATGTAAGCGTAACGAGAACCACGAGCATCATTTCTCATTAAATCTTTATTATCCACCCGGTCGTTCGGCAAACAAGTCATCCAGGGCGTTCAATATACTCTCTCTCTTTCTCTTTTTGTCCGAAACCAAAAGTTTGACGTCTGGTACCAGTCGACCGAAATTATTAATTATCTTTAAACAACGACGGCTTAGCGAACGTTCGCCAGGTTTGGCGCGGGCATTTTTCGTCCCGCATGAAAATGATGTTTAACGAGAAGGGGGCGTACTGCTCATTTGTCAGAGGCGAAAAAAAGGGGGATAACGTTGAACCTGGTTCTTCCACGATTAAAGTGGCTGTTCGGCCAATGGCGGACGGCGGTACTCGCGCTTGCGTAGGCAGCAGTCACGAGGTACTTGGAAGGACGAACGATAATGTTCTGGCGAGATGCGTTCCAGATCCTGTTCGCGTTATCCAGGTCGAATGATCGTGTTCCTTTTTCGCACGACAGAAAACACGTTCGCTTTATGGACACTTGGCCATTTGCTCGCGCCAGGTTCACAGATTATAATTCATAATCAAGATTAGATTTCTGCGCCGTAATGGCCGTAAAATTGCGCGTCAACGGATGTATCCCGCGTCGAGCGTATCGAGGATCGACATGTTTCAAACATTCGTGATGATGCAGTTGATCGCGTAGTTCATTGGAAATAATTTGTTGCAGCGTCCGAGATCTGTTTGCGTTTATCAAAGCGCGTGTACTGTGTTTCAACGAGAATGTACATTGGCGCAAGGTAGCTCTAGCTTTGTTATGACACCACGTTTTAAACTAAGCGAAGTAGGTTCTGACGTGGTGAGGGTGGTCCCTACTCGGTTACGCCAATGGTACCGTTAACCGAAAGGGTTGCACGTCCAAACCGTTCTACATAAACATTTTTGCAATCCTACCGTTTCTAGCGTTATTACGCTAGCTATCACGATGACCCGCTTTACTTCGCGGCTACAAGCGAACGAGTTTCGTTTTTTATCGGATGCTTGTAATCCTCGAGAACTCGTCCCGATCTGCGCCGGCTCCCAACTTCCTAAATCGTTCAAATTCCCTGTAGTAGTCGATCGATGTCGGATCGATTCGAGGCGATTTTCACGCTTCTTTTACACCGGCGGATTAAACGGAGTGGACCGCGAGCTTATTACGCCGGGGCTCGTTATAATCCATCGGGCGGAATTAGTCGGAACAGACGATGCTAACGACCGAACAACGTTAGAGCAGAGTAGGGGGACCTGGCAAAAAGACACCCGCCGAAATAGAAGGGTAAAAGTGGAGGAGACGAAAGTATCTTTAAATCATTCCGTGCGCGCACGCGCTCCTCTCGCGGTCAGAATTGGCCAGACTGGAACATTACAGAAGAATGCAGGTTTTCATTGGGCGAAAATTTGTGACCACGCGGAGTCCAGTGGCCCCGCTGGTGGTTAATACGTAAGACATTCTCAGACGGCGTCGGCCGCGAATTAATATAGCCTCGACGCCTCGGTGCATCGGGGATTATAATTGCCTTGAGAATAATGAGAATATCCCCTGGGAATTATACGCTCGCGCGAGGAACTGGCCACACCGAGTGCTCTAATGCAATTCCTAATAAATCCCAGCCAGGTTCGCGTGCCTACTAACAGCTTCTACCGTCTGTCCATCCCAAAAATTTCATTCATCGTTCTACTCGGTTCTTTAACGCATTCTATGGCGGAAACAGCTATCATCATTCAGGCTACTCCCATGGGTTAAGGGGAATTACCGTTGAGGGTGCTTGATGATCACATAAGCGGCTTTCGCACATTTATGCACTTTGCTATCCTCATATACTTAAATGGGACATTTCATTTCTTGACGAGTAAATTTTTTTATCGTTAGATGCACGTTCTGAAACCGTATAAGTTATCGATGATCATTTTCTGTTTCTTTGACAGTAATAGAAATCATGTAAATTCTGTTTTATTTAAAGGGGTTACTGTGCAAAAGTGGTATTTTTGTTTTATGATACATGGACATATGTAGCAAGATCCCAGTTCACATTGAAGTACATTCTCATAAATATCATAGATAATGATTATATACATAATAGTGATATTGCCAAAGCTGTCCTGTACTATATTTGTCAATGACTAGATATAAAAATAGAGTTCAGTGGCAGATACCAAAAAAATACCGAAGGATTTAGTCAGATACCTGCGAAGTTGATTTTCTTACAGTATGTAAAACGCGTCAGCTCAGGCGTGCATACATTGTGTGAACGACTTTCTACACAAGTTACACGAGCGTTTTATTATCAATCTACCGCTACGATCCCGTTTCATCGTGACGATCGAGAGTGTCCGGTAGAATCCGTTGGATAGTCGCTTTCGCTTTCTTCCTTACCTAAGCCGTTTCCAAGAAGATATCCCCCTTGTTCCCTGCGATGTACTTAGGGTTCAGCCTTATGCAACCGTCCCCGTTTAACGCGCTTACCTCTTTCATCGGTGACAAGGGACGAAGGCGTTCTAGCCATCGGGCCTTGTAACGTTGGACGTTGAGCGATGCCACCGAGACGAACGATTGTGTTCGCAGATATTTTACTTAGTCGGGAATCGGGCTAAAATTAGGCCACGCAACGCCACGCGAGAGATCAGGATAATGTCGTCGGGTCTTTGGCTCGTTAATTGTTCTCCGCTCGACTCCGCGAGCGATTCGACCGCGAGAACCGTTTGCTTGGGATCTCGTCGAAAATCTCCCGGGGGTGAATGAATTTAATTCCACGCGGATACCATTCATACCCTCCCTTTGCTCTCTGCTTCCATCGAACGACATTCCTGATATTCCTGGACCGACTGACCGGGCTTTACCGCAGATTAGCCCTTGATCGATCTGCCGAGCGGTATGTCGGTGGTTGTTTTCGTGGATAAAGATAGAGCCGAGCGTATCTTGATTCTTCTCGAACCACCGTTCGTCATTGCTTTGTACTTTTCGTTCATTTTTGCTTGACCAGAGTAGGCAGGTATTGTATCGGTATGTGTCGATAATATTCGATTAATTGGATAAGCGCGCAGCAATTTTTGGTATTTGCGATCAGTACCCAAGCAGTTTTGATAGCGATAATTCTTGAGATACAGTGGAGCTAAATATATAGACACTTTTGTGATTAGTCATGTGTACTAATTGGTTCATGTGATATCATATAGTATTTTAGAAAGTTAGAACCTTTGTAATCTTGAGATTTTGCGAGTTTGAAAATGTAGATACTTGACATTTCATTATCGACTCTTAGTCGATACTTATTATTGATGATGGTATGATGTTTTACAATATTGTCGGTGCTTGATGCGTTATAAAATTATCGATGCTCGTACATTTCACAAAATTATCGAAACGAGTATCGATTCCATTAGCGACTCGATAGGGTATCACAATGTTGAAGTTAAAATCGATAACACCGGTCGATTATCATCCCGATCGGTAAGCAACGTAGAAACCCGTTCACGGAAGAAACACGAAATTCAAGTTGGTAATCGATTATGCTCGTTATCGATCCGCTGTTCTCGCGAATGGACTATTAATTCGAGCCATCAGGAGTGTTCTGGGGCCCGCATATTCGCCCCCGAACCGATCGGTCGTTAACGGTGCTACATCGAAAAGTGGTCAGAGCAATAATTACAGGTTTCGGTCGATCGTTTTGAGAGGCTGTGGTCGCGTTATCGTCGGTGTCGCGAGAGTCTCGTCGAAGGAAAAGGCGTAATGAAGCTAATGGCGAATCCACGGTGGTCCGTTGATAACGAACGGTCGATTATATCGATTTCGATCGTTGGCTCGTTGTCGAAAGTGCTGGTCGAGCGTGCAAAACGGAATGGACGAGAAGGAGGTTGCGGACGGCGTTTGTTACAAGATGGTCGGTAGGGGGGGAGAACCGCGATAGAAAGGGTGGGGAAGTGTTACCACAATGTTACAACGAGGCGGACCATTAACTATTAAGCGTGCAGATATGCATATGAGACGATTGCAGTTGCGTGGGCTCGCTCCAATCGGCGGCCACGTTGCTGTATATTGCCGAGATAATATCCCGATCTGATTGGACGGTTATAAACGGGATATCGCCGCGCGGCTTCAACGCCGTAACGCCGCGTGCAGTCGATAATTTTTCGAGGGTGCCGGACCCGATATACGATATGGGATTTTGCAAGAGCAACGCTCACTCGCCGGACCGTGTTCCGTTGCAAAACGAACAACCGTGTACGAGGAAGCGTACGTACATTGTACTGCCTGCAGATTTTTTCCTCCGCCAACTTCGTATCTCTTTCTCGCGGTTCGTTAAGGGATGTACAATTAATAGCGTGGATTCGTTGCGACCGCTGCTGATAATGTATTTATTTATTGTCCGCAAATGGATCGTGCCTGCGATCGAATCGAGATTAACAGATTAAGGTAACGCGTAAAATTCGATTCGATAACATCGGGACGCGATGCAACCGTAGGAGATTGTCAAGATAAACTGATATCGTGGATACCGTAGAAATACGCAATCTATTACAGTCACAAACTTCGTAGCATTTAACACTTTGTGATAGTGAAGTCCCGTAGTCACGTATTCATTGTAAGTATAATTGTTCCTTTTGTAAAAATAGAACACTATGTTTGCCCTCCTATCGGATGGGTGTTTCCGCTTGTGTCAAAAGGTATTTCGGAAGTGATGCAACTTCACCATGTTACCCACAAGCTCTTATCGAATATCCTTACACATAGCTTTACAAGACGGATTCATAATACGTCGAACAGATTTTCCAAACGAATGGTCCTCGTGCAATGAAAACTAGGGCGACCGCACAACGTGACGGAAGCGCACGTGGAATATTTGATGAGCCGGAAACGCGAGATGTAACGATCACCTGCACCGAGATATTTTGCGCCGGTGCTATCTAATAAATATGCTAAGAGCTATTCGAATCCGATCAAGACGTTTCCTCTCGAGCTTTCATCGTCTCGAAGGGTTAGCATCTGCTTGGGTACCTGGTCGATCGATTTTCGGAACGAGTGCGCGCCGCGGATACGCGGGGCAGGTCGACGAGATATATAGGCACAAAGGGAGGGGAAAAGCAGCGGGATACGACGAAAAAGGTCGTTTATTTGTTCGGTAGATGATCGCAGGTTCCTCGGGGGCAGCTCGGTTCATTCTGTATGGTAATGATATTCAAACTGAAAATACGCGGCGGTGGCGATCGACGAGGATCTCGACGAACGCGCCGTTTCCAACGCGGATCGAGCGTGACTGTCCATCAATCTTTCGAGTGTTATTTTTCGTGGTTGCCAGGATATACCCGGTTTTACCGGCAATTAGGATCGACTGTCTCTCAAGGTGTCCGCGAACGTTCACTCGGAACACCGGACACACGACTAGAACCTTTCGAACCACGAAACATCATTCCGCTACGTCGAACACCATTCCGATTACGTTTGCGTAAGATTTCGCAAAGTAACACGATCTCTTGCCAGAACGCTCGATCGTATACACTCCCGTTCAGAAATCGTGGGACAGGCCCGGTTTTGCAATAATAGCTTAAATTTCGATCAAACCTACTTTACATAATTTAACTTTGCTCATTATTTATACGTGGTTACACAATTTGTGTATAGTTAGACAAGTTTAATGTGTTATGCGTAAATAGCCTGGTAATGACATGTTTATCGAAATATCTTTGACTCACTATCAAAATTATCATGAACATAAACGCAAAATCAGTAATTGTACGATTTAGTGTGGACTGATCCTAAAGAGAGTGATGCACGACTTGTGAACAGGAGTGTACATATCCAGGACCATTTAGTATAACGAGGATTAAAAATAAACGCTGTCCACGAACGCGCAAATCGACGCGAGAAACTCGTTCTACCCGATCGTTATCTCATCTAGGAATCACTAAGTGCTATCAGACCGATTTCCATATTCCTAGGACATTGTAAGACTCGGAGTAATCAAACACTTTGCAATCTTGTATTGCCACGCGTTGATATTTCCACGCGTCATATCGCCGTGCATTGGTATTTTTATAGATTGTTGATAGTTGCATTGCATCGCCACGCACTAATATTTCTGTGGATGGTGTTGTCATACGTTGATATTTTCATGAGTTGTATTCCGTTGATATTTTGTATACGATGTTCATCTATTCATTGCGTTACCATGAGTTTCTGAATTATATTTCTACGAGATATTTTTATGACTTGATATCTTCACTCATTAATTGTCGCATGTGTTTTGTCATCATGAGCTGATATGTCGATATTTTGATGTATTGCTGTTTCATATATTTCTATGAGTTGATATTTACTCGTTGATGTTTTTACGTGTAACTCGTACGTGTCGTCACATGCTAATATTCCTACATGTTCATATGTGTATGTCTATAAACATATATGTACGTGTCCACATATGTGGATATTTCCACATGTGTTTCCACAGCCTCCACACGTTGTCTCGTCAAATATACTTTTTGCACAAGTTCTACCAACATTATCATTTGTAACATTATATCATTATCGATATTTTGTGCAATGCATGTGTAATTGCACATACGTCACTACATACAAGGTAACAGTCCACGTATAACATAGTTTGTGAATCTTATACCACCATAACATGGACATACACTTAATTTTCTTTATCTATCGATAACTTCGGCAACATCCAGTACGTTAATATTCGTATCGTCGCCAAAGGCAATTACCTCGAACATTGAATTTTCAGCATCGCAATATCTCTGTCTCTCGTAAAGCAACTCCCACGTCTGACCTTTAACAGTGGCGTCGATTAGTATTCACGACGTGAACGACGTTTTTAACGATGCTTCCACCTCGAGACAGGTTTCCATAGTCATCGGGAATACGACTCGTGTCTTTGGAGTGTAGGGAGAGGACCTCGGAGACGAGGTCTCCTATTAATTGGAATGCAGTCATCCTAAATATCCATGAGCGGGACGAGAGATGGCCTACGATCTTACATAAAGCAAAGCCGATCAAATTTATTGCGGCCAGCGACCGCTAACGAGAAGGGAAGAGAAACAAGAAGAAGAGTTTGAAAATTCGCTTTGACAATCAGTTAAGCTCCACGATATAATCCGTCAGGTTTCGACTCTCCATTGCAAAAATATCAGCACGTAACAAATAATCCAGTAGTCGAATTCAACGTATCGTCACGAGCCGTTTTATCGTTTATTCCCCCAGATACAGCCACGACACGTTCCCCTCTAGTATTAAAAGTACGCTTATCTTGTGGGGTGAAGAGGGTTCTAACTGAAATTTCGGGTCTCGAGGCCTAGCTCAGGGTATATATGATCGTTTGAAAGGAAAGAAGGCACGGGACAAGATTCTTTTATACGTCGAGCCTCAACCGTTGCCGAATGCCTTGGATACACACACGCGGCACGATTCAAAGCGTCTCAGCTGTTTCTCTCCTCTCATCTTCTTTTTTCCCTTCTGGGCTCTGTTCTGTCGACCCGGTAGACTTCCGATTTTGGCACGCGTCCCTCGAATGTCCGTTGACGAATCGGAACGTTGGAGTCGACCTTTCATGGCTGGTTTAATGTGGACCATAAACTTAATATGTGCGTTACAAGGTAAACTGAGATTTGTAGAAGCAGCTCTATTCTTTTTATTTTCTTCTGACTGGTGTGTTGATGTAACTTTTCAACTCTAAAATTAAAAAGCAAGGCATTTTTCGCAATAACAAATTTCTAGGTTATATTATAGTAATGTGATGATGTATGCATCGATAAGGTTCTATTATAGTTCTCATTATTTACTTCATAATACAGAAATTAATTAATCTTTAAGGATGTGATTGTAGTGTTGACTTGTACGCACATAAATTTTATCCAAAACTTCACACAAAATATTGCGAACTTCCAATGGAAGAATGCTGTTCATCTGAAGTCTGGTGGTCTTCCTGATCATGTGAACGTTGATAGATTTTTTTGTGAATAACTCTGATCAATACAATTTTTTCCACTTCTTTGTCCCCGTCTTACTTTGCTACACTCTTCCAGTCACGTTCACACATCCACATGTCGTCTCTACCGAAAAACTTCGCGTTTGGTCTTTTCACAGCTACACGAAGATATACAGGCATCATAAAAGTCAAACGAAACGACGTGTTTCATCCCTAATATTCGAAGATTCATTGCTGGATTTTTATAGGCTATAATCTTCCTGTTTATAGTATCGAACACTTTGATCGTTAATTTCCATACTTTACATTGAAACTTGAACTTTACACCAGAGTGACTTACGGAGTTTCATTATGTTAGAGATAAACGATTCTCTTCGGCAAATATGAAACTGTAGGAACAGGTTGACAATCTAGAAATGGGTCGTAACTTTTTTTATGAATGTAATATTAATTTTGATGCGGAGAAAAATAATTAAAGAACGAACAGAAACAAACTAAACTTGCAACGTAATTCAACATGTTCTAAGTTCATACTATGTATCACTTATCCCACAGTATTTATTTTCTTACTTTGCTGAATTGTAACTGTAAAGAAATTGTTATTTTACTCAAAAGTGCATCAAGTTTTATCTGAACTAAAATAACCAAGCTAATACACTAAATAAATAAAATTACTTAAATAACATACATACATAAAAATTCGTATGACATCTGTACTGACAAAAAGATACAACCATACGTTTCCAATTGCACATACGAAATTTAAACTCCTTTCACATTAAACTTCTACAATACAACAAAATACCTTAATACAATAAAAAGCGATAATTAATAATCCGCGAAAACCGTTTGCCAGATAAATTTGGGCCCCGTCACTGGATAATTCGTTTAAAGGGCACGTTCCCGTGCACAATGCAGCCCTCGGTCCTTTCGCGCGTCCTCAGCAGGTACGCGGAACGTACGTTACGCAAGAGAGCCGGTAACGTATAAGAATCTTCTTCTACCTGGATCCCCTTCGTAGGGAAAGAAAGTGAAAAAAAAGGGAGATACAAGACAGGGGGATGGCACGCGCCAACGTAAGAGGGAAGGAGGTGGCCCTGATCAACTGCAGCTGCGCTTACGGTTTTGCTCTTGGCTGCCAAGCGGCCTTTTGCTTGGCTCCCGGCCGATCTTGACCCGATCGTATCGAACTATGCAGTCGGCCCGCTGTCATCCGAAAACGAATGACAGCGTTCGAGGCTTCGACGGGGGCCTCGGAAACACGTCTTCCACTTTTCTTTTGTGATTTATGTTTTTTAAGAGATTCGACTATTTTTGTATTTTCTATCATTGCAATTTTGTTCAACACATTGCAATTTGTATTACAAATTAGATCTGATATTACAATCAGAGTTTTGTTGTCGTAATTTGATCGTGGTCCTTTATGTGTTGTACTTGATTTGTTGCAAAGGCAATGCAGTTTTGTATTCCTACGAGGTGATACAATGGGTAGAAGTACGAACAAGTCAGGATATGTTGCAGTACAGTGCCTTACGGTACCATGCGAAATCTTAATATTAGTAGTAATACTACTCATAGAAATGCGTGGCGATACAATTCATAGAAATATGAACGCGTGGAAATATAAATGCGTCAAAGTGCTACGCGTGGAAATTTAGTCACGTGGTAGTACAACGCATAGAAACTCGAAATTCTGGTAATGCAATGCGTAGGAATATAAATGTGTGGAGGCTGAATGCGTAGAAATACGACTGAGTGGCGATACAGCGCGTGGGAAATCAAATGCGTGGCGATATAACGTGTGGAAGTTCAAACGCGTTCCGATACAACGCGTAGGAATTCGAACGCGTAGTAATTACAGCCCATGGAAATATAAATACGTGGAAATTCAACGCGTAGAAATTCGACCGAGTGGCGATACAACGCGTGGGAACTAAATGCGTGGCGATATAACGCGTGGAAGTTCGAACGCGTCGTTATACAACTTGTAGGAATTCGAACGCGTAGTAATTACTTCCTATAGAAAAATAAATGCATAGAAGTACAATGGGTGGAAATTCGACCGAGTGGCGATATAACGCGTGGGAACTAAATGCGTGGCGATATAACGCGTGGAAGTTCGAACGCGTCGTTATACAACTTGTAGGAATTCGAACGCGTAGTAATTACAATTTATAGAAAAATAAATGCGTGGAAGTACAACGCGTAGAAATTCGACCGAGTGGCAATATAACGCGTGGGAACCTAAACGCGTGGCGATATAACCCATAGAAACTCGAAAGCCGTGCAACCCATAGAAATACAGCAAACACAACCTAACGCAAGGTCTCATTACTATTGAAACCTAGGCCATAAACCGAGCTGTCCATACTACACGTTCGATGTCATCAATTTCTGCATTCAATCGAGAAAATTAATCCTCTGTCGTACACCTGGTTAAGATACTCCTCGTGGAGTACAATGGTCTTTGTTGAAAAGGTTCGTAACGCGTTCGACCACCCTCGCAGGGTTTCCGTGTTTGGACACGGTCACTTTTCGCTTGATAAACGGCCGTGGGCTAGCTGGTCAAGCGGTCAACGTTACTACGTCGTCGTTTGTCGTTTCATTGTGCTAACTACAGGAAAACAGGGACCCACGCGTGTACACCCTCGTAAAGCCTTCGGGGAATGTCGGTTCCCGGTTATAATGTCTGTACCCTCGCGTTTATATCACCGGGACGTGGACGACTACCAGCTGCCACCATAACACCGTCATCATAGAGCTCCGATTTTTCCCTTCTATTGTCCTTACAAACACCTTGCGCAAACGTTCGTTCGACACATGCTATCTGACAAAGGATGTGAACACTTTGGTGCGAGATTCTGCTCCCTTAACGATGCGATTCGTTTCGTGATTATCTTGATGTTCTTTAATCGTTGTGAACTACCTTCGTAACTGCTTCTTCTAATGGTTCATATGGTGCTGTCTTTAATCGCCAGATTTGATCAGTCTCTGGATTTGGTAGCTTTGTATCTGAAGATACTTTGGAGATGTAGATATAAATTTATTTAGGAATTATTTAAAATTAATGCCTACAATAGTGAACTGTTATATTGACAATATGATGGCCAGGATTATCCTAAAATATTAACAATGTATTGATCCGATGTCATCAGTATATGTCCATATGTAACATACGTACTTAACACCGCATACTCAACACATATCAACATACAAAACTACGAACATCTATGAAAGTATATAAATATATGTCGAATATGGTAGATATCGGATTTTTTTAACGCGCGAGCAGTTGAAAAAATGCAGAACACGCGAGCCTCGAGTAAATGACGCTGGCGCAAAATAGCCAGCATACAACTAGAGAAATGTCTGAAATCTTGTAAACATCACATTCTATTTGAGTACATAAAGATTTTATCTTGATATCGTCGTTAAATTCTATTACAAACTTCCCGAACGTAAATAAACGTTTAGAATACGCAAGATTTATCCAGTTTCGAAGGTTTCCTATGGAAGATTAAAACGTAGATTCAGTCGACGACACCAGCTGTTATCTACGTTATAGACAATTCATTTTCACTGCTGTAACGAAGAATTACAACTACCGTTAACGATTTCGAGTAAAAGGTAAGAAAGTTTGATTGGCAATTTTCTTTTCACCGTGTAAAGAGCTTAGTAGGAATGTTTGCAATTTATTTCAGTTATTTATACTTCGTTAAACGGCGTCGTTAAGCTTATCGAATAATCTTCGTACATCACCGGGAAACCGGAGGTAATCGTACAAGAAAGCTTCATCGGATACTTTGGAAAAAAAAAATGGTTGACCAAAAGAAAGCGTTAAAGAGCAGTTAACTTTTGATCCTCGGTATTCGCGTTTCCAGCTGCGATTAAGATGAAATTATCGAGAATGTCTTTAGCGAGAAGGCCGTATATCGAACGAGACGTCGTTAATTTATTCTACGACGACTTTCATGAGCCTCGTACGAAACATTATGATACTTCACAAAGCGTTGTTATCTTCCATTGTAGCATTTGTAATCCTGTCTGCATTTAAGTTTTAGAGTTAAAGGCGAGTTGTACTTTAATAGTAATTTTGTTATACTGTAGGGAGAAGGATGGTTGGATGTCTCTTTGTAGTTGTTTCGGGACAGGATATTGTTGGAGGAAAGACTGGGGTCAATTAGTCAACTTCTAAGTCTCTAAATTCTATCTCCTCAACTTCTAACTCCCCAACTTCTAAGTTCCCAACTTCTATGTCTCCAATTTCTAATTCCCCAACTTCTATGTCCCCAACTTCTAACTCCCCAAGTTCTATCTCCCCAACTTCTAACTCTCCAACTTTTAAGTTCCCAACTTCTATGTCTCCAACTTCTAATTCCTCAACTTCTATGTCCCCAACTTCTAACTCCCCAATTTCTAAATCCCCAACTTCAATCTCCCCAACTTCTAACTCCCCAATTTCTAAATCCCCAACTTCTATCTCCCCAACTTCTAACTCCCCAATTCCTAAATCCCCAACTTCTATCTCCCCAACTTCTAAAACCCCCAACTTCTATCTCCCAAACTTCTAACTCCCCAATTCCTAAATCCCCAAGTTCTAACTCCCCAACTTCTATCTCCCAAACTTCTAACTCCCCAATTCCTAAATCCCCAACTTCTAACTCCCCAACTTCTATCTCCCTAACTTCCACCTCCCAACTTCTATCTCCCTAACTTCCACCTCCCAACTTCTACCTCCTCAAATCCCAAAATCAAACCCACAAAATTTCCAAACGACCCTTAACAAGAACCCAACAAAACCCCATAAAAGTCCTTCAAAAACCTCGATGAAAGCTAACGAACCTAAAAAGCAGCATAATTTCGCTACCGATATTTACTCTTCAGAAAGTCATAACACAGCCAATAACGATAAGAAATATTTTTCTCACAATTACCGCGTTTATATATCTGTTTAATATCTAGGAGGAAAATTGCCTCAATAACGGTGGACATTTTTCTAAACCCCTAATAAAATAGCGAGGTAGGCCTAGTATTAACTGCACGTGGCTTTATTGCAGCATGGAATTCATCGACGCGTTCGTAGACCGCGAGTCAACGTAATTACCCTTCCCGTTTCCGTCGACCGATTCTCTTTAATGTCCACTCAACTCGCATAGAAATAAACGCGCGGTTTTCAGCCAGTCCGAAAGAACGCACGTTGGAGCCACAATCGTTGTTCCGTTAAGTTCAGACCGTTTACGACGGGCTTCCTATCTGTGACGTAAAATCGGGGATGCCGCGCGTGGAATTACTGGGCGCAGCTCTTGTTATCACATATTTCATATCAATGCTGAAAAATTGTGGTCATTGGTGTATAAGGATCACAGTTTTAATAAGTGTAAATATCGATCACATCGTTGAGAGATTTTGATTGTGGATGTTATAAAATTTTGCAGTTGTATGATTTTATTTTTTCAGTTCGAGTCATTGTTATTTTTTCTGGGTCTCAAGAATGAAATACCTGGACTTCCACATTTATGAATCCTTGAAGTGATCACATTTTTAAAGTTCTGGATCCTTCAGATTCCTAAGTTCTCAAATCCTTATATCTCTAAATTTGCTGAATTACCCAATTCGTATGTACTTGAAGACCTCTCAATTTACAAGTCCTTAAGTTCCTCATAAGTTCCAAATTTCTGAGTCACCTTAGTCAAACATGCGACAGATAAAAATCCTAGTCACAATGCAGTAAACCGTCAGAATAATTCGCTAGATTTACAGCAGGTGAATCAGTCGAATTCGCAAGAAGTTAATAGATTCATCAGCAAGATCGACTCATCCCAAGGAAGAAAGTGTCGGAGAAAGTAGTTTCTCATTAATTTCGGCGGAACGTGGCGTAGCAATTGAAAGGTATAAAAGGAGTAAGTCCGTTTCTCTTTTTTTCCCTCGAAAATTTATATTAAGCCCAAGGATCCTCCCTTACGGCCTCTTAATTCGAATTGGGGCAATCTACATCGGGCAGCTGGTTTCATAACTCGCCGGTTTATCGCCGTTAATTAAATATCCAGGCCCGCTTGTATTTCGCCGTGCGAATGAAAGTAAACGACGAACGCGTGCAGCCTTGCGGTTTTCAACGTTCGTTTGCACTAATTTCCGACGGTAGCTGCTGGACCGTACTGACAACGCGATACTTAATAGGCGTCTATCGCGCGTAAATCACGGCTCCCTTCGATCGAGCACGCGCCACGATAAATATTTCCGCGCGATTAGAAATTCGATAAATCAGATCCCGATCACGGATTCGTGCGTGCCGGACCGTGGATACTCGGCTATTCCGTTTCTTCGGATTTATACGAGGTCTAGGGAGAAAGCTGGACGCTCGAGAAATAACTGTAATAAAACTAGAGTTCAATCGCGTGCCGTTTACAACCTTAACCGAACATATCTTTCCTGTAAGACTCTAAGCTTTCTCATTTCTGAAACCTATAGAAATTAATCTTTTATTATCGATCACTGTCGTTTGTTCCATTGAATAAATGTTTCATCTGTTGAAACTTTGAAACTTGTTGAAACTCGAAACATTCATCACAGTTAGAAAATATCAAGTTTATTGTATTATAAGTAATGGTTTAGTGAGTCTCCTTTATAAAGTTAAAATTATCCGAATAAAAAGATTTTTATAGTGCGTGAACGCTATAAGGTGTGAACCAGTGTCGACAGTTCCTAGTTTTATGGTATTCTGGTATCGTAACATAAATTTCATAACGGTTGCGTCAAAGATACGATGAAAGGGCGTAAGGTGCTGGCATTTTATGTCCCATCGATATTCGACGTACCTTCCGCCCTTCTGGGTCGGCCCCAATCATGTTCGGGAACAATTTGACGGCAGGTGCTCCAAATTGAAAACCTCTGGTTGCACCTTCGCCTACTCCGCCCCTGAAACGCATCTCCTCGTCATCCATTAAAGCGGGGCCACCTACATATGTGAGCGTCGGTGTGTTTCGCTCGTGTACGCATATGTAAATTTCTTGTTACATATCTAGATAACTGGGTAATTAAAGATCGAGATAATTGTATCTATTTCTTTCAATTCTTTATAGATCTTCGCTTCTTGATTTTTAGGATGATTTAGGATGTTTGAAATAAAGGTTACATTTATTATAATGTTTTACTTGTAATAAATTGCTAATTATACATAATAATTAATGTAAGCTTTATGTAGTCTTTTGAGTAGCTTAAATAGTTGTATGTAACTCCATATAATTTTTGAGTGATTTATAAATATTTTATAGAATTATTAGTAACAATTTTTAAATAGTGATACCTAAGTAAGATTCTCTAAATACTCCACATATTCATTCTTAGAGTGTCTATCGAATCCATAGAATCTTGCCATAGAAAGCATCGATGTTCAAACTAATCAACCATTTCTTTTTCTTGAGAAAAAATGTGCGTTTATTATGAAGATGGTGAACACTACAATAATTATCCTCAACGCATTAAAGTCAGACGTACGAACGTCATTACTGACAGAACGACCCGATATATAATAAACGATCAAGTTCTCACGTGCTTAGAACACTTAATAAAATTTCTTAAGAACCGTATGGCTCGTTAAACATGTCGCACATGTATATAGAATAAAAATTATTATAAATGTTCTGAATAAAATAATATACACGACGTGCATATTTTAGCAAGGAGAAAACTGCTGCACTTCTCTCTGTAAACTCGCTCGGCTGACTATGTGCTTGTAATCGGAATATCTTATGCAAATCGGTTGAGTGATCGAACGACGTGTTTTTCTTATATACGAGAATTTTATACGATTGCTAATATTGTAGTTTTACAGAAAAACTCTGAATCTAGTAGATTAAGTTAAGTTTCTAGGTTAGTAGAAACTAAATTTAGAAATTCACAAGTTTGAACATTGGAAAATCGAAGAATTAAAAATTATGTAAACACTTAAAATTTTTTAAATGTAGACAATTGGTGGTTTTCGATATCTGATAATTTAGAAATTTGATAACATTCAATCTCAAGAAAACTATATGAACATAGAAATTTCAGTTTGTCAGCTCGATAAATCCATAACCGATTACTGACCGAATAGAGTGTGGCTTCACACACATGCTGTTACTTGTACAGTTGTCTGTCTCTACGAATAAACCTTCCAAACTTAATATTCAAGCTTGCAGAATAAATAAGACCGCCCAGTAAGCACATCGTGGATGTGCTTCACACCGCCAGCGTGCAAATACTAATTGACTCCGTACTAGGCATCGGGACAGACACGCGACACATTTAAAAAATGCTACCTCGCATTAGCGGCTTTTAATGTGGCCCACGGTGCCGCATGAGATACGAGGTTCGCACCAGGTGGCGGTGGACGATGGTTGAAAACGAAGTCGGTACCGGTCGCGTCCTCCTCTCGTAATCTGCTGGTACCTCCTGCCGGTCGAGACCTCGTCAACTTACGACACGATGCACCTGCCACCGTGAACGATCCAGGCGTCCGGCTCGATTCTAGCCATCCTCGAAATGACCATGCTGTACCCCGATAGATTGCCGATAATTTATTTATTAACGAGCCCTAGCCGTGAGTCGGGCAATCCTTCAACCACCATGACTCTACGTGCTCTTGTCTTACTTCTTTTTTGTCTGCATTGTTTTACTCGTTGCGGACGATTAATTACTTCGTTCGTGGCGCCAACGTACGGCTTCAATGGGAGGGACGAGCTTTGGTGATGGGATTCGAAATTGAATCGGTAATTGAATTTATTCAACTGGTAATCGAAGTATTTATAGCCGCATACTGAATAGTCTCAAATTGCTTTCGAAATTTGGTAGCCATATGAATATTTTCAGATTTACCTCTTTTCTAAAACCACAATATAGTGACACTGTATTGTGAATTATTTTTGGTAATCGTTAAGGAAGAATTATAAGTACTAATATTTAAGCAGTTCATGATATTTTTTCGACAGCTGCGTCAGTCAGAGACAAACTATTCACTGCTGCAATATTAAAATAAAAAAACTTGAAGTATCAGACATATTTTGAATTTAGAGATCTGTGATTGTACAAACTGCACCTGGTATTGCAGTCAAAACTTAGTTAAAAAATATTTCTGTTATAGTATTTGTGGTATTCGTACGACTCGATGTCATACAAGGGTTTCATCACCCTATCATCTTCTTGTAATCCTTCCTCTTCGACTCCATTTTCTTTGCGACCTCAAAGATTCATGTCAGCCATTTCCCTATTAAACCGATCCTCGCATATCCTGGACAAGTTGCATTTAAAATTACTGCCCATTTAAAAGATCATCGATGTAGCACCATAATTCGAGTTGCTACCAGATTTCGAGTCCGCAGGCGCTCGTCACAACCCGATAACGTTGTATTAGTAAATCACCGATCGGAAAAAATTCCGTCACGGAAATTGCCACGGTCTTAATTGAACGTCTAGCACCGTGCGCGATACATAAATTCAATCGCTTCGATTTGTTTAATCGCGCTCGCATTCTCCTGTCAGTTGATTCTCGATTATTTGCTCGATCGAAGGAGGCGCGGCTCAGTTCGATTTCTGGTTTCCGATGCTCCAAGAGACCATCGTCGAGAGGAAATCCGCGCGGGAAATAATAGTTGGCTTCACGAGCTCCGAAGAATGGAAGACTCGTAAATTCGTTCCGGGCGTCGACCGCGCGAATTTCTCGCAGCGTGTAAAATCACTTCCACATGTTGTAAACACGTCGTGTAAACGGGTTCCATGTACTCGCGTCTGTATACCGTACGGGGACAAAGAGATTGGAAAACGGTTATTGGCAACCGGGATATTGGTTTCGTCGCGGAGTTAAAGCAACGCTCGCTAAAATTGCTACTTCGGTCGTGGGCGATTCTTTGTTAGAAAAATTACGACAACATTTGAGGAGTTGTTGATTCTTGAGAACTGGAGGGTTTTAAAATTACGGGATGGATTAAGGATTTGGAGGCTTAGGAAGGTGGGATTTTTGGATTTGGGGATGTACGAATGTGGAAATGTGGAGATTCAATGATCCAAGAACTTGAGGACCTAGAAACTGGAGGATCTAGATATTTGGGACTTCGAGGGTACCTGGAACTTCGAGGACCTAATTTGGGTATCTACGAATTTGAGATTAACCCCTTAACCTATTGGATATTTAAGAATTTAGGGTTAGCCTTTAAGGTTAACCAGCTGCAGTGAAAAGAGTCTGGTTTATCACCTCCTGTAGTATGCGTCAAGAGTGCGTCACTATATTGTAAGGTGAGGGGTTAATGAAATTTGAGAATTATGCCAACTTGTTCAGCTGTCAATTATCACATTTACTGTTACACAGTCAACTTACTTAACTTCAACTTCAATATTTTAGTGCAAACTTATTGAAGTACAACTTAATGACAATTTGTCGAAGTACACCCTTGTCATCTCAGTGACAGGTCCAAGTCCAACTTTCACATCTTGATGACAAGTTATCGAAGTACAACCTTGTCATCTCAATATCACCACATCTTTCTATCACCAATTCCTACAGAGTCATAGTTATCCCCATGTTACCCCGGAGTCCACGGTGAACCTAACTAGAAAATGTGGAGGGTATCACCCGCGCACGGTATTAGCCGCGTTAATTGAAGCGAGAAGGAGCGGGACAACGATAACACGGTCGACCAGTGCACACGATCGCATGGTTTTAATAGGTGGCTGGGAGCGAGCAAGCATCTAGAGAGGCATCCGTAGGGGACCACACACCGGTAGCGTTCAATTTATATTTTGGGCGGAGTTACGTTATTTATCGCTGCCGGCCTTCGTGCCTTCGACTGCCATTCCGTGGGCCGCCTTCGATGTAAATGGGACGAACCGCCCTCTCCTCGCGGAGGAGCGCGAGCCTCGACGCCGATGCCTTAAAACGCATCGATGCGAGTCGATCTTGCTCCTCTTCCACCACTTAGCCTTACACTGACCTCTAACGGTCTTTTGTTCCAAAGGTGCCAATTTTTAGATCCACTTCATGACTGATCTTCGCGAGAGGTGATCAAGTTTTGCAGGAATGTGAGATGGTTTGTGAGATATTGTCTGTGCGCATGGAGTGTTCAAATATGTCAGAGAACATGTGTGGGGATAAGACATGTATGGCTCTAGATATGTCCTTAGATATGTACGTTCTTAAATATGTATCATGTCCTGAGGCAGCTCAAAGATGGTTTTCAGTATGTGGATCTAATAATTGTCTACAGACGCATATTGTCACATATTGTAGATGCAATTGTCACATATGGTAGATGCAATTGACATACATTCTAGATGCATCATCGTCGATTTCCAGCTTCAGGAAACATAGAGTAACATAGATGAGAATTGGAAAGGGTTCGATTGTGACACGTCGCACTCGTTGCGAGTGTGATTTGTGATAATGATCGCGTATTTTATTTAACGCTCATTTGTCCCCTGGCCGGTTCGCTCGGTTATACCGATGATGATGTACAAAGTGGGCATTAAGCTGCTTGCGGCGCGTTAATCACGCCATGCCACGGCCACGAATCTCGCGCTTTCGTTGAACACGCTCGCGGCGAGGCTCGCCTTTCTTTTCCCCCTTGATTGCCGCGCGAACCAAAGAAGAAAAAGTCCGTTTACAACGGGCCGGCGTGGGTGACTTGCATTAAACGTGTACCACGGTGAAAGTGGGTCCTTTATGATCCGTTGCAATGTTCGATTTATCCACGGTGTTGAACGGCTACGAAGTGAAGGGCCGATGATGAAAAGTTTGGTAAAAGCCGATCTCCGTGAAATGGCTTCCGTGTTGGCGCCAATTCACTTTTCTTGTAAACTACTTCCGCTAACGATACGCCGTTATGTACAGTAGCGAGAGGATATCTTTCACTTAGGATAGTCTTCTGGTAATTTATTCAACTTCTGAAGTTTTAGGTTTTGAGATTATGGTATTGTCAAGTTTCAAGATTTATAGATTTTTGAAATCCTCAAATTGGGTAATTCTGGAATTGCTACGTTCTCAAATTTCTGCATCCTTAAATTTCTATATTTGCAAATTCCTACGCTCCCAAATTTCTATATTTGCAAATTCCTACGCTCCCAAATTTCTATATTTGCAAATTCCTACGCTCCCAAATTTCTATATTTGCAAATTCCTACGCTCCCAAATTTCTATATTTGCAAATTCCTACGCTCACAAATTTGTATATTTGCAAATTCCTACGCTCCCAAATTTCTATATTTGCAAATTCCTACGCTCCCAAATTTCTATATTTGCAAATTCCTACGCTCCCAAATTTCTATATTTGCAAATTCTTACGCTCACAAATTTGTATATTTGCAAATTCCTACGCTCCCAAATTTCTATATTTGCAGGTTCCTACGCTCCCAAATTTCTATATTTGCAAATTCCTACGCTCCCAAATTTCTACATCCCCAAATTCCTACATTTGCAAATTTCCACATTCCCCAATTCCTCCACCCCAAATTTTTAAATTCCCAAATTTCTAAATTACCAAAATGCTAAATTGTCAAATTTCTACATTACCAAATTGAAAGTTCCCAAATTCTGATCCTTAAATTTCTTAGATACCCAAATTTCCACCTCTCCCTTAAATAAACCCCAAAATTTCCAAATCTTCCAAGTCAACAAATTTCAAAATCTCTATCTCCCAAACTTCCAAGTTTCCAAATTTTTCAAATTACATTCCGATAATTGTCGCTTATCAGACTTCGTCCCCTTCGTTCCCTAATTTCTGCGCGACATGTGCACCGATACAGGTGCCGCAGCTATTACACGTATGTTAACATCACACGCGTAAACAACATATTATTTAAAAGGGCAGTCTAACTTGATCGGTTGCACATAATCATGTACAGGTGAATACTATTTAATGATTAAGCGGTGTTTTATTATCCACCCTCCTCCACAGAAGACTTTTATCTACGATCGGGTAATTACAGATAATGAGCGAGACAAATGTAGATTGCCGTACAAATGCCGCGACAAAATAATCTCATCATCCTCGGCCACGCTTTCCCTTTGACTGTGCTTATGCAACATCCGACTCGAATGATGCACGAGGAAAGGGGAGAAGAAGCGTAAAAATGCTGTTGAATCTTCCGACGTGTAATTAGTCACGGTCGTGTGTGCGATAAAACATCCAGCCATAGGGAAAAAGAAGTTTGTCCAGATTTTTGTTACACTAAAAGGCTATTTCCATTGGTTATTAACGTTTTTCTTGCTGGCCACCGAATTATGCGAGTTTGAAATTTTAATAAGCGCTTTTACGGATAAAAAAGTACTAACGGTATAATTAGTAACGATGTGCTAACAGATCTAGGACACGGATAGTACTGTTTCTTAGGTGTGGTCGTCGAGCCCGGGGTCGTAATGGATGGCTGAGCATCGAACTCCGGGGAAGTGGATGAACATCGGTCTTTTTAGAACCAACATTCCAGCGAATGCATTTTAAATTTGGGAAGTTAGAAATTCGGGGTGGAGGAATTGGCGAATGTAGAAATTTGCAAATCTTGAAATTTAGGAATTTGGGGATGTAGGAATTTGGGGATGTAAGAATTTGGCAATGTAGAAATTTGGGGATGTAGGAATTTGGCAATGTAGAAATTTGGAAGCGTGGGAATTTGCAAATGTAGAAATTTGGGGATGTAAGAATTTGGCAATGTAGAAATTTGGGGATGTAGGAATTTGGCAATGTAGAAATTTGGAAGCGTGGGAATTTGCAAATGTAGAAATTTGGGGATGTAAGAATTTGGCAATGTAGAAATTTGGAAACGTAGGAATTTGCAAATGTAGAAATTTGGGGATGTAAGAGTTTGACAATGTAGGAATTTGGCAATGTAGAAATTTGGAAGCGTAGGAATTTGCAAATGTAGAAATTTGGGGATGTAGGAATTTGGGAATGTAGGAATTTGGCAATGTAGAAATTTGGAAGCGTAGGAATTTGCAAATGTACAAATTTGGGGATGTAAGAATTTGGCATTGTAGGAATTTGGCAATGTAGAAATTTGGAAGCGTAGGAATTTGCAAATGTAGAAACTTGGGGAAGTAGGAATTTGGGAATGTAGAAGTTTGCAAACGTAAGAATTTGCGAATGTAGAAATTTGCAAATTTCTAAATTTGTAAATGTCCTTGCTTAAATTGCTACCCTTCAAACTTCCCTTATTACCGTCACTTACATATTCTTGATCATACACGAGAATCTTTAATAACATACTCCTTACAAGAATCAAAACTTGACAAAAATCACAAAAAATAAAACTGTGGAAGAAAAAAAAGTTCCATAATAAAGGTTAAACGTGCTTCTCCTTTGTACGAATTTTATTACTGCCGGTTTATTCAATTCTGACAGTACGTTCGCACACAATGTGTCAAACAAGTTCTTTGTCGAAACATCATAAGTGTGTCGGGAAGTCGAAATCTTTGCTCGAAACTTCGTACAGGTGTGTACCCATATGAAGGGGAGTAAGAAAAAGTAAAAAAAAGAGAGGATACGAAGAAGAAGGAGGAGGAAAGGACGATGAGCAAAAGGACAAAGACGAGGAACAGCGAGCGCTGCCACTCAGCGGTCCATAAACCGTATGAAATATTAATAATGGCGCCGCTCGCCGGTGGACTGCTCTCTGGGACTTCGCGAAAGAGGAACACGTCCTGCGAGACGATCGGTTCGTTAACCCAAGTCGATGCCTAGTAATCGATGTCTCGATCTTCCGGCGACCTCATTTTATTTTTAGAAATTATTGAAGTTTTTAGATAGAAATGGAAACTTGAGAATTTTGAGAAATTGAGACTTTTTTGTGGACTTGAAATTTAGGAATTGGGGAGTGGGAGATTGAAGGGGTGAGGATTAGGAAGTGTGGTATTGGAGAGGTAGGGTTTTGGAATGTTTGGGAATTGGCGGAGTGGAGATTTGAAATGTGGGGATTGGGGATTTTGAGTTTTGGGGATGTGGGGATGTGGGAAGTGGAGAAATGGGAATTTGGAGCGTGGAGGTTGGGGATTTGGAATTTTGGGGATGTGAGAGTTGGGGGAATAGGGATTTTGAGACGTGGGAATTGGGGGAATGGGGATTTGGGGGTGTGGGAATTGGGGGAATAGGGATTTGGGAGCGTAGGAATTGGGGGAATGGGGATTTGGGGGTGTTGGAATTGGGAGAGTGGGGATTTGGGGATGTGGGAATTGGGGGAATAGGGATTTGGGAGTGTAGGAGTTGGGGGTGTTGGAATTGGGAGCGTGGGGATTTGGGAGTGTAGGAGTTGGGAGAATGGGGATTTGGGGATGTGGGAATTGGGAGAATGGGGATTTGGGGATGTGGGAATTAGGGGAATAGGGATTTGGGGGTGTTGGAATTGGGAGAGTGGGGATTTGGGAGTGTAGGAGTTGAGGGAATGGGGATTTGGGAGTGTGGGAATTTGGGAAATGGGGATTTGGGTATTTAGGAATTGGAGGAGTGGGGATTGGGGGATGTGGGAATTGGGGGAGTGGGAATTTAGGGATGTGGAAATTGGAGGAATAGAAATTTGAAACATAGCAACTGAAGATCCAAAATTTTGAGAACATAAAAATTTGAAAATTTAGAAAATATGACAATTTGCAAATTCCACCGTGAAGAAATTTACTTGACTAACATGAAAATTAAACAAACTCTTCATGGTAGCACCTTACCCACCAATGTCCACCACCTATCCACCATCAGTCCACTTACATAGTTCCTCACAATTTTCCTCTACACTCCCATAAAAAGCACCCCTCCAAACTACCATTCAAAATTCCATTGACCATTTTATTATTCTCTCCCCAGATAACCTTATCTCCTCAAACACAGAAATATCGTTTTAAGTAGCAAAAGGTGCGTTCCCATATTCCATGAAACGAGGTATCTCGACCAGGTGATTTCGGGCAATAAATCTTTCATTACATTTACAACCGCGTTTGATCGTTCCTCAACGAGTAGCTAATCCATTAAGAATCGTACCGTTTTTTTTTCTTTACCTAAGATCGACAGATGCTCGTCGCCGAGTATACGCTGCAATTGACCGATCTTTCGACAATAGAATGCGACGTTCTGTCAGAGGATCCACTTTGGAGTCTCATAGTTTCATCATGGTCAGTCTGATGTATAAAATCACCGCGCACCTGCTGCGCTTGCCTTTTGTTCAATCGCCATTGTTTCGTGGCGGTGATGGGTCACTATCGTTCAGAAAACTGTTTTTCACTCATGAAAGTATAAAATCGATACGACATTGCATTTAGCTTTTGGTCTTTTTTTAAGGTTCTTTGTGTAGGGGAATTGGTAACAGTATGTATATTGTGGGTTAGGAGGGGAAATATGGGAGAGTCCCGCTATATTGCCGTTGCAAGAATTTTTGTATGTAGATGTAGTTTAATATTTTTGTGGAGTTGCATTGGTACTGCTACACATTTTATTCCCACGCGTTAGTATCTGTAAAGGCTAGTATTTCCATATATTAGTATCCCTACACATTCTATTCCCACGCGTTAGTATCTGTAAAGGCTAGTATTTCCATATTTTAGTATCCCTACACATTTTATTCCCACGCGTTAGTATCTGTAAAGGCTAGTATTTCCATGTATTAATATCCCTGCGCATTTTATTCCCACGCGTTAGTATCTGTAAAGGCTAGTATTTCCATATATTAGTATCCCTACACATTCTATTCCCACGCGTTAGTATCTGTAAAGGCTAGTATTTCCATGTATCAATATCCCTGCGCATTTTATTCCCACGCGTTAGTATCTGTAAAGGCTAGTATTTCCATATATTAGTATCCCTACACATTCTATTCCCATGCGTTAGTATCTGTAAAGGCTAGTATTTCCATATATTAGTATCCCTACACATTCTATTCCCACGCGTTAGTATCTGTATGGGCTAGTATTTCCATATATTAGTATCCCTACACATTCTATTCCCACGTGTTAGTATCTCTACATATTAGTATTCCTATACATTACATTACCACGTGTTAGTATCCCTACACATCAGTATTTCTATATGTTAGTATCTCTACGCATTAGTATTCCTATGCTTAGTATTCGTACGCGTTAATACACCTACGTGTCAGTGTCTCTACGCGCCGTATTCCCACGCGCTCTAATTTCACGCGTCGTATTGTCACGCGCTGTACCTTCACGCGTTAGTACTCCTACACGGTCCATTGTCACGCGCTGTATCTTCACGCGTCGCACTACCATGCGCTATAGTTTCACGCATTAGCATTCATACGTTCTATGACCACCCGCTATATTTCCACGTCTTGTATTGTCACTCGCTGTATTTTCACGGGTTACTATTCCAACACGTTCTATTACCATGTGCTAGATATCATTCCGCCTTATATTCTCTACGAGTCAAATATTAAAAATATCGAGATTGAGAATTTATAAAGTTCAAAATTTAAAAACTTGAAGACGCAGAAATTTAGAAGTATCGAAACTTGCATGTAAATGTATGAATGTAGAAATTTGAAAATTGTGATGTGGCTATGTTTCCCGTACAGTTCGTACAAATCGTACCATAATGAATTTACAAGGATCCACCCCTATTTACTAAAATAAGGATCCCGTTATTCTAACAAGTCAGTTTCCAGGAAAAAGAAAGAAAAAAGGGAAGGCTAACAGGTTACATTGTTTTCCATCGAAGATTCTCGATAGAACGAACTGGATCGGTTAAGGAAACGTTGCTGAAGCGGTTGACTCGATGAAGGACAAAAAAGGCGAGGGCGATTACCCTGATAATTAACATAGCGGAGCAGCTAGGTATCTCAGGTGCGTGGTCTACTCCAGCTCCCCTTTCCACAGGTGTAGGTCCCTTAAACGGCTATTTACGCTCGCATTGTCGTAATTATTTCGTAAGAATGACCGTAAAGACTGCTGCGTTATTGCACGCTCGCTGTGCCGTCTCCTTCTTCGCTTCTCGTTTTCCTTTCTTTTTCTGCTTCCTCATCATCGTCCTCTCCTTTTTCCCTGCCGTCCGGCTCACACTTTCTCTTTTTCTCTTCGTGAACTCGTCGCCCGTGTCCACCCTACCGATACTCTCTCTCTTTCTCTAGAAAGGCAGGTGAATATTGTGCATAATGAATCGTCCGTCGTGGCGGGGTCTTACCTGGAAACTCGAGGCGTGGTTAGAGTCCAGAAGAAGGAAGCGTGCCCGATCGAACCGATCGCGATCGGCCGGATACTTCGATCGCGATTCCAGATACCCGTTTATTGATGCTCGACTGTTGCTCGCGTCAAATAATTCGTTCGTTCGGTATGCCAGCATCGAATTTAACCTCGTAAACTTGTTGTTCCCCCGTGACAATGTAATTCGTGTTCGACTTTTCGCGATAAACTGTCGCCGTATCTTATCGATTATACGAGTTTTGGGGTGGGCTACGCTACGGTTCCCCTCGGTGAACAAATCGATTCGAATTGCGTGCAAATTGAAGTCGAAACGGTAATAAAAACAACGGGGAGAACCACTTACTTTTAGTCGATCATTCCCTGATTTACGCCACCCCCCTGAATTTCTTTTTTGCCCTTCTCTGTTTCGACAAACGCGAGGTTTATGTTACCGATCAATTATTAAATGAATATTCATTGCCGAAGCTTTTCATAGCTGGTTTCTTCTCACTCTTTTTTAGTTCATCGATTTATGCGATCGAATTAATTGAGCGATAATTAACAATTAAGTGATTCACGATTTAATTCTCTTTAATTGAGAATTAAAGCGTAACTGAAACGGTTTTCTAATTGGAAATTTTCTAATTTGATCTTTTAGGAATAAAAACTTCATTTTCAATTTCAATTACTTTCTTTTAGTAATTATAATTATGATAGAGTAGGACGCTTCGTTTCTGAATTATTAAGGAAAAACAAGGACCAATCAGAGCGCGAGGATTACGCATGCACAGACGCGAGAACGACAGCTTCCGATAACGCGTAGTTATCTAACGCGTGGTAATCCAACGCGTAGTAATGCACCGTGTGATAATGCAACGCGTAGTAATCCAATGCGTAGTAATCCAACGCGTACTAATACAGCGTGTGGATATCCAACGCGTAGTAATCTAGCGCGTGCATATTCTACGCGTAGTAATCTAACGAGTAATAATGCGACGCGTGGTAATTCTAAGCGTAGGAATCTAACGCGTGGTAATTTAACGCGTAGTAATCCAGCAAGTGGATATCCAACGCGTAGTAATCTAGCGCGTGCATATTCTACGCGTAGTAATCTAACGAGTAATAATGCGACGCGTGGTAATTCTAAGCGTAGGAATCTAACGCGTGGTAATTTAACGCATAGGAATCTAACGCGTGGTAATTTAACGCGTAGGAATCTAACGCGTGGTAATTTAACGTGTAGGAATCTAACGCGTGGTAATTTAACGCGTAGGAATCTAACGCGTGGTAATTTAACGCGTAGTAATCCAGCAAGTGGATATCCAACGCGTAGTAATCCAACGCGTGAATATTCGATGCGTAGTAGTCCAACGCGTAATAATCCTCGCGCTCCGATTAGTCCGCGTTTTTCCCTAATAATTCAAAAACGAAGCTTCCTACACCATTTTCGCAAAGGGAAATCTTATTCAGTATCACATCATCTACCCGCATTTCACCTAATTGTGAGACACCCTGTAAGCTTGAATTGTATTAGATAAACGATTACAAGTAAAAGAACACGAGAGCGGTATCTACAGTTCGGCAATTAAAATAAAATCGTCGAAACAGTGAGAGTCGGACACGGTGTCGAATAGTTTATCAGGTATGGAAAGCAACCGGGATTAACGTTACTACCGTGGTTTGGTGTGATTTTACGTAGTCATTCCGCGTAGCTAACGACGTCGTTTAACGCGGCTTAACATCGCGGTCGGCGCTCGAAAAAGCCAACGTATCGCTAAATCTCGTCGTGGAAGAAGCATCGACTATTCCGCGGGAAGCAGTCCATATTTAGTTGGTCTCCGTTCGATGTCGTGCCGCGAAAAAGAACGCGGTTATCGCCGTTGATGCGCCACGGAATCGTTCGATAAGAGATAAATTTAATGCGATCAGGCGCACGGATAAGAGGACGCGTCCGCGAGCGGAAATACGACCGACCGTTGCTTTACGAAACCCTTGGGACGCTTTAACGAGCGAATTAACAGGACGGGATCTGCCTCTCAAAAGTTACGAACCCGGGATAACTGTATTAAAGGGTGCAACCTGTTGAGGTGCACTTTTACAGCTTCGTTTGCAATTTGACAAGCTTTCAATTAAACTTCGTTCTCCATCAAAATGGTAACATTTATGAAACGGACAGTAGAATAAGAAGTAGAATTCACACTTCCATTTCTTCGTTAGGTCGATCAACACCGATTGCTTCCTCTATTAAATCGGTTATCCTGCTGTCATCGAGCTATCCATTTTCTGAAGTATGGAATTATGTACTGTTACGTTTCATCTTTTCGATTGAAATATTTTACGGACGGTTGTAATTATTTTATACACAGATTAAAGAATCAATCTCTTCCTATCATCTCTTCATTTTTATGAAAATATCGTTTATGACGCGGAAATGACTTTAACGTCCGTAATTAATAATGTGTTTACTTGAACTCGACAAAATTCTAAAGCGATTTATGTCGCAATAAATTCTGTATTTTATCGGTGTCAAACGTGCAAGGATCATATTTTGTGACGAGGAATTAGTAGTATCGTAATGATTCATAATATCATAATTATAATCGTTAATAAACGAGACATAAATGTACGCAAGATAAACACAGTCGACCTTACATATCTTAACATAGGTAATTCATACTGCATAACTTTGTAATAAAACGTTACGTTTATGTAACATATTTTTAATAATAAAAAAAAAATGCAGTATGATATTTTATATCTTTTTGGTTGAAAGCAACAGCGGTATTTATAAATATTTTTTATACCATATTACACTGTACTTAATACGTTTCATTATTTATATGAAATTTTTTAAAAGATGTTTACTTCTAAATCCACGTTGGCATTCGACTAAGAATTTTCGTTCATCGAAGTCGTCAAACGTTCATTCACGACCCCGATGTTCAGCATCCTCAGCAACGATTTACGTTCCCCTGTCGGACGTAAATAATAATCAGCTTCCACCTTCCACAAGGTACGAATCTCCGTCAGTGAAATTTCCCTCTGGCTCTTCTACGGCGTTATTCTCAATTACTAGGCCCCCTTCGTTTCGGTAACGAGCGGTCCGCTACTGAATCGTCCTTTTTTAGTCGATCTTTTATCGCAATATTACTTGTTTTCTTATTTACCTTGCACTGTTACCAGAACTAGGGTGCATCAAACTCTTAGAACACAAATTAATTGCGTTAGATTAGGTCTACTTGCTATTGAGAAATTTAGAAATTTTTCAAATTATTTATTTAGAAATTTTGGGGGGTTAAATGTTCTAATATTTTTAAACATTCAGATTTGTAAATTAATAATGTGCTTTTCTAACTTGGTGGATGTTCAACTTGTTAAATACCTGCTTGATAAAGTCACGACTAGCTAAATCCCTGCTTGATAATTCCTAACTAGCTAAATCCCTGCTTGATAATTCCACAACTTGTTAAATCCCTGACACAAGAAATCCTCAACTTTAAAAGTTCACTCGTTGCTACATTCTTTAATTCACTAAATACCTAAATATCACGTATTAACCTCTTTAAGAATAATTATTTTAAGGTCAGAAAAATTATGTGACTCAATTATTTTTTTCATCCTAAATTTCTATCAATCACAGAAACAAACCCCCAAAGAATTCCTAACAGCTCTAATAGCACAGTTAACGAGTACATGAATTTAAAAACAAACTGTATTCTAACCTCCCTAAAGGTTAACGCTACTTTTCGATTAAAATAACTTCTCGATTACACGCGTGTTCGACATACGGTGAACACGCTCGAAAGTTTCATAAATTCATAATTTCTAATAATCGGAAGCAATTGCGTTGTACAAGAACGTTTACAAGCGTCGAACAGCAAAAGAAGGCTTTCTTTAAACTTCTTCTGGCCGCATCTATTCCGCTACTCGGATTACGGATAATCATCGAGCACGTAAAGTTATTTTACAACCTTGTATCGTGGACGTTAATGAAAATCTTGTCGGAGATTGGCATCGGAACGACGCCAGTTGGCTCGTTGGAGAATCACGAAGCTGCGAATCACCGCGGACCGATTAGTCCGGTTAATTTCGCCGATCCGTGGTTAAACTTTCATTCGGCCCGAACTAATTACCGATGTTAATACCGCGTAGGCTACGTAACCCGTGGGATCGGTAAACGTAATGAGCTCCCGGTCTTGCCATTAGCGATTTGCTATCTGTTTGAGGGATTGATACGGTAATTTACGACGCCGTCTTTTATTACGTACCTCCCTTACGACGGATAATTGCGACTTTCTTCGAAACGATTCCGCTAGTGCGCCACGATTACGCTCTTTGCTGCGAGGTATTTTAAACGAATTTTAATAGCAGGGTAGAAGTCGAAAGTTAAATATTTTAAAATATATCATAGACACTTGCGTAAGCGTTCGGTAGATGTGGAGGAATAATAATTGAAAAACACGCACTACGGGTATTTTCGATCCCATTAACTCGCTGCTCTTTTTTCACCACTTAAAATTATCATAACTATTACCTTTGCGACTTCTCTGATTTATTATTCTGCTGCTTGGATTTCGTTGATACAAGTTTTTAATGACAGTATGATAGGATTGCTTTTTTGCTTCCGTTTGTTAGATTATGTTGCACTAGGGAGTAAACTGTACTTTTGCAATACAGTGAAAGTAGCAGTCTGTGTAACGGAAGAAAAGGAAATGTGGAGAGATGGAGAGATGGAGAGTTGAGGATTTGGAGATTTGAAGAGATGGAGAGTTGGAGATTTGGTGAGATGGAGATTTGGAGAGATCGAGATTTGGAGAGATGGAGATTTGGAGATTTGGAGATTTGGGGAGATGGAGATATGAAGAGTTGGAGATTTGGTGAGATGGAGATTTGGAGAGATGGAGATTTGAAGAGATGGAGATTTGAAGAGATGGAGATTTGGGGAGATGGAGATATGAAGAGATGGAGATATGAAGAGATGGAGATATGAAGAGATGGAGATTTGAAGAGATGGAGATTTGGAGAGATGGAGATTTGAAGAGATGGAGATTTGGGGAGATGGAGATATGAAGAGATGGAGATTTGAAGAGATGGAGATTTGGAGAGATGGAGATTTGGAGAGATGGAGATTTGGGAAATTTCTACCCCATCTCTCCAAATCTCCATCTCTCCAAATCTCCATCTCTTCAAGTCTCCATCTCTCCAAATCTCCATCTCTTCAAATCTCCATCTCTCCAAATCTCCATCTCACCAAATCTCCAACTCTCCATCTCTCCAAATCTCCAATTCTTCAGTTCTCCAAATCTCCAAATATAAAAACTTGCCAATGAGTTCAAATGTCTTATACGCTACATTTATAGCAATAGCAAATAAATTCTGAATCTGTATTTTAATTCGTAACTGAATAAATAAAAAGAAAAATTGAAATCGAAGATGTTTTTATTAATCACCCGCGAACAGAAGTACAGCTGAAAGAATGAATGAAGCAATTACATCGTCAAACATTTTCGAGTTATTCGATTAACGTTCGTGACTGGTCACATGTAGCAGATAAATTATCAGCTCGCTGGCCAAAGAAACATTATTATCGGAAGTACGATTCACTTATGAAGACGTAATCGCCACGGGATTCCCTCGCAGAGTGCTTCATGCAAAAGCGATAAAGCTCTGGATACGTCGCTAATTACACGGCCGCATTAAGGTAACGGATGCCTTTCTCGGCTAGCCTGCTATTAAAACGATACCAATTAAATGACGTCTATCAACATCCTTAAACGCGATGCCTTTGTAAAAGCTTGGCTAACACGTTTACTCCCATATCGATATTATACATATTCATCCACTCGCGTTCAGTTCGTTTTATTCCTCTGTTAACGCTGTAATTAATGCTGCTGAGCATTCCATTTAGTTCGGCCATCATTTATACATTTTTTTTTTTTAACAAATGCTTTTACTATTTTTGTATTGACACTAGTAGGTTAAACTAGATCACGTTAAAGTAGTAACTACTTTTTCTACTGTCCGTTTCATACTGTTGTCATACTGCTTCATTTCTACCAGATAAATGTACTATATCATCTCATTCTATACATTATCTTATTGTTTTACTATTTCAAGCAGTCTTTCATTTTTGTTTATCATACTATTTATACTTAATATTGTACTGCAACATAGTTATGTTTTTAGTATATTTACTGTTTCAAAATATCACACTGAGTGGACATATGAAGTTGCAGAAGTCCAGTCACATTTTTAGTACATATGTGACATATGTATTTTTGCAAACTTATATGTTTATACATCATATGTATCATACTACAAATTCATTTAAAAAATATTCATTTCAAATTGTATTAAGCTAGACGTCACCTTTCAAGTGCAAAGGGTTATGTCATTAATATAACTTGAAGTTCTAATCCATATGTGACATATGCATTTTTGGAAACATATATGTATATGCATTATACATATCATACTATAGATACATTTCAAAAATGTTTATATCAAATTGTACTAAACAAGGGGTCATCTTTCTTGTGCAAAGGGTTATGTCATTAATATAACTTGAAGTTCTAATTCATATATGACATATGCATTTTTGCAAACTTATATGTATATGCATCATATGTATCATACTACAGATACATTTAAAAAATGTTTATATCAAATTGTACTAAACAAGATGTCATCTTTCTTGTGCAAAGGGTTATGTCATTAATATAACTTGAAGTTCTAATTCATATGTGACATATGTATTTTTGCAAACTTATATGTATATGCATTATACGTATCGTACTGTAGATACATTTAAAAAATGTTTATATCAAATTGTACTAAACAAGATGTCATCCTTCATGTGCAAAGGGTTATGTCATTAATATAACTTGAAGTTCTAATTCATATGTGACATATGCATTTTTGCAAACTTATATGTATATGCATCATATGTATCATACTACAGATACATTTAAAAAATGTTTATATCAAATTGTACTAAACAAGATGTCATCCTTCATGTGCAAAGGGTTATGTCATTAATATAACTTGAAGTTCTAATCCATATGTGACATATGCATTTTTGCAAACTTATATGTATATGCATCATATGTATCATACTACAGATACATTTAAAAAATGTTTATATCAAATTGTACTAAACAAGATGTCCAACATGATCTCTTAAAATCAAAACAATAAAACTTTGTTGACCCATCATTTAAGCGTCTCAAAACGTTGCACTCGTGTTGCATCTAAAATAAACCGGCGACGAATGAGTCTCCGTAGAATCCGGTATCAGACGCAGTGCGTCATCTCGATAGGATCTCGATGCGACGCATCCCGATTCGATACGGACGTTGAACATTTTCGCCCACTTGCTGCCACGGCATAAACTGGTGGGATCTTCATCGAATTTCGTCGTCCCGTTTCCGTCCATTTCGCGAAGATCGTGATTAAGACTCTCGTAGCGTTTCGACCGTTAACGCGTCTCGATATCCGCTGTAATGAGGCCCATTATGGAGACACAGATCGACACGATGATATTCGATTTTGTAATTAAGTCGCGACGAGCAGCGCGCACGCGTTTGATTAGTAGAATATATTCGATCGTTTCGACGTTCGACCGGATCGTTCCGAGTGCTCATCTCGCGTTAATGTACTGTAATGTATACAGAGTAGTTTGCTGCAGGAAGTCCCCACCTTAATAGCGGCAGAACGTGCATTAAAATCAATAATGCCTCGGAAAAAGACAAGGCGAGATTTAAAAAGGTGTAATGTACTTAGTCCATTTTGCGGCCTCGAAGAATTAACGGTCCCGAAGAATCTCAGGAACGGTAATATAAGTTGTTCGATCGGTATGTGTGCCTCCTTGCATTAATTTAACGACTTACCTTTAACTACTAAATTCTGCCACAGAATGTTTACGGAATCTTCATTTTTTACTCGAAACTCTTATGGAATTTACAAGCATAAAAACACAGGAGATTTAATTAGAATGCTTTAGTGTACATATAATTCCTTACATCGTTAAATCGGACTTACATTGATGTATTCGTAGGGCTAACTGCTAATTGACCGACACGATTATCTACGTACTGTTCGATACTTATGGTACCGGCATGCGTTTAGAGTATCATTGTAAACCAAGCTTAAGGTCCGTTTATTGAGTCCATCGGCACTTAACGATCGCTCATCAGCGCGCAGCCGTCCCAGGACGAGTAATCAAGCTGCCTCTGACAGTGCACTCGCCATTTTCTCCCTTATCTCGTATTCCATTACGCGGACAAGCTCGAGGACGAAGAGTGGAAAGCGGCCTTAATGCTGGCCATATCAGATCCAAAACCAATAAGCAACCCAGGATAAGCGCCGGCACTGGACGGATAGTGTGGGCAGATAATCACGCGAACCAGAGGCATCCCGACGCCACGCGTCCTTCTCTGATACACGACACGACGTCCTTTCTCTCGCCGCGTGGCTACCTTGAACGCGTGCACCAGCACGCGAGCCGGTACACTCGACTGCAACGTACCCTTTCGTTTCCATCTACTTCACCATTTTTTCATTTATCGTTTTTAATTTAGCATTTTACGACTTTTTTGTATATTCTTTAAATTTTATTTCTTTATGAGGCTGTTCAATTTTTTATAGTTATACTGTGATTTCGTAGATTCTCAAAATTAAGCTTGATTCTCATGTACCCAAATTCCTAGATTCCCGACTTCCTACGCTTTCGAATTTTTACATTCCCAAGATAATAAATTCCAAATACTCAATTTTCCAATTTTTCAAATCCCCAAATTTGCAGATTTCCAAATTCTTAGATCCCTAAATTTCTACATTCCCGAATTTTTAAATCCCCAAATTTCAACATTCCTGAATTTTTAAATCCCCAAAATTCACGAACTCCGAATGCTCACTTTCCCAACTTCACAAATCCCCAATTCCCCAAATTTCCAATTCTTCAAATCCCCAATTCCTCAAATTTCCGGTTCTCCAAATTTCCAATTCTCCAAATCCCCAATTCCTCAAATTTCCAATTCTCCAAATCCCCAATTCCTCAAATTTCCAATTCTCCAAATCCCCAATTCCTCAAATTTCCAATTCTCCAAATCCCCAATTCCTCAAATTTCCAATTCTCCAAATCCCTAATTCCTCAAATTTCCAATTCTCCAAATCCCCAATTCCTCAAATTTCCAATTCTCCAAATCCCCAAATCCTCAAATTTCCAATTCTCCAAATTTCCAATTCCTCAAATTTCCAATTCTCCAAATTTCCAATTCTCCAAATTTCCAATTCTCCAAATTTCCAATTCTCCAAATTTCCAATTCTCCAAATCCCCAATTCCTCAAATTTCCAATTCTCCAAATTTCCAATTCTCCAAATTTCCAATTTTCCAAATTTCCAATTCCTCAAATTTCCAATTCTCCAAATCCCCAATTCCTCAAATTTCCAATTCTCCAAATTTCCAATTCTCCAAATCCCCAATTCCTCAAATTTCCAATTCTCCAAATCTCCAACTCTCCAACTCTCCAAATCTCCAAATCTCCAACTCTCCAACTCTCCAACTCTCCAACTCTCCAACTCTTCATCTCTCCAAATCTCCAAATCCTCAACTCTCCATCTCTCCATCTCTCCAAATCTCCATCTCTTCATCTCTCCAAATCCCTAACTCTCCATTTCTCCAAATCTCCAAATATAAGAACTTGCCAACGTCCAAATAGATGTCCTCATCATGGAGATATAAGCAACGGAAGGAGATTTGTCGTTGACTGTACACCGTCTGGTACCCTGCGTTCGAGATCTCGATCCCACATCGAGGCTGATCTTCCCAGCTGCCGTGTCGATCAAAACTTTCGATATCGATTGGGGATATAATGACGCGCTCGTAACTATTGGATACTGCGGCGAACCGCAGTCCTCGGTTATACTTCGGGCTGGATATACCTAAAAGGTAAGAAGAAACTCGCGAGCACGCGGTTGCAACAGGGAAATCGCCATCGTGGCGACCAGCAGCAATCGACGCTGTATCATCGGAACCAGCATCCTCTAGGTGCGGTCTGATCGAATTCCCTGCGATTTTTATAGGGAATGGGTGATTACAGAGGGATGATATGTCTAGGGTAGTTTTAGTCTCTTTTAGAGATCAATAGTGATAAAAGTAGATTCTGAAGTAGCCACTGTAGACCTGTACACTTTTTACTTAGCGTTGTAATGAATTTTATCGATAAAAATAATCTTTGAAAATTTTCTATTGATACATTAAGACTTTTGCATGAAATGATTGTCGAGTGTTGATTGCGCCGAGTCTTCAAATGGCAACCAATTTTCAAGTGCTGCAACTTAAGTTGTTAGGTCTGATATTCCTTTCACTGAATGCCAATGTGTTGCAATCATGTAAGTGAAAACCAATAATTCTACTATTTCGTCTTTAATTGATGACCATATTAATTCGAACAAATTGTCAGATAAATTGATACACTTCACATGTCATGTTATATGATACGCATGCATGTACATGTATACTGTATCTTCAGAATGATTCAGTACTTTGTACAATGTTGATAAATAATTGAAGCAACATTATAAGCTCCCTATTCATCTCGTACAATAACAAAAGAGTCGAAATTAACCATGAATTTTCTACTGCAGTCTCTTTTGTCCCGCCTCGCATTGACGGTGCGTAGAAATCTCTTAATAGCAGCTTGTGGCAACCGCATTATACAAAACAATCCGGCAGCAATGAATAGTAATTTTTTTCCCGTCCGTATGTTCACAAACGCGGTTTCTATCAGCACACGTTCCGTTGATTCGCTCCATTCCAGTTTTTGTCTCCGTCGTGGTCGAACAGAGCTACCGCAAGATTAATTTTTTCTCCGCGAAATACGCGTCTCGTTAATCGGTCCGTAAACAAAGCGTCTTAGTACGCGTGTACTGTGAAACTAGGTAGAAAGTAGCGTATCCTGTGCAAATCGAGAGCTCCTTTGTGGAGGTCTTTTCATACGAAATCCGAGTTTCTCGGTAAAAGTTGTCCCCGTTGCGAGGAAAGCGTGCCTCGTACATCATCCGGGGATTTACCGATGGACTCGTCACCGCGAGACGTTTCACGAGGAACGGTTAGCGAGAAAATCGCTGTCCGTTTAGCGGAGATAGATATACCCCGGTCTTTGACCGTCGACGATGACGAAGTGCAGTCGCGCTTAACCGTGGTCCACGGACATCTCCATTTCCTGGTTAAACCGACTCTTCTCACCGTGACGCGGCAGCCGTTGGTCAGCCGGTCGACAAATTAATGTCAAAGGCCAGTAATTGGAAAGACGGCCAAGAAAAGAATGCCCCCTGTCGTATCTAACCGGCGGAAGCTCTCGGTCCACGATCTTCCATAATTTCGACGCTAGATCTAATCTGACGCGTAGGATTGTTCCCATACCCCGGGACACCATAAACGTATATTTCTGATACGTCTTCCACATGCGTGTTCTGCCTTCGAATTTTTCTCGGGAAACCGTTCGTGTCTTAATCCTGACGCTTTATCCACGAGGCATCTCTCTGCCCACGGCTTATGTGACTTTCACGTATTAATTAGCGGCTCACACGCGGCTTTAAAACATCTTCTGCGTGGGCTTCTACTGGAATTTTTATTCTAGCTTGTTTGCACCAGTTTTACCCCTAGGTACCCCTTGCTGATTAAACAGTTACCTACTTCATTTTTTCTGTTCTTTATTTGTGTCTAATTGTAGTTTATAGACAGTCATGTTTATAGATATCGAAGTTTATAGATAGTCATGTCTCAATCGCATATTTCGGACCTCATCAAACTTTCTAAATTTTTTAATTTTTAAATCCTCAACTTCTTCGATCCTCAACCACATCTTCTCCTCAATTGAAGTTCTTCAAAGTTTGTGATTTGAAATTTGAAGTTTGTACAATTACTTTGAAGTTTGAAACATTACCGATTTCAACATTAGCTGCTTTGCGTCTCCGAAGTAAAAAATGTTTGTTGAAATGTTATGCAGAACGAAACCAGGTGGATTTCCGGTGTCTTTGCGGACAGGCCAGTGATGAGGATATTAAGTGGGCCGTTTAGAAGAACATTTAGATTAAAATCAATCCATGGTCAATTATTAATCTTGGATGAATTACCGTTTCGACATGCAGCACTTATTGCGGCATCATCAATAATTGTTGCCGCATTAACCGCTGTTATTGCCGCGAGCGGCAATTCATTTTCCTTCGGGACCGACGTAATTAATTACCGCGAGCCGGGTCCTCGGTGTAATGCCTTATCGTGCTCGCTGGCAAATATTGTTCCCCTTTGCACGATCCGTCGATTCACGGATCGATCGATCAAGCTGTGTGTCCGACGTCCGGTGCGTGCACCGCTCGATTGCTCTCGTTTCGACCGGCCAAGCAGCTGCTTCATCATCCGCGTTCTGGAATATAAGCTTGATGAAGAGCGAGCTTGGGGAAGAAGGGACAGGAAAGAAGAAATGAATCGGCGTTATCAGCGTTGCATAATTAGCCGTCCTCGTTGCAAATTACGCGCATCGATAACGCATTACATGCGAGACCTTCCTCTTTCTTCGTCGTAACTTCGACTTATTTCCGGATGGGGCGTGTTCGATTTTCAACATGCAAACTTTTATATATTCTTATCTACTGATTCCCTAATCTTCACTTTTGAGTCCTCAAGCTATCTTTATACATACAAAAGCACTGTTCAAAAGCACTTTTCCACAGTCTCAGGCTTTCATATCATTTTTTAGCTCCTACTCTATGCATAATAAACATATTATTTTAACATTGATCCCACTGGCAAACCTTTAGTATCAACATTTCGGACGCCTGTTTCGAGGATTAAGGAAAACGATGCCGGTATTTCGTAACGTTACCGGTCAATTAACGAGAAAGGGTGGAGAGGCAGACAACTTTTTGAGCTAATCGTGGATCGACCTCGCAGCTGGTCGTATCGACGATAACGAGATCGTAACGATAATCGAGTCGAATGATGTTTGGGTCCTCGAATTCGATAAACATACGTACATTCATATATACACATAATTATGAACGATATCACAGGTGTAAAATTCCAGGTTGACGAGCAACAAGTCGCGTGCAAGCCTACCGGACACAAAGATCGATCGTTCGCATTTTGTCTTTCACCCCGATAAAATCTTTTGCTCGCGAATCGGTAGAAGTAAGACGTCTCTTGACAGTACGAGTCGCGACAAACGATCTTTCTTATCCCTCGTACCGACGATAAACGCGTATGCCATCGATTCGCAGCGATACCGAGAGCATATGTCGGCGAACTTGTTCGCGTGCCGGACTTGTGGCATATGTTGGATCTCGTTTCTCTTCGTCTAAACGCAACGGTCACGCGAACATCCGTTTGCCGGATTTCGTCCTTCAAATTGGACCCTCGAGGGTGGAGGCGTTTGCAGCTGGGCACCAATCGAACACTTGCAAATGTAAACACCGCCAAATTGCTAATTAATAGCCGAATCGCTTTCTCAGAACAATTAGCTGCTACTGGAAGATGCTACCGTCAAGCTACACGCCAAGTCGAACATAATTTTGAATACGAAATTGGTATTTCTGATACATCAGTTCGAAGATTGCTGAAAATTACTGTATTGTTAATGTGTTTAATATAAAATGACTCGTTGGCTAGTTAAGTCAGTTACTTGTAATGATCTATTTCAATACACGCAAAGTCTCGTATGATGATTTAAAAGTATCTTAAAGTGACACTTATACAGATAAGTGCTAATGTACACATGTGCTGTACACATGGTGCTAATCAATTCCACATACAATTTGAACCTCAAGGCTTAAAATGTCTACATAAATGTTCTTAAGATGAATCAGTTTATTAACAAATTATCTCGATATACGGTCCAACACAATTTGACAAAACGAGAGCATTTAAAACTGGCAAATTTGTTTAAAGTACCAAGCGATTTTCGCAGTGCCAAATGTTAGCGATCAAAGCCCGAGCGAGTAAGATGGCCGAGTCGCGTTTCATGGGTTCGCGTGCGCATGATTGCACCCTCGAGCTGTCGAGTCAGGTGGCTGTCTACCCAGACTCGTAGAAGGCAGCATTCAAAAGTTGAAGATGAAGCGTTACCCCGAGAGTGTCCGACATAGTAGTAGACTGCCTCGGAGCCATGATCTTCTGGCCAGCCTCTCGAAACTCGTGTTTCGTTCCGCAAAAGTGCCCGTAGGATTCAGTAGGTGATTGTTTCTTCCTGTTCCTCGTTTTTTCCTCTCCCGTGGACGGCCACGATTGTCCGACGATTATTTCGCGTAAAACCTTCGCAATTTCGTTATTAAAGAACGTTCAGCTTTCTTCGGGCCTGCAGCTCCGCCCCCGGCTATCCTTGGTCATTGACCAAACCTGTGAAGCGGTAAACAAAGTCGATGATAAAGATTTTCGGTTATCGAGCATTATTTACTACCGGCGTTTTATTGTTCCGTTTTATAGTCGCCTCGTTAAGGGGTCATCAAAACCGACGGTTACGAACGTTGAGAAATTTCTAGCGTCGATCAAGTTTCGTCCGTGTTGCGAGTTAACCGCGTCCTAGAAAAGACGAAGGACAGAGGGTCCCACGATGATGGATGCGCGTTAGCGCGGGAGTGCGCGAAGACAAAGATCCTACGGATTCTCTCCCGGCGTGCGCAACGTGCATTAGTTCGTGTCGCTCCCGCTGTGCGCAAATTAGACCCGCGAGTGTACTGCTGCACCTCGTGAAAACGAAGAGGCAGCGAAGAGAAGCAACGGAGGAAGAAGAAGAGAAGGACGAGAAGAGAAAGTTTGAGAACGGTGCGCAAAACGGGAAAGGAGAGAGGGAATGAAGGCGAAGCCGCGATGAACGACCGCAATCAACGCAACACCGCCCCGCGAAAATTGCCTGGAATACACCCGGAATATATTATCCACACGGGTGTTCCTGCAGGCGGCGTCCACCTCTGGGTCAAGAGGTCACCCGCTCCGGAACGGACACGGCCCGAAGGAAGAGAAGCGTGCCCGCTGAATAGCCACACGATCCGTATCGGCTCTGCCTCGATGGATCACGAGACCAGCCGCGGTTTTACGCTCGCCTTCTGACAGAGACCACCCCGAATTATTCCTTGTTTATACAATTTTCTCGCTTCAATTTTTTCTACCTGCAATGATGTGCTGCAAAATAAATATCGGAACACGAGGTAAACGGTTGAAAACCGATATTAAACGTTTGATCGGGGAAAACTTGAGAGGTATAATTTAACGATGTATGCTTTAAATCAATCTCCTGTACTTTGAGATTTTAGTTGACAGTGACAAATTGACAGTGAAAATTTGTGGACGAAATAATTTTGAAGCCAGAATATTCCACATATGAGAATGTGTAGTTCGAGAAATTGAAAATTGAAAAATTAGAAAATCAGATTCGAGGAAACCCACGTAGCAAGTGGCACAGTAGTCTGTCGAGCGTTATACTCGTTATCGTGACGTATGGCCGCCGCTGGTAACGCGAAATAATCCGTACAGCCATGGTAGCTGCCGTCTCGGTGATTCCCCAGGGGCGATTTTCGTTCTGTTCCAGCAGAATCGTTTATGGGCTCCGTAATTTTCATCCACAGCCGATGCGTTCGGCCCGATGTGCATCGACTAATGGTTCCTGCCGTGCAAGAGGCTGTGGAAATCGTACGTGCTCTCTCTACTTTTATCCTCTTCGTCTCACGGCCGCTTTAAAAGGACTCCCTCCGACTGGATAACTTTATTTACCGTGCTCCGTGTTGAGCCCGTGAGTTCGCCCGCCAACGTAGCTGCCTGATTGCGATTAAGTGGCTATTATGTGTAATGCATACTACTATGCTTTTTCAGGAGGTACATCATTGAGGCCCTGAGAACAACGAATACTGCCACGAAGGTTGTGGAAATCACGGCCTGCCCATTTGTCTCTCTAAATGTTACACCACCTCCAAATCGTGTATTCTCTTTTTACTTAATTGTCCTTCTTGGTCAGATAGTTATACGAAGTTTTTTTGTACCTATACTTTTAGGATTTTTTAAAGAAATAGATTTGTGGATACAGTGGTACTTGGGTGTATTAAGTATTTTTTTATTATATTTGTTTTACACTAATTCGTTATGTAAGGATATAGTATCTATTAATATGCAAGAGTGGTGTGAATGAAATGTATGAATTTATTCAATGACGATCGAAAACACTTAATTGACACAAATGTCTCCAAAGGTCCCCATATATCGTCGTACGCCATCATGCATGAGTGAGTTAAATGAGCGATGTAAATGGTGATTTTCGAACTCGTAAATGTCCATCAGAGATGAATATTAAATGCACAAGTTACATAAAAATTTCGGAGAACCGGTATACTGGGGAATTACGCCTCAGGAGTGACATCTAGAGGACAGAGAAGGTGAAAAAAATGGGGAGGGTAAAAGAGAGCTAGCGGAACTAATGCCGATTTTTGCGACGAAACTCACAAATTCACGGTCCACGGGGGGTGTCTGCCCTTCACACCTGTATTTTAACCTTACCGATTTATTAGGGCCGGTTCGGTCAGAATCAACTCTTGCGATCTCATTTAACACATCCTCTTCGTCGCGTCGATTCTATCACCCCGATTCAAATTTTCGTTAACTCGGATTAATTTCCTAATTTAACGCAGTTTCTACAAGAGAGGATCGACAGAAAGAACCTTGAATTCCGTGGCAAACAAAAGGGCCGACTATTTTCCGTCAGATGTTCGACGCGGTATTCTATTCTCTATTCAACGAGCATAATTACCAGACAGCTTCAACAGTTAATCACACCTAGTCCTTTGGAACAGGGTGCTAGCCGGGTCCAGTTTCAGCGTGAGAAACTTTTAGAAAATAGTATCTTGAACAGGATTATCTAAGCAGGACTGGTTTGGGCCGGATGCGTAGGCGTCGAAGCTGCATGTCGGCTTGTCTCTTTGAAAATAGGCGCCTCTTTAGTGGGACGTACCTGATATTCTTTTACAGGTGCTGACCCATTTTTCCACATCCTACGGCTCTTATAATGTGTCGAATGCATCTATAAAAATGGAACGGATGTATACCTGCCCACGTGTATCCTTTAACCCTCTCATTTTTATTCGATTCGTGTCAGTGGATACGATTGCAGCAAGGAACAATGGTAGCGAGTTTTCGTTATTTTTGAAAGAGACGGCTTGCGATTTTGGACATTTCTAATTATGGTATTTTGGGCTAAAGCGTTGAGAGTGGGATTTTAGAAATTTAGAATTTGGGACTTCAGGATTTCTCTTGGAATTGTAGGATCTTGGGACTTTAGGGTTTCATCTGTAAATCTTAGGATTTTAGGACGTTAGTGTTCTTCTTGAATTCTTAGAATTTTAGAATTTTGGAGGTTCTCGGATTTTGGGGTCTTTGAAATTCCATGATCTTGAAAACTTAACACTTTGGGCTTTTGGGGTTTTGGTACTTTGGGGCATTGAAATCTTAGGACTTAAAAATTATGTCCAATCTTGGCACTTCGATATTTTAGACTTAGAAGTTATATTCAACCCTACTGCTTCAAAATCTTGGACTTGAAAATTATATTCAATCTTGGTACTTCAAAATCTTGGACTTGAAAATTATATTCAACCCTGCTGCTTCAAAATCTTGGACTTGAAAAATATATTCAACCCTGCTGCTTCAAAATCTTGGACTTAAAAATTATATTCAATCTTTCTTCTTCAAAATCTTGGACTTGAAAATTATATTCAACCTTGCTGCTTCAAAATCTTGGACTCGAAAATTATATTCAACCTTGCTACTTCAAAATCTTGGACTCGAAAATTATATTCAACCTTGCTGCTTCAAAGTCTTGGACTCGAAAATTATATTCAACCTTGCTACTTCAAAATCTTGGACTCGCAAATTATATTCAATCCTAGTGGTTCATACATTTGTCTGACTTTCAAAGCTCAGAAAATAGGAAACTTAGAAGTTCGCTGAATGTTTCTAAAATACTAGCTGGCGATAATCAGGTGCTCGTGGCGTCCATTACCGCGGGTAATGAGCGGTTCGTAGTCCGAGAAAATAACGGAATTAGTTGAACGTAGTCGGCTCGTTCCATCGCGAGTTTTTTAATTGACAGGCCAGTCTGTCGAATAGAGCTCGTCGGAGAATCGACGCGCATCGAGGGAATTCATAAAGCCCCGGGCACCAAGGGAATGTGATTAATCGATCTTGGGTCATAGGTTCGATACGCTGTTGAGAATCTCGCGATCGGTTTTCGTTTCACGCGTGTATGCATATGAGGTTTCGTTCCTTTGGCCGCGACGCGGTTCAACCACGGAAAAAAATCAATTTCTCCAGTCGACCGCGACTGTGTACCGCTGTCGATCGTGTATATAAATGGTTGGATTAATTGTGAGGCAAAAGATCGGGGCCTATGCGTTTCGATTATGCCGGACGCCATGATTCCAGCCGCGTTGCGCAACCCGACGCGTTTTCTTTTTTCATTTAGGATCGAAGGTAATCGATTCGTTTTGTTTTTTATTTTTTGTTTATCAAGCTTGACGGCGACGTCGTTAGCGCCGTTCTACACCTGCATTTACTTCGAAGGCACGCAGCGTCCGGATAAATCGACAAGTGTAAAATCCTAACCTCTCGTATCGTTCTCGATTATTTATTTTTCATCGAACGCCACGGCCGTTCTCGAACGTGATTTCTCGATACGTCGTGCCGCGATCTCTTTCACCTTTCAACCGTCCGCTTTCCATACGTTTCTGGTTTTATTAAATCGCGGATAACGGCTCGTGGTCGAGATTCGTTCCAAGATTTATTTATCCGTGTTTCTAGTCCCTGTCGTTTCAAGATTCGTCGTGTTCGTGCAAACGAAATAAGCTAAAATATTATCGAGTTAGCGGTTGTATTTCGAAAATAGAAAGTCAATTTATCTACGTACAGGTATCACAAAGCAGTGTACTTCGGAAAACAAGTCCTTAAAGCTCAAGATTTGTTTGACAAGACTGCGTATGTCTTCTATTAATCCTCGTATAAAGCCGATTGTCAATTACGAAAAACAAAGACCGATTTCGAAGACCGATTTATGTTCAGCTCAGAGTGTATTTCTTTGTCCGGATCATGGTGCTAGTTCGATTATCGGGACAAAGTATTTAACGATACCTTAATACCTGTCTAGACTGTCTGTTCGACATTGTGCAACATATTTACGAGTCTCGACTAGGGGACCAAACGATCTCTTATTCCGTGCACACCGTACCTGTCCACCACAAAGTCCTACCGATTAAAATTAAAGAGTTCAACATACACCGAACGAATACATATTCGCGGTTGGCATTCGCATGTAGGACGAAAGCGTTGCTACCGACTGTGGAAACGTTCGTGGAATTTATCGGGTCAGCCTTGTTTCTATGTGAACCATAGGAACCTGGACAACAGCCACAAATCTTGCATTCTGTTACAATGTCAGAACCATTTCGGCGGTCACCTTTCGTGCAAAAAGGTATCATAAACAAGAAAAGAAATATCGTAAAAATGCACGAACTCGGACAACTTAAAATTACATAATAAATTCTGTGGACATAGAGCGATTTCGAGGATCGTAAATGTTTCTGCCGTCATGTGCATATTAAATGCAAGAAATGCACGAGCAACATTTTGCATGTCAAATTCTTTCAAAGCAGGAACTAGAAAAAAGATGAATTCAGTGTTAATTATACATAGGCGTGGCGCTCACTCGCACTCCCGATACGTAAACGTATAATTATTCATCGTTATTGGCCGATTAATTGAAGCGTCCGAACGTCGTTGAGCAACCTGGACCGGTCAGTTTCTTTCTTTCGACTGTGTCTTTTCATTTTTCCTCACTCTGCAATTTCAGTTAATATACCATTACAACGCTTTATTACTATGTTGCCAGACGTTATGAGTGAAACAGCTCGATTAATTTGCGGACATAATCGGTTACGGTCCGGTAGGATTTTTGGCGCGGTTCGCGCGAACGGCAATTAACACCGTGGCCAGTGTACGGTGTTCGAAGCACGCGTACGAATCGCTAGCAGCTGTCCCATCGGGAGCAGGTGAATCCTGCTACCGTTCTCTACCGAACAGAAGTTCTCGTTGACCTAATCACCAGCGTACCCCTAATGACGTCCAACCCCTTCGCCGAGATCCCTTCGAATTCCGCTTAATTACCGATACCGAGGTTATTTATTGCCGGTCTCTTTCTGACTATTTACGAGCCACGATTTACCCCTACATACTAGACACCCATATATTAGTACGAAATGTTCACTTTATTCGTACTTTCAGTTTCAACTGGACTATGTTGTAACTTTGACTTATCGTGTCACATTACTACACTTTAGATACAATTAAAAATTATATTTGAAGTATGAGTCTGAATACCAACTGCAATCAAGGATCTTTAAATTCAAAATATACTTGACTGTTCAATTTTCTTTAGAAAATAAAGAAATCATCTAAAGGTTCATCTAGACTTTCAGTTTCAACTGGACTATGTTGTAGCTTTGACTTATCGTGTCACATTCATGTTACTACACTTCAGGTACAATTAAAAATTATATTTGAAGTATGAATACCAACTGCAATCAAGGATCTTTAAATTCAAAATATACTTGACTGTTCAATTTTCTTTAGAAAATAAAGAAATCGTCTAAAGGTTCATGTAGACTAGACTAAGGTGTTACATGGTAACAGAGTTCAATGAGATATGATGTATAAAAGTGAATGCAATACAGAAAGAGTAATTTTGTAACTAAATTCAGAAGACAAGTTTCAAAATTATAATAAGCTTCTGTCATAACTGAATGAAGGCTAGAAAGATTATACTAATCTCTTAACTTATAATTTGCTAGGCAGTTGCGTTATTCACAGCTAGCTATTGCTAGAACATTAAGACAAGAAGTTAAAGTATAATGTTTTAGCGATGCTTGCTTATGCATATGATAATTAGAATTGAACTTGTAGTAAAAATACGAGTCTGGTTTATCACGCATGAATTATAGGGTACGTCACGAGTGACATATCACACCTAACCCATGTTGTAAAGCAAGAGTTTAACAAACGCCTAGGTACAAACCTACTGCAAAACGTGAATAACACGTTAACTTAAATCCACGATAACTTCGATCGAAAAGTATGGTAACCTAAACGCTGGCGCGGCATTCGAATTATGTTGGGCGACGAAAGAAATGATAAATTCCGCGCCGTGCTCGCTTATATTTCATTGTCGGTCCCATGAGGTCTTGCAGAGAAACGCGGCTCGGAATCTCGTTATCAGCGCGTTGCCGATCGCGAGCTCTCGCCAAAGCTCGCGGCGTGATACGGGTTCGCCTTTTCTGCGTGAAACGAAGATTCAGGGACGGCGGGGAGGAGAGCCACCGTCGGTTTAAGGTAGATCAAAGGGCGCCGGCAATAATTATAGAAATATGCGCGTTGATGCGTGCCGCTTTGTCGGGTAATCCCCGAAAGGGGTTGCTGCCGCTTCTGCTGCTGTTCTCGCTGCTGGATGTTATCTGTCCTCCGCGCTCTTACGTCGGTAATACAGTTATTTATTCGCCACCCGGTATCACGTTGTAATCTATAATCACGCTGTTCCTCTTTTATACTACCTTCGACTGCCTTACCTGTCCCCCAACTGTTCGAAAATACTTGAGAACGTTTCTCAGGGAACTTCACATTGCGACGCGTAATTGGAAGTGTACTTGGAGACTGGCGCCAGCCTTTGGGTAAAATTATTCGTCTGATTTATACTCTTACTCGGATTATAGATTACTATACCTGCACGGGAATTCTTATCGCCACCGCAAAATGACAACTGATTAATACTTTCTGTATACGACGCATCACGCGTCTGATGTGTATATTTATGTCCGCAAAATTACACACATCCTATATCAATTGGAAATTCACAGGTTTCTGAAAATTGCTCGACGAAACGTTTATTTAATGTTCTGGCTTGTAACAAGCCGTTTTAAAAACATCAAACGATCTGACAGCACGATATAATTCTATATCAATTTGAGGCTTGAGGTTCTCTGAAAATATGTAAATCACTGAATAATTTTCTCAACGCAGACTAACTTGTACACCGATCTTAAAACATTAATCTCGTACAATTCGATGGCAAGGTAGCAAACAGTTGTTTCACCTCAAGCTTTGAGAATTTTTGCAAATATAAAATCATCGAATGTTTCAATCAACAACTGCTAATTGCCAGACTTCTACATCCACCACATGCACCCACCATGATACCCTAACAACTCACTTATGATACCTTCAGACAATCTCAAGACATAAATAAAATAACCAATATCGTCCTTTTAGTTATTTAGCAATATCCTTCATTGCAAAACTTCAATTTTGATTTTTCCTTTCTTGCCGATATGAAAAAAGAGCACGGTAAATCGGCTGTCGAACGTGTCGACGTATCGCACAGCAGAATGGCGGCGATTAACCTCGCTAAATAAATGGGAAAGCGTAACGAGATGGTTCCTGGACGACTCGTCGAGATTCGAGCGATCGTGTCCCGCATTTGTCACGAGGATCGTCCAGGCTCCCAGATTAATATTGCCATCGTTCTCTTTCCGTATCTCTCTGTTCTTCGCGCAGCACCCTGTACACGCCAAATATAATTGTTCGACGTTGGCAGCCACGCGAAACTGGGTCATCGTTTGCGCGTGAATTCACACGGGAGGGAAAGTTTTATGTTAATCGGTTCCGTAAACTGCCCTGTCACGGGTGAATATTCGTTGAACAGCGTTAAACCGCGGAAACGACATCGGCTTTATCGCTTTGTGTTACGGAATCGCTGCAGCGTGAAAACGGTATCGGTATTCGCTAATAAGTAATTCGGCTGGAGTTGTAACATCGTACGATTATCGTTTGATCTTGACGTATCTTGTATTAGACGAAAGTGATTTTCAAAATTATTGTCATATCGATAAGAACAGTGTTTGTCACCATAGGATTAATATTTTATTGCAAAGCAGTCGTGTCAGTTTTTAATTTATTAAGTTGTTGGATGACCAGTGTGTCCAAATAAATAAGATAGCAAACACTACAGATTTCTACTCGTTACTCATCCTGGACCTTGCCTGAGTCACACTGTCCCTTGATCACCATCCCTACCTCAACCTATCTCCGGCAATGGTATATATGTATAAACCTCGCAATATAGAAAGGTTCAGAAAGAGTCTAGTACTTAGTCGACCCAATAAAGCTGTTCGAGTTTTTTAAAATAAAGCGTGTTGTCAATTCTCCCGGAATCCAACAAAGTGTTTCATGAAAGAATGTGAGAATTTTCAATTGAAATTAAAAATGATTTCTAGAAAGATTGATCGAGTTGGAATGGAAACCACGCGTGTCTCAGGATTGGTATTAATTTGCGTTTCGGGGTCAGCGAGCAAGAATGCAGCGCGAATACAGGTTCCAGTATTCGACGCGGATAATAACGATCATCTGGAGAATCTTAATCCGCGCTCGTGGCGAATCGGTCGAGTAACAATTCTTGCGAACCTGAAAGCCACTCGACCACACGCGGTTACGTGTGTTACGTGGGTGCCATTACCATCATTTAAGGAGCCCGTATCGCGCGGTGTCACGCAACGTCGCTGGGAATAAGTTAATAATCCAGAAAGCGAGTCCGCCACGAAGCGGTCTGTTCTCCGACTCGCCTCTCAATTGGGATAGAAGATTTAAAGCGTTCCGTTCGATACACGACAGCCGGAGAAATATGCGTCGGTCGGGCTTGCTCAATCGCCACGCGAAATAATCGTAGAGCGATCTATGCATTCTTTTTTTCAGCGGCAACCGGCAACGGCAATTGGCCACGAATTCTTTCAATGCAAGCCCATGCTGGCCCTGATGCAATTGTCCGACGCGGAGAACACGCCGTCGAGAACAAGAAAAATGTTGCCAATTAGGAGAAAACGGGCCTTAACACGCCCCTCCGCTCCGAATACGCACCTGTGCGCCCAGAACTTGCCTCATTGTCCGACGACAGCCTGGACACCACCCGAACGAAGAAGAAGCTGCTCCGTGATGCCGAACAATGAAACTTTTGTCCTATTACTGCACGCGGAACTTTCGCTCATGTCACCTTCTTTTAACACGTTCCGTGCCAAGCCAATTTTGCCTGACTTGTCGTTCAGGCCATTTGATATTTTGACTAAAGATTAATATATTATCATACAATATTTCATTACATCCTCAATACATAAGTAATTCTTTTTTTCTTTTGTTCTATACTGCATCTTGTATAATACTTCATTTTTTAGGTAGAAATATAATTTACAGAATTATATTTGTAATAAAATATATGTTTTCAACGCATTGAATAAATATGACTGCGTGTACCACCGGTGGTACACGTGGCCTGACGATCAAGTTTACCGTGTACCACCGGTGGTACACGTGGCACGGAACGTGTTAACTAACTTTTCAAGTCTAATCCCTGAAATTCAAATAATTATACATGCAAGACGTGGATCAAACTTTGCTTCATGTCTGATCACATGTGTACATGTGTATATTCATATGTATACTATGATTCATTTAATGTATTTATGTCTGCAGACATGTGTGTACGTACGTATATTCGTATGCATCCTACGTATGTACCCTACGTATGTAAGCTAAATGTGTAGCCCACATATGTATCATATGTATATATTCTGCATGTGTATTCTATGTTTAGTATCCTACCTACGTAAGCTATATATGTATCCCACATATATATTCTATATGTATATCCTATGTTTACTACCCTACGTATGTAAGCTACATATGTATCCCACATATGTATCCTATGTATGTGTCCCACATGTGTATTCTATGTTTAGTATCCTACGTACGTAAGCTACATATGTATCCCACATATGTATCGTATGTACGTATCCCGTGTTTAGTACCCTACGTATGTAAGCTACATATGCGTCCCACATATGTATCCTATGTATTATGTAACCTACATGTTTATCCCATGTATGTATCCTACATGTGTATCCTATGCTTTGTTTAATGTACTTATGTCTGTAAACATGTGTATATGTGTAATATATTCATATGCATCCTACATATGCATCTTACATATGTATCCTACATGTGTATCCTATGTCTAGCTTAATGTATTTCATGTCTCGAGACATGTGTGTACATGTGTGTACTCCTATGCATCCTACGTATGTACCCTACTTACGTACCCTATGAACACGTGCACATATGTGAACCATCTACTTAGCCTTATATCTTCAGTCCAATTAAACCTCGGTGTTTCAAACCTAACTGAAAACTGTCTTAACGCGAATCACTGAATTTTGAGAATATTTTAAGAAAAAGCTAGTGAATATTTTGCCAATTAGAGACATCGAATGAACGATGACAGGCCGATTTCTCGCGTTAATCTTCTTGTACATCTGTTAAGTGCCAGATAGATTATTCGTTAGAGCTGTCGCGCCTTCAGGACGATTCTTAATGCGCGTCTGGAAGCTCGGTCGCCGCCGAACTCTCCGACTGCGTGTAACCGCGGGCCTTTCTCGTTTAACACGTGGCAGTCGCGAATCGTAGAAACGGGCCTTCACGATCGTATCGTTGCTTTATTACAGGATACATCTGTTTCTGGCCGACTTGCTGGACGTGTAATCACGCCGCGTAATTCGAAAGCACGAAAGGGAAATTGCCGATTAGCCGGGCGCGAGTTTCTTAATCGTCGCCTGCATTATGCCACCGTTGTGGAGCGATTTCGCGCCATTTCGAAGAAAGGGAAGTCGAATTTTTTTCTCGGATCGCCATAGGGGCGTGAGAATGAAAGGGTCGACCTATATCGCTCGGTAAATTTATGAGAGAATTCGTTCGGAACCATCAGTCAGCCATTATAGTAGAAAATAATTTATAACGGATCAAGTATTTATGATATATTATATGTGGACTGTCCGATAAATCATGTTCGGGTCTCCAGAATCTTGATATCTCCTTATCAGCAAAAACCATCGAGTGAAAGTTACCTTATTTATTACATAAACATCCAAACAACTCGCATGCCCCGTTGAAATTTCTTGAATCAAAAAAATGTGGAATATGCAATTTTTGAAAGCGACTTTTGCTCTGCATTCTCGAATCCCAAATATTTATTTGGACGATAATATCGTACAGGATTTTTAAATACCGATCTTATTACATCGTGAAAGTTCCTCAAGGGCGAAGAAACCTACGACTCGCAGATACGGGTAGCAGCAATTATCACGAGTGACCGGTAATAATCTCGAATCGAACGGTAGCACGGATTTCCGGGAACGGATAGCCGTGCATCGGTGTTAAATTTGCATTTATCGCCGCACCGGGTTGTACAATGTATTATTACTCGTTGGAATATCATGCAAGAACGTTTCGGTCGACAAGTAAAAGTGTAAGTTGCAACAACAGGCTGCAACGAGAAGAACCTGTCCTCGTTTTCAGGTACAAATATTGCATACCGGTACCGAGACTCGAGTCCCGAGGATATCGTTGATAAGATGCTTTTACGGTGTAATAAGCGTGCATCTATTATGCAGATGATCATTGATCGGCGAAATCCTACTGTTTCTACGTCGTCGAAACGTGATTTTATGACGCCAGAAAATGTTAGCTCCCGTTAATTGGTGTATTATAATTATTGCGCGTTTTTTAACATAGTACGAACTAATTACAGTTCGGTCTAGTTCAACTTTGCAGAATAACTGTTCCTTGACTTCTCCCATCGTGAAGACGTTCACAACAGCGTAAAATCACGTATCGGTAAATTTTCTAAACCGCGCTATCGAAGAATCGATAAAATTTGTAGCAGAGTATTAAGTGTCAACTTGAGCAAGATCTTAAAAGGCATCTCATATAGCAACAAGAATAATTTGCATTTCTGCACCTTCGTGCAGATAAACGGTACCAGGCTGTCGATCGATCGCGAAAAAAAACGTCGTAGCAGGTAACTAATCACTGATAATCGTTCGATACATCCGATCCGTTTGCCCGTATCTATCTAATAGGTGCGAGAAAGCGTATTCATGCGTATCTTGAGCGCCCACACGTGTGGCGAACACGCGGATCTGCGGTTCGAGGGAGTACGCGAGCGGCCTTCGACGTGTGTCGCCGTTGCACCAAGAAAACGTTACTTCCGCGATAAATTATTTCGCCCTGTCGGCGGCGTTATCGGAGGCTGTCGCGTGAAACGGTCCCTGAACGGCAACAAAGTCCCTCTGACGAGTGTACAAATCGATTGCCGCGGCAGAGACGACGAAACGCGTTCCCCTAAGCGTTGGAGGTCGTCAAACCTGCGGAGGTTACGTAAAACCTTTTCCACGCTCGCGTCCTGGTACCTACGCAGCAGAGATATACGACCGGTACGTCGATAGTAGACGTCAACGTGGCAATCGATCACGGTCCTTAAAATGTGGAACGTTTGCCTGTCCAACGTTTTCCGCCAACTACGATAAGCCACAACGTCGGCCATTTTGTTTTCCACTCATTGTTATACTGCCAGTAGGCCAAACTCGGTCCCTACGTTTCGAGACTTGTCAAGTTACATAACACCCTTCTGGTTCGCTCATAAATTGTTTAACTGGCAGTTCGTGTAAGTTTCATAAAAGATTCTGCATGATTTTTGACGTGGTCTTTAACTGTCTCATTACGTATTACATTTAAATTTTCTTCCGCTGTTTGAGTTAATCTTTCCATTTTAGGAGGAGTTAATTACATTACATTCATATGCACTAGAAAGACAAGGAAGGTGGAGTTATCTGTTAGAATTCATAGAGTTCATCTTCTATCTGTCTTGCAGATATCAAGGAATGAATATTTATGAAGAGACTGGAGGGTGTCCTTGCATAAAATTAATATAATCGACACGATATAAAATGTCCATCATACAAATATACGTCGCTACAAATGTTTATAGGTGGATTTAAATTTTCGTGCAGTATATAGAAAGAGTTGTAGGTTGCATTTTGTTCCGGTGGTGTCCGCGTGTTCCCCGTCGGAATTACGTATTCCGACCTGGTCCGGCAGGTCAGGAATGCGGTGGGGGATCGTAGGAAGCATTGCGGGTGTACGATGCGGTAAGTTGTGGCCAGCAGGGTCGTGGGTCGTCGCTAGGCCGTCCCGGCCTCATGAGAACAGGCTTAAACCCGGTACCGTGCTCGCGGTCGGTTCTTACACGCGGAGACTAGCTGATGACCATCGTCCACCTGACTCCTCGAGATTTATCGCGCTCACGATACGTACCTACAAGTTACGAACGTCCGAGAACGTACGAACGCAGGTGGACTCCGAGTGTGCGTACACCTAATCGACCCTCTGGCAGGGGTACGGAGAGGCAGAAAAGCCGAGGCTTTGCCTGGATAATTAAACTCTTATCTTCCACCCGGACCCACCATTTTTCCCACCTTTCCCTCGCTTTCTCCGACGGCTGGGTTCCTTGGTAATAACGTTCATGATACATTTCGCCGCGGATGATATAACACGCGGCCTGAGTAATGCGCGCGAATCGCGCCCTATTGCACCTCTGTCGTAATAAGAGGAATTATCCGCTCGCCGTGACCGGGCCAGTGCGCTGAAATCTCTATCCTTCGAACCTTGAACCGTGAAATCGTTGCGCCACCGACGAACACCTACGTATTGTAGTTTGCTCTCTCTGGATAATCATTTTGCGACACCGTCTTCGTTTGCTGTAATTATGTCGCGCTTCCACACATTCTGTAACCGTGTGAGTTTATCCGACGTACAAAGAGGTAACATGGACATATTGCAAGCATTTGATACTGCGTATTAAATCTATAAAAATTCACTGTTTGTACATGCTCGAAAACATGGAACAATAAATTAAAATTAGAAATTTATCTTGTCTTGCCACCCTATTATGCCATATTATAAAATAATTCAATTTAAACGAAAATTAATTCTATCTTACTTTGAGTTCATGAATAGCTTTTCAATCGATAGTACAAATACAGAGAATTCATTAATGACCTCTACTATGAATATGTCCTCGACCACTTGACCTCGACCTCGACCTTAATCTTGAATGTTAAACAGCTAAATAATTTTACCAGCCATCAAAGTAACGAGACAATCCGCATTGAAAATGATAAAGCGGCTTTCAGATTTTTTACGATGTAAGTTGAGACAATTGAGGTGGAAATGATATAGTAGAAAGTGTACGGACAAAGGATTTCCTCCGGTGCGATATCTCGCTGCGATCTTGTCACATCCTACGATATCGTAATGATCGCGAGGATCTCAAGGCGGTGAATCGTAAGACATCGAGAGGCAAGCTGGAACCCGTGGCGCGAGATAACATCTCGACGAGCGGCCACACAATACCAAACATATTAATTAATATGCATCGCCACGAGGGCCTGTATAAAGGAGGAATGGCTTGAAATGGTACCACATTTTTCTGCGCCATGGTGTCGACGTACAGCGTACCTGTTACGAGATGATGGAAACAAATTTTGTACCGCTTTGAACTTTGTGATGGAACATACGATAAGCGACTTATCACACCTTCATGTACTTCCTTATAATTTTCTCGGTTTTATGATCGAGTTTACATCAAGTATTATACTGCCATTTTGAGGTTTATTATACTTAAGTTTTTATTAGACTACTCTGCTGATAAAAATATTGATTTCATATTTATTTGTGGTAACAAACTTTTTATGAAATTATACTGTTATTTTGAAGTTTATTACACTTAAGTCTTTGTTAGACCACTCTGCTGATAAAAACATTGATTTCGTATTTATTCGTCATAGCAAACTTTTTATGAAATATTTTATGAAATTATACTGTCATTTTGAAGCTTATTACACGTAAGTCTTTGTTAGACTACTCTGCTGATAAAGATATTGGTTTCGTATTTATTTGTGATAGCAAACTTTTTCATTCTTGAAGAATTAAGTTTCCCTGAGACCTCGATAAGAGAATACAAAGAATAAAATCGACTCGAAAATCTCGTTCGTTTAAGAGGAACATAAGTCCCGAAACAATTTGCTCGCAGCACCAGGATCTAATTACGGATTAAGAGATTCATCGTTTAAGCTAATAGCGGAGGTCCGTTCGCGAACGGCCGGTCGTATTCTTGATGAATATAATTGCGCGACAGAGCATTATTTTCCTGTTTCGTCGAGTAACTCGCAGCTCGGACGAATGGACCGACATACAGCGTGTTCTGGGCGCGAACGCTTACGCGGTTGCTCATTACGGCTTCTTACGACGGTAGTTTCTCCGAACCATTAGGTCGTTACGCGGATGCCGGCGTTCCTGTAAAACGCTTTTGAGACGACGGACATTGAGAAGGCGGTTGAAAAATATCCACACGAGAACGGCAGATTTCTCAGTGCTTATTCCCTTTAATTTCCAGCGAGACAGAAGTTAGAGTTGAGGATATAAGAATATAGTAGACAAAGTATTAGCTATTTCAAGTAGGGAAATATCTTGAAATATTGTGATGTACTTATCCGATATTAAAATGTGATAATACTGAAATTTAGTATTATATGACCTAAGGGTATTTTAGCCAGTAGTTAATTTACAGAGATCTACAGATGTAGATATTTGACAGTATAATTTAAGAACATATGTCCATACATAAAACGCAAACATCGTAGCAATAGAATTTTAATTTCCTACGCTTCAAAATTTACACACTTGGTTAGCAACTGGTATCGCAGACTAATGATGCTCGGTAGCGAAAGTCATTAGAAAGCAACGGTTAATCCCGAAAGAGAAATTACAAATTAAATTGTCATTTCGAGCAAATCGAAAGAATATTCTACAAGATAATGATAACGACCACGTGTGACGAAAGCATAAAAGCGATTCCTTCCTTATTCTCGTCAATAAAATCCTGGACGCATCATCCGCGTTTATCACGCGTCGCCGATAATTTTTCATGTCCATCATTCGCCTTATCGCCGAAACGTTATTAACGAAACGGACCGTTTTGCAATGGAAGAACGAACGATTAAGGAGAATCGCCAGTTGGCCGGGAGTCGTAATGGAGCGGAGGATCGTTTCCGCGCGTGTAATATCGCGCGTCTTTAGTCGTCAAACGAGACGAGACGAAGCAGCACGCTTATCTACCGTTACCCTTCTGTTCCCTCGCTTTTTCTCTTCGTTTGGTCGCGCGATAGCCACGGTTTACCTTTACGACGCTTTAACGCGAACCACCAGATGCACGACGTGACTGGGAAATTCGAAAAAAATTGCTGTTTCCGTGTCAGCTTTCCGTTTTCGTGAAAATGCCTTTCGAACGCCGCTGAAGCGTCAGATGGTTCGATGAACACCGAGGATCGATAATTGGCGCAATTATCGATGCGGTTATTAAACCGTAAACGCTTATTTCATTGCGAGCACGACCGTAAGAAATTATCGAATCGTACGTGAAGTTAACTCGATACTGCGTCATCGATCCTTTTTATTACGCTTTGATTATTACGAGCTTGTAATGGTTATTCTTTATAGTCGATGGTTTACGAGTTCGAGAACGATTTTCACGTTGTTGAGTTTCATGCTTCTTGTGGTTCATCTGATGATAGGTTCTGAATAAACTCATAGAACTTTTGATAGCAGAATTGTTCACATATGTGATATTTTGTTGAGAAAGTAGTTACATGTGTGATGTCTGGTAGCAAAAGTATTTACATGTGCAATGTTTGCTAACAAAAGTGTTCACATATGACTGACAGCAAAAATGTCCATATACATGTATAACTTCTGATGACAAAAGTATTCACATGTGTGACGTCTGACAGCAAAAGTGTTCACATATATAACATGTGATGACAAGTATTCATATGTGTAACGTCTAATAACAAAAGTATCCACATATGTAATATCTAATGACAAACATATTCATATTCATATGTGTAACGTTTAATAACAAAAGTATCCACATATGTAACATCTGATGACAAATATATTCATATTCATATGTGTAACGTCTAATAACAAAAGTATCCACATATGTAACATCTGATGACAAACATATTCATATTCATGTGTGTAACGTCTAATAACAAAAGTATCTACATATGTAACATCTGATGACAAACATATTCATGTGTGTAACGTCTAATAACAAAAGTATCCACATATGTAATATGTGATGACAAACATATCCATATGTGTAATGTCTAATAATCCACACACAAAACTACATAACTACATACATTACAACAAACCAGATGTTCAAAAATCCTCATAAAATTCCAAGAACCAAGAAATATGAACAATCCTTGAAACGCAATGATTGTTCGACATCTTTATGCGAACTACGGACTGGTGAAAAACGTGAAGAAATCAGGATACAGTGGTCGATAAACTCTGTCGAGGACGACAGTATGATCTATTAGTCGGATAATCGAGAGACTGATAGAGCGCAATGCGACACAGTTTCGAAATGACGGGGGCGATTAACGCTAGATCAAGAAAATCGCCTATGACGCGACCCGGTCGAGACATTTAAATCAACCGCCACCCACACGGGCACACGTGCGAGCGAAAACGCATCGAAATGCTCTTCTGATTTGAATGAACAACCAACCGAGTCCTTTTGCCACCGTGTATGATTGCCGGGAACAATGCAACCAAAGACAATAGGTATTATCGGGTTATCGTTAATTTGGAACGGAGGTTTCCAAAGATCATTGCATGTATTTTGTTGTTAAATCGACTGTTAAATCAATTATTTTGCAATTAAATAAATTGTCGGATATCCTATTTTTAGTACAGGATTTTATATAATATTTTCATGTGATAAGACAGGTACTGTTTTTAAGAAATCGAGAAGACTAAGTTTGATTCTTTTATTAAAGTTTAGATTTGTCAGTAACGCTGAATATGCCACTTAGTAACACTCTGATTATTTTCTCTACGTCACAAAGAAGAAATTCCCGAGATATTATCGCTGATTAGTTAATGGTTATTTTTCTGCGCGGTTTAATCCAGCAATCCCTGTATCCGTTGCCACGAGCCACTCTCTGTTCAACGCATCCCATAATTAAACCGAGTTCACATGATAATGCAGCAAAATGAGCGGTTGTTCGCGGAAGCCGTTATAAAGATTCTCGTTTGATCGGAAAATCGGTGTGAGAAGCGATTACGATGTTCGTGATTCGCCGCTCTCGTCTTTTTCTGTCTCCCGCCGTTCTTTTCTCGGAAAAGATACCTGTCTTCCGTCGCAGGTGGGTCGTTCGTATTTATAGTCGAAGCCTAACGTACAAACATTATGTTAATATTTGTTCAATATTTGTACGGGCTACGTGGGCGTTTTAGTGTCGCCTACGCGTGTACGCGCACGCTTTAAAGTGTGCTTCGTCGAAAAGAGCGACGCGAACCATTATATGCGCTCAACTCGATGCTTCAAGATGTCCACCTCCGTTGCTTTCTTTCGGCCATGGGAAAACGAAAATATTATTCCGTTGTCGTGACATGTGTAACATTGTCACGCGTCGCTCATTAATGTATGCATTAGACACATCGCGTATTTCAATCTTTGCAAATGTCTACATATGTGGAATTCATATATTCTCATAGTAGTAGATTCTGCACTATATGAACAGTAGGTGCGAAGTCATTTCAACTTTCTTGAATTGTCTTAATACATTGACCTATAAATTCTTCAGCAAATACGTTGGTCAAGCATAATTATTATTGTAATGTTAAGATAAGGAACATTGAAATGTTAGATTCATCACATTTAGGTTTATCACATATGAACGTGCCTCACGAGTCTGACTCGACAATTCTACTAACAAAGGGTTAATATAATATTCATGCACAATATCGTTATTTACATGGAGTTAGGTGTCCAACTAAATAATAAATAATGAAAAGAAGCTGAAATAAAAATCACGAGTCAACGTCATAAGTCAAGGGGTTAACATTGCAGCCATAATTAGCTCCGACTCCAGAGATTAAGGGTAACTTGCATAAATAATTGAAACGTGCTTTCGAAAATCATCTCGGAATAACAAGCTCGGAATTGACAGTCCATTTATTTTAATGCGACAGCGTTATAAAAAGTCCAGAAGCGGTGCCGATATAAAGAGAGGCCAATTAATTACGCTCGTGAAGAATAGTCCGATTAATCGGGAATTTTCGCGGAGGCACATCGATAAAGATCGATCGGTTTCGCGTATGGTAAAATTTTGTGGCTCGTTCGAATTTACGATCGTCCGTCGTGTACAGCATGTTTTAAAAGAGTATCGAGAGACTCGCCTCTAATTACCGTCAATTAACGCGTATAAATAATTTCCGGCTGCGTACATTCGGCACGAAATTACCGTCGACAGGTGTAGCGCTCGTTTCGTTTTACTCTCCTGGCTCGATCATCCGACATAGAAAGTTGACTCCCCGTTACAGTTTCCATCGGTAACGATGCAACTATTATCTCGAACGAGTCAGCCTCTTTCTCGTAGATCTACTTATGCAAACATCGATCGTTCTTGTTCCAACAGTCATCGTCCTCGTTATCTCCGAAGAAATGGCTACCGATCTAACTTTCTCCGATACTTGCCGCATATACTGTATTCTAGTCTTGGATCGGTTATTAAATGTAATCGATATAATTGCTCAGAAATTACTGCTCTTCGAGATTGTGTATGGTTAGACTATGTTGTACAACATAATTTTATACATTTTGTTGAGGACGGGTTTAGTTACTGAACGTTTATTTTTAAAAATTATTTCGCAAGATTTAAAAATTAAATTCATACTTTTTCATCGAAGTTGACTTGCATGATATCGAACCACGTCGAATTGAATTACCCTACTGAAAAAATTCTGAACCTAAACTTTAGCAGCAGAATAATGGAGACACGATCGTTCATAGATCTCCATGCTTGCCCCTTTTGATTTACAGGAATTCTTTATATTAGTGAGATAATAAAAACGGGAAAAGAAGTAGCCATCAAGATGACATTAAACGTGTTCCGGCTTCTCGTGTAAATTGGAGGAGCGAGGAGGCGTTCCTCATCGGGTGTCTTAACGAGCAGAAGATCAAAGTGCTGCTGTCGCGCTGGACATTGCCAGCGTATGATTAACTCGAGAAGACGAATAGAAAATTGGTCGAAGCAGTTTCGATTACCTTTCTCGTTGATAAGCGGGCACACGTCGTGCATGTTTTTTGAAATGTCCGGGCACGTGCTTGTCGAAAAAGAATTAACACGAACGATCTTCTGGCGCATTCGGTAAGAGGATCCGGATCATTCGTACAGATAAGACGCTCTTAATGCGACAACGTTCGTACGATCGATCTATCTTTCTCGTTTCACGCGGTTAATGATAAAATTAATTAGCCGACTCTTTTGAAGAATGCTAATGTACATGCATTATCAGGATGTATCGGTGGAAACGTTCGAAAGTTTCTTTGATAGATTAAAATATTGCATGCGAATGATCGTATCGTTTTATGTTCCATTACGATCTTTAGCACGTTGATTGGCTATGATGGCCACTGGTAATCGAGACTACAAATTTAATTAAGTGAAACGTCTAACGATGCTAGGAGAAAAACGAACGGACGTTTCACTGAAATCTAGAGTACGATTAGCATGATCGACTTCTGTCATTTTTCATTAAAACTTGAGAGTACTGCGTAACAACATTTGCGCCGGATTCACTTTCGTTTCAAATAAATGATGAACTCGATAAAAACGTAGATTACTGCTGTTAGAAAAAGGTATTAGGTATTTTCAAAAAATAGATTCAATCTGATGAACATCAACAAACATGAATAATATGAAGATTCTCAGCGTCTTCCAAAATAATCAAGTACCTACAAAGGTTTTAGGAAACAAAATTATTTAATGAAGTTGTACGATGATTTAATGTCTACATTTTTGAGCATCTTGCAAAACTTTCAAGTACGTATAAAAAGGTTAAAAAAACAAAATATTTTTAATGAACTTACAACAATGATTTAATATGTACACTTTTGAGTATCTTCAAAAAATTTCAAGTACCTACAAAATGGTTAAAAAGACAAAACACTTCGATGAACTTATAACAATGATTTAGTATCTACATTTTTTAATATCCCCCAAAAATTTCAAGTACCTACAAAAGAATTAAAAAAACAAAATAGTTCGATGAACATATAACAATGATTTAATATCTACATTTAGGAGAACCTTCAAATATTTTCAAGTGTCCACAAGATAGTTAAAGAACAAAATATTTCATTGAATTTGTAGCATAATCCAACAGCTACATTTTTGGTTATACATTTTACATATTAGGTTAAACCTTCATGTTCGAAAGGTGCACCTCATTCAAGTTGCACTTCATTCCGAGCTCGATTTAAAGCAGAAGAAATAGTAAGCATAGAACGTAGAATTTTGTATCGCATGACGATCAATTATAACTCAAATTCATCGTCGGTGTTCGGGGTCCGTTTCCTCCGATTTCGTTCACCGGCCGTTCGTGGCTCGCGGCGAATTTCGTACGCGGTTTAAAATATCGACCGGCATTCGGTCCAATTAATCACCGTTAATTACGGGCGCGGGGGCAGTGTCGTTGAACGAGGACGATTAATGAGTAATTGATTTCGAGCACGCCACTCGCCGCTCGTGACGGATGAAAGAGCTCGATTATGAACATTACTTCCCTTGCGAAATATCAGAGTGATCAGGAGGATTTTCTGCGGGCAAGAAATTGCATTAATCACAGCGCTTAATTGAAAATACCAAATTGCAGATTCGTTCAAAGTCTCGAAGCTTCAAAAGTTCTTCAAAGTTTCAAAGCTTCAAATGTGTCTAACCTAATCCAAACCTAATACTATATCAGATCGGTAAAACACCAACACTTGTAAAATAACCTGAAGACAGCTGTATCGCTCGTGACCAAAGGCAGTCCACACTCCATCGAAATAATAGCAGACGTAGAAGAAATTAGTGAGTTGAGAATCGATTCGATCGAGAACGGTCGTTTTCACGGCGCCTAAAGGAGAATCGGTGGAACGAAACGCAACATGTTGCAAATGAAAAACGAGACCGAGGAATCGATGGAACACGCAAATGTTTGAAATTTGAATTACCGCGAGTCAGGCGAGCAAAGAAGTCGTTAATCGAGTCCAGGTATCGAGAAGATGCGGTTGACCCGAGATTAGTCGAACCGGCAGCGATTGTGATCGTTAATCGGCGATAATATCCTCCGACGATTATCTACGTCGATTCGTTGTTTTGTAATTGGTCGCGTTGACAGCGATCACCGCAACAGCGATAATTTACAGGCTCGTGATTTTACGAGCCGTAAAATGCTGGGATGTTAATGTATCCGCCGCCTCGACCGCAATACTTGCTATTTGAGGACATAATCATGAGTATTACTGCTGCTTGTTTTTTATACCGTGACTCGTTCGAGCACTGTTCAATCTAATTCGTCGTTTCGCCAACGTGTTATTTATCGTTCTTTCACCATAGTCACGAATGACGTAAAATTATTCGCGCGAGCCCGTTAGCCACATAAAATCCTGAATACCGACGTTTGATTATGAATAAAAGCGATCGATTCTCGTAAATTTCTCGAGTAGATATTTTGCTGTAATAACTGCTTTCTTGTCTTCAGTCGCTGTGGTGATACGTGTTGTATTATTCGATTACACTGGCAATTATGTTATAGCGGAGCAAATTCTTTCAATTTAAAATCTATACGTTTTTAATTACAAACAAGTGTGTTACGAACCACTGGAATTTTTATTTGAATGTACAGTGGCATGTACATGTGGAGACCTTGGCTCGTAGGAGGTTGACCCAAGTTTAAGGGACGTATCTCAAGGAGTCTCAATGTGCCATTCTAACGTTCAAGGTGACTGTCTTTGTTCCTTGTCTTTGCTTTATTGTTGTGCATCAGCAGTCGAGTCAATAGCTACATGTGAGTCTAAGTAGCCATTTTTCTTTCTCGACCAATCGCAGCCGTGGGTCAGCCTCCTTCGCGCCAGGGTCTCGGTTGTCCACTGTACATTCGCCTAAAAATTAGCAATGCTCCTCTTCCGTATCTGTAGCGAATATCAATATGCAGAATCTCAATATCGTAAAAGTACTGAGTTAAAAATAAGCAGAAAGTTCCTAGTACCAAGAAGTATTTTGTCATAAGAACCGGTTGCGAAAAAGTCGAAATTCCGCTTCCCACGATAGGAACCAGACCGATTTCACAAAAGGGAATCGAAGTGATTCGGTCCGTCCCGCGGTGGACAAGCGGTTAATTAATTAACGCGAAGATTCACGGACCGTGAGACGTTCGATCGAAACCGGGATCCGTCGATCAGCGAGCGATTCATCGATGGATCGATAAGCGAGCGTCGCGGACGGCCGCGGAAAGCGCTGAGTTGTGATTACATTGTTTGGAGCTGAATAGAGCCGTCTGTACGGTACACGGACCCATTGTGGATACCCGGAGAACCTGCGGGTTTCTTCGTCTCCTCTTTCCTCCTCCTTTATCCCATCCCTCTTCCCGTTACTTTCCCGCTGTTGGTTTATACTTTATATAAATACAAGACCGGTAACCCGGTGGTTCCGTGCGGATGGTTACCGGTTCCAGATACCGGAAGGCAACCACTCTTTTCTCCGCCAGTGTTCCCGATTAAAAATTATGTCATTGAATTACGACTCGTACGCGACTTTACTGGCCTACCATAAACGCTTCAGGCGTTTTATTTTTCCTTTACGTTGATGTACGATTATACACACGCAGAGGGAAAGAGAAAATGATGGTACAGGAGCTTTCAATAATCATGCGACAACCGCGAAGGTGTCTTCTTGTCAATATTATTAGCTTCTCGATAAAAATTCAAACATTATGGAAAATTTCAAATTGCTTAGCATCTGCGGAAAACATCTTACGTCGTGATTTATTTATCAGTTGCGTCAGTTAGCTAACTAATCATAGCTGCAATATTAAAGATAAAGGAAGTTCAAATGTTATTTCAATTTATATTATGCAACTGACTATATGAATTATGGGACTTGAACTTCAAGTTGAAGTGTATTCAAAATTCGAATAAAATTGATCACAGTTGAACGATCCTGATTAACATATTTATTCGGTACTTACTAATTTATAGTATCTACAAATTGCTGTAAAAAAATAATTGTTAAAATTATTCTTTACAACGTGTGTTCCTCGTACATAGATTTCGTCTTACATTAACAAATATTTTAATTGAAAAAAAAAATCGAGAAACAGAACAAAGTTACACGTGGACAAACTATTCGATTGATTCTTTAAATAAGAACTTTTAGAAAAGATAGGCTGGTTCCTTATAAGTGAAACACCCTATATAGAAGAGATTATTCGGAAGTAAATAGAGTATACTTTAATACATCATAAACAAATGCAAGGTTGCTCTTATTTCCCGGCCACTGGTACGTGTCTAATTAAGCGTCTAATTAACCGACTCGCGTCTATAAACGACCACGTGACTCGTTATACGGAGAAGATGAATCGCGAACCGATCGATCAGCGAGGAGCACACGTTTCGCTCTCCCGCGCGGTCTCGTAGCCCCGGGGCGACTAAAAACGCTTCCGTCGCGCTGTAAATTCTCGGCTCGAATATATCGGCTCGAGATCGTTCCTCGCTTTTCTTCGTTTGCTCGTTTTCGGTTTTATCGCCGAATCTCGCCGCGATCCCGTCGGACGACGTTCCTCCACGGATCGTCGGGATCGTGGACGCGACGCGCCGCGACGTCGATCGCGCGTAATTAAAATTCATGGTGCGAGACCGGTGAAAAAACAGAGCGGTCACCGCTATCGATGTCCGCATCGACCACGATATCGAGCGCGGGCCGACTTCGTTAATTAACGATGCAAATGCGAGAGGGTGACTCAAGTCGACGAAGGACAAACTGGGGAGACCGGTGCGTCCGAGGACGCCTACACCTTTCTAGCTGCAATTTTATTGCTGTGGACAGGTGCAACTGCATTTCGAGAAACTTACTAATTTTTGTATCTATACTTCTTGGATTCAGACATTTTTAAGGCTCCGGACGGGTACTTCGATCTCTCTGTTTTCAGATCTCCAAAACATCAAATTATCAAACTTTTAAAATAGTTTTTCAAATGTCCAAATGTAAAAATGTTGAAGTTCTTACAATTTCTGAGTGATTAAATTTTATAGATTCCCAAGTCCTCAAATCATCTTTCTTGCATTTGAAAGCTCAAAAATCTATGAATTTTCAAATGTCATCTCAAAGTATTTAAACTTCTGAACTCTAGACTTCAAAGTCCACAAACCTCCAAATAATAGAATTATTGAACTCCCTAAATTTCCAGGTGTCTGAACTCAGAAATTCCCTGATTTATGTGTCCCTATATGCCCCTGAATTGTGTCCTTAAGTCTTCAAATCCTCAAATCTCCAAATTTTAGAAATTCTCAAATGTTCACATATGTTCATATATCTTCAAATTCCTCAGCTTGTCAACTGTTTCCAATTCTTCAAATTTTAACCCTGAACCTAACCTAAACTTATCAATCTTGAATCTAATCTAAAGTTACCAACCTTGAATCTAACCTAAACTTACCAACCTTGAACCTAACCTAAACTTACCAATCTTGAATCTAACCTAAACTTACCAACCTTGAACCTAACCTAAACTTACCAACCTTGAACCTAACCTAAACCTACCAACTGTGAACCTAACCTAAACTTACCAACCTTGAATATAACCTAAACTTATCAACCCTGAACCTAACTTAAACCTACTTACCCTGAACCTAACCTAAACCTTAAACCTAAATAAATTCTAACCTAAACTCTAAAACTAAACAAACCCTAAACCCCTCTCGAAGTAAAAAAATTTGCATATCTGAAACGTCTTAATCCCCAAATGCTATCTAATGAAGATGCATATATCAGCAGCGTATCACTGGTCGCAGGTGTACGACCGATGTTCGAGCTCTCGATCGTTCGCGTTTCATCGCGACAACTCGGGTAATTTTATCTCGAGCCGCGCTAAAACCGAGTTAATTAGCTCGGCGGGTAAGTAATTATCGATTGGGCTTCCGGTACGCGCACGCACGACATCCGGGGTGGTGCCAGCTGCAACGGAGACAAATATGTCTGGTTTTTTCCCCGATCTGACTTTCTGGATCTCGTAACTGGTGGGTGTTTCGCAATTTGCGACTTCGCACGAAGTACTCTCGCACCTTTGCGAACGTAACGGTTCTACCTACGAGTTTCACGGCAATTTTTCTACAAATTGTATGTAATTCGATACTTCGAATCGGCGGGAAATTATTTCATGAAACTGTTCGAATGAACGGGATCGCTAATTGAAGTATTTCGTGTTAACGAGTCAATACCTATCTTAATTTCTCGGTAGAATTTAATGTAAGACGATCTTTTACTTTTCCGTTTGGTTTTCTGTGGACACGTCGCCAGATCATAAAGTTCTATTACGTACGACGCGATACACTAATGACTTGTTTTATCCTCGTCTTCAGATAAACCGTATGGTGAAGTAAGTATCGTTTGCACGTGATCTCGTTTGCATTTTGATAGAAAACTCGTGTTACGGTTTTACACCGTGTCTCACGGATCCTTCGTAAACGCACGATCGTATCAGGTAACAAGTTATTAATTTGCCATAAATCCACCCGACGATATCACCTATCATCCGGCTACACGCGAATATTTAACAGAAAACTATTATTTGACGAATCGGTCACGGAAAAACGACCATTCGATGTAGCTAGCCTATCGATAATCGTAGCGCTGGTAGCTAATGTCGTGCTGTTCGTGTTTATCAAACCGGTACGAAGCCCTCCGTGGATCGATTTTTTCCAAAATTACTGGTTCGATGAGGTCGTAGGCGGTAGGTGTTCGCTTTTATGTACACAAACTAGCTGATCAACTTTATTTTCCCTTATTGAGCTTCTAGTTAGTTTAACGCTAACAAAATGGCGGTCGTTTCATTCTATACGATTTCGAATTTGCAAGTAAATTGGAGGAAAACGAAGGAAAAATAAATACTTATGGAACATCGGTGTAATACTTGTTGACCAATAAATATCGGTTAATAAGATTACAGGATTTTCTTCTTTTCCTAATTTCTTCGACTTCATACTGATATGAGTATTAGTTGAAATTTATTGCGTTGTAAACATGCATCTTTATTGCATACTTGCAACTTTGTTTTGTGTCTTGTGTTGGTTCGTGAGAATTAGAAGCGGTCATGGAGTCTGTTTGGGAATTTGGAGACTTGGAAATTTTGGAATTGGAGAATTTGGAGATTACAAGTTTTTATAAATTCATGTCACGATAGTACACTTAACACCTTCGTAAATAATTAATTTTTAAATATGCAGTATTTTGTCTTCTTCAGTAGGCAATTACCCATTCTTCTACTTTCATATAAAACTCCATTAAATCAACCACAAAAGTCATTCGTTTTTCAGACGATTTAGTCATTCATCAGAATGATTTTTTATTATTGAAATTAATTTGGAGAACTCTTAAAAAACTACTCTTTATTTACAATACATCAGAACTGTCTTCTTCTTTCAATAAAATATTCAAGTTGAACACAGCTTCAACACCCTTTTACAAAAATCCTTGAAATTGAATTCAGGTCATATCCGATTTTTCCCTAACAATATTATCAAGGTTCGAAAAGTAATAAAATGCAAATCTGAAGTAGACCGATGATTTGTAAATCCGACTATCCGATTCACAATGAAACGAGCTCGCCACACGGCTCCCTTGCTCAAAGCAGGTGCATGGAAATGAGCGGTGAGGCTCATTACAAAACCCAACACTCTATAAGCTTTATTCATCTCTTTATAATGTCCCGAGTAAGATAAAGTGGACGGGAAAATAATCAGAATGGTTGAAGGTACACGGCCAACGTTACCTTGCGACCAGCCTCGAAGACCATTATCGGTAAACACACTATTAACGTTGCCATTGGTAGCCCTTGCCAGGTCGGACACAGAACCGTGTACCAATCTAGACTCGTAAAACGGGCCGTGTGTGCCCGGTAATAACGTGCGAACGCGCTATCCATCAGCCAGGACAAAACAGTTAAGCGGCTGTACGGTTTCGCGATAATGAACGTCGGTCCCGCGAAATGTCGCTGAAAAAGACTCGAACACGAGTTAAATCTTGTGGAATCGTTGCACGGACTCGCTGGATCGCTGTTTAACTCCTGTAGAAATACTTTAGGTCTGCGAAAGATAGCTTTTTCGATTTCGAGAAAGGAGAACATCTGTTCGGGAAACTTGGCAATTTCGGAATTTTGAAATTTGATCAAATTAAAAATTTTGCGATTTTAGAATTCAGAAAGATTTGAAAAGAATTGAGATGAACTGAGAAATTTAGAAGAGATTCAGAAATCAATAATTCTTTATTGGGTAAAAAACGTAATAGAGAATAAAAAGAATGTAAAAATGGCTCCAACAAAAAAATACAACCAAGGATTTTATCTGTCTTAAAAGCAATTCCAGGCAGGTAAAAAATTGCCGATTAAAATAGATGAATGAAACCGATACGGTATATCGTGGTTTACATGTGGGCCAAGTATAAAAAGGCGAAATGTTTTTTGTCCGACAAATAATAGAAAGTCTCCGTTAGGACAGGTAGATACGTATCAATATACAGGGGCCACAACAATGACAATAACAAGAGGGAAAAAAAGATAACGGAGGCGTTTCAGATCGTCGTTACGTATCGTGTGAACGTACACGACCCAATCCTCGAGGAATTTAATTAGTCACCACCTTCACGGTTAATAGACTCTCGGTCCATATGGGAGAAACTTTAATTCGAGCGATCAGCAAGGTTGATAACTGGCTGTAAACTAGCCGCTGCTCGAATTAGGCTACGCTCGATGATACAAAATCAGCAGGTGGCGATCTCAGCATCCTAATTAGCCAAGTCGGTGCTCTTACTTCCTCGTGGAACGGTAACTAGCTCAGAATCTAGTGCCACCTCTAAAGGTAATCGCGCTTGAATAAAGATTTCAGCATTCGCCTCACACCGTTTCTAACTTCTTTCGTCATGGGATATTAATATTTATCTGGGTTGTATATGGAACTCTCAAATTATTCAATTTCTCACGTACTTTAAATTCCAAATTTTTATTTCAAACTTCAGTTGCTCAATTTTCGAATCATTCAATATTTTCATTTTGAAACTTCGAGGGTTGTAGGTTTGTACATTTTTATAGGTGCAAAATAGTAAGCTTCAATTTCTTTGTAAATATATAGTTTCAAATTTGCCAAGTACCACTATTTACAAGTTTCTCTGGCTCCAAGTTGATTAAGTATCAAGTGGATCAAATTTTTCTAGCTCTAAATATAATTAATGTACATCTATTTACTGACACGATACGACACACATGACCAATATAAAAACTCCCTAGGTACTCAAAAAAAAATATTATTAAATACAGTGAACGTACCAAAGAACCATAGACCAGTCATTAAAAACAGCAGACATTATAATAACCGCTAATTTTTAGCCGAATATTTCCGGATGAAACAAGAACGAGGTCGCGCACCAGCATTCACAAATGTCGCTGCTTTTTCTTCTCCGCGAACCATCGTTCTTAACTTTCTTTCTGGCGTCAGACGATCGCTACACAATTTGCCCGTACTTTCTAACACGAACGTTCACGCAAACGAGCGGCAGCCAGAAATTAATCAGCGATCAGTGTTTAGAAAAATCCTCTCGTAAGCTACAATTTTGTATCGCGTCTACCTGGCTTTCAATTAGACTCGCAAATCATGTACGGCAAATCGTGCTCTCCGAATTAAGCTTAACCAAGCTGTCTTTCACTTTGCCGGCAATTTATTTCCACGTACACTCGCGGGCATTGGGACATTAATACGAGAGAGATATATTCAAAGAACTATATTAATTTGGCGATGTAGGAATTTAAGGATGTGGGAAATTGGGGGATTAGGAATTTGGGGGTGTAGGAATTTGGGAGTGTGAGAAGTTAGGGGTGTAGGAGTTTTAGGGCGTAGGAATTTGGGGGTGTAGGAATTTAGGGGCGTGGAAATTTGGAGATATAGGAATTTAGGGATGTGGGAAATTGGGAGTGTGGAAATTTAGGGGTGTGGAAATTTGGGGGTGTAGAAATTTGGGGGTGTAGGAGTTTTAGGGCGTAGAAATTTGAAGGTGTAGGAATTTGGGGGTCTGGAGTTTTGGGGCGTTGGAATTTGGGGGTGTAGGAATTTAGGGGCGTGGAAATTTGGAGATATAGGAATTTAGGGATGTGGGAAATTGGGAGTGTGGAAATTTGGGGATGTGGAAATTTGGGGGTGTAGAAATTTGGGGGTGTAGGAGTTTTAGGGCGTAGGAATTTGGGGGTGTAGGAATTTAGGGGTGTGGAAATTTGGAGATATAGGAATTTAGGAATGCGGGAAATTGCGAGTGTGGAAATTTGGGGGTGTGGAAATTTGGGGATGTGGAAATTTGGGGATGTGGAAATTTGGGGGTGTAGAAATTTAGGGGTGTAGGAATTTTAGGGCGTAGGAATTTGGGGGTGTAGAAATTTTGCGACATAGGAATCTGATAACGTAGAGATCTGAAGATACATTAATTCGAGTGTGTAGGAATCGGGGATTTAGGCATCAGGGATTTAAGAATCAGGAATTCAGGGATCAGATATTTATCTATTTCGACATACAGGTATTTAGTAATACAGAAATTTGAAAACATGGGAATATGAGAAGTTTGAAACCTCACACCATAATTTCTCAACATCCAAAACACCAGTCAAACTTCCCTTCTGATTGAAACTCTCCATCGAAGCCTAGCATTGCACCTGAGTGTACATACATGTACACAGCCCCGTACAAGTATAAACGAGCATAAGCACGTTAGAGCAAAGTGGCTGACGTCTAACCCAACGCCCGAGCGGTCTCCTGTGCGTACAACATAAATCTACCTTAATGATATCGCACGTAATGCCAGGGTGACGCTATCTCTCTGGTTGGTACACGTGAGAATACGGCTTGACACCTCGATCCGACGCCGTTTCGTACGCTGCTCGCGAGAGCAATCGCGCGAGAAGATCGTATCGCCGCGATTTTCTGCGACCCTTTCGTTCGCTAACTGTGGCCTTTCTCGTCGTTTAGGCGGATTCGCACACCGATGACTCCGAAACTTTTAGCGAGCTTGACCTGAAATTTCCAGCGTTACGGTTCTCGTGTTTCTGCTCCGGCCAGAAACTATCTTGCGATGCCTACTCAGATACGCTTCTTTTAACATACTTGGCATTCGTTGCATTTTTCTACCTTTATTCGGTTTGGTTTTTTTCGACTTTCGCGCTTGGGAAAGTCTGGGGTAAAGGGTTCACTGTGCGAACTGTTACTGGCATACGAGCACTCGGAAGGTTTAGAAATTATGTTTATAAAAATTGAAGTATCAAATTTTTTAATTTAGAAACTTCATATGTAGGAATTAGAGATGTAAAAATTGTAAATGTAGAAATTAAGAAATATAGAAAACCTAGCTGAGAAGGTAACTGAAAAGAGTGGAAAATATGTAAATAGAAAATGTTGAAATTTAAAAATTTGATAATCAAGATGTAGCGACATATGGAACTAACAAAATGAGAAAATAAAATAATTAGAAATTTGAAGAATCAGAAAATTGAATGAATAGTATAATTTAAGCTCGAAACATACGCAAACAATTTACCTAAAAAATAAAGTTGTCAATTTACGATCTTGAGCACTTAAAAATTGAGAGACCTAATTAAAAGCGTCACCAATCGAAAAAAGTTATAAAACTTGAAATAAGTAGTCTACCCAGGTGTTCGCGAATCCGGCTCCAGTTTGTACCTCTATATCCCCATGGCCACTTCCGTGTCATCGTAAAATTCGCAGCTTCTTAATTGCGACTTAGAATCGTCTCGACTAACGAGCTCTCTGTACATCGTTATCGATTCAATTGAAGCGATTAGGTGCCTGACACGTTCGAGAATGAGGCTTTTAGATACGCGTAAACTTGGCGATAGGTGCAATAACGTGGCAGGATGCTAAAAAGTTTGCAAGACTACCTGTTTTCAGAGCTGGTCTTCCTAATTGCGAGATCAGGAACAAAGAACAGAGAGAGAAGCGAAACGATAACGGACTTTTCAGCGAGGAACTCGTAAATTTGTCCGCAACATGTTGTAACGTGGATTTTTAGACTCCTCTCAATTTGTTCTCGCCTTATCGTTCTGCCGGGACTCGCTTACTCGTTAAATGGTAAATGAGGTGTAACGTTCGGATCGAGCTTCTCGTTTACTTCCGTGTTATCTTATCGGACAAGATGACCTTTGACTCGCAATTAGTAACTGTTTGGTCAAAAATTAGTAACGCACATTAATCTTCGCTTCAGATATCTAATAAAATAGAACATACTGTATTTCATTAACGACTAGATGCTACAAATAACCTTTGAATCAAAAACGTTCTCCTTTTATTAAATCATCTACTGGAATAATTTACGATACTCCAGTCTTCATGAATACACTCCAAAATTATTCTTCTCAAAATAACCTACAGCTGACCCGTCTAAAAATTCTCAAATTTAGACATTTTTAAAAATAAAAATCCCTGACCAACTTTAACCTCAAACTTATTTATATAATTTTGCTTCGTAAGTTTATAGCATCGGAAGACATAGTCCACACATGTTCAAAATCTGACATACTTCAGAATTTTTATTTATTCGTTAGAATGAAAAGCCCCCGATATCAAGATAAAATCTTGATCGTACGATACGTTTTGTCGCCGTGGACCTCCAAAGATGTTTGAAAAACGCAGAAGCAGACGGTCCAGAGTAGAAGTCGCTCGTTCAATACCGATACTTACCGTTAGAAGCGCATTAATATCGAGCGGTGAATCGACCGGTAGTGTCGCGTCGACCTCCAGGAGAGTCCCGGTAAAGAATAGGGTGCAGTTAGATCGCGGTATTGTGACGAGTACGCAGGACACTGCAGGACGTCCGAGAGGCACCAGGAATCGGCAGGCTCTCTCTCAGTAGGCACCGGTAAATACCACTAATCACTTCTCGATCCTTTCTAACCCACCTTGACCCCTCCGCTCGAAGAATTATAGCCGTTGGTTTTATTCAGGCTACCTCTTTCGTTCGCGAGGATATTGTGCGCGGAATCCTTCGAAAATCGGGGGAAACCGGGTGTTTTCTCTCTTTAGTATTATTAGAAAGGGCGATTTTATTTTGATGGAAAATTGATCGAAATAAGTGGGAGTTAGGGCTTGGACACATTGGCTAGTGAGGTATGAGACTTGGACTAAGGATAAAGTGGAAGTTAGGGTTTGGATAGATGAGCTAGTTTCTCTGTAAGGTATGAGACTTGGATGAAGGATATCTCATGTATTAGAAGTTCAGAAAATTGAAGTATTAAAATAAAAAAATTTTCAAGTGTTTATATTTTCAGGTCCCTAAATGTTCAAACTCTAAGTTCACAGTACCTCAAGTTTATATTTGAAAATTTCCAAGTTCTCTTTCCAAATCATCAAGTTTCCCAAGAATCAGATAGAAGACATTACGGACCAACGACGCAATTTTATTGACGGATCTGTATGAAATAACGCAAATGCAGTACATCATGAAACCGATAGACATGACTCATACGGTCATACAACTGGACGATTCAGACACAGGTAACGGGGATGCACGTTATGGAGACGCGTCTCGAAGACGCTGACAATGTGCTGAGAGATTGTCGCCACTAACGATGCTGCACGAGCACGGTACCGAGTATCGATCGTTGCATCAATCTTGATCACGAATCTCCTGTCGATCGTCCGCACCATCTTGATTACTGTTGGTCGATGATTGACTGCGGCTCAGACTACGATCTCGATTCTTGCTCTGCCTGTCTTGACGCTCTTGGTTCGTCTCGCAGTCGCATGGCTCTTCCTGGCCGTTCTGGTCGATCGGTTCGTCCCTCAGAACCTGGATGTCTCTGGCCTTCTTGCACCTGCACCTGGTGCAACCGACTCGCCTGCTCTTGGCTGCTCGGCGCCTGCCGCTTCGCCTCCTCCTGCGGGATCTCCTGCGGGATCTCCTGCGACCTCTGCGCCTCCTTCCTCGGCTGCGACGTCTACGTCCTCTTCTTCTGCTTCTTCGGCGATATCTTCTACCTCGTTCGACCGGGGCCATCGACGAGGCGAGCTGCGTCACGTCCGCGTCCGTGTTCAAGAAGTAATGGCCGTTGCTCTTCTTCAGGATTCCGTAGTCCAGGCCGCGTTTCAGTGCCGCTTGCATCTGGGGACGATGTAATTCATTATGGTTTCATTAGGCCTTGAAAAGTTGGACGGTTACCGTTTCAACCGTCTGTCGTTAATGCGTTTTACATCGGTCGGAGATATCGTAACGGCTTGGACGCTAGGTGAGTCTAATTATGTCTCACCTCTGTCGTTCTTTTATCGGGAAGTAGGAATAGGATATACATGGTGTTTCCAAGTAAATTTAAAGGTTTGAACAAAACATTAGCCTATAGTAGGGTGACGATCTAGACGTTTTGGTTGGGGTTTAGTTCATATATGTCAAGAAAATTCTATTCTGCAATTTTAATTATCAAAGATTTGATGTCGTCCATGACTACGAGACTGAGGTTATGTCACTTAACAGGACACGTGTTCAAACGCAAATTTTTAACAACCACATTGATATACTTCATATATTTCAGATCAGTCATAGTCTGAGGTCTAAATTGAGTCGATAAAAAATGTCATAATTGCAGCAAATGAAGTATACTTTTTACATGCAAAGATTTCATGCATTTGTTTCTTCGATCACATCACGTTCATTCGTAAGAGTCTACATTCACGTCCTTACATTTCGTTTTCATAAATACGATGTCAAATTAATGGACAACTTCTGTCGATCGCAGATAATACGTAAAATGCAACACCTGTTTTAGTCCTTATTTATCATTTGTGCATATTCATTACCGATGTACGAGTCAGGAATCGTGTTAAAATTTTTATCATGTTAAAATTTGAATACATCAAACTAAAATAAAAAATCTTTCTGGTAAAAAATTTGGAAACTGTGTAAGAGACCTGTCTTTGTATGGTGCTTTCCGGAGCGCTGTACTGCGACATGATGTAGCTCATGATTTCCTTGGACGTGGATCCATGTGCCTCTCGCAGATTTCTGATAGCGTTGACCACCCTGGCCGACATCTTCGGCACCTGTACCCCCATTTTTGTCGTTCCCGTCGCCTTTTAGCTGCAGGAACCAGAGGGAACATTCAGGAAGAACCCAAATCTTCTTCGGCTGAAGCGAATCTTGTCGCGCATTTGAGTTTCACGCGGAATTTTGACTTTCGTGCGAATAACTCGAAACGAATCACGAGAAAATTTGAACGATATTTGCCAAAATCATCGTGACGCGAGGACACCGTCAGTTGCCGTCTCGTTGGCGATCCCAAATATAATTGACGAATTGTTTTGCGGTTTCCGTGTTCGGTTTTTGTCGCGCAGCGTGACGCGACGCCGCTCGCGTTTTACTGCGTGACAGGCGACGGTAACTGTAGTTCGATATTGCAAATTGTACATCTTATTTAAAACGTACCGCATTGACCTACATATTTTAATACATTTATAATATTATTACCGCCGTCTAGTTTATCACGTTCGTATTAAGCTCGTTTCACGACATAATCACTTATAGAATTATCCGGCTGAGCATTGATAGCCGGGAAAATGGCAACGAGATGCCCCGTTACGTTTTTTAAGGAATACCAATGCTGGACCAAAGTAATGCGTCATTGAAATATTACAGAAGGAGAAATAGAATCGTAAAGATACTAGACGCGCGAATGGGGTCGATTAGATCCATCGAAGGTGTAAAATATCTTCGTGTCTTGTCGCCTCTTTTTTATTAACTCCTCGACCTGTTCTTTTCCGATGTTCCACGAACCAGTCGTCACGATATCGTCCGATCGGTGCTCCAATGTAAATGTCGCGCCAATTAGTCGAAACGTCGTTCGAATTTATATAACGTGTCTAGCGGATACCGTTGAGAATCGACCGATTCGAAATAATCGATTCCCTTATCGAGGATATTCTATCGGACCGTTATATTTTATGACTTCCCTGATGACACGCAACGAATCGTGTTAACGCTATATTAATTTGTACGAAAGGGAGAAACCTGTAACCATTTCTTATCGCATCGTTCCACGAGGAGCTCCTACATTTTCGTGTGTACCACAAGTTTTCCCAATTTATCAATCTGACACTTCTATATTTTCTAATTTGTCAACTCGCTAATTGTGATATCTACTTACTCGATATCTTACTTTCATAGTTTCTTACATTTCTAATCTCGCAATTAATTTTCTTACTTTTAAATTATTTTCGTATGTTATCAATTTCTCTCAATTTTTCAATCCGTTTCTTTATAAATTCACAGACTGCAATAAATATTTCTACGTGCATGACAAGTACATGCAGTGTTTCTGTAGAGATATTGATGTTCCAAGAAAATGGCCGCTACATTGGTCGCATAGCGAAGGTGGGGTCCTCCGAGTGGGATTAACAAGACGAAGCGCAAGTCGAGTCGTTAAAAGCTGGCCTCGATACTTGTTAAAAATTCGGTGATCTGTAAGGTAACGAAGGGGTTTTGCAGCCGGCTCGGTGCCACGGCAAATTCACCGATTAATTTTTTCCGGCGTGCTCATTAGCCGCCCTTAATGGTGTCGGCGGCGTTAAAAAAAGCCGCGATTCCGAGTCACGCTGGTGGAACGCGTGTAACCCGCTCGGGACATCTTGCCACCTCGTCCGGTAATTGGATAGTCGGGGATGTGGCGCGGTTTACAAGAATAACGTGGCAATTTAGCCGACCGTTTAGCCTTCTACCTGACCAGAACCGATTCTCCCGATTCGTTAATCAGCACCAGGTGTCGCGACTCGGCGCGTTGCCCGCCCGGCACTGCTCGTCGCGGCGTACACCTGCACGCGCACGCTCGCGTCTATACGCCAATGATTATTTATCAACGTCTCGCTCGGAGACGGAGAAAACGTCGCGACGTCTTCTCCGAAGTTTAAAAGGCCTTTTATTGTCGTTAGCCGGCTTCCCCTTTCTTCCGATTTACCGTCCACGCTGATTCCAACCGGTCTCTCTCTTATTCCAGCTTCTTTTCAGGCTGCACGCGAAACGGTAATTCACGAACGCGCGTGGAATATTTACGGTCGACGCGGAACGGAAATTTATGTATCGCTTCCCGCGTCGCGACGATACATCATCCGCGAGCGGCCAGCTAGACCGCGCGACGATCCTATTTCGACCAATAGAAACGCCAACCTTTATTGATATCTTCAGGCGAGTTTGCTCGATACGCTGCACAACCGCATTCCCCGATAAAACGTTCACGGGTTATTATTCAGACCAACCTCGCGGGATATTGCTTCATCACAGTCTTGGTAAAAACACCTCTTTCTATTTTTCATGTGTAACTTCATTAGGGTTTACCGTTTTAACTCTACTAGAATGTAGGGCAAGGGTAGTCATGTAACTTAGAGCTGCTGCCTACTGAAGTAATGTTTAGTTGTGTCAAATATACTGAACGTCCACATGGACCTTCAGGATGTTCAGTCATGTCAAATATGTATACTGCATATTCACATGTGGATATTCAGTCATATCAAATATACTGAATATTCACATGGACCAACTACATGTTCAGGTGTACCATATAAGTATGCACTGAATATTCACATGGACTATCTGGAGGTTCAGTCGTTCCTAATATACTGAATGTTCACATGGACAATCTGTATGGTCAGTCATATCAAATATATTGAATATGTACATGGACCATCTACATGTTCAGGTGTACCATATATGTATGCACTGAATATTCACATGGACTGTCTAGATGTTCAGTCGTTCCTAATATACTGAATTTTCACATGGACAATCTGTATGGTCAGTCATATCAAATATACTGAATATGTGTATGGACCATTTGTATACATACACATGGACTATGTGTATGTTCAGCGTAGCGAAATTGGGCGACTTTGATGTATTTTTCTTGTTATCCACAAGAACTTAAGAGCGAAGGAAAGAAGAGTCCAGTGAGCTGCATGCACCGTCGGTCGCGGAGAATTCCATCGGAGATAGTCGACCTCTGTATGCGGGAGCCATCACCCTTCGCCACAGGATGTCCGTCAGGATGGACACTGGTCAATCGAGCGTGACGATTGCCCGCTAACGCATTTTTACACCTACGGATCTTTTTATCGAGGTGCATTCCAGAGACTCTAATCTTTTGCAGCGTTGCAATGATTTTTCGCGTTTTTCCGATAATCGGCATCCGTAGCTGATGGTCATTGGACACGACCGCAACTCTATCGACTTTCTTTCATTCGTCGCGTGGATAGAAATATTTGCTGAAAATATTTTGTCAGTTTGAACATTTACTGTAACTGTGGCTATAAAATCTGATACTAAGAATTACAGGACAGTGATATACAATATTTTGTTGTTACTTGCATTGAAATATGTGGAGAAAGTGACTAGACTAGTCTAAATATTCTAAAGCGCAACTCCAGCTCTAATCTGGTATCAAAATCGTTCTTTTTTTATTCCAGCAACATAGTACTTATCGTACAACTGATGTTCAACCTACAATTTTAAAACTTGTCATTTATTATCAATCAGATACCATAGTTCATTATTTACAACATACTGGAAGTCCTTGTATTTTTCTAAAGAACATCAAATGATCGAATCAACGTCAAAATAATGAAGCAACATAACACTATTTATGTAAAAAGATCATGGCGATATTCGAAGTTTTCAAATCGTCCTTTAAATTATAGACGATTCAATAGACTTTTTTCCATCGAGTCCCGCTACTCTCTTCGATTTCTCGCAGCCATCGTTTTATAGACTATTCGCTAGGCTAATGATACTCATCGGCTTAAAACTTTCTCTAGGAGAGATGATCGAGCAAACGGTTCGTAGCAATTGACTCGACTCGGCGTATCGAGAGTACATATCGAGCCGGGAGGCTTAGCCTCTATTAAAGCGGATACCGTGTGTAGAGGCGACACAGGAGACGGCTACCAGCCAATCGACCAATCAACGGCATTGTACCTGTGCCGTGCGATGATTGCAATTGGCTGATTAACGGCCTTCTCTCCGCGACGCCACGGGGAGTCGCATAACTCGACCGAACCGTGCGTTTTGCACACTCGATTGCAAACGACACGGCGAGGCGAGGCGTGTCACTCGCGTTGTCCATTATCGCCGTGTTTTTGCCGTTTTCGCGATCGCCATTTTGCTTACATTATCGAGAGGTTAGCGATATGGTCAGGTGACAGAAATTGTCGATCGATTCGCGCACATTGGCGTAACTAGCTTCTTTATTTCATGGGACTAATGTTAGATCACCACGTTACTTCTCCACTCATCAAATCTTTATATATTACACATTGTATCGCTATGCATTGATAGTTCCACGCGTGGTAATTACTACGCGTCGTATCACCACGCATGGAATTTCCATACATTAGATTTCCACGCATTGGATCACCACGCGTTGATATTCCTACGCATTGTGTCGCCGTGCATTGATAGTTCCACGCGTGGTCATCGCTGCGCGGTAGATCACCATGCGTCCGATATCCACATGTTAGATTTCCATGCGTCCGATATCCACACGTTCGATTCCCACGCGCCCGATATCCACACATTCAATTTCCACGCGTCGAAATTTCTACGCATTGTACTACTAAGCATTGAAGATTCCACGCGTAGTAATCGCTGCGTGGTAGATCACCATGCGTCCGATATCCACACGTTAGATTTCCACGCGTCCGATATCCATACGTTCGATTCCCACGCGCCCGATATCCACACATTCAATTTCCACGCGTCGAAATTTCCACGCATTGTACTACTAAGCATTGAAGATTCCACGCGTGGTAATCGCTGCGTGGTAGATCACCATGCGTCCGATATCCACACGTTCGATTCACACGCGCCCGATATCCACACATTCAATTTCCACGCGTCGAAATTTCTACGCATTGTACCATTAAACATTAAAATTCCACGCGTGGTAATTGATGCGCGTTAGATCACCACGCGTCTGATATCCACACGTTCGATTCGCACGCGTCCTATATCCACACGTTCGGTTTCCACGCGTCGAAATTTCTACGCATTGTACCATTAAACATTGGTAATTCCATGCGTGGTAATATGCGCTGTGTCGTCATAGGAATAGTCATATGTGATGTCTCAATACATTGAATAGTCATATGTGGTGTCCCAATACATTGAATAGTCATATGTGGTGTTCCAATATATTGAATAGTCATATGTGGTCTCCCAATACATTGAATACTCATCAGTTGCGTCCCAATACATTGTACAGTCATATGTGGTCCTATACATCGAATAGTCATATGTGGTACCCCTAAGCGTCACACAGTCACACAAGATATTCCTATTGAATAGTCCCTACATCGAATAATTACTCACGATATTTCCTTGAATCATGCGATGTCCATAAGCCTCGAATAATTCCGCGTTAAATTCCACGCTAGAAAGGTGTCGGCCCACCCTGCTAATCTTAGCTACGCCAATGCTCGCGTTACCATAACGGCTTATAAATATTCACAGTGCGATTAATAATTAATATTCCGCGAATGAGGCGAGATAAATCGACGCGTTTTGTATTCATTAGACGTCGGCGAACGGTTCGCGAAGGAACGACGAGGGAAATTATCCGCGTGGCTGGCAACGAGAAGAATCGATTGCTGTTGATTAGCAAGGCCAGTAGCTGTCGTGGCTCTGGTTTTTCCTTGTTTCTCGCATGTTCCTTTTCGCTTTGTGCAAAGCTTCGGTGCTTTTTTTCTCTATGCACCCTGTGCACCTGTCCACAAGTACGAGGTGCGTTCCAGTTTCCTTGGTAAACTTGTTCTTGATGGATTATCGCGTTACTCGAAACAACGAATGTTATTAATTAACATCAAAGTTTGCTATGTGAATCGAGTACTTTCTGTTGTGTACCAAGTTTTCGTTTTTTGTAAATGTTGTACGTTCTGTAGCAACTCGAGGAACACTGTTCAATCTTGTTATATTTTAACGAGGACAGTTCAGAGATACTATCTACTGTATTTCTGTATTATACTGTAGTTTTATTTGAAATAAAGCAACAGGTTCAAACCCTACACGAACTTGAGCAAATTCATGAGACCAATGCTAAATAAATATATAATAGAGAATCGTATGATTCTAATCGAATAATGAGCTGAATAGTGAAAACTAAAGTTCTAGAGTGACGCGCAGGACAAGGTTGTCCTTCCACTTAATTACTCCGGATCTTCATTACCTTTCTAATGGATTTCGCTCCAATTAAGAGAGACAGTAAGGAAGAAACTAAGTAGACGGGGTTATTAACGCGCGATCCTTTATCGGTCCACATTCGCGTCGGACCTTAGCCCTTCGATACGCAAAAATTATCGCCGGTCATGGCCGTAATTATCTCGGGGCTACCGCGATACGGTGCCCACACCGTGTAGATCATATTTCTTGTCGGCTTCTGCCTTTCTTCGTATATATACACGCCGCTCCGCGAACGAGTGAGACGTTCCAGAGCCGAGTGCATTAATCTCCGGCGACGGTTGCGTTAATGTAATCGTTTAATAAGTCCGGTTTATTAACTGCGCCCGCTCTCATCGGCATTAATTCACCCTTTGCCGCGAGTCTTGTGCACCGAAAATGCACCGTGCCGGACACCGAACAGAGAGAGATCGAAGAGTTGTCCTGTGCTCGCGTGCAGCCTTCCTCCTATGTACCGTTCGAGAACGCTGGATCCACTGATCAAAGGACACGCCAGGATTCGGCGAACCGAGGAACAGGTTTAACCAAACTGTTTCCCGGGAAGAGAAAAGGATACCTTTGTCCACCGGTCTTATATGATCTATTTCATTATGGGTCACAATGCAAGTGTCGTTCAAGATCTTCAAGTAATCTGAACAGGAAATTTGCAAGTGCGAAAATTTGGGAACTGAAGAATTACATGTGTGTCTTCATATAACTACATATGTGTCCTATAACGAATATGTGTTATAACGTACAAATTTTAAAAACGAAGCAGTACTGTACATCCAAATAACATACTCCATACAAACTTATATGGTCTATTTCATTATGGGTCACAATTCAAGTGTCGTTCAAGGACTTCAAGTAATCTGAACAGGAAATTTGCAAGCGTGAAAATTTAGGAACTGAAGAATTACATGTGTGTCTTCATATAACTACATATGTGTCCTATAACGAATATGTGTCATAACGAACAAATTCTAAGAACGAACAGTACATATGCTACATCCACATAACATACAAGATTAAAAAACTATAAGTAATATATTTCATATCGATCATATCAAGACTAAACTAATTCCATGTCTTCCTAAATCTCCATCATAAATCACGAATAAACGTTCGCTGCGACGAAAGCGAGGAGAAGCAACGAGCGTCCAAATCGGTTTCGGAAGTGTAGGAGGCTCAAAGGAAGCGTAGGGAATTTAATAAAACGGCGGAAAAGGAGAGTGCGGAGGAAGGAAGAGGACGAGTTAGCGAGCAGGTGGACGCGAAAGAGGCGAGAACACGAAACTGCTCGGGCTTTCTTGGCCCACCCGCACCCACCACTCGTCGTCTCGATGTCACGTGTTTATAAATAGTGCATCAACGTAATGCCCGGCGGCTGTAACCACGCCGAAAGATTTACGCGCATCGTGGACACCATCCCTGCTGCGAGACACGCTGAACGCGGAAAGGAATTCCATGATATCATAACGAGGGTGTCTCATCTCGTACCTAGTTAGGCGTTACCGATGACCGTCCGAGATTTTGCGGATGTTTCCTTTCCTTTGATCTGAGAGTCTGTACGTTCTCCCTCTTCGCTTCGATTTTCTGTCAGTCTCTCTATAATTTATTCCTCATTTTTTATAGCTGCTTTTATGTATTTTTTAATTTTATTTTTGGTGTTGTTAGGTTAGAAGGCAATTTATAAAATGTAGGTATACCCAGAAAGTGTATACATAATTTTTTATTATGTAATTCTACGGTTGAAGCAGATGTTGATGCCATTCTGAAACAGATGTCATATTAATTATATTAAAATTGTTCAAAATGTTCAAATTGTAAAAATTGTAAAATTACAAAAATGTTCAGAATGACCATATGATCAACATCAAAGACGTCTAATATGTTTCTAATATGCACACATAAAGCACATATGAATGTAACATATAAATATAGCATACAATGTAACATGTGTATCATATAAAGCACATATGAATAAAACATATAAATATTGCATATAATGTAACATATAATGTAACATATAAATATTGCACATAATGTAACATATAAATATAGCATACAATGTAACATATGTATCATATAAAGCACATATGAATGTAACATATAAATATTGCATATAATGTAACATATAATGCAGCACATAAATATAGCACAAAATGTAACATATAACGTAGCATATAAATATAGCATACAATGTAACATATGTATCACATAAAGCACATATGAATGTATACATTGGAACCCAGTACACGCATAGTTTCGTAATTGCCCAGAAATGCGTACGAGTTCCCAGAGTGACCTATAATAATTAGTCTATCGGAGCCACGAACGGAGATTAATCAATGTAGCGGTCTTATGATTAATTTGATAAAAGACATCATACATAATACGGGTTCTAGCTTGCGAGTCCACTCTTTAGAATGTCGGAGATCAAACGTAGTCGTTCTACGAATCGCGATCTTCCGCTGGATAATTCAGGCCACGCGTCGTGCGGGTGGACGAGCGAAATGCGTTTCGGAAATCGCGGCTTACGCTCCCGAGACGGTTGCATTAACGTGCCCGACAATGAATAATTCTGTCACGTGTCACAATTACGCGTACGCTTACGGACGAAAACAAACCATTTTTCATGCAAATCCGCAGCTGTAATTCCGAGAACGGAGACGTTTGATACACGGGAGTTAGATCACCTGATATTAATTAATTCTGTGTATTATTATAACGTTTTTAACGTCATATTATTCGAGGTAGCAAAGACTCTTCAAGACTCAAGATGGAGATGGTAGGAAGAATGTTTCTTAAGGAGAATTGAGGTTGGAAAGGAATAGTTCAGAAACTGCTAAAATTTGTAGTGCAGCTTCTGGATAGATGATGTCGTATTACATCGTTAGCTCCTCAAAATCCAAACCTAGAAAATTGAGACATTTTATGATCTAGGCTATTTATTGAACTTAGTAAACATGATACTGTATGAAACCTGCTGGTTAACCTTTTGAGACAAGCTTTTGTAAGCAAGTCCTGGACATTGTCATACTTTTTAGAGTCACCTATCAGAGTGACTTCAGTTTTGTTTGTTGCAATAATTACTAACAAGGTCGGTCCTCGCTTTGTAAAGGAGGTACCAGGTCTTCCCTGTGCCCTACCTAGTTAGACCACCCTATATGAGGCAGGGAAACATAAGAGGCAATTGCGACACGTGCGTATGTCGGATCGCACCACCTGAAACCGCTAACAAATGATACTTGAAATTTTCAAAGTTTCTGACGGTGAAGTCGCTTTGTCAACGTAGCGACATATATTTCACGGACCCTGACTTTCCCGGATGCGTGCTAGCTATTTCTGCGATCCACGACAGCCGTGTCTGATGCGATCCCGCGCTAGCAACGTCATGCCATTCTGTAAAGGCGAGCAAACAGCGTGTCTAGCCGCTCTCGTGTTTCTCTAGCGAAATTCTTATCGCAAGCCACCTATCTCCCCTTCCGCTTCCTCATCGAATTTATCGTCGAGTTTCAATCTTGCCCGGTAATCGAATGAGCGGGGCACGTCCGCTCCGCGAAATTAGTCAACGTAATTAAACATCGAGAAGCCGCTCGGCAGGAATGTAGATTAAAAGCGATTCCCGTGTACGGAGCAAATAAATAGGTGGGTGGGGGAGGTACATAAATACTTTGGAAATACGAGACGTTTGAACGAAAAGGGTTGACGTGCTAATTATCGTTCGATTCATCGCCGTTGCTTTCCTTGCCAAATGCGCTTCTTTCTTTTGTTAGATGCAACGTAAGAATTTCCTATACTCGCACGATATAAAGGACGACGAATGAGAGCTGTTCCCGTTTGATAAAGTAGAACAAGATCGACGATTCTATCGAGTCGATGCGAGGAAGTTTAACCTGTTGAACGTTGTGAAAGCTACTTCAGCAAACGCATGGCGAGTTTATTCGACGTGACAGTTTAATATTTACACTCCAGCGGACTATTAAGACCTCGATCCTTTCTTGCTCCTACGACTTCTTACGGCTATTAAGGTATACCCATTAAAGTGATCGATAATAGTTCGTTCGAAGATACCATTAATTTTTTAGAGGAAAGCATCGAGTTACAACAATCTTCGAGTGATAGATTATTGCCGAGAAGCGAAAGATCAATTTTATTTATCGAGTCATATAATGAAATAACCTTAAACCGAATGCAGAAGACTACTGCAATAGGACTCATCACGGTTGTCTCTCCCTTTGAGAAGGGCAATTAATCCAGAAAGAACCGACACGCGGTAACACTTAGATTTGATGGAGGGCAGACGCAACAATCGAGCTATAGTGTGTGGTAGACGAAACAATCGAGGACACTCGAGATGCGGTGTCTGGGAAATGCGCGAAACGAATACCATCGCGAGATTCCACCGTCGCGGAGATTATAATGTATGACCAGGATATTTGTTATGGTTCCGATGGAACGTGCCACGGTCTTTGGTATTACAATACTCGAAGAGAAATAATGGAAGTAGCTTGTTAAAACGCGACCGGTACAAAGCGTCTCTATGTCCACGTACGTCAAATTGCATCGACGATCGTGTACGGGTTACTCATTCTCGAAGCGCTTCATCTGCACCGGTGAATTCGACGACACCGTCTTCGCGACTTCCGGGTAACTCCTACGAAACAAGTCGACCAGTTTAGAAGCTACTCGTAAGTGCCTTGTCACCGACACTTATACACTCAGCGAATATGGCTTCTCCAGGGATATGATCACTAAAGGAAAGACTATTATGAAACCAAACTTTGACTTTTGGAGACTTGACAATTCAATTTTAGTTTAGGGTTTAAGATTATAAGACTTGGAGGTGTCGAAATGTGGAAGTCTATGTATACGTAAATGTAGAGGTTTGAGGTCTATAAGATTCTTGTTCACTATCACATGATTTTTCATTAAAATTAACCTGTGTGTACCTCAGTATTTTTAATCTAAACAATGAACTACTGATCCTCCATGTAATGTGACAGTCATAGAACATAAACTACTTCGTGTTAGAAACATGAAAATTCCCATATGTCCACATTTGCAGATTTCCGAAAGTCACCTAATCTGATGAGTCAGCCCTGGTACAATTAGTATTCCAAGTTGGATAAATATTATAATTTTATGCAAGGTATATTTATCGCAACTCGAAAATATGTCCATTAACGAAATAAAGTTCGCAAACAGTGTGACGGATCGGTGTATTTCACGGGCGATCGATCGAGCGCGAGATTCGACGCGAAAGTTCCAATTGGCCGGAGCCCGGAGTCCACGAGCCGTTCTATAAAGCGAACGCGACGAGATCTCCTTCCGTGGCCAGTAAATCAGCCGATTCCAAGCTCACAGGAGAGTTTATAAATGTATCTCCCACGCCCTCCACTGTCTGGCTGGGTTTCTCTCTTTGCCTGTCCCTGCTGGTCCTTTTCTCGGTCCTCCCGGCCAACCTCTCGACGCCTGTATTACGAACGTTTCGGAAGAGTAAATTAATTTGCTTCTTTCTGAGGAACGAATTCGGGGTTCCCCCGAAAAATGTCTGAGACTCGCTGGAATTGCGACGAGATAATGCGTCACTGAAAATGCTAAAGTTGGGCTGCAGATTTATCGTTATACTCGCCCACTCGACCCCGCGAAAATAGGTGACGAGGATGTTAACACCCTGATAGATTTATCTGGGTATTCTGCTGTCCGGATATATGGCCGCGTATATGTTCGTTCATCGTGGATATGTTTGAGAGTTGTGAACTATCTTCAACAATTCTTGAAGTAGTCGGTTAAATTACAGAAATAGGGAAAAGGTAATTTCAGATTTGTGTAATATCACTATATGACCCTGATTGAATTACGGAGATTACAGTAATTTTTTGGTACCTTAACATCAAGCTAATCTTAACTTCCCCATACATGTCAAGCTGAATTTCTCAGAAGTCCATGCTGAATACGTGACGAGCGATCATATATTCAGGCATCAATGTATTTTCAAACGTGTCGCGCACCTGATCGACAAGCTGTGATAGATCTAGACCGTTAGACAATTGACACTTTGACCGACGACTCATCCCTATATGGAGCATCGATCGATCGCGACGTTAATGAGCTCCATCTTGACTGACGCGTTCCGAATGGTCCCTGTCTAGTTACGCCAATGGACACAAGTGGTACAATATAAAATTACGCTCACCTCGAGTGGAACTAAACGTCGCAAACGTTGTTTCGCCGAGCGTAATGAGTTGTATAATGAGTAGTCCGATTTGATTGCGTTTGTTTTTGCAGGTTGCCCGCGACGGAAGACCGGTCGATCCTAACGATCGTTTTGTTCGCTCGCGAATAGTTAGCGCCCAGTTTTTCATTCTGGAGATACAGCGTCCCGATAAACCGGGAGGAAACTCGCGGAGGATTACGTTATCTGATGGTTGCTTCCGATCGATCCGTTTTTACTTTACATATATATTAACTCGAAGTGCTTCTATGTTGCCCGATTACATCTGCGTTCTAAATTACGACGCCCTGAAATATGCGCATTTACGATTGCTTTTGGACACGATTTAATAAACTCGGGAAGAGCAAGCAGCGAACGAGTTCGGGCGATCGATCGAGTTCTCTACGAAGCGATTTTTCACTTACTAATCGATTTCTAATCGTTCAACTTTTATATTATCATCGTAAATTGCAAAAAGGGATGACGGAAAAACAGCGATCGCTAATAAAATTATAACCGAAGTACTAAGAGATACATAATTAGATGTGCCACGCGTTGGTGTCAGAAGAGACGACAACCGGCTCTCGACTAGTCGGTTTAATGACGCTTATGATAGCCTGCTCGAGTGGCGGCTTTCGAGCGTCTAACCGCGAACCGCGCCGATCATCCCCCATTTAAAGAGGATTAACGAAATGTAGATCGTTCTTGTTATCCGTTATGATTAAATGTCTCTTCTAATAACCGACTGCGGAACGTGTGCATGACTGTGCACGACACTTTTTAATGCAGGCGTTGAAAGCAACCAGTTGAGTTCCATCACGAGACTTCGCGGGATTTAATGTAACATATGTTTATGCAAATTGAAATGTGACAGACTTGGATATTTAACGTAAGAGTATCAAACTCTGATAGGTGGAACAAATTTACTACCCGATGTAGTACAGATTTATCAAATAAGTGATCCACATGAATCGACACCGTGTTCTTCAGTCGCTTGTCTGCTGAAAAAATGACTCGAGTACGAAAAATATTTGGACGTCCAGTTTAATTGCCACACGAGGTGGATACATGTATGGATGACGCAACAAGGAACGACGCTGTTGGCGACGCTCGCGTGAAAATAGACGCTCAATGCCTCATAGTGAGGGGACGCCGCGACGCGGCTGCCAGAACCCCTCGTTCCGCTGCCCACCACGCTTCACTGTTATGAGCAGCTATAATAACAGCCGCGGTTAGCCGCAACGAGGAACCCTCATTAATGGAACACCCGCGAGACTATGAATCGCCATGGTGAACATAGTGAACGAAACTAGCGTCTGGCTGACTGTTGAACGCGAATGAATGTAGCGTCCCGTGGCTGCCGAGGACTTTGTCGTTGCTCTCCTATTGCAACTCCGATGACAATAATAGACAGGACCGGTGGTCTACGACCGCGTGCAACGACCACCGTTCTGCCCTCAGAAAATCAATCCTTATCTATTCTCCCTCATTTTTTATTTCTTCTCAAGAGATTGATGATTTGGACGCATCAGATATTTATGTAATTTTTATCTTTTAGTATACTGGATTTTATGGTATAGCAGCAGGGAGATTTTATAATTTTTAAGACAGTGAGATGTGGAGTCTTCTGAAGTCAATATGTGCACAAGAAGGAGGTACTTGGATGACTTTGCAAAAATTTTTGTGACTTAATTGAAATCACAATGCGTCGCGCATGGAATCAAAGTACGTCTGTTTTAGCTACATATTTGCTTCACTGGCGTTAGATTTAATTTATATTGAATATGGTACATTCAAACACTTGCATTGAACGCACTTGTAACAATGATTAATTCAATGCTAAATTTCGTCGCAAATAATAAAATACTAATTTTCCTACTGCTACTTAAACATCAAGGAAACTCCTATCCTATCCTTTCAGATAGTAATATAATTTTCTAAGAAACTAATGAAAAATTTTTACAGTATTTATCTCCTTTATAGAACACGTGTATTTAACAACTATAATTTATACATAGTACTATGAATCGTAACGCAAAAAATTTCATATCTGCCTCTAAGAAAATTTCAGTTTCATGTTTCCTGATAAAACAAACATCTGTAATAAAATGTATACAAATTTGATATGTTACAAAATAACTCAGTTTACGATTAAGATAAGAAGTTTACGAGTCCGATAAGATAATTACTTTTGAAGCGTGTATTTGGTTAATTGAAAGCCGTGAATAGTTTACACGACGTTTAATTTATATCACAGACAGCTGTTATAATATCGGAGCGTGTTTCGCGGTAATAAAAATAATTGCCTCTTTCTTTTTTTGTGCAGGAAATGTTAATTTCGATTACAAAGCGTTCAATCTATTTAAATGAAGACGTTAAGTTGATACAATTAACGCCTTCGAAAGAAGTTTATTTAAATGTGTATAGTACGTCGCAAAAAGCGTCCGCGAAATTTATGGCGCTCTTAATGGTCGTAAACGTCAGAAGGCGGTTCAACGGGCTGCGTTCTGTAGGCCCGTGTCTCAAAAATAGTGCCAATTTAGACGTAATCGTTGAACGCCCGAGACAACGTAAACTTTCGTTGTTTCATTGTAAGCTATACTTGTTCGCTTATTAATATCCACATTGCAAATTAGCGATTTTTGCAAAAACTGACTTCTAACTGTTATTACAAGATTTCTTGTACAGGAAAAGTTCTACTAAATAGATGTTCACGAGTAAAAAGTAATATACTCGTTATCAGATTTCCATAATCAGAAAAAGAGATGTTTGGCTCCATGTGAATACGTAAGTGACTGTTGATTGCTGCTTTTCACCCGCCATTTTAGACGTTATCAACTGCAATTTTGAGTAATTTGCAGAATATTTCAAGAACTTGAGAACATCAATCACTATTCTGTCATATTTGCATTCTCTACAAATGGGCCTTCATTTCGAATGTCTTCAACATTTAAATGGAGCATTCTTTTTTAAATTCGGACCAATTCGAGTATCTGTTGAAGGAGAACCATTAGCATACTCGAGAAGAATAAAAAGAGCTGCACGGTAGCAACCGTTTTCAGACGGAGGAAAATTGAAATCGACGCCTCGTTAGGCTCGCGATTTCGCGGTTCCACGATGATTTACGCGTATCCTCTTTTCCCCAGGCTAGGATGAGAAACGGTCTCGCACCGGTCGTTAGTTACTTTTCCCCTGTAAACATCGATATATATAAAATTTTGACGCATCGCGCCCGCCGCGAGGCCCGAGGAACCAGCCGGAGAAGCGACACGCAGAACGAATGGTATCGTTTCGTTCGTTTTCAGCGGTTTGATTTATGACCGTCTTACGTGCACTCGTAAACGTTATATTGGTTTTCACGGTAGCGACGCTCGCCGTGGCAACACGGACAACCAATTAACTTCGCATCAGAACCGATAAAAACCGATAAAATGACGTGGACCGCTATGGAGATAAAAGCCGCTGCTTAACCGACAGATATACACGTATACCTGGGTTTAGATAAGGGCACAATTTTTTTATTTCACTTTTCAGTTTGGTTCAGAATTCTAAATTTATGTTCGAGAAATTTTCACATCTTCTAATTATTGGATTTTTAAGTTTGACTTTGAAATTTTGTGCATATATGCACTGTATACATATGTGTACATACACAGTGTACATGTACAGCGTACACTAATGTGTAGATATACAGTGTGCTCGTATGTGTACATATACATACATGTTCTCATATGCAACGTACATATACAATGCGTACATGTGTGTACATATACACTATGTACATATGTGTAGATATGCAGTGTGCATATACAGTGTGCACATATGTATACATATGCAATGTACATATACAGTGCGTACATGTGTGTGCATATACATATGCACATATATATGCAGTGTGTACATGCGTGTACATATACATATGCACATATGTATGCAGTGCGTACATATACATATGTAGATACGTATACAGTGTGCACATGTGTGTACATATACATATGCACACATGTATACAGTCTGTACATGTGTGTACGTATACATATGTACATATGTATACAGTATGTTTGTGTACATCTACCTGGTGTTTACATACATCTACAAGTTTATGTGCGTTGCAGTGAAAAGCATTACAGTGGAAGTTTGGCGATGAAACCGGTGATCTCCGAACGAGATCGAGTTATTTCACACGACTCTTTCTGCCAACGCTCGGAAGAGACGGCTGGCGATTCGAGCGAGGGCGTGCTGACGTGAGACGCCATGAGAGTGCGTTCCAAAAATACGACCGCACTTTGGCACGATGTACCGCGTCCCGGTGAATTTAGCGGTTGTTTACATCGATAAAGAAGCTGTTGCGAGTGCCATTCCGGGCCATTAGTGACCTTCCTTGCTGTACCGATTCCTTGAGACGATCTATGAAATCTCTACATTCTCTTGTGGAATTCTTATCAAGCTTAAATATTTGCAAAACCATCGCGTCTTTCGATATCAATTGTAATTTACGTAATTAAAGATAGCTGAATCCGAAATACTAATCTAATAAAAAATACTAGATAGTAATAATTAGATCTGACTGACACAGATACCGAAAATGTGTTGCGAGAAAGTACAACTGATATACATTAGTGACATAATTAATTCTCTGAAATGAATTTGACATCACTATTTCGACAACAGTCAATTTCTTATGTATGAAATACCAGTACATCTCCAATTTCATCGCACATGCATAGCAGGATTTCGCAGACTCGAAAATGTACGACGCGAGCAATTTCCATTCATTAGCGGCGTCCATGTGGGAAAATTAGATGACGCGGAGCATAATAACAATAACATATTTCAGACTTGTCTAACCCAGGGAAACGTATTTGTTTGTAGGTTTACGCGTGCCGTCAGCCGACGTTTAGTGGGTGTTTTCGGTTTCCGTTTGTCTCGGAACGAGGTGTTAATTCGTATGCTCGGAAACTACGAGCCAACACTTCTGAATTATTATTACCAGCCTTGTTGCTGAAAATTTCATGGAGTATCGGAATTTCAAATAACCTTATATACTTCACAATTTGCGAAGACAAAGATAAAACGGCTCCTAAGTATCCTTTCAAAGGTGAATCTGATTAATGACCAAAGATTGAGAGTACCAGTAATGCAAGTAATTAATCGTTATAATTGAATGGTGCAAGTTGATTGAAGATTATAAGTAAAGGATGTGAAAGCATTAATTAAAGATTGAAGATTATGAATATATGAAATGTCACTAATTAATGATTATTTTAAAGGTGTAAAGAACGTGCTTGTGACCAAATTATATAGAAAGTATTTTTGTTAAATGTATTCTGTTTTGGAGAGAAAAATTAAAGAAGTATTTTTGGGAAATTTTTTTTAGAGAAATAATTTATACATTTATTAAAAATATTTTATGTGCAACATATGTGGAAATATTTGCAGCAAGTATTTTTACGATATATTTTAAGGTATTTCAAGGAAAGAGACGGAGTGATAATTATTTTTCATGTATATTATAACATATGCATTATAATCTAACCTAACCATAATGTATGTTAACATGCATCCATATGTTAAAAACCAAGAGTTATTTGTTGTTTATTCAGTGTAAATACAAGTACAGTGTAACCCTATAAAGTATAAATCTGAAGCGAAGCAGAAAATGATCGATATAATTAGGTATAATTGTTGAGCTGACAAGAAGAGGAGAGAAAAAAGTCGAATTCGAACGACAGGTCTAATGTTTCGATCGATCGATCAATCATTTTTCTCGCAAGAACCGCGAACGGTAATCGGTCGTTAGTGCGTCTATAATGAAAGCAGAAAAACAGTGTTTCTGGCTGTATCGATTAAACGTAGCGCGCATTAACGGGTGTTACTGACCCAGGACGATTAGAATCCGCGTTCAGGTTCGTCGATGTCGGGTCGAAAATCCTCGCGGTGTCATTATAATCCCATTACTCGCGTAGGTTCTCTTGCACGGCTTTAATTACGGTCGAACACGTAGCTCGTTTCCGATTCAAAACATCATCGAAACTTTCTAGCAATCGCTAGAATATCCGCCATTCTTCACGACCGTTTAAAGAAACGACACGTCTGCTCTTTTATAGCCGGGATCGGCCAATTTCAGACGGACAACAGTAATCGAGTTAAAGGCACCGTGTTCCCCCGTTTAAAACGAGTGTTTCTAGTTTTTTGCGCCGGTTGGCAAATCTTCTTTTAAGTGTTACCCATAATTCATCCATAGTCAGATGACCGGGTAGAAGAACGATCAGAACGTTCCATTTAGGGATGCTTTTTATTTAGATTGTCTTCGGTCCTGGTCGCGTTTAAACGGGACCATCATTTCTGTTTTTTTACTCCTCTTTCGTATACTAATCGATGCACTGAATTGTGATATCTAATTGGAGGGAACCGTTTCGTGACAGATTCGAATGTCTTATTTGATATGATCTCTGTTATTATCTCTTTTAATAAATTGCATTGATTTTATTTTCGTTCTTTCTCAACACTTTATTTATGGACTAATCTATCTTGGTAGTAGGTAATGTCTTTCTAAGACTGCTCTTTATAATTAGGTTTATAAAACTAGTTTTATTTATACTTTGTTATTTAGCAAAATCAAAAACATTACTGATTATATGAATCTACAAGAAACAGACTCAAAACCTACAAACATTAAAATGTACCAAACTCTAGGTCCACTTGACTCTCCATCCACTTTATGTTCTCCAAATAAACAATATCAACAATAATTTATAATTAACCTATAATTAATAGAAGTTCAAGATCTACCAAACTCTGAAAGTGCACTTGACTCTCCATCCACATTATGTTCTCCAAATAAACAGTTTCAACAATAATTTACAATTAACATATAACTAACAAAAATTCAAGATCTACCAATCTCTGAAAGTCCACTTGACTCTTCATCCACTTTATGTTTTCCAAATAAACAGTTTCAACAATAATTTACAATTAACATATAACTAACAAAAATTCAAGATTTACCAAACTCTGAAGGTCCACTTGACTCTCCATCCACTTTATGTTCTCCAAATAAACAATTCCAACAATAACTTACAATTAACTTATAATAAATAGGAGTTCAAGATCTACCAAACTCTGAAGGTCCACTTGACTCTTCATCCACTTTATGTTTTCCAAATAAACAGTTTCAACAATAATTTACAATTAACATATAACTAACAAAAATTCAAGATTTACCAAACTCTGAAGGTCCACTTGACTCTCCATCCACTTTATGTTCTCCAAATAAACAATTCCAACAATAACTTACAATTAACTTATAATAAATAGGAATTCAAGATCTACCAAACTCTGAAGGTCCACTTGACTCTCCATCCACTTTATGTTCTCCAAATAAACAATTCCAACAATAACTTACAATTAACAGAAGTCTAAGATCTACCAAACTCTGAAAGTCCACTTGACTCTCCATCCACCTCATGTCCTCCAAATAAACAGTATCATCAATAACTTACAATTAACCTATAATTAACAGAAGTCCAAGATCTTCCAAACTCTAGAGGTCCACTTGACTCTGCATCCATACTACATCCTCCAAATGAGCAATATCAACAATAACTTACAATTAACCTATAATTAACAGAAGTCCAAGATCTGCCAAACCCTCTATCAACTTGACTATCCACCCTAAATCCTCCAAATAAACAATCCCAACAATAACTCATTTACAATAAAAACGCACAAACTAAAAACCTAGAACCACCCAAAAACATTTGCTTGTTATACCACATAACAATATCTGCAAAATCTTCTAACGCTCTATAGAAAGAGCCATCCAACAGTAAACCAAGTACCTATTTTACTGTCTCCAATCTCTTTCGATCATCAGAGTACGATCAGATCAAAGAGACCCACTCGCGGACATTGTCGACGCATTTCACGCCGTTCCAAATCGCATTAATTATCGTTCCATGTCGGCCGAATCCAAGTGACCTTTTCTCAGCCTTCGGTCTCGACGGATCGCGCTCGAACGAAAACGAGACACGCGTTTCGCGCAGTTGAACGCATCTGCCATGTGGGTGTTACCGGTAAATCTTGTGTACGCGATATGTCGCATGCCTGTGTCACACGTAGCGCGTTCACAATGGAACTGACAGCTCGACGCCGAGCGTAGGTACACGCAAGCGTGTTATAACAGTATGCGACGAGCTTAAATGCGACCAACGACAGGCACACCTTAAAATCGAGACAGCCGAGACTTGAGACAATGTACGGACTGAGGAATATTTTGTCGATGGAGAATTGTTTGTACACTTATTGACTGATATGACATGTTGAGTGTAGGTGTGGATTCTGATGTAGTAGATAGGGAATAGGGATTTTGAAGGTTCTGAAATTTACAGTAGGATGAATACCTTGAATCGAAATATCAAAGTCTCCTAATTCAAACTCTGAAGTCTGAAATTTCAAAATTCCAGAATGTTCAAATTCTCTAATTTCTAAATTCTCAAGTTTCCATTCGGAGCCCCTGAAATACCTAAACACCCTATTCCAAGCTTGGAATTCTAAAATTTTCAAATTCTCACTTTCCCAAATTCCCACGTCTTCGAAATACCTGAACCCCCTATTCCAAGCTTGGAATTCAAAAATTTCCAAATTCTCACTTTCCCAAATTTCCACGTCTTCGAAATACCTGAACCCCCTATTCCGAGCTTGAAATTCAAAAATTTCCAAATTTCCAAGTCTCTGAAATACCTAAACCCCCTATTCCAAGCTTGGAATTCCAAAATTTCCAAATTCTCACGTTCCCAAATTCCCACGTCTCCGAAATACCTAGACCCCCTATTCCAAGCTTGGAATTCCAAAATTTCCAAATTTTCACGTTCCCAAATTGCCACGTCTCTGAAATACTTAAACCCCCTATTCCAAGCTTGGAATTCCAAAATTTCCAAATTCTCACGTTCCCAAATTCCCACGTCTCCGAAATACCTAGACCCCCTATTCCAAGCTTGGAATTCCAAAATTTCCAAATTCTCACGTTCCCAAATTGCCACGTCTCCGAAATACCTAAACCCCCTATTCCAAGCTTGGAATTCCAAAATTTCCAAATTCTCACGTTCCCAAATTCCCACGTCTCCAAAATACCTAAACCCCCCATTCCACCCTTCGAATTCCAAAATTTCCAAATTCCCAAATATTCCAACCCCCAATTTCCAAATCCTGAAGTCCCAAATTCCCAAGTCCCAATTTCGCATATTTCCCCACTGCCCACTTCGTCTCTCCCCTCCCCAAACTCCCAAATTCTCCCCTCTCGAAATTCCCCAAAATCACCCACATATCACACATGTGACGTAACAGAAACCGCTCCAGATACGAGTTCATTAAGGACGAATTTTACATCACGCAAACGAGAGGATCGATATCCCGTTGGTCCGCATGGCGGTCCGGAAAAGAGAAGAAGAAAAGGAACCGGCCCCTCTAATAAATAAGATCTCCTCGTTCGATTTTGACAGGGTCGTGAGAGGAAGAATTTTTTCGGATGGCATGCGCAGACCGTCGAAAAAACGGGAACATCTGTTGTCTCCGAGGCCTTTAAGGACCCCAGACAGACGCGTCGTCTCCGTTTCGTTGGCCCGTTTCCTTCTCTCTCCGCGCCTCTTATATTGTTCGCACGCATCGCGAAAATGCTGCTGACCCTCTTTCTTCTCTTTCTCTCCTCCCTTTTTGCCTGCGACCGGGATAAAGTGTTTAGTCTGACTTGTACAGGGGGGATCTACTCGACGTCTTAGCGAGACGAAGACAACGGAACCGAGAAAAAGAAGTTTCCGTATTTTTAATGCTCGTTAAGCCGACGCTTCGTTCTCAGACGACTCTGTGTTTCGTCGCATGCTCCCGGGAACGCATTAATATTCGCATTAAAAACGGATTACGGCGGCAACATAGATTCGACGATTACTCGAATCGTAAATATACCTGCAACTCGCGGTTGTCTTCTCGGAACCGAGATATGTCTTCTTTTAGAAATTCATTGTGGCTTTTGGTTGTCGCGACTGTTAACCTCTTGTAATCTTTTGGCTACTTTTGTGTCTTGAGATTCTCCTCATCTTTCTTCATTTCGCAATCGAATATTTGAATGTACATACTGTTATATAGCATGTTTATTATATATTATAGTATACATTTACAGTCAGCTACTTTGTGATGAGAATGTTGACAAAATGTTTATGTAGCCATTTTGAGTAAACCTCAAACTTGATGTTCATGTATCATAATCATATTTTTGTTGTACTTTTATGTCATCAATTAATTTCAGACATTATAACTCTTGAACTTAACTATTGTCAATTCTAATTGTCTATTAGTAAATGACTATCTAAGTGTCTATTAATGAATGTTCATATTAAATGTTCATATCGATCAACAATTAAAGGCGGATTCATACAACAGAACTTTCGCATTCTTTCGAAAGGATCCGCAAGATCGGCCGAAGACGAGGCTTGGCTCGGTACGCGGTCTAAGTTTGTCACAAAGCCGGACAACTCTGATATATTAGTTTCATGCGTGGTTACATAACCGCGAAGAGTTGTTCGCCATCGCATACCCCACGTCAGCCCCGTCGTCGAGGATGAAAAGTCGTTGTTGTCGTCTTCGTCGTCTGACTGCGTCGTCATTCGCAATATCGAGTCGGTCGCGGTTCCTCTGTCAGAACGCGTCTCCGCAAAGTCTCAGATTTTTGACCATTCTTCGAAAGCTGGATCAACTATTTCCGAGAAATCGGCACGCAGAAATCGTCGGCGATTTCGATCGCAGCGGTCGGAGTGTCGGGGAGCATAGGACGGTGTTCGGGTTATAGTTTCCATGTAAATTAGTGGCCACGAGAAGGAGAAGAAGAAGAGGCCCGCGTCTGGCCTGCAGCGGTCTTTTACGCCGTGAAACGATCATCGGCGTATGGTCGCTCGTAAAATTGTCAATGATAATGATTACGGTCCAATTACCAGTTCGCGTATATCGATGGTTGAGGTGGGGCAAAAAGGTAACGGTAGAGAAAAATAACTTTTCGCGTGCACCCCCGGCGGCCAGTGCTAAACGATAATCGTTCGCAATTTAGTAATCGAAAATTCCAAATAAATTTGCTTCCCGTTAGTAATTAAGCTCGCGCCGTTGCGTCGCGTCGGTTTTGCTTGCTGATCGTCACATTATCCTGGATACATAATGTCATTTTATGCGATCCCTCATCCGAGTTAACCCATTACACTACTCCCAAACATCACCATATTATTATTCGTTTATTTAACGGGACAAGCTCTTTAAAACGCAAACATTATAAAAGAAATTACTCCATGGCCACAACCTTTCATAACATTGGGTCAAAATAAACTTTAAGACAAATCCATAGTGTTTTGATAATTTTTAACAAGTTACCAAGCTTGCAAGTTATAGGCTCTTGAACTTTCAGTTTAATTAATTTCAACAAAAAATTCTATGTTTTGAATCTGGGTCTACAATAATGAATCTTAACTCTGTCTTCAGAGTCCCTAGGCTGTGTTTATACCTGAAGACCAATAGGGTGAATTCTCCAGACTATCTGTCCTTAGGAAGTAAACACCAGTTTTAGTTCCACACTTGACTTGTGCAGACGTCTTCTCGAGTCGCTTCAATAAATTCATTTATTTTTAAAGATACTCAATTGCTATTTCACCTGATATTCCAATACAGGTTCAAGAGATTACAGCATCTTGATCAAATCTTACATGAACAAGATCGGTGAATGAATTTTGTCGCTAAAGAAGCAGACTTGTATCCAGTTATACGGACGCGAATCAAGGTGGCAGGGTGGCGATATCCCTCGGTAATTACTCACATCAAAGAGACGTAACGAACGGCGTTTCGACCACACGTTTTCTATTGGTTACGATAATCTCGGATCGCGAAGCATTTCTCGCGTTTCCCGACGATCGTTCTCGAAAAGCGTCCGACGTCGGCGACGCGGCTCGCCGCGTGCTCGAAACGAGTTCATTATCCCCGTGAAAAAGCGCGATCCATCATCGTGCTCGTCAGATTAGATCAAACGGAGAAACACAACGCGCGCGCCACGTGTAATCCCGTGTAGCTAGTAGGAGGTGTAGCGAACGAACACGAGCCAGACCGAGCGAGCCTCCGTTGTTCCGCTAGAAACAACATGACAGTTTGGCATGATTAGTACACGTGTACTATTGTTCATTCATCCTGGGGCCACCCACCATTAGATGCACAAAGGAACTCGCGCGCTGCCTCTCCCGTGGACAGATGTAGATCATTCAGCCAGATATAACGCGAGGGAAGAAACGGTGAGTACCTCTACTCTATTGGCTCTGCTTTATTTACGAAACAGTCGCGAGATTATCGCTCCAACCAGTCCACGGTGTCCGAACGGCAATCCATTTTGCCTTCAGATCTGATCCGTATCGTGACTCCGCTCCAATATCCGAGTGGATGGAAAATAGAGCACTGCGCTGATGTGCCTGGAGCAGCGCACTTACGGCAAGTTCCTGCGATTTGCTCCTTTTTTAGGGACTGTATTCTGACCACCCCGGGATTCTGTGAGAAAAATTGTGACGTGGAAAACGAGACGGTAGGAAGCTTTACAAATTCAGAATTTATAATTTTGAACGTGGGAATGTGGAAGTTTAAGAATCTGAGAATTGGGGCATTTGGAAGTTTGGTTATTTAGGAATATGTGGATTTGGAACTGTGTAAATTTAGGAATACGTGAATTTATACTAAATGGTATACATTTGAAAGAGTGAAAATTGTCCAACTTTTTGTACATATACTGTTCGAGGGCCTTTATCAACCCCTTAACCTATTACATTTTCAACAGATGCATCAATCAGAGCTAACTAATGTCGCAACTACTGCCATTTACTATTGCAAGATTAAAATAAACAAAAAAATTTGAGACGTTAGACATATTTTAAAATTAGCGATCTTTCATTGTAAAGCAACAAGTATTTTTATTATAACTGTAATTAAACAGTATTCGAACTGTAACGTCAAAAGCACGATTCGACATAATAAGCCAAGAGGTTAATAATCGCAGTGTCACGAGTACCAGAGTTTCCATTTCCGAGCAGAAAAAGACTACACCTACGAAAAAGGAAAATGGTAAGGAAGAGAAGTTAGAGAAAGGAGGCAGAAACCTGTCTGTCGCGCTGTCTGTCAAAACGTTTGGGGGGTGGCGAAGGCGTAATAATAGCGACGATAATATACGCGGGAATCACGAGTCGACCGGCCAAAGAGACTTGTCCTCCTTTATTTCATATCTGCCTGCTTTTCTCTCTGATCTAATCCATCTTAACGCAGTCCTCTTATGCTTGTACCGTGTCCCCTTGCGGTGGGTGGCCACGTATTGGACGAACAATAGTACACGTGTAGCCGTCATGCCAAAACGTCGTGCTGTTTCAGACAAGGAACAACGGAGCCGACGTTTCTCCGCGACGTCCGTCTTTCCATGTTGCGTTCCACCTGACAAATTTCTACCTCTGCCATTTCTTGCTCTAACTTCGCTTCACGCGGCGTCTCTCCGTGATCCGAAACGGACAAAATGTTGCATGATTGGTCTACGTTGTAGAAATCCATTTTGTACTTTAACATTGACTCTTATCTGCTCGTGACTTCATGTAATATTTTCAACTCTTTATTGTATTTTTTTGTGGATAGACTGCTGTTTAAAAATTTCTCTTGAACCTATATTAAACCTACTACTGTTATAAGCTACTTCTGTTATGACTCGTAACTAGTATTATTATTGGTATGACACAGTTTCTTTATATATTACAATGTTATTCTTGCATTGAAAGTTACTTGATTAGACTACATTTTCATACGTGATATGTCGTGAGACTGAAAGTGTTTTACTAGATTACACTTTCATACGTGATGTATATTATGAGGACATATGTGATGTATGTCATGAGGACTGAGAGTTTTACTAGATCACATTTTCATATATGATGTTCATTACGAGGACTGCAAGCGTCAGCAAGATTCTGCCTAAACATACCAGAAAATTACAACAAAATTGATAATAAATTTCCAGTACTAATTTATAGTTGAGAACACGACGAACTTCCATAATGCATCGTTTAAACTGAAAAATGATCAGCCGCTTTTGCTAATTAACCGTAGTACGCACAATAGAGTTAACAATAGCTAGCCGTTAAGTTTACAGAGCAGGTAATTATGACACATAATCGTGTTGTCGCCGTCGGTAATAACGGTGCAAAATGAACGTAATATATTTGTTCAAGGCGCGTGACGAGCGGCGTTCTTCGCTAAGAGGAGCAACGCTCGGAATAGAATTGTTCGTCAAACAGCGACGATTAACATCGTTTTGCGACAACAAAAGAGCCCGTCGGCCGACAACGCGGCTTCCGGCAACTGTCCGCCAGCATCCCAACGCCTTTGCCCGTTGTGGAGTAGTCTCGGACGCGAGATTGGTCTCAGCTTCGGCCAACGAGCGTCACGCAACGCTATCGTCGTAAATTAACGTCTGTTAAATAAGAACGTGACCGGGCAAACTTTTGTCCGCGAACCGTTACACCAGACGATTCTTTCTTCTTTTTTTGCCAATTTGCACTTGAATCCTTGCACATTGTGCGGAATTTTTTTATGGAAGGTTCTTGTGCTGGTTAGTGAGTGCAAAGTCTTTGTGTAATTTGTATTGCAGTTTTGATGGGTTTGGGGAGAGAGAGATTGTGAGAATTTGGGGAATAATATAGAAATGGTGGGTGTGAAGACTATGGATGTGGAGAGGTAGGAACTTAGGAGAGCAGGTATTTGAAGATGTACTCATTTAGGTATCTGGAAATTTGAGGATCTAAAGCCTTGCATCAAATTTAGGGATGTGAAGAGTTTGACCGTCAAGGTATCTAAGGACTTAAACATTTGGGAATCTAGGAAGCTAGGAACATTATAATTTTGGGATCTAGAAGCACACAGAGCTGTCAAACTATCAAGTTTCCAAATTAGCAAATGTCCAAACAATCAAATCACCCATTTAATAATTCTCTACATTCTCCAATTGTCAACCCCTTTCCGAATTTTCAAACTTTAGAACTTCGGACAACCAAAATTTCAAAATCGTCAAATGTTCACATCCCCAAATTTCCAGACAAAAACTTCTAAGCACACAAAATAGCAAAAACATACAGGTGTCAAAAGTTACTGCATCCATATCTCAACTGTTACTCATCTTGACTTCTCCAATTTCCACGATCTTCTTCTCGTTTCTTCTTCCTCGTCATTACTTCCACAACACTTCTTCCCCCTTTCCTTCTTTCCTCCTCGAATTATGCTAATTCCAAAATTCGTTCTTTCTTATAAGCATCTCTCTGTTGCACCATGGAAGTAGAATCGTCGACCCTCGCTTTAGCCGCATTCCTCTGGCAAGGGACTTAAGCGTAATTCCGCGAGGCTGCCCGTAACGCTTGCCCCGAAGCAGCAACACCGATGACGGCGTTATTGCTACCCTGCACGTCGCTGCTTAACGCGATCGCTGACTGAGAACAGCCGTTATCTGAGAATAGGTTCTGGCCAGCGGTAAAATTGGTCGGCAAATTACACGTGTACATGTGTTAAGTAACTTATACTTTCTTGGATACATTGTACGAATGTTGCTGTGGCGCCTGGCGCCTGGATACTTTCTTGAAGTAGCCATCTTCAACCAACCTCTCCCAATTCATCGTTCGATAACAATTCTATTATATTGGTCAGAATTCAATTTTTTAATTTTGAGATATTCTACAAATAATTCATTTTACTGGTTTTGAGATATTTTAGAAACGGTTTTATTTCTCAACGTCAAAATATTTTATATTTAATAGCTATTATATGAAGTAGATGACTCGGTACATTTGGATGCAACGTGGTCTTTTATTAAGGATCCAAATATCGAATTCCCAATTTCTCAATTTTTCAATATCCTAATTTTTTAATCCTTTGCACTCGAAAGTATATTTACTGTTTACTTTAAAATTTACCAGTTAAAAAATTGAAGGAGATTGAATTACTTTAAAAATGCTTATTTCAAGTCAATATTGTAGGCATTTATTGGTTTAATATTATTTGTAACACCCGTTATATGTTTATTATAATTTCTTGAAGTGTGAATGGAGTGAATAAAGGTGCTGCAAGTGGGGACGAATGCTCGTTGGAAATGTATGAATGCCGTTAATGTTTAATTGATTTGTTACCAGTCCTTTGCCATCCTTGAATTGTAAAAGACGTGTTTTAAAAGATTCAATAAAATATTTAGATATTGTCCCATTAATTAAATGTTTAAAGTAGTTGGAAGTGCTATAAAAATTCAAATCAAACATCAACTGAGAGTCGTCTCCCGTAGAGGGTTAATATTAAAGTTCCTAAGTCCTGAATCGTTCCAGAAGAATATTTTCGAGTAATCCTTCGAAGAGGATTGGATGAAAGCCCTGGACAAAGGCCAAAGCTAGACGAGGTTCTCGACACAGGACAGGACGTCCGCTTGAAATAGTAGCAAGGAATTATCAGCCGCTTGCATGGTCGTGGTCGATGTCCAAGGCGAAGAGGAGGGGCGTTCAGAAGGTTGACTTGTAACGTTTCGTAAAGTCCGCGAAGCGTTGTCAGTCGCTGTTGACGAGCGTCGCGACGCTCCGTGATCTTCGGAGGACGAAGATTAAGAGAAGGTCGGTGCACGTGGGTGGTGACTGTCCGTCTGCTGAACCCGTGGACTTGAAATATCGCGAGCTTATGTAAGCGAATAGTTCGCAGAATAAACAGAGGAGTGCATGGAATAGAGATTGTTGTTTTGTAGTATGGAAATATACGGTTCGGAGTTGGACTTTTGGGAAGTTTGGTGGAAGTTTGGGAGATTGGGAGGCTGGGAATTTGGGATTCTGGGGATTTGGGAATTTGGGAATTTAGGGATTTGGGATTCTGGGGATTTGGGAATTTGGGAATTTAGGGATTTGGGAATTTGGGGAATTGGAAGTTTAGGAATTTGAGAGTTTGAGAATTGGGGGGTGCAAGAATTTAGGGGTTTGAGAATTTGGGAATTTAGGAAATTGGGGGCTTCAGAATTTGGGAGGGTGGAAATTCAGAGCTTTAGGAATTTAAGGGTTTGAGAATTTGGGAATTTAGGAAATTGGGGGCTTCAGAATTTGGAAGGGTGGAAATTTAGAGCTTTAGGAATTCGGGGACTTGGGAATTTGACAATTTACTTTGGGGGTTTGAGAATTTGGGAATTTTTAAATTTAGAGGTTTGAGAATTCGGGTATTTGAGAAATTGAGGCGTTCAGAATTTGGGAGGGTGGAAATTTAGAGCTTTAAGAATTTAGGGGTTTGAAAATTTGGGAATTTAGGAAATTGGGGGCTTCAGAATTTGGGGGGGTGGAAATTTAGAGCTTTAGGAATTTAGGGGTTTGAGAATTTGGGAATTTAGGAAATTGGGGGCTTCAGAATTTGGGGGGGTGGAAATTTAGAGCTTTAGGAATTTAGGGGTTTGAGAATTTGGGAATTTAGGAAATTGTGGGCCTCAGAATTTGGAAGGGTGGAAATTTAGGAATTCGGGGACTTGGGAATGTGACAATTTACTTTGGGGATTTGAGAATTTGGGAATTTTGAAATTTAGGGGTTTGAGAATTCGGGTCTAAGGATTTAGGGGTTTGAGAATTTGAGTATTTGGGAAATTGGGGCGTTCAGAATTTGACAGGGTGAAAATTTAGAACTTTAGGAATTCAGAGACTTAGGAGTTTACAAATTTGGGAGTTTAAAAATTAAAAAATTTGCATGTTTGAGAATTTGAGGGTTTGGGAGTTTAATTTACGAATTCTTAAACTTGGTACTTAAGAATGTAAATACTAGAAAATCCCAAAACTCCTCATTGACCAAGAAATTTAAGAAGCAGCAAACTTCACAATAAAAGAACATACGTTACTACGAAAAAATCTTCATGATTCAATAATTTAACAAACTTGAAAATGTCTTCCTTAAAATTGTCAACAGAAAACACATGAAACCGCGTAAAATCGCGAAGTGAAACGCTTGGCCATCGATTCAAAGTTAATCGGTTGTCCACATGGTCTTCTGGGGTCATGTATTTTTCCCGCTAGTGTCGCCTGGCCGATGGAACGCGGTGAATCGGAGAATTTCGCGGTGCAAAGGCGAAAGAGAATCGTAGGAACGGGAGAAGGAAGGAAGGGACAAGCGTTGGAAAGCCAGACGTACGTCGCCGGCAATAACTTGTTGCACCCAACCACTTGTTGCACGCCTCTCAAAATTCTTCACGCCTCGCCGAGCAATTTTACCGTAAATTGCCTGTTCGGGAAAAAAATCTCTCGTGGCGTATCTCATTGGCGGGACCTAACAGCTCGAGCTGGAACTGGTCGCGAGTTGCTTGTAAGATTGCGACCAGGAAACCCCGGAAAGAAGGAAATCCATGGACACGCGGATACAACTAATTCAAACATTTTACTGCGATGAGAATTCATGCCACTGTCTCGTTTCTTACTTTATTCGATAGTTTCTTTTTTAGACAATTTTTGAAAATTCTGTTATCGTTACGATATGGTGGCATTAACATGGATGATATAGTAGAAATAGACACTGGTAGTCAGACAGTTCAAGATACTGCACATTTATTTTTCGTATGATGCTGTTTTATGGTTATTATATTAGTTTACTTAGGTTTGTTTAGTTGAATTCGTAAGACGTTGAAACATTCATAACATACATTGATACTTGATGTGTTATTGTAGCTTGTGACACTGAATTTACAATGTGAAGCAAGTATTGAATTATACATATGTCGACATATTTACGATGTTGTTCGTATCAGGTGTCACACTTGATTTTCGATTTCAATGGCTTTGATTTTTATTTAATGTATAATTTTGAAATTTATTGAATTTATCACGTAGTACATTGCTTGAACAATGTGCATGATTTGAATTATATTGAAAATGAAGATCTAAATTATTTTTAAAAAATAGGAGGATGTTCTACTTGTTTCGAGGATGTTACTTGATTTTTATTGCATTACTTAGCACATTTTAATAAGCACGTCTAATATTGTACATTTTTTAATATATGTAATAGACATTTCTTTTTTTTATGTGTGTAAACATGTGGTACATTTAGCAATATAGAACATGTAGTACATTTAGGATTATAAAACATGTAGTACATTTAACAATATAAAACATGTGATACATTTAGCAATGTAAAACATGTAGTACATTTAGGATTATAAAACATATAGCACATTTAACAATATAAAATATGTAGTACATTTAGCAATATAAAACATGTAGTACATTTAGCAATATAAAACATGTAGTACATTTAACAATATAAAATATGTAGTACATTTAGCAATATAAAACATGTAGTACATTTAGCAATATAAAACATGTAGTACATTTAACAATATAAAACATGTAATACATTTAGCAATATAAAACATGTAGTACATTTAGCAATATAAAACATGTAGTACATTTAGGATTATAAAATATATAGCACATTTAACAATATACAATATGTAGCACATTTAGTAATATAAAACATGTAGTACATTTAGGATTATAAAACATATAGCACATTTAGGATTATAAAATATATAGCACATTTAACAATATACAATACGTAGCACATTTAGTAATATAAAACATGTAGTACATTTAGCAATATAAAACATGTAGCACATTTAGCAATATAAAACATGTGATACATTTAGCAATATAAAACATATAGTACATTTATCAATACAAAACATGTACTACATTTAACAACATAAAATTTGAAGCTCACGCAAAGTATTCAAAATCATATAGAAAAGTTTGGTGATATTAAAATGAAATTGATTTTACGAAGCAGAAAATTTAGCAGAAATAAAGATTCATGTAGGAACGCATCGATAACGCAGCAACGTTATTTCCGAGTGAAGCATGAAAAAACGAAGTTTCCATTAAAATCTAGCTGCGAGATGATCTACGAGCCGGGAATATTAATTTCAGTCGCTCGCGAGGCCGCCTTGATAAATTAGCCTCGCAAATGACCATGAATGTAACAGCGTTCGCGTTCACCCTGCTAAGATTAGAAAAACACAAGCGAAACGATTAGATTGTCATAAGGAAGTACAAATTCTCGTTTCTCTACGTTATATATACACGCACACACACGTGCTGCTCGATTAGATTCCTCCTTTTTAATCTAGATTTCAGATAACCGAATTGTTTAATCAAGCCGGTACTTTGATATAGTTTCGTGCTTCTTCTGTTCATGTTGTAATTGTCGCGGGACATAAATTACGTAGGTTAATTCGCTGTGAAATCTAGTAGAGTTACTTATAATACTTCTTGGTTCGTATGAAAGAATATTCTTTAATAAATCAGTTGAATGGGGTAATAAATTTAATAGCGGAGAAACCTGTTCTTTGTGGGAGATTCTTTTGTGGGAACAAAATTCGAAAGGTAAAGACGTATGCATGTATTCTGGTTTAAAAATTTACCTACATCTTTCACTTAAATGTATAGTACATTTGTATCATCTTGTAAGAATATATGCATGTGTGAGGTACATAGTGTACACATATAACATATGTTATACACGAATATTACACTCCGTCATTTAATCTAAAAAAGGGGATGAAGTACAAGTAATGACCATCATTCAAAGTGACACCACTTCATTTTATTTTATTTTATTAAAAATAAATTTGTTTTATTAAAAATAAAATACAGTTCTACCTTATTTAATAGGTATTCATATGCATATGTATAAAGTATTAGTAAACGCGTAAGTGGCACAGTAGAGCAAGTAGACAATCACACGTCCCGCGTGTCAACAAAATGTCCGACTGCCTTCAGGCACCTCGTACAGATCAGTTTCTGAGCCCCTTTTGTTGGGAGTGTCAACGAGCCCCATTTTTCCTAACGAAACGATCTCTTTGAAAGGTGAGTAGTAACATACAGGCCCATCGAATGACGTTGAACGACGACGAGTACATCAAAGCAAGTATTATTAGGTCGTGACACGAGCTCACGAAAATAGCGTGACACCCCCGCGAGTTTGTTTCGGATTCGTGAACAGTTGTCTGAAACACGAGCGGATTGTTCTTGAAGTTTCACTCGGAACGTGTCTCTTGCGTTCTAATAATTATAGTACCAGCACGGATGACCCATATACAATTATTTTAAGCTGTTCTTTATTGAAAATTTCATTTCAAGATTTTTACGATTGCAAAGATGTTTTGAACTTGATAGTCTCAAAGTATATAAGTTTCACACTTCTGAAAAATGGCAAGCAATTTATAAAATCAGAGGAGAAATGATAGTTCAACCTGTTTCAATGCCACATACAACTAACCCCACATAGTTCAATTCACTTACCACCTTTGCTGTTACATTCGTTATAACATTGTCATTCAATATTAATTTAGTATTGAATGCAAAGAATACAGTATTGAATGTCTTCTCACATAATAAATTCTGACAAAAACCAACTATCTTATGTTCGTTCCACTTTCATCAAAAGAAGTCTCAAGCATATCTTGAATGACTGACATCTCGTAGTGAGTCCTCCAGAAATCTTGTTCCTAAATGTCCTTTTCTCTAAACATTCACAGTTAGATCAACCCAGTCCATAAAATGTTTACTTGCAGTGTCCTGAAGATCACCCACCCACGCAGTCTAACACGTGCACACTAATCGACATCGAACGAAATTCGATGCGACGCCTTCGCAAGGTGTATCGTTCACCGGATCCTCGCGTATCGATCTCACGGTCGAACAGTGTCCGCCGCACGGAGAGATCAATCGATCGATCGATCTCGCTGATATCTCACTCGGTCCCTTTCCTCCACCCACCGAATTAATGAACTCGTACGACACGGAGCAAGCAGGTTCTAGTCAGGTTTCGCCTCAAAAATCGATTTCACGCATGCAAACGACCGACTCTCGGCATTAATTAGCATCAACGTCGAGGTTCTCGTTGTGCAAGCGTGTAATAGCTCGCACACGCTTCTGCATCGGTGCGTGCCGCTAATGGCGAACGTTTCGAGGATTTTTCGAGACCACATGTGCTCCTCGTGATTGTAGGCTGAGGGATTACTTTAAAATATTACTGATCTATGAAATTGCGGATTTTACGGAGCTGTTTCAATTCTGTGATAAAATTTCAGCTCTACGATAAAATTTGATCAGGGATGGTTACATATTTCATTATGCATCCACAGTAAAAATGGCGATTATAGGATTTATAGTTTAGGAAATTCTTTTTAAAAAATGTTAGATTAGTCTTTTATGCGAGCAACCAGTTTCATGTACTTACAAAGGTTGTCTTACAAGATTTCAATCACACTTGACATGTATAGCTGACATCATTAAACTTTTAAAGTAATTTTTATTAGAAAGTCACTGACAGCTAATACACGTTCCTCTTATACTTATTCTGTGCCATTTAAATTAGCATAACTCACATCCTGCGTCTTATCAGAACCCCGAAGATCGGACACCTGTAACATGAAAATAATTGCCCCCACGAAAAAACTCATACAACCTTTTTGGTAGAGAATTTCTTAACGCAAAAATTGTATAATAGCTGTCAACGCCGTAGGACTGATAGATAACGAGATATTCTTGATTAACCGTTATCTGTGGCTCCCCGTAGAGCATATCGCGAAAACAGGGAACTGTTCGGTACAAAAGTACCAGCAGAAATTGCTTCGATCCTGATTTCCCTGGGCTATAATCTCATTGCGAAATGCACAATGATTAAGGTAGCGGTGGTGAGGTTTAAATTAGTTTAATTGGCTCTGATAATTTGCCCAGATACATTCACGCGTCTCATTTTCCCGCGGCGCTTATCACTGCCCGTTTAATACGGTCGATTTGAATTTGATTGATCGGCCGTTGTCACGATCGGCGATAATGATCGATACTGACATCGCATCGGCGACGACGGAACCAGCCAATCAGCTGAATATCGAGAAATCTTGAGCAATCGTGTTGGTTTTGCTTCATTAAGGGTTTTTTTAGGAAAACTTATCGTAAGGATTCGAAAGCTATCGTTTGCTGATCGTGGTAATCATGTTACGCGGATATCGATTTAGCAGTCATTCGAAACTGATGTTTTTATTATAACGTTTAATCGATGATAATATCTCCGATGCTCTTATCTTTGATCATAATCATCTTTTTTGTTGCGAATCATAATCGAGGGGACTCGAGTGAGATCAGTTATGAGAGACAGGATTTTCTAATGACAGCTGAATGATTTGAAATCTGCGTGTGAGAAATTAGATTCTTTTATAATAAGTGTGATTATAGATCGTGGAGATCAGGAAGCAATATAAAGCTGGTCGGGGTAATGTACCGCGTGGATTTGCGACGCGGGACATTATTATGCATGGAGTTACAAAGTGTGAAGTTACAACGCACGAGAATTATAACGTGCCAGGTTTCCACGCGTGAAATTACAATGTGTGGAGTTGTAAGGTATGGAATTACAACGCGGGACATTCTAACGTATGGAGTTACAAAGTGTAAAGTTACAACGCACGAGAATTATAACGTGCCAGGTTTCTACGCGTGAAATTACAATGTGTGGAGTTGCAAGGTATGGAATTACAACGCGGGATATTATAACGCATGGAGTTACAACGCACGAGAATTATAACGTGCCAGGTTTCTACGCGTGAAATTACAACGTGCGGAGTTGCAAAGTATGGAATTACAACGCGGGACATTATAACGCATCGAGTTACAAAGTGTGAAGTTACAACGCACGAGAATTGTAACGTGCCAGGTTTCTACGCGTGAAATTACGATGTGTGGAGTTGCAAGGTATGGAATTACAACGCGGGACATTATAACGCATCGAGTTACAAAGTGTGAAGTTACAACGCACGAGAATTATAACGCGCCAGGTTTCTACGCGTGAAATTACAATGTGTGGAGTTGCAAGGTATGGAATTACAACGCGTAAAATTACAACCTGTAGAGTGTCGACGCGTGAAATCACGACGTGTGCAATAGTAATGTGGAGTTATGACGCACGTGTGGAATTATATCGCGTGAAGTTACAATGTGTGAAATTATAACCTATGAAATAACGCGTGGAATTATAACTTCCGGAAGTACAATATGACGTCCAGAACTATAATTCATGGAATTATAACACAGAGTAATAGAAAGGCGATCTAACGTCCGATCATGTAACGTGTACCAATAGAGACCCACAAAAAATATTATCTCCCGTTACAAAGCCTGCGAACAGTCGAATATCACAAAAGAATTTCAGATATACGATTACAGGACGTTCATAAACCCGACAGTGTTGCTTTCAAGAGCAGGTGATCAAAGCTTTAATCTTCTGCGTTCGAGATACACTCTGGATGAAAGTCAGCGTGGATAAGAGGCTTAGCGAAATAAAGATTTAATTCAACATATTGCCTTATTCAACGTGTAAATTCGATTTTATCTTCGTTAAGTCGCGAAGCTTACTGTTGGAAATACTTTGACAGCTACGAAATTCTGAAGTCAAACCATGCGAAATATTTCAGGGGTCGTAGAAGGGTGGCATAACTGCAAATGCATGTTTGAGAGGATAGGAATTTGGTGATCTTGAAGTCGTTTTAGATTCGGGGTTCACGTATATGGGAATTTAGTGACGATTTGAAGATTTAAGGATTTAGTTGGACACGTGGGAATTCGAGGATTTGGGGAGTTATTTGGGGAGAGAGGTGGGGGTTTGGAATGGGTGGAACTTGGGTGGTCGGAAACTTGGGGGTGTGGGAATTTGGGGATTTAGGTATTTGGACATTGAGTAATGGGGGAATTTGGGAAATTGATTGAGTGGAAATTTGGAGATCTAGGGATTTGGGGAATTAGGTATTTGAACATTGAGAGATTGGAGAATTTGGGAAATTGGATGAGTGGAAATTTGAAGATCTAGGGATTTGGGGAATTAGGTATTTGAACATTGAGAGATTGGAGAATTTGGGAAATTGGGTGAGTGGAAATTTGAAGATCTAGGGATTTGGGGAATTAGGTATTTGAGAGATTCGAGAATTTGGGAAGTTGGGTGAGTGGAAATTTGAAGATCTAGGGATTTGGGGAATTAGGTATTTGAATATTGAGAGATTGGAGAATTTGGGAAATTGGGTGAGTGGAAATTTGAAGGTCTAGGGATTTGGGAATATAGGTATTTGGTCACAAAAATATTCAAAAACCTTGATATGCAGTTTCTTTGCAATTTGTGAATGAATGAATGAATATGGATAATGGAAGTAAAAATCTAGGAATTTGGAGGTTTAGAAATTTTTATATCTATGGTTTTGAAGTAGAAATTTTCTGATTTAGATCATTGCATATTCACAACCATTGCACACTAAAAAATTTTGAATTCAGAACCTCATGAACCTGAGAATACAACTAACCCTCATCAAACTACAAACTAACCCTCCACTCAAACTACAAAACTTCGAAAGACAAAACAATTAACCAATTTAAGAACTTCCCACGAACCCCAAACCGGAAACAGAAGTGAAATGCTAATATTAATGATCCCAACCAAATGTCTCTTCTCGAAGAATCTCAACGTCTAATTCTAAAGCTCAGCCCGGAGGATAATGCACGTTCACACGCGCGCAAGGGCGAAGCTCGTCTTTCACAGGATTCGCACCTGTCCGGGACTCATCCGCTTCACGAGTCTTAAACCTGTCGGCAAGATTCATACCGACTCGGATTGATATATCTGCTCGCGAAACCTTTTACTTGGCGCGCTTTTTTTTCTCGCCTTTGTCCGCCCATCCGAGCGTCGACTCCGCGCGTCATAAGTCGCGATCGAGCTCGATGATGAACGAACACGATGGACAGGTAGAAACGGAAGTGACGATGGCGATTCGCGTGATTTTTACGGAGGAGAGTATATTATTGCGTCTTGTGATGCGGGTTTTCTTTACGTTGATACATCCCTTGGATACTGGTAATATTAGTAATAATGATATTAGTAATAGCAGTCGTCGTTATTAGTAATTGAAATTTTCGTTACATTGTTATATTTCTTAGATAGTAGTAATACTAGTAACAATAATACTAGTAATAGCAGTAGTAGTTACTATACTAGTACTTGACATTTTCTTTACATTGTTATATTTCTTAGATACTAGTAATACTAGTAACAATAATACTAGTAATAGCAGTAGTAGTTACTATACTAATACTTGACATTTTCTTTACATTGTTATATTTCTTAGATACTAGTAATACTAGTAAAAATAATACTAGTAATAGCAGTAGCAGTTACTATACTAGTACTTGACATTTTCTTTACATTGATATATTTCTTAGATACTAGTAATACTAGTAATAGCAGTAGTAGTTACTATACTAGTACTTGACATTTTCTTTACATTGTTATATTTCTTAGATACTAGAAATACTAGTAACAATAATACTAGTAATAGCAGTAATAGATATTATACTAATACTTGACATTATTACAATAACTGACGCTTTTGTTTATAGCCTCAATTCATTTGCTTGCAGTCGCCATGTTAACTTTGCTTCCTAACCTCTTTGCTGCTTTGACGAGCCTCATGACGCACTTATTGTTAAAATGTGACACACCTTACTCAAATTTTGAATACTCTTTAACCTGATTTTAACTTTAATTTATATCCAGCTATAGCCTCAATTCATTTGCTTGTAGTCGCCATGTTAACTTTGCTTCCTAACCTCTTTGCTGCTTTGACGAGTCTCATGACGCACTTATTGTTGAAATGTGACACACCTTACTCAAATTTTGAATACTCTTTAACTTGATTTTAACTTTAATTTATGTCCAACTGTAAGTTGTATTATCAAGGATCCCATATAAAATAGTTAAAAAATTTTAATTTTCCTTGTTCTGAGTCAGTCTTGTCCTATTTAAAATTACGTAAAGAGGTCACGAAATTAATTGAAAAAAGTATCGATTACAATATGAGAAAGGAGCGTTACGGCGCCAGTTTATCCTAATTCGTTGAAGCGACGTTACATAATTTTACGTAATACATATTTTCAATTAACGAGCGGTTTAATTGTCGCCCGGTTACTTTTACGCCCCACGATTTATGCAATCGACATCGAAGGAGATCGCACCTTAAGCGGGCACAAAGTTTCTGTGTTTTCGAGCTGGTTAACACGTGCTAATTGGCGTCCCCGCTGGCGGAAATGCTTTCACTTCGACGTCAATCGACGTCGAGCTTGTCGAACTGATTCACGTAATTAAGGCCTTCGCGCGTTCAACAAACTATACGAAGCGCTTGTTAAGAACACGTTGTGCTACAAATAGAAGCCATGTTGTATTATGTAGGATATCCGCTTGAAAATTTCTTTTGATTACTATGTAATTATTTGCTATTCGAATGATGCGCGTCGAATGGCAGAAAAATGTGGGATAAGAGGCATCTTGATACGTTAGACGCTGAAAGGGAAGTGTGTACATTAACAAGTATCGCAGGATTACAGGAAGAGGATGTTCACTCGTTGATTTTTCATTTATGTCTGCAGATTTTTGTGTCTGGAGCTTGAGAAATTTGCACTGTTGGAGATCAGTATATTTTCGGAAAATCAATATATTTTTGGAAGATCAGTAGAAATTTGGATATTTTGAAATTTGCGAATTCGAAGATTTGTGTAGTAGAATAGCTCAAAAATTAGTTTCGATGTATTCAACGCAAGATCTATTCGCAGAAGCGAAACGAAAGATCGGAAAAGGGTGCAACGATAAAAAATCTCATTTTCGTTGCACCTTGCGTGCGGTGGGCCACGCCTGTTAAATTATGTTTTTCCCAAATTGCCCCCGGGCACGCCCCCTCGTGCGCACCCGACATCGAGAAGGGTTGACGGTCATTAAAGCTACGATCATCGTGACACAACGTTCGTTCGACTTTTAATCTACGTTTCGAGAGAAAGGGAGCTAATCCCTTTAGAGTTTAGAGAATCGACTGGCAAATTATTTGCCTTCTGCTACCTTCAACTTTTTTAAGATACACGATTATACTTGTAGCAAATAGAAAAATTGGAAAATTTAAAGAGAAGAACATTGGAGAATTTGATTATTGTTAGAGTAAACTGTGAAGTTTGGAAATTTGATTAGAAAAAAAATGGTAGAATTTCATTATTATGGGAATAAATTGAGAAATTTGAAAAATTAAAACTTTGTGACGAAGAAGATGGGTATTGAAGAATAAAAAAAATTGAAGCCTTGGGTAGATTTAAAAGAGAGAACTTGAAAAACTGTAAATGGTAAAAATTCGTCAATATGTCTAGTGAATATAATCTGGTTCATAGATGAACACGAGAAAAGCAGCACAGGTATTGGTTTCGATAAATCTAGAAAAGGTAAAGAATGCAATATCTCGAAAGAGAACGTTGTTGAGAATAATAGTCGAATTAGTAAGACCATGCCAATGTTCTATTCTTAACGTCCATTACACTCGCGACTCGAAAACCGCCTGTAAATCTGTTATCGCAGCTAAAAGCCTGCTCGTCGAGCGTCGCGAAGTGAATTATAACCAGAATATGGAATCGGACGCGCATCATTGGTGAGATCCCGTCAATTCTCTCGCAATTTAAAGTGCCCACGAAGATAAACTGCGAAAGCATCGTTCAAGATTAACCTCACAAACATTACTTTTGGAGATTTTGAATTTGAGGATACGCTGATATGGGCATTTGGGGATTTGGAGATTTCAGAATATAGGAATTGGAGCATATGTGGATATGGGGATATGGGGATATGGAGATGTAGGGTTATCAGGATTTGTAGCTTTGTGGATTTAGGGGTTTGAGGATTTGAGGATTTGATGATATAGGCATTTGGAGATTTGAGGATTTAAGAATATGGAGGTTGGAGCATATGTGGATATGGGAATGTGTGGATATGGAGATGTAGGGTTATCAGTATTTGTAACTTTGTGGATTTAGGGATTTAGAGATTTGAAGATTTGAAGATTTGAAGATTTAGGATTTGAGGATATGATGATATAGGCATTTGGGGATTTGGAGATTTCAGAATATAGGAATTGGAGCATATGTGGATATGGGGATATGGGTATATGGAGATGTAGGGTTATCAGGATTTGTAGCTTTGTGGATTTAGGGGCTTGAGGATTTGAGGATTTGATGATATAGGCATTTGGGGATTTGGGGATTTGAGAATATGGAGGTTGGAGCATATGTGGATATGGGAATATGGGGATATGGAGATGTAAGGTTATCAGTATTTGTAACTTTGTGGATTTAGGGATTTAAGGATTTAAGGATTTCAGGATTTGGTATCTGGGACTTATGGATTCTGAAACTGAGCATTCCGAATTTAACATATGGAATTGAGAGGTCTACAAGAAGCGAGGGTGCAGATTTGAAGGTTCGATAATATGGGGATAAGGAAATTTGAAGATTGGGGTCTTCCAGATCTGAGATTTGAGCATTAAGGATTATAGATTTGGAAATCAATATTTGAGGTATGGACACTGAAAGTTAGCAATTGAGGGTTCATACTTGGAATTTATGATTTTAGACTTGTATATTTAATGTCTTGATATTTGAACCTAACTTGGTTTGAAGATTTTATAGATTTATGAAATTTGATTAATCTGATGATTGAAAATGTAGAAGTCTGCAGATTGAATTTCCCAATTCCCTTAAAAGCTTCCCAAGGGAAGTTCATTTCACAAAAGAAGACCCTGTAAGTATCGAACGAGTCCCTAAGTGCGTGCTCTAACACGAGCCCGTTCACCTATTCTTTATCAATTTTACGGGGCAGAATCGCCCCGAAGGAGTATAGGCTTGGTCCCGATTAAATGTAAATCCTAATCAGCCGGTGCATACTCGAGCACCGTGGCTTTGTTCCCTGGCTGATTACAGGTCGCATGTCCAGAGGGGGCATTTTTTATCGCCGCCGACAGAGCGGGCCCAGATGCGTGGGCCTAATGCAGCAGCGGGTAGCGAACGGCATCGAGGAAACAGTAAAACCGCGTTTACTCGGCCGAGTAACACAGATGTGTGCGTGAACGCGAAGCGCAAATATCCCGTTTTAAAGCGTCGTTTGCATATTGCGCCTCGAGGCGGCGCGTTTTCGGCCCGCCAATAACGGTGGCCTGCCACTTTCTACTTGGCTATTCCTTTTCTACCTTTTTCACCGTTGAGCCCGCTCTTCTTCGCCCGTTTCCCGACTTCTGCGTCTTTCTCTCGCTTCGAATGCGCAAGGATGCCTGCAGGACGATCGGTTATCGCTTTCCAGCGTCCTCGACGTCTTCGAGCAACAGGATCCATAGACGATCTCGAGTCGATCATCCTCGATCACGCATGTCGGCTCGCCGACGCTCATTCTGCTCCGACTCGATCACCTCGGGCGTTCCTCGGTCATTCACGCGATTTCCATTCATCCGGAGCGGACCTCCATTACCTGCATCTGGTTTCTCCTGCTTCTTACAGGTGTTCGTAATCAAATTTAAATTCTACTTTTGGGAATTTGTGGGAGTCACTGGATTGATAAGCATTGTTCGGTTACGGTATTTCAAAATATGCAAATACACTTGAAATACACTTTGAAGATACTTAGAACATATATAGAATGTTGTTCTTCAAAATTGTGACTTGATTGATTATTTACCTATTGCTTTTAATAAATTGATTCTTTGGAATATGTTATCATGTATGTGCATATAGCTGAATGCAGAAAGGTGTACGTATTATATATGTTCATATAAGTTGAATGTATAAAGGTGTATGTATCATGTATGTACATATAGTTGAATGTATAAATGTGTACGTATCATGTATGTTCATATAAATTGAATGCATAAATATGTACGTATCATGTATGTTTATGTAGTAGAATGCATAAAGGTATATGTACCATGTATGTTCATATGGTTGAATACATAAAGGTAAATGTACCATGTATGTTCATATGGTTGAATGCATAAAGGTGTACATATCATATATGTTTATGTAGTAGAATGCATAAAGGTATATGTACCATGTATGTTCATATGGTTGAATACATAAAAGTATATGTACCATGTATGTTCATATGGTTGAATGCATAAAGGTGTACATATCATATATGTTTATGTAGTAGAATGCATAAAGGTATATGTACCATGTATGTTCATATGGTTGAATACATAAAAGTATATGTACCATGTATGTTCATATGGTTGAATGCATAAAGGTGTACATATCTTATATGTGCGTAAAGGTGTATGTATCTTATAGGTACAAACTAAGTTCCATATATGTACTATATACATAAAACCTATCGAGAGGACTTCATACAAAACCATACAGTTAGAAAAGAAATGACCTAGCATTGAACTCCCCTCTCCAGGTATTCAACCCGTCGAACGAGCTCGCTTTTTCCAAATTCCACGATAAATTAGAAATACCATAAATAACAAGGTAACAGCAGTTGGGCAGGATCGATCGTTTAACGCGGCTTAGCATTTTCTTTGTGTTCACCCGCGGCTCGGTCGCCGTATTTCAGGATTAACCCGCGATGAACTTTTCCCTACGGATAGATACTTACACGTGAACATCTTCAACGTTCCTCGGTCATGGTCGCTCATAAATCCATACCGTAAGCATCCAAGTATGACACGCGGCTCTCTTTTGTATTCTTACGAGCAGCTCTCTGCATGTGGCGCTTGATCGTAATAGAAAAGGCCACTCGAAATACATACTGCCCTTTTACCGTCTCGGTGATTGTGACTAATAGCCGTGATAATGCTTTTAACGAAGCTGACAATCGACGTCGGGAGTGGACAACAGTTTTTTGTCTGTTAGATTACATTGGGTGTTGGGTTCAAATTTTGTTCTTTTTTAGATGGGGGTGTTAATAGGGCAGAGTCTTGCGTGGGAGAGTATTTATATTTGATGTTTCAATGTGATGGTCACTACGTGTTGATATTTCCATGAGCCGTAGTTCCACGCATCATATTTCCACGCGCTGATATTTCGACGCGTTGGTATCTCCACGCGCTGTATTTCCACGCGTCGTAATTCCACGCGCTGATATTTCTACGCGTTGGTATCTCCACGCGCTGTATTTCCACGCGTCGTAATTCCACGCGTTGTATTTCCACGCGTCGTAATTCCACGCGCTGATATTTCTACGCGTTGGTATCCCCACGCGCCGTAATTCCATGCGTTGGAATCTCCACGCGCCGTATTTCCACGCGTCGTAATTCCATGCGTTGGTATCCCCACGCGTCGTATTTTTCTCTCATCGTATTTCCGCGCGCTGTAATTCCACGCGTCGTAATCTCTACGCGTTGATATTTCTACGTGTTGATATTCCACGCGCCGCATTTCCACGCACCGTAGTTTGATGCGCTGATACTCCCACATGCCGAATTTCCACGCGCCGTAATTCCACGCGCTGATATTTCTACGCATTGATATTCCCACACTTTAATTTTTCCACGCGCTGAAATTCCATGTATCGCTATTAGCACGTGCCGTATCGTCATGTGCTAATTTCGCACTTCATATCTCTACGCTTTGATATATCTATTCGTCAATATTTCCACGCTTCCTATCGCCACGCATAGATATTTCTACTCATCCATATTTCCATTCATTGATATTCCCACACGTTAAAATTCTCACGCATACGTATTTCCATATATTATCACTCGTAGTCATACTCCCACTCATATCACCACGTGTATTCCTAACACGACACACCATAGCCCAAGACATCATAAAAACGACCTATTATCATAAGTCCACGTGTCATCAATTTAAATCGATTTAACCCCACGTATCCCTACATGACGTCACACGCATCTCCTTCATCCGGCAACCCAGGTTAAAACTCTCTTCTCGTTATCGATTCGAAAGGGTTCCCGTTACCGAGCTCCGCGAAGCCGAATATTCGAGGCTCGGGGGAGGACCACAACGAAGGAAAGAAAAAGGTATATCTGCCGGTCGAGTGGTACGTGCAGAAGAAGAGGAAGGAGAGGGTTGCTCCACATATAAAAGAGCCGTAGCCCGAGGCGCGACTCTGCTACCGACCTTCCTCTGGTGCAACGCTTATAAGACTCGAAGAACAGCAGCAGGAGCTGTTGCAACAGCAGCAGCGGGAGCAGAAGAAGAAGAAGAAGAAGAAGGACGACGACGAGGAGCGAGGAGGGAACATCCATCTCATCCATCCTCCTACCGTCCCCTCATTCTTGCTTCTCCTAATGATAGCGTGCACGTTGCCCCCTTCGATGCACCGCCACCAACAGCAGCAACAACAACAACAACGACAGACAACAACGTCAGTTGCTCCACCAATATACTGGGTGTCATGTAACTGGTCATATAATTGAAATGGGGAAAAGTTTGTTGGATGGGACAATGTACACAGATGCATATGTGTACTGGTGCACGTGTGGATGTATATTTGAGATTTTGAGGAATTGGAGATTTTGGAATTTTTTTATTTAGGTATTTGCAAATTTGAGATAGATGGACATTTGTGATTTTGAAGATTTGGTAATTTGATTCGGACATTTGTATATTTGGGAATCTAGGATTTGAAGATCTGCAGATGTAAAAATGTCCACATGCAGGAATTGACTTGCCTCTTCGTAAAATTTTGACTCTCCAACCTCAGTGATCACTTTGCTTTAAAAATTCGGTGTCAACTTCATTTTAAAAATGCTTCCTAACACTCCACTTTCACCTCACACAAACAGCACTGAAATTTCAACCTAAACCTAGTGGTCACATGAGGTGATTCATCATTGTTGAATAATGAACAGAACAGAAAGTTGATTAAGTTGATATACAAGCACTGGTCAAAAGCGAAGGTATTTGCAAGAAAATTTTTTCGTAGGAATTTCAATTTTTCATGTAGTACATGACACCCTGTATATACGGCGAAGGGGAACCTAACTACCAGAGCACGCCTCCGCCTCCATGCACTAAAACATTACCACGCCGGCAGCGTCGGCTGCCGTTCCTGCTACCTTGTAGGGTATCATCCGAGGCACGTATAGGGCCCTAAGTGCTATTCCAGGGCCCCGAACCAGAGCCACCCCTTCCTCGTTCCTCTCCTTTCATCCAGAGATTTCTTCTTCTCTCCATCGTGGCCGAGAGGGAGAGACGGGTAATCGAGCGAGGCCCATGATTACCCATTGAGGGTGGAATTCATTACAGCGAAATCCAGCTTGATACGCTGTTCCACGTTTATTTTCCTTCTTCTCTTCTTTCCTTCTTAACGCGCTCCCTTCTCTTTCACTGTCCCATACGTGCCCTCCTTTTTTTCTTCTCCTTGCTCCTTTTGTTCCACTATTTTTTTCCATTTGCTTTCATTTCTTCGCTCCTTTTTGCGATCGACCCCGTGCTTCTCTTTCACGCTTTCTCGGCGTAGGGTAATTAATTTCTTTGCGGCCAACGGGGATGATTTAGGAGCCGAATTTTTGGGTTTTAGCGTTTCAGCTGATGGGGAGATAGCAGATCGGGAGATACGAGATAGGGAGATAGGAGATAGGGAGATAGGACACTCTTTTGCAAGATTACATCTACAAATTTTCTAATTTACTCATTTCCGTATCACTGCATTCTTCAGTTCTCGAATTATCATCTTTTGCTATTCTCAAGTTTTTAAATCTCCAAACTTCCATGTTAGTGAAAGACTTCCAAGTGTCCACATTTTCAACTTAGCAAATTCAGTACATTTTCAAATCTGTTGCACTGCATCCACAAATTCCTACATCCTCACATCCTCATATCCTCAAATGCTCTATCCTCCAAATACATCAAATCGCACAATCCTCAAATAAATAAAATTCCAAATTCCCGAATCTCCCGATCCAATCAGACCCCCGAATTCGCGCTTATAAAAAAGCCACCAAAACGGAGTTGACGACTTCCGGAACGGTAGAAAAGCGAGTCGAATGTGGGGCAATTTAAAGGGCAAGAAACGCGAGTCGAATCTCTGAAGCAAATCTGTCGGAATCAAAGCTGCAAGGCGCCTGCGCGCCAAGAATGGAAGAGGAGCGGAACAGCTGGATGTTCGTTGGCAAGATCAAAATTCAATTTGACGGAAAGGAAATGGTCGTCGGCGGCCGCTGTTCGCGTTCAGCTTTTTGCTCGCCGGGCGTAGTTTTTGCTCCGTGGAGTCCGCTCGTTTCTCGGGCGCCCGCTCGCGTATACGTGACAACGATAATCAGCGAGTTTAAGTGGGATTTAATTTCCTTCGGCGAGGGCGGCGGAGAAAGGAACGTATCTCGCGAACAAGGGAGACACAAAACGCGGAGAAGGGATATGGCGGTGGACGGGACGAGACGGGAGGGAAATGCGTGTATACACCTGCCAAGAAACATGCAGGCTCGTAACACGGCATAGGCGGAGACCCGCGACGAGGAGAGAAAAGAGAGGATGCTCGAACAGGGACACAAGAACATCCCGAGCACGCCCGCGCCACCTGTAATTGGGTCCAATCATCATGGTTCTCATGCGGCCCCTCCGACTGACGGCCAAATGGCAGCTGGTTGCGATCGAATCGTAGAAATGGAATTCTACTCTTTGCTACACGCTCTGGAAATGTTGCCTCGTTCGGATAATTCGTAGCTGCAATCACTGAACCACCATCTTAACTATCTTCCTTCTTCAACTTCTACTGCAGTTACTATTCATCCAATTTATACTGTAGTCTTACAGTTTTTTACATTGTTGCACTTTCAGATTATTCGATGGAAAGGTCAAATCGATTGCAAAAATATCTTGTCTAAGAAGACTTCTGGATAGCTTCTCCTAAGAAGTAGCCATGTTTAATTTGGACCTTGTATGTCTAGAAAGAAGTCTGGTTGGTCGTATTCTAACTACAGCGTCACGAGTGTGATACGACATGGCAATTGTTACACAATTACAACAAGGGGTTAGAACAAGGGTGTCCGCTCACTTGCCTCCTCAAAAATTTCCAAATGCACAAAAAGCTTCAATTCCAACATAGAAAATATGAAAGGAGTTTTCAAAGCAGAGATTCTCAAGTAGAAAGCTGTCTAGATACGAGCTAAAAGTTGTTCCCTCGTCGGGTTTTATAGGCGGTTCATCGTCGAGTGGCAGGTGGAGGCGTATATGTACGCGTTCGCGCGCGCAGGGTAAGAAAAAACAAGGGGAGGCAGGGGGAGTGTACGGGGAGGAAAAAGAAAAGACGGAGAAGCGGTTTATACGCGCGCACGATTACAGGGAGGCATTGCGATTGCGCTCTCACGACGGTGATGACCGAGCACACCGGCATGAGTCTGCTTCTTTTACGCGTTCATAATTGAGATAATCTTTGGCGAGCGAGAGGAGGACTGACGGTATGTGGATTTTTCCGATCGTCCACTTCCTCGCCGTTCGCGGGCCGTTATATGCCGATGACGATCCACGGAAACTACTTATGACCGAGGAATCCGATATGCGGTTACAATAAGACTCTGTAAATTAGAATTACTTTAACCCTTTCGAGGTCGTGTGACTATAACGTCGAGTGGTTTCATAAATAGTTTACGGACAGAAAATAGACGTACTGCTGCAATCAATTTTTATGCGCTCGATCGACGAGGGAGATGCTGACCGAAGTACTTGCTATGTACTTGAAGCGAATTGGTTTTCAGAATGTCTCTTGTAAGGTTTTGTGAGATGTTTTTATACGTGTACTTTCATTTCTGAAGATATTTCATGTATACTGTCTCTTCAAGTTTCTTGGTATTTATAAATTAAACAAGTGGCTGATTTTTGTAAAAGAAAGTGGCACAATTTCCTTTGTTCTTTGGTTAATAAATTGGAAGAAGTATCTACACATTCATTAAATCCTCAAGTTAATATTTCACTCAATTATGCTTTTACTTTGTGTATAAAGATATCCTATTATTGTTGAACAAATTCGATAACTGTACAAGGCCATCGCTCGAGTAGGATAGATGCAGCTGCCTCTGAAGACGTGGCTCCTGTACTTACAGTCAACCAGCAGCTCTCATTCGATCTTGACAGACTCGAGTGTCGAGTCACAGACAATTCGAAAAATCAGATATCGGTCGATAAGAGCAAATTATTCCGTGTAAACACTCCACATGAGATGCTTATGCATATTCAACCTGTTTAATCTCTTCAGATTCCAAACATTTTTGCATTCAAACATCGTGATTTCACTTCTGCTAAAATTTGATAGATCATGATAAATTTACAAGGATAATTTGAATTTTTGGAATGCAGTTCAATCGAAACACTTGCGTATAATTTTCAATACCAAAATAACTGACAAGACAGCAGAGTTAAAAATAAAATCTGGTTCGACCCACCCCTATTTCTTCTTATACACCGGCGAATACTTTCGATTCTGAAAATGGTTTTTTGGTATCCTCGCTACCGGCTCGATATCAGCTGGCGTAATCGGTTGGCATTCTCCGGGAAGGAAAGAAACAGGAAAGGGGCTGAAAATTATGGCGGCGCGGTGCAATGACATCAGTAAACTGGAACGGGTCGGTAGATCATCGTTGCGTACGCAAGATTCCATAGATGAACGTCTGATAGGCGCTTATTAATGCAACGCGAATCGCTGCTGCCCGGTCCTTTGCTCGACTATGGGCGAGAAAAAGAGGAAACGAACGAGAAGCGAAGCTTCGTTCAACAACTTCTTCGAGCGGTGAGGTGCCAATAAAGTTTCACCTTGCGGCGCAATCGTCGCCGAGGATCGCAACGGTTGCTTCTTATTCGAACGCGGGGGCGAGCTTATCGCCGACGACGACATCCTGCTCATTTTACTCGTCTACCTGTTGCTTCGTTGCTTATTCAAGCTTTTTATATCCCCTCCGCTTCTTCGGTATCTCTGTCTCGAGATCTCTTTCATCGTTTTCGAGATCGATGCTATTATTTCAACACGCGTTTCATCTTTTTGGTCTTTGTACTAATTTCCATACATTTATTCATAACGATATATTGATGCTTTGTTGGTACATTAGGTCTGTTCAAGCAACTTCTTGTATTTGGTACAGAAAGAGTTCTGAATCAAGGAACCAAACTTGTCACCATAGATGTATGTCATAAGTGTATGTCATAGATGTATGTCATAGGTGTATGTCATAGGTGTATGTCATAGGTGTATGTCATAGGTGTATGTCAAAAGTGTATGCCATAGGTGTATGTCATAGGTGTATGTCAAAAGTGTATGTCATAGGTGTATATCATAGGTGTATGTCAAAAATGTATGTCATAGGTGTATGTTGTAGGTGTACATATGTTATAGGTGTATGTCAAAAATGTATATCATAGGTGTATGTCAAAAATGTATGTCATAGGTGTATGCTATAGGTGTATGTCATAGGTGTATGTCATAGGTGTATGTCAAAAATGTATATCATAGGTGTATGTCAAAAATGTATGTCATAGGTGCATGCTATAGGTGTATGTCATAGGTGTATGTTGTAGGTGTACATATGTTATAGGTGTATGTCATAGGTGTATGTCATAAGCGTAAGTCATAGGTGTAAATCATAGGTGTATGTCAATGTTACATTATATATAATTTCACACAGTGTCAATATCTAAACTTAATGGACTATAATTTAAGCTGTCAAACATAGGTAAATAAAATAGAAGATACAAAGTGTGATTCAGAATTTCATTCATCCCTCCTCGGACCAAGAAAATGCAAGACGATAAAAATACGCAAGCACGTAGCCGTGGTCAGGTCGAAGGCACGCGGGGGTCATAAAACGGACGCGGTCCCGCCACCCGCGTGCAACGTATAATAATAATTAAAGCCGCTTAATTACCGGCGCGTTGCCGCGAAGGATTCGGACGGGCGATAATTCAGCGGTGGCCGAAGAATCCAGGAGGGTTTCGCGCGTGCACGGGGTGGACGGCGGTCGTTGGTGTCGCAAGGGGCAAAGATAGGCTGCAGAAGCACGAAGCAGTTAATATTGTCCTCGGAGGGCATATTTTACCGGAGATACGATCTTCGGGATGCCTCGCTAAAAGCTACACGTGTTTATCAGCGTAAGTCCCTTCTTTCCGTCCTCTTTCATGCGACGGCTATACACAAGGTGATACCTTCTCGCTTTTTCGGGGCAACGTTGTTTCGCGTCGATTCGCACGCTAACTCCTCTGGGCCCTTCGTTATCGCATTATCTGGGAAACCACGTTCCACATCTTGACTGCTCGAATTTGTAATTGAACGACACCCATCGCTGACGTTGTATTACTCGGTTGTGCAACCGTGCTGCAGTTTTCTTGTATTGACACTATTGTACCTAGACAAGTTTTTAGATTGATACAGTTGTTGATATTTTTGTGATGTGTGTGCACCTCTTTTTGCGAGGTGTTCAAGATGTGTGGGATGTATGTCTTGATACTGCAGTTGTCTCATATTGGCACAATTGCACCTAGTCACGTCTTTGGATTAGTACTTCATACATGTGTTGAAATTTTTATAATGTTTGACCACCTCTTTTTGTGAGGTGTTCAAGATGTGAGGGATGCACATCTTGATGCTGCAGTTTCTTTTTATTGTACCTAATCTTAACATTAGTATTTTATGTAGTTGTTGAAATTTTGATCGTGTTTGTGCACCTCTTTTGATAAAATGCATCGTTTATGATAAAAGTCATGAGTACACCTTTTACATATTTCATATATTAACAATTATGTATGTACGTACTTACCTACATGTTTTTGCACACATGTACATATCAGTAGTTGTCTGCATATGTCTGTACATGTGTACATGTACACATGTTGAAAAATGTCTAAACATCTGGCAACTAAAAAACAGTTACGAGATCTGCAAGAAGAGGATATTAAATTTTGTAGGTGTACCATGGGGTGATCGATGTAACGCGACAGCATTTACGGCGGCAATAGTTCGCAATGATAAAGGAGCGCGTTGGTCGAGGTTTTAGATGTCGTATGAACGGTCGATAACGAGCCGTTTCGATTATCACCCACCTCCGGTACTTGGCCGGTGCGAGATAAATGTGCCAGATAGGAAAGTACAAATGATCGACGATCGCAATCGAACGGTGTAACGTATGAGAGCTAACAAGCTGTAAAATGGTCCGTGTCGCCTAATAGAAACGATACATTTCTACCGGGTTACATCAGCGCTGAAAAATGCCAAAGAAATTTCCTCGACGTCGTTTACAACGATATAATCTTTTCGAGATATTAGAAATTTAATGGCGAACGAAAGGATTTTCCAGGAACACGTAAAACCCGTTGTTCTAGAAATCGGAGATACAATCGGATCGTTGGAACAGATCTCGAGTTCCTCGTATTAAATTCCCTTTCGATTAATACCAGTTGCAATGTGCTTTTTGCACAGTTTACACGCGAACACGTGTCCCGCGAACGTGTCATTAGACGGATTATACTGTTTAACATTATTAGCGGACTTCTTGCGCGTATCTGGCCGGACACGCGATGGCGAGCGGAAAGGTTATTCAATTAAGAATACCAAATTCCGAAATAATTCGAGCCGTATCTGATACCAATGTACTAATGTCCCTACCAAGAATATCGCTACAAGATGTAATTGATTATTTCCTGCTACTCATCGTTATTGTATATAATTTTTTCTGCGAATAACGCACGCGAGGAATATCATTAACAGTATAATGACGGATACAACGATAAGATAAGCATCTGACACAAATATTCGATACACCAGCTTCTGCCTACGTTATTATTTGTTAAGATCGAGTGTTCCCGGTTAATTGCTTATAATTTGCTTGCCTAATTTCGACAACGAGATTGCACATTGCACGCTGGTGCAAAGTGGCGCCGCTGTGTTTCGTGTAATTTTTTCTACCTCCAAAATGCTCCAACCTGAAATTTGCCGGAAGCGGGAAGAATGTTGCGAACTTGATTTTGCTGCTATAATTTTTCTGGCGAACAGCAGCTTTTGATGATACGTCTACATGTTGTTAAATATTCAGATTTGGGGGAATAAACAATCATCGTTTGCTCCCTATGTATCGTTTATGCGGGTAACTTCGTTTACACAGATCTTCTTTGAAGGTGGTACTTACACTAAACACATCTGCATTTTAAAATAGGATGAGACTCTTCGCACGGGTATTACACATAAAAGTACTAATAAAGGTTAAAAAGTCTTGCAAAATTATTTTACTGTTGAGTTAATATGTTGGTACACATACATAAGAGTTATTATAATAAATAAAAAAATTGTTCAGTATAAAATGTATAAAAAAATGTATAATTGTATAATTGTATAAGAAAATAATTGGAAATAAAAAATTGGTTACAAGAATTTTTGCGCTCGCATCTATAAATATAATACTTGAATGAGAAATTTCAAAACGCGGGAAAGATAATGATATCTAATTTCTTTTCTAAATTTACCACGGTAAATGTTCGATTTATCGTGTTCTAAACTCGTCGAACGTATAATTATTACACATATTAGTCTCATATGGTCAAATAGGTATACGACGAAGGAAATTGTTTTTGCACAGTGTTACGCTCCGCAAAGCATAACATTATTTTGCGGTATATTAATCCACGAAGATTTATCGTGACCAGTATATTACGTTCAATTCGTGTAATGACAAGTTACGCAAATGAATTACATGTAAGTGCAACTTTTTCCCCGTACGTCCCGTAATTAAGAACACAATATGAAAGTTACTAGTTAAAACCGTGGAACGCGTTTCCGTGCCCGACTTATTATCCCGTTTTTATCGACGAAATCCGGACGGTCTACGTGTCACTTATTAATTTTATTCTACATTTTCTACGGTAACATGGATCTCATAAATCCAGGCGCAGTCAATAATCAACATAATATTTGTAAATCAAGCACAAATACTCACGTGTTATACTTTCAATCTAGAAGCCCCATTCCGGGTAGAATAAAAAATCCAATGTTGCAAGTATGCGATATCTACTCGTTTATCAACTTCTAATAACCGGACGGACATTTTGATGTACACGCTGCGAAATATGTAGCTGGACATGTTTCACATTTCTTGTAAACATGGTTAATTGCGTGAGATCGTAAAAATTAGGATTTCGATTATTTTGTTGTGGTTCTGACATGTTAGACATGAGTTTTAACAGTTACCTATTTCATTTCTCCTCTTCTTTATTTGTGTCCAATTGTAGTCTATCAAAGTTTATAGTCATGTTTCAATCGCGTATTTCGGAACTCACGAAACTTCCTACATTTTCTAATTTTTAAATCCTCAACTTCTTCGATCCTCAACCACATTTTCTCAATTGAAGTTCTTTGAAGTTTGTGCTTTGAAATTTTAGGTTTGTACAATTATTTTGAAGCTTGATTTACTGATTCCAATACTAACTTTGTATCTTCGAGGTAAAAAATCCTTGGTGAGATGTACACATTTTATAGAAAAAAAAAATGTTGTAACTTTTTAAGATTCTAAAGGTATTGTACCCTTAAGTTGAAGTATAGGTTTGATAGGTGAAATGTAAACATTCTATAGAAAAAAAAATTTTGTAATTTTTTAAGATTCTAAAGTTATTGCCCCCCTTAAGTTGAAGTATAGGTTTGATAGGTGAAATGTAAACATTCTATAGAAAAAAAAATTTTGTCATTTTTTAATATTCTAAAGGTATTGCCCCCTTAAGTTGAAGAATAGGTTTGATAGGTGAAACGTAAACATTTTATAGAAAAAACAAATTTTGTAATTTTTTAATGTTCTAAAGGTATTGCCCCCCTTAAGTTGAAGTATAGGTTTGATTGCTATTATTCGCAAGATCCTGATTGGGTTCAGGAGTTCCAGATCCCACACAAGATCGCGTGCACCGTGACCCGGAGCAACGATCCAATTATCAAGATTACCGGCACAGTTGCAGGACGGATAAATATCCCGGTGACACGTGGAAGGATCGCGAAAGCAAGAGGGATCCGGTGCACGCAGGCGTTGAACCGCGTGGGCGAGCGAGCGATTGTCTGGGCTGCGTTGATTTTTTGCGCCTAGATTGCTCGCGGCAAAAATCTGAATAGCTCGGTTTGCTCGAGGCGTATACGCTCCTCTCGCGAGCTGCCTACACGAAAGGGTAGGTACACGGCAGCGTGTGTACACGGCGGAGGCGCGTGTAACGCGCGTGCACGAGCGGCCCGCGGACACGTCGCTTTAATCCACCACGCTGATTTACTTACTGATTTACGTACTGCTTACGAATACCGGCGCGCATGCGAGCGGATTAACACGTCGATTCTTTGTGGTGTACCTACAAGGTGTAAACCGCTTGTCGTCCGAGCTCGTTCCCAAGAACGCCGTTTCCGCTGCGAGTTATGCGAGCGGGAAGCGTCACCGCCTCGAGGAACGTTGCTTACGCGAGGCTTTGCTTCGCTTGAAGGGTGCTCGTTACGCGTTTGCTATTTAATCACTTATACAGGATGTAATTAGGCTTTTCACTTTACCGGAAAATATCGATGTGGGCTCATTCGGTCTTGGCACAATTTAATGGAGGTCAATATGAATTACAAAGGAGTTTCGCGACTGTGAATGCTGTCGATAGTGACATTTTAATATCGTTAGACAATAGAGACAAAAGTTAGTAGACGCACAAATTGACAAATTTTGACAAATTGACAAATTGATCTTGAAAATATGGATTTAACCCTTTGCGCTCGAGAGGTCATAGACACAATTTGATTTAATACAATAACTTGAAATAAGCATTATTTAATTAATTCTATAATAGTGCTCCTGTGATGTATAAACATAGTGAAATAGACAATAGTGGAAATTATTAATAAAGAAATAATAACCACAAAAGAACTCATTTAACATTTTAATTAATATTTTAAAGTTGTAAACAATAAAATTATCTTCGAGTGCAAAGGGTTAAAAATCTAACGTAATCTGACGGGCAGTAATTTGACGCGCGATAACGCAGCACGTAGTAATCTAACGTGCAGTTACCTAACGATAAAGCGATCGAACGTATAATAATGCAATGCGTAGTAATCTAGCGCATAGTAATCACGTGATAACGCAACGAGTAATCTATCCTGATAACTCAATAGTAACGCGTAGTAATTTGGCATGTGATAACGCAGTAGGTAGTAATCTAACGAATAATAACTCAATGCGTAGTAATTCAACGTGCAGTAATTTACCGCGTGATAACTCAACACATAATTTAACGGGCAGTAACGCAACGAGTACTCTGACGCGTAATAATACAATGCGTAATGTAACTAATCGAATATAATGATCGATAATTAATTGATGGCTCCCGAGAGTACGTTTTAACATAACCTGTCTAAAGCCTATGCAAACAGATAACTTATTGAATAATTGATAGTAAGATAAATAAAAAAAGTGGTTACAAAGTTGCGGAGTAAGATTAGGCCCAGTAAAATGAGGGCGATGGAAGTATCAATATCGAAATATCGAGGGTATAATGACCACGTTCGAACTGGCTACTCTTGAACCTAACCCTCCACCGTGTTTCGATGTTTATCGCGAACAGGAAAGTTATTAAGTCCACATTGTGCGTGCTTGTTAGGTCGACCATTCACTTAATGGGAAGTTGTGCAGATAAATGAAGTATATTTGTTGTTGCGACTTTGCTACCTTCCGGAGCAACAGGTTCCAAATCCCATTACTCCGCTAACTTTCAAAGATTTTACATCGTGGAATACATTGTCGAAGGTAAATTAGTTACAAATAAAATTAATGGGATACATGATATCTTTCAAATCTCATACATCTGCCCTGTAATTTAGAAGATGTGTTCCACCTTATATTTATTCCCTTCTTTCAAACTTTTATTTCACGTCTATATTTTACCGACATGAAAAGTATTCATTAAAATATAGCCTGACAAGTCATATTTTATTCCTTAATCGCTTTCATTCTGGAATGAATAACTACCTTTTTAATTAATTATTGCAGCATGTGGCACTTTATGCAAACTACATGAACGTATCACAGGTTCGAGTTTTACAGAATCGAGTTTTATGATTTAAGAGCAAAATATTTATCGGTGGTGGTTATTCAATTTTTTTCACTAGTAATTTAATTTTTTCAAATTTTGTTAAATTGAGAAATTTTGATACTTGCTTATTTGAACGAATATAACATTTGGAGTCCACATGGCGCGGTAGAGGGAATAAAATCGCAGGGATATTTGTCGGTGCCGTTGCGCGTAAAAGGGGGGCCGATTTTGAAACCGGTCTTGACAACTCCTACGCTCCGCTCGCGAAAGAACGCTCGCGATTCGCGTCGATCGATCGACGTGCGTCGAATTCTCGCTGACGCGGCGATTTCCATATGGCGGCACGCGTTTCAGAGATAAGTATCGATATTCATCGCGAATGCGTTTCCTCTCCCCGGTCAAAAGATACCGCGACGATAACAAGCGTGGCAGCGCGCTTCGACGAGAAAAGGAGAATCGATGGGCAATTTCTTCGAGTTTTTGCTCTTTAGGAAAGCCGAATGGTTTCGGGGGCTGTTTTTAAAGTACACACACGACCGCGTATCGTGTTATTACCGGGACGCATGATGATAATAATTATGGTGCATAAAGTACGTAAGTTCCCGTGATCTTCCGCGATTCCAGATAATACCAACACGTTCGTTCGGGAGCCGATGGGATGTTCAGACACGTTCTTCCATAACTTAGATGGAATATTACGTTTAAGTACTTTGCTCGAAATCTGTTATTCAATTCGCAGATTCGTTATAACTTGCCACGATACTTGCGCTACAACTTGTCAGTCAGACTCGAACTCCAAGAAGTGTATTAATTTGAGCACAATTTATCAAGTACAAGTACAAGTGCATCAGACTCCTCAAAATACTGCAAGGGGTTGATAAAATCAAAACTGAGGAAGACTTAATAGCTGGCTATGATTTAATTGATACTCATTTTGTACCTATCTCAGTCTCTTTGCTTATGAGACCATAACAGTCATGTTAACATTACAGCCATATACTGATAATTAAATTGATACACATATCAGTATACATACATGGTGCCACACACACATACATTTTTGCCCAAGTCTGTTTTATAGAAAGTATCCTATCATGTCGTATCCTACATACATACGTTCATAAATATATCATATCATACGTCATATCGTGTCCTACATACATACGTTCATAAATATGTTCATATCATACGTCATATGCTGTCATACATACAATTCCTTTGTTTAATTTTTTTGCTTAAATATATTTTGACATCTAAGAATATGAACCAGTTGCATCCAGAGGAAAATTAAAAACGGATTATTTTCCAAGAAGTTATTCGTGAAGCGACTGAATAAACGTTCTCACAGGTGTACGAGTAAAAAGATGATCCCGACGGGTCTTCTCTTTCTCGCGTTGTCCATTTTCGTCCGGCTAGCGCATCGAGAGGAGAATCAGTTCGATGCATTACCGCTTCGACATGGGCGCCGTCGTCTTAATTCCCATCAAGCTTTTTCGCTCGTGATACTAATCTGGCAGTCGGTCGATGCCCATGGCTCTCCTCCCTCGACCTGGCCCTTCCGGTGTCTTTCATTCGGTCGTTCCGTGCGAAATTCAAAACGTCTTAATCCGACGTACAAATGGACACCGGGGTGGTTTCGTTCGCGTCGGCAACGTTCACGGATTTCACGACTGTCTCGTAGCGGGTTCGATCGCGCCGTCTCGATATCCGAAAATCCGATCGCGGGAATCGGACCACCCTCTATCGCCAGACTTTTATCCCTCGTCGAAATCTCGTTTCTTCGTTAAACGGGGACCGGAGTATCGACCATGACGATTCGACACGAGGACTTACGGACAGACGTTGATTTCGACACTGTGTGAGGTTTCTGCTCAAGAAGGTCCTTGCACTTAATTGCTCTGCTTGTAATACTAATACATTCGTAATAAACTAATACACTCGTTAATAAACTACAAATAATAGAATACACTCGGTATCGCATTAATCTTATTAACAAACAGCAAGTGTGTACACGTAGGAAGTTTCTTTCAATTCCAGATCTAGAGATTATGTATGAAGATCTAAAGATACATAGAGACATCAAGATAGTCTAGTAATTTACAAACATACATTTCAATGTAACATACACGTGTTATATCACGAGACATTTGACTTATTGCACAGGTTTATTACACGTTTCAATCGTCAAAGAAATCTCGTTTGGATGCGTTACCGGATTTCCAGACTTCTCGCACGCTTATGTACCCTCGGGCTTTATCGCGGACGATACGCGTGGGAAGGTAAAGGTTCGAGATAACCAAGACTTTGCACGACACAATCGGCCAATAGGCGCTGCTATACAGGGGCTATTGTGCCCCTTCGATAATCTGCGGCTGAATGAAAGAGTCGATAGATGGGTAATCCTCGTGCAAGCAGAAATGCGCAAATAAGAGGGAATTTTTATGCACTGATGAGAAGTCAGACTAGTTGACTCTCCCCAGGAATTTATCGTTCGGAAGCATTGGTACAATTAAACCCCACAAAATATTTATCTTGTTAATTTACAATAGTGTTTATAAGTGTTCATATGCTCAAAAAAAAATTCCTTAAAAACAATTTGCAATTGCATTACAAGAGTGATCATAAGTGTTCATATGCTCAAAAAAAAATTCCTTAAAAACAATTTGCAATTGTAAAAATATTTATTGCATTACAAAAGTGGTCATAAGTGTTCATATACTCAAAAAAAAATCCTTAAATAAAATTTGCAGTTGCAAAAATATTTATTGCATTACAAGAGTGTTCATAAGTGTTCATATACTCAAAAAAAATTCCTGAAAAAAAATTTGCAATTGTAAAAATATTTATCGCATTACAATAGTGGTCATAAGTGTTCACATACCCAAGAAGAATTCCTCCACTCAAACTTTCTTTAAGAAATTTGCAACTTGCACATCAAACATATTTTCTTTGAATATAAATGTGCTTGAACTTTCTTATCGCCACACTTTCTTCGTCAAACCATCTGTGCTTAATCGAAGAAAGGAACATTTCTCTATGCCTAAGAAGATTGATCCACAGACTCCCGTTCGTCTTCGTCCACAGGGATGTTTCCCCGATTAGCGTCTACACTCGCATGTCCATCGACCAGGTGTCCTGGCTGTTTATGTACGAGGCAGCCTGGGAAACGCAAGAAACTGCCAAATCGAGAAATGCCAACGACGACTGTCTTCGGGTGTAACGGACGTATCACGATGACCTTTCAGAAGAAAAGTTCAGGCAGAGAAGAATATGTCGATTGTACCTCCGCCATCGATAAGTGGCGTACAAATGAAACCGGTGACGAGGAACTTTTTGTTGTAGGGATGTACTGTTTTATCGATGCGACGATATGGTTCCTCTAACATATGGCACTTGATCAAGATTAATTATTCTAATTAACAAAGGTGAAGTGACCAGAGAGATAGGACGTGTTTAGATTGACGGTTTTTGAAAAATTTGATAGACACGTGTAGTACATTTATTTGTTGGGTATGAAAGTGGGTTGAAAGTTCATGAAAGTATACAAGTTTACATCTCTAAAAATTAGCATCTCTAATAGTGTCTCTAGTAGTCGTTTTTGCTTAATAATTCAAACCCCATTTTTGCCAAGGATGTCCAGAATCACTCCACCCACTTCCAAGACTTGCACCACTTGTGAGGCACCCTGTATATCTCTAAAAATTATTCACCACTGATCCACAGTTCCCAGACCCAGAACTGTCCCAAAACTGCTACAAGCTTTAAAAGTACCGAAACTCCAAAATCTCAAAGTTCCAAAATTCCAAGCCCCAAAAGTTAAAAGATCGCAATCGTCGAATTCCTCGAAATTGCTCCACCCATTTCGTCAATCATCACCGCGCAAAGAATGCTCTCCTTAATTACGCATTCATTAATTACGAATTCTCGCGTCGGGAAAAGAAACCGCGGCCCGTAGTGTCAATCACGGCAGGCCCTCGGGACTCTACCCCGAGTGAAACTCGCCGAAATGGCACGGATCCGCTTTACGAGCGCAATTTCGCGAGCATTACGGGGCCCGTCGCGCTTCCGTTATATTTTTCTCTCGGCGAGCCAGAGGTGACTAAAACTTTTCACCTCCGCCTTAAACGGGATAATTAACCGTCTCCGTTGAGCTAACGGTAAAAAAACGTAATATTTCAACGACGGCCCTCGGCGTCGGTACAGCACCGGTACCGGTACAATGTAGGTACCCACGAGGCAACGCCTGCGATACTTGCGCATTACGCACCGTGTAATTTCGTCCAATTAAACGGGGCCGATAAGGACGAGACATAACGCCATCCTTCGCCCTACACGCCACACTTAACGCGGATAATTGCCACCGGCATCCCTCTTTTTAGAACAAGGGAAATTATCAAACATTTTTTTATTGCGAGGCGATAAGTATTGTGTAATGTATTATTCTGTACCCGTACGGAACTAATAAATATGTTGATTGTATTCATTATATTTTTGACGATGCTAATCATATCTAATATACATATATTACTGACGTTTTAACTACACATGTATATTGGTATACATACGTTACTGATGTTTTAACTACACATGTACATATGTATACATACGTTACTGATGTTTTAACTACACATGTACATATGTATACATATATTACTGATGTTTTAACTACATATGTATATATGTATACATACATTACTGACGTTTTAACTACATATGTATATATGTGTACATATATTACTGACGTTTTAACTACACATGTATATATGCATACATACATTACTGACGTTTTAACTACATATGTATATATGTATACATATATTACTGACGTTTTAACTACACATGTATATATGTATACATATATTACTGATGCTTTAACTACACATGTATACATACATTACTGACGTTGTAACCACACATGTATATATGTATACATACATCACTGACGTTTTAACTACACATGTATATATGTACACATACATTACTGACGTTTTTACTACACATGTACATATGTGATTAATAATTATACTTTATATGATTGTACATAATTTTTCATCCCGATTAGAAGATTACACAATAATAATTATATACTCACATATACATAATAAACATCAAAGCTCTAGGTCTAACTCGATAATCAACACTCCGCACCCTAACAGATAGAGTACAATCACGGAATAAATATCTTAATAAAAGCTATCTCCGTTGCAAAGTATGAGAACGTACGGCAATATTGTTGTCACTAAAGCCACGATAAGACAATGTTTGAATCTGGAAACCGTTTGGGTTGGTACGCGTTTCCGCGAGCCCATGTTAACTGGAAATTAAATTCTCCGCTTACCGATGCACCGATATGAAATTATGAAACGATCGTTTAAATTGGATATTCTTATCGCGTTCGCGTTTCGAGGCGCATAATGAACGCAGGTGCACGTAGCAGCGCACGGCAGGTTATAGGCGGGCATGATCATTTTCACAGCAACTCTGTAGTCATCGAGGAGTACCAATCACTCATAAGAATTGATCATACTGTCAGAATCTTGTCCCGTGACTGACATAATTGGGCACCTGCTTTGACTTCTGAATTTTGATTAACGTTATGAAATCGGTCGTATCAATGCCACTATTTGCACATCAAATCCTCTGTGCTGTTTACTTAATCATTGCCAATCATTGATTACTAGTATTTTATGGTAATAATTTTCAACCGGACAAATGACCAGTATGCGAGTTTCTGCCTTTAAATTAGCTTGTTAAGACTGTTTTCTTCGAACTGTATGTTAATTTCTATCAAGATAACGTATTCGTGAACATACTATTAGCTCGTAACATAAATTCGAGCAGTCACCGTATATATCACGTTACCTTACAAAAATTGATTGTTTATTTAACTGTTGAATGCAGGTGCGATAATGATGAAGTTATAGGTATTTCAAAGATTAAACCTATTTATTACGACTCTTGTGAAATAAGGAAAATGTCTACCTTTAATATATGGTTACACTCTGGTTGGTTAATGCTATTAATTGAAGCGACTTTGCATTCGATTACTTTACGAAGGAGTTATGTGTTCTAAATACGTTTGATGTTAAGGTTTATTGTTAAAAAATATTCAATTGATATTAAGTATCACATGACTTTGAAAGGAAACATATGACATTAACATATGTGATGACATATTATATGTTACATAGGTATATTAACACTGAGAGTACACATATGACATTAACATATGTGATGACATATTATATGTTACATAGGTATATTAACAATGAGAATACACATATGACATTAACATATGTGATGACATATTATATGTTACATAGGTACATTAACACTGAGAGTACACATATGATATACATGAAGAAGATACATTGTTCATGGTCGAGAAAGGTGCAGTATTTAAGGGACAAAATGAACAGGTCTGATGCATAATGCTGAGAAACACTCTATTTTATGGCATCGTGGTGCACGTGTAACGAGTGATTTCATGCGTGTTGCGAACGATGTTCTTGACCTCGTATGCTTAATTCGCGCGGTGTGCAACAGTGTCGATGAAACGCGAGCGGGCGGCATTAAGGTTAAACGACGCATGATTACAGGTGTATACAAAGTGCTCGGCAGCTAACAGCAATATGTTAGAACAGCATCATAAGCACGGTAGCCTTACTAGGTATCCTTCTGCAACTTTCAGCTTTTCAATTTCAAAACCTTTCTTTCTTTTTCAATCTGCAAACCTAAGAATTTATAAATCTTTATAATTTATAATTTCTCAATGTTAAAACTTCAAATGCTTCAAACAACCAAAAATTTAAAGACTCATGCATTCAACAAAATCCAAAAAATCTTCAAATCCTTCAAACATCTAAAAATTTAAAGATTTCTAAATTCAACTTAAGAATGAAAAAATCTTCAAATTTCTAAATTTGTGATTTGCGAAGATAATTTCTGAATAACGTGAAGTAGAAATTAGAATCGAGCAAAGTGCAATCGACGAGTCAAAGGCTTGCAGGAGATAACGGAAACTCGGTAAGATCATCGAGCGTGGGCGTAACATGGCGGCGCCTGTTCTGACGGGGAAAAATTTATTCGTCGAAGGACCATCGTCGGAACGTCAGAGAATTATGGCTCGCATCGTGGAGCACAGGAAAGAAGATAAATTCATCGGTGCACGAAATGGCTCATGGTGTGGCCGATTGTCCATGCCAATTAGGTTAGGATCCGAATAGCGTAACGGGGTTGGCGCCGCGCCTAATAATCGCGTTATTAATGAGCGTTACGTGCATTTTCCGTATACCTTCGTACATACTTCCATTCGCGTGTTTCTCCATTTTGGAAATTTCATTCTTTAAAGTCTAAATTATTTTTAATAAAAAAAATCTTCCACAAGAACATTCGACATTTCGTTCCTTAAGGTCTAAATTATTTATAATAAAAAAAAACCTTCCACAAGAAAATTCTTTATGTAGGAAATTCTAATAAATACCTGGACAATGTAAACTTTATGTATTTAGTAAAAATTTGTCTTTTAATGATAATTAAAAGTATAATGAGTATTCATAGGTTTGAGATGAGAGTAATATTTGAATCGATTTGGTAATTTTCCTAATGGGGTGATCGAACGCGAAAGGACAAAGACCCTTGAAGCAGCCTCATCCCGTTTCGGTCTTTTTCCTCGAAAATCTCACGACACCGGTACACCTGTGTACACCGTGGTCGCGGCCACGTGATTTCTCTGGAAATTTATACCCGTTCCGTAGCTGGTCGACCCGTTGATCATCGGCGCGTTCCTTTTGCGGCTCGTTTCTCATTGTATCGGGCCAAAAGTTGCAGTTGCAAAAAATCGTCACCTGGTCAGAACGAAAAGAGGGGCATTGGTCGGCGGAGTGGTTGTGCACCGAGTGCCGGAAAAGGGATCCATGGATCATTGTTTTTGCGGCGGGACGGGAGACGGGACAGAAACGGAGGGCATAAATCCCTCGAGAGACTTTCATTGAACGTAATTGGATCGTAGCCAATCGGCTTGCTTCGTCCTGCTCGTCCGAGCTTTCTCTCTTTTTCCTTCGCCACCCTCTTCTTCGTTGGAAATTGAACGGTGGCCAAATTGAAAATCGCGATCGCTCGAGCCGATTAGATCGGAAAGAAGATCCGTGTGACTTTCCGGAAATCAGCCGGGCAAAGATCGAATCCCGCGATTCGATCTCGAGTAAACGAGCTTCCGGTCTCGTTCCACGGACTCATAATTACAAGCTGGTTACGGTTTTCTCGTGCAACAAGCGCGATGAACATCGAAGGAGCCGGTTATCAGGAGCTGTCTTGTTAGGACGGTATACATTCGCGATGATAACGATTGCGATTAAACCGTTGGAATTAATGCCTGCGCCGCGAACCGCGGACAGATAATCGCGGATAGCCCTGCCGCGGAAAAAGAGGACGTTACGCTATCCTGTTGCTCATAAAATTTGTACTCGTTAGGCTTTCTTTCCTTCCACATGCCATTCTGGATGAACGTTATGGCACCTTTTAATACGATCATTCGCGACCGCAACCGAGATTACTTATCTTAGATCGAACATATATCTAGCACCTCTATCTCTTTGCCACACGTAAACGCCGCTTTTCTTCTTTACGAGCTACTCGCTTCTATGTCCATACTTTTACTATCGCTTTCACCGGACCGATGTACTCGCTAAACAGTTGCTCCATCGTTGATCACCTTTTACGTCGATAACAGATTTTTTATACTCGCACTCTGAAACTTCTACCAGCTTTTTCTTGCTCTTTCTTGTATGACACGCCCGGAGACAATCAACTCTTTCTCTTGTAACTCGGGTTTTTGCTTCGGAACTTTATTTACTTGCATGCAGTGCATTGCATGTTGATGGTGTCGTTGAATCCATGATGTACTATTGCTACTCTCTTAATTAGTTTCAATTAATACTACTGTTGCAACGATATACAAAATAAGTACAATTTTTCTATTACTTTGTTAAACTTTTAAATGTTCCCAATCAACATTGCATGTTGATGATGTCGTTCAATCCACGACGTACTATTGCTACTCTCTAAATTAATTTCAATTAATACTACTATTGCAACGATATACAAAATAAGTACAATTTTTCTATTACTTTGTTAAACTTTTAAATGTCCCCAATCAAAATGATGTACATTAACAATTTCGATAAAATTTATAAACAGTAAAATTTAAAAATGTAGTAGTAATATGCGAGCTCAAGATCATCTATCAGAATAATTATTAACAAAATTCAATCTACATAAAAAATGACTGTACAACCCTATTGGAATAACGTCATCGTGACAGAATAAATAACAAATTTTCGTAGAAGTACAAATGCGTAAATTGTAGCACAGAGCACGGTTGTCGATAGATTTCAGCAGGGCCATAAAATAAATGACTGGCAGGTCGAGTAGTTTACGGGTGTTATATCTCATTCGTGGGTCGAGGTGCGTATGCAGAAAAGAAGTCTTGAAAACGCGCGAAACGATACGTCGATGCTATGGGACGCGCGATTGTATGCAAATCACGATTGCATTCGCGGTAGTGCAAGCTAGGGCGTGTTTGCACACAGCGACGTAGCACGATCTGACGATTATTAGACGAGGGATACGTGACTGGAAACAGCCGGCCACGTTTTAACGCTGCAACGGGAATCCTAATATGTTTATAATATCCGCAAAGCGGAAAATCGAAACGGTATTCTGATCCCGCTTGCATATTGTACGACCAGGTATGCAGATTTATAGGGACACGATGTGAATTAATTACTATGCTGAAATTATATGGTGCCATTTTATTAACTTATACTGTTCACAATTTTATGTTGCAAAATAAATTCAGTGTGAAACGTAGTATAATTTTTGTGGTAGTCGGTGAGTCACTTTGTATATAACGTCACTGCAACAATTTTAAAATGTGGCAAAATAAATATAGTTTGAAATGTAGTATAATTATTGTGAGAATTGGTAAGTGACTCTGTATGCAACATCCCTGCAACAGTTTTAAAATGTGGCAAAATAAATATTGTTTGAAATGTAATATAATTATTGTGCAAATCGGTAAGTGACTTTGTATGCAACGTCCCTGCAACAATTTTAAAATGTGGCAAAATAAATATAGTTTGAAATGTAGTATAATTATTGTACGAATTGGTAAGTGACTTTGTATGCAACGTCACTGCAACAATTTTAAATTGTGGCAAAATAAATATAGTTTGAAATGTAGTATAATTATTGTATGAATTGGTAAGTGACTTTGTATGCAACGTCACTGCAACAATTTTAAAATATGGCAAAATAAATATAGTTTGAAATGTAGTATAACTATTGTGCGAATCAGTAGGAGACTCTGTATGCAACATAATATTATTTTTAAAAAATTTTAATATTTACGAATTTGAGATAGTATGTGAAACATACGAGAACAATATAGTATGTGATAGTATGTGAAATATACATATGTGTATTTCAGTATAATATGTGTATATAAGAACAGATTAAAATTGAAATAAAATTAAAATATTAATTTTTAGATATTCAGACAGTTACCAGATTTTAGATAAATATTTTTAAAATAAATTCGAGATCAAGGTACGAAACAAAAGACGGGGGGGAATTGTTTCTAAGAAACACTTTAGGACACGATTTCTCTTCGAGAAGGGCTGAAAATATTCGTGGTGCGTGACGCTCGCGGAACCGTTACGCGAAGAAACGGTTATGCGGCAATAAATCTGCCCACAGACACTGATTGCTTCCATAAATCGATCGACTTATTAAATCAATTAAATCGATTTATTAATTTTGACGCAGAAACCGCGCCGCTCCTTCTTCCCGTTCCTCCTCGCCCTCGACGTTTACCCCTTTTTGATTGATTTATTGGCCGTAATCAATTTTCGCGCCGAAAGTTTCGCATGAATAAGTAATTTTTCGCCTTGCGTGGTCCCTCATCTTTGGCACTCGTCACGGAATTCGTCGAACGCGTTATCGACCACCTTTGCGATCTTTACGGCCATTTTGGTGTCCTCCGGTTTATTCGGTAACCCTCGTTTGATGAAAAACTTGTTGTTTCAATTAAATTCTACGACTTACGGATATAGTTCTATAGCAATTTTTTATAATAACTGACAGATATATTTTTGAACTTTTGTATGTAGTTAAATTTGAATTAATTAAATTAATGAAGAGGTCGAACGAAATTCGTGAAATTGTCTAGGTATTTATTTATTTCTAAAGTTTGCTCTTTCAAATTTAAACTCCTTTCTATAATCTATCAAAGATTGCTATTGCAATCATAATAATAGTTACAATTTTGAATGCGAAACTGGCTTTTGAATAATAAAAAAGAAAATCATCGAAACATTTATTGAGGATCGATAAATCCGTGTTTTCACGGGTCGCGAATGATCAAGCAGCTCGCTCGCAAACCGGTAAACGGTTATCGATCACCGACTATCGGCCGTCGATCGAGTATTTCTCGAAAGAATCAAAACCTTATGACTTCTAGATCGACGTGTCTAAAGAAAATAAAAAAAAGAAAGAGCACAGAAGAAAAACCGTGTTGTTCGCCGCTGTTCCAGTGGACGTTTCGAAGATCTTATCGACCTTCCTCTTTCCCTCGGGCTGTTTGTTGTATACATTACATCTGCATCGATCTCGATCTCGTGTATCGATCTTATATCGACGCCGGATAATAAGCGGCAGTTTGAACGCGTCACGTTTGTTCGGGCTTTTCGTCGTCATCCTCGCTGTTGGAACCATGGGATCTGTGTCGATGTCTATCTGAATGGCACCCGACTGTCTTCGAGTGCTCCAATTTGTTTTCTGGCACACGCGAGCGCCACCTCATTGGACCTCCCGTCGTCATTGACTACTCAAGTCGCATTCAGAACTCTTAAATCGTCGTTTTGTATCGATGCCAAACCATCTGTCCACATCTTTGTGATCGTTTACTGCTTGCTCGATTTTCTACTACTTTGGTTTATTCTTCATGCTCATCTTTAACATCTTCACCGTTGAAGGGACTGTACATAGCACGTATTAGTGTAGTTATGGGAATGTAGGGATATAGCGGTGTAGAACATATGTAGGTATATGGAAACATATGAACTGAGGAACATTTGGATATGGAGATTTGGAAAAGTAGGACTATGGGGCAGAGCGATGTAGAGACATATGTGGGTATATGTGAACATATGAATCGAGGAATATTTGGATCTGTGATATGCAAAGCTGTGATATGCATATCTGTGATATGCCTAGGAGTATAGGGAACAAGGAGAATGAAGATTTAGTACCAGAATCCAGGAACATAGGTGTTCAGGAATACAGTGATGTAGGGACCTAGAAATCTTGGAATCTTGAAAGTTTGGTATCTAGGTATATAGGAATCTAGGAATTTTGGAATCTTGGAATCTTGGAATTTTGGAACCTTGGAGCCTTGGAGCCTTGGAACCTTGGAACTTTGGAACCTTGGAACCTTGGAATCTTGGAACCTTGGAATCTTGGGACCTTGGAATTTTAGAACCTTGAAACTTTGGAATCTTGGAACCTTGGAACCTTGAAACCTTGGAACCTTGAAACCTTGAAACCTTGGAACCTTGGAATCTTGGGACCTTGGAACCTTGGAACCTTGGAATCTTGGGACCTTGGAATCTTGGGACCTTGGAATTTTAGAACCTTGAAACCTTGAAATCTTGGAACCTTGGAATTTTAGAACCTTGAAACCTTGGAACCTTCGAACCTTGGAACCTTGGAACCTTGGAATCTTGGAATTTAGGTACTTAGGAATCCAGACATCTAAAAGTCCATAGACCCAGGGATCTTTGAATGCAAAAATCTAAGGATGTCGAAATCCCACAATTTGATAATCCAGGGATTTGGAAATTTACAAATCCTGTAATTCTGGAATCTAGGTACCTATTAACCCTGCAACCTAGGTATCTAGAAATCCAGACATCTAAAGATCTATAGATCTAGTTACCTATGCATATAAAAATACAAGAATGTACAAATCCCAGAATCTAGATATCTTGAACCCTAAAAATCTAATAAATTTCAAAACCTACTTACAACATGAAATACGCTAATTAAATATTCCCCCACAAACCTATAAAATTAATGTCTTATTAATTTTACACGGAATTGAAAGTCTTGTTCCTTTTAATAATTCGAACATATTAAATCCATGATGGCGGTCACCACCACGGTAATCAACGTATTAGTTACGCAAGGTATGGGGAAAGATTTACATGTCCGCTTCTGTGGGGGTCGCCACTGACCAGCATCACAAATTCGATGTAATTGAATAATTAAAAGCAAATTACATAAAAATGATTGTAAGTAGAATTGATATTATAATAATTCCATGAAGTAGCAGCAGGAAATTTTAATGACCGCGTTCTGAATATGTAATATACAATTATAGAACGCCATTGCAATTAACGTCTTAATGAAACATTAATATGATGTAATTATCCGTTATGCAGATAATCACATGTGTCCATTGCAATCTCAATTTTTATCCTTCTTATTTTGAACCTTTAAACGACAGTGTCCGAGAAATAAAATACGTAATCGATTTTGTTAAATTTTTTTCAATTTTGTGGAAAATTGAGGAAGCTAGCGTTACCTACTTTTTTTAAAATTAAACATCTTCCTGTATTTTAATAGAAAATTGATTAATATTACAAGATTAATAGCGTAATTACATTCGCATTTGCTGGATCCCTAATGCATCTAATAATCCTAATATTATTAAGTAGAGTGCCACCGCTATAACTTGTTTTCTATCTGCACTTATCTTTGTTAATACTTTACTATTCGCCGTTAATCTCACTTTATCATTTTCGAGCGTTATCGCAGAATTCTTTAGCCGTGTTTCCCGTAGAAACAAGTCTATCGCATTCGTTTAAAATAAAGCGAATACACAAAGTGTACGCAGCTTATAACTCTCCAACGGTGTTCCTGGCGTGAAATCTTGTTCAAGCTGTCATATATTTATACTTTGTAATACGTTATACATAAAATAATCTTGGTTTTGCACCTGTTTTATTAAATTGCGCGTATAACGCTGAGTATCGCGTTATCTGTGTCGGATAGGAAAATCATCGCTACATCCTCGCATAATTTTACTTTAATACATAATTAGTAGTTTGAGACCACCGATTTCTCTTAATATTAACGATGTCTTTTTATAACTTTAAATTGTTCTGTGTTTTGCAATTCTATTTATCTACAGTCACACGTTTATACACCTGTGTAACAGGTATTTTAATACTCATTCTAACGAACTACTTTTCTATGTTACAAAATTACTCAACTATTTAATTATTTAACAATTTAATATTAACACGTGAAACACAGAAGTAAGTTTTTTTTTTAACCAAACACACCCTCTCGAATAAATAAATCAAGTTTCTCACGCTGCAGATAAACAACATCAATTACGAACTCATAAGGGTTGAAAGTCGATGAAATTTGGATGCAAGATGATACAATGATTCCAGCGAAAGTGGATTCAAGAATAGTGGTCTCTGTGGATGCACCTTTAATCGGTCCCTGCCAACTCCACGGGATGCCATGCCTCGAGTCGAGCATTCCTGACACCCTGAAGTGGCTGTCGGAACCAGAAATGGAAAGGAGAGAGAAAGAACGACAGAGGGAGACCGCGGGTCGAACCGAGATACCGAGAACACATCTAGAGTTCCGAAATAATAAGAAAGCTTTCGAGTGGCCAAAGAGAACAGTGGATCAAATTGAAGTCCAAACAGGAAATCCGCTCCGGTTACATTGTAACATTCTGCAGATCATGAGACTAAGGGTGAGAGGGTGCGAAACAACGGTACAAGCAAATATAAGCATTTCAAACTCATTTACTATTTTATGTATGAAGATCCAAAATTTTATAGTAGGTACCTTGTATAGTTTGCACGACCGGTTAAAACCTTCATAATTTCACAATTTTATCTAAGAAATCAAGACCTCTACAACTACAAGAAATCTGATAGACAGGTAGATGTTATTGATGTCCCACATGAAATTGAAAAATCTAATATTTTAAAATATCGAGTACAGGTCAGAAATAATATGGAAACGGCATACGGAGTCTTGTTGCGCGATATTTTAAGTGATATCGGGTTATTAATACCCCGCGTTAGGTGTCCCGTGCCTAAATATACATTTTTGGCGCGGGCCCAAACGGATCCCTGGCTGGTTTTATCGCGGGGGGTGGGGGATAATGTTTTATCCGATAATTAGAAACTGTAGATCTCGGTAGGCGGGGCCGAAGCTGGCCGATAACTTTTAATTGGGACTCGAACCGGTGTACGTAATACGTCTCTTGCCGTGGCCACGTACTTTCAACATTCCTCATGGACGGCCGCGAGGCGGCCACCAGATATCTTAACAAATCGGTTCGAGTTCCCTTCGTTCGACTCCTTTTTTCCGTCTGTCCGTCCTCGTTTGCCCGCACGCTGCACGCTCTCGATCTTCCGTGGGCCCCGAGTGATCTCTCGGTTCTACGGGAACTCATTAGTGCTGCCAGCTTGCTGGCCTCTTCCAGACGGGAACCGAACATCCGAGATCCTCGATCATTAAGACAATGTTTATTAGCGAGCTTTGCATAAAGATATTTATTGCCTCGTGTCTCTGCCACCCTGTCCTTTCGATCGCCATCTTCCGGATGGGTGGTACTTCGATACCGTGTGAATTCGTACATTCACTGCTGCTTCGCGATAGGAACTTTCATGGAAATCTTCCATTGCTATATCAGAAATTTATCAGTGTATTGCTGATAAATCTGGCTGCCATGAATTTGCGTACTATCTTCATATTTTCCTGAAATCGAGGCTGTGAGACCATGAGATGATTTTGGGTGACTTTGCTATTTCAGAATTGTAGAACCTGGAAAGTTTAATTGAAGATATTGGATGTTTGGATTGTCTGAATTTTGTTTAGGATTTTTATAACACATTTTACTATCTTGAAATTTTCAAACCTTGGGACTGCAAGATTTTGAGACTTGAAATTCGTGAAACTTTGATATCTTAAAACTTCTAATAACATTTGAACTTTTAAAATTTTCATACCTTCAGACACTGCAATTTACATTTTGAGACTCTTTGTATCTTGCCCAGATCTTAGACCTGCATGCACTATTCTATGCTCTACCTACATTTCAATCAGTCTTCCCCTAACTTATTCCTCGATCATGAGCTTTATAAATGCTCATCCTAAATGCTGTTTAAATTTCCTCATCCTTTCCCTAAGCTATAAGTTCCCCATAGACCTCATGCTCTCCCAGCATGAATTAGAAGGAAAGTATCAAGATTGCAACTAAACGAAGTAGCAACCGAAAATGTATAATTGATCAAGATAGACATTGTAAATAAACGAATGTTGTTGCAAATAGCGGCAAACGTTTTCGCCGTCAGCCGTCCCTTTCTTCCTTATCTGAGGCCCCTTCAAACTCGACTTACCGGGCCTCGGATCTCGAGGACTCATTAGTGCTGTCAAGCTGTTGAACCCGCAGCAGAAATCAAAGCTAACTAGGGTGCTCGATCACTCAGACTTGTATTAAGGGTATTTGCATAAAAGAACGCTTTTATCGGTATTAGAAATTCTCGACGAGACAAGGGGAAGGTTCTTCTTCCTTGCTTGCGTTCGGAACACACCGGTCTTTTGTATAGCAGCAGTCTGGCTGGCGTTCGTCTAATTTCGAGGGACATGTTGGCCGATTAATGGGGCTCAATTAACTCGGTTTGTTCGTCAACGTCGAAACCGCGATTGCGCCTCGCGTACGAGGGTAGGAAGAAGAAGAGGAAGAAAGTGGGGTGGGGGGGAGAAAGAAAGGAGCAAAAGGAAACGCGTGCAGATCCTTTCAAGTAGACGAAGGTTAATGGTCTAGCGAAAGACGCTCGAAGAAGAAGAGAGGTTCCTGTGACAGGTCCGATAGTAGGCAGATGGTAGTTAGTAACCGAAGAAGCGTCTGTTAACGCCCGGTATTCACATGTAAATCAAGCAACCACCGAACGAACGAGAAATAAAAATGTTGACGATCTGCCGGTACACACGTAGTCGACCCGGTCGGGACGGAGAGGGGTAACCGATGTTAAGTGTCCGTTATGATGGACACGCATAGAGCCGGGCTGAAAAGCCAGCTTCGACCCTGCGCAAGAGTTGTCTTACTGATCGTTGCATTCGTTGCACCGTTCGGTAGCGTCGATCGTCGATACGCGGATCGATTTTTCTCAGGCTGCCGCTTCGACAGTGACAGCCATCGAGTTGCGCGTTTTATTCGAGCCTCTTCGATATATATCTGACCGGTCGAGATCGAACGAGCCTGGATACCACGGGGGATGTGAACGGCTGGATGGAATCTCTGCTCTTCGACCGGTCGATCGAGATCGCCGATTCAAAACGCACTTTTACCGCTCCGACGGCGCACCAAGAATGTTATCTTCCAACAGACGAACTTGGGTGTGGTTGCACCGATGATCTTTGCAAATTTTCGCTTTTTGCTTTTGTTGCCTCCATCGCTTCCATTGCAAAAATCGCGTATTTGGAACATGTGCTTCGTCACTTATTGATTCTTTGCTTTATTTTCAACATTATTTTTCGCTGATCAATTTTATTTTTCTGCAGTATTAATTTTCTGCTATTTTTTAAAATATTATTACCGAAAGTACATCGTGACAGTGATCCATAATGTAGCCATGTTACTATTCTACTAGTCTGATCCACTCGTCTATTACATTATGTTATATTCTATTATACCATGTCATATTATACTGCAATACTGTTATACTATCCTGTTATTCTGTTCTTATAGTCTTTCACATTCTGCTATTGTAATATTGTACTATTATGCTACTTTATTATTTAAATATATGATTGTCGCATTATGCAACTATGTTATACTGTGCTACGCTAGAATATTCCTGTACCATTCATATTAAACGATTTGATTGAAGTACTAAAGCTGACCACTAAACTACCACCTGAGTCGAAACATTGTTTGAAATTTTAATTGGGGTTATCTTTACAGAGTTTCTAAATAGTCACGGTTCGTCACGAGTAATTGGAACGGTGCCAATTTCGTGGTTTCTCTCATTAACTCGATGCCATTATTGGCAGCTTCCGCGGGAACGAAGCTTGGCAGATGAGAGGCTATAATTACAGATGTAATACGTCGCTCATTACGGAGGATTTATTCCCCTTTCTAGATCTTGATTTTCAAACGTGATCGTTGAATTCTTAATATTTGTACAGAGCCCTCATCATCGATGTCTAATTACTTCAAGTTTCTCGAACCCTGGGAAATATGTGAAAATACAGGTGAATTATTGCACGAGACGCTATTTTTCATCCTTCTAATCATAATGTGTCTTTAAGTGAAATTGGAACAGCGAAGAAAACGATTTATCGACTTTCAGTGTGTCAGCGTGATCTTTCAAATTCTGTAACGAGTTTACTCGTCAGGGTATTACAACAGTGCACACTTTCCCAGGAGATTATTGAACATTCTTTTTTTGGTATTTTAGGAGTTAGGGTATTCACTTTTTGATTACAAGTTATAGGAAAAATTCGGTCGCGTAAAATGATCAAGTCTTATTTATAAAGCAAGTGCATTTTGCAACACCACTACACTTTCATATTGAATGATAATAGAAGTTGTCAAGTAATGTAAAATCATCGTTCACTATTTTTCTATCTTTACTAAAAATCAAACATATCATTTGACATAGTTATTGGACTCACCCTGTTTGACATAATAAAGAAGTCAAGTCAAAACAGAACAAAAAGAAATTTGATCTGTCCAATACTTCTTCAAAATCCTCCGATAGAGTTTCATTAAAAATCAAACATATCGTTTGACCAAGTTACTGGACTCATCCTGTGTGAGACAATAAAGTAGTCAAGTTAAAACAGAACAAAAAGAAATTTGATCTGTCAAATACTTCTTCAAGATCCTCCGATAGAGTTTCACTAAAAATCAAACATATCGTTTGACATAGTTATTGGACTCACCCTGTGTGAAACAATAAAGAAGTCAAGTCAAAACAAAACAAAAAGAAATTTGATCTGTCAAATACTTCTTCAAGATCCTCCGATAGAGTTTCACTAAAAATCCAACATATCGTTTGACCAAGCTATTGGACTCACTCTGTGTGAGACATTAAAGAAGTCAGGTCAAAACAGAACAAAAAGAAATTTGATCTGTCAAATACTTCTTAAAGGTCCTCCAATGGTGTTTCACTAAAAATCTCTCAAAACAAAATCTCTAAAAAATTTCTTTAAAAATTTGACCGAGTTACTGAACTCACCCTACACGAGACAATAAAATGAAGTCACAGAAGAAATCCGTCAAATATTCCTACAAATCCAATAGGAAATAATTAGTGAAGACAAAGTACCTCCGAGAGAAAACTTGCGTTGTGCACTTCCGGTTGCGTGGGCAAGTAAAGGGTGAAAAGTGGGAGGTAAGGGTCGTATTACACGAGGGTATCCCAAGGGACCTCCAGTATTCGAGTCCAGGGTTCGAGTCAGGTGAGCCAAGGCGCCTGGAGCGCCGCTGATCACTTTGACCCATGACCCCATCAATCATCGCCAAATCATACACTACTTATCTCACCGCTGCACGAAAGCGGCGCACGTTCCAGGTAATACACGTAACAGGTAGGATATATTCCTCCGCTTCCTCTTTCATGTCCACGGGCCTTTTTCGTCCGCGTTTTCCCTTTTACGCCCACGACGCTTCCGCCCCGCCAATTATCCTCGCCTCTTCTTCCCTTTTTACTCCTCTGATCTCGCGTTATCGCGTTACGCTAACGCAAACCTTTTGCGTTTGCTACAAACTCCTGCGGGTTATGCTCTTACCATCATTTCGTCCTGACGGTTCTACCGTAATTGAATGTTTTATCCAACTGTATTATAGCAACGGTACTGTGGATATTTATCAAACGTACATGTGTAATTTTTAGGTAGACATTCTTCAATTTAAAATCTTGTTCAACTTAACATACTGTTTGTAATTTTAAAAGATGGGGATACGTTTTATTGAAACATTCTGTGTAGTCGAAACTGTGAATTGTTTGCAGAGGACCCCACAATTGAACAAAGTACCAAAGTTACAAAGACTGAAAATTAAAAAATTAAAAAATGACAGTCTCAGTGAGTCAAGGTATAAAAACTCCTCGTCCTAAGATAGCACACCTATTCCAAAATCCTAAAGTACAAAAATTACCAAGCTTCAAAGTCCTAAAATTCCGACCTCTCACAAGTCCTAAAGAATCTTCTGTCTTACTGTTCCCAAAGTCCTGTTCCTCCCCAGCTCTTTTCCCAAAATATTAGCACCTCGCAACATCCTTTCTCACGGTCAATCCTTTTTTCACCCTGTAAATGCGTACACGTGGGTAAACAGTAGCCTAAAAGGGTGCAAACCCTCCAATCAATCGACAGATCACGAAGGTAAACTTTGTGAGCGTAAATTTCGAGGAAGTCTAAACAAAAATATACCTTCAGTAACAAACTGAGCCAACGGAGATAAAAATGTTCTCTCAGATTCATCGGAATGTTCGCCGTTTATGGGATGAAACTCGGTAAAGGAAAAAAGATTATTAAGTTTCACCCACGCCGGCATAGCGTATGCGTGGATCACCGATGGAATTAACATTCCTCTTGCGGGTCTTTCGCGGTTCTCCTCCCGCTCTCAGGTTTGTTTAATGATCGCTGTGACACGATACTAATATGTCCTCGGGCGGTGTCTTTGAGGGCTTTGGCGTAATAAATTAATCTATTAGCGCCGCGGTCGTCCGCGGCGAATCAAGGATAAAAGAGGGAAAGAAAAGAGGGGAGCCGGGTGGACCGCGAGGATCGTCGTAATCTCCAATTAGGCCCAAATTGATTAGCCTGGATTACTGGTGGCGTCCTCGTTACTCTGCCAGCTTCACGATATATGTACATGCGTTCAACGAAAAACGCGAATAAGCGTTTATTCCTCTCGTATCTCCTGATGGCGTTTAATTGACTGTCCCGCTGAATAAACGTGTCTGTGAGTTCGTTTCTTCGATAAATACGTTGTCAATCGATTCTGGAATAACGCCAGGACTGTGATGTATGTGTCGATAAGATTACATGCATGTCGATTGCACACTGTCGGGTGCAATTACTAAGTTACGGGTTAATTATGCAGCAGATTGAATATCTTGGTTTCGTAGGGAGCGCCACTGTTTGGGTTCTTGTTGGGTACCACTGATTTTAGGTTAAAGACAGTAGGTGCATACGTGGGTACATGCATACATATGTAAGTACATTCATATGTTCATGCATACATTCATGCATACATATGTAGGTGCATTCACACATTCATACATACGTACATGCATGCATATATACAATGTACGTACATTCATATGTTTGTACATACATATGTACATTCATGCATACATATGTAGGTACATTCATACATACATACATGCATGCATATGTAGATACATTCATACGTTCATACATACATACATTCATGCATACATATGTAGGTACATTCATACGTATAATACATACATACATACATACATACATAGATACATGCATGCATATGTAGATACATTCATACGATCATACATACATACGTACATACATACATGCATATATGTATATACATACATTCACACATTCACACATACATACATACGTACATACATATGTGTATACATAAACACATGTACACGTACATGTACACATGTATTTGCAATGATCTTATATGTGCACTAACATATAATAACAAACAGTATTACACAATAAGACTCACGTGTAATGGATCTTACATACGCATCACGCCTTAAAAGCGTCATGATTCACATATCACGCATCTTGTTCCAATTATAAGCAGAGTTCGATACGCAATCGGTAGGATTTCATGCAGTTCGTTCCTCGTTAGATATCCATTCTGTAATTTCGTATCTCTTGTATTGATCTCATTAGTCGTGTCGGAATCTCAATTAATCAATAGAAACGCTTTCCTGTCGGTTGAATCAGCGAGCTTGATTATTCTGTCGCGATTAAATCGTCGAGAACATGCCTCGTATATGGATAATTTCAGATTCGGTTACCTTGGTGTTTGTGTATGAATCGTACGTTCCATAATCGATGTTGTAACTCGATATCGACGTCTCACCGTTTATTAATCACTTAATCCTTGATGAAATTAATCTTTCTGTCTTTTCTTCTTATTCGTTGCTTTATGTTCCTAGTTTACAGCGTGATATAGCAAACCTTTCACACTTCTTCGTGTTAACTTTAATTTAGACTTGGTCGAGAAAAATTTAGGACAATAATTGAACTTGTGAATTTTTTAAAATTGACATACTACGATGAGTACAAGTACATTCTCTTATTTTTTATTTGTCAAAAATTTTATGATAGAAGAGACTAATGTATGTTATAATTATTCGAGAACCTACATAGCGTATTATTTTTGTTATCAAAGATGAACGCTTGAAATGTAAATAAAATAAATTACAAATAAAATTAAAAGTCAGAAGAGCGAGATTTTTAAACGCGCTTCGTAGCCATCGCTCGAATCTCAGCAAACGAGACAACGGTATTTTCTTTTTCAAGATAACCGTTCAGCAAAGAGAAGAAGCGGAAGAAGGCTGAAAGAAGCGACAAGTAACGAAACTACTCGATTCACTGGTCTGTCTGGAAGTCTAGGAATCAATCAATGACCGTCTTTCCATGGAATCCAGTTAGCTCGTAGGTGGTTATCTCTTTCCTCTTCTTTCGCGTTCCTTCGCATCCCTTTTTTTCTTCCTTTCCGTTGTTCATCCAGCAATTCCAACGCCACAACGTCGTCCGTTCTCCTCGTTTCCTTGGAATTTACCCCATCGATTCCGTTTTTGCTCGCGAAACTTTAGCGAGAGACGGGCAATCGCTTCGACTAATCGCTTCATTTTCTACGTCATTCCCGATAATAAGGGCTGCAATCGGTATTTCAATCCTCTCTGCGTTTCTGCTTGCTTTTTTTGATCACGAGGGTATGTTGATATGATGGTTAAATGTGGTTTAATTCATTTAGGAAGTCAGTTTAAATTCTTTTGGAAATTTGAGAATTTGGAGAAATTTAGAAATTGCACGTGATCATTTAAAAATGCAGGAATTTGATCATTCAGAAATTTAGAAACTTAGAAATTTAATAAATAAAAGGTAACCTCGGAATTCTGCTACCTGACAACCAGAGAATTGTAGATTTCTTATCTTGACAATATACAAATTTTTAAATGTGAAAATCATTAGTCAACATATATTAACAATAAAAGAATATCAACAACTGATCGTAATTATCTTAAATACAATACGTATCCAAGATCTCTAATCTTGAACTAATCAATGATTATCACAGTGAGCAAACGATTCCCAGCGAAAGCAACGAACGAAATGGGGGTCAGACTCGCGACACATTTTTCTAAAATCGTGTCGTAAAGTCACTTAGCGGAACAAGCTTCCCCGAAGGAGCCCGATTTACGCGAGTATCTCGCCCACACGTTCCGCGCGCGAAATCCGCTCGGCCCTTAACTCTCAACACCATAAATCCAGCTCTCGCGGCGTCATTAGCACCGAATAACGAGGACGATGTAATGGTTGCTCCAGCTGGGGTCCCCAGTGTGGACCCATCGTCCGAAATAACGACACCCGTCAACCGTGGAACCATGGGGTGCGTCGCATTCCCGGAGATCCAAAAATAAGCAGTTTAGCCCTTCTCGTACTTGGCCCATTTGCATTCGGGATTCCTCTATATACTTACCTTACCCCTTTCTCGTTCTTGTCTTTCTCTTTGTAATTCACAAATCATCGGGGATGATACTCGGTTCAGAAATAATCGAAAGATTTCCATATTCGAAGACATGTGTGTATGTGTGAATCGGAATGTGTGATAATTTATTAGAAAGTATGTGAAGAGAGTTACGTATATAGGACATGTTGAAGCGGTAGTAATGCGTAGTACGACGCGGACTATAGGGCGCGTGGCGATACGGCGCGGGACGATACGAGGCGTGGCAATATGGCGTGTAGCAATTTCACAGGTTAGGATTTTCTACGCGTGGCGATACAGCGCGTAGAAATATCAACGCATAGTAATTCCATGCGTTGGATTCTCTACGCGTGGCGATACAACGCGTAGTAATTCCATGCATTGGGATTTCTACGCGTGGCGATACAACGCGTAGTAATTCCATGCGTTGAATTCTCTACGCGTGGCGATATAACGCGTAGTAATTCCATGCGTTGGATTCTCTACGCGTGGCGATACAAAGCGTAGTAATTCCATGCGTTGGATTCTCTACGCGTGGCGATACAACGCGTAATAATTCCATGCGTTAGGATTCTCTACGCGTGGAGATACAGCGCGTAGTAATTCCATGCGTTGGAACTCTCTACGCGTGGCGATACAGCGCGTAGTAATTCCATGCGTTGGAACTCTCTACGCGTGGCGACACAACGCGTAGTAATTCCATACGTTGGGATTCTCTACGCGTGGCGATACAAAGCGTAGTAATTCCATGCGTTGGGATTCTCTACGCGTGGCGATACAACGCGTAGTAATTCCATGCGTTGAAACTCTCTACGCGTGGCGACACAACGCGTAGTAATTGCATGCGTTGGAACTCTCTACGCGTGGCGACTCAACGCGTAGTAATTCCATACGTTGGTATTTTCTATGCGTGGCGATGTAACGCGTAGAAATACCAACGCGTGACAATACACACAGTAATTCCATGTGTTTGATTCTCCACTCGTGCCACGTTGAAGGCACTAAGAAATACGAGGTAAAACAGACGCTTAATCACATTACCAAAAAGACTACCACCGCTTAGTAAACGATTTTGCATACAGACTTTCAATCGACTGACATTAATCTGGCGATTAATTTTCGTTGGAATATTTCTTTGTCAGGGAATAAAATCTGACGCCCTATTCGTTAGGATGAGCTCTTCGCGATCAATTTACTGCTCAGTAAACTCTCATTGTTCTTATACTCAATTAAGAAGCTGTCTATCTTGCATCTTTAAGTTAATCATAATTTGAAAAGAACGAACATGATTTTTCTGTTTAATTATCGAGCGCGGAAAGGCCGCATCCATCTTGTTTGAAATCAAACCAGTCAACTTTCATGCGGTAGTACCACCGGCAACACTCATCTTAATCGTTCTTTAATTATGCCTAACACGTGGCCGGTCGTGTAATCGCCGAAGGCGTTGATACACACCGACTATTTACTCGTGGCTTTTCCGCAAACCAGCGGACGATGATACTATGAAATACGACGGCGAATGTTTACGTTCGTGTAACTAGAAGAAGAGCGAATTACGCTACTAATTTATCTCCCTGTCACGGACGAAATAAATCACTTTCAATGCGCCGGTCGTGGCTGTCGCGTTTAATCATCGATAGCCACTGTGAAAATGTTTTCTCTACGATTGAATCCTTTGCTTATTCCTTTGCCTTCTGTCCACGGAGACAGCTCGGTTTAGATCCCTGTAAAACACCGTCATGATTATTTATCGTCGGAAGTCGGTGTTTTAGAAAGCTACTTTAATCTGTTTCAAAACTTATATTCAATTCTCGTCTCGGAAAATTAAAATCATAGGTACATGATATACTTACGCTTATAACATATGGTAACATACTTGTAAATGACAACTCTTAATTTTTTTTTGCTTTCTCATCTCATGTTTATACGTTCTCTCAGACGTTAATTACATCTTGAAGACTGTGTTCAAATATAATTTTATCAATAGTAGGTACATAATATACTAACGTTTATAACATAGATATGGTAACATATGTGTATGGTAACATACTTGTAAATGACAATTCTTAATTTTTTTTTTTGAATTCTCATCTCATGTTTATACGTTGTCTCAGACGTTAATTACATCTTGAAAACTGTGTTCAAATATAATTTTGTCAATAGTATACATATAGTATACATATGTACATACATACATGTATGATCAGGTAGTGTCTGATTAGGTATGTCCATTGAAGTTGACATCAGAAAGATATCACATTTGATAATAATTGTTGCTAATATTATTGAATGTACATCAACAATACAGTATTAGTACATATCAATGTAATTTTATTTCATATATGTAATGTATGTATGTATGACACATATGTATGTATGTAAGACATATATGTATGTATGTAAGACATATATGTCTTCAATGTAATATTATTTAATATATATCATCAATGTATTACTCATTAGTGTATCATTTAATATACACCAATTATATACATCACCAATACAATATCATGTGTAATATTAATAACCATATCCAATTGTGTATAAGAACCCCTGCAAGACCCTCGGTCCATATAAAATGATCATTCGATTAAAAAGAGAAGTTCAAAAACAAAGTATGCCGGAGGACATATGTTCCCTCGAATCGGGAGACATCTTTCTTGCCCGAAATCAATTCCGCGTACCCCAGCGCGGCAATCACGGTGGAATTTTAGGTGGTCATGAAAATTGCGCCGAGGAGCACACCTAATCTTTTTGTGGCGTTATTACGGTAATCAAGGTGGTCCCTGTACCATTATCGATGCTCCATATTTTCGCCCTCCCCCGCCTCGCTGCCCCGAAGTGTACACACTGGCACCGAAATCGTTGTGCAATTACTCGCTCATAAACGAGCAACGCTAAAGGAAGTTATGCGCCGGGCCAATAAAAGCAGCGTCAATGACACACGCACGGCCGCCAGCAAAAAGCGTTAATGGCCGGTCTACCATGCTGAGACCACGAGCACAATGTGTCCGGGTATACAGGTCCTTTCATTCTTCAAGACTCTTACCTTGTCAAACTTCAATTTCGACTTGGAAGAAGTTTATCTGATGTTCAAAATTTGCTGGGATAAATATTTTCGTTTGGAGATTCTGGATGTTGGGGATTTTAAGTTAAGGGACGTTGGAGGCTTGAGGACACTTGTGGACATATGATGCATATAGAACATCTCAGTGTATATGGAATTTTATGTGTATTGTTTTTATATATGTTGTAGTTCAAGCTTATTGCGTTTGATGGTAAGAGATCGATGAGGTTGTATCACTTTGTTAAAGTCTTTCTATGAATATCAGAACTGTTGCTTTCTTGTTAGTGTAATTATGTAAATAAGTAATATACATATACTTGAAGAATCTTCAACATTAATTTATCAGATAAGATTTGTATGAAATAAGCTTACTATAATTTTAATGTACTATTTCATGTGTATACACATTTTATAGTTGTACCAGATTATGAACAGTCGTTATGAGTCACTCTTCGTGTTCAGCTAAAGATGTCCAACAGTCTTCATTGTCTTCTGACAATGAGTTTCCGTATTTCAGAATAAGTCATTCGTGTGAAGTTTTACAAACAGACCAACCTTACAAACCTTCCTATTTTAAAGAAACAGCAACATTTACACCAAATACATGAACATATTTTTCTATGCCGTTAAAACTCATTTGTTTTATATAGTTTCTCAAGTGAAAAAGTAAAGGAGCCGATAAGTGAGACTATGGCCAAGTTTTTCACAGTAGAAACCAATACCACCAGAAATTGAAAGACTGTATGTTATTAACATAACATCGAAATTCCGTGTGCTCGAACCACCCTATACACACGCGTACAGGTAGTAAAACCTTATCCAAAGTCGATGCCGAAGACTACAATAACGACGAAGCTGAGGGCCGCGTCTTGCGCGCTGCCCATAAAAGCTTCCCGGCCGTACTACGTGGATAATACCCGCATTAATAATTTATAACTCGGCCATTAACAGCTTTTTCTGCTTGCTCGTTCCTTTTCTTTCTCGTTTCGAGTCGGTAGGAAGCACATCATAGCTGGATTTTTCTATTTCTATCCCCGAGTACTATGGTACCTCCTGTTCTGTTCTTTCGATAATCAACCATGAAATCGAATCGACTATACTATAATCTCGAATCGTTTATTAAAATCAACTTTCATGATTTTTCGTTTAAATTAATCGAGTAGTGTTTGATATACGGTCATGCAAATGAGAGTATACGACTGTAGATTAGTGTCGTCGTAATTTTATATCTTGAAAAAGGTTCAATAAAAAAGAGATAAAATTAAGGGGTACGTGTAGGACGAAATTTTGAAATTTATTTATGGTGTACTATTGGGGGACTTCAGATGTTGTGCTGTGGTGTAATGTGGCGACGCAATGCGTAGTATGACGCGGACTATAGGGCGCGTGACGATACGACGCGGGACGGTACGGCGCGTGGCGATACGGTGCGCAGCAATTTCTCACGTTGGGATTTTCTACGCGTGGCGATACAACGCGTAGTAATTCCATGCGTTGGGATTCTCTACGCGTGGCGATACAATGCGTGGTAATTCCATACGTTGGGATTCTCTACGCTTGGCGATACAATGCGTAGTAATTCCATGCGTTGGAATTCTCTACGCGTAGCGATACAACGCGTAGTAATTCCATGCGTTGGGACTTTCTACGCTTGGCGATACAACGCGTGGTAATTCCATGCGTTGGAATTCTCTACGCGTGGCGATACAACGCGTAGTAATTCCATGCGTTGGGATTCTCTACGCGTAGCGATACAACGCGTAGTAATTCCATGCGTTGGGATTCTCTACGCTTGGCAATACAATGCGTAGTAATTCCATGCATTGGGATTTTCTACGCGTGGCGATACAACGCGTAGTAATTCCATGCGTTGGGATTCTCTACGCGTGGCGATACAATGCGTGGTAATTCCATGCGTTGAGATTCTCTACGCGTAGCGATACAACGCGTAGTAATTCCCTGCGTTGGGATTCTCTACGCTTGGCGATACAACGCGTAGTAATTCCATGCGTTGGGATTCTCTACGCTTGGCAATACAACGCGTAGTAATTCCATGCGTTGGAATTTTCTACGGTTGGCGATACAACGCGTAGTAATTCCATGCGTTGGAATTCTCTACGCGCGGCAATACAACGCGTAGAAATATCGACGCGTGGTGACATAACGCGTAGTAATATGACGCAAAGCAATTTCCCACATTAGGATTTTCTACACATGGAATTTCAATGCGTAGTGACGCAACGCGTAGAAATTTCACCGCGCGCTAATATAAAACATAGAAATATCAATGCGTGGCAATATAACGCGTGGTAATATCACATACACATGCAGTCGCGGTAATACAACGCGCGACCATACATCGCAACGATACATAAAAAAATATGAAGCAGGGAGACGAGATTTCCTATGAATCTCTGAGCAGTGTCCGCAACGAAGAAGCCAGTCGGCCTCGATTAGAGTGACGGAATAAATTTCTGCAGAGTGTGGGAGCGAAGCGGTCGAGGTCCTCGTCTCTAATTGACCCCACTTTACTGCGAAACTCAGGCGACTACGCGGGCAGATTTCAGTCGGCATGCGGGCATGTCTAGATTTTCGCAGATTGCACGTTCTTCCGTACTCGTCGACATCCAGGTAAATCATGTCTGTTCGCATTCTTCTGCGAGAAACTCTGACAGGCACCATAATTTCATTGTTTTGATAGAACTGGAATATGCAACATGTCTTACCGGCTTTGGAAATAAATTTATAAAACTGCAGAATTTTTTAAGGTATAAAAAGAAATTAGAAAGAAGAGATTGATTAAAGTTTTTTTTTTTAATTTTTAAGATGATTGAATGAGCTTTAAATAGATCATTTAATAGGTTTGATCTGCACCTTTCATTTAATAATGAAATTATATTAATGAAATATTTAATTTCCTTTCAATTCAATTTCATGTAGTAAATTCAATTCCTTGCTACATTATAAGCAATCGTAAGAGAAGAGCTCGTTTAATTTTTGTAATTGAACGATCTTTCACGCGTCATATCACACATGTTTTATACGAATTTCTTTCTATAAAAAACATTATTAGATAATATTTTGTATCGAGAAGTTCTGTAATGAAAATTTAGCTGTAAGTTAAAGTTGATCCTGTATTGGCCTGCTGCGTCTCTGTCGGGGGTTAATTATCGCAATTAATTGGAACCATAGTATCTATAAACTAAGCCATTTTAACATCGTACAACTTACGTAACCTTTTGATCTCTTATCGGTTCTAATCTGTTTCATTGCAATTGGCTTCGATGTTTTTTAAAGTGATATTCTATTTGAAGTTTTGCATGTTTGGTAAAATATTATTATATGATATATGAATAGGTTTATTAATATATGAAAAGAATTGTGTAGACCTTTATTTATCACTGATTTTGTAAATGTTTCTTGTAAAATATTATTCTTTTACAACATGGAATAGGAACGGGTTCATAGGAATATTTCTGATACCAAATTTCGCGAACCGAAACTGACATTCGCCATCTTGTGCAACCTTCCTATATGACACGGGTCTTTTCCGAAAGTAAACGTTTAGAAAAATGATGTAATATTACCAAAATAGATAAATTTAAAATAAGAATAATAATTTTTATGTCAAACTACCCTAAAATGTGTGGATACCCTGAAATACCTAACCTAACCTAAAAGTGATCTACCCCCAAAAAATGACACTTGACCAATCCACCAAATGCAATTCATAGTTTCAGTCAAACATAAATTCCAATTCCTAATTTGCTCAAAGATGAAGGTCTAATCGAATGAAAGCATATTTGATGCTTTGGAAAAACATGAAATGGAAATGAAAACCGTGTATCAGAATGGAAACACTTGCCTCTTAACCGAGAAAGGTGCGCAGCATGTTCGCGTGATTTACAAGCACCAGGCTCGATCTCGTCGTAGCGCGGACGACGTATGAATCAAGATCGGTATCGTCGGGTTAGCTCTTATAAGATAACAAGCCCGACTCTTGTTACGAACAAACACAGCGTGTCGAGATGCGTAGTGGGTGGTGGTTCCGTGTGGACGAGTCTTTAAGCGTTAATTGAGACGAGAGCCGCGCGTTGGTGGTCTAAATTCTTCGCTATTCCGGGAAGCCTATTTTCAGATGTATCTACGACAATTCGCCAAGTCCAAGGAAATGGGGGTGGAAAATGACGTGCTCGAATATATTAAATTCTCTTCTTTTAGAATGCCGGCACAGTTTCCCGCGCTGAGTATCTCTTGCGCTCGAGCCGAGTACCATTATCTTTCTTCTGCTCGAAACTCACATGTTACTTCCTGAATTCCGACGTGTAATTCATGGCTGATTTTATTTAATTATTTTGATGGTTTGCTACGGGATATTTATCGGGGTATGCTGCTTTATTCTGCTATTTTAGTTTTCTGCCATTGTACTATTATTTCATTATATCATTAACAGAATATTCTATTATTTTATTTATTTTATTGTACTTGTGTGCTGGTATTATTATTTAGTTATTTGACTAGTCTGTTATTTTACTGCTTCAATGTTCTACTGCTTCATTAGGACATTATATTGCTATTGCAAGGTTATCTAATACTATACTATTGTACTGTTAGAGTATTTCACTATTTTAGAATTTTATTATTTTACCATCTCATCTTGCTATTTCATTTATTTCATTTTACCATCTTACCATCTTGTCATCTGACCATTTTACTATCTTAACATTTTACTTCACCACTTTCTTACCATTTTACAATTTGACCATCTTAACACTTTACCACCTTAACACTTTACCATCTTAACATTCTCCCTTGTCACCATTTAACCATTCCTCAACTCCATCTCCAAATTGCCTTATCTTCAAAAGTCCTCAAAAATCATCAAACATCTTCTCTAATTACTTCTCTATTTTCCAATGTCTCATATTCGCAATATACTTCTCCGTTATTCCACAAAGAATCTATAACTTCTTAACGAACATTCAGTACAATTATCAGTTCTACCAATCCCCCCATTTTCAAGAAACTCTTGCACACGCGTGGGAGTAACTAGCATCAAATAATTGAGAATATGCAACCGATTGACCACTGAATCAGCAACGGTTGCTTAGTATTACGGGTTACGAGCGCAAGGATTATTGTTACCATTATGGTTGGACCACCTGCGTGGTCAGCGGAGGAAGCCGCTTTCTCATGTGAACACCGCACCGACAGCAATAAGGAAGAGACTTTATTCTTTTCGCTCGCTGAACAGCCGCACTATGTTTCATCATTCGTTGAACCACCTTCGGCGTTTAACCCTTTCGTTATGGCAATATGTTCATGTGCATTTTCTCTATTACAAATTTTATCGTGGAATACGGTAATGAAACAGAGATATAACTTGCCTCACTTGTACGGACTGAAAAATGCTTCTCTTCATCAAGTTTTTAATATCGTGTCATCGATTGGTATTAAAAAATGATGCTAAGATTCAAGATTTCATAGAGGAAACTAATAAAACTTGTGCAAGATGAAACTCGTCATGTGTACAATAAAAATTGCCTCTCTCCTATTGAGGCTTCATTTGTGAGCAATTGTAATAATCAAAAAGAAAATGTATGTGTCTTATGTAGGTGTGTGAACAATTACTTACAAACCATACATAAACTTCTCGTTTTTAATCACTATATAAGTCTAGGCTAGTTTATGCACTTATACCTGTCGTAAACTGAATCTTATTAAAAAGGAATGATACATGCAAAACATGTAATCAAGGTTATCCTAATTATCTGACAAGAGAAAATATTTTATGAAATCTCATATTTATACTAACAATCACATTCTTAGTTAAAGTATCATAACTTCAAGTCCATGTAAGATATATTTGCTCCTGCAACATCTTTCACATCCTTCTAATTCTCACAATGTCATCCTAGTATCACAGTTTCAAATCTATATAACAATTCTCACAAACAAGTACCTTTTTACAATAATTATCATGCTACTGAAGTATCACATTTTACAGCCAATAGTAATACGAATAATAATGTATAAATAATATAAATAATAATGTATAAATTAGAAGAAGGTTAGAAGATAAGTAGGTTCATCCACCCAAAAGTACCCGCAAATATAATACGACTTTTGGTGATCGAACGCGCTGAAGTTAGAGTGCAATATCGCGTAGATTAACTGGAAATTGTCGAGAGAAGTGTTCAGTCGAACCGACCGACCACCGTACGCCCACACGTTGAAACCTCGTCGCATCTTAAGTGGTATCAATGAAAAAAAAGCGCGCGCTCGGACCAGCCAGCCAGTCGGCCAGCCCTGTGCTCCATAGCCCGGTTGCATTATAATTACTACAAATTGAATCGTTTAGCCGCTTTTAAGGTCGTGAGATAGTGTCCGGGAATGCGACGCTCGAATAAATCAATTCACGGGTTGCTCGTGTAAAGGCCTTTCGCTTCTCGCTTACGAGCGATGGAATCGTTTGTACACTCCGGTGCAATGTTGCTTTACTTCGCATAAGGGATGAAGACAATGACTTCCTTTTTTGGGGATTTTTGTTATACCTGAATTACTAGAAGGTTTGAAATATTTTATAATGTGCAAGTATTTGGAGGTTATGGTCATTCCAATCAGTGTGGGAGTAGCAAGGGATGTTTCTTTTAATATTGGGGAGAAATGTGTCGAGGTGAAGTTTTGTTATTTTTAGATTTCCAGGTCTTCAAATTTCTGCATTACTCAAGTTCTGATTTTTCTAAATTTTTAGATACCCTAGTCCTTCGTATCCTAAATTCCCAAGTTTCTATATTTACAACCCCAAGTTTCTAAATTTGCTAGATTTCTGAATTTTCCAAATTCCTACATCACCCAAATTTCTGGATGTAATTCACAGAATTTTCGACCTTCAAACCCTCGAGTTCAATGCTGCAAGTTTCCAAACTTCACAAACCCCTAAACACTCCAGTGCCTACATTTCCCAAATTTCTAAACATTCAGATACCAAAGTTTCTTCGTTCTTAAGTACCTAAACCTTGCAATTCCGTAATTGCAAATGAACTTCGTAGTTATTTAAATATCAAAGAAATGTTGAAAGTAGAAAATTTCAAAGGGTGTCGCAGATCGAAAGTGAGGTTATGACGCTAACGCCCTGACGCGTAACGATGCAAAAAGACGTGCAATTACTCCTAGATATGCAAATACCCCATAAAAGTGAGACGAAAAATCTCATTAACCCTTCGAGAAAAATACGATTCCCATTCATGCGGATTATCCACGGCAATTCGAAAAAGAAGAGGCTCGGTTAAGGTCCACTGCGTTCACCTTATCACGCGCATAGCGATCGAAATTTCACTACGTATAGGAATAGAACGAAACTGTCCGGCCTCTCTCGTTCGTTACACGGTTTATTTCGCCGATTGTCTGCTTTTTCCTTCGTCCCTCGTCGTCCATAACGCCGTCAGTCGCTTCCCAGTTTACGATCGACGATCAAGCAACGTCGTTAGACGTACCTTTAATCGAGCTGCGTCTACCACGTCCTCGTAACTGAACGTTCACCGGGTCCGGCCGGATATTTTCGCGGGACGGCTACGTCGCCTATAAACGTCGCGGACCACGGAGAGATCGGTAATTTACGGCCGGTACCCTGGAAAACGAGCGGCCACCGATTATCGGTCTAATTGTAATTAACGTCTCCCATCGGGCCGACCAACGGCTCGATCGTTTATCGTGCCCTCGCATATTTATGAGTTTTCGCGAATCACTTGCCGCCCCTTTCGCCCGATACGCTCACAGATACATCTGTTTTGCACGGTGCCCGGCGAGCTTTCTCTTATCGTGCCTCGAAGAATGTCGCGTTTCAAACGATTCGTGGTAGAGACGCTGTTTCGGACACTCATTTGCCAAGCTGATTAACTGCAGTCATCTACTCTCTGAAAATACCCTTGCTTTTACTTTTTTAAAATATTATTTTAGGGAACTTCTATTCAAAAAACTTCTTCCTGCAAATTCAGTGGAGAGCATTTAACAAATTCTTCCTGCGAATTTAATATCATGAGAAGGATATTAAGGAAGTTGATATGTGACTAGGGATATAGGGATCTAGGTATCTGGAGATATTTGAAGCTAGGGATATTTGGATATAGGGATGTTGCATGTAGGGGTATTGGGATCTAAGGACATTGGGATCTAGGGATATTTGGATCTAGCTGTATTTGAATCTAGGGATATTTGAATCTAGCTGTATTTGAATCTAGGGATATTTGGATCTACCTATATTTGAATCTAGAAATATTGGGATCTAGGTATATTTGGATCTAGCTGTATTTGAATCTAAGGATATTTGGATCTAGCTATCCCTGAATCTAGGGATATTTGGCTCTAGCTGTATTTGAATCTAGGGATACTTGGATCTACCTATATTTGAATCTAGGAATATTGGGATCTAGGTATATTTGGATCTAGCTGTATTTGAATCTAAGTATATTTGGATCTAGTTGTCCTTGAATCTAGGGATATTTGGATCTAGCTATCTTTGAGTCTAGGGATATTAGATCTAGGTATATTTGGATCTAGGGGTATTTGCATCTAGAAATATTAGAATTTAGTGATATTGGGATCTATGGATATTGGGACCTGAGGATCTAGGGATCTAGGGATTGAGGGTAATAGGAATATGGGTATCTAGGGATCTGAAAATCTAAGTATCCAAAAATTAATTTGATAATTACACTTTGATAATATAAGTACCTAGGGATCCAGAAATCTAGTAATCTTGATAATTGATCTAAGAACCCAAAAGTCTAAGTATCTAAAAATGCAGTCACAGAATATTCCACGAGCTTAAAATTGAATCTAAAGGTTAACATCTTGAATAACTTTGTTAATGTACAATTAATATAAATAATTAATAATTTGAACTAAGAGACTTAAATCTCACGCGTGTCCCTGTAAGATTCCTTACGGAGCCTCGCAATTATCCGGATCATTACCGACATGAATATTCATTAGGCACACCCGATGAGATCAAGGTTTTAATTAATTATCGCAATCAATATTGCCCTATATCATTACGTTTCGTTATTTCGGAACAGGATGCGAGAGCGATCGAGTTGAATAATCGGAGAAATCGTTTGTGCAGCCTCGACGCCCACGAACAATCGGAAAGTGTACAAACGGCGCCGATAATGGGCTGCAATTGCGAATCGAATGGAATGTTAATCGAAGCAACAGCTTACGATACGAGCTCACCGAAACGTCAAGTGTAATCGAACGATTTCGCGGGCCGGTTCATAATACGAGGTATTTAGAACAGATATGAATCACAGCCTCGAGATCCAGCCGCCTTCGAGCCGCTCGTGAATTTGCATCGGTAAATTGTTTTCCGTTTCACAGCTTAATCACTGCCAGCCATCGACCATTTGTTCTCACATTTTTAATTAGCGCGTTAAATGGAAGCTCGAACGAGTTGGACCCTGTGGGGGTCAAACGATCGACTTCGCAAATCTTCCACAATCGAATTATCGAATGTTAACGTCAACATTGTATCAATTTTTTAATGCGATATCAATTTTGTAAGCAATTGTGTTCTGATAATTTGCAATTATGACAATTGACGTATGATGTAGACACCAATCGCGTTATAATTCATTGCGCTATCTATTGCAATATCTAAGTGAAAGTGGCAGGAATTCCGCTGTATTAATGTTCGCATAAATACTTGACACGGAAAAGAAAAATATAATCATATAATTCTACTTACGTCATTGTGGAACCATAAAACATGCGACTCACCAATCGTTGACTTATACCACTGATCGCACAATGTACATATCTTTGGATTGACTCACAAACGTTATGGTTTGACGCTTTCACTTGAACTTTGCTATTTAAATTCAGAATATGGAAACATAGCAACATTTACCATGTTAAAAATATCAGAACTTCAGTGTACAGAAATCTAAGAATATATCTGTCTTCGAATATTCAAAAATTACATACACGTTCCAATATGTAGAAAAGAAGCCCCCAATAGAAAATTGAAAGTTTAAATTACAAATATTCCTATTCTTAATTAACAATTTCCGCAACGTCCCATAAATACAACCACAATTAAATCTAACCGTAAGATAATGAAGAAATTTAATTGTCACTAAAAGAAATGAGCAATCATGAAGGTGTTAAGGATCCTCCCCTTAATCCACAAAAGAGACGTGCAGTGTCGGTGTAAGTTGCACTTCCTCCCTCGGTTGTCCCACGAGTATAATGGGCTGTAAATAACCGTTTTCTCGGCTCCATTCTACAGTGGAATATTGTTTGCGATGGTAATTGTAATGTTTCCTGGATCTCATTTGCTGGCTTTCAGCCGTTAATATACGGCGGCTTCGTAGCACGGGACCACGGCCTGGTCATAATTCACTGAAACGCAACAACAAACAGTTCATCTAGACCGGTGGTCGCGTGGGTGCCATGAACGTTTCACTTTACCGATCTCTTATTTACCCTATGTTTTCTAGTTATTTCGTTCTATACGCAAGAATAATTTTATGGATAATAAACTATGTGGTCTAACTTTTCAGTCATCTACACAATTTCATACAACTTATTGTACTATATTAGCGTTAGGTTATTATTCCAAATCCATTCTAAGCCTTTTTTGGTTGAGTCTATATAGTATTTGGTCAGGGTTGAGTTAGAGTAAGGTTAGGTCTGAGCAAGGTTATGTCTGCATTAGATTTGGTCTGCACAGGGTTGGATTAAAATAAAGTTAGGTCTGGGCAAGGTTACATCTGCATCAGATTTGGTCTGCACAGGGTTGGGTCAGAATAAGGTTAGTTCTAAGCAAGGTTTGGTCTGTATTAGGTTAAATCTGCACTATGTTAGATAAAGCAAGGTCAAAATTTAATTGAAGTTTATTTCTCAACCATAAAAGTGTATACATTGCATTCAGGAAACGTGTAATTAATAAATATGATCGATCATAATTAAGCCTATTGCGAGACGCCATTTTGGATCGATGGCGCAGTTTGGTGCTACTGCGCATGCGTACTGAAATGCGCGGGAAACCTCTTGATACTCCAGATACCTTCTCGCTTGTCTGCGATCCTGTTACCAGGGGCAGGTTTAAAACTCTATCAACTAGATGGCGTTGGTCGAATTTTAATTTTTAATTGTATAGAAGCTTCCTTGACTATTTAACAATTGCCAGAAAACTTGTTAATTTATTGTATTAATTTTATTGTCTCGAAGTCCAATAAACTTTCACCTTTCAAACCTAATAACCACAAAAATTGTGTTAAATATTGAATCTCGATAAAAAAATCCTTATAAAGTAAAATAGTACTTACTCACGAAAAACCTTAATTATTTAACCGTATAATTGTATTAAATATAACAGGAGAACGATGCTCGACTATTTTTATCATAGAAACTATTTCAAAAGCCCGAGGAATGTAAATTTCGCGCAGGTGTAAAGGTTCCCCTCGACGAAACGATAAGTCACGCATTTATCTCCGAAAAGTAATGATTTACGCGACGATTCTGTTCGTTTTGTCGCGCTGCCACGTTTCGAGCCACCGACGTATTATCGTTATAAATTTCCCCGCGAGCTGTCTAAGTTTTAAATCAGCCGGTATGCAGCGAATAAATGATCTCTCGCTCCGCCATTCGTAAATAAATCATCCGGCTGGACGTCGTCGAGGGACTACAATGTATCCTTCGATCCTTCTTCTTTTTTCGCGCGAATTGTGCTGTTCTCGCATCTTTGCTACCAGAAATCTCTTCTCAAAAGAACGAGAATCCTTTCGGTGAAACCTGTATTCAGGCTGGACAAACATAAATTTAATAATGGGACACGGGAGCTAAATAGGGTAGCAATTTTTTGATTAATCCTGTGATTTATCATTTCGGTTATGAGCAACTTGATGATTTACAGATCTTTATGTGGGTAACGATATTCCGGAAATAGTTTAAAGATGAATACAGTTGTTAGGCATATATTTCATCTCAATATTAATTTTCTTAAGGACTGAAGGAAGGTAAAATAAATTTTTAAATGTACTTTGTAATGTTCTTCAAAATAAATATAAAATAGAAGGGGTTTATTGATTATACTAATGCATTGTTTCAAAGAATTCTTACATTGCACCTGACATTTTTTTTACATCTCACATTCTTAAATGCACAAAAATAATTTTTAATAAGTCAAAGAGTGATGTAGGAAGGAATCCGTTCATCACAGAGTAAAGAATGGCAGAGAAAGGGTGGTTAGTGGTTGATCTATTCAGACCCAGTGCGAGGGAAAGTCAATGCCCGACATTAGGTGCATTCAAAGCATTCCCTAATGTTTCACCAGAGAATTTATAACATATTTAGCGTAGTGGTGCTGCGATACATCGCGAGATAACGCGGCGTTTGTAAGCGTGCTCGGCACACATACGCCCGTTGTTCGGAGATTTATGTGCGGCACATGGAACGCGCCGTTGTCGCCATTGTGCGAGCATTAGGTAACCCGGACGGTACTTCATCATCGGCCATATAATAAGGGAAAGAAAAACAGTAGATACTAGGCAGTTCTCCCGCAAAAACAATCATCCTATGAATCCTGCGAATCGGTCTCAAACTGCATTATATCTGCGTTACTGAATCTTTTCATTTTCATATCACTAACTTATAATTTGATAAAATATTTTTTACTTATACTTGACTTCTGCAGTTGAAATTTTTGTAACTGTAAAAATGAATAAATTTTAAGATAGTACAAATGACTATATTAAAAGAGGTCCTTCAACTAAAATACCCATTTCATCTAACCACGAACCGATATCATATTAAATGCAGAAAATTTCGAATCAACCTGTAAAATTTGTAAAGGTACTACGCGTGGAAGAAACAGTTTGATCGAAGAATGAAAACGGAATGTTGGTGAACAGTGGCACAATGGACGTGCGAGTTTATACGGCACAGTAAACCGGCGAGACGTACCCGTTACGATTAAACGGGCCGTCACGAAAAGCCGCTGTCGTCGATGAAAATGGCGATCGGCGGTTCACGGACAATAACGACGACAGTGGCTTAAAGCCGTGGCGAACACGGGAATGCGGTAGGAATCTAAATAAGACACAATCGTGGCGAACAATCGCATTCCGTGGGTGCATTGGGACTTTCTAATAGGCGCTTCTCGGCGCCGTGTTGCTCTCCCTGTCGGCCTTGTCTAGGACTTTACTGCTGCTCGAATCGAACCTCGTGTTCAACAACCTGTTGCTCTTGAGCTACCTGTTCGCGCGGGCATATGCGGATACCTAGTCGAGATACGAACTTTCTTTGAAAAATTACGAATTAGGTTATGGTGAACGAGTTAATATAGACATAGTTAAACAATGAAAGGGGATGTTGAATCTTGACGTGCAAGAATTAAAATTTGGTTGTTTGAACGCGTCTTTAGGTTGTAACAGGGTTTCAATGTTATGCATTATTCATATGTGAAAGATTTTCATATATAAGTTATGAGTATGTTACATACTATAAGTAAGATAAAATTAAGCTTGTATTGTATTAATATGAAGATTGAGGTTCGTTGAAAATGATTGCATACGTTTTGTGAATATCTTGATCACAAAATGGCTGGTTATGAACTGTAGCAAACAATAATTACTTTCAGAACGTTCAAAGTTTAACATAAAGTTTGATGACATAAAAGTACAACTACATAACATTTGTACTCTACGAATTTAAAGTTTGAGGATCACTTAAAATTACTGTATAAACATTTCGAACAGAAAATGGCTGATTATCAAGTACTCATCAACTTCAATTAAACAACAACCAATTTTAAGTAACTACATAATGCTTTAATTTAACACGAATGCTTTAACATGAATGCTTTTAATATAAAACAGTAAAATAACTAAATAATAAGCAATGACCAATTACACCAGAATAACAACCAGTTCCCTAAAAAAATTCATTAGCATTTGATGAAACAATTAAGGTATCTTAACACCAATAAAAATTACACTTTTATTCTAAAACAAAAAAAAGTAAGAATTAAATGAAGAAATTATCTCGCATCATGCTACAGAGATCAGTATTTTAAGGAGACTAAACGGTTTAGAGTACAAGTCGCATATCACCGGCAGATCTCCATAATTTATCATCGTAATAATTCTTATGGGATAGTTGTCAAGAGATCGCTTCATTTACACTTTATAGCAGTGTCGCGAACGTAAACGTATAAGGGCAGAAGATGACTGGGATGATGTCGGATCGGGTTCCACTGGTTTCGGTGGTCCCTTAATTGAATTTAAGAGGACTGCTCGTGACTTTGCGTAAGCGGAAGAGGGTGAGATTCCAATCGCGATCCGCAATTTTGGCTCGATAAATACTATTGTGATAATTACCAATTTCATCAGTTTTAATGGCGTACGGTATTGTCAAAAGAATATGAAAATTTTATTTTTAATTGTCAAATTGTTGTAGAAAATTAATTGTGTGCTGATAGTCAAATTGTATGCTGGTGGGCGAATTGTATGTTGATGGTAAAATTCAATGCTGATGGTTAAATTGTATGTCAATGATCAAATTCAATGTTGATGGTAAAGTTTAATGTTGCTGGTCAAATTCAATGTTAATAGTCAAATTCAATGTTGATGGTTACATTCAATGTTGATGGTTACATTCAATGTTGGTGGTCAAATTCAATGTTGATGGTTAAATTCAATGTTGATGGTCAAATTCAATGTTGATGGTGAAATTCAATGTTGATGGTCAAATTTAATGTTGATAGTCAAATTCAATGTTGCTGGTCAAATTCAATGTTGATGGTGAAATTCAGCGTTGATGGTCAAATTCAATGTTGCTGGTTAAATTCAATGTTGCTGATCAAATTCAATGTTGATGGTGAAATTCAACGTTGATGGTCAAATTCAATGTTGCTGGTCAAATTCAATGTTGATGGTCAAATTCAATGTTGCTGGTCAAATTCAATGTTGCTGGTCAAATTCAACGTTGCTGATCAAATTCAATGTTGATGGTGAAATTCAACCTTGATGGTCAAATTCAATGTTGCTGGTCAAATTCAATGTTGCTGGTCAAATTCAACGTTGCTGATCAAATTCAATGTTGATGGTGAAATTCAACCTTGATGGTCAAATTCAATGTTGATAATCAAATTCAATGTTGATGGTTAAATTCAATGTTGATGGTGAAATTCAACATTGATGGTCAAATTCAATGTTGCTGGAGAAATTCAACGTTGCTGATCAAATTCAATGTTGCTGGTCAAATAGCTAATGTACCACTTCCCCTACATCAATTTGAAGCTTGAACATCAGTGAAGATGTCTACATAAGTCATTGATATTCTTAACAGATGGTCGATATTTCATGGTCGATCATAAAATACATTTACCTTTAAAGATATTAATTATCAAATAAACTAAAACAGAATGTACATGTTTTTGATACAGGTTTTAATTTGAAGATGTCAGAGTAAAAAGCTTCTGTCTTAACTTCCAATCCTCTCTTCACACAGAAGTCGAAATATAAAGACTAACTGCATAAATACTACGAGACAAATATATAATCCCCACATTCATTATTACGAATATTCTTCGTTTTTGGTCTACAAACCAGTCGACAGATTCACCGCGGGATCATTTACGATCACCCGACCTGAGGGACATTTACGTCGACTACGTGGATTGGACGTCTCACCATTCGGAGCTTGCGGGACCGATCAAAAGCCGTGAATCGTTAAAGAGAGCGTCGACGTCGTCCTCGTAGTTTTTCCTGAACGCGACGGGATCGTAATCTCGAGGGACGATCGCTATGCAAACTGGCCCCGTATTTATAGGCGCACTCGCGCCAGCTGGTCGAGGAGGCGCCTTATGCCACCAGAGTAACAGGTTCGTCGGCCACTTCGTTTCGTTCGCGACGACCAACACCGCTGTTATGACGTGAAATGATCGCTCTCGTATATCAACGTTGACCTAGCCAACGTACAGTCTATGGCAAATCTGACGTCCCGAGGGAAACGGGACTCCCACCGGGATTTGATGCTCTTTACGATTTGCTAAGTTTGGAGGTTCATTTAGAATTCGGAGGTTCGTTTAAGTATTTGAGGTAGTTGGAGAATTTGGGTTGTGAGAATCCACGGAAATGAAAATCGAGGGATTTATTAAAATATTGGGGTTTGATGATCTAGGAATGTGATCAGCAGAACATGTGAAGGTGTAAGATATTTGAACTTGTGATTTAGGGATCTTGAATATGAAAATTTTGGGTTTTGACAGTCTAGGATCGTGGGTAGCTATAAATTTGATGATTTAGGTGTCTGGACTAGGAATTTAGGAAGAAGAAAATTTCTGACCTAAGAATTTGATGAATTTAGGATTCAGAGTTATGCTGATTTGTAGCTCTAAAGAAATTTAGGAATTTCGCTGATTAAAAATGTAAAAATATGGAAGATGAAAAATTTTGAGAATTTGAAAACTGGAAACTGCAAAAGTTTAAGCCAAAGATCCACAAACTTATAAATCTGAAAATATTCAAATTTATAAAACAAGAAACTACAACACTAAAAATTAATTTGAAAATTTAAGAGTTCATAAAACTTGAATATACTAAAATATGAAATACAAAATATAAAATATGTAGGAACGAAGAGATTTAGTTTCCGTATTTAAAGGAATGTCGCATTGTATCCGAGTGTACCATTAGAAGAGGGTGAAATGCGTTCCTCGGGGACGCCAGCGTCGTTACGTCGATCCTCATGAAGCGAGATTTAGGTGATACTCGGACGAGGATAAGTTATGGTGTCGGTTATGAAGAGAATGTGGAATTGAGATAAACGGTTTTGGATTTGTTGCAATATGTTTGGAAAATTATTTTCAGGAGTTATGACCCCTGTCTTCTGGTAGTTTCGCCATCTTTCATCTCGATGATGTTTGGTTATTACGGATGATATAGGGTATTTGGACACGTAGGAATTTATACTGTATCTTTGTTAAAATTAACATGTAGTATACGTATGGACAGTCGGGTTTCATTCAGATAAAGATACTTCAAATATAGATTGGTTGAGACGTTTCAAAGTTTGCACAGTTTTATTTTTTTAGATTAGCAAATTTTTAGAGGCATAAATTCTCACATTACGAAGTTCTCAAATTCCAGAATAGTAAATTCCCAAATTTCCAAATTCTAGAATCCATAAATGTCAAGTTCAACAAATTCTCAAATTTCCAAATTCCAGAATTCCCAAATCTCAAGTTCCCTAAATTCTCAAATTCCCAAATTCTCAATGCCAGAATCCCAAAATTACTAAATCTCAAGTTCCCCGAATTCTCAAATTTCCAAATCCCAGAATCCCCAAATTTGTAGTTCCCCAAATTCTCAAATCCCAGAATCTCAGAAGTCCAGAATCCCAAATTCCCAAATTCCCAAATTCTCAAATCCCAGAATCTCAGAAGTCCAGAATCCCAAATTCCCCAATTCTCAAATTCCCAAATTCCCAAATTCCCAAATTCTCAAATACCAGAATCTCAGAAGTCCAGAATCCCAAATTCCCAAATTCCCAAATTCTCAAATCCCAGAATCTCAGAAGTCCAGAATCTCAAATTCCCCAATTCCCAAATTCCCAAATTCCCAAATTCCCAAATTCCCAAATTCTCAAATCCCAGAATCTCAGAAGTCCAGAATCCCAAATTCCCCAATTCCCCAATTCCCAAATTCCCAATTTTCCAAATTCCCAAATTCCCAAATTCCAAAATTCCTAAATCCCCAAATTTCAAGTTCCCCAAATTCTCCAATTCCAAGTTTCCAAATCCCAAATTCCCACTCCCACAATCCCCAAATCCCAACCTCCTCAAATTCCCAAAAACCCTCCAAAAAATCCCAACAATCCCCTTCCATCACCACACATTCCCTAGAAAAAATTAGTTTCCGACCACAACTACCTTTCCCAATTAGCCGCCGCCTCTAAAAAATGTCCCACGTTTTAACGATCGAACTCCAAAAATTCGAAGCTCGTTTCATCTCTCCTCGTTTCTCTATGATCGTCGATAAACGGGATTTTCAAGTCGTAGCAGCTGTACGAAGTAAACGACCCGTTTTGTTCCCAGTAAATAATTCTAGACACCGGCCGCGTATTATCGCCTCGCCTAATAAACCTATAAATTCCATGGTGAACGTGGACGTGTACGCGCGTCCGAGGAAACACCTCGCCATTTTATGACACACCTTTCTTCAGGGTCCGGAAAGATATAACGCGAGGGTATGAACGTAAAATCGGGACGCTGCGGTCCGTAATTAAACGAGGGATCCTACCCGGCTGACTCCTTTATTTTTGACAACGATCTCGAACTTCGGCTTCTTCAGCTTTTTTGAGATGCGTATTTTTTTGAGGGCTGTTGACTGTGGGAATGTGTGGGTGTTCAGATCTATTTTATATAGGGAAGGTTTCATTTTAATTTATATTATAGAGAGGACTTAATTTTCATTTATATTATAGGAGCGATTTAATGTTCATTGTAGGTGCAGTCGATCACGTCTTTTGATATGATTATGTTTTCTAAAGATGTCTGCACAACGCTATTTTAATTTTAAATGATAATGATGACTTTTAATGATATATTGTATATATTGTAACAGTGTATTAGCTGCTGATAACTATTCTAAATGACAATTTGTATTTTAAATGACGATGACAGTAATTTCCAATAACAATTTACTTAAACAAAAAAAAACTATTATAACAAGGTTTAAATTTCTGCAAGGTGAATTAATTTTCCTCCAAGACAGAAAATTACCAAACGACCCGCAGAATGACCAAATTACCGCAGGAGTTAGGTATACGTTTTCTTCCAGTCTTTTCTTGAAAGCTCTCTGAAAATCTTCACAAGCAAAAAGAAACCAATTACAAACACAAGAGACTTCAAGTTTGCGACGTGAGATCGCAGGAAATTTCTGCTGCAATACGAACGACGAAACGCGATAATGAGTAGGCTGGCCTCTCTTACGAGGCTTTAGCATAATCGAGACTTTTTCGTTCTACGCCTTGTGTGGTCGAGCAAGTAATTAACAGGTTCTGTGGACAATGTAGGTAAAAATTGTAAACGATCTTCTACAAGAAACTCTGTCTACCACGTGAAACTTTATCGATTTATAGTTGCACGAAGGTTTTATTTTGAGAAGACTTTGCTGTTTTGAGTGAAAATCTGACTTCTTGTGATGAGTTGGTCACATAAAGAAACGATGAGACATGAATTTATGTATTATTAAGACTTTGCAGTGTGTTGAGTGTAGCTTGGCATTGAATGTTATAAATAATTCGATAGATTGATTGAACACTTGTATTTTCATTTATTTATTATACGTGCTAATAAGTGATAAATAAATGAAAAGTTTGCTAGATGCTCAACACTGTGGTAATACATTTCATTGAGAATCCCTTTCTAGATCCACTTTGTAAATTCCGGAGTTGGTGGGTAATAAGAATTAATACAAAGGGTTAATAAAGTAGGTATACAGTAGATAAGTTAATACAGTAGCTAGGTAGGTTAATTTATACATATATGTATATGTATTAAGTGTTTGCATCAATAAAACATGAATTAAGCATGAGCTTCAATTTGTCGTACAAGAGTTCGATTTCTCACAAAAGGGATGTAGACATTCAAATATGATACATGTCAAAAAATTCAGAATTACAAAAACGTTGATCTATAAAGAAAGCAATCCACAGCAAATCCTTCAAAGTATTAGCGAAAATATTTAAGAACACCATAAGAAGTCCAGTTGAACCCGAATTAACCGGTAGACAGGAGAAGTCAAAATCCGAGTCCTCCCGCGAGTAAAGCAGTGGCATCGTATTCGAGCGGTCCGAAATTAGAGAAATTAGATTCGCTGCGGGATCCTCGCCGCGGCAGGACTCTCGAATCCGGGAGCTGTCCCTCGCAGGATCAGATATCGTCCGGCAGAAGATTCACGCAGAGGGGTAGCTCTCTCGAATCATCTCGCGGAATCACGTCTCGTCTCAGCTACGTCCTCGTCTCCGTGGCTTCTCCGGAGAACGTTCTTTCGCTACGGGATGCCCGCGTGCCGCTCGTATCCGCGCAGGAGCAGTCGTTTATAATCAGGATCAGCCGGTGTGTCCTTTTTCGCGTCTCCTCCCGCGGCATGGGACGCTCCTCTTTCCGGCGTCCCGCTGATCCGTGGCTGCGCGTATCTCGCCCGGACACCGCCGGGGACCCGGCACTAACCTCTAATTAAAATTAACGATAATAAGGACGCGAGCCAACTTACCCCCCTCGAACGTTGCTACTGTCAATTAAGCCGTGGTCCTCGATCGGACGTATCTCATACCCTTTTGCAGAATATAGCTGAATATCGCTCGCGGAATATCGCTGATCGAGGGACGATGGCGTCACTGAGGGACGAACTGCCAAACCGGTCAGAGTTTCTTCAGTCAAGTATTTAGCTATAAGGTTTATGATTTTATTGAAATTCGGGCTGAGTTAAGATGAAAGAGTGTTGTGTATGTACATCAATAAAATTGTTACATTGAACCGTTTGGAAGTATGTCCATTTTCAATTTATTTGGAGAAACTCAAAGGTTAGCATATATGTCAATGAAAAATATAGGTTAATCATATAAAAACTGGCAATTCAGCAATTTTTTTACTGATTGATTATACAAATTTCCTTTAAAAATAATGTATATTCACGCAAATGGATATCACCCTCAAAATAAACGATCTAATTGTTGAATCGACAAATATACGAATTCTTATGTATCACAAATCTCCAAATCCCAAAATTCTCTAGTTCCAAATGAAAAAATTAGAAATCGCAAATCTCCACCTCTATCCCATAAACTCAAAACCATAACCATGATGAACCCAGGTTTGAAATATCCCTTCCTCGGGTTGAAGGCGATTCAGGCGCGTCGGACAATTAAATCCTTTTAATCGCCTGGCGTAATTGGACCGAATTAGTGATGCCGTCCATCCGACGGCGGTCTCGACTCCCTGATTATCGCTCTGGTCGTTCGGCCAAATAACAGAGAGATAAAGCAAGGATCGGGACGGACAAATGGAAAAGAACAAGAGAAATGAGACCGGGGCGGCTGGTGGAAAAAAAAGAGTGGGTGCTCTAGAACAGAGAGGAGCACTTAACGGAATACGTCCCGGTGATTATTGGCTGTGATAATGATCGAGTCGCTGCGAGTTGTCTATGGCGTGATTGTAGGTCGCCATGGTGATCCTTAGGCCATGTGCGAGGGTGGTTATTAACGGACCGGTTCGAGCACCGATCGGGCTTTGGATGATACAGCACCCACTGTATCCATTCTGAAACGCGACAACTTGCGGACTAAAACTTAACACGCTAGGAATTATTTTTAATAAGTACAATTGCTTAGAACTGGAAGAAGGAATGATTTATGTGGACAGGTTGTTACATTTGTCATAAATGCAATAGGTTAGAACTGGAGGAATGTATGATTTATGTGGACAGACTGTAACATCTGTATACATATTTTAGAAAGGCTAATGCATATGTATAATCGAAGTGGACAGACGAGAGCAATTTTACCCTCCTTATGATTTGAGTATGATTATATCGATTCACTCTGGAAAAAAATTAGAGTCTATCTATTTTATATTACTAGCTTTTACAACAAAGCTATTACTAGCTTTTGTCCAGGTTCTAGACAAAAAATACTGGTCTAGGTCAGTAAGTTATCAGCAAAATGTCACTCAATAAGAGTTAAATCACCAAGTAACAACTATGTAACACAACGACTATTTTATACAAATGCTCCATTGCGTCCTTCATAGTCAGAGATAAATCGTATGAACAACGAAACTATCAGCTTCGCAAAATCCCTGACAGGAGATTCCCAGCCAGTGTTTACTCGCTGATGATTTTCGAGGGCTCAAATTTCCTTCGCTGACGGGGGGGTATTTAACCCGAAGTATTTACCCTGGAGAGACAATGTAATGGGTCAGCAATTAGACGCGGAACGATTAAAACTGGCCCTTAATTGGCCACGGTAGAGCAACCTGAGAGATTCACACTCGTGTCTCTTCATCCCTCTTCGTCTATCGACTTGTGCCTTCGTCTTTTACCCTCGAATCGTCTTTTTCTCACCGCCTTCGCCTTCCAGCCCCCGGCGATAAATCATACAAGCTCGCGTGTAAGTAGTAACTAGTAACCGATTCGCGTTTGTACGACTCTTCTGTGGTATTAGCTACTACGGAGAGTTATGGCGTGGTGCCACCCTCAACCCTGTGGCCATGGGAATCACCGTAATCGACCTTGATTAATCGCCACGAAGAGATTGCTTGAGTTTTGGACTTGCTTTTTGTTTGAGTGACAGGGTGTTTCACTGTTTCGTGGTTACACTGTTGAGGAATAAATTGTGTTTTAATAGTTGGATCATTGATGGTGAGTTTGTTATCGGTTCTTGATAATAAAATTAATTAATCGAGGTACAAATATTATTTGCTGCTTTATGTTCGAATTACAAACATTTAAAAATTAAAGAAATAAATGAGGAGACAATTTTATCTACATGTGAGCTACGTCTTCCATAGGAATTTTTATTATTGAATCCAGAAAAGTTGATATCATCAAAAATTCTCTCACTTGTTTCATTAAAAATTACGTGAAATTAAAAATCACATCGGATAAATATCAGCTAGTGAAACTACCAATAGCTTTATCATAACAATAACACATTAATTTCTGTAACTCAAGAAAGAATATAAGACCCATCATTGTTAAAGATAGCTTTTAAAATTAATTGCATCAAATTTCAACGTCGAAATTATTCGAATTTCGATATTTTTCACGAAAAGCAAATTAAGAACAAGACAGTCGCTATGAATTCATGCAAATATTTGTGCAAAAATACCTATAATAATCTGGACCTACAATCAGTTCTTTTTATCCCTGCCCCATTAAATCAGCGTTCGGCTTTTGGTCTCTTACCAACTGTTTATCATTCTTCGTCACGCGACGCTTTGCTCGCCGTAATCACCATGTTTAAAAACAAAGAAATCTGTTTTTCGCGGAAAGTCTAACGTGCAGAATGGCTGCAAAATTATACGTGTTTCGGCATATTATATTTCTGGCGATTATATTCTTTCCCCGGTGATTTCGCGGCACGAACAGACTTTTTAGCTTAGAATTTCTAATATGGAGAATAGACAATTTTTTCATATATTGGACATCGAACTATTTTTTCAAATATATCATATTTTTTATTTGTTTATCATATGTCAATATAATTTAAGGTATTTGTGAAAGAATTTTGTCATTTATTGGACATCGAACTATCTTTTTAAATATCTCTTTTATTTGTTTATTATGTGTCAATATAATTTAAAGCATTTGTGAAAGAATATAAATAAAAAATTTTATAAGGTGTCTCATTTAATCTTGACTTTGTGAATTTTCTCAATTATGAAAATGCAGAAAATGTTTCATAAATAATTGCAATGTTACTAAGTGGCTAAGATTGATTAGGTGTTTGTGACTTAATCTTTCCAGACACATTTTACGTCTGCAATTAAAGAAACAGACCAAACTACTCATGTAACAAAAGAATTAATATCGAATTCAAAAGGTTGTCCCAGTATATCATTTTATAATTTAAGCGCACTGTATATCATATATTAACTATATTATAAATGCAAGCTGCTATGTAAAGATGAAGTTGCACTCTTCAAAATAAAGTTCATATAATAAGAAAAGAGTAAGAGTGTAGAAAAGTGCGTAGCGACAAAAAGCACGGTCGTTGAAGTCTCGTACGGTGTCGGCCACAAATTGGCCACGTTTTCCCTCGCATTTCATTTCAGCAGATGATGGTGTCTCTGGGCGGACGCCCTGGGCAGCAACCCTCGATGATTACGAATTTCTGGCTTCGACTTCGGACGACCGTCCAACAGAGAGGAATAGAGGACGAGCAGCACGACGGAATCATCTTAAGCGGTAAATTATACGTATGCTAAGTGGGCACATTCAGATTATTATTATCATCATCATCCCTCCGTCCGTCCACCGATTCGCCCTTCCGAGAATGATTACACGCGGTCGTCTCTCTGTTTTTCGAGACCCTTCCCTTTCCTCATTTGAATGCGATTTGGACTGGCAGCGGTGCACACGCGTTCCTTCGACGCTCTCTTCGTCTTGTTCGTTGCTGATGAGCGAAACCGTGCCTTCGAGAGCTATAGAAACGGATCTTGTAACGACGGTAATAATCATCGAGATCATGTTTCGTATAATTTTACCGTCGTTCGTCTTTCGATAAACACAGTGGGCAACCGCTTGATGTATGCCACTTTCGCTGATAAATTTCAAGCTCAACGTTCTGCGGTTATATTAAATACAGGTGTCAAAGCTTTATTATACGCGGTTAATCGAATGAATATGAGTATTTGATTCGGGATTCATAAGTATGGCGGATCTACTTGTCGGTACAGGTTCACGAATAGTAGGACTTTCACATCTTTCGACTTTGGTTCAGAGTTTTACATGGTTTCTTAATTTTGATAAGGTTCGGTGTGCATCTACTCATCGGTACACTTCCAGAAATATTAGGACTCTCACATCTTTCGACTTTGGTTCAGAGTTTTACATGATTTCTCAATTTTTATTAATTGTTATAAGGATCAGTGTGCATCTACTCGTCGATACAGGTTCACAAATATTAGGACTTTCATATCTTTCGACTTTGGTTCAGAGTTTTACATAGTTTCTTAATTTTGATTAATTTTTATAAGGTTCGGTGTGCATCTACTCATCGGTACACTTCCAGAAATATTAGGACTCTCACATCTTTTGAGTTTGGTTCAGAGTTGTAGGACATGGTTTCTCAATTTTGATTAATTGTTATAAGGATCGGTGTGCATCTACTCGTCGGTACAGGTCCACAAATAATAGAACTTTCACATCTTTCGACTTTGGTACGAAGTTTTGCGATATAGTTTCTCAATTTTAATAAAGAACTTCAATTTTGGCAAAGGACTATAGTATGTTGAAGCTTCGAAATCTTTGAAATTTGGTATCTCAGAAGGTTGGAACTTTGAGACTCAATTAATAATTACATTATGAATTTTACAATTCTTGAATACATAAGAATATTGATATTTTTATTTACAAGTGAATCCGCAATTTTTGAATACAGAAGATAGGACAAGTCAGAAGACTCAGAGGAGAACCACTGCGAAAAGGTAAAGCATACAAAGCAATGGCCGTATTCAGGCTTGATCACTGGTGATTCACGTAATACGTTATTAATTTGAATGCCTCGTCCGATGAATTATTTAACGGCGCGATTAGGCTAATGCATCGAGCTCTTCTGCTGCCTACACGTCCGCCGATAGTTTGTTCGTGATTTCGGTAACGGTCCGAATCCATCAGCTCTCGACCTTTTTAATTGCGAGACTCTATTAGCGGGACCGAATGCAAGATTATTCCTGGAACCGTGACCGGTTGATTATTGTTATTACGTTTCTAACGTTGAACGCGTTTGCAGCACGATCGTTCAACTCGTTCGCAAATTTCGCATCGACGGAATCGCGGCACGTGCCAATTAGTCCCCTCTGCTATTCGGATACCTCCTCTTCATTTTGCCTATTTAGGTGCCATGACTCTTAAATTCGTGTTTTCGAAACACGGTTATTTAATGGCTACCATCAGTCGTGGATTCGATGATAATTGTTAATCGAGAATCATGGTACTTCCGCCATATAGGGGTAATTTGTACGTTTAATTTGATAGAATTAAATTATCCTCAATCTGAAAGGTGCTTTTAAATTTTTTATGACGATATATCTTGTGCCAATTTCCTTCTTTTTACCTTTAATTCCTCGTTCAAATTTATTGGAATATACAGTTATTCGCTGTACAGTAACTTCGTTTTATTCGAATAATTATCTTATATCAAAACTATTGACCTTCTGATTCTCATAATTTATTAAAATTAAATAAACGAGAATTCTTATTTTTCTATCCTCGTATCTCTCTTTTATAATTTATTACAATTCTACAAACAAGAACCCTAAAAAATTTACCAATATTTTCTACACGTTCATAAAAATGTTTTGAACATAAATCTTCATAATCTTAAACATAATAATCGGTGAAATTTACCATAATTTGAGAGTAAAAAAGATTGTGAGAGCAATACAGGTCCATGATCCTTTAGAAAGTTTCTTTTACAGCATTCGACACATGTTCAGCCGCAGGTCCATTGTTCCTTGTTCAGTTCGGAAACGTAATATTACGGAACAGTCGCAGCTCGGGGGGCATTCCTGAGGTCTGTGTAACGCGGTGCTCGAGTTCTGGTTCTTCCGCCAGGGGATGGAATTCCGATCGTAGGTGGTGCTCGAGTAGAAAGGAAACGGCATTTGTCCTCGGGGAGTAAGGATCGTATTCAACGATGGCCAATAATAATTAGGTCGGTCTGGCCCGCGGTCAGGATTTCGAGAATATTTGTGAACCGACAGAAACGGCTTCGTCGAATCGACGTAACGCAACCTAGGAATTTCGTGGGTGGGTCCACGTTCTGAGGTCCACTCCTGCAGCACTTTCAATCTTCCTTCGTCATCATTTTTATTTAAATAGAAATAGAATACTTTCGTATTTAAACAGAATTCTCTATCTGGGTTTTTATAATCACTTATACAGAATTATAATTCATAAACTTTAGGGTTAATAAATGTAAGGCGAGTCGATAACCAGAGGATTCACAGTCGACACATTTTGTAACACAAGAGATAATATAAATTATTTGAATGATTCACTTCATATTTACATGTGCATCATTTCTAACTTAATAATTACTTTCCATATGTTTACTATTTCTATAATTATTGTAACTAATGATTGTATAATATGTATCGAAGTTCGGCCATTTTGTATTTATAATTTCTTTAATTATTGTAACTAATGATTGTATAATATGTATCGAAACTTGGCCATTTTGTGTTTACAATTTCTTTAATTATTGTAACTAATGATTGTATAATGTGTATCGAAGTTTGGCCATTTTGTGTTTACAATTTCTTTAATTATTGTAACTAATGATTGTATAATATGTATCGAAGCTTGGCCATTTTATGTTCAATATTTTACTCCATTTCAATAATCATTTTCAATAATCATTTTCAATAATCGTTTTCAATAATCGTTTGATATCCTAATTTTCTACACTCTTCTTTCAGCTTCGATTTACCTGATCCAAATTACAAAATGTAGAGGATCACATTATGGTCGCATTAATTTCTTTCACCCTACATAAATTTCTATTGTCCCAAATTGCCCGTTTCTGGGCCGTAAACGTAATGAGGGTAAACTGGGAATCCTTCAAAAATTTCGTAAGCCGGAATAAAATGGCGGACCGGTGGACTTAGGTGCGTAAAACGAGCGCGGGTGGATGATTGCATGATTGCCCGGTGATTATGGGAAATTTTCGAAAAGTCGATGGGTACCCTTTCCGAGACTTCGTGGTAATCGCTTTTACCCGCTTAATTGCGTAATTGACGCTCTCTTTGATCGTACCGATGACTTCATTTTAATGCAGATTTTTCTTTTTTAGTGTTTGAGACTTTAGAACATTTACCTCTGAAGCTTTGAGAAAATTGTGCACAATTTTTCTTAAAAAAAAAAAAAAATTGTTTCACAACGTTCAATGCTGTTGTGTATAACTTGATACTCCACAGGTCCACATAACATATGACGCAGGTCACATATGATATCCATTCATAATTTAAAAAATCTTCAAAACCATAAAGACTCTAACATCACTTCTCTAACATCACTGAAAAACCACGATAATTAATAACGTAAATTTTATTGTTTAAATTAGACGTGACAGTATTATGTCGTATCTACAGGAAAAGTACAAAGTTATAAGTTATGCTATATGTATATATGTATATGTTATAATAAGGTAATTATCGTACGAGATAACGAAGAGGTTCGATAATTCAGCGTTCTTTAATCGAGTTCGATGGGGCAAGGTAATTATGATCGGAAAGAAGAGGTGCAAAGGAACGCGAGGGCAGAGTGACAAATGTTGAACACGGAAAAATAGAAAAATAAGTGTGAATCGCCGAAAGCAGCCACGACAGAAGGCACGATAAATTGCTACAGAAGAAGCCAGATGCTCGCTTCTTTGCTCCTTTTCAACGACTCTGTCTTTGTATCGAAATCCTGCTCGATCGATCATGAATAGATAACGTAAAGAGATATTAAGGCAGCATCGTGCAATAAAACGAAATTGTTGCCAGAAACGATAACCTTGTTCTATCGCAAACGAAAATACGTTATCGACAGCAAGTTTGGAAATTTTTGTGATAAAATATTCTGGTTATGTTACAGTGATATATATTGGAAATTTTATTTTGTGAATTTAGACTGAAGTCAATTTAGATAGAAGAATATAGCTTCTTTTTGTAAATATGGGTAGAGTACTTGCCTTTAACTAAGAGTAGCTGAAATTGCACTTCTCATTATTACTTGGTATACTTTATTATATCTGCATGCAAGCTTTATAAAACTTCTAGCGAAAAGACTGTTTTTAATACAAAAATACTTTGCAGTAAAATTATTGTTCACTGTGTTATAAAAAGTGACATAACCTGTGTAGATTTGCGTATGAAAATAGAGAAGATATTTTACAAAAGAAATATAATTTCCCAAAGACTATGAAATTGACATCGCTTTCAAACCCTCTGTCGATAACATATGTGAACGCTCGGTCACAACTCTACGAGTTTTTCTTTGCATCGAAAAAGTGCACGGACACAAAAGATGTGTCACATGTAGTTGGAAATAAAACAAAAGTGATCCTCGCGAAAACGTGCAAGTATGTACAAGGAGAAATATGATCGTTTAAGTGTTAAAACATCGCAAGACTTTCTCCTTTTTCTTTCACCGGCTACTTCGACAGCTTTGGCGATTTCGACAAGCGACGACCTTAAATCTAAAAGCATTCTCGTCTCGCTATAATTGTTTATCGCGCTACAACGACGGGCACGGTCGAAATCTTTCGAACGACTCGACCGTCCACACACAATCTCGTTTCTCGTCAATTGGTAAATCCTCTTGGTAAAAAATAGCGATTAATAAATGAGCGTACGTATAATACGTTGATTCTCTTAATACGAATAGGTAATCTATTATATTATATAAGTATATAATATATGCGAATATTTGGCGTGACTTCGGGGATCGATAAGAGGATAGGGACGATGATTTGGTGGGAAGAAACGCTCTTGTTCTAGTTTAAGGTTTAAATTAATGTAGCATAAAAAACACAAATAACAAACAGAAGGGTTGATGGACGAACTCAGAGAAAAACGTACATTTTACAGGTGTTATTTTGCATGCGTAAATGTAGATATTTGCAACGAAACAGTAACAGGAAGGGATGTGCGAATATCCCAAATGGGACTGTGCTTAAAATTTATCGCTCCACGATATCCACAAATTCGTATCAATTTAGAAATTTTTGAAAGCCATGTTTTCAAATTTCTAAATTCTCGAACTGTCTCTGATTTCTTAATCTCTGGATTTTCAAACCTTCCAAATTTTCCAATCTTTGAATTTTTACATTCCGAAATTTCCAATCTCAGAATCAAACCCCTCAAATTTTCAAACTCCTCGAGTTCTCCAACTTCGAAACTTCACAAATCCCAGCAATACATAGAAACTTGGTATACGTCCAACGCATCGGGTTACCCGCACATGCCTAACAGGGTAAGGGTAAGAGAGCATTTAATACTAAAAATTAATGAAGGGTCGATTGACGTTCACGGAGCAGATTTTCGTCTCCCACGATCGACGCTTAACGCTACGCTAACTTATTTACATCAGGGTAAACACACAACCGCGAAGAAACTCTATAAAATGGAGAGACAAACGTTACACCACGAATCTACCAAGCAACACGCTCGATCTTAACTCACGAAAATATTGTTGATCGATTTCAAAATGCCACCGTGACGATCCGTCCTATAACATATAGGAATTCAATCGTCCGCAACTGTCCGTGTTAAGTATCTCCGAATTATTAATGTTCATGTCAGTTCTTTCGCAGTCTTATGATTCCTACATAGACTCGTCGATAAACGTCAGGATGCTCTCGATGCATCGTCTACGCGAAACTGAACTTTCACTAATCTCAAACCGAGCTTCTCGAAGCGTGCAACGTTTACTCGGTAACACGTTACAATGTTTTTCATCCGCGTGCGTTTTTCAGGAAGATTTTTTTTTAATTGGTCATGGTTGAATTACGCGCGAGTACACGAAGCAACTTTCTTCCTGGTATAACGCGCTCATGCGTTCTATCGCTCGCGATCGCTCCTTCTTCCTTACATTGTAACTATTTCCGACCAAGAGTAGATGAATCATAACGTTACAACAAACTTCAGTCTCCACTTTTTACTTTGAAAGAAACAAAAAAGATGATACGGAAGTTGAAGCTAGAATAAAGGAACGACCACGAACGATCAGCGATAAGATTATTGCCGAAAGGAAGAAGAAAGCATGGTGAGTGATGAACGCGCGATTTTCGGATTCAGATAGCCTAGACAGGTGGCAGAGCCCACAAAGTTGCTGTCTTATCAGCAGAGGTACTGAGGAACGAGAACTCCGTCGGATGCCACCGTCCAGAGATCACTTTGTCCTGATGCTGGGCGACGACCACGCTGGGTAAGGGCATCGTTAGATCTCCTGCAAAAAAATATATAAATTAATGGGTAAGAAGATCACGTGTCTCTCGATATCTTGCAATTTACCCCTTTCGGTTCATGAATTTAAAAATAAATGTTCGCACATACGTCCTCAAATATTTATTCCACATGTAATTATTCAAAAAGTGAAAAAGTAAAATTGCAATCATCGATAAGATTACACCTTTAATTATCGTAATGCGTATCAAACACATCTCGTATACTAATCAGCTCAAACTGAACTGAAACATACCTTGCAGATCGGTGAGAACGAGTTTATTATCGTATCCACCTGTGAGCAAGTAGTAGGCAGAAGGTGAGAAGCGTATGCTTCTTATATCAGCAGCGTGAGGTTTGAAGCATTGCACGGTTCTACCGCCTCGGATGTCGAAGAGAACGCAGCTGCTGTCCTCGTGACCGGAAACCAGGAGACGTCCGGATGGATCGACGCAGAGTGCAGCTACCGGACTGCCAACCTGTAACGGTATCAAATGCTGATCAGACACGCGATACTGCTTCCGTTCCACGCTGATTCGAAGTACGTCCGATAAAAATTCGATCTGGAGACAGAGAAAGGGTCTACAGAGAGAATGCGTGAAGAAGATGGACCGATGTGACTTAAAAACGTGGGTCGAAATTTTATCGGACGTGGAACTCAAAAACGAAACTTAACAAACGCAAAAGTCTGATGATGTCGGCGGTGCATGCTGGATGCGCTGTTGATCGTAGAAATCCTTTCTGTGTATTTCGTGTGATCCACAGATTATTTCTAGTTACTTAGGAGCTTTGGAACTGGATATTTAACTTTGGATATTTTCTTAATAAAACTTGTTGCTACCTGGCAGTGCAGTTACCTACAGCAGGTAGGTAGTGTAGTTATCAAGCAGACGGAAGCAATGTGATATCAGTTTATATATGGTTACATGATACATATGTGACTCGGATGTTTCGAAAGGATTTCATTGATCAGTGCCGATGACAGGAAAAGAGCACTAACCGAGAAGCGAACTAACTCTTGAGACTCTACCTTCTCGGTGAACGATGATGACTATCAAAGAGTTTGGAAACCAAGTGGTATACTTTTGAAAACATCAATGTCAGTATTGATCTTGTATAGATATAACATCTGTGTACGAACATGTGGATACAGTGATGTACATAATAAAAATTGACAGATGCAAACCCTACAATCCATTAACCCTGCATCCACATAATACCACGAGTATCAATGAATCCAACGTCCACAAAGTACAATTATCTAAATTTTGCTTCCACCACCAGGTTTCCATCCGAATTCGTGCCGTCTTTAGCGGAGCCGAACTAACCCTGCTTCCAGGTACCGTAGCCGGTGTGACCATGTTGACGCATCCCCTCGTCCGCAGATCCCAGAATCGCACGGTCTTATCCTGAGAGCCGCTGACGAACATTGCGCCTCCCCAATTGTACAAAGTGAGAACATGGCCGCTGTGTCCGCTGAGAGCCTGGAAGGGTGTTCCGGTGGCGCAATCGGTGACATAAATCTTGCAGTCGCCCGCACCCCCGCTGATCAGGAGGCTGGATTTGTTGGACGTGTCCTCGAGGAAGCACAGATCGCGTACTGTGCCGTCGTGCATCGTCAGCTCGACTTCTTGTCCTGCGGGAACGAGATAGGGTCATAATTGTTCGTTCGGGGTGAAAGTTTTTTTGAGGAACTTTCGTTACGCAAGAATTACACGCGAGACGGTTGCCCGAGTGACAAGCAGGAAGTCGAAAGGCTGTTATTTGGTGGATTATAGAGTGGAGGTAGGTGGTGGTGATATAGTTTCTCGGTGCTTTAATTAACTGGACTTTCCCAGCAGTTTCAGGATATGTTAAGTAATTTGAAACTTACGGCAGGTGTTATGAGCCTCTCTCTGGTTTTAGTGTCTGATCGCCGAGGCGGATAGGGTAGATTGATTGGGATAAATGAGCGTCCTTGTTTATGATTGAGTGAAACGTGAAACGAGTGCTCTATGTATAGATGTCGTTATTATACGTCTATGCCAGCTTATGTACAAGTTTAGATATTATTAAATATGGCGTTAATAGCACGTGCAATGTAATGTTATCTACTAACTAAATCTTGACCATGCACTACATTTAGAAACCAAGTTATTGTATACTATAGCACAGAATCACAGTAGCAACAATTTACGGTTGCAATTGCCATTCAATTTGAACCGAATAAATTCGATAATTATATGAAAATTATATATTGCTTATTCAATTAACTTTAACTAATTTTAGAATTAGTTTTGTTTAGTTCACATTTAAATGACATGTGGGTTAAACCACATGTTTTATAAGAAATTTAATTGATAGTAAAATAACATACTTGATTAATAATTAATGTTAAGATTCGTGAGTTTAATAATTTTTATGTACCTTCGAGGTTCGATGTGTCAGCATTGAAACGCATCAATTTGACAGTCTTGTCGTTGCTTCCGGTCGCCATCAGCTGTCCATCCGGTGTCCACGCGAGGCAATATATCGAACCCTTGTGATGTTTCGTTCTCTTGAAGAGAACCGTGGGCTGATACGTCTGATGGTCTTCTCTGAAAAGCATCAGAAATTACCATTTTTAATCTATAATCAACGCGTCCCTGTTAAACGGTACGAAATAACGCTTGTTTCATTTCACCGCGCAAGCTATCGTTAAAACAACTAAAAGGAAACCACGCAACCGAGACATCGATCCACCGGTTTGCCCGCGAATCGTTTCACTTTTGCTCGATTCTCGATTTAACTTTCCACTTCGGTACCATAAATTTCAAAGCTGAAACATTCAATCATCGAAACGATCGCTCATTGTGTTTTTTACTTTCATTCGGTCCTTACTGCAATTTTACGCATGAGTTGAATCGACACATCTTGATGGACGTGTTGGTATTTCTGTGCGTTTTATTGCTGGTTGTTGGTATTTCTACACGTTCATATTTGCATAAGTAGATATTTTCACGTATAGATATTTCCACGCGTAGATAATTCCACGCACAGATATTTCCACGCGTAGATAATTCTACGCACAGGTATTTCCATGCATCGATATTTCCGCGCGTAGATATTTCGATGCGTAGATGTTTGCACACATAGATATTTCCACGCATCGATATTTCCTCGCATAGATACTTCCACGCGTAGATATCTCCACACATCGATATTTCCTCGCATAGATACTTCCACGCGTAGATATCTCCACGCATCGATATTTCCACGTATAGATACTTCCACGCGTAGGTAATTCCACGCACAGATATTTCCACGCGTAGATAATTCCACGCACAGGTATTTCCACGCATCGATATTTCCATGCGTAGATATTTCGATGCATAGATATCTCCACACATAGATATTTCCACGCATAGATATTTCCACGCATCGATATTTCCACGTATAGATACTTCCACGCGTAGATATCTCCACGCATCGATATTTCCACGCATAGATACTTCCACGCATAGATATCTCCACGCATAGATACTTTTACGCATAGATATCTCCACGCATCGATACTTCCACGCATAGATATTTCCACGCGTTAATATTCCTCCTCGTCCCATTACCATACATTGATATTCCCACGAGTAGATATCTCCATGCATCGATATTTCCACGCATAGATATTTTCATGTATAGATATTTCCAAGCGTTAATATTCCTACGTGCCCCATCACTATGCGTTATTTCCATGCATTGATATTTCTATGCATTGTATCTCTCATCTTAACTCTATTCTAATATTAACACTTTTCCTCCAACAAACACCTCTAAATAAAAGATCACCCATTCAAGGATTAACTCATAACAAAATCCAAGATCCCGCGTTATGACAAAACGATTACCTATGTGACTAAAATAGCTCGACAAAACTCATATTATAATCAATATTTATATCCTTTGTTCAACAAGAACAGTAAGCAGCAAGTATCGCGTTCACATGCGTCACTCTTTTTCAGCCTCGTTTTCATCCTCGTTCTCAGGCGACCGGTCTTAATTAATCACGAGCAGGATGCGAACAAGCTTCGAGGAGCGTGGAAATCAGGGAGAGGATCGTCGATACAATTTCAAACAAGAAACTTTCACGCCGCCTACACTTTCCGTCAGATTTTGATCAAGTGAACTTGAATGGGTGCGTGCTTGTTCGTCGATTAAACTCGTCTTGATTTTCTTTGGATGTTGATGTTCGGTTCGCTTTCTTCCAGTGGAAATGCGAATGTTGCGTGTAGAAAATGATCGGTATGGTTGAAATCACGGAGAGGAATCGAAGCGGGAATTCCCGATTTCTCCGCCCGGAGAATATTAAAACGATGAGCGACTGCGTTTGGTTTTGTTCTTTCGATTTGCTTTGGTTGCGCTGTAATTGCGTGCGCGGTTAGAGTGCTAGTGAGAGAGATTTGGGTCAGTGGATTTCTTTTCTGAGATATTTGGCAAGTTGGGGATTTTAGGGGCTTAGGAATCATGGAGGTTGAAGAATTTTGGGATGTGGAAGTTTGGGAAGTTGGAAATTTTTGTAGGTTGAGGTTTAGGTGCATAATTTGGGGATTTAGGGAGCGGGGAGATTGGGGATTGGGGAATTAGGGATTGGTGATTTAGGGATCGGGGATTTTGGGATTACGGATTTAGGGATTGGGGATTTGGGGATTGGAGATTTAGGGATCGGGACTTTAGGGATCGAGGACTTAGCTATCGGGGATTTAGGAATTCAGGGACTTAGAGATCGGTGATTTAGGAATTCAGGGATTTAGAGATCGGGGAGTCAGCTATCGGGGATTTAGGAATTCAGAGACTTAGAGATCGGTGATTTAGGAATTCAGGGACTTAGAGATCGGTGATTTAGGAATTCAGGGACTTAAAGATCGGTGATTTAGGAATTCAGGGACTTAGAGATCGGTGATTTAGGAATTCAGGGATTTAGGGATCGGGGATTTAGCTATCGGGGATTTAGGAATTCAGAGACTTAGATATCGGTGATTTAGGAATTCAGGGACTTAGAGATCGGTGATTTAAGAATTCAGGGATTTAGGGATCGGGGAATTAGCTATCGGGGATTTAGGAATTCAGGGACTTAGAGATCGGTGATTTAGGAATTCAGGGACTTAGAGATCGGTGATTTAGGAATTCAGGGACTTAGAGATCGGTGATTCATGAATTCAGGGTTTTAGGGATCGGAGATTTAGAGGTCGGGAATTTATGGATGGACGATTTAGGAACTTGGTGACACCCTGATTTGTAAATATACAAATTTGAAGATACAGAGATCAGGTGACATGGAAATTTGGATATTTGAAATTATTTGATATGGAAATGTAGAGAAATAGAGATCTTCTAATATGAACATTGGGAAGCAAAAGAAAATGCACGATTGCGGAAACAGTGATTGACAAGCAATTAACTTTCAATCGACAACAATTTGCAGCCGATGGTCAGTTTTCTTTCTGGAAAGCGGATACAAACGTTGACGGAAACGATGTAAAGAGACTTGGCACTGATATCGTTCTGCGAGATGTTTCGCGACAAATGAAGAGGCGCTCTCTCGCTTATCAATCAACCGCTGTCACACTGCTACGCGTTTATCACGTTCCGCGTAGCTAATTTACACGCGGATAAAATGAAACGCGTTAGGTTCGTGGGTGACACATTCCTTGATAGAATCGAAAAACGTTTCACTGAAGAATCGGATGTGGAATGTAAATACTTTCGACAAAATATGAATTGCTGGAAATGTTAATTGCATTAATACGTCGATTGCTATGTCAGGCATATTTGTATGACATGTAAATATATCTTGTAAATGAAATTATGCTTGAGATTTTATGAGAAACGAGCTTATTTATTGCTCGATAAATTATTTTGCGTACACGAAAGTAGCAGAGATAAATTGCATCAGAGTAACTGATAGAGTTTTGAGGAAGATCAAATGATCGTTTGATTATGATTTATGTTCCATAAATTACATGTATATTCAACAGAGATATTTGTACATCTTATTATTATCTCCGATGAATGAGGTGTATTCGAAGGTTAATTAAGAGACACACAGCTGAATAGTACAATACCTACTAAAAATAACATTATTTCCAAAATACCGAAGAAAGTTCCGTAAAAGAGAAGCCGAAAATTGAATAGGCTATTCTGTTGAAGTTTCTTTCATGTCACGAACGAAAGTGAAGATCTGTTTTTTTATGTCAGTATCACTAGAGAGAAACTATAAACTACAAGCACATTACGCTTTCACTGCAGCTTGAATAGAAAATAAAAAAAAAATATGGAACGTGTTTCATCCGTTTAATTCGATGATAACAATCGCGATTCCATAAAGAATTACTGTACAGCAATGAAAAAATAAGTAAATGCTTTTCGTGAAGTGATACGATCTCAAAATCTCTCGAATTACCTAGATTCTAAATATAGAATTTCTTTTTAGGTTTACAAAAACATGTAGTTTGGATGCGTAACACCGAAAGTGGGATACTTCTTCAAAATTACGTGTTACGTATTATATTGCCATGTGTTGTGTTGCAACACTCTGTATTACGTGTTATATTGCCACGCGTTATATCACCACGTGTTATATTCCCACGCGCTGTATTTCCACGCGTTGTATCTCTACGCGTTGCTTTTCCACACGTTGTATCACCACGCGTTATATCGCCACGCGTTATATCGCCACGCGTTATATCACCACGGGTTATATTGCAATGCGTTGTATTTCCACGCGTTATATTACCACGCATTGTATCTCTACGCGTTGCATTTCCACGCGTTGTATCACCACGCGTTATATCGCCACGCGTTGTATCACCACGCGTTATATCACCACGGGTTATATTGCAATGCGTTGTATTTCCACGCGTTGCATTTCCACGCGTTGTATCACCACGCGTTATATCGCCACGCGTTGTATCACCACGGGTTATATTGCAATGCGTTATATTTCCACGCGTTATATTACCACGCATTGTATCTCTACGCGTTGCATTTCCACGCGTTGTATCACCACGCGTTATATCACCACGCGTTATATTACCACGCATTGTATCTCTACGCATTGCATTTCCACGCGTTGTATCACCACGCATTGTATCACCACGCGTTATATCATTACGGGTTATATTGCAATGCGTTATATTTCCACGCGTTAGATTACCACGCGTTGTATCTCTACGCATTGCATTTCCACGCGTCATATCACCACCATAAAAAATAAGCCTACGTTCGATAAAAGAGTAAGAGTAGATTATCTAATAAATTACTCATGCGACTATCATTAAACCGTTGCATGTCCAGAAATTGCCTAGAACAATAGTAAGTCGTAAGGACCGTTTAGTTCTCGTTGGAGTGAAGCTTCGTTTTCCACTTGGTCTCACGATAACCTGCTCATTATTTACGGTTGCAAAGCTGGCCTGTTCGCGAATCGACGACGCTCGAGCCACGTTTAATTTCGCCGCTGGTAGACTAATTTTACGCAAGTGTGCTGACTTAACGAACGGCGAAGACCTTCATACCAAACGGAGCATTCTCGAATGCTCCACCAGCCTGTGGGTTCTTCTTTTATTGCCAACCTTTATTGCGATATTATCTCTTCGTTCCATTCTTTTGATGCATTTCAACTAGACCGGTAAAAACTCCAATGGAACTTCGGTACTTCGTATAATTACAGATATTTTGGTATCGCTAGTGTATCTTTCTGTATTGTGCATGGTGCAACGCGATACAACCTGGTGATATAAGGGACGGCGATATAACGCGCGATATTGAGCTGTATAGAGATGCAACGCGTAATAGCACAGTAGTTGATAATTAATAGAAGAGTAGTTTTGTTCGTAGGTACATTTGAGTGGTTTTAGATTCGGTGGTTTATGTGGTTTGGAAGTGAATTCTCAATTATGTGGCTTGGGACAAATTTTCTAAAGTCCCAATTTTCCAAAGTCCCAAATTTCCAAGGTCCCAATTTTCCAAAGTCCCAAATTTCCAAGGTTCTAAATTTCCAAAGTCCCAATTTTTCAAAGTCCCAAATTTCCAAGCTTCTAAATTATCAAAGTCCCAAATTTCCAAGGTCCCAATTTTCCAAAGCCCCAATTTTCCAAGGTCCCAAATTTCCAAGGTCCCAATTTTCCAAAGTCCCAATTTTCCAAAGTCCCAATTTTCCAAAGTCCCAATTTTCCAAGGTCTCAATTTTCCAAAGTCCCAAATTTCCAAAGTCCCAATTTTCCAAGGTCTCAATTTTCCAAAGTCCCAAATTTCCAAAGTCCCAATTTTCCAAGGTCCCAAATTTCCAAAGTCCCAATTTTCCAAGGTCCCAATTTTCCAAAATCCCAATTTTCCAAGGTCCCAATTTTCCAAAGTCCCAAATTTCCAAGCTCCCAATCTTCCAAAATCACAATTTTCCAAAGTCTCAAATTTCCAACACCCTAGGTCCAAAGTTCCAAATTTCCTAGGTCCTAAATTTTCTAAAGTCCCAATTTTCCTAGGCCCCAAATTTCTAAATTCCCAATTTTCCAAAGTCCCAACTTTCCAAATCCCCAATTTTCCAACGTCCCAATTTTCCAAATGCCCAATTTCATCTCTATCACTCGACAACTTATCTGAAGTACACACCTAACTTATACTCCCCAATTTGACCAATAATTAAAGCTAGTAAAAATGACGAAAAATATTTACCTAACATCGTGGAGCTTTGGATAAGAGCATATTCTGAGCGTTTTCGAGTTGGATCCCACGGCATATAATTTTCCATGGGGGTGAAATTCCGCGCAACGAACCGCCTGCACATCCTCCAACGCCGTGACAGGAACGAATCTCGGTCTACCACCGTTGCTGCTGCCATTGCTGTTATCAAGTTCTTGCCGTGGTTCTTGCTGAAAAACGAAAAGTCACCGTTAAAGACAAGTTTCATGGTCGTTGACGGTCAACAACACCTCTCGGTGTCGGTGAAATTACAGAAACAAAGATACGATCAAGTGAACGTGAATTCACACGTCATAAATGTTAATTGGTTAAGATATACGTCATCGGTTTGGTATTGTTTCTCATAACACTTTCGTTGCGAAAGGAGCTGCTGTATGGTCAAGGTGTATGACTGATTTATCACTCGTTTATCTTACTAAATTGTGATATTATCAAACGTGTTGTTGCGTAGTGAGTAGAAACGGAGAGAAATTTCTGTGTTTTCATTTTGATGGAAATTTAAATTGATGCTATCTGAAACTGAAATTTATGTACGATTTTTTGGCGTGATAAACTTGTGAGGTATGACTTGGTTTATAAATGGATGTTGGTTTAATAACCTGTATTAATATAAAATTCTGTGGAGGATTTAGTTGTACTTTCTCTTATTTTTATTTATCGATTCGTGTGAATTTTCAGGGGTGGTAAATTTGTGGGTTAAAGTATGGTTATGACTTGGTTTACAAATTGAAGCTCTTGGTTTAATAATTGTATTAATATAAAATTCTGTAGAGGATTTAGATGTACTTTCTCTTATTTTTATTTATCGATTTGTGCAAATTTTCAGGGATAATAAACTTGTGGGTTAAAGTATGGTACGATTTAGTTTACAAATTGAAGCTCTTGGTTTAATAATTGTATCAATATAAAATTGTTTTAATATAAAATTCGATGCAATATTTATCTCAATTTTCTCTTATTTTTATTAATCAATTCGTACAAATTTTCAGCGATGATAAATTAATGGGTTAAACTATGGTTACGACTTGGTTTACAAACTAAACCTCTTGCTTTAATAATCCGTATAAATATAAAATTCAATGCAATATTTATCTCAACTTTCCCTCATTTTTATTAATCAATTCGTACAAAATAGAAGATGCACTAGTGACTTTCATATCACACAAGGTGTTAACGCGATTACACATACCACAAATTCATCAGCGTAAATTTCCCAAATAGAAGAAAAATCTGACAGTGAAGTATTAAAATATCATCGTACCATGACTCCATACGTATTGACTCTATTTCTACAGTCAGTGAGTTTAATTATCCACAAGAAAGTTGTACTTGCTGAACATCTCGGTTTCGACTCAGAGTACCACGAATGAAGGGTTAATGATTCTTGTGACTAATTATTGTGTCAATCTGTCGCTCCTCGAAGTGTATGACAAATTATACCTCAATATACCAACTGTCAGAGCAGTCCGGCTGAGTTTGCATATCCCTGACACGTGCTTTCAATAGTGATATTGATAGCTTGGGAGAAAAGTGGTAATTGGAAGCTATTTCATTTTCGAAGTGTATCTTTCACTTAGTGAGTCTTCAATGGAGAAGTGTATGATTGTTGGTAGTAGAGTTTTTAGGAATTTAGGGGTGTGGGGACTTGGGGAGGTGGGGAGGTGGAGATTTGGGGATTTGGAGATGCGGAGAGTTGGAGATGTGGAGATTTGGGGATGTGAAGATTTGGGGATGTGAAGATTTGGGGATGTGGAGATTTGGGATTGTGGAGATTTGGAGATGTGGAGATTTGGGGACGTGGAGATTTGGGGACGTGGAGATTTGGGGACGTGAGGATTTGGAGACGTGGAGATTTGGGGACGTGAGGATTTGGAGACGTGGAGATTTGGGGACGTCGAGATTTGGAGATGTGGAAATTGGGGGACGTGGAGATTTGGAGATGTGGAGATTTGGAGACGTGGAGATTTGGGGACGTGAGGATTTGGAGACGTTGAGATTTGGGGACGTGGAGATTTGGAGACGTGGAGATTTGGGGACGTCGAGATTTGGAGATGTGGAAATTGGGGGACGTGGAGATTTGGAGATGTGGAGATTTGAGGACGTGGTGATTTGGGGACGTGAGGATTTGGGGACGTGGAGATTTGGGGATGTGGAGATTTGGAGATATGGAAATTGGGGGACGTGGAGATTTGGGCATGTGGAGATTTGGGGACGTGAAGATTTGGAGACGTGGAGATTTGGGGACGTGGAGATTTGGGGATGTGGAAATTTGGAGATATGGAAATTGGGGGACGTGGAGATTTGGGCATGTGGAGATTTGGGGACGTGAAGATTTGGAGATGTGGAGATTTGGGGATGTGAAGATTAAAGTATGTGGAGATTGGGGGACGTGGAGATTTAGAGATGTGGAGATTTGGAGATGTGAAGATATGGGTATGTGACGATTTGGGGACGTGGAGATTTGGGGATGTGGAAATTTGAAGATGTGGAGATTTGGGGATGTGGAAATTTGGAGATGTGGAGATTTGGGGGTATAGAGATTTAAGAATATAGTAGTTTGGGCACGTAGGGGCTTAGGAGAATAGAAGTTTGACATTTGGTTATGTTCTATAGTTAGACATTTGGGAATGCAGAAATTTGGAGTCCTAAGAATTCGAGTATATAGAAATCTGAAGAACCAACTACTCAGATATCTATAAATTTATATAAATTTGATAATGTAAAGACTTGAACCTATAAGCTCCTACAGGTATTCAAGTCTCCAGCGACTCAGAGACCCATCAATTCTAAAATCCACATATTCTCTGCTCTACTTATTCACACCAGCTATCCGAAGATACAGGAAGCTCTCACTTAATAATCCCATCACATGCAAATATAACTACAACCCTCAAATTTAGAAATATAAACCTATACATAAATCTGTAATCACGTAACCTGTACCTAAACTATCCCCTCTAATAACAGCAATAAAAAGCATAAACTTCCAGTAAATTCTAAAATTGTACGCTTTCACTATAACGTTACAAACGTCAGTTTCAGAAAGAGACAATTAACATAATCGCAACAGGTTAACCGAATTGCACGCGTTCAAATAACACGCTGTTCCACTTGCACTACTCTCTAATTTCCATGTAAAAGTCGTCGAAATTTCAGGTAGCTGTCAGAGGGTTAAAACCTTGCCGGGAAAAAATGGTAGAATTAAATTGCCACACACAGCTGTCGAAGCTGTCGTTGTTAACATTTTCGCTCCAAGAACCGGCTCCTATCGTGTTAATGTCCCAGTAGGACCAGCTTTGACCTATTCATTTTGCGTAATAAAAGGCACGAATTAGGGACATTTGGTGCGTTTGAACCAGGCAGTTGCTTGGTACGCGAACGCAACGAAAAGTTCGAGAAGTAGAAAGTTAGACCTTGAATGGATTTCTAACCATCCTGAATTTTACTTGTATGCTAATCTTTGGAGAAGTTTCCTGCGGTTTATCGGGTGAAGGCTCGTTTACATTGTTATGAGTGAACTTCGTATAATCTTTCATTGTCAAGTGTTATGAGTTTCGTAGATAATATTAGTGTTAAGTAATTAGATTGGAAAGAGTAAAATTATATATTTTTATAGATATTTTCAAGTTGAGAAATTTATACAGTTTCAAGTTTTTAAATTGACAGATATCAAAATTTTTAATGTTTCATCAAATTTCTGAGGTATTAAGTTTCTTGAACTACCAAGTTTACAAAATTCCAATTTCTCAAGTTATCTACCTAACGTCTCAAATTCTTAAATGATAAAATTTCTACCTTTCCAAATTTCCAAATCACCGAATTTCTAAAGCACGAAATTCAAATCATAAAATTTCTAAACGTAAAAATTTTGATTGTTCACATATTTCGCTTAAACCCATCACTACCGAGAACACTGAAGAGTGTACATGCACTAACTTGTACAAACACACTCGAAGTCAAAAAATGGTCGAACCCAACGCTGCAAATGTACCAAAATTCAGCAGCAAATACTCCAAAAGACTTTCTAGACTTCGTAACAATTCAACAAAGAGCAAATTCCCAAACTATCGTGTAACCCCATTCTCCCTAACTCGTTAAATCGTTTAGCATTGATTTTTACTCGTCATTGCAACGTCACGGAACGATAATCGTTCGAACGCAATCGATTTTACCGTCAAATAGAATTCTACAACGAATTTTCCTCGGACTTTTTCCCAACACAGGCCCCGGAATCGTTTCGCGATTCTTCTTGCACAACGTTTCGCGCGCCTCGCCACGCTTTTACTTTCCACGAGTTCCACCCAGCTCGATCCTCTCGCGATAAAGCCGAATTAGCAAAGCAAATGAGGACCGTTGTCCGCTGTCATCATCGATCTCTTCTTGCTAAACCGTGCGAAACACGGATTAAGATCTGAATAATTTCCTTCGCTGGTAATCGCTCCTTTTAAGCTGTTCTTTCTATTCGCACCAAATGTCAATTGGATTTGTCTGTTTTGAATTGCTGATCAGATTTTTACCTTGCAAATCACGTTCTAGGTACACTGCATTAATGACATTGATACTATACAAAATTTAGTATGGCAAAATGATTATTTTTGCTTCCTTTTGTGGATTCTGGTTGGAAGTCAAATATAGCTTTTATTTTTTAATTTTATTTTTTGGGAACTTAGTTAACCGTTCTTGGGGTACTTAGCTTAATTTCGTATGGAGAGGTTCATGTATTTGATGGCATTATTTATGAGGTGTAAATGGTATGTATTTTATTAACATGAGATATGTTTTGGTAAAAATTCATAGATGACTTTAATATAGACATTCAATACTTAAAATGTTAGAAGATACACTTTCTTGATTAACATTTGATAGCACTACAATATGTTACATGAAATACCAGGTTCAATTATTGCATTTTGTCAAACACGTGCCATTAATGAACAGTACCATTAACAAACAGTAATGCTACTATTTAACATTTATGCTACGTTTCTATTAAGTAGCAACAAAATTTTCTCCTACTGAAATTATCAAAACATTCTTCCTCTTATCTAACTACACTCTTTTGCTTCGTATTTCTAGACTCCTACAAATATTGCTTGGTTCATTAATTTTATAAGAGCCTCGACTGCTATGATCATTGACCAAAGATCCTACAAACATGCACAATTAATGTACCTTTCCATAAAATAAAAACGATATCCACTTATCTTATCATCAAACCCAGCTCGAAAGTGCATTTTTCCACAAACTCATGCAACAAAGTTAGATTACTATGGGAGTGGCAGTTCAGAAGATTTCGTCGAAGATTTGAGACAGAATGGCGTGTCGGTTGCCGGCTGAAATAACTTCGACGAATGTTAGAAGCGAAGAAGCAACGCGAGAAAAAAAATATTCGAGAGATCTAGGACGAGACAGGTGTAGAACGATTGCCGGCAAACACATCGCGAATCAGCGGAGTTGCTTAGTCACGAACGCCGTTTCTCCATCGGTGTTCACCGTGCTGTGTCGTTCACGGTAAAACACTAATAGAAATCGACTCGATCAGAAATACTCGCATAAATCTTCGATTAAGCTTTTCGTTGTTAGATAACAAATATGAGCTCTGAGATGATTGATGACGTGAAGGATACTTAACGATTTACGGTTAGGTTAGGCTAGGTTATGTTAGGTTATTTAGGGTTATTTAGTTTATTATAGTAGATCAAATTTATTTTTCCTTCAGCAGTCATCAAATTTTCTGATCGTTAGGTTAGGTTGTTAGGTCAAGTTTGGTTATTCAGATTTACTTATTTTATTACAGTAGATCAAATTTATTTTTCCTTCAGCAGTAATCAAATTTTCTGATTATAGGTTAGATTAGGTTAAGTTAGGTCAAGTTGGGTTATTTAGATTTACTTATTTTATTACAGTAGCTCAAATTTATTTTTTCTTCAGCAGTAATCAAATTTTCTGATTGTAGGTTAGGTTAGGTTAAGTTAGGTCAAGTTTGGTTACTCAGGTTTAGTTATTTTATTACAGTACCTCAAATTTATTTTTCATTCAGCAGTAATCATATCTTCTGATTGTAGGTTAGGTTAGATTAAGTTAGGTCAAGTTGGGTTATTTAGATTTACTTATTTTATTACAGTAGATCAAATTTATTTTTCCTTCAGCAGTAATCACATCTTCTGATTGTAGATTAGGTTAGGTTAAGTTAGGTCAAGTTTGGTTACTCAGGTTTAGTTAGTTTATTACAGTACATCAAATTTATTTTTCCTTCAGCAGTAATCATATCTTCTGATTGTAGGTTAGGTTAGGTTAAGTTAGGTCAAGTTTGGTTACTCAGGTTTAGTTAGTTTATTACAGTACATCAAATTTATTTTTCCTTCAGCAGTAATCATATCTTCTGATTGTAGATTAGGTCAGGTTAAGTTAGGTCAAGTTTGGTTACTCGGGTTCACTTATTATATTACAGTACATCAAATTTATTTTTCATTCAGCAGTAATCATATTTTCTGATTGTAGATTAGGTTAGGTTAAGTTAGGTCAAGTTTTACTCAGGTTTAGTTAGTTTATTACAATACATCAAATATATTCTTCCTTCGGCAATAATAAAATTTTCTGACCGTTATGTATTTATTTTTGTTTGACAAGAATAAAATTAGTCACAGCGTTAACTACAACCAAGTTCATTATAAACCTACAAATCTACCGTTGTCACAAACCTTGTTTCACTCGAAAGAAATTAGCGTTTAACCGTAAGTTCATAATCATGAACCAGTTGTAAATCACCGGTAATTTCCAGAGAAAATAAGGAACCAATGGAATAACAAATCTGTTGAAACGTGCGGCGATTTTAAATGGAAATAAAGCGATTTACGAGTGAGAACGAGGCCGTCAAAGAGAATCGATCGTCGAATAAACTTCAAACTTCGTGGAATAGTTCATCGACGAATCGACTTTCTTCCGGACGTTAAACGTACCGGAAACGGTAAACCATCTGGGAACGAAGCATAAATTTGAGCGAGCAAGAGCCTAGTTTCTCTGACGGGTCAGTAAACTCGCGAGTTATCGGCGGTTTCTTTCTCTTAATTATTTCAACGGTTCGAATGATTTTTCGGCAGGGTTTATGGAACTCGTTAAACGAACCAAAACTGTGTATCCGTGTTGTTCCTGAGGAAATTGCTTCACTATTAATTCAACGACGGTGGCTATTATTTTTGCTGCAAGGTTTACTGGATTTATAGAACTCAAAATATTAAGTTAGTCAAACTTAAAATTAGTCAGAAATTTTTGTAAATATTTTTCAAGATCATTGTACTTTTCATTCCCAATTTATTAATTGTTCTACTTCAGTTTCAATTTGAAAATAAGTGGACAAACGTTCATAAATCTAGTGCTTCTTCTAGTTAATACCAGTGTAAATACTAGTGTATTGTTTATCATGGTTAGTTAGTTAATTTCTAGTTCGAGACTGCTCTATGAAGAGGTGCTCGCAGATAAATACGTTGATTATGCTAATCAAGGTAGCAGGCGTGCAAATGGTTGATAAACGTCGTAGAAAGCGATTCAGATGCTGCGTTCGAATTAGCCATCGAAAGTGGCAATGCAAATGGATGCTGAAATAATCGAGATGGAAAGCGAGAGGCTCGTCCGATAGGCTCGTTTTGTTCGATCATCGCAAGTGGATGAATTATTCATTCGAGATCATCGAGATTGTGGATGCAGTTCTTGCAATCGAATTTGGGTCAGAGATTGATTAACGGAGGAGTAGTTTGCTAGTTTCAGACTTTAGGATTTTACAAACTTAGATGTTTAAGTTTTAGATTTTGAGAATTTTCAGGGACTTTGTAGGTGGAACTAATGATGTTAGTCGGACTTTGGAGGTGGACCTAGTGGAATAAGTTGAATTTTGGAGGTAGAACCAGTGGAACTTTTGAGGTAGAACCAGTGGAACTTTGAAAGTGGACGTAATGGAACCAGTTGAACTTTGGAGGTAGAACTAGTGGAACCAGTGGAACTTTGGAGGTAGAACTAGTGGAACCAGTGGATTTTTGGAAGTGGACCTAGTAGAACTAGTGGAACGTTGGAGGTAGAACTAGTGGAACCAATGGAACTTTGGAAGTGGAGCTAGTGGAACCAGTGAAACTGTGGAAGTGGACCTAGTAGAACCAGTGGAACTTTAGAGGTAGAACTAGTGGAACCAGTGGATTTTTGGAAGTGGACCTAGTAGAACTAGTGGAACGTTGGAGGTAGAACTAGTGGAACCAATGGAACTTTGGAAGTGAAGCTAGTGGAACCAGTGAAATTATGAAAGTGGACCTAGTGGAACCAGTGGAACTTTAAAGGTAGAACTAGTGGAACCAGTGGAACTTTGGAAGTAGAGCTAGTGGAACCAGTGAAACTGTGGAAGTGGACCTAGTGGAACCAGTGGAACCAGTGGATCTTTGGAAGTAGAAACTGTGGAACCAGTGGAACTTTGGAAGTAGACCTAGTGGAATCAGTGGAACTTTAAAAATGGAACTAGTAGAACTAGTGGAACTTTGCAGATAGCAATAATAAACAACATCCTATCCTACATAAGATAGAAAACCCTATCCTAAGGCTAATATAAAAAATCCTACCCTAACAGCTAAGAAACCACCACAAGAACTAACAAATCAAAGTTAAGAAATTAAAAAAGAAATTTACAAGTACAGCGAGTATTCGAGTATTACAGCAGCGATTAATCAAAGAGATAAATCCGGCCATAATTTTTCAGAACCCCGCAAAGTGTTTAATTACCTCAGCGATTTAATCTTGTCGCTCTGAAAAATTCGCACTTTTGCAAGCAGGAAATCCCGTTGGAATTCGACGAATTAAGCAATGAATCACGCTACATGCGGCTACCGTTGTTATTAATCATGCCGCGCGTGGCTTTTGAGAAGTTGATTGTTATTCGTTGTACAGTTAACGCGTTTATCCTGCAGCGTGCACGGTGATTACCGTATCCGGGATCTTTAAAACAATATATCCTTCGATCTACTCGCGAAACATTTCACTTCGAGACAATGCGAATTCGATTATTAACCGATCGCTTTCCTCGAGCGTTTACGCTTGACAGCAATTTTGTGTTTCTTTGCCGGTGAAAATGGCGGCGATTCGACACGCTGTTCACCGTACAAGGAGATTTCGATTCGATATACGTTCTATTATTCGAGTGACGGAAATGAAAGATCGGTTAATTGCGTAAGCTTTAACGCGTGTATTAACGGTAGCAATAATTATGCTTTTTATTCAATTTTCGGTTTGGTAAGATTTTACAATGTATCAGCTTATAGCACGAAGTATCTGCAATACTTTTATAGTACGAATCTGTCGAATTACGTTCACGTATATTCTTTAACTTATATTTAAACACTTAGGCTAAAATCGTGATCGCTCGAAATAAACCTGCCCACGCAATCGCAATTTTCACTCTTAACGACGAACCGGTCGAACCGGAAACCCGTCCTTTCTCCGCCGCGTAAAACACGTACGACATCAAGGATGATCGTGCGATCGATCGATCGATCGAAGCTGGGAGAATACGAGTGTATAATTGCGGTGAAACCAGTCGTCCCGTGAATCTGGGTTGTGGCACACTTTTGTTGTCGGTTTTATTTCTGGAAATCAAAGATACGAGTGTGGCGACTTGTCCGATCAACCGGAAGTTGGCTGTGACGAGTTCATCTCAAAATGGTGGTCGATGTCTTATAAGTAGTTTTCGACTTCGATTGAATTACTCCAAATGTTCCTCCACACATCCACATGTTTCTATATGAATGTCCAGATCCTTGTGTTCCTCCTCATGTCAACATATTTCTATATAAATACTCAGATCCCTAATGTTCCTGGATCCTCATGTTCTTCTTCATGTTCCTCATGTCAATATGTCTCTATATGAATATCCAGATCCCCAATGTTCCTACAACCTCATATTTCTCCTCATATTAACATGTTTCTATATAAATACCCGGGTATGTACCTAGATCCTCATATACCTCCTCACATTAACATTTCTCCCTAAATCCCTGCATTTACCGCCTATGCTTCCATAACACATTATCTCTTCACACTTTTACCGACAATTTTAGCATGCGCTACCAGAAAAATCCTTTACCATACCGTAATATGTCAACTTTCTTAATCTGTCCGGTACGTACGTCATTAAACGCTCCATTGAATTCGCAGGAACGAGTTTCAGGTTTTCTGAATGTTAATGCTCCAAACAATTTGTGTTTATTAATAATTATCTTGCCAACGGATCTCTTCCATCTTCCAAAACGGAATGCAAACTAGAACAGCTAATCGCAAGGTAGTAGTACATAAAGCTGCAGATAAGGAGCATCAAGAAGTCGATCACAAAACGAGAAATAAGTTTATCGGAGCTCGATTAAAGACAAGAGACGCACAGAACGAGGGTAAAGAACTAGTTCTGATTGCGAACCGAAAATCGTACTTGGAGAAATGACGTTAATCGTTATCGAGAAATTCTACAAGAGCCAATGGTTATCGAACCGGTGATTCCAGCTTGCCTTTTCTCGAAGGTGGATTTTTCTAAACCAGAGGCCTTTAAATCGATCACGTAATAGTTCAAGCGATGGCATCCCTCCGGCGAAAGAGAGAACACCTGCATATTCAAATGGACAGTGAATGTCCGTGTCGTTAAATGGTCAGAAAGTTTTGCAATTTGTGAGAAACAATTATGTAACGAAATGTTAATGGATGAGATATGACAGATCATATGTCAACGAGCTAAACACTTCCTCCAATTTTTGTTTTAGTTTTTTGCATTTTTATTTGTCTTCTGTAAACACCATTAAGTGACTTGCTAATTTTGTTTGTAATCAGATTTATGGATCTTTGATAAAAAATGTGTATGGTGAGATGCGAGTTACTTCTACAGAGTGATGCACAAGTGGTGTAACTCTTGGAAAGAGATTGAAACTGTGACTCTGCTCTTCTTAGAAAATAAGATTGAACGTCTCTAAAATTTGAAGGCGAATTTTCAAACATGAAATACAAAAGCATGGAATTTTCGAATAACATGAAATTGTCAGTTTTAATCCTGTAATATTAAATTCGAAAGTGCAGAATTTTCTAATATGTATAAAATCCAAGAGCGTCAAATTTTCTAATGTTAAATCCAAAGTACATTCAATCATGAAATGTAAAACGTTTTCTAAAGTATAAAAATTCACTAGTTTTCACTCGAGTCATTTCAATGTTGAAATATAGCACTATCTTCGAAATCTAATTAAATACGTGCGTCTATCAGAAAGTGAATATCGATTTAGAATAAAGTAAAAGTCCTTTTCTTTCTAAGAGAAGGGAAAAAATTTGTCAAGTTTCGATGATGGATTTATGAGTACAAGGAAAGAAAGGCGGTAGTGAAAGGATTAAATTAAAATGCGAATCGCTTTAGCGATCTTATCAAATATCGCATAAAATGGAAAGACCTTTTCACATGAAAAACTTTAGGAAATAGTATCAAAAAGTTGACGAAACACTTCATAAGTTCCAATCTATTAGTTTTTACGTACAAGTTTACTGCAACGGGCTCGTTAATGAAGCTATAAAATAACACGCAGCAAGAAACTAAGAAACAAGAAGCCTTTTTACGATCCATTCCATTAAGCAAAGCCATCCTTCGCAATCTCCGCTGGAAATCAATCATTTTTACACAAACGAGAGTGCATCAATTGGATCGCTTTTAATTTGAATTATTTTTTGTTCGTTCATTTCAATAACAGTATTTTCTCGTGTAACGATTAAGAAAAAAAAAAAAAGAAAATAATCATTGTAATTGCAAAATTCTGCAATAGAGCAAGTTAATTAAATGCCTTTTTCAAGCGAACATCAGCGTGCGCACTTTCGACAATCTGGTCGATTAAAACACGAACAAAAACAAATATAAAAGAGCGTTAATAGTTTATAGAAATCTTGTTTTACTTTGTGATTGCTCGTCCTCGTTCGCGCTGATGATTGTGCAACCGCGGATTCACTTTCACCAGAAAAATGCTTTTTTCGAAAGTGTCCGAGTTTTAATTGTCTCTGCTGGTCAGTGTTCTACATTCTAGATAAATTTTGATAAACAACTCTGTAGATCCATGGAGAGTTATTTTAATGTAGTAGCAAAATTGGGGTTTGAAATTACTACATTAGATTACTGTATGGTGGATTACCACGTGTTAGATTACTGCGTGTTGGATTATTACGTGCTAGATTACTGCACGTTGGATTACCATGCGTTGGTTTAGTACGCGTTGCATTACCACGCGTTGGATTACCACACGTTGGAATACCACTCGTTAGATTACCACGCGTTGGATTACGACGCGTTGGATTACCACGCGTTGGAATACTACACGTTAGATTACGACGCGTTGGAATACCACGCGTTGCATTACTATGCGTAGGGTTACCACGCGTTGCATTACCACGCGTTGCATTACTACGCGTTGGAATACCACTCGTTAGATTACCACGCGTTGGATTACTACGCGTTGGATTACCACGCGTTGGAATACTACACGTTAAATTACTACGCCTTGGATTACCACGCGTTGGAATACCACGCGTTAGAATACCTCGCGTTGGAATTCCCCGCGTTGGAATACCACGCGTTGGAATACCAAACGTTGGATTACTACGCGTTGGATTGCCACGCGTTGGATTACCACGCGTTAAATTACTACGCGTTGGATTACCACGCGTTGAAATACCACGCGTTGGAATACCACGCGTTGGAATACCACGCGTTGCATTACCACGCGTTGCATTACCACGCGTTGCATTACCACGCGTTGGAATACCTCGCGTTGGAATACCACGCGTTGGAATTCGCCGCATTGGAATACCATGCGTTGGAATACCAAACATTGGATTACTACGCGTTGGATTACCACGCGTTGGAATACCACGCGTTGCATTACCATACGTTGGAATACCTCGCGTTGGAATACCACGCGTTGGAAATCCACGCGTTGGAATACCACGCGTTGGAATACCAAACGTTGGATTACTACGCGTTGGATTACCACGCGTTGGAATACCACCCGTTGGATTACCATGCGTTGCATTACCACATGTTAGATTACCATGCTTTGGATTACCACCCGTCGGAGTACGACACGTTAGATCCCCTCGCGTCAGATTATCACACGTTAGACTACCACGCATTATATTATCACACATCGTATCACCCTCGTTACATAACCCACACAATAAATCACCACAAATTGCATGATCTACATATTAAAGTGTCACCCATCGTATCACAAAGCGTCCTACCGCCACATACTATGTATTAATAAATTACATAGCCACGCGTTACATTACCAACCGGTTATTCTTATAGCTATGTTAAGAAAGATTAATAGTATACTGTTATAATAAATAACTATCAATTGCTATTAATGAAGCATAGAAATTGCATTTATTAAGGGTTGATTTCACCCAATCCACCGAAAAATCATATACATTCACGGAACTCAATTCCGATATTAATTAAAGATCGCGAAACTGGAGCAATAAACTTGCAGAATACTTTCCATTAAAAAGTTGCTCCCGTTAATTAACATACGAGACACGATAAGCGCAAGACAGATTCGAGAAATAAATCGAAATGAAGTTTCTAGTAAAAGCGGTTTCCCGCTCATTAGCATGAACAAAACGCGCCATTTAACAGAGTGAGAAAGAGATTTTAACAGGATTTTCGTTCATGAATATGGAGGCGTTTCTCGGATTGATATATTTCTCCGGTTGGATAAATTATTGGTACTTTGACGTTTTACATAAATGCTACTATATTCACAGTGTAAAAAGATACCTTATCGATAAGTGATTTAAAGAATTTTGCAACTTTGAAGAAAGCGTGAAAAAGTGATATTTCAACGAGTCTGTATCGATACATAAAACCGATATTTTATCCAGTCTATGCAAATGCTCATGAATATATATTAAAGAAAATTTAATACCAGCGTAGGCAATATTTCATGAAATTTTACATTTATTAAATTTTATCGAATTTCATCGAATCTAACTGATAGGGTTTGATCAAAATGGTTGGTTACTACAATTTAAGATAGCCATTTCTCAATTTATTATATCATGAATAATTCAGACTCAGAACCTGACAACACAAGGACTCGACATTTAACTTTTATATTCTTAATAATATTCTATAATTAAACAAAACCAGTTTGCACATAATATAACGTGGCTCTGTATATTTTGCAGAGTCCTTCAACAGTGTACAGTAAATTATAAAATGTCTAAAGTATAATTCCCTAGCTGATCCTCCCTCAATACAAAAGCTACAGTTACATCTGATAAATTGATCTACCTAACCCATCAAGTTAAATGAAAGTACCTAACCCACCAAGAATCAAAAATATCCAGGGACAAATAAGACAAACCATATAGCTGCCCCGTCTTCTCCCAGGTCTCTCGCTCCTCCTCTCGTCCTTCTTGCACCCCTTTCCAGCCCGTTCAAAGGTAGTCGTCTCGTGTTCAGCAGTTTCCACGTCCAACAGATTCTCCATAGATCTACGCGTCTGTTTGCAAGCCCCGTTCTTAGGACTCTTCCTCTGCAAATGATTCCCGTTCTCGTCGTGATAATCCTCCCACTCGCTCGCCTCGCTCCTGACGTCCTCCAGGGACCTCGTTCTGCCCACGGAGCAGGTGCAGGGTGGCACGCTGCTCCTGCAGAGTCCTCCAGAGCTCTTGGCCCGACTGCCAGGCCCCATCATCATCATCCTGGGTGACACGGCCACAGGTGGCACCTGAAGAGGCGACATGGCCTGCGGCGGTGGCATGGCGTTGCGATACAACGGTGTCAGATAATAGTAATCGCGACCCTTGTTCGCGTTGGACGAGCTTATTCTAGCTGGTACGTAGTTGTAGTCCAGATGAGGCGTCATCCACTGGGTCATGGCGTCCATGGGAAGCGGACGGTAGCAGAAGGAGGGTCCTCTGGTCGCTGGATGGCTTCGGTACATCGGAGGCCAAGGACGCGACTGCTTGAGGTCGAAGCGAGGATCCATTCGAGGATCCAGCACTCGAATGTCGCCCATCTTGTCGATACTGACCTTCTTTAACTACGGTGTTAATGAACGCTGTTCATAGCTAACTAGTCCTCGATGAGCTTCATGGTCGAAGAATTTAACGGTGTCCAAGTTCTCTAGATATGTAGGATCATCAAAGTGGGTCGTTCCCTCGATTCAGCCTCGGAAAATCGACAACCAAACAAAGGATCGCGGGTTCACACGGACCTTGATTTTCACCACTTTCCAACGCGCGATGAGAACCTGTCACTTTCGTACTTCCCTTTTGGACACTTTTATCATCACTTCACTATAGTCAACCTTGAACGCGGTTCGTTCGCGAATGCTCACTTGTCAACCGATGAAGAATCGCGAGATTCGAAGATTCGGAACGCGAGATCGCGGATCAGAGACGACTGTGCTCAGCTGAGTGCAGCGAAGGAGTGCGTGGCCGACGCGTTCTCGTCGAGTGACTTCGACTCGTTGAGAAACGACCCACTTCTCCTCCTCGCGGGATCGAAACTTCATCTCCCCTACCAACTCTTGTTCTACTCATCCCGGGTCCCACTCGCGAGCGGAACTCTCGCGCTTCCGTTTAAGAACGATGCCTCCTCGATTTCGCAACAGGTTGCAGGACTTTCTGCGTGTCGATATGGGCTACATCTCTGCTGATTTACGCGATTTTGGGATACATATGGGCTACATATCTCTTCTGATTTACACCTGTTACAAAATTGAGGTTATGGTCGATTTATTAGTTACGGATGAAGGTAATTATCTTTGAGATCATCTTCTTGATATATTATTTCTGGTTCTGGTTACTAGGTCTGGTGGACCTGTTAGGTCTAGTTAACCCTATGTTAAGGTTACAAATGATTAACCCTTTGTACTCGAAGATAATTTGACTGTTCACAAACAGCAGCTTTAAAACTTAGTTAAAAAGTTAAATGAATTTTCTTAAGGTTAGTATTTCTTTACTAATAATTTCCACTGTTGTTTGTTTCACTATGTTTATATATCACACGTGTCATATTATAGAATCAGTTAAAAAATGCTTATTTAAAATTATTGTATTAAATATAATGGTAACTGTGAGTCACCTCTCGAGCGCAAAGGGTTAAATTGCTTACGGGAATTTGGAAGTCTGGGAATAGTGTATAATTCCTATAATAATTACTCACAAATCGTATTCTCATTATGTGAAATATATTTATGTACCCCAAAAATAATTACAGTGATTTCAAATAAAAAGCAAAGAGACTACTATCAAAATGTACCAAGGCTGCAATATTCAACAGTAAATTTCATGTAGTTTAATATTCCGATATCGAATGGAAACTCAAAAGGAGAGAGTGTGATAAGAGGAAGATTAAAAACGATTCGAACCACGTTCCTTTTCTATTCTCAGCTTTCACTGAGTCGATCACGACCCAGCCTCATCCTGGGTCGTTTTATTTTCGATAGAAATCTGGTCATTACACGCAGGAAGCACGAGGCAGGTGGGTGTAAAGAGCTAATTCACCTCTGGACGATAAAAACACATTCAGAAGACCGCGACGAGATCGTTAAAGAGTTTAATCACGAATGTAAAATACTTTCCTTAGCATCTTTCCTTGCTATCTTTTTATACGTTTCTTTCCGGGAAATCGTTTCTGGTCATCGTCTTTTTTACGTTTTATTTAAATAATAATCGATCCCATCTTCTTCGAACGAAGATCGTTTCTCTGATCGAATGTAATTATATACCTACTGTAATTGTAAAAATATGTCATCAAAAATCAGCTTCCTAATATCCGATAAATCATTTTAGCTTTTCTAATGATAACGATTATTAGGTAGCAAATTACCGCTCCAAATTTCATACGTGCATGGTTCTTCTGGTAAACGTAGAATTGTTCGCGGAACTGTACTCGGAGCGATCAAGTCGATTCAATTTTCCATCTCAGCTTTCTCCGATACGCTCCGTTAATAATTCTCGGCGATGCGGCAATCTTCTTCTCTATTTTTTCTATGCTTCCTCTATTTCTCTTTTCCCTGCTCTCTTCTTTTCATCTGCTGAAAACTACGTGCTCCGAACCACGCGATTTCCTCTCGCTCGAAACGTAGCTCTTATGTACACATTTGTCTAAATTTTTACATTCTCAAATTTCTCAAGTTTCATATGTTTAAATTGGCAAATTTTTCAAGTTTCATATTTTCAAATTGACATATTACTATTCAAAGTTCTAAAGTTTTAAGGTTCCCACATTTTGCAGGTATCTAAATTTTTAGGTGTTCACATATTCTTAAATGTACCATAGTCCACATCTGGTAGGTTGAATATCTACCCAGATAGATAAGTTAAGCAGTCCAGTTATGTGGTTGCATTAGATAAGTTAGATACTTGGTCTACTTAGTTGCGATAGGTAACGGGATTTAGTGATAGGTATGAAGATAGGACAAATAGGTTAGTCACATATGTGCATATGTACATATGCATAAAGATGTATAAATGTTCATATTAAATATGTACATATGTTAGCTACATATGAAATATACACATATGCTAGCTACATATTAAATTTGTACATATGTTAGCTACATATCAAATATACACATAGGTTAGCCACATATTAAATTTGTACATATGTTAGATACATATCAAATATGTACATATGTTAGCTACATATGAAATATACACATATGCTAGCTACATATTAAATTTGGACATATGTTAGATACATATCAAATATATACATATGTTAGCTACATATTAAACTTGTACATATGTGAGCTACATTTTAAATTTGTACATATGTTAGCTACATATGAAATATACACATATGCTAGCTACATATTACATTTGTACATATGTTAGCTACATATCAAATATATACATATGCTAGCTGCATATTAAATTTGTACATATGTTAGCTACATATCAAGTATAAATAGGTTAGCTGCATATTAATATGTACATCTACGTACATATTTATGTAGGTGAGACAGGTTAATAGGTTAGATAGATGTGTTAGACGTAGGTGCATATGTTAGGCAGGCACTAAATACATACATATGTTAGCTACATACGAAATATGTGTATCTATGTACACATTTATATAGGTGAGACAAGTTGATAGGTTAGATAGCTATGTTAGACATATGTACACATGTTAGGTAGGTTAGATGGACCCAGGTAAATATGTTCCATAGACGTAAGTATGTTAAGTTAAATTTCGAAGAAATCGACACAAGATGTCAAACAGCGTGGAAAATGACGCTATTAACCGATCATTGAATCGCTTATTATAAACAGTCCATGTTCCCATTATTTCCATTAGCGTCGGAACGCGCAACAAAGTCCGGCAACTTTCACGCCAAGATGTCCCAATATCATTTTCCGCTCGAACGAGCCCGGGATCCCGCCAAGGGGATCCGATCGATTCATTCCGAGTCGAGTAAAAGTGATGGACAGAAGAACCATCGATTTCGTTCGATCACGCTTTCCTTCGGCCAAAATCGGCCGGAAAATATAGGCCGAGACCAGACGCGCAAGCAGACGTTCAGATCGATATCAGTCGCGCAGCGATTTCAGAGAAAGTTTAGCGACACGAAACGTAAATTACCGTGATCCGGTCGTCCGCGTTTATCTGATCGATTCAGGCGACAAAACGATGCAATTCCACTTTTGTCTCTTTTTTCTAATCCGATTCGTTATGGTACAGATCGTTCCGGGCAAAAAATTAACTTTCGACGGAACGAATTTGATGAACATCTTCCCGTTGCAGTTCGCGACCGAGTTCCCTTTCACTCAAAGGCAGTTTTTGATGAACCGATTGCTTTCATGCTGCATTGATTGAGGTTCGAAATGTCTGTATGTCATAGAAGGGGATTGTGCAACCTTTTCAACATTTGAAGGTCTGCTGGGTTTGCATGCGAGGCTTTGATGAGAAACGTGAGTTAGGCTTTCAATGTGCTGTTTGAAGCAGTTGGATAGAACTTGAGACTTGGATATTATATAACTTCATCTTATGTTATTATGGATATTATTCTAATAATCCTCATAACTTGGTATAATATTAAAGCGTAGGAGTTTTGGGGCTTTAGAACATTGAGACTTAGGTGCATAGGAAGACTTGAGACTTGGAAATTATATAAGTTGATCTTATGTTATTATGGACATTATTCTAATAATCCTCATAACTTGGTCTAATATTAAAGCGTAGGAGTTTTGGGGCTTTAGAACATTGAGACTTAGGTGCATAGGAAGACTTGAGACTTGGAAATTATATAAGTTGATCTTATGTTATTATGTACATTATTATAATAATACTCATAAGCTGGTCTAATAGCAAAACGCAGGAGTTTTGAAACTTTCGAACATTGAGACTTAGGTACATAGGAACGTCAGTATTTGAAAATTGTATTTAGAGATCTCAGGCAGAAATTTGAGGAACTAAGGAGGTAGGAACTTTGGAACCCAGGAAGTTTATTATGTACGACGTCTGGGAAACTATATCCTAATTTAAGGAATCTGCAATACAAGAACTCTGAAATGTAGAATCTTATAGAGTTAGAAACCTTCACATCTACAAATTGTAGGATCTGCAAACTTCAGAAAGTGGGAATTCTGAAATGTAGGAATTTTAGAGCTCAGAAATCTTGGGATCCAGAAATTCTGAGACTTAGAATCTACCCTAAATCTTAGAATCTGAGAATCATAGGACCTCGGAACCTCAGAACCTAGCAATCATACAACATATGAACACTAGTGAGCCCTAGAGTCCTTAGATCTCAAAATACTATAACCTAGTGAACTTAGAGTCGTTAGATCCCAAAATCCTATAACTTAGTGAGCTTAGAGTCCTCAGATCCCAAAATCCTATAACTTAGAGAGCCCCAAAGTCCTTAGATCCCAAAATCTTATAACCTAGTGAGCCCTAGAGTCCTCAAACCCCAAAGTCCTATAATCTAGTGAGCCCTAAAGTCTTCAGACCCCAAAATCCTATAATCTAGTGAGCCCTAGAATCCTCAGATCCCAAAATCCTATGATCTAAAGAGCCCTAGAGTCCTCAGATCCCAAAATCCTATGATCTAGAGAGCCCTAGAGTCCTCAGATCTCAAAATCCTATAATCTAGTAAACCCCAAAGTCCTCAGATCCCAAAATCCTATATCTTAGTAAACCCTAAACTCCTCAGATCCCAAAATCCTATAATCTAGTAAACCCCAGAGTCCTCAGATCCCAAAATCCAATAACCTAGAGAGCCCCAGAGTCCTCAGATCCAAAAATCCTATAACCTAATAAACCCTGAGCTCCTCATCTCCCAAATTCCTACAACCCAAAAAAAGCCTTACTACTATCATTCACATAACATCCAAAAGTGTCAGAGATACAAGATTTATCTCCCTCAGAATTACATAACGTGACCAATCAAGCTTAATTATTCCAAATGTAATGACATACGACTACCACGTTATTTTCTATATTGGCAGCAGTAATTTTATCGATCAGAGTCACGAATACGTGCCACTAATACGGTGACTTATACACATAGCATACGGTCGTATATATATGGGCACTTGAAACCCACCGTCGTCATAATATAGATATAACACTGTTGCAGCACTAACCGCGATAATATACACGTAATGCCGTTACAACGTCACCGTAAAGTTTCTATAATGAGACCTGTTGAACCTACATTTCTTTCGCCTGCATATGCTTACCGCAGAAACGCGAACATTATCGGAAACGGTACTCGAAACATGTTCGATCACCTTTCTCTTTACGGACCTTTCGATCATGAGATACATTTCTTGGAGTTGCCCTCTTTTTTTGCTGATACGCATTTACGCGCTTTTTGGGAACGTGTTCACTCTACAAACATTCGCTAAAAAAGGTTATTCTCCTAACAAGCTATTCTCTTAACAAGGTTCAACATATTCGCTTAACAAGGTTTTTGGAACTTCGAATTCTGTGGGTGACTTAGTCTGAGATGTTCAGAATCTGGTTTATAATATAACTGTATTTTATTAGGGTATTTTAAGCTGTTCCGGTGTTCACGCTTTATATAAATTAACGATATAATAGTCTTTTGTCAATCGATTTATGATTTATGTTCAATAATTTGATATACTCTCAACATTCAAGATTTTGGGGAATTGAGAATTTCAGGATTTCAAAATTTGGGGAAATAGAAAATTGGGAGTTGAAAATTTGGGGGAGATGGAAATTTGGAGAGTTGGACATTAGGGGAGATGGAAATTTGGGGGTGCTGGAAATTTGAGGAGTTGGAAATTCGAGGAGTTGGTAATTTCGGGTGATGGAAATTTGGAGAGTTAGAAATTATGGGAGATGGAAATTTGGGGAGATGGAAATTTGAGGAGTTGGAAATTTGAGGAGTTGGACATTTGAAGAGTTGGAAATTTAAGGAGTTGGAAATTTGGAAAGATGGAAATTTGGAGAGTTGGAAATTAGGGGAGATGGAAATTTGGGGAGATGGAAATTTGGGGGTGCTGGAAATTGGAGGAGATGGACATTTGGGGGTGCTGGAAATTTGAGGTGATGGAAATTTGGAGAGTTGGAAATTATGGGAGATGGAAATTTAAAGAGTTGGAAATTTGAAGAGTTGGAAATTTAAGGAGTTGGAAATTTGGAAAGATGGAAATTTGGAGAGTTGGAAATTTGGGGAGTTGGTAATTTGCGGTGATGGAAATTAGGGGAGATGAAAATTTGGGGAGATGGAAATTTGGGGGTGCTGGAAATTGGAGGAGATGGACATTTGGGGGTGCTGGAAATTTGAGGTGATGGAAATTTGGAGAGTTGGAAATTATGGAAGATGGAAATTTAGAGAGTTGGAAATTTGAGGAGTTGGAACTTTGAAGAGTTGGAAATTTAAGGAGTTGGAAATTTAGAAAGATGGAAATTTGGAGAGTTGGAAATTTGGGAAGTTTGAAATTTGAGGAGTTGGAAATTTGGGGAGTTGGAAATTTGAAGAGTTGGAAATTTGAGAAGATGGAAATTTGGTCGCGTCAGCTGAGGAGCTTCACTTCTTACAAATCAATTGAAAAGTCAATTACTTAAACCTGACAACGAACTCAGTCTTCATGTAGAAACCCTACAAACTATTATACAAATGTAAGTGCACCTGTTATGCAAATATTTCAAGTATTACACCTAAAATCTGTTCCCCTTTCAAATACCACATCGCTACCACATCTATGAAAACTACCAACTTCCTGCCTCCTTAAATCCTCACTGTATCTCAGAACCAATATAATTCCACTAAACAGTGGAACAACTCTTACAAAATGTATACGTGCAAACTATTCACGTCCAAGCCGTTTACCAATCCCGAACAAGGCCTCCTATTACCTTGTACAATACTCGAAGGTCGTGTCGAGGATCTCTGGATTCAAATCAACGTACATTTTTTTAACACCACACGAGCGAGGTTCTCGCGATACAGATCGTTTCGCTCCGAAAACCAGCGACAACCAGCCGTTTCAATTAAACGAGGGCCCGTTAAGCGTATCAGATTCAAAATATTAGTCTTACGGTGATTCAATCGTGTTGCAATTGAGCCGTTCACGAGAGGGGCCGGAACAAAGTGCAACCTGTTCACCCGGTTCGTTGCGAAGCGTGTTCAAACGGATTGCGCAACGTACTCTGTTTCTCCTGGTTTCTTTTTTTCTCCCTTTTATCCGGTGCCCGGCAAAAATCCTACCGTCAGGTATTACCGGATCACGCTTCTGGAAAAATTGTAATAACAAGCCTGGCACACGCGCCGATACGCGATAAGTAGACTCGTTCGATTCCGTACGCGGTTTGATTCAATCGGGTAATTATCATCGTCCGGTCTTTCTAAGAGGTGTATGAGTAGACCGAAAATTCTTACGCGTGGTAACGCGAGTGATAGACACTTCGCACGCCACGGGGTTAATTGAATGGCGGAGGTACGGTAGCAGGTGAACTTGGGAAGAGGAGTCTTGGGGGTTGAATTTTTTGGGAATTGGTGACGTAGAAATGATGGATGATGGTGGCATAGAATTGATTCAGCAATTTTTTAGAGGTGACTTTCAGTCACCATTTTATTTCAAATATATAATAATTTGAAATTAGCGCTTTTTAACTGATTCTATAATATAACATATATGATGTATAAACATAGTGAAACAAATAATAGTCAAATTATTAATAGAGAAATAATAACCTGAGAAAAATTCATTTAACTTTTATACTAGTAAGTTTTAAAATCGCTGTTTGCAAACAGTCAAATTACCTTCGAGTGCTAAGGGTTAAATTTAGGAATTTGGTTATTTTGGGAATTTAAAATTTTGGGTGAGGGAAACTTGGAAAGTTGGAAATTTGGGAAGATGCAAATCTGGGATGATGGAGATTTAGAGAGTTGGAAATTAGGGGAGATGGAAATTTGGGGGTGCTGGAAATATGAGGAGTTGGAAATTTGGGAAGTTGGTAATTTGGGGAGATGGAAATTTGGAGAGTTGGAAATTATGGGAAATGGAAATTTGGGGAGATGGAAAATTGAGGAGTTGGAAATTTGGGGTGATGGAAATTTGGGGAGTTGGAAATTTGGGAAGATGGAAATTTGGGAGAGTTGGAAATTTGAGGAGTTGGAAACTTGAAGAGTTGGAAACTTGAAGAGTTGGAAACTTGAAGAGTTGGAAATTTGAGGAGTTGGAAATTTGAGGTGATGGAAATTTGGAGAGTTGGAAATTTGGGGTGATGGAAATTTGGAGAGTTGGAATATAGGGGAGATGGAAATTTGGAGAGTTGGAATATAGGGGAGATGGAAATTTGGGGGTGCTGGAAATTGGAGGAGATGGAAATTTGGGGGTGCTGGAAATTTGAGGTGATGGAAATTAGGGGAGATGGAAATTTGGAGAGTTGGAAATTAGGGGAGATGGAAATTTGGGGAGATGGAAATTTGGGGGTGCTGGAAATTTGAAGTGATGGAAATTAGGGGAGATGGAAATTTGGAGAGTTGGAAATTAGGGGAGATGGAAATTTGGGGAGATGGAAATTTGGGGGTGCTGGAAATTTGAGGAGTTGGAAATTTGAAGAGTTAGAAATTAGGGGAGGTGGAAATTTGGGGGTGCTGGAAATTGGAGGAGATGGAAATTTGAAGATTTAAAAATTTTCATATCTCAAACTCCAAAAACCCTAAATTCCGAAATTGTCAACTCCACTAAAATAAAATTGTACCACCCCAAACACCACTCTGAAATTGCTGCTCATACTAATCTCAATATCCAACCGTTCCATTACAGAAAGAAAGTGAAACTTCATCTACAACCACTATAATTGAAAGTATCAGTGTCCACATTAACATTGAAAATTTCCCCGAAATAATTTATAGTAGCTTTTCACCGAACATTAACTAGAAAGTTTGATCGATCGATAGTATACGAGCATATTAGGACGGTTCTGGGCTATTTGCTCTCAAGATTTATTAAATAGCCTTAATATATAATCTCGGTAAAAAATGTCGGTGACTTTGACGAGTTTATGTACGTACGCACGGGGTGGAATGTACGATATTTGGAACAAGGTAATTCGATTAGAAGCCCGGTTGGAATCGCAACATGGATGCGCGCTGATCTGTAACGCGTTTACAACCTGGTGACTGTTTTAGAAATACGAGACGTTAGGAGGATGATTGAGAGAAAAGATCGAGCTCGTGAAAATCGTGAAGAATTTATAAGAAAGTTGATGATCGTTAGATCCGCCTGGTCGGACCTGTACCCGTTGGTGCAACCATCTTGTCCTAGATTTCTTTTGGGATCGATAGGAATAATGTTCTTTGTCCTTTTTCGAGTGTTACTTTCGATGGACGATTGGGAATTTGTAAGTGATGGAAGCTTGATTTGGGGAAATCGAAAGTGATGGTAATAGTTGGTGGGTAATGCAGGACTGGTTTAGGCGACTTTGCTAGTTGTAGGTAAAACAGTAATTTTAAATGAATAATTACATTCATTGATTTTGTAAAATTTTATGGGAGTAATAGACTATTTTAGTGATTGAAATTATTATGTGGTTCTGTACTGAATTTGATTGTATGACTCTTTGGTTACGTTTTTCTATAAGTAAAAATACCTGTATATTTGTAAGAATATTAGATTAATTGTGATACTGGGAATTAATTTAATAAGCTAAAGATTTCATCAGAATAACAAATTTCATCCTTGTATGTTTTTTTAATTTTTATATTAATTTTGAAAAGAACATCACTTGCGCCATCTAGTGACACGTGCATGAACTGATATAATTTTATTATTTCTTTTTTAAAAAATTTGCAATGTAACTACAGTCTATTATCCGTGATCTATAACACAAATTATTATAGTTATTACAATTTTATTTTTAAAGAAAAATACAATATTCTATTGCTTTAGTTCTGTCGCGTCTCGCCAGATGGCGCACACAGTACTGTTGTGAAAATTGATCATGAGTTCATAACTAAAATTTTTAATGAAAGATACAAAACCACTGATGACATAAGATATATATAATTTTTAAAAATGGAAAGGAGTTAAAAATGAAGTTTGAAGCATTGTTACTTTAATGAACCAGCATTTCAAAATTGCAAAATATAAACCTATCGTTCTATTTTTCCAATAAATTTCAGTGTTCTCTACGTACGTATATATTCCCGATGCAATTTCAGTACGAAAGAATATTTATTAAACTCTCTTCATGAATGTTTCAATACCAAATAAAATCGACCCGTTTCCAAGGGGGGAATTGCTAATAGCGCTTTCCATTCGTTAACGAATTTCCATTATCATATTTTCTACTTGAAAATAATTCAACAATTATACAACAAATGAGTTAATAATTCAACCAGATACCTTGTCTTATCTCGTGATTATAATTAAATTGTATATCATTGTATATAAAAAAACAACCATTAACAAAGTTCCTTATGCTACAACGAAATTAACGAACGAAGTATATAATTTATGATTTATTAAACAGAATTGAAATTTAACGAAGTGAGCTATGAAAAAGACAATGAAGTTACATCAATTTGTTAAGCAGTGAAAGAGAATGTCAATTAACTTCGTTTAGTAATCGATCGAGATAAGAAGATAGTTAAGGAAGAAGCTGAGAAGAATGGAAAAATAAGAGGAAAATCGATGGGTGTAGCCGGCTACCTTCGTAAACATGTTATCGTGCAATGCCTACGCGGTTTACTAAAAATGGACTTCCACTGACCAGCAGGTTATTGCAGATGACGAAACGTAATAATCAGCAAGGTAATCTCTATGAACGCGAAACGTAATTGTAACGACGCATTTTTATTCCATCGTGGAAATTTTGAGATTGCGGTGCTGACGTAATATTGCTTCATAGAGTGAATTATTTAGAGTGGGGAAATATAGAGAGTCTATTGTAGACTTAGATAAGTGCTTTAATTATTTCTTGGTAATTTGGTGATTTGAGGATTTTGAAATATTGGGGTTTGAGAAATTTGGATTTTGAGAAATTTGGGGTTTGAGAATTTTGGGGTTTGAGAAATTTGGAATTTGAGAGATTTGGAATTTGAGAAGTTTGGAATTTGAGAAATTTGGAATTTGAGAAATTTGGGGTTTGAGAAATTTGGGGTTTGAGAGATTTGGAATTTGAGAAATTTGGAGTTTGAGAGATTTGGGATTTGAGAGATTTGGAATTTGAGAAATTTGGGGTTTGAGAGATTTGGGATTTGAGAGATTTGGGATTTGAGAGATTTGGAATTTGAGAAATTTGGGGTTTGAGAGATTTGGGGTTTGAGAAATTTGGGATTTGAGAGATTTGGAATTTGAGAAATTTGGGGTTTGAGAGATTTGGGGTTTGAGAGATTTGGGGTTTGAGAAATTTGGGGTTTGAGAAGGTTGGGATTTGAGAAGGTTGGGATTTGAGAAATTTGGAATTTGAGAAATTAGGAATTTGAGAAATTGGGAATTTGAGAAATTTGGAATTGGAGAAATTTGGAATTGGAGAAATTTGGAATTTGAGAGATTTGGAATTTGAGAAATTTGAAATTTGAGAAATTTGGGGTTTGAGAAATTTGGGATTTGAGAGATTTGGAATTTGAGAGATTTGGAATTTGAGAAATCTGAAATTTGAGAAATTGGGAATTTGAGGAGTTTGGGATATGAGAAATTTGGGGTTTGAGAGATTTCGAATTTGAGAAGTGTGGAACATGTGAAATTTGACACTTGATAATTTTGGTTTATGAGAAATTTGGGATTTGACAGTTTCGTAATTTGAGAACAATGAACCTTGAGAATTCTGGTACACGACAATCCCAGAACCCGCAAACTTCCAAACTTGGCAATACAGAAACTAGTAAACTACAAAACGTACATAAACTTAGAAGAACGTCTACATTCATAGCTCCATTAACTCCCAATAACACCAATTACTATTCAAATTACAAATTAAACCTACGAGACCATAACATTCTTACACATCAAGGTCTAACACCGCTATACAGAGCAAATACAATTGTAATACAATTATTACATCCAATAAGACCTACTATAAATAATATTCGCGTATTTTCGTAACAATCCATAAATTACATCAAGAAATTCAAATGCAAGTTTCGCAATCCATAAGTCTGCTATCTTAATTAACCCGTTAATAGGGAAAGAAGCGAGGAATTCTTGTTGGAGAAATGTCAAGGTTCACTAGCCCACTTTGTTTCTAGGTTTGCCGCATGAATCACCGATTTCTGGTCACGATGCTACTTCGAACTTGACCTAGTTGCTCGTATTTACGTTTTACATATTGCAATTGTATAGACAGATCGAAGATACATCTATCTAGGGACAATACGACTGTGCAAATTTGATTTGCACTCAGATGTTTGATCGATTGGAATTCGATTTAACCGGTGTGTGGATAAGCTAGTACCTGCTTAACCATTTCGATTTTCACTGATGTTATTCGTGTTTGTATTCTTGTATATTTTTGTAATAATCTGTGCAATTTTTGGAATTTTTATTGAACACAGAAATTTTAATTGTATATAAAAGAAATTCAAAATTTTTACTCGATACGAGACAAACTTTAACAATTTCTGACGAAGACAGGAGAAATGGCAAGAATTTTTATTGGATGCAGATGAATTTTAAAAATTTTTATGGTGTATAGGAGACATTAAAAATTCTTACTTGGAACAAGAGAAATTTTAAGAATTGTTATGGCATGTAGAATTTATAACAATTTTTATTAGATACAAGACAGACTTTAAGAATTCCTGATGTAGACATGAGAAATGTTGAGAATTTTTATTAGAAGCAGATGAATTTTAAAAATTTTTATCGAAGATCGAACTTTTAAGAATTTTTATTGTATACAGAACTTTTAAGAATCTTTATTGGACATAAAAGAAATTAAAAATATACTTAATGGGTACTTGAGATGTTTTCAGAGCCTTTAATAGAGCAGACTTTAAGAAGTTTCAATAGATCCATCACAATTTTAAATTTGTTATAGACACAGGAGAAATTTCAAGAAGTTTTATTGGGTCCCTTAAAAATTTTCAATGCATCATAAATTATCTACAATGCACAGTAATGTTACACAACTGTAAAATGTAAAAAATCTACACAAGTGAGACGTCCTACCTAAGATGACATACCTAAAATACATACGAAACGTCCATTTTTCTGACCTACACTACAGCTGTCTTAAAAACCACGCCTCGCGCGCCAACTCATGGTTTGACATCGGTACTCCGATTTCCCCATGAATTTCGTAAAAAGAATAAAACCGTAGCAGTGAGAATCGAAGCAGGGTGGCCATGTGTCGGACAGGACGTGCACGTTTATACGTCAATAAACGTCAATTTTTGCTAACGGTACCGGTCTCGATCGGTCAATCATCTCGGACATCGTACCGTGAGACGAAACGGTTTTGCGAGACACGACACGAAATCGGTGCAACTCGCGCGATGCAACAACGCGACACGCTGTTGAAAGCGCATCGCGGACGATGCACGTGCACCGTACCGAGGAAGTAAACCGTGCATCCAACGTGCTGTTCCGTTTTAGACGGAAATCCCCTAGTCTGCAACTAGATCGACCACACGCGAATATTGTGCGACATAAAATGACGCATGCAACTTGTCGACTCATCCATTAGGAACTTTTATTGTAGCGGAAGTATTTAGGTTTGATAAAAATTAGGGAGGAAGAAATTTTTGTGAATTTAAACTCTTGACGTACTTTGACGTACTTTTGACTCGTGACGCACTCACAGGTCAAATATAACAAATCTTACTCAAATTTTTAATACTCAACTTAAAATTTAGGTCCAATTTAGGTAATTTGTATTATCAAGGATCGCTGAATATAAAATGTTATCTTTTTAATTTTTATTGTTTGTTCAAACTTTATAGCTATGAATAGTTGGTTTTGACTGACGCATCTGACAAATAAATTGTACAGCAAGAGGCTAAATATATGAGCTATGGAATTTTTAATTTTGAGGATTAAAATTTGAGTTTTGATGATTGAACATCAAATTTTGATGCTTCGTTTCATCGTCAGTTTGAGAATGATCAAATCCTTCATATTGCCAGTCCCAAATTTGGAACTCACCAAATTATTTAATTTAAAAATTTCAGCTCAGTATAATTTCCAACCTAGCCTACAAAATCTACAGATTATAGAAAAGCCCATCAAACCTATGAAATGCAGAAATTTTCAAATTTTTGTTTGTGCAGCGAGCGCATTTCCTGCAACAAGATTGGTCGCAGGTGAAACCTACGCGCCATTTGGCCATGAAGAGCCCACGCTCACCTGCGCGGCGCTTGTAACTCACATTTTTTGCATTCTCGTTTTTTGTCCCGCTTCCTCTTCCACCTCGCAGCCCTCTTTTATAAACTTAAACGATGATTGGGTGCAGCGATCGCTCGATATGGTCACCTTCGGCTTTGCGTCATTAATGTTTATCGAACAAAATCGATCGTGGAGAGTTTTACCCAAATCCTAACTTTCACTTCCCTTGAGTATCTTGAAATTTTAATAAACATTTAAAATGTGAAATTCTCAAAGAAGTTGAAAATTTAGGTGAGTCGATCATTTGGTAATGTAACATTGATTTATCTGAGTTCTCTATTTTGCAGACATTTAATGTTAATCAGTGTCGTGGGTGTTGATTAATGGGTGAAATCGAGATGAAATTTGCAATTCATATTTGCATCCCAAATATGATTATTTAGGACAAATTTTTACGACTGATTTTATTGTTTTGTGTGTTGGTACTGGAATCTCTCTAAGCTAGACATAAGTTGGTAGCAATTTTGCAATGTCTATTTAATTGTTTATTTCGCAGTGTATGTTACACAGCCAAGCATGTTGCTACGTGCATTTACGCGTCTTCATTTATATTACCATTATATATTTTATAAAGAAATATAACATATTCTTTTTAATAAACTATTCTTTAATTAACTAGTACTCTATTAATTAACCATTAATACTCTGTATTAATAGTATCTTAATTAATATTCTGTATTAATAGTCTCTTAATTAATACTTTGTATTAATAGTCTCTTAATTAATACTTTGTATTAATAGTCTCTTAATTAATATTCTGTATTAATAGTCTCTTAATTAATACTCTGTGTTAATAGTCTCTTAATTAATATTCTGTATTAATAGTCTCTTAATTAATATTCTGTATTAATAGTCTCTTAATTAATACTCTGTGTTAATAGTCTCTTAATTAATATTCTGTATTAATAGCCTCTTAATTAATATTCTGTATTAATAGTCTCTTAATTAATATTCTGTATTAACAGTCTCTTAATTAATATTCTGTATTAATAGTCTCTTAATTAATATTCTGTATTAATAGCCTCTTAATTAATGCTTTGTATTAATAGTCTCTTAATTAATATTCTGTATTAACAGTCTCTTAATTAATATTCTGTATTAACAGTCTCTTAATTAATACTCTGTATTAACAGTCTCTTAATTAATATTCTGTATTAACAGTCTCTTAATTAATGCTCTGTGTTAATAGTCTCTGTAGTCTCTCCATTAGTATAACTCTGTCATTATAAAACTGATCTCCCAAATCACACAAAATCTTTTACCAAATACTTACATAAATTAAAGAACTTTCCAACGTTTTTCAGCAAGCTGCAAAATGACTCGTTACAGCACAAACGTCCCCGTCACGGGATATTAAACCGTTTCAAATGTCCACAAGCCGGAATTTCGAAAACGTCGATCAAATCGAAGAAAATTCTCTTTATATAACTAGAAGATTTGCGATGGAAAAGAAAGTTTTTATGCAACGGGAAATGCACGGATCAAAAAATCAAAGGTGTGTCGTATCGAATCCTATCAATAATTCCGAAGAACGATCGAACTTTTAATTACCGAATTCAGTTCTTCGGGTCCAATTAAAACACCGCCATCGAGCTGTGACGAGGAAACAAATTACTTCACTCCGAGCTATTTCCTGCTGCCTTAATGGCACTAGACGAGATTTTTTATTGGCTTCTCGGATTTACTGCCGTGACTCGATAATCACATTTTTGGACTGATAAGGGAAATTTTGATGGTGACTTTTATTGGAATATTTTTTAAGCTAGTATTTAGTGGGTTTCATAAAATCTTTCTGGGTTAGTGATTTTGAGGTTTTTATGGATGCTGACCTATTTTGCAAAATGACAATTTTTTTGTGAGCGATAATGCTTCGTAAGCTCAATGTGTTGATACAAAATTCTGGAATTATAAAATTAAAAAATTGGGACGTCTCAAAGTGTCAAGGTTTCAATGTTCAAATTTTTTTTAGTTACAAAGTACTAAAATGTTGAAACTGTGAAGTCTCGAAATTTTAAAATCTCTCCCAAAATCTCAAAATTCATGTATCCCAAAATTTTAAAACTTAAAAATATCCAAATTCCAAGGCTCGAATGTTCTAAAGTCCTAAAGACCCTAAACTTAAAAATCCTAAGGTCCTACAATCGTAAAATATCCAAATTCCAAAGTTTCAAAACCCTCTAAATTCCAAAACCCCTAAGTGCCAAAATCTCAAAGTGCCAAACTTCCAAAATGTCAAAATTCCAAAATGCCAAAATCTGAAAGTGTTAAAATCCCGAAGTGCCAAAATCCCTAAATCCCAAAATTCCAAAGTGCCAAAACCCCTAAGTCCCAAAATCCCAAAGTGCCAAAATCCCAAAGTGTTAAATTCCCTAAGTGCCAATATTCCAAATTGCCAAAATCCCTAAGTCCCAAAATTCCAAAGAGCCGAAACCCCTAAGTCCCAAAATCCCAAAGTGCCAAAATTTCAAAGTGCCAAAATCCCAAAGTGTTAAATTCCCTAAGTGCCAATATTCCAAATTGCCAAAATCCCTAAGTCCCAAAATTCCAAAGAGCCAAAACCCCTAAGTCCCAAAATCCCAAAGTGCCAAACTTCCAAAATGTCAAAATTCCAAAATGCCAAAATCTGAAAGTGTAAAAATCCCAAATCGCCAAAATTCCAAAGTCTCGAAATCCCAAAGTGCCAAAATCCTGAAGAGCCAAAATTCCAAAGTCCTCTACAATAAATCTCCCAAAGCAATCCCCAACCGCAAAAATCTTGCATCACACCCAAGAATACATAAACGAATCCTATAACGACAAACGCAACCACTTATATCTAAATAGCTGCACCTCATTACACACTCGGTGTCCAAGACCTAACATACTCCGGGATACTAAGAAATAAGTGAATATTTAGCTCTCTAGCGACGCGCAGATTCCGATTTCTCCAGATATCATCATAAATCTTGTTCCCAACGTCCGTCACTTTCGAGAAACGAGAAACTATAGTTACCACACAGTCACAGTCGTTAAACGCTCGAACAAGGAATAGGAAGAGACAAAATCGCGCAGTCAAACCGATGACTGTATTCAACAGGTGAAATGCATTCGAGAGTCGTCTACAGTAGATGGGAATACAAATATTTGCCGATCGACGTTGTAAATAGCCGTGACGCCTTTCCCTTGAAATGTCACCATCTGATTGTTCGCAATGTGGCAAAGAGAATGATGTTCGTTTAACGTCGGCTTTAAATTGTCACCATTCTTTTCCGCAATTTCAGTGAATCGTAACGCGAATCGGGAATACTGTACCGTTCACCGCAAGTACTATAAATTGCAAGGAACTAGTTCTATTTTTCGAACTGATTAAAAGATACGAAATATGTACAAAGCTTCGTTATGTTTTGTGCTTTTAATTTTGTTGTATCAGGAGTCATCTTGTGAACAGTACGTTGAACGCAGGAGTCGCTTTCATAATCGGTCGATGACTAACAACAGGCAACGTATCCATGCAAGGTATGTCGATGACGTAAGTTGGCGGCAAACACTTTGCGTACCGGCGCCACACGTGAAACACCTTAACACTGAATTAACGAGGGAACTAAATTACTTAAGTTAAAGGTCGTCGTAGATCAACGTAGACCCAAGAATCAAGACTTTAAGGTTGTCGCTTGATGGTTGATCAACCTTACAACATTCTTATAATCATATATGTTTTACTAGTAACATCGTCTACATTAACCTTTCAAGCTGGTGACGCAAACTGCAGTTCAAATGCGACAAACTTGATTTATATTCTCCACTTGATATGTTACACCCGTGTCCAATTAAGTATGTAATTTCTGTAGCCATTTAACTTAGGCTAATAAGCAAAATGTGAAGTAACGGATAATTGCTTTGATCATTCAGCACGAAACCTTGAAGAGTTTGATTGAAACAATCAACGTCCCCAAATGAATTTTGAACATCCCTCAAATAAAAAACCTGGGATTTAAATGAAATGTAATTTACCTGATCTCCAGCGTCGAAAGTGCCCTCCTCCCAGATGGGATCGTCCCATCCGCCGGACGATCCGGAAGATCCCCTACGACCCGGATCCCACGAGTTTCTCTTCGTATTATCCAAAGAGTCCGTTGAGAGTCTCCTCCTGTCGTAGGCTCCCCTCTTTGAAATCGAAGCTAACTTGTCCTTCTTCAAATTCTCGTTAGATCCCGTCGACAGGTCAGTGCTGAGCGTCACGTTCAAATTACCCCTCAGATTTCCGCTGGATCCAGCCAGACAGCTCTTCAAGTTCGACGTGCTCCTGGCTTTCAGATCGTTGTTCGAGATCTGTGAGCTGTGAGAAGTCGCGAACAGGCTGGACAAATTGTTGTCTCTCCTGGAAGGCGGTCTCTGGAGGCTCGTCATCGATTTGGCCACATAATCCCGTCTCAACGGTGAGTTGTAGTTGTAAGCGGTGTCTTTCTTCAGACATCCCATGGATCGTCCTATGGGATCGCGTCTCAATGCACCTGCGAAGGACGTCGACTGAGCGTCCCTTTTAGGGTGGTTTATGGAGCTCATGGACGAGCCCAGAGGATTCTTCCTCAAGGTGTTCGGGAAACTTGAAGGATGGAGCTCCTTCTTCGGCGGCGACATCGGCAGACCGAGAGATCCTCTTCTGCTGGGAGATGTTCCCAGATAGTCTCGACGGCTGAGGGAATCTCTTCGGGTCTGATACGCGTTCCCGATGGAGCCTCTGCGATTCCAACAATTCTCCTTGGCGTGTTTGCCGTGGATATCGCAGCAACTCGAATCGATCTCCACTTTGACTATCTCGTGGTTCTGCTGTTGTTCCAGCTTCACGTCCCTGAAGAGTGCCTCAAGACGGCGGATCGCCGCTTGCTGGTGCGCGTACGTCGACATGACGACGAAGATCGTGATCGATTCAACAAACTGCTTCGTTTAGTTGCCAGCTAGTTTGTACACCGAAATTCACCGAAGCACCACATTCTATCCGCGTGACGCGATCCAAGTGTACTGACAATAAGAGTGGCACCTTCGTGCCAGACAAAAACAATCGTCCTTCGAATTCTTATCTGTCGAGTGACTCGACGGTTCGGTAATCGGTCGGCGAAAATTCACTTGGCCACTTTACGAAGCGCGATCGACGAGATGGAAAATCGTGATAGTTAGGTGGAAACGCGTGTGCAGCGTAACACACGTCCGGTGAGGTACTGGGGGACTCCGTGAGGAGAGAGACCCGAAGGCCTCAAAGGAGCTCTCCATACGGATCCCCACCAGAGCAGTGGCATTCGTAAAGTCCAAGTCTCCATATTAGGTCAAAGCTTATGGGTTTGTCGCGTTAAAACTGCGAGAGAACACGACCCTGACGATGCTCGTAATCGGGTCGAGTGCTGCCTTTGCTCACCAACCTCTATTTTCTTCTGTTTATGGCCGATCTTCCGTGTACCCGTTGTCGCCATCCTGGCCTATTCGGTGCGAACGTTTTGTCGCATAGTTTATGGAACCCCTCGCATTCCATGTTTCGCGTTCCATTCGATTAAAGGCTCTTATCGAGCATGTATTTAATTCAGACACTGGTTCAATATACTTTACTTCAATATTTATTGTTATTCATTCAAACTTAATACACCATTTGACTTAATATGTTAATTATATACAAAAGATGTATACTCTCGGTAAATCTGTATCGGGCACATGAGACTGATTACGTTCGTGTAGCACAAAAACAGGTCGTGTACAACCTGTTCGATGTTTTCTTATTAATAATAACAATCTGTACCGTGAAAGTGATGGTTTCTTTTTATAGCAGGTGAAGTTATCGACCTAGAAGTCATTCATGACAGACCCATGAAATATACGGGGTGTTCAGGAAAAGCATTCTGCAGGTACTTCTAGTGATCCGACAGAAAAATGTTTCATACACGTAACATTCAGTATCGAATCGAATATAAATTACAATAAGAATTTGTAAGAAATTTTTTCATGAAATGTCAAGATTATTTTGACTCTTTGTAAATAGTAATGTGTGAGGTAACTATATATGTAATTTTGATTTTATAGCGTTGTAGTTGACAATTAGACATATATGATATTGTCTGCTATTGTACTTGGCTATTACAGAACTGTCACATTGCTTATCATTGTACTGTGACCTTGTTTATCGCAATACTACCAGCTTGTTTATCATTATACTATGATTACTTATCATTATACTATGACTATGTCTACTATTATTGTACTATGACCTTGGCTACTACAAGACTGTGACCTTGACCATCACTGTACTATGACCTTGCTTATCACTCTACTATGACCTTCTCCATCACCGTACTATGACCTTGACCATCACTATACAACCTTGCCTCTCACTATGCTCAGACCTTGACTGAGCGATGACCATAAACTTCAAACTGTGTTTTGAACCAATATTATGCAAAATTTTGAATAATACCAACGTGTTAATTTTGGCAAACAGAAGTGTCCAAATAGAAAATTTTAATTTGAGATACCTACCAAATGCTAAATATCTATAACCATGTGTCTTACTACATACGTCAATTATCACTGCATTATTGAATATATCAAGCTTTAAATAAAATCTTGTCAAAACCTGTATCAAAAATATACTTCAAAGTATAATCTAGAATGTGGAAATGAAGCAAAGTTCAAAATGAAATTTAGATTATGTACTGATTTTCTTTTGTCTCTACATTTGATTAATATCTCCATTTATAACCTTTTCTCGTTTAATAAACACAATGTTATCAAGCGATATGAGTCAGTTACTGTAGCAATTCAACTCTAATCTTACCGATAATTCTCGGGAATTCTCGAAAGCTCCAATTTAAGAAACGTAGATTGATCTGTATTCTTACAACGATGAAATCACTGGTATATTTTTTGTGCTTCGCGTTTGGTATTCTGGCTAAGGATGCCTGCCTTTAGCAGACAAACCAGCGGAAAAAAAGGATGTTTGTTGATCATTACCAGGAACGAAAATGTCGGTGAGTCATAGTCGATTGTGGCAAACGTTGTGTTATTGTGTTTTGAACGTGTGGCAATTTCAATGCTAAAATAAGTGTGGAATAAAATTCTCCAAAACGAGTATTGCGTGGTGCAACGAACATTAGGTTTCGAATTCATTACGAGTCGGTAAATCTTGGATCTGATTTCGTGGCGATAAGATTAATTAGTACCTGTATCACAAGTGGTAATAGAGCACTTGTAGACTTTGGTACGCGCAACGAGATGGAGCTGCAATTCTCTTTCACGCTCTATATTCTACATTCCGCGATGGACGTTTAGAGGACATAGTTTTTAAAAATTATATAGGACGTTTTAAAATTACATAAATTATTCATTTAACGTAAAACGAATTCATGACTTTCTATTTGAAATATGATAAATTAATCACTGCTCAAACATTGAACAACTCTTCACCCAGAGTTAAATTTATGGAAAGGGCCATATATACGGACTCCTCAAATTCTTGACTTTCTAGTTGAAGTATAATAAATTAATCACAACTCAAACATCAAACAACTTTTCACCCTAAATTAAATTTATAAAAAGAGCCATATATACGGACTCCTAAAAATTTACTACTTTATGAAACCTAAGTACTTCAATTTCAAATTGCTGAATTTCTAAACTAGATGAACTTAAATTTATAAATTCCTAATTCAGGAGAAATTAAACTTCCAAATTCCTAAATTAGGAAAATGAAAAATTCTAAATTTCTGAAGTGCAAAATTTAAAATTTCATAAACACGTTCTCCTAAAAATAATTTATCGTATCAGTATATTTGCACTCCAGCAATCGGAAGATGGAATAAATTTACGGTAGTCACGAGGTATTATAAGAATGCAAAAGACGTCCGATAGAAAATTGAATTATTGCCAGGTAATTGCAAAGTAAACGATTGTAACAACGAGCACGTGTCACTACCGAGTTACTAGGCTTCTTGACACCCACATGGCCGTTGATTCCAGTTTACCTTGACGGTCGAAGGTGGTGCTAATTCAGCTTGGAAAAGGTGTACCCTTTCGGAAAAGTGACACGCTGGCAGGTGTCCAGTTTCCAACGAGTACTCACCGTGACAATGTTTCGATTTACAGTGGAATCCTGCAATTCACCCTTGAAAATTGCAGCGAAAATCTATTAACATCTCCAAACAAATCCTGATCAATTCTAGTACCGTCATCGTTAAATCGGAATTTGTCATAAGAATCATCGACAAGTTTGCGTGACAAAAATCTTGGAAAATCGCAGTCGCCTACACGGAACAACCATTTTCGTTTGCGCATCTTTTAATTGTCCACCTCGATTTGCATCTGGAACTGCGTCATCGCGTAACATAATCCAAAGATGCGAACATTAGAATTTCAAGTGTAGGCGAGCAAACCTTGTCGAGAAGTTTGCCAATGGTTCGTCTCTTGTAATGAAAACAAAAAAAAAATGGCTGGACTTGTTAGCTTCATTCCTTACATTTGATCCAAATCATACAAAAGATGTTTTCACAGAATCTACATGTCATTCATTTGGCTATGAACCTGTCGTCTGCGGCATGGAATGAGAGATTAACTTGAAGTACAATTTTATGTGGAGCTTTGTCTGCGGCTACTAACCGCACCGGAAGGATGACAACATGAAACCCAAACTACAAGGCTTCATATTTTTTTTTAAAAAAGAAAAATGTAGCAGTTTCATGTGACGCGACAAATGTGTTTGGTCATCGATGTATGTAACTAGGCAAATCAAGATATGTATCTCAAAGGCAAAGTTCACATTTACATTCCTTTAACGTGTTCAGTAGCTGAACTCTTTCTGGAAAAATCCCTTTCGTCTTCTTACATTTATGACCTTGCAAATATAACCATTTTGAGTTACATGGATAAAGAGTCCATTCGCAGAATGAATTTATGTATTGTTCTATTATGAGCTAATTTATATATTCTTTAATTATGAATCAATTTAAATATCGCTTAATTATGAACCACTACGATACTCAGTCTTTCAAAAGAGATGTGATAAAACAGTAAAGTAGCAATAATAGCCACACAATTTTAATGAACGATAACTATGTTCATCCCACGCTGTTTATCCTGCTTACGTATTTACCGATTTCGTAAGAGTTCTGCACCAAGCAGAACTAACACGGATCGATTAGGTTCGTCCGCGACACCAGAAACAGACAAAACAGGCCACGACCTATCGATACGTCCATAGAGAGACAATGTTGCCAACAGCTGTTGGCGGTCTCGACGATCACGTAGCATAGAATCGAAATCGCACTCTTATGCTCTTCCGAATGGACACCTGGACGCGCACCTGGCCTCACTTTGCTGCAGTTCCATGAAATGCTCGACTTACGTAATCGAATCTTATTGACATTGCGATTCTGGAATCGAGATGACTAATACCGCGAGTAATGTAACACTGAGACGATTAAATGTGGAAGATACAGAGTACGTTTTGTTTTTAATGCTCAAGATATGTTCTTCGTGATAAGCGAGTTTCATAATTTTAGACAAGTCATCTTTGGCAAAGATTATTTTTTGATAGGTAGCTGCTTGCTCAGGTAGTTAGCTGAGATGAGTCATTTTCTAAAGTCTTATAATTACAAAATGGACTAGTTTCAGGAAGAGGAGGACGCTAGGTCTATAGGTTTCAAGGGTTCTTTAGTTTCTAGGTTTTGAGGCTTTTAGGTACCTGGGTCTGAAGGTTCTTAAGATTTTTAAGGTTCCTACATCTCAAGGTTCCTAGATCCTAGGTCCACAGGTCTCAAGGTTTCTACATTCTTAGGTAGAGACCTAAGGAGGTATCAAGGTTCCTAATGTCCTCAGGTCTCAAGAATCCTAAGTTCACTAGGTTACACAGACCTAAGTTCCCCACGTCTCTAAGTCCTTAGCTCTCTAGGTTCCAAGGTTCCTGAAGTTCTCAGATCCCAAAACTCCTAAGTTCACTAGGTTACACAGATCTAAGTTCCCCACGTCTCTAAGTCCTTAGGTCTCTAGGCTTCGAGGTTCCTGAAGTCCTCAAATCCCAAAACTCCTAAGTTCACTAGGTTACACAGATCTAAGTTCCCCATGTCTCTAAGTCTTTAGGTCTCTAGGTTTCAAGGTTCCTGAAGTCCTCAGATCCTAAGGATTCTGAGGTCCCTAGTACTCAAAGTCCCAAGTTCCTTATATTCTCAACTCTCACAGTCCCAAGTTTCCTACGTTCCTAGGTCTCAATGTTCCTAAGATCCCCATGTTCCTAGATTTCAAGGGTACCAAGACTTCTACGTCCCTAAGTTCTTGAAGTTCACAAGTCCCGAAGTCTATAAGGTTCCTAGGTTTTGAAGGTCAAAAATTTCAATAATACCAACTTCCTAAAGATCACAAGATCTTCAGGTTCAAAAATTTGTCAAGTCCTAAAACTATAAAGTTTGAAGACCTCAAACTTTCAAAGCCATAAAGTTCAAAAGTTTTAAGGGGTCTAAGGTTTCAAAATCTTAAAATTCGAAATTTCTTTGGTTCCAAGTACCAAAGGCATAAAGTTAAAAAAATTCTAAGGGCTTTAAGGTTTGAAATCATAAAATTCCAAAGTTCTGAAGTTCCAAGTATCAAAGCCATAAAATTAAAAAATTCTAAGGCCTTTAAGGTTTGAAATCATAAAATTCCAAAGTTCTAAAGTCCCAAGTATCAAAGCCATAAAATTAAAAAATTCTAAGGGCTTTAAGGTTTGAAAACCCTAAAATTCCAAAATTCTAAAGTCCCAAAGTATCAAAGTCATAAAGTGCAAACATCCTTATATCCACCAATCCAAACACTAAAACTCGACTCTCCAAAGTGTTCCAATTCCATAAATTCAAAAAGTTCCAAGCAAAAATTCCAGAATTGCAAAGTGCAATAATAGTTTCCAAACAGTCGAGCTCGCAATGTATCACTCCGGTTACATCATCGACTTTCCGGAAAAGGATTGGGCATAGTGGCTCGATGACAAGAGGAGTTATGCGATCAACGGCTAACTACGTTAATTATCGTATTTAATTGGCAATTTCTCGATTAACCAATCGACGATTTGCGTCGCCGATCAAAGTCGAACCGAGTTTCTCCCAGTCGAATTTCCGAGAACATAATTTCCCAAAGTTTTCACCCCAACACTTTCACCGCCCGATTAATTCTCCACCGTAATTAAAAACGTACTCGTGACATTTATATCGCGTGACAGATCGAAACGATAAAATTGTGGGTAATCGGAGGTTTTTCTGCTCGAAATTACTGATACGCAGTTCAAAGGAAAGGAAACGATTCGTGGAAATTGTTGTTCAGCCAGTTTCACTAACCAGTGCAGTATGGGCATAACCGTAAACGGGTCACGGGATTATACGGGCAACCATGGTAATAAGGAAGGACAGATAGAAAGCTGTACGATAATATTCGATTCTTCGATAATCTAGTTCACTATTTTATGTCGTTGCGGTATTATTACATACCATTAGTCAGAAATTACGAACCGGTGCTTGATATGCCTTTACTATCTACATTACAGGTTTATAACTTACTTCAAACAGCGTTTCTTATCTTAACCATTCAGAATGTTACATTCTTGATAAGGGGCAGATATTAATAAATTTACAGGTAATTAGGATGTTTCGTAGAAACGTCTTAAACATTGTTAGAGGGAAAGTATGAAACATATTTAACACTAAACTTACCAACATATAATGTACACTTACTTTGAAATTAAAAATGAAGTTAAAGAATATACAAACGACGAAATATAAATTAGCACACATATTTATTCTTTATCTTGATGAAAATCAATGCTGATTTCAAGGAATATACTTTAACAAAATGTGTATCTTATAATAAGAAACTTGTGCTGCGGTTATTTCCGGTTTGGTAGGTTTACTGTTAATAAATAATGTTAACAAATTTTACTGACCTTTATGGGCTTGACGACGTCGTAGTGGCTCTCCTGCGCTCTGGGATCGTACGTGTTGCCTAGTGCCGAGTTCTGTCTCCTGTGAACATTATTCAACATTTATAGTGGACTTTTGTTATAGTGTGCAAGAGTTGAGTAGAGGAAACGACAGATTTTTAAGATCTTCTCAAACTACCCATAAATTCTTAAATACAGAAATTCTCAAATGTAGAAATTCTCAAATACAGAAATTCTCAAATATAGAAATTCTCAAACTACCATAAATTCTCAAATATAGAAATGATCAAATATAGAAACTCTCAAATACAGGAATTCTCAAGTACAGAAATTCTCAAATCCCCAAATTCTCAAATACAGAAATTCTCAAATATAGAAACTCTCAAATATAGAAATTCTCAAGTGCAGAAATTCTCAAGTACAGAAATTCTCAAATCCCCAAATTCTCAAGTACAGAAATTCTCAAATCCCCAAATTCTCAAGTACAGAAATTCTCAAATCCCCAAATTCTGAAATACAGAAATTCTCAAATCCCCAAATTCTCAAGTACAGAAATTCTCAAATCCCCAAATTCTCAAGTACAGAAATTCTCAAATCCCCAAATTCTCAAGTACAGAAATTCTCAAATCCCCAAATTCTGAAATACAGAAATTCTCAAATCCCCAAATTCTCAAGTACAGAAATTCTCAAATCCCCAAATTCTCAAGTACAGAAATTCTCAAATCCCCAAATTCTCAAGTACAGAAATTCTCAAATCCCCAAATTCTCAAGTACAGAAATTCTCAAATCCCCAAATTCTCAAGTACAGAAATTCTCAAATCCCCAAATTCTCAAGTACAGAAATTCTCAAATACAGAAATTCTCAAATCCCCAAATTCTCAAATCCCCAATTTCTCAAATCCCAACTTTCCAAAACCCCAACCCCCCCTTCCAAATGATCAAGCACACAAATTTCTCCGTCCAATCTTCCCATAATTAACTCCCACTTAGATTAACATTGTAAAATCATAATAAATCAAAAAGAGGTACTTACACCATAGGTTCAGAGCCATTGATCACAGGTTTGGGTGACTGTATTCCGGACCTAGCAGGGGTGCTGGTGTGAACAGGTGACGGTCCTTTGCTCCCCAAAGGCTGCTTTATACTGCAATCACCCCAAAAAAGAGCCATCAATTTCAACCATAATCCCGACACTGTATTACACAGAATATCCGATATTAAAAACCATGAGAATCAGCAAATTACACGTTCGATCCACGTATTATTTACTGATCCACAAAATTTTCTCAGGGGTTTAAAGTGGCTATTTGGCAGCGAAGGCATCGCTGTTGGCAAATGCTTTAGGGTCACCGGCAATCAAGATTTCCTATAGAATATCATCAAAGTGGGGACGATGGGGTTAGGAAAGGTCATCCAAGACACTAGTCCATTATTCAAGCAGGACGTGATTTATGGAAACAAGGTATCCCGCATCCTTTACACGCGCTGAATGAATGCACGCTTTGTTGTTAGCTACAATGTTAGCTTTTAAGCTGGTTCCACGTGAACACGCTTGTTTTCGTGCATTATTTATTGCGTAATAAGATGGTCATGAAACTGTGACTAATTAAGGCGATCTTTCCATCAAATTGCCCGCATACTTTGCTGTTTTTGTTATTGCATTTTTAGGATTTAGTTATTGCGTTTGTAGGAAGTAAAACATTTTCGTTATTATTTAGAAATCTATTGCGTCTAATATATTTTATAAATGGTTCACTGACAAATATCGACATAAATCTGTTAAAATTATTTCAAATTAATGAACCGGTTACTTCGTTAAAATTTAGTACTTACCAAGATGTAAATTAAAGAAGTAGCTATAGAATATTAAAAAATTAGCTTCCTTATGTTATATCGAAATTTTCTTTGGTTCGTTAAGTTTTAGCAATTTCACAATGGACAATTAAGGCTTGATAAAACTCTTTAAGTAATTAAGAATGGTAATATTTTAGGAATCAGAATCACTGTGCAATTACTCCGAGCAGCGTGTATCAACGTAACGGAGTCTTCGTGTGTTTACAACTAACAGAACATAATGTACGGAACGTTTTTTTAAACGGTCGCGTGATCAAACCTCGCGTGTTTTACAAATATTTTCTACCTCTGACGTTGAACAGTTTTTATCCAAGCTCGATTTCCGAATATTCGTGTTCCGTTACGTGCACTTATCATACGCTAATTTTCCAAAACACCGATGCATAACTTCGCTTTTCACAGTTGTGAGAATTGATATGTGTTTAACGTGTGTCTGGGAAACGGAAACTGCTCATAATGAGCGTCGCATTCTAAACGAACGAGATGGTTCACAGAATTATCTATTTGAATGTGAAGAGTATTTTTGAAAAGAAACAATTAATACCTTCATTATGTCGTACAATGAAACAATGGCGATAATGAGATACAATAATAGATTTTACATTACAATTATTATTGATGTATTTTATAAATGTGGGAAATATAGAAGCTGAGTTTGTAACTACAGGTATTGAGGTTTCTAAAAAATTTTAAATTATGCTGTTAACCAAGTGACAAACTCATCAAATATCAACTCAATTGATTAGGTGTTCATGCTATTAACACCCAATTGATGTATCAAATATGGCCAACACCCATTCATGTATCAAATATGGGCACCACCCAACTGATGTATGTACACTAATTTTAGATACATGAAACTTAAGAAAATATTTGTTGTATGTCTTCTTTATCGAGAATGCTCATATCTGCACGTTCAGTCTTTTTCCATTCAACAACCACATATGTGAACCACATATGTGGACATGTGCAAAGTCAATGTAAGTCGAATTTAGTTACATAAAAAAGGAGGTGATCCTGATTCTTGTACGGTGCACATGTGTGAACAATTTGACAGCCACATATGTGGACATGTGCAAAATCAATGTAAGTCGAATTTACTTACATAAAAAAGGAGGTGATCTTGATTCTTGTACGATGCATATGTGTGAACAATTCGACAGCCACATATGTGGACATGTGCAAAATCAATGTATGTCGAATTTAGTTATATAAAAAAAGAGGTGATCTTGATTCTTGTACGATGCACATGTGTGAACAATTCGACAGCCACATATGTGGACATGTGCAAAATCAATGTAAGTCGAATTTAGTTACATAAAAAAGGAGGTGATCTTGATTCTTGTACGATGCATGCCTAATAAGTTGGCAGTTAGAAGCAATGCGGATCCATAGGTTCACCTGCCAACTGTAGACGTATGTCCACTATCAATTTCGGAATTTTTGTTATTCATTCAATAAAAATTTCTGTTTGAAATTTTGTGAAAATTTGAAGAAACTTGAGATTAATCAGAGGTTAATATACTAGATGTTAAATGCGATACTGCAAGAGATACCACGAAGGTTCACTCATCTAACATATTGAACACAATAATATCGCACAGCAGAATATTGTCAAATAGAAAAAACACGAGTCAAGCAAGGAATCAAAACTGCCTAATGAAAAAAAAAAGTGATAAGATCAAATAATGTACCGATTGACACATGGGGGCGTAGAACCGGCGCTCTTCAGGCTGCACGTGCTCCCATGGCTGTTCTGTTTGGTGTAAATCGGCCGATTGTTGGGCGCCACACTGACACGCTCTGCGATACGAAACCGCGGTACAGTCGGTTTATGATAAATCATGATGTTTGATAGACGTAGAACACAAGCAAGAAGTTCACACTTTCATCTCGAGACGTCTGGTCGACCGTGACACCAGAGGAACGCGACCGCGTTTCCGATTAAAAGGACGATCGAACGTGGAGGATCGTAGCGATTTGACCGTGGTGGAATTCAAAGTGGTCACCGGGGTCTTATTTAGGGAGCGTGATCGAGCAACGAACGGAATGCTAGGATCGCGAGGCTACGGAACGGTGCACGTTACAACAGGGGAACACGATGCTGCTGCGGAGGAAGCCCGACGTGGAGTATCGAGGGAGCTCGAGCGACGGCTACGATTTCGCCCGCCACCGACATTACACTCGACTGAGAACTCTACTATACGTCGACACTGACTACGCTCGTAATAACAAAGCGTATCGACGCGACCTATCACAGTCCGCTTTGATTCCCGCGGATATGCTCCCCTTCGCTACGCCTGCGATCAGCTGTCATGGATTATTTTACATATGCACATCACTATATCTAGATCCTACTTTAAAAATTAACGCTCTTCGTTTCATGACAATTTTACTATTATGTATGTTAGTTATTCCGTAACACAAGCGGGGTTCGCATTATTTAATATTGCGCGGGAGATTCAAAATTTCAATTTTTCACAGTTGAAAAATTAATTTCATACAGTCATGGGACTCTGACAATCAAGTATTACATAGTAAAAAAATCTGTTTATATGGTCTTTACGATTTCTCTTGATTATACAACACCAGGGCCATATAGCGAGACTCTTGCTTATGAAGTTACTATAACACCTTATACCTTACTAACCTCGCTAAAAATTATCTTCAAAGGTAAAAAATACTACTACAACTATCTCAAAGCCTACATATTACAATCACAACATTTATCAATAAAAAATATAACCTACAAATGTCACTAAACCATGAAACTTTTTCAATAAAAAATTATTCCTTTCCCAACCAAAGTTTATATCATTACCAAAAATGATAGAAAATGAAAAGTACAAGAAAATACAATAAAAAAAAAATTTGAATCACAAAAGAGAATTTGTGGAAATATTTTGCAAAATTCGAATGTTTTGAAAGCTCCGAAATACAGATCCTCGTGTTTGTTGGTTTATTAATCTTTTGTGCCTCGAACGTTTGTTTTCTGACTGTGCAAATTTTATGAATGGTTCGACGAGAGAGTTCGATTCACCGAACACCTGTTTGAGTCAGGGTTTTGATTACGATATGGATTTTGAAAGAGAACGTCGTGAAGAATGTATATCTGGAACACGATTATTTGTGAAACAGTATATTTACGATGCACTTTATGTTCCACTAAGATTGTGATATTTTTATTTTTATTTGCGGTTTATCTGTGAGCTTATACTCGCTAGACTGCGTGTAATATAAGTGCGATAAGATTAATTTATATCTAGAAAAGTTTCTGTAAAATTTCTAATAAAATAAAAATGAGAAATATGACATATGTGTATAATTGTCTCTTATTTATTAACAGACCAACAATAAAGCTTGATTAAAAAGTATCTGAAGTTTATGGAAACAAAATATTTCTCCGTAAAGTTCATCAACATTAAATCATAGCCAGACTCCTCATATAAACTATTGCAATATGACGAGACATTTTCAACCCACGAGTACCTGCAATCGATTCACCTTGAACCAAAGCAAACTAACCTACAATCCAGTTTTTTCGCGTGCAAACATTTACAGCACCTGCTATTCTCCGATGTTAACGAAGCGGTTTAATACGAGATGTTACGTACGTTTTGATATCCCGTTTTGATCGCTCGAGCCTCGAACAAAGCCACGTTTGTGACCAATCTCGGTCGGTCACGCGTACTAATTACACGCAAGTAAGTAGGTGGACAAGATCGCCGCTGCTGGTGCCATAACGTTGCCGAGGAGTCGAGAAAATGCAGCTGCCGAGCCAAGAAAATCCTCGAATGACTGGCAACTGTCGTCGATCCTCTCAGAGAAAGCAACGTCCGTGACGATCGCGTGTCGACCGCTCGACAACTCGAACGAATCGGGAATGTGCACCCGAGACACTCGAAAATTTCATCTTTCTACGCTAATTTCGTCCTCTAACAAGTTTAACTCGTGTCATTTCTTTGGCAGCTACATGCCTCGCGTTCGTAATGCGATTTTAATGGCAATTATTTCATTACTTTTATTTCTTGTGCAAATTTGAGGTGTTAACTATCATCGTTCATTTCGTTCTTATTTTTCATTTGAAGCAAATGCTATTGTCATACACTGTATTTGTCATGTGTGGAGGTTGAATATGTGCATTTGTCATGAGCATTTGCTACGTAACGAGTTTCATATGTATTGTATTTTCAATGAGATACTTTGAATTTCTGTTGAATTTGCTGTATGTTGTATGTCACATATGTGGTAATCACCATGCATTTTTTCCCAAAAGATCAGTAATCTTCAGATGTTGTACTTCTCAAGCGATGAATTTGCTATACGTTGTATTTTTTGGGGGTTGAATTTTCTATGTGTGGTATTCCTTACACGTAGTAGTACATATGAGTTGTATTTCCCATGTGTAGTAGTTAGCATGCGTTGTATTCACATGTGTAGTAATCACCACGCTTTATATTTCCCATGAGTAGTAATTTCCACGCATTGAATTTTCCATGCGTTGAATTTTTCACGCGTCGAATTTCCCATGCGTGGAATTTTCTATGCGTTGAATTTTCCACTCGTTTAATTTATCACGCGTCGAATTTCCCATGCGTGGAATTTTCTATGCGTTGAATTTTCCACGGGTTGAATTTCTCACGCGTCGAATTTCCCATGCGTTGAATTTTCCACGCGTTGAATTTATCACGCGTCGAATTTCCCATGCGTGGAATTTTCTATGTGTTGAATTTTCCACTCGTTGAATTTCTCACGCGTCGAATTTCCCATGCGTGGAATTTCTCACACGTCGAATTTCCCATGCGTGGAATTTCTCACGCGTTGTATTTTCCACGCGTCGAATTTCCCATGCGTTCAATTTTCCATGCGTTGAATTTTCCACGCGTTGAATTTCTCACGCGTCGAATTTTCCATGCGTTGAATTTTCCACGCGTTGAATTTCTCACGCGTCGAATTTCCCATGCGTGGAATTTTTCACACGTCGAATTTCCCATGCGTTGAATTTCTCACGCGTTGTATTTTCCACGCGTCGAATTTCCCATGCGTTGAAATTTCCATGCGTTGTATTTTCCACACGTTGAATTTTCCATGCGTTGTATTCTCCACGCGTCTAATTTCCCATGCGTTGAATTCCTCACGCGTAGAATTTCCCATGCGTTGAATTTTCTATGCGTTGTATTTCCCACGCATAGTAATCACCACGCGTTGTATTCCCTAGTAACCCCAACATCCCCAGTATTCTATCACCTTTGACATTCCCAATTAACCCGCTACATCAATCCATTTTAAAAGCTACCCTTACTTCACCCATTACTATAACTCTAATACAACTCCGATACAACGGAGTCTACTATACTCTTACAATCAGAGCTACAATTGCAAAGATAAATTTAGTGCACACAACCTCGAACATTGACTTTTTCTCTACTAGCAAAGTTACAGTAGCACGTAGCCATTTAAAGGGATTTGCCGGCGAGGAATTAAGCGCAGTGAATCATTGGGAACGACCTCGTTTGTTGAACCTGTTGAAGGATCAAGGATTCTCGTGCAGCCCTTATTTCAGTGGCCACGAAACGTAAATCTCACTGTTTAAATGCGCTCATATTTTGCGGTTAACGAAGTGGCCAGACACTCGAAACTCCTTTTGGCCACCACTAATTCCTTGACTTACACCATGAACACGTCAACGTGATTGCTAACCAGTCTCGTTAGTACGTCTACAAATGGACGCTATTGAAAGGATATAATCTCGTTAAGCATCGACGATTAGACTTTCGGACGTAATTAGAAAATCCTGCTATTCTTCGCTGTCTTTTTATATTTAGCCGATCAACGAATCGGTTATTCACTCGTCACTTTCTTCAGAAAGTTCATACAATTTTCTCTACGCAAGTCAATTTTCTTAGTTTGGATATTCACATTTTTATTAATGTCTGATTATTTGGATAACAAGATTACTTGGATAAATTCAGATATTGTAACAATTCATAATTTCTAACAATTTGTTTGAAGATTTTCCACCTTATCAACTTTGAAGACATAAAATTATTTGAACCGCAGTTCTTAGAACTATCGAGAATACGATCGATTCTTTTAATGGTCATCACTGTATCTCTCCACGAGACAAGGTAAGACCTCCCGAGAGTACAATCTCGCGATTATGTCTCTCGATCGAACGATAGAGATAACGATAAAACCTCTGAATCAGCCTCGCGTTCAATTTCGCAAGTTACTACAGCAATAAACGCGAAAGAAAGAGTTTCCACGTCGATCGAGATAATTAATTCCTCAAACGATCCACATCTGACCTCAAATCATTACAGTAATTTATAATTGTATACGTTCTTAACACTTGACACGTATTATTTTACCTAAAGCGAATAGCATAGATTGTATCAACTTTAGAACTTCACAAAGCGTTAGCTTTCAGCATTCAATAACATCTATTTCATGTTTTATGGCTCTGGTAATAACATTCTCAATTCAATTTATATGCACGCACAAATACCCAACTTGTACGACCGCAACCACTGCATTGTCACTTCTGGAATAAGTTAAACCTTGTCTACAGACGGCTGAGGATAATTAGCCTTTTGAACTCGAATACCATTCAGACAGCACCAGTGTCTGGTATTTTACTCCATCCGTGTCTGCATTTAATTAGGCTCGAACGAATTTCAAGCTAAATCGTTAACTCCCATTACGTGTTACACCGATAAATTTCAATTTCGATATGTGAGGTAATGGAGCTCACATGAGCAGCAAAAACTAAAATCTTTTTGAGACAATAAAAAAATATTTAAACATTGACTCTCCATATGTACATACAATTACAATATTTCGTATAACAATGTTACAGCGAATATGTTATTTCGATTGATTGATGAATGTCAATTTCGAAATATAAGAGCTAATACTCGAGCAACAATAACACTCTTCCTATCTTTTCAAAACGATACGACAGATATTTAAACATCGACAGAGTCTTCATACCTATACGCAATTTTGTCGATGAAAAATTATGAGTTTGATGCAAAATATCTCCAATACAACCACCGTAAAAAACGAGTTTACACGCGTTAAAGGTAGAATAACCGCTGCGACTCGTTTCGGTCTGCAGATATCAGAATTGTCAGGCGCGGAAAACTCATCTGTCAAGTCGTTAAATCCACACGTTCATTCGCGTTTTACGATGTGCATGAATGAGACAATGAGACCATAAATATGTATAACGAAATCGTGAAGCTAGAACGCGTCGATGGGACGCGACCAATGACGAGGCTGTATGGTCACGATTTCCCTGTAACAACGTGCACGTACTTACTATTCTCATACATCCGGCATCCGGCCGTGGAACAATGTCAGCGGTCGATGCCAATGAACCGTGCCTGAATTCCACTTTCATTTCTTTCATATCTGAACCACCTCTCGACGTCATTGAAAGCTATTTGGGTTACGAAACCTAATCGCTGGTTGCAAAATGTTCGATTAAAGATAAGGAAACTACACCTGACAGATGATAGAGCTGCTGCTACATGCGTCGGTAAACCAGATACCTTCTTACTTTAACGCTTTGATGATGTGCAGTTGCATCTGGGGAGATTTATGGCATTTGCAATTATATTAGATTTTCTGGAGAATGTCTTTAGACATAGGTTCTCTGAGTTCATGTTTTTTTTAGGTCTATAGTTGCTACGTCCACATTTGCTAAATCTATTCGTACAGTTCTATGTTTTTTGTAGACGTCAAATATTATGTAAGAGTTGAGATATATCTGTAGATAGGTACATGTGTGATGTATGTATGATGTATGTAGGATGTGTATAGGATGATATAGGTATGATGTATGTATGATGTATATGGAATGATATAGGTATGCTGTATGTATCATGTATGTATGATGTATGTAGGATGATATAGGTATGCTGTATGTATCATGTATGTATGATGTATGTAGGATGATATAGGTATACTGTATGTATCATGTATGTATGATATATGTAGGATGATACAGGTATGCAGCAATGTATCATGTATGTATGATGTATATAGAATGATATAGGTATGCAGCAATGTATCATATATGTATGATGTATATAGAATGATATAGGTATGCAGCAATGTATCATGTACGTATGATGCATATAGGATTATATAGATATGCTGTACGTATCATGTATGTATAATGTATATAGGATGATATAGGTATAGATGCTAGGTATAAAGCTAGTATAAATTCACTAAGTATAAGTAGATTAGACATTCCCTACACATAGGTAACCAAACAGTGCCACATTATACCCACATTAGATTTATACCCATCCCAAACCATCCTCAACATCAGCACAAAAATATTACGAGTACATAAAACAATTTTAATACCTATTCATAACGAAGCTCCTAATGAACGACGCCGATAAAAGTAATGATCCCGCCCCGATATGTGGGTCAACTTAACACGCGGATTCGCAGATTCGAAGTGAAACGGCGTTTCAATTATTATTACCGGATGTGACCGATATGCCTTCGTAGAAAAGATACATTGCACTTGACATCTCGAAACCGGCGGTAATTTTAGCTCGTTACGCGACATTTACGAGGATACAGCCGGGACCGTTTATTCGTTCGCGAAAAGGAATTCGCGCGACACTCACGAGGGATGACTTCCTGCCACTACTGATTTGTCTATGGCGAAGCTGCCCGTGTATGTGGACGTGGGAAAACAACGCTGTTACGCTCCGCAACTTCCAAAAGAATCGGGTAAAAAGAAACAAGCTGGAAGTGGCGAAATAATATTTTTCTACCGGGTGATTTTGTGAACTTTTTAAATTCGGAGAATTTTCAGAACGAAGATTTATATCTCTGCCGCTATTTTGACAAAAATATAAATGCTCAAATAATGTGCTATGATTTATATTGTATAGACCTTCATTAATTTGTCACAATCGATCATGCTAAAATTTTGTTTATAATTGTACTAATTGTATATAAATTTATAACCTGTTTTGTAATAAAACAAAGGTAAATAAAATTCAAGTGATAGAAATAAAATGTGAGGACGTTTGATTGGGACACTCCGCACAGAACGTCGAACCAAAGGCCGGAAGTCGGAGGTCATTGTCAAGCTACTAAAATAATGCTGCTGATTCTTTTTTCAACGCGGCCCGTGGTGAATCGCTATTTCGATCGGCGCCAAGTTGCCGTCTAGACCGAGCAAGTTATTCTCGGCTCGCGCTTTAGTACCATAATAAGCGCGAGAAAGGCATTCCCTTGCTGCCATCTGTTAGAGAATGTAACTAACCACTCGGTTTGATTGACTGTATTGCACTGCTATACGATACACGGAAAACAATAACGTTTGGATTATATCCGACGAGTAATTAACCAAAATACAAAGCCTTCATTAACTCCGAAAGGAAATACATCAAAATGTGTTAAATTCGCGATTAAACAGCTATAACATTATCTGTCTATTATCTTCGTCGACTTCAAAAGTTTGTAACCTTCATAAATTTACAAATTTTTATTAAAATCATCGGTGAACAATATGTCTCTCTACTTATTATAATAACTGATAATATTCTAAGTACAACATTAACATTGTTAAATCTTGAAGATTCTGCCAATACATTTACTCTTCAAAAAAATTTAAACATAATCCTTCATGAAGATTGTGTAATCACTCATAAAATCACAGTACAATTTCGATTATTACAAATGAATGTTTGTGACATTTTCCTATTACATTCACATCCAGAACCGTCAAGCAGTATTGATCCACAGCCATCTCTTCAACCTTTATAAAGGGATAACAAGTCACAACATGTTCACTTACCCGTCATTTTGAAGTCTGTTGTCGACCACCTGCGGAGACAACGGTGCCGACAGCTGTCTGACCAAATCGTCCCATTCCCTTTCTCTCTGCTGGAACTTCTCCTGCAGCCTCTGCTTTTGCTTTTGATACTCCTTGAACAGGTCTCCATTGTAACTCTGTTCTAGATGTTCACCGCCCAAGGAGGGTCGTCCAGGAATCACGGTGGGCTCCGTGATCTTAGCTGCGACCCCGGTTGGCTTTTCAGCTAAAGAATCTCTTCTGGAACTCCTGGCTGTTGACGGTGCTGGAGATTCTCTGCCGGCGACTCTTCGCTCTGGGGTCGAGGCTGCCGAAGGGTCAGCTTTGATTCCTTCAAAAGATAATTTAAACGTTAATTGTGTATACGTTTTCTACGATAATTGAAATGTTTATTTGTAATTATCTTCGATAATGTTAATTTAGATTAATTAGTACTGTGTTTAAGGTGCCACACGTGTTTAGATATGATGCCAAACGCACCTTCAGGACTCTTCGACTGCCCCCTCGTTCTGGGTGGAGCTTTCGGCTGACTGTTGGTCGTCGTCTCTTGTATGGAAGGCAGCTGTTGGAACTCGGCGTAGCTAGAGCTAAGGAAGACGTCACCCTCGTTCTCGAACAGCCTGTCCACGCTGGTGTTCATTAGCTTGTTGTTCTTAAAGCCGGTCAGATGAAAGCTCGCGAAAGACGATCTCGACATCGGGTTTATATCACCGGTGGACAGGGCCATTAGCGCCGCAGACGGTATCGGCGTATTTTTAGGCCCGGGACTCCTTGGTCCGAGTCCAGCTTCTAAAGCCGGTACTAAACTGCGAGACATCATGTCAGCGGCGGATCGTGGCCTGGTGAACGGCATCGCGCTATGCGGGAACGTCTTCGGCTTTATCGGGGTGATTAACATGTGTTCCGTCCACGAGGTCTCCAACGACGGTCTCTCCAAGCGTTCCACGTCCACGTTCAGAGTCCGCTGCGCGAAAGGAACAGCGAACGTTTCCGGTGGTATACTTTGCAGCCAAGAGAGCAAACTTAAGTCCGAATCGCTGAAGCCGACGGAACCGTCCAGCAGTCGAGAGAAATTCATCTCCACCTGTAAAAGTAAATGTACCATTATCAGGTCTTTGTAAAAGATAAAAACAAAGTAAATAGTTACCTGTTCACTCTCTTTGGAGCCTGTGGCCTTAGCCTGGCAATAATTGACGCAGGACTCGTACAGAATGCCCTTAATTATCAGTTGTATGAGTCGGTCGTTCTTCGCCGAGGTGACAGGATGAGCCGGGTCGGTGCTCTTTCGGTCCCCAGGCAGAAATTTTTCCACCAGAGGATGCACTTCCCGGAAACACTGGACTCTCGCGTTGCTAGGATTCCAGTCCTTATACTGCAGGTGATCAGTGAGCCGCGGGAGCGTCAACAGCAGACACAAACTGCTATACTCCTCTTTGGAGGGCGCGACCTTCTCGAGGTCGCTCAACACCTTCACCACTTCCTCCACGGCATTGTCCACGCTTCCGTTCGTACCCGCCGCGATCACGTTCGCTTCGGACTTGATGCACAACAGCTCCACATACTTGTGCCTCAGGATCGAATAGGTGAACTTCCTCATGTCGAAGTCCGGCAACGCCTCCAGAGGCTGAATGAACTCCAACACGTCGTCCCATTGTCCGTCGAGGATCAGCTGACGAAGGAAGAGGACGTCGTCGCTGTACTGACCGTTTATCACCCCTGTCTCACGCTCCAACGATAGCTGCGAGATGTGAAGGTCACGGCTGTGGAGGAACTCCAAGGTTAAGCGTACCACGTCCTCCTCGCGCAGCGTCAGGTGCGCCGCCGGCATCACGTACCGAATACGCAACCTAAACATAAAGACCATAATTACAGCCTCCATCTTGTTACATTCAGTATATTGGAAAGATCAGATAGAGAAATGGAGATTGATTTACTGTGCGTTCTTTAATGTAATTATAGAGGTTCGATTCGAACTTGGAACATCTTAGAGTTTGAACATTTCTCAGTTGCAGAATATTTGTAAAACTCTAAATTAAAATTTCTAAGCTCGGAAGTAAATTTAGAAGTAAACTTAGAAGCTCATTTTAAGTCTCTAGTCTTCAATTCCCAGAGTTACAATTTACAAATTCTAATCCACTCAAGTTTGAACCATTCGATCAAACTTCTATCACTGTAATAATGTTCCTGACTGTGTAATAGAACTCTACCTCTCCATAACGAGCCAATTTGTGCTCGTAAACGATCCTGATCAACCACAGATACTTCACAAAATTTTAACGAATGCTTTGTTCAGATAATCCTAATAAAATTCAACTTCCCTGTGAACCTTCCCTATTCAAGCTACATTGTAGCACGATTTCAATAATCGCACAGCTGTGTCGTTTTAGCGAAATTATGGGTAATTTTGTGGCACGATCAGTATAATCAAGCGAGTTATGGACCTCGTTTTCTTTGATTGCAATCCATAACCCTAATTCAACACAGTTGATCTGATTCACGGTAATCGTGAATCGATCGAGGTATTGCAAAACCAAATAATGGTATGCGCGTTAGGAATATGCGAAATCCTTGTTTTCACAAGTTCGTTGCACTTTGAGGCCACCGTCTCCGCTGACATGCCCTGATTGTCTCGTAAACTGGATGGATAGACGATTCGGACATTGATCTACCATTCTCCTACTAAACTCTCGCGAATATTTAAACCGAAGTTCGCGTTCACTTCCGTACGAGATAATTATTCGACGCCCTGAAATAAGAGAGAAATTCACGGTGTCCGGTTTTTTAACGAATTATATTAAAATCCTGTGCATAAACGCTTTAGCGCGGGACCTTTCGGGTAGAGCGCGTTTAATGCGATTTAAGCAGTTAACTAGACGTTAAATAACATTGGATACGAATTTCTCTCCTAGTACGGATGCACGCTAGAATCTTGCGGAGTTATTTTGCAATCAGATAAGTGGTATGAAGTTGAAAAATTTCTAGGTTTATACATTGAGAGTTTGTGAGGTGATTTTGGAAGATGTGAATTGTCAAACTTGGACACTTGTAAATCTGTAACTTCAAGAGTTTTCAATTAAGTCTGACAATTTCTGAATACTGTAAGTATTCAGAATACTTACTTACTGAATACTTACTCTTGAACTTACAGATTCATAAGTTGCAAAATTTAGGCAAATTCAAAAATCAAAGGAGGTTCAAGTGTAGGCTTTTTTAATTCACAAACTTTCTGCACAAAAAATTGTCGAGTCCTGAAATTTTTCAATTGACAAATTTTAAGACTCGACAATTTTTTGTGCAGAAAGTTTATGAATTAAAAAAGCCTACACTTGAACCTCCTTTGATTCTTGAACTTCCCTAAATTTTGAGCATGAAACTTTCATATTTAGATCGTTTCCTCAAATCAGCCACTTTGTATTCCCGCAAAAAGCTGCTGGTATTCACCGTGCCAAGACAGTAGGCGCCAAAAGAAAAAAGATTATGGATAGAAGGGAGAATCGTTATCGACTGCGCCCCCATATGGCGATGAAAGTTTGCCGGAAAGCGATTCTTGATTCGAGAGGGTGTGAATTATGAATCTGCACGTTCCGCGAGACAAGATAAAGTACAATGTAACGAAAAGCTATTTCTTCGGGATAAAAAGAAATTCCCAGCAGGGACCGTCGTGTGTCTTTCCACGGCGCAGATAATACAATATAACGATAAGAGAAGAAAAATACGAAGCCAGGTAGAAGTGTACTCACGTACAGTTGCGAAATTCAATTTCGAAAGACTGACCCAAAAAAAAAACACAATGGATCTGCGAATTTAGCTGTCGTCCGAAGTTACGACAGTTGACCCGACAAAAAACGGTGCGTGCTGCAGGAAATTTGTGGTCTCAGCAACTTTTCCTTGATTAATTCACGCGTTTTCTGAACGCGGGTCGCAGTTTTGATTGTACCTCCGGACGATTGACAACGAGATAACAATGGCGAAATGGATACTGGTGGTGAGTTTTGTACGATTTTGAGCTTTTTATTATTCTGAGAGGTGAAATAGAGAAATGTTTCATACGAAACAAGAGTGTTTGAAAAAAGTTGAAAAGAAACTTGAAAGTTTGAAAAAATGAAATCGTAGAAAAGCGTAGTTCCAACTTTTATTTTTGTCTACCTCGGTTTTAAGAAACCAAAGATCATTAATTATATCAGCGAGTTATGAAGGGAAAGTTCTAATAAACAAGCGTGAAGAATGAAATAAGTCTCGTTACAGTAATATTTTCTCCTTTTTGCATAATCTTTTAGACCGTAATTCGGTAATTCTAAAGAAAGCGTGGATAAATAATTTATATCCAATATTGTTTCAGTTATCGGTGGCTGTGTTAACGAGAAACGGGATGGCCGATATCTTGGTACAGCCTGGATATCAACCCCAGCAGCATCATTCAATAATAACCCAACCTCCTGAAACTATGCAATATGTGAACAAAGATCATCCACAACAACCGAAATCCGCGGATTACCATTTGGAGTTTCATCCAGTTTACACGGATTCCTATCACGTCCCTGCTGATGCTCTGCATCCCCTATTACAACACTATCAGCTGATACCACAGAATTATAATCAACTAAACCCTGGGCAAGTGAGTGATTTCGGAATTGTGGGGATGCCTGCTCCAGCTTCTGCCGATTATGTTCCTTTGGTGAGTGTCATTTTATTAAAAACAATTGAAGAAACTATCAAAAATATTACAAACAAAAATTTGACGAAGCTGAAACGAAAATAGCATGTATCCATTTAATGACAGAAAAATAACTAACTGAAAATGTTCTCTTGATGTGTGTCATTTTACTAAAAAAAAAAAATTGAAGAGATTCATAAATGTTACAAAGAAAAATTTGACAAATGTTAAAAGATAATAGCGTGTAGAGTTTAAGACAGGAAAATAATTAACTGAATATGTTCTTCTAATAAGTGTCATCTTACTAAAAAAAAAAATTGAAGAAACTTTCAAAAATATTACAAACAAAAATTTGACGAAGCTGAAACGAAAATAGCATGTATCCATTTAATGACAGAAAATTAACTAACTGAAAATGTCCTTTTGATGTGTGTCATTTTACTGAAAAAAAAATTGAAGAGATTCATAAATGTTACAAAGAAAAATTTGATAAATGTTAAAAGATAATAGCATGTAGAGTTAAAGACAGGAAAATAATTAACTGAATATGTTCTTCTAATAAGTGTCATCTTACTGAAAAAAAAAATTGAAGACTCTCAAAAATATTACAAACAAAAATTTGAGAAAAAATGGCTATATTGGTGAATAATATTTCGAAGCTAATTTACAAATTTTCTTAGCCAGTACATAGCCGGAACAGGCGGTCTGTCGAACCCAGTGCTGCTGGGCAGAGGCAGAAGCGGGATAAACTCGATGCTGTGGCCACGAAGTCGTCCCTAGACGAAAATATTTCCCCAGTCATTGATTTGCAGAGTCTAGATGGCGAATCCACCAAAGGTCTCGATGGTAAAACCAGCTTCACATTTTTAACATAATTAACCCCTTGTCCTACAATATCGTGACGCACTTGTGACGCACAGTTTGAACGTGATAGACTTTTTTCACTGTAATCGTTTACATTCAATTTTAATTATAACCTGGATAATCAAAGATCACTGAAGACAAAATGTATGTAAGACTTCTACATCCATTCATTGTTTTAACCTTGTAGCAATAATGAGATAGCTGTGAATGACGCAGCTGCTCAAGAAATTGTAGGTTAAGGAGCTAAAATTCACCTTCAATTTCTTTCGACAAACTGAATTATTAAAATTCATCGCATTGCAATAAGTATAAGCTTTGAATTAACTTCATTTATTACAGTGTAGGCATTTATTTGTCTCGTACAATAAATTTGATTTATATTAAACGATGTGTAGGTACTTATTGGTTCCGCACAATAAACGCCTACAACAGTTTATATAATTTACAGTACATGCAAACTATAAACACAGTATATGTAAACTATATACACATCAGCACATTTGTAGTCGTTTTCCAATTTGTCTTCCATACAATCCTTTAATAAAAAATAAATATAAGCGATTATACATCAACTGAACCTAATAACTCCACAGAGAAGAACGTGAAGGTACGCCAAAGCGACAATCAACCCATGACCGATTCCCTATTAGGTCTGAATCCTTCGAACATGTACCCAATGTACCAAGAATATCGCGTGATGGAGCCAGCCCTCGATTCCAACCAGGAAATTACGAGCAAACAGACGCCGTCCGAAACGAATGCAGAGGAAACCGTGTTGACACAGCCAGCGTCGCAGTATCCGGAAGTGTCTTCCACGCCGATTCAACCCCCTCAAATAAAACTGGAAAATCTACAACACGCTATGCTACTGCAACAACCCGCACCTCAACAACATCAGACGGAAGTTTTGCAAGGCATGGAGCAAAGGAACTTCCCCGATCCCAGACCGAGTTCCGCTGTTTCTCAATCGAAGGAAGGTGATGTGAACCATAACCAGCATCGCCAGGCGAGGACTGTAAGTACTTTAATTTTGAATGACTCGTTGCAAATTGATAGATAGGTCACAAGGGTATAGGTCTCAAGGGTATAGATCTCAAGGGTTTAGGTCTTAACACTAGATTTACAGAACCCGTCAAAATGACGGATAATAGGTCTATTTTAGATGACAGAATTTGTTAAGAAATTTTTGTAAAAATGTCAACTTTCAGCAAAAGAATCAATGTTTTAGGCAGTTCACATATCATCTGCAATTTATTTATTTTTCTACTTTAGATAAATTTAAAAGTGACCATCAAACATCCGTAAATCTAGTGTTAAGGATCTGTCGTATTTTTAAATTTCCAAGTTTTGGGGTTAGTTGCGTGATATTCATTATTGAGGTAGATAGAGGTGTTAAGGTAGATAAAGGTATTGAGGTAGTTGATATTGCTGCTGGTGTTTTATGACACACGATTTGATGGATACAGTTTGAAGATATATTGCTCCATGAAATAGTCATCGTTTGACTGTTGTGTACATAACAAAATTTGGACCAAAAAGATCATTGGTAGACCCAGTAGTGTAAAGAATTATAAATGAAAAAACTTTCAAAAACTTAGGAATTTAATTTGAAAGAAAAGGACCTGAACATGTAACAACCTAAAAATGAAAAAATTTAGAAATGAAAAATTCTGAAAATTAGAGAACCTAAAACCTTAAAAATTTGATACGAATGAACCCCGAAATTATGTTTCAGCACGGAACAAAGGTAATCGGTCTGAGCAAAACCAACAAACTGATGATCGGAAACTACGGAGGGCTACATCATACAAAACTGGTAAAGGGTCACCACAGTCATGCAGTGATCGGTACGTTCAAACAAGCATCGGACACAAGTGACCCTTCCGGTGATTTCAACGCTCAGGACGACGCAATATCGAATAATTTAGTAGGAAACAGTGGTCAACAAGTGGTGCAAGTTTATCAGCTTCCCAACGGCCAGGCAGTATCTTATTTACCCAGCACTCAGTACACGATGCTACCGCAAACTTACAGTAGTAATTACGTCGTCAATTACGGCTCTAGTTACCCGTGTTCCTCTTCATCCTATCGAATTTGCGTGCACACCAGCGGAGACGAACCGATTCGAATGTATCAATTACCGTAAATCTGGACTCGGCAAATCAGACTGTTATTTATTATGTTTTATATATAATATTTCTATACAATGTTTCACGCTTGCATGCGGTTATTATAGAAGTCAATTACTGTTAGCACCTGGTAATCGCTTGCTGATGCAGGCATCGTAATATCGTTTCAATAAACGTGTACGACAGTGAAGTATCATCGAGTTTGTTAGATGCCCCTTTCTTGTAACATTCCTCTAATGACGCTGTGCGAGGGACTAGCGTTTAATTGCTGTTTAATCGGTTCTGATGAGTGATGGCTACAACCGTTCGCTTCTAGGTTTTGTACCGGTGGATGACTGTGCTTGTTTATGGTCGAACCCTGTGGAGAGATCTTTGTCGTTTCACGAACTTTTTAGGTTGACGATGCTGGCAGAGAAATCACGAATTTGTGGATTAATATTGGTAACTTAGGTTCATGGTGATGGGAGATCAACACGGAGGTTTCAAGCTTAGAAATCTACAAATTTGAGAAGTTTGAGAAACTTGAAAATTTTGAGAAATGTAAAAAAACTTGAGAAACTTACAAACTTACTAAGTTTAAAAAATATAAGAAATATGAGGACTACAGAAATTTAACATCTCCCAAAATTCAAGAAATTAAAAAATTTAGAAATGTATAAACTTAAACCCCTAAAAACTTAGAAATGTGATATCTAATTCCATAAACCAATAAAAACAATTTGGAACAAAAATTAAAAACAGATTCCACTTCCCGAAAATCCACGATCCCTTTCGCAATAGTTATTCCAACCCCCATTTCGCGACCCTTAAGGCTCTTAATTAGCATATATTAACGCCGAGGGCGATCAGCAATCATGAACTCGATTCCGTACAATCTGGCAGCAGCGTTAATGCAGCAGAACTTCATTACATCGCGGTAGGCGTCGAAAACGACGGATAACCGGAAAAGGAGGGCGATGGTGCAATCTCTGATTCCTGATTCGGGACTCTGCCTCCAACGTAATTTCTTTGGGATCGTGAAATTTCAACGGATCAAACCGGTGTTTGCTGTTCGTTACGACTGTTGAAAGTGCAAGCGATGAGATAAGGAAATTACCTGGTGTAACGAAGTTCGGGATTTGCATCGCGGAGCACATGCTCCAGATTGAAATCTCGAAAATTTGCATTGGGAGCACGGGGATCACAAACTACAAATTTTTGGAAAATCTCTTGGACTAATTGATTTGATTTTCTATGCAAATTAATTGAGTTGAACTGTGTCCGATAATTTGATGAAACCTTTATAATTTAACTGACCTTTAATAACTTGATAATTCACCCTAACTGACAAATTTACCCCGAATAACATGATAATGTGGTTAACCCTGAATAATTTGATAATTTGACTAACCCTTAATAATTTAATAACTTGACTAAGCCTTTCAGTATCACAGACAAAAACATTCAATTCATGTAACATATGAACAACGTGTAAAATAAATGTTTTCATTGCTCTTATTATATCCAGATAATGTGGTTAACCCTGAATAATTTGATAATTTGACTGACCCTTAATAATTTAATAACTTGACTAAGCCTTTCAGTATCACAGACGAAAACATTCAATTCATGTAACATATGAACAACGTGTAAAATAAATGTTTTCATTGCTCTTATTATATCCAGATAATGTGGTTAACCCTGAATAATTTGATAATTTGACTGACCCTTAATAATTTAATAACTTGACTAAGCCTTTCAGTATCACAGACGAAAACATTCAATTCATGTAACATATGAACAACGTGTAAAATAAATGTTTTCATTGCTCTTATTATATCCAGATAATGTGGTTAACCCTGAATAATTTGATAATTTGACTGACCCTTAATAATTTAATAACTTGACTAAGCCTTTCAGTATCACAAACGAAAACATTCAATTCATGTAACATATGAGCAATGTGTAAAATAAATGTTTTCATTGCTCTCATTATATCCAGATGAAAACTAAAATTAAAATGAAAGATAAAGTACTCTTACTGACAGTGTACTTGTACATACTGTGTACATACTTTGTCCATTGAGGATGATTTCGCGACGATTATCGAATAAATTAACTCGTTACCCGAATGACACATACACAATGGCGTGACGGTGCTTGTCTGGGCGTCTGAAAGCCGGAAGTACGAATGCAAGAGAAGCAGAGAAACACCGATAGTAAAGGATATGGTGGACCAGCTTCAACATTAAGCGCGGCAACATCGAAAAGACGAGAACGACCTCTTTGAAAAGCCGTCGAGAGATTTTCAAACTTCTCTCTTTGTGTCGCTTTTCCGACAAGAGCATCTCTACCAGTTTTCTGAAACCCAGACTTTTTTAACCTCCGAATTAAAAGGCGTTTCTCTTCCCTTTGTGTCTTTTGCGATCGCCATTCAGATGCTTGGCTAATTGCACGTTGTTCGAGAACTTACATCTTTTATTGATCTGTATTTTTTTCGGGATTCTTGGTGAATTGTATTTATGATTTTTATATGTAATAATAAACTTTTCTGTAAACTTTTTATGAAAATTTCATTGTGGAGGTAGGTTGTGTATGTAGGTTATTTCATTGTGTATGTAGGTTTAAGGAAATTAATATTTCCAAATCCCAAATTTCCAAATCCCAAAATTCCCAAATTCCAAATTCTCCAAATCCCAAAATTCCCAAATTCCCAAATTCCCAAATTCCAAAATTCCAAATTCCAAAATTCCCCAATCCCAAAATTCCCCAATCCCAAAATTCCCCAATCCCAAAATTCCCCAATCCCAAAATTCCCCAATCCCAAAATTCCAAAATTCCAAAATTCCAAATCCCAAATTTCCAAATACCAAATTTCCAAATCCCAAAATTCCCAAATTCCAAAATCTCCAAATCCCAAAATTCCCAAATCCCAAAATTCCCAAATCCCAAAATTCCCAAATCCCAAAATTCCAAAATCCCAAAATTCCAAATCCCAAAATTCCAAATCCCAAAATTCCAAATCCCAAAATTCCAAATCCCAAAATTCCAAATCCCAAATTTCCAAATCCCAAATTTCCAAACCCCAAAATTCCAAACCCCAAAATTCCAAATCCCAAAATTCCCAAATCCAAAAATCTCCAAATAAAAAAATTCCTAAATTCCCAAATAAAAAATTTCCAACTCTACCCTAATTAATAAGCAAACTCAATGAAACATAAAGAACAATTATTTGTCCCTCGTTGTTTCCCTCCATCACCAAACAGATTACCGTAACTCCCAAATACAGTTCCATTATGAAGCTTTCAACCAAGTTCCCGAATTTCCCAAAAGATCAAAACTTCTGGTCTATGTGCATCTACATATCCACTCCACGATTTACACCCGGAAACTTCGAACGGCGCAAGCTGTCGGCAGACACCCATCCTATAAAGCGTCGTCGAAATAATTAACCTGCTCTTCGTTACCTGTCACGGAATAAGTTAGGCAGTTTCCAGTCACGGAATATTTACGACGATCTGGGTCATCGCCCTACGGCCGCTTCGATTCGTTACCTGCGTGCATCGCTCGTGATTCACAAAAGAGTATCCGGTCTCTTTTTGGCTGAATGACCAGGCTCTAAGTTTACTTCAGCGTCGAGCTCGAGGAAAAGAAGTCATTACCCGGACCGTAATGGAGGTATTCATCGGGGCTCACCTTTGACCCGAGATCACCGAGTACCGGTGTTCGTTTACATAGGCAGATAGCTAGTGACAAGTTTTTCCCTCGTTTTCAATCGACACGGATTCCTCGATCGAGGCTCATACGGAGTCTCGTTCATACCAGACGCACTTTGGTCGTTTTGCTTTAACGGTTACTAAATAAATGAGAGGCGATTACCGGGCGAAACCCGTCGCCGTGATTAACGTGGTGCAGGCTTCCTGATAAAATAGGATTTCCGTTAATTCACTGGGAGATTATTTTACTGTTTGGATGGTTACTTCGTTATCTGATTGTGACGTGGGTAAGATTGATACTCTGACAGAGTGTGGACAGGTGGAAGACCATTTTGTGTTCCTCAATTTATTTTATCTACAAACTTCTTAGTTTATGAAATATATGGAGAGGTTCACGATAAAATTGGAACAATGAGCAGCATGTGACTAACAGGTTTTGCATTTGCTGTTAGTAGTAAAGAAATGAAAATATAAGATCAAGAGATATTTCGAGGTAGACTGGACATGGGAGTGCAAAGGTTAATGCGAGGAAGTTTATTTCAATTGTAAATTTTTGAAGTTTATATTTTTTAATTTTCCAATTTTGCATGTACACAATTATCAAATTCTATGAATCGCAAATATTTAGTTTCTACGTTACAATTCTAAATTAGACAGTTTTTAAAGATCTAAGTCCTCAATTTTCCAATTTGCACATCACTATTACTACATCTCTAAGACCCCAATACCCATATTATCCACTTCCAAACCCTTAATTTGCACAACTCCAACTTCCAAGTTCCCAATATCTAAATATTATAATACCTAGATCCCCCGTTTCCAAATCTCCAACTTTGAAATCCGTAATTCCCAAATCTCTAACTTCCAAATACCCTAACTTGCAAAACTCCAACTTCCAAACCCCAATTTCTAAATCTCCAAATTCTCAATCTCCCCATTCCTATCTCCCCAATTTCTAAATCCCCAAATTCTCAATCTCCCCATTCCTTCCTCCCCAATTTCCAAATCCCAAAACCTCAACATCCTAAATCTAAACTCCCCAATTTCTAAATCCCCAAATTCTCAATCTTCCCATTCCTACCTCCCCAATTTCTAAATCACCAAATTCTCAATCTTCCCATTCCTACCTCCCCAATTTCTAAATCACCAAATTCTCAATCTTCCCATTCCTTCTTCTCCAATTTCCAAAACTCCAAAATCTCAAAATTCCAAACCTAAACTCCCCAATTCCTAAAACCCCAAATTCTCAATCCACCTCCAACCCCCAAAATCTCAGCCTCCCTTTCACCTCCCCAACCTCTAAATCTCCCCTTCTCCCAAATCCCAGAACCTCCCCAATTCCCCAAGCCTCTAAAATTCCCCGCCACGTTACCCGCCCAATAAACCTATCAGTACCAGATCCTCAGACAAAACCCCCACCAATAAAAATACGCCAATACAATTCACAATAAAACCAATCCAGAATAAAACCGTAATAAGAAACATCTGAAGAGCGTAATTAAATACCGAAGATACTTTAATATTCCTAATTACGTATGACTAGTAAACAGTTATCAATAGTCCTATAAAAAGACTCGTTTCATTACATTTCCAGTCTCGTCGTTCGCTGAATAATGGAAACAGTATGCGGCAGGGTCTCGTGCACAACCACTTTGCAAGATTGCTCAAGAAGTCGTCAAGTATTCCAGCTTCATTCTGGCAAAGCATCTCGCGTTTTCCTGGTCTTACTGATTGGGAAACAGTCTGACAATATGCTTCGCCATTTTTCTACCATCACACGATTCTCTCACACATTCGACCTCTGCGATCAGAGCTTCACGAACGGCTTCGAAAATAGAATCATCGACACGTTTTTCTATAATATCTATCGATCTTAGCGTGTGCAACATCCATAACTCGAATGTCATGAGCTGATCTGAACGCTTGCCAAATTAAAGTTTCCAAATGGACCTTGCAGAAACAAGTTCGGTGGGAATCGTGATATGATTAGGTTGTGGGAGCAATTTTTTCGATCGCTACCGATTTGAGTCGTTTCGGAGATTGTGCCAACGATATTAGCCTATTTATGGCCAAGGATGCTTTGGAATGGGGAAGGATTAATAGATGGGTAGCGTGAGAAAGTCTCGTGTTAAGGATTTGGGTGTTTTCGGAAGTTTCAAGTCTTCAAGCGTTTGGATTTTGGACTTGTTCAAGTTTTTGGACCCGAGACTTGTTCAAGTTGGTACGTTTTTAAATTTACAAATGTGTGAATGTATGAATTTTTGAATACCTGAATTCCGAATCCTCAAATCGCCGAACTTTCAAACCTAACCCACGTTTCTCCACATTCCCAAAACCTCAAACCACAAATCCTCAAGTCGTCAAATTCTCTAACCCCCAAATTCTTACATCTTCGAAACCTCAAATCGCCAAATCCTCAACCCCCCAAATCCCTAAATTTCCAAATTCTCAAATCGCTATATCCTCAAACCCCCAAATCTCTAAACTTCCAACTCCTCACATCACCAAATCCTCAAATCCCCAAGTCCCTAAATTTCCAAATCCTCAAATCGTCAAAGCCTCAAACCCCCAAATCTCTAAACTTCCAACTCCTCACATCACCAAATCCTTAACCCCCCAAGTCCCTAAATTTCCAAATTCTCAAATCGCTATATCCTCAAACCCCCAAATCTCTAAACTTCCAACTCCTCACATCACCAAATCCTCAAATCCCCAAGTCCCTAAATTTCCAAATTCTCAAATCGTCAAAGCCTCAACCCTCCACCCTAAATTTCCAAATTCTCAAATCGTCAAAAGCCTCAACCCTCCACCCTAAATTTCCAAATTCTCAAATCACCAAATCTCTGAATTTCCAAAACCTCATCCCCAACTCCCTAAATCCCCAAACACCTAACCTACCCCTAGACCTATCCCTAGACCTACTCCTAGACCTACCCCAGACCCATCACACCCCTAACTTATCAAATAACATAAAAAATCACCTATCACCCAATACATTCTAAAACCGCATCTCATCCAAGAAAAATTTAGCTTATTGATTTTGTACGACGACTATTTGCATCCTTCACTTTACGTCCCATCCTTGACGAGAAGGGAAGAGCAACGAATCCACGCCACGATTACCTGTCGTTCCATCTCGTACGTGTGCAAAGAAGAATAGCAACGTAATTCGTCAGCATTATGGTGCACCATTCACTTCAGTAACAATCGACGTAGTATCCTTTTGTTTACCAAGTCCTGTGCCCATACAGAGCACGGATCATGGATTTTTTCATTGGCAACGAGGTCTGAAGGGAGATCAAGGAGGGTTTGTCTACGGGGTCCATGTCATTCAACCTTCATGAACTCCCGTGAAAGAGTATGAAATTTCAATATTGTTCTTCGTCTTCAAACGAAATGCTTTTACCATAATTTATACAATAAATAATTTTGTTAAGTAATTGATTAATTGATCCATAAATGAAATCGGTGAAAAATTGTTATACAGTATGAATGTGAAAGAAATGAACCTTATTGGAGTAACTCGTTAAAATGTCCTTTTAAAATAAATGTAATTAGTTAATTGCTCAATATGAAATTTCTGAAGAATTGTTATATTCGATGACGTGAAAGAAACAACTCTTGTTGCGACAAATTACTGAAGCATTTGTTAAATAAATATAATAGGTTCAATATGAAATTACTGAAGAATTGTTATATTTGAAAATGTGAAAGAAACAATCCTTATAGTGACAACTGGTTAAAGCATTTCTAAAATAAATGTAAAAGGTTAATTGTTCAATATGAAGTCACTGAAGGATCGATATATTTGAAAGCATGGAAAAACAACCCCTATTGTGACAACTCCTTAAAGCATTTCTTAAGTAAATGTAATTAGTTAATCTTTCAATATGAAACCACTAAAAAACTATTATATTTGATAACCTGAAAGAAACAACCCTTACTATGATAACGTGTAACAGCAAATATTTTCAAAGAAATTATTAAATATAATATTTATCGATCACAGTCTGTGATACCAACAAAGAATAGTTTTCGTGCGAAAATTGAATTTCCTATGATTCGAAGCACATCGAAGACGCGTTCATGGCCTTGCACTTGGGGTTAGATCGAGAACCCACCCCTTCCTAGTGACGGGTCCTCGTCGCTCTCCTCCATTGTTTCGCGAACGAATCAACCCCGACGTGGTCGATAAAGCGTGAAAGTAGCTCGCTACGATTTTTCGAAGCTTTATAGACGCGCAAAATTGAACGAAGCAGAAAATGCTCCGCCGAGAGGTCCTTGGCACCGATAAATCTCCAGAAGGATCCTCGAAAGAGAACCGTGAAAACAGGAATCGACGTACGTTCTACCAGCGAAGTTTTCGGTTGCTCTTATTGAAATTTTACGGTCTTGGTATTTTGGAATTCTTTCAGGTTAAGTTAGTTTGGGGTGAGATTAGGGATGGTTTAGGGATGATAAGTTTAGGGTTGTTAAGCAAGTTTAGGGTTGAACTTTAGAAGTTGGGTAGTCTGAGATTATGGGAGTTTTGGAAAATTAGGGGTTTGGGGATGGAAATTGATGACTTTGTAATTTGAAACTTTTGAAATTTGGGGCTTTGAAATTTTAGTACTGAGATTGTGGGACTTTTGGAAAATTAGAATTTTGGGGGGTGGAATTTGATAGCTTGGGAATTTGAGGATTTTTTAAGTTTAGAGGAGTGGAACTTTGAAATTTTAGTACTTTGAGATTATGGATGTTTCTGAAATTTAGGGGTTTGGGTGGTGGAACTTAATAACTTTGAAATTTTAGTACTTTGAGATTATGGATGTTTCTGAAATTTAGGGGTTTGGGTGGTGGAATTTAATAACTTTGAAATTTGGGAATTTTTGCAATTAAGAGTAGCAGGACTTTGAAATTTCAATACTTTGAGATTATAGGACCTCTGGAAATTTAGGTCTGTGGACATTGGAATTTTACAACTCTGAAATTTGAGAATTTGTAGAATTTTATAACCACATGATTTATAAAAGTTTAGTAGTTTGGGATATGGGAACTTCAAAATTTTATAACTATCAAAATTGTAACATTCTCGAAATTCTAAAACCTTGCAGTTTCTAGAATTTGGGGGTAGTGGACGTGCAGAATTTCTCAACCTAAAATTCTGTGACATTTAGAACTTGAAAACCTCGCAATTTCTGACCCTTTCAAACTAAACATTCGCATGAACTTCTTAAATGAACTGAAACTTCAAACTACGGCATAGAAATTTAGAACTTCGATATTTCAGAATATTGGACCTCGAAATTTCGCTCAGATATTGGATTTATGCTTACAATAAAATTGCAGGGGTGGAAAGAAATCGTGCAGAAGTCTGCCTCGATTTGAGTAACGGGGGAAACGTGATCGATGCGCATACCCCAGCATGGTGTATCATTTCCATAAAAAAATTGTGCGGACTCGCCAACTAAAGGCACCACACTTGTTATATAGAGTAGAACAACTTAGTCTCGCAAACGCGTACGTGAAAAGGAATTAACATTAAGACGTTTTATCTACGCAATGAGCACGTCTCGTGATACTTTGTAGTTTCACATATGCAGCTTTCTTCGCTGTTTATCGGTTAATGTACCGTACAGATGTATGACAGCCTCTTGAGTACGCGTGTCATAGATTGATTCGTTTGTTTAGGGGAAAGAAGATTAAACGTCTTCATCGATCGCGAAGAAAACTGTACGGTAAAATTGATTCCAGAATTTCTATTCGATTATAAATGCACATTTTTATGTAGTGGGAAAAATATTAATTTTATAGAGGACTTGTGAATTAATTCGATACAGCAGGAAAGAATATACAAAGACATTTTTGTGCTTCAATAATTCTTGTAACGAGCTGAGCTAGCGTAACTGAATCCATATAGCATTTTACTATCGCTTTATTGTATAACATTACCAGTGGGTGAAAATAATACCAGCACGTTTAAATATGCTTAGCAAGATGGAAAAAATGCTCGGATTATATTGGAGTATAACAAGATCACTTCGTATAATTTCCTTGAAAACAGATCTTAGCTTCCGATAAGTATTAATGCGCGAGAACTTGACCAAGTATTAAATTTCGCTTATTCCTCGATTACTATCTGAGACTTATATAAACTATATAATACACTTGATATGCATATCAACAAAATTACTCCACATTACATAAATTATACTTCACATGTTTAATAGTTATCCCAGAACAATTTTATTGGAAATAGTATTTCAAGAGTAGCATCATAATGTAACGAAAAAGTATTTCAATTAACTGCCAACAAAAACGCGTAAACAAGAAGTTTCTACCGCATGCTTTACCATATCATACATGATTAAAAGCTGCTTTGCAGTGTATTTACATACTTTCTTTTGATCGTCTTGCGGACCGTGGACATTCACGTATCGCGTGAGGAGGGCGAACCATTCACTGGAAGATGCATCACACACGAAATCCCGTTTGCAAAACACCAAGAACCGGAAGCACGTGGCTGAACCGTACAGGCGACGTCGCAGGATACACTGGCTCGACGCTTGGCGTCGAGGCGTCTCTGCGACGGCGCCTGAAACTCGCGTCGAAGAGCATCGCGACGCGTCTACCGTGTACCTAGAAACGCCGAATCGTAGTAGAAACGCGTGGAAATGTCACGCGATATGTCAAGCTTATGTGGAATTGTTATCTGCTGCATCGCCACGCTTCCAATTGCAACAAGTGGAATTGTCATGCTTCTACACCTGGAATTGCAACGCGTGGAATTGTCATATTTGAAACTTGTTCGAGTGAAATTGCAACGCATGGAATTGCCACGCTTGGAGTTGCATCACATGGAATTGGCATGCTTGGAATTGCAACGCGTGGAATTGTCACGCTCGAAAATGCAACCCGTGGAATTGTCAATGTTGGAATTGCAGCGAGTGGAATTGTCAATCCTGGAATTGCAGCGCGTGGAATTGTCACGATTGGAGTTGCGTCACATGGAATTTTCAAGCTTGGAATTGCAGCGCGTGGAATTGCCAAAATCGGAATACCACCGCGTGGAATTGCCAACCATGGAATTACAGAGCGTGGAATTGTCAATCATCGAATTGCAGCGCGTGGAATTGTCAACTATGGAATTGCAGCGCGTGGAATTGTCAACCATGGAATTTCCACGCGTGGAATTATCTGTCTTGGAATTTCTGCGAGTGGAATTGCAATACTTGGAATTGCCACACTTGGAGTATCACCGCGTGGAATTGCGGCGCGTAAAATTGTCACCCTTGGAATTGCGATGCGTGGAATTGTCACGAGTGGAATTGCTTCGAGCTATATCGCAACCCGTAAAATTGTTTCACACTTGGAGTTGTTATTTGCTATAAAACCACCCACTATATTGCAAAGTATTGCCACATCGTATAATACCACACGATATATAGCCAAATTGTGCTGACAATTCCACATCCATTATGACCAGAAAATTAATTAACTATCTATCGGCACAATCGGGGATTTACAAAAATTGCTGAACAATAATACGACTAAAATTATGCATTCAAATGTTTTAACGAGGCTTGGAAATATTGAATAAATAATGCATATAGAGAGGTTAATATTAAAGTTGAATTAAGGCTGAACAGCTCGTTTAAGGCTTTTGTTGTAAGCATAATCGTTCGATAATTGCCGGAATACGTATTTCTTCCCTTTCATCGGATTCGCAATATACAGCCCCGCTGATAATGACGCAAATAGCGAACGGATCGATATTTTCGAGTCTGAATTTTCTACACGCAACCCACGCAGCACGAATGCAATGTACGGAAGACGGCGAAACGGCGAATCGATCACCGGAGAGTCTGGACGGGTGTAGGTGAACGCGGATGAAAAAATGTCTGGATTACGTCATCGGAGAATTCGCGTTGCAAGACGAAAAAAAAAGATGATAATTAATGGGATGGAATAATTTGATGAGCAACGTATTCATATTCCGTGAAAACTAAATTTACCCGGTGAAAGCTACATTCATCGAAGTGGATGAAAAACTAATCTCGAATCGAACCACTTAAAAAACTACTCCAATTAAATCAGATGTAATTTAACACTCTCTGGCGCCTTGTTAGGGAAGATTTTTCTTATGTATTGTATATTTTCCCGACAGAGAATATAAAGCACCATTACAATCATCTATTTGTTCATCATCCGTAAAGATATATCGCTCTATAGGCGTTTTATAGTTTTCGAAAGTAAAAAAGAAGTAGAATCGAACGTCCTAATTGCGTACTTAAAGTGTTGTAACGAAATCCGATTAATTCACCGTGCAACACGTGTTGCCTCCAACTCTTCCGGAACAGAAATTAATTTAAAAGTTAAAGCCATATGAAATAAAAAAACATGCTTTTTCTGATTCTGTCTCTTTGTGCTCTGATTGTAATGTGTAACGCGTTATACACGCAAAAAGAGTACTCAATAGGATATTTAGTAGAGATCCTTTTGAGCGTCGTTTCTTGTTAAGAAACTTCGATTCTATTGTCGGAACGACGACAGTACAGAGAAGAAAGGAGACTCGATTAAACGTCTACCCTTGTTATCGAACTACTCGAGCACGCTACTCGTCTCACGGAAGTGCTCAACACGCACTGTTCGTTAACACCTTGATTAGCATATAGCCAAGTAAGCAACCTTCGATGCAATTAATTTCATTTATTTGCCATCGATTTGCATTAGAGTTTTTACGCGTGGAATTATCACGTCTGTAATTACTACGCGTGGAATTGCAATGCTTAGAAATTCTACGCTTGGAATTGTCACGAGAGGAATTCCTACGCGGTGAATTACCACGCTTGGGATTTTGACGCGTGGAATTACTACGCTTGGAATTGCTACATGTGGAATTGCAGCGCGCGGAATTGCTACGCCTGGAATTTCTACGCTTAGAATTGCTACGCGTGGAATTGGAACGCGTGGAGGTACTACGCTTCGAATTGCTACGCGTGGATTTGGAACGCGTGGAGTTACTACGCTTGGAATTGCTACGCTTGGAATTGGAACGCGTGGAGGTGCTACGCTTGGAATTGCTAGACGTGGAATTTCTACGCTTAGAATTGCTACGCGTGGATTTGGAACACGTGGAGTTACTACGCTTGGAATTGCCACGCTTAGAATTGCTACGCGTGGAGTTACTACGTTTGGAATTTCCACGCGTGGAATTGGGACGCTTGGAATTGCGACGCGTGCGATTACTGCGCTTGGAATTGCGGCGCGTGGAATTATTACGCTTGGAATTGCGATGCGTGGAATTACTGCGCTTGGAATTGCGACGCGCGGAATCGCAATGTGCAAAATTCTCACGCTTGGAATTCCGATTGAAATTGCGAACTCGTACAATCCCAAATTAACCAACACAAAACTTACGATACTTAATTTGTGTAAAAGAACCATGATCTGGAATGTGTGAAATAATATCCAACTATCATCTCCTGTCGTCAGGAATGATGCAACCTTGCATTCCTTCAACGCGCACGACTCGCCATCGAAGAAACGCAGTCTCATTCGACATAAATATGGGAAGAAACGTCGAAATTCCACGGTCGTGAAATTATACTGTCAACGGAGAATTATGTGCACGATCGAAAGAAATGCTGAAGAAAAAACTTCGCGATTCGTGGCCGACGAGAAACGGCCTTCTGATAAAAGTTTAGAACCAGACAGGTTTTACGATCGATTGCAATTTACCGTAGAGATAGCCGTAGTTAGTAAGACATACGATGCTACCAATTATCGGACACGGAAAAAATTCATTATTTCATTAATACTTCCACACTCGACAGATTTACGGATTCCGAAACTAATTGTAGCTGCAATTAAAAGAAAAGAGTCATTTCTTTCGCTTGTCAAATTAAATTGTTTATGGCTCAAAACTATGATGAACATACATGTATGTGGACATATGCGGATTTAGGGTTGAAATGTATTGAATCACTTTTCGAACTTTAGGAAAAGTTTTACAAGTTTAAAATCGACTTCTGTATAACATTCTTTTGGAAAGAAGTAGACCTTTTAAAAATGTCTTTCATTCAAAAAATGTCTACCTTTAAAAAAGTATCGATTCAGAAAATGCATGAGATCAAAGAGAATCATGGACCTGTTGATCTTTGAAATAAAAACAAACTAGACTCGATAATCCTGAAAAATATGACAGAATAGACATAAAATATCTTACTCCCTTTAGACAATGTTAAAATAATTGATACTTCAGAAAATTTGAAAAGTTCACCTCACCTAACACGCTAGTAAAAAACCTCGAGTCAGATAAGATCTCGATTGGCAAGCTATAAATTCGACTTAAGAATGATCCCACATAAACGAAAGCGCGTGAGATCGGTGAAGTTGGCCCGATCAAGTATGCCAGCCAAGAAGTTCCATGGCTGGTCTAGAAAATCAGATTACCTCGAGTATAAGTATAAAATACGTGTCCCGAAAACCATATCGACTTCCTACCAAACTACCTACCTCTCCCACCGTTTTTGCGTGCCTGTCACATGCATGTATTATTCATGCTCGCCATTCATGGTAGCTGAACGTTCCAAGATTTACTATCGTTCACTTTTGTTCCGTCGAGGTTCCTAATTTTCTGCAGCGTCATTTACCGGAAAAATGATTAAGCGTTGACTAGGAAGCAATCGCTACTGTGATCGATGCAACGGACACTTGCAATGGAGGCACAAACTTGGAAGGTTTTACGAAAATGGGAGAAGGAGTTTCGCTAGGTTTTGCTAGGTTTTGTGAGGAGGATGAAGGTGGTACAACTTTGTAGGGTTTTGTGGAGAGGATGAAGGTGGTATAAGTTTGCAGGGTTTTGTGAAAAATGATGGGAGGTGGTACAAGTTTGTAAGGTTTTGTGAAAAGGATGGAAGGAGATGCAAGTTTGCAAGATTTTAGAGAAATGGTGGAAGGAGGTACAAGTTTGCAAAATTTTAGAGAAATGGTGAAAGGAGGTACAAGTTTGTAGGGTTTTGTGGAGAGGATGAAGGTGGTATAAGTTTGCAGGGTTTTGTGAAAAATTATGAGAGGTGCAACAACTTTGCAAGATTTTGTGAAAAATTATGAGAGATGGTACAACTTTGCAAGATTTTGTGAAGAGGATGAAAGGAGATGCAAGTTTGCAAGATTTTAGAGAAATGGTGAAAGGAGATACAAGTTTGCAAGGTTTTGTGAAAAAAATGAAGGAGGTACAACCTTGCAAGATTTTACAAAACACGAAGAAAGGTGGTACAACTTTTCAAGGTTTTGCGAAAAGGATGAAGAAGTTACAACCTTGCAAGATTTTACAAAAAATCATGAAAGGTGGTACAACTTTGCAAGGTTTTATAAAGAACAATAGAAGAAGGTATTTTGTAGAAGGTACAACTTTGCAAGGTTTATGAAAAACAACAAAAGGAGATACTTTGTAGAAGGTACAACTTTGCAAGGTCTATGAAAAACAACAAAAGGAGATACTTTATAGAAGGTACAACTTTGCAAGGTTTTATAAAAAACAACAAAAGGAGATACTTTGTAGAAGGTACAACTTTGCAAGGTTTTATAAAGAACAACAAAAGGAGGCATTTTGTAGAAGATACAACTTTGCAAGGTTTATGAAAAACAACAAAAGGAGATACTTTGTAGAAGGTACAACTTTGCAAGGTTTTATAAAGAACAACAAAAGGAGGCATTTTGTAGAAGATACAACTTTGCAAGGTTTATGAAAAACAACAAAAGGAGATACTTTGTAGAAGGTACAACTTTGCAAGGTTTTATGAAGAACAACAAAAGGAGGTACTTTGTAGAAGGTACAAGTTTGCAAGGTTTTAGAGAAACGATGAAAGGAGGTAGAAGTTTGCAAAATTTTATGAAAACAATGAAGGTAGAAAATTAACCTAAATACATGGTTATGATGCGCTTTCTCGGATGTAGCCTAAATCAGAGGGGTCCAAGGTCGAAGACCGGCGTCGCCGCCATTTTGGTGAATCTAGAACGAAAAGGGACACGTGTCCCGAACGCGAATGCTGCACACGAATATTTTATGCTGCTTTATGTACGGTGCGCGACGTATCCTCTTAAAAATTAATGATTTTGTGGGGAGATATCTTGGTGGAAGTTATTCGACTATTTAGAGTGAAGAAGGAGTTTTACAGTGTTAAAGTACCACAGTAGACTGTTACTTTGGTTGGTCCTGAGAATTTTTTGTGTGGACGAGGGATATTAGTTCTTAAATCTTCAAGCTATACATTCTAAAAATTACAAACCAGTGGGTTGACAAATTTTTTAATTCTTAAATTTATACATTTTTAATCTATTAAACTTATAAATTTTTGGACTACTACATTTGAAAATTTCTAACTAGTGGGTTTACAAATTTTCTAATTCTTAAATTTATACATTCCTAACCTATTAAACTTGTACATTTGAAAATTTCTGAGCACCGAAATTATAAAATTTGGACACATTTGGACAAAATTCTAAACAAGAAAATCCCAAAATATGAAACCTGAAACTCTCGCCGATCAATTTATTCACCCAACTGCTCATTATTGCACAAACGTGCAATCTGCCTTCTTTTAAGATCGTTAAATCGAAAGGCAAAACCGGTTGCATCGAGAGACCGACAGTTCGTACGTTCTTTCCCTTTACACCGATCGCCAATTAACCGACTGGTACTTTTCACTTTCATCGTAAAAAAGTCGTTTGTCGTCGACGACCGATCGTTTATAAAGAGGTCATAAGTGCAATCGAGCAAATCGTGCACAAGAATCATAGTAGTTTCTTGCATCGATCGTTTCTCCAACTGCAACATTCCGTACATGTATTCCAGAGAATGCAAACCTTGCGGCGTAACACGTGGACGCAAATACATCGATATGTTTTCTTAGGCGGAAGCTTGGGAAGTTCAGCGTGTAGGTGAAGGTCAAGGAAAGGTCAAAAGGACCGGTACCATGTGAGCACACTTTATGTATACTGTTGAGGTTCTCACAGACCATCTTGAGGATATCGTGAATCTAATTTGTGCTGCAAGCAATTACTTTCTTTTTTATCTTTTCTAGCTGGTAGGTTGGGGACGTGGTCGAACATTTTTTAATTTTTGGATTATCAAATTTTTGGGTTCTCAGGTTCTCAAATTTTTAGGTTCTCAGGTTCTTGAATATGGGTTTTCAAATTAGCACATTTCTAAATTCAATAATTTGCAAATTGACATATCTGGGGTCTTCACATTTCCAAATCCCCATCTTCCTGAATTCCCACCTCTTCCAATTCCTAAATTCTGAAATTACCACCTTCCCCAATTCTCACCTTCCCTAATTTCCACCTTCTCAAATTCCTACCTTTCCTAATTTCCATCTTCCCAAATTCCTACCTTCCCCAATTTCCATCTTTCCGAATTTCCACATTCCCACATCTCCACATCCCAAAATCGTCACATGTCCATACTTCCACGTTCCCAAATTCTCCACAATACCAACTCCTCACATCCCCAAATTCTCCACAATACCAACTCCTCACATCCCCAAATTCTCCACAATACCAACTCCTCACATCCCCAAATTCTCCACAATACCAACTCCTCACATCCCCAAATTCTCCACGATACCAACTCCTCACATCCCCAAATTCTCCACATATGCCCAAATCCCCACATCCCCAAACTCCTAAATCTATAACCTCCAAACTCTAAATCTCCTAAATCCCTAAATTTCCAAATAACTCATAAATCTCAACTTCCCTGACTTTGAGCATTTAAAGCTTGAAGTAATTAACAGCAAATTAGATAAACGTCCGTTGTGTTCAACTGAATTAGCAACAAGGTGTATACATTCGTAAAGTGCGTATAGTTCGGTTTTGCACGGATGCATCCACAATGCTTCGTAGAGCAATGTTCGTTCCGGGCTGCGTGATTCCTTTAATTGACCGTGTGCTTCGCCCCTCGAATCGCGTCGATTTCAGTCCATTTTTGACGTTTTCCTCATTAAACTTCCCTCACAGTAAATCTCATTTCTTACAGTTGGAAACCCGTGGAAACAGACGTACGTCGAACAAGAGAACGAGAAAATCCACGGAGGAATTTTAACGAACATTTGCTCAAGGAACCATCGTTTAATGCTCTTTTGATAATTACCACTTCTTGTTATACTGAAATTAGAGAATTTACAGGGACTTTTTGTCGAAATAATTACGTCGTTTGTACTGGCGTCTTGGTCGGTAATGAGATTCGAAATTGGTCAATTTCTACTATTGTGGGCTCAAGTTGCTCTTACGATCTCCTAGATTCTAGAGTCTAGGTTCATTAGAACCATTGCCAAACTTCGGACTTTGCGAACTGTTCTTGAGAGAACTCATAAAGGAGGAAGATCTGGGAGTCGAATATCTTCGCAGGAGATAGTCATTGTGACACTGGAAGTCACGTATCGCATCGAGATACAAAATCAAATATTTATAAATTACTTACAACAAAGTGTGAGAAGAGAAAAGTATCTGAGATCTTCAGAATAAAAATTGACTGTACTAAAATACTACATATGTATGTGTATGTACGTACAAATCTGGTATACATACATGTACATATGTGTATCTACATTTGAATCTAGTACTCATGTTCACATGTGTATGTATGAACGTGGTGTACATTATACACATGTGTATCTACATATAAACCTAGTATGCATATACACATGTGTATCTTCATATAAACCTAGTATACATATACATATGTGTATCTACATATAAATTCAGTTACATGTACACATGTGTATTTATATCTAAGTCCAGTATACGTCTAGACATATGTATCTACACATGAATCCAGTACACATATGTACCCCCAGATAAATCTAGTATACATATACACATGTGTATCCACATATAAACCCAGCACACACACACACATATGAACCTACGTACATAAATTCAGTAACATATACACATGAGTATCTACAGCCAAGTCCAATACACATCTAAACATATGTATCTAGATATGAATCCAGTACACATATGTATCGACAGTTAAATCTAGTACACATACACACATATGTATTCGCACAGATCTGCTATTATACATGTGTGTCTATCATACGTGTCATACACATGTGTCCAACCTATCCTTTAGATGCATCTCCACTTAAAAAGAATGATTCCTCGAACATACTCCTATAACCTATTATGTACACAACTTGATGACGAATAAATTCGTCATGATACAAGGCTAACATCAGGAAGTTCAAACGTCACGTGCAAGTGCAACGAACGAGCTCCACAAAAGCGAAACAATCGATTGCTCCTTCATCCACCGTTACCTGTCGATATCAAACGAGGACACCGATTAAGGAAATAGGTAGTCGTTTGGAAAGTCGAATTGCAAGCGATCGATATCGGTTACCACGTCAAGCTTGCCGCTTTGATCGACGAGAAAGAATGGCGTTCAGCTTTGAAAACAGAGATTTCAATGCTAACGAGGCCAAGTTCACGTGGCGACCCTAGTGTACGCGATTTCAGGTGAGATCGTGACTACAACCAGGATCGAATGTACTTTCGATCGCTCGGAGTACGACAACCGAGAAGCTACCCGTCCAATTTCACCGACCTAAAAAACGTTCCTACGTTCTCATCTGTCTGATATTTCGATTATTATAATTAGCGTCGCTATTAGCGTATTGGCTGACGCACCTGCTTATGTACCTTTGCAACTGTTTGAAAGGTGAATATTTTCAAGGTTCAAACATTTTTCAAAGCCTGATGCGAATTCTAAAATTGGTAAAATTTCGAAGGTACTCTTAGATTTTTAAATCTTGAGGGCAAGTACTCAAGTTTTACAATTTGCAGATCTTTAAATTAGCAAATTTACGAAATTTCAAATTTTTATGATTTTTACATTTTTAAATGTACAAGTCGACAAATACTTGGATTGCACAATTTGTGAATTACTATACTCCCAAATTCCCAAGTGTACAAGTCCTCAAATCCCCAAATTTCTACTCTTCCAAATTCTCCAATGACCAAGTTCTCACATCCCCAAATTCCACAATTTAGAAATCTCTAAATTCTCAAATTCCACAATTTGCAATTCCCTAAACTTCAAATTCTCAAGTCTCCAAATCCTCAAATGTCCAAGTCCTCAAATCCCCAAATTCCTACTCTTTCAAATTCTCAGATTTCCAAATTCCCAAATATCCAAGTTCTTACATTCCCAAATTCTACACCTTGCAAATCCCTAAATCCCCAAATTCCACACCTTGCAAATCCCTAAATCCCCAAATTCCACAATTCATAAATCCCTAAATCCCCAAATTCCACACCTTGGAAATCCCTAAATCCCCAAATTCCACACCTTGGAAATCCTTAAATCCCCAAATTCCATACCTTGGAAATCCCTAAATCCCCAAATTCCACACTTTGCAAATCCTTAAATCCCCAAATTCCACACTTTGCAAATTCCTAAATCCCCAAATTCCACACCTTGGAAATCCCTAAATCCCCAAATTCCACACCTTGGAAATCCTTAAATCCCCAAATTCCACAATCACACAAATCCCTAAATCCCCAAATTCCACACCTTGGAAATCCCTAAATCCCCAAATTCCACACCTTGCAAATCCCTGAATCCTCAAATTCCACACTTTGCAAATCCCTAAATCCCCAAATTCCACAATTCACAAATCCCTAAATCCCCAAATTCCACAATTCACAAATCCCGAAATCCCCAAATTCCACACCTTGCAAATCCCTGAATCCTCAAATTCCACAATTCACAAATCCCTAAATCCTCAAACTCCACACCTTGCAAATCCCTAAAATTTCCAAATTTCCAAAGCTTCCAACTCTCAAATCTCCACCTCCCTACCTCCTCAAATTCCCAAATTCCCCAAAATCCCTCAAATTCCCCAAACACAAAATTTCCAAAACTCACTCTCTCGATCCACCAATTCAAATCACACAAATTACTTACATGAAACTCTGAAATTTCAAACTGCACCACAAATATTCACCCCACTAACCATGAAAATACCTCGTATGTACAATAACCGTCCGGTATGCAAGAAAGTCAATAATTAGCTAGTTAGAAGAATATACGGAAATTCCGTAATACTGTTAGATCCATCATCGTAGCCGGTATAATCGTTCGCATTACCATAGAAGCGTAACGCACGATTTTCAGCAACGGGGGTTAAAGTCCTGCTCGAGTTACGCGAAATTACGCTGATGTCCAACGCTGCGTCTAACGGGCACGAAGAATGATTCCAGAAAAAGCCTCGGTCTAAAGGTGCACCGCAAGAAACGACATTATTTCACGGTATTGTTACCGTGTCGCGTCAACAATTTCCTCCTTCCAACGGTTTTCAAGCTGTCTGATCTTTTTCTGGCTGAACGACTTCCACGCGAAACTTTACCTCCTTCAACTTTTTCCTCCCCATTTTGCTCGAGGTTGTTACGAGGGCTACTTTAAATTACTCCACGCTATCTTCCTTTCTTTAAAATACCTGTATTTATTCTTAAATTAGCGGAAAGTTTCGGGCAGGCATAAAACTTTGTACTTGTTTGGAAGGATGGAGGGTTGGAGGGATGTTATTTTGAGCGAAATCCACGTGTTCGTATCTTGTAAGTTGATTAGGGCACACGTCGTCGTAGATTAAGAAAGTTGAAGAATAACGAAGAGACTGATGAAGCAGTTTTACCTTCCCAACGTATCCTTTGAGAAGTCCTCAATTACGGTAATCGCCGACGACGCCACGACGACCATGGTAAAGCTTTTCTCCCATATCTCGCGAAGTGAAGCAAGTTTTTCTACCGAGTAAATCCTGTTCGTCTCGATTCGCGTGACACTACACAGAATTCACCACTTTCGAAACTCTCGTTTCATTAATCAGAGAGGCACAAGAAAATGAACCGTAATTTTCAATTCTCGAAAACGTGCCAGCTGAGTCAAACACCTGCTGTTAATCGATTCCGAAACACGTTTGCACGGAAGCTTACATGTTTGACGATCGGCAGAGGCAAGCAATTAACGTAGCTAATTAATCACGAGGCAGCCGAATCGAGCAGTAAGTCAATTACCGTCATCGAATCGAGTTCAAAATATCTTGCCATTTGTTGTCAGAAATGTTTCACAGAAATAATCACAGACACGCTGTCAGCGAGTAACGTGCTCCTTCGAGCTCATCTCGAAGACTACTCGAAGACAGCTTCCGCGAGCGCGAACCTGACGAAGCCTCGAGAGGATCAAAGACGAGTTTCTCGAAGAGTTGCGTTTCGATGCGAAGAGGAAGATACGACTGAAGGTGCCCACCGTGCTCAAGGCGCATTCACCTTGGGTTTCACGCACCTGTGTGCACGCGTGAGCGAATCTACCCGCTCTCTTTCTCTTACGTCCTCCCGCGAACTTTACCAACCTTCTTCGAGGGCTTCCACGACCTTGCATTTACAAATGATCCTTTGACACGCGTCGTACCTGTAATTGACCTCTGCTTACGTTCCAGAGATACGTTACGGACCTCGTTAGCTGCATATCTTCTTTCATTTACATATCTACATATTTTTTACAATATAAAGTCATGAAATTTACCATGTAAATGTTTGTATCTTAGTACTTCTGAAATGTGAAATTTGGGCTTGACAAAATTATTCTGTTGACTTCCATGTTGGAAGAATCTTCACATTTGTGAATTTAGACATTCAGAGGTTTTTGAGTTACAAATGTCTATATGTATATAAATCTGTTCACGAAATACTCCTTTTTATCATAAACCTTTCTATGACATCAAGCAGTAATTTTGATTAATTTTTTGATGAGCTTTGAATTTTGAATAAACTCATTTGCTTCGTAATGAAATTCTCATGTACATAAATGTCTGTTCACAAAATACTCTCTTTTACTATAAACCTTCCTATGACATCAATTTTGATTAATTTTTTGATGAATATTGAATTTTGAATAAACTCATTCGCTTCGTAACGAAATTCTCATGTATATAAATGTCTGTTCACGAAATATTTCGATCTTTGATATATTTTACGATGAATTTTGAATTTTTAATAAATTTATTTGCTTCGAAATGAAATTCTCAGTGAGTAAGCGTATTAACGCGGAAAAGAGCGCTTTCAATTTTAGATTGGAGTAAGATGTATTAATAAATAGTTGATGTTCCAATAGCAGCGTTCACGTGATCGTATTAATCACCGGGCATTTCTTTCATCGAAATTATACACGCACCGGATAAAAGGCCAATTAAGCTCATCGGAAGGTGTCTAGACTGGCGTACGCAAGCTTAAATACTTCCGAGAGTAATTAAAACGCCGTTAATCTCGGTAATGAGAGCGCCGTTGGTTGACGGAGCTTTAACGCGATTACAATGTACCGTGCACAGTCACACTCTGAATACCATAAAACGCAGAATTTAAATACACGCGGATGATCCTGCTGATAGTTGCAGGCAAGAATTCTTCTGAAATTTATGGGGAACTTAATTGGAAAAAATTTTGATGAATATCTACGCGGGGAGATTAAAAGAAATGACGGTAAAATGGAATTTTTTCAATTTTGCAGAGAACTTGTACGATGTATTCTTGCATTATATTCAGAAGGATTCATTAGACTCGTGCGATGAAAAGAACATAAATTAATATATTCTAGATAAATGAAATAGTTAAATAAATCTTGTGTAATGTTTTAAAATACAGAAATGATAAAATCTTAAAAAATGCAGAAATCATTAAATCCTTGAAAATATTATTTTTCAAATTATATATAAAAAACAGCGCATGTTAAATGAATCTTGTGGATGTACTGTTTTAAAATACAGAAATGATAAAATTCTTAAAAATATAGAAGTCATTAAATCCTTGAAAATATCATTTTTCAAATTATATATAAAAACAGTACATGTTAAATGAATCTTGCGGATGTAATGTTTTAAAATACAGAAGTGATAGGATCTTAAAAAATGCAGCAATCATTAAATCTTTAAAAATATCATTCTTCAAATTATATATAAAAAACTGTAAATGTATGGGGTGATAAAATGATCAATTTTAATGGTTCACCACTTGAACAAATAAATGGACCCAGACTTCAGCGACTGTTAAAACTTGTCAGACTTGTATTCATAACATCGGAACTGGATAAATGAAAACTTCGAACGAATTTCTGTGCAACTGATTTGTTAACCAAATCTGTGAAGTTTCTTTACGAATGGCCAGGTTATTGATTCTCGATCGAAAGTTTCTGAACAGCGGCGAAAGTTCGTCTCAATAATAGGTTATCTTTTTATTGAGAATCTGGAGTCTTGGAGACTGACAGAGACTTCTCAAAATATTAACAATATTTAATGATTAAAATATTTGGTGATTAAAATATTTAGTGGTTAATCTAGTTGAAGCTATAGCTCATATAGACCTTGAGTGTCGACAATATTTTAAAGAACCTGAGCATTTATTGACAACATTGAAATATTGGCAATACAGTGAATCCTGAAATACTGACAATATTGATCGTCGAAATTCTTATTCAACTCCTGTCCAATTAATGTAACCGTGTCCAGTATGAACGAACGACTGATTTACAGCTTTCAACGAAACAAGGTGGATAAAATAACCTCGGGTAAAATTTTCCGAGCACGCTATCGACCGAAGCTCTCGGCAAATAGTTTGCGCTAGGAAGTTCATTAATTAGCGTCCATCGAAATGCACAAGAGATTCTCTAAAAATAGTTGAACCTCCGGTTCGCAGAGTGCAGAGTTCTCAAGTGTGATCGAATCAGACTCGGTCACGGAAAATTATAATCCGAGAAACGTACGTTTGTTCACCTGTCTCGACGAGATAAAGTTCGGTTAAAAAATGACGGATATGTTTAACCAAGATAGGTAATTATCTCGATACGTTCACCGTAACCTCGCCGTAAATTCGTTATTTTAGGTCTCGATATTTCGTACCAACAAAATATTTCGGATATTCTTGTAGTCGAGTTTTAATAACGTTCGATGACTGTGTTCGATTTCACTGAAACCGATGAAAGTTTCGGTAAACCTTCGACATCCTTCGAGTAAAAGCCACAACACGTACGGCACGGATGCAATGCATACGATTCGGTAAAAATAACGGGACAAGATGATCTTCTACTGAAACTGGTTTTCTGGAATACCGATGACTTCAATCGAGGGGTCCAGTGCGAAGCAATCGTGATTGTCGCACGAACAATCGACCGGACAATGTTTTCAATCAATCCTTTGATCAACGACCTCTATTATATTTTATGTCTGAAGAGTCTTTTATAGAGCAGTCAAGACGCACCGTATGCGTCCTATAGTATGTACCCAATAACATACTGCATACATTTTATAGTATATACCTAATGACGCACCGTGTGCGTCTTGGAATGTACCCCTAATGATTTATGAGTTCTACAGTATACACCTGATGACGCACCATGTGCGTCTTGTAATCTGCCCCTAATAATGCACGAGTTCTGCAGTATCCATCTAATGACGCACCGTATGCGTCTTATAGTATATACCTAATAACATACTGTATACATTCTATAGTATATACCTAATGACGCACCATGTGCGTCTTGTAATGTGCCCCTAATGACGTATGAGTTCTACAGTATACCCCTGATGACGCACCGTGTGCGTCTTGTAATCTGCCCCTAATAACGTACGAGTTCTACAGTATGCATCTAATGACGCACCACGTGCGTCCTATCGAGTAACTGACACTATACAAGATATATATAAAAAATGAAATAGTAGAAGAAACGTATGTATAGATAAACATTGATTTGAAACTCTGAAATGATAAATGTACTAAAACAACGACTTAAATGAGTCATCAGTCAAAGTATAAAATAATCCGACATGAAATGTTATTTTATTACGTTCATCGCGACAAGGCAATAACACTTATTCCGAGAAAACGGAAACTGGTAAGAAGCGAAGTCATTCATCGAGCCGACGAGGCGTGTGTTATCGCGTAATGGTATTCGTCGATTCACACCCGTGATGGGACGAACGCGTGCTCGAACGCGTGAGATGCGTGAAATGCATTAGACCGCGTGGTACGCACGTGTCTAAAACCAGTTTCACGTAAATCTAAACGGCTCCCGCGAAGAGTGAATTTTTAGTATCGGTAGAAATCGAAGATGTTTCACGATTGTATGTCCACACGATTTGAACGCGGATCAATCGTGTAATAATAAACGCGCGTGCATGGTTACGACTAATCGTTTTGTTTTCGAGCCATTGTACTCGCGTCGATAGTCCAATCCCACGGAACAATTATTTGTCGCAACAGTTACGATTGCGACATTGACTTTCATTGTATGATTCACCGGGAACAATGGTTAATATTAGTTACAAGTCTGACATCGGTGAAATGACAAATATTTTTTTTATGTAACTAACGATCATTAAAAATGTGATGCCTTGGTTGTACTGTTCTGTACAAATAAGATGGAAGACTGTGAAATTCTATAGATAGTATCGACTACCGAATTCAAGGACTACTTAGCCTCGGAAGCGTCCGTAACTTGACAGCACTTCGAGTTAAGTGAGCAAAGTGAGGTTAAGTATCGACACAGCAGACGACAACTCGCGAACGAAATTTCGTGTCGTGACAATGTAATTTTGACGAAATATTTGGCGAACGAGTCGAAGGGATGACTACGCGTTAATGATCACTGAACACAGATGAAATGTTCATTGTTTTTTTCTTACAGAACATTTTATAAAAGAATCGATCGGCGGATACGGATTATCGTAAATAGTGACTGGAAGATTCTTATTTGAAGGAAGTAAACGTGCAATTTTGTTCAATTAAGCTAACGGTCGACTTGTAATTGGCTTCAATTCGTGGTAAAAATAAACAGAGCGAGTTGACAGCAATGCTGGCAGGGTGGCACGAACGTGCGTAGGAGATCATCTCCGACCGAGCGGTTGCTCCGCTCGATTCTCATTAGAAAAACGCATATTTCCCGCCAATGGTTGATCGACGAACGAGCATAAACAACTCGAGTGACTCGAGAATTATATAACTATTGTTGCACGACTCGTAAATAAAGGCTACTTACCGCTGATCAGGCGAAAAACGTCAGGATCGCGCGCACACACACACGTTACACCTCGCACCGCTTGAGACAAACTGCCGTATCGGGGCGCTGTTGTACGCCGCCATCTTGGATCGATTGGTCGCCAGTCGAAAAGTGCGCTGAGTTTGATTCTCGTTCGAATGCGATCGTACGCCATGTTTGAAAGGGACGAAAAGGTAGGTTAATAAAAATTCTTGTCTTTTTTGCTTGCTCTGTTTTGAAATTATTAGTTTCATTTAATCTGCACTAGATTGAAACACAAATAATAACAATCGACGTTTAACACGCGGTTATCGTTTACACGTTCCATCTTGTATACGAATATACACAGTGACTCTATCGTTTCGCAACACAGCGCACGTAGTACAAAACATTACATTGATATAATCATAAATAAATTACGCGACACGTATGAGATATTTACCCATACTGTTCCTTTGGAAAAGTACAGAAAACAAAGAAAAGTGTTTAACACGAGAAATGCACAAATTCATGACTATCTTGAATGATAAATGCAAACGTTGATTCGTTCCGTACGTTACGGAACGCGCAACTTTCCATTCAAACATTATCTTTTTTTTTCTGTTTTTTTTTTCTTTTATATATGTATATATCGATACATTCATTTTAACATCACTTATATTTTATATGCCTATCTTATGAATTGTACAAGATAATCATATAAAATATAAAACTGAATTGGAACAATCAGTTCTTTCATCCTTCTTGTAAAATTTCTTTTTAGTTATATACGTGGTATTAGAATAAAGATATCGATATATTCTTCACAGCTGATTCACATTTTTTTAAATAATATACTTCTTTCACATACATAATTTACCTACGTACATAATTTACTAGGATCATTGTCGATAATTATTAAATATTTCTTAAGTATCGTAGAGAATTATATTATATTATCTTAAACGCTTATACTTAGAATATTCTACGAAAATGAATTCACTACATTTTTGTATGACTTTATGCATGTGTAAGCTCTCTCATTTGTCGCACTGCATGGAAGTTTAATACGCCCAATCTCCATTATGCGTTTTAAGTAATTTCTATAATTACTAATAAAAACGACTTATGTAATACTTAACAAGTATTATAGTTTCACGCATCGTCAGATTCTCACTTATGATTGTAGCTACACAGTTCTCCTTCTAATTTGATTCCTCGTGCATCATTATGTCGCATCAATTCCACGTCTGCCATCATCGAAATCCTCGAACAAACTATCTTTTCCCTACCGTATTAATGACGCACCATCATAAGAATGTTTATATCGAACTGTATATCCGCTTAATTGAATTAGTATAGTTGCATTGATAAGAGCCAACAAAGATTGCCTGTTAAAATTGTGAAATAATCGCGTCTCGTGTCAAGTTGATATATCAAAAGTTTGTCTTAGAACGTGTGCACGTTACGGCAAATACCGCAACCCAACGCAAACTCTTCTCCAGTTGGTGGATGTTTAACGTGCAAAGGACATTCGTCTCCCTCTAGTTGTTTCGCTTTAGGTCCTAGTGAAAGAACAAATTATAATTAGTCATACTTCTATATCTCTAAGTACCGTATATTATATGTTTATAAACATACCTGCAGGACACGAAGGTAGCTCGCTCTTTGGAATGGCAGTGACCCGTTGGAAGTCGTCATGGCAAGGGTTACAGAAATGGGTTGTTCCAAAGCAAAAGAAGACAGCCACCGAGCAACAATACCGGCACTTATACTCTAGATAATCTGCCCCATGTTTAGGGCACATATGAGCTCTCGCCACATCGCTGCAACCTCCGCATACTAATTCCGCAGGGTCGAATCTTTCTCCGCCAACTTGTGCATCGCATCGTGCTTCACCACCGTAATAGGCCTTTTGACATTTATAGCAAACGTAATACGCGTACCGTTCCATCGCGTACGCGGCGGGATCTTGATAATATCGTCCACCTGGACCAAACACTGCTTCAGCCCTGTAAAACCATGTACGGTTAAAATATTATACTTCTTCATCGTTAGCTAAGCTACCTATACTTACTTATTTAAACCTTCGTACTCCAATCTCATCAGTGCTTTTTTTTTAACATCGTCATACAGTTCTTTGATACCAGACAATTGTTCGGCCAAAGTAGCGTGTTCCATCGGTACTTTACAAATGGGACAAAGAGAGAAGCCGAATGTGATTCTCGGTCCCACCCAGCGTTTCATTAAAACGTGTTTACAGCAGTGTAGATGGAAAACGTGTCCACATTGTAGTTGAATCGCGGGAGCAGCCGATAGAGCTTCGGTGAAGCAGATCATGCACATGTCATCGGCATCTTGCTTTAAGTCAGTGCCTGGCAGACACCTGTGTAGACAGGGTAGACACGTCTTCTCGTTTTGAACACCTCCACAGATATGTCCACATGGGTGGACCTTGGTGCATGCGTTCTTTGCATGTTCCTGACACTCGTGATCGGCGCACACGTTGCCGATTGCCAGTAAACCTGTGTTTTCGGTGGTGCCGCAGAATCTACAGATACCGGATGTGGCACCGACAGGTTTTCTCGGTGCACCATCGCGAAATTCTACCAAAGCCTTCAGCGTTCTGCTATCGGCGAGAGCCAAAATCCAGAAGAGCTTCATGCGGCCGCAACCCTCGTGGAGATCCACCCGTATCGCTTCCTCCTCTTCTTTGCAAACTTGCCTTATGTGCATTCGAGTTCTTCTGTGCAGATGCAGAATTCTGTCACATTCTGCACACAAGTTTTCGCAAACGTTGCATTGGATGATCGCTGTTGTTTCGTTGTCGTCGTGATTACTACATGTTGGCTAGATGAACAATGTACATAATATTAGACATATGAAATGTAATGGATTTAATAAATTATTTTAATCAATCTTACTCTAGGAGGTGGTGGCTGTCCCTCCGAACCGGTCCACTGCACAGACGACAATCTTTCGACGTGATCGGAGTCCAAAACGCATAACGAAGAAAGAGCTAACCAGAAGGTTGGAGTTTTGAGACATTCGGATGGATCACGATTCTTCTCATCTAATCTGGTAAGATTTAAAATGTTTTCTGCGATTGCTGCTTTGGTCACTGATGCCCAGGCTTCTGACAACTTTCCCTGTAAGAAATTTACCGGTGAATCATAGATCATTAAAATACCGAATTAATTGATACTCACTGCTGCCATGTCTTTCAAAAGTTGAATTATCACTTCCGCTAGCTTTCGAGTCATGCACCCCCTTAACCACCATCTTGAGCCGACGTAACTCTCCGGATGAATACTGCTAGCTAGCGAAACAGTCTGTAGTGCTTTTCCATTATTTTCTTTTCCCTTTATTTTTACTTGAACTGTTAATGCCTTTGCGATACAACTTAGGAAAACGTCGAGGATTCCTGCGGAATGTTCATCGAAGTCTGTGGTATCAGTGAAACCATTATTCGCTGCAGACACGATACTAAAATCTGTCGGTGGTAGACGTTTGATATTGATAACATTAGCTAACGTTTCTGGCTTGATTTCGGGCAAAATCCTTTTCAAAAGAGATATTACCTAAAGAATTAAAAAATAATATATTATTAAACATCACAATGTGAACATCAAAATATGAAGTACATACTTGACGTTGCACTCTGGCTGACCCCGTATGTAGCAGACTCAATAAGTCTTTCAACAAACCATACTGGTGCGACAGATAATATTGTCCTACAGAGCTACCACTCAGAGCCAACACCATAGACAACATTTCAAAGCAATAAGTATCAGCTGCCTTTGGTAAATCACTGTTATCGCTAAGCAAACTGTTAGCAGGCGTAGGTGAACATAAAAGCGCTTCCCATTCTTCTCTCATTCTAATAGTTTCTGCCTGAATAGCTTGAACAATATGTGTACAAACTTGTTTCTGCAAATGTGTCAAATTGTTTCTGCTAAATAGGATTCCAACCATATGTTCTCGCAGGTCATTGCTATCTTCTAAATCATCATTAGCACTTTCTGTATTTTCCGTTTGTTGTTGCTGCTGTTCGCGTTGTATGAGTTTACCAAATACCTAGTACATGAAAATTAATAATTAATTCATCAGTCGCATCATTGAACACCAACTCAATATGACGTGCAATTTACCTGAGAAGTTATTAAACGGAATACTTTCAACGTTTCAGCTTCGCAATTTCTTTGCTGGATCGTTTGCGCGCTCAACTGTTTTGCAACTTTTAAAGATTCCCCTTCAATCTCGCCTAGGATTCTTATTTGTCGAACGCGTAAAGAATTGTCTGGACCCTTTAAATCGAGTCTGACGATAACATGACGTGGATCTGTATAAAAAAGCGATATCAGTACTTGTACAACTATCTTTAGTTTAGAGTAACAGATAAAGTTACCAGTAACTGGGCAATGGATCCAGCCTGCAGATCGACTTTCAATTTCCACTGTCCTCAATTTTACCATTTCGTCTGTGTTGTTACCCGATTGAAACGTCACGCTGGATACTTTGTGCTACGATATCATTTTTATAAATACCACAAATTATCGTTGTACAATCGTTAAATCTCATACTCACCGTTAAATCACGGCAGTTGTCAATATGGATGTAGACTACTCGTGGAACGGAATGAGCACCGCAGACAATGGTAATGGTCTTCGTCTTATTACGATCTTCGTCACCAGATTCCCAGAATGTTTCCGTCGAATTGTCCGTCAAACTAACGATCATAGCTTGTCTACTGGAGGCCTTGATCTCTACTCCACACGTCAAGTCCTTCAGCACCTCCACGCAACTATTGATTTGTTGAGAATGCATCGATTGATGGCTTTCGTGCATGCTCAAAGTGGTGTCCTCTTCCTCTTCAGATCTTGACAGTATTTTGCTGATGTTACTAAACACGTGACTTCTATGTAAGAACATGTGATCTGCAGGAGTGAATTTGATACCCCAAATACGGATAGCGGCTTGTTGCAAGGGTGAACCTAAATTCGAATAGTGGATACAGTAACTTACAGGCAGATATGTATTTCCGCAGATGTTAATATTTCATACAGTATCGTTTATGTGACATACCGGGTGGTGGTAGAAGCATCAGATCCGCAATAGTTTGCAGCAAAGTGTGGAACACCGTTGGCAGTGGATTAACGGATTCGCCTATTATGACTAGATCGCTCAAGGGATGCTCGTATACACCGATCATATCCTTAAAGATCAATTCTACTGTTACTACACACTTGATTTATTGCCTGTTGATAACTTCCAGTCATCAATTTCAATCATCTCGATAATACTCCATGTAACTTACGTGATCTTCTCTTTTTTCCACCCGATTGTCCTCGTAGTTCGCCTCGGCAATGTCAGGTGACACAATCGGTGACAGGGAGGCAGCAAACCACCACAGCAAATCATGAAGACAGATTGGTTGAGTGACGCTTCTTAACAGCCAGTTTAACGCTTGCATTGCGTAAACTCGACAGGCAGCTCGACGTAACGCCTGCTTCATGGCGAGTTGCAAATGCTGCAAGTTGTGTTGCTGAAGAACGAACAGCATCACTGGTCTCATCAGAATTTCTATCTTGTCGGTATTGGTCACTTCTGATTGATTGGTAGATACGATCGCCGATTGGTTCATCGAAGGTACCAGCTTCTGGAGTGCTGCGGACGGGTAGCAGAGAAGGGATGAACCTGCTTCTGTACAAAAAAGAAACGGTTTAAACTTCTTGTTTACATGGCGGAATATTCTTTCAGACTGAGTCGTTCATAAGCTTCAAGTCATTCATTTTCAAATCTTACCGGTGTGAACCAACAAGCAAAAAATTATAGTAGTTCTTCAAGAATCTTGCCGTTTGTGTTTTCTAATTATCAATTACACGTGCACATACTCTAAAAGTAACAACAAAAAATAACTCAAAATGTATTAAGTAAAGTAAGTTCTAAAGTTTGATCCACTGAGTGAAAAATAATTAAAACGGCAAGAACTTTCTACGTTGCCCAATAAATTTCACATACCATTGTTCATCTCGCTGCTGCTGTTGTTCCGCTTCCGCATCATGACGATTCTACCGTCATTGGTATTTCTGGTCCAAGGTGCTCCAGTGGACATCGACACCGATCGATGGAAAGCTCCCCGAGCTTTAGCGCTTTCACTGTCACTGTCGCTCATGGGATGTTCGGATAAAGGCTACACAAAAATCCCCAAGGTTAATTAAAAAATCTAACAGAAAATGAACAGCGATCTTACCCTGCCGTTCGTGGTATTCGACATGCCACTGCTCCCTTCGTAACCATTCTGTCCATTTTGTCGTCTCAGGGTTTCCTCGTAATACCTTTCATCGTGGCTCTGCGAGTGATGCACGCCTAAAGCTTGCAGACACTGAAACGGTCCAGTCGGTGGAAAAGGTCCAGCCGCTTCTGGAGGACTATAGTTTTCAGCGACGGACGACAACGTCTGAGAAGGTCGTCTCTGCTGTTTTGGAATGTTTAACCCAGAAGCGCTGGCCAGGTCCAATAGGAACATGGCATTGTTCTTCATGATGATGTGCGTTTCGTTGCCGCTGGGACTACCAAGCGGCGATACCATTTTGCCGACACCGTTCTTCTTCGCGAGCTTCAGCTTGCGAGCCCTCAGATACTTATCGCGACAGGTGTCGCAGATAAGGTACCAAGAGCTACCACCGACCCCACCGTCCCCGCAATTTCCTGCCCAACCGATGCAGTAATGACCTCCGCTGTTGTAACCCTTTCCTCCTGCATGCCAACCGCAGCCGGGATGCATCTTCTTCATGTGATACGTGACCGGATGCGGAAACATTTGGCCGCACAGTTCGCAAACCGTCTCTCGTTCTATTCCTCCCGAAACTTCTGACCCGTTCGCTCTTCCGACCGGTTTCCATTCTTTCTTCTTTTTGCTACTCTTCTTCTCCCGGTCTTTCGCCTTGTCCTCTCGAATTCGCTTCTCCAGCTGTTTACTCAGTTTCATCGTTTGTATCTGCAACGTCGGGCTGGGCAACACGGATCGTTGTTCTATCGTCTGGAGACAATCCGTGCTAAGCTCCTCCCACAAGAATACCAAGCTCTTCAAAGCTGGCGGTAGCACGGCCACAGTTTGGAATTCCGGTAGAGCACCTAACTTCCCGTTTTCCTGGACTTCTTCCTTAATCGTCGTTTCCTGCTTCTTTCTGTTCCGATTCGCGTTGGCATTCGCGGCCGACCGAGTTAACGTCTCCAGAGTACTCGGCTGAATGTGCAAGTAGTTACCAGCGTTGGTCACCTCGACCGAGTGTCTTTGCCTTGCCTTCTGCTCCTGTTTCTGCTTGTCCGACGATTGTAGCACCGCTTGCCGGGTCACCACCAGCGCGCCTTGTTTCGGTAAGCTGGGATGAAATTTGAGAAAACTCGCACAGGCCATAGCATCGTGCACGATCCCTTCGTGCCAAAGGAACGCCGCGAACACTGCTCTCAGACACTCCGCTACCGAAGGACTATACGCTTCCTTCACTTTGTCTTTGTTCAGATTCAGGGTCCGACTAGGGTTTGGACTCTGGGACGGCGGGGTCGGCGAGATCACTCGCTTCGTTCTGGTTTTTGATATTTTACTATGCTCTCTTCTACTTAGTTTTGTGGCGTGACGCTCCTCTTTTGGTCCTGTCGATCCGATGCTGAAGTGACCCTTCATGGCCGTCGTTGCGCTTTCGGGACTCGTTTGGGTTTGTGCTTGTGACACCTTTCTGGGACTTTCTTGAGAATCCTTGAAATTAATTAAATTGTGTTACTATCGTGCTAACTTGTTAGATCTGTACCGTACATTAGTGTGCACAATATATTTTTTTTCCAAATCAAAGACAAGTTTTAGAAGAATCTTCTATGCTACTTCTTATCCAAGAACCCACAAAGTACTAGGTGTATTTATATTACTCACGTCACGGCCATCTTGCTTCGGCGTGTCTGGTGGACTAGCTATGCTACCCTCTGATCTCATATGTAAAGAACTACAACTTGGGCTTGGAGAAAGATCGCGAGTATTGGCAGTTGTGCTGACAGCACTTGGGGACTGCGAAGGATCCCTCGTTAGACTACTGACCAAGGCACTTGTGTCGCTTTGTGTTGATCCCCGCCGCTGCGACGTGATACTGTCCACCATGCCACCGGATACTTGAAAAAGGAAACAAAGCGTTCGTAGAAACATCGCAAGATTCGTAGAGCAATGAATTTGGGAAACTAACGTCGTTCGATTTCTATATCGCTCGGTGCTACCTCACCTTGCTCCTCAAGATGAACGTAACAAAGGTACAAAATGTTTTGCGTGGCATTCTCTCGCATAGCGCATCGATATCGTGCAAAATAATTTCGTGCCACTTTGTCGTGAACAAACGAAACGATCAAACTAATCGAATCTCGATACTATTCATGATAACGATTCGAAAACGTAGTTGATGTTCGAGTGCAAACTATGTTCGTGTGAAGCTCTAGAGTATTATATTGTGTGTTGTTTTATTCTTACCTAATGGAGAGAGGCCGACACTTCGGGGGGAGCCACATAGCACAGGGCTGCTACTGATACTGTCTCCCCCTCCCATCAAGCTTCTCCCACCTGATAATTTTTGCATCGTTTGTAGAAATCATACATGTGACGTGTAATGATCGTATTATATATTATACTAAGGATCTCTTTTATCCGTGTACTCGGTTGTGCACTAATTCCATTGCTCTACCTCGAATGTACGGGTAACGTGAAACGTGTGTTTGTAACAGTTAGATGTACGTGCAACAATTCGCTCGATTATTTTACGAGTTAAGTGTCCATATTTCTTCTCGCTTGCATGCACCCGATTCGTGTGGTGTTCGTACAGTAACAAAATGGGAACAAAATCTACGGTGCTATAACATCTTCCAAGAACAATGTATAAATCGACAGAGCTTCAGAATGTGGTACGAGTATCGAACAACACAAACACTATGCACTATTATATATAGAAAATATATATCGTTAAACTGTACAGACTGAGGATTATTGTCGAGTAGGAAAGGAGCGAGTACCTGGTGCATGAGCAGCAGGAGGGAAGAGGCAATTACCAGAACCAACTGGCTGTCGACTGGACCCAGCTAAGATCAACATCACTATTTTGTTATAACTAATCCGACAAGATTTTTAAAAATATATAGATATATATATATGTATACATATGTTTATAACCTAAGACAGACATTCGGAAAGGTGTGACTTATTCAAACTTAATGATTCGTTCTAAACAATCCGTTTGGACGGAGCAAAAGACAACGATTCTGGGACATTATTTACACATGATCTTACAAGTATCGACATCGGGTCTCTCAGCTTCTGAAACGGTTCCCTCCTCAGACCAGTTACGGTGCCAAAAGTGTGAAGTAAGACACACACATGAATGTATGAGATTAACAATGAGGTCAGAGACAAGAAAAAACAAAATATAAAGATCTGTCATAGAGCAGAGCAACTAAAAGATATCTCTGTCCGAGTGATTTGTGAGCAGTGTATACGTACCAGGTATCGGAACCGGGCTAGAGGGCGGGCTGTGAAATCTTGGTGACCCACCTTGGGGATTCTTCGGCGACGAGCTTCTCGACAATCTTCTGGGTGTCTCTGGTGGCGTGGGACCGTTACCGTTCGCTCGACTTTCGCCCACCACTTTCACCAGCTCCTTCACAGACACCCCTACGAACTCCGAGAAGTCCCTGCAGATACCAAAACTATATGACGAAACTTAATCCAAACTGTGAACGTGCTTCCGCTCATTCTTTTTCACTCACCTGCCAGGGGAGCTCTTTTTCTCCCCGTGACACTTGTCGTCCCCGCGCAGCCATTTCTGCAACACGCTGAACTTCCCGCCACCACCTTCGCGCTCCCTTTCCTTCACCATTCGTTCCTTCGAATGAGGTTTCGTGAATTTCGGAGAAACGTCTGTTTTCTCCGGTGTGAATTTATCGCTACCTGGAATTAAAGGAGACAAACACTTTAATAGAATCATTTGGGAATTCGACATCTTCAAACTTTGTAATTTTAGAGTTTATCTTAAACTAAGAAAACTGACAAATTGTTGTAAACACTATTATAATACCTGGTGAATCGTGTTGACTGTACGACCCGAAAATGAACGGATTCGTATTGCTGCCTTCGCCAAACTCAGTCGTGCCGGGTGTATAATTCTGCGCAGTGAAATTGAAGCCTTCGTTACTCGCCGAAGGCACAAAGAAATCGAAACCTTTGTGATTAGGTGACTCGGACGGATCAGCGATGATCGGTTTCTTCTCCACCGGATCGTTTTCGAGGTCCTGCTCGATTTTCATGTACGTGACACCATGTTTGTTAATGGCAAGACACCATGCTTCGCTCGTGGCCATTCGACCCTTGTCGAAGCAATACTTGGCCATCGATTCGTCGTCGATTTGCACCCAGACTCCTTCGTTATTCACGAACTAATGGAACAGATGTTTGACAATCATTCTATTTGTATTTAATTATTTCTAAAGTGTACTTAACATTGGAACTTACGTATTCTTGAATGGTCACCGAGTTGCCCTGAGCCAACATTCCCACCGATGCCGCCTTCAAACTTGGCCTACTTCTGATATTGTGACCGGATGCACCGCACTTCACTACGACCATGCTCCTACTGCCGTCGAAGGTAACAGTTTTCCTTTTACTGAAACGGGAAACTCGATTAAGAAATCAATGTACAACCAGCGGAACACGAAAACTACTTTGACCACGTACTCGTCAACCACTTCGGGCCTCTTTCGCAAGATGGGCTCCTTGATAACTTGGTCCAGAATCGATTTCGGTTCTTCGACCGGAAGTAACAAGGTTTTGCCAAAGTGCTGATTATATTGCAGACACCAAGCTTCTAGGTGGTAGCTGCTACAGTATTCCTTGATCGTCTCCGCGTTTAATAGCAACCATACGCCGTCGTCGTTATGTATCTATAAAGACGCAACGATGCTTTCATTCAGGAAGGAGACGCTTCTCGAGAAGGAAGAAGTAATTCGAAGGAACCGCAATTACCTCGTCTATGAACGCTATAGTGTCATTAACCGAGACGACTCCAATTTGCTCGCTTTGAAGAGACGGATGAGCCCTGATCCTTAAACCGGCGCTATTCTTCGCTACGAATTTTCTCAGTCTCGGCTGATGCTGCGGCTTCTTGACGATATTTCGCGTCGGCGGCGGTTGCATACCCTGCGGAGATTCCTTCACTTCCACTTTGTAATTCTAAGAACAAAATCCACCATTAACAAGGACCTGGTTGTAATATATTCTCGTACATTATTCTCGTATTTCTTTAACATCTTCTGAAATAAATATATAATAAATTGAATAAATAACAAGAATTACATATACTTACATCCTCCATGTTATAGCCATCCACGGTGATCATGAGAGAGTACCATCCAACGGACGATGGAGTCCACGTAGCGCTATAACTTCCATCGCCGTTAGGTCTAACCAGCATACTCTCGCTCGATCTTTTTATAGTCGGTGACATAAACCTCAGCTCCTCGAATGAATAATTTTGATAAGCCTTCATGATAGTGATCGCATAGAAGCAAGTCTTGTTGTTGATCGTGACTTCGTACGGCACGTCTAATGGAGGCTGTGGATGACCTCCGAAGCTCATTGGATCTGGCTGCGATACTCGTCGGATCTTTCTTCCTTGATCTGCGTCTGCTAGGTCTTTTTTCTCGATGGGAACTGCCTTTACCTCGACCTAGACAAGAGTCATGGAAGAGTCATGAAGAGTCATGGAGGAATTTAATGATGGGACAACGAATATTTTTCGAAGTTGAAGCTTCTGGATTAAGCTGGCCGATAGTTGCCTGAGTTGTGCAACAAAAGGTACTAAGGATATCAAGAATTAGAGTACAATATTAGAATGTAGGTACATGATCAATACAGCTAACATCAAAGTATAAAAGACATGTAGTCTAATATCAAATAGAGCTTGCCTAATATCAAGATATCGAAAGAGTTATACCTTTAAGTTGGGTGCGTGCACAACGTCCCCGTACTGGTCCCTGGTGAGTACAATAACTATGGCTGGCCATCCACACTTTATTTCGTCCTTCGAGTAAAATGCCTCGCATTTCGATGGGTCCACGAAGCTGTCCGGTTGCAGCCATCTTGCTAGACGCCCACCGCTGGTTCCAGCCGAGCACGATACGAAATCTCGAAGAAAGTGTCGTTCGTTCAAGTGACAACTGTGAAGAAGAAAAAGGTTGCATGAAAAACCTACTCGCTAAAGATCGAAAATAACGAAGCATATTTTTGGTGGGACAAGTATCTTTCATAAAATATGGTAAATTCTTCCCTATTAAATTGTATACGGTAACCGGAGTCAACGACCAGCGCGACACGAAGTTGAATCGCGAGTACTGTTGCGGTTGAAGAAGCGGTTTCAAACGAGGCCACGATCATCGCAGGTAGCCTTCTCGTTACAACGAGTTTTCGAGCCGCGATGCCCCTAATTGGTGCTCCGTTTCACGGATCTCGTCTGGGTAGATCACGACCAGAGGACGATGCTCTTCTGTCAGCCAGACAATCGCTGCTTCCCCCAACCGAGTCATCGGACTCATCCCTAATAAGGCGCAATCACGTCGTAATTCCGTTCTCCGCTCGTACACGGTACTACGTGTTCTCTACCTATACGCGATTATTGCTTCGCCGATTTTGTTGTCCAACCCGGTCGGCAAGAACCACTTCTTCGAAACCCTTGGACGTGACTACCTTCGAAGAAACACGCGCGACCAAACCGGTATCCGCTCGCCTGCGTATATTTAATCGACATTCGCTCGTGAAAGAAACTCTTTACGCAATGCTCCACTTAATATGTTTCATTTATTTATAGCTAGACAAATCTACTGTTATGATAAATGTTCAATTTGCATTGGAAAGGTCTCTCGAATGTTGCTTAGGTTAGATCTGATGACATTTTGTTGTAGCGTGAAAATTAGAACTCTGAATATTGAGATACGGGTTCTTAATTGTGTATTTAATAAACTGCTATTGGAGCTACTAGTTTACTGTAGCTATACCGAGACAGATATGAACACGTGTCTCGGTTCGAGTGTAAATTTTGAAATATTTGCAAGGTTATATTTAGATGAAATATTAGCATGTTACGTAATAGTGAAGGAACCATTTGGTGAAGGAATACGAGGTTACATAATAGTGAAGAAATCAGATATATTGAGGAACCAAAATGAGATATCAAATGCTAAAGAATCATATTACCGAATGTCGAAGTAGAGTTAGAAAGTAGTAATAAAGACACTACCTGGTAGAATATCAAGCTACCAAATACCAAGATACTGAATATCTACTGATAATGTCAAAGTACTAAAATCACATCATCGAATCTATCCACAGTACTGTCACCAAAGTACCTTCATAAAAAAACTACCAAGACATCAAGTAGCAATCACACCCCTAATTTTGCCAATAGCAGGTAGATTTCCTGAAAACCGTATCGAATATAGTTTCGAGCTTTCATCCAGAAACGTCGATACCAATTGGTAGACACCGGTACCAAGAGTATCCTTGACGCGAGGTTTCGTTTTACCGATCACGTCGGTAACACGAGCCAAGGGAGGAGGATCGATGGAAAGAACGTGAAACTCAATCGAACTAGAAGAAGATTCGTCCGTAAATTGGTCAGCTAGGTTGAAGGGCTGACCCGGCGATGTGACGTATGGTCAGCACGTGGTCATTTCGGAAATGGCCACTTCCCGGTTGGCGTCAGGTGTTTCCTGGTTCGGGAAAAGCGTTATGAATGAACGGACGTTCTCGCATATGTGTCGCAGACGGGATCCGAAGTTCCACCGACACGCGCAATTTCTCATGGGAAATTAAATGGTCAGGCATCCGCTCGTAAAGCGAACACAGCCGACCATGGTGTACAGAGTTTTAGGGAAACCCTGTGCTCCGCCGTGAAACACGAGGCTACCGACAGCCGTGTCTCGTTTTTACGACGCTTTTGCTCGTTACTCGCTGACTTTCAACTTTTCTGCGAAACGGCTATAAAACAATGCATTTCGGTGGCTTTACGGTCTTCTGTTACGCGCGCTTTTTTTAAACTTTCATTGGGTAATTGTGGTATACATCCGTGTGGAATATCGAGCGATCGGTTATCTTTCATGGAGTTCAAATTATTTTTACGGATCTTTTAGTATCGGTTTTCAAAGTGGTATTGCTAAATTTAATTTATTAAGGAATATTACTTTCATTTGATAAATGGTTCTATTCCCTGCGAGCGATAGATTCCATTATCAAATGAAATATGAAATATAAGCCATGGAATATCCGGGGAATTATGTTACATATGCATTGTTTGTAGACAAACAAGCTTATGGTACAGTGGTTACACTCGAAAACACGTTCCAATTGTGGTTAAGTTATGTCTCGGTTCTTCACGTTTTAATAATACGTATCTATCTAAAATTTTCAAAAAAGTCTATAATAAGCTAACGCTCTGAAGGTCAATCAAGGTGAAGATTATTGTAAATTGTTTCCCCAAGAATATACAATTACATCAGAATGATACAAACATCGGTCATATTAAATAGATACAAGTTATTCCACAAAACGGCGTAAAAATGTTGAAACAGATACCAGTCTACGCAAAATCGACACCTGGGAAGTCTCAAATGATTATTCCAATCCCGCTGAAAATAAGAAAACCGCAGAAGGCAACAGATCTTCCGAACGAGGAAGAAGACCGCAAAAGCGACAAAGGATACGAGGCGACCGTGATCCCGGCTTCAACAGGTGATCGCCGTTCCACGATGGAAGAGTAACCCGTTTCGAAACCGCACGTTACGTAAAGGCAACACGAGGACATTCGTGATCCGCGATGGACAGTTTGGTCCGCTAACTTGGTCAAGGTCAGAGCCCTTCGCAAAGTGCGGCGACCCTGAGGACCTGCTCGAAAAACCGGTGTATCTGCGAAGAAGCCTCACGATCTAAACAGATCGAACCCGAAAGCGACGGCGAGCAAGAGTTCGCCCCTCCGACCTGGCTTTTATCTTTTAAAAGGCTGAAGAAGAGGGAGAGTAGGCGAGAGCCGTGGCAAAGGCTCGGCAAAGAACATGGTTGTTGGTGGGGAGGAGACACCGATCGTGCATGCCACCGACCACAGTTTGAAAGCAACCTCCGTCATGATCGCGTCAGCTGGCTTCTAGTTGCCCCACCTCTTCGGATACGCGTGTTTGGACTTCTTCGTGGCTGACTGCTCGATCCAGTGGCCGCTTCTGTCGATTACCGAGTTTATGAGCGAACAGATAGTCGAGGGACAGATGTAACCAGATTCAGCGAGGAGGATCGAACAGTCAGGTCGATGAAAGTGCGCGCCAGGTACGAGTAACGGTGTGTCGTGAACGATGTGAAGACCGAGCAAGATCGAAGACGATCTTGATCGTCGAACCTGACCTTCCAGGAGGATCCAAGATGAACGCGAGAAGAAGAGTGTTCAGTGGCCTGCACGGGCTAAAGTGTGATCATGCGATCGTATGGTCGGTGTTTCTGTGGTGTCTACTGTTTCTGCCTGGTGGGGTCGAGAGTGCACCGCCCGGGATATGCGCGATGGACGGGTGCAACTGCACCGTCAAGGCACACCGTTGGATTAACGTCAAGTGCGTCTTCTCCAGAGATCAGGTGAATGAAACAGAAGTACCATCCGTGACTAACACACGATAACTCCATTTTCTATTCCGACCGGGAGGATCCACCCGTTCGAACGTCCTGTCGCCTCGATGATAACGATATACCGAAACGTGCGACGCAAATGTGCCACCGATGACTAACACTCGAGATGATACATAACCGACCCTGTAGGATCGCATGATCTAAAAATGGAGTCCTTTTCGCCGCGCAACGAACTGCTAGTTTACTTCTCGCAGAAAGGTGCATTCCGCAGATTCGAGAACAAAGGATGTTCTCGGAACATGAACGTTCTGAAAACTAGACCTTCGATCATCGCTAACATCCTCTTCGCTTTCGGACTCGAAAGAAAAGAGTCTTCGAATTCTTTTTCTAGTTTTTATATGTAGTCCACAGTTGTACTTGTTCACACGCTCGCTGTGAACGGCGTGTAGATTTGCTCGATTAACAGAATAAGTACTGCAGATTCTAGTATTGCCACTGATGGATTTGTAGGGCAAGAGGTGGCAAGTTTTCGCGTTTGATATTGCGTTTACGGGAATCTTAGGTGATACTATGCGTGGCGATATAACGTCAGAAATTCTACGTGTGACATTATAGTACTGATAATATAGTACTATAGTGATATTATATATTATAACACGTGGGAAATTTTACGCATGGTGATACAACACGTGGCAGCGTTAGAAATTTTACCCATCATAGCGTAAGAAATTTTGGATATGTAGTAGATATGTAACACGTGGGGATACAACGTGTGAGAAATTCCACGCGTGGCAATACAACGCGTAAAAAATTTTGCGTATCAGAGGTTCAAAGCGCAAGAAATTCCGCGCGTGGAAATGCATGGTAAACACTACACGTGACAAATACTACGTGTGGCAAATACAATGCGTGACAAATACTACGCGTGGTAAATACAATGCGTGAGAAATTGCACGCGTGAGAATTGCACAGCAGAAATTTAACGTGGAAATGCAACGCATGGTCAAATACTATGAGCGTTACAACTCGTGATACCATGATGATGTGAGAAATTTTACGCATCAGAAAATTCCTATCACACATGAGAAATTTTGTGGGTAGTAAATAGAACATGTGACAAGTACAGCACATTGGAAGTACAATACTTGAAATTTCAACGTGTAATAAATACAATACTAGTCAAGTAGAGTACGCAGGAAGTAGAACGTTAAACAAGTATGAGTTTAACCCCTTGCCGTATAGTTAATTTGTCAGGTGCGTCAGAAGTAACTATTAACCGTAACAATATTAAAATCAATAAAGAAAATTAAAATATTGTGACTATCCTGTATTCAGCAGTCTTTGACTATACGAATTATAATTGGACTTAAACTTCAAATTGAAACGTATTTAATAGTAAAGAGGTATCACATTTGAACCGTAAGTCACGAGTCAAAGTACTGTAAGGGGTTAAATATCTGGCGATATAACAGGGAGGTATAAGTGTCCAAATAGCGGCAAAGTGTTTATTGGTCAGCATCGAAGGCATTTCGCCAGCCCACCAATCCCAATGGGTGAAAGTTTCCGGAACAAGGGATCCTATTCCCCTTATTGTTAGAATTAGCATATAAATCATTGGTCCGTGAATATGGCGGGAATCACACAGCAGCGTGCACACAGCAGACGCGGTCTACACCTTGGTACAGACATCTTCTATGAACACGTTTCGCCGCATTATTCCCGAGTTCCACTTGCCATTCCTGTTATCAGCCAAGCTTGGCTGGATGCAGTCCAACCAACAACGTACAGGAAACTTTCGCGTGAAACGAAATCGAGTTAGATCGAACGTGCTAACCCGTACAATAAATTGGTATTGTTGTTGGAAACGCGATATTTTGCACGGGCGATCGTAAACATCGGAAATCGAGTTACATATCGGGAAATGGGCAACAACGGGTCTTTGGAATTCGGTTAATATCCAGGCGCATTATGGAACTCGATCGAAACGTGCCGCGATGTTAATAGTCCGTAACGGATCATGCGCTAATAACGCGTCGCGAAATCGACGATCGTCTCTGATTTCTGAGGTCGATATCGGGTTAAGTATCGATGCTACGCTCGACGACTGCAAACTGTACTGCTCTTTATTCGTCGTCGTTATTCCAATCTGTGCCTGGATACGCAAGGATAACAAGTTCTGCGGCAATTGGGAAATTCCGTTCGCGGCCTCGTTGGCATTTGTCGAACAATTTTCAGCCGACAATTTCTACCGAAAAATCAACGAAACATTCTCTTCGGCCTACAAAATCGAAACGAATTTCGTTCCTTTCATTTTACCTTCATTCAACATTCATTCTATCCGTTCGTTTGTTCGGAGTAACTCGGTTAGAAATGTACATAAGCTTCGTAAATCGTGTACTACTTTTGATGAGGTACATTACGAGATACCACTCTTGTTTATCATTAGGAATTATTACATTTTAACCCTTTGCACTCGAAGATAATTTTACTGTTTGCAAACAGCAACTTTAAAATATTAATTAAAATGTTAAATGACTTCTTTTGAAGTTATTATTTCTCTGCTAATAATTTCCACTATTGTCTATTTCACTATGTTTATACATCACATAAGCACTATTATAGAATTAATTAAATAATGCTTCTTTTAAATTATTGTATTAAATCGAATGGCGCCTCTCGAGCGCAAAGGGTTAATATGATCGAAATGAATTTTAGACGCCTATAGGTTCAAATAACCATCATTTAAACATCTAAAAAACTCAAAACAAAAAGACTACAAATTCCCACTAAAACTACTACAAAACTAAACAGAAAAGTATCGGTATTCAAGTAAACGTGTAAAACTCAAATCCCTCCAAGCGAATTGTCTTCGACAACGAACGATTGAAACGTCACGTTGCCTGTTTCCCCGTGTTATCGTTGAAGAATTTATCCAAGAATAGTTGCTGTGCGAACCAGCCTCGGTGCCTACCACGTTTCGTATCATTGAAAGCAATTTCTGTCGATCCGACAAACGCCTGACGCGACAGTCGTAGGCGTGACACGCATTGCTTCGTATACCGGGTGTCTCTAATCACCGATGAATAGGTAAACGTCTGGTTAATGCCCCTTTTTTATTCCCCGCGGGGATACATTCAGGTTCATTGACACCACGAGTGAGATATACTTCCTAATCGAATCAGATCCACGTACTCACTTATCATTCCGACGTTAATTCTATTTACAGGCTGCAGTTGCGCACGGTAGATGTGCTTTCGTTAAAACGTGGGCTTTGGAGGTTTGATGATTGTTGGAGACATGGGAAGGGTGACGTCATGGTGGTAGAATCTTTGCGATTTGAATCTTGGGATTAGGTGGGTCAAAGGAAGGAAGTATGCGTGAAGGGAATTCTCGAATTTTTATGAATTAGGATATGGAGATTGCAAGGAAGATGGGTTCAGAAACCTTGATGGATCACAAGCTAAGTGTAAACAAGCTATGTGGGATTTTAGAGCTTTTGAAATGTAGCAATTAGGATTTTAGGATCTTAGAACTTGAGAAGACTTTAATAGCAAACTTGAGATCTTGAAATTTTGAAATCTTGGAACCCTAAAACTTCGAAACCTTGAAACCTTCATATCTTGAAACTCTGAAACCTTGAAACCTCAAACCTAATTTAGTAACCTCAGTCTTCGCTATCTTGTAAATAAAAGATCTGATCTAGCACCGATTTATTAAAAATAAATGAATAAAAAAAATAACAATTTCCAAAAGTGGGTCTCAGTTCATAAAACCTCAAGAATCTCTTAGATATTCCCTGTTTCAGTGATCTCAGGGTTTAATCTCTTTAACAAGGATCTTTATTTCATGATGTATTTTTAATTCAAAACGAACGAGAAATTGTATACGCAACGACTGTATTAATCCACTAAACGCGTATACTTACAATTCAATGTATGCGCATATCCAATATATTCACGGACAATGAAATTTGAACTTTTACTAATAAATGCACATTTACTAATAAATAATCGTTTTACGCTTTCATGGTATTCTTTCTGAGCTGGAATAACTTTTCGTTTATTCAACAGAGAAGTTAATCTCTCCGTGGACGAGACATCTAGCATAAAAAATTGATTACCGTCTTTACCTTCCTAGGTCTATAAGCTCTTGACATCCGTTTAGTGAAATAATGAAGTCTTTATCGCTGGAAAACCGGTGATAAGATGAATATACGTTTTGATAAAATGATTATCGAACCATTAAAATATATCGATTGTTTACTATAACTCGTTAAAATGTAAGGTCAAGTGAGCGTCACTACTTTATCTGCACTTTAATCGGTTATGAATCACTCTGTATACCCTGTGTCTTTATTACAGCTATTTACTATAGTACTATTACTCATATGTAGTTGATACTATGACTTGACGATTAGGAAACTTGCAAATTTCAAACTTATTCAAACATCTAAAAGTGTCAAAATTTTAAAATGTAAGAATTACAAGTTCACATATTTCATTTCCTAAGAAAAGCAAGTATAACTCCTTCATTCAAAGACAATCTTAAGTGTGCATACTCAACATACAGAAAATAAAATATATTAAACACACACGTACCGCGTATGAAGTCAAATACACACACGCTGCATATGAAGTTAAACATACAAATTCAAGACAAAGTTCGTGTAATGAACAAGACAAACTTCCCAGTATATTCTCAGAGCAAATTAAATTGCTAGAAGATACGTCTGTTTGCGGAGATATCTGCAGTTTAGTCATTGTGTACATGATGACCTAACACGTACTTGACCATGTACTGATGTCAACCCTCTAGTTGGCGCTTGAGGCTGAGCTGTTCAGAAGAGCTCTCCCATTGGTCAGAAAGGAAAAATGGACGCTTCGTACATATTTTCGTTGGTATTGGCTCGCACAATTAGATAAAAAATAATGACAGTCAACAAACGTTTCAAAAATGAGATAGTGCGAATGATGCAGTTGTTATTGCCATTATACCTATTTACCGAAATGTAACGTTGGAAGTAACTGTAGAATAGGTAGTTCTTACTTTTGATCCGCCAACTCATGGGTTTTCATCGCTACATGACTTCTTCCTTTTGCGAGAACCGCGTATAATCCTAGTCTTCCATAACTAAAGTTCCATATCAAGTTTTCGTTATGGTAAAATATTGTATTTAATCAAAACCTGGAAGTAACGTTATATAGATAGCTTCGCGTCATGTGCCAACTCATAGGTTGTCATCGCTACATGACTTCTTCCTTTTGCGAGAACCGCGTATAATCCTAGTCTTCCATAACTAAAGTTCCATATCAAGTTTTCGTTATGGTAAAAGATTGTATTTAATCAAAACCTGGAAGTAACGTTATAGCTCTTGCTTCGTGTCATGTGCCAACTCATAGGTTGTCATCGATACATTTTGCATTTACAAGAACCACATATCTAAAATCCCAGTCTTCCACAACGAAAGTTCTATATAAACTTTTCATTACAATAAAACATTGTATCTAATCAAAACCTCGAAGCTAAAACCTGGAACTAACGGTAAATAAGTAACTCTCCCTTCGCGTCACGCGCCAACCCACCGGTTGACATCAGTACGCCTTCGAACACGTGATTTCTGTAGAAACGATCGTACACCGTTTCGAGGAGTCGAGAACTCGTGTTTATGCATTCAGAGGAACGTCTAACAGAGTCGAAAACCCGTGTAGATCGTCGCGATAGGTCCCACGGAATCATAGCTTGTGCGATCACCTAAACCTAGTCGACTTCCGGTGCGCGGTCAACTTCCTGTCGAAGGGTTGACCGAACGACGCAACGTAACTGCTCGCACGGTATTTCTCCGCGTCTGAGGCACTCATTGTTCTCTCATCAGCCTCGTAAACGGGTTGATCTTCCTCTGCTCACGATGGTATTCGAGAAAAATTGCTGATTAACCTTATCTCGCGGCCACTGACCGCAAATTAACGGCAGCGATGATTTCAACGTGGACGTGTGCCGCGGTCGACAATCGTATTGCGACGCTAATTTCATTCCGATGAGATAATTTTTATCGATCGACGAACTTATGGCTATTAATAGACGAGATTTTTCTTTGATTTTTGTGGCGGGGTTACAATGTGATATATTGTTCTTAAAGGATAAGGTGATATGTTTGTTGGGTTGATCTAATTTGGTAAAAGTAATTGCGATGATATGCTACACTATAGATAGACATCATAGTAACATGTGTAGATTGTTCCTTAATGATGTCAATTTTATAAATATTCCTTTAGAGGTAATTTGTTACATTTTGTCCTATAATAACTATGGTCACTGAATGGTCACACGTGAATTAATATGTAGAAACAATTCCTATGTGAATTCCTATATGGTACAATTTTAAAATTTCCTACTTAAGTTATCAATTTCTCAAATTCTGAAGAATCCTACATTTCCAAATTTTTTCAAATTCTCATATATATATCTCATCAAATTTCTACCTTTCCAAAGTTCTAAATCCTCAAATTCTCAAACTGTGAATTACTATACTTATTAAATCTTTATCCCCAAATCCTCAAATTTCCAGAAGGCACTTAACGACCCCAGCTGCAGACTAAAGCAAGGGGACTCCATACAAAAGTGCACTTATGCGAGGGACAGAAATAAGAAATGATTACAGAACGAATATAACAGATATCCTACGGATGCACCTATGGGTCACGATCGCGCCATTTTCACGGTTATGTTTGCGCGATAATTGGGTCAGATAATTAGGAGGGTCCAGTCCAGGCGTGACGTTGCATTGTCACGCGAGTATTGTAGCGTATATAACCGTGGAACGTTGTTCACTTCCGCTGTTAGTGCTTTTATCGTTCGCACACGCTCGCTGTTTCCGATCGTCCACGAGTTATTTGCTCTCGGTGCACGATTTTGGGACAAGAGAATTGTTGTAGCTTTGTGTCGTGCTGATGATAACAATTTTCGAGGGACATGTGTTCGTCGTGATGCTAGTTGCTTATTTGGCAATTTGGGAAATTGGGAAGCTGGGAAGGTAGGAAGGTGAAAAGGTGGAAAGGTGAGAAAGTAGAATTATATCCAGGTGGAAATTTGGGAGGTGGAATTGAAGAAGGTGGAAATTTGGGAGGTAGAATTGAAGAAGGTGGAAATTTGGGAAAGTGAGAATTTGAGAATGTGAGAACGTGGGAAGGTGAGAAGGTGGAAAGGTGGGAAAGTGGAATTATGGCAAGGTGGAAATTTGGGAGTTGGAGTTGGAGAAGGTGGAAATTTGAGAATGTGGAAATTTAGAAAAGTGGAAATTGGGGCAAGTAGAAATTGAGGTAAGTGGAAATTGGGAAAGTGGTAATTGGGATAATGGGAATTTGGCAAAGTGAAATTTGGGAAAGTGGAAATTGGAGCATAGAAATTGGGGCAAGTGAAATTTGGGAAAATGGAAATTGGGGAAAGTAGAAATTGGGAAAGTGGAAATTGGGGGAAGTGGAAATTGGGGCAAGTGAAATTTATGAAAGTAGAAAATGGGACACGCAAAAATTTAGAAAAGTGGAAATTTGAATAGGTGATAATTTGAGAAGATGGAAATTTAGAAAGATGGAAATATGATAACGTGGAAACAACTCCCCTACACTGCATCGCAATTTTACCCACCCTTCGGTCCCAAGATACGTCAATGACTAACAATACCAAGTTCTCAAGAACCGATCACACCTCTGCGGGTCTTTTATTCGTGCGGTTGTCCAACGCGATCGTTGTATTAATAAATTGACGGTCCACAGAGGGTGTCCGAGCGGCGGGCAGGGTTAGACCGCGGTGGGAATTTCATGCGGACAAAACGAACCACGCGATGCCCGAGAGAAACACCGTGTCGAACTCTCGTCGACCGCTGGCCCAATCCTTGCTCCGGCTCAATTTATTCACAATAGGCTCTTTTAACGAATTACACTTTGGTCCACGACGAATCTCTGGGTGTTACCGAGTCGTAATCATGCGGGTAGCGTGTCCGCGAGACGAGACGCGAGGGGGACGATGGAACTTATGGATGCCATTTATCGTCCGACATGTTCATCCTTTGCTTCAGGTTTTTTTGATCGAGCTCTTTTTCGGAGTCTTTGCTTTCTGGGCGCGATCGAAACTTTGGATTCTGTTATCTGGGGAATTCCTGATAATCTGGGTGGTATCGGTCTTTTGGGACGATAGGAAAATTCTGGGTTGTAGATAAAACTTGTTAGGAATTATTTTTCTTTAACAATGGTAAGTAAGATTGAGAATTATTACTATATTATATTATTAGACAATAATAATATAGTAATGAGCTATGTTATTGTTCCAGAACTTATGAATTGATGAACTTATGAATGAAATAATGAATTGATGAAGAATTAGTATGTATTTACATACATCATACTTATAAACGCCGAATTTTGAACAGCAGCAGATTATACTTCTGATCTGATCAAACGTACAAACACATCGATATTTACGTTTATAAAATCAGTATAACAAGCTTGACTACTGCACGTTATTAATAGTGACCTCCATTCGGAGTACAGGAATATGTACTCCTTTATTTCCAGTACACCCACTCTCAATTGAACCTTCAATAAACCTGACATTTCAAGTAAACTTTAGGCAAATTGAGCGTATTCGGTCGCATTTAAATCAGAATTACCCAGCTATGTACAGTGTACACAAAACTCACTTCACGTCGTTAACAACATTCCGAACAACCTAACCATGGAGAACTTGTACTTATTAAAGTCGAGGTAGGTTCAATATTTTGCGAAGCAATCTAAAATTGGAGGTGTAATGGGGAGTAGGATGTTTTGCTGTATTGGGGTCTCTCGATATTTTAATTTATGTCAATATCATTTATGGAGGGAAATGGACTCACATGATGAGATGACTCTGTGATAAGATGGGTAGAAATTTGTTTAGTGGGCACTCTACTTCTAGATCACTTGATGTATTTCTAAGTAGATATATTGATAGATATTTTCTTCTGGTTCCCTAAATTCTTCTACAGCTTCTTATACATCCCTATGTATAGCTAGTTTTATACCTAGTTTTTCCCTGGAAGGAGATCTGGATATAGAGACAGGGTCTGGATCCGCTTAGTTCTTTATACTCGATCCTAGCACCTCCACATCTCTACATCCACATATGCACATATCCACACATTGTCAGTTCTCCTCGATTGTCATAATCTCTCACAATTCTAGTCATACATTTTTACCTACTTCCCTGGATATAGAGACAGGGTCTGGATACCCTTAGTTCCTTATACTCGATCCTAGCACCTCCACATCTCTGCATCCACATATGCACATATCCACACATTGTCAGTTCTCCTCAATTGTCATAATCTCCCACAATTCTAGTCATACATTTTTACCTACTTCCCTGGATATAGAGGCAGGATCTGGATACCCTTAGTTCCTTATACTCGATCCTAGCACCTCCACATCTCTACATCCACACACTGTCAGTTCTCAATTGTCATAATCTCCTCCCACAATTCTACTCATACATTCTTACCTAATTCCCCATATCCCCTATCCTATTCCCTAGATTCCCATGCCTCCAATTGCCACAATACACAAGTCGTTACATCGTGAGAAGTCATCGAAGTCTGAACATCACCGAACAATTTCGATAATCAGATAAACGTCGCGAATCGAAATCGCGGTTATCAGTTGGTGCGCATATCCCCGGCGGGCAGATAAATTATTTTAGGACGGGCCTCTCGGTGCACAATACGTGCACGCACATCTGGCCCGATTGCGGTTCGCCGGCTTTGTCTGAGAATTCGCTCGGGGGCGTAGATATAGCCGACATCCTGCTTCGTTCATTCCCGACGATAATTCTCTGTAACACCCCGCGAGCACACTCGAGTTATCGCGATTGGCCACACGTGCGAAGTGGCCCGCTTGTTCGCTCTACTTCTCTCTATCCCTCTCCTTCTCTCCATCTCGTTTCGACTATAAGCGTGTGTAATTCACTCGCAAATTCACGCGTTGCTTAACGCGTTCATTCGACAACGCGGGATTCGAGGGAACGCGTTGTCGCTTGCGATGCACATTCGACGAATATGAATTTCGTTTATCTGATACGAGCGAAGATGCAGCCACTTTGATATCAAGTTCGCAGACTTTCGTTATGAAATACCTTCACGTAATTGCGTACTGGGAACTTTCATTAGAATTAGGAAATTTGATCAAATATGTTCTTTGTACGTGAGGACTCCAAATGAGACTCTAAAAATATAAATACTGACAGCTTTTATTTAAAATAATTATACAACTTGTAATAAATGTATTACATGTTTCATTGAAAATATTAAAGACATTTTCGTATTCAATTTTTCTCTCGTAATTCCATGTTTAACTGAAACTATCAAAATGGTCAAATGTCTCTTTTATAAGTTTTTTATTTTGAGTTACCAAATGTGTTCAAGTACATTAATTTACGTTTCGTCATTTGTTTATTTATTTCTGATCAACGTCTAGTTTTCTAGTTTTAGAATAACAGATGTTTCGACAAAAGACTTCTTGTAATTCAACGATTATAGCACCGTTATTTCTATTCTTTCGTTTCCCTTTCGACCGGAATTTTATTGCCTGTTCTTAGTGTGGGAGGCGTGTTTGTTATCCTGTCTTTCCGCATCAATCTTAAATCAATCGTTGCTCCATTTCAGGGGATCGAGTTTGGGTTTCTAGATCGGAACTCTGGAAATATCTAATAAGCATAGGATTTATTTATGGACCGATAGCAGTAACATGTGTCGAGATTCGTGAAAGGAAATGTCGCAATCGAGAACTGTGCTCGATCGATCGACTCTCACTGAAATTCTAGACATTTTTTCTGCCAACTGGAATTTTCTTATGTTTCACCTTCTTTGTTACTGCAATTCTTCGGTAACTTATTTTAATTTATCAAGTAATTTATTTATATGAAATATAAATTATAAATATGAAATATGAATTATATAATATTTAACTTATCTAGTAATTTATTTTAATTTAGACAAATTTGTTGTAACTTTTTCTAGCAGTATAAAATTTTCAAATTTTAATTTTTCCATAAATATCGAGTTTATTTTCTGAGTACACAAGTTCGATTAACGATCAACCGTGTCTGACGCGCACTTCCTTTCGAAGTCCCTTTCAAGCACAAGGTTTTCCAAGATTTTCACGGAAATCGAAATTCGTCTCGGGTCGTTTTACAAGGAAACACGTGTGAAAATCGTGGCTGCATATGTCACTGTCAGACGTGATTTTATCGAGCCACAGTCTTGGCATTGATGGTGCATTTTTTTGTCTGAACAAGATCGTTATCGTAGAACGTATACATCTTGTCGCGTGGGGAGATCAATGGAGTAATCGCTTTTTAATTCCGATGCTTCGAAGGCTAAATTTAATCTCGCTGTTGTTAGAGAAATTTATCTGTGATGTAAGCTTTGGAGTTCATTTGGGATTTTGGGTTTAAGCTTGAAAATTATGGTGATATGGAGTTAGCATGCGGTCATTAATATTAGGGATAATTTCGAGGAATTTTGTTGAGGTTCAAACAAAAGAAGATTTAAAGACGCTATATTTTGTTTCCAATAAAAATATCTTTCAGTGCAGCTTTTATGAAATATTTACTACCAAGTGAAATTCACATGAAACATACATATAAATAAAAATATTAAATCCATGAAAACTACTTGTGAACCAACATCAAATCTATCATCTCCACAAACTATGAAAGCTACGAAAACTACTTGTAAACCAACATCAAATCTACAATCTCCACAAACTATGAAGATAACAAAAACCATCTATGAACCAACATCAAATCTATGATCTCCCCATAAACTAAGAACCCTAAAACCACTTATAAAACACTACCAAAGACTACTACCAAAGAACCACGACTGTTACATGCATCATATAACGCAGTAAGAAGATAAAAGTTTAAACGACTGGACCTAGAGTAATGGTGTCTGACTGAAGACTCTTTTGTTCGAACGTAAACTCGCTGACAGATGTATCATCCAAGTAGCTTTAACTTGTGAGCGGTACTCGACGTGTTCGAGTGCCTCGAGTGTTTCAGAATCTGCAGCGATGTTTAAGGTTTCAGACGTCGAGCAGTTGGTCGTGTACGGAACAGCTTGATGCACTTGTCGCAATCGTTGGACGTCTACGTTTGCAACGGGAGATGAATAGGCTTATGCGCTTTGAAGGACTGAATTGGTCTTTTCGGTTCGAAAATTGTTATCCTTCTCTTGGACAAAACATCTATGTAACGTCCACTAATGTGCTCAAAAACTTTGTTATTCAAAATGAATTTGTGGACGAATTTTTAAAGTGCTGGGTCGTAATCAAAAAGCTTGATAATTGTTCACAATGAATACTTATGATACATAAACTCTTGTACTGCTAGGTCCTGCTAAAAATTTTGATGATTATTCAAAATGAATAGCTACATAAATTCTTCAACTGCTGGATCACAATCAAAAGACTCTATGATTGTTCACAATGAATACCTATGATATATAAACTCTTGTACTGCTAGGTCTTGCTAAAAATTCGATGATTATTCAAAATGAATGGCTACATAAATTCTTCAATTGCTGGACCATAATCAAAAGACTCTATGATTGTTCACAATGTATACCTATGATACATAAACTCTTGTACTGCTAGGTCTTGCTAAAAATTTTAATGATTATTCAAAATGAATATCTGTACAAATTCTTGAACTGCTGGATCCTACGTCCAGTCTTACACCACCAGGTACATATACGTTTAACTCTCTATATGCCACTTAAAAATTAGTAAGTAATACTTGCATTTAAGAAGCAACTTTCAATGCAAAGTTGTTGACGTACATCATGTACTATGAGCTCCAATAATTTGAGTACCTACTATATTTTTAAAGAACCATACTACCAACTGGTTCTATCAGAAACAAGTTCCACATATCGTTGTTACAGATGACGTCATAGATCTACTTTATCAAAGTCCCCGTTGATATGACGTTTCCCTAAATCATCACAATCTAACCCATTCTAACAACTGATTAAATCTCCATTATGAGCCCCATATTAGTATACCCTATATTAGTATCAGTAACGAATCCTGGAAAAGCAACTCTCCATAAATGGTCCCCACAATATTCCTCCATATGCCACGAATTCGCAGTTCTTCAATTTCCTCGGTTTCCATCAGCAAATAAACAAGCCCCAAGGGTGAAACCGAAATTTTAAAAGGCACCGATATTATCTCGTAACATCCCCGTATGGCAGCAACACGCGTAGCGTCGCGAAACCCGGCAGAATTTCGCGTGCGATGGTTGTCACTGGAATGCCGGAAGTTAATTGGTGAAACGACGCGATGGTGCACGCGTTAACGCTCCTTCTGCCGCCACCGCGAAATTACTTTCGGCGAGCGTGTGTGCGGACACACGAAACCGAGGGACACGCCGCCATTATACGAGGACCCGACATATCCGCGTGGACGGATAATTCGGTTAATCGCCGGCCCACCGAGACTGGACGGACCTCTAAGTGCTGCTCTTTGCTGGAAAGCTCGAACCAACAGCTTTTCCCGCTGATTTTATTCCCCTGGCGGACTCTGATTTGTACGCTGTAACTCGTTTCGGTAACGAGACGCGGACCTACATCTCTGCCAGAGATGTTTATCATGCTGAATTTTTTCGGTGGTAATTTGCTCGTATTTTTGGCATTGTTGCGGGCTGGATTTGGTAATTTGGGTGTTATGAGTGGAATGGGATTTGAGGGTGCTGGGACAGATGCTCGTTACTTTTGGAAAAATATTTTATGATTCTTGGGTTTTAATTTGGTAGTTTGCTGGTGTTAATTCTGAGCTGTTTGAGGGATGGGGGTCTTGGGGGAGTTTGGGAATTTGGGTGTGGGAGTTTGGGGTTTCTGGGATTTGGATATTTAAGGATATGAAAATCTAGAGATTTGGGGTTAGAGGTATTTGGTCAGATAGAGATTTGGGGTCATAGGTATTTGGTCAGATAGAGATTCGGAGTCATAGGTATTTGGTCAGATACAGATTCGGAGTCATAGGTATTTGGTCAGACAGAGATTTGAGATCATAGGTATTTGGCCAGATAGAGATTTAGAGTCATAGGTATTTGATCAGATAGAGATTTGGAGTCATAACTATTCCATCAGATAGAGATTCGGAGTCATAGGTATTTGATCATATAGAGATTTGGAGTCATAGCTATTCCATCAGATAGAGATTTAGAGTCATAGGTATTTGATCACATAGAGATTTGGAGTCATAGCTATTCCATCAGATAGAGATTTAGGGTCCTTCAGATTTGGGGACATGGATGTTCCAAGCTCTCGGGATTCGGAGATATCGGTACATGGGAATTTAGGTATTTGGAGATCTAGAAACTCGGGAACAAAGAGATTCGCAGGTCTAGGTACTTGGAGACTTTAGAATTTGAGGATGTAAGCATTGGGGAACTTCCGAATTCGGAGATGTGCAGATCTGCAAATATGGAAATTTTTGAACTTGTGAGCTTGAAAATTTAAAAATTTAGGAATTTAGGAAATTTAAGAATTTAGGTTTTGGAGCCTTAGGGTCTTGCGAATTAGGAATTTGAAAGATGGAAAATTTAGAGATTTGGGGACTTGAAAAGTAAAATTAAAAAATTTCTAAACTTGAAAATTCAGACATCCACCTGTGTAGTATATCTAGACCCAAATATTCAAAATTTCCAAAAATCCTAATACAAATTCAGCTTCTAAATTTCAAACCAGTTTCCTCAATAGATATGGTGGCATAACTCCGATGGGAAAGTTGCGATACAAACACGCAATATCGAGACCAGCTCGCACAGATCCATCGATCGGACATTGAACTCCGATTGAACCTCGCGTTCACGGGTCTCCCGTTTCGTCCGAGTATCGGCTCGCAACACGCTTCCAAGTAAACAGTGGCCAGTCACTCGGACCGATCCGATGCCGGTTATCGATTATCACCTTGGGACTATCTTCGAGACCGTATCTCGTATTCCGTGAAATGTCGTGCCTCACGCAACGTTATCCTTCGTTAACCTGAGTTAGGTGAACCCGTTTCAAACAGAGAATACTGCACGATGTTTACGATGCATTTCTTTGTGTCTTGTTTAATTTTTACTTGAAACTTCGTTATAACTTCATGTAACTTTGTTGAAGTGGAACGTGATACGATGCTCTTCAGAAAAGTTGCTTGAAGTATACGAGATATCCATGGTTTAAGCTTAATTATGATGGAAGTTTATTTCATTGAAAATATTACTGCAAAGTTTTTAGACTTATAGTTCACAGGTATGTTTTTTACGTGCGTCTTTTGTTAGTACATAGATTTATTCAAAATGGCTGAATGGGTAACTTGTACTGATTTATTAGTCGCGTTAGAAAATATGAAAATAATAATACATGGAGTAACAATAATAATGGAGTTAAAGATTTCATGAAAGTGATCACATAGTTTAATTAATATTCAAGTCTGATAACATAGGGTATTAACAAAATAGCACTTGCACTTCAGAGATCACATAAACATAACCTCATTCACATAAGATATCTACAAACATAACCTCTGTGCAAGTTGTTTTCTGCAAGTCAGAAGAGCTATAATAAGGTATCATTCAACGAGAACGTCACAGTTCAAAATAACGTCTCAATGTCCACAGATGTTAACATTATCAACATCCAGAATGACCATCACAACGTTCAGTCCACACAAGTCATACTTTAACAAAGACATTCAAAACCCAAACTCATCAGCCAACTCACGAAAGAAATAACTTCGTCATTTGAAGAATCAATAACGTTTCAAATCTTCCTAAAAAAATTTACATACTGAGCCTATAATCAGTATAGAGTCCATACTGAGCCTACAATCAGTATAGAGTCTATACCGAGTCTATGTAAAAGTCCAACATTCGATGAATATTTAAAAAGTATGAAAAACTAGTTTTACGAAAAGGAGAAGCTTGGTCGAGTGGTAGAAAGCATGGTTATGCGATGCCTCGTTTCGTTTTAAATATGCTCGATTGATCACGAGGTCCCCCTTCTGCGTCAGCTGGAATTTTAAATTCGATTTAGCTTCCGGGAACAGCAACCAGACCCCTGTTGCGGTCTCGTCCTACGTTTGTCCCGACAGCCAACTGTGTCAAATAACGATTCTCCACGGTGGTTTTCAACATTTAGATACTTTTCGTGTCTGCAGGATTTACCAGGAAATCCTGATTTCTTCCCTACAACCGAACCGTACAATTACCACTAGATTGCTACTCCTGTTTTACTTCCTTTTTTCCTTGCCACCTCCTTTTTTTCGTTTTGTTTCTTCCCCCTTTGTTTCTGTGTTTCACTACTTTTCAGATGTCAGATTTTTTAGAAGATTTAGGGATTTCAAAATTTTTTTAGTTTGCTTTTTTTGTGAATAAAAATTTGGGCAATGATGGGAATTTGAGGTACGATCAATTTTATTCGAATACTTCAATTTGATGTTCAAGTTCAATTTGCATAGTCAATTTATATTTAATAAATTCACATAATATTTCATCTTTCTTTGTCTGTTTTAATAATCTAGTAGTTAATTTATATTTAGTAAATTGACATGACATTTCATCTTTCTTTGTCTGTTTCAATAATCTAGTAGTTAATTTATATTTTTAGTAGTCAATTTATATTTAGTAAATTGACGTGACACTTCATTTTTCTTTCTCTGTTTTAATATTCTAGTGCTTAGTTAATTCTCACCTGATAAATCATGTTGCAAGAGGTTAAAATCAGAGCACTCACTAATAAATAGCATAGTTAATCGACTTTGTAAATTATTAAAAGATAACTCCTTTTGTTCGCTACATTATATGGGTACATTAAATATTTTACTTAACCCCGACAAAATTTCATTGTTAATTAAATAGGACTCCGAGAGCCGACCAGTTTGATTGATACTTGAACTGTAAAGGTTTAATCGAAATCGTTTAAATGATTGGACACGTGCAACGCTCGCGTAATTTACTTTGAAATTTAAACGGTGTTTGAGTGTCGCGCTAAAATTCCTGGAAATTCTTTCAATAATTTTACTTCCAATCAAATTTCAATTGATGATTCCAATTTCAATTTGGTATACTATTTCTGACATTTAATTATTTTCCTGTTGAATAAACTTTCGAGTGTTTAACAAAATCACTTTTGATTAATCAATTACTTATATGCTTTTTTGAGAATGCGTGACAGTTTAAAATTTTTATGGACATCTCTTTATGTGTCAGTGTTCGTATAGTAATATGTAGTGAGTTTCATGTAGAGGAAATTAAAAAAATAAGTATGTAAGGATATATGTTTAGTGGGCCATATAGCGAGACTGTGCTATACTTCATTTGTATTGGAAACACTACTACAATTTTTTAATTGTAAATCAGAATAAATTTGACTTTGATGTTCTAGGATTAAATCTTCGGGTCTTGGAGATATTTTTGCTGTTCACATATGTATACATAGAAATACTAAAATATTTTAGTTGAAAATTGTTATGAATTCTTTTAATGAAGAATCTGTCTGTTATTTATTATTGCTATTGGCTTATTATTTTTTGTTACTATTTCACTATGTTACATTATATACATGTCACTATGTATGTCACTATTATATACATGTCACTATGTATGTCATATGTGTATCATATATATCACTATGTTACAGTATATGTAGAGATCATATGCATCACTATGTTATAGCATATGTACATCATACACATCACTATGTTACCTCATATGTACATCATATGTACATCATTCACATCACTATGTTACCTCATATGTATATCATATGTACATCATACACATCACTATGTTACCTCATATGTATATCATATGTACATCATACACATCACTATGTTACATCATATGTACATCATACACATCACTATGTTACATCATATGAACATCATATGTGTATCATATATATCACTGTGTTACAGCATATGTAGAGATCATATACATCACTATATTACCTCATATGTACAATCATACACATAACTATGTTATCTCATATGTACATCATATGTACATCATATGTTCATCACATATGCATCATATACATCATATGTACATCATATGTGCAACACAATGTAATTAAAAAATACCCATTCCAAAATTATGAGCATGAGTCTCCAACACAAAAAAGTTGAATAAATATCCATAAAATAATTCGGAAATTCTCGTTCGATATTAAATTACTAATCGCTCACGAAGCCTTGAATCTGTGTCGTACGCGTGGGACCAACAAAATGGTCCTTGAAACGCCACGTTCCACCGGTTGCTTCTTCGTTTCTTTAGCTCTGAATCACGCAGTCAGATAACATCGTTATCTATCGTCATTAAGAACCGCGTACATTGGTATGCGTGTCGAGGCTTTTCGTGAAACGCCTCTTTTGTGAGGGAGCAAAATAAACGGAGAAAGAGCAAAGTACTTCTCACCGTAGCGACGTTTCAGAAGAAACACAATGATCGGAGAATACGTTCCACCGGAAGTGGATTTATCGAGCGTGTGACTGCTTCGAGATCTCGCGGTGCGATCGTTCCGATAACGAACTACTTGAAATTGCAGGAAATTTTCAATTGTTTCAATTGATTGAATGTATTATGCCTCGTATCAATCTCCTAGAGATTAGAGGTCCTTTGCCTTCTGAATTTTAGGTTAATTTAGGGTTAGTTGAGAGCAAAAATTAGAGCAATTACTTGCAAAATTACTTGCGATTACTTGCAAATTTGTAAGTGTTCTAGTTTCAAAATTTGTGAATTTTTCAGTCTTCAAATTTTTTCAAACCTTTCAATTTTTAATTCTCAAATTCCTAGATTTCCAAATATTTGGACTTCCAAATTTCGAGATCTCCAAATTCCTAGATCCTTGGATTCATAGAGCCCGAAACCCCTAGACCCCCAATACTTAGATCTCCAAATACAAAGTTCTTGGACCCCTAAATTCCTACATCCTTAGATCACCAGATCCCCAAATCCCTTGAGCTCTAATTCCCTAGATCCCCAAATCCCTAAACCCCCAAATCCCTAAATCCCCAAATCCCTAAACCCCCGAACCCCTAAACCCCCAAATCTCCAAATTCCAAAATCCCTAAACCCACAAATCCTGAACCCATCCCCAAATGTTTCAGTTCTCAAAAATCCCTAAAAACGAGTAAAGTTTAAATTTAGAAAAGGAAGCAATAATTTTCCTTTGTAACCGAATAATCCTTATCGATTAACGGGTTTAACTCTATCTACGAAGAAGGCAGCACTTCCGACGCGTCGAGCGGAGTTAATCGAATCTCGAATAACTCGATTACCGTCGTCTCAGCCAGAATTACAATTGTAAACACCGACTATCCTCTCTCGCAGGCCAGTGTCTGTTTCCAGCTCTGTTTCTAGGTTTCTTCAATTACCCTTTGCACTCGCGGCCAACTTCGACGATGGAAACTTTCGAAAAGTTTTATTGTCCTCCACTTTCTTGCTTTTCGACCTGTCATGAATCGCGAAGACGTTCGAGTACATTCAACTCTCATCCTCTTACATCTTATCTTTTTATCGAAAGAAATAATATTTAGCCTCTTTGTCACATGTGTATAAACACACGTGTTTTTGATGTGTCAAAATACTTGTGTTATTTTAAACTTGTTATACTTGTTATTTTAAACATTGAACCTCACCCGGAAAACAATATCAGTTATGTTCTGTTATCGGTGAGAATTATTTGAGGGCGTTTTATTATTCTCTGATATCGTATAACATCCATTAAAAATACATATTTTATCTGATACACAGGTACCTTCAAATCACGCGATTTGCAACCCTCATATTCGCGTGTACACGTCTGCTAAGTTAATCTGATACAACACATGTCATATTACCGCACATGCCTTATCAAACACTCTTAGCAACAAACTTGCGTGTTCCTGTCAAAACGAAATTCTCCTTCATTCCACAACCCCGAATTCGTAACGAAAATTCGTAAAGAACATTCGTAAATACATTTCATCCAAAATGAAACATTCCATAAATCCACCTCCATAAATCATCTCACAATTAATCACATTTATCATAAATAACATAGCACATAAAGATCAACCAATTTACCGAAGTAAAAAAGAGTTGTCCCTATTACGATTCAAATTGAATAAGGGTTTCTCGAAGGAGAAAAAGAATCGATTCCCGTCATTGCTGTTCACGGCTCGTCCATAAAATGGAGGCTGGTCGGAGGCCACGTTTTAATCCACGGCCTCGCCATTGTCGGTCGTTCGTCAATTTCGATTCAGCCGGCGAATACTCGATGGTTCGTGACTCGCTGCCTTAAACCGTCCAGCTCGATTGTTCGGCATTCGTGACACGCGTCTCGAAACTGCTTAATTATTTATCTTCTCGATCGAGTATTTCTTCGAGCGTATAATTTGGGGGTCGATGGCGGCTCGTATCGGCCCGGGCGAATCCTCTTTGTTGAACGCCGCGCGAGAAGCGGTTAGCACCGCTTTTCACGGGCCAATTTTTCTTCGGTAATTTATATCGTCGCGTTCTATGCTCCGTGTTCGCAAAATTTCCGCGAGAACCGTAAATTTCTGCGGGGCCCCGGCTTTTTTGACGTACAGTGTAAAGAATTGCAGCTTACCTTGCGCTTTCGGGAGAGCCGAGGAAAAAAACGGCTGGAGGGAAGCACCGGTGTCTTTCGAACGCGGTTTCGTTTCCTTCGCGACTTAATGCACTTGGATATTTAACGATGTAATTTATTTTTCATTCATTTATTTGTGGACTGCTTTAGTTGGCTTTGTGTGACGATATTTCGGGTGGTTTATTTAGGGAGGAGTTTGGGATTGGTGAATATGGAATTTGGGGAGTTATTGATATGGGAAGCTAGGGATTTGAGGATTGATGGATGTGGGAATCTAGGGATTTGGGAGTCGGCTGATATGGGAATCTATAGATAGTGGAATCTAGGCATTTAACGACTTAGGTATTTGTGGGATGTAGTGTGAGGGTATTGGAATTTGAAGGCTTAGGGATTTGGGGCGGAGGGATTAGGTGATCTAGGGATTTGGGACGTAGGGATTAGGAGATCTAGGGATTTTGGGCGTAGGGATTAGGGGATCTAGGGATTTGGGGCGTAGGGATTAGGGGATCTAGGGATTTGGGAACCTTAGAATTAGTAAATCTAGGGATTTGGGGAGATAGAAGTTAGTACATCTAGGGATTTGGGGACTGTGGAATTAGTGAATCTAGGGATTTGGGGACATAGGAGTTAGTAGATCTAGGGATTTGGGGGCTGTGGAATTAGTGAATCTAGGGATTTGAGGTCATAGGAATTAGGAGATCCACGGATTTGGGGGCATAGGAATTAGGATATCTAGGGATTTGGAAACCTAGAGATTAGGAAATCTTGCAATTTGGAGATTTAGAGATCAGGAGACCTGGGAACCAGAAGACCTAGGAATTTGGAGATCTAGAATTTAGGAGATCTAGGGATTTGAGGTAGGTCAACTTGGAGATCTAGGGATTTGAGGTAGAACAACTTGGAGATCTAGGGATTTGAAGGTGGGAATACTTGGAGATCTAGGGAATTAGGGACTAAGAAATTCCCGAGGTCCAGGGATTCCAAGCTAGGAATCCTGAAAATTTATAAATGTGAAAATATCTGAATACTAACATTTGCAAATCTCAAAAATTAAAAATCTCAATTCAAGAAAAAATTTAGATGATTTTATCACATTCACTTCCTGTAAATTAGAAATTTTAACTTGTATATTAAAAAATTAAAAATGAACAAACTCACATGTATGTCCTATCTATCTAACGTCTAAAAAAGCACCCTTGTAGCTTGCAAGTAGTAAATTCTTCCCTCGTCCCTCCGATGAAATTAAACCAAGAAAAGTTTTTTACTTTGTTCCTTGCTTACTCAGAGTCCCTGTTTCGATACCCCTTGCAGCCCCACGCTGCTCTCAATGGCAAAGTTTCACGAAGAAACCTTCGAAAAGCGAAAACCCTACGCGTTAAAGGTAACGTCATCCCTTTTGCCGTTTATGACCCGACACAACCAAACTCGATTATTCCCCGTGAAGATTTCCTCGCCGTTGTAACTCTCCACTACCCTATGAAACTGTACACCGCACAGTGGTCTTCCTTTTGAGGATCGTTTTTTCCAAAGGCATCGAGCCGACCACGGTTATGTGGGTCGTTTGTAACCAGTTCCGAGGTTTTTTCACGGGTTGGCAGGTTGCGTGATTTAGTGACTACAGCAGGTGTTTCTTTCGAGGAAAATAAAGGAATAAAGGATAATTTTTTTGGGGGGGGAAAATTTTACGTAAATTAAGTCAATATTTTTTTGTCAAGAAGCCAAGCAATTTTGTCATTTTTTTTGTCAAGAAGACTATGATTAGTTAAGATATTACGAAAGAGGTATTTATAGATGTACTGTGTATACCGGTCCCTTTGATCTTTTTTTCTTAATAGCTTCATAGCTTGAGGTGACACCCTGTGTGCCATAAAATTAATTCTTAATTGTTTCCAGTGGCTTTCCTGTATCTCACGCGACCAGACTGTACATACCGTGTCTCAGAAATTATCAACACTTTTCAAGAAATAAAATAAAATACAGTGATACTTTTTATACTTTATTTCGTTGTTTCGGAAAGTTGAATCTGAGCATTCTTCAAAGTACTTGCAAAGTCAATTTGTTTTCAACAAAAAGAATCACAGCTCATGTGTATTTGTAATTTTGACAATTAATGGACATGGTACATCAATGAATATAATTAATAAATGTAAAAGAAAATAAATGTGAATGGCACTAAATGTAAAAGAAATAATATTCAATACAATGGTACTATATGGGGCTATGGTGTATCTGCATGATCCATGTGATTTTTAATTGATGAACTTAAAAACGAATCAAACATTCACATACCTTCACAAATCCCTATATTTCCAAATTTTCAATCTTCCAAAATCTCCAAATCTGTAAATTTTCAACCTTCTGAAAGTCCTAAATCCCCAAATTTCCTCATTTTCAAATTTCCAAATACTCAAATTCTCAACCTTCGAAAATCCCAAAATCCCCAAATTCTCAATCTTCCAAATTTCCCAAATCCCCAAATTCCCAAGCTTCCAAGTTCCCAAAATCTCCAAATTCTCAATCTTCCAGAATCCCCAAATCCCCAAATTCTCAACCTTCCAAATTCCAAAAATCCCCAAATTCTCAACCTTCCAAATTCCTCACAATCCCAAATTCCCAAGCTTCCAAAATCCCCACAGTCCCAAATTCCCAAGCTTCCAAAATCCCTAAATCCCTAAATTCCCAAGCTTCCAAGTTCCTAAAATCCCCAAATTCCCAAGCTTCCAAGTTCCCAAAATCTCCAAATTCTCAATCTTCCAGAATCCCCAAATCCCCAAATTCTCAACCTTCCAAATTCCAAAAATCCCCAAATTCTCAAATTTCCAAATTCCTCAAACCCCCAAATTCTCAACCTTCCAAATTCCAAAAATCCCCAAATTCTCAAACTTCCAAATTCCCCAAATCTCCAAATCCTAAAATTCCCAAATTCTCAGTCTTCCAAATTTCCCAAATCCCCAAATTCTCAATCTTCCAGAATCCCCAAATCCCCAAATTCTCAACCTTCCAAATTCCAAAAATCCCCAAATTTTCAATCTTCTAAAATTCTCAACCTTCAAAAATTCCCAAATTCCCAAATTCCCAAATTCTCAACCTTCGAAAATCCCTAAATCCCAAAATCCCTTAATTCTCAAACTTCAAAAATTCCCAAATTTCCAAACCACCTAAATCCTAAAATCCCAAACTCCCAAATCGCCTCCCAACATCCCAAAATTCCACAACACAAATATCCCCTAAACTTGCTAGAATATCCCATTTCTAAAAGTTCCCTATCGAAAGATTTATAAAGACGATTCCGCGTAACGCATAACAGTAGTCTGCATTTTGTGGAGTGCATCGATGACGTCAGGCACGGAGCATCGTTCTGGAACAGCTGGGGCAGCTTCTTCGAAATAAAGAGGAACGGGGCCAGCGTTAGGGAACGAACGCTTCCTGACAGTTTCCTGCGTAGGTCGTCACATTTACACCGGGTCTCCCCCGTTTTTCCACGCTCGATGAATGACTAAGACTGCTCTTAAAATTCGTGCCATTTCGTGCGCTGCTGACTCAAAGGATGAGACAGGGATAACGCCGGCTATTTCTGCACCTAGTTGCCAGTACAAAGGGGAGGCAGAATTATGAACGGCGCTTTAACTCCGACGCGGTGACGGTCGTCGTTGAATTAATTGCGGATATAATGATCGATCGTTGTTCGGAATAATCGACTTAAAATTCAGTGGAATTACTGTGACGCTTTGTGCAATATCGTTTTAACGATATTTTTGAGATGAAGATAAAATGATACTTGTCTTAGGTTCTTTAGTTTGGATTGCAGATAGATGCTTTTGTGGAGATGAAGAAGTGTAGTAATTATTTTATGATTCAACCCTTATATTGTTATGTTATAAATTATATTATCAATTTTATATTATACGTATCAGTATATATTATATTTATGATATTATACGTATCAAACCTTGTGTTAAACGCTTATGTTCTTGCTTTGTTCATACGTAGCCTCTTTAGTGTCAGTAACCTCTACTCACTTGTAGAATTTGTACACTCTACTCATATGTAGAATTTGTATACCTCTCTAAAGAAATTTTAAAATGCCAATTCAAGTTTATAATAACACATACGAAAGTCTCTAAACTAATTAAAAGTAGCCCAACACCCACCTTAAACTTTCTCAACTCCATCTTATCCAAACTTCCTCAACTTGAACTTTTTGAATCGAGAAGAGATATTTTGCGCGAAACTACAAACTGAAATTTGAAATTTTAATTTCGTACTTTGTAGTCGAGGAATTTTGTACGGAAGAGATGTGTTGAAAGCGGGTGTAAAATGGTGAGATGTGGGTATTGGGATTCTGGAGCGACCAAGAGGGGAATCAATGGAGCAGCGAGGATAAAACGGTTTACACGACCAGTGACCGCTGTTATGACGCCAAGATTGCAGTAATAGGCGAAACAGAAGGTAATTTGACGGTTCCGTTTCGAGTTCATTTCTTAATGGAGTGACGGGTCAGGAGTGGTCAGCAGGAAGTAATTGCAGTCCCATCGCCGCACCCTGTCCTCGATCGTTCTTCGTCACGCGATCAGCCATCTTTCGTGTAAAACGCGATTTCAAGCACGATTTCGTTCACCTGCTTTGCATTTTCTCTGTGAAGGCACTTCGTTGATACCTCTCAAGTTTACCGAACACTTAGCTCTTTTCATTTCTTGAAAAGCATTGTTAACGATATTTTTGAGATGAAGTTAAAATGATACTTGTCTTAGGTTCTTTAGTTTGGATTGCAGATAGATGCTTTCGTAGAGATGAAGAAGTGTATTAATTATTTTATGATTCAACCCTTATATTGTTATGTTATAAATTATATTATCAATTTTATATTATACATATTAATATATATGTTTATCTTAGGCGTATAATTATAAAATTGTTAAGGGGTCGATCTCATGTATGCACGAAATTAATATAATGATAGAGTATTTCAGTGGAATTCATAAGACATAAAATTTCATAGACTGCATACTCAAGGAAATACCACAAAATTATACAATTTATATTAACGTTATCTTCAGCTATGTATGCTAACAAATATTCAAACTCAACATATACTTACAAATTCATATACACGTACAATATACATACAATAAATGTAGTTCCAAAGAAAATAATAATCACAAATTTCCTTAGAACCAAATATTTGATGCAAACAGTTCAGCATGTGTGACAGAAACGCACCATTTTCGAGAATAATCCTGGAATTAAATTTCGCTCACGATTTAGGTGTCTCCCAAAAGTGCCTAATCTTCCCGGAAAACAATTTTAACCGTCCATTAGAAACGCGTTCGTTTGAATGGGTAAATTGTGTCCGCATACAGAAGCTTCGTTTTATAACGTTCCTTTATAAGAATACAAGAAACAGCCATGTAAAAAGTGTTGGCACGCGTTTCGACGAAAATGGAGGCGGAAAGGGTGCCGCTTGAAAGGAAAACTATACAGTAATCGAGCACTAAGATCGAGAAACGGTCGACGGTTCTCGTAATTTTACGAGGGCACACTGGCCTCATTGTTCTCTTCTAATGAATTCCCTGACATCGTTCCACTTCTTCGCGTTAAATAAACGTTTCGTTTTGGTATGGGCAGAGGTGTCTGTATCTGGCGGTCATTTATCGGTACTTTAGTGGCGGAAGGATGATGTGAGGGGGAGCTTTGGGAGTCTGGGGAAGTTGGGGATTTTTGATGGTTGAGAATTTGAGGATTTGGGAATTTTGAAGGTTGAGAATTTGGGGATTTGGGAAATTTGGAAGATTGAGAATTTGGGGATTTTGGGATTTTGGAAGGTAGAGAATTTGGGGGTTTGAGGAATTTGGAAGTTTGAGAATTTGGGGATTTGTGGAATTTGAAAGGTTGAGAAATTGGGGATTTGGGGAATTTGGAAGGTTGAGAATTCGGGGATTTTGGGATTTTGGAAGGTTGGGAATTTGGGGATTTAGGGATTTTGGAAGGTTGAGAATTTGGGACTGTGGGGAATTAGGAAGGTTGAGAAATTGGTAGTTTGAGAAATTTGGAAGGTTGAGAATTTGGGGATTTTTGGAATTTGGAAGGTTGAGAATTTGGGAGTTTGAGGAATTTGGAAGTTTGAGAATTTGGGGATTTGTGGAATTTGAAAGGTTGAGAAATTGGGGATTTGGGGAATTTGGAAGGTTGAGAATTTGGGGTTTTGGAAATTTGGAAGACTGAGAATTTGGGGATTTTACGATTTGGAAATTTGGGGAATTTGGAAGATTGAGAATTTGGGGATTTTGGGATTTTGGAAGGTAGGGAATTTGGGGATTTGGGGAATTTGGAGACTTCGAAAGTTGGAGATTTTTTAAATTTGTGAAATTTGTGAAATTTGGGAATTTGCTGAATTCAACAACTGAGAGATTGAGAAACTGAAAATTTGGGGATTTCAAAATTTAGAAATTTGAAGACTTGATCCATAAAAATTTGAAACTTCTAAAATTTGGAAATTTACTCCACTAAGTGTTACTTCACAAACCTAACCTTCCTAACCTAACCTCCCTAACCTAACCTTTCTAACCTTCCTAACTTAACCTTCCTAACCTAACCTACCTAATCCTCCTAACTGAACCTAAACATTTTAACGATACTAACCCACGAAATTATCCACAATTCTGTAACAAAATCAACATTTACCAACAACGAAATTAATTAACCACGCTCCCATGTTAATCCACGCTCGCATCTCGGAAAAAAACACAGCATACAAAGAACGGTTTTCCAGCTGAGAGCTCAACTATGGGCGAGTTCAAGGCGAACCTGTCCCCGGTTGAAATCGAGCTGGGGAATTGCGTTGGAAACTTGCGATGTCGAGGAAAAATGAACGAACCGAGAGGCTTCGAGTTACACTCGAGACTCTAGTAAGCTTGAGACCGTTCTAAAGACGCGACTGCATACTTGTGTGAGTCATCAGCTCGCTAATGAACGTTTGAAACGGTAGCTAGAGGCTGTTTAACGACTTTGTTCCTGGTGTTTGATGAAAACCTCGTAAAAATAGGTGATAACGTTTTTCTCGAAAAAGGGAAAGTGGAGAGGTTCGGTAACGTTAGATATACTTTTATGAAAAGAATAATTAGAAGCGTTGATTACCGAGTACTTTGAGTCAGATTTATTTTTATACGTTCTGAGGAACACACTGGGAATAACTGATGCAGTATTATGCGGAGTCTGATACGTGGAAATAGAACTAATTGTGAATGTTGTGGTAGAGGAAGTGTTTTGAGGGAATCAAGGTTATTTTGGAAGGATTTTTGAGAGCGATGTTTTAAAAGATTATAGAGAGCAATATGATAGAACATCCTGGGGATTAATATTTTACATGATTTTTGAGATCAATATTTTACATGATTTTTGAGATCAATATATGACAAGACTTCAGAGATCAATATCTGACAAGATTCGAGACATCAACAATTTTATAAGATCCAGAAGATCAATATTTGACAAGATTTTACTGATGAATATTTCACAAGATTATAGAGATTAATATTTAACATGATTCTAAACATCAATATTTTATTAGATTCTTAAGATGAGTATTTAAGATCCTGCAGGTCAATGTTTTATAAGATCCACATCAATATTTGGCAAGATTCTGCACATCAACAATTTTATTAGATCCAGAAGATCAATATTTGACAAGATTTTACTGATGAATATTTCACAAGATTATAGAGATTAATATTTAACACGATTCTAAACATCAATATTTTATTAGATTCTTAAGATGAGTATTTAAGATCCTGCAGATCAATATTCTATAAAATTCACATCAATGTTTGATAACATTCTACACATCAAAATTTTACAACATCCTAAAGATTAATATTTTACAAGGTTGCAGATCAACAATTCACAGCATCCTGAAGATCAATATCTTCCAAGAATGAAGAAACCTATATCCTTAAAAAGAACAATAATTTAAAATAGTCAAAATTCTAAAATGTTCATAATGTTTATCTCTCTTTGCACATCAAATATAAATCTCCATTAAATAACACCAAATAATATTTTTCTTATAAATACAAGTAAATTATGAAACGCGTTTAATGAAGTAAAGATAAATATTTTCATTATACAGCAAACATATCTACCTAACAGATCAAACAATCGTATACTTTTCAGTCTAACGATAAGAAAGCGCGAGTACAAGCAGATGGGACGGTAATTCACAGGAGCGACGTTGGAGTAACAATTATTTAATTATTCCTAGCGCACTCTTTCCGTGGAAAAAGCTCGTGTTTCTTGCCGGCAGGATCTCGCTGCTAGCGCATTACAATGAATCAAGTCGTCGTTGGTTAGCATCGCTTTAGTCCCCGGTTTCTAAATGGATGTTGTGATATCTCGAGAGAGAGCCGAAATACCCGCAGATAACGAATTTAGCTGCGTTGAAAAGAGGGAAAGATGCGTACAGTCGACAACAAATTTCATTTCTCTAGGGATGTGTGACTATGGGGAAGAGGGTTGAGAATTTTTCGTTCGACGGTTTGGAAATTTTCTGTGCAAGTTTGGGAAGTGTAGGAAGTTGGGAATTGGAAATGTGGGAAGTTGGGGTGTTCGGAATTCTTTTAGCGTGGGATTTGGATAATTAGGAAAATGTGAGTCTTAGGGAAGTGTTGGAGTTATGGACATTTGAGAATTTGGGAAATTTGAAATTTGGGGGTGGAAGTTTGGAAGATTGAAAATTTGGATGTATAGAAATTTAGGGATGTGGAGGTTGGGTGGAATTAGAAATTTGGGAATTTGGACGATTTAGAAATTTGGGAATATGGGGATTTGAACACTTGAAAATATGAGAATTTAGAGATTTGGAAATTTGAGAATTTGAGAATTTGAGAAATTGAGAAATTTGAAATTCGGGGGTGGAAGTTTGGAAGATTGAAAATTTGGATGTATAGAAATTTAGGGATGTGGAGGTTGGGATTTGTGGAATTAGAAATTTGGAAATTTGGACAATTTAGAAATTTGGGAATATGGGGATTTGAACACTTGAAAATATGAGAATTTGGAAATTTGATAATTTGGGAATTTGGAAATTTGGGAATTTGAAAATTTGGAAATTCGTCAACTAAGGAAATGTAAGAATTACGAATACCTGAGAATTTGAAAATTTCGACTCTGGAAGAGTAAGAAATTTATAAGATTGAAAATTTGAAAATATAGAAACTTGGGGATTTGTAAAAAAAAACTGAGACTTGTGAAAATTTAGGAATTTAAAGACTAAAGTTTACGTGTGCTTATCCAAAGAAGCCAAGAGTAAAAGACCTTCTCCCGAAATGCGACCAAAGGGGAACGAAAAGCTCACCGAGAATAGCGCGACGAGAAAGATAAACAAATTATCGAAAATTCCTTCCCCTGAAAAGAGGAAGTTCCTTCGTCGAAAGTGGCGGAAACCATCTATATCAAACATACTCTACTAACCAAAAGTTTCAAATCATTAACCAAAGAAGACAATCTTTTTATGAAACTCTACATCTTCAAAATATAACTTCTACTTGTTCAAATATTAATAATTAACATACTTAAACATTAATGAGATTTTTTGTCATAACGTTTCGTCTGTGTATCGAAAAATATAAATATTAAGGCGAAGCTTTTCTTCGCACTCGTGTAATTTAAGAGTAGACTGTACTATCCCTAATGCAACTTAATGCACTACAGCCATGTTGAGGATAAATCACGCACACCTGTGCACCACGTTGGAACCGTACTTTATTCTCACTCGAAATTATAACGGACTCTATTCTGCTCATATTCTAGGTTTTGATTAGGTATCAAACATCATTTACAACAAAAAAAGTTTCAATTGAACAATTAGCTCTTGTAAACACCTTAGCCTCATGCGACAGCTCGTGGGTTAACATCAGTACATGGTCGAGTATGTGTTAGGACATTATACATACACACAGTGACTAAACTGCAGATATCTCCGCAAACAGTATCTTCTAGTGATTTAATTTGTTCCGAGAATATACTAGGAAGCTTAACTTGTTCATTACGGAAACTTTGTTTTGAATTTGTGTATTTAATTTTATATGCTGAACATGTGTGGCATATGTAATATTTTATTTCTTGTATGTTGAGTATGTTTGAGTGCAATGTGGAGGAGTTGAACTTGCTTTTTTCGGAGAATAAAATATGTGCAACCTTCATACATATATTTGTAGATTTTCAGAATACTTGCATACTCAAACTTCCAAATTTCAGTTTTCAAGACATCATATCCGTCTACACATTTTTCTATTCCAACCAAACTCTAAACCCATTAAACACCTACGAACAAAATTAAAATTAAAAACGCACCTCAGTACAGAATTTCCACCGTTCATACACGTACGATTATGGAATTTAAGCGAAAGACTTTTTCCACCTTTTTCGGACGTCTCTATTCAGCCCCCATTTTTCCTCGCTAGCGGCTTAACGAACTCGAGAACCTCTCCCCACGTTGTACGGCATAGAAAGGGCTCGATATACGAGGGTATTAAGGGATTAGGCTATCTTCACTCGACTTAGTCGAAGGAGCGGCGCGACGTCTCGATTTTTGTCGTTCGGCCACCGCGCCGCTGACGAGCAAACTCCTCGAAAACAGCTTTGACTTTTACTGCACACAATGGCCTTTAAAAGCGACGGGGTAGGAGGAGAGTCGTTTGTAGAACGGGTTGGTCCGCCTTTTACCTTCGGGATTCACGGTTAACTCCCTCCTCCTCGAAAAATAGGATTCTAGGATATCGTCCCTTCGATTTACCGGCTCCCAGGCTAGAAAGAACGCTTCATCGATGCAACACGGTTCACCAGCCACGTTTTCTCATGGAAATTTTGACCTCCCACACTTATACACGGTGGCGGGTAGCGAAGTCCAGAAAAATTTACTTCGTGGAAAATATGAACCTTGAGGAGGGCAGTTTTCTTGATATTTAGGGTCTTTTGGGGTTAGGAAATATAGGGAGATGGAGGTGGGATGGGAGGATACAGGAATTTGGATGCATGTGAATTTGGGAACTTGAAGATTTTGGACTTGGAGGTTTGAGATGTAGAGATTTGGGGATATAGGTAGTTGGTCAGACAGAGGTTTGGGTCATTGAAATTTGGAGACATAGGCGTTTAAAGATCTAGGATTTTGAAGTCTAGATATGTGGAAATTTAGGAAGAGGTCTGTAAATTTGGGAACATCAACCATAGAGGTTTAGGAATACGAAGATGACCAGATTTGGGGACATAGGTTTGTGGTCAAATAGAGGTTTAGGCTCATTGAAATTTGAAGACATAAGTGTTTCAAGATTTAAGAATTTGGAGATCTAAGTATGTGAAAATTTATGAATTCGTAGGTCTGTAAATTTGAAGACATCAAGATTCAGAAGTCTAGTTCCATTTCCACCATTAACCGACTGTAACAGCTACACATAATGACTCACGACTACTTTATAAAAAGCACAAAGTGACCCTTGACATCCCTCAAAAAATTCTTTTCTCTCTTCCACTGTATCAAGATGTGAAGCTCTATTTCCATTGCAAAGATGGAATTGTATAGCAACAATACATGCGAATACTTGATAGCACGGCTCACACTCTCAACCCATTATACATGTGATAGCAATCACAGGTCGATGGTCGAACTTCCATCGTTATTTTTATATTCTCAGGCTTTACAAAACTAAAACACTAAAACAAACATTTTCTGAGATTCTAAGAAAACTACTGTATGGAACAAATCTACAATTATAGTATTATGTTAATGAACATAAAAGCATGTGCAACATGTGTAACCATATGCAACTACATATGATGCTTCTGTGAATAGTTACAAAAGAAGAGTAATATTTTTGAAAAGCTACAAAGAACTTTTGTAGAATCAGCATGCAGAAGGTAGAATTTTAGTTATTTATGTGGCCGATTACTAGACACCCTATATACCGTGTTTAGACGTTAGTCCAGCAGGGATTTTCCGGACGATGGTGTTTGCGCGAGCGAGGTATCGCTGGAAAGCGGTCTCGAAGCTTTTCCAAACTGTTACACGGGTGCTGGCGCTTCTCTTTTTGCAAAGATAAACTTTGCAACGTCGTGAATATAAATCACCGGTGTGGCGTGGGAAATCCGGGGAAAAATGAGACGCGACCAATCCGAGCGACAGCCGTACTCCATTTCCCTGGCCTTTTTACGCATTTTTTGGAAAAAACATTTTTCCTCTGCTTCCTACATCGTGCTTCAATTCCGTGTATAAATGACAAAATTTTCTAGTATTCTTGATCTCTTACTTTGACTATCACACCTCTTTCTAAATCTATTTTTACGAAACTTCACCATTCTTGAATATTTGATCTAACCTCAAATTTGAACGAAACTTTCTTTAGCAGTCGAAAATTATTACTGCAATTTTTAAGGTTTGTCAGATACATTTAACAATCCTTAATTATTGGTACTGAAATCAAGGTTTAATCCTTGCGGAAAGATTTGTCATAATGTCACGTGTTCTAACAATCTTGCAAAATTATGGAAGTGGTCGTCGAATCCTTAATTGGATAATTTTTGTACGTGACTCACTTTAGAGAGAATCGACGGAATTATTACTTGGCATAGTGCTCGAACGTTTCATTAAATTGTGTTGACCAGCGAAGCAGGGATAGCCCGGAAGCCGACGTCAGCGGAAGTACTTTTAAAGGTAACCTGTCGTGGACTAACAATTTCTCCTTCCTCTTTTGTTTTCTCTTTCGCCGAAAAATGTCATTAATATTCCACTCAAAACTGATGCCTATCTAATGACCCATCAGGTGTATATTCCATGACACATAAATTTTGATAATTAGGTATTTAGTGGTATTTCAACTGTACAGGATCTTACAAAATTAAAGTTAGTCTTAATAGTTAGACTGGGAAGTACAGCTGATATTATTTATACAAATTGACTCTTGTCAATATTAACACATAGTCATTGACATAAATTTTGTCGTAGGGAACTTATTATCTACCTTCATAATTAAATTTTTCAACCAGGTATTTTATCATTTTATTCTTCTTCAAATGTATGAATTTAGTTTAATCATTTTATTCTTCTTCAAACGTGTGAATTTAGTTTAATCATTTTATTCTTCTTCAAACGTGTGAATTTAGTTTAATCATTTTATTCTTCTTCAAATGTATGAATTTAGTTTAATCATTTTATTCTTCTTCAAATGTATGAATTTTGTTTAATCATTTTATTCTTGTTCAAATGTATGAATTTAGTTTAATCATTTTATTCTTCTTCAAATGTATGAATTTAGTTTAATCACTTTATTCTTCTTCAAATGTATGAATTTAGTTTAATCACTTTATTTTTCTTCAAATGTGTGAATTTAGTTTAATCATTTTATTCTTCTTCAAATGTATGAATTTAGTTTAATCATTTTATTCTTGTTCAAATGTATGAATTTAGTTTAATCACTTTATTCTTCTTCAAATGTGTGAATTTAGTTTAATCATTTTATTCTTGTTCAAATGTATGAATTTAGTTTAATCATTTCATTCTTGTTCAAATGTATGAATTTAGTTTAATCACTTTATTCTTCTTCAAATGTATGAATTTAGTTTAATCACTTTATTCTTCTTCAAATATATGAATTTAGTTTAATCATTTTATTCTTCTTCAAATGTATGAATTTAGTTTAATCATATTATTCTTCTTCAAATGTATGAATTTAGTTTAATCATTTTATTCTTCTTCAAATGTATGAATTTAGTTTAATCATTTTATGTACATGTCTAATTTCTTAACAATTTCTGACATGTCTAATGCCACAATGCTATATCATTTTGACTCCTATCTCAATGAAAGAATCAACTAGTACCTTAGTGAAGTGTTCCTCAAAATCATTGCCTCTGATCACGGAAGAACGGCCAGTAAATGTGCTGACATCGATAAAATTCTTCAGTCTATACTTCTAATATTACTGTATAACATTGTCATTTGTCAGAGAAGAAGGTTTAAGTAGATTCTGAATAAAATCACGTCCGACCCTCAACGGAAACGAAGAAAGGATGCGTGGCGCAGTTAGCGCTGGTCGACAGACATGGATATCTCGTTATGTAATGAAAATGTAAATGCGAAAAAGGATGCGTACGGGGCATGTAACCTTGGATGAGCTCGATACAGATATTCCCGGTAATCGCGTGCGTTTCAGCTCCGTGATTCATTTTTCACGAGGAACAGCGGAACGTTTCTCATCGCGTATGCACTTTCCGTTCGTTGAATTAAAAATTACTTCTGGGGACGATTAACATTGATACGGGGACCGTGAATAAAGTGATCGCGGAAAATTCTACCGGGAATTTTTCATCGAAACCATTCAATTTGAACGCGGTCAAACGGTAACTTTGTCAAATTGTTGCGATCAGATTAAAAAGATAACGTGTCGTGTATCAACGATATTAATAATCGCGAAATACCCTTGTTTGTTCCTAACACGAATAGTCTGATTATGCTTTTATCGGTACAAAATTTCATCGCCATATTTTATTACTGAGATACATATTTATGATTGTGTATATTTATGCTTTGAAGCTTGCAAAACGTGGTATGCAAAACGTTACAATAATAAAAGTGATTATAATAAAGTAACACTTTTCAATATATTTTCGGTTGTAATTGCCAATAATATACATTTACGAACGTGACCTGATTGGGCCGCCATTTTGTGTAGCCATCTGACTAGCAGCAGTGTGACTCGATACTCATTTATGATCTTCTTGTCTACTTAATAATAAAAAAATGTACGCACATTTAATACTGAATATCAAATTTAATACTTAAATATCAAATATAAATATTGTATAAGAAAATATCGATATATTTTAAACAATATATATATTTTGAAAACTTAGAAATAATCTGCACGAAAAAGATTTCGCTTCTCATTTCTCCGTTCAAGCACCAGATAAAAGATAATTACAAGATGACTTACGAGTACACGAAAGAATTTCGCTCGATATCGAGAATTCGCAATATCAGGATCAACGATCAGAATGTTAATTGCATCACGCGATACTTTCCCATTTCCTTTTCCGCTTTCTCGTTTTCCACAACAATTTAAACTAGCAGAAATTCACTTGTTGATTTTAAAACGACAGGGCAAAAGGCTTCCGTTTCATTATGTAAATTTTTAACTATTTAATTATTATTCATCGCCGTCACAGTCGTAACAGGCAAATTATTCCGAGAAATTATACCTGGGGTCAATTAAAATTCCCCCGTCTACTCCAGCGTCATGTAACAGAGAAAGAAAGGAAAATCCTGTCGGGGCGATATTTGCAATCACATCAATTTCATGACAGAAACCAAACGATTTAACCTGTCACGTTGCAATTACGGAAAGAAGAATGTTTTCGAATATCTGCAACGTGCTGAATTACTCCGGTAATTTGTTTCGACTTCGACACAATGCCTCGAGTTGCTCGCGTTCCTCGAGTTTCTGAGCTGCCTCGCAATTTCGTGTAATTTCTTAACGAAATATAATTGCATCCCAAGGATTCTTCACGCTGTAATATAATCTTTTAGATCGAAGCGCCATTGAAAGCTGAGAATGAAATTACGAAGCTAATAGTGATGATGCTATTTTCTTAAGCTGAGAATTAAATTACAAAATGTAATGATAGAAAGAGTATTACTAGATAATCATTGGGGTATGTGAAGAAAATTCGAGTTGGAATTATTATACTCAGGCTACGAATTCTGAACCAACCCAACATTTTTCACGATTTCCAAAGAAGCTTTAAGGATTAAAATGCCTCTCCCTAATCCGCAAGAACCAGTTTAAACCGAGAATACCTCGTCAGTCCCGACACTGAAAGCTGCGGTTGATTAAAACAAAAATTGTATTCTAGCATTATCTACATAGTCTAACAATTACTGCAGTCACACGTAACCGTCTCGTCACAAGACCGCGAAAATATTTCTGAAATCTTAGAGTTTATCTTGTGACGAATAAATTTCACATCTCTTGTCATAAAAATACGAAGCTAATAATTAACCTTCTCTGTTAGGACGTAGAACTGCTCGAAGGGACCATTCCATCGGACGTGATGGAAGTAGAAGTCTCCCACTGCCGAGTGTTAAGGATCCAATCAGGCGCGTTCGCGGATGGTTCACCGGTGAAACGAGTCCACGTCTCAGGGATTTACAGTTTGGTAGCCAAAAGACAGGCCTTTCTGAATCTAAGCGCACCCAACACGCATCTGGAGGTGTCCGAGTGCGACAGCGTGATTCTGGAGAGTCACGCGTTCAGGAATTCACGGGGGACCCTCAGCGTCTCGATATCCAGGTGCAGACACGTCGGCATCAAACCGAACGCGTTCTCCAGGCTGCTTCTGATCACCGTCAGAGAAGTACCCACCCTGGAGCTGTCCAGCAACGCGTTCAAACTCGAAGCTTCGCAGCACGGCAGGCATGGACCAGCGACCAAGGTGAATTACCTTAAAATTCACTGCTCGTTTACTTCGTTTACTTAGAAATTTGTAGTTGGGTCACGTAGTCCGAGTCCACGGTATTGCGTGGAATAGTTAGGCTGCGGGAATTAATTGCGGGTTCAGTTACGAGACTTAATAGAAAATTAGTGATTGGACTTATGATATATCTACAGTTTGATTGAGTTACCAGAATCAGTAGAAATAAGTGCTTTGTGAAGGCATCAGTACATTGAGGATGTTTATGCATTTATAGTTATCTGTGGATCTTGCAAGCTAAATTTATGCATACCCTGCAGACCTCGATTTATCATGTGATCACCGTGTAAAAGCAAGTACAGTAAGTTCTCGTTATATTGCCCCAACGAAATCTCCCGACAATCTAAACTATGAACCAATTTCCAAAAAAGAAAACACGATCTCTAAATCGTCAATTCGCATCACTGAATCGAATCCAATTATTTCTGATCACTCACAAAGCTCAAAGGGGCGCGCTCAAAGTAGCGACTGTTTATTTTCACGCTCCAATCGATCGACAAACCGTTTCACGATGAACGAGCGCAAGGGTACACATTCGTTTAGGCGAATTGGCGATTTTCCAGCAGCTCCGTAATGTCGATTTTCTAATTCCCCGGTGCAGATTATGTTCCAAAGCGTGAAAATCACGGAGTTGCCGACAGCGGTGTTCCCATCGGCGGTGGCCGAGATACGTATGGACGATATGTGGACGAAGGTGATCCGCAAGAACGCGTTCTGCGCCATGACGATCTTCAGCGTGACCATCAGCAACGCTTCCATACAAGCGATCGAGACGGGAGCGTTCAGCGACAGGGCGTTAATCCAAAGCCTCGAATTTGTCGACGTTAGATTGAAGAACATCGAGAGAGGAGCGTTCAGGGCTGGCCACGATAATCTCACGATACAATATTCAAGGTAATGGTTCATTTCATCTCGATGTAATTAGAAGATAATTTGCTTCCCTAAGGAAATTCAATCTTCCTTGCATAGCTATAGATCGTAGGGTACATTTAGAATTTTAGAAGATGAATTTACGAATACATTATTGCTAGAGCAACTATTCTGCGAATAAAACTCCTTACATGTCAGATGACATTACAAACGTAGTCAACAAAAATAACTGACCGAAGGATACCTAATGATAGACCGAGTTGAATAACAAGTTTTTTCTCGATAAACTAGGTCGCTTATATAAGTCCTTTAATAAAGGTTATTACAATGTTTCCTTCGTAATCGATATAATTGCGAAATCACGAAGTGAAACTCAGCTTCAAATCTACAGTCATTACCAAAAATCTTCGAGTCGTCATTTGTGAATCTTGCATGAACTATCAAAGTCCAATATCGTCTTACGTTTATAGCCTATCAGATGTGGATACGGGAGCCATCGACATATCCGCAGCCACGGTCAGCTTCAACAACAACGAGTTCCAGAGTCTGCACCAGGGTGCCATCGTGTTGCACCAGTGGAACCACATAGCCATCGATTACAATCTGTTCGTGGACCTAGAGACGGACGCGATCAGCGCCGAGGTGGACGCCACATCGGCCCCGAACTTCGAGTTCTCCTTCACCGGAAACCAGATACAAAAAGCTCGGTCAGGATCTCTGAAATTCGCAGCGATCTCTCAGCGAGTGAACACCGCCCGCGTGGGCAACAACTACTTCAAGGAGAAGTGTAACTGCAACCTGGAGAGTTGGATACGGGACGTGACGGGCAAGAACAGCTCCGTGTCGTGGATGATGGACTCGAGCTACTGCGTCGTCGACCATTCGCTAGACACGTGTTTCAATTTACCTCAGGGTTATATGTCCATGGGGAACTTTACGAAGATCTTTTGCATGCCTGGGAATCACATCAACTGCGAGAAGCCGTCCGCGAAACCGGAGTCGAGTGCCAGCCCACCCAGCGTCGGTCCACACGTATATCCCGGACACAAGGGATACTTGGACGTGGAGATGAGCGACTCGGAACAACTGCAACGCGAGAAGAGGATCATCGTGGTGATCTGTGTGATAGCCGTGTTAATAATGCTGGTGAGCTTCAGCTCCGGGGTTCTGTACATACGAAGAAACGGCGTGTGTCCGAAGTTAACATCCGGACACCTGATGAACCTCGCCAGCTGGCTGTCGCCGAGTAGCGGAATGACGGCCGCCACGTCTGCCAGGTCGATTTCGAGGTTAAGCGTGCACGAGTACGCGGGTCTCCAGCCGGAGACCAGGATTCTGGAGGTGGAGACGCAGCCCGAAGCAGCGGAAGAGGACGAGGAAGCCGAAGGACTGTATCCCTATACCGAGAACAAGGCGACGCAGACGTTGCCCGAAGAGCTCACTGAGGAGTACCTGAGGGATCTCAGAGAGAGGCTCAACGATCCTGACAATTACAACCAGGCGAGGGATATGATCGAACACCTGTACGATCTGATCAAGGTGGAGGAGAGTTGCAACAACAACAACGACAGGCAACCGTCCGCCAGGGAAGAGAACGCTTACGACGTGATCCAGCCGAAGCAGAGGAAGCACAGGGGTCCTCCGAAGCCCTGCGTCAGCGTAGGTACCAAGACGCCTTCTTTGGAGAAGCTGACACCTTCCGGTATCCAACCCAGACCACCTCTGACCGAGTACACGGAGCCTCGCGATCAGAGACCCAGCGAACAGAATCACCTCTACGCCGAGCTACCAGGCGACGAGACTGTCCCTAGCACCAGCAGACTCTCCCAGCCAATCCTGGCCACCCTGGCCGGAAGAGCACCGCAACCTTTACCTCCGGACGTGGTGAACGACCACCTGATCAACGACCGCTCGAGCCAGATGTTCGGCAGCCTGAAGACCGGCAACCACAGGCCCCCCGAGAGCCCCAAGCTCGAGTCCAGAAATCATGGCCGTCCAATGAGCTTCCTCAAGGCTCTGGGCGAGAGTATCCTAGGGACCTCGAAGACCAACAACAAGAGGCCCAACTCCTTACTCTGCGAGTACGCCGAACCGTCCGACGCGACCGCTCACCTCTACTCGGAACTACCTGAACCCCAAACATCGACTCCTGCCGGCAAAATGGCTAACAGGCCACTGCCCACCAAACCTGACCAAGATTCCGCGAACTTGGCGAGGTCATAACGATGAACTTCGTCGATTGTCTGTGATAATGTGTCGTCAACGACAAGACTGCAGAGAGCTTTCTCTCGATGTTTTTTTATTGTTCCTCGGGGAACGACCAAGTGTTGCTGACCAGATGTTTGTAATTAAGGTTCCGTGGAGTCGGTGTAAAGGTGAGATCGAGAGGTGTTGTGCAGGGAAGTGTAAAAAGATAGGAAAATTTAAGGACTGATATCGTTGTGTCTTTTCTGCTGGTCAAGTGGAGGGGTCCGTGGGACCGCAACGATCGCGAGGTTTATTTAGACTTGCCTCCAGAGGCCATGGATGTATCATAGATTTCTATATATTTGCTTCGTCAGATATCATTAAAGGAGTATTTCACATTCCTTGACTGACTTTTATTGGAACCTGGTGATCATATTTTCTGCTCCTATATTTCCTGATCCTTAACTTCCACATTTTTCGTGTTCATAAATTGTTAGCGATTGTAGCAATTAAAAATTTATGAATTACTTAGGTGTATCATTCTGTAAGACAGTGTATCATTTAGGTATATCATTCTGTAAGTCAGTACCTCATTTAGGTATATCATTCTCTAAGTCAGTGTATCATTTAGGTATATCATTCTGTAAGTCAGTACCTCATTTAGGTATATCATTCTCTAAGTCAGTGTATCATTTAGGTATATCATTCTGTAAGTCAGTACCTCATTTAAGTATATCATTCTCTAAGTCAGTGTATCATGTAGGTATATCACTCTGTAAGTCAGTACCTCATTTGGGTATATCATTCTCTAAGTCAGTGTATCATTTAGGTATATCATTCTGTAAGTCAGTACCTCATTTAAGTATATCATTCTCTAAGTCAGTGTACCATTTAGGTATATCATTCTGTAAGTCAGTACCTCATTTAGGTATATCATTCTCTAAGTCAGTATATCATTTAGGTATATAATTTCTTAAATCAACAATAAACTAAAGTAACTGTCTGAACCATGAACATGTCCAGCTACCAATGTCTACGTAACTGCTCACCAGTGTTTCAGAATCTTTTTTTACTCTAGTATTCATACTGAACGCGTTAAGTGGCAGAGAAAATGGTAGTCCACATAAAACATCCTATTTCACTTAATCTCCCTTAGAAAAGAATTTAAAGCGTACGAGGTATGAATTTGCAACAGGTGCGAGATTAATACCTGAAGATTCATTTTCTCTTCTGACCATGAACATCGTCGTTGTTCCCACGTCCACGACAATCCTGAATTTGTCTTTCCCAGGAGAAGAGCCTGCAGCTACCGTTGTCTTACATCTACCCAGTTTACGAGCGTTTTCACCGTTACGAAGACTATGTGACTGCGAACTTCATCGCTGTTTTACGCCCATAAAGTTTCCCGGTACATTTTCCCTTTGGGCTATACTCGCAACAGCCAACCATCGCTTTACTATCATGGCATTCCTGGAACCATCTACGTTATTGGTACTCCATCTAGTTTGGCAAATAGTGTTTCAGTCGAAGATTCCTTTGTATATGTAAAGGTGTATGATGGAGATTTGAATACGAGTGTTCAGTATTGGGAATTTTTCAAGATTAGGATGAATTGTTATTATAATGTTGGTGAGATTTTGGGTTTGATGAGCTGAGTCTTCAGTTTTAAATTGGTGAATTGAAGGTTATAGATTTCTGTGGAGTCTTCAAATTTGTGGAATTGCTAATTGTTCAAATACCTAAATTTCATAGTCATCTCAAGGTACCTCAAATATCTGAAACTCCAGGTTCTCAAATCCACGCATCCCCAAATACCACTTTCTCAAATTCAAAATTCTTCAACTTCCACATTGAACAATTGCCAAGTTATCAATTTTCCAAGCACGAAACTCAACATTTGGAGAATCTAAACTAAAAATATGCAGAAAGGAAATTTGACGAGGCAGTTTCCAGAAGCTGTTATTTCTCGAGGAAGTCCTTCGCTGTTCTCGGTTCGGGTTCAAGGGTCGACAGTGATATTTTTTCTCGTTGTAGAGACAGTGGTGCTCGACGAAGGGAGAACCACAGGACGAACGATTCTGTTCGGAAACGCACCGAAAAAGATATTCTTAATCTCTTTCGTTCTCTGGGCGTAGTCGGTGTATATTCCACGGCGAGACCAAACTATTCCACGAAGAATGTAAGAGGAGCAAATAGAGATGGCTAGCTTGGGGAGGGCTGCGATGCAGCTGTTGATGTTCAAACGGCTGTTGCCTCTTCCCTTCTTTCTCTGCCCAATTTTTCCTCTCTCTTTCCGATCCTCCGTGAAAAGCAGAAAAGTTTCAGCGAAAAAGAGGAGCACGGTGACACACTCGGGGGAAAAGCCTGCGAAAGTACGTAGTAGGAAAAAGTATCCATCGTTGAAGCGTTAAACACGTAAGTACCTGGCAAATTATTTTATCCTGATGGCTGGATCGTGCCTCCGAGACGAAATTTTTGAAAATTTATCCTCTGAAGTCGGATTATGAGAGGTGTAAAAATTTCTCCTTTTTTTGTTACGCCTTTTATTAAGCTAATTAGGTAAAGCTCGTGTAACGAGGATTATCTTGTTTCGTTAGAACGCGCCGGAGACGAGTTTCATAACAAAATTAATTCGGCTACCTGTACCTCTTTGTCTCAATTAGGATCCACTTTCGTAATTTTCATTTCCGTTTCGTTTAATGGATGTAGCGCTGTTTGCTTCGTACTTTTAAGTTGCGTGCACTTTCATGGGGAGTTGGGAAATTGGCCGACTGGGAATTTGGGTATTTGGATATTTAATTTGGGAATTTGGGAATTTAGAATTTTAAGGGTTGGAAGTTTGGGGATTTGGAAATTTAGAAATTTGGGAAAATAGGGATTCGGGACTTGAGGAGTTGGGGATTTTAGGAGACGGAAATTTAGAAATTTGGGAAAGTAGGGATTCGGGACTTGAGGAGGTGGAAATTGAGGGATTTGGAAATTTAGAAATTTGGAAAAATGGGGATTTGGAACTTGAGGAGTTTGGCACTTTAGGAGGTGGAAATTTAGAAATTTGGGAAAATAGGGATTCGGGACTTGAGGAGTTGGGGATTTTAGGAGGCGGAAATTTATAAATTTGGGAAAATAGGGATTCGGGACTTCAGGAGGTGGAAATTGAGGGATTTGGAAATTTAGAAATTTAGGAAAATAGGGATTCGGGACTTTAAGAGGTGGAATTTGAGGGATTTGGAAATTTAGAAATTTGGGAAAATAGGGATTTGGAACTTGAGAAGTTCGGCACTTTAGGAGGTGGAAATTTAGGAATTTGAAAATTCAGAAATTTGGGAAAATAGGGATTTGGAACTTGAGGAGTTTGGCACTTTAGGAGGTGGAAATTTAAGGATTTGGAAATTCAGAAATTTGGGAAAATAGAGATTCGGAGCTTGAGACGTTAGGGACTTCAGGAGGTGGAATTTGAGGGATTTGGAAATTTAGAAATTCCAGAAAATAAGAATTCGGAACTTGAGGAATTAGGAACTTTAGGAGGTGAGAAATTAGGGATTTGGAAATTCAGAAATTTGTGAAAATAGGGATTCGGAACTTCAAGAATTCGAAACATTAGGAGTCGAAAATTTAAAGACTTGAAAATTTACAAATTCGGAAAAATTGTAATTTGGAATAACAACTCTATAATACAATAATTCATTAACATACTACTTTGAAAACTTAGGTATTCTAAAATTGATACAATTAGTATTTTAACGCCTTGAACATATAAAAATCCCTCAATCCCTCAATCAAAAAATTTCAAAGTCTCGAAGTTTAGACATTTTATAAAAATCGATAGAAGGTGCTCACATTATACGAAGGTAGCCATACATTTTCCCCGCGAATCGGTCGAAAGCTAAACGGGAAATATATTAGAAGATACACGGGCGCGAATGGTGAAAAGCTGACTGGTCTCGAAATTGAACGTTTCGCCATTAGAGGATAAGGTGGCGTGAAAACGTTTTATCGAACGGGCCGGAAATCCGGGCAAATAAACGCGATATTTCTTTCACGACCGATTCCCGGTGCTTCGTTCGAATGCCGTGATCTCTTTGCACTCTTTATCACTCGTTACTTTGTCGACAGACCACAGCCACGATACCGAGTCAACTTATACGAAACGATCACCCTATCTCGCGCCGATTCTTTATGGACCACTATTTCTCAGATAAGGACGCGATTTTTCTTGACGACCGGCTGCTGGTGCTCGTGAGTCGTCGACGATGGGAACAACCGGTTCTTGACGACCTGTCATTTGTTGCGTGCCGTTCCTTTTCCATCTTCAAATCCCAGAAACAATGTATTTATTTCAAAATTCTTGCCGATTCTTTTTTTCTACTTTCAATCAATTTAATATTAGATTAATGTTATAGATTTACTGATTGTTCGTTTGCTTAATTTAGAAATGCTACTTTAGTTACATGAATGTTCTAGATTATGTTTTAGGTTAGGTTAATTTTTTAGGTTAGGTGTACTTCTTGGGTTGGGTTAATTTTTTAGATTAGGTTAATTTTGTAGGTTAGGTGTATTTCTTAGGTTGGTTTAATTTCTTAGGTTAGGTTAATTTTGTTGGTTAGGTGTACTTCTTAGGTTGGTTTAATTTCGTAGGTTAGGTTAATTTTGTAAGTTAGGTGTACTTCTTAGGTTGGGTTAATTTCTTAGGCTAGATTAATTTTGTAGGTTAGGTGTACTTCTTAGGTTGGTTTAATTTCTTAGGTTAGGTTAATTTTGTAGGTTAGGTTAACTTCTTAGGTTGGGTTAATTGTGTAGGTTAGGTTAAATAATTAAACCTAGGTTAGGTTTATCATATATATATCTACATTTAGGTTAGATATTAATTTTTTTTTTTCATTTTAAGGGAAGTTATAGTGGTCATATTTATTTAGGTAGTATTATATTTCTGGCAAGTTATACCTATTATTTTGGATAAGTTTAGCTATTTTTTTCAGAGTTTGGTTACATATTATAGGTAAGTTGTACTTGCATATTTTCAGTAAAGTAATGTAGTTGCATATTTTAAACATATGGTTATTGGACAAATTATTGTACCTGTCAATTTTAGACGAATTCCAGACACAAATTTTAGACCAGTTATACCGATAACATTTTGGAAAATTACATTAGTTGTACATTTCAGTCAAATTATTCTAATTGCACATTTTAAGCAGATTGTCCTCGATGTATATTTTAGACAAACTCCATTAATTATACATTTCAAGCTACTCTGATTACAAATTTTAAACAAATTATTTCAGTTGCTTGTCGTAGGTTGTTCATTATATTCTTCACGCAACAAAGTATACCGTTTTAACCATAAATTGCCCTTTCAAATATTTATTGTACTGATACCGTATCAAACGAGGAAAATGCACTGCAAATCACGCGAGGAAAGTGTAACATATTCGAATCACACATACACAATTTATGCAATCTACAGTTATCACAAATGTGAACTATCTGTAAATCTCCAGAATTTTTATTGTTTTCATAAATCTTCTACACGCACGTTCGTACACATATGATTCTTATAAACGTTATGTCAGTCACGTGTATCTATGAGTTTAGATTTTTCGAATTAAAAACAGACGGAGGATTGTGGAACTAGGTAATTGAATGATACGGTTGGCCTTGAGTAATCAACTAATTTTGAGGAAATTATAGTCTCTGTCTCTAGAGACTAGACGGACTAGTCTGTCATAAATTTGTGCTTGGACCTAGCGAGGTTATTAAATCAATTGCAGTCTTTGTAATTTTAAATGCGAAAATGGGATCTTTAGTATTCATCTCTTTATCGATACAAGTAAAACAATTATATTATATTTGTATATGTTTTTAAGAAATAACTTGACTGTATACAAAAATATATTTCAAGATTTCTGACTGAAAATTATTTATACTTGTCTTGACTCGATAGTGAGTTGTAAAAATTAGCGAAGTTTGTTCTTTTCACCACTTGAGGACTTTCAGTCTAATTTATTAATTTATTAAATTTCAAATTTCTATAAACTTGTGATAGTTCTGTGAATTTGTGAAAATCTAATGTGCACAAGACATATTGTTTCATTATGTACACCTACGAAATAGTAAATACAAAATTAACAACCCTTAACTCTTAATAACAGCAAAGCAACACTTGCAAAATTCACTATGCAAATCAGCAAATTTTCAAATTTCAACAAACTTGAATATATGAATATATAAAATATTTGAAGTAGATATTACAAGAGTCTAAAATTAGAGAAGGAAGAAAATCCCAAGGGTGCAAAATGTTCCCAGCACGAGGACAGTCGTTATAGGCAAGTACGAAAGTGATCTCGCAGCGGAAGCAGGAAGTGATCCCTGCCGAAACAATATCGCTCGATATTACCGGGTGGTGACGTGTCGCTGGATACATCGGATCCGGTCCAATTACAACGTCCCGATACATTCTATCCCACGTAAGCTGTTTTCGAAGGGACTGGCTTGCGGCACGAGGTGGAAAACGCGTTTACGGTCTAAGCCGGGCTTAATATAAGCCGTTGACCGGTTCCAGTGATTTCCCCGGTAACCCGCTCGTAACCAGGATCAGACGTCCCGCTGAACGATCCTCGATCGATTTTCCTACGATCTAGACACCGGGATTAGGTCCCGGGGGCACGAGAAAACGGGTTAGGGTACAGCCAACACCAGCCAGTACTAGCCCATAGTTCGAGTGATGAGATGATTGGCCACGCTAATGAAACCTGATAGAGAGAAGCTCGCCTCGTTGTGGATTATTCTGTCGCGTAACGCACTAGATCGTACCGGTTGCGATCGCGTACACTTCCGCCATGGATACACCTTTCCCTTTGTCGACCCTCTTGCTTTGCCGTTTCGTGATTCTCTGCGATTTATTGATCCGTTCTGCAACACCGATTTCCATATATGACCGATACTCCGAGATTACAGACAGCGAACTATAAGCCCAACAATTTTGGAAACTTAAAAATTCAGGAATTTAGACATTTTTTAATATTGATATTTCATAATTGAATGACGAAAAATTTAACCTCTTTCTGCATGATTTTTTAGAAAGAGCTGAAAAAATATATGTTGTTACTTTCAATGCTAGTAGTTAATAGAAGCTAGCAGTTTTGAAAAAAATCCAAATTTTCATTAAAAATAGGTTTGGCCTATGGAATGCACATCATGCACTTATAGATATAAGAATGTTTGGCTCATACATGAGCCATTATGCAGAAAGGGGTTGAAAATGCAAGAGCTGAATCAGACTTGAAAGTTGTCCCTAAATCTCCAAACGTGAAGCTTCCCCAAAGGAATATCTACAAACTTTTTCCTCAAATTTCACGCCACGAAGCTTCACCGCGACTTCAGAAGTCTTTAAAACGAGACCTTTCAACGTCAGTTTCTCCTTAGCTGATTAATAAAACAAGTCACAGAATCGCGAGGTCGCAAACACGCGGTTCAAGAAAGTTCAAGGAAGATGTTTTCGACGAGGTAGCAGGGAAAAGTTTGTTGCAAAGCCTCTGTTCGGGGAACGTTCGTTTGGTGCATCCGCGAAATGACGAAACGTTTGCCAGTCACGTGTTGGCGATCTCGAAAGACGGCAAAAGGAAGATGCGAGAAACAGGATGTCGCCGGACGAGCGTGAAAACCTCGGCCTGCGATATAATTATAAATATGAACCAGAAAACGTTCGTTCGTTGAGCTTCGGAATACCAAAAATAAAACCTAACCGCTCGGATGCCATTCGTTCTGGAATAATTATGCTGTTGATTTTTGGTACGGAATCGATGTTTTATTACAATTAAGATTGTTCGAAATTGGGGTCGTGAGAGTACGAGGTATTTGTGGATGCATACGTGGTTCGTGATAGGTTAGGTTTTTGTAGGTTAGGTTTGTTGTATTTTGGTATGGGTGGATTATGGATATTTGTGGAGTTCTTGCATCTTTGGTAATTCATGATAGGTTAGGTTCTTGTAGGTTAGGTTTGCTGTATTTAAGTTTGCTGTATTTTGGTATGGGTGGATTATGGATGCTTTTGGACTGAGTTCTTGCATCTTTGGTTATAATAATCTAATCATGATATTAGTTTGAATAAATAATTAGCCTTTGAGGTTTGTATGTGTGGAGGAGATAGGTTCATTTAACATATATACATTATAATTTTGTTTGTCTCAGTTTCTGGTTTTATGCAGCTACCACGTGGTTTTATTCAAGAATCCAATATGGAACAGCATACAATATTTCATAAAATTTGAAAGTCAGCAAATCTACCATTGTTAATATAATCAATACCACACAATCATCGCTATATATTAATAAAAAGTGTCTAGCTTCGTATGATCACACTCTCAAACCTCCAATAATGAGTTCACCCATCTCTCCCTTAATAAAAGAACAAATAAAACTCCAATGAACCAATGTTCGGAGTATATTAATAAAAATTGTCCAGCTCCAAATCATCATACTCTCAAACCTCCAATAATGAGTTCACCTATCTTTCTCTTAATAAACGAACAAATAAAACTCCAACTGAACTAATGTTCGGTATATATAAATAAAAATTGTCCAGCTCCAAATCATCATACTCTCAAACCTCCAATAATGAGTTCACCCATCTCTCCCTTAATAAAAGAACAAATAAAACTCCAACTGAACTAACGTTAGCTACATATTAATAAAAAGTGTCTATCTCCAAACGATCATACTCTTAAACCTCCAATATCTCTTGAACCTCCTGTCTTTCCCTTCGAGACCTATGTCTCCCTCAATAAATGAACAAATAGAGTTCCAAGTGAACCAACATTCGAATTTGTAAACATGTGTATGTAAATACATATTTTGGCGGATGTCCAAAATGATCGATAAGAATATTTACGGAACAGAAGATTCATAAACGAGAAGATTTGAAAATAGTCAGAGCAGATCGACAAAGAGCTGAATTCCTTTATTGCGACTCATTGGCCGGTGTACTTTGCAGACGGCGTATCGGCCAGGCAACTCGTGGTCCCGCTCTTCCCCATTGAAATCTAAATATACCCCATGATATTAATAGCGTATGGTGTGGCGGTGGCAGAAGGACCGTTTCATACGCCCGCGATGCACGCTGACTTTTAGACAAATGCAGAAAACCGCATTCCCTTGGCACTACCCTTGATACCGGCCAACGTTTCGCAGAATGGAAAATGCAGCACCAGCTAATTTTCGGGGAATATTCGAATCGGTTTCATACCGGGATTTAACGGATCAACGTTGACACGAATTTTCGGGAATCGGTTAATTAATCATCTATGATCGTATTTGCTCTTAGCCATCGGCGTTATTTATTTTTCTGTATCGACGCTACATTAAATACGATATTTTCATTTTACTTTGATTCAATTTTAACGGCATTTTTATTTTAATTTTTGTTTAATTTTCAGGGTATTTTTACTTTAATTTCGTTTTAGTTTGATTTTCATTTCATTTTTATTTTCAGTTTGTTTTAATTTCCCCTTGTTTAATTTTAGTTTGATTTTATTTTAATTGTAAGTCAATTATAACAATTTTATTATAATTTCAGTTTGATTTCATTTTTACTTTATTCTCATTTGATGTTAATTTACCTTTGTTCAATTTTAGTTTAGTTTTAATTCAATTGTAACAATTTTAGTATAACTTTAGTTTGATTTAATTTTTATTTTATTCTCATTTGATTTTAATTTAGCCTTATTCAATTTTAGCTTAGTTTTAATTTAATTCTAATTCAATTGTAATAATTTATTATACTTTTAGTATAATTGTAGTATAATTAATTTACAATTAAAATTTCAATGCAAAATTCTCACCAATAAAAACCATTCATAAATATCTACGACCACAATTAACACAAAAAAAGTAAAACTAGAGCCCCAGTATAATATAATAAAATCTCGTTATATCGCCACCTTTGCACGAACTTTTCCACTAACAATTATATGGAAATTACCGTAATATCAATATCGTCATCCCAACCCAATGTACAACCAATTGCAAGAATCTCCGGTCTCTAATGAATATAATTGCAACTTTTGCTCTTAGTTTCAAATTAAATTGGTCTTTCATGCTTCGGCTTTATTCTTCTAATTGCAAGCGAATTTATTATCTTCATTGGAAACTTGGCTCGTCTGATAGTTCGGGTAATCCATTTATTTCTTCGAATGAAAATGAATTTTTTCGTCCTCTTCCAGCTTCTACAACGCTGCATCGTTCAATTTAATCTCCTAGTTATTATCCATTTTCATTTCTGTTTCAAGCGATCAATCTTCTCGGAATCCCTCAAACCGTGATGCGAGTGAAGTTCACTTGTATTAAGTGAAACGAGATAATCTTTGTGGGAGAATATTTTTTAGCTACGTTTATATTTTAATTCGTTGTGATGCAGATATAACATTATAGGATATTACACAATTCTCAATTTTAAATTATTACATTACAATTATTATAGTTACTGTAATTATAGTTACTATGGATATTATAGTTATTGTTATATCACTGTACTATTATATAATTGTAAATATATTTTTAAAATTACATTAAGTATTGAGGATTAATGTATACTTCACTTTGCTCGCTGCAATTTTAACATTAAACCACTAAATAGTTCAAATAATCATTTCACAAGACTCTCATGTTAAGTTACAAAATTATGGTAGTTTTCTTGAAATTTTTGTTAATGTTTATCAAGAAAAAAAATTCATGTTTTATTTTATTTTATATACATATTAACTTTATATTATTCAATTTTATTTTTAATTTTAAAGCAAATGTATATACGTGTGGTTTAGTATTAATACAGATGTACATTGCAGATATCAACAAAACGAAAAATGCAGGTGCTTCACAAACGTTCTCGTTTTATTTGGAACAATGTAACGAGCGCCAGACGTTATCGTACAAGTCCCTAAGGAATTTCGGGGACTAAAAAACATGAAAGGGAATCTCCGAGGAGGGATCGTGTCACGGAAAGACTTCCGGAAAATTTCAACCATCCGATTCACGATGGGCAAGATCAAAGAAGCTCATACCGTATTAACGCTTGCGCTATCAACGACAAATTGTTCGATGTAAAAATTGATCGGTACAACCTGATATATTAAACGATTTAACTACGTGCGTGAAAGAAGTATTCGAAAGATGTCTTCGCCCCTTAGCTTTCTGTTCCAACTTTCTAAAGATGAGGAATTACTTTACAGCGTAAAAATTACTTCCAAATTACATCTACAACGTAAAAATTACTTCCAAATTACTTTACAGCGTACAAATACTCATTGAACTACATAAAAATATTTTTCAGAATTACTGTTTTAATTTTGTATCGGTATTTCACAGTGCCTCGCTATAGAGACCCAATTTTGGTTGTAAATCAATACGATCGTTAATCTATAGTTCCTAGATACTTACCAGAAGTATCGTTAATTATTATCTAGTTAAAACGCACGAGCGTGTAATGTTCAACTAGCACCATGAATAATCGACGCCCGAAATTATTCTCGCCCCATCGAATTGCATAATATACAGAGGCAGGCACACTCGAAATTACCCCTCTGATTTATGTGGGTATTAACTATCCTAGGAGAAAAGTGGGTCAACGCAAAGTTGCATAACTTCATAATGGAGAACATAAGTTAGACGCAACGAAATCTTTCTGACCGTTCCAAAAATCTCTTCACAATCTTTTTCAACTACGAGATTACTTCGCTAGGAAATAATTCAATTTCTTCACGTGATTCGACGGAAGACGCAAAAATTTTGTAATAAAATTAACCCCTTAACCTACAATTTTTACCTCCTTAATCTAAAATTTTCTAACCTAAAATTGTTACCTCCTTAACCTACAATTTTCAAACCTAAAATTTTTACCTCCTCGATCTACAATTTCCTAACCTAAAATTTTCATTTAACCACAGACAGTTGTGTCCTTTACATGTAGGTAATAATTGCTGCAAAATTAAAACAATTAAAGGACGTTGAAATGTTAAGCACACATTCAGTGACCCTTGATCATATATATTACAGTTAGAATTGAATCCAGAATTCAATTGCAATGAAAATATGTCTAGTTGATCGCATTCCAATTGTGCGCGTCACATTGTAAATTAAGGGGTTAAATTGATACCGTTGTATAATAGATCTGTCAAATATAATAGATCTGTCTATACCAGAAATGTTAAATTACCTGACAGTGTAAAATTACTGAACCGCTAAATTTCCCCTCATCGTTAAATTCAACTTCGTTACCAAAATTATCGCAGATCCGCTTTAATACCGAAATTACTGTAAAATTGTACTAATAATTCTCTTTGTGTATTTCGTAAAAATTGCTCAGAGTACTCGTATTTTATGTAACAGGTAGAAACTGATCGAAGTATCATTGATGTTCAATGGCGAAGAACCGTTTCACTTTCGACGATATGGGACGCTAAAAGTTACAGATGCATGGTGATAATGAGCTCCAATTACGGGCTCTGTTTTCGAGCGGGAAATTCTTCCGGGAACGGGAGAACAAAGGGAACCGCATACCCGCGTGAAAATGCAATTTTCAGGCTCGCGTGGCATCGTTCTTTCAATGCGATTGTGTTACTTCGTTAAAATGAAACCGGCTGAATGAAGAGGAGCACAGAGCAATCTTCGTGACGACGCTGGTAAACATAGAAATTAGACCTGAATGGATATTCGCGGAGAAAAATGTAACATCTTTTTTTTGTATTGTTTTGTGGAGAACGGGGACGGTTAATTCATTGTGGTATTTTATTGGTACTCGGGTGAAAACTTCGTTATTAAATAGTAGTAGTTGTATTTTATGGATAAATTGGTATGTACATATATGATGATGTACATATGTGATAATGCACATATATGATCATATACATATATGATGATGTATATATATGATGATGTACATATGTGTTGATGTATGTATGTGATGATGTACATATGTGATGACGTATATATATGATGATGTACATATGTAATGATGTATATATATGATGATGTACATATGTGATGATGTACATATGTGATAATGCACATATATGATCATATACATATATGATGATGTATATATATGATGATGTACATATGTGTTGAAGTACATATGTGATGATGTACATATGTGATAATGCACATATATGATCATATACGTATATGATGATGTATATATATGATGATGTACATATGTGTTGAAGTACATATGTGATGATGTACATATGTAATAATGCACATATATGATGATGTACATATGCGATGATGTATACTATATATGATGATGTACATATGTGATGATGCACATATGTATTGTTTTAAGATTACACAACAGATTTTGGTTATCTTTTTAAATGACACAAAAGAGTTACTATAACTGTCTCATATGGGAAGGCAAACATTTCATATGTACATGTGTGACATAAGTATGTACATGAAGTATAAATATGTATGTGTGTAAAGTGTGAATATGTCAGTATATAAAGTATGAATATTATACAATTTATGAGGTACGAATATGTATGTATGAACTATAAACATATATGTGTATGCAGCGTGAATATGTGCCTGAGTATGTAACATATGTGGCTCACTGGTATGTGGCTAACTCAGTACGGCTAAGCATGTGGCCCTAATACGTGTAAATTAATCTCCACCAATAATCTCCTTCTCAACGAAATTAAATAATCTCCTATTCACAAAAACAGATATTTCGGAAAAATTGAGACGTAAACTCCCGAGCACCGAAGGTTTTTCCAAGCGACTCACAGCGATTAAAGCGATAGGTTTTTCTGTGAATGGCTCCGCCACGGTCCGTTCAAGTCGATTTTATCGGCGTAATCGGCGACATTACGCGAAGAGCGAACGAGTTGCGGTTGGAAGGCTATTAAGAGCGTTTCTGGTGAAAATCGAGTGGGCCGATAACTCTTTCGAGCTCGACAGAGTGGTCGATAAGTCTTCGCGACGAGCGGACGATCAATCAGCGCGAAATATAAGTCGTTTCATCGTACCACCCTGTTATCGAAACGCCGAAAGAAAGTGTAAGCCATTGGCCTATGTTCGCCTTTCACCAAATCCGTATTTTATCATAGCTATGCCCTATTTGTCGAGATTCTGAGACCCTTTTAAAACTTTCCACCTTATCGACGGCAATAATGGCTGGGAGATTGATCGATGCTTCAGAAATTTCGAAACGTTTAATTGCTTCAAAATATTTTCGGTTATGGCACACTTTCATGAATAGTTCAAATTGGGAACTTATTAAGATAATATTGGTTGTGATAGACTGTGAGAATATTTGAAAAGTAGACACTAAATATTTTATAAAAAATTCTGAAAATTTCCTGAAAAATTTTAATACATTCTCTTAATAAATGTGTACTGTCACGTGTCAGTATATGACACGTGTACTGTCACCAATCTATCAGAAGTTTATAATTTTTGTATTTGAAGTTGGATCGAATATACTGACACGTGTACTGTCACCAATCTATCAGAAGTTTATAATTTTTGTATTTGAAGTTGGATCGAATATAAATATTGTTCTGTATTTGATTATTTCTTTCATAAGTTGTTCAGTAGATTTTCATTAACAGTACGAATTAACTGTTCATTAAATCGCCTCGTAACGAGCATAGAATTTCCATATTCGGCATCAAAGGTATCAAAGACAGATTCATTCGCTGCATCATGAATGTAAATACAGTTCCGTGGTTGTAGCGAAAATAGATAACAAAATTTCTACGTTATAGCCTGCATTAATAACGAGTTATTAATTCGAGGTATACATACTAATATCCGATGTATACATGCTCGCTAATTTCCATGGACGTCTACATATTCGCTAATTGTCGGAATATTCCAGCATAGTTAGCAAACTCTGATCCCTCCTTGATACTTAGATCTTGGCCAGATTTCGAATTACTTCTATACTATATTTCCAGGGAAAGCCGGGATTCTGCGATGAGATTTATGACCTAATTCGAAAGCCCGGTCTCAGTTAGATTACCATACTTCTTGTTCGTTTTATACGTGCTATCGTAATTTCCTCTATCTTCAAGTATTCTATTTAAAAATATACGCTAAATAATTCATCGACAGTTTGTAATTCTAGAGGACATTCGATTCTTAAATATAGATCGTTTCAACGTCTTTCGGTAACCAGACTTAATGCATTTCTCTCATTCACCTTCCTCCCTTTTCGTCCACTTTCTGCTGACTCGAAGAAAGATTTACGTTCCTTTCGTTTTGTATGCTACTGTTTAATTCTTAATTTTTTCGTGGTTTTTAAAGAGATGTTCGTATGGCGTATTTCATGTGATTTGTTTTATATTAATTTTGAAATATGTTGTTGTATGTATCGGAAAAATAACGGAACTTTTTAAATAAAAAAAAAAGTTACTTTGCCAAAATTAATTTTTTGGAGTGCTGAATGTTCTATTTGGCTTGCAAATGAAAATATATAATAATGTAACATTATAACGTTATAACATTATACACATTATAACATTATACACATTATAACGTTACAAACATATACATTATAACATTATACACATTATAACGTTACAAACATTATATACATTATAACATTATACACATTATAGCATTATACACATTATAACAGTGCACACGTTATAACATTATACACATTATAACATTATACACATTATAACATTATACACATTATAACATTATACACATTATAACATTATACACATTATAACATTATACACATTATAACATTATACACATTATAACATTATACACATTATAACATTATACACATTATAACATTATACACATTATAACATTATAACGTTATACACATTATACACATTATAACATTATAACGTTATACACATTAAAACGTTATAACATTTTAACATTTTAACATTTTAACATTTTAACATTATAACATTATAAAATTACTCCATATTATTCCATAACATACATCACAGAATAACTCGTTCATTCAGCTTCCTACTATAACACCCTAATAAAGCAACAAGTCAAAAGTAAACGCAAGATGTCGAAGATTCCGTCACATAAATTTTGTACCGTTGTTTCGAATGAGAATATAAAATCGTTGAAAAGAGGTGTGCTACGAGCGACAATGATCACACGGCCATTGTATCTTTAATAGACTTTCCAGCGTGAAAAGAAGAGTAATTCCCTCTAATGGCAGCATGCGTACCGATCAAATTGTAGAAGGAGGGATGAGATCATCGTAGCGGAAGCGATCTTTGAATCGAGTTCAGTCGAGAACTTAATTCGACCCGTTCTCGTGGCTTTTCTGTCCTCTCATTCTTATTCCTTTCGTCCTCAAACGAAGGATTTCCATGCATTTCAATGCATCTTCATCGATTAACCTTGCATCCACTTTCATCGTTCCATGTAAATACTTTTTGTATTATGTAGACATTTTACATTATCATACTGTAGTAAATACTAGAAAATAAAGCTGTTATTATACATTTATTGTTATATACTATAATATTATTGTTAGATACTAGAACTGTTACTGGTAGCAATATTTCATACCAAAAACTGTAAAGAAAAATGAAATAAAGAGAAGGGTTTAGGGAGTAATTTTAATTAAGGATTTTAAGCATGTTTCGAATTTCTAGGAACTCGAGGTACTTTTGCGATGAGACAATTTCAAAAATGAAAACTTCAGGAATCTGTGTCAAATGTTCTCCAACAATGTTGCAAACTCAAGAGCTGCAGGGTTGCCTCTAAAGTGTGCTGAAGTGGGATCTTTCAATACAAATTATGAATTAAAAAGTATTCGATACTGCAGTGTTTACGTTGTTCGAGCTTGCATTCATTGTGAAATGGTGGCAGAAATTTGAGATTTGATAAGCTAGAAAAATTAGATCTCTAAATTAAACAATTTTTAAACATGAAACTAGAAAGTTTGTAGATGAAAACATTCCATTGACTATGCTCACATATTGACACAATGCTTAAATAGTAGACATAGAAGGTAGATTCACACATAAACTAAAAATAAAAATTACTAAGCCTTTTGAAAAGATCTAAAAAATGATCAAAAGTCTTCAAATCAACACAATATATTTTCCTTCACCAAATAAATTTCAAAGAAAATACCTACCGTAATTAAATATATAACATATTCAACAATAATATATTTTAGCTGAATACGTAAACTACTTAAAATATTAACTAGTAATTGAATATCAAGTGAATATCTAACTATCTTGTGTAGAATACTTTAGGATTAGTCGACACAGATATCGATAGAGCGTCCGAATAAAGAAAAGTTCGTGTCAGAAAGTTTAATGCTGACTGCATAGATGGCAACACGATGCAGTTTACTCGCTAACGATTATCAGCGGCATTGTGTAGGGTCAAAGGGCCATTGGGTCAACACCGATAAGTATAAGTTTCAGTTGTCATTTAAAAATTCACTCCAGTTAAAGTTCAATCTCCTATTAATAAAACCGAACAATTATTAACAACTGATCAAATATTTAGAAAGATTTCGAAGCATCTTATATTACGAACCGTAATCAATTATTCAGCCGAGCGAGAAGTGTTTAATTTGAAATGTGGAATGGGTATTTTAGAATTTTGGCTCTGACGATTCTAACTGTGCTGGTGTATTAGAAATTCGATACATTAAGTTTCTACTTTTGGAACTGTGCTGGATTGTTTGTTATAATTAGTAATTTCTTGCAAGAATAGTAAATTAGGAGGAAAATTTTTTATGTGAAAGGGGATTTAGAAATTTAGGGATTTGGAAGTTTGGAAATTTAGAAATTTGGGGATTTAGAAATTTATGGATTTGGAAGTTTGGAAATTTAGAAATTTGGGGATTCAGAAATTTAGGGATTCGGAAGTTTGGAAATTTAGAAATTTGGGGATTTGGAAGTTTGGAAATTTATAAATTTGGGGATTTAGAAATTTAGGGATTTAGAAATTTTGGGCTTTAGAAATTTAGGGATTTAAAAGTTTAGAAATTTAGAAATTTTGGGCTTCAGAAATTCAGGGATTTAGAAGTTTAGAAATTTAGAAATTTAGGTATTTGGAAGTTTGGAAATTTGGGGATTTAGAAATTTAGGGATTTAGAAATTCAGGGATTTAGAAATTTAGGGAATTAGAAATTTAGAAATTTAGAAATTTTGGGCTTTAGAAATTTAGGGATTTGGAAGTTTGGAAATTTAGAAATTTGGGGATTTAAAAATTCAGGGATTTAGAAATTTAGAAATTCAAAAATTTGATCATTTAGAATTTCACAAACTTAGAAATACAAAAATTTAGCAATTTCCAAATTTATAAATTTAAAAGTTTAGAAATTCGCAAGTTTAAAAATTAAAAAATTCAGAAATTAAAAAATTAGGAAATACAAAGATCTACCCAAAAATGTATTAACATACAAATTTAAAAATCCAGAAAGTTACAAATTTAGCTACACATCTAAATAATTCCCATTTTCAAATTACTGCTGTCAACGCTCCATCCCCATTACCCATGCGCATAATTGAACAACTAACTCAGAATCGAAGTGAGCGTATCAATGACTGTATAGACTCCGTTTACATGAATTCTTTATACCCGAATAATTTCGGAAATTAGTCAAGAAGTTATTTTGTAGATTCACCGAGACAAAAGCTCGATACGGTATACGATTCATAAATTAATACGTGATTAATTAATACACTGGTTTGATCATCTATTTCGTCGGGCGATTATTAATATATCACGAGGCGCGAAAGCAATCGATGTTCTTCGCGTGAAATTCGGCGAAATTAATTGGCTATCGCGCACATAGGTGTGATGCACGGATTGTCTCATTAACGGTAACTAGGCAAACCTATCTATGATGCGCTCGATCTGGAATTCGATTCACTGCAGATGAACAATCGCGTTTGTACAGACTGATTGTTATTCAAACGTTCTATAGTGTTCATTGTGGTCGCCATTTTCAATCATGCTGTCGATCGATAAAAACTCTATCAATCTTGAATGCTGCGACTTCCTTTGAAAAAAAAAATAAATTTTACTGAAAAAATCCCTTGTGACATATATGGACAGACGCCCTGTATATATGGTTGGTACACACACGTATGTATACATACATACTTCTTTTTAATTTTACATGTGTATGTATTTATGTGTGTATGTGGATCATATACACATATGTATACTTTTCTTTAATTTTATATGTGTATGTATTCATGTGTGTATGTGAATCATATACACATATGTACATGTATACATGTATATTCATGTGTGTATGTGAATCATATACACATATGTACATGTATACATACATACTTTCCTTTAATTTTACATGTGTATGTATTCATGTGTGTATGTGGATCATATACACATATGTACATGTATACATACATACTTTCCTTTAATTTTACATGTGTATGTATTCATGTGTGTATGTGGATCATATACACATATGTATATGTATACATATGTATACTTTTCTTTAATTTTACATATATTTGTGTTTATGTGTGTATGTGTATATGTATACAAACATATGTGTAAATAATCCACATACACACATAAATACATACACATGTAAAATACATATACATAAAAAACATACACATGTACGTATACATATGTGTAAATGATTCACATACACACATAAATACATATACATGTAAAGTTAAAAAAAGTTTAACAAAAAAATTAAAACTTATAAAAATTTCTAATATATCTAATTTTATCATCACTCATAAATCCCATATTTTCCAGCATCCAAACATAAGCTTTATTTTTCGATGCACAAAATTCACCAGTATAAAAACCGCGGTAAACTTTGATCAAAGTACCGTGGTTTCATAGGTTTGGATTACGATTCGCATCATTCGCGGTTTAATTAATTTTCACGCGAGAAAAAAAGTATCCCATAAAATGTCAGCGAGTTTTCCGATTTGTTCAATAGACAGCAATGTTAATCCCTCAAAGAGAAACAATCGTGGAGTATGTTAATACCGGAGAGGCGCAAAAATTGCAGGTGTTCGAACGGCGCAACTTTTTTCCCCGCAATTTCTGTTCGCGTAAAATTTCAACAGATTTCCATGACGATTCCCTGCCCGCGCATATTGATGCGGTGTGTCTTCGCATTTTTTCGCCGGCTCGCGAAACAGGACAGAGAGAGCAATTACGCTCGATCATCGCGCTGACGTTCGACCCCCGAACCCTTTGTTTTCACGGATTTTTAAACAGCGTGCAAATAGACCGAGGATAAACACGGGCGTGTTTGCGCCGGCCAGGATGTTCCGTGACGATTTTTAAACAAAATACGAGAGTATAATGACCCAGGGTGACTGTGACGCGGCCGCTGAATTTATGCGCGACAGGGGTTGTTTGCCGCTGGTAATTTTTCGGTCTCTCGAAACGCGACGGATTCAGTTATTTCTCACGTATCGACTAATTTTCCGAGCGATATACGTCGAGAAATTTCACCGGGGGGAAAAAACTGATCGACGAACTTCGTTCTTGGGGGTACGTTAATTGAACGGGGTGATTTTAATGGCGAAAATGTGCCCTCGCTATTTTTCAATTTCTTTAATTAAATTCGGAGCCGACGGTCAACCGTGTGTCGACGCGTTGAAAATGAAAATTTTTATTAAACATTTCTAACATTCCGGCGTGTCGTGAAAGCTTGATAAAATGATAATTTATAGACAATTTTATTTACGGCAAAATGCATGCCGGTATTTTATGAAGATTTTTATTGATGACTACACGGAATGCGCCTACATCGGGTTTATGTTTTAATTAAAAAATAACGACGGACGCTAGAAGTGCAAAATTAATTAATAAATGTTTGCGCCTACCGTGAATTAAATTTGAAAATTTGTGTACGAGCTAATATCGTGTCGCGTGTGACACCGTACACACATGTAACAAGTGTCACATAAAGATATCCTCACATGACATGAAAACGTTAATTAAAGTTGGTCCATGGCAACGAAATGTTAATTAGTTGAAGTTTACCAAAAATTTCTACAGGAAGAAAATTGTCTGACACAGTTTACATGGTAGAATAATGCCTCGTACGTTGTCCGGTTGATTATTTAACCCGGCGATGACGAGCCTCGAAGGCCGCTGAATAATGCAGCACCATCGGCAAGCTGTTTTCTCAACAATAGAAAATGAATGCATAATGGGCAGGTATCGGTTCTCGAAATTACATTTGCTAATCGTAGATTGCGAATGCTCGATTATATCGATGCGCCGCTACAGGCGAAACGGAAACGAGCTTTGCCATTATTTGTGCGTCGACACGCACGAACGGAACTTTATAATGGAGATTGAAACGCTTGCTCCATGGAACCTTCATTAAGCGTTTCAGATAAATGGTTCTTGCAAGATTAACATTTAAATGTTGAACGTTTGGTTTCGATATTTCTTCGTTGGCGGTATTTGTATTTGGTGAGTTGGATAGTTGGAAATTTGGGGTAAGGTGGAGAGAATGTAGGGATGTGGGTACTTGGAGAGATGGGAGGTGGGGTTTGGGGATTTGGAAATTTGGAGATTTAGGGTTTTGGTGATTCGGATATTTGGGAATTTGGGGGTTGGAAAATAGAGCAATTTAGGGATTTGAGAATTGGGGAATTTGGGAATATGGGAATTGGGGAATGTGGGAGTTGGGGTATGCGGGAGTTGGGGTATGCGGGAGTTGGGGAATGTGGGAATTGGGAAATGTGGGAATTGGGAAATGCGGGAATTGGGGAATGTTGGAATTGGGGAATGTGGGAATTGGGGAGAGTGAGAATTGGAGAATGTGGGAATTGGGGAATGTTGGAATTGGAGAATGTGGGAATTGGGGAGAGTGAGAATTGGAGAATGTGGGAATTGGGGAATGTAGGAATTGGGAAATGTTGGAATTGGGGAATGTTGGAATTGGGGAATGTGAAAATTGGGAAGAGTGGGAATTGGGGAATATGGGACTTGAGAAATGCGAGAATCGGGGAATGTTGGAATTGGGGAATGTGGGAATTGGGGAATGTAGGAATTAGGAAATATGGGAATTGGTTAAAATGGAAATTGAGATATGTGGGAATTGGGGAGAGTAAAAAATAGGGAAATTTAGTAAATTGGGAAATGTGAGATCACCAAAATTCATAAAATCGAAAATCAAAAAAGTAGACAACCTGTAGTTTGCCAAAATGAAGAGACAATTACGTCGCAAAAATCTCTCGCCCCTTAACTACCTCCTTTTCCACAGGAATGAACACATCAAACATTTGCATCCGAAAGCGAACGAAAGTTCATTTTCTCGATGCATTTCTCTTCGTTCACGTCAGAAAGGAAACGGGCAAATATACACAACGGTACGTGTTGTTCGATTTCAATTTACTTCTTGGATATATATCCTGCATACAATAAACATAACACGTTGAAATACACGAAACATAAGAGGAACGTGTGGCGCATAAAACAAGGGGGAATAAAATATTCAGAAAGCATGAAATATGCAGCAATTTTTAAGATAAAAATCATACCTGGGAACACCGGTTTAATAGGAAATGCGCCTCCGTATTTTTATGAATATTCGCACAGTTCAAACGTGAGGAATTCATGTCTGTCTGGAAACGCGCGGAATTTATTACTTTTTCAACGGGCGTCCCGTTTTCTAAAATTTGAACTTTGCGGTGCTGTGTTCACGCGCCAAGATATTACTGTTTCGACAAATTCAAATTATTCGCTTCTTTTCAAATCTGTGGGATCTCGAAATTTCATATTTGTCAGCTTTTAATATTTCAACTCAAATTTGTCTACTTCCAAATCTTCAATTTCTCAATCTCCAAATCCTCCATTTTACAATTCTTCAAACATACATAATGTCCACATGTGATCACATACGTCCACGTACGTGTTCACATGTCATCACATATGTCCACATACGTGTCCACGTAAACAGAGATTCCATTCAAAAAATCAGAACATACCCCCAATAAAAAAAATAAAGAAAAGCACCGTTGCAAAACAAAATGAACTCACTATTTCCCCACACATGTAGCATTCTGTATACAGCGCAGCAACTAGCAATTTAAAAATCAAATTTTCGGATGCAACGAGGCTTGACCCGATTCGAATGCAGCGTTCGTCGTTCAATTAACGTAATCGTGCCACAATGGCCCCCAGAAAAAAGAGATCAATTCAATTCCAGGTAGCTCTTAGCCCGTACGATTGCATCGTTCCCCTGGAGAGGTCTGATCCTCGAGGCCGCCCTAGTCGGCAATTTCGCGAAAAAGTCAGCCCTCCGGCAAAAAGCGACTTTCCCAGCGGCGGTGGGCCACCCTTTGCGTTCGTACAACACCGGCAAGAGAATCGCGGGATTCATTATTCACGGCTTTAGCCCAGTTTCATCGGTGTTCCTAATGAAAGATAAACATAATCAATCCCGGCATGGCCGAAAGAGGGAATATTATATCGGGTGGGCTGTGTAATTTCGTGGCCCGCGGCTCGTTGCGTACCGAAACTATATGTGCGACCGATGTTTTCGTTTCATTATGCCACCCTTTAACTGGCCTCCGGTCATCATCGTTCTAATTATCCATTTGGACGGCTTATCCTTCAATTGCACCCTTTTCCTTTAATTGCACCCTTCAACGGTTAACTTATAACATTTTCGATGGGGGTGTAGGATGGAGCGAAATAGGTATTGTATTGTAAAATACTCAGATTACTATATTTACGAATTATGATATAACAATTCTCACATTTCCCAATTCCCACATTTCTCAATTCCCACATTCCCCAATTCTTACATTTCCCAATTCCCACACTCCCCAATTCTCACATTCCCAAATTCCCACTCCCCCCAATTTCCCACATTCCCTGATTTCCACATTTCCCAATTCCCATATTCCCCCATTCCCACATTCCCCAATTCCAACATTTCCCAATCCCAACATTCCCCGATTTCCCACATTCCCCAATTCCCACACTCCCAATTCCCACATTCCCAAATTCCCACTCTCCCCAATTTCCCACATTCCCCAATTCCTACATTCCCTAATTTTCACATTCCCCAATTCCCACATTCCCCAATTCCCACATTCCCCAATTCCCACATTCCCCAATTCCCACATTCCCCAATTCCAACATTCCCCAATTCCCAAATCTCCCCATTCCCACATTCCCCAATTCCTACAATCCCCAATTCCAACATTCCCCAGTTTCCACATTCCCCAGTTCCCACATTCCCCAATTTCCACATTTCCCAATTCCCAAATCCCCCCATTCCCACATTCCCCAATTCCAACATTCCCCAATTCCCACACTCCCCAATTTCTACCTTTTCCAATTCCCACATTCCCAAATTCACAAGCTAGCTCTCAGAGTCTCCAAATTCCCATATACATAATTTTCACAAATCAAAATTTTAGATCCCTCAAATTTTCAAATCACAAAATATCAAAATTATAAGCCTTCTAAATCCTCAGACACCCAAATTGCCAAAATTCAAATTCTGAAATTTCCAAAGTCCCAAGGTCCCAAAGTCCCCAGGTTCCAAAGTCCCAAGGGCCTAAAGTGCCAAAATAAAAAATTTCCAAAGTGAAAAAATTCGAAAAGCAAAAATTGCAAAAGTTTTATATTCTCCAAAATTGCAGCAGCTGCTCCAGAATGAAGTAATACGTAATTTAAAAGCGTTCGGTATGTAAAATTCCGGGAGATTAATTTGAGCCACGAGAAATTAATTCAGCGTATTTTCCAGCACGACGATCAATCAAAGGCGGAAATCAAACGTTTCTCGTCGAACAATGCCGGCATTCGGTCAATACGGAGGAAAATTGAAAGAAAAAGTAGGTCTTTCACGAAGTCGATTTTGTTAAGGCAAACCAAATTACCCGATAAAGCAACGGAATGCCATTGGCGATTAAACTCCGAGCGTCACGATTCTTTTCGCTCGTTTTGTAATTCCATTAGATAAATCCGCGAATAATCTTCAACGGAGACAATCTTCCGTAGTGAAAAAAAAATATTAAGCTATTTTGACTGTGGAACGTTTGTTAACTCGTAGGAAAACCGCACACAACGAAGGACTATAATCGAAAAGCGATTCTAGGTAATTTAACGAAATAACGAAATTGGGTTAACGTTTTATCGAGTTGCCATAAATTCGACTGATTTCCGCGATTAAGTTGGGAAAGGTCAATTGACCGTTTTGGGAAATCCTAACAATTCTTTTAGAATTTTTTTACGTCGATTGAATTTGCACGGAAAATAATTTCGAGTCCAATTAAATTGGTATGGTAATTGATAATATGAAACAATATACGGAAATATAATGAGTAATGGTTATCTGATATCGTAAATCATCCCCTTTTGTATCGTTTTATGCATCGTGAATTTCCATAGAAAAATAGCTTTATTATTTCATTCATCGTTGATTAATTTTCAAATATACATTGTCGGGTTTCGAAACTTTGAAGCAAGATTTTAGAAATTTTTTTCTGGGACATGGTGAATGAAATTGAAACATGGTGTTGTAAAATGTCAGCTCTGTACATGACATTTGTATTCGACTCCAAAAGTGATGTCTCTAAAAATGTGACAATAACAAGTCAAAAAATAAAATTTCAAAATAAAAGTTTAGAGACATTCTGAGATATGTATGTGTTTGAAAGTAATGTACATGATCCTCCTTAATTACGTACAATTATTTTGACTGACAAGACTTTAAATTAAAGACTTGACTTTGAAGACTTTCTTCCTAAAAAAAATTGAAGACTTGTTTATAAAAAAAAAAACAAAATGGAATCTTGAATAGGAATAAATAGGAGCTCCACTGTGAATATCTGACGTGGATATAAAACAAAAACCAGGCAGATGTCAAGACAAAACAGACATGAAAGTAATAAAATAATAAAATATTCCACATACCAAAATAGTAAAATAAACCAGATACCAAAGCATCAAAAACAAGCAGATATAAAGATGATAAAATAATTAGATAAACCAGATATGAAAATATCAAGATGGACCAGATATGAAAATACTAAGATAAACTAGATATGAAGTAACTAAAATAAACCAGTTATAAAGGCACCAAAATAAACCTGAAATAAAGATATCAGTACCGACGAGATTATCAGAGGCTAGTATATCCTGCAGGAGGTACAATTTTCCCACCGCCTCCATAATTCTTGAATCGCCAAAAAAAAGAAAAGCCGAAATTTCCTCGAGCGCTTACAATCAAACGATGCAATTAAACTTCCAGGACGCGAAGGAAACGCTTTCCAATTACAGCTGCATCGTTGCCCAAAAGAGGAAGCGATCCGAGGAGCGAAAGGGAACGAGAGAGCAGGTCGAGGAAGAAAGAAAGAGAGAAAAAAAAGGAGAAAACGAAGCGAAGGGCGAGTGAAAGAGGAAGAAGAGGTGAATTCCGTGGTCTAAAGCCGCGTTCCAAGACGCGCGGATCTGGAGCAACGTGCCACGAGCTAATTAGAAAATTAATTGACAACCGTGCCGTCGGCGGCGATTTATCAACCGGCAAAAAAGGAGCGAACCCTCGATTCCGTCGTTAATATCGAAAATCATCGACACTCTGTCGACTTTCGCACTTAAACGAGCGTATCGAGGCTGCTCGAGCGAAGGAGGAGTAATTAAAACGACGAGCAACTGGGTCGTCTTTTAACAGAGAAAAGTGCCGCCTTCCGGTTCTGGCTAAGCGAGGAAAAAGAGGTTGGGATGTGGTAGATTTGAAGATTTAGGAAATTGTAGTTGTTTGGAAGGGAGATTGGGAGTTGGGAGATTTGGAGTTTGAGAAGATGAGGATATAGGAAATGTGGGAATTGAGGGATGTGGGAATTGGGGAATGTGGAAATTGGGGAGTGTGGAAATTGGGAAATGTGGGAATTGGGGAATGTGGGAATTGGAGAATGTGGGAATTGGGGCATGTGGAAATTGGGAAATGTGGGAATTGGGGAATGTGGAAATTGGGGGATGTGGGAATTGGGGAATGTGGGAATTGGGGCATGTGGAAATTGGGAAATGTGGGAATTGGGGGATGTGAGAATTGAGGAAAGTGGGAATTGGGGCATGTGGGAATTGGAAAATGTGGGAATTGGGGGATGTGGGAATTGGGGGATGTGGGAATTGGGGGATGTGGGAATTGAGGGATGTGGGAATTGGGGAATATGGGAATTGGGGAATGTGGGAACTGGGGAATGTGGGAACTGGAGAATGTGGGAATTGGGGAATGTGGAAAATGGGGAATGTGAGAATTGTTGAATGTGGGAATTGGAGAATGTGGGTATTGGGAAATATGAGAATTGGGGAGTGTGGGAATTGGAAAATGTGAGATCTGAGAGCTAACTCATGAATGTGAGTTACATCACACTAAACATGAAACCATAATCTAATTAAAGTCTTCCAGAAAGTCGCGAAATAACCAAATTCCAAAAAACAGAAATCGAACAGAAATTTCAGATAAAACCATTCTTCCTCAACCACTGAATATTTATGACATCCGCGTGAAAAATCAGTTAACAAAGATTATCGAGTACGGTTACCTAGAGGAATAAAGTCATCGGTCTTCGAGCACAGACAGAAATTGCAGTGCGTTGAAAATGGAGATAATTCCAGGCGGTCGCTAGTTAGCCCGGGGTCCGCATCCCTTGGCAATAAATTCATTATAAAGCCGCTTTTAATTGTCGGCTGTTTCGCAGGGTAGGAATGAATTCGCCCGGATCCGCCTACGTCTTAACCGCGCCCAGCTAGCAAATTGCAATCTTCCTGCGCGGAGTAAACACGCCGGGAGGTATACTCTCCCAAGTCAGCCCCTTAATCGCGCCACTTATTTATACGAGTTAATTAACAGAAGCTGCGTGAGCTCGCCACGATCGTTTCCGGGATGTGTTCGATCCTTTTCCGCTTCCTGGTTACAAACGGACCCGTTGTTATAAGCTTTCGAGTCCATTCTTGAAATCAACTGAACGGCTTTCTACCGCTTTCTATTTCTGGAGTTCATAGGCTCTTTAATAGCTACTTAGATCTTCTGAGATAGCTACTTAGGTCTTTTAAGGTAGATTCTTTGTTGAGATTTCGGATAGGTCCTTAGTTAGGTCTTTTAAGGGAGATCCTTTGTTAGGATTTGGGGAATTGGTTCTTAGGTGGGTTTTCTGAGGTAGGTCCTTAGTTAGGTCTTTTAAGGTAGATTCTTTGTTGGGTTTTCGGATAGGTCTTAGTTAGGTCTTTTAAGGGAGATTCCTTGTTAGGATTTGGGGGATTGGTTCTTAGGTGGGTTTTCTGAGGTAGGTCCTTAGTTAGGTCTTTTAAGGTAGATTCTTTATTGCGTTTTCGAATAGGTCCTTAGTTAGACCTCATAAGGGAGATTCATTGTTAGGATTTGGGGAATTGGTTCTCAGGTGGGTTTTCTGAGGTAGGTCCTTAGTTAGGTCTTTTAAGGTAGATTTTTTGTTGGGTTTTCGGATAGGTTTTAATTAGGTTTTTCAAGGGAGATCCTTTGTTAGGATTTGGGAGATTGGTTCTTAGGTGGGTTTTCTGAGGTAGGTCCTTAGTTAGGTCATTTAAGGTGGATTCTTTATTGGGTTTTCGGATAGGTCCTTAGTTAGACCTCATAAGGGAGATTCATTGTTAGGTTTCGGGGGATAGGTCATTATACGGATTTTCTGAGGTACGTCCTTAGTTAGGTCTTATAAGGAAGATTCCTTGTTAGGTTTTGGGGGATGGGTTCTTACATGAATTTGCTGAGGTAGGTCCTCAGATAGTTTCTTCGAGTTAGGATTTTAGGTAGATCTGAGTTAACTGCTCAATTAGGTCTTCTGAGGTGGGTCCTTAGATAGTTCCTCCAAGTTAAGTCTTCAGATCTGGGTCAGGTGCTCAAGTAGGTCTTCTGCGGTAGGTTCTTAGTTAGATATTCTGAGGTAGGTCTCTAGTTAGATCTTCTGAGGTAGATACTTAATTACATGTTTCGAAGTAGGTTCTCAGTTATGTCTTTTCTAAGTCAGATCCTCAGTTAACTCTTCATGAGGTAGGACCTTAGTTAGGTCTTCTCACGTAGATTCTTAATTATATTTTTTGAAGTCGTTTCTTAGCTATGTTTTTTCAGTCAGATCTTCAGTTAACTATTCATGAGGTAGGACCTTAGTTTGGTCTTCTGAGGTAGATTCTTAATTACATGTTTCGAAGCAGGTTCTCAGTTATGTCTTTTCTAAGTCAGGTCCTCAGTTAACTCTTCATGAGGTAGGACCTTAGTTAGGTCTTCTGAAGTAGATTCTTAATTACACTTTTTGAAGTAGTTTCTTAGCTACGTTTCCCAAGTCAGTCCCTCAGTTAACTCTTCATGAGGTAGGACCTTAGTTAGGTCTTCAGAGGTACATCCTTAATCACATGTTTTGAAGTAGGTTCTCAGTTACATTTTTTAAGTCAGTTACCTCTTTTAAACTACATTAAAAAAATTGATTAGAAATGAAGAACATTAAAATCAAAGAATATCGATGAAAATATGTACACGTGTAAAAGTTTGAAGGGTACGAAACGTTTTCCGTAACTTTTGTAGAACGTTCGATTCGAAACAATCGAAGAGTAATAGGCTAGAACGGATAGGGCGAATTACAAGGGAAACAGCGGAAATTCGCGACGCAGATTGCAACGGTCGGACTAATGGTAATCATTTTGGTCATGCCGATATCGTATTACGACGGGCCACGTATTGGTCTGAATAATTCACGTTTGATTGCGTTTCGTTTTCCAACGGGAAACCCGCCACCGTTGCCTCGCGTTCACGCTCGAAAAGTTCATTTTCCCGTTCATCGATCCTACATACCCCACTGTTTCGAATACCATTCTCGCGGTATCAATTTGTCGCTACCTTCGCGGAAATAGAATTCGATGTCGCGAACTGTGTTCCAAATCTTATTTATTTATTACACTTTCACTAGGATTTTGTATTTGAACTTTCATGTTTCGTGTTAGGGATCTAGGAATTTTTTAATACAGGCGTTTAAAAATGTAGACATTTAATACTATAGAATTAAATGGATCTATTTTATAATGTAGAAATTTGGACCTCTATGTAGATATTTGGAGAACAAGGAATTTTGTGAATGAAGGTATTTGGAGACATACAAACTTGAAGATATAGACACTCAAGATATAGCAATATAGAAATACAGATTTGAAGGACTAGAAATAAAAAAATTTTACAATTCGACGATGCGAGAATTTAAAAACTTAAAAACTTGCAAGCTTGAAAATTAAAAAATTCACACATGTCAAAACTAAAAACTTGCCAACCTAACCTCAAAAATATTAAAACAGAAAAATTCATAATAAACTAATAATTCCAACTATTAAGTTATTAAACTTCTATATAACCCTACCAAGTCAAAAATAAATATACCAAAAGTACACTACAAGCAACAATATACCATAAGGTAAAGTATAAAGTGCGATCAGGATACTATAGATCCGAAAATAGTGGAAGTATCAAGTTACGATATTCAGTGTATGCAAAGAACAGAAAAAGATCCTCTCTGGGAGCATAAATGAGTACGATCTCAAAAAGGAAAGAACGAATATATTTTCTTTGAACGTTCAACCCGAAGCAAGATCCGCGATCGGTTGTTACACGAGTATTTTAATTCGAGCACGACCGTGCGTCGATAGTTAACGAGCTTCTGTTAATTTACGCGACGTTCCAACCACGGTTAATCGATCGTGAAACCTTCTCCGAGGGACAGCTCTGGTTAACGAGCTTAATTGGCCTCCTTTTTCGGCTTTTATGGCTACCGCCAGATACTCAAGCTTAGTCGCTCACGTGCAAGGAATTTAGAATACTTCCGTTATTGTGGATGTAATATGTACGGTTTTGTGGACGAAGTGGAACATTTTTATATTTGTTCATTTTCAAATTTTCATATGTGTATATAGGTTCATATGTGTATGTCTAGGTTCATATGTTTATCTAGGTTCATATGTGTATCTAGGTTCATATGTGTATCTAGGTTCATATGTGTATCTAGGTTCATATGTGTATCTAGGTTCATATGTGTATCTAGGTTCATATGTGTATCTAGGTTCATATGTGTATGTCTAGGTTCATATGTGTATCTAGGTTCATATGTGTATGTCTAGGTTCATATGTGTATCTAGGTTCATATGTGTATGTCTAGGTTCATATGTGTATCTAGGTTCATATGCGTATCTAGATTCATATGTGTGTATGTTTAAGTTCATATGTGTATCTAGGTTCATATGTGTATCTAGGTTCATATGTATATGTCTAGGTTCATATGTGTATCTAGGCTCATATGTATATGTCTAGGTTCATATGTGTATCTAGGTTCATATGTGTATGTCTAGGTTCATATGTGTATCTAGGTTCATATGTGTATCTAGATTCATATGTGTGTATGTCTAAGTTCATATGTGTATCTAGGTTCATATGTATATGTCTAGGTTCATAAGTGTATCTAGGTTCATATGTGTATCTAGGTTCATATGTATATCTATGTTCCATATGTATAAGAAGAGGCAGAAGTTTTCACATTCCTAAATTCTATAAATTTGCCAATTTCTCAAATGTCTCAAACTTATAAAATTTACATTAAGAATATAATTGAATCTTAGAGGTCTAAAAATTTCTATAGCTTCAAGTTTTTTTTTTTAAATTTTAAAAATCCTTAAATTTTCACATTTCTAAGTTTCCAACCCTACTACACCTATTATATCTTCAAATCCTTAAATTGCACATATACCTCAAATCATTAAAATTCAAACCTCACAAATTTATTTAAATACTCGTCTATCAAATGAACTATCAACTATCAGATAAACTATCATCTATCAAATGAACCTATCATATAAACAATCAAATATTTTACTTTAAAATTCTAGGATTCCTGAAACCAAAAATTTTCGAATGCCCGAAAGGTCGATATCGAATTAACATCGAACGAGGAGTCTCCCGAGTACCGAAACTCGTAAGCAATTACACAGCTACATGCTTATCGACAGTCTACACTGAAAACACTCTTGATTCCAAGGAGACATCGGTTCACACAAAGCAAGGCGTGTAACGCACTTGACACGATTACCAGTCAAAGAGCTTCCGGCGTTGCGAAACAACCCCTTAATCATTAAGGGTTTAATGGATCCGAGATGCCTTAGCTACGATAAGCAGTATTCTCACGAACGCGTCACAAAGCTGAAACTTCAGACAAATTCCCGTATTCTTTTCACTCTACATTGTACAATCTCTAACACTCTTCAGAGATCCTCAAAAAAGATCCTTCCTCAGATCATTTTCTTGAACAAATGGAAACAAACGAACCCGAAATTTGTAACGAACAACCTGACAGGAATTATCGAGTAATCGAACAGGAATCACGATAAATTCATCGAGAAGAATGTACAAGGCGAAAAAGGAGGAAAAAGTCCGTGAACGAAATAAAAGTAAAATGGCCGAGAATAATGGAATCCCGCATCAATTTCGAATTTGATCAATTCAAAGCGTGCAGGAGCAGAAGAATGAAATTATTACACGGCATAAAAGCTTGGCGGGAAAAGGGATCGACCTAGTTGCAGAGTCGGCACGAAGATTTAATTCGGGAAAGTTGGTCTCGCGGAGGAACGTTCACGTGACACGTGCGGCCATAAATCGCGCGAAGCCGAGTCGAGGGGCATTGATTTGCACGCGGAGGACCGGAATAATTCATCCGGTCAGTTAACCGAATAATTGTACGTTATTCGACTGCCACGAAACTCGCGGTGACCGATCAACCGGGTAATCGTTCTGTTTATGTTTCGCTATTTAGAGAATAATTATAGGATCAACTGGCGTGGTCGAACTACACTGAATTATTAAACGAACGCTTGTACGGCAAACGTTTAAACGCTCGACACCTATCAATTATTATTATTTCGACTCGCTTTACGCGGACCGACGCCAAGCGGTTTCCTTTTACGCGGTCTGCGATCGCGTTAATTGCGTTTGTGCTGGCAAATACACACGTCGCGTCGGGTCACAAAGTAAAATAGTATGTCGAAGAAATAACGGAACTCTTTAAATAAAAAAGAGAGAATTTATTATTTTGTCAAAATTAATTTTTTTATTTAAGATACATCCGCATCGATACTCCGTTGGGGTCACATGACGTTAAGATAGATTTTATTATGTGGATTTGCGGAATTAAATACTCTTGTCACAGTTGCTTGGACTTCTCTTCCTACGAAGGGATTACGGCGCGTGGTATTGCAGCGCGGGGAATTACGGTGTCTGGAATTACGGCGAGTGGAATTAATAACGCGTGGACCTACGACGCATGGAATTAGAACGCGTGGAAAAACGACGCATGGAATTAGAACGCGTGGAACTACGACGCGTCGAAATACGGTGCGTGGAATTAGAGCGCGTAGAAGTTCGGCGCGTGGTATTACAACGCGGAGAATTACGGTGCATGGAATTACGATGTGTGGAACCACGACGCGTGGAACTACAACGCGTGGAACTACGACGCGAGGAATTACGACCCATTAGAATTACGACGCGTGGAACTACAACGCGTGGAACTACGACACGAGGAATTACAACCCATTAGAATTACGACGCGTGGAACTACAACGCGTGGAACTACGACGCGTGGAATTACGAACCATTAGAATTACGACGCGTGGAATTACTAACGCGTGGAACCACGACGCGTGGAATTACAACGCGTGGAACTATAACGCGTGGAACTACGACGCGTGGAATTACGACGCGTGGAATTAATAACGCGTGGAATTATGACGCGCGGAACTACGATGCGTGGAATTACGGTGCGTGGAATGAGAACGCGTAGAAGTTCGGTGCGCGGTATTACAGGGCGGGGAATTACAGCGCATGGAATTACGACGCGTGAAATTAATAACGCGTGGAATTACGACGCATGGTGTCATAAAACGTTCCTTTACAGCTAATATCAGTTTCGGAAGACGGAAAATTAAAGAGGAATTTCTGAATCGATTTTTAAGGAGCATTTACCAGATCCATTAGATTCTAATTCCGTTTACGAGTAGTCCTAAGTAGACCCGGCCGGGAAAGTTTGATACGTCTATCGCGGTGTAACTTCCCGGCAAAGTGCTATTCTACCGTGCCCCATGGGGTCTTATCTGCCACGCTAACTCGAAAAGTTAACAGCTGACGATGTCCCACCGCAGGATACAAATGCTACTTTGCATCCTGAACACCCTACCAGCCCAAATAATGACGACGTGGCGAGCGTCAACTGATAATGTCGTTCGCGACACGAACGGGTTTTAATGAAAAGTTCCTCGGAAAGAAACATATTCGTAGCTATGATTTTCACAAGAGATCGACGTTACGATAATACGGGTTCATTTTTGAGTCTTTGTTCGTTCGTTAATGAAAACTGACGGGTATTTGTTATCGTTATATGGTTATCGGAGATCGATGAGGTTTTCGTTCGTACTGCGTACAGCATCGTTCGTTAGCCACGAATACTGTTTCCATTAAAAATATAAACGATGGAGGAAGTAACACCATCGTTAACAAATTGAACATCACGGGATCGCCGATAATTGGTGAAACAAAATTTAATATACTCGAATCATTAAACGGGGAATGATTTTAAATAGCATTGTGTCAAATTAAAAGCTTAAAGCGGGATATTACCTTTATTGTTCGTGTTCATTTGGCGAATTAGCAACTTAGGGAAATTTGGAGAATTGGGGATTTTGGGAACCTTGGGATTTTAGGGATTTGGAGAGCTGGGTACTTGACAATTTTGGGACTTTAGGGATTTGGGAGTTGGAGAATTTAGAAATTTGGAGATTTGGGGATATAGGGACTTAGGAATTTAGGGATTTAGAGATTTGGGGATTTAGGGATTTAGGGATTTAGGGACTTGGGGATTTAGGGATTTAGGGATTTAGGGATTTAGGCATTTAGGGATTTAGGGATTTAGGGATTTAGGCATTTAGGGATTTAGAGATTTGGGGATTTAGAGATTTGGGAATTTGGAGATTTGGGAATTTGAAGATTTGGGGATTTAGAGATTTGGGAATTTGGAGATTTGGGGATTTAAAGATTTGGAGATTTAGAGATTTGCGGATTTAGAGATTTGGGAATTTGGAAATTTGGGGATTTAGAGATTTAGGAATTTGGAAATTTGGGGATTCAGAGATTTGTGGATTTAGGGATTTGGGGATTTACTGATATTGGACTTCAGCGAGCTAGGGATTTATTGATATGGGAATTTAGGGATTTACTGATTGGGACTTTAGGGATCTAAGGATCTACTGATATGAGAATCTAGAGATTTGGGGATTTTCTAATACTACGAATTTAGGGGTTCGGGGATTTACTGATTGGGCCTTCAGAAATTTAGCGATTTACTGACATGGGAATCTAGTGATATGGGAATTTATTAATATTGAGATTTTAGGTATTTGGAAATTTACTGACATTGGAACTTTAGAGATCTTGGAACTCTCTCATATGGGAATTTAGAGATTTAAGGATTTATTGATATTGAAAATTTTTGTATTTTGGGATTTACTGATATTGGGACCTCAGGATTTAGGAATCTACTACTACAAGAATCTAGGAATTTGATATTCTAAAAAATTAAAAACACAGAAGTTTAGGAATGTAGGAATTTGGGGAAGGAATTTCTAGTCCTAAAAATTTGAAGACTTCAGAATTTGAAGATTTAAAGATTTGGCAAACTTGCAGTCTTTGGAGCTTGCAAATTTAGAGTTTCAAGATTTTAGTAAATTTAAAGCTTTAGGATTTTGGCCCTGACTTTGCAAAATAACTCTGGAACATCACAGTTATAAAACTTTAAAACCTTAAAACTTTAAAGCTCTAACACTCTTCCTAGATCTAATTTTCCCAAACACAATTAGAAAATATTGGAAAACGATATTGGAAATATAAATACTAGAAGTGCATCCGGAAGGTCGGCACGGTTGCCAAGTCCACGAATATTTCTATCAATCTTCATGCAAATTCAATGAATCTGTATAATCAGAGTTCTGGCCAATTTAACAGTCTGCAGGAAGCAATACAAATCAAAAGACTTGCTGCTAAAAATCTCTAGCTTTTAAACAATTTAGCAAATCTTTAATTTAATCTATCACCGGTGACGTTTGCACGATCGAATTAATATTCCACGCGTCCGGCTTTGAAACAGTATTCCGCACGTCCTTCATTTATTAAACGCTGAAATTAATCCGACAAAATGAAATTACACAGAAATATATTTAAAAGTTTGTGTACAAACGATAATTGAAACTATCCGAAAGAATGTTCGACGCAATTTCTGAAGCACCCTCGGCAAAGTACATTCGGTGAATTATACAAGTTGGAGCATGAACGATTAGCGAAATAAAAATTCAATCTCGTCGAGATTGCGATCGTGAAGCGGCGAAAACGAGGGAAGTCGGCGGAAAATTAAGAAGAAAAGAATCGTCTCAATTATGAGCGTGTCGGAAGGGCTGCGAATTAATTTACAGGGTAAGACTCATCCCGGCCTCCCTGAAAATTCTATTAATACGTCCCCGAGTGTTTGGGAGCCGAGTTGCAAGGCTGTTAAAGCAGACAGGCTTGTCCATTAAAACGGACGATGAAATATTTACGTCCCTGTCATCGACAGAGATTGAAGTACGCGGCAAAGAAAATTGCGAATCCTTCGGCCGGTTGATTATCGAAAAAAACCGGGCTCGAATGGCACGACGAAATACGTTCTCGAGACTCGCAATTGGAAACATTTCCGACCGGTCGATTTATCAAACAACCCGTTTTCGCGGAAAATTATTACGATTAATTCGTGCCGCCGGTATTTTGGTAAATCGCTGCCTGACGCAGTAGAAATATCCGTGATTAGTCAGACGCGCGATAATATGGATTATTACGGATATTAACACGTTAACTGCTACGCTCGAAATGATCGTGTGCAACACGTTGTAATGATCATTCGAGATAGGTGTGTTTTTCAATTCAAGTTGAAATAATGTGTTACGTTACTGTGATAATAATTACATTAGTTATTGGAGGACGGGGGAATTTAGACATGTGGAAATTTAGGTATGTGTGGATTTGAGGGTGTGAGAATTTAGACATATAGGAATTTGGAAATGTAGAGATTTGAGAATATGTGGAGTTCCACATGTGAGGATTGGGGCATGTGAGAATTTAGATATGTGGAGATTTGGAGATGTGGAGATTTGGGGATATGTGGAGTTCCACATATGAGAATTAGGGGACGTGAGAATTTAAACATATAGAAATTTGGAGATGTGGAGATTTGGGGATATGTGGAGTTCCACATGTGAGAATTAAGGGACGTGAAAATTTAGATATGTGGAAATTTGGAGATGTGGAGATTTGGGGATATGTGGAGTTCCACATGTGAGAATTGGGGGACGTGAGAATTTAGATATGTGGAGATTTGGGGATATGTGGAGTTCTACATATGAGAATTGAGGGATGTGAGAATTTAGAAATATAGGAATTTAAATATGTGGAGATTTGGGGATATGTGGAGTTCCATATGTGAGAATTGAGGGATGTGAGAATTTAGATATGTGGAGATTTGGGGATATGTGGAGTTCCACATATGAGAATTGGGGGACGTGAGAATTTAAACATATAGAAATTTGGAGATGTGGAGATTTGGGGATATGTGGAGTTCCACATGTGAGAATTAAGGGACGTGAAAATTTAGATATGTGGAAATTTGGAGATGTGGAGATTTGGGGATATGTGGAGTTCCACATGTGAGAATTGGGGGACGTGAGAATTTAGATATGTGAAGATTTGGGGATATGTGGAGTTCTACATGTGAGAATTGAGGGACGTGAAAATTTAGAAATAGAGAAATTTGGAGATGTGGAGATTTGGGGATATGTGGAGTTCCACATGTGAGAATTGGGGGATGTGAGAATTTAGATATGTGGAGATTTGGGGATATGTGGAGTTCCACATATGAGAATTGGGGGACGTGAGAATTTAGAAATAGAGAAATTTGGAGATGTGGAGATTTGGGGATATGTGGAGTTCCACATGTGAGAATTGGGGGATGTGAGAATTTAGATATGTGGAGATTTGGAGATGTGGAGATTTGGGGATATGTGGAGTTCCACATATGAGAATTGAGGGACGTGAGAATTTAGAAATATAGGAATTTAGATATGTGGAGTTCCATATGTGAGAATTGGGGGACGTGAGAATTTCGATATGTGGAGATTTGGAGATGTGAAGATTCAGATATGTGGAGATGTGAACATGTGGATATGTGGAGATATAGCAATTCGGAAATGTGAAGATTTGGATATGTACTAATTTGGAAATGTGAAGGTTCGACCATGTGAAGATTTGAATATGTGAAGGTTCGAACATGTGAAGATGTGAACATGTGAAGATTTGAACATATGTGAATCTCAGTATGTTACATTAAAACACCTCAAACTTAGACTTCCACATAAAGTCTTGCCACTCCAAAAATTCATAACCACCAAAACTTAACTATACAGCACTCTTAAAATATGCAATCTAAAAAATTTAATAAAGTCACAATCCAAAAGACATAATTTCTATAAACCTCCTCAATTTCCACGTCACCGCAAATTAATTAAAATTTCCCAAGATTCAATTATTTAACTCAACCTCATCCCTTATTCAGAAATGATAACAGAAATTGCACCATTTCTTTTTCCGTCCACTTTAATTATTCAATTTTACGTCTACTCAATCTCGTACCGCATTTCGACTTATCCAATAAGCATCGCAATCGCAGAATTATTTAAAACTGTTTCCTCAAGTTTCCACGCCATTTAGCAGCGGCTATAATAGAAGTCATAAAATATTGATACGAAAATATAAAGGATTCGTGAGAACGCGAGGAAAATACATACATCTAAAGTTGGCATGCGGGTAAATTGCAGGTGAATGTATTTCAGTCGCGTCGCTTTTGGTGGCAATCGACGTATTGTGTATGTGTCGAGTTGTCTGAACTAGCATGGTAAATGAAGAAACTTTGAACAGCTGTCGCAAATTAAGAACAACTGTAATTTTAAATCTACATAGTCTGCGCGATTTACGAAATTACCCTATAAATTCGAACTTTAAATTCCCCTCAGAACTAATTCACCTCATTTGAATATCGCTTAGTGCGAATTTAATACTTGCAACTGTTTCCGCCTCGCATTGCAAAAGTGCACTCGGAACGTACTTGTAACGACACAAATATTTACGCAAATGGAAAATATTAATTTTGACAAATTTTGCTGGACAGAAAACTGGGAATAGACATTAGAAAATTAGTGTGATAATTTTTTGTTTATATTGTTTATGATTATACTATATTTCCAAAGTACTCTGCATTTTTATTTTAATTGAATTGTATCCTCAAGATTGTGTTAATTAAATTTTTCAAGTTGGTTCAAAACCTTACTCCTTCAAATTTATTTTAACCGAACTCCCATCTCTGCAAGTTTACTTTAATCAAAACCCCAACCTTTCAAGTTTATTTTAATCAAACCCCCACCTCGTCAACTTTATTTTAGCCAAATCCCTTCTTCTTCAAGTTTATTTTAATCAAATCCCTACTTCTTCAAATTTATTGTAATCAAACCCCCACCTCATCAACCTTACTTTAATCCAACCCCCACATCATCAACTCTATTTTAACCAAACCCCCACAACTTTATTTTAATCAAACCCTAACCTCTTCAAGTAATGAACTTCATCTCGTCTCATAACCAAGTGCGAATTGCCACCCAATCCCGTTTAAAGATACAGAAACAATTTTTCTCGAAAGTCGACAAAATATCTTGGCAAACGTTTTCATCGTTGTTACAGTAACGCGAGACAGCGCCGAGGAAATTCGCGACGCAGAGTTGCCTCGCAAGTTTCGTTCTATGTTGTCTCACAAGTTTCCCTGGAACTTCCACATCTTGGCGAAGCGTCAAACTTGTCGTCGTATAGGCAGCTGCAAAAACCTCTGGGAAACTGACGGTGACGCGGTACCTGTATGTAGTTAACTGCCTATCAGGATTAACATGATTCTAGCACTTGGTACCCAAACTATGTTCCGCGGTTCAAAGACGAGTTTGCACGCGGTTAATTTTGGGCAACCATTGTCGACCTCGTGTTGTGGAGGTAATCAGAATTTTTTGGGGGGATGAGGTTATTTTTGGAGATTTGGAGATGTGGAGGTTTGAGGGTGGGACGAGGTGGTGAGTTGGAGATGTGGAGATGTGGAGATCTAGAGGTGGGTGGATATGTGGAGTTCCATATGTGAGAATTGGGGGACGTGAGAATTTCGATACATAGGAATTTGGGACTATAGAGATTTGGGGATATGTGGAGTTCTACATGTGAGAATTGGGCGACGTGAGAATTTACATATGTGAATATTTGGAGATGTGGAGATTTGGGGATATGTGGAGTTCCACATGTGAGAATTGGGAGACGTGAGAATTTAGACATGTGAGAATTAGGGGACATGGGAATTTGGAAATATAGGAATTTGGAGATGTGGAGATTTGGGAATATGTGGAGTTCCACATATGAAAATTAGGGAACGTAAGAATTTCGATATCTAGAAATTTGTGAATGTGGAGATTTGGATATGTGAAGATTTAGACATGTGGAGATTTGGGGATATGTGGAGTTCCACATGTGAGAATTGGGAGACGTGAGAATTTAGATATGTGGAGATTTGGGGATATGTGGAGTTCCACATGTGAGAATTAGGGGACATGGGAATTTGGAAATATAGGAATTTGGAGATGTAGAGATTTGGGGATATGTGGAGTTCCACATGTGAGAATTGGGGAACGTGGGAATTTGGAAATATAGAAATTTGAAGAGGTGGAGACTTGGGGATATGTGGAATTCCACATGTGAGAATTGGGGGACGTAGGAATTTGAAAATATAGAAATTTGGAGATGTGAAGATTTGGAGATATGTGGAGTTCCATATGTGAGAATTGGGGAACGTAAGAATTTAGATATGTAGAAATTTCAGAATGTGGAGATTTGGATATGTGGAGATTTAGACATGTGGAGATGTTGGAATGTGGAAATGTGAATATGTGGATATGTGGACATGTGTGTATGTGGAGATGTAGCAATTCAGACATGTAAAGATTTGGAGATGTGAGAACCTCAGAATGTTTAGACGTGTCAAACTTTGTTTTCTACATAGAGATATGTAGCTCTGAAAATTGATAATCACAAGATTTTAACTATTATACAGCACTCCTAACTAAAAGCTATAAATTATACAATCTCAATCAGCAAAAATGATCCCCAAACACACAACAATTTCCCACATGATAAGATTTGAAAATAGCTTGCACTCCACAAGTTAACGCAGGAATCGGTGGTCAGACGATCCTGTGGTTTTCCGGAATTCGCGCCACAAAAGTTTGGACGGGCAGACATAACGACGAAGCGGCGAGGAAGTGGTTTTATCTCTGGCCTGGTCAGCCAAGGTTTTCCCGGGCCAAGGCCCGCGATTATACGATGACGAGAGGCTGTCTACCTTTTCATTCCGATTCCACGCGAGGAAAAGGGCAGAAAAGCTCGTTGCGCTCATTTCTCGCGGCAAATGAAAATCTCGAGTGTGGATATTTTTATTGGCCGAGGCCTTTGCCGTGTTTCGTTCGCGTCCTGTAATATTTTCGACCGTATGCACGCGCTCCTCGTTCACGTTTGAAGAGCTGAAGCTTTTTGAACATGTCCCCGTTACGTTTTAGATTATTTATCCGTACCTTTTGCAGATTCTTCCTCCTGTCCCTGGGTGGTATGAACTTTCTTTTTCGTCGTGCACAACCTTTTATGAAAGGTTCCTATTTCGTTCGTTAATGAGAATGCATCGGATAAAACTGCCTTTTATTATTTATTGCTGTGTCGCGGAAATATTAATATGTGATTCCGACTGGGGTTTACCTTTTAGGATCATAATTCGCCTTGTAATATATACAGGGTGCTTCACAACTCGTGTAACTCCCGGAAAGATGTTGTAAAGGACGTAATTCTGAATAAGATTTCCCTTTGCAAAAGTAGGGTTTGAAGCTTCGTACCATTTGTATTATTTTGTATACAAAATGATACAAATATATAAGTCATGAGAGAGCTTGAGAGCTACCTAAGTCACTGTGAATCCTAAGCTACACAATTCTAACCGTGAATCATTAACACGTCTTAAAAAAATAAACTTCAGTCTTAAATAAAAATATAGAAAATAAGAAAATTGTCAAGATCACGTATGTGATGTAGTGCTCCGTAAACTTCCTACAGCCAGCTCGACAAGCGTCGTCGCTGTGAATTCCAAGCTTCTAATCACACGGTCCGTGAACCTCGAATAATCATTTCCAGTTACGTTTCCTTCAACCAGCCCCTTCCATTACCCTTTTATACGTCTCCTTAGAGCGCACCCTTTTACCTGACGAATCTCCTGGTGTCTAACAGCCATCTTTATCGGACTTCTCACGGTCCAGATAACCGAGATAGTCCATCGCTGAGAAATCTTCTTTTCAGTTTTAAGCAACGCCGACGGATCTTTACCGGATCTCCAGGGTCGTACCAGCAACCTGATCTTGTGACGGTGTTTTCAAGAAAATGACTCGTTGCGTTCACAATGGTAAACGGATAGAACGTGATTCGCGAACAATGCCGACTTCCTGTAGATTTCTGAGATACCTTTTACGTCGAACATCGCTTTAAATCTTGCGCTTGAACCGACAGGGCAGGTGACTGCGAATATTTGCCCCGGATCCAAATCATACTAGACAGCTCGATTCCTTGGAGCCTTCGGGAAGTTTGATCGTGGCCCACTTTCTGGTTAAATGGCACTTGATGGGGTTATTGGGTTGGACAGTTTCAAGGGTGGGAAATGCCGATAGTGCCGGATTAGATTCTGAACTGTGATTTGTTTCGGTAGAGGAATGTTACAAAAGTTTCATGGGATTACAAAAATTTGAATTTGTACACTGTCAGGTGCAAGGTGTCGCATTGTCAACTTCAGTTCCTCAATTCCTACATTCCCCATTTCCATTTTTCCTAATTTCTACACTCCCCAATTTCAGCATTTCCCAATAACCACATTCCCCAATTCCACTCTTTCCAATGTCCACGTCCCCAATTTCCACATTCCCCAATTCTCACATTTCCCAATTCCCACATTTCCCAATTCCCACATTCCCCAATTCCCACATTCCCCAATTCCCACATTCCCCAATTCCCACATCCCCAATTCCCACATTCCCCAATTCCCACATTCCCACATTCCCCAATTCCCACATTCCCCAATTCCCACATTCCCCAATTCCCACATTCCTCAATTCCCGCATTCCCTAATTCCCAGATTCCCCAATTCCTACATTCCCCAATTCCACTCTTCGCAATTCCCACGTTCCCCAATTTCCACATTCCCCAATTACCACATTTTCCAATACCCACATTCCCCAATTCCAACATTTCCCAATTCCCACATTCCCCAATTCCCACATTCCTCAATTCCCACATTCCCCAATTCCCACATCCCCAAATTTCTAATTTCCCAAATCCTCAGATCCCCCAAAATATACAGCATACAACACTGATACATGAAAAGATTTCGGCGGTTCGGCTAGCTATGGTAGGGAGGCTAGGAAAAGTAAAGGAGTGGGAGAACGTTTCGTCCGGGGCCTGCTAAGTGGATTTATCAGTAAGGCGTTCTAGCAGGCCCTTGCCGTACACGCGGGAATGTAAGGAAAGAATAGACAGGAACTATATATATGAATAGGAAGGCTCTTTGAGTACTAGCGAGAAAGTCTAGGTCTCGATTCTATGCGCCGTCTAGTGGCGACGAGCGTGGGAGTGAAACCGCCACAAGATTAAGATTCTTAACCTCTTCCCGTGCCACTTATTTATCAGATGCGTCAGTTAAGACTAACTATTCAGGACATTAAAACGAACAAAGAGAATTAAAATGCTGCGAATACTTTATATTCAAGGATCCTTAATAATGCAATTTATAGATGGACTTAAATTTCAAGTTGAAGACTGTTCAAAATTTGAATAAGGTTTGTCACATTTAAGTTGTAAGTGCGTCACAAGTGAGACTCGTCAAAGTACGGGAAGAGGTTAGAAACAGAATCGTGAGAAGCAGCCATATTTGTTCAGTTCGTGACCGATGTGGGTCGAACGCGACCAAACAACAGCAATTCTCTGAACGTACCAGAGGAGACTTTCCCCTGTTTCCAGAGACCCAGTTCCCGGCCGAGGAACTCGTTGTTCTCCGTTTTCCTCGAGTTCCACCGAGCGTGTCGTGCACCGCTCCTCGATTCGACAAACCGAATATTCGCGGTGAACTCGAGCCAAAACATCCTGGGTTAACAAACACCGCGATCGGGGAGAAAACGAAGACGAAACCTCCCGAAGATTGTGACGATCGAAAAAAGAGGATCCAAGGATCTTCTGTATTCTGCATTCGACACCGGGCTGTGTACGTGCGGGGACCAGCGAAGATGCTGCTGCGAGATAAATCGATACCTTTCGAATTTTTAGGAAATTTCGAGAGCCTCTCTCGGAGAGGAAATGGAGGTGCAACGGAGTGGTATGTTGATTTTAAAGTGGATGAAAATTTGAGGGAGAAATTTGGGAGTACTTTAGTTTATATGTTTATTCAAGTATCAAGTGCTTAAAGAATTAAGATATTAAGTATTGTGATGTTTATGAAATTTGAGACAAGTGTAAGAAAAGTATGTTTGAAAAATTTTAGATGAGTGTAAAATAAGTTCTATGTGATATTTGCTCTTTGAATAAAATTATGGTCTATGTGGTCTTTCAAAAATTTGTAATAAATGTAGAACAACTTGATTTCCACAAATTTTGAAACAAATGTAGAAGTGTTTGGCCCTCGAAAAATGTGAGCAAAAATATAAGTACATGATCTTTGAAAAATATGATATAGAAGAAATATTGAATCTTTAATAAAAGTTACTGAAACAACTGTAAAATTAGATCTCTGTAAAATATGAAAATATTGAAAAATTCTATTGCACCCAAAATCTAAAATTGCACTAAAATATAAAAATCTAAAGATTGAAATTCTAGTACCATTATTTTCAGCTAGGTTTCATAAATCAGAATGCAAGTGCATATAAAAAATAAAGAATACGAATATAGTTTTAATGATTGTTTCAAACGAATTCGAAAATAGGTACGTATTTTACGGGGAACGTATTCTCGCTTGTACTACTCGATAAAAATCAATAACAGCAATTAATTTGATTACGAGTCACTTTCGGAGCCGATTCTGTTTAATTCAATGCGATGATTTAATCTCCCCTGCTATGGCTGATGTATTATATAAAAAAGAGGAAAAAAATTCTCGTTATATTCGCGGATAATTGATTCACGCTAGAGTGGGTGTTAATTGCGCACGAATTCGATGAAAAATTCTCATCGTATCGATTCATATTGAAAATTTCATCGAATATGTGGTAGTCTTTTGTTATACAGGAATTTCGTTGATCGTGTTTGCAAATTTATTCCATCTTTTAATCTGACTTCTTGGGGCTGATGCAAAGAGTAAAGAGAATTTTCATATTTTAATATTTTAGAATTCTGGTTATTAAGACGTGCGTTTGATATTTCTGGAGATTTCAGTTGCTAATTTCAGGTTTTATTATTTTCTGAATATTCAAATTCTCCTATTCCCCGATTCCCATATTTCCCAATTACAAGATTCCCCAATTCCCACATTCCCCAATTCCCAGATTCCCCAACTCCTATATTCCCCAATTCCCACATTCCCCAATTCCCACATTCCCCAATTCCCACATTCCCCAATTCCCACATTCCCCAATTCCCACATTCCCCAATTCCCACATTCCCCAATTCCCACATTCCCCAATTCCCAGATTCCCCAACTCCCACATTCTCCAATTCCCACATTCCCCAATTCCCACATTCCCCAATTCCCAGATTCCCCAACTCCCACATTCTCCAACTGCCACATTCCCCAATTTCCACATTCCCCAATTTCACATTACGTAATTCCACATTTCCCAATTCTACATTCCCCAATTCCACATTCCCCAACTCCCACATTCCCCAATTCCCACATTCTTCAATCCCACTCTCCCTAATCCCTACACGCCCAAATCCCCAAATCTCTGAATCTTCAAATATCAAAATCTCCAAATCATCAAACCCCCATATCTCCAAAACCCCTACATTCCCAAATCCTCAACCCCCAAAATCTCCAAATCCCAAAAGCATCCAAACCACCAACTTCCACTCAAAACTACCTAACCTAACCTATTCCGTCTGCCCATAACTCCCCTGCAAAGAAGGCTTATTTTCCAGGATCGATTCCCTGTAAGGAGAAGCAGACGAACCAGTCCCCCGATCCCGTTCCTCCTTCAACAAACGTCCCTGCAACGAGGCGCGTATATCTTCGCGATACAAAAATCGTCGTCGACCTGGAAAGCTTCCTTGAGCAGCTTTTATCGCGATCGTTAGGCAGGATTGATTCCACGGGACACGAGTTTGTACTCGTAGGAGGATTTGTCGACGCTGATGGCGAGAGCTGAAGTTACGATCTCGCGAGCGAGCGAGAACTCGCACCGCGAGAGAAAGGATTACAGTGGCCCGTAAGAAAGAAGAAGGATGATGCCGAGGACGTTGCGGATGCGGCATGATGGTCGACTCATCGATTAACCTAGCTTTTACCCGGCCACCGAGGACCTGAAGAGAGCCTTGATTGGGCGTGGAGTTTCTGGGAAACATCCTTGTCATCCTTCTTGCTTTTACTGATAACTGGGAGCGGACGTATAGGTGATCTCTTAGATCGACCTCCATTTCTCTGTTGGAGATTGTTGGACAATCACTTCATTTAGAAAATTTTTGTTTTGTAAGTTAGTAGGTTTTGAAGTTGTGAGGATTGTAGGTGAATGTTCATAGGGTTCAGTGAGAAGAATGTTTGATTTTATCCCTTAATGCTGGAAGATATTTTTGTTGGTACCAGGTAGCAAGACTCATATGATGTTCATACATGATGTAGTTCATGCATGATGTTCACACATGATGTAGTTCATACATGACGTTCATGCATGATGTAGTTCATACATGACGTTCATGCATGATGTAGTTTATACATGATGTAGTTCATACATGACGTTCATACATGACGTTCATACATGGCGTTCATGCATGATGTAGTTCATACATGACGTTCATATATGACGTGTATACATGACGTTGATACATGACGTTCATGCATAACGTTCATACATGACGTTCATACATGACGTTCATATATGACGTATATAACACTGTATGTTTAGTTCAAAATTTTTTATTTATGTTTGTTATATTAAACTGACTGTTGAATGTAGCCTTTTGAGTGCAAAGGGTTAGTACATTTATTACTTAGTTTTTAAAAAATGTATTGCATTAAATTATTAACATCCTGAACACGAAGTAGCTTCATTCAAATAAACAATGAATCAAGAAATGTGTTATATGTACACATGAAGCAATGACAGTATACAATAGATTGTCCAGATTGTCCACAAAATGTGAAGTTTGTGCACAAAGTCTACATTGTTAACAAAGTCCGAATTGTTAACAACGTTAACAATGATGAAGTTGTAAATGATGAAGGACTCTTTGATGCCGCAATCAAAGAGGGTCACGAATCGTAACAAAAATAAAGATAAAATAATTCGAAAGCAGAGGACAATCGACTGTGGGTTCAACGTCCAGGATCCCTTCGATGATTGCGAAAACAACAATCCCATCGTGGAACAATGCAAATCAGAGTGGTGGAAACGTAGGAGGGCTACAATCAGCTTTCGCTTCGTTAAAATAAATTTGTTGCTCTAACGCAAACAGGAATGGTAGTCGTATAGCGATGGTAAATGAAGGTGTTCATTTCAAGAGATCCAACGAGGCCGTTTCACGATCAATTTATCCAGATTGCCGGGCATAAAGGAAAGGGGAACGGATTTCAAACAGTCTGGGGAGAAGTTGAAGCACCATCGAGCCGATCAAATTCCACGCGACCTATCGATTAATTCGCGCAACCAGAGCGACGAGGACCGACGTTAAAACGATTACTCCGATTCGATCGTTCGAGCGGTCCTCGTCGTCAATTTCCTATAAAAAGCAGGGGTTCCCGCGAGTTCCATGCGAGCCGATAATCGAAATTCTGCTCGATAATCCGTGGATCAAAAAAAAAAGAGAAAGAAATATAAAAAAGCTGGCGGCGGTCGCGCGGAAAACAATATTTTTCATACGTGACTTCGAGTTTAATCGTCGGGAAACGAACGCTGTCAAGGCTCGCGGATAAAATCGTCCCCTTTATTGGCTCGTTTCGCGAGAACTATAAAGTTCATGGACGAGGGTGCGACGTGGAAGTTAACCCCTTCGTGCTACAGACAGGTTACGATCACCGTATTGAGCCGAAACAAACGACACTTTACTCTGGAATTATGTAGAACATGCTGAACATACTTGATACATATACATGTAACACCAGTGCGTCGAAACACATGTGTTATGAAAATATCCACGTATTCGCTATGAACATATTCAATACCAACCTTCGGTACAACCAATCTTCTATTATCTGTTATTAACGAAATATATTACTAGTAAAACATTGTCGATTCTGACATAATAATTATCAATCGACCGTTAAGACAATAAAATTCATAGCTGGAGCATCGACACGTTAAATAAAAAGAGAAGCGTATGCTTTTGACAGCCTTCAAAACCATCTGCTCGTGGTAACACGAGGTTCATAGTAAAATATTCGTGGAATAAAGTGGTGTTTTCGCGTTCATAAATAAAAGTGTAAACAGCATCGTTACGCCCGTGTCTCGCGTTAAATTACGTCCGGCGAAGGCGAAAGCGATGTTTGAATTTCGTTTAGTCCGACGTTATACATACGTCGACCTATCGGTACAGCTCGTCGATCGACGGCGGTAGCTCGTTATAAAAATTCATCGACGTGATTCCCGTTCCTCGTCCAGGGAAATCTCTGTTCTCGCTGCTCCAAACGAGCCTCGTTATCCTTTGATTCCATTACCGTTCATGGAAACCGGTCCCGCGTATTGTACCGCATTCTTGTCCCTTGCTCATCCTGCGATCGCGCGCGTTGTCCTTCGAGATCGATCGATCGTTTCCCGTCCATGAATCTTGCGATCGCGGAATTACCATCCCGTTTCTCCTTTCTCGTCGAGTCTCTCCTTTCTCGACTGCCGCTGATTACGGACTCGCCATGACGGTTATTCTTGACGGTCAGTGTCATCGGTGATATAACGAAAGCATACATATTTTAGGTAAGGACAAAGTTGAGACGATTGTAGCAATTCCATGTGTGATGATGCAGCATGTGACAACTTCGTATGTAGGGTTACAGAGTTGTGATATAATGCACAGCAATTCCGTGCGAACCAATGCAGCGCGTAACAGTTCCATGCATAGCAATTCCATCAGTGGCAATTGCACTTGTAGAAACTCTACGCGTAGCAATTCCACGCGCAGTGATACAACGCGCGACGATACAGTGCACGGCAGATCCACTTGTAGCAATTCCATCTCTTGCAATTCCAGCCATGGCAATTCCATTTGCTCCAATTCTACGCGTAGCAATTCCATCTGTTACAATTCCAATTGTAGCAATTCCACGCTTGGCAATTCCATCTGTTGCGATCCCACTTGTAACAATTCCACGCGTAGAAATTCCACGCATAGCAATTCCAACAGCTGCAATTCCACTCATAGAAATTCCGCCACTTGCAATTCCACGTATATCGACGCAAAGAATTGTGATAAAGCGGGGTGCAATTCCACGCGTAGAATTTCTACGGATAGCAATTCCAAGCGTAGTAATTTCATGCGCAGCAATTCCACGCGTAGCAACTCCTCACATACTAATCCCATGCATAGGAATATACTACGTTACAATTTCGCGAGTTGCAAAATACAGCGCTGCAATTCCACAAGTTGCAAAGTACAATGTTGCAATTCCACGAGTGGCAATATAGCGCGCAACAAATCCACGCGTGGCAATATACCGCGTGGCAATTGGACGCGTGGTAATGCTATGCATAACGAAATAATTCTGCGCATAGGAACGCAAGTCGCAGAGAGAGAATTGCATGGAAATTTCGCGAATGTTAATTCGACGCATAGCAATTCCGGGAATGTTAATTGAACGCACGAGTACGAAGCACGGCTGCGAAAGACTCGCGAGGTTAACACAATCTCGCGATTCCCGTTATCGGGACGCAGGCATCCAATGAGACGATAATCCAACCAAAGTACTGAGAAATGCAGACATCCGCGACGATAAATCGTCCGCGAGCGGGGATTCAATCTTCCCCGTCCCTGCTTTTCTTCCTAGTTCTTGTCGCGTAACGGAGTTCTACTTCTATTAAAGGTCGCTTAGAAACGCTGATACTGCGCTGGGTGTATTATTGTGGTTCAACGTTCGCAGTGGAAGGTGATGTACATGGTCAGACATGTTGTGAGATCTGTTATTAACAGTACAGAGTAAATCTGCGTATCTCAAATTTCAATGCTATAAACTCTATGTTTCATTCTTGGAAACTGATGCGTTTAATAAATTGAAAATTAATGTAGATATATAGACATTTTTTATTTTCAACATTGGAAGGTTAAGAATTCCAAAATGTGCATAGAAATTTCAGATTTTCAAATATTCAAAGTGAAAAGCTAATTTTTATTTAATTCTTGAAGACTCGTCATTGAACAACTCATACAATATTTAAACAGAGAATAACACAAGAAATAGCAGAAGCACGACAAAATGATGTTCCCTTCACAAAAAAGATATTAACCAGCAACCAAGCGATATTTCATTTCTCCGAAGCAAACGAAACAGAAATGAATGCAAAAGGTAGCAGTAATACGCTTAATTAAAGGTTAATAATCGATTACTCGTGGGATGTAACCGCGCACGAATCAATTCCCAGCCCTTTTCTTTAATTTGCCAGCTGGCCGGCTAAGCCCTTTCGCAATTTTCGCGAACGAACTTCGCGTTGTGTAATTGGTGTATTTCAAAGGAGCTATTTAATGCGACTCGCTCGCCATCGAGCAAAAGGTAGAAGAAAGGTTAGTTCCTTCCAAAGAGTTTCCATTCCGCGCACTTCCGGCTCTCGTGCAATTAAACGTAACTCGATTCGAATCGCTGGCGATCGCAGCCATTACACGTGCAGGAGATTCCACGTCGCAAAATGGTAACTTCCAGCGAAGATTACACCGTCCGCTCGGCTATACTCTAAATTTTACTCTCCATAAAACACCACGGGAGATTTTCTGCCCTACACTTAACGGTTAATCTTGCTTCCCTAGGAAAAAATACGATCAGACGGACGCTTCTTGCTTGTTGACCTTTAACGAATTTTTGAGGATTAGGTTATTTAGTTATAGGACTAAATAGTCGTAGATGAATTTGAAAGTTTAGGAAAGTTGGAATTCAGAATTTTGAAGGTAGAGAAATTTAGAGTTTAATAGTCTGGGATCTAGGGATTTTTGAGATGTAGACATTTTGGAGTTTAGGGATTTGAAGACGTAGGGATTTTGGGATCTAGGAATATTTGGGATTGAGGGATATTTGGGATTTAGGAAATTTTGGGGTATAGGGATCCTTGGGATCTAGAGATCCTTGGGAACTAGGGGAGTTTGGGATCTAGGGGAGTTTGGGATCTAAGGAATATTGGGATCTAGGGAATATTGGGGTCTACGGATACTTGGGATCTAGAGATATTTGGGATCTTGGGATATTTGGGATCTAGGAAATTTTGGGGTATATGGATACTTGGGATCTAGGGATATTTGGGGCCTAGGGGTATTTGAGATCTAGGGATATTTGGAATCTAGGGATATTTGGGGTTTAGGGATACTTGGAATCTTGCGACATTTGAGATCTAGGGTTTTCGGGGTCTAGAGAATTTGGTATCCCAGGGATTTTGGAATCTAGGGATGTGGGATCTAGGAATTGGGTGTCTAGGGATTTGGGATGTAGGATTTGGCAGTCTAGGAATTTGTGGACGTAGGTATTTGGGGAGATAAGAATTTGGAATCTAGCGGGGTTTAAGAATTTGGGAACGTTGAGATTTGGGGATGTAGGGATTTCGATCTGCAAAGATTTAAGAATGTACGGATTTGGGGATGTAGGAAGTTAATAATTTGATATGTAGAAACTTGTAAATGTAGGAATTCCAAAACCTTGAGATTTGAAAATAATAAAGTTTAGCAGTATAAGGTTTTAAAAAGAGGAAAATATGGAAGTCCAGAAAACCAAAGGTGCTCATGTATTCAGAAGCCATGTCCGCAGCGTTCCCGAATGAACCTAGGATGTGACCCCGTTTCCTTTTGCGTTTCTTTTCGTCTCTAATCCAGGATTTTTTCCTCGAGCAACGTTGAAGTCCTCGGGTAGTAAGGTAAGTCCCCTAGTTACGCGAGAATACTCTGGAGACTCTAATGAATTCCGATGGGAGGAATAAAGGGGAGGCTAAGAGGATGGATAAAAATGGTAATTACGATATAAAGGAGCCTCTCGGATAAGAATACTGGCGTAAGAACAGCGTAAAGAAAAAAAGAGAAGAGGAAAAACGAAGACAGAGAGAGAGTCCGAGAGAAAGGGAGGAGAGGAGACGACTCGAGAACCACCAACTTATGAACCATTCGCAGACATTTGCGAGGAAAAAAGAAGCAGACAGGGGTAAGGGGAGGGAAACTGAAAATGGACAAGGGGATCTCGAGTTTCAAACTGCTCCGACGCGGACGATAGCCTGACAGTTTATTAAAGGTTGCTCATTATTCTCGAATGTTGCCAACCGAACCACTTTAGAACGCTTGGTTCACACCTTTCAGACGATTCTATGGTCTCAACTTTTTAATAGCGGATCAACACAAAATTGCAGAGACGGACACCCGTAATACTACTTTGCTATCAATTACTATTCTACCAACTTTCTGATGCGTGCTGTGAGATACCTTATTTTCGACTCGATATTTAAACCCAGTAATTAAAGTGTACTTCAAAATTACAGTAAGGAGTAATTGAACCAATAATATGTTTTTTAGAAGAAGACTGTTGTTTATGAACACCTCAGATGTTCACAATGTGTGGACGATTCACACATATGGTCAAGTTTATGTAGCTTCTTAATCCTCCTCAATGTAAGAAGGTTCACATGTGGTTCATATGAACACAATCTTTAGATGTTCACCATATGTGAATCATTCATATATGTGGTCAAGATTCATATGCACCTTTATGCACCTTCTTCATACTCCTTAATATAGGAAGCTTCATATGTGGTACATATGAACACAATCTTTAGATGTTCATCATGTGTGGACCATTCACATATGTGGTCAAGATTCATATGCACCTTTATGCACCTTCTTCATACTCCTTAATATAGGAAGCTTCATATGTAGTACATATGAACACAACACTTAGCTGTTCACCATGTGTGGACCATTCACACATGTGATCAAGGTACATATGCACCTTTATACACCTTCTTCATACTCCTTAATATAGGAAGCTTCATATGTGGTGCATATGAACACAACACTTAGATGTTCACCATATGTGGACCATTCACATATGTGGTCAAGATTCATATGCACCTTTATGCACCTTCTTCATCCTCCTTAATATAGGAAGCTTCATGTGGTACATATGAACACAATCTTTAGATGTTCACCATATGTGGACCATTCACATATGTGGTCAAGATTCATATGCACCTTTATGCACCTTCTTCATCCTCCTTAATATAGGAAGCTTCATATGTAGTACATATGAACACAACACTTAGATGTTCACCATGTGTGGACCATTCACACATGTGATCAAGGTACATATGTATCTTTATGTACCTTCTTCATCCTCCTTAATATAAGAAGCTTCATATGTGGTACAATCCTTCACACATGTGAAGGTGCACATGTACCTTCTTCTACCTTCTGCGCTCTTAATTTAAAACTTCAGAGAATATAAATTAATGACACAAAACCTTCGTAACAAAGAAAGTTGACGTAAACATGATTTAATGGATTCAACTGTAAAGCGTATTTTATGCAATACTGTATGCAATGAAGTGATCGTGAAGAATTATTAATCCTTTGCGATGCCCGTCGTTTCAATAGTCTAAACAAGAAAAGTGCTTTCATCTTGGAAATTATAAAACTCGTGAGATCAAAGTTACCCTGGGGAAGAGTTTCGGTAATCTAATCTTCTTAATAATCCCTTGAGGGGGCACTGGATAAATCTTCGAGCGCTTCGAACGCCATTAAGTGGCTAACTCCGAAAAATTGAGTTTCGAGCGCCAGACCTCTATCTGATCAATGGTGTTCTCGATTTTTAACAATCATTCTACTGTATAATTATGTAGTACATTCTTTATTGTAATACATGATCTTGTAATACGTTATCACAATATACTGGTATTGTTAATTACATGGTATTCATTATTGCAACATATTGGTATTTACATCCACAGATCCCCATATCACGTAGGTGTCCACATCCCCAGATCTTTAGTCTTCTCTGTACTCGTATGTTCCTAGTTTTCTTCCTTCCCAGATTTGAATATCTCTAAATTACACCTGCAGATCTTTAGTTATAAATAAACCGAAGTGAAAAATAAGTGACTTAAAGATGCACTGGAGCTTCTAAAATGTAGAGAACTTATTGTAAGTCACCCCTTGAAACCCCCATTTCTAAGAGTAATCAAAGTGAATGAGAAGATAATTTTCCTTCCTAAATACGGCTTGCAACAAAACTGTATCCTCTAAAGTAGCTCCATGAAGATTAAAGAGAATCTCGCGTGTAAAAATCGTCCGAAATGATATCAGCAGCCGGTGCTTAACGGGTTAAACATTCGCGTCCAAAGAAGTCGGCATTCAACGAGTTAAATATACTCGAAGAAGCCGGCTCGAAAACGTCGGTGAAAAGAAAGCACAGAGAAATTTGAAAAGATGTACCGAGCCAGGGGGCACTCGAGCGACCCCTTGGATCTCGAGACTCGGCCGCGGGGGTTGCACTCGATCCGATAAGGATTTCATCCCGAGGGCGGCGCTTTCATTAAACGGTAATTAAGTTCGCGGTCTAAAAGCCACCGCGAACAAGACCGACAGCTTCTCGCGACCGTCCTATCGTTCTAAACCGATGATCGTGCTTCAACCCCCGGGTGCCTCGCCGTGTTTCGAGTCCACTTCGTTTACCGCCTTATTACGCGAGATTGGATGAACTTTCACCCCGTCTTGTTTATCCTGACTCTCCTTCTCGCGGATCATCCTAACTCCCTTCCTGTAATTGGCTTCAAGGGCAGAACCCTCCATCTTGCTCGCGAACCGTATCGCGCTTTCGGATTTGATTTTCAGACTTTGAAGTCGGGCTTGAATTTTCGACGTACTTTTAACCCTTTTCGAGACGATAATTAATGACGAGGGTTAGAAGATTAAAAGATCTTCTTGTTGCGATCTTTGTTTCTTAGGGACTGTAATTGGATTTTATTTGTGGACTTTGATGGGACTCAACGTTTTCTTGCTTTATCTTCTTGGGGCTGTAATTGGATTTTATTTGCTGAGCGATTGCTACTTCAGATTTTCTTGTTTGATGTAATCGTCTTTTTAGGATTATAATTGGATTTAATTCGTTGTGTTGTTGGATGCTCTTGAGATTTTCTTATGTAATTCTATTATTGTTTTGTCGGAATTATACCTGGATTCTATTGTCTGTTGATCGATGCTCTTCACATTTTATTTGATACAATTTTGTCTGAATTAAAACTGCATTTCATTTGTTGTACTGCTTGTTGAATTATCGATGTTCTGTTTTTAAAGTTACTAGTTAATTATGTTGCTTCGTATATAATCTTTAAATTGCTGCACATCATACTATTACTAAAACATCATCATATGTAAAATCAATTCAAGATCATCATCAAAACTTGAACAAATTATACATATCTTGCTTGAAATTGCACTTCACTAACAAATCTACTGATTCAATTTAATTAAACAGTCCAACTATCTGTTTCCTAGAAAAAATACTTCAGAAACGCATTAAAAATGAAACACACGCGAACACATACCACAGCAGCAATTTCTGCTCCCAAGGGAGAATTATATCGGTCGTAGAGAATCTCTCCATTGTTCTACAACTTTGCTGCAACAAAGCTTGCAAGTTGGATACTAAAGCGCTTGTAACATTTGTTCGTAGCGTCTGCTATTTCACTGAAAAGCTCACGCAATTCGAACAACAAATTCAGTAATTAATTCCGTCAAACGTTTCGGTCAAACAAGTATCACTTTTTATTCCATCTTCGGGATTTCATTCGCTGCAATAATCGATTTATTGAACGGAATAAATATTAGTAGGCTTAGTAGCAGACGTGTTTATCGCGGGATTAGCAATTTTATTGCGAACATTTTTATGCATACGAGCGTGTTCTTATTCCGATTCGCCAGCAAGGATCGAAAGTAGATCCTCTATCCTGAAGAGACCTTTTTTCTCCACCTCCCGATACTTTACCCTCCTTTTTCTTCCTCTGGTTCTCGACTACGCTTTCCAGAGCAGCCTCTCAGAACCTATTCCTGCGACTCCCCTTTGCTTTTATTCTTACCTCCAGTGGAAAACGCTGAATGTCGAGAAGGGACGATGGCGCTACAGTTTTTCTCCGCGAAGAAAGAATCTCGTGTTTTGGTGCTTCCTTTCTTGCATTGAAACTCGAACGGAAAACTCGACTCCTGCGTTTTCACATGGAAATATTGCGTGTCCAAAGGAGCTCTGATCGTACGATTTGTCTTTCTTGTTTTCTGAGTTTACTCTGTTTATGATAATTTAGTAACTGGTTGTCAGTTTCATGTATGCACATATTAATATATTCCCTTATTGACACATTCACATATTGATACATTCACGTATTAATAAATTCACATATTGACACATTCACATATTGATACATTCACGTATTAATAAATTCACATATTGACACATTCACATATTCATATATTAACATATTCACATACTCACATATTCACATACTCACATACTCACATGCTCACATACTCACATACTCACATACTCACATATTCACATATTCACATACTCACATATTCACATACTCACATATTCACATACTCGCATATTCACGTACTCACATGTTCATATACTCACATATTCACATACTCACATATTCACATACTCACATATTCACATACTCACATATTCACATACTCACATATTCACATACTCACATATTCACATACTCACATATTGACATGTTCACATATTCATATTCATATGTGCAAATCCTCAAATTCTCAAGGTTTAAGGGTTCCAAACTTTCAGTTTCATAACCTTCTTAATTTTTCAATTTCATCTATTAATCTGACAGTGTACATAATTTTTGGAATGATCACATATGACCATCATATGCAATGTGTTGAGACACAAATACATAACGATGTATAATAATCATTAAATTCATGACTACATTTATCAAATGCTTTAAAAATTTAAACATTCAATTTAATATTTGATTATTAATCTTTAATCATGGACATACGATTTAATCATGTAAATATAATTACAGATACTAATCATATTAAATCATGATTAAAGACATTAATCATATTTAATAATGAAAAGTAATTACAATTCAATATAATTAAATATTAAAGATATTAATCAAATTTAATTAATTATAATCATGTCCATTTCACTTGACATTTTCTATTTAACATAATTTAATTTTATTAATATATTTAAATTGTCACATCAAGTTCCTTTCAACCAAAAGTGTAATCAGTGTTTCAAACCTCAAAAATGATGAAAAAAGATCACCGAATACAGTGACAAAGTGTGCCCTGAAATATTGATTAACCTATCAATCAGATTTTGAAATATTTCCCAGCGGGATACAATGGTGAAAAATACTTCAGACGTGTCAGTTAGACAAAATATCTGACAAATTACCTGTCACCAAATTCCGACCCAAACAAACCTCGACGTGACATAAAGAATTTCGTAGCCACTCACATCTCGCAGAGACTATTCTGTGCAAACATCAAAATCCAAAGCGTCTTGCAAACACCCTTTCTCAACGAATCCGAGGCAAACAAGCCTTGAAGAAAATCCTGTTCAATTCGCAGCTTCGTTAGCACCGAGGTGACGAGTTCTACGCACAGGAAAATACAACTTGACAGTTCTTTTTTTGGGGGAAGTGGCTCTACATTTTTTTTAAATAATACTGTGAGGGTTTATGGATTGTGGAAAATGGAATTGATGGATGGTTATTTGGCACAGCTTCATTTTTTTGGACGACTTCTAAAGACAATCCAGTATAAACTTTGCAGAATTAGAATTAATTTTTCACAAATAAAATGATGCGCAAAATTGCTAAATAAAGTAAAATTATGTGGTACTTAAAATGATGCATAAAATTGTGAACTAAAATAAAACTACGTATAACTGAAAATGATGCATAAAATTTAGAACTGATGATATGAAGAATTAAAATAAAATTATGCACATTAAAAATGATGCATAAAATTTAGAATTGATATGAAAAATTAAAATAAAATTATGCATACTGAAAATGATGCATAAAATTTAGAACTGATCTAAAGACCTAAAATAACATTATGCATAACTTAAAATGACGCATAAAAGTCGACAAAAAATTATGCAAATTTAAGAAGATTCCCTACAAAAAATTGAAATTATGCTTACGTTCAAATCATGCATAAAATTTCCCCCGGACACGAGAAATTGAAAGCAAATTATGCAAATTTAAAATGATGCATAAAACCCGATATGAAGAATTAAAATTATGCATAAAATATCGAATCGATAGAACCTAAAATAATGCATAAAATTTTGAGAGATATTAAAGTTTCGTATTGATCTTCTAATTTTTTCAAAGTGGAGGCGCGTTTAAGATCCGCCATCGAGTTTTTCCCGACAGACCATAACACTTTGTAGGAAAATGTTTGCAAAGCGGAACACGTCTCGTTCGAAGTCAGACTCTCCGAGATATCGGAAATCGGTGTACACTTTACAGGGCATTTCTTTACACCGTCGGTTAAACGCGTATCACGAGCATATTCATGCACATCCACTTCGATAGCGTTGCAGATCGATATATCTGTGCATTCCTCTCGTTCGCTTGCCAAAGTGCATCGGGAATTTCTCGATTGGAATGCCTAAAGTTCCACAAGTAGAACCATCACTGCCGATATTCATCTACCGTTTCTGATCGAGTTTTATCTATTGATGCGCAAACATGCTCTTTCAGTTTATCGCAATCTTTACGGGTATTCAGCCCATATAATTCAGCGGTGAAGACGGTGAAGACTTTATGGAAGTCGATTCGGTGGTAACTAGCAGTGTGGGGATATGTGGTATTATGGGGTGGGATTGGAGAATTTGAGTTTGGAAGAATTTTATATCGGATGGAAAGTTTGGGATTTTGAAATTTTCGGAGATTGGGAATTCGGAATTTGCAGACTTGGAATTTTTTAGTGTGGAAGCTTGAGAATTTGGAAACTTAGAAATTGGGGCAAGTCGAAATTGGGGGAGTGGAAATTTGGAAACGTGGAAATTTGAGGGAGTGAAAATTAGGGGGAGTGGAAATTTGGTGGAGTGGAAATTCGGTAAAGTGTGAAATTGGGAAAGTGTAAATTAGGGTAAGTAGAAATTGGAGCAAGTGCAAATTTGGGGGAGTAGAAATTTGAGAAAATGGAAACTTGGGGAAGTAGAAATTGGGGAAAGAGGAAATTAAGCAAGTAGAAATTAGGGGAAGTGAAAATTTGGGGTCTGGAAATTCGGTAAAGTGTGAAATTGGGAAAGTGTAAATTAGGGTAAGTAGAAATTGGAGCAAGTGCAAATTTGGGAGAGTAGAAATTTGAGAAAATGGAAACTTGGGAAAGTGGAAATTAAGCAAGTAGAAATTGGGGGAAGTGAAAATTTGGGGTCTGGAAATTCGGTAAAGTGTGAAATTGGGAAAGTGTAAATTAGGGTAAGTAGAAATTGATGCAAGTGCAAATTTGGGGTAGTAGAAATTTGGGAAAATGGAAACTTGCTGAAGTGGAAATTGGGGAAAGAGGAAATTAAGCAAGTAGAAATTAGGGGAAGTGAAAATTTGGGGTCTGGAAATTCGGTAAACTGTGAAATTGGGAAAGTGTAAATTAGGGTAAGTAGAAATTGATGCAAGTGCAAATTTGGGGTAGTAGAAATTTGGGAAAATGGAAACTTGCTGACGTGGAAATTGGGGAAAGAGGAAATTAAGCAAGTAGAAATTAGGGGAAGTGAAAATTTGGGGTCTGGAAATTCGGTAAAGTGTGAAATTGGGAAAGTGTAAATTAGGGTAAGTAGAAGTTGGTGCAAGTGCAAATTTGAGGGAGTAGAAATTTGGGGAAATCGAAATTTGGGAAAATGGAAACTTGGGGAAGTGGAAATTTGAAAAAGTGGAAATTTGAGGAAGTGGAAATTAGGGCAAGTAGGAATTTGGGAAATGGAAATTTGGAGAAGTCGAAATTTGGAAAAATGAAAATTAGACCAGGTGAAAAATTGCAAAACTTGAAAATAATAAAATTGAAAGTTCAAGAAACTCAACAAACAGAGCCTTAAAAAAGTGTATAACTTCATCACCCCAAAAATATATCAATTCAGACCTCCAAAAATTTAAGTATTCACAAACAGAAAAATCTGTAAAATCGCCTCCCCATCGCAATAAAATTAAAACGTATAAAACATTCTCCACCCCTATATATCAATATATCATATTTCCCGAAATATCCCCAATCCACCGAAACAATAAATTCACAACAAATTACCGCAACTGAAATGCTCACTAAAAATTATACGTCATCGTATTGTCAATTTTTATCGCGATTAATACAAACGACGTTGGACAGGTGATTTTTCAATTACAATTTCCGATCGAGACATCCTGAAACGAGTCGAATTATCGCTAATACCGTGTATATCATTTTTCCCCAAAACTTCCTGCATATGCATGGATCCGATGTTTTTTTACCCCTCCCTTGGGAGCAACATTTCGTAATTAATGCCGGACTACGATACCGTGCAAAATCGATTCCGGTTTTTCCCCAAATGAACGTCGCGGAGTATAATTAAATTCCAGCGGGGCGAGGGGCTTAAGTTGGACAAGGATAAAGTGGGACTTCAATCCGGAAACTATCGACGACATTCCCGGAAACAAGCCACTGGGGATACGACAGAAACAGGTCGTACAAAATATTCGCTACAGAATGAAATGGTACATATCTACTTTTACCTTGTCAAAAAATGATGAGACATTTTTAGAATTTTTATTATTACATTATAGAATTTTTTTACTTGGATGTTTCACTTTTTAAAGTTTCTTAAACCTTGCGGTATTTTGACAAGTTTGACTCGTGACGCACCTCACAAATAAATCATTCAAGGGTTTAAGTATTTGCAACTTTTTCTGCACAGTAATTTTATGGTTCAGTATTTGCAAAATTTCCCGACGGACCCTTGAAAAAAGTAATACTCCAGATACCGATAAGGGTGTAAATTATAAGGTACGTACTTAATCACAACGGATGTAGAACTTCCTTTAAAAAAATATAAAAATCTTTCTTTATCGGACTTTCTTGGGAAATACTGAGATGGGGTAGAACCTGAACGTTCTCTACCCCTATATTTCCTACCCCAAACATAAACATGGGTCGAATAATTAAGAAGGAACAGAAATTTCATTCTGAACAAGGAAGTGAAGCGACAAAGTTTAATTTTCAATCGAATTGAAATTTGTTTGGAAATTGAACGGAGCTGTCTGACTATGTATATGTTCGTACTACTGCGACATTCAATATTGGACATGGTATTCTAACTTTTGATTTATGAAATTTATTTGTGGTTTTGGAGGATGTCTTTTGGAAGAAGGTTTTAATAGTGAAGCACTTGATATGTCTACTGAAAATTTGGGGGAGTGGAAATTCGGTAAAGTGGGAAATTGGGAGAAGTAGAAATTTGGAACAGTGAAAATTTGGAAAAGTGGAAATTCGGTAAAGTGGGACATTAGAAATGTGGAAATTGGGAGAAGTAGAAATTTGGAACAGTGAAAATTTGGAAAAATGGAAATTCGGTAAAGTGGGAAATTGGGAATGTGGAAATTAGGGCAAATAGAAATTGGGAGAAGTAGAAATTTGGAACAGTGAAAATTTGGAAAAGTGGAAAATTTGGAAAAATGGAAATTTGGTAAAGTGGGAAATTGGGAATGTGGAAATTAGGGCAAATAGAAATTGGGAGAAGTAGAAATTTGGAACAGTGAAAATGTGGAAAAGTGGAAAATTTGGAAAAATGGAAATTTGGTAAAGTGGGAAATTGGGAATGTGGAAATTAGGGCAAATAGAAATTGGGAGAAGTAGAAATTTGGAACAGTGAAAATTTGGAAAAGTGGAAATTCGATAAAATGGAAATTGGAAATATGGAAATTAGGGCAAATAGAAATTGGAAGAAGTAGAAATTGGAACAGTGAAAATTTGGAAAAGTGGAATCTTGGGACAAATAGAAATTGGGAGAAGTATTGGTGGAAGTATCTTATGAACCTAATCCAAAATAGTACAAAAACGTACTCAAAAGCTTCCTATAGCAACACCCCATAAAATAACAGTACAGTAAAATACCTAAATCTTCTCGTTGTCAAAGACTTCTGCCAAAAGATCTGAACCAAATTCCCAAAGAATCGTGAAAAGAAAAAATAAAGGTACCAATGTAAATTAGGTCGAAAACGTCGGCGTTCGCAGATGCGACCGGAAACGGTATCGGGAACGTGTTTCCTGCAGCTCTCGGGTGCACGGTAGCGGTTTCGAGCCCGTCATTTCCGGCGGGTAAACTAGGATAACGATGTGTAATCACGGCTGTCGAGCAGCCACGCTCGATTATAAACCGACCGATGCTCGTGGGACGTATAAATAACGCGAATAACACCCTACGTGACACACCTCCTTCACCCTCCTCTTATCCCGTAGCTCTCGTTCTTGGCCAACACGAGACCCTTTCACCCCCTTGCTGTTTCTGACGAGATAACTCGTCCGATAACCTGCTTGCTCCGTCCCGTGTTCTCGACGCCGGATAACACTCCAGGATACGTGCTACGATATTTGAACGAGCTACATGAGCTACAATCCTTACACCCTTAAATTTATATGTACTTTTAAATTGCTACTTGCATCTGGTCAAAAAGTAACTGACTTGTCAGAAAATGACCACTTTCCCAATTTCTCACTTTACCGAATTTCCAGACCTCACATTTTCACTTCCCCAATTTCTACTTGCCCCAATTTCCATTCCCCCAAATTTTCACTTTTTCAAATTTCTACTTTCTCCAATTTCTGCTTGCCCCAATTTCCACTTTACCGAATTTCCACTCCTCCAAATTTCGCAGTTCCCAAATCTCCACTCCCCAAGCTTCCTCTTGCCCCAATTTTTAACCCTTTGCACTCAAAGATAATTTTATTGTTTACAAACAGCAACTTTAAAATATTAATCGAAATGTTGAATGAGTTCTTTTGAGGTTATTATTTATCTTACTACGCGTTGGATTACCACGCGTTGGATATCCACGCATTGCATTACTACGCGTTGGATTACCATACGTTGGATATCGACGCTCTGGATTACTACGCGTTGGATATCTACATGCTGGATTACTATGCGTTGGATTACCACACGTTGCATTACTACGCGTAGAATTACCACGCGTTGCATTACTAAGCGTTGGATTACCACGCGTTGGATTACCACGCGTTGGATTACCACGCGTTGGAATACCAAGCGTTGGAATACCAAGCGTTGGATTACCACGCGTTGGATTACCACGCGTTGGATTACCACGCGTTGGATTACCACGCGTTGGATTACCACGCGTTGGATTACCACGCGTTGGATTGCCACGCATTGGATTACCACGCGTTGCATTATTAAGCGTTGTATTACCACGCGTTGGATTACCACGCGTTGGAATACCAAACGTTGGATTACCACGCGTTGGATTGCCACGCGTTGGATTACCACGCATTGGATTACCACGCGTTGGAATACCACGCATTGCATTATTAAGCGTTGTATTACCACGCGTTGGATTACCACGCGTTGGATTACCACGCGTTGGATTACCACGCGTTGGATTACCACGCGTTGGATAACTATGCGTTATCGAAAGCTGGCATTCTCGCGTCTGCGCATGCGTAATCCTCGCGTGCAGATTGGTCCATGTTTTTCCTTAATAACTCAAAAACGGAGCTTCATATTCAATTTTTGCAAAGGAAAATCTTATTCGGAATCACGTCAGCTACCCCCATTCCAGAGACCTACACTACTTGTGAAACACCCTGCACAGATTTCACCTTTTTGAGCCTTAGTAAGAAACACCACGATGACAACGTATCATTACAAATATAGTACATTATAAAAATGTAATTATTTCTAGATACACTACGTTGTAACCTATGTACCTGTATAACTATTACATCTACTACTACATCTACATCTACTACTAAGAATTGATGGTTTGGTTCATGATATCGCTGGCGTGCAAGTTAAAACAAAAATCGGTGATCAATAATTTGTTATACCCCATGCTGACACTGCAGCTATTCTGTCGAGGAACATACAAGACTCGCAAAGGGTGTCGGTTCCCGAGCATTAACAAACGAAGCTGAAAAATGGAGAACAGCCAACGGGAGAGAAAAATGAGCAGGAAAAAACGAAGCTACATGGCTCAGACACGTGAACCGTCATTAATTACCCGTTGGAAAATTAATTGAAGCTCGCCTTCGAATGGCTTTTCTTCGATCCGAAAGAATGCGCAGGAAGGATCGCGTTACGAATATTTATGCGTTCGGTCCTGAACAAATCTGAAAATGATTTTTTTAACGTTGTACAACGTTGTTCTACCGTTACGGAGCAATTAATTTCTCGTTAACGTTTGTTCTTCAGAAATAGATCCCTTCGAGGCGGGACTTGGAAATAGACGAGAATAGAAGGAAGCTCTTAGAGATTGAAACGTTATGTTATTAGAGAACGTTTCTTGTAAGATTTCTGGGGTTAATTACACTTCGTCTTTCGATTGTTAAATTGCGATGTAAGGGATGGATTTCGACGCTTAATTAGTTGTTGTAAATGAGGGCTGTGATTTGCAAAATTTAGGAATTTGGGTAGAAATTGGGGAAGTAGAAATTTTGGGGAGTGGAAATTTGGGGATGTTGATATTTGGGAAAGTGGAAATTAGGGCAAGTAGAAATTTGAAAAAATGGAAATTTGGGGGAGTGGAAATTAGGGCAAGTAGAAGTTGGGGGAAGTAGAAATTTGGGGGCGTGGAAATTTGGGGACGTCGATATTTGGGAAAGTGGAAATTAGGGCAAGTAGAAATTTGAAAAAATGGAAATTTGGGGGAGTGGAAATTAGGGCAAGTAGAAGTTGGGGGAAGTAGAAATTTGGGGGAGTGGAAATTTGGGGATATCGATATTTGGGAAAGTGGAAATTAGGGCAAGTAGAAATTTGAAAAAATGGAAATTTGGGGGAGTGAAAATTAGGGCAAGTAGAAGTTGGGGGAAGTAGAAATATGGGGGAGTGGAAATTTGGGAAAGTGATTTTTCAAAAAAAATCAAACCGGAAAATTATTCAAAATATCCTGTGCACTCACAGATTTTCACCAATAAAACTTATGACGATAAAACTTGAGTGCTCGCCAGAAACATATCCTCCAAATTAATAGAAATTGACGAAGACACAATCGAGCCATTAAACTTGAAGATATCCCGTCGGTAGTTTTACAAGAAGAACATAGGGAAAAAGTTATTAACATTATTTGAAGACAGCGGTAGCGTTTAGAGTGTCTCGAAATCACCAGGGATAGAAAGAAACGCGGTATAAAAAGAAAAAGGAGCCAGAGCCCTGGAGACGAGGCTCCAAAAGCGACGAACGTCAACGTAGACGGAAGAAAGGAGGCGTTTGTGCGGAAGCGGAAGTAATTGCGGAAATTGCTCCGACTACTTTTCCTTTTGTGCCCGCTCGTATACAACGGACCCGCGCACCCACGGGACTACGTATAAATACGCGCGTATACGTGTATATGTACAGGCTTCTTTACAGAAGTAATACGACGGCGAAGGGACGGGGATTTTCGGGGGAATTTCGCAGTAATGACGACGCGAAATAAGCAGACTGGCTGGAATAAAGGAACCCCGATAAAGAGAAGAAAGGATGGCTGGGCACGAGACCGGTTACCGTTTCTTGCAAATATTCCAGACTAAACAGGACAAAAAGGAAAGTATCGAGGAAATAGACATCGCTAATATTTTCGGTGTTTGGTATTACTTGATGGGAACTGGGCTGAGAAACCCCTTGCGTGCGACATTAGGTAGGGATAATTGATGTTGCAAGTTTGGGGATTTTTCAATGTCATCTCTCCTGACAAAGGAGATTTTAACAAATCCATATTTTCCGCCAAGTACATGAATATTTTAAAAATCGCGGTTGAATTAGAGCGGGAATCGTTAATTTTCCAAGTCTAGGAGCACAAAGCGATATGAAGAGGCGTAGAAAACGTAGAGAGAGGTCGTGTTACAAATTTCCACTTACCACGTTTCGCTTAGCCCATGAAAGTTGGCAATACGTCTCTTACCTGGAACAGAGAAAAAGAAGATAGCTCGTTTAAACGGAAGTCTCGGCTTACTCGCAGAGTATCAGTTATCCGGGACGAGTTCCGGGGCGAGTCGCGACCGAAAACTTGCAACGGACGGAGTTTAATCGTTTCGCTAAATTATTCTCCGTCTTCTTCTTCTTCTTCTTTTTTTTTCACCCTCCGCCCCGCGAAATTGCCCAACCCCCTGGCCGGAAACTTCGCTCTTAATCGTCGCGAAAACTCGTTGCGACGGCTGCGAAAGGGTTTAAACCGTTCCAAATAGCATCGTTGCAATTTCTTCTTTCCCGGTTTCCGGGCGATAACCGTTGGAACGTCTTTTAGAAGGTTTGGCTGATCTCCCTTACTTGGCGACTGCTGCACCGCAAAATCGACCGGAATATCGAGAGATTATTTTTATCTGATATTTACTGTTCTATTTCCTGCTAGTTTCTTCGTTTTTCTCGCGAGTCAACACGGATATCATGAAGGACTAATAATCGAGGACATTTTTGCATGGAGATACTTTTATCATGTGGTTTAAGCACAACAAATTTTATACAGTTGGATTCATACATAATCACCTATACATATTTTTATAAGATGAACATTTAAATATTCATGACGTAGGAAATTATTTTGTAACGCATACAAAATGTATAATTTATTAATTAAATTGAATATTCAATCTACCTCTAAAGTTTCATTACTACATTCGATCCTCTGTTAAAATGAAATTCAACGTACAACCATGTGTCAATCATCCATTTACAGTTATCATGTTCCTACACTTAAACCGATAAAATATAATTTACTAATTAATTTGAGTATTGATCGTACCCCTAAAACTTGATTGGTAAATTTTGTCAAAATGAAATTCAATGTAGAATCATGTGTCTATCATTCACCTATCTACACATATGTACATACATGTAGTATGTAATATGAAGTACATATACATACATGTAGCATGTAATCTGTAGTATGTATACATACATGTAGTATGTAGTATGTAGTACATATACATACATGTAGTATGTAGTATGTAGTACATATACATACATGTAGTATGTAGTATGTAGTATGTACACATATGTGTAGTATGTAGTATGTATACATACATGTAGTATGTAGTATGTAGTATGTAGCACATATACAGACATGTAGTATGTAGTATGTAGCACATATACATACATGTAGTATGTAGCACATATACATACATGTAGTATGTAGTATGTATACATATATGTAGTATGTAGTATGTAGCACATATACATACATGTAGTATGTAGCACATATACATACATGTAGTATGTAGCACATATACATACATGTAGTATGTAATCTTTAGTATGTATACATACATGTAGTATGTAGTATGTAGTACATATACACACATGTAGTGTGTAGTATCTAGCACACATACATACATGTAGTATGTAGTATATATATCTAATGAAACCTCATGTAAATTTTTGTGTCCCAAGTGTACGAACAGTCAGCACCCTTTTACGGGTCTAATTTCGATCAAAGGAACAGAAAAACGAAAGCATTATCAGACAGGGTATTACTCTTGTTTTTCCTGCTCCGCTAATGAAATTATTAAACACGGCTTCTCGTTTCTCGATCTCATTTTCATCCGCCCTGGGAACTAGTCGGACGTGTTCGCGTTAAAAACGAAAAGTCGGGACGGTTTATCCTTGAACCGTTGGCGACGATTTAAGTCTACCCAAGGAAATTCCATTATCGTGCACCGTGAAAATGGCGTTGTACATTCGAAGGATAAAGGAAAACAATTAAGCGAAACCCAAAGAATCCAGCGTTTTAAATCCAGTCAAACGTATCTTGTCCGACGACAGTTTACCGCGAAATACTGTTTCGTAGAAATCGGATGAAACGAAATCGAACGGAATATAATTCATTGGAGAAGTTATTGAATTAACCGAAGAACGTCCTCATCTAATATTCAAGGGGCTTACACTTGCCAACTCGACTTAACCTTTCAACTTTGTTCCTGCAGGAACCGTTCTATTAAGAGGCTATTAACTTCTCGTCGTTTTCACCGGGGAAAGCGAGAAACTATCAATTTCCGGGGCTGTTAACCAGGAGTCCTTTGACGAATCGCAGAATTAAAATTCGCAAGGAGCGTAAAGGAGAAAAACGACGGGTACGGAGAGAAAGAGTGCAAAGGACGGGTGAGAATTCGAGTAAATTAATAGATCGTGAGGCTGGCTAAGAGCGTCGCGTGTGAACGCGGCATAAGCTCTTTCTCGTGTCGCCGCGTGCAAAGTGAAAAGGGAACGTGAGCAAAGTGCCGTGCCGGCTCCGTGCTTCTACCTTTTGCTCCATCTTCTAACCGAGGAAAATATTTTCCGCGTCGATTTCAGACCGCAAACGCGAGCGCGTTATAACCCGTGATGACGGGGTCACTCGTGCATTTCACGACATATCGCGCCGGAAAACTACTGCTTTCCACAGACAATTGCCAAACATTTTAGGACATACGAATTCGTTTTTCAAATTTCACCTGAACATTTAAACAAAGCATAAATCTTGAACTTCAAGATTTATGAAGCATATGAAGGTTCATGTTTAAACATATTTCTAAATATGTATATAAAATGTGGACACTTTAAAACTTGCAAAATTAAGTATCTAAAAATTTGTAGATTTGAGAGAATGAGTACTTTGAGGACGTCTATGTTCAAGATCAATGTGCAATGCTTTTTCAACCTGTGATAAGATCATTAAACCACACATGACATCCCAAAGTGGATGTGTTACGTCAAATTCAAACAAACTAAAAAATTAAGAAATACATGAAATTGTAATGCTAGAAATATTTGAAAATATGAATGCAAGATATGAACACTTAGAATTTTGAGAAGTCTGAAACTGATCTAAGGAACTTGAAAAATTAAGTGTCTAAAAATTTGTAGATATAAGAAGATGAATACTTTGAGAACATCTATGTTCAAGATCAATGTACAATTATTTTTCAACCTATGATAAGATCATTGAACATCTGAACCACACATGACATCCTAAAGTGGATGTGTTAAGTTAAATTTGATGAAACTAAACATTTAAGAAGTACATTAAGCTTGAGAATTCTGAAGCCCAAGTCTTTGAAGACTTGAAAACTTGCAAAATTAAAAATTGTCTAAAAATTTGTAGATTTAAGAATATGATCACTTTGAGAATATCTATGTTAAAGAACCATATGCAATGATTTTTCAACCTGTAATAAGATCATTCAACATTTGAACCACACATGACAACCTAAAGTGGATGTGTTATGTTAAATTTGATGAAACTAAGCATTTAAGAAGTACATTAAATTGGAATGCTAAAAATATTCGAAAATATGAATGCAAAATGTGGACACTTGGAAGCTTGAGAATTCTGAAGCTCAAGTCTGAAGACTTGAAAACTTGCAAAATTAAAAATTGTCTAAAAATTTGCAGATTTAAGAATATGATCACTTTGAGAATGTCTGTGTTCAAGAACCATATGCAATGATTTTTCAACCTGTAATAAGATTATACAACATCTGAACCACATATGACAACCTAAAGTAAACCAGACCTGGCATATAATATTATAGCACATCCACTTTACAGTCGACTATGTACACCGAATCAGCGATGTGTCTAGGGTCTCGAAAGTCCACTATATCGCCTATAACATATCCACCATGATATACAGATCCCACGAGAATCCGAACAGGATTATCTAGTTTGAAGCGTAGTTGTTCAAACTTGAGCATTGTACCATACCTCTCGAAGCAATAGAAGGTTCCTTACATTTATTCACCCGATGAAATAGTAGCAATAATCGATTGGCGATGACCGGTGTCCTGAAAGAAATTCCAACGCGTCGTGGCATTCGCGTGCAAATCGATGCCTCGTATGCAAACGTGACGGACATGAAGAATCAAGCCGAGTGCCGAAGCCAGCGAACGCACAATGAACTCGGCCGTTTGCCAGTTGTAATTGCAACGTGTGGCTACGTGGCTAACGATGACAGTGTGACGATGAATGAATTCGTCGCCATAGAGGATCTTGAAACCTGAATTGCGTCTGATCGCTGCCAAGAATTATGGGAGCGTTTTGGATGTGATGTTCACTTTTGCGGGTCTATATTCTGTTCTTGCTTGTTAGCTTTAAAGGAAGGTTAGAAGTTTTATTTCATATTAAATAGTGAAGTTCTTAAATTCATTTTTTATTGTTCATAAGTTTAAATTCATAAATTTACTTCTTTCTATACTTCAGAATTTTAGTATCCATAAAACAGTACATTTGAAATTTTCCAAATTCTTAGATAATAAAATTTTGTAATTTCAGAGTCACAGAATTAGGAAGGTTACAGGTTCATAAAGTCTTAAACCCTTGTATTTCTGAATGGCTATACTAGCACATTCCTATATGGACCATTTGTACATTACCAAATACCTATGTCACCTGATTCCTATATCACTAAACCTCATACGTGTCCAAATGCATATATTGTCAAATCCATACAGCCTCAAATCCACATATCACCTACTTCCTGCATTCCCAAATCCCTACGTGACCAAATCCACATATTGTGAAATTCTTGCATTCCCAAATTCACATATCCTCAAATCCACATATCTCCAAATCCACATATCTCCAAATCCACATATCTCCAAATCCACATATCTCCAAATCCACATATTGTGAAATTCTTGCGTTCCCAAATCCACATATCCTCAAATTCACATATCCCTAAATCCATATATCTCCAAATCCACATATTCCCAAATCTACATATCCTCAAATCCACATATCCACAAATCCACATATCCTCAAATCCACATATCTCCAAATCCACATATCCCCAAATCCACATATCCTCAAATCCACATATCCACAAATCCACATATCCCCAAATCCACATATCCCCAAATCCACATATCCCCAAATCCACATATCCCCAAATCCACATATCCCCAAATCCACATATCCCCAAATCCACATATCCCCAAATCCACATATCCCCAAATCCACATATCCCCAAATCCACATATCCCCAAATCCACATATCCCCAAATCTACATATCCACATATCCACAAATCCACATATCCACAAATCCACATATCCACATATCCACATATCCACATATCCACAAATCCACATATCCCCAAATCCACATATCCCCAAATCCACATATCCCCAAATCCACATATCCCCAAATCCACATATCCCCAAATCCACATATCCCCAAATCCACATATCCCCAAATCCACATATCCCCAAATCCACATATCCCCAAATCCACATATCCCCAAATTCATATACCCCCAAATCCGCATACCTCCAAACCCATATACCCCAAATTCCCAATGTTCTCGACAAATCCACATCACCACACGGTAATAATAATTTTCTGCCGCACTAAAAATTGAATGTACAAATCCCACTTCATCACTCACTGAAAATTCCCTACAAATGGATGGTACACGCAAGTGAAAAAGGGTCACCAAAAGAAGAGAGATGAAGTAAAGAACAAAGAGAGAGCTTTCGGATGAATTAGTAGGGCTTTTGACGCGCAGCGTATCTGGGTCGTTGTTTCCACTGATAAAAGGCCTAATGACGGTGTTTCAGGGTCGGCCGGCACCGACGCCGACGAACAATCCGTTGATCCGTGGACACGACTGTTCAGATAATCGAATTGTTTATCCCGGGGCATTCAGTAATACTCGAGGCGGACAATCGAGCTAGCAATGGGCAGGGTTAGCCGGTGCCACGCGTAACAGAAAGCCTTGGTATACCCATTGGAACGTGCTCGCTTTGTTCGCGTGCCAATTGCAGCCGTTAATTGGCTATAACCGATAAAGCATTGATTAGCAGCCAGCCGGCCAGATGTATATCCAGATATCGTATTCTATCTGTGTCGTGACGGTGCTCGGTAGCTGCGTGTTGGCTTAACGCTTCATCAAAATGCCACCAAGTTTATCGATTGCCTACCCTGTTTCTCTCGTTCACATTCGACTACACGTGTTTAATTTCCAACACGAACATCTTCCGTTTGATTTCGCGCCACTTCACGCGCTACGTTTGTACTCGGATCTCTACACTGGTTCGGGATCGATAATTGCGGTCGAAACGCACTGTTGGACCTGGTGCTTTCTCTTATGCGATGTGATAAACTGAGGTAATGTAGGTATTGAAGAATACATGGGGAAAATTCGATGGTAAACTGTTCTTTGGTTTTTTGCATAACTTGTTCGAGGGACGATTGGAAAACATTTTTGAACTGTTTAATTGTGGGACGTGCTGATAGGTTAAGGTGAGGGTTGGAGAGAATGGAGATGTGGAAATGTGCTGGGGTGTCTAGGAATTTGGGAGTGTGATTTGGGGATGTAGGAATATGTGGAAATGTTTTGAAGTGGAAATTTGGGGAAGTAGAAATTTGGAAAGGTGGTAATTTCGGAATGTGAGAATTTGGGAAGGTGGGATTTGGGGGAAGTGGAATTTGGGAAAGTGGAAATTGGGAAAAATGGAATTTGGGAAAGTGGGAATTAAGGCAAGTGGAAATTTGGGGAAGTAGAAATTTGGGAAGGTGGGAATTGAGGCAAGTGGAATTTGGGAAAGTGGAAATTGGGACAAATGGAATTTGGAAAAATGGGAATTAGAGCAAGTGGAAATTTGGGGAAGTAGAAATTTGGAAAGGTGGTAATTTGGGAATGTGAGAATTTGGGAAGGTGGGAATTGGGGCAAGTGGAATTTGGGAAAGTGGAAATTGGGACAAATGGAATTTGGGAAAGTGGGAATTAGGGCAAGTGGAAATTTGAAGGGTGGAAATTGGGAAAGTGGAAAATTGGAAAAGTGGAAATTTGGAAAATTGGAAACATGGAAACTCGGAAAAGCGGAAAATTGAGAAAGTAGAAATTCGAGCAAATAAAAAATTAAAAAACTGAAATTTAGTGCAAACGGAAAATTGGAAAAGTGAAAATTTGAAAATCTAAAAACCCAGACCTATAAAAAATCTACAATTCTCGAACAAGAATACAGTCCTATAATAGCGCGAAAAATAATTATTTATGCGACCGATATGAGTGTCCAGTGTCTCATTTGATCGGGAACTCGAATCGTCCGTAAACAGCGCCGAACGAAAATAAATATTGCATTTTCGTCGCGATGGTCGGACAACAAAAATCCGATATTTGCAGACGCTTATTCGGGATCGATTGAACAGTCAGTGGGAAAATCTGGCTTTTAATGGTTCTATCGAAGCGATGCTGGCTGAAAAACCATGTCGCGTGCATCGCCAGGGAATCTGTAGAAACATCAAGGTCTATGTGTGCCTTTCAATACATTCGCCATTATTCGCGTATCACCATTGTGTAATGGCAGACGAACAGAATAGAAGGATGCAATAAATATTTTTGGATGCGCATTAAGGTCGATGCATACGTACGAATCGAATGTACGTATCCTATTCGCGTCGTGATTTATGGCAAGCTCCATGCAAAATGTTTATAAATTACCTTGCAATTCATGTTTCTGCGAAAATGTATCTTCCGAAGTTTTTGATAGCTTTGTGCGGTTCAATGGTTGGTTCGAGTGGATGTTGTGTAGAGTGATATGAAGTACTGATGGGAGATGTGTAAATTAGGGTCAAGTTCGTAGGAAGGATATGTGAGATGTGATTTATAGTGATGTAGAGGTTTTCTTAGGTATAGGTCTCTTTTGGGTTTTAATTTTTAGTGGATATTAACTTCTTTAAATTTTGGATTTTCCATTTGCCCCAATTCCCACTTTCTCAAATTCCACCTTCCCAAATTCTCACATTCCCAAATTACCACCTTTCCAAATTCTCACATTCCCAAATTACCACCTTTCCAAATTTCCACTTTCCCAAATTTCCATTTCCCCCAATTTCCATTTTCTTCAATTTCCACTTTCCCCAATTTCCACCTTCCCAAATTCTCACATTTCCAAATTACCACCTTTCCAAATTTCCACTTCTCCAAATTTCCACTTTTCCAAATTTCCATTTCCTCCCATTTCCATTTTCCTCAACTTCCACTTTCCTCAATTTCCACTTTCCCCAATTTCCACCTTCCCAAATTACCACCTTTCCAAAATTTCTACTTTCCCAAATTTCCATTTCCCCCAATTTCCATCTTCCTCAATTTCCACTTTCCTCAATTTCCACTTTCCCCAATTTCCACCTTCCCAAATTCTTACATTTCCAAATTACCACCTTTCCAAAATTTCAACTTTCCCAAATTTCCATTTCCCCCAATTTCCATTTTCCTCAATTTCCACTTTCCCCAATTTCCACCTTCTCAAATTCTCACATTTCCAAATTTCCATTTCCCCCAATTCCCACTTCCCCAAATTTCGACTCCCTCAAATTTCCACCCCCAAATTTCCACATATTCCTACATCCCCAAATCCCTTCATATCCACACCCCACTATCCCCAAATCTCTACATCCCCAAATCCCTCCATATCCAAACCCCAATATCCCCAAATTCCTATACACCCCAAAACATTTCCACATCTCCTCTTCTCCAACTCTCACCTTAAACGTTCCACAGTTAAACAGTTCAGAAAAATTTTGCCAATCATTCCCTCCTCCAAAAAACAAGGTATCCAAAAAACAAAGAACAGTTTACCATCGAATTTCAAAAGTCCGTTCCACACGATAAAATTCGCAAACAGTCTCTGAATAATGCAACAGAACCTTGCCGCAAGAAACAAAAAAGCCCAAAGAAAGAAAGAACATAGTTTCTTGTCGCTGTTCGCATTTAAAGGTATCGTAGATCGCGTCGAAAGAAAATTCCTGTTCTTTAGCAGCCTGTCGTTCGTGAATATTTGATTGGAACCTCAGGAGCAGGATCAATCCACTTATTCTTCAAATATTCAACGACGTTGTACGGAATGGACGGCTCTGTATAATACTTTCTTATACACGTACCGTCTCTTAAGGATCATGCAGTGTAATCCCCTCAGGTTTCAAATGAAAATATCGCTTTTGTAAGATAGCCACAGGCATATCGTCACTCCACAATTTTATACGTCCACTTTATATTATCTATTCTATGGACACTGTAGCTCTCTTCCGGATACAAGAAAAATATTCCGATACCTGAAAAATCAACTTCTAGGTGTCTTTGGTGTATCTGTGGCTTTTGTTCGTTCGGGCAATTTTTCTTTGGGTATTTCGATCAGGGTTGGGTGTGGTTGTAAGGCTGGGAAGGGATGAAATTTTTTGGATGTGATTCTTTTTAGGTATTTTTAGATAGGACACTTTTGATGGAATTTTTATTTTTGGATGTCGACATTTCTGAAGTTTTGTGTTTTCAATTTTCTACGCTTTCGAATTCTTATATTTCTAAATTTCTACGATTCCAAATTCTTACATTTCCAAATTTCTACATCTCCAAATTTCTACGCTTTCAAATTCTCACATTTCCAAATTTCTACACTTCCAAATTTCCACGCTTGCAAATTTCTACGCTTTCAAATTCTTACATTTCCAAATTTCTACGCTTTTAAATCCTCACATTTCCAAATTTCTACACTTCACAATTTCCACGCTTGCAAATTTCTACGCTTCCAAGTTCTTACATTTCCAAATTTCTACACCTCCAAATTTCTACGCTTTCAAATCCTCACATTTCCAAATTTCTACACTTCCAAATTTCCACGCTTGCAAATTTCTACGTTTTCAAATCCTCACATTTCCAAATTTCTACGGTTCCAAATTTTCTCGCTTGCAAATTTCTACGCTTCCAAATTCTGTCATTTCCAAATTTCTGCGCTTTCAAATCCTCACATTTCCAAATTTCCACGCTTGCAAATTTCTACGCTTCCAAATTCTTTCATTTCCAAATTTCTACGCTTTCAAATCCTCACATTTCCAAATTTCTACGCTTGCAAATTCCAACACTTCCAAATTCCTACATTTCCAACTTTCTACGCTTTCAAATCCTCACATTTCCAAATTTCTACGCTTGCAAATCCCAACGTTCCCATATCTCTACGTTCCCAAATTCCTACGCTCCCAAATTTCAATATTTTCCAATTCCTACGTTTCGAAATCCCTACTCTCCCAAATCACTACATCCCCAAATTCCCACATCCCCAAATCGCTACGTCCCCAAATCTCTACATCCCCAAATTGCTACATCTCCAAAATCTCCACATACCCAAATCTTTAAATCTTCTCATCACCTCTTCTCTCCTCCTCCCGAAATCCCTATCCATCCAAATCAAGAGACTGCCCTCTACAATTTCCCCCAACTAGTACAACACGAACCAGCATATGTTACCACCGTGTTCTATATTAGTACATCTACCGAAAGTGCAAAGTTTCATCGAGAAGAAAATCGTTTGGATGATCAAGCACCGTCCAGAGTCATTTATTTCACTCGTATCCAGAAGATTTCCCCGAAGAACCGGTTCCTCGTGGACAACTTGAACGAGTAGGATCACGGTAGATCCTCTAGCTTTCCGTTTCGCGAGAAACGTTGAAGGACGACGTGAAAAGTGCGGGAAACGGGGTCGAGCTTTTGACCGTGCAGAGAAATGGAGGCGGTCACAGTAGCCTCTCTTCTTGGAGGAAAACTGCAACCCCTGACATCTTCTCACCCCTTCAGGCTGCCGTAAACAATGAAAGCTCAAGTGTCCGCCGGACTTGGAGGAGTTTTCACTGAAGGTACAAGCGACGGGACTTCCGGTTGCCCGCTAGAAAATAAATTTACAGCTAAGCTCTGGTAGACGCGGTCTTGGAAACCAGGCTCTTTTTTCTCCCGGACGGCCGAAACCGACAACGAGACAACGACCGGATAAAAGGGGAGAAAAAACGGGGAATTGTCGTTTGTCAACCGGTCAGAAATTCTTGGGGAAGATTAAGAAAGAAATAAGGACCGAATGAATTACTTGGAGACGCGGAGTTTAGTTCGGAGTGAACTGCTATGGGTATCATGAATCTTGCAGGGTGAATTTTAAGGATAAGTTTTGGGGTTTTAGGTTATGAAGGACCTTTCTATGAAATTTTTTGTGGGTATGCATGATAATTTATAAGTAATTTGTGGATATTTTTGTTTTAATATAATTACGGTCAGTTAGCTTGATAGCTCGTCCCTCTTTCCGAAGATCGACATTTTTCAATTTTTATATTTCAATATTTCTACGCTTTCAAATCTTCACATTTTCAATTTTCCACGCTTCGAAATTCTCACATTTCCTAATTTCTATATTTCGAAATTTCTACGCTTCCAAATCTTCACATTTTCAATTTTCCACGCTTCGAAATTCTCACATTTTCTAATTTCTACACTTCCAAATTTCTACGCTTCCAAATCCTTACATTTTCAATTTTCCACGCTTTGAAATCCTCACATTTCTTAATTTCTACACTTCCAAATTTCTACGCTTCCAAATCCTTACATTTTCAATTTTCCACGCTTCGAAATTCTCACATTTCCTAATTTCTACACTTCCAAATTTCTACGCTTTCAAATCCCTACATTTCCAAATTTCTACGCTTTCAAATCCCAACGTTCCCAAATTTCTACGCTTCCAAATTCCTACGTCTCAGAATCCCTACATCCCCAAATTTCTAGACACCCCCAAATTGCTATGTCCCAAAATTCCTAGGCACCCCAATCCCCACATCCCCAAATCCCCTCAAAATTTGGAAAAGTAGAAATTTGGGAGAATGGAAATTTGGAGGGTGGAAATTGGACAACTAGAAATTGGGGGAAGTGGAAATTTGGGTGAGTGGAAATTCGGTGAAGTGGGAAATTTGGAAACGTGAAAATTTGGATAAATGGAAATTTGGAAAATTGAAAATTTGGGAGAATGGAAATTTGGAGGGTGGAAATTGAGCAACTAGAAATTGGGGGAAGTGGAAATTTGGGTGAAGTGGGAAATTTGAAAACGTGAAAATTTGGAAAAGTGAAAATTTGGATAAATGAAAATTTAGAAAAGTCAAAATTTGGAAAAGTGAAAGTTTGGATAAATGAAAATTTAGAAAAGTGAAAATTTGGAAAAGTGAAAATTTGGGAGAGTGGAAATTTGGAAAAGTGGGCGCAAAATCCATATCTCCCTCAATCTCCAAACTCCGCATCCTCGCACCCCAAAATTCTCTCACCCCAACTATTCAATTAGCAAAATCTCGAAATACGTTTCACAAGCAGTACAAATGGCGACAGCATACAGATCTTCCGTACCTAAGTTAATATTGACAGTCCTCATCGCCTGACAAACAACACTCCGTAAGCCATAATTATCTAACCACCGTTCCGAAAGGGCAAAACAGTGCTCGACATAAAGTAGCTTCCATCAGAAAGCAGAGAGGACATCCTGTACCTTTGTGACGTCTCTAATGACGACCCTTATCACCCTCGTAAACAGGGATTTACCCGTACATATTTCTAACACGCGCTTCGCTTCCCGTGCTCGTTTCATTCTCCACCCTTCCGGCATATATTCGCTCTTACGAGCTGACGAGGGTGAAGAGGACGTCTTACGTAACCCTCTCCTTTCTTTACCACCCTTATGTTTCTGTTTGTAACTCGAAATGCGACTGTTAGCCCAAAATGACGGTAAACCGGGTTTATTTGGGCGAATCATGCATCGTTGTGAAATCATCCCTTGTCGATGAGGTCGCGTGTAGTTAAAGTTGGGGCTTGTCGAAAGTTAGGGATAGTTAAAATTAATTCTTGTGGAAAGTTACGGGTATTCTTGTAATAACTTGTTGTCGAAAATGAAGGATCGTATTTATATGGGATATCATCCCCCGACTTAAACAATCCAGAATCATCCCTTATCAAGAAGGAAGGAGGATGAATCCACGAGTATATGTACCAGAAATCATCCTTCGTCAAAAACGAAGAACAAGACAAAACCGTTAGTATTTTTATCGAAAATCATCCCTCACCTTGAACAACCCAAAATCATCCCTTACCAAGAAGGAAGGTCGATGAATCCACGAATCCGCGTTGCATGAAAGTTATTCAAGTATCTGCAACAGTAACTAAAATCGATTTTTTTTTCTGCAAAGGTCAGAATACTGGAACGTTTTTCGATTGATAATTCTCGTTTGGAACTCATGTCTCGATGGAAAAGAAGCTACAGACGAACTAAACCGAAACTGTCGAGTGCGTAGCGTTACCTCCATTCTTATCTCCATTGAGGGAACCTAAACATCTACCAACAGTTTACAAACACTTGAAACATATCGAAGAACCCTCTGAATACGTTCTGCACCATAGAAATGAAACACAGTAGAAATTAAAATTTTTTTTTAGAATCGAAAGCGTTTCATTAGATTCACAAATTTGGACTTTGTACTTCTGGACATGAATTTTACTTTCACACTTTTATTGTATAATTTGTACTTAAAAATTAATTCTATTACGTTATGACACCTCAAAAAAGATAATAATAATTATTACAAATGATATGATAACCCTAAATACCTTTCGTACAAAGTTCAACTATGTTTTATTTAACGAAACCAAGTGTCCGCATACTTATGGACGGTAGTGTACTTGAAACCACCCCCGTCTCGATCAGAAGAACAGAGATTTTCACGATCGAACCCCAGCTTGAAGCACGCTCGAACTATTGGCTCTCGTCGCCGGACCAAAGGAAAATACACAGTGACCGCTTTAGCCGCTAATGGACTACCGATTAATTAAACACGGTCTGGCGAGCCTCCAAGCGTTGTTTACCGTGCGAACGAATCGGTAAATCCTCGTTTTGCCCGCGTTATTACGACGCGTAATCGCGAATGGGAACGCGGCCGGCAGACGATAAATCCGGGACACGTTTGATGGGTTGCATGTAATATGTGTGGATTGATGCGAAATGTTCAATAATCTTGATGCATGTAAGGATTTGACTTCAATGTTACAAATGGCTTCTGTTACCCAAACATGCAAAATTTGTTTCATATACTAGATTTTCAAATTTAATTTAATATAGCTGGTAATAATATTTAGGTATATCAGGTGATAATATATCAGGTTGGAAATTTTGATGTATGCTTTTTGATAGGTTTTGTGTATTAGGGTGGTTTGTTGTAAATTGTCTTCGAATGCTTGAACTCGTAAATTGTTAGATCCGATGGATTGTCAAGGTTCTATGTCTCGAAATTTTTTAACTATTATACTTGTAAGTGCTCAAATTCTACGATCTGTAGATGCTCAATAGCTGGTATACAATAACTATAGTACAGTATCCGGATTTCCAAATTTCTATATCCAAGATTTCCATGACTCGCAAGTTTCTATTGTACATCTATAGATCCTCAAATCTCAAATACTCTCATCTTCAAATTCGGACGTTCCCAAATTTCAACCCTCCCAAGTCTCTAAATTCCCAAATTCCTACGTCCAGAATTTCCATAACTCTCAAATCTCTCTATTACTATTTCTGCAGACCTCCAAATCCCAAGGTCCACAAATACTCTCATCTTCAAATTCGGACGTCCCCAAATTTCAACCCTCCCAAATCTCTGAATACCCAAATTCCTACGTCCAGAATTCCCATATCTCCCAAATCTCTCTATTGCTATTTCTGCAGACCCCCAAATCTCAAGGTCCACAAATACTCTCATCTTCAAATTCGAACGTCCCCAAATTTCAACACTCCCAAATCTCTGAATCCCCAAATTCCTACGTCCAGAATTCCCATAACTCTCAAATCTCTCTATCTCTATATCTGCAACCCCTCAGACTCCAAGGTCCTCCAAATCTCCAGCTCGTACGTACTTGGGTACCTATCTTCAACTTGGAAGCTCCATAAATATCTAAGTCCTCAAATCCTAGATCTCCAAATTCCTCTGTTACCATATTATACTTTTACATCCCCAAATGTCCACAATCTACAAATCCATAAATTTCAGCATCCACATATCCCCAAATTGCAGTACCTCCTAACGTCCCCAAATTGCAGTACCTCCTAACGTCCCTAAATTGCAGTACCTCCAAACGTCCCTAAATTGCAATACCTCCAAACGTCCCCAAAGTGTAGTACCTCCAAACATCTCCAAGTTGCACCGTCCCTAAGTTGCAGCATCCCCAAATTCCATCTGAACCCCTAAATTTCCAAGTCCAAAAGATAAAAGCTGCCGACATGTTTACCCAAAGGGAAGTCAGATTTGCTGTCGACTGTACTGGTGGACAACAGTCGCGGCTCCTCCCACCGACGTCCATATTTCATCGCGTTAAACGTCTCCCGTGAGTATATCTCGGTGGGGACGAACGTCGGCGGTTCGAAATCCACCCGGACCGTGTAACCACCTCCGAGGAGGCCGAAACGTAGCCGTGTTGCACCCATACAAATCGAGTCCGGTCCTAAATCAGGCAGATCTCGGCGGAGCCCCCGGGCGAGACGGTCACACGGAATAATTATTCAGCGAATTTGCATGGTGATTTTGAGGTCACGTTTACTCGAACAGTTCCTCCGCCTGCGGCCTACATACTGATGGACAAACGAACCGTTTACGGGATTCGTATTGTTGATAGTAACATCGTATTCATGTAAAGCTACGTGCTCCTTGCAGCGAGAAATCGGCTGGAGTCGATGCTTTCGACGGGAGGATGCCTCGGGAGACGCGTGGACTTCGTGTTTATCTCGTGTTGCTATATTTCTATGGCGAAATACAGAAAGTTTATTCGGATAAGAGAAATGAGAATTGGCAAGCCAAATGTCTGGATAACCTTTCAAGATTAGTTATTTCGATTTTCGTGACCATTTCCAACAATTAATTATTTCTATAACTTCTGATCTTCGTAAAATCAGAAGTTCAGACTTAAGATTAGATTGAAATTCATAAATCTATCTCGAAGATATTTCAGTAGCATGTCTGAATCATCTTGAAACGACGAAAGTTTGATAGAATTCGATACAATAAAAGTGTAGTAAAGTAGCGATTACACATGTGATATATCGATTCAATACTCGAGGTTTCAAAACTACGGAAACGCTTCGTCGATACTCTTAGCGTCGAACTGTTTCGGAACCCAAAAACACTGACTTAAAAATACTAGGATTTGTAACGTAGTTTAAGCTTGATGTACCATGGAAATGATTACGAAAACGTTCCGTCAACATGCTTAATATAAAATGGCAGGTTGCCAGTTGTAGCAAACAATGATCGATTCGGTAACGTAAAGATCTGACACATGTAACATGAAATTGTAGTAAAACTACATGTCAGTTTCAAGATAAAAATTTCATAAAAATAACTGCATGTTCATTTAGTTTGACATACTTTATTGAAACGATGAATCTTTTATTATTAAAACTGTATGTTAGTATTATTAGAACTGTACGTACAATCTACAACTTAGAATACTACAACATATTTACGGTTTATGTAGAACTTACAGTATTAATTACCGAATTTAATTTTCATGTAGCAAAATGCAAATGAACTTTTTGCTTACAGAATTTGCAAATTATGCATATATTCATAACAAGTATATTACGGATCTAAAACCTGGACCACGAAAACCGAAATGTAATTACGCGAATTTTAATCTTAACAGTTAGAGCGCAGATTCACCTATGACCGTATCATCCCTTAATTTCATTCGTGCCCCTCCTCCAGCAGTGCGATATTAAAAAACTTCCGACACCTCAAGCCGCGAGAAGTTCCCGTAGTTTCAACATAACTCGTATATCATAGCCGTAAACATAAGCAGAGATTATTATTCACTACCAGGTTGCGGGACCTAGCGGAACCTAACCTACAGAATATACGTTGCTTTAGAGTCAACGTAGAGTTGGGAAAAATTTAGACTGAGGAAAAATGAAGCGTCTGGTGGAAAATGTGGATGTAGAAAAATTTAGATCTAGAGTCTTATCAAGTGTTCAGATATCAATTCAGTAATTAGAAAATTTTCAAAGATCATTAAGAAAGATTGAACCTGAATTTAACAGTAATAGTATTATTTCTCAGTGACAATATTTTAATACAATTTATAATAAAAATTGTGATAATCTATAATAAAATGTAGAGTGAAGGAAAATGAAGGATCAGGTGTTTTTAGAAAAATGTGGATGTAGGAAAATTTAGATTTAGAGTCTTATCAAGTGTTCAGATATCAATTCAGTTATTAGAAAATTTTCAAAGACCATTAAGAAAGATTGAACCTGAACTTGACAGTAACAGTATTATTTCTCAGTGACAATATTTTACTGCAACCTATAATAAAGATTATGACAATCTGTAATAAAATGTAGAGCGAAGCCAAATGAAGGATCAGGTGTTTTTAGAAAAATGTGTATGTAGAAAAATTTACATGTAGAGTCTAATCAAGCACTGAGAGATTAGTACAGTGATCAGAAAATTTTCAAAGATCGTCAAGAAAAATTAAACCTAAATTTAACAGTATCCATTATTTCTCAGTGACATTTCACTAGAATCCATAATAAAAATTGTGACAATCCATAAAGATTCCAAATGAAGTACCACAGTAAATTCGTGAAGACTTCTCATACCTCCCTGACTTTTTAAATTGACTCCGAGGTCAGACAAGAGTCGCCCGGTTAACACTTCCTTATTCTTTTGCCAGGTTCTTCCCGAGAAAATCGTCGCGACGTCTCAGTGGTCAGTGTCTTGCAGCGTGAAAGGAGTCCGCAAGACGTTAAAGATACTCGTCCCCTTGAGAAGGATGACGATTTATCATCCGTCACGATTGCGCCAGATCGGATGGAAAAACGTATTCTCTCCTCCTAGGTCTTGTTCGACGTTTCTTTTGCTCCTATCGGTGAAAGAAGCCGCGAGGATCGATCCATCCGTCGCGCAGGACGAATTACCTGCCAACACGCCACCGAAACAGATATTCCCTTCAAGAAAAAGAAATGTTTCGACTGTCTCGATACCTTAAGCCCTTCGACTGTTCCCACCTGCTGCTTCGACTTCAGAAATCGAATTATCGCCTGTGAATTCCGATTTTTATTCCAATGGAAATGCGATCCTTTGAATTTATTCGGGGATTTGGGGGAGATAGGGTGAATCGAATATCGGGAGGGTAATTGTTATTGTGCGAGTATGTGATCTATGTAGGGGTAGGGTAGTTTCATTTAATGTTTAAGAAATTTATAGACTTCAAAAATCTTCATGGTTGAAATTTGGACGCTTTCTGACCTTCAAAGGTTCAGAGCTTCGAATGTGGACATTTGCAAATTTTTATAAAATATGTGATCTATGTAGGGGTAGGGTAGCTTCATTTAATGTTTAAGAAATTTATAGACTTCAAAAATCTTCATGGTTGAAATTTGGACGCTTTCTGACCTTCAAAGGTTCAGAGCTTCAAATGTGGACATTTGCAAATTTTTATAAAATGTGTGATCTATGTGAGGGTAAGGTAGTCTCATTCAATGTTTAAGAAATTTAAAACCTTCAACCATTTTCATATTTTTAAGTTGGACACTTTTTGACCTACAAAGATTCAGAGCTTCATATGTGGACATTTGCAAATTTTTATATTTTTAAACATAGAAGTAGAACAATTTATAAGCTTATCAATCTTGAAATTAATAAACCTTAAGGATGTTCAAATATTTTTGAGCTGTGTTCAAACATAACATACATACAACACATGTGTTCAGATGCATTCACATACAGACATCAAAATTTAAATTCACATACGTGAATGTTCTCTGACTGTCAAAATTTCAAATTCTTAAATACAGACATTCAAAACATTCTCCATTCAGGAGTCTATGAATGCAGAAATGTTCAGTACCTCTTCAATAATGTACAGTAATTAAAATAGTCTGAGATAGCTAATAGTAACGCTGACAAGTATCGTTAAAGTCGTAAAAATTTTCGCCCATTGTTTCCGTCTTTGTCCCGTGGAAACTTGGTAACTTCGACCGTGTGTTTTTCGTGTGTGGACTTGAATCAAGAACGCTGACACGTGACGAGAAACAATGAGGCGAACAATGAATCAGGTCGACAATGGCGTCCCAAAAATCTCTTGCTTGCCAAATTCCTTCGGGGCTTCTTGCAGCCGAACACACTCTGTGCTCCTTTAATTTCACCTCTGACGAGTGTAGGTATAATCCACGTATTACATATTTTGACGCCTTTCATTAAATTTACAGAAATATCAAGTCATTTACTGTATAATTTATTATAACCTTCGGTTGTCTTCTTTGAAGGGTGTTAAATGGAGTGCTAAGGGTTGATGTATGGAATATTTACTTGTATCAATTAATTTTTATATTTTAATATTAGTTTGCATAGAGGATGTCATGTCTCTAATAAGCTTCCGACCCTAAATTTACAGAGGTTTCATAGCTGTTTATTTTCAAATTGAAGTAAAATTACAAAAATAAATAAATTAGGGTCTCATACAATCTTGATGAATTTTTGAAAAAATTTCTGAATGATTTGCAACCTAAATTTTTCCTCTAACCTTAAATAAGAAAAACGTAAAATCCAAGACCTATTAAAATGAGGTGTTCCACATTAGAGTACCAGTGTCCCTAATTACTCCACACACGAGGAAAGTTTCTATCGACAAAATGGACATATTTAGGAGGACCGTTGATTCAAAGTCCGTCTGATATTTACCATGAACACGAGTATTTTAGGTACAAACACAGGCGTGGTCACGTACACACACGTCCGCTTAATGAGCAGGCGGCACAAAGACGCGTGGCGCGAAAATTAGACGACATCGTCCCTAATGTCGACCGCGTTTCTTGCCACCATGCAACTACGAGCCGTTGTTTCACGGTCGAAGCGTGACGACACGCGCACGCCAAACACGCGTCACGACCCGACGCACTTTCATGAACCCGCGAGCATGCCGTGCTGAAAATGAAGTTTGAACAGGGTAGCATTCCTGAGGGAAGAAGACACGCACGCCGGATAACGCACACACCGAAGATACATGTTTGACGGAGTTTCTTGCTGGATACGATGGGGATGTAATTATGAAATATTGTAATTACCGTCTTGCTGCTGCTCTTCCTTCTTGCAAATGGGTATTTTACATTTGGAAGGGAATCTTCTGTTTGCGTTTCGAATGGGGATTGTAGTTTACATTTTGGAGAGAAGCATGTTTTACAGTAACGTGTACTTTTTTTGGGGATGATGTAAAATGGGGTGTTATGTCAATTTGTATTGCATACAGGACATATTTATTAGGTTAAGATATGCTGGATTTTTAAATGGGAACGAAGTTTCACATGACTTGAGAACGTAATAGTTTGACATGGTTTGACAATAGAAAAGTTTGACATGGTTTGACAGCATGGAAGTTTGACGTGATTTGAACGACACAAGAGTTTGATATGATTTGAAGACATACTAGTTTGATACGGTTTGAAGGATATAAGAGTTTGACATAATTTAATAACATAATAGTTTGACACGGTTTGACGATATAAAAGTTTGACATGATTTGAAGACATACTAGTTTGATATGGTTTGAAGGGTATAAGAGTTTGACATGATTTAATGACATAATAGTTTGACATGATTTAACGACATAATAGTTTGACATGGTTTGACGACATAAAAGTTTGACATAATTTGAAGACATAATAGTTTGATATGGTTTGGAGGACATAAGAGTTTGACATGATTTGACAACATGAAAGTTTCAAATGTTTTGACGACATGAAAGTTTGACATGATTTGATGACATGAAAGTCTGACATGATTTAAAGACATGACACTAGTTTGACATGATTTAATGACATAAAAGTTTGACATGATTTGAAGACATACTAGCCTGACATAGTTTGACAACATAAAAGTTTGACATGATTTAATGACATGAAAGTCTGACATGATTTAAAGACATGTTACTAGTTTGACATGGTTTGATGACATAAAAGTTTGACATAATTTAAAAACATGAAAGTCTGACATAATTTAAAAACATACAAGTTTGACATAGTTTGAAAAACATAAAAGTTTGACATGGTTTGAAAGACATAAAAGTTTGACATGATTTAATGACACAAAAGTTTGACATGTTTTGAAGACAACAGAATATTGATTTCACCCCAAAAGTGCTTAAAATAACCAGTTATACATGCATCATAAAATTGATTTTATAAATGTATCATAAAATCGCAATAATGACACATGAATTTGTAACTTGAAGCTTGATTAAATTGGCTAGTTTAATTTCTCGTTAATATAATCAATATGCAATGGCTGGTTATTAATTACAATAAACAATGGGTCAAAGTGAAATTCATGCATTATTGTTGCATAATGTTCAGACATACAGACAATTGCCAATGGCAATTTCATATGATATTTTAATGAAATTTGATGTATTTTAATTGGAGGATATAAACATTATGAGGGCCATATTCCATACGAATCGCCATTATCAACTAATAATGTAGTATACATAAAAAAATATCTTTGTAACATATTTTAATTAATGTAGATAATAAATGTCATTTGCAACAATAATGTTAAACAGTTTCATCTGAAATATATTGAAATGACTATTCGAAATTAATTACTTTAGCAATTCATAAATTACTTTGATATATTACATTTATAGCTGCAATACATTACTGCAATTCTGAAATTTATACAACAGTACAATTTTTCCTATTTTAAATAATTTTCCCTTCAGAAAAATTAGCATATTGAAACCTGTCCATAAATCACAAAAATTCTTTATAAAATGCATATTATTATAACCAGATATAATTCAACAAAGAATTAGCCATTAACTGAAATTGATAAGAGTTTAAATTGTTAGAGATCAGATGTACTATTCATTCGAAACGACCATACTTTTCCCCGAAAAGAAACCAGTAAAATGAAAGAATCGAACAGTATGTACTCGAACAGACGTCGAACCAGCTCCTCGACCCATTTACAATTCAAAATCCGCAAGGAGGCGCCCGCGTGGGATTCGTAGACTTCATCGAGACGGTTGTAATTGAAAGTCGGCGAGTGAAACGACGCGCAAAATGAATTTCTCAACTTCCTGTCGGTAGCCGGGGGAAAGCAAGCTCATATTGGTTTCATTAATTCGCGGGGCTTCGACTATCCGCTTCGGACTTTGATTATTCATCGAATGGGAAAATCGACCATCTGCGCGGACCAAGATGAAATGCATCCAAACACCGCTTCTTTTAATTAACTTTTACCCTGTGTAATTACTTTTTTCCACTATTTTTAATACCGACAAATCCTTACAAATTTTGTTACAAAATGACGCATATTTTCGCTGGAAGTTTAGATGAAATTATTATGGCAGCCATGTGCAATATAAAGGAGACCAAAAGAGCCTTTCACAAAACAGGGACTTGTTCTCCCGTAAGTAAAGACCCGTGTATTCTGTGCGTACACTGTTTGCGCAAGATTCTTGGTCTGATCAATAGTTTGGCGCATTATTGCAAGAAACTTCAATTATGATGAAAAAATTGAACTATACTCCCTCAGGTCCACCAACATTTTCACACATCTTTACTTCGTTAAAATTTTTCCTTAACTCCATAAAATTAATCTTCTCCATTAATCTCCTCCATATTCATACACTATTCTTACTCTCAATTTATAAAATTATCACACTACACCGAAGTGTAAAAAACCGTTCACCAATCATTCATAAAACGACTGTCAGATTAAATAAACACGTCGTCAAATATTTACCCACGTCTAGACACTTCGCCCTAATTAAAATGTTCCACCGAGGAACTGCGGAAACATATTTGGACTGCCGCAAGAATTCACGAGATTCCTCGAAATCGTTTCGAATTGAATTGCCATTGAAACGGTGCTTGAATTTTTCGCTCGGCTACGCGGAATGTCAATGATTAACCAAGAAGCATGCTCGAGTGCGCGCGGAGTACAATTACCTTTGCTAATTAAGCAAATAACGGTGATTATGACAACGGGATTCTGAAGGACTTACTGCCAGCGAGTCTAGTAAACAGTGCACCGCCATTAAAGGGGAATACTCATGTTTCTCCTAGCTGCTTATCGTTTGAGCACGGTTCTCTTTTCCACCCTTATCCTCACTACGTTACTTTGCAGTTATCTCGTGCTTCTTCTACTTTATACTACTTATTTTCTTTTTTAGGTAGTTCTTTTGGAAACTGGTCTTTTTCGGGTAGTTGAACGAGGTTAATTTTTTAGTGGAAGGCTAATTATTAGTACAAGGTTAATTTTTTAGTACAAGGTTAATTTTTTAGTATAAGGTTAATTTTTTAGTACAAGATTAATTTTTAGTACAAGGTTAATTTTTTAGTATAAGGTTAATTCTTAGTACAAGGTTAATTTTTTAGTATAAGGTTAATTCTTAGTAGAAGGTTGATTCTTAGTACAAGGTTAATTTTGTAGTACAAGGTCAATTCTTAGTACAAGATTAATTTTGTAGTACAAGGTCAATTCTTAGTACAAGGTTAATTTTTTAGTATAAGGTTAATTTTTAGTACAAAGTTAATTTTGTAGAACAAGGTTCATTCTTAGTACAAGGTTAATATTTTAGTATAAGGTTAATTCTTAGTACAAGGTTAATTTTGTAGTACAATGTTAATTTTTTAGTATAGGGTTAATTATTAGTACAAGGTTAATTCATAGTGTAAAGTTAATTCATAGTACAAGATTCATGGTATAAGATTCATAGTACAAGATTCATAGTACAAGATTTATGGTATAAGCTTCATAGTACAAGATTCATAGTACAATTCAAACAAGGGTTATTGTTAAGTGTATGGTCACTGAACATCACTTGCAAATCGAATAAAAAATAATCATGTTCACATGTGTATATTAGTCCATATAGAAAATAATTCATACATACAATTATTATATAATGACAATTAATACTATGATTAAATATTTTCTTCCAGTTGTGTATCTTTTGTAAGACAAATGTATTATAGGTACAGAAAAAACTGCATCCAGATGAAGTTAGACATTGCACAAACCTAGTCACGTTAAATATCGTTCCTCAAAATAGTCTCAATTTTGACTAGCAAGTTTGCAAGCTTACAATCAAATTATCATATGTGTCCTCTTGTCAAAATACATTCATCAACATGTCTTTATTAGAACACATATGAATTTGTGCAAGGAGCTCGATTCGCAGGAAATAAGGATCGAAATTCGATAGGAAACTAAAACAGCAGTTTCCGGAAGGATGTTTCTTGGATCCGAGCGGAATTGATCCACCGCAGGATTATAGGGAGGCTGGTCGGGTCGTTAACACAAGCCCTTCACCAACATTCAGCTACCACGATCCTGATGCGATGCAGGCTACCTTGGCGCGATCGTTTTATTAGAAACGCCACGTCAGCTTCCGTGGTAACGGAGACACCTCGGCAATAACGCCGACAGCTCGTTACAACGTTGATAAAGCGCCGTGTGCGGCTAAGCCTCGACGACGACAACGATGCCGGCGATAACGCGGCTGAAAACTTTGCTCTTGTTACCCGAACCAACTGCACCGAGTCGCAACTTTCGCAAACCTTGTTGATCGATGTTCTGGACGCCGATTAGTACTAATGCGATTAAATTAATCGGGAAAACGTGGAATGGGATCATACGCAACGTTCGCCCGAACAAAGTGCACGAAACGGGATTAGGGATTTAACTCGGGACATTGTTCCGATCGTTTTTGGTGGTATTTTGTTTAAAGATATTGTTTGATATCTGTGAACGGTGATTGTGACCTGAGTGCAAGTTTAGAATACATTTTTGCAGTGTCAGATTTTATTTTTACAGTGTCAGACTTTATTTTTACAATGTCAGATTTTAGTTTCGCAATTTAAAATTTTTTTCATCTTGATTCTATTTTTGAGATTGTATTGTAGCTTGAGACTGTATTTTTGAAATCTGGGACAGTGCGGTGGGATTCATTTGACTGATGCATGAAATACTAAGCAAGATTGATGTTTTGAGTTTATGAAGAAAGTTCGATATTTCTGGTTAAATCATTCTCTGACAAGAGAGATTTAATAAACTGGGACTAGTTTTTGCTTCAGATAGGACTTGATGAAATTGTTCACAAGATTGAATACTTTAAAGAAACTGTACGATGAAAGATATCTGATTTCTGGTTGATGAGATTGTTTTCTGATAGGTTAAACATGTAATTTCTAAAGAAACTACGAAGATCTTATTCAATGTTTCTGGTCGATAAAATAATTCTTTAAGAGAACACAAATTTAGGTCTGAGTTCAAGATTCATTGACAATGATATTCTAAAGAAACTTTACAATTTTACAATATTTTTATTGAATGTTAAAAATGAATGTTTCTATTGTTCGTTAAAAGAGGTTTACAAGTGTACTTTAATATTCCTCAAGTACGATAAGAATTTCAGTTGATCAATTTTACATCAGCACAAATTTGGGTCAGAGCTCAAGATTCATTGACAATGATATTCTAAAGAAACTTTACAATTTTACAATATTTTTATTGAATGTTAAAAATGAATGTTTCTACTGTTCGTTAAAAGAGGTTTACAAGTGTACTTTAATATTCCTCAAGTACAATAAGAATTTCAGTTGACCAATTAAAAGTTCAGTAAAATCAACCATCTTTATTTCTGAAGTCGTGGTACAAGAAGTCAAGAAATCTGAAACAACGACTTCAAATATGGTACCTGTTATTAGAAAATTGATCAATAAAATATCGGTCTCAAGATCCTTGAAACTTTCACGGTCCTGTCACAATTACTTTCAAGTTTAACTCGTCTACAGCTAGTTTCGTCGATGATCCGTGGACACTTTGGTTGTTCAGGTATTTAAGTACCCGTGTTCGTGTTACGGATCATTGATCGGCAACAAGCTGCTTTTTAATTGATCAATTGATCATTCGTTTAGCTGACATTATCCTTGATGTGATCTGTCCACCGGCACATGTTCCTTTCTTGACAGCCTACACGTAATACACCTAGCTGAAAAAACTCTGTCATGAGAAATATATTATAGCAAGGTAAATCTGGATGACTGCTTCATTTGTCGGTGAAGTACTATGTATTTTAAATCTTGTGTTACGATGACGTCTTTAGTGATTCAGTGGCGTCTTTCATATATTTTGATCGTGTGTATGTTCGTATTGGACATTGGTCTTAAAGTATTTCATCAATGAGATCTTCAGTGAAGTCTTTCTTCAATGACAGTAGTATCACATATTCTGATCATGTAATAATATTGTATGCAACAAATGAAATCTTAGATCAGGATACCTTCATCATAATCATCAGATATGTTTCACAAAATTGCAAAGATGAAGTTCAATCAGTTCAGAAGTCCTTCAAAGTAATTCTATCAAATATTCTCATCACCAGAATGCAATTAAAACCACTCTACAAGCAAATAAAATCTAACAAAAAGAAAATTCCAGTTGCAATCATGAATCTGATTTATCCAACCCATAACAAGCTATCCAACCCCCAAGACAACTACAAAAACAATCAATTTCTTAGTCCAACAGTGCTCTACCATCTCTTCAACAAAAAGATGACGCTAAAAATTGTCATAAGAAGATTTAAAGAGGATATCCCGCGGGAAGTAAAAAAAAGGCAATTGGGCAAAGACCCGGGTGGTCCCCGAAGTATTACGTTTAAAGTCGTTTCTTGTGTCTAAAGCCTTTTTCATGGGCGTCGCACGACCCTTGCCCGAGAGGTCTCTATAAGGGAGAGCGTGGCACGCGATCCATCTTTCATGAAACGCATACCGCGGCGTGCAAACCGTCGCGCCGCAGCAATAACGACGGCTTAGAAGCATAAAGTCCGCTCCGGTTCTCCCGCGCCGAGAAACGGCCGAGAGGACAGGGGAGTCGCCGACGTTGCCGAGGTTCCCGAATTCCCGCGAGATTGAACTCAAGGTCGAGCACCCGGGGCTATGCCGACGGGAACACGAACCTTCCCGCTAATATTGCACGACCCGACCAACCCAGCCACTATCTGACCAACTTCGCGCCCCTCCATATCGTATTTTATCGCCGCGTTTACAAAGCACCGCATTATTGTGGCGCCGGAATTATACCATTCTGATTTCGAGGTGCTACTTTTGGGTTTTATTGTGGTAATTCTATTTTAGAATGGGGTGTTTGTAGTAATTGATTATTACTGGGTCATCATTTTGAAGCATCTGGATTATGTTCATAGAACATCCACTTCCTCATCCCTACAGATTCCTATATACAGATGTATCTACAATTTGATGTCCTTATATCACATATCTCTTTGTTCTAATATTCTTATGTCCTGACATTCCTACGTTTCAACATCCCTATGTCCAAGTATTTCCACGAACCAATATTCCTCTCGTCTCGATATTTCTACATTCCGATATCTATACGTTCTAGTATCCTACGTGTGATATACCTATGTCCCGATATTCCTGCATTCCGACACCTAAGGTCCCGATATCTCCACGTTACCTATATCACTATGTTCCGTACTCTTATGTCCTCCTCAAATTCTCCTAGTATTTTACCTTCCGATATCCTATACTCAACATTCCTAAACCCCAATATATGCTTACTTAAATATTCCTAAACTCAAATGACAATGTATATACTCCAACATTGCTATATTCCTATGTATAACAGAAACAGTACTCCTTTAGTCCACATATCCATGCGGATAATCAAATAATAACCCGAGTCCGTCATAATAAAAGTTACCATGTATGAAATGGAAATACTTGTTATGACATGAAAAGTATAACGGAAGGTAATTGTTTGAATAATTTATCGAATACATTTAAACAATATGGAAATAGGAAAAATCAATTGTATTCGCGGAAACCGGATGTTCCGAGAACGTCATTGAAATCACGTGGACAGGCCGATTAAACATAAATGAGGCCACTTTGATGCGGCCACGTTTGCCCCGTATGCACAATTCGTTACGATCCAATCCGACCCAGTTTGCGATGGAATTTCGTTTCATTGAAAAATAAACCGCATTACAGTGCAAATGAACCAGAACGGTTCGTTTATGGAAACAATCGTCCGGTTTCTAACGTATCGTACAAAGCCGAACGATAAACAGCCAGCAGTATAAAATCATTAAGCAGCGTAAATCAAAAGAGTAATACCCGACAGATTACGATTCGACGCAAATAAAAGTCCACGTCGGTGGCGATATATTACAGGATTTCGCGAATCGACGATTGCAAATCTGCGAGCGACGATTTGTCACCGTGTCGCGTCAATCACCGAGTGAAAATCTTCGAAAAATCGCGAATGACGGGACCGGATCAAAGGTATTTCATCGCAAAGGGCGAAATTTCAGATGTGAAACCGGCTAAACTTGATTAACGAGTCGCGTCGGGCGATAATCAGTGATCGGCGGTGCGACGCTTTCATCCTGACAACTGAATTTGCGAAAAAAACACCGTCGAACATTTCTACTTTTATTTCCATTTCACGCGCGACGAATACGGCGCATGATAAATATTACGCACGGTTTATTTTACGCGCGGCAAACACGACGCGCGATTAATCCAACGAGTAGCAAATACAACTCGCGGCAAATACTACGTACGGTAAATTCCCAGCGTGTCAAATACAACGCACGATAAATTCGACGCATTGCAAATACCGTGCACGGTAAATTCTATGCGCGAAATGTAACGCGCGTTAAATTCGATGTACGGTGAATTTGGTATATTTTGTCTGCGGTGGAATTCGACGCACGGCAAATTCGATGCGCGGTAAATACAACGTGCGGTACTTGATACGCACTACAAATTTGACGGACGTCAAATTTCATATGACAATAAATATATGTGTACAATAATTTCTATAGGTAGTATATACAATGTCTGATCAATTGTGCAGGTATTAAGTACAACGCACGATGAATTTAACGTGCGGCAAATGCAACGTGCAGTACATAAAACGTACTGCAAATTCGGCGGACGTCAAATTCCACATGACAATAAATATACACACACAGCAATTCTTACAAGTAGTATATACAATATCTGATAAATTGTACAGGTATTAAGTACAACGCACGATGAATTTAACGTGCAGCAAACACAACGTACAGTACATAAAACGTACTGTGAATTCAACGGACGTTAAACTCCACATGATAATAAATACCACAAGCAGTAAATTCTACAAGTAGCAAATACAACGAATGGCAAATTCTACCTGCGTCAAGTACAACGTACTATAAATTCGACGTGCAGCAAGTACCACGTACCTAAAGTGCACAGTACATAAAACGCACTGCAAATTGCGACACAACTCAAATTCCACAAGTTAAATACTACACAGCAAATTATACATGCAGCAACTGCTAGGTTTAGTAAATTCTACCTGCGTCAAGTATAGCGATAAATTTGACGTGCAGCAAATACGCGCAGTACATAAAACGTACAGCTACCTGAAATTGTCCGCTAGTGAATATGGCATACGGCAAATTCTACGCAAGATAAACACGCACCGCAAATTCTACGCATGATAAATACCACGCAAGGAAATTCTACTGGCATAAAATACAGCGCGTGACTAATACGAGGCGTGGCGAATGATTTACGATCACGTTCGATGATGTTCGTGCTCCACGATGTTGCAGGAGTGTCATTAAGCGCGTGAAAGTCAGTAAAGTGGCGATATGACGAAAGTGAACTATCGATAGGAGAATTCCTGGTGGAATGTGGTATTTATCGATGAACCAGTTTCAGCAACCGGGCCAGGTACAAGGACAATCGTTCGAGAATTAAGATTGGTTGCTCCCTCGGGATGGAAGGTGAGCTTATGTAATCGGGGTGGGTCATTTTTCTCGATCAAATTGACGTTTCTATGGGTAGCACGATAACACGAATTACCTCGAACGATCTTGCTGGAATAGGTAAGCTCCTCGGTGCTTCTCAACATTATTTCTAACGCGATACTGTTTAGTTACTTAGCGTTATGTCTCCCTTGCTAAGAATATCAGGATAACGAACACAGAAGCTCTGTACCTTAATTGATACTTCAGTCTTGGTTAAATATTAAGGATCATGCATTTGAGGTTCTTTGAAGGAGGGACTTTATGTGACAGAGAGATCAATGTTAGTTGTTGAAGTTGTACAGATAAATTGTTACGTGCAATTCACATAGGGTTTCAGACATTTTCTTTTAACTTGACATTAACTTTACATGTGTCAGAAACATTGACTCACTAACATTGACTCAGTAACATTAACTTCAAGTGTGCACATTTACCTGAACTCTCAGTAGCAATCATAATACTGATTCTACAGTCAGAAGAATATTATAAGTGCATCCTAAATTATATTCGTCTTAAAAATTTTACTTGTTGAAGTTCTACAGATAAATTGTTATGTGCAATTCACATAGTGTTTCAGACATTTTCTTTTGACTTTGCATTAACTTTACATGTATCCAAAATAATACTGCCTTCAAGTCTGCATATTTACTTAAACTCTCAATAGCAATAGTACTACTTATACAGTCAGAAGAATATTATAAGTGCATCCTAAATTGTATTCATCTTAAGAATTTTACTTGTTGAAGTTCTACAGATAAATTGTTATGTGCAATTCACATAGTGTTTCAAACATTTTCTTTTGACTTTGCATTAACTTTACATGTATCAAAAATAATACTGACTTCAAATCTGCATATTTACTTAAACTCTCAATAGCAATAGTACTACTCATACAGTCAGAAGAATATTATAAGTGCATCCTAAATTATATTCATCTCAAGAATTTTACTTGTTGAAGTTCTACAGATAAATTGTTATGTGCAACTCACATAGTGTTTCAGACATTTTCTTTTGACTTTGCATTAACTTTACATGTATCAAAAATAATACTGACTTCAAATCTGCATATTTACTTAAACTCTCGATAGCAATAGTACTACTCATACAGCCAGAAGAATATTATAAGTGCATCCTAAATTATATTCATCTCAAGAACTTTACTTGTTGAAGTCTTACAGTCAGAAGAATATTATAAGTGCATCCTAAATTACCTTCATCTCAAGAACTTTACCTATCTACCTAGATTATAATTACCCCAATCAAGACTATAATCACCAATGACTATAATCCACAATTAGACAACTGACCTCCAACAAACGTCCCAGTAACCCAACCTCTACCAACCACCAGCGAAATGCACGTTGCAGTAGATTTGTGTAGTACGAGAGAAAACGAAACGTTGTCAGAGGTAGCCGGTGCGTGAGGATGGAACGGGTTGGTCATCAGGGAATTTCCTCGGGACAAAAACAAAAATCGGGTTTGGCCGTCCGATCGCAGGGCCTGCGTTGCCCCGTGCACAGAAGGCAGAAACTCGATTTAAAGCGCGACACGCGACACGCACCGGCGATAACCACCATGGTTAACGACATTTCCCCGTTGGCGCGTCGAGCAGCGAGTAATTTGATTGCATTGGGACAGGATGTGGGTAGCGGCGGCGGTAAAAGCGGAAGGGACCTCGACCCGGCTAAAACCGGCAGCCTTTGCCTACCTCGGCAACATCATACACCGTGTCCAACATCCTATATTTTCTTTTCTAACATACAACTTGGGCAAGTTAGTGCGCCTCTAACGCTGTCATCCCTTTAGTCACGTGTATGTTCGAATATTTCAATGTGGTAGCTTATCGATTGGCAGCTTATTGTAGGGTTTTACAATGTTAGACTGACTATTAGACTGTTAGATAGGAATATTGTGGTATGTGTGTGTATGTACTATGTAATTGTATGGTATGTGTGTGTGTATGTACTATGTAATTATATGATCGACATGGGTGCATAATATGAATGAAGCTTGCGTATGGTATGTTTGAAGCTTGCATGTAATGAAGGTTGCTAGAAGATTGTAAGATTGTCTTTTTGGTGTGATCGAATGTTTCAAAGCAAAGAGGGCATTGCTTCGTGAGAGATTGTGAGATAGAGACGTGAGAAATTTGTTAATTCGTGAAGTTCCATTTGTGTTGCATTTAATTAATTATAAACAGTCATACTTTGTTAATAAATTTCATTAGTCTTTATAATTATTAAATATTATTCTACAATATATTATTGTGATGAATATTGTAGTACAGCAATTGTAACTGTCGTATATTATCATGACTGTCATGGTCATTGGTAGAATATCACTGTAAGTGTTACAGTATATCATAACTGTATTGACTGTTGTAATATATTACTATCATTATTGTTATAGCACTTCCACTGCTGCAGTACATCACTATCAGACATATTATAATAACTGTTGTAGTATATCATTATTATGACTATTGTACTATATCACTATGACTGTTGGTAGAGTATGTCATCACTACTACATGAGTATTATAGCACATCATCATATTACAGTGTACCATTATCACCGTACATATACATCATGATTATTAGACATGACGTTCACGTTCTCAGAACCCACATATGATCTTACACTTGATCCAATTTAAATCAGTTCGGAGCAAATCAAAATTGAACTTCACACTCATCTTCTGAGCACCCTGAAACTTATACCAACAGCCACAACAAATCAAACATCTTTAAAAAATTAAACTTCATTAATGCGCCTTATTTAACGTCCTCCCTGTATCTTATTTAACTTCCAAGTGATCGAATTTCAAAAATACGTCTGCAGTCAAATACCTTCAAACCGCGTCAGACCTTGACAAACAAACTCTCCGAAGGTTGAAAGAGCTTTTAAAGCTTATCGATCGAAGGAACAAAGACAGAGAAATAACACAAGAATCGTCTAATTAATCAACACTCGTATGTAGCACTCGTATATATCACTTTGTGATACACCGCCATGCATGCTCGCGAAGGCGTCACGACGACGCGTCTCTTCAATTAGTAGAATTAAAAATAATTGCACGTCAAGGGTCGGCAATTTGAACCTGCGCATTGTCGCGTGCTCTTTCATGACATTCGAGCGGAAACCGAAACATGTCGTCCAGACAGATTCACGGTCGAGTTCAGGATCTCGATTGCCTCGAAACCCTATCGGTTTATTCTTGATACTTCTTTTTCGGCGGCAGCTGTCTCGATAATTAATTTGCCGACGACTTGTATCATTGCGAACAGACGGACTTTGTTCATTTAGGAGGAAGTTTGGTATTTTTGGGGAGATCTTGGGGAGAAGTTGGAGATATTGGAGTTTGGGGATGTAGGGAGAATGTAAGGGATTTTGGGGATGTAGAGAGGATTTGGGAAGCTTGAGATTTGGGGAGCTTGAGATATTTGGGGAGCTTGAGATATTTGGGAAGCTTGAGATTTGGGGAGCTTGAGATTTAGGGAGCTTGAGATTTGGGAACCTTGAGATATTTGGGAAGCTTGAGATTTGGAAACCTTGAGATATTTGGGGAGCTTGAGATTTGGAAACCTTGAGATATTTGGGGAGCTTGAGATTTGGAAACCTTGAGATATTTGGGGAGCTTAAGATTTGGAAATCTGAAGATTTGGGAACCTTGAGATTTGGAAACCTTGGGATTTGGAAACCTTGAGATTTGGAAGCCTTGAGATTTGGAAACTTTGAGATTTGGAAGCCTTGAGAATTGAAAACCTTGAGATTTGGAAACCTGAAGATTTGGGAACCTTGAGATTTGGAAACCTTGAGTGTTGGAAACCTTGAGATTTGGAAACCTGAAGATTTGGGAACCTTGAGATTTGGAAACCTTGAGTGTTGGAAACCTTAAGATTTGGAAACCTTGAGAATTGAAAACCTTGAAATTTGGAAACCTTAAGATTTGGAAACCTCGAGATTTGGAAACCTTGAGATTCGGAAACCTTGAGATTTGCAACCCATGAGATTTGAAAACTTAAAAATACAAACCTATCAAATTAAAAAGTCGTCAAATCCACTCAGCGTACATTTCATCCAAGGGCCCAGTAAAGTAATTGTCAATGAAGATACATCTTCTGCCTTTCAATCGATAACTATATGCCCGGTGTATGTTCTCTACCCAGTCACGAGCGTGGAACGCGGTATTGTTTAAAATGCGTCTCCCTCACCACATTCTAAGAGCTTCGTCTCGTATGTAACGCTGTACGTTCTTCCTTTCAAACGAATTCTTTGCCTTTGAGAATTGAAAATGAAACAACTCGCGCATAACTGTGCACGGCTGCTTTGTTTCACGTCGATTGTGAAGACCACGTTCAGGTAGCAAGATTTTCTTAACCCTTTACAAAGACACTCTCTCGTTCGCGGTGTTCATCGTCGATGTTGGTAAGAATAATGGCCACGTATAAAAGCACCTTCCTTCTGCATTTTTCGCCATGCTACTGTTTCCTTCGTTTCTTAATGGCTCTGTTCAAATATGAGCTGCATCGTTTTATGCGGAGAACCTTCCTTTGATAATCTCCCGTTGTGTAAAATAGCTTTTCGGTGCTATCGATTCGTGATGGATTTAGATGTGCTATTTTCTGCTTTTACTTTAGATACATTTTTATAGTAGATATTTTTAAGCTCTCTTTATTTTCTGGAGTCAATCAAGGCAGAGATATTTCATTAAAGCCAGTTCACTCTTTATATCATGTTCTGGGTGTAAAGGTTAAGTTTGTGTGTAAGGGTCTTAAGGTTTCCAAATTTTAAGGTTCTCAAATCTCAAGCTCCCCAAATATCTTAAGGTTCCCAAATCTCAAGGTTTCCAAATCTCAAGGTTTCCAAATCTCAAGGTTTCCAAATCTCAAGGTTTCCAAATCGCAAGGTTTCCAAATCTCAAGGCTCCCAAATCTCAAGGTTCCCAAATCTCAAGGTTTCCAAATCTCAAAGTTCTCAAATCTCAAGCTCCCCAAATATCTCAAGGCTCCCAAATCTCAAGCTCCCCAAATCTCAAGCTCCCCAAATCTCAAGCTCCCCAGATCTCAAGGTTTCCAAATCTCAAGGTTTCCAAATCGCAAGGTTTCCAAATCTTAAGGCTCCCAAATCTCAAGGTTCCCAAATCTCAAGGTTTCCAAATCTCAAAGTTCTCAAATCTCAAGCTCCCCAAATATCTCAAGGCTCCCAAATCTCAAGCTCCCCAAATCTCAAGCTCCCCAAATCTCAAGGTTTCCAAATCTCAAGGTTTCCAAATCGCAAGGTTTCCAAATCTCAAGGCTCCCAAATCTCAAGCTCCCCAAATCTCAAGCTTCCCAAATCTCAAGGTTTCCAAATCTCAAGGTTTCCAAATCTCAAAGTTCTCAAATCTCAAGCTCCCCAAATATCTCAAGGCTCCCAAATCTCAAGCTCCCCAAATCTCAAGCTCCCCAAATCTCAAGGTTTCCAAATCTCAAGCTCTCCAAATCTCAAGGTTTCCAAATCTCAAGGTTCCCAAATCTCAAGGTCCCAAATCTCAAGGTTTCCAACTTATAGTTTAAAATGTAAATGCGTCCATTTGACAGATTCTCCTCAGCGTAAAAATCCCCCGACTCATTCTTCACCGTCTCGATCGACCGGTTCGACGACAGCTCGATGGTCGGAGTCGATAGCCCGTTCAGAGGGATCTTCTGATCAGCAGGTGGAGTCCGGACGTGTGGCAAATTACCGCGAGGACGGTACGTGATATTGTTAGCCGTAAGGATAGGCAATCGTCTGGGTCGGAGCTGACACGAACTGAAAGAACGGAAGGATTCGCGGATGCAAATCGAAGAAGGGACATCGTTGCCAATACGAGACGCTTGTCCCCTTATCGGGGATTAGACTAGAGGGACTAGCCGGTCTGAATTTCGATGAATCCGGATAACCGACTGTCCACGTCTATTGAGAACTCGCCTTAATCTCGTCGACGGTTGTTTCAGTCGAGCGGCTGTCGACCTGTTGGCGAGAGTGGACGCTTGACAAAGAGAAAAACCGACGGATATCTAACCGGGGGGCTGGAGAACGAACAGGAAGAACGGACGTGGAGAAATTGCGAGGATAGAGTGGCCCTGAAACTCTTCTATTTGTCCATCGAGGACCTTCGTTTTAGATAAGGCTTGTCACGGGAATATAATAACTTCCTCGGGATTTGATCTGGGAACTTATGGACTTGGAACATTGGTCTCAGATTTGGAGAACATTGATTTGGAGAATAGTGGGGTGAAATATGGCGATTTTTGAATAAGTGTTACATCCACAAAGTTCCAAAGTGAATCACATTAGTGATCCATTCCTAGTGATATCAGAGTTACAATTGAAAGTTTCAAGCTTTAATATCCACATTGATGTATATTCTTCACTTGCTTCCTAAACAAATCCTTTCCTTATAGAAATATAATGTGACTTGATGGGATAATTTCTTTACAAAGCTTCAATGCACCAAAGGACACATCTCGAGACAAATAGAAATCACTGAACGCTTAATTTCACCTGAACACCGGACCCAAAGATTACCCTGTTGTGTCCACGTTTCCGGCCAGATGAATTTCATCCGGCGAGGCCTGAAATCCGGTAACGCGCAGCTCGGGAGCTTAAGAAAACGCTCAGAGAGTCAGCTTTCTCTGTAATACACGGTGTCAATTTCATACGAGTCTCGTCCTCTGCTCGAAGCGTGTCTGAAACTCTTTCCATCGTCTCACGTGTCTCTATCTCGCGGGTCGACGCCCGTAGGGCTCGAGGTCGACCACCTAAACTCTCCTCTCCTTCACTCGTGTCAACTCGAAATTTTTAAAATATGTCAGTCGATGAGTAAGATGTTCCTCATGAAATGAGTAGTCACCTGAAGTACAGATTCGAACGTCACCCAAATGTGATGATGAATGTGTTAATCAATATATGTAACCCTATATGGTTATATTGATGTGAAATTGACATGCACATATATTTAAAAATTTGTAATGACTGTCCACACCTCACAGAGGTTGTAACAGAATCGTAAAAAGTATCTAAAGTATTTATACCTAAATGTGCTGATGAATGTGTTAATCAATGTATGTAACCCTATATGGTTATATTTATGTGAGATTTACGTGCACATATATTTAAAAATTTGTAATGACTGTCCACATTTCATAGAGGTTAGAGTAGAATCGTAAGAAGTATCTAAAGTATTTATACCAGTGTTTACCTAAACACAAGACAATATGAAAGCGCCATGAAATAGAAGGAAACGAGCGAAGAGCAACCCCAAATGGAACTTCCTGCAATTCACGAAAGAAACGAGGAATCGAAAGAATCCGAACGATCTAATAGAAAACAGTATCCGAAGGTTTTCAGACGATCAGGTTAGATGGTCGAATCGATGGCGAGCATCCTCTCGCAGGGAACGCTCGTCGAATTCCAAGCGAGCAAAAGGTCGCGAGTGAACGTCGCCGGCTGAGATACCGTTGCGATTATCGATGACTTTCAGTGCGACCCGGGGGGAAAGTGGCCACGGGAAAATTGATATGTATCGCTGGAAAGCTCGCTCGCAATTATGCGGCTTCGTTATCTCGCTGACTAATTCGCAGCGTTGCTCGTAGCTCACGGAACGAGCCGAACCGTTTCTCATCATCGCGAATCTCGTCAAGCTGGATCACGAAGATACTATCGGGTGTAATTTAACTTATCGCTGAAAATGTACCGTCGCATACGGTATTTCGGGAAGATTAAACTCGATTAATTTCACTGTCTGATTCACGGATTTGGCGATTACGTTTTGATGAAGGAACTAAAATAGTTCGGTGATCATGTGTGTCGTCGTGAAATTTATATGATTATGTGGACTGATGATGAAGTATTACCACGTAGACTGTTCATGAAATACACATGATGATGAAGTTCATATGAACATGGAAATTCATCTTGAAATATACATGATCACATGGAGTGATCATGAAGTACATATGACCACTTATGCTGATCATGAAGTACATATGACCACATAGATTGATTTTGAAACACACATGTTCACATAGACTGATCATGAAGTACATATGACCACATAGACTGATCTTGAAACACACATGGTCATATGGACTGATTATGAAGCACATATGACCACATAGACTGATCTTGAAACACACATGTTCACATAGACTGATCATGAAGTACATATGGTTATATGAACTGATCATAAAGTACATATGACCACATAGACTGATCTTGAAACATACATGATCACATGGACTGATTATGAAGTACATATGACCATACAGACTAATCTTGAAACATACATGATCACCTGGACTGATCATGAAGTACATATGACCACATATGCTGATCATAAAATACACATGTTCACATAGACTGATCATGAAGTACATATGACCACATAGACTGATCTTGAAACACACATGGTCATATGAACTGATCATGAAGTACATATGACCATATAGACCCATCTTGAAACATACATGATCACATGGACTGATCACAAACTACATATGACCACAAAGATTGATCTTCAAACATACATGATCATACGAACTGATCATAAAATACATATAACCACATATGCTGATCGTAAAATACACATGATCACATACACTGCTCAAGAAGTACATCTGACAACATATACTGACCATGAAATACACACAATCACATAGACCAATCATAAAATATATGATCACATGTTTGATCGTATGTGTCAGTTACATATGACCTCCACTACTAGACCATTCACTAAAATTTCATTTTAAGATCTTTTAGTTGTTCCACTAAATCATGTTTTACTCTCCACAATCGAGCAACGTTAGAAACGTCCAGAGTTCAATTCGCGAATGTCAAACACACCTTTCAAATTTGAATACTAAACACGAGAGTCGTGAGTGGCATACGAATGAAAGAGCAGTGTGGGAAACGCTGCTTCTTAGAGCCCGTCCGAAAAAAACGGATGTCAAGATGAGAAATTCCAGAGACGTTCGACAACTGCGTACTCGGTTGGCCTGCATCGCACGATTATGAACAAGGCTTAAGGCTCGTTTCTCGTAGCAAAATCGTGGCGGGGATGGGCCTCGTGTCCGGTTCTCGAACCTAAGAAAACCGCTTCGCAGTGTCGCGAATGCGTTTGCAACGTCTGCTTCTGCGCATCGTTCCGCTTCGGAAACCGCGAAATTTTGAAAGTTTCCGCAATGTTTCATGGTGAACGATAATTTATTACAAGGTGAATCTTGTGGGCGTAAGTGATAATTGTGACAGTGAGTTCTTGAAGAAGAACTGAGTTCTTGAAGTGTTAAATTGAACTTGAGGAGGATTTTACGTCTGAACTATGGTGAGTGTTTTATTATAATAAATAGATGAATGATATTCTACTGTAATAACTCTATTGTGTCTTCTATTAAGTGTCTTCTATAACAAAGTAGTCTTCTTGTAATAGATTAAGTAGTCTGCTACTGTAATAAATAATTGAACTTGAGCATGCTTTTGAAGACGAAACAAGGCAACAACGAAAGAACGCATTGTTTTCTAAAATGTGTAAAGCATTGTCACGCTACGTCGGTGACACGATCATTTGCGAATACTCGCGAAGATACGTCGTGTCTTAGGATTTCCCAAGGAAATGGTTTCCCTCGGCGGTGTTATGGGATTTACGAGTTTTGAGAAGCGGTGACTCGGCTTTAAGACTCTGCCAAGTATTTTCGTACTTCGCGAAGGCAGTCTTCCCTCGGGATTTCTGTTTTTATTTGCATAGTCTTTGCCGGAGTTTCTGATGCTTTTTGAAACCTTCGCGAATCCAGTCAGTGGATATTTATGTTTATGCAAAGTATCATGTCGTAGCAATTTGTCAGTGCTTCGTCTTCTCCTAAATTGTATTTTACCAATTCATGCCGCTCGGTTTGATCAAACAACCAACATCAGACCGTATTCCTTCACGAACGATAACGCTTATCAAATGAAGGTAATTGAATTATTCGATTAAAAAGCGATATCAAGTTTATGGATACTTCGGTAGATAAGAAAAGATTGAATAAAAATCGTCAACCGCTTTCTCGCTGGATTTTCATGGCGCGCGATTTATGGAGCTTACCGGGCGATCGTCGTTCGATTTTCTGGCTCGTATCGATACGCGTGGGCCTCGGAAGTCGATCCAAGGATCGTTGCAGCCTGGTATCTACGATAAAAGTAACGTGTCGCTGATTTATCGGGGTGCGCCCCGTCATGCGTGCACACGTGTGCCTATTAATAGAAAGCGCTGGACCACCGTGATCTCGACAACTTTACGTCGTGCTATCCCTTAACGAACCTGGCCACCGGTAAATGAAACTGGAACAACATCCATACACGATCGATATCCTACGATTCCGCAATCGATTTTCGTGCGCCTTTGTTGCAGTAGATTCAGACATGTCAGACATACCACAAGTTTCAAGGATTAATATTTTCTTTTCAATTCTGAAACGTTTTCGATTGTTGATGTGACTTCCATTTATTTATTCTTTTTGTTTATTTTTTTAATAATTTAATTAAGGTCACTGTGGTAATTGGGAATAATGGACGCTCTGGTTTGATGTTCTTTTTAATCTTGTCTAATATTACTTCATGGTTAATAGAATAATTCTAACTCAGACATTTTATCATTTTTAAACTCGATTCAAGTGGGTCAAAAAATCACTACATTTTTTCATACAATCCTATTCCGATTAAGAGTTAGACCTTGCATTATCAGGAAACTTTCAACAAGTATACACATTGTTACACATAACATAATCATTCTAAATTACACCATTATCGATGAACCTAATGAAAAATCTCCTCAGTTAATTTTAAAATTGAACACATTCAAAGTATCATTTTTCGTCAAAAACGAAGCTTCAAATGCTTGCAAAGGAATCTGAAGAATGAGACTCTTATCACGATAGAAATCGAAGGAGTCTAAACACGATTCAGCACAGAGCTACTTGAAAACCGAGACCGAAAGAGCGTCGTCAAGAGGGTATTTCCGTAGATCCGGTGTTCATCTCGATCCATCGAGATGACCGAGAAGATCGATCGAGACATGGCGTCGGTAGAGGACAGGCGAGAACGAGTCGCGTATTCAAAGTGGAATCGACGGGCTGCCAGTCGCAATGTCGGCTCCGTGGCCGAGCAGAATAAACGTCGCGGCGACGTAACCGCCGATATTTCCCGTCGATGGCTATCGGCTCGCCGGGAGACGACTTAATAGAACGACGCCGGGGCACCCTCTTAATGGAATATCGCATAAAACCACCGGCCGACATTAACCCTCCCCAGCGTTCTACGAGCAAAAAGCTTCACCTGCTCGATACACGACTGTACAGGCTGCTTCATGTGCATTTTGTTCAATTTAGTTCTCTTCAGACGTAATTGCGAATGCTGGTTTGCTGAATAGATGATGATGTACAGATGTCGATGTTGTCTTTGTATGATAACGTGGACGAGTATATGTGTACTTCGTAATAAATGATAATTGATGCTGAACTTGATAATTGATAGCAAAGTATCAGGGTAGCTAGGCAGGGTAGCTAGAGTAGTTAAGGTAGACTGATGTCGATGTTGTCTTTGTATGATAGTTTACTTGGACGAGTATAAATGTTCTTCATAATAAATGATAATAGATACTAAACTTGATAATTGATACCAAAGCATCAGAGTAGCTAAAGTAGCCAGGTTAGGCTGATGTCGATGTTGTCTTTTCATGATAGTTTACTTGGACGAGTATAAATGTTCTTCATAATAAATGATACTTGATATTAAACTTAATAATTGATACCAAAGCATCAGAGTAGCTAAAGTAGCCAGGTTAGGCTGATGTCGATGTTGTCTTTGTATGATAGTTTACTTGGACGAGTATAAATGTTCTTCATAATAAATGATAATAGATACTAAACTTGATAAGTGATACCAAAGCATCAGAGTAGCTAAAGTAGCCAGGTTAGGCTGATGTCGATGTTGTCTTTTCATGATAGTTTACTTGGACGAGTATAAATGTTCTTCATAATAAATGATACTTGATATTAAACTTAATAATTGATACCAAAGCATCAGAGTAGCTAAAGTAGCCAGGTTAGGCTGATGTCGATGTTGTCTTTGTATGATAGTTTACTTGGACGAGTATAAATGTTCTTCATAATAAATGATAATAGATACTAAACTTGATAAGTGATACCAAAGCATCAGAGTAGCTGAAGTAGCCAGGTTAGGCTGATGTCGATGTTGTCTTTGTATGATAATTTACTTGGACGAGTATAAATGTTCCTCATAATAAATGATACTTGATATTAAACTTAATAATTGATACCAAAGTACCAAAGTAGCTAAGGTAGTTAAGGTAGGCTTTGTTCGAATGAGGTCACATATGAACACATATGAAGTACACCCCCAAATCGTACGACTAAACGAAAAGTAGCACAACATACACATGAGCATTTTCAGCGACACCCTATCGATCACACTATTTACATATATATTTAAAAAATGTACCAGTTAAAGTATCAGTCTTGACAACCATAAATCCACAGCGTTATTCATTTATTTCACTACAGAATTACCCGGCGAAATTCAATAAATAACTTTCGATCAGAAACCAATAAATCTGTCGACATATTTATAACAATTTTTCCATGGGATTAGACCAAAGTGCAAGAGGTTAGAGTCAAGTATTGAGTGTCTTTCATTTTGAAATCTTTGTCTATCTTAACTGATAGACAAAGTTATACGTAAGACCTAACCTAACCTAACTGTTATATAGAACACCGTATATTTATCGAGCTAAGAAAGACGAGAATAATTGGGGCGTTGCCCAGAAAAAGTAAGATCCAGAAATGGGTGAATTCGCGAGATCCTCGTTTCGGTGTTGCCTTATCAGCAACAGACGCTCGCTGAAAGAGCCGCTCTCTATTCGAATCGCCCGAAGAATCCTCGACGAGCTTCAAGAAAATTAATTACTCCCGGAAAAAGGGCACACTCAGCCTCTGTCTCGAGAACTTTCTATATGGCATGTGAACCATAATGATTTCTCGTTCAAACACGGAACGGCTCCGACGAACCGATTAATATCCAGGAGTTGGAACTTTGCGTAATTGTTTTGGGAATTCTGGCAGAAGATTAGTTTGGAAAATTGTTTCATTAAATTGACAAATTTCTATATTTTCTCAAGTTAAACTCTTAAATTTCAGATCGATGTCCACGAGTATAATTTCAAAATTCAAAAACGTTCAATTCTACAGATCCTCATATGCCTCATATGTTACATATGTCTCATATGTCTCATATGTCTCCAAACCGTAATGTCTCCAAATGTATCACCAAACTCTCAGATCTCCCTAAATCTCTAAATTAACTCAAATCCCTAAATTCTCATATTCGTCCTCAACCCTAAATCTCCCCAAATTCTAAATCTTCCCAAATTCTAAATTTCCCCAAATTCTAAATATTCCCAAATTCTAAATCTCCCAAAATTCTAAATCTTCCCAAATTCTAAATCTTCCTAAATTCTAAATCTCCCCAAATTCTAAATCTCCCCAAATTATAAAACTTCCCAAATTCTAAATTTCCCCAAATTCTAAATATTCCCAAATTCTAAATCTCCCCAAATTCTAAATCTTCCTAAATTCTAAATCTCCCCAAATTCTAAATCTCCCCAAATTATAAAACTTCCCAAATTCTAAATCTCCCCAAATTCTAAATCTCCCCAAATTCTAAATCTCCTCAAATTCAAATTTCCCCAAATTCTAAATCTTCCCAAATTCTAAATATTCCCAAATTCTAAATCTCCCAAAATTCTAAATCTCCCCAAATTCTAAATCTTCCCAAAATTCTAAATCTCCCCAAGTTCTAAATCTCCCCAAATTCTAAATACCCCCAAATTATAAATCCCCCCAAATTCTAAATCCCCCCAAATTCTAAATCTCTCCAACTCCTAAATCACCTCAAATTCTAAATCTCCCTAATTTTCCCAAAACCCAACTATCAAATTCTAAACCTCTGCAAAAGTTTTAAATCCCTTACCACTTCTCGAAGTCTTAAAATCCCATAAATTCCTTAAAAATCCCCAAAGTTTCATTTGATAAAATTGTCAGTCAAACAGTCCCCAAAGAAGTGGAACTATTAATTGCAAAAGCGTGTGTAGAAGCGTAAGTCGAGTCTCCTACAGATGGAGATCGAATTAAATCGAGTGCATCGACCGGGTCCCGTGGTTGCAAATTCCCCCCTTTCAAACAAAGTGCAATTAATTATCGTTCAATTGGAGCGGGGATACTTTAGATTTCACGGGCACCGGTTCTGGGACGCGGGACGTCTTCGCGGATCATTAAGCCAGCGAAATCGAGCGACTAGCGTACCACCGAACGAAACCAAAATGCGCCTAATTATTTCGCCCAGCGCTGTTATTACGGGATATTTGCTCGGTTTTCTCATGCAAAAATTAATCGTTAATGTACCATTAAATTTGCCCGTACGAATCTTTGTTTGCGAGTGATTCAACGTACGGTGCTTCGATTAAGAGCACATTTGCGCGGGAATTGATTCGGTGTACGATGTAGGTTATGGAATCTGATTTTTGGGATGATGAGATGAAAATTTGTGGTGGATGAATTTATGTACTTGATAAGATATGAAGTTATGAAATTATGGACTTGCAAAATGAACAACTAACGAACTGACACATTTACAAACTCATAAAATGATCAATTTACAAGCTGACATATTAACAAATTCGCAAAATGATCAATTTACAAAGTGACATAGTAACAAACTCACGAAATGATTAATTTAAAAACTGAGATATTTACAAACTCACAAAATGATTAACTTACAAACAGACATATTCACAAACTCACAAAATGATTAACTTACAAACTGACATATCTACAAACTCACAAAATGATTAACTTACAAACTGACATATTCGCAAACTCACAAAATGATTAACTTACAAACTGACATATATACAAACTCACAAGATAATGAACTTACAAACTGATATATTCACAAAACTCACAAAATCATTGGACAGTGGGATGGCTATCTAGCCATCTAATCAGCCAACCCAAATTTTTCGGGATGAGTAGATTTGGGGATCGATAGAATTCGGGATGGACAGAATTTGAGGTAGATAGAATTCAGCATGAGTAGAATTTGGCATGAGTAAAATTTAAGGTGAGCAATATTCAGGATGAGTAGAGTTCGGCATGGGTAGAATTTGGGATGAGTAGAATTCGACATGAGTAAATTTTGGGATGAGTAGAATTTGGGGGGTGTAGAATTCGGGGTGAGTATAATTTGGTGTGAGTAGAACTTGACATGAGTAGAATTCGGAGTGAGTAGAATTCAGGATGAATAGAATTTGGGGCGAGTAGAATTCGGTATGAGTGGAATTCGGGATGAGTAGAATTCGGCGTGTGTAGAATTCTGTGTGAGTAGAATTTGGCATGAATAAAATTTAAGGTGAGCAATATTCAGGATGAGTAGAATTCGGCATGAGTAGAATTTGGGATGAGTAGAATTTGGGGTGAGTAGAATTCGGGGTGAGTATAATTTGGTGTAAGTAGAATTCGGCATGAGTAGAATTCGGGGTGAGTAGAACCTGACATGGGTAGAATTCAGAGTGAGTAGAATTCAGAATGAATGGAATTTGGGACGAGTAGAATTCGGTATGAATGGTATTCGGGATGAGAAGAATTCGGCGTGTGTAGAATTCTGTGTGAGTAGAATTTGGAGCGAGTAGAGTTCGTGGTGAGTAAAATTTGGCATAAATAGAATTCGGAATAGATAAAATTCAAAATGTAGAATAGCTTTCCGATTTCACCATTTCAAAACAGTACTAGAAACCTCAGTAGTTCAAAATCCCGAGAATCGTCTCCTGCACCTTCAAATGCAAACCAGGTATAATATTTGCATTGGTTTAGTCAAGTTTTAATTAGTATTGATTTAATTGTGGTACCCAGTTAGATCTCGGTAAACCTCTTCGAATCATCAATAAATTAGCGATTCAACTGAACCTGAAACCTTCAACTTTCTCAGTTCACGCTCTTGTATTCTTGTAAGAAGATCGTTGTAAAGTACTCCGTAAAAAAGCTAAAGGGTCATTCGCAGGAAATTCTCGTCTCTCACTTTCATTTTGTCTCTCGACTATCTTTTCTCCGGATGCCCCTTGCATGTACCCTTTCGAGATCTAAAAGCGTAGGGTCGTGAGTATGGATCGAACATCAATGCTTTTACGACGACCAAGCTGCGGCTTGGCTATAGAACGACGATAAAAATCGGTCATGAAACGTAAGAAGTTTGTTCCCTTTCGTGACGCTGTTCCTCGTGTTCGCTTGTATCCGTTGTTCGACGGATTTTTTTTGCTCTTTGTTCGCGTGCTTGCACTTTACGACCGCGCTCCCTGCTGCTGTATAAATTAAGCTAGTGCCGCTGGGTCGTAAAACCTGATTTTTTTCTTCGATCGTGGATCCTGTTTTATTCAATTATCGAGCTTGTTCTGCTTTGAGAATTTGTTTCCGAAACAATCTAATTTGCTGTTCAATCGCTGGTAATCTCACGAGTCATCTTCGTGGGTTCACAAAATATTTCTGGTAACTTTGGAAAATATTTTTATTAGAGAAGGGAAATATTTTTAGTAATTTCTGGAGGTAGTGTTTTCAGTGGGGGTAGGTATTTTTTTGTAAAAACCACCCATCTCAACATCTATCCATCTCAATATTCACCCATCTCAATATTCACTCATCTCAACATCTATCCATCTCAATATTCACCCATCTCAACATCCACCCATCCCGAAATCCACCCATCTCAACATCCACCCATCTCAACATCCACCCATCTCAACATCCACCCATCTCAAAATCCACCCATCTCAATATCCACCGATCTCAATATCCACCGATCTCAACATCTACCCATCCCAACATCCACCCATTCCGAAATCCACCCATCCCAAAATCCACCCATCCCGAAATCCACCCATACTAAAATCCACCCATCCCGAAATCCACCCACCTCAATATCCACCCTTCTCAACATCCACCCATCCCAAAATCCATCCATTTCAACATCCACCTATCCCAAAATCCACCCATCTCAACATCTACCCATCTAAAAATCCACCCATCCCAAAATCCACGCATCTCAACATCCACCCACCTCAACATCCACCCACCTCAACATCCACCCATCCCAAAATCCACGCATCTCAACATCCACCCACCTCAACATCCACCCACCTCAACATCCACCCACCTCAACATCCACCCATCCCAAAATCCACGCATCTCAACATCCACCCATCTCAACATCCACCCACCTCAACATCCACCCATCCCAAAATCCACTCATCTCAACATCCACCCATCTCAACATCCACCCATCCCAAAATCCACGCATCTCAACATCCACCCATTTCAACATCCACCCACCTCAACATCCACCCATCCCAAAATTCACCCATCCCAAATTCCACCCATCCCAAAATCCACCCATCCCAAAATTCACCCATCTCAACATCTACCCATCCCAAAATCCACTCATCTCAACATCCACCCATCTCAACATCCACCCATCCCAAAATCCACGCATCTCAACATCCACCCATCTCAACATCCACCCATCCCAAAATCCACCCACCCCAAAATCCACCCATCTCAATTTAAAGGAATTTACAGGGTATTTATTTATTTAGAGGGTTTTAAAGGGTATTATTTCTGGTACTCTCACATAATAGGATTTTAATACATTTTCATTAATACACATATTAAATAATATCCTTCACTTATTACCTCTTCATATAAAAATCACTTGATCCAGATATCTCAGTAGTTATTTTTAAAGAACCACCATTAAACTTTTGTCCGGGGCACAGGACAAAATGGTCCATTGTGTACTGAAACGCCCAGACAGCCATTTTATATGAATGTTTATCGATTACGTGTTTATTTTCAGAAAATTAGATCGGTCAATTTGATATGATACAGAAGCTATTTTGCGATGTCTTATGTTATAAAATCCTTGTTATTGGATAGGAATACCGGTAGGTTACTTATTTTCGGAACGTCTCAAGCTTTAATTCAATATGAGTTGTTTGCTGTTTTGCGATATTTTTATATTATTAATCCTATCCTTCTGATATTTTGCGGTCCTGCAGCTTCTCAGTTTATGTCTCATAATGGTCGATGAAGATTTACAATTCACTTGCATTCGTGTATGATAGGTCAGCAGATAATTATATATATAGACACACAGATAGATAAATAAATACATAAATATGTAGATAGAGAATTAAATAAGTATGAGAATACAAATAAATATGAGAGTACATAGACAAATAAATATGTAAATAAATGTATAGCGGAACAGATAAAAACGTAAATATTGTATCTGATTTTCTCGAAATTCTGAAGTAATCACCGTCTCTCCACGTCCGAAGTGGCGAGTCTCTCAAGAAGCTCGATGGATCTAATTAGTAACTCGGGCAGGGACTTAAGAGGGTTCGAAACGTCGTCCAAAAGAGGCAAATCGGAATCGTGGCGCAAAATCGTCCGCGTTTCACCATTGTTCCGGTTCCGTTCCAATTACACGCTGAAATTGCGGTTCGATTCGAATGCAATGCGATTGCTTTCCGCTTCGGCCTGCGGTCGGATCGTTCGACGACACCTTTGTTTCACGCTCGAACAAAGTTCGATCGCAGGATCGCTCCTCGTCGCGGAAAACTTTCCTCGCGTACGAATCTTTGTTTACCGCGCAGAAGCACCCAGCGATCGTCGTTAATTAATCTGAACGAGGGCTTATTAATGATCGGTGGTCGAATGGGACTCGAGGCGAAAAACTCGAGACACCCGGAGACGGGTTAATCGAAAGGCAGCCGTGCAAGAAGCGTTTTAGAGACGTTTCATTTGCATTTACGTGAAAAACGGAGACGGTGGTTACTGTTCAAATGAATTTCACGGACGTGCGCTGAATTTGGATGACAATCGATTAGGTTATTTATTATATCGGTTATTTATTTATTTATTTATGTGTTATTTTGATGTGTGTATTGGCTGGCTACACTTTTTCATATATGGATGATTGAGGAGGTATTGTTAGGAGAGGATGAAACTTGTTTGGATACTACTGGAGGGGTTGTACTTGTTGAGGTTATGTTTGGGAAAGTTTGGTTTTCTCAATGTCCACCCATTTCAACATCTACCTATCTCAACATCCACCCATCACAAAATCCACCCATCTCAACATCCACCCATCCCAAAATCCACCCATCTCAACATCCACCCATCCCAAAATCCACCCATCCCAAAATCCACCCATCCCAACATCCACCCATCCCAAAAACCACCCATCCCAAAATCCACCCATCCCAAAATCCACCCATCCCAAAATCCACCCATCCCAAAATCCACCCATCCCAAAATCCACCCATCCCAAAATCCACCCATCCCAAAATCCACCCATTTCAACATCCACCCATCCCAAAATCCACCCATCCCAAAATCCACCCATCCCAAAATCCACCCATCCCAAAATCCACCCATCCCAAAATCCACCCATCCCAAAATCCACCCATCCCAAAATCCACCCATTTCAACATCCACCCATCCCAAAATCCACCCATCCCAAAATCCACCCATCCCAAAATCCACCCATCTCAACATCCACCCATCCCAAATTCCACCCATCCCAAAATCCACCCATCTCAACATCCACCCATCCCAAAATCCACCCATCTCAACATCCACCCATTCCAAAATCCACCCATTCCAAAATCCACCCATGTCAACATCCACCCATCTCAACATCCACCCATCCCAAAATTCACCCATGCCAACATCCACCCATCTCAACATCCAACCATCCCAAAATCCACCCATCCCAAAATCCACCCATCCCAAAATCCACCCATCTCAACATCCACCCATCCCAAAATTCACCCATGTCAACATCCACCCATCTCGAGATCCACCCATCCCAAAATCCACTCATCTCAACATCCACTCATCCCTAAACTTTGTTAGTTCGAAAATTTAGTTTCCCCAAGTCCACCCACCCCAAAATCCACCCATCTCGACAATCACCTATCCCAACATCCACTCATCCCCAAATCCACCTACCTCAAACTCAATCCAAACACCCTCCCACACCAAATCCGCCCCAAACTTCAAAATTCACCCAACCCCAAAAATACTAAACGTCCAGAAAATCTACGATGCAGATCGAAATGAAACTGCTACCAAGTTTATGAGACACGTCTACGATGCAGATTGGAAAAATCAGCTCGATGAAAGTATAATACGAGCCGGTATACGAGGGAAGTCAGTCTGGCTCACGGGCTCGATCGCAATACCGGCTGCAGTATAAACGGAAATAAAAGAAAAATCGCGGATATATCGTTGGAAATTTATCGTCAAACAGGGCCACATTATCGTACGGTGTACGTAGCCGGCCCTTGGGGACGTCCGGTTAATATTCCCGCCTCTGTTTGACGATAAAATATTGAAAGTCGCGGGGAGACTGCCTCTGTAAACTCGCTGAACATCATCCTCTATCGTGTCTTTGAAAAGCAACAGTTCGCGATGCTTCTTTCAGAAAAAAGACACCGAGCTTCGATTTCGGATATGTTCGGATATGTTGAAACGTGCACCATTAATCCTACATCATGGACTGATACGAATCTTTGGAAAATCGGGACAAGTGGAGCGATACTTCTGTTATGTTTGCTTTGGATGGGTAGAATGGCGGATTTCAAAGGTTTAGGGGGTGCTTTCGGAAGGATGGGGTAGATGTTACATTAGATTCTTGAGTTCTTGTGATTCTGTATTTTTGAATCGTTAAAGTTATCTTTCTTAAATTATATCTGAATGTTGTCAATGTTCAAATTCTCCAAATTGGGAGATCATTGTATACAATTATAAACTGACAAGTTTCGATATGTTCAATAACTAAATTGCCAAGTTGTTGAAGAAAGACTCAATACCCGTTATGTTTCCCTTTATGTCTATACGCGTCGTTAGAGAGGATGAGCGCCGTATTCTTTTGTTAATATTATATTAGATGTGTTAAGCAGTTAAGAACGTGCCATTCTTGTTCTTTGTGTTCTTAATTTTCTATATTATTAAATACAATTTTTCTTGAAACTGGACTGTTTTCCTTTTACCCAAATAACTACAACACAAGTGCATAGATTTTTAATTTTCTACGTATTCCAAAACTACCCAAATCCCTCTATTGCTCCTCCTCGCAGCTGTCCGAATCGTCAAGATCCAAAGTCCGAACCTAGGAAGCCAGAAGTCACGTAGAGAACGTGAGTTCGTAGGCGTGTGCGTGGCGGACGAGAAGGCAGAGGCAGAAAAGCGGGATAATTAAAGGGGGCAAGGTAAGGCAAGCACGAAACTGGACACTGGCCATGTCTCCCGAGAGCGACTCGAGGATCAGGAAAATTCCTGCAGCTGGATGCCGTGGCGAATTCGTGCATCGACGCTCTGAATACCAAAAAACCGGCCCAGGGATGCGATCTGCACGTGCTCGTTCGCCGACGAGCCTGCTTGCCAACGAAATTTACATTTGTACGAATAGCAGACTGAGGGAAAATCGAAAGGATGGAAGGCTAAAGAGGGCTGGGAAGGAAATCGAAATGCGACGAAACGAGAAATCGGGTGGAACGAGGCGGACAGCTGGCTAGGAGTTATTGTTCCTTGTTCAGATCAGCTGACTCTTTGTTTGAGAACATTAGAAGACTTTATGAAAGTACCTCTGCGTATAATGATTTATTATTGACGTTTTAGGTTTAAGAGTATCAAAAAGAAGAATATGATTAAAGATCATACAGAATATGATTAAATGAAGCTGTAAGAAAAATTGAAGAATAAAAATGAAAGAGGGTGTTCTTGGTATTTTTTAGAGTTTGCTGTTTGATCATAATATGTACAATAAGATCAATATCAATAAATACGACAGAAACTATTAAGCAACTAAACATAATTATTATAAAAAACACCTTTCGATATGTTCTATCCATGAGCAATGTTATGTTGAACAGCTGACTTGTCTAAAAAATTCTATCAATATAAATTAACCTGGCCCTACAATTTATTTGTCGGATGCGTCAGTTAGAACTACCTGTTCAAACTATAATATTAAAACCAGCAAAGCAAATGAAAATCTTGTATTTTATATTCAAGGATTCTTTACAAATTATAATTACACCTAAACTTCAAGTTGAAGAGTAGTCCAAATATGAGTCAGGTTTGACACATTTAAACTGCAACCTCATAAATCTGACTTGATGAGCCAAGGGGAAAATGTATTGATTATATGATGAGTTTGAACGTTAAAATTAGAATATAAACCTGTTTTATTTTGAAGAGACAAAATTACAGACACCCCGAGCAAAATAGGTAATTTAAGGTAGTTTCGTCACAATCCAGTATCTTCGGTCTAACGACCTCAGACGATTCTAAAGACAAGCTAATGTCCGCGAATATCAAGCGGACACGCGTCAAGGCTTTCGCCGTTATTTGCATCCGGCCGCATGAAAAATGATAATAGGCAGCAAGGTCTCGGTGAAAAAAGAGAAGGTAAAAAAACACGTTGCTTTCTTTGTCATTCAACCCCAAGCTCTCGCGATAAGCTCGCGTACGTATCTGCGAGACTTCTGCGGCAAGAGGTTAGACAAGAAAAGCGGCGAGACGAGGAGAAACGGAAAACGAGGAAGACGAAGGGTATATAAAACATTCAGGTACCTGGTGGAACCGGTGAATAATGCATAACCAGGGAAATGGACCGCTTAGGCGATTTAAATCTCATAAATGCATCGCCCGTTTGTTCCCGAGGACACGTACCGTTTTGTCAGGGTATTCGACTGATTCCGAGGCTACGTGTCGCGAAACGCGAGAGGATCCACCGTCCGAACGGAAATCACGGACATTCTTCGGGGGGGACTGTCTCCGAAACGAGGATCGATCGAGCGTTAAATCGACGGGAACCCACGATTAATTCGTGAATCGTATGTTAAGTTAAGGGTACGTGTGTGGAACTCTTGGGTTTCGAGTACTGATACATTTGGTTTAAGGAAATTTGCTTTGAGGGGGAGTTTGACACTCTTTGGGAGTTCGGAGTTCTGGGACTTTTGGGGGATTGGGGTCTTTGAGTTTCGGATTTTGGAATGCTAGAATTAGGGTGGAAGTAAGTTTTAGAAGTAGAGTTTGGAACTTGGGAGGTTGGGACCTTGAGAGATTTAGAACTTGGGAGAGTGGGACCTTGGGAGATTTGGAACTTGGGAGAGTGGGACCTTGAGAGATTTGGAATTTGGGAGAGTGGGACCTTGGGAGATTTGGAACCTTGAGAGATTGGGGGCTTGAGAGATTTGGAACTTGGAAGGTTGGGACCTTGAGAGATTGGAACCTTGAGAGATTGGAACCTTGAGAGATTGGGGCCTTGAGAAATTTGAAACTTGGGAGAGTGGGACCTTGAGAGATTTGGAACCTTGAGAGATTGGGAGCTTGAGAGATTTGAAACTTGGGAGAGTGGGATCTTGAGAGATTTGGAATTTGGGAGAGTGGGACCTTGAGAAATTTGGAATTTGGGAGAGTGGGATCTTGAGAGATTTGGAACCTTGAGAGATTGGGACCTTGAGAGATTTGAAACTTGGGAGAGTGGGACCTTGAGAGATTTGGAACTTGGGAGAGTGGGACCTTGAGAGATTTGGAACTTGGGAGAGTGGGACCTTGAGAAATTTGGAACTCGTGAGGTTGGGACCTTGGGAGATTTGGAACTTGGGAGAGTGGGACCTTGAGAGATTTGGAACTTGGGAGATTGGGAACTTGACAGATTTGGAATTTGGGAGAGTGGGACCTTGAGAAATTTGGAACTTGGGAGAGTGGGACCTTGAGAGATTTGGAACTTGGGAGAGTGGGACCTTGAGAGATTTGGAACTTGGGAGAGTGGGACCTTGAGAAATTTGGAACTCGTGAGGTTGGGACCTTGGGAGATTCGGAACTTGGGAGATTGGGACCTTGGGAGATTCGGAACTTGGCAGAGTGGAACCTCGAATATCTGCAAAGTACAAAATTTGCAAACATACCAAGTACCATTCGTATCATCGCATCTTCTGATATTCGCTCACATGAAACTCATCGTTTCTAATAAAACGAAATTGCATTAAAACAATGAGTTCGTATATCAATTGCGAGCGCAATCAGTTGAAGTTACGTAGAGGAATAGCGAGGAATAAAGTGGCACAAGGCAGTGAATAAACAGCAACACGAAACGTCCAAGGTTTTTCTGTCTCGGAAGCGAGAGAGCAGGCAAGTTAGACGTAACCAGGCTTAACAGCGTATATCTCGGGCGAGCGGCGCGTAATGAAACGGAATTGTATTAAATTGCGGTGCTTATCTCTCACGAGATCGGCCGTTCGGTCTCCCGGTGAACTTTTTCGCGCGAAATAGCGCACTTTTGCGAAACGTTCATTCCATTATCCTTCGTGGCGAATTAAAATTCACACCGCTTTGCGATCGGCAGATTAAAAGAATGAATTTGGAAAAATGTCCGCTCACGACAGCTCGCGTGCTGACACGTCTCTTCGGATCGCGTGAAAAAATACTTTTCGCCGGTGACGGTGTTGGTACAAGTTCTTTTATGGAAGTTATACGACACGGGTCATGTAGATTTTACAACCTTTGTTAGTTGCCTTTTGTTTTGGTTATATTTTTCTTCGTGATTCATTCGGGTGTCGTTTCGAAATTTTTTTTATTTCGTTGGTCTGAGATTTTGTAGTTGGGAGCTGAAATAATTTCAGAATTTTAATATTCATTCGAGTGTAAAGATGTTCCTGGTGAGTCCTGATATTTTGCAGTACTGAAGTTCAAAATTTTTAATGTTTTAAGACCTTGAAGTCCAAAAATTCAATCACCCAATGTGCATATATTTTCAGATTTCCAAAATTCGGCCTGGACCCTCAAATCCGAAGATTTCCAAAATTAGATCCTCAATTACATAAATCCTGAAACACCCATACTTCTATGTCCCCCATCTTAATCCACCCCCAAACTGTCAAACCTCATAAACCCCTAAAACTCCCCAAATGAAACTCCAACCAAGAAAACTGCCCAACCTCTTCCTCCTAGAGTGTTTCCCCTAAATTATGGGTAATTGCAAGAAGACATATGAACGAATATTCCCTTTTACCATTTTCATGTATAAAAATTATCCCATCCCGAGACACTCACGGTGACTTCTCTCAACTTCTTGCAATTAATCGCAATTCTTGGCAATTTTAATGCAGCGTTTTTTCTTGTCCCGGTGCGTCGGGCGTCGTCGACTAACAACGAGCCAGGAAAAGGGTCACCGGCGGAAGTTTCGAGCGCACTCCCGACGAGGGCTGTTTCTAGTAAACGTCTCGACCCTCTTGATTGTCCCCGACGAACCGCGTCGTTGTTTCATCAGTATGCTCGTCCCGTACCACCGAGTGGTTTGCCGTCCGAATAAGGAAATTAAACCATTTATACGAGACTGCTCCGGATCCCACGTGACACGAAATACCCTGCTACAACGTTCAGATGCTCTCGTCATTTGTCTGTTCTCGATATCTTATATTTCTATTCGTCAATCTTTTACGAAAATATTTTTATATTAATAGTGTAGATGTTAAGTACCTGCATATTAATATCTTTAATAATTTCGTTAAGAGCAAGACTTTATATTGAGACTGGTTGACAAAATCGATCAAACATTTGATCAGAGATAAAGCCTTGTTTAGTTTAAAAATATTGGAACATATTGTTAATCATGTGTGTAACAGTTATGTATGCAATAGTCATGTATGTAGCAGGTATTATCATGTATGTTATAGTCATGTATGCAGTAACAATAATCATGTATGTAATAGTCATGTGTGTATAATAGTAGCTATAATCATGTATGTACTAGTCATGTGTGTAGTAGCTATAACCATGTATGTAATAGTCACGTATGTAGTACTTATAATCATGTATGTGATAAGCATGTATGTAGTAGTTATAACCATGTATGTAATAGTCATGTGTGTATAATAGTAGCTATAACCATGTATGTAATAGTCATGTGTGTAGTAGCTATAACCATGTATGTAATAGTCATGTATGTAGTACTTGTAATCATGTATGTGATAAGCATGTATAATAGTAGCTATAACCATGTATGTAATAGTCATGTGTGTATAATAGTAGCTATAACCATGTATGTAATAGTCATGTGTGTATAATAGTAGCTATAATCATGTATGTAATAGTCATGTGTGTAGTAGCTATAACCATGTATGTAATAGTCATGTATGTAGTACTTATAATCATGTATGTGATGAGCATGTATGTATGTAATAGCTATAACCACGTATATAACAGTCATGTATGCAGTGCCTATAATCACATATGTAATAGCCATGTACATATGTAGTAGCTATAATCACATATGTAATAACAGTAATTTATCCCAGTCAAAAAATACTTGTTAATAACACTTCAGGTCATTAAACATCTCCAATAACTAATCACCATAACATAACTTATCGAAGCAACTAAAAAGAAATAAAAAGAGTCCTAATCAGATAAAGCCATAAAGAAATCATAAATACAGTCCTCCATTACGTAGCATCATATAACCGTAATCAATAGATAACCTTGTTTTTGTAGTGGAAGAGACTCGAGTAGATTCATAATCCAAGAATCCATTTCAGAGAATTCGTCATAACGCGTAGTTGCCGGTATTAACTCATCATCTAGCACAGGTCATCAAGCATAAATCTGCAATTTCAGACGGTCTAAAGTAACGCTAACGTGGAAGTTAGAGTCGATTACTCATCCGAGTTCTGTTCAAGTTTAACTCGGAAACTTAACGAGTTTTCCACTCTGTCTCAGTTAACCACGGGATAAGAACGATATCTTTCGCGCTATAACGCCAGAACTACGTATCGATAATCTCTCTACGTATCTAATTAGCTCTGACAGAGAGGGATTACCATCAAACTACTTAACCGTACCTGACTCGACTTCGATGATCGATTCCAGGCGAATTCGGTACCGAAAACGCACTGATGAATATTGATTTCGTATTAATAACTCAGACACGCAGGATGCTGCGTAAACAGATTCACTCGGTTCTGCCCTGAATACTAAAATAGATACTTATTTGACGTAACAGGATTGCGAGGGATTCACCGTTTCAAAAATTAAGAGCTTGTTGAGTCAAATTCATTTTTCGAGTTTTTAATGTTCCCAGATTAATGGAAACATTGATCTGAGAGTGTGATGTTCATTAGAATGTGAATAATTTGGGGAGTTGTTTTCAAACTTTCTAAATTTGGACAACTTGTGTATGAATTCTTGAATTTGCTAATCTTCGAAGGAAAATGTTCACATATTCCAAATTATACTACTTCTCAAATGTTCTTAGGTATTCTTGTTTTAAATTTCCAAAGTCCAAATGTTCTAGTCGGACGTGTTCTAATCCTCAAATATCCTTGCATTCAATTCCCAAAGTTTAAATGTCCTAGCTCCAATTGTTCTGATCCTCAAACATCCTTGCATTAAATTTCCAAAGGCTAATTGTCCTAACCACAAATGTTCTAATTCTCAAAATGTACTTGTATTGAATTTCCAAAGTCCAACGTTCTAGCCCCACATCTTCTAATTTACAGTTACCCTTGCCTTAAATTCGCAAAGCCCACATTTCCTCAGTTACTAAATCTTGGAAGTACGTAACTCACAGACTACCTAATCTCCAAATCTCCATATTACCTGACAAATTACCTAATTCCCAAATCTCCAGTTACCTAATCTCCAGATCACCAAATCCTCAAATCTGTAAATTACTTAGTCCACAAATCACCTAACTCCAAATCTACAAATTAACTAATACTCAAATCACCAAATCTCCAAATCTGCAAATTACCTAATTCTCATATCACCTAACTTCAAATCTACGAATGACCTAATCCCCATATCAACAAATCCCCAAATTTGAAAATTACCTAATCCACAAATCACCTAACTCCAAATCTCCAAATCACCTAATCCCAAATCTGCAAATCTCCAAATCTTCAAATCTGCAAATTACCTAATTCCTAAATCACCTAACTCCAAATCACCTAATCCCAAATCTGCAAATAACCTAATCCCAAATCTGCTAATTACCTAATCCCCAAATCACCTAACTCCAAATCTCCAAATCTCCAAATCACCAAATTCCCAAATTCCCAAATTACCTAATCCACAAATTATCTAACTCCAAATCTCCAAATCACCAAATCCCCAAATCCCCAAATTTGCAAATTACCTAATCCCCAAATCACCTAACTCTAAATCGCCAAATTACCAAATCCCCAAATCCCCAAATCTGCAAATTACCTAATCCCCAAATCCCCTATCTCCAAATCTATAAATCACCAAATCCTCAAATCCCCAAATTCCCAAATTACCTAATCCCCAAATCCCCTACCTCCAAATCAAATAACCCAACCCAAATCCCCAAATTCCCAAACCCAAAAAGTCAAAACTCTCCACTCCGAAAGCTATCCCAAATTTCAAAAACTATAAAACTACCCAACAACACATAAACGAGTATAAAATTGACATACGAAGAATAAGAGATGGCATATTCGTACGCACATAAGAAACCGTCTGCTACCAATTTCCGCCGCTTCATTCGTTCGCTTCATGATCGCGATAACACGCGCGTTTCCTCGCGTAGATATAGCATGCAATTAGCCGGCATACCAGAGGAATTCAACGTAAAGCGCATAAACGTTAACAAGCTGGACAAGCAGGGGATTGCGCGCAGCCTCCGAAGCGAAATTCTGCGGCATCTACGAATACAAACTAAGCAGAGAGCAGCTTCACTTCACAGAGGGGGTGTTCGCTATCTCGGTTCGTTAACGTTAATTAAAGGTAGACGTCGATAAAGGGAAGTCGTTATGTACCCTATCGATCGCCAGCAACCACCGCGTCGCCGTCGATGGCTTATCATTGATTAACGGATAAACAAAACGTGTACTGCATGCGTCACGTTCAATGCTTTCGTCCTCCTCTCTAATGATGTATTAACCCCTTGGACACCGCGTAAAACCCTGGCTATCAAGGGTGAAATCACCCTCGATTACTACCATAATCGAGACCCGTTCCTTATGAAGTTCCATTCAACCTTTAGACCTTCATAACTTGACACGATGGTGCACTTGGTACAGCCATTAATTCTTCAAAGTTGAACAATTAAATTACGCATATGTGAGAGGAGTAAATAGTTGAGACACGTGATAGTATACACATATGTACACATGTTCCAATAGTATACACATATGTATACACATGTTCCAATAGTATACACATATGTACACATGTTCCAATAGTATACACATATGTACACATGTTCCAATAGTATACACATATGTATACACATGTTCCAATAGTATACACATATGTATACACATGTTCCAATAGTATACACATATGTATACACATGTTCCAATCGTATACACACATATATGCACATGTTCCAATAGTATACACATATGTATACACATGTTCCAATAGTATACACATATATATACACATGTTCCAATAGTATACACATATGTATACACATGTTCCAATAGTATACACATATGTATACACATGTTCCAATCGTATACACACATATATGCACATGTTCCAATAGTATACACATATGTATACACATGTTCCAATAGTATACACATATGTATACACATGTTCCAATAGTATACACATATGTATACACATGTTCCAATAGTATACACATATGTATACACATGTTCCAATCGTATACACACATATATGCACATGTTCCAATAGTATACACATATGTATACACATGTTCCAATAGTATACACATATATATACACATGTTCCAATAGTATACACATATGTATACACATGTTCCAATAGTATACACATATGTACACATGTTCCAATAGTATACACATATGTATACACATGTTCCAATAGTATACACATATGTATACACATGTTCTAATAGTATACACATATATATATACACATGTTCCAATAGTATACACATACGTATACATATGCTAACATTTCCTTGTGGATGCTGATCAGTTATTTGAAACAGTGTTACCCCTAAAATTCTTGCTACCATCTATTCATAAGTAACAGTCATGATGCACCCCTTAATTTAAAACAAATTTTAAAATATATTAAAATCTAAAAAGGTAATGTCTGTTCTACAAAGCAGAGTAGAGACTATAAACAAGATAAAAATATGGACCTAAGAGGAACAAGGTAAATGCGTTTCAAAGAACAATAATTTCGCCGAAGTGTTTAATTCGGACTAAAAAAGAAGGAACAATATCTGTCGCGGTATTAAACGATGACTACTTTCGCAACCCAATTTCCCGCGATTTATGAAATTTTGAGCGCGAAATGGCTCGCGGCTCGCCGAAACTCGGTCGTTCGAATTTTCCCCGTGTGTTCTCTCTGTTCGCTTAATCGATACCGGCTAGCGAGCGATTTCAATTTACTTTTAATTTCCTTGGACTAACCTCGGCGGGGACGTAACGAGTCGCGAACAGCGCGCGGCCAGTTGCCGGGCAAATATTTGATCGTTCATACGATTAGTGTTCCGAGTAAACAGCGCTGGGTGCATCGATTAAAAGAGAATAGTTGATTTGTTGTTCCTCGAGTGGCGGGCAGCTTGGATCAATGGAATCTTTGATCAACCCGCGTGCGCCGCGATACTTCTAATGGAAATTAATGACACTTATAACGCGGCCGACACCGGTGAATGTTTACCTTGGTTCGTGGCAGCGATACTCGGACATGGATTCCACGACGTTCGCGTGGGTGAACGGGTACAGAGAACCCGCGATCAATTGGCCTTTTACTCCGAAGTGCCTTATCTAGATGCAATGGAATCGCGTTTCGATCGATTTTCAATAAACAACCGTGGCCATGACCGTATACTCGCAGACAGTACTCTCAGACGCGTTCTATTTCGGATCGCTGGCGTAATTAACATTTTTATCGCGTTACCAAATGAAATCGAGTTCGACTAGCTTCACAATTTTCAAACCGCTGTTGGACGACATTCAAGCCTTCTAGTATCTAAGTTAACATTACTCTTGAAACCTAACTTTTACAATTTACGAAGTGTGGGTCCTTAAATGTCTCAGTGCTCAAATTTCCTAGTTCCTAAATTTCTGAGTACCAAAATTCCCTAGCCCTGAAATTCTCTAGTTCCAAATTTCTTAGTTCCCAAAACTTCCTAGTTTCAAATTTTCTATTTGCCAAATTCCTTAGCTCCAAAATTCCCTAGTTCCAAATTTCCCAATACCTCAATTTTTTCAACTCCAAAATTCCCTAGTTCCAAATTTCCTAATTCCCAAATTCCCCAGTACCAAAATTCCTTAGTTCCAAATTTCCTAGTTCCCAAATTCCCTGATTCCAAAATTCCCTAGTTCCAAATTTCCTAATTCCCAAATTCCCTAGCACCAAACTTCCCTAGTTCCAAATTTCCTAATTCCCAAATTCCCTAATTCCCAAATTCCCTAGTTCCAAATTTCCTAATTCCCAAATTCCCCAGCACCAAAATTCGCTAGTTCCACATTCCCAAATCCCAAAATTCCCTAATTCCAAATTTTCTAGTTCCCAAATTTGTCATCCCCAAAATTCGCTAGTCCCAAATTTCCTAATTTCCAAATTCCCTAATTCCCAAACTCCCTGATCCCAAAATTCTCTAGTTCCAAATTCCCAAATCCCAAAATTTCTTAGTTCCAAATACCCGAATTATAAAATTCTATAGTTCACAATTTCCTAGTTCCCAAATTCGTCGTCTCCAAATATCCCTAGTTCCAAATTTCCTAATTTCCAAATTCGCCAGTTCCCAAATTCCCTAGTTTCTCAAATTTTTTAATTCTCAAAAATTCCCTAGTTCCAAATTTTCTAGTTCCCAAATTCGTCATCCCCAAAATTCTCTAGTCCGAAATTCCCTAGCCCCCAAATTCCCTAGTTCCCAATCTCCTAATCCCCCAATTTCCCCAACTCCAAAATTCCCTAGTTTCTCAAATTTCCTAATTCTCAAAATTTCCCTAGTTCTAAAATTTTCTAACTCACAAATTTTGTACATCCACAGTTTCCAAATACCGAAGTCTCCTAATCCCAACATTCCCAGAATCAGCAAAGTGACGAAATAAAAAATTTGAGCGAGTAGAAGAATGCATGGAATCTGAAAGTTATTAAATACGATCGAAATAAATGTTTCGAGAGGTTCGAGTACGCGAAAGTGATATTCGCATTTTTCTCGGCGCATTTTTATTCGCGACAGTCTCCCAGGCTATTGGGATGCAATTACATTTTGCCGTTGATGTTCCTCCGGAAATATAGGGGGAGAAAAACGAGAGGCGGCTGCAATTTCCGCCATAAACGGTCGACATTAAACGCAACGCGTGTAATGCGCCGCATGCATTATGGGAAACGTAATCTCGTTCCTAGCTGCCGTGTAACGAAAACAGCCGCATCTCGGCGAGAATGTAATTAAAGAAATTTGATTCGAGCTCGATCGAACGAGAGAGAGGAAACACGATCGAGCACCTGTTTTCAGGGAAAACTCGTATTCATAAATTTTCGTGCGAACGATCAAAGGGAAACTGGCTGAAACTGTGATATCAGTATTTTCGTATTGTTACCGTTATACAATAAAATCTGGATGTTATGCTCTGTTCGGGTCCTTTAGAACTTCTGTATCAGATTTTTGGATAGTAAAGTGCTCTGGTTTATTGTACAGATAGAAATAAGGAAAATATTGTTACGGTTCGGGGTATTTATGAACGCGATAAGGGTCGGAGAAACGGGGGATAAAATACTTTTTCATTTTCAAATTGAAATTGTTTTCACTTGTTTCGGATCTGATATTCTCGGGAAGTTGCGAATTTAGAGGGTACAGAAAATTGGAAGCTTGGGAATTTAGGGAGTTGGAGATTTGGACATCTTGGAGCTTCTAACATTTTCCATTTCTAAACCTTCAAATTGGAACTTGGGAGATTGGGAACGTGACAGATTGGAACCTTCAAAGATTGGGAACTTGAGAGATTTGGAACTTGGGAGGTTGGGACCTTGAGAGATTGGAACCTTGAGAGATTGGGACGTTGAGAGATTTGGAACTTGGGAGAGTGGGACCTTGAGAGATTTGGAACTTGGGAGAGTGGGACCTTGAGAGATTTGGAACTTGGGAGAGTGGGACCTGGTGAGATTTGGAACTTGGGAGAGTGGGACCTTGAGAGATTTGGAACTTGGGAGAGTGGGACCTTGAGAAATTTGGAACTCGAGAGGTTGGGACCTTGAGAGATTTGGAACTTGGGAGAGTGGGACCTTGAGAGATTTGGAACTTGGGAGATTTGGAACTTGGGAGAGTGGGACCTTGAGAGATTTGGAACTTGGGAGATTGGAACCTTGAGAGATTTGGAACTTGGGAGAGTGGGACCTTGAGAGATTTGGAACTTGGGAGATTGGAACCTTGAGAGATTGGAACCTCGAGAGATTTGGAACTTGGGAGATTGGGACCTTGAGAGATTTGGAACTCGGGAGCTTGGGACCTTGAGAGATTGGAAACTCGAGAGATTTGGAACTTGGGAGAGTGGGACCTTGAGAGATTTGGAACTTGGAAGATTGGAACCTTGAGAGATTGGGAACTTGGAAGATTGTAACCTTGAGAGATTGGGAACTTGAGAGATTTGGAACTTGGAAGATTGGGACCTTGAGAGATTTGCAACTTAAAAGGTTGGCATAATTTCTCAGCACTGTAATTTAAAAAATTCCAAACTAAATAACATCGAAAGTCACCCCACAAAACTTCCACAATTGTCATATTTATCCTCGTTAATTAATTTAAATCCGACAGCGAACCCATAGAAGAAAGAACAAACGAAAATACGCGAACGTTCGAGTCTTCTCGAATATCCGAAGTTCTATAAAGAATGCGTAGACCCGCGTTCCTAAAAGCGGGATAAAAAAATAGTGGAGTGACGAATGCGTCAACAAAATCCCCGTGTCGTTTCCCATTCTCGCGTTCGTATCGAAAAACGACAGGAAAATAGATCTCCATATTTTTCTGTGGTACAACGCGCACGGATAGATCGACAGATTGATAGACATTTCATCCAGCTTTTACCAGCCGATTGTCATCTGGTTGCGTTTTCCAACTCTTCTACCGGTTCGTCGAATTTTTTCGCAGTTTTTTTCTCTAACGCCGTGAAACCCATTTACCATATCACGATTTATGTGGAACGGCCGGTCCAACCATCGATTCAACCACCATAAATATGTGGACAGTTGTAAATACACGTCGTTCGTGCAATTATAATTATTCCTTTTATTTTGAAACTTTTTCACTTTGTGCTTGGTATATTTTCAAATAATTTTGACGATTTGGATATTTATTTTCACGGGACGGATTGTTCAAATATGACAGAAATAAATTGTATTTACCTTGCAACTTTTGAGTTCAATAGCAGTTACGATTTATGCAATTACAGATAAATTGAAAGTATCTGACATTTGAAGTTTTGTTATTTATTTTAATATTGTGATTGTGATTGTGATTATTTCTGTCTGACAACAATCGAAGAAATCATAGGTTAAGGGGTTAGGTTAGGTTAGGTAAAGAATGTGACATTTAAAGTTCTGTTATTTATTTTAATATTATGTCAGTGATTATTTTTGACTGACAGTCGAAGAAATTATAGGTTAATGAGTTAATCATCAATTTATTAATTAGCAAGTTTACTCTATAAAACCTCCCGAATATAATTTGTAAATTTTATTTTCGATACAACAAACTCTAAACCCCTTTTTTAATTCTCCGTTTTATTCGACCATTATATCGAATTTGTGGTGCCAATCACCCCGACATTCGACGCGTTAAAAGATTACAGATCAAAAATAAAATCGCGCAAATCCCTCCACAATTTGAAAACACATTTAATACCTTTTCGTCAATAGTCGACAAAAAATGAGGACGAACATTTTCACCGACGATCGACACCGTTTCACACACTGTTCGGAATATATGGTAATACGAATTATGAAAATCATAATATTAAGTTAGATATCGGTAAGTTACATAGCAACGTGTTAGATATTGGCGCGTTACATAGCGACAGGTTAGATATCGGCGCGTTACGTAGCGACGTGTTGGATATCGGTGCGTTACGTAGTGGCGTGTTAGATATCGGCGCGTTACGTAGCAACGTGTTAGATATCGGCGCGTTACATAGCAACGTGTTAGATATTGGCGCGTTACATAGCGACAGGTTAGATATCGGCGCGTTACGTAGCGACGTGTTGGATATCGGTGCGTTACGTAGTGCCGTGTTAGATATCGGCGCATTAGGTAGCAACGTGTTAGATATCGGCGCGTTACATAGCAACGTGTTAGATATTGGCGCGTTACATAGCGACAGGTTAGATATCGGCGCGTTACGTAGCGACGTGTTGGATATCGGTGCGTTACGTAGTGCCGTGTTAGATATCGGCGCATTAGGTAGCAACGTGTTAGATATCGGCGCGTTACGTAGCAACATGTTAGATATTGGCGCGTTACATAGCGACAGGTTAGATATCGGCGCGTTACGTAGCGACGTGTTGGATATCGGTGCGTTACGTAGTGGCGTGTTAGATATCGGCGCATTAGGTAGCAACGTGTTAGATATCGGCGCGTTACGTAGCAACATGTTGGATATCGGTGCGTTACGTAGTGGCGTGTTAGATATCGGCGCATTAGGTAGCAACCTGTTAGATATCGGCGCGTTACGTAGCAACGTGTTAGATATCGGCGCGTTAAATAGCAACGTATTAGATATTGGCGCGTTAGATAGCAACGTATTAGATATCGGCGCGTTACGTAGCAACGTGTTAGATATCGACACGTTAAATAGCAACATATTAGATATTGGCGCGTTAGATAGCAACGTATTAGATATCGGCGCGTTAAGTACCAACGTGTTAGATATCGGCGCACTACTTAGCGACGTGTTAGATATCAGCGCGTTAAGTAGCGACACTGTAGATATCAATGCGTTAGCTAGCAACATGATGTCTACTCTCATATAATACATATTATGTCCCACATATTATTGTATCAAAGTTGCAACGATTACATAAAGATTTCACAGTTCAAACATGATAAACCTTATTTATATTCTGAGCAGAGTAAATTTCAATTCTAATATGATACAGTATAATTGTAACTAAGTAAATGGTAACAATAATTATCTCTAACTGAAAAGGTCACGCGTCTCTCCATAATTTCCCTCAATTTTTTCGCTGATTCACCTACCTACTAACCTACCATGCTGACCACCCGTGATCCTCAAGATATCTAAGTGCCGACATTAATTTTCGACATCCAACGCGTGTTACGTATCCCCGATTTCCCACGGAGCACTCGTGAAAGGACTTGATATTTAACAATGGTGCAAGTATGAAGTAACATTTCTTTCCGAACAAACGAAGGTGAAAGGTATATCAACAAAACGTAGAAAACATGTAGATCGGTATCTACCGTTCGAACACCATAAAGATTTACCTCTTATATCACGAACCATTGAACATTATTATCCATTCAATTCTCCCGCCCAAAAAACAGCTCAATTATCCAACATTTTACAAGCTCTCGATTTCACAATGGTGTCATTTACGAACGCGAATTAAACCAAAGACGGATCTCGTCCATAAGGAATCGTAAAAAGGGGTAATAAAAGGGGAGGACGTCACCCGGGGAGTCTTTTGTTTGCACCGAGCAAATATTTCAACTTCTAGCCCTCTTTATATGTTCCTTACTTTCTTCTCTTCGTAACTTTCGGTAGCTCTTTCGGAATCGAGCAGATTCGATCAAATATTAGCCAGCCCTTTCTTTCGAACCCTTGAAAGCCCGTGATTCCTCGCTCCACTGACGATAGACACGTTTTCCGAGTGGCCAACCGACCGACTTCGAACTCTCGCGACGGGAGAAATAAAGTTACGAAGAGGAAAACAGCTGGCGGAAGTTGGATACTCGAAAACGCGGTATATCAGTTTCGTTTCTTGCATCCAGAATTCCTCTCACAAATCTTCGGTCACAAATCTGACGCTGCGTCATTCTTTATCAGTCTATATACTTCCTCTTTTGAGTCTAAATTATTTTACTGATGTTCACAGTGTTGCAATATTAACAATTTTATGATGAACATATAATAAAACAACATTTAATATGAACATATAATAAAACGACATATAATATGAACATATAGTAAAACGACATATAATATGATCATGTTAAAACATGATACATACAAACAAAAATATAAATGAAATTGCAAATGAAAAATATAAAAATGACAGATAATAAAAATACAATACATAATTAAAAAACAGCAATATGTATAATATATTCACCAATTATAATAAAAAATAAATACTACAAAATAATATGGTGAACATGACAAAGTATGATATAGATACAAACAAAAATAAAAATATAATGAAAATAAAATATAAATAAAATTACAAATAAAAATTATAAAAATGATAGATAATAAAAATACAATACATGATTAAAAAACAGCAATATATATAACACGTACAGCAATTATAATAAAAAATAAATACTACAAAATAATGTAGTGAACATGACAAAATATGATATAGAAACCAACAAAAATAAAACTAAAAATAAAAAATAGAAAAATGACAAATAATAAAAGTACATAATTCAAAAGTAGCTGTGTGTGTAATACGTACAGCAAATTAGCTAAACGTTAATTTTGACGGTAATAAAAATAACCTAAAGAATCCACTTGAAAAAAGCCATCTACCGAAATGGAGGACTAATGAAGAATGAGCGAATTATTAACGATGAGCGTCAACAGTATAAGCGATGAAATTAATTTCGTAGCGTCTAAGATTAATAAGTTCCGATGTGCTTGCCGTATCACGCGTCGGGTGTTTACATAGAAGTTAGCGAACGAATGCGTGTCGATCGCAATTAAATGCAAACGCGACAAATTAAACGGGCGTTTTCAAAGCAGTCGCCGGCACCGTACGAACGGAGGCGATAAAAACCGGAAGAGAATCAGCAACGACAAATTAAGTCGGCATCGATTTTCCACGCGCGAGCACTCTCGCCGCCCCGGGCGTTTTCCATTTTAAACGAACAACATAATACGAGTGGTAGAAACGACGTTGCGGCCATTTGTCTTACGCGTTGTAAATTATAATCGCGGTGGAACTGGGCCGACGGTCGTTTGCCGCTGCAGCTGAGAGCTTCGTGAAATTAAATAATTCCCCGATCGAGGAGATATCGCGGGCGCGATTCGTGTTCCCTGCAAGAACGACCGCCACGCGATTTACGAGCCCGTGATTTACCTGTGGCCCCGACAGAGAAAATCCCGTTACTGAAAAGTTAGCTGCTCGTTAATGCTTATCGGCTCTGCATCTCTGATTCAGCGTTTCTGATTTCCAAAGAAATCAGATCGAACGAATCGTTTCCTGGCAAAGAATACTCGTTACAACCGGAGAATCCAGGCCTGGATTAAACGTCAAGGCAAATAACCACATGCTCGGACCATTAAAGGGATACCGCAGGAATTTACTATTGCTGCACTGTGGATCATATTTCGCAATTCCAGCTGAGAAATATTTTCAACTACCAAGTGTCAAAGTATACGGTTTCAAAGTTTCATATGTACTTACAAAATTCAAGAACAGCAAAGTTACACCATTGTCAACTTCCAACTCTCGTGTCTCAAACTAAACGTCCCATCGCTATTTGTTTATATTCCAAAGTTCCACATTTATGAAATTTACAAATTATATGCTCTAAAGTTCGAAGGTGTCTAACTACAAAAATTGTAAAATTCAAAGGTTCAAAATTCTTAAAGTCCTAAAGTCACAAACCAAGGTCCCAACCCTTCAAGGACCTAAACTGAAGTCTTGCAGTCCCATAGCCCCAAATTCTTAATCCTTAATCTCTTCAAGTCTCAAAGTCCTAAATTTCAGAAATTCTAAACTCCCAAAGCCCCAATCCCTCAAAACATCAAGTTCCCAAAGTTTTAAACTTCTAAGGACCTAAACCTCGAAGTCCCAAACTCACACAGTTTTAAACTTCAAAGCCTGAATCTCTTAAGAATCTCTATAGTTTCAAAGCCCCAAACTCTAGAAACCCCAAGCTCCCAAAGTCTCAAACTCCCAAGGTTCCAAACTCCCAAAGACCCAAACTCCCAAAGTCCCAAACTCCCAAAGTCCCAAACTCCCAAAGTCCCAAACTCCCAAAGTCCCAAACTCCCAAAGTCCCAAACTCCCAAAGTCCAAACTCCAAAGGTTCCAAACTCCCAAAGTCCCAAACTCTCGAACTTCCAAACTCCCAAAGTCCCAAACTCCCAAGGTTCCAAACTTCCAAGGTTCCAAACTCCCAAAGTCCCAAACTCCCAAATTCCAAACTCTCGAACTTCCAAACTCCCAAAGTCCCACACTCTCAAAGTCCTAAACTCCCAAAGTCCCAAACTCCCAAAGTCCCAAACTCCCAAAGTCCCAAACTCCCAAAGTCCCAAACTCCCAAAGTCCCAAACTCCCAAGGTTCCAAACTCTCAAAGTTCCACACTCCCAAAGTCCCAAACTCCCAAAGTCCCAAACTCCCAAAGTCCCAAACTCCCAAGGTTCCAAACTCCCAAATTCCAAACTCCCAAGGTTCCAAACTCCCAAATTCCAAACTCTCAAAGTCCCGAATTCCCAAAGCCCCAAACTCCCAAAGTCCCAAATTTCTAAAATTCCAAAATCCCAAACTTGCAAACTCCCAAACCACTGAAAGTACAAAACTCCCAAAGTTCTCAAATTACCAAATAATTCGTTCTCTCTCCAAAGAACACGAAACTTCAACTCGAAACAAAACGACGCAACAGAAAGATTCGAAATCACGAAAAGTCTGTTTCCAACAAAGCAAGAACAAAAAAATAGAGAGAAGGAAGGAATGTAGCATTGTAAAAGCTCGAAACACTCTTGAAACACGATGTTCAGAGCGTCGCTGGCGAAAGCAGCTTTTCTGAACAAGCTTTCGCCGATCCATACTCGGCTGCACAACGCGCGCAGATGCATCAACGTCGCGTCGGACTGAACAACGAAGTTGTCTGACTGTTTCGCGAAAATTGCGTGGAGAGAAACGCCGACGATACATTCAAGAATACGCTGTTGTTTCAACAATTTGTTTCGCTGAAAGAAGCTGTTATAGATAGGCCAATTATTGGACAAACGAAAATGAACGAGCAACAGCTTCGCGTTAATTGACGCTCGTTGCTGCAACATGGGCGTCGTTTAGGAAATAACATGTTTTTGGCTTTTTTCTCTGTTTTTTATGTTATAATAGCAATGATTATTACTGGTGTTGTTGTTATAGATTGTTGTGTAGAGGAACTTATGTTATATTGCCATAGGGGTGGTTGAAGGTGTAGATATGTACATAGCATCGTTTGTGAATTTCTGTGCAATGAGATTCTCAAACATTAATATTTTTCAATGTTTGAACTATTGGATGGTTACATTTGTAGATGTCTAGATCACCAAATTTCCTAAATTCTACAAATCATCCATATCTCTAAGAATCATTAAATGCTCCAAAATCAGGAAATCCCAAAAATCACAAAATTGTGCAAATCCATAAATCCTTCAAATCCACAAGAATCTCTAATTAGCTCAAATTACCAAGTTCCCCAAATTCCGCAAAACCTTCAAATCCACCAGAACTTTCAAATTGCCCAAAATCACTAAATCGTCCAAGTTCCCCAAATCCTCAAAATCCCAAAAATCTCCCAAATCGCCAAGTCCTCCAAATTCTCCAAATCCTCCAAATCCACCAGAACTTTCAAATTGCCCAAAATCACCAAATCGTCCAAATTCCTCAAATCCTCAAAATCCACAAAAATCTTCCAAATCGCCAAGTCCTCCAAATTCTCCAAATCCTCCAAATCCACCAAATCCGCCAAATCCACCAGAACTTTCAAATTGCCCAAAATCACCAAATCGTCAAAATTCCCCAAATCCTCCAAATACCTTCAAATCTCTCAAAATCGCCAAATCACCCAAATGTCACAAATTTCCTCCAAGCGCCAGGAACCCAAATTCACCTCGGAAGACCAGTAACATTCCTGACCGAAGAGCCACGCGCTATATCGCCGTGTCGTCGCAAGTTCAGCGAAGAAATTCCAAGTTCGCTCAAAAAGACTCGTAGATCGGCGAACAAAAACACGGCGAGTCGAAGGGAAATTGGCGGAAGTGGTAGTCCGTTGTTTATGGGAAGACGTCTCTCGCGCGGAAAACGCTTTCCCCCGGCATCGTAGGAGTCGCGAGCTTTTCTTCCAGCGCAGTTCCTTTTAGCCGGGTGACAAAACAGTTCCCGCACGGAACTCGGTCTTTGACTTGGCAATAAAAACAGCCCCGCAGAGACGAACGGAGGAGAACAAGCAGCCACAGCTACGAAACACCGAGCAAATACGTCTTCGCCAGCTGCTCCACGGTTTTCGAGGCTAAGAGAACCAAGACACAACAAGCGTTCTGCAATTAAATTATCATCATCCCCTTCCGGTGAGCCGCCCTGCCTTTCCGCCCTTTTATTCCGGACAACGTGGCAATTAAATGTATTTGTTGGGTAATTAAGCGACGCCGGATCGAGCAAAGCCCCCTGAATCCCCCTCGATAATCGGATAACGACTTTCCTCTTCGATTCGCTCGTACAACATGGCGCCGCGATTAGGCGGATCTTCTTCGACCTTGAATGCTCTTCACCGAGGTTTATAATGTAATCCGTGAACTAACAATTCGTGTTCCGTTTTCTGCGATATAGCTAACTATGGAGTATCAAGTACGTTATAGGGCTTGTTTGTGGATTAGGTACGCAAGCCAGCTTAACGGTACTTGAGCGTCGGATGGACATCGACATCGCTAATAGCTATAATAAACGATACAGTTAACTATAATCGCTGGTACATATTTCTGTAAATAATTTATGGCCTGATAGCGGACACGGAATACGCTGACGCGTCAAAAACGATCCCACGTGACCGACTAATTACTTCATGAACTGCACGAACCTCGATCGCAGCCATTTTCAGCCCCGATCAAACTCGAAGAACCGTTCACCGCGACGAAGACGAGCTTCCGAAAATCCTGACAAAAGGAACAATCAAAAGTTAGGCAAAGTAGCGATCGATCGGTTCCAAAGCCGATTTCTCGGGGGTATACGTAAACGAGTATCGAGCCTGGTGTCCCATGAATCTTCCCGGGTTTCTCGCCGTTGAACAACGACGTCGACCACGAAATTACCGGTCTTCTTGTTCGGGCGTACCATTAACTCTCGGCCAATAACGAGTCCACAAACACGTCCAGGACGTGGTACGGCAATCGGTGCAGGGTCACCGGCTCCCCTGTCGGTCCAAACGATAAAAGACCAGACGCAATTTCTGTCTCCCTTTTTCGTTCTCCGTAGACGCACGACAGCCATTATATTGCCTCGCAGAAACTCCCGTCACGGTTTATCGATGCCAATAAGGGCTAGGTCAGGTCACTCGACTGCGAATCGACCCTAAGGACAATATTGCAATTTGGGGTCGAAGAAATTTGGAGACCTTTCCGGAATTTGCGATTTGGGGATGTGGGTGAATTTAAGGATCTAGATATTAGAATCTAAACAATTAGTACTCCACAAAAATATTAGTACTCCACAAAAGCATCGAGAAGCTCAAGTGACAAGTTGAAAATTTTGAAATTGAAAAATTTAGAAAGTAGTGACTTAAGCTTGAAAATATAGAGTTTGTGGAGCAACAAATATTCAAGTTTACCTGCATTGGAGACCTACATTGTACACTAGGGTAGTTTTTCAACATGGGGGATACCCAGACGCGACCTAACTTTGCGCGGGAAGCTTTCACAGAGAAAGGCAAGCAACGGAGAATGCAATGGATCGGGAAGGAGGACAAAGAGAAGTTGAAACTTGCACATTCTCGTCCAGGTACTCGTAGAAACGTCGCCCAGGGACGTGCAAACAGTAGAGCTGCCACTCGGAAGTTGCCAAGCTGCGGTGGGTATCGTCTACGTGACAAGTTGATACACGTGCGTATGAATACGTGTATACTGGGTGGATCAGAAACCTTTGTGAAACTTTAACCTGATCGAAGATGACTTTGATTACTGAAATGTTTATAAGAAAGTATGAAAAATGTGTAGGGTAAGATAATCTTGTAATTCAGACAGTTTGAGATGTTTGCAAGTTTATCAAATGTGCATATACTGTAAAGACAATTGACTAGCAAATATTAAGACAAGAATGTATTAAATTATTGTTGAAGAGGTTGTAAGGAATTGTCTGACTTGTTTCATGCATCATAAATTTTTGTTGACTGAACCTTTTGAGCCATGTCATGCTTCCAGTTTATAAATTTTGATACTTGAAAGAAGTCAAAGAAGACAAAGATATTAGATCGATACTTTCGTGAAAAAAACATGAATTTCTACAGATAACAATGTACCGAGATACAGATACCTGTCAGAGTTTCAGTGAAAAGAATATTTTTCTATAAATATGCCCTCGTCAAAGTCAGGTTCACCGAAACGAACAGAATACTTATACATAAATGTATCTAGAAATAAAATTCCATCAAAGGAAACGATGAAAAGGATCTGTGTAGCACAGGACCAGTACACCGGAAACCACGAACTACGATTAAACATGCTAAAATAGTGAGGAGTGTTCAAAGACAAAAGCGTTCTTGATGTTCCGGAAAATAAGCAAAAGCAAAGCATCGTATGAAAGAAACTGGATCAAGATCTTCCTCGAGCATCACGTGGCCAGGTTCCCGCATGAAAGAGAACGAAATCCCGTCTGAAGCAAGCCCTAGTAATCGAAAAACATCCAGTGCTTCAAACGAATGGAGCGGCAGAGTTGAAAGGTCAGGCAAATCGGGATCACCGAACGTCATCCTCGAAATCGATCCTCCCTTCAAATTCGAATTTCTCAAGAAGCTACGGATAACGCGATGTAACGAAAAATACGAAGCTGCTGGAACGTGAGGCGGAGTGGAAGAAGCAATCGTCCAAGAAGAGGTCAGGTATTACAGCTTGACAAGTTGATGCATCCCTCTTGCCTTTCGTATCGGATTTCTTGAAAGCGAGCTGGATCCTCGCAGAAAGTTCACCGACATAGATGCTTTTGAAATTCTCCTCCGGGTCCATTTTACGGAGGTAAGAAGTCGAGAGATCGGACAAGGAGTAAATATGGCAGTGTATGGTTAGGCGTAAGCGAGATATTCATGTGTGGAATAATATGTGGAAGTTTGGTATTGGTATATTGGGATAAGTTTGTTGCGTGCACATATGTGTTGTAGTACTATCACCACGTGTGGGTCTCAAGCTTTATTATCACCACGCGTTAGTATCTCTACGCGTTGGTATTCTCACATGTCAGTATTCTCACACGTTAGTATCTCTACGCGTTGGTATTCTCATGCGTTAGTATCCCCACGCGTTAATATAACCACGCGTTAGTGATACCACGCGCCAGTTCCCCTATGCGCCACTATCACCACGTGTGGGTAATCTCAAGCTTGAGTATCACCACACGTTAGTAGTATCTCTACGCGTTGATATTCTCGTGCGTTAGTATCCCCACACGTTGGTATTACCACGCGTCGGTTTCCCTATGCGCCAGTATCACCACGTGTGGGTAATCTCAAGCTTGAGAATCACCACGCGTCAGTATCTCTACGCGTTGGAGTTCTCACATGTCAGTATTCCCACACGTTGGTATTACCACGCATTAGTGACACCACGCGTCAGTTCCCCTATGCGCCACTATCACCACATGTGGGTAATCTCAAGTTTTAGTATCATCACGCGTTAGTATCTCTACGCATTGGTATTCTCACGTGTCAGTATTCCCACACGTTGGTATTACCACGCGTTAGTGATACCATGTGTTAGTAACCCCATGTGCCACTATCACCACGTATGGGTAATCTCAAGCTTTAGAATCACCACGCGTTAGTATCTCTACGCATTGGTATTCTCACGTGTCAGTATTCCCACACGTTGGTATTACCACGCGTTAGTGATACCATACGTTAGTAGCCCCATGTGCCACTATTACCACGTGTGGGTAATCTCAAGCTTGAGTGTCACCACGCGTTAGTATCTCTACGCATTGGTATTCTCACGTGTCAGTATTCCCACACGTTGGTATTACCACGCGTTAGTGATACCATACGTTAGTAGCCCCATGTGCCACTATTACCACGTGTGGGTAATCTCAAGCTTGAGTGTCACCACGCGTTAGTATCGCTACGCGTTGGTATTCTCACGTGTCAGTACTCCCATACGTTGGTATTACCACGCGTTAGTATCCACATACGTTACTATCACCACATCTGGGTAATCTCAAGCTTTAGTATCATGCGTTAGTATCGCCACGAGTTGATATTCTCGCATGTGTGATAATCGCCATGCGTTGCAATTTCTACACATAACTCCGTAGATGGAAATTGCACACATCACCGTGAAGAGTTCATTAAAATCCTCGCGAAACACCCTAAAGAAAGTCAAGTCATATCTCCTTTTCCCTTGATAATCATCAAATCATGCAAACGAACGATGCATCCACGTCCCTGTCTCGTTAGAAGACCTCGAAAAGAATTATTTCCTCCGACTCGAGAAATCTTCTCCTCCGACACTTACATCGTTTACCACTTGAAGTTCCGAACGCGCGGGAAGATCGAGCAGTAGGTTGAAAGGTGTTTCAACGATCTCGACGATCATTTGTACTGTTTGCAGTTCGTTTCGTCGTCGTTTTTCGCCAACAATGGGGAAACAATGGCAAGGAAAAGCCGTTTTCTTATTGCGAATTCGACTCGGTCATGGGAACAAAGTCGGCCAATCCGTAAAATCACGAGTATTACTCTCTGGTGCAGAGAACCTCGAGATTTACTGAAGTGTGCCGAAGAAAGGAAACTGGCAAGGATTCGGAGAGAAACGAACTCTGGGAAACGGGAGAAAAAAGAAGAGGATCGAGGAATTCGTGGACTACCTTCAATGTTTGCCTTATTACGAATGCAACGTTCGAGGACGTTGTTGCTAATTGCCTTCCAATTATGCATGTTCGATGCAATCGGATGATTGCGTTCAATTAGACAATCAAGAGATCAAGAATGGAAATACAATATTTGTAATTAGGGTGCAATGTATGACTGTGTTTGTACTGTTCGAAACTGGGGCAGATTCGAAGCTGCTTATTATAGGGTGCATGTTACAGGAATATTCACTTTTGGAAAACTGATGTGTATTTTTACTGATATATTTTTACAAGGCATTCAGTTAGACGTTTTATATCATTCAAATTATAGGTGAGAAGAATGTTAATTTTTCTGAAGAACTGAATGTTCACAGTGGAGGAAGATATGTTCATACGTGGACAGCCCTGTATATTTGGACACATATCATCATATGTAGACGTACTCTATTTTCAATACAACCATGTATACACCTATTCTATTCTCAGTGCAACTATACATAGACCTATTCTGTTGTAAGTTTGTTATTAAATCTGTTCATGTAGAATTTCAGTATTTTTGGATCAACCTGTATAATTATACCATATCACCATATGTGGACCTACTCTATTTTAAGTGCAACCATATGTATATCTATTCTACTCTGAATACAACCATGTATAAACCTATTCTATTCTAAATTGTCCATTAAAGTTGTTCAATATTTTTGGATCAACATGTATAATTATACCATGTCATCATATGTGGACCTACTCTATTTTAAATGTAACCATATGTAGATCTCTTCTACTCTGAATACAACCATGTATAAACCTATTCTATTCTAAATTGTCCATTAAAGTTGTTCAATATTTTTGGATCAACATGTATAATTATACCATGTCATCATATGTGGACCTACTCTATTTTAAATGTAACCATATGTAGATCTCTTCTACTCTGAATACAACCATGTATAAACCTATTCTATTCTAAATTGTCCATTAAAGTTGTTCACGTAGAGTTTCAATATTTTTGGATCAATCTGTATAATTATACCATGTCATCATATGTGGACCTCCTCTATTTTAAATGTAACCATATGTAGACATCTTCTACTCTAAATACAACCATGTATAAACCTATTCTATTCTAAATTTTCTCATTAAACTTGTTCACATAGTTTCACTATTTTTGGATCAACCTGTATATTTATACATATGACCATATGTGGACCTACTCTATTTTAAACACAACCATATGTACATCTATAAAATGAATATTACAGTATTTTCTAAACCATCATTTACATAAAATCATGCATACATTCAGTCCCCAAATTCTGGGCCTCACAAAATCGTAACCCATCCCTGTCTTCGCCTTTCTTAGCTCTTTTCGTTGTTTCGCGTTTCTTTTGCACCGCCACGTTCTATCGGAGAATGTAATTTCCGCAGGGCCGAGGAATCCGGTCCGACGGGACTCGGCACGTCTGACACCGATACAATTCACCCGATAAAACTCCTCGAGTTCTTGGTGGCTTTCCACCCCCGCCCTTACGGAACACTCGCCTTTTCCTTCTTCCGCCACTTCTTGTTTCTTCGTTTTCCTTCGCCTCCGCGTTCTTTGCGCCCTTACGGACTCCTTCTTTGCTTCCTTTTCTTTCATCGCCCGGGTAAATCTCCCGACACCGCCAGGTAATCTTTCGTGACTTACAACGCTACTAGAACTGATACTATTTAGAGGGTTGCTCTGTACGAAATTTTACTACCTTTCTGCAAGTTCTTGTACAAGTCTATATTTACTGAATCAATTTTGAGGAGAAATGTTCTTGAAGGAATTTGATGAATGTTTGCGATTAAAGTTTGATATTTTTTCTTGCACTTGGGGTCTTTTTTTTATTGTAGGGTCAATAGGGGATGTTAACGAATATGTTAAGGTTGAGAATTTATTTATTATATTTTTTATTAAACAGAATAATATTTACTCATTGAACTTATTGAAAAATTGTTGTATTATATTTTGTTCTGTATTAATGTTCATTATGTTTATTTGTTGTCTATTATTAAATTATAGATTCATTCTTTGAGGTTGTTGAACAGTCTTTCATTAATAAAATTATTGTGCTGATCAATCAATATATAGTCAGTAGACAGCACATTTTAAGAGCACTTAAATCAGTCACCCTTTAAAATATTCACTAAATAATTTATTGAAATAAATTATTATATATAAAATTTTTTAAGTAACAATGTTTCAAAGCAATTAAAAAAGAAACAGATATTAAAAAGCTACCAAAAAGACTCTCAACCAGATTTGCATAAATCTTTTCCACCAACCGGCACAAAATGAAAAACAATTTTGTCGAAAGGGAATATCACGGTAGACGTCCAATATATTTTCGCAAGAAGAATCTCCGTGCAGCATCAATTAAGGGACACCCAGTATATTGCAGTGCTCGTTCGTCGTCGGTGCACGTTTGAAATTAAATTCCTGGAAACAATGTAACTCGCAGTGAGCCGTGACGACCCCCTTCGCGTTTGGGATTGTCGAAAAAAGCGGGTCGATCTTGGACGGTAAGGATTATCGGGGTCAGGTGTGCACCAATGATTGCGTCGATTGTGTCGCGTCGAGGGAGACAATGTTTTCTAAACGATTTCTCGATTGAATTGCAAGCTCGAGCCGACGCGACGGCCGGAACTGATTTGAAACGACGTCGACGGTCACCGGAATAAGCGTCGAAGTCGAAGTCCCTATCGATCGTACGGTTACACGCTCTCCCGTCTCGATTTGTCGTGTATTTTTTTATCGAAGCCTCGATTAACGGACAAATGGAAACGAACAGGCCGCTTCATTAACGATTACGCTTTTCGTGCCTGAGGACATTTTTTAAACGGGTGATTCTAGTGGAGAGCAACTACTTTTGGAAACAATAACTACCCCTTTTCTTTTAAGAGTGATATTAAGTACATTTTTAATGATGAATATATACTTACTTTTTGGACATGTACACTGGTATATGATGTTACGTTCGAACATCTATTTTTATATTTTGTTTAAATAATAGTAATATTTTATTTTTTGAAAATCATCCCCTTTCTGTCCTGTACAAACTTCAACAAAATTTGTTACAATTTGGAAACAGTTTTATAAATTGTTTCAATGTAGGAACAATTTTATAAAGTACAGTTAAAAAAACAATTTTATAAATTGTTACAATATGGGAAGATTTTTATAAATTGTTTCAATGTGGGAACAATTTTATAAAGTACAGTTTAAAAACAATTTTATAAATTGTTACAGTGTGAAAAGATTTTTATAAATTGTTTCAATGTGGGAACAATTTTATAAAGTACAGTTTAAAAACAATTTTATAAATTGTTACAATATGGGAAGAATTTTATAAATTGTTTGAATGTAGGAACAATTTTACAAAGTATAGTTTAAAAACAATTTTATAAATTGTAGTTTAGGAACAATTTCATAAATTGTTGCCATGTGGGAATAATTTAAAAAATTACAGTTTAAAAACAATTTTATAAATTGTTACAGTGTGAAAAGATTTTTATAAATTGTTGCAATGTGGGAACAATTTTATGAAGTACAGTTTAAAGACAATTTTATAAATTGTAGTTTAGGAACAATTTTAAAAACAATTTTATAAATTGTTAAAATGTGGGAACAATTTTAAAAATTGCAGTTTAAAAACAATTTTATAAATTGTTAAAATATGGAAACAATTTAAAAAATTGCAGTTTAAAAACAATTTTATAAATTGTTAAAATATGGAAACAATTTTATAAATTGTTAAAATATGGAAACAATTTTAAAAATTGCAGTTTAAAAACAATTTTATAAATTGTTAAAAAGTGGGAACAATTTTATAAATTGCAGCCTAAAAACAATTTTATAAATAGTTATAAAGATGGAGGAATTTTATAAAACTCGTCACAGTACGTTTGTACAAAGATTATAGAAAGTACTTAACAAGAAAAATGGAAAAAGCGTATGTTTTAATGTCCCTGCCAGAGTGCACCGTTTCATTTATCCGATGAGAAAGTTTGCAATTTGTATCCGAACAAAATGCTTAATACCTGAGCGATTAGCTTCCTTTCATTTTATAACGAATTTGAAAAAGTTGCGAAACTTTCAGAACACAGAAACTCGGATATTTTTACGTAGCGCTCTAATTTTGTCCACGTATCCGTGCGAGTCAGAAATGCACTTTAATTCCGTGTAAACTGTTTACTCGAATTTCTGTATCAAGTAGACACTGTGCAAGAAAAAAGGACAGTGTAGAAAATACAGGGAAAAATCGCTTCCAAAAAAGCAACGTGCTCGTCGCCTCTGTTCAAACAACCTTCTCTGCTTCTTTTCTCCCTGCAGCTTCTATGCATTAAAAAATGAATCGCGAGGGACCGTGGAATAAAACGGATACGTGTGTATCCTCCCGCGTACGTTCCAATAATTCTGTATCAAAATCGTAATCGAAGAATTCCTGGAAGGCTACGGTTCTTTTCAACGAATTATATGTATGACAATCTTGGTATTCATGAAAAGCCATGAATATCGTTGGCATGAACCACTGGTGAATTTGTATGTTCGATATCAGAGGTCTCAAATCGTATTTCACTATTTCTGTATTTTCAAATGTTTTTAAATTCCAAGGTTTCCGATCGCTGGACCAACAAATACCTATGGCTCCAAATCCGTAGATCTAATGACTATTGGTCCAAATCTCTAGATCTCCAAATACCTTTCATCTCGAATCTCTAGATATCCAAATACTTAAACCTAGAAATTACTAGATTAAAAAATTCCAAGGTCTACAAATTCGTAGATCTTCAAGTCCCGGTATCTTCAAATACCTAGATCCCAAATACATATGGCCCCCTAATCTCTGCCTGTGGTAGACTTCAACTACCTGTGGTCCCAAATTCTTTTAACCCCAAATTCCTACACCTCCAAATCTCCAAATTTCCAATTTCCAAACTTCTCCACTCCCAAATGTCCCAATCTCCCAAATTCCACCTTCTCCAAATTTCTATCTCTTCCAAATCCCTTACACCCCAAATTCCTACACCTCCAAATCTCCACATGTCCAACTTCCCTATCTCCAAATTTCCCCACTCCCAAATATCCCAATCTCCCAAATTCCACCTCCTCCAAATTGCTATCTCCTCCAAATCCCATCAACTCCAAATTCCTTCACCTCCAAATCTCCACATGTCCAACTTCCCTATTTCCAAATTTCCCCACTCCCAAATATCCCAATCTCCCAAATTCCACCTCCTCCAAATTGCTATCTCCTCCAAATCCCATCAACTCCAAATTCCTTCACCTCCAAATCTCCACATGTCCAACTTCCCTATTTCCAAATTTCCCCACTCCCAAATATCCCAATCTCCCAAATTCCACCTCCTCCAAATTGCTATCTCTTCCAAATCCCTTACACCCCAAATTCCTACTCCCCCAAATCTCCACATGTCCAACTTCCCTATCTCCAAACTTCCCCACTCCCAAATATCCCAATCTCCAAACTTCCCCACTCCCAAATATCCCAATCTCCCAAATTCCCCTTTCTCCAAATTTCTATCTCCCCTAAATCCCTACATTCCCAAATTCCTACACCTCCAAATCTCCACATGTCCAACTTCCCTATCTCCAAATTTCCCCACTCCCAAATGTCCCAATCTCCCAAATTCTATCTTCTCCAAATTTGTATCTCCCCCAAATTCCTACTTTCCCAAAATCCCACATTCCCCAACTCAACATTCCCAAATCTCCACATATTCAAACTACATACTAACATATCCTCCACCAGTAACAAATCAAGTGGACCATAAATTTGCATTAGTGTCTCAAAGTGAAGCAAATCTCCAAAAAACAAATGAACAGTAGCAGAAATACGTTAACGTCAGTAATAGATATAAGGTGATGGGATAAAAGGAACCTTCTCCAAACGTATTCTCCGGGTGGCGATTCATCGAGTTGGCTGGTTTTATGGACCCAGTTGCGGTTTTGCTCGGTCGACGTTATATAATTTGGAAAATCCGCGAAACGCCGTACCGGCACACGGATAATGAGGATCTCCTGCTGGCGCTGCAGCCCGAATTTCACGAGCCACCATTTTCGAGTGTCAGGACGGAGTAACCCGTTGGGAAACGCGGCGCTACTCACTATTATGAAATTATTCCGTGGAATTATTTTCGAAATACGAGTCCTACGGATATGGGATATTTCGCTTCTTTGCGGACGAAAGACTGATGCGATATGATATTACGAGTCGTTAAAACGCTGCAACGGAGTGCACTGTTGATGTTCATTATTTTATTAACTGCTAAATGATATCATAATCGATTACTTTTTGATTGAATATTGAAATTCTGTCGTTCTGGTTAAAAATTTAATTATAAATTTTTATGGAGAGGGTTTTTATTTAACACGTTGACTGCCATATCACCCATAGATGGGTGACACTTGAATATCTATACTGATTTAACCTGTACATTGTTAAAAATTTATTCACTTTCCTAATTGAAAATTCTTGCGTTAATTACGTAGATCTATAGAAAATAAATGTAACAAGATATTGTGATAATATTTGGAAAAATTGATTAAAAATCAAAACACTACTGGATGCAATTGAAAATTGCTTTAGTGTGGCAGTCAACGTGTTAATTTGTATTAAAATTATTTGTATTAAATAATAATTTGTATTAAAATGTTCTAATTCAATTTCATCACAGTACTTTCGTTAAGTTAACACTAAAACCACCAAACCGGTCAAATGACCGCTCCACAAGTTTCTTATTATAAGATACACATCTTGTTAAAGTACATTCTTTTAAATCAGCATTGATTTGCATCAAGATAAAGAATAAATGTATGTACTAATCTATGTTTTGTCGTTTGTTTATTAATTTTTTAATTTCATTTTTAATATCAAATTAAGTACACATTATATGCCAGTAGGTTTAGCGTTAATAAAAACGGAGATTTGTACTTCAATTTCTAAGTCAACAGAAATTATCAGAATTAACTCTGATACCGAATTGTAATCTCCTCGAAATCAGAATTAAACGTGTTAGAGGATTACGTTAATTGCTCTGCTGTCGACGTTCGATAATTGGAATGTACACTCGTACAATCGGATATTCATCAAGATGGCGAATGTAAATGCGTCTCGTGGACAAGGAAGATGGAGGATACTGTAAGACGCTCGAATCCTTGCAGCTAATTTAGAAGCGAGCGGCTTCCGACAGTAACAGAAATTACTATGGCACCGCCCAATTGTAACTGGGAGTAGTTCGTTATGAGCCAAGTCGCTCGTAAATCGTCCGTTTCCGGTTGACTGACCTACACCAATCTCTCGGACCTTGAACCTCTCGTTTTTTCGCCCGGCGATTTTCCCCGTCCCCGACGAATCACGGAAAGCAAAAAAGACGGGAAGAGAACTCTGTTGCATTTGCATTCGAGCGTCTTTCTCATTAACCCAGTAAGTTTTCATTATGCTGATTCGGTCGTCGTTTATTTACGCGAATTTACACAGCGATACAATTTACCGAGGAAATTGAATGGCTGGCGCGTGCTCGACACGAAATTCCCTAGTATCCGTTCCTTTTTTAACCCCCTGTCGATTAACCCTTCACACCCGGAATATTCCTGGCGCGTTGATCGAACGTCCTCCACGATTTGTATTCTCAGCGTTGTTCGATTACCTATTAATTCGTATGCAATATTCAGCGAAGAATGACACTTGGACTGTCGCGTGTTCACTCTAATACCTTGTTCGATTGCGTTATTTTTACGTAACTCTTTTCGCTGCTGTTTGCTGCGGATTATCGTGATTCAATGTTTAAATACGTTCAGATAAAGCATTCAGTATTCTGCAGTTTATATATGAATTTTAGTGCAGGAATAATTGAGAATCTCACATACGGTTGAATACACGTGAATACATGTGTGGATGTATACTTTGTGTGTACATGTTTTATGAGTATAATATGGACATACATTTTAGGATTATAATATATGTATATGTTCTTTTTGATTACAGTATATGTCTGCATTGTATGATTATAATATATGTATGCTTTTTATGATCATAATATATGTGCACTTTTTATGATCATAATATATGCATACGTTTTATGATTATAATATATGCATACATTTTGTGATTATAATATATGTATATATTCTTTGATCATAACATATGCATAGATTTTATGATCATAACATGTGCATAAATTTTATGATCATAATATATGTACACTTTTTATGATCATAATATATCCACACATTTTATGATCATAATATATGCATACATTTTATGATTATAATATATTCACACATTTTATGATCATAATATATGCATACATTTTATGATTATAATATATGCATACATTTTGTGATTATAATATGTGTATGCATTCTTTGATCATAACATATGCATAGATTTTATGATCATAACATGTGCATAGATTTTATGATCATAATATATGTACACTTTTTATGATCATAATATATGTGCACTTTTTATGATCATAATATATGCACACATTTTATGATCATAACATGTGCACAGATTTTATGATCATAATATATGTACACTTTTTATGATCATAACATATGCACGTACTTCATATGTAATTATACAGGTACTTTATACACGTTGGTCATAAGACTAGTTGATTACTATCTCTCTACGTAATTGTTCACTCTCTGCACGAAATAAATAATGTAACATCGTACAAAATATTTTAGGAAAGTTCCAAATGATCAACCTGCAAAACTGCCACTACAATGCGTAATAAAATTCTCTTCAGAGAAATAATTAACATCGTCAAAAAGTGCAATGCCCCAAAATGCATAAATAAAATTGTAGAATATCAAATGATAATCGATATCAAATAATAAATTTTCCTATAAAACGATCACATAAATATTTAACTACATAAATTATCCAGTACAAAAATACCAAACAATGGTAATATAAAATTGAGCGATCCTTTCGCTTTCAAAAAACCGTCATCGAGTTTCACAGATAGTTTCACGACTTTTTAATTACAGTTGGAAAATGAATGAAAAAGCGTGTCGAAACAAAGAGAGAGAGAGGGACTCGTGTCCCAGGGATAATTCCAGTTTGAAATTTGCAGGCCGTTCATTTGCCTGCACGAGCGTTTCGGTTCTATGCTTTCTGAAGTCAAGAAGTATTTAACTCGTTTCCCTTTGAAGCATGTGTCGAGCGTCTGTACGCTATCGCGGCGCCGTTTGCACAAGCACCGACAGCGATTCTCGGTTCGTTAAGGACGCACGGCGTACGCGGCTATAATTGGCCTGCCTTTTTCCCTTACCGTTCGAATAGACTTTTCCACTTCATTCTTTTTGCGCCCTTTCGTTTACTTTGTTCGACCAGAGTACCCCGGCGTCAACCATGAGTTTTCTTTTCACGTACGAGCTTCTTCGACAAAGGTTCACTATCGACTCGTTTCCCATCGATTCACAGAGAATAACGCTCTCAATCCTTCACGCGTTCAACACCTTTCGAATTTCAACCCTTTTTTTCCCTTTAACAATCGAATTTCGGATGTTTAACTTTAGAGTTAAAAATGGATGGTCGAATTAGTCGCGAATTGAATATTTTGCAATTTCTTTTTTAAATTTTTATAGCCACAGTTTGCGTTCATAAAGTCTGAAATAATTCTGTAAGATGTGAACCTTCATTTTGGACAATTTGTTCAGAATGTTTGTACGAAGTCGCGCTCAGCTGCGACTCGAAGCTATCACTCTCTGGTTGGTCCGTGTTTTTCCTTAATAATTCAAAAACGAAGCTTCAAATCTCATTTTCGCAGAGGAAAATCTTATTCAGAATCACGTTAGGGACCTACACTAGTTGCGTATTCTTCCAAAACTCTATACTACTCTACTAACTTTAATGAACATTAAAAAACATGTGACAGATTTGACTATACCAGATTTAACCCCTTATAATAATTTAAATGAGAAACACGATTTAAAAAACTGAATAAAGAATTCCTGTTTAAGACCTGTAAGTACCGTTTTGAAGAAAACGTCTCCGCACGATATAAATTTCAAGCAGGAAAAAAATGCTCAATGAATTTCCGACAAGCTCGCGACAAAACGAATAATTTATCGCTCGCTGCCAACGGCACATGCTCTCTCTCTTTCCCGAAGAACTCTTCTCGAACAACTCCTCGAGGAATAATTCAATCTTCGCGAGGCGAAGAACGATCGAAAGTTTCGGAAAGCGCGTTCTCTCGCCGAGATTTCCGCGTTGGCTATTGGTAGACCGAGAGCAACTCGAGGCTCACCCTTCTATATCATAGCAATTTTACGGCCGAGCGGACGCGCCGTTTCGAAGCTCACCGAACTCGCTCAAGAACTTGGAATGATTTGTACCACGGCTCTGACCTCTTGCCTTCCGCTCCTACTTGTCCCGAGTTCACCGTACGCCTTCGTCTTAATTCGGATTCGAGCCTAACACCGTTCCACCGTGAAGAACAAACTTCCACACACTTCTTCGATGTGTATTATGGAAACTTTCCTTTGTACACGTTTTCAACTACTAGGTTTAATCTTTAGGTGCATTTTTGTTGACTAGGTTTTTAGGGTTGGTAGTGAAGGGTTGGTACGTTCGAACACTCTAAGTATTTGGAAATCTTTTAATTTTGCAATTTTGTCAATTTGTAATTTAAGAGTTGTGAAACTGTTGGAATCAGAGTTTGTAAATTTTGGAATTTTTTAGTTATGACACTTTGGTACTTTGGGACTATGAGACTGTAAAGTTTGCAATTTTAGAATAATTGAATTTTAGGATTTTTTTGTATTAGAACTTCACAAATTTTGTACACTTGCAAGTTTTCATCCTAAGATAGAATATTAAATTTCTCAATTTTCTGTCTGGGAAAGTTCGCAATTAGTAATGTATTAGAACTTCACAAATTTTGTACACTTCCAAGTTTTCATCCTAAGATAGAATATTAAATTTCTCAATTTTCTGTCTGGGAAACTCCGCAATTAATTAATGCATTGAATCACATACCCCTAAAATTAAGGTTAAGACTCATAAAGTGGAACTGCAAAAACTACCCTAAAATAGAATCCTAAATTCGTCAATTTTCTATCTGAAAAAGTTTACAAATCCCCAACCACATAATATAAAATAACAATCTCTAAATAAAATAAAAATAAAAGTGCAGAAATATCAGAGAAGCAAGAATTTAAAGCGACAAAGGATTAATAAATTATGAAACCATCTCCGTTAATGAAGTTATCCCAGTGAAACCCGACAGGAATCAAAGTCACGGAACGCGACGAACAATCTCTAAAAGCGACTATAGTCAAATTTCATTTTCTTCGCAAAATTTCCCTTACGTTTCGACGCTTTTAGCTTTCCGTTGTTCTAATAGAACGTCAAAACGCGGCAAAGCTCGTCGCTGGAAACTCGATTTCTGTTAAAATCAGAGGCACCCTGTTTCTCCGTGCATTTCGCCAGCACCTCCTTCGACCGCTGTTTCTATTTCATTCCTTATCCTTTTTCCGTTTCGCTTGTCTTTCGTAGTTAACCACGCGTTATTAAGGGTATTATGCACGGGGAGTCGGTACACTGCGATCCTCGTCGAGTGCTCGCTGGATTAAAACAGGTGTAAGCGTAATACCGGGTACAGTGTACTGGGAAATAAACTAGCGTGTATGATGCTCGAAAATATTCGAGATGTTCTGAGTTTCGACGGAGAATTACGGAAGAATGGATACAAACATGGATAGTTGACGATGTAGAAGTATATTTTATTCCGTGAGATGCTGTGAGAAAAATAAATGATAGTCGCAATGTTGGGAGCTGTGAAGACGACTTGGTAACTTTTAGATATTATAGTCTGATTATGTCGGTGATTCATTAGGTCATCAGTTCCATCTATGCAAAATTGCCTATTTATCCAATTCCATATATCTGGAATTCATAGGACCTTGAATTCTACATATGCCAAATTCTATGAACCTTCAATTCCACATATCCCAAATTCGCTGAACCCCAATTCCACATATGCCCAATTCTCTATACTCACACTTCCACATATCCCAAATTCGGAAGATCCCCAGTTCTCGATACCCCCAACTCCATATCATCCCAAATTCGCTAGACCCTAAGTTCCACATATGCCCAATTCTCTATACTCACACTTCCACATATCCCAAATTCGGAAGATCCTCAATTCTCGATACCCCCAACTCCATATCATCCCAAATTCGCTGGATCTCCAATTCCACATATGCCCAATTCTCTATACTCTCACTTCCACATATTCCAAATTCGGAAGATCCCCAATTCTGCAAACCCCCAATCCCATATTATCCCAAATTCGCTGGAGCTCCAATTCCACATATGCCCAATTCTCTATACTCTCACTTCCACATATCCCAAATTCGGAAGATCCCCAATTCTCCATACCCCCAATCCCATATTATCCCAAATTCGCTGGACCCCAATTCCACATATGCCCCATTCTCTATACTCACACTTCCACATATCCCAAATTCGTAAGATCCCCAGTTCTCGATACCCCCAACTCCATATCATCCCAAATTCGCTAGATCCCCAGTTCCACACATCCCCAATTCCCCACATCTCATTTCCCCAGCATCCCACTTTTCAACATCCCCAATTACCTAATCCTCAACATCCAACATTCCGAATTTCCTGTGCCCCAACTTTCACAACCCAAACTCTCTAAATCCTATAGAGAACGAAAGAATTTCCTACATCCAAAATTATCAGGTGACCAAACCATAGAATCTAGAATATTTAGAATATAATAGAAATATACACATATCCCAAGCTCCCATCTTACACCCCCTAGCCCCTTTATTCTCCCCAGTTCCCCAGACTCTTCACATTCCACGTCCTCGGACACCCAGATCCTAATATTCCCACCAAAGTTACAAGCTTTGTAGATTTAATAGAGTTGCCCTGTAGTTACTGAATTTTTGATAGGGCTCCCTTTGGATGTTAAACAGGCGCGACGAACGTAATCGAGAAAGTGGTAACGGATCGAATAGGTTGCCGTTACTTGGTCGACGTGACGAGCGGTAACCTAGTAGTACTAATTTCGAAACTATCCGGCATCGAGGTTATTCCGATAGACATTGCTCCGCCATGCGAACTTCTGCAACTACTTCTTGTTTGCACTGGTTCCTACCGTTTTCCGGAAACACGTTCGACGCTTTGTCAGTCAGCGAAATGAAACCGAATCTACGTATTAACCCTGTCAGCAGTCTCTGATCGAATTGTTATTACCTCGTGTAATTATCGTATTTGGGACATGTTTGAACGTCTGACTGTTAGGGTGGGTCAAGCTAAAGTTATGTTAGGTCAGGTTAATTTTAGGTTAGGTCAAGTTAATGATAGATTAGGTTAAGTTAATCCTAGGTTAGGTCGGTTTAGGCAAGGTTAGGTCAAGATAATACTAGGTTAGGTTAAGTTAATGATTGGTTAGGTCAGATTAATGTTATGTTAGATTAGGTTAGTGCTAGATTAGGTCAGGTTCAAGTTAGGTTAGATCAGATTAATGTTATGTTAGGTTAGGTTAGTGCTATATTAGGTCATGTCAAAGTTAGGTTAGGTCAGATTAATGTTATATTAGTTAGGCTAATGCTAGATTTGGTCATGTCAAAGTTAGGTTAGGTCAGATTAATGTTATGTTAGGTTAGGTTAATGCTATATTAGGTCGGGTTAAAGTTAGGTTACGTCAGATTAATGTTAGGTATGTAATAGACTGCAGTAGGTTGTAACTCTATTTAGAAGAAGAAATCCATTTAAAGAAATACTTCGTTAAGTAGTATGTTACATATGAAGAATTCAGGGGAATAAGATCTTATATTTTCTAATTGAAGTTTTTCTATGATTATGATTATCAAATGGAAGATATAGTCTCATACTGTGATTACCTTGTCTAATTATCATATTTGGAACATATTTTAATAGAACATCTCTGTTATATCACTGTTACTTGTAACTCTATTTAAAAGAAAAGAATGTATTTGTTCTTCTTCCTCGGAACATGAATGCATTGGAAGGTTTCATTTTCAAATATTAATTTTTGCATGATTATAATAAATCAATTACAGGATGCTCCACGTTGTTGGTTGTTTTTGATCATCAAATTATGATCATATGTAAAAATGTCATGTATCTATCCATACAATTGCAGGTACATGTCAATGAACCCAAAACTCGAGCCCATTTTCGAATCGTAACTTTTCCCCAATTTTAATTACCGAAAACGGTCCAGTTTGGAAAGCCGTCTCCGGAGCACCGAGAAGACAATGGGTAATTTTTTCAGGTGGGTTCTCGACGGAAAGAATCGTCGTAAAAGTCCAGGTAGAATTACTAAATCTCCTAAGGCGAGAATTCCGCCGTTCTCCCAGCGGCTCATCGCGAGTTTCAAAAACTATTTCAAAAGTAAAACGCCCGGATACCTTTTTTCCCCGCAGTCTGCCGTAAAGAGAAAGGTCTCCAGAATCCATTTAACTTTTATGACGGCGTAGCGGGCTCTTTACTGTTTTTCGATCGACCGTATCTCTCTTTCAGACTCTTAGGTGGGAAACTGTGCCGAAAACTCCACCTTCTGGCTGTTCGCACACCCGACGTGCCGCGATTTCAACCGGTATCGAACAGTCTCCGATTCCTTTAAAGGAAAGAAAGAAAAAATAGAAAAAATAGGAAGGAAAAAGCAGATAAAAGGGCAGAGCAATTCCAACGAGACCGGAATCGGTACAAAAGATATCGCGTACATCGACCAGCTGATCGGAAATTCAATCACGCTGCTCGAAAGCGTTTTAACTTTCGGATCTGAATCTTGAATTTTTCCCTATCGGCGAACGATGTTAAAGGAATATTGCATGACAGTTACTGCTATCATATCCTTACCATTTTCTCTACCACGCAATTTTTCCACCGGTATGCGAATCGACGAGAATACTCGCTGTTACTTTTTGTCTCTTTCGACCGGTTTCTCTTCGACTCCTGATATTTTCTGAAGCTTTCTATTATGGGTAGAAAGGAGCTTTGAAGACGTGTATTCAGGAACTTTGAATTTAGGAACTGGCAAGCTTTGAAATTTGTTTGCGTACTTTTCAATATTTAAATCGAGAGTTGGTGCTGAACTATTTTAGGAATTATGAAATATGCAGGTTTGTAGGTTTAGAAAGTTTGAAATTGACAAAGTTTGCTGTGAATTTTTAAAATTCGAGGGATTCTATATTCTGAGATTTCTACGTTCCAATTCTAAATTATACCTATTCCAAATCACCCAGTTCCAAATCACCCCAATTCCAAATCATCCCAATTCCAAATCATCCCAATTCCAAACCATCCCAATTCCAAATTATATCAATTCCCACTCTCCCTAATTCCCACATTCCCTAATTCCCACATTCCCTAATTCCCACATTCCCTAATTCTCACATTCCCGAATTCCCACATTCTCGAATTCCCACATTCCCGAATTCCCACATTTCCCAATTCCCACATTCCCCAATTCCCACATTCCCCAATTCCCACATTCCCCAATTCCCAATCACCCCAATTTCAAATCATCCCAATTCCAAATCACCCCAATTCCCACTCTCCCTAATTCCCACATTCCCGAATTCCCACATTCCCCAATTCCCACATTCCCACATTCCCCAATTCCCACATTCCCCAATTCCCACATTCCACAATTCCCACATTCCCCAATTCCAAATTACTCAAATTCCAAATTATCCCAATTCCAAATCACCCAAATCCCTAAATCCCCAAAATCCCCAAATACCTAACTCTCGAACCACAATGTCCCCAACCTAAAACTCCCTTAAACCGAATTAATACCACCACTAAGTAATTTTTTCGCAACTCCGTCGCCGCATAGAGTCTGCTCCGTGGAAAAAGCGTTCGACGGTTCCGTTGATCCTTGGACGTAAAAAACCGGAACAGGAAGCGCCGTGGGAACGACGTAACGCGCGAAGATTGATGGATGAATCGGCAGCAACAGCGGCGGCGATGGTTTCTTCGACCGTCTTTGCAAGAAACGTCTCCAGAGATTAAATCCAAAATACAATTACGACGGAGAGGAAGAAGAATGGCGCGAGGAGAGCAAAAAATTCGGAGGCCCCGGATATCGAAAAAGAATAACGACTGGAACACCGGCTGTAGCCGCGATCCGGTCGAGAAAGTTGAGCGATAAAAATGCCGAAGAACATCGAAAACAGAGAAGCTTTTTCGAAAATTGGGTTGGTATCGTGGAAAAAGCACCGTACCCGCTGTTGCGTATGCACGAAATAGAATTTGAGATAAAGCTACGTCTTTCTCACGTGCGAATAAACTTGCTGCTGTCTGCTTGATGGAAAAAGTGAATATATTTTCTGGAGTATGTATGCTACTTTTTTGTCCTTATTTTAGGTTTGTGAATTCGATTTCTGTGTATTGATAATTGTTGTGATAATTGGAAAATGGGATATACGTGAAAATTTGACTGATACATGAATTATATTTCGACTGATATTCGATAACATATGTTACATGTATGTTACATATGGTACTTCTTTAACTTCATTTTAATTATACAAGTTTGCATCGATTTCTGTATGTTGATAATTATTGTGATATTTGGAAAATTATATGTAGGTGAAAATTCGACTGATACATGAATTATATTTTGACTGATATATACATTCGATAACATATGTTATATGTATGTCACATATGTTACTTCTTTAACTTCATTTTAATTCTACAAGTTTGCATCGATTTCTGTATGTTGATAATTATTGTGATATATGTAAAATTATATGTAGGTGAAAATTCGACTGATACATGAATTATATTTTGACTGATACATACATTCGATAACATATGTTATATGTATGTCACATATGGTACTTCTTTAACTTCATATTAATTATACAAGTTTGCATTGATTTCTACTGTTGATAATTGTTGTGGCATCTCGAAAATGATGTACTTTAAATGATGACGTTCGATGCACATACTCACATATGAACATTAATACATATATGTATAACATATGCACGTGCAACACATATGCATTTCCTACAATAATTATACCATTCTACTATAACAATAATAAATTGACAAATGTACAATTTTTTTCTATAAAATATTAAAGCTCGACCAGATAACAGAACATGAATTTTATAGTCATAATACAAAAATTTATGAAAATGAAGTTCATAACTTTAGAGAACCCCCACAGTGTTTGAAGTTAAAATATACAGCAAATTTTTGGAAGTAATCATAGACTTTGATCGTAAATCACGGTGGATGTAAAGAAATGGTTAAAACTATGCGTCTACTGTGCTTGCAGCAGAAGTCCCTTGGAACAGGGCAAAAATTCACGACCGTCAGAGGAGAAATCTTTTCTCGGCCGAACACGCTCGGATTTAACACATCAAAGAGTTTCCTGTGACGGATCGCGACGAGGATCTTTTATTTATCAGATAGAATATCGAATGACTGGAATCGTGGAAAATTTCAATCGATACACGGAAGCTCTCTGACAATATATCGATATGATTCAATTTTGTAAGAAAGATTGAAATTCGAAGCTCTTAACTTTTGAAATTTGATAAAATTTCAATTGAAAGTAATTTTGGACTGATCCTATTTCAATCAGAATGTGTTAAGAAAATTTTCATAAGAAAGAAATAAAAAATAAAGTTTGATATAAGTACACAGTCTTGATATAAGTGGAACGATAGTATATCTACACGATATAAGTGAAAGTTAAACGAGGTAGGAAATTTGTACTGAAACTTTATTGTACGTAGTTTTTTATAAGGAACAAAGAGAAGGAAATAAAATGTTCGTAGAGAAAGTCAGGAAGACGAATATCCGAAACGTCGTACCTAACGCGGAAGTAAAACACAGAATATTAATGGAAGGATTTAAACTAATTATCGCGACACTCTGATCCAATTAGCGAGATTGCGCTATGGCCGTTGTTCTCCAGGGACTATGTACGATATAACCGAGCTACGAATCGCTAATTCTTTACTGTCTTGGGACGAGCAGAAAAATTCATCGGCATATGGGATTTTTATGGAGACACATTCAAGTGAACGAAAAGGGTATTAAAGATGAAGCTTATTGTCAAATTAACATCCTAACAATTCGAAGTCTTCAGATTCCAAATGTTTAGCTTTAAGTTGATAGGGTACCAGATTCTCAAATTACAATTCTAATGTTTATAAATTTATAAATTTCAATTTTCAAGCTCTCAAATTTTCAAATACTGAAATTCTCAAACCCTGTAGGCTTCAAACTGCAAACTCCACATCCCTAAATTCTAAAATCCTCAAATTCTCAAACTCTCTAGGCTTCAAACTGCAACCTCCACATTCCCAAATTCACAAATCCCCAAATTCTAAAATCCCCAAATTCTCAAACTCTCTAGGCTTCAAACTGCAATCTCCACATTCCCAAATTCTCAAATCCCCAAATTCTCAAGTCCCCAAATTCTCAAATCCCCAAATTCTCAAATCCCCAAATTCTCAAATCTCCAAATTCTCAAGTCCCCAAATTCTCAAATCCCCAAATTCTCAAATCCCCAAATTCTCAAACTCTCTAGGCTTCAAACTGCAATCTCCACATTCCCAAATTCTCAAATCCCCAAATTCTCAAGTCCCCAAATTCTCAAATCCCCAAATTCTCAAATCCCCAAATTCTCAAATCCCCAAATTCTCAAATCTCCAAATTCTCAAATCCCCAAATTCTCAAGTCCCCAAATTCTCAAGTCCTCAAATTCTCAAATCCCCAAATTCTCAAATCTCCAAATTCTCAAATCCCCAAATTCTCAAATCTCCAAATTCTCAAATCCCCAAATTCTCAAGTCCTGAAATTCTCAAATCCCAAAATTCTCAAGTCCCCAAATTCTCAAATCTCTAAATTCTCAAATCCCCAAATTCTCAAATCTCCAAATTCTCAAATCCCCAAATTCTCAAATCCCCAAATTCTCAAGTCCTGAAATTCTCAAATCCCAAAATTCTCAAGTCCCCAAATTCTCAAATCTCTAAATTCTCAAATCCCCAAATTCTCAAACCCCAAATTCTCAAATCTCCAAATTCTCAAATCCCCAAATTCTCAAACCCTCCAGCCTTCAAATTACAATCTCGACATTCCCAAATTCTAAAATCCCCAACTTATAAAATCTCATTCTCCAAATTCTCGGACTCCAAATTCTAAAATCCCCAACTTATAAAACCCCATTCTCCAAACTCTCATACTCCAAATTCTCAAATCCTACATATTCCACATGTTTACACAAAAATAACCCTTTGTAAATGTCTCACGATTAAGAGCACATAGTAACCAGTCTTCAGCTGATCGTCGAAAGTGGATGGTTTTATATCGTCGGAAGGATATACCCGTCGAGAAGGCAGCGGTACGAACGCGTCAGGTTACAAATCGATTCCACACGGGGGATTCTGTAGAGTGGAGCTCTCAAAGATATCACAGGATAGATGAAGAGATGGCTGTACGATCCGAAACGTTTTAATCGTACGAAGGGTCGGTTTTATCGTGGCGGACGTAAAAAGAGGAACGACCGCTCGGATTACCGGCTAGGATTATTTAAACTAATCGCGAGACTTTTTAGCAGTAGACAAGTTTTCCCTGTATACATAATTGTGGTAGCGACAGGGCTGGGTTACCAGAAGGGAGTCAGCATGGAAAAAAGGAGAGGGAGGAAAAGGGTATCGTGCAAGAGGTAACTCTGGGAAATCAGGCAATTTAAATTCACCGTAAAAAGGCTCTTTAATTAAAAGACTTTAATTCCTCACGGTCGCGAGGGGACGCTTACTTATTCATACTAATGACTAGGCAGCCTCGAGTAATTAGAACGCTTTGAACGCTTCAGGCATCCGATCTACGAGAATGTCAGGCCCCGGAACGTTTGGGATTTTGATTGAAAACGAACCTCCAGAGTTTCCTCGCTTCTCGATCACACGTTTCGAAACTTTCACCGACGTCTGCTTCACTGTGTTTCGCCATTTTTTTCAACTAATGTATGATGGAGACTTTTCATGGTGCATACTCTAATAGCAATTTTAACGCGTAGTGATCTGTGTAGTATGCATGTATTGCAGTTTGATAATTCACATTTGTCGCAAGCTGTATTTGTTGCAAGCTGCATTTGTCGCAAGCTGCATTTGTCGTAAGCTGCGTTTACTACTACTTGAATTTCCTACTCGTCAAATTTTCCAAACGTTATATTAGCATATGTTACTTTTATCAAGGATTGTATTTATCACACGCTACACTTGTCGTACGCTACATTTGCCGCAAGCTGCATTTGTCGTACGCTACATTTGTTGTAAGCTGCATTTACTACTACTTGAATTTGTTACTCGTCAAATTTTCATAAACATTATATTATTATGTGTTATTTTTACAAAGGATTATATTTACCACACGCTGCATTTGTCGCAAGCTGCATTTGTCGTACGCTACATTTGTTGTAAGCTGCATTTACTACTACTTGAATTTGTTACTCGTCAAATTTTCTAAGTGTAATATTATCGTATGTCACCTTTATCAAGGGTTGTATTTAATATACACTACATTTGTCGTACGCTACATTTGTTGCAAGCTGCATTTGTCGTACGCTACATTTGTCGTAAGCTGCATTTACTACTACTTGAATTTGTTACTCGTCAAATTTTCATAAACATTATATTATTATGTGTTATTTTTACAAAGGATTATATTTACCACACGCTGCATTTGTCGCAAGCTGCATTTGTCATACGCTACACTTGTCATAAGCAACATTTACTACTACTTGAATTTGTTACTCGTCAAATTTTCCAAGTGTTATATTGTCACAAGTTACCTTTATCAAGGATTGTGTTTACCACACGCTACATTTGTCGTACGCTGCATTTGTCGCAAGCTGCATTTGTCGTACGCTACATTTGTCGTAAGCTGCATTTACTACTACTTGAATTTCCTACTTATCAAATTTTCCAAACGTTATGTCATATGTTACCATTAGTCATATGAAAAAGTCATCTAAATTTTGCTTGTTACTAAACAAACAATTACCCAAAACATCAACCTAAAATTTGAAACCGTATTTTGAAATATACGAAGCAAAACATTTTACCATATCCATTTTACCGAACTGAATATGTAACGTTTCACGAAATACGATGCAACAACACTTTTCCCAGCATCGAAATATCCGTCGAAAGTCAAACACTTTCGAGCAGGCAGTGAAATTCTTCCCTGCTGGAAATGACGGGAACGACTCGGTATACAATGAAGGGTAAGGTCGGATGCAGACGCCGGATAACCAACGTAAATACTGTTTCGAGGTGTTTGTAGCGAGAAGGCAGTGCATTCGATGGAAAGGAAAATATTGAACGCGCGGGCACAACTTTCGAATATCGGTAAACCGAATGAATCGGGCAACAGCGATCGCCATTCCGGTATCGATCGAAGGAAAATCTGATACTTGCCGGGATCTATAATCGTGTCGCCACTTCCGATTTAATCGACCGTGGAGAATTCCAATTTTGAGCACGGGTTACACAATAACGGGCAAACTGCGAAACGACAGTTGCGGAGCTACTACTCCATTGAACTTTGGATATCTCGGATTGTATTGCCTTGTATCGTTGGATTCAAGCGTTCCCAGACGGGATTATTAATCGGGAAATAACTCAATGTACCCGTTAAATAACGAGGCGAATATTTTTTGTTCTCGGGGATCGATAACTTACAGTCGTTCTGATACCGGTTGCAATTCATTTCTGCCGATAAATAAGCACACTTTGTGGAACAATTTTCTGCTGAGCATAAATTATATTTTTCGCAGAAATGGTGCAATTGATAAGTGCTGTTAATAAATTTAATTTTAAGGCGACGTTGAAAATTTATATTTAGGGGTTGAAAATAGGGAACACATATGCAAAACTTATGCAAGACAAATTTATAAATCTAAGTTTAAATTTTATGTTGCATTCATCTTATCGTTAGTAACAAAATAAGTAATCAGAATGATCATAAGCATTTTCAACTATGATTGATTGATTTATTGATCGATTGATTTTATATGGACCTCGACTGTTATGATCATTGACCCAATCTTCAACTATGAGACCATGAAGTATGAAAGAAAATTTCCTAGAAGCAAGAGAAGATTTTGAAAAGTTTAAACAATCACGGTTGCGGTATTGTACGTCAAAAGCGTTCGGCGCTCGTTAATTTCACGGGAACCGGAGATGAGAGGAACCAGCTGGAAGCAGCTCGAGTCGACAGGGAATACTCGAGACTTCGACGGACTTCGGATGCCTTAATATTGCATTCCTGATTTCCACGTTCCGTAAGCGGCACTCCCTGTACCGGAAGTCGATGGCGCGACACGTACAGTCAACAGCAAATCTGGCTTCCTTAGGGAAAACGTAGCAACCACATCTTTCTCCCGTTCATTTCTGGCGATTTTTAACGACCTGGATATTGGTAGTGGATCAAGTGTTTGGGGGTGTTGGAAGTTGAGGGATGTTGAAATTTGGGGGTGTTGGAAGTTGGAGGACGTTGAAATTTGGGGGGGTTAAAATTTGGAGAGGTTGAGATTTAGGGATGGGAAGATTTGGGGATGTGAGGATTTGGGGATGTGAGGATTTAGGGATGTGAGGATTTGGGGATGTGAGAATTTGGGGGTGTTGAAATTTGGAAACGTTGAGATTTGGGAATGTGAGGATTGGGGGATGTGAGAATTTGGGGGTGTTGAAATTTGGAAACGTTGAGATTTGGGAATGCGAGGATTTGGGGATGTGAGAATTTGGGGATGTGAGGATTGGGGGATGTGAAAATTTGGGGGTGTTGAAATTTGAAGACGTTGAGATTTGGGGATGTGAGAATTTGGGGGTGTTGAAATTTGGAGACGTTGAGATTTGGGAATGTGAGGATTTGGGGATATGAGAATTTGGGGATGTGAGGATCTGGAGATGTGAGGATTTGGGGATGTGAGAATTTGGGGGTGTTGAAATTTGGAGATGTTGAGATTTGGGGATGTGAGAATTTAGGGGTGTTGAAATTTGGAGACGTTGAGATTTGGGGATGTGAGGATTTGAAGATGTTGAAATTTGGGGATGTTGAAATTTAAGGACATTGAGATTTGATAATGTGAAGATTTGAAAATATCGCAAATTAAAAATATTAAAATTTGGTCGCATTGAGATTTGATGACATAGAAATCCAGAAACATTGAAATTTAAGAATGTTATTATTTACAGATGTTAGAATTAGAAAAATGTTCATATTCGAGCACGTTAATGAAGATTTAAGAATGTAAAAATTTACATATTACTAATTTGAACATCCAAAAATACGAAAGTGTGAAGTAAAATTAAAATTTGCCAAGTTTGCATCTGACTGTACTCCAACACCGGGTCGTTTCTGTACCCCGAATCCCGGATGTTCCGGGATAGTTCGCGAAAGGGATGCGGGCCAATTTCGCGCTTCCTAGCGGGGGATGATACGCGAACGTTATCGAGGTCGATGAGAAACGAGAACCGTCTGGATAGAACGCGACATACCCGAAGAATCCATCTTGAATATGAACGAACAACTACGTGACAAGAATGTCTTACCACACGGAAAACGTATCAGCTGTTGCTATGCTCCTTTTTTCAAGAATGTGTAATATTCTTTGAAACACTGTGCGACTGGATGGACGAAGTCTAACAGAAATTTGTAAGAAGCATGACGTTTTATGTTAAATAAAAAATATATGTGTGTGCAATGAAGACTTCTTTTGAATGAGAATTATATGTATAGGGAAAGGAACCCTCAAATCTTCAAATGATATTATTTGTTTTGTATGTCTTGAAGAGAAGTATTTTGGAATGGTACCTAAATCTTCACGTGCTTAAATCCTCACATCCCTAAATTGTCGCATCCTTAAATCTTCACATTTCCAAATTCTCACGTACCTAAATCTTCACATCTCCAAATCCTCACATCCTCAAATCTCAACGTCTTCAAATTCTCACATCCCCAAATCCTCACATTCCCAAATCTCAACGTCTCCAAATTTCAACACCCCCAAATTCTCACATCCCCAAATTCTCACATCCCCAAATCCTCACATCCCCAAATCCTCACATCCCCAAATCCTCACATCCCCAAATCCTCACATCCCCAAATCCTCACATCCCCAAATCCTCACATCCCCAAATCCTCACATCCCCAAATCCTCACATCCCCAAATCTCAACGTCTCCAAATTTCAACACCTCCAAATTCTCACATCCCCAAATCCTCACATCCCCAAATCCTCACATTCCCAAATCTCAACGTCTCCAAATTTCAACACCCCCAAATTCTCACATCCCTAAATCCTCACATCCCCAAATCCTCACATCCCCAAATCCTCACATCCCCAAATCTCAACGTCTCCAAATTTCAACACCCCCAAATTCTCACATCTCCAAATCCTCACATCCCCAAATCCTCACATCCCCAAATCCTCACAACCCCAAATCCTCACATCCCCAAATCCTCACATCCCCAAATCTCCCCATCCCTAAATCTCAACCTCCCCAAATTTTAACACCCCCATCCAAAATCTCCCAACCCCCAAAAGCCTCCCAAAGTCCCTCAACCAAATCTCTAATCTAACAATTTTCCAAAATGATCATCCACGCGAATTGAATCCATCAGAAAAACGAGCTGGTTGAGCCTCGAGTGTTTTTCGCAGATTCGATAGGGAAGTTAAATTAAAGTTGGACGAATGCTCTCGATTCGTCGAGGGAAGATCGTCCGCGTGGTTCGGTCGGCTAATCGTTATCGGCGTAATTAATGCCGGCGGATTCGTGGCAGGGTAACCGAGAAACGTTTTCCTCTTTCTATCTCGATCGGTCGAACCGGAGGCCGATGAAATATCTGGTAATTCGGAGAAAGTTTCTCGACCACGCGAGTCCAGAACGAAGAAGAACAACGGAACCGTAGACGGAGGATGATTTATAGACGAATAAAATAAGAGAACCGACGGCCGAGCGTGCAGGTGAAATGAATCAACTTATGAATTTTAAACACGCGTTCGTTCGACGATAATAAAAAGAAAACCCTTGTCCATCCCTTGTCTATTTACTTTCAAATTTATATCCATCTTCGCGCCGTTCCGAATCTTCTTTTCGCTTTTTTATTATCTGAATTTCTAGGATTTTATCTATGTGTGTCTTGAATTCTCTACATTCCTGATTCTTCAAGGTTAGAAATAATGAAATTCTAAATTGTAGAAACTGTAGAATACCATAATTAAAGTACTAAAATCTTGAAGCTACAAAATTATTTTCTTAGTAAGAAGATACTTTGTGAGAATGATTATAAGGATCTTCAGCTATGAGGTTATAAAGAGTTAAAAGAAAAGAAAATTGTGAAAACTTTATACAATCACGGTTGTCGTGATCTCAGTCCCAAAATGCTATAGTACCGAAATGGTAAAGAACCAAAACCCTATTTTCTCAAGATCCCAAAGTAGCTAAATTGTAAAGTTCAAAAATTTTAATACTTCAAGATAAATCCTAAAGTACCAAAATTCTAAGATCTCATTAAGTCTAAAGTCCCAAAACTCTCAAGCCCCAAAATCTCTAAACCCAAAAAATTCAAATTCTCGAAATTCCAAACATCGGAACTTAAAAAATCCTAAAATTCAAATGTCCCGAAACCCCTAAACCCCAAAATTCCAAAACCCCTAAATCCTAAAATTCCAAAACCCTAAAACCTTGAAACCCTCAAACCCCCAAAACCTTGAAACCCTCAAACCCCCAAAACCTTGAAACCCCCAAACATCCAAAGCCCTAAATCCCAAAACCTCAAAACCCCATAACCCCAAAATTCCAAAATTCCAAAACCCGTAAATCCTAAAATTCCAAAACCCCAAAACCTTGAAACCCCCAAACCCTTAAAACCTTGAAACCCCCAAACCCCTAAATCCCAAAACCTCAAAACCCCAAAACCTCCAAAACCCTAAAATCCCAAAACCTCAAAACTCCAAAAACCCAAAAACCCAAAAACTCAAACACCCAAAATCCAAAAACCCCAAAAAACCTTAACCCCAAAACCCCAAAAACCCAAAAACCCAAAAACCCAAAAACCCAAAAACCCAAAAACCCAAAACCCTCAACTTCGAAACACCCAAACACGCAAATCCGAAATTCCCGGCACGGGTCGTCACGATTCCACCCGGAATCTTGATGCAGGTGAAAATCGTCGTTCCAGGTGGCTCGTCGCAGCGTGAAGTTGAAATTTACGAGGGAACGTGGCAGTTCTGGACAAGTCGTGACGACAATCGCAAATCGTCTGCAGATATCGTCTATGAAGCTCATCTATCACGGGGGACGACAGTCGTATCGCGAAACGAGAACGCGGTGTATACGGACACGAGTCATTAACATCGTTCACGATTAAGTGACGATCGGCCAACGTATCGGTGTCCTCGTTCAATGCCTCGTTTCATCGGCTGCCACCGAACAAGACTGACGTTGTCCATCGTTTCGATGTTACAACTCCATGGAGGACGGCTCAAAGCGTATTGTATGAAATCGACGCCAAATAATATGGCCAGAGGACCATTTATCACGGTGGCTTTAAACGTCTGCCGGACGTACGAGGCTAAATTACAGGCCGCCAATTTTCATTTGGATGTAACTCTCAATCTGTGACGTATGGCCTTGGTTACTTTTGTACAAACTATACTTTCGTGTCGTTCACCACATTCTTTACTTTTCAGGTTTTTATTGGGAATAATAGCAAGAAAAATTCTGATGAATAACATGCTTCAGATTTGTTAATTTACATCTTTGTTCAAATGGAGAAATGATTGATGCTGCTGGGAGCGAATAAATTCTTGTGTTTAGACTCTTCGATATCCAACTTGATTATCTCTAAAATTCTCGCTCGGTAATTTCAAAACTGACCCGTACGTAGAAAAGCCCGAACATGCTTCAACCGATAACATTGGTAGAATTAAAAATGGAGTCTCGCTGATAAGAATCCCGGCCAATCTCCAGAAGGCGAGGAGCCAGGTAACAAAGAAGCGCAAGATTTACAACGATGAAGAGAACGCCGACCACAAATTGGATTTGCAAATCCCTTTACGACGTAACCGAGCTCGAACGTCGTTTATTGTCGGGCGATGCAGCTCTTAGCGGGCTCGGATCAGAAATTTACCCTTCCCGATTCCTTTTCCCGCCGAAACGTGTCCGCCCGTCTCCGACTGTCCTAGTCGCGCGCATAAACGTAAGCTCCACAAAAACGAACGAAAATGGCGGACGGAGAGACTGGCGGGGATTACTCGTTGGACGACGCAAAAAGACACCCAGAGACAGGTTAACACCGTTCGTCCTGACACAACCGAAAACTCAACTTACCCCAGCCCTCTCTTAGCGGGGAATTTTTATACCCAGATCCCCACAGGATACAGCGAGTTACGGTGATCCTACGAAATTACAAGGGACACGTTCGCTTCGAAACATCCTGGCTCGAATAACTTTTCCGCTCGCTGATCTACGCTACCGATAAGCCGGGTCTCCACAGAAATTTTCCGAAACGAAGTGTACATCGACAATGATCTCGAGAAATTTCCCCGAGGAGCGTAGATTAAGAGAACACGCCGGGGGATCTTTTGTCGAATGTCTCGCTGAAGGGAACAAGTTTCTTCAACGTCCGATCTCCTGCGGAAAATGAAGGGATCTTTTTCTTTATCGATTGCTGCTGGAACGAGATTGTTACTCGGGTACATTAGGGTGCTTGTGGACAGAGTTAACCTTTAACACTCCCATGTCCAATGTGACTCGACATCACATTTTTCTTGGATACTATGAATAACAGATTGGTTAAATATACACTACCGTCCATAAGTATCCGGACACTTGGTTTCGTTACATAAAACATAGTTGAACTTTGTACGAAAGGTATTTAGGGTTATCATATCATTTGTAATAATTATTATTATCTTTTTTGAGGTGTCATAACGTAATAGAATTCATTTTTAAGTACAAATTATACTTGAATAACTTTCATGCAACGCGAATGCATATTTCGCTTGTGTCCGGATACTTATGGACCGTAGTGTACATATTCTTACTATTATTTACCTGACACCCAAAAGAAATAATTAATAATAATAACTACTTATCGATGGTACAATAAGCGTACACCATTTACTCATACACGATAACGGTGTTCACAATCGTCAACTAATAATTAAAATGTCAGAAAGCAAGAAACGATCTCAGATATTTTAAAACGAATATTTTGCTAGCAACTGAAAAGTCGATAAAGATTGGAATCGCACGAAGCGAAAGAATTTGTTGGCCGTAATCTTCTGTTCGAAGAAAGAGAAACGATTGCATCGTAAATATTTGTCGCCGTTTTCCGGTGGCCCCGTATATATCGTTTTACGCACCTGTTCGTTTTCCGCGAGCGAAATTCTTCTTTACGGGCGTAGAGAACGTAACGGGAGCAAAAGGAAAGCAAAGCAACGCAAAGGGGTCGGCCTGGTTGTACCGTGGAGACCCGAGCCGCGGGGTATAATGCGTATTCAAACATTCTTGTGCAAATTTCACCGTCTTTTGTCCCGAGCCTTTTTTAACAATTAATAACCCTCATGAATTTTCGCCGCGTGGCACCACGGCAGAAAAGAAGAAACGAAATAAAGTGGAATGCAGGGAGAGTGTATATACGGCGTAATAGGGTAACAGGTAGCTAGGACATGGAGGAACGAAAGAGGAAGAGAGAGAAAGAAGCTCAGGACCGTAGCATATATCATGGGGTAATGGTCCCGTTGCGGCTGGGGCGACAACCCTCGCGCTAAAATATCTGCGCGGCCCCTTGTACACCGCGACCTGACGCGAAAATAATAGCTCTTCCGAATTACGCTCCCTGCAAACCCTACGGCTCTTCAACGTCCTTCGCCATTCACGTATTCTTGGGATCCTCAATTATCACTGAAATCGTGGCTGTGTTAAATTAATTCAAGGTTTGCTTTAAATTTCCAAATGCTGATTCGGAGCAGTTCGCAATTACGAAATTCTCTTGCAAATCTGTTTGATCTGTTCGAGAAAATCGGGGAGGAAAATTAGTCGACTCAATCGCTGTACCTTTTAAATTTCCCGCGAAAACCATAGTACGAATGGAAACATCCGTGGTTGCATATGAATAGCCACAACTAACTTCATACTTTTATGAAGTGTATCGAATAGGTGCTGTACGGAATGGTGCATTCAGAAATATATGGTCATATTCTTTTTACTTACATATTGATTAAATTGTTTGTTAAAAAGAGGACCATCACTCTGGACCATCACTTGGACTTACGCAATGCAATTTCTAGTTAACGAGCAAATTGACTAAACCAAAATTAATCATTACACTAGTTTCCGAATAGAAATGCAATCATCTAGACATAAGATGAAAATAGCATAGACCTCTCAAAACCAAGAAGATGACTTAATCTTGGTCTAAGACCAAGAAGATGAAGCACCCTGTACATCCGCTTGAGCCTCCGATACTCACCGCTCAAAACTTACAGGATTACACGGTAAATCAAGGGCGCAGAAACATTTTCCGTAGAAATTCTCGGAACGATACGATCTACCGTATACGAAATCGACGGAAATACCTAAGAGGACGCTCGCAACACGAGGATGCAAGGAATCCGGCGCACTGGGTCATAAAGTGCCAGCGAAGCGTACGATTTTCCCGACACGAGTTTCGGGACGATAAGCGTAAAGCGTGTGGCGGAGTCGGAAGCCGATTCGGCTGAGGCTTGGAACTCGGAACGTTATAAGCTCGAGCTTGTTTCTACGAAGCTTGCATACGGCGTCAGCGTACACACACGCCTCCCCGTGTCTGTTATTTTATCGACAATTCTTGCGGTAACCGCTGCGCGCCAGACCAAGCAAACTGCAACGACGCCGTCACGCGTGCAGACCCGCCAAGAAACGACGCCGAGTTATACGAGCGGAAAGCGGCATTTTGTCACGCTGAGTCACCTGCGCGAGGAGAGGCTCGAACAGGTAACCGAGCCCGTTGTTTCGACGACAACGGAAAACGCCCGCAACGGGTTCATTAACACGTTCTTATCGTTGCTGCATCGGGGAAAAAGTCGAAGTACTTGACCAATTTTTTATACTTCTAGATGTGGAGCAGAGTCGAGGCTCATGCGGAGACGCTGCGATAAGGGAGCTACATTTTTTCACTCGCGAGAAAGACGTTTTGAAACTTCAGGATTTCTGAGTTAATTTATAATTCTTCAAGTTTGCGACGTTAATAGGGTAGGACATAGAAGTCTAGACATGTTGGGATCTTATTATGATATCCTACGATGGTAGAAGTTTGAAGAATTCAAAGATTAGGTGGTAAAGTCAGAGACTTCGTAGCTTGATATAAGGTTGATAGGATTTACAGGTTGTGAGAGTACGGGAGTCTATAGCTTTTCGACTACGAGTCAGAATTATTGTATATTCGTAATTATTATGAACTTTGAATTGTATGAACTAGGATGTCTAACAGGAGGTTGTGAGAGTATTGGAGCCTATAGCTTTTGGACTACGAGTCAGAATTATTGTATATTTGTAATTATTATGAACTTTGAATTGCATGAACTAGGATGCCTAACAGGAGGTTGTGAGAGTATTGTAGTCTATAGCTTTTGGACTACGAGTCAGAATTATTGTGTATTTGTAATTATTATGAACTTTGAATTGTACGAACTAGGATGCCTAACAGGAGGTTGTGAGAGTATTGGAGCCTATAGCTTTTGGACTACGAGTCAGAATTATTGTACATTCGTAATTATTATGAACTTTGAATTGCATTAACTAGGATGCCTAACAGGAGGTTGTGAGAGTATTGGAGTCTATAGCTTTTGGACTACAAATCAGAATTATTGTATATTTGTAATTATTATGAACTTTGAATTGTACGAACTAGGATGCCTAATAGGACCAAGGCAAAATATCGTCTGGTGTGAAAGCAACAGTACATTAAACGTCGCGAAGTCTCGATGATCGAAAGTCTGAGCACAACGAGAGTCCCCCGGCGCGTTTCACGAGACGGCGTTTGAGGGGACGCGGTTTGCGTTCCGTCGCGGTTACTCTTCCCCTCAAAGGGAGTTTGACGGCACACACGGAACAGCCGAGCTTATGCGTGCAATAATTATATGCGCAGACTGAATTCCCCGCGGGCAAACGCATCATCGAGGAATCTCGTTGACCCGTGACTGTCGCCGTTCCTGCCTCGCTCGGCAACGAGAGCAGTAGGGAGAACAGGTCCCGAGCAAAGTAACGTTGCCCACGATTTCATATGCAAACACAGAGAATACAAGGCCGAGTATCTCCTCACAATGGCTTATGTCATATTCGCCTCTCTTTCTGCTCTCCTCTTCGTCTCTGCGCCTCCTCGTCCTCGGCTTCGCAACATACTCCGCTCTCTTCTCTGCCAGACCGTTTCTGAATGAACGTGGCCAACCATCGACGAGGTTCTCTATTCTATTTTTAGAGCTCGCCGTCATGTCGCTTTTTAACCATATGGCTCGCATGATCGAATCGTTCGCTTCGAAATTCTTATAGAGAAGAATTTTACTGTGGATGAGTAAGAAATGGGACACTTGGAGATATCTGTCTTTGTGAAAATAGTAGCGTTGAAATTGTATCCTTCATTTGATGTCTTCTGTTAAATAATTTAATACATAGAATGTATATATGTATATACATATACATATGCATATACATATATGTACACATACATATACGCTAAGAGTAATCGCCATTTTGCAGACATCCACTGCTGACAAAAGTTTCGTTGGGTGCTGATAAAACTTCCAGTCAATACAGAACAAAACTGAATGAACTCATGTCTGTTTAATACTCATTTGGTAAGAGACTTCCAAGTACAATTTTTTCCCGAATTCTTATACGCGTAAGTTTTCCGGCCTCACAGGTTCAGAAGCTCGTCATCCGGAGATCGCACGCGACGAGACTTTTATCGTCCGGAATAAATCTCGTCGATCGTTGGCCATTATTCTCGAGATATGGAAAAGAACGATGCCGTAAAACTAATAAACGACGTGGTCGAAAGAGGTCGCTTATCGAGTCTTCCGGCGTCGTCAAGAATTTCAATCTTTCCTCCGATTTTGCAGCGACCTCGCCGGAATACACACGGGTCTTTTCCGGTCGTTAACGGCTGATCGAATTGGCAGTTGGTCGGCTGGCTGATTCGAGGCGTAACATCCGCGCGTTTTCCCGTAGTCTTTCGCGGCGACGGAAAAGGGGGACCGATCGTAAATCGTGATCGCGAAAATACGGCTTGTCGGGACATTAGGTGGCCGGGATCCCGCTTTGAATAAAGCAGCGAGCGTCGGTCTAGTCGGAAGATAGGGTGAGAAGAGGGTTAATGCGGCGGGAACAGGTTACGGCGCAGTCTAGCCAACCACGGAGCCGGCCTATAATTTCTGATCAGCATAAATCTCTCTGGCTCCCTTCCTTCCGTTGGTTCACGGTCAAAGTTGAACCGTCACCCTCGTCGACCCACCCTTTCGCAGGCGATGAATATCCTCCCCCTTTGGGAACGGCCCCCTCGTGGCCCGCGATACCGTCCACTTTGAGGCCGCTGCAGAATCATTGGGATGCGACGGGATCAAAAGTGCCTTCGGGACAGCACGAATTGCAAATTAGACGGACGTCGAACGGCTGGTTGAAGCGCGGTGCATAATATCACGCTACGGACAGCCATCGTGCTAAATTCGAAAATGTCGAACGCGTAACGGGATTATATATTGCAGACTCTTCCGTGCGATTACATCGAGACGGTGTTTCCCTTTTTTATTATTGCGTAATAGAACTCCAAGGAAATTCAGCAAACTTTGATCGTAAAAACTCATCGAAATTGTGGAGAGCGGAACCGGTCCGAGAGGTGGCAAGAAACAGGCTCTCAAACTACAACAATCTAGTTAAAGCAAGTCCTCGAGAAGAAACGGATACCGGAGTTTGGAGAAGTAAGAAGTGTCGCCGCGAAAAATTATGTATTCACGAGGTAACTCTGGCAAATGTCAAGGAGAGAGCGCAAATTAAATGTCGAAACCTTTTCCAAAATTACAGTATCCGAGTTATGGATCGCGGAATAATGACGGACGAATTCGCACGCAAGGGCGCGGTGGACATGCAACTTACGTGCAACGGCACTCGCTTAATTAAATTTTTCATTCCGGAATTTAAACATTTCGCAACTTAAAATTTTCAAATCTAAATATCCTCGAACATTCGAATCTTAAAACTCTTCGAATCCATCAATCTAAAAATTGCTACCTAGCCATATTTCCAAATTTCTAAATGTCCGAGTTTGACAATTCGTGAATGTTCCGAGGTTAATAAGCGAAAATTACAGGGGAGGAAAAATGTCGATAAACGAGATGACAGGTGAAATTTTCTGGGTCACGTGGAAAGAGAACGCCTGTCCGATTGTGTGTGACGGAAACTGGGGTGTGACGGATAAGGCGGCGGATGTGGGCGCCATTATTAAGTCTAGGGCGGCTCGGTCGAAGGAAGCTTGGCCTGCGGGCGTGCCGCGATTCCGGCGAAGTCTGGCGCGTATCAAACGAAGAGGATCGAGCGAAACGCGGCGATACCGGTCAAAGAAATTCCCCTGGCAGGGGCTACGAGTCGAAAACAAGCATAGCCAACGGTCACCTCTGTCCCCCGACCGATTCCATCCGCGTTTCCATCGACGTCCATCGCGGTAAATCCCTTGTTTGCCCGAGAGCTCCTTTGCCTCGAGAGATTGGAAAGCTTTTTCGCTTTGAAAACCGCGACTCTGTCCCAGCTCTCACTCTTCCTTTCCCCGGCCTCACAAAGGAGGAAATAAATTAGATTCCTCTCGGCGGTGTATGCTCCCCGTCACCGTGTATGCCTCGTGTACGTGTGTGTATACGTGTGTCGTTAAATCACCGAAGCTTCTCATCAAAGCCTGGCGAGAGCGGTCTGGCCTGCCGGCGCGCGTTTTGTGCTCGCGTACACCACGATCGCGTGCGTCTCGTTTGTTTGCCGCAGACAAACACCCACTACCTGCGTACCAGAGTCAAAATTTCACCTTCGCTCTGCAGATGAAGGGGTGTCTTGCAAAATCTCACTACCTCTTCAACAATTATTTCCAAACCTTTGCTCCTGATCCACGATCAGAATACGATAGAATGAAAAGCATCATTCTTTTACGAAAATGTAAAGTTCAAGAAAATAATGACTCGAGTGTCATTTAGTACAGAACCGTGGGGATAATAGTTGTCACAGTTCCTTGCAGATGGCAAAGAAACAAAGGTGGATTCTCGTGTTCCATTCTCCGTCCGAAATGAAACCGAATGATCGGATTTCCGCGGCATCTCGCAGCGAGACGCTAATTATTCAATGAATTACGCCATTAGCCGAAGTTTAAGTCGCCCGAGCGGAACAAGAGCACGGAGGGCGGCGTTAGGGGGTGGCTCGTATTCCCGGATAGTTCGCAGACTCGTTATGTACGTTTCACGTCGAGTGTCAAACCGAATTTCTGCGGTGGCATACGAATTCAAATTACTTCGGCGAACTTGCCGAACCAGGCCGATTCGGTAATTTTTCTCGCCGCCATCGCTGCTCTCCGAACCCCTCTCGAACCTCTCCACGGTAATTACGCGAAAGTACAGAGGCGGCGTGTGGCAAGTTTGCGAACCCCCCTCGACATATCTGTCCCACCCTCTGGCATCCTGTCGACGCCTGAATTCGATAACGTCTATCGATGCCGAGCGTCGAGAAATTAATCGATAACCGTTTCACGGAGACAGCTCGTCATCGCTGGATTATAAAGCCTCATAATTAGAAGACCCCTTGTACGCTAGGGGTAGCTATGGAAATCGCTTCTGGAACAGTGTATTTCGAGTACGCGAGTAGTAAGCGGTTATTTCTTTGAAATGAATCGGATTATTCAGATATATTCGTATTAAAGCTAGTCTGAAGCTAGTCTTGTCATATGACTCGAAGAAGTACTTCTACATTTTATAGAATATTTTTAACATTTGTGGAGGATAGTGTATAATATAAATGTGCAATGAATAGGTTTTGACATAGGTAACATAACCTTCGTATTTTAAATAATCATTGTATTTTTCTTTTTTTTAACATTGTTTATTTGTATCGGTCTTAGATCTTCATCTATGTAAATCTTCATGTAGATCCATCGTTTCCTTCAATTTTATTCTAACGTTTATACTCTTTTATTTACATCCAGGTTCTCTTACTTTGCTTATGATATTGCCAGAAAATATGACTTCGATAGGCTCGAAGAAAGACTGAGTTTAGCCTAATCATCTTTACAGAAAAAGACAACATACCCAAATAACAAGGTGTGAAGTTTGATATCAAAATATGTGAAGAGCGAAGGCTCTGAAGAAGTGTAGAAGAATTTAGCGGAGACAAATTCGATACACAGTGCGAGATTGATTTACAGAGTCGAATCGTGGTATCAGCAGCGTCTGGCTGGATAATTAGGGTCGCGTGAAAAATCGGTGTTTCCCGTGTAGTAACGAGCGAGCGGTTAAGCAACTACGACGGTATTAGAGGCGCGCGTTATCATCGTCGAGTGGTTGCATTAATGAAATCCGATGAAAAGGCAAGATTAATGTGCATAAATATCTTCTGGACGGCATGAAACGCAACGGGCGAGCAAGCTGTTGGGGATTTCGAGGAGTGTACTTTACGCGGGTAATTATATAAGAAATATGCACATAGATAGGGCAGTCATTAGATTTCCACCAGCCCATTTTCCTCGTAACATCGTGCCAAAGGGGTGAGAGTCTCGGAGAAAGAATTCCGTGTAATTAAGCGAAAGCGAGACGGCAAAAGCGGAGGTTAAAAAGGGGAGACGAGCAAAAGCGAGCGCTGACAGCAGTCACCCCCTTCCGGTCGCGATAATGCACGGCTCCTAGATAACAAAATTCATCGACGATATTAATCGACTAATGGCCGGCTCGCGTGATACTTAAATTCCTCGTGCTCTCGGAATACAATTATCGATTGTCGAAACCCAATTAACCGGGTGAAAAGGATTACGATGTCCAGCTAATGATGACACAACACGGAATTAACACCTGGAGTGCCGAGATGTGTATCGATATCTGTTACAACTGTCCACTATGTGGGACTCTAGGTCACTCTCGATTTAATTCATATTTTCAATCTTTCCAAATAAATCTTCGTTGCTGGTTCATAAATTTCAAGCTTTCGCTTTAACATCGTAGGTATGATATATGTATATGAAGATTTGTTGACTGCCATTCCAAACTTGATGTTATTAAATTCTTGAATATTCATCCAAGTTACAAAATGTTTGTTATCATTTCTACGTTTAGGTGTCAATCCTTCAGTAGGTCAAAATTGCATGGAAAATAGAAAAATTATTCTTAACAAACCTTATCGGTATTTTTGTCTTAAATGCTGCTATGCATGAACACTATTAAATATATACATATGTCTATATGTTACATATGTCTAAACTGTTACACACATAAGTCAAAATTATTAAGTGTATCAATATGGTAAATAAAAAGTTTCTTGCAAATATCCTCCCTTGCTAAATTGAACAACCTTACTTCAACCTTAAACTGAACAACCCTTTGAACACTTTGAACGATCATAAATCGAGCCAGCCTTAATACGAGCGATATATGACAAACGAAAGCGTATCCGAAAAATGTGAACAACTTTCGGTGAAATTCCGTAGCAGAACAAATAATGCACGCGTCGACAATGGACCGCCGGAGCGTGAACGGACAATATTTTCTAACACGGAGATCCAACGAAGAAGACTCAAACATCGTCGACGTTTCGAAACGAGGCAAAGTTAACGGCGTCGCGTTTGTTTGCGCGGAGCGGTTCGGGAAAACGAGAGGAAGGCACCCTAACGAAACGCGCGGCAGGCGATAATTAACTTACGTTTCCGGCTGGCTTTAGTTGCGCAACTCAAACATCAGGGAAATCGGGAGTTCGGATTCGCATCGGTAAACAATTAGGCAAACGTCCCCGACGTGTCGTCGACTTCGTGTCAACAGAGCAAGTTCGAGCCGCGAGTATCGGTAGTTCGTGGGCTCGATTATATCGAGAGCGATCGATACCACTCCTTCCTACGTCTTCTCCTTTTTGCTTCGCGGTGTACCAAACTTTGCTTCGATAACAAATTGATCGAAGATTTCCCCCGAAATTGCCTCATTGGCGTAGCTCATATTCTGATGCTTCTTGTTTTCAGTCGATTTCTTGAGAGTACTTATATTTTACCGTGTATAAAGGACTTTGAAAATTGGAGAGTTTTTAAAAAGTTGCAAATTTAATATGGAATATGAAAATTTAATATGGAGGTTTATGATGAAAATTGGAGTTTTTAAAAATTTGCAAATTTACAGAAAAGATGTGAAAATTCAATATGGAGGTTTATAATGAAAATTGGAAAGTTTTTTAAAAGTTGCAGATTTATAGAAAAGATGTGAAAATTCAGTATGAAGGTTTATGAGGAAAATGGAAATAATTGGGAACTTTTCTAAATTACGCCAATGGTCAGCCTTTACCGCGTGAAACTTGGGTGGTTTATAATTAATAGTTAGGTCGGGCTGCGCCTTCGTTTCCCACCACTAATTAAGCGGAGGAGACGATTATATCGATAGTCTGGTTTAGCCGTGGCTTTTAGACGGCTGACAAGGGCTACCTGTCGATCAATTTGTTAGGTCGTAATGAAGTCTTACGTTGCTCATTCAAGAGCTCCTCCAAAGGAACACTTATCGACGTACATATAACATCGTTACAAATATTATACACTATATTGTGTCGTCATTATAAGTGTCATCCAATATAGTGAATCTACTAGCATTTTGTATCGAGTCGACATAGAAGTAGATATATAAAAGTATGAGAACTTTTATGAATCGAAAAATTATAAATAAAGAGAAGTATGAGTACTTAAAGAAGAATTACATTCTAAAAAACATTGTATGACTCATACAAGTGTAACTTGACATGTGTAAAGATACTTATGGACGGTAGTGTACATATGATGAATTATATCGACTCATACAATGAATAACAGAGTATACAGAACTCTCCAAACTACTATCACATATTTCTATTATCGACTAAATACAAGAGTACAAAAATTGTATAATAATAAAACGCATAATTACTCACGGTAACCACGTTCGTTTCCAACTCACCTGAAACAGAAAAAAAAGAAACATCAGCCCAAAAATCACGAAAGACCACCCATCACAAAACTACCAAATCATGCTCCGATAAATACTCAAAACTCGATTGAAGCGATTGTTTCGAACGCACGGAACTCTCGATTTCGTTCGGTTCAACGAGTGCTTAAACTTCCGGAAATACGAGGGACATATCCGTTAATACACTGATAGTGTATGCAGTGCGCCTTAGAGTCGTGTGCCATTCCGTAATTGGGAACGTTCCCGTCGTCTCTCGTTACAAGATAATTCCGAAAGTTTCTCCTCGCCGGCAGAGCGAGAGGAGACGATATTAGGAGCGGGTTTAAGTGCGACAGAGGGGGTCAGAAAAGGGGGGACAGAAATTTGCATCTACACGACGCAGCCAGTATAATGGAATTAAAACGAGGCGGTGCTGCAATTAGCTTCCTAACTAATTCTACAGGCGCGTCACACGTCGCGTGTGTTTGCCCGCGAAAAAAAGAAAAGAAACAGTCCAACGGGGCACAGTTTACGTGTTCGGCTTCCCTGATACGTACCGGTAAAAATCTGTGCCGTTCGTGTGATCTCAGCGGGAGACGAAAATTTTTTTAATACGAGGAAATTGTAGGACTAACAGGGACGAGAATCTGTAGGTTAAAACATATCGGTAGCGATAATAGCTGTAGAGTGTCGAATGAACGTGGTGTCTGACTTATTTATTTGTAGCCATCTTGTTATGGCCACAGGTACTTCTGGGCAGCAATAAATACCTCATGTTTAATAAAGTTGAATTTTAAAGAGAGCGCCTTTGGGACAGATGCTAATGTAAACAAGATGCAAGTGCAACTCTGCGACGTTAGAAAACTTCAAGTTCGACAGTAAAAATGCAGAAAAATCGATCAAGTATTATATTTTTAACACGTGACAATTTAGTGAATTTAGGAAACCTCGGAATTTGAAACTTGGAAGCTCTAGTCTTCAGAGACAATAGAATTTGGGTTGGAGACTCCAAACTCCGGGTAATGTTGAAATACGTTCAGAACTTTGGAATATTGAAATAAGTAATTTTATACATAAGAGAAGTTTCGCTGTATAAATACGGAGAATCCAGAAAGTCTTCAGGGCGGAAACATTCTCGAATTCAGTGTCTCGAGTTCAGACTCACATGTACTCGTGTAACTTTAATTGTCTCATAAGACACGGTGGGTAGCCTTACTTATGGCAGTCTACCGGTTTGCATCCGTTCACCATAAGCGTTTACCCAAGAAATCAGTTTGCACGGTGCAATCCAAGTTTGCCGAAAGGAAGCAACTTGTCCACGAGTTTCATGCCTCCCCTTAAACTTCGCTTCCGTTTCGTAACCTTCTTGAACCCGCACGACGATTCGTCCCCCTTGTCGCGAACCTAACTAGTTCATTATCCGACTGGTTAATTCGACGCGAGACGAGAGGTTACGTAGACCTCTTGTACCGTGTATGCATCCATTTAATCGACAAAAATATTTCTCGAGTTCCCTCGTAAACTTTGTTCGTTAAGGCCTGTTAGATTTTTCTGCGAGTGGAGAACGTGTTCGATTCTTCTTTTATGGTAGATTGGTGGATGTTGAGATTCAAGTTCGAGGATCTCAAGACTAATTTACTGTTCGCTGCTATTATAGACCTCTTCTAGCTAGCTCTAAGAACACCAAAATGTAGGTATATAAGAATTTGAAGATTTCAAAGTATGGAAACTTGTGAGCTATCCCGATTCGTTAATCGATCAGTGTGTACAAGTTTTACTCATATGTCCCGTTCCGCAAGATACCGCTCCCAGCGCCACACATGATTTCCACGAGCACCCATCCATACTGATGGACTTAGATATTATTTCAAGCCGTTGGCTAGCCAGTAACGAAAATAACGATTCCCTGTGCAAACGAAACGATCGATCGCGTAACAAACGATCTCGTTATCGGCTTCGTGCTCTCCTATACACTTTGCAACGCGTTGCAGATCACCAGTTGTCCGACGAGTTTGCACAGTTTGCGTTTCCCGGCCTCTGCGCAAACAGACAGCCGGGTTTGATGATTACCAGCAGGTGAAAGGAGAGAGAGAAAGAGAGAAGGAGGCCCCGGAGAGATCGACGAAGACAGACGGGGTCGTAGACAAAGGATGAAGTCACGAGAGGATGTTTCCGTATAATTACAATACACATCGTCTCGGTCATGGTGTGTTCCCCGGGAACAGCGACAAGCCAACTAGCTGGTAGCCACTGCTAACTACCAATCCTCTGTCTTCGTGTTCTGCCCTCGGGTCTTCTGTCAGAGGCCCGTGAAACGGTAATGATACATTAATATCCCTCGGGCGGTCTATCAACAGCCTCCAAAGAGCGTGTACCTATCGTGAATAGATTATTCTAAGATACAGGTCATTTAGCCGCTATCGACACTACAAGTACCTTCAGTCATGCATATGAAGATTTTAGAATCTAGGATTTTCTTAGGGAAAGCTGGAGGTGATACTTTTTTTGGTATTCTGATATAATCCACTTTTGGTCATTTTTATAACAGGACCTATGATAGGATATTTCATTTTTTAATTCGAAAGGCTAGATGTCTAAATTCTAAAGTTTCACGATACCAAAGTTGTGTCAGGGATCACTTGGTACAAAGTTCAGTAGATCCAAAATTCCAGGTCCAATCGTCACAAAGTCTAATCATTCCAAACTATCGTTACAACTATCCAGAAGCTCAAGTCGGAAGGTCAATCGCTAACCTAATTGTTCCGAATGTCAACCCTTCGAAACTCTACTGTCCCAAGGTCCAATAGCCCACAGTTCTGATTCCAAACTAGCCCGAAAGTCTAACCCAAGTTCCAACTGTACTAAAGTTCAATTGCCCCAGATTCCAACTGCTCTAAAGTCCAATTGTCTCAAAGTTCTCTCGTCCACAAGTCCAGCCACAAAGTGTCGACATCTTGAAATCCAACTGCCCAAGTTGCAGCTGTTCCAAGTTCACAAAACTCCAATACTATCCACATCCTCATGGACCCTCCTTAGTCTCAGGTTCTTCATACTCGTTATGAACTACCCCAGAATTCTCTCAAAATTAATAGGACACAATGACCCTATACTTGAATGACCTAAATCAATCTTATACTCCTAATTGTTGCTACACCTAATACTTGGTACATCTAATTGTTGCTGCATCTAATATTTGATACACTTAAGCATCCTACTATCCCAAGAAGAATTACTATCAATCCAACTCAAATTAATTCGCTGGTCCAAGGGTTCAGCAGAATAAAATCAGGATAACATGACGGAATCGGATCAGGGAAAATGCCAGCCCGTCGCGGTGGATATTAGCGAGCGGGTAGCGTGAACGGGGCAGCAGGTGATCTATTATCAGGCTTGCGTGTAATCAAGCGAGCTTCAGAAGCGGACGAAAACACAGACACGCGGCGGATAGCGTAGACGGGAGATGATCAGCGATTAATCTCCTACGTAAGGAACTTCGGGGGAGCTCCGCGTAATTCCTCGGCCGGGGAACGTTTGAATCCGCTTTCGACCGTGTTGCGTTCAGAAATTCTTTTGCAGGGATTTATCGCGCGTACCACGGTTTACCTTGTGTTCCTCGAGTACGCCTGAAACTTTAATCCTTCCATTGTAGTCGTGTTGTATAAACTTATGCATATATACATGCACGGTATACGTATAATACGATGAGGAATATAGCAGGATTCGGGAGGACAAAGTATTCGCTTCTGCATGGAGAGCTTGTGATTAATTTCCAATTAGTGCAACGGACTTAATTCTGAACAATCTCTAGCTGTATTCTCAGTGTTATTTTAGGCAAAGTCTGTAATATGTTTTTCGAGCCAAATTACATTTTGAAGTACTAGCCGTTTCACGTCATTTAAAGTCAAACGTGTTAACTCGCTTTATGAACTGTATTCTTGAAAATGGAAGATATATGTAAATAATTTCTTAAATAATGAGTGAACATCTACTATTTCATACACCCAATATAAACCTACTACAGTTGAAATTGACAAAGCTCGAATAAAGACCGAGAAGGTATTCGTAAAACTACATCGACAATAGAAAGTTATACGTGCATAGGTCTGAAAAGTGTCCTAACCCGTTGACAAACGTTCTCCTCGGTTTACTCTCGACCATTAAACAGTCTAATTCAGGCAGAGCCAGTAGGACGTGCCCGTGCACCCTCTCGGACGCGTTAAGATCCAAAGACAAGGGCGGCGCGTTTGATCTCGAGACAGGCAAAGTACCCGGTGTGTCGTGAGCGTTCGTCGCGCGAAAGGCTCAAAGCGAGGTGCCGTTTTCTTCCGACGTAGGCGAGACGGGTTACTTGAATAATAGAGATAAAACAGGATAGGGGAGAAAGTGAATCGCGAGGGGTAGAAAATGGAAGTGCGAGACGGGACGGAATGGAACGGCGGAAGGAGCTACCTGTTTCTCGTGGGATGTTAACTCGCCGTGTTTCGCTACTGTTTCCGGCTCTGTCGTTCATCCCTGGATACCTGCGCGTGCAACCAGCCGCAGGACCGACTGCAGGATGAAGGAGAATGCAATCCGGCGCATTCGGGAGCATCGAAGCGCACGGCCGAGCCTCGTTCCCTATGCACTTTGCATCCGCGACGCATAATTTCCAGCGTTCGAAGGGGGCAACATTTTCGCCGATCGATGCTCATCGTCGACACGTGTATCTCTTTTCAAACGTATGTCTCGATAGCGTTGTCGTGAATTAAATATTTTTTGCCATCTGAGATTTTTGTCTACTGAAAGTTTGGGATGATTGTAATGTTATATGAAGATTTTGTATTTTGGGTCACTGAAGTTTTGCAATTTTAAACTTTAAGAACTTGTGAACCTGAGATGTGGTCAGAACTTTGAGACTTTGAGACCTTAGGATCTGGAGACTTTGAGATCTTCCATCTTGGGACTTTTGGACCTTACAACCTTGAGATATTAAGACGTTCGAAATTTTATAACCTTGAGATCTTGCAACCTTGGGGCCTTGGGATTTTTTGATCTTGGAATTTTGAGACTTCTGAACCTAGAAAACCTTGGAACCTTGGGATCTTACAAGCTTGAGGTTCTTAGAACCCTGGAACCCTGAGACCTTGGGATCTTGGAACCTTGAGACTTTGGAATCTTCGGACCTTGGGACCTTGGAACCTTTTAAGTCCTTGGAACCTTGGAACCTTGAGATCTTGGAACCTTGGGATCTTTCAACCTTGAGGTTCTTGGAACCCGGGAACCCTGAGACCTTGGGATCTTGGAACCTTGAGACTTTGGAATCTTCGGACCTTGGGACCTTGCAACCTTTTAGGTCCTTGAAACCTTGGAACCTTGAGATTTTGGAACCTTGAGATCTTGGAACCTTGGGATCTTGCAACCTTGAGACCTTGGAATCTTGGAACCTTGGAACCTTTTGGGTCCTTGAAACCTTGGAACCTTGAAATCTTGGGACCTTGAGACCTTGGAACCTCGGAACCTTAGAACCTTGGAATCTTGGAACCCTGGAACTTCTGAACCTAGAAAACCTAAACTCCTTGGAACCTCGACACCTAGAGACATTGAAAACTACAAGATACAAACCTAATACAAAACCCCAACTATAAAATTCCAACCCAAATACGTTAATTTTCCAGGATTAGCTTCAACCCAGAATACCATAGTCCGAAATAATTTCTGTTGATCATCGAGGATTTGTTTGTCAGAATAAATATAGGTTATTGACATGGAGCGAGTTCGCGGTTTGGGATTCGCGAGGCACAACAGGAACTCTGAATCGATGGATGGAATCACGTTCAGAATATGATCGAGTGGACTCGTGGATGCTCTTTTTAATTCGGCAACATTCACCCGGGCAAAATGGTACGTTAGAGGGGTTGACTTTGTGCCGGACACGAGGCGATTCTGTGATCGAGCAATTCGCGGTCGCAAAAATTGCCCGAGCGAAATTGATAGAAATGAAATACAAAAAAAGAAACGAACGAGAAAACGATTTCTTCTATAAGTTGTTTTATGTGGCCGTAAATAACGGAAGTAGATATACCTGTTAGGTTCGATGTACGCAAATAGTTGCTCGATGAATGATCTTAAAAATTCATATTTTTGCTCGAATATCACTTTATTTTTAATATTTTACTCTCTAAAATGTATACAATTTGTGCAAGATTTATGTGCTCTAAATGTGTTATATTCTTGTTTGCGAGATATGGTCGGTCTCGTATACAGTTTCATAGGTTATATTGCATCGTTAAATTGATATTACGTTGCTAATTTTTTGATGCATTCAAGCCATGCAAATTGAGAACTATCTCAGCTTTTTCACTGTGAGTAGCTTTTAACTCGCGACAAAAATTTGATGCGTTTCGTTCATTTAGTATATGAACATATACAATATATTTTTTAACAACGTACTGCAAGGTGAACATTTACAGAGCACTGATTAAAAATAATTTCAAAACTTCGATGTCCATGAGTATGTACATAAAGTTCATAAGAGATGGAGCTCATGAAAAAATATCAGTTAAACGATGTCAGATCTGATGAAAAGAAATTGCCTGCGTGAAATGAACATAGGCTCATGCGAGTCATAATACAAATTTCTGAAAAAGACAATAGAGGTCGTAGAAAATTAATTAAATTATTTAATGAACATATATAACACATGTCTCTGAACATACATGTTTCTGTATATAACATATACATATAACATATGTCTAAGTGATGTGTCTAAGTCATGTATTCTTAATATTCAACCCCTGCACGTATCCTTAATATGTAACACCTAACACGATATAATAAAAGACCAAATAAAATTTTCTAGCACGAATATAACATATGTCTAAGTGATATGTCCTCGTGTCTCCTTACATGTATCCTTAATATTCAACCCCTGCACGTATCCTTAATATGTAACACCTAACACAATATAATAAACGACCAAATGAAATTTTCTAGCACGAATCTGTCTATTAATCTCACAGACAAATATCGCGTTGCAATAATAACCAGTGATTGTTCAATTAAAATGTACATGTCAAATACGCAGAAATATCACAGATGTAAAACCTTGTAACACGAAGTTAGCGTAAGTTGAAGTCCTGGCCCGAATTATTACCTTCGTGGCTCTCTATCGCCGTTCGAAGTAGAAACGGAAACCGTTTCGACTCTCTTCACGATCACGAAATGATAGCCCGTGTCGGAATTATTGCTATCCATCGTACGATATATCCAGCCAACCGGATACCAGCAGGTGTACCTGCACTTCGATAAAGTACAGGGCGCGAAAGTGGCCGACCTTAATTGTAAAACGGAAGCCATCTTATCGATCGTAATGTTGACGGCGTAACCGAGAATTTGCGATCCCTTTATCGGCCGCCATCCGAACCGTACGCGGAAACGCGAGTACAGAATCTAATTTCCCTATAGCAAAAATAGGGAATACATGCGAGTTTGTGAAATTTGTGAGGTTCATATGTTGGGACTATCACATGGGTGCATCGAGTATCGAAATGAAAAAGTGCACCCGGGACCGAATGAATATTCATAGAGGTACAACCGAATGATAATTAGATTAATTTTGTCGTTTCGTACGTTAACACGAACGTACTCGTGTTAGGCAAATAAATTCCGTTTAGAAGGTAGAACGTAGACCGCGTAATAATTCATCGTTTCGTGTGTCTTGACGAAGGATAAACGACACCCGTCGTGTTCCTCGATAAACCAGGGACGGCCCATAAAATAATTACCCAGACTCGGAAAAAGGAAAGAGAAAAAAAAGGGAGAATAAAAAGTGTCATAAAGTCTTGGCAGCGTTGAAATACGATGACGGTACGAGCGGAACAACCGTACCGTGTCTCTCGATTTATTAGCCCTGGAGCACGATCGATACTCGTTGCTCGTGCATGATTAAGTTTTTATCGAAATCCGAAGTCCCGTGTCACTCATAAATTCGCGAGCACCGAAATTCGCGCGCATCGTTGCGTTCGCATCTGTCCAACAGGAAAACACGGGACAGGGGGTGGAAATAAAAAAGACATCGAGGGGATTCTCGCGAAATTCATCGACGGTTTTTAAAGCCGATTAAAACGCTGTCTCGTAACGCGCGAACGTGCGTCGATATTTAATTATGCACAGTCGCGAGAGCACGCTCCGTTTGTTCGAATAGCTTGCATTATTTAACGTGTTTACGGGCAAATTTGCGAATATGTTTTCCCGACGAAAGCACCGATAACCGGGACAGTGTTTCCTCGTCTGCGAAAATGGGACAGGCGCGAATTATAAAATATTGAATCCCGAAGTTATGACAGATAAAGGCGATTACATAGCTGAAAGGCGTTGTCTCCTCAAATTAAAAAGTAACACAAGATCCGATGATCTTCAAGATCATGGTTCTGTAGATCAATTACAGACTTTGTGATCTTGCAAATTTGAATTCCGAAAAATTCGTCCAACGAATACTCCAAAAATTAAGAAACTAAATGACCAGAAAATTTGAAAAATTGTCCGAAAGATCCACATAAAAAAATGATCGAAACGTCAGCCGGAGGCCAGGAGAACTTTCCGAGAGGTTGGAATTCAAAAAAAAAAAAAATTGTGAGTCGTTACGATGAAGGCAGTTGCCGTTCGACAGACGTTCGTTAGAGAAGTTCGATATTCTTTCTGCTCAGCGATACCGATGTCGTTATTACATCGACGTCGACCCTATTATAATTTCTCCCGGCAAGGTTTCGACTCGAATTCATAGGAAACGAACCGCGCGAGGATAAAAAAGAAAGGGGTCGAGGGAGTATATATATATACAGAGAGAAAAAAATCCTCGAGATCCGATGGTGGTTAGAGAGGGTCCAGAGGGGACGGAGGGGTAGGAAGAGACCATTAACGCCGATCCAAAAGATGCCTGAGCGACGCGATATTGGAAATCCTCCTTTTTACGCGAGTCCTCATCCCGCGGGAGTGCCAGGGGAGCCACTCGATTTTTACACCCTCGACCCACCCCCTCGATCCTGCACGTCTATTCTTCTCGATTTCGTTGTAACTACTGTCGAACGTGAATTTCTCGATATACGTATTCCCTCGGTAAGTGTCGCGGAGGGTGGAAACGACACCTCGCGAGGGATGGGAAATGAACGGGGATCTTTAACTCCGAAGACTTACGGAACGAGGACGTGGAAAAAGATTTACTGTAAGAATATTGTCATCTATGTCTGACTACTTTCACTGTGACACTCGGAGGATTAAATGAACTTCAATGTACATTACAGTACAATCACGTTTTCTATAAATCTTGGGTGAGAATCTCAATCATCTGATTACAATCTTATTACTATCTTCTCATAATAATATTACGAAGTTTAAAAATAATATATCTTGAATAAAAGAATTAAGTACGATGACATAAAAGTACTACAATTTAGCGTTTATGATATAAATTTGAAGTTCCACGAACGTATCATACCTTCCAGTATCCTACAACAAAGGTTATTAATTTACTAGACTGTTTAATGGAAATCGATCGTATAACAGAATTAATTGAACTAATTTTAATCAGTTCGCTCCTAATTCAAACCTCGAAAGTGCAACGTTAATTGAAACGAACAGTTTTGAATCCCGACTTAAAAGCAGGATTTAATTAATAAATATTGCCTTGATGCTATCGGCAATTTGCCGAGCAGATACGAATTAACAATTTCTCGTATTCATAACTCGTTTGTTCGATAACGTGGCGTAAATAAGAGGGGATCGTTTCAGGAAACGTCGCTATACGCGGCGATTTTTAAAGACGGGAATTTTCTAGAACGGAAATAATCGATCGGGGGCACAACGTGCTTCGGGATCGGGAAATCGGGAACAAGTTCTCCGGTTCGTGGCACGAGGCAACAAGGGGGAATACTTGTGGGAGAAATTGTATTTCCTGTGACTGGAAAATAATTTCGATCTGGGTCGCGGAATACGACGATCCGAGCGTGAATAACGCGAGAATATGAATAAAATTCAGTATATCCTCCGTGTCGTACATTTACCGACGTATTCTGCGCGGGAATCGATATCGATTCGAGTCGACGTTTATGTGTAAATTCGTTCTCCATTCTGTTAGGATTAAAAAAAAAAAGGAAAAACACCTACGAACGATCCACCTTTTACGATCAACCATGCTCGACAGTCAATGCTCGAAATTTACTCTCGAGCCTTGCCGGCAACCTACCCGGCGAAAAAGTATGTACCGAAGCACGGATACATGTGAACGAGGTACTAGGCCACCTTTGAACCCTTTCCAATATCGTTTTACTACGTGTTGGTATCTATGAGTTGCTCTTATGGCTTGTGCTTTTGTTCACACGCACTATCGCTCGTTCTTTATACGCCCTCCTTTTACCATCTTTTTCAATATGGACTCGTAAATAACAAACTTCGATAACCTCTTCCGGAGCGGTATTACCGCCAAAATTGACTTCCCAACTTTTTCGTTCCGAACTTACAATGTAACGATGCTGTAATATTTAGAATGAGGTTTTTCAAATATTTACATATGACGTCTATCTGCCGGCGAACGGTAATGGGATTTTGGGAAAAATGCAAGAAACCGACAGCGGAAATAAATGTATTCTACCGAGTTAGTTTATACAACGAAATTTAAAATTACAGTTTTTTACACCCTCACTTACTTCTTAACCTAACAAATAATTATAAAAATTATACAAATGTAAAAATTATACAAATAACTATAAAAATTATGCAAATGTAAAAATTATACAAATGTAAAAATTATACAAATAATTATAAAAATTACGCAAATAAAAAAATTATACAAATAATTATAAACATTATGCAAATGTAGAAATTATACAAATAATTATAAAAATTATGCAAATGTAAAAATTATACAAATAATTATAAAAATTACACGCATGTAAAAATTATACAAATAATTATAAAAATTATGCAAATGTAAGAATTATACGAATAATTATAAAAATTATACATATGTAAAAATTATACAAATAATTATAAAAATTATGCAAATGTAAAAATTATACAAATAATTATAAAAATTATGCAAATGTAAAAATTATACAAATAATTATAAAAATTATACAAATGTAAAAATTATACAAATAATTATAAAAATTATGCAAATGTAAAAATTATACAAATAATTACAAAAATTATACAAATGTAAAAATTATGCAAATGTAAAAATTATACAAATAATTACAAAAATTATGCAAATGTAAAAATTATACAAATAATTATAAAAATAAAAAATTAAGAAACGAAGAAGGAAAATAATATAAAGATATAAAGCGAATAAAAGGCAGGAAATAAAGTACTATAAAGCAAGTTTCCGGCAAGCGTAGGCCATAAAACCCACCCCCTTATCGCGTCGCGTTATCCGAAACTTCGAGACACGCAGGGTTTCGGATCTCAAGATCCAAGTTTATCGACGATTCGAAGTTTAGCCGGCTGGTTTCCGCGGCGTTAATGACACGGCGAAAGAGGGAGCAGCGCGAAGCGACTGGGGTAGCTATCGACTTTCAAAGAGTCGTATCCGCGCTTTTCAACGGCCGACACTACCGGGCGCTTTCTTCTCTCATTTTTTTTCTAAAAGCTTTAGCCCTTGTGGCACTAACCGGGCACGAGTTCTTCCGGCGCCTCTTTGCGTTTTTTCTCTTGATCCGAGCGCGGCATAAATCGACGAAAAATGCATGCATGCACGCACGCACGACGCTGTATCGCCCTTTTTCAGGGCCCGACGCGTTCAAACATCAAACGATGGGCCAGCACGGGTGAAACAAAGACCCAGCCTGAGCGGAAAACGCGGGAAAAGAGACGAGCGTGAGTGACTCGGCTAAAAGATGCATAAACAACGGTAACCGAGGAAAATGGGGAAACTCGGCGAAAGAGGAAGAGGTTAGACGAGAGACGGAGGCTGCAAGTGTTGGCAGTAAGTCTCGACGTTCTTCGTTCTACCCCGTTTCGCCGTCTCCGTCGGTTTTCTAAACCGACGAAGGAGCGCGTTTGCAAATTACGCGCAGTCTGAGGCGACTTACGGACTTTCAGAGTTTTAATTACTCCACGCGAGAGCTTCTCTCTCTTTCTCTACCCCTCGCTCTCTTTTGCACGCTTTCTCACACCGCTACGTGCCTATTCTAGACGTACCATTTCAATTTCGCGAAAGAGTTCCACGTTTCAATGCGAAAACGGAAGAGGAGCTCGATTCTACGGTTTTTCTTCTTTAGACGCGGTTAGCCTGGCCCGATTCTCGATCGCGGTCAAGAATCGACCGGAGATTCCACGAATTCCGAAACGAACAACCGTGAGAGATCGTTGAAACCTGAGCTTTTAACGTCTTCCATGTAAGAGACCATAGAATCTAAGATCTTGCGAAGCGGATCCCCCGTTCGAGAGCTACGTAAACGAAATTTACTTTCTCGTTCTTGAATCTGTTTTTCGACCGCGATTTCGTTTTATGGAGTTAATCAGCGATTCCTTCCTTTTACGTTCGCTTCTTCCCTGTCTTGCGTAGATAGGTTCGTAAGCATCGTTTCTCGAACCACTTTGATAATGTACGTTTATCTTACATGTTAATATATCATGTGTATCATATCCATATGTTCAATGTATATCATGTATGTCAAGTAATAATGTATTTATGTATGCATGTATGTAATGTATGTATGCATGTATGTAATGTATGTATGTTATCATTGTACCATTACATGTTAATATACATGACATATATGACATACATGACATATATGACATACATGACATATATGACATACATGACATACATGACATATGACATACATGACATACATGACATACATGACATACATGACATACATGACATACGTGACATACATGACATGTTACATACATGACATACATGACATACATGACATACATGACATACGTGACATACGTGACATACATGACATGTTACATACATGACATATGACACACATGAAATACATACACGACATACATGATATACATGATATACACACATGCCATATGTAACATATGACGTACATGTCATACATGTCATACGACATACATGACATACATGATATACATACATGTCATATATAACATATGACATACATGACATACGTGATACACATAATATACACGACATACGTATTACATTTACATGAGATATTAAATGACATGTTCCTTACATAAACATTATATAAAATGATTGTAATAAACATTAATATACATGTACATTAACATGTACATTATTCACACGAACTTATTATTCGTCAAGTTTTATTATTCATGTCATTTTCATTGTTTGTTCAATTTTATTTATTGCAGCTTCATTAAACAGTTCGAAGCTAAAGACCTTAATTAACAAACAAAACTGTAGAAAAATCATGTTTTTCAACATCTGCGTTTATCCTCATAATTGATACCAAACAATGTTCCACAAAAAAGTTCGAATTATTTTCAAATCAACAGTAGCAAATATTCATCAGATTTTATGGAATTTTTGCACATTATGACATTAACGTGCATATATACGAATTAAATTACCTTCTCATAAAAAACAGAAAGTTTCAATGTGTTCAAGACGAGTGGCTTCTTAAACAACTAATACGCGACACACATATTTTACAGGTCACGTACCGGGTACTTTTCCCACCCCGTGAGTAACTTCCCTCGTAACGTAGCGATCCATTAGAAAAAAGAAGAACGGAAGAATGGTTGAGGCACTTACGAGCACGCTGCACACCTCGTGGATAAAGCGTACAAAAAAGGGGAGAACGCAATCGAGTTCGAAAAAAATCTAGATAGCGATATTGTAACGTGCAATGAACACGGTTACGAATGTCATACCGCTGCATCGATGGAAACATCTGGTCGCTTCTGAATCGTGAAAAGCTCTCGCGTTTTTTTTTTTTAACGCGCTTCTTGTTTTTCCAAAACCGAACGAGACCACCGAGCAATTTTAACACGTCGAACTAATAGGTGGTGGTAAATTGAACGACGCTTTCGGAACATCGTATTCGATTGGTCGTCGCGGGGGTTACAAGCGTAACCGGGATTTTTGTATCGATTTCACCGTATCGCTTTGCAGCCGATTAAAAATCCGTTTAGCTAATAGAAAGGGTGAGAAGAAATGAGATTTAACGATTGTTTCGATCGGAAGGGTGGCAGGCTCGTTTGCACCGCGAACATACGTGGCGGAATTACAACGAAGAAAAACACGGACCGTGGCATCGGCCAACAGAGCACGTACAGCTATCGTTTATGGCAATTTCTGCGATCCTGCGTTTCCTGTCGGGCACGTAAGCGACGATCGAAACGATCTGACAGTGATAAATGTCGCGTTACCGTGGCTCCGTAAAAACTTTGCATTTCTTTCACGCTCGACTTCATGATTTGAATTTTATAGAAATTATCGTACGTGAGGGAAATCAATGACAGAGGAATTACCTGGGCTCAATTTGCGTTAATAACTCTGGGACAATGTGACTGGACCGGAAATTAAATTTTATGCCTCTATATTCATGCTCTGCAGAGCTAAACTCGTGGAGAACAAAAAAGATGGCCACGTACATTCATAACTTAAATCGTTTCATTGATATATTTTGTACGATTGATATATCGTTTGGATATCTTATATGCTTTGGGAGCCACCTGTGGCTCAGATACTTATTTTGGAGAGGTTGATTAGGATTTGTGGTACTTGTGATGCCATAGTTTATCATAGTTCTATAGTATCGAAGGTGAAGTATTAGTATGTGGGATGTGTTGTATCTGCAACCTGGTACTTATGATTTATAATAAGTAGGAGCTATAGTACATAGATGCCTTGGTAATTAGGATCTTAATGTTATCTATAGTATATAATTTGTTGTAGCATTCAGTTTTTGTAGTATCTAAACTCTACAGTACCTAAATCCAACAGCGCTGCGTACCATATGTGAAGTATACACATGTATAATACATGTGTATAGATAACATTAAGATCCTAATTACCAAGGCATCTATGTACTATAGTACATAATTTGTTGTAGCATTCAGTTTTTGTAGTATCTAAACTGTAGTACCTAAATCCAACAGCGCTGCGTACCATATGTGAAGTATACACATGTATAATACATGTGTATAGATAACATTAAGATCCTAATTACCAAGGCATCTATGTACTATAGTACATAATTTGTTGCAGCATTCAATTTTTGTAGTATCTAAACTCTACAGTACCTAAATCCAACAGCACTGCGTACCATATGTGAAGTACACACATGTATAATACTAAATATATAATACTACCATGTATAATACTAAAGATCACCAGTACCAAGATAGTACCTAGTACCTAGAGATACCTAAACAAACAATACCTACAGTACCCGTAGTATCTAAACACACGTGATTTCAAATTCTCCACATCCACATCGAAAGATCACATTCTCTCACCAACATCGATCCAATATTCGCCCACAATACAATTTTCTTCAGATTACAACACAGCTAGCAATCTCCTAAGCAAACTACCCAAGTGAATATTTTTTACCTCTAGTTAAACCCACGCAGGGTCAGTTATCATCTACGATAATTAATAACCACACATTTACTCAACCGATTTTCAAGCCACCTCGAAGAGTGTTATTTAACCCATTTCTCCGGGTAAGATTTTCATCGTGCATTGCGACACGCACGTGTTGTACTGGAGTGGTAGACCACACGCACCCGTGGATAAACATTTACATTGAAGTATGACCCCAGAGCGGTTCTCGAAACAGAAAAAGCTGCAAGAGATTTCATTCGTTGCACGACGTTTATGCGTTAAATGGAAACGGTTGCGCACGAAACGTCGCCAGCAGGCATCTCTTCTTAACGCGAGTCAAAATGAACTGCAATGACCAAATGAGAAGCTGGTAATTTTTAAATGTCCTTTAAATGTGGTCTTTGTTGCAGATGACGTTTATGAACTTTGACAAAAATAATATGATGATTAATTAATTATGGAGGACATGTATAAACATTATTACTGACTAAAACATTATTGCTTAAGTATGCAAGGTTATTATATCATTTGAATATTAATCAAGAGTGTATGAAACACGTCGAAAGAAGTTTGAAATATTTTAATAATTAAAACAACGTGTAATACACATAATAATTAAAACAGTAATATGGTAAAAGAGGCGAGAAGTTTGGAAATAAAATCAGGAAAGATAATTCGAAAATATTTCACGAATTATCGGCAAGGGTGGTTTACGATGACTTTTATTCACGCAATTTACAACGCGTGCAGCCGTGCGATCACGTAGCCGGTGCATCTGAAATATGACGAGAAATATTAGGTTTTACGAGGTACGGGCACGACGACAGCGAAACGTTATGGGGGAGAGGGTGGAAAATCGAGCAGAGGCAAAGTAGGAGAAGCGGCAAATTTATCGTAAGTATTTTTCTTGGACGCAAGTGTGCGGAATCTTGAAGTTCCGCGCGGACGTACCAATATTTTTATCCCTACTTCTTGCAACACGCTGCTCGCTACGGAAACACGTACAGTCGGAAGCAAATCCCACTTCTTTGGAAAAAATATGGACACCACGTAAAATTCTATTCCCTGATTTTTTAGAATTTTCGGAGTTCAGAAAATTTGGGGGTAAAGTAAGAAGTATGAGTATTAATAAATTTTTATTAGAAGTTAGAGTATTAGTAAATTTGTGGATGTAGAAATTTGAAGATCAAGTAATTTGAGGATGTAAGAATTGAAAGATCGAATGATTTATAAATTTACAAATTCTAAATTGAAATTCCAAAATTGATCTATAAATACACAAATTCAGTAATTCATAAATTAAAGTATATGAAAATTAAAATATTTCAAAAATTAAAATATGCATATGTAAATATAAAAATGTGAAGCTGGTAGAGTTTACATATGTCTCATCGAAAGGAAGTCTCTCCGAGCGTACGAATCGAAGTTCTCGTTACGCGTCGTTTGGGAAAAAATTTACCGCTTCCTTTTGCAAAGTAACAGAAGCAAAAAGGATAACCACGTCGATTTTAATTGCGCGTGTCGCGAAACGAGTCCGCGCGATGTGGTCGAATGACGGACGTTCCGGAATTCGTTTTCGACCGCGCGACCCAGAATGAAATTCTGTTTCAGATTCGAGAGATATGCCAAAAGTAATTAGGATGTGGACGCGTGTGTTTGATAAGCTGAAATTCGTGTCATGGAGCTGCCGTTTCTACGTTTCTCTTTTTCCTAAGAATCAACGTTATAATGCAATTTCAGTTCTTAGGAATATTTAAACAAAACGATCCAAACTGGCTATTAGGATAATATTATTTACCGCAAAGTTGCCAAAGAGACGAGTAACGAAATAAATGATTCGTTACGGAAGGACCGCAGTGAAAGGGTGATTTTAGTTAAAGCGGAGTCGCGGCAAAGCGTTGGCAAGCTTGTCGACGAGCGGAACCAGCAAAAACATCAGCGTATCAGCAACAAAGTCCAGGAAACAACAAGGTGTTCTCGAAAACGTAGAAAGAGGAAGAGAGAGAAAGAGACGCGACGTTCTGTTTCTCTCCCGAGGGGAATCGCTCGCGCCACAGAAACTCGGCAAACAATTATAACTTCCGGTGAGAAACACCATAATATAGTCGAGCCGGTGGCGCACGTCGTTTCGAAACGTTACATTTATGGCCCCGTTGGTGTTGCCGAGCCACGAATTTCTGGCTTCGGAATTTCGGGTTTCACCGTTGCGGTCGTCCACCACCGATCCCTTTCGTTCTCCCCCTCCCCGCAATGCTAACCCCTTTTGCCTGTCCCACGGAGTCTATATCTTGCTAACTTCACCTAATTTATCTTTGTCCAGCTGGATCTACTCGATCCAATTCCGCCAACCATTTATTTATTCAGCCGCAGGGTAAAGCGCAAATTTATTGCCCATCCGCTTCTTCCCGTGGATGGAAACTCTAATACGTACCCTAATTTATATATCATCATACCTTTCACTTAATCTCGAAAAGGTCAACAGTCACAACAGTCAATAATTTCAATATTAACAAAAATATATACCATGTATCGCAAGTATATTCGCGTTTCATGCACGATAGCAACGCCCACCGTACTCGCGCATGCGCACTTGCGCTTCACGTCGTCGACCACGTGACACTCAGCCAATGGTCAAACAGCTTTCCCTATGACGAACGTGGGCGTTACATTTTCCAGTATTTTACACCGAAGATCCACTCTAATCGAGCGTGTAGCAAAGGTTTCGTTACAAGCAATAAAAGATCCGATATTAAACGACGTGATATTAATCTATATTAAAGGTATCTTTCTCCGAGGCAACTGGTGTTGCACGATTTTTCAAGCAGCCACCCTCTCGAGACTGGCCTCGATCACGTTCGAAGAGACTGAAGGAGAGTTCATCGCGCTCTCCGTCATCCTCGGTTCTTATAACGACGCTGTATATTGGTCGATGGCCGGCAGAGCACAAAGTTTTCCCATCTCGCGGCGTATTTCTCCCCGGCGAGGACGAAACAAGTCGCGAAATATGTCCCCGGGCAGTGGGTCAACGCTCGTGAACGTCGCGCAGCTTAATAGACGGGGATTCGTCAGCCCCGTTCTCGCCAAGTAAATCTTTTGAAAATTCACCAGCTGCAACCTGGTTTACCGAAGCCTGTCACTGTTTCGTTCGGGTCAAAAGGGGAAGCGTGAAAATCATCTGCGCGATGACGCTTTGAAACTTTCAGCCGGCGGGATCATTAAAAGTCGCAACAAAAATGAAAGAACGCCGATCGGCAGCTGGGTTCAATCGCGTAATCACTTTGCTTTCGATAGCGCAGACAGAGCTTTTAGAAGTCTGGCAAAATCTGCATAAAATTTTTTCAAATAGGTCAAATATTTCACTTTTTTTCAAAGTCGGTTTAACGACATCTATGTTTTCAAAGGTAAAATTTAGCAAAAACCACGTGTTTCCGACACAAATTTCATCCGTCAGAACATTTCATCAAACGCTACCCGAATTCGTATGTCTCCGAAAAGTTCATCGTTTGAAACCCGACAGAGAATTATTTGAACTCAAAGAAAACAATCCTATCATAGACAAAATTGCGTCGTTCTAAACTCTAAGTTCCAAATGTTTCATCCGAAAGAAAAGAAAACATGGGGCAGAGTTTTCCAAACAGTCCGCGTATATTTCCTGTATCGAAGTGTACACAGATCCAATCTCGTCCCAGCGATCCAATCAAACGCAAAGTCTGATCGAACGAAAAATAACGAACCGATGCGTCGAGAAACGAGAGTTCAGTTACCAAAACAAAATAGCGGGATCAGAAAGCGGAAATGGTGGCCGGTGGTCTTGTCCATCTCCACCCCTAAAGGAAGAACAATATCGCTAAGCTTTGGTACTGGGGTTATTGGACTCATCGACGCAAGCTCGATGAATAGGACGGGCATGAACCGAGGTTGGAACGCGACCGAGACGCCGTCGAGGCGCCTGGCGTCTTTTCAGATCCAACTTATTGACGTCTCGACAAAGACCCTGGAAATTCCAGTGGTATTCTAGGTCAGCTTCGAAAACATATTCTTGTTGCCAATCAATGTCGTTGAAGTTTGAGGTACTTGGAAAATTATTAACACAAAGGACCGTAATTAATATGGTTAGCTTGTAAGGACGTATTTAGTACGTTCTAACATTTCAGATTTATTATGTTAAATTATTGTGGATGATAACTTTTTTCTGTCAAGGAGTTCAGGTCTAGTTATGAGCAAATCTTCCCTTGCGAAAATATGACAAATAAGGGTGAAGAGGTAAACATTGATTGATTGGTAGGGATTTTGGGGGATTTGGAAGATTAGGGATGAGGGGATTTGGGGACTGAGGGAGACCTTAGGATTCAAGGATCTACGGATATGGGGATGCAGGGATTTGATAGTCTAGGAATTTGGGGGTCTGAGAAGTTAGGAACCTTGGAATGTGAAGATCTAGGAATGTAGCAACCTTGGGGTGTGAAGATCTGCGAAGTTAGCAGCCTTAGGATGTGGGGATCTGCAAAGTTAACGATCTGAGGATGTGGAGGTCTAGGAAGTTAGCAAACTCAGAATGTGGAGATTTAGAAAATTAGCAACCTTGAGATGTGGAGATCTGGAAGATTAGCAACCTTGAGATGTGGAGATCTGGAAGATTAGCAACCTTGAGATGTGGAGATCTGGAAGATTAGCAACCTTGAGATGTGGAGATCTGGAAAATTAGTAACCTTGAGATGTGGAGATCTGGAAGATTAGCAACCTTGAGATGTGGAGATCTGGAAAATTAGCAACCTTGAAATGTGGAGATCTGGAAAATTAGCAACCATGAGATGTGGAGATCTGGAAAATGAGCAACCTTGGTATTTGGAGATCTAGAGATATGGAACTCTACAAATTTAGAGTCTAAGAATTTAACTCCCCTAATACGTAAAAATCTAAAAACATGGAACTCCACAAACTTATCCCCCTTATATAAAAACCTAGAAATATGAAAACTGAAAATCCAATAAGTACTCAAATAAAAAAAAAATTAGAAGCTGTTTTCGATAAAAGAAACTCAAGCGACAAAAGATACGTGAACACCGGATGAAGCAACACGAGTAAATATGTTCATTGATCTAGCGAGAAAGTTTCATCACAACTCTTTCATGATTCACACCTCTAGAGCCACACTTGACACCATTCGTGGAGTACTCGGCTCATCACCGTCTTGGCCCTATTCATCCTTCTATCGCTGCAAACCGCGGTATTCGTTGAATTCCTGCCAACCGCGGATACACTGGAATTTTCTTTCTTTTTTTTTCAGCGTGTTCCGTTTCTGCGCACTACGTTCGAGAAGTAACACTTGTTGATCAAGCCCGCGGACTATGATTTAACGAGCGAACGTGACGCGGAATTAATCACCGTCTCGGTTGTTTTTATCGGGAAACGAGTATTTGTGAGACATATTTTCGACATGACAATCTTTCTTTCTTTTCTCTGATATAATGAACAATAACTTGTGCAGCAACTATTTTACTGAAAATAAAAAATAAAAGTATAAACTTACATTGACAAGTTGCAACGTTAATATACATAATGTGAATTGAATTATTAATTCTGTTAAAAGCTGAGTTATGTCTGAGATGTAATGAACAATAACTTGTGCAGCAACTATTTTATTGGAAATAAAAAATAAAAATATAAACTTGTATACAATTGACAAGTTACAACGTTAATATACATGATGTGAATTAAATTATTAATTCTGTTAAAAGCTGAGTTACGTCTGAGATATAATGAACAATAACTTGTGCAGTAACTATTTTATTGGAAATAAAAAATAAAAATATAAACTTGTATACAATTGACAAGTTACAACGTTAATATACATGATGCAAATTAAATTATTAATTCAGTTAAAAACTGAGTTATGTCTGAGATATAATGAACAATAACTTGTGCAGCAACTATTTTACTGAAAATAAAAAATTAAAGTATAAACTTGTATACAATGGACAAGTTGCAACGCTAATATACATGATACAAATTAAATTATTAATTCTGTTAAACGCTGAGTTATGTCTGAGATGTAATGAACAATAACTTGTGCAGCTACGTGTTTCGACTATTTTATCGAAAATAAAAAATAAAAGTATAAACATACAATTGTCAAGTTGCAACGTTAATATGAATGATAAAAATTAAATTGTTAATTCTGCTAAAAGCTGAGTTATGACAACTTTAATCATTTCTCTAGAGACTTCTCATTTCTCTAAAATTTAACATTCTGTACGTACAGAGAATAAATTCAATATGAAATCCTCGAGGTTCATCCAACTAAAAAGTTTAAAAGACTCAAGATAAACTCGCAAGTTGTTGCAGAGCTTCAAAAATTGTTCCGACCGTAACGAACTTTGGCAAACTTAATCTGGAGTTTCCAAACTATTAGAAAACACGTCGGGCAATTTTGATTTTTCGTACAGGTGAAATTGCTAGATACAGAGATGCAAATCGAGCACCGTCGATAACGCGGCTAGCGTCACTTTTACCAAGGCCACGTCTAATTAATCCCGGAGTAATTAACAATCCCGCGTTACACGCGAGCGTGTACGCGAGCGGGATACTGATGGAAATAATTAACGACGAAATCGTTCTAATTTCTCACCGCAGCGACGAGAACGATCGTCGAACTGGAAATCGGAAATGCCAGTGGACGCGATTAATTTCGAGCCGTTCGTTCGGCGACCCTCGCGATATTTCACCGGAAAAAACGAAGCGTGTTTCGTTGGAGACAAAGGTGGAATCGGTGGACGAACGAGATGACGTCTTGACGAATCGATGATCGACGGTCTTATCAACGGAAGGGTAACAACGGCGACCTGTTCCGAGGGTGAAAAGTTGACCATGCGATATCTCGCGTGAGATTCCGGCCAGAATTTCGACGTGATACGACCTTATGCACGGCACGTTTCGAGACGAAGCGATAGGAGGAGTGACAGCAAAGAGGGTAGACACGGAAACGGAAGTCTGAGAAATAAAATAATCGAGAGTGCTCGGAGGGGTAACTGAAAAGGGTTAACAGATGTGGGGTAGGAGATTGTTGCTTCCATTTTCTACTTCAGAAATTTGGGGATTTGAAAATTTGCAAGAGTCAACAAATTTTTATTGAAAAGGAAAAATGAGCTGACAAAAAATAGTGTGGAATGGTTAGGTTAACTATAAAGCACACTCTATCAAATTCAGAGTGAATTAAATTATATTGCAATTTAGTTTGATTTGTCATCATCAACCTCGTCACTGATTAAAATAAATCATATTATAACCATTAATCCTTATTAAAGATTCAACTATTTCCTGCAATAATCCTATTAAAATATGCAAGCGGACAAGACACAGCTAATTACTGCTCAATCTTTAATCTCGAATAGCAAGATACCGGCAAATAATTACCTGTAAGATTAATAGCCTTTATTAAAGCAAATTTGCCAGGGCAGCTCGAAAAAAGCGTATCGAACTCCATGATCGTAATAAAAAGAAAAGAAGGAGATTGTAGGAAGGCGATATCGTTAGTTTTCTCACGTAAAAAAGAACAGCTTATTTCAGTGACGTATCAAAGCAGCGAGGGGCTGATTTCTCGAGTCGCGGAAGTACATAAATTGTTGGCAGCGCGAGATTTTTCAGAGCGACGCGAACGTGAGCATAGTTCGCGGAAACCTCCGGGGGATGAGGATAGAGACGCGGAAGGCACGAAACGCTTGGAATTGCTAAAGTTTCTCGATGTAATTAGAATTAAATTCTGGGATGATTCTTGGTCAGTGTAAAAACGGGGTGAGAGAGAAGTTACTGAATACGGATTGTGGTTGATACTTCAATTTCTTTTTTTTGTTATAATATTGCGGAGGTGATGAGATAGAGTTAGTTTGACAGGGAGACGATAGATGAGGACGCGTTGAATATTGGCGCGTTGGGTTGTTACGCGATAGAGATGCGTTGCATAGCGACACGTGGGATAGCGATGCGTTGGATAGCGACGCGTTGGATAGCGACGCGTTGGATAGCGACGCGTGGGATAGCGACGCGTGGAATAGCGATGCGTTGGATAGCGACGCGTTGGATAGCGACGCGTTGGATAGCGACGCGTGGGATAGCGACGCGTGGAATAGCGATGCGTTGGATAGCGACGCGTTGGATAGCGACGCGTGGAATAGCGATGCGTTGGATAGCGACGCGTTGGATAGCGACGCGTTGGATAGCAACACGTGGAATAGCGATGCGTTGGATAGCGACGCGTTGGATAGCGACGCGTTGGATAGCGACGCGTTGGATAGCGACGCGTTGGATAACGACGCGTGGAATAGCGATGCGATAGATAGCGACGCGTTGGATAGTGACACGTGGAATAGCGATGCGTTGGATAACGACGCGTTGGATAGCGACGCGTTGGATAGCGACGCGTTGGATAACGACGCGTGGAATAGCGATGCGATAGATAGCGACGCGTTGGATAGTGACACGTGGAATAGCGATGCGTTGGATAACGACGCGTTGGATAGCGACGCGTTGGATAGCGACGCGTTGGATAACGACGCGTGGAATAGCGATGCGATAGATAGCGACGCGTTGGATAGTGACACGTGGAATAGCGATGCGTTGGATAGCGACGCGTTGGATAGCGACGCGTTGGATAGCGACGCGTGGAATAGCGACGCGTTGGATAACGACGCGTTGGATAGCGACGCGTTAGATAGCAACACGTGGAATAGCGATGCGTTGGATAACGACGCGTTGGATAGCGACGCGTTGGGTTGTTACGCGATAGATAGAGACACGTTGCATAGCGATGCGTTGGATACTAACACGTTGGTTATCGACGCGTTAGATTGTTTCGCAATAGATAGCTACGTGTTGACGATTTCGCGTTAAAGAATTTTGTATCGAATTCTTATTATAATCAGCGGTTAATTAGAGCTAAATTTTGAGCGGGAAAATACCGTTTTGCAATTCATTGAAAATTTCCCTTTTTTTTTTACGTCTCGAACCACTGGTCTCCCGTTATTTTTTGCCGGTTAACTTTTCCAAGGTCGACTAAAAGCGGTAGATCATGTGACGTCTGAGCAGCGGCAAAAATAGTGGTCGTTAGAAAAACGAAGATTCGCTTCGCTTGAAATAACAAAGATTTACGATTATACTTTCGTCGTGAAGAAATTTCAACTATGTAGGAATATAAGAATGGTGTTTGTTTAAGACGTGTTCGAAACCTTCGGTAAGATCGAAGAAATTGCAGGTGACTCCTGAAGTGTTAATTCGATTAGAGCGATTAGATGCGTCAATCACGCTGTGTGTTTATTGACACCTTTCAATTATGTAATACTTAGCGAACAAATATGTGAGTTGATGTTACTGCGAATGTTTGATTTCATATTAGACGTGAGGCAATTTGAATTTCCCGCCATTTTCTTCAAGATGATTTCATACCATGAAAAATGTACATTAAACTGTTTAGTAAAGTGTTGAAATAAATTCAAAATTTAAGTAATAGATTAAGAAAAAAATTGCTCCTGTATAATATACAAGCAGTTTTGTTAACAATTTTAATAACATTTCGTACCATAACTAATATCTTCTACTTCCTTCCTTTTCACTCATTTTTTCACCAGCATATTTACATGTCTTTATTTCTAAAATTAATTACTCGAATTCCCATGAAATTTGAACTAACAATTTGAAAATCGATGACACTAGCGTTTAAAATAGCACGCTACGCGTGTCGCGAATGATCGATGACTCCGGTGTGTACTTAGATTTATCAGAGCCGTCTTATCGGTTCGCGACCGATAAGAAATTCGCCTGTAAGACTCCAAGAGAGGATCGGAAGAGGGAAAAGCGAGCGGAAAGGAAACGGAGAAGATTTGATCGATAAATGGATAAGATTGCAGCCTAAACGGTCCTCTCTAAACGATAAACCGATTTCTTCTTAACTCTTTACCTTATCCTTTACTTCGTCGTGTATATACGTCATGAAAGATTCACGTCTGAAATTAACCCTTAAATCATTTTTGTATAAACAAGGAAAATACATATTTTATTAGCAATGATATAATTCACAAAAGTACACATTTCACATATGTAATGAAAATGTAACTTGTTAATATAACTTGAAATATTACTTGAAAATATAACTTGAAATATAACTTGAAATATAACTTGAAATATAACTTGAAATATAACTTGAAATATAACTTGAAATATAACTTGTTAATATAACTTGAAATATAACTTGAAATATAACTTGAAATATAACTTGAAATATAAATTGCTAATATAACTTGAAATATTACTTGTTAATATAACTTGAAATATAACTTGAAATATAACTTGAAATATAACTTGCTAATACAACTTGAAATATAACTTGCTAATATAACTTGAAATATAACTTGAAATATAATTTGAAATATAACTTGCTAATATAACTTGAAATATAACTTGCTAATATAACTTGAAATATTACTTGAAATATAACTTGAAATATAACTTGAAATATTACTTGAAATATTACTTGAAATATAACTTGAAATATAACTTGAAATATAACTTGAAATATAACTTGAAATATAACTTGCTAATATAACTTGAAATATAAATTGCTAATATAACTTGAAATATAACTTGTTAATATAACTTGAAATATAACTTGAAATATAACTTGAAATATTACTTGAAATATTACTTGAAATATAACTTGAAATATAACTTGAAATATAACTTGAAATATAACTTGAAATATAACTTGCTAATATAACTTGAAATATAAATTGCTAATATAACTTGAAATATAACTTGTTAATATAACTTGAAATATAACTTGAAATATAACTTGAAATATAACTTGAAATATAACTTGCTAATATAACTTGAAACATAACTTGCTAATATAACTTGAAATATAACTTGAAATATAATTTGAAATATAACTTGCTAATATAACTTGAAATATAACTTGAAATATAACTTGAAATATTACTTGCTAATATAACTTGAAATATAATTTGCTAATATAACTTGAAATATAACTTGCTAATATAACTTGAAATATAACTTGCTAATATAACTTGAAATATAACTTGAAATACAACTTGAAATATAACTTGAAATATAACTTGAAATATAACTTGAAATATTACTTGAAATATTACTTGAAATATAACTTAAAAATATAACTATAATGTTGTACTTCTACAACTCCATACGTCATTATACTATGTATACAGTCAGTACAATATATTTTAAAACAGTTTTTATTGTAGCAGAAAAAATTCTAAATAAATAAATAACATTGAGAAGGTGCTGACAATGGTTTTGAACAGTTAAATAAATTCAACGAATTTCGATAATCGACGAAAGACCATGATTAATTTCGATCATCTAATGAATTTATACGATTTTGCGACGAGCAAAATTTAACAACCGCGAAACAATGTTGGCACGCTCGCACGTATCAGCCACACGCTCACACGGAAATATTTCAAGCGAGCTCATACGCTCGAACGAGTTTCGCGATACTTAAAGGTGCAAGGGCAAATCGATTTGATACACGCGAAAAATGGAAACGGGGATGAGGCATGGAATAATAACAGCCTGTTATAAAGTAGAAATCTGTTACTCGAGGAAAGGTGGTGTGTATCATTTTCTCCTCTTCATTGACCCTTGAACTGTTTACCTCGTCATTCATATCCACTCTTACCCTTCTCGGAGAAAATGGGGAATAACCATGTAGCGAGAGTATTTATTGTGGAGCGTATCTCACGTATTTGAAATCTGGTTTACCTCGTCGTTCACCCTCGAAGGAAATATGGAATAGGGGTATTTGTGGAGAGATATTGTGTTTATTGTGGAGAGTAACATTTGATTAGTTACAAAGTTTTAAAATTCTCAAATTTCTACATCTACAAATTCTCAAATTTCTACATTCACAAATTATCAAACTTCTACATCCATAAATTATCAAATTTCTACATCCACAAATTATCAAATTTCTACATCCACAAATTCTCAAATTTTACATCCATAAATTATCAAATTTCTACATTCACAAATTATCAAATTTCTACATCCTCAAATTATTAAATTTCTACATCCACAAATTATCAAATTTCCGAGTCTCTAAACCTCCACATTTTCAAATTCAGTTAGTACTCAAATCTTCAAATTCTCAAATTCTCAAGTTCAATTCCCACATCCTCTTTCCAAATCTCCACCCTCTTGCACTATGAACTATTTGCCAGGTGCGTCAGTCAGAACTGACTAATTACAGCTACAATATTAAAACAGACGAAAAAAATTGAAATGTTATGTCAATCTATGCAAATTATAATTGAACTTGAACTCCAAAAGCGTATTAAAAATTTGAGTAAAATTGATCACGGCTAAGGTAAAAGTGAGTCAGACTCGTCAAAATAGTGCAAGGGGCTAATTCCTCAAACTCCACTCTTCTAAAGCTGTAATTTCAGTCCCAAAAAAATAGACATTACAAGAAGCACAAAGTTCAGAAGGGTTAATAGGTTCCAGTCAAGCTAAAGCACCGGTTAACTGCATTTCCCAAAAGTGTGGGTCGATCATCGATGCACCGTTGCCTACACGTAGGTCCAGGTCAATGTTGACCCAGTACCGTTGTAGGATAAAAGGGAGAAGACAGACATGCAGACAGAGAGGACGAAGAAGCGTTCCTCGAGACGTCTAAAGAGAGACTGAAAAAGCGATCGAGGGAGGGAAGTCCAGCACGGTGTCGGGTGGGGATGCAGTTTGCCGAGAACACAAACGGAGTGGAGGGCAAAGGTGATCCATGGTGGGGGGCTGGAGGAGGAGAGGGGGTAGTCGTGTCGCGCGATAACCGTCGTCGAGGTGCAAACCAGCCGCGAATTCGAAAGGCGGCCAGTTGCTGTTCGCGCGTCGTCAGCGTCGCGTCGCGGGTACCCGATCGAGATATCGAGGTAAATCGTTTCTCTCGGAAGATTCTACGCAACAGTAAACAGTGTGTATTAATCGAAAGAGAAATGAATAAATCCTAAGTGTAACAGGGGGAAAAGTTAAGAGAACGTCTTCCAGGATCGCAAAGAGAACGTCTTGCAGGATCCTCGTTGCATAACGCGTATTAAAACGATGCGACGGATTTTTCCGCGAGCAAACAGTGGGTGTGCCTGTCCGCGAGAGAGAACTCGGTCAATGAGTCGCGTTATCTCCGTCCGGGACCACCGACGTCGCGGAAACATGCCCGACCGGCTGTTCGCCACCAGATCGCTTTCGGATAATCGTCCCCGTAACGCATCATTTCCCACGTGGCACGTACGTGCGTGCGACAGACTCGCTGTCAACCGTATGTCGTCTTCGACCCGCCTCCGAAAGAGGAGCCCTCGATTAGAATGCCCGAGTGCCCGCCACACTGTAGCTCCGATGACGCTGCCACTTGCATACCATTTGCCTCCGCTTACGATTTGATCATTCGTGTCAACCCATTCTACCGTTCCTTTCATTCATACTTGTCTTACCGATATTTTTTATGATTTGTAACTAAGAACACAATCCTTCAAGGTTACATAGACCCCTTAGGGCTTACAGTCTAACTTTTACTTTCGTCGCTTTTCTTTTCCTCTGTTCTCTTACAGCAAGACACTCTTCTGGGAAGATAACGTTCGAGTACATTAGAGAGCTCGAAAGTTTAGTAAATCAGAAGTTTCCGGGAAGCTTTCAATTGTTTATCGAGGATTGGATCATATTCCATGTATCTGACGTTCTAAATCGTTCTCTTCGAAACTTGCAGTGGACCATAAAGTTTATAAACTTTAATAATTTAAAGTTGCAAACTTCCGATTTAATCAAAAGATCAGATTGCTTCACATATTAGTGGAGCTCGAACAAATTACGAGTTTATCTCGGAATTCTTGTTTTTAATCGGACTGATTGTAAACTGGTCTTATCGATATATGACATCACTGTCTGAGCTGTTCTGATAGAGCACTGGAGCTTGCCAAAATAACTTCTCTATTAATTTTTCTTAACTGGAGTAGTTCTGAGACTTCGCTGTTTTATGGAAGACTGGCTTTCACTGATAAAACGGACATAGCACACTAGGAGCTGAACTTAACTTTTATCTTAAACTTGATAGTTGCGAACTTTCTTGCAGTGCTAAATAGCTCTATGGAACTTCACTTATATTTGACAACTGGAATAGCAATTATAAACTCCATGTGCAAAAGATTAGATCAGCGATCCACTGATTCACTGTCCCACTCAAATTTTATCACGGTAGAATCTTCGGTTCTGTATCACTACAGAATTTCGGTTCTACTCCAGTTCTACCTCACATTACACGTGAGTACTCCCCGTTACCTCACACGAGTGTTATAATTCGAAGCTTATCTAAATCGAAACTTCCCTCGTAATCTTCGTCTTAACTTCAGCAATGATCACTCGAATTCCTTATCAAGGTCCCATAACATTGATAAGACCAGTATCGATGTTAATAAGTCGAAACTTTTCCTTCCGATAAGATGGTAATAAGGTGTACCGATGACTTAATTTCATGAAGAAACGATTAAATTAATCAAGACCGGTCCACAAGATCCCTTTCTATATTACGTAATATCTGCCAAGTAATAGAGAAATTTAATCGATAAGAAGCTGCGAGTGCCATAACCCACTGACACATTATCGAAAACAAGTTTCATACTCTTCCTTTCGTTAATCCGTGGCTGTGCATTTTCGAGCCGTAAAATCGATCATCGTTTATCATGCCGTTTTCTATCCCTCGAAGATATACGCCGTTTTTCTACCGGTGGCCTTCGTTCAGCTTCTAACGAGTCTAATAATTCTGCGAGACGAGCCTCGTAAATGGAACGACGTATCGTAATTGCTCGCAGCGGACGCGTGTCTTCTGGCGCACAGCTGTCGATCTCGACATTCCAGCGATATTTTCTTGTGGCACCTCTTGCTTTTCAAACTTCTTTCCTTTACTGAATTTCGTTTATTCTGATCACTTTAAATTTCATGCCAAATTTCGAAAGTTGACTCACGAATAAAAATAACAATGGAAGATGTATCAGCACGAATGGCTGCGATGCTTAATGGAAGATTAATTCCTCTCCGATAGAGTCCTTGACTCTCGCTTTAATCGATATCCGATAATCGTCGAAAACAATTCCCGAATCCGCTGCAATCGATAAGAATACAACAGCCTCGAGAACCGTTTCTTCCGCAACCCCCGTTAGCCGATTAATCGAACCCTCGATATATCGGAGCGCTCGTGATTGCGGGATTAACCGTTGTCCCAGCGGCTAACGAGACTTCGACCCTCCAGATCTTGATCCTCCGTAAGAAAATCTCAAACCCGAGGTGTTCGTTCAACGGTCGCGATAACCGCGAGACGAAGATTAGTTGGGGGTGAAATCGAGGATGAAATCGGTCGGGAGTTTACACGGGAAGTTCTTGCACGATGGTTAGACGACGACTGGTCGAACGCGCGCATACCTCCGGGATTCCGCGAGCGGACGCACGTGGGCGCGGAATAAAACGGACACGTAATAGGAAGTCGCGTGTCGACTCAGAAATGCGAACGAAACTTCTGTCAAGGATATACGATTCACCCTTTAAGCTATTGACACTGCGGTTCAATGAATAAACTTCTAAATCAAACATTTAAAAAACATTTCAATTTTGTCAAATATTTTAATGCTCGTATCTAACCTGACTTAAAGCAGTAGGATTCAAAAATTAACTCGTGAGGAACATTATACTTTGGATACAAGAAATCAAAATTATGTTTGTAATATGTTTGCTGTTTTCAGTTTTGAAAATATTTTAATGTTCATATCTAGCTTGACTTAAAATAGGAATATTCAAAAAGTAACTCGTGAGGAACATTACACTTCGGATACAAGAAATCAAAATTATATTTGCAATATGTTTGCTGTTTAATATCATACTATTTGCTTAATCAGAATTCTTAAATTTGAAATATACTAAACAGTTCAATTTTATTTATTTGTCGTACTGTGACAATAAATGATGGGTTAAAGTTAATATTCGAGACTTGTTAATTTTAAAGAAACTTACTTAGCACTTGAATGAAATCTTGCTGAAAGTTTTCATACTCTGCGACTTAAAATTTAAGTCCAACTATAATTTGCATTATCAAAGATTGCTAAAAATATTTTAATTTTTATAAAGTTTGTCTAAACACTAAACTTATAAATAATTAGTTTTGACTGACGCATCCGACGAATATAATTTTACAGCAAGGGGTTGAACAATTACCAAATATAAACTATTAATAAAGTCTTGATAAATATACTCCTCCATTAAGAATTTATTCTGAAGACCATTGACCAACACTCATCCAACAAAACAGTCTAATAATTAACAAAACAATTTTCTCTTCTAACTTTCACCGTGTCTGACTACCCCCAAAGTTTTCCACTGTAACAATCAACCAAATCGCCCGAATTATTCAATTACACGAACCAGCGTTTAATTACACACACTGAAATTCATCTCCACATATTAAATTATTAATTAAATTTCCCAACCTCGAAAACGTGCTCCCAAAAAATTAAATACCTTCATCGACATCGTTCGCTTCGTTTATCTCGTTACACGGTGATTCTGTAAGTCTCGTTCCCGTTTCGTTATCTTCGTCCGCGGTTCGTTTGTTCGCCAGTTGTTCTCTAACCATGTCGTCCGTGGAGCAACGCGTGTGCGCCGGTGGCCAATTAATCGCTCACGCTCGCAACAAATACGTGCGCGTATTCGGTGCGTTGATCGGCGCGACGAGCGTGGAAAAATGCGAATTCCGAGCGGAAACACGATGCACAGAGCGATCGATTCGACGGGGAAACCGGTTGCCGATCGTTCTGCATTTTTACGCGGACAAAACGATGGCTTTAGATCGCGAGGATTATCCCGCTGATGGGCAGATCAAATGCCTGACTATGAGATTACCCACCGTTCTACTGCCCCAAATTTTTGCTATTTTTCGATGGAAATTTGGGAAGCTGGGAAATTTCGGAGGTGGAAAATTTAGAGGGGGAGGATTTGGAATTTTGACGTTTTTTGAAGGTTTCGAAGGGTGGATTTGCAAGTGGTGGAATGTGGAGAGCAGGGAAATTTCGGAGGTGGAAAATTTAGAGGGGGAGGATTTGGAATTTTGACGTTTTTTGAAGGTTTCGAAGGGTGGATTTGCAAGTGGTGGAATGTGGGAAGCAGGGAATTTAGGGGGTGGGTGTAACAATTTGGGAGTTTGGAAATTTGTGAAGTAGGGTGAAGAATTTTTGTATTTAGGAATTTGGATCTTTGAGAATTGAGGGGGTAGAAATTTCATGGTTTAGGAATTTGGAAGTGTAGAAATTTCAAGCTTGAGAATTTGGACCTTTGAGAAGTTGTGGGGCTAGAAATTTCACAATTTAGAAATTTGGGAGGGTGGAAATTTCAAGCTTGAGAATTTGGACCTTTGAGAACTTGTGAGGGTAGAAAATTCACAATTTAGAAATTTGGGAGGGTGGACATTTCAAGCTTGAAAATTTGGACCTTTGACAACTTGTGGGGGTAGAAATTTCACTATTTAGAAATTTGGAAGTGTAGAAATTTTAAACTTGAGAATTCGGACCCTTGAGAACTTGTGGGGGTAGAAATTTCACAATTTAGAATTTCGGGAGGGTGGAAACTTCAAGCTTGAGAATTTGGACCCTTGACAACTTGTGGGGGTAGAAATTTCACAATTTAGAAATTTGGGAGGGTGGAAATTTCAAGCTTGAGAATTTAGACCCTTGAGAACTTGTGAGGGTAGAAATTTCACAATTTAGAAATTTGGGAGGGTGGAAATTTCAAGCTTGAGAATTTGGACCTTTGAGAACTTGTGAGGGTAGAAATTTCACAATTTAGAAATTTGGGAGTATGGAAATTTCAAGCTTGAAAACTTGGGCCTTTGACAACTTGAAAACCTACAAATTTCACAATTTACTAACTCGCGAATAAAAATATAAAAACTTGAGAATTCCAAAATTCGAAGATACGAAATTACACAAACTCAACTTAAACACCTAACAATCACTGCCACAAATAAAAAGCGATAATCCGAAAATCCAACAGCAAAATTAAAAAACTTCGAGCCCCAGAAATTGAAATATCGACATCCCATCATAATCGTTGAATCGAGTTTCCATTTTGCGACCCGGCGCTGTAAAATAATTAGAGGGTTAAAAGAAAGCGAGCGTTTGTGAAGATGGTCTGAAAGGTTCCGGCAGCATGAAAATTGAATGCTGAAGGACTTTCTTGCCCTTTTGTGACATGCAACTTTCGAGTCTGGGCGCGTAAATATAATTACGTTCATTGCATCCGATGTGACATTGGCTGGCTAACGAAGATCTCTCGAGGCTGTTAATGACGCGTTAAAGAAGTTGCAGTTCGTCGAATCGGTCTGTGCTCGTTAATCAACGGACTTAAAAAAGATGACTGTTTTTTAACGTTCAAAGGGTGGTGTCTGAGGACCGGAAGAAATTAAAGAGTGTTTTTGAATGAACGGCGGGAAAAAGAATTGAACTTGTTACTCTTTCAGGGCCATTGACGTTTCGATGGAAAGAGTCTGAAAGTTCAACGAATAGCTGTTAATTCGGTGTATCGTTTTTTTAAGTAAAGGACGGTTTCGAGAGAAATCGCGAGGGTGTAGGCTGTGCATAAAATCGACCCCTGGATGAAAGCTTCTATTTTTCCAACGTGGCTCCGGTGGTTAAACGCTGTAATATTTAGAGGCGACCGCATTGTCGGACACGCGATACGTCGTGAAAAAGTGTCGACGACACGTGTGTACCAGCGACACAAGAAACACGGTCGTCCCCGAGAACGCCACGAAAATTACAGTTTTTATGCCGGGAATGAATAAAAGAACGGTGATTCGTGTTTTTAATCTCGCACGGCCTCGGCTCCGTCGACTAAATCTCTTTGAAATATTTGACTGGAAATCAACGATACGTTTCAACGTTCGTCGACAATGTTTCACCGACCCCCGATGTTCTTGCTTAAATCCGAATTAAAGCGAACCGAGTTTATTATGAAAATTATCGCCGTTGCTAATGGACGCTTTGAATCTTGTTTTAAATTAATTCGCTTCCGAACGAATTGCGACATATTCGCAATTAAGCAACCAACCGAATTAAAAGGGAGATATTTTTAAACGGCGGATAAAATGTGTGTTAAGTCAGCTCGCAAATTCGTGTCACGTTTATAGTCTTTGTCACGTATTTTGTAAACAAAATGCGATAAACGTTTCGCCAATTATTCGGATTTAAACGATGCGATTTTACAATTAAATTATTACCAGGTTTTAACTACGATATCGGAACAAATTATCGTTTAAGAACAAAATATTGCTTTTATATTTAAAAATCACCTGTGATCTTCATTGAACTGTAAATTCAAAATTTTTATTTAATATTCGAAATCCAAACTTCATAACAGATTAAATATTTTGCTTTGAAAATTAACGATGAACTGGCACGGACTGAAGCATAATTGCATAATCGCCTTTCGACGAATTAATCTTCGTTTTCTCTGCTCTTACTCGGTTTATCGGTGGCAAAAATCGTCTCGTTTAATTCTCCAATTAGCTACGTCTATCGAACAAAACTCTATACCGATAGCTGGAAAAACTACGCAGTTACAACAAACTAGAGAGGTCACGAATCCGTGATAGTTTGATCCGTGTACGGTTGCATAACATTTGAACGATAACAATTATGCGACCGAACCGAGCTCCAAGATGGAGAGCTATCGTGCAATCCTAGATTATTTACTCGACGTTCAAAATTTATTTCAACATTTTATATTTATTGAACAGAATTTTTCTAACAAAATCGTGAAACGAAATTTTTTTAAAGATGTTATAAAAATGGAGTAACAGGGCTGAATGTAAAATTGTGACGAAAAACAAATTGACATAAATTGATCACAAAGTGTAATGTTAACCCTTTGCGCTCGAGGGGTGACATTTTATTTAATACAATAATTTGAAATAAGCATTTTTCATGATATGACACGTGTGATGTGTAAATATAGAGAAACCAACAATAATGGAAATTATTAGTAGAGAAATAATAACCTCAAGAGAATTCATTTAATTTTTTAATTAAGATGCTGTTTGCAAACAGTCACATTACGTTCGAACATAAAGGGTTAAAACACCTGTAAAAATTTTAAATACCTGCAAAATTATGCATTCATGGTACGTGTACGATAAATCGAAGTTAACGTGCAATATTTCATGATACATCATACTCTGCAAGAGTCATGTAATCGTTACGTCTCTACTTTGCATGCTATGCACAATGCAATAATTATGAACAGGTTCCGTTACTCTATTCATCGGTGAAGGACAAAAATTTCTAATTCGAGACATCATTCAAAGCGCCTCATAGAAGTTCGAAGTCGGTAAAATCACGTGCTCGAAAGCGTGTAACGTAGCAGCGAGTTAATAAACAGTCGCTATAATTTGTCAGTGTTAGAAAAGTATTCTCGTTTATTCAAATTAGGAATTTAATAAAAACAGTCGATACAGGAAGTATCTTTCCGAAGTAGAAGTGATAAGCAGAATCGTAGGAACATTGACAATTAGTCATGGCTGGGTACACAACGAGGTTAGAACGCGATTGTCGCGACGGAGATTACAGTTCCTCTCGCACGCGTTCGTGATTCACCGTCTATAGTTGTCGGGAAGCAAAAATCATTGGTAATAGAAAAAAAGGGAATTGGGTGGCTCGTTAGAATCTTCGGAGAAGAGGTTAGGCGCGTTAGGGTCAGTAAATTTGACGAGGCTTTTTCTGTGGGTGTTCCAGCAACATCGGGCCGAGGAAATCGCTGGAAATCGTGATGCTGGACGGTGGCGTAGCCTGTCACGGACGTAGTCGAATGTGTTTCCGGTCGAACGAAGGGAAATAACGACGAGGATGTCGTAGTCCGACACCGGGAGCGTTTCGCGACGCACTCGAATGACGACGTCAGCAGCAGCGTCGAAAATTGTTCCGCGACAGGTGGTGAATACTGACGGCAATATGACCGACAGGATCACGTAGTGGCGCGTCGCGTGTCGAACGACACGGAACTTCCGTTGTTCCGACAAACCGGAGAATCTCCGCCGATTCGATCCATCGAAGACATGTCGGGACGATCGATTCCGTGTGAAAACCTGGTGAAAACCTAATACGACGGAGACAAGAAGAAGAGCTAAGGGCGGAGGCGCAAAATGGGAGCAACCAGATTCCTCTTGGGAAGCGCCATTCTAGGACTCTTCTGGACAGGATTGTTCAAGGGTGCCCTCACTAATTCGACGAACAGGTGCGACTATCCACCCTGCTACTGCGATCATCACGGCAGACTGACCTGCGACTGTAAGGACGAGGGAGAGGTATGTTCCCCCATAAACGTAATTAAACCCTCCCTTATACCTATCGTCACTTATCGCTTCCTTATCGTGCAATCACTTTCATTTTGTTTCGACGATATCTTTGTGTATCAATTCTGGGAAATGTTTTATCTCGTTGCTGACCATGTGTATTTACTGCACGTGTTTATTCTGTTATCGATTGCAGTTAATTATACCGTGTACGTTCGAGTAAATCTTTAATGGCGGCTAGAAAAGCAGTTTCAACTAAATTAGTCTACACTTTGAATATTCGAACACAAGTGGTAAATGACTCATTCTAAACATTTAAGACGGATAATATCGATCAAACTCCTGTCAAACTTCGTTCATCATGCGCCTTCATTTCCAAATTGTAAATCTGAACCTTCATCAAAAGTTTCACCTAACATTCACTAAAACTTCCGAGTCTGCAATAAAACCTAAATCTCCACAATTCCTATCACAAATCTAAATGACAGAAAACAAGACCAGAGCGGAACAACATCCAAGGGTCTAATCGAGCAAGTATCTTTATTAGTACAAGACGCGATTGGATCGTGAAGAACACGTTCCTTGACCAGTACTCGAAATAAATAAAGGGGAAAGGACCGTTCTAAATCTCGGCCAGCACCTTTCATCCTGTGGAAAAAAAACTCCCTTCGGTGCGGCGCGAAATAGCCCATCGCGTTTAACTCGGTTCCTTTCGTTTGGTCGATTTCATTTGGTGCCCAGGAGAGCCGTCCAATCTCTATTTTCTTTCACGATCCCTTTTCGAAACTCCCTTTCCCACGAATCCATCGAGAAACCGCGGAGCCTATCGCGACGAAAAATCGCGGACAATGTGACACACGGGGGTCCAACGATCCCCTTTGTTCAGCCAACGCATTATACGAACGCTTGAATTATCGGCGGAAGATAAAGAACCGAGACCGAGTTCCAGCGCTTTTAATGGCGTGTTCAAAGTGTAAAGTTTGATCAGGGCCGATCTGACCAACCCTTTTGCGGAACCGGGCGGTCGTCGAAATAAACACGGAGTGGCTAATCTGCCCAGGCACGCTGCCCGTGTAAATTGCGAGGGTGGTGCGAGCAGAACTTCCATAAATTACACCGTGTTTACGCAAATCGCGAGGCCAGACGATGCTGGTAGGTAGGCAGGTCGTTTTCTACCTGCCCTTTTCTACGCTATTTATTGTGCCGGAGGTACATACAGGTACCAACTAGAGGCCCCAGAAAAATGCCCCCAGAGAAATAGCAGCTGCCCTTAACGCATCCACGTCACGTCAACTTTGTGTTCGTGAAATCATCGGTGTCTACGGTCTTTATATCCCTTTGTGATTTTCGTATGGTGGAACTGGAACATTTTGGGGGAGTTTGGAAATTTTGGGGGAGGAATTTGGAAGGTTGGGAATTAGGAAATTTGTGAATTAGATTTAGAAAATTGGGAATTTGGGAATTTAGGAGTTGGAGATTTGGAAGTTGAGAGTTTGGAGGTTGAGAAATTTGGAAATTTGAGAGGTTGGAAACTTGAGAGTTTGGGAGTTGAGAAATTTGGGAATTTGAGAGGTTGGAAACTTGAGAGTTTGGGGGTTGAAAAATTTGGAAACTTGAGAATTTGGAAGTTGAGAAATTTGGGGGTTGAGAAATTTGGGAATTTGAGAGTTTGGGAACTTGAGAATTTGGGAATTTGAGAAATTTGGGAATTTGAGAGTTTGGAAACTTGAGAATTTGGGGGTTGAGAAACTTGGGAATTTGAGAGTTTGGAAACTTGAGAGTTTGGGGGTTGAAAAATTTGGAAACTTGAGAATTTGGAAGTTGGGAAATTTGGGGGTTGAGAAATTTGGGAATTTGAGAGTTTGGGAACTTGAGAATTTGGGAATTTGAGAAATTTGGGAATTTGAGAAATTTGGGAATTTGAGAGTTTGGAAACTTGAGAGTTTGGGGGTTGAAAAATTTGGAAACTTGAGAATTTGGAAGTTGGGAAATTTGGGGGTTGAGAAATTTGGAAATTTGAGAGTTTGGAACTTGAGAATTTGGGAACTTAAGAAATTTGGAAATTTGAGAGTTCTGAACTTGAGAAATTTGGGAATTTAAAAATTTAGAGAGCTAATAATTTCGTTGCTTAAGAATTTTAAGTTCCTAACTTTAGGGGTTTAGAAATTCCTAAATCTGAAACTCCCACAACACAAAAACAATGAAATTGAAATGCAACTCAAAACACATGAAGCTTCACTAAATAATAAAAATTATTTTCTATAAATATAAAATAAGCTGTCCTCCTCCATCCCTCAAACAAACAATTACCTCTAATTTCAATTTTACCCAACCACTATAATTAACCTAAAACCCATAATTAATGATCGAAATCTAAATAGATTATCTTCCATAAAGATGACTAATCGATCGAAAAATATTTACTAAATATCGTACACGGGTTATTCGATTAAGAAATTATAGGATCATTACTGTGCACTATAATCGTATCTCATTATAAGCTGGTGTTAGAGACTGCAGCATAAATTTATCGGATATATTGCTGTTGGATTAAATAGCCTGAGGTTGTGTAATGATCACGATTGTGAGCCATTATTAAATACGCTTCATATGACCCGTTCAGCTAAATGCCGAGCTACCTACCATTTTTCTTTTATTCGAAATTATTAATGATCGGATGTCATGCTCTCCATTATTACTAATTACTCGATTATGAAATATTAGCCATTTTTAAATATTTCATATTTTATCACAGTGCATTCAACAATTCATTGAACATTTTTTTTAGATATTTAACATATCTTTTCAAATTTATTTTTTGAACAAAATCAGGATGGTTTATCTACTGTTATAAGAACAAATGGTTGAATCAGCTTTGCAGAAGATTTTATAATTTGAACCCAAAAATTGTCAAACACAAATTAACATATCTTTTCAAATTTATTTCTCGAACAAAATCAGTATATTTCATTTGTTGTTATAAGAACAATTAGTTGAATCAGCTATTCAGATGATTTTATAATTTGAACCCAAAAATTGTCAAACCTAAATTAACATATCTTTTCAAATTTATTTCTCGAACAAAATCAGTATATTTCACTTGTTGTTATAAGAACAATTAGCTATTCAGATGATTTTATAATTATAACCCAAAACCAGTGAAACACAAATTGAAACACCTGACCTAAAAAGGCAGCACGTTTAGAAATAACAGTAAAGAAACTGAAGATAAAATGGAATAGCTTATTTTACGTGTAACCATAAACACAAGTGTAGTCGTTATCGAGATGCTCTCTGAATACGTTTCAAGATGGTCACCTACCGTTACACCTACGAATTTCGCCACACAATGAGGCACCGTTTATCGCCGGTGCCCTTGGAAACGCAGCCGGGGACCGAGATAAAGCACTCTTTGTCCCAGGAGACGAGTTACGCCAGCGTGTGTCGTGCGTGTCGTAAACCCGATCCGTAAAGCTTCGGTCCGTGACGAAACGACATCGCGAGTGCAGGCACCGGTTACGCCGTGAAAACCAATCGGCTCGATCTCTCGCCTCCGTGGAAAACGAAAGCAAACAGAGAGGAAAAGCTGTTCGAAGAAATCGATTCGCGCGAACAAAGTAAAATCTAAAATCTGTGCAACGATTACCAGCTGATCGCTTGCTATCATTTCTGGTTACGAAGTTTAATAATTTCGAGAAATTCTGAGAATTCAAAAATTAAAAGTCGAGTTGTGGAGTTTCAGAGCTGAGTGGTTTCGAGGATTTGAAGGCGAAATATTAAGAAATTGCAAAGTAATTTTAAAGAAATTTTGAAGTATAGCAGGCACTTGATAAGGTTTTTGCGAATGACGCACCATCTTATCACTCGACATTTGATATCTGCTCAATGTAAATACACACCAGTGTTCATACTAGGTGTCGATGTGTCGTGTGACTTGCAGGCAGTTCTTCAGAGTTATAATTATTATGGAAGTTCATTTCGAAATTCAAAAGGCCTAGTCTAGAATTAGAACAAGGTCTGTCATAAAGTTAGCATCTCAAACACTTAATATCTCACAGTACCGATCTTCTAAAGTTTCGAAGTCCAAATGTATTATATACTAACAAAGTCTAGAACTGTCCAAAGGATGCTCAAGGTCCAGATGTACCAGAATTATAATGACACAGAGTACCAATGTCTCACATATTCAGTATCCTCAAGTTCTGATGTCACAAAGTTTGAACATACCAATCTTTCAAAGTGTCAATGTGCTAAGGTTCTGAAGTACCCAGAGTACCAACGTGTCAAACTCTCAGTATCTTCAAGGTCCAAAGTTCCAAACTTGTAATTTTCCGAAGTCTCAATGTCCCAAAGTCCTTCACATCTCAGAGTACCAACGTCCCAAATTCTCAATCTCCCGAGCCCCTTACATCCCAGAGAACCAACGTCTCAAACTCTCAATCTTCCAAGTCCCGAACATCCCAGAGTACCAATATCCCAAACTCTCAAATCTTCCGAGTCCCTCAGATCCCAGAGTACCACCGTCCCAAGTCCCCCACATCCCAGAGTACCATCGTCCCAAACTTTCAAATCTTCCAAACTCTCAATCTCCTAAACTCTAAACACACCAAACTCTCAAATCTCCCGAGTCCCTCACATCCCAGAGTACCAACGTCGCAAACTCTCAATCTTCCAAGTCCCTCATATCCCAGAGTACCAACGTCCCAAACTTTCAAATCTTCCGAGTCCCTCAGATCCCAGAGTACCACCGTCCCAAACTCTCAAATCTCCCAAACTCGCAATCTCCTAAACTCTAAACGCTTCAAACTCCCAACGTCCCAAACTCTCAATCTTCCAAGTCCTTCACATCCCAGAGTACCACCGTCCCAAACTCTCAAATCTCCCAAACTCGCAATCTCCTAAAGTCTAAACGCTCCAAACTCGCAACGCCTCAAACTCCCAAAGGCCCAAACTCTCACCTCTCAAAATTTGCACACATCCGAAGTCCCAATCCTCCAAAGCTCTCGAAATTCCCAAAATCCTAGAATCCGTAAGTCACATACTAAACGACCACTCAAATGATCACTTGCAACGTAAGTGTATCGGAGTTAATCGAACGAAGGGAAATTTGCATGTCGAATTCGCGAGACGATCGAATCGCGGCCACTTAGGCGCCTTGTGTCGCGTGCGCATGTAACGGAAGTGGTCGATAAAGTCGGATTAGTTACAGATCGAATATCATCCGCGTCGAAGATCGCGGCGGTCTGCATGCGCGGATTCTAGAAAATCGCTACCAGATCGAACGCGACTAACCAGAATATGATCGCACATTCTCGACCATTCGCATAGAGCTCCAATTATAACAGTAGCAAAAAAAATTCAATATAAGGTTCATTTTTTTCCGTCCATAAAGATGTTCAGAGAAAGTCTTACAATACGTATATTCGGAGAACTCGTTTCAGGAAAGACCTTAGCTAACAATGAAGAAAAGGCGGGAAGTTCTATAATGCATAGCTGGCCTGGTGAACTCACCCCTTGAATTTCGCATAATACAGTCGCGGCATTTCACGAACACGCTTCAGCCAATTTGTCGCCCCGTCTACTCGTCACTGCGAGTGTATCGAAAGGGGAAATTTTCTTCTCCTTTCCACGCTCGTGGCCCGTTTTCACCCTACTTCAGTTTTGCTTCGGTCGAATCATTCTCTTCGAGGAGAGATAAAGATCGGTTCAAACGATTATGTTCACATGACAGTATTTTCTTGTGTGAGCTATCAAAGGTGATTTACAAAATATAAATTCATGACTGGAGAACAGGAATTTTGAACTTGAATTAAAACTTTAGTTAAAGATTTTTTTTAATGAACAAAGTAACTGAGGCTGCAAGTTTTTGTCAATATATGTACAAGTAGGAATATATTATCTATATTATATGTACATATGTGTACATATACGTACATTCATATATGTACATTATCTTGACACGAATTAAGATGGTCAAAAAGAATAACGTTCTTTTTCAAAGGAAGTTAGTAACGAGTGTTATAAATTTATGCTCATCAACGTTGTACAACCAGGAACATTATTAATAATTTTAACATGAATTGTTTAACATGGTCAACAAAGAATAATGTTCATTTTAGAAGAACAAAGTTAGTAACCAAGAAGGTTACAAGTGTTGAAAAGTTTCTCATCCACATTGTACAATTAAGAACATTGTTAATAATCTTTAAAGGAATTGTTAATACATAGTCAAAAAAGAATAATGTTCTTTTTCAAAGAAAGTCAGTAACCAAGAAGGTTACGAGTGCTTAAAAGTTTCTCATCCACATTGTACAATTAAGAACATTGTTAATAATCTTCAAATGAATTGTTAATACATGGTCAAAAAAGAATAATGTTCTTTTTCAAAGAAAGTTAGTAACCAAGAAGGTTACAAGTGTTTAAAAGTTTCTCATCCACATTGTACAATTAAGAACATTGTTAATAATCTTTAAACGAATTGTTAATACATAGTCAAAAAAGAATAATGTTCTTTTTCAAAGAAAGTCAGTAACCAAGAAGGTTACAAGTGTTTAAAAGCTTCTCATCCACATTGTACAATTAAGAACATTGTCAATAATCTTTAAACAAATTGTTAATACATGGTCAAAAAAGAATAATGTTACAAGTGTTTGATCATCCAAGAATATTACTTTAACAAGAATTTAATATGTTCAAGAAAGAATAATGAAGCATGTTAAGGTGTTCTAAAATATTTTCTTGAGACTCTGGTAACATTGTACGCGTCCGCGAGAAAATGCTCGGGGCAAACGCGTTTCCAAGCGGGCAAAGTTGTCGCGCGCGTACCGCCGGAAGCTGAATAATTGACAATAGCGTAAATAATCGAGAAGACCTTTTAGCGAGCGCACAGCCTTAAACTGACACCGGCTTTCCTCTCTCGTAACGAGTAGTCTTGAAATAAGGGCAGGGAATATAAAGAACGCGAACGGAGCAAGGGCAGACCACGTTCTGTGCAAAAGTAACAGCTGCAAGCGTAGAGGGAAAGCTCGTAAGGATGCCATTTACGGGAAGAAGAAGGCGGCGTTCGCTTATGAAAACACTTGGAAAATGGAAACTCGATGCCAGGAACACCTCGAGTCATGGAAACGAACAACCATATGGCACGTAAAATTCCCGCGAACGACGATTATCAAATTCCTGCTGACTCTATGGGAATGTTACCCTGAAAGCCGCGGGGAAAGAGAAATGGGAGAGTCTTCTGATTTGTGGGGCGATTGTCATTTTAGGAGCGATTGTCATTTTAGGGAATTGTTACTGGGATTTTTATTTCATGGACTTCTTTGGCTGTAAAATTGAGAATTTGTAGATTTGTAGAATTTGTGATATTCTGAACTTCAAATTAAATTATAAAATTTTTGAAACAATAAATTTTTATGTTTATACATTTTTTAATATACAAATTCTTAAATACTTAGGTTGCTGAACTTCAAGTTTACAAATATTGAAATTTATGAAACTCCAAGTTCTTACATTCTCAAATTACCAAATCCTCAAATTGTCACATTCTCAAAATTGCTAAACTTCAAATTTTCATATACTGAAATTTATAAAACTGAAAATTCTTACATTCTCAAATTACCAAATCCTCAAATTGTCACATTCCCAAAATTGCTAAACTTCAAATTTTCATATACTGAAATTTATAAAACTGAAAATTCTTACATTCTCAAATTACCAAATCCTCAAATTGTCACATTCCCAAAATTGCTAAACTGCAAATTTTCATATACTGAAATTTATAAAACTGAAAATTCTTACATTCTCAAATTACCAAATCCTCAAATAGTCACATTCCCAAAATTGCTAAGCTTCAAATTTTCATATACTGAAACTTATAGAACTCAAAATTCTTACATTCCTAAACTTCCAAATCCTCAAATCGTCACATTCTCAAAATTGCTAAAACCCCAAATTCTTAATTCCTCCAATCCTCAGTTCCCCTAAATTCTCAAACCCCCAAATTCTTAACTCCCCAATCCTCAATCCTTCAATTCCCAAATCCCCAAATTCTCAATAATACAAATTCCAAAATTTCTAAATTTCCAAGTCCCCAATTTCTCATCCCCCAAATTTCTAATCCCCTAAATCCCTAAATCCCCAAATTCTCAAGTCCATAAATTCTTATCTCCCCCAATCCTATGATCTCCCAAATCTCAAATCCCTAAATTCTTAACTTCCCAATCCTCAATCCCCGAATTCCCAAATCCCCAAATTCTCAATAATACAAATTCCAAGATGTCTAAACTTCCAAGTCCCTAATTTCTCACCCCCCAAATTTCTAACCCCCTAAATCCTCAAATTCCCAAATTCTCAAATCCATAAATTCTTATCTCCCCAATCCTATGATCTCCCAAATCTCAAATCCCTAAATTCTTAACTCCCCAATCCTCAATCCCCGAATTCCCAAATCCCCAAATTCTCAATAATACAAATTCCAAGATTTCTAAATTTCCAAGTCCCCAATTTCTCATCCCCCAAATTTAATCCCCAAAATCTGACTTTCCCTCCTTCCTAAATTTCCAAATCCCTCGAACCCCAAATTTCCCAAACCCTAAACCTTCAACCCCCAAATCTCCAAATCCGAAAATTTCCAAACCTCCAAATGACTAAACCCACTTCCCTCCCGTAACGTCATCGATATTAAATTAAGAAGAACATCCCTCTAAAAAAGAAGCGATGAAATAACGCGAACGCGATAATGGCGGGAATACGCCTCGCGAGGGAAATTGTTTCGCATAAATTCTTTATAGATCGTAAAAGAGCTTTCCTTGGCTCCGTTCCTCTTTGGTCGATTCCGTAAACTGGTGTGTCACGGTGCATTGAACTTAATCCATCGATTCCTTTCTTATTTCCCCCGTTTTTTATTATTATTTTCGTTTTCGTTACGCGAAAGTGTCTCCGCGCGGCGAGATAGCTATTGAACGGTGTCAACAGTCGGCAATAAAATGAAAGCTCGTGTCGATGCTCTATTGCGCGTGGAAAAAGTGCCGAGGAGAATAGAATTCTACTAGTAATCAAGAGCAACGGGCTTTTTTACCGTCTGGAGAATACGAGATCGCGATCGATAGAATTACACGGCAAGTAATGCACGAGAGGGTTAGAACGGGGGAATAAAAGGGAGCAGTTGAAAGGGGACCTTAACAAAAGCTGGAAATAATATTCAGATTCATTGGACGATCCTCGAAATTTCTGCGCTCTTTACCCCGACACAAATTTGCGTGTCATAAGACATTGTTCAGCTGGGAACGCAGCTTTATGCATTTATACAATGTATACTATTATATCTATTTTACATAGATTATATCCATACTTTCTTCGTGGAGATTATCTTTACATGCTTTATGTACACTTTACAAATTTTATGCACAACCCTAATCTTCTAGTAAATTGGACACGTACATAAAATGCAATCTTGTGTGATATTTAAGAATTTGTACGAGGTATTTTTACCTTGAATATGAAATTTTATTTTGAGCGTGGGTGATAATTTATGTATAAGTATCATGTGGAATATCGTTGTTATTTTATTTATTTTATACATTTTATGAGTTCTGAATAATTTTATAGCTGAATGAATATTTGCAACTGTAGACAGCTTGATCAGAACTTGATCTCTCGACTGCAACTTCAACTCAATTGATTTACAACTTCATCTTAATTTCAACTTCTTTCATTTTCTTTCAATTTCTTCCAACTTCATTTCAAGTGCATTTCATCTTAATTTCATCTTGACTACATCTTGATTATACCTTCATTTAAACTCGATCATGTCTAACTTAAACAACACAAATACAATCAGACACTTCATAAACTCGAGTACCGTGAAGCTAATGTTTAGACTCGAATTCGCAGCTTCTTTATCGCAGGCGAATTTGAATGGCAGTGGGTGAGAGAGAAAATCTCGAGAAACGGAAATGAACACGTCCTCGCGATTGTTCGAAATGTTGAGGGGTAGGATTTTGGACGGTAATCCCTTGTACGAGGGAGATCGTGAGTTGAGAATTGATCAAGAACAATGAGAATCGACGAGAACAAAAGGTTAGACGGATGAGAAGAGAGATCGTGTCGGCGGGTAAGAACACGCGTGGCTACCTGAGAAAACGGAGCACAAAGGTTTTCGCTTTCATCGACCCCACGGGTTCTTTATTATCATCCCCTTTTCTCCTTCGTCAACTGCGTTCGTCAATATTGTGGTTCCTGGTTGCTGGACAATTTGTTCAAATAAATATTTTTATAATCTGCGATGCTTTATGGACAAACAGCTGATTGATTTACTATTAAATGTATTAATATCTGGAAGATATTAAGATATGTCTATGTATGTATATGTATATGTATTTATATGAATATGTATGTATGCATATATGTATGTATATGTATATGTATGTATGTGTATGTATATGTAGATACTATGTATACATATGCATATGTATATTTATGTATGTATGTATGTATGTATGTATGTATGTATGTATACGTATGCATATGTATATGTATGTATGTATGTATACGTATGCATATGTATATGTATGTATGTATGTATACGTATGCATATGTATATGTATGTATACGTATGCATATGTATATGTATGTATGTATGTATGTGTACGTATGCATATGTATATGTATGTATGTATGTATATGTGTGTATGTGTATACGTATATGTATGAATCCATATGTATGCATATATGTACATGTACACATAAATGCATATGTATAACATGTGACAAACATGTCCACAAAACAAGGTTCTACAATAAAATAACACAAAACATTTGCACAAGAACGTGGAAATAAGTTCCACCACGTGTTAAAGTACACAATTTTCTGAGATCAATAAAATATCTAGTCAGGTAGTCAACACGAAAATAGTGTATCTACATAATTGAACACGGAAACAGAAATTATTTTCTTGTCTAATTATCTCGAGCAATAAAACGTAATGGAATTGGAATCTTATTAAAGATACAACGCGTTAAATATTCACGTGAACTTCTGAGAAAATCTCATGAATTTACAATGCACCACTGGAAGATCCCAAGAAGCTTAATATAAGTGGTATTCCACTGTATGTATCTCAAAAGACTTTTCACATATACAGGTCTGCCTAAATTAAGTTTACAATGGACGTCTTCAGAGGTCTTGAACTTTGTTTGGAAAAGAACGTAACAACCTTTCTACATTTGACCATCGATCGAAATAAAGTCTACTCTGAAAAGTAAACGGAGAAAAGTCTACAGTGTAGACGTTGCAACTTATCCGTGATCTACAGTCGTGTATAACGTCTCTAACGATGAAATCCAATATAAAGTGCACGATGAATCATGCTCCCGAGCCAAACAAACGCGACATCGTTTACCACGAACGATTCGTTATCGCTTCTAGCGCGAAAGATGCGATAATCTGACTACGAACGATATATTACGATGTGTTTGCCCGCTCGATTCCGTGTTCAGGTATGCACGACGCGTTCCGGCATCGATTGTTTAGCAAACAAGGTGGTCTGAAGTGGCAGGTGGCATCCGAGCGTAGCGTGCAAATGAATTAATAAAGAACGAAAATGTACGAGCGAGGGCAGCTGCTTGCAAATAACGCGGACGCAGTTAACGAGACTGTTTCGGGAAACCAACTTACACCATTTACGTGTCCCTGACAACTTGCGCTGAATCTTTTTACTCGGGCGAACTTATGTATACAAGTTGGGATATGAAGTTGCTGCAAGGTTAAATGCACGTGGGAGCATACGCTGGAAAGTCGCAAATTGGGGTGTAGGGACTCGAGGTGTAGGAATTTGGGGAGAACGGATTTGGGGAGGTGGAGATTTGGGGATGTAGGGATTTGGAGACGTAGAGATTTGGGGACGTAGGGATTTGGGGACGTAGGGATTTGGGAGAGTGGGAATTCGGGGACGTAGAGATTTGGGAGCGTGGGAATTTGGGGACGTAGGGATTTGAACGCGTGGGAATTTGGAGACGTAGGGATTTGAAGACGTAGAGATTCGGAGCGTAGAGATTCGGGGCGTAGGGATTCGGGGACGTAGAGATTTGGGGACGTAGGGATTTGGACGCGTGGGAATTTGGAGACGTAGGGATTTGGAAGCGTGGAAATTTGGAGACGTAGAGATTTGGAAGCGTGGAAATTTGGGAACGTAGGGATTTGGAAGCGTGGAAATTTGGAGACGTAGGGATTTGGAAGCGTGGGAATTTGGGAACGTAGAGATTTGGAAGCGTGGGAATTTGGGGACGTAGGGATTTGGAAGCGCGGAAATTTGGAAGTGTAGGGAATTGGAAGCGTGGAAATTTGGAAACGTAGCGAATTGGAAGCGTGGAAATTTGGAAACATAGAGATTTGGAAGCGTGGAAATTTGGAAACGTAGGGAATTGGAAGCGTGGAAATTTGGAAGCGTGGAAATTTGGAGACGTAGAAATTTGAGGACGTAGAGATTTGGTGACGTAGAAATTCCGAAACCTTGAAATTTCAAAATGTGAAGAATTTGAAAAATTAAAAACACCAACCAACTACCACCAAACACACACGACTACCAAAGATAAATAAACGTCCCATGAAATTTTAAAAACCCCATCTGGCCAGCATAACTACCCCTGATATGCCCAAATCGATAAGCCAGTAGAAAGATTAATTAAGAACGTAAGAGGTCCATTAAATGAAGCAAATAAGAATCGTGTTAACCGGTGCTTATAAAGGTGCAGGAAACGAAGTTTCATGAGAAGGACTCGTTAACATTGGAATTTCCAACGTTCACCTGATCAGAACAGAGGAAACGACGATGGGCACGGAAAAGCAAAGCCCGCGATTACGATAACAATATTGGCCCAAGCTAATTGGCAGGGGCGTGCGACACCGGAGGCACGCGTTGCCAGCGATTAGGGTAGTTAGACGTTCAATTACAGCCATTCAGCCTTTGCTCAGCATCCCGCATCGTTAACATCCGTTCCATATTTGTCTGCGTTAAATAACTCTTGATTCAATCATTACGGAGGGGTTCAAAATTTCAACGATTACCATAGTCTCGTGTGAAAAAGAGGGATTAGAGTGAGAACAATGGAGTCCTTTGTAACTTTCACAGGATCCTTTAATTACCTCAAACCGTGTTAATTAATATTTGCATCGTTTCTAATTAATGCATTTCCGTGAGAGTATCGCGATAGTTAAACTCTTTCCTGTATCAGCTATGTCAATATCCCTTACTCGATAGTGCATCATCAGTTCATTCTTCCTACTCTACCTTCTCTTTCCCCAAATTTGAAGCCCAAACCACAAACTCCTATAATAACTAATTATCTAATTTCAGGAACTGGTGTTGACAATAGAGGGCGACCGAAAGCTGAGTCCGCACACGAGCAGAATAGTGGTGGGCAATTGCAGCTCGGTGATCCTGACGAATTCGAGCCTAGCCTCGATGATAGGCCTGCTGTCCGTCGACCTGATCAACGTAGCCAACCTAACCTTGGTCCGACAGAGTTTCGAGCTGTCTCCTCGCAGCACCCGCACGCGTATCTCTGTGAGAAACTGCAGCATCGACTCGATGCCGAGCTTCGTGTTCCGCGGCGACGTAGAGGCGATCAGCTTCGAGAACGTGAGGATCGGTCAGCTGAGCGCGTTCTCGTTCGCCAACTTACTGCACACGGATACCCTCAGACTAGACAATTGTCGCATCGAAAGCATGGAGGCTCAAGCGTTCAAGAAGTTCGACGTAGGCTACCTGCACGTGATCGGAGGCAGTTTCGGGGACCTAGTGCCCAGTCGGACGATGAACGACATAGAGGTGTACCACAAGTTCATGCTGGACGGGGTGAAAATGGGCACGGTCAGGAGCAAGGCGTTCATAGTTAGAAGTCCTCGAACGGTCGCCATACAGAACTGCGCGATGGAGAGTCTGGAGAGCGAGGCGTTCGACGTGACCGCGCGAGGAACCGTGATCCTGAAGAACAACAGCTTCGGTAGTCTATCGGTGGGCTCGTTCGTCGGAGTGCGAGCGGATCCCGAGGCGAGGAGCGGCTCCGTGCCGCTCAATCTCCACGACCTGATCTTCAAGAACAACAGCGTGGTGAACTTCGAGGAGGGCTCGCTGATGTTCGACCGCGGCAGCTTCCATTTGGAACTGGACAACCTGTTGGTCGAGCAGCCGTGCGATTGTCAGATGATGCCCGTGTGGAAGAACAACGTTCTCAATTACACGAACGCGTACACGAGGTTCTACGGCAGACAGAACGGCCTGTTGCCGCCCACGATGTCGCCGCAGGACTCGATCGCAGAGACCCCGGAGACGTTCCTCTGCTTCGACGACGAGGTGGACGGCGTGCCGACCAGTTTCCTCGAATACGAGACCAGACACTGTTCCCTGGGTGGATCGATGCTAGTCCTTATCCTGATCGTGGCCGGCCTGATCGTTCTGCTGATAGTGCTGGCCTGTCTGATCGTGTGGTGCTGCAGGAGGCGGCGAAGCAACAGCAGGAAGAAGTGGATCAGCGTGCCGACAAACGCGCCCGACGTTGTCTCGAAGAAAAACGGGGTGATCGGCAGGGAAACTGCCGCATCCGCGGCCCCGGTCGACAGCCGGATAACCATGGTCGTGCCCGATGGCAGACTCTACAGGGAGACCGAGTTCCACGTGATCGTCGAGAAGGCAGAACCGCTCACTACCGAGTTGTAACGAGAAGCCTCGCGCGGCCCGAACAGGACCGCCGTCGCTAGACTCGAGCGACAACCGGAAGACGAAGAGGAATTCCAGCGATTCGCCGGATCGAGCCGATTTCGCGTGTACAAGCTGTGAAACAACGGGACACCATGGGCACCGGCGCGTGACCGACACGTGCAACGACCCTCCGGGTGCGGGGACACCTTGTGCTTAGAACGACTCGTGTGACGAGTGCAAAGTGGAAAAGCTGACGGTGAAAACGATTGCACAGTGCCACTTGACAGACGATGAGTGATCGAGAGAACACGGACTCCATCTCGAGATACTCTTTTCTATTTAATATCCTATTTAGAGTATGACTGAGCGATACGTAGGCTTTCGCTGGCTAGGGACTGTTGTAGGGGAACAGTGTCTATTGCTTTACGTTTTACTGTACATTCTAGAATTTAAACATCACTGTATTTACAAGGAGTCACTTTCCTCATTCAATTATCAATTCCTACATTTCCTGAGTTTTATCATTGTCAAACTATGAAACTGCCAAATTGTCAAACTGTTAAATTATCGAGGTTTTTAAACTATGTAATTCCTACTTCTCCAAATTCCTCAAGTTCCAAATTGTTAAAGTTCCAGACTTGGAATATCAAGATCAATTCCGAAAGTATTCAATCCCTAAATTTTCTGAATTTTATAATTGTTAGACTATGAAACTGCCAAATTGCGAAACTGTTAAGTTATGAAGGTTTTTAAACTACGTAAGCCTTGAATCCTCAAATTCCTCAAGTTCCAAGTAATTAAAGTTGCAGACGTCGAAAAATTGAAGAGCACAAGATCAATTCCGAAAGTATTCAATCCCTAAATTTTCTGAATTTTATAATTGTTAGACTATGAAACTGCCAAATTGCGAAACTGTTAAGTTATGAAGGTTTTTAAACTACGTAATCCTTGAATCCTTAAATTCCTCAAGTTCCAAATAATTAAAGTTGCAGACGTCGAAAAATTGAAGAGCACAAGATCAATTTAAGTATGGACTATCTTTTCTCCTACGTCGCCATATTCCCTAGAGAAGACCAGCACGCTCGCGAATGTACAAGCCAGTTCGTAAGCTTCCATTTTACATATCAGCAACGACAGCAGCGATTATCCGGACGCCAGGTTGAACGGCTAAACGTTTCTTTCCTCGAAAGCAGTCACGTTCCTCTCGACGATTATAAGAGTCGTTCATTGTGTTCGTCTCTTTCGCTCGAGATCACGCGTACGGATAATCGAGGCGCGTTGTTAATCAAGTTGAGACTAGAAGTTGAAGGACAGCGTCGTTGATCGGGCTCGAAAGTTTCATCGAACCGACAGGAAAAAAGAAGAGAGCAAGTAAAGTGAGGTGATAAAAAGCAACGAGGTATCGAACTCTGGCTGACTCGTGTAAAATACGCGGGTCCCGTCGAGCTTTTCGTTGCTTTCGAGTTTATCGATCGTACAACAAACGGCTCGTGTCGATTGACGTATCGAACGAGATTAACCGAAGAAAGACAGTGCCATTCCTGTACAAACGTCTGTTCGAGGTGTAGAACTCGAGTTAGAAGATAGAATATTCGAAACGAAAGTTCGCTTCCAAAATCGCTGCGTGTGTGAGTGCGTGAATGTATGTATACGACCGTTCTAACTGCGTTTTTTTCATTGTGCTTGTAACAGAATAAAACGATATTACCTGACACTCCTTGACAATACGGAAACACGAATTGAACGAGATTCAAGGGCTCTCGAGAGAGAAGATGGAAATGTTAGCACCCGTTTCTGTTCGATGTAAAATAGAGACATGTTCGGAACGTTCATTCAGATTGTAATTTATTTCACTGCGACCGCGGTTTATTTATGAGCTTTCGACTTTCCAATAAATTGTTGTTACTGTTATCATTTCGATCAGTAATTCTGACGGACGCAAGATAACGAATCGTAATAATTTTCCGAGCTACAGATTTTAACGCGACGTGGTAATTCATGGTCGATGGTCATCGAGGTGCGGTAAGTCTAAATATCTGGTTGTAAGTAAAAGCTTTAATATTTGGAATAGCTGTAGAGACTGGAAAATTATCTTTAATGTTGAAGCAAGTTTTTTAGAAGTTAGCTTCAATAAGAATGTACAAACAGCTAGATTCCTGACTCTCCAAATTGGCAGATTTTTAAATACCCTAATTTCAGATGTTCCAAACTGAATCCACAAATCTATAAACTCTGAAATTTTCAAACTCCAAAATTTCCGAATCTCTGAATTCCCAAAATCTAAAATTCCTAGTGTTCCCAAATTGTCAAATTTTTCCTCGAAACCCAGATTCCAAATTTCCATACGAACATCGGTGAATCTCGCGTGTAAATAGAAACTGTAAAGCCTCTCGAACTGAAAAAAGTGAACAAAAATATCGGAAACGTGCCATTTTTCCAATCTTTCTGCTTTGTTGACGGACGTACAATGAAACCCCTTATCTCTAAAGAATTAAACAAAATAAACGCGACTCGTTACTTGATCAACAAAATTTCAAGAGGAAACTGTTGATTCGCTAAACAGGTAAAATTTTATTTTCGCCGATAAATATTTCAGTTAAAATCGCGAAGCTTTTCCAGTCTTTTCGCTTCGATAAAATTACTGAACGTTGAAAGTGAATTGTGTGCATTTAATACGACTCAAGCGTTTAAGTAGCAATTTAAAACCTTTAAACGCGAATTTCTCTGTTATTTCCGAAAGCTCCACGCTGTAATTTTGCATATTTATTACTTCCTCAGTTTCCTGTAATTATACAGCACTTTTAACTCGTGCCCAGCGATTTCACATTTTCAAAACAATATAAATCTATCCGGCTTTCAGAACGGTATTAAATATAGTCCAAGATACCCTCTCTTTTTTAGTAATCTACCTGTAACATTCCTACTATTTAATTTACCTGAACATTTCTAAAAGTGAACTTACCTGAACATTTATAATATTTCATTTACCTGAACATTTCTAAAATTGAATTTATCTGAACATTTATAATATTTCATTTACCTGAACATTTCTAAAATTGAATTTATCTGAACATTTATAATATTTAATTTACCTGAACATTTCTAAAATTGAATTTATCTGAACATTTATAATATTTAATTTACCTGAACATTTCTAAAATTGAATTTACCTGAACATTTTTAACATTTAATTTACCTGAACATTCACAACATTTAATTTACCTAAACATTTCCAAAATTTAATTTACTTAAACATTCATAAAGTTTAATTTACCTGAGCATTTCTAAAATTTAATTTACTCGAACATTCATAAAATTGAATTTACCTGAACATTTTTAACATTTAATTTACCTGAACATTTGTAATATTTAATTTACCTGAACATTTCTAAAATTTAATTTACCTGAACATTTTTAACATTTAATTTGCCTGAACATTAATAATATTTAATTTACCTGAACATTTCTAAAATTTAATTTACCTGAACATTTTTGACATTTAATTTGCCTGAACATTCACAACATTTAATTTACCTGAACATTTCCAAAATTTAATTTACTTAAACATTCATAAAATTTCATTTACCTGAGCATTTTTAAAATCTAATTTACTTGAGCATTCATAAAATTGAATTTACCTGAACATTTCTAACATTTGATTTACTATAACATTTCTAAGATTAACCATAAGTTGAGTGAGACAAAATAATTACACCAGTAGAGAGACAAGACCCATATTGCTATAATGTCGAACGTCACGTGCTGCACATGTATAGAATATCAATAACGCCACATGTATTTACATACATAAATCTGTTCGTATACGTGTAACCACGTGATTTGAACGCGACAGTAATCAACCTGTAAGACACCTTTAAGATCGTCAACCCTCATGAATCCTCCTACATCACCTTCCGAACACCATCCTACAAACCCTTCCCTAAACGAATAAAACGAGCATACATAGCATCCTGTTGCCCGATAAAAAAAAGTATCAATGAATTTGACGCATGTAAAGGCAAACAGGATCTCGTGGAATTGAAGAAACGAGGAAGCGATTCGTTGGACGTTCGAAGAGCCGGCCGTGTTCTAAAAGTACAATAGGAGTACCGTAAACGACGCTTTGTCCCCCGCATGTGCAGCTATCTCGCGCACGTGTGAGCCATGCATTATTGATGCTGCCGCCACTTGCTCTTCTAACGACTCTAGCGCGGCGTTCTCCTTCGTTCCTCCTTTTTCTTTCCTTTTATCCCCCGGGCGACCAGCAGAAATTGGTCCTCGTACCTTCTCGAGATTATTCACCGACCTTTTCCTACTACCGGTGCCGCGGGCTGCACGGCCAATTAGAGTCAACGCGCGAAAACAAACGAAACTTGGATGTACGCCTGATACGGTACTGGACCGTCGAGTATAGGCTCTTCGTAAGTACAAGATACTTCGACTTTCTAGTAGATAATATTGTCCAATTATCAGGATTTCTGAATTTCCGATTCGTTAGATCTCAAGATCTTTACATTCTCTAATATTTAGGTCTCCACGTTCTTGTATTGAGATCTTGTGTCAAGTCACAAGATCTCAACGTCCACAAATTTCCAAATCTCCAAAACCCTAGATCCCAAGGATCCCTAAATTCCAAGGATCCCAAGTATCCCAAGAATCCCTAGATCCCACGAATCCCTGGATCCCACGAATCTCTGGATTCCACGAATCCCTAGATTCCAAGGATCCCAAGTATCCCAAGAATCCCTAGATCCCACGAATCCCTAGATCCCAAGAACCCCTAAATTCCAAGGATCCCAAGTATCCCAAGGATCCCTAAATTCCAAGGATCCCTAGATTCCAAGGATCCCTAGATTCCAAGGATCCCAAGTATCCCAAGAATCCCTAGATCCCACGAATCCCAAGTATCCCAAGAATCCCTAGATCCCACGAATCCCTGGATCCCACGAATTCCTAGATCCCACGAATCCCTAGAACCCAAGCATCCCCTGATCCCAAGAATCTCTAGATTCCAAGAATCTCTAGATTCCAAGAATCTCTAGATTCCAAGGATCCCTAGATCCCAAGGATTCCTAGTTTCCAAGGATCCCTAGATTCCAAGGATCCCTAGATTCCAAGGATCCCTAGATTCCAAGGATCCCTAGATTCCAAGGATCCCTAGATTCCAAGAATCCCTAGATCCCAAGGATCCCTAGATCCCAAGGATCCCTAGATCCCAAGGATCCCTAGATCCCAAGGATCCCTAGATTCCAAGGATCCCTAGATTCCGCAATCCCTAAATACCCAAATCCCTGGATCCTCAAATCCCTAGATCTCCAAATCCTAGAAAATTTGTAGGTTCCCGAATCCCTAGATTCCTCGAAAATCCCTAAATATTCAAATCCCCAAATCTCCAAACCTTAAAATATCCAAATCTCTATCCTCCCCAATTTTTCGAATTTCTCAAATGTGTAAAATTTTAACTTTGAAAACTTTTAAATAATCAACGCGTACAAGGAACAAGAATATCGACTGCAAATCGTTCGTAATACTAATGTACCAATACTGGAGCTTATAATTATCGCGCCACGGCGATAAACGATGACGATTAATAAAAAAAACTGATTAGTTGTAATTATCATGAGACTGTGATATAACGACAACCGATCGTATCGATCTGTTTTACATCGAACGTTGAAATCGTTCGACACCTGAAAGGAGATAATAAAGTGAAGAAGAACCAACCAGCCAAGATGAGCACAGTTTCCTACAGCCTTCTTTTATCTATCCTTGGGTCTAAATAGAAATCTGCATACACGCCACGCATTTGCATCAAAGTTTTGCGATAGCTTCACCGGATCGATCGACGGTTATTTACGTTTAACCGGGCAGAAACGTGGAAACGCAAAAGCAGCGCTGATTATCAGAAACGCACTCGTATTTTCGAGGGGTTTATACAGATCCACGAAGTCCGTTTGGATGAAATACGGTCACGATAAGTGGACGCATTGAATTTTTGTTTGAACGGCTCGAATTTCGATCGTTTTGATGACGAACGACCGATTTTGAAAGCGAACGGAAAGGCAAACACGCCTTTGGAGGATTAATCTGTACTCGATGAAATCGAAAACTAATTTTATATGTAAAATGAGGTGTAGTACGATCATTATGATTCGTAAATTGTTCTCATTAGATCTACAATAATCAATTGTTCTGCGACTTGTCAGAAATATCGTGAGAAGACTCTTCCGTTCAATTTTAAAGTCATTGTTCATTATTCTCCTCTTCGTCTCTCAAAGTATTATTTTAATTTACACAGTAAGACAGGAGATAGTGCAATTGCACAATAATCAGCTTAATAGAGCAAAAATATTGTGCAAGCGCTTTTTTAATTTTATATCGCCGCGCTTCAAGAACGGTTTCAGTTACCATCTAGCGGAAACGAGGAACATTAACAAAATTAAAAATCGTATTTTTTCGAAAAATATGAGTTGTGTATATTGATAGTGCAATTAAATTGTTATACGATCGCTACAGTACACGTAAACAACGTCGTAAATTTTTTGAAGCTTTGATATCGATAAATAAAAAAAGTGCATTTCATGGGCAGTAAAATGCTTAGCCATCTAGCGGTGAAAAGTTGGTACTAAAAGAAGTAAATTTTTCTTCCTTTCCTCTATAAAAATAGAATTTTTGTGCACACTATAAACATATTATTTCGATAACATATGTTAAACAATCACACTGTATTATATTTGCAATAAAAAACTGTTTGTATTAACGGTTTTATAGTGCTTTTATTTCGGAGAAATCTAAAAATGGTACTGGCACTGCCATCTAGCGGCGAAGTGGCCAACTAAACGAACAACAGCCCCCCACCTTGTAGCAAAATGCAACTCTATGTTTTAGTGACTCGCTAGATGGAACCAGTGATACTATTCTTAAAGCGTGAGCGCGTATAAAATTTATATTAATTTAAAAAGATAAAACTTGCAATATATTTAGACGATACTCCGCGATATCATTGCACGATACTCCGAAGAGTTAGCGTTAGTCAATTATAACATTTTGTTTAGTGAACAGTTGTTAGACTCAGTGGTTCAAGTTTCGAACTTTCATTCTTTCCCGCTCTTCCAACCATTCATGGTCGTAGCGAGACTTTACAGTGATGTTACCAGCCAAGAAACTAATCCTTTTTAGTTTCATCCGTTTACCAACTACAGGTTAAGTAGAATCATGCATTTGGTACTCACCTGAATGGAAGAACACCGTCGAGAGCCTGGGAGACCGTGGGAGGCGAAGCCAGAGCGAATCCCCGGGCAAACAGTGTTGAATGCATAGAGAAAATCCTCTTTGCGGTTTCCTGCATTTGCTCGAGATCTTCTTCCACTTCCTCGTCTGAACAGGTATAAACGAATTCGTTGAATGACAATATATTTTAAATAATATATAATAATTGTAGAATTGAATCTAATGGATTTAAAAGATACGTACTAGTCACAGGTGGTAAGGCGAGATTCCTCTTCATGAGACTCGCGGCACAAGCACCCCCAAGAAATGATAATTCAATTTCTAAATTTTTTAGCCCGTTTCCTGATGTTATCCAGTCGTACCCGATAACCAGACACTTGAACCCGTACATGTTTGCTCTGTCATTTTTCATGTATTTCGTTGCAGTCTCCAACGAAAATATCACTTCGTTTCCTGGAACATTACACGAGTCGAGTAAAATGTTGATCACATTGAATTCATTTCAAGCTAATTTACCTGGTAAGACGATCGCGTTTTGAGGCCACTGGCTTTGTATGTTGCTTAGTTTGTGCAGTACAGGCCAATATAGGGGTGCATCTTCTACCCCTGCAGTCGCAGATGTTCTGAAAATAAAATTAATTTATTTTTGATATTTCTTTATAAAGAAACTGTAAAACAATTCACGTTTATCGTGCTTACCTCGCGGATGAAATTATATTTGGAATGTAGAGTTGTAAATAATCTTCAGGTTGTGCTGTACCGCACTCTGGTGTGAATTCAATAGTTAACCACTTAACTGTATCCGGAAAGGCAACTTTATAATGAGATACTGTGGAGGGTTTGTAGGGATGGTCGCTTTCCAACCAAGTATAATGATGACTAGTAGTAATGGGTGGAGAAACGTGAGACTGAGCCTCGCTGTCTTGGGATATTTGAGATGATCCCATTGCGGATAATAAGTTAAGTGCCGAGACGTGGGGAAGCATTTCTTGTATCAATGTGAGAACTTGAACTCCGCTCTGGGAAAGAAAATAGTTTGTAACGACTGAATACAATATTGATAATTATTAAGGACATGAGTATCTACCCTAGGATCTGAGGTAGCCAGGGGACTAATGTACGCCATGACCAACGGTAAAAGCGTCGTTATAAATGTTGCATTGCCTAGAACTTCGGCGGCTACCACTTCTTCGGCCCTCTCTCTCGCTAATGCAAGTATTTCGTTAGACCTTTGAATAACGGTGGTTGTCATGGCAAGGGTACACTTCCTCGCTTGAACTTCAGCCATTGCTTTGCTAGTATGTTGACCATCAGAATCTTGAGGGTTTGAATAATAAAGGATATGAGGTATTTGACCTCTAGTTTGTGTTGTACCTGCACAAAGAATCAATTGAAAATATCTTTCAATTATGCACCAGCGTAACTTGGTAGGTGGGTCTGCACCCTCATATCTCATATTAAAAATTGAGATTTTCTAGGTTACAGATTTTGAAATCTCTAAACTTTCAAAACACATTTGATCATGTGATATATCTCATCTTGACACCATTAGTGAAGTTAGAGTTCATGCCCACCCTAAACAAGACTTCTAATTGCATCAACTGAGTCACATACCATTGAAACTTAAGGAACAAGCTGTGAAAGTAAAGGTAGTTCCATCGGGACCTTTAACGACACTCAAACCACCATCACCATTACTTGTACGACCGCCACGATTTCTCAGTCTAATAGCGTACTTTACATTTTCCTTAATGAGCACAGGCTTATCAAATTTTAATTCTACTATGTCGTTCACGCAATCATCCGGTCCAAAAGAACCGCGTGTAAAATCCAAACTACTCCAACGTTGAGTATGAGACGGATCATTGCCCGTATTATTTTGCTGTAAAATGTAATATAACTGTTATTATAATGCAAGGAAGACATGGATGAAGTTTCTGGCTACGTTTACTCACGTCATCAAGAAGCTCCAATTCATAGTCATACATCCCAATACCTCCGTAAATACCTACACCAGCAATAACGATACCGGGTCTATCGACCGAAAAACAGATCGCATCAGGAGACCCATTACCCGTATTCCAAGATCTCGTTTGATTTACTCGAGTAAATCTGGAAGGTGTGGTATACATAAGCATACCACAAGCAGCTTGAAGTTCAACTTCGTTTCCACTAGATTGTGCCGCCAATTCAGCGATTACTCGCGCTAACAAATAACAACAATGAAGCACCAATTCTGGTACCGATTGTGTCTTTTCCCTACAAAGAGTTTTCTTCACGGGGACTAGAATCAAATCTAACAGTCTATCGAGAACATCGCGAAACGACCAATTTAAGGCCTCTTTACCCGAGCTTTCCACTTGTGATTTATAACTAATTTGTTCGACTAAAATTGGATACTGATGGCTTTCTGTTGAATTGATCATCAACAAGCCAGTATTGTCGGATGGACTAAGCTGCCGTTTGATGCTATCGCTACTATCCATAATGTTAGTCAGAATTGGAAATGTACAACGGAGACGAATGGCTGGGTTACACAAGGAAGCCAGAACGGCTGACAATAGACGATCTTTTGAAGATCTTCCTTGTTCCTATAAAGTAATATACATATTTTGATGAATTGGTAGATTTCGAAATGAATGAATTATACAATAGTGCAATACTAACCCTATCAATTTCTGACAACAGTTCACACAGGCAGGTCCACTTTAAATATGCTGTCGGGTAAAACGCATGATAACAAGCTACAAATGTCCTATGACATTCGTCCAATATGCTGTTTGTTAGCTTATTATTTATTGTAGCTGTATCTATGTAATGAAACATTTTATGTGCTATTATGTAGAGAATTTTATATTGAACATGTTAACTAACGCAAAGTCTTACTTTTATTTGGTCGCGTTTTTCCTTTACTCTTTGTAGTCGACGGTACCGTATCAGATAAAATTTGGTGCAACAAGGCGCGTACTTCTCCAATGCATTCTGCTAAGCGCACCGATTCAGCCGGGGTTTTCTTGCCAACTACAAATTAGCATTACGTTTAAATGCAATCTAGTATTTAAAGTAAAATTTGATACGTACCTTGATTGGGATAAATGTGATTAGTATATGTTCTGAGTAACCGTAGACTAGCTTTACTAATATAAACCAAACGTTCCATTTCAACTAACGTGTGAGAAGAAATAGCATGAATCATAGAATCATTTAAGGCTGCTTTTAGCGTATTCCAGCTCCATTGAAGAAGAGATATTAGTGACTGAAAACAATCCTACAAAAAATATATATTAAACAAAAATTTCTTTACATGTTAATCTTTAAGCTTATTTTATAAAAAAATACATACTTTAGTAACTGTTCTAGAGAAGTCGCGCTTTAATACATAAACCGGCTCGATTTGGTCTCTTTGTCTGTTAGGAGTTTGATTTTCTGGTGTAACAATACGATACAGCAACTGCGGAATTTGTCCAGCGTTCACATCCGTTCCGTTATTAGATCTTTTAGAAGACTTAAAGTAGAACATAACTCTAAAAGCAAAAAATATAAAGATGTGACAGATATTTCAAATTATTATTTCTTAAAAATTATTTGGTTTCTACTAACTGATTTTTTGCCGCGACCATGCTTTGACCACCATTTCCACAATCACTGGAAGGCCCGCTAACTTTTGTCCATGCGACGTACCACCTGTTAGCTTGCAGAGCAATTGGTTCATCGAATAAAATGGAATACGTTTGTTTTAATCCACATTCGTATGGTATTTCCTCTGATTCGGCTAAAAGTTCACCATCGTTTTCTTGATCTCCTCCATCCGTTCCAATATCGAAAAGCTGCAATGATTTGTGGCATAATTTTTACAGCTATTTTCTACGATTTGCTACAAATTAAACAAGTAATAAGAATTACTTTTATTTTCGCAGTATATTCTCCTCGGCCACCGAACAATCCGTATCCGCCAAGTAAGATATCGGTATCAGGCATAAATCTGATAGCTTCGATCGAATGTGCCGAGTAACCCCAACCACCACCATGTGCTGAAAATATATGAAATGTGACAATGAAAGAAATAAAAATATGTACCATTTTTGGTCACCTTCTTGTACATACTTTCAAATCTGTTAACTGTAACAAAATCTTCACGACTATATGCTTTTCCGTGTGTCGATTGATTACATTCATTTTCTTCTACTATAGACAAATTTTCATCTTGTGCTTGTGTAAGAGTATCCAAACAGCCCAACAAATGCATGGCAGCTTGCGAACGCGTTACAAAACAATTTGATACTACAGGCAGTGCTAAGCCTGGATTCAAAATGGATATTTCCAAACCAGGAATTGTTCTAGCTTCCGTCGATATAATATTATATAGGCTTATTTCATTATTTATCGGATTAAAAGTCCAAATAACGTTATACAAAGGATCTAAACACGTTGCACAATTACTGAAGTCAACTTGATCCGCTCCACTGTAACTATTACAAGTGCCGTCTCGTTTACTTATAACTAAGCATTTGAACGAATTAGCGTGATCAGTTTGATGTGGAATTAAAACTGAAACAATTTGTTTTAGAATTAGGTAAGCTTGTTAATGTAACAGTGATGGAACGATGATATACGAAAGGAGGACATACTTATGCAGTTTTTATTTGCCATAACAGTACTCCTTGTTAAACTAATAAAATTTATTTCATCAATTTTGACATAAGTTTGATCTCCACTTGCACCGACCCACGTTGCACGTCTACCCCATCGTGGACCAATATTTGGAACTACATTCGGAAAACTGTGCCACGGCTGTGTCCTATCTGTACGACGGCTAGTTTGAGAAGTAGTATTTGAAGAGTCATTTTGTTCATTCCACCAATTCATGCCCAACTGTCCTTTCTGAATATAAGAGATGCACGCATAAGAATGTCATAATTACATTCCTATGGTAAATAAACTATGATAGTAATACAAACTTGATAAGCTCCAAATGTGAATACTTCTCCTTTCGAAGTAAGTACGACAGTATGATTACTTCCAGCCGCAACTTGTGTCGCTATTCTTGGTAATTTAACGTGAACAAGTCCAGCATGCGGTATCAAGTCTCCTACACCCAGCTGACCATATATATTGCTCCCAAATGTATAAACTTCTCCGTTTTGTAAGAGCACCACTGTACACAGTACATAGCACACTATTACTGATGTCCATCGTATTACGAATAAAAAAATATCATTCAAATTTATATACATTACCTGTATGATGTAACCCACATGACACTTGGACCACAGCACTTTCGCTAGGTATGGGAACCCTAGCAGGTGGTATACTAGCAATTCTTGTCGCGTCACCTCGTTCGATATCGCTTCCTCCGATACCTTCTTCGGTCATCAAGTTAGTACCCAACCCCAGTGCAGTTTTCCCGGTACTTTTTTGTATCACGCTTGGGCCAGCTATTTTACACGAAGATTAATGTTAAATTAAGTGTTATATAACTTAACTTAATTTTAAAACTGTATGTACAAAGCATATTTATTTTATGAAGACATCTACCCAATCTTTGATTATTCGGACCTTTCATCTTCATCCCGTACTTTGCCGCACTTGGACCTGCTTTGGTTTTTTGTTTTTGCTTAATTTCTCCTAGTCGTCTTTGTAAGTATTCTCGTAAATTAGAACTTGATCTACCTAAAATGCAACATAAATATTTGTGAAAATGATCATGAATAGTCCTAGCATAATAATTTATAATTAAATTTTTACCATTGGTACAACCTTTTCTTGCGCATGTTCGACAACATCCACATTCGGCACAACCACTGTCACCTTTACCACAACCACATTCCCTGAAAGTGCATATTTTTAGTCGCTTCTACTACACAATAATTACTTTAAATACGTACTGCCCAGGGTTTCGATTCGGCCGTATACTGCTCAAACATGATATGCTGCAACCTGTACATTCTCGGCACACCGTACAGACCATACAAACACGATGCCTCCATTGATGTAATCCCGGCGGACACATTCCCCTTGTTTCTTCCCAATCCTCGGTCGGTTCTATGCCGTCTACATGTAATTAAAAATATTTTGATTTTTTATGATAATAGAGAATTAAAATTCTACCACACATGATTACCTTCTTCTGTCACTAAAAGTTCATCATCCGCTGTACCCATCTCCATAGCTACAACTGAGACATCCTTATTTACGGTATGCACTGTTGTGAAATCTCTACCGCACTGTCCCTTATTGTTAATTCCAAATGTGTACAAATGACCCTTGTTAGTTAATACTGCGGCATGAGCTTTCCCCAATGAAACGTGAACCACACAGACATCTCTGAGATCGGTAACTACTCCTGAAACCGGATCACTGTGTAAGGTATCTTTGCCAAACATTAACAAAGAGCCCTCTTTAGTAACTAATGCTGTCGATCCATTATTACAGGCGGCATCAATGATAAACTGTCCTTCTACTTTTGCTATCTTTTTTGGTTTAACTGGCTTAGGTTGTCGGCGAATTTTATCTGAAATTGTTAATTTGATAAAAAATGTTTAATTATGTTGTATTACAAATGTTTAGCACAGATGTACTAACTACTATCGCCATCTTCTCCGCGTCTAGCAGTTCCAGCAAACAAAACAGAACCATCTTCCATGATCATAACAGCGTGCTGACCATCATGACCAGCTGCAAAATTTACAAGCCTTGGTCCTTTTCCAAGTGTTAATTCTACCCATCTATTAGGCCTTGTATTACTTTTCATACCAAGACAAGTACCCTTTCCAGTGTATAATACCTTGAATACATACCATTTATACAATATGCTCTTATTTTAATATAAACGATTACACGTTGGGAAACGGGTAATCACTTACCTTTCCGGACACAGTTTTTAATAGACCAAATTCTTTTCCTGCAGTGACTATAGCAATTTCGTCATCACAGCCTGGATTTAATGTATGGATAGCTTGTTCTTCATCAAAAGTAGAATATCCAAAAACATCTACACATTTTCTGGCTAATTTTAATGGTAATTCGGATGCAACTGCAACTGGATTGCTTAACGTATTTATAGTTCTGACTACAAAACCATCCTGTTTAAATTGAAGATAAAAATTTGTATCAGTCGTTGAAACATTACAAGTTTCAAGAAATTAAAAGTAATAATAACTAACATCTTTTCCCGCTGTTATCATTCCTAAACATTCGCCATCAGAAAACATGACCGACGATGACCAGTCACGGCCTTCTAGAACTGCAATTCCTGTGACTACAAGAGTTTCCGCATCAATGATTAGCAACTCGCTCTGTTTCCTGGGTGTGCATTTAAAATATAATGTATTCTGGAAAAGATTTAATGTTAGGACGACGATATCCCTATATTTCTACGTGAGAAATCAATGTTTAATCCCACTAACATTTGCATAGCCGAGCCAACCCGTTTCTGTCGGATAAAAATCTGCCTTGTGAATATACAGATGACCCCAAATGGTTCCACCATGACCACTACCAATTTTTAATAATCCTCTACTTGTGTGTAGGTACAGGTACTTTCCATCACTCACGAAACTTCGTCCATTTAGTGTTATATTATTTATCTCATTTGGTAACTTAAGCGTAGAAGTATAAATTTTAGAACTTTTAGGAACTCCATATGTAATCCAGTCTGGCCGTATAAGTTTTCCGAGTAACACAGCTTGCACACTTCTTTGTAAGGATGTTAATACACATGGCATCTACAACATATAAATTGTAACTTGGAATATCAGAACTATTACAAGGTTTAATATTAATTAGATATAACGTTTACTTGAATATTTTGAACTGCTAGTGCTCTAGGACACATGAGTAAAGCAGCTATAGCTACCAACAGGCGACCAGTATCACCTCTCACAACCACAAGACTGAGTAAACATGCACAAGCAATTGCAGTCAAATGACTACCATCATTAGCAGCTGCTGATTCTGGACCATGTGAAGTTGCAAAGTCCAACAGCAGATCAAAAAGTGGGTCTGGAAGAAAATAAAAAGGTTGTAAACATAAGACACACATTTTTACATGTACTAGTAAACAACTAGAGATGGTTTTATATTAACCAATAACATCATCGGGTTCAGACTTCAGGCCTTCAGGGAGTTGTCCTTGTAATATATCCAATAAAGCTGACAATGCTTTTATACACAAAAGAGGTTCAATTATTCTACTTTCTCTCATCAATGTGAAAACGCTTCGCAAACCAATGCCTACAATCTAAAAACATTTTAATTTTAATATAATTCTTTACATATGTATTCCATATATTTTTGCATGTTACCTTTGGTAAACTCTGTATAGTTGATATCCTATCTTCATCCTCACTGTCTGTATCCATAGTTTCACTATGTTCCGGTGGTGGTGGAGAATTACAATTTGATACTCTATAAACTTCATTTGTTGTTCTAGCATATTTTTCCAAAATAGCACTTCTAACACTAGCAAATACAGCAAATGCAGAAGCATTGCAAGGTAATTCTATTTCTGGTGGATTATTGTAATTTAAATCTCCACTTAAATCAATCTGGAAACCAACGGAATGTATATAATGAACTGTAATCATTACAAAATTTGCGAAAACAAAAACTGCCAATACCTTCTTCTTATCCCGTTTACGTATAGATTTACTTTTTTTACATTTTCTCCATTCTTCCTTATTTCTGAAAATTAAAATGTACACTCTAACATACAAGTTTCAACGATATGTTAAAAAAAAGAGTACAAAAAAATTTTTTAAAACAATATAGTATATTTGGACTTGAAAAAATAATGATTATAATAATAAAAATATTTTTTATTTACAAATGAATATTACATCCTCATTTTCATTAATAACTAACTTAAATAAAATAAATTCGATTGCTAATTTCATAGATTATCATTTAATTCATAAAAATAATGAAAATGTCAATCGCAGATTGTTTTTAAAACAATGCGATCTCATTTTACATGAGAACTGTCAAAGTGACAACTCTAATAAACAAACTTTTTTTTAGGTTAATTCGAAACATTTAAAGAAATATCAGATATTTGTATAAAAATATGACATAGATCAACATATTTGATGAAAATAAGAATAACTTATCGGGATTTTTATCTTAATTGATAAGTTTGATAAATGACAGATGAAGTCACCGCCAAAAGCGTCAAGTAAACAAAGCTTGAGGGAGGTTATACACATTCCGCACCTCTGTGCCTCGGCGATGCTTTTAAAGAGATCATAAAAACGTTTCACGTAATTCTCCGGCTCGGGCAGCAACTTTTCGTCGTCCCTACACCCCATGTTGTGCACAAAATTTTCCAACGTACGAATCACCAATTCATTTTCGTAATACTATTGATCGTTGACATTCTCTCGCCTTCCCCACGTGATCGCATCGCAGGTCTATAAAAAGGGCCATTCAACGATTTTCATCGAAGTATTTATTGGTTCGAGGTACAATTTTAAATTCACAGGTGACAGACAGTCTAATACAATGTTATTTTTATAATATTTGAAAACGGCTAAAGATCCGTCTTTGATGATGAAATTCGTCTTGAAAGTACCAGACGGACCGCGACTGCCTTGCGATTTCGACTTTTCGATATGCATTATCGCTTTAACGCTGATTATCCTTCGATATGGCGGCTCCTCTTCAAATGAATACATTTTAATGTCATAATTCTGTTAATATCATGTCATACTGTTGTATTTCTGTAAATTATTATACCTTTGAATTTACTACATCATTATCCTCCTAAATTTTATAAGTGGATACGTTTCATATGAAAGATTTAACTTCACAATAAAATATAACACAATACCTAAATAGAAAATAAAAACAAAAATACTACAAAACAATATTGGTGAAAAGTATTTCTGTCTCTTACTTCAAATGAATTTTAATTTTCCGAGAAAGTTTTCAAAAATTTTAGTTTAAAACAATCACTAAAAGTTATTTATTATTATATAAACATATTCGTATGATGGAAATTTTTTACAAATTGAAAAACTGAAGCGGAAGATCATAATTAAATGAAAGGTAAAAAGATTCAGTGTATCTATAAGTATAGAAAGTCGTATCTTATATTTGATTTAGAATTGGTCACCTCATGTGAAGATAGTGTAGTGTGCGTATCCTGTTATGCTGAGATTACTGTTTTGAAGATTATTGAGAACATAACCTAAAAAGTACCATTTGATGAGTATAATTACGTTTGGATTTTCGTTTTATCGCAAAAAAATGAAATGAATATAATTTTGTGAATAGTCTCATCAAACATGTGATTGAACAAATAATTGATAAAGTATCAAACAGCACCTTTTCAACTCTATAAAAACATAACCAAATGACAGCTTTCAAGCAAGTATGCCATATCCATGATTAGCCAAATAAATTGTGAAAACATTTGCCATTAATCTTTATTCAGTTACAGACGGGCTACCTCAATAAATATACTATCATAATTGATTTCTGTTTATCTTCATACTTTTATTTAAATTGCATTTATCTATGTATTTAAAAGGAGTAAAAAGAAAATCATACCAGAATATGAATAATAATTACAATTAATTGTAATGAAGGAGCATGATTTTCCCAGTATATTTTTAGTAGGTATCACAGTAAAGTTTAACACATATACGATATTTTAACGTTAAGACCAAATGTATGCATATGATTTGACATCTTTGAAATATTATTTTCAGTTAAACTGGACACAACAATTACACATGTCACTCAATTGTGTAAATATCACTTAGATAACATATATAGAATATCTTGAAAAGTATCTCTTATAAAATTGTGGGAATGGGTAATTGTTTGTGTAAAGATACACCAGAAGATCTTGATGTATATAGTGGGCAAAATCATGCAGAGATTGAAAATACTGTATTACCAGAATCAAGTGTAGGCACAGCTGCATCTGGTGATGTAACTTCTACCCCTTTCAAATTTCCAACTTCAGCCAACATTGATAAATTAGTTCTTGAATCTCTTGGAGTTATTGGTTCTCTTGTTGATAAGTAAGTATTATAAAATTGTACACAATTTATAAATATATTAATTGGTTATTCTTATATATATTCAGTGAGCAAGAGCCACCACCAGCAATGTTAAAATTACATGCAATTGCTGATAAAGAAGATGGGTGGATACAAGTTGTCAGTTCTATGGTTAATGTTATTCCTATGCATAACCCATTAGGTCCTTCAGTTATTACTCTTTTATTGGATGATTGTCCACTACCTTCAAAGGTATACCTATACTTTAATTCTGGTTGATTAGATTATAATGTCATTTTAATTATGTTAGGAATCAGTTCTACGATTGTCCCATATGTTTCAATTATCCCAAAAACTTGGAAGTGTACAAACTAGTGCAACTCAACAGCGTAACATTTGTGTGGTATTGGGTTGTATAGCAGAGAAACTAGCTGGTCCAAGTAGTATTGCTGTACTATCTGAGGCAACTTTGGATTATCTTATTTCAAACCTTGTAAGTTTCATCAACCTTATGACTCTAAATATAACATGTAAAATCTGCCTGCTGGAACCTTATTTTCACTAGTACTTTATACATTATTTTAGAGGGAAGATATTGATCCTTATGTCGTACTATATTCACTAATAGCTTTGGAAAAATTTGCACAGACAAGTAAGTTTTTTATCATAATGATTTGTGCAGTTGTGATCTCAATGCTAATCAAATTTAAATCGAATGTAATGTTTATATTATTCTTTTAGGTGAAAATAAAGTAACTATTAAAAAACGTCTGATGGCAGAAAAGCCAAATCCACTATTAGAACTGGAAAAATGGGCAACAGAAACTCACTATGTGCGTAGACAAGTAGGTTTCTGTGCACAATGGTGTTTAGATAACTTATGTAAGTGTTAACACATGTGACTAAACAAATTTGTTGCCTAAATCATTAATTTGTATCTATTTTTATAATTTCAGTTTTAATGGAAGGTAGGAAATATTCTCACGATTCAGTTGATATGACTGGTATTAATGTTATGTTAAACACAAAAGATGTAAGTGAGTACCTGAAAATATCACCTAATGGTTTAGAGGTGAGTTTGTTAAGAGTAATGTATATTTTGTTAAAAGATGCTCGTATATTCGTGTCATAATTTCAGGCCCGGTGCGACGCATATTCATTTGAAAGTGTACGGTGTACGTTTCAAGTAGATTCAGGAATTTGGTATTATGAAGCACTTGTCATAACTACAGGTGTAATGCAAATTGGTTGGGCAACAAAGAACAGCACGTTCTTAAATCATGCAAGCATTTTTTTTCCATTTAATACACGTAATATCAACTTATAGTTTTGTTTATTTTTATTTATCATTTTAGGAAGGATATGGTATAGGAGATGATGAATATTCTTTAGCTTATGATGGTTGTCGTAGATTAATCTGGTACAATGCAAAAAGCGAAAAATATCACGAAAGACCATGTTGGAAGGCTGGAGATATTTTGGGTTGTTTATTAGATTTAAACAAATTAGAAATAATATTCTCCATAAATGGTGTACCACTTAAACCTTGTGTACAAGTTTTTAAAACTGTGAGGTACATTTCTATTCGTATATTTTAAAGGAATATTTAGTTTAAAATATTAAAAATTATCAATACGTGATGTATACGTTTTAGGGCAGGATTTTTTGCAGCGGCGAGTTTCATGTCATTCCAACAATGCCTTTTCAACTTTGGAAATGTACCTTTCAAATATCCCCCTACTGATCGCGAATATAAGAAGTTTAATGATTTTGCTTCGTTGAAGCCTGAAGATAAGGTTGTGCTTCCTAGACACATATATTTAGATCAACTGAGAAAGCTTAGTGTTAGAGAGGATTCGTGTACATTGTGTTTTGACCAAAGAGCTTCAGTGAGATTGTTACCGTGCAATCATAGGTAATACACGTAAAAGTTTTATCTAATCTGTATTTAGTTATCTGCATTTTTGTTAACTAACCAATATTGAATATAAAAATTTTTTCAGAGGATTTTGCCCGACGTGTTCGTATCAGTTGGTAGAGTGTCCGATGTGCAGGGCTACAATTGAAGAAGTAGCTCTTGATAACACATGACACCACACAAGTACACCATCATTTTTTAATACTCTTCCACTACCCTACTTATATTACACAACTCTCAGGAACTGTCGCGAGATAATCACAATTGTACAATATCATGCGTATCACATGTGGGATATAATTATATTATTCTGTGCATTTGTTTTCTTAGAATACAGTATTTTCAGTCGAGAGAACTATGAATCAATTACAGAAAACAAAGTCACATTTATATGTGTCATGCTTCTAATATGTACCATTCTAAATATTGCTTTGAAATATGTAGATGTGATATACGAATTATCATATTCGAAATTCACTTTACAGAAAAATATCATTTTACGTTCATCGGCTGTGCGAATTATTTTTTCTAGGTTTCGCCTAGAAACAATTTGCATTTAATTAGATATTTAAAATAAAATAGCAAAATTAAAATATTTTTTTTATATAGTAGACATTAAAACGAAGAATAATGTTTACAGTTTACACTTAAATTGCTATCACTGTATGTTGTACATTTCCAATTTAATATTTGTGACTGGTTCACGAATATATAAAACTATTTTGTCCACGAATTTGAAATTCTTCTCTCTTAACTTATGAAAGTCTGCAGTTACCTGTGCTTGTCAGTATTGGCAAGGAAGTAACTGAATTTGTGCTATAATATAAGGTTGATTTTAAGGGGATTGTAAAATAACGATATCATGTAGTGTATACAAAAGAAAAAGGTGCATATATAAGCTCATATTATATGTTACATGTATAATTTTGCTAAACTTTTCTATGAACTACCGATTTTCATTCGCAACCTTTCCTATTACTTAAGGTACCAATCTATGTATTAAATATATAACTTACATCGTATTCTCTATTTTTTGAATCCATCTATTAAACAAAATTATTGTGCTATAACATTTTAGAAATTATTCACATACAACCCTTTTATATGCAATCTTTTTACAATCCTTATAGTAATATTGATTCATATTGTGTCTGTTTAATTTTATTTAACATGAACTTACATTGTTTTTTATTAGTAATTTCTATATCTTTATAATTATATTCTTGTGTATTTTTCATATATACTATTTATTTGAAATACCATAAAGTAAAATTTTGTTATTGTCTGTAGAAGAAAATTAATTTGAAAGTATTTGAAATGAACATTGTTCATCGTGCTTCAACAAAATGTGCCTAATTCTGTTTCTTATGTTGCGTAAGATTTAGAGTTTGAAAATGCTGTCTGAATTGGATACTCTATAAAATATTGGGTCAATTTGAAAATAAATGGTTGATATATCGATATATCCGTGTACATTAAAGAACGATCTCTCGATTATGGAAAGTTAAATGAGAGGCCACGAGAGTGCGCTACAGTTTGTTACAACATGGCGGGTGAGTGAGTGCCTGTGGATCGAACGAAGCTGCTCGAAAACACGAGGGATATTCAGCTAACCCGTGGTGTTTGTGGGTTTCAGATATATTCTACAACCTGAAAGAAGGACTGGACGATTCAGACGAAGGTGAGTACTGACAAAGAAATACATTATTGACGGTTGTAAACGTGCGCGGAAGGGGTTGGTCGTTCGGCACAGTGGCCCCACCATCGAAGCATGCTAGTGTCTGGCGTGCGTGGCGGTGGCGTGGTCGTAAACTCGTGTCCGTTTTAAATACGTTACACCTTGCTAGACCTGTCAGGTTAGACCGAGTCAGCAACTTTATTATCATCCACGACCACATAGTTTCGATACCATTTGAACGGATGTCACGTTGCAATTCGACTGCAAGCCGTATGTCACGCCGTGATTCTCACATGCGCGACTCACAAGGCATGAGAATGCTTCGATGGCGTTTTATCGGTTAGGGGGCGCCACGAAACGTGCCGCGCTGTGTTTACCTCGACTGCACGCTGAAAAAAGAAGAAAACAGAAAAAGGGCACGCGGTCGCTTTCCGTACTCCTCTATTGTTTCTACGGGTTTTCATTGCTTTCGTCTGTTGGATCGAAATGCCCATATGTTTTCCGATGTTTCTCTACCATTTATATTCCGACCTCCATACTCAATTTACGAGTGACGACATACTACAACAATCAACCAAGTCTATTGTCTTACGAATATGAATAATATTTTAAATCGACACTAGATAAGTGCCCGCCGAATTGCTGACTGCCATTAGTATGAAGATATGGGACAAGGTACAATTTCGAACATTTCTATCCATTTCAGACGATTTCAAACTTTTAACTTAAATATTCGGAAATGTGGATAGTTTATAAATGTAGAAATTGGAAGATCGAGAAATTTAAGTAGAAAATTTAGAAGTTGGAAAATTTGATAATTTCGAAATGCAGAAACATCGATTTTTCAAATGCGAAAGTTCCAAGTATTAAGAATAGTACATCTTCGTATCCGTGAATCATTTAAAAAGCATCCGAATCGAATGAAAGAAACATTGTTTCGTAGTAGCGAAATAAACAAAGAGTTAATGCGCGGTTATTCGCCTATCGGGGTTACTGATCTTTCTTCGACTACCATCTATTTACTACTGCCATCTATCGTATACAAAACTGAACCAGATTATTAGCTCTCGATAGAGCATATCTCGTAAGATTCCGAAGTTTCTAACCGTTGGTTCGAAATACGGAAGTTCTTCGTAGATATCGAATCGACCGCGTATCTCGTTCTCGATCGATACGCGATTTATCGACGACAACTCATGATTGGATCATTCTACGTTTATTCATAAAGAACATAACGCGTGAACTGTTATCGGAGTATGGCTGGACCCTGGTGAAGCCGATAAAGTCGACGCTCTACGTATATGGGGCATCCACCTTCGTTTCTTTCTTTCTTTCTTTCTCGTTCTCACACATATCAACACCCTCACCAACTGTTGCTGCTAACTAACTCGTAGTTGGCCCTAATCGACTTTATCTAACATTCCAGAGGTCGTTTATCAGCTTGGCTTACTTATATTTCCAAGCACGAACAGATAGAAAAATATTTGAGCCTGTGCCCTTTCGATCCACGAGCCAACGACCCGATTCGGTTCGGAGCTCCTCGGGCACCACGAATTTCTGTCGACGATTGAATTCCAACGATCGATTCGTAGAATCTTCTTATCGACCTCACCAATTCAATAAGTTCCATTTATTCGCTGACTTATGTGATTTACGGAACCGTTTGATTTTTCGTTATTCGAAATCATTGGTAACACGTGTTCCACTAAATGTTACATTTCAATAAATCCATCAATTCTTTCGGTAAAATCCACGCGTTATATCGCCACGCTTTGGATTTACTACTTGCAAGGCATTTTCCTCGCGTTGTATTAGTCATGCGTTGAATCACCATGCGTTATATTGCCATATCATAGATTATCGTGCATTACATTTCTACGTTGTATTGCCACTCGTATTGACACTATTAGTAGACATTTGTTATATCGCTCGGTGGCTGTATTTATACGCGTGGAATTGTCTCGCGTTATATCGCCGTTCGATTGTACTTCCACGCATGGTATTGACACTACTACCAGTGCAAATTTGTTATATCACTCGGTGGTTATATTTTTACGCGTGGTATTGCCTCGCGTTATATCGCCGTTCGATTGTATTTCCACGCGTGGTATTGTCTCGCGTTATATCGCCGTTCGATTGTACTTCCACGCGTGGTATTGACACTACTACCAGTGCAAATTTGTTATACCACTCGGTGGTTATATTTTTACGCGTGGTATTGCCTCGCGTTATATCGCCGTTCAATTGTATTTCCACGCGTGGTATTTTCTCGCGTTATATCGCCATTCGATTGTATTTCCACGCGTGGTATTATTTCGCGTTATATCGCCGTTCGATTATATTTCCACGCGTGGTATTGTCTCGCGTTATATCGCCGTTCGATTGTACTTCCACGCGTGGTATTGACACTACTACCAGTGCAAATTTGTTATATCACTCGGTGGTTATATTTTTACGCGTGGTATTGCCTCGCGTTATATCGCCGTTCGATTGTATTTCCACGCGTGGTATTGTCTCGCGTTATATCGCCGTTCGATTGTACTTCCACGCGTGGTATTGACACTACTACCAGTGCAAATTTGTTATACCACTCGGTGGTTATATTTTTACGCGTGGTATTGCCTCGCGTTATATCGCCGTTCAATTGTATTTCCACGCGTGGTATTGTCTCGCGTTATATCGCCGTTCGATTGTATTTCCACGCGTGGTATTATTTCGCGTTATATCGCCGTTCGATTATATTTCCACGCGTGGTATTGTCTCGCGTTATATCGCCGTTCGATTGTACTTCCACGCGTGGTATTGACACTACTACCAGTGCAAATTTGTTATACCACTCGGTGGTTATATTTTTACGCGTGGTATTGCCTCGCGTTATATCGCCGTTCAATTGTATTTCCACGCGTGGTATTGTCTCGCGTTATATCGCCGTTCGATTATATTTCCACGCGTGGTATTGTCTCGCGTTATATCGCCGTTCGACTGTACTTCCACGCGTGGTATTGTCTTGCGTAATATCGCCGTTCGATAGTATTTCCATGCATGGTATTTTCTCGCGTTATATCGCCGTTCGATTGTATTTCCACGCTTGGTATTGTCTCTTCTTGCATGAAATTGTCCGATTATATTCCTACGGGAGGTATCGTCACGCGTTATTTCATCGAGTATTACCGCGCGTTATATCGCAGTTTTATGCAGTTATTAAATTGAAGCGTTGCGAAGCTCGATCGTGCAAGTTCCTTTTACGTGAGTAATCCTTTTGCGATTCATGGCTCACGTATCCTATTTGATGACGTGCAAAAGGCAGCACGTGACACACCGCTTCCTGATTCACACTTCCGATCTGTTGATTATCCACTCGACTTAACGCGCCTTGAATTCCATCTTTTTCATATGACCTTCGTGTCACGATCGTTCCAACTCATGTTTCCGCGAAAACAGATTTCCCCGAACGGAGAGGCGGATTAGGAATTTGATTCATTTCGAAATGTGATTCGATAACAATGATTCTTTCTCTCGCTCTCTCTTTTTCTCGGTTAGAGAGAAGACATCATCCGTGTTTCAAGTTGGTCGTTGGAACGCGGTTGGTCGAAACGTTCGCTGAATTTTTCGATGTCTAACATATGGCAATGGCTACGGGAGTCACGGTGAAGCGATAGTAATCAGTCGCGATTATGCAAATGATTCGGTGACTGGCTGTGACAGCCAGCGGGTCGGACGTTTCTCGGGTATCAATGAATCCTTCTTTTCACTCTGTAACAATGCCGTCATGTTTACCGGTCGTCTGGTTAATTCTTGGTTACAGTTACTATATGAACTAGCACTGTGACGAAATTTCGGTATTCGTTATGTTTGAATTTGAAATTCAAGTTTGAACGAGATGGAATGTTTAAATTATCCGAATTCTTTACATTTGGGACATGGAGACCTACAAACGGGCTGGGAATGTAGGAGTCTTATATAGAAATAATAGTGTACATATAGAGACCTAGAAATATACGAATCTGGAAATATAAGTCTAAGGATACATATATCCGAGTGTATAAGAATAGAAGTCTTTAGTATAGTTTAGAGATATAGGAATCAGAGACTATAGAGATCTAGGAACATAAGAATTCAACAACTTATGAACTCTTCAGAGTCCGAAATCTCAAAATTCCAGGAAATTCGAAAATTTTCGATCAGCATGCAGTACATGTCAGCGGAATATCGATCATGCGAGAGCTGCACGAAACGAATCTTGGAATTTCTGTGTCGATGCCGTAGCTATCGGATGCGCTATAGTTTCACGTTGCCCTCGATGTGTGCCTTTCTCTGGAACGGAATAAAACGCAACGAGATGGATTCGTAAATTCCAAGGTTCGGGGTGCGGATCATCGAGGTGTACGCGACAGGATCGATCGAACTCCAACAGGTACGACGAATCCTCGCGAAACATTTGCCACGAAGAAAGAGAAACAAGAGTCTCTTTAACTGGTCGCGTACGCTGCTCTCCCCGTTGCTGTGTGTTTGCGTTTATCGGCAAAGTGATCTCTTTCTCTCGTTATTTCCTCGGGCCGACGTACGACGTCGACGAGGAGGATACGAGACAGATATAGAGAAAAAAAAGAGAGAGAAAGAAAGAAGGGAGAGGCATAGGAGACGAGTATAGGTGGATATACAGAGAAACTTTAATTTCTTGGCATTGTCAGGAGTTCCTTGCCCTTTCAGCCTTTTCAGTTCGGTGGTCTGTTTTTGATAGGAGGCCACGTCGTCTAGACACACCGGGGGTTGCCCAGCTTTTATAATCGCAACGAAATGCACCCCTCCGTGCTCGACGCAAAAATACCGGTTTTTTCCTCTCCCCCTCCCCTCTGTTTCTCTATCACTCCGTCTCTCTCTCGCGCCGTTGAATTTCTCTACCCCCTTTCGTTTCGTGTCACCCCTTCGTTCCATGGCGACGTGCCGCCGCGCGTTACATTAAAATGATTTATTCTCTTTATTAAATTCGCATTCGAGGCTACGAGAGCACATTCTCGGGTTCGCGTGAATCGAATCTCGAGACCGAACGATAACGTGTCTCATCCGGCAACGAGACCTGCTTGTGTCTGAAGTGTACCAGGACTGGCTCCGTCTTTTCTTCTCGTTCCTCTTCTTCTGGGACGAGAGGGTAGTCAAAGGTCACGGTGGTGCATAAATTTCACCCTTCTTTTTAACCCACGGACACCCGTGTGTCTCGTTAGTTCGATTCTTGTTTAACTATTTAACCATCCTCGACTGTGCTGGCACGTTCATCGTCAAAGGATCGAATATCAACGCGCTAAAGAGAAGAGGATACCTTCAAATGATAGCAAACATGTTTGCGACCATTTTTGCATAATGGAAACGGATTCTTGAATAACGTTCATCAATCCGTTGCAGAAAACTTCCACTTTCCTTTTATAGTAACCTATTATAAGCTTCGTGTTGAGGCACCACCGACTTGTGAAAGGGGTGTAAAAAATTCAAGAATTGTCGATCGTGATGAAATGGTTAAAGACGGTTACTTATAGGCAGTTACAAGTTACCTCCAACTTAAAGACACCCTTTGCGCGTTAATAACGTATCTTTCACTCTATTTTAAAACATTTTTGCATAGTTAACTATCGATCGATGATAAAAGTCAGCAGTTCAGACAAAGGAGCCTTTTAGCAGTTCAGACATTTAACCATTTCCAAGAACATTTTGAATAGAATAAAATAGCGTGTAAAATTGTTTATTCGTAAATTCACCCCACGAGGGATGAAACGACGAGGAGTAAACCGAGCCGAGCGGTGGCGCCTCCTATCGTCAGAACGGACGCTCGAATGGCGGCCCGATTATTACATGACATTCCTCGAATACCATCCAGTCCTCCCTCGTCTCCTCCGACGACCAAGGGCTCCTTCTTCTTCGTCTTCCGTTCCCGCCCACGATTTCTTTCTCTGTTCCCTACATCCGCATACACGCGGCGACGACGTTACTCTGCCCTCTCCGTGACGCTTCTCGAGAGGACGCAGCTCTGGAAAGCTCCAAAATAGGCCCGCGATACGAGTGATAAAAGCACACCCTCCTGCATCCTCCGCTCGCTACGCCCTTCTCGGCCTACGACCCCTCTTCGTGGCGTCTTTGCATCCTGTCGGCGCGTCCTCCGCACCGATCGAGAATCAGCCGCGCCCTGAAGCAGCCTGGCTACGAGTTACGTGAGAAAATGGACGCGAAGAACGGGCAAAATCGATCTCGTTTCGAAACGAAGCTCCCTCACTCTTTTCGTCGTTTACGACTCGATAATAGAATAACTTTTTCACACAAATTACAAGTACAGATTTACTGTCAGATATATCGTATTGATGTAATATATCATGATAATTCGTTCATGATAGGTTCGAATACGAATATGGTTTTCACTGGTCAAGCTCTCAATTTTGCTTACAAATATTTACAAGACGTGCGCGTTCAATCCTCAAAACCACATACGTTTCACGTTATATTCTCTATCGTGTACCTATATTATATGTAGAATAACCTGGAAGTGGCCAGCAGGATATAGAACAGATGTACATAGTAAACGAAATATCTGTGGTTATAGGTATTCAGGGATATAGATATCTAGGATTGTAGGTATTTAAGGATATAGATATCTAGGGATACAGGTATACGGAGATATAGCGACCTATAAAGGTAGAGAATCGTGAGAAACGCGGTTAAAAAATTTCGAGCGTTCGTTTAGCAACGGAGAGGGTGTTTTTCGTGGAACAAAACGCGTTAGCGCGTAGAGACGCTGTTGGAGCGAGGACGATGACGCCGGACGCGGCGGCGGTTGCGAGAGCTATACGATCGATTCGCGGCCGCCTTCTATTGTCGCTGTCTGTGTGTAAGGGTTTGCAGTAACCCCCTCCGGAGAAGGACGCTGGCTGACACCCCGTTAGAGAAAGGGAAAGACAGCGTCGGTGAGAGCGAGAAAGTGGCGGTAGTAGAGAGATAGTACGATTCCTCGTAAGCCACCGAGCGAACCCATTCATAAAGACGAGGCCGTGACTAACGAGTAAGGAGAAACGAGCGCGAGTCTGCTTCTCTCTGTCTTCCCCTCCCTCTCTATTCTTTACTTTCATCTTCGACCTCTCTCTCTTTCTCTCTCTTATTTCCTATCGATTTCCTTTCTCCGTTCGGCTTCTTCTTTTCTACCTCCATTATCGGCCCCGCTAACGAGTCGAATTTTTCCCTTCTTTTCATCGCGTTTCCGGTTCTCCCTCTCGCGCCGATATCGCGATCCTGGCTAATTAAGGTGCACGTTTTCACGCGACAACTTATTCCGTGACTAGATTGCGGTTATCGCGCGAAAAATTTGTAAACTGCGCGACTGTGTGCAGAGAGAATAAAACGAATTGTTTACAACCTATGAAATATGCAGTACGTGTGAATTAAGCTAGAAACATGCTACCCTCACGTGACACCGCATACTAACACCGGTTCTATACAATAAATATCCGCTCCTAGTTCACCGATGTCAGCTGAAATTACGTGATACGCTATTATTCTTTCAATTACCTGTAACAACTCATTTACATTATGTACAAGTTGTGTTTCGAAATGCAAGAAGAATACGTGTATTCGGTTATTTTTCACGTCTGAACATTCTAAAATTGAGATAGGTCGCAAATAGGTTCCAGGAAAAATGTCACTGTGTCAGCCAAAAGTCGTGACCCACGTACTCTAAAAATGTTTTTAGATCAATTCGATATCTGACAGAAGGGAGAACCAGTACGTTTCTCAGCCCAGGTGTGCGTTTCGGTTTAGGGTAAAATTCGATTACCACCGGAAGATCGGTTTTTGCGAACGATCGTGTCGGATTGTCGGTTGACAAGAAACCGTGAAAATCGTAGGCACGCAACGGGACGTTAAAACGATGACAAGGAGGCTTTCTAGTCGGCTTCCGCGTTCCATCACGTGGACCGACCTCCGGGAAGGACGCGACATCATCGACGGTGACCGCGATGGTACCGGTTTCTTTTTCCCCGCGTCGTTCTTCTCCAAAGAGTACTCGGCCGATGGCATTGTTCCGAGGCTATTGGTAACGGCCACAGTAGATTCTGCCTTAAAAGCAGAAAGTTCGTCTTCCTCGGCACGTAGATGGCGAACGAGCCGTCTTTTTCCTCTCTCGAGTGCTCCGCGTTCTTCGTAACGCCATGTTTTCTGATATTTTCATCGCGAGTCGAGCCACTTAAGGGGTTGTTCCAACTTTTTTTCCCTTTTTTTCGGTAATCCCGCCGTTCGAGCGGAGCTTTTCTTCGTGGGATAGGCGCGCGAACATCGGAGCGTCATAGCTGATCGGGAAGTATCGAGATAACCCTTCGAGGGACTTTATTACGAGGCCGGGGAAAGTTTTGATTGGGTTACAAAACTCGTTCGCAGAGAGGGATCGATGGATAGCTCGGAAACGGAAAAGCTCGATGTAAACGCACCCTCTTCGCCCTCTCGCTCGCTCTCTCGTTCTTTCTCTCTCTCTCTCTCGACTATCCCGGCCTTGGCCCAGCGTTCGATGAAAACCAGTAGCCCTTCCGTGTGCTTTTGGCCATTGCGCACCGGGGAGAAAAAGAGCGGGACAGAGAAATTCAGAGAGACCGAGAGAGAGAAAGGAGAAAAAAAACAATCTAGCTAATTTTTCTACCGCATACAAGGGCACTGGGACAACCGGTGTGAAACTAAAGTGCCACCCCACCCTCGGCCCCATTCAGTCACCCTTCAAAGGGATCAAAGGTATACGTACAACCTTTATCCGCCGAGTTCTGCGAATCTGCGATACTCGCTGCGACATTTATTTCCGTGTATCTTCTAACCTCGATACCTTTCACCCGAGGGAATCACCCTGGTTCTTTCCACTTGTTTCGCGCAGGGAATCGATCCTTGCATCGAACTACCGATATGGGTCACTTTTTACTCGACTTTCATTATATTAACGTTAAATCTAATTTATAAAGTACGCTGCCTTAACCCTTTGCACTACTTCGTTTCTTTCACAAAATAAGTTCGTTCGTTTACAAAATAGGGTTTCTCGATGAAACTCATTTTTGAGAAAGTCTGTAACTTAGTGGATACCATTTATGTAATGGTCCATTGCGGAGGGATTTTTCAAAAGCACGGTCAGATTCATAATTCATGGCAGAGAAATCTGCGGAACATTTATTTTATTTTATCTTTATGAACCTTCGTGTTCGTTATCTAATATTTATTCAATTATAATATGTATTATAAATAATATTTAATGCAACATGTTGCGTCGTTGCATTTGCTTCTGTTGTACCGATACTGGTGTAATTATTACCATATACGTGACTTTTGATAACTCACGTACAGCGATACACCAGATTTCGCTATCGAACGTGCTGAAGAAAGAAAATCACCGATCGACGAATTCAAGGGCTCGAGTAACCGCGATAACGCGTATCGATTACGCCAAGTTTATTCAGAAAACGGTTCGCCGATCCCATCAATCGAATCTGGTCGAAAGGAATCGACCGAATGGAAACCTGTGCAGTGTAGACACTGCAGTGTGAACTTCAAATTTCTGTTTTTGAGTTTTGATATGTTATTCAAATTTTCAAGTGTGGATACTCAAATTTTGTCAAGCTTTTTAAGATTGCAAGCTTTCAAACTTTTGAATTTCCAAATTTTATTGGTTTCATGTTCATGAACTTTCAGATCTTCAAGTTTCTGAATCCCCAAGTCTCTACAATCCCAAGTTTCCACATTCGCAACTCTTCACATCTCCAAATCTTTACATTTTTCAAGTCTCCATATTCCTAAGTCTTTACATCCCTAAGTCTCCACATTCCCAAGTCTCCCACAAACCCAAATTTCCACATTTCCAACTCTCCACATCTCCAAATCTCCACATCCCTAAATCTCCACATCTTCAAGTCTCCACATCCCCAAGTCTCTACATCCCTAAGGCTCCACATTCCCAAGTCTCCACATCCCCAAATCTCCACATTCCCAACTCTCCACATCTCCAAATCTCCACATGCCCAAATCTCCACATCCCCAAATCTCCACATCTCCAAATCTCCACATGCCCGAATCTCCACATCTCCAAATCACCACGTCCCCAAATCTCCACGTCCCCAATTCTCCACGTCTCCAAATCTCCACATTCCCAGGTGTCTAAATCCCCAAATTTCTAAATCTTGAAATCCCCATCTCCCAAATCTCCAAATCCCCAAATTTCTAAAACTTGAAATCCCCATCCCCCAAATCTCCAAATCCCCAAATTTCTAAAGCTTGAAATCCCCATCTCCCAAATCTCCAAATCCCCAAATTTCTAAACCTTGAAATCCCCATCTCCCAATTCTCCAAATCCCAAATTTCCCAATCCCCAAATCCCAAATTTCGCAATACCCAAATTCCCAAGTCCCCAAACATAGTCCTCTCAATCCCCACACACCCAAACCTCCAAATCCTCCAATTTACACCTCCATATACCCCAGATCCGTGCATTCGTACCTACCGTACTTGGTACGCGTCTGTTGCGTTATCAGGTAACTTTTTCAGGGTTGTCGAAGGGGGAGAGTGAGATAACGACGAAGGATGTCGTAACACCTTTCTCCTCGTCACTCTGGCAGCAGTGTTTTCTTTCTTCACGAATACGGTGCACGCGGGACGAGCACGAGTCCCGGGGTCTTTTGTCTTGGTTCTCTCGTTTCGGAGCCGGTCGTCCGATTAGGCAGCGCGTGTAAATGTGGAAACTAAGCTTCTCAATGGACGAGCCTCGCATTCTTCGCCTCTTTTTTAAGGCACGTGTCGTTTTGTGCGTCGCCCGTGTATGCATTCCACACGTGGGTGTGTAGTGTAAATAAAATTCCACGCGTTGCTGGATTCCAGCCTTCTTCTTCGAGAAAACCCTGTCTCTAGAGGTGTAACCTGCACTGTTACTATTACTTGTACTACTGTATTATTATTGAACGATTCACTGATACGAGTATTACACATGTGATACACTGGAACAAATCACTCTGCAAACTTTTCATTCATTTCTTTTTTAACTCAATACTGGAAATTATTAGTAAAAAAATATTAACCTCAAAAGAAATAATAATAACCTCAAAAGGTTAACACTAAACCTACCGGCATATAATGTGTACCTAATTTGAAATTAAAACTGATGTTAAAAAATAAATGAACAAACGACGAAACATAAAGTAGTACACACATTTATTCTTTATTTTGATGAAAAGCAATGCTGATTTCAAGAAATGTATTTTAACAAGATGTGTATCATAATAAGAAACTTGTGGAGCGGTCATTTGACCGGTTTGGTAGTTTTAGTGTTAATATAAAATAAGTAACTTAGGCCAATGATCATAGCAGTTGAGGTCCTTATAAAATCAATCAATAAGTAACTTTTGAAGCAAGTATGAATCGATTTTGAGTAAAATATTGATACAGTTCCACCTGGTAGTGGAAGAAAATGAGACTTGTCGAGTATCAGTTTACAGCTTCAAATTCGAGTACAATGATACTGTACAAACGTTTATTCTTGTTTACGACACGATGTGCTTATGTAGATAGCTGCATAAAATCCTGAGGTTTAACTGCACGTGATATAAGTGACGTGCTGTGATACTCTGATGGCAGGTAGCCATTTTGCGTGGAGAAAATTAGCAAAGGGTTATTTCGAATCTTTAGATTAGGTGCAAGACTTACTTTTATGTCATGAAATTATCGACCATTGTGCATTGCTGGCAATCAGCCATGTTATACTAGAGCGAAGGAGTTTATACAGTGATTTTGAATAAAGTTCAATTTGATACGTCATGGATTGTAAAAGTCTGAATATTCGAAAATTGGTGATTCGATACAAGATATTACGGGTAGTTGGCGATTGTCGAAAGTGGTACGATCGAAGGAATTCCAATTAAAATACTATTCGAGCCGTTTTCGTGAGTGAAAAGCAATTACGTCATCGCGTAGTAACCGGAGGGACGAACGGTCGAGAAAATGAATCCCATCTCCGTTGTAGTACGGGACGTACGTCATTTCATGTATTTTTAAAGCTTTTCTCCCTCCGATTTAACTCGGTGGCAAGCGACGAAAGAACGTGGACGACGGGATATCGAGGTCAAAGCTCGAAGCGGCACGAGAAATTTGTCGTCGCTGGAATGTGCCGGTTCCCGCGCTATTGTTGCGACAATTTAACGCCGTTGTCTCCATCTCCTCCTTCGTTATCTCGCCAACAAGTTAATCTTTATAAATAGCCCGAGCCACGGTTATATTTAATCCTGACCCTCGTGGTCGCTGTTTGTATCTTCGGCGTCGGTCGCGCGATGCTGGAAAACCGACGCCTGCACTCGCCCCTATGAATTACGCCGCTCTTGCCTCGAATAGATAACCGACGTCCAATTTTCTTCCTTTATTTTACTTTTTCGCCGACGCTACGTTGCCGGAAGTACACCGCTTCCAATTAAGCGGAAACTGCGTTATCGCTTTGACCGCCAACAGCTCGTGAATCTACGCGGTAACCGAATCTCGTTTCTTCGTTTCTTAACGATTTTGCTAATTAGGGTTGTTGCTGAACGTAGCTAAGGGTGGCAATACCTTTAGAATCTTAAAAAATTACAAAGTTTTTTTTTTATAGAATGTTAGTGTTACATCTTAAAAATATTGTCTCAAAATTTTCTCTTTGAGAGAAATAAAAAATGTGGGCTGCTAGAGTATCTCCTTGATATCTCCTCATCCCTTAATATCATTATTACTACTCCATTGTTGCACTGCTTTATTGTAGAGTTACTTCTATTCATATTACATAGAACAGCAATATGAAACTTCATCGTTTTATTATTTTTGATGATGAACAAAAAGCTGTAAACGTAAAGCTGGTACAAGTGCGTACAACATTTCTTATTTTGATGAAAATTTCTCTTTGAGAGAAATAAAAAATGTGGGCTGCTAGAGTATCTTCTTGATATCTCCTCATCCCTTAATATCATTATTACTACTCCATTGTTGCACTGCGTTATTGTAGAGTTACTTCTATTCATATTATATAGAACAACAATATGAAACTTCATTGTTTTATTATTTTTGATGATGAACAAAAAGCTGTAAACGTAAAGCTGGTACAAGTGCGTACAACATTTCTTATTTTGATGAAAATTTCTCTTTGAGAGAAATAAAAAATGTGGGCTGCTAGAGTATCTCCTTGATATCTCCTCATCCCTTAATATCATTATTACTACTCCATTGTTGCACTGCTTTATTGTAGAGTTACTTCTATTCATATTATATAGAACAGCAATATGAAACTTCATTGTTTCATTATTTTTGATGATGAACAAAAGGGTGCAAACTCGAAGGTGGTGCAAGTAAGTACATTCTTTTTTTTTGATGTTGAGAGAAATAATGTTAAAGTAGGCTGTTAGGGTATCTCCCTGATATCCCTTAAAATACAAAATAAAAGGTAGGTGGTATAAAGAGGTACATAGGTGAATACAATATAATTTGAAGAAGTGATGTTTCAAAGTGGGGCACCAGGTTCAGGTAGGTTCTTTCCACTGTGTTAATATGTCAGTTTAAGCAGACTTGCTTTTAGAGTCCTTAATAAGATAAATTAAAGGATAAGGTCACAAGTGAAATGTATCAATAAAAGTACAGAATTTCGTGACCTTCCGATTTCTGACCCGGTTCTCGAAATACAGTGCTTGAATAATAGAAAAGCTTCCGATGCATCAGTGTGTACCTCGTCTTTTCTCGTGGTCCTTCAGCTAACCCAAATTCAGACCGGTAATCGATCTCGCCTTTCCTCCCGTGCATTTGGGAATCAAACAATTTTTACTCGATCGATCTCGTTCCACTTTCGATTCCGGGACTCTCTTTCGCGGATCAGTATGGACATTTTCAGACGCTCTTGCTAGAAAAGTCCGTTGCGAATTAATCTTGGAGCTCGACCGACAATAAAACCGGACTGTCCTTACATTCCTGGGCAGTGTGTCGCCCGCTATTTTAAGCCCGGAGTTTAATAAACTTACGTCTCTTAATTAGACCTACTTCTCTCCTGCTTTAACGTCCGACGTGTCTCTCTTTCGCTGACTCTCGTTCCTTGCCTTCGCGTTCTGACTGCTGAACGGTCGACGAGCTCTATCAAGGCGTTGTTAACCCATTAATACTTAAACTTGCGTATACGCAATATTTTACTGTGACTTTTGTGGTCGTGAATTTTTATTGTTTACACTGAGTTAATTTGGGCAATTTGGGCTGGGGTTTTGGTGGTATGTTGTGGCGATGGAGAAAGGGAGTTTAGGAGGAGCATGTGAGTGGTGATGTTTGATGTTGAAGAGGTTAGTTGAGGATTTGGAGATTGGGGAGTTTGGGGATTTGTGGATTTGGCACTTTGAGGATGTGTGGATGTTGGAATATGGGAATTTGGGGATGTCGGAATTTGAGGATGTGGAAAATTGGAAATGTAGGAGTTTGGGGATGTGGGAATTTGGGGATGTAGGAGTCTGGAGATGTGGGAATTTGGGGATGTAGAAGTCTGGAGATGTGGAAATTTGGGGATGTGGGAATTTGGGGATGTAGGAGTCTCGAGATGTGGAAATTTGGGGATGTGGGAATTTGAAGATGTGGGAATTTGGAGATGTGGGAATTTGGGGATATGGGAATTTGGGAATGATGGAATTTGGGGATGTGGAAATTTAGGAATGTGGGAATTTGGGAATGTGGGAATTTGAGGACGTGGGAATTTGGAGATGTGGGAATTTGAGGACGTGGGAATTTGGAGATGTGGGAATTTGGGGATGTGGGAATTTGAGAATGTGGGAATTTGAGGACGTGGGAATTTGGAAATGTGGAAATTTAGGAATGTGGGAATTTGGGAATGTAGGAATTGGGAAACATGGGAATTTGACAATGTGGGAATTGGGAATTTGAAATTTGTGAAGTTGAGTACTGGGAAATTTGGGACTTCGAGAGTTTGACCGAGACCTCAAACTCGTTCCAAATCGCCATCCATCACAAGCCTAATCGCCATCCAAAAACCTACCTCAAAATCCCAATTAAATTACAACACTAACATACAATTCTACCCAACAAAAATATAAATTTCCTTCAAAAATATTTTACAACATTCCCTTTAACACCACATCAAAAAATACAATTCAAGAACAATCCATTATTAACATATAAATCAAGTATATCAAATATGGTAGCACAAATGACCTATCGCCCTTCAAGATACATAATTCGTAATTACCCCTAATGAAATTAATTAATCGTAACAATCTGAAACCGTAACAAGGTACATAATTAAAGATTTCTCTGCGCTGATTATTTCGTAGGACGGTTTACTCTCGGTATTTTGTACTGTTCTCTTTTTTTTCCCTCTCGTTCATGACGCCACGCGAGTTTACGTATACGTCATGTTACGGCACTGGCGCCGCGTACGCTCGCTATTCTATGATACAATCAATGAATGACTGACTGCGTGCCGTGACGTGGTCGTGCTGGTGACCGTGATGACTTATCTCGAGCTCTTTCCCTTTTGCTTTTCTACCTACATTGATTTTTCTCTTCGAACTAACCAACTTATGCTTTACCTGCTGAACTTCAATTTATGCGATCGTTTTGCAATTATGTTCAGTCGTGACGCAAACTTTCACGTTTTTAGGTTTTCAAATTTTTATTTCGTATGGGTGGATCTAGGGATTTGGGGATCTAGGGATTTGTGAATCTAGGGATTTTTGAATTTAGGGATTCTTGGGTCTAGGAATTTTTGAATCTAGGGATTTGGGGATTTAGGGATTTTTTGATCTCGGGATTTGGGGATTTAGGGATTTGGGAGTTTAGGGATTTTTGAATCTAAGGATTTGGGAAATTAGGAATTTTTTGATCTAGGGATTTGGGGATTTGGGGATTTGGGGATTTGGGGATTTTTTGATCTCGGGATTTGGGGGTTTAGGGATTTTTGAATCTAAGGACTTGGGAATTTAGGGATTTTTTGATCTAGGGATTTGGGGATTTAGGGATTTTTGAATTTAGGGATTCTTGGGTCTAGGAATTTTTGAATCTAGGAATTTGGGGATTTAGGGATTTTTGAATCTAGGGATTTGGGAATTTTTTGATCTAGGGACTTGGGGATTTAGGGATTTTTGCATCTAGAAAATTTTGGTTATAGGGATCTTGGAATCTTGGGATTTGGGGGTCTAGGGATTTTGGAGATATAGGAATTTTGAGGATCTAGGGATTTAGAAATCTAGAGTTTTGGAGATCTAGAAATTTGGGGATGAAGGGATTTAACAATGTTGAAATTTTGGAATCTAGGGATTTCGACATATATATTGAAATTTAGGAATATAGGTAGTTGGATATCTAGAATTTCAGAAATCTAGTAATTTCAGAATTTAGAAACTTGAATATCTAGAAAGTTGTAGACCCATAGATTTAAAACTCTAGTAAAGTCATGGGAGTCAGGGAATTTGAAGTCTAACAACCTAGTGACCTAGGAGTTTTTTATTGCCCAGGTTTGAATATGGGAAGAATTCTCTATTTAACAACCCAAAAATTCCTCAATTTGAAAATTTGAAAAGTTGCACACTACAGAATGAAAAAATTGGAAAACTAAAAAAGTAAAAAGCAAGTGTACAGGGTCGTAGCAAAGGGAAGGCTCTGTGTACTAAGCAAGGCGTGTTTTCGTCGTGAAGCATCGAGAAAATAAGGCGAGAAAGCGAGAGGCGAATATACGACAAAGCGTGTCTCGTAGTTTTCTCCGCTTCCCCTCGCTTCTATATTCGTCCGTTTCTTCTCCCTTTCTCTCCTTTCATCCGGTGGCACATTAACGACGTAAAACGTACGTTCGCCACGGCAGACCGCACGCCACGATGCAATCAATGAATGACGGTGTGGCGTGGCGCGGCGCGCGCACTGACCGTGATGACTTTTCTTATCTGCCAGTCTATCTTCCTTTCTCTTTCTCGCGCATCGTTCCCTGCCCCTCTTCCTTCGTCCCTCCTGTTCCCGCCATCGCCTCTCTCTTTCCCTCTCGCTTTGCTCGATCCCAGGCGTCTACTCGCCTCCCTTTTTTTTTCCTTTCCTAGCCTCAACGCACTCCGTGCCTCCTTCGCTACTTCTTTTTTTTCCACACTCTCGTTCACTCTCTTCCTGGGCCCCCTTCGCTACCTCTTCATCCGGTTCACATTACGCACGATGCGTACGCGAGCTAGTACGAGAACTCCACCCTTATCACGCTGTGTACGAACCGTCTTTCCATCGGGGTCAGTTTGACCCACGGATACCATTCTACTCTCAACACCGGTGTTATTCTACTGTAACACCGTTTTGATATTCTCTCACTATTGTACTGGTTCGCTATATCGCTATACCACTCTGTTTCAATAATTTTGCTATACTACATTACTGTTCTCTTTCATGTATTATGCTATTAGTTCACTGTCATATTGTACTCTTGTACATTCTACGATTCATCTATCTTAGTATTTCAGTATCATGTACTCTATCATTTGTTGTACAAGTCCGCTGTATGTTGTACAAGTTTGTTGTATCACCATTTGGCTATACTACATTACCATGTTATTATCACATTATGCTCCTGCACTCTTTTATCCTATTCTACTATTTATTGTACAAGTTCACTTCGACTTTCCCATATCACTATTCCAAGCCATTATAGGTTTTACCTTTTTATTATTCTCTTTGTTCACTATCACACTCCTGCACTCTCTTATCCTATTCTACTATTTATTGTACAAGTTCACTTCGATTCTACCATATCATTATTCAGATATATTATAGGTTTCACCTTTTTACTATTCTCTTTGTTCACTATCACACTCCTGCACTCTCTTATCCTATTCTACTATTTATTGTACAAGTTCACTTCAACTTTACCACATCACTGTTCTAACGCTTCACTGTACTACGACTCCATCTTACTATTTCACTATTATATTCATTTTAACATTCTTTGTTCGACTTTTCTCTTAGAGTGCTATTTAAGCAGAGACCTTTGGATTTAATATTTATGCGCGAAAATATATTTTAATCCTCTCTAAGCCGATTTATTAAGATCGTTTTCATCGCAGAAGCATATGAAAGAGTAATAAAATAAAGTAGCTACTTTAATTAAAAATCTTCATTCATTTCTGGTGAAAGCGACAGAAAATAGCGAGAACAGCAAAGTGCAGTTGATACAGTGATTAAAATATACCAACAATTATCCCATATTATAAATATCATTGTCACATGTAAAAAAAAACTAACCACTGTTCCCATAAATTTTGCCATAGTCAAAAAGTTCCCATAATAAAAAAGCTCGAACAAACACATTGAAAAACAAATGCAGCACGTACTTAGTACGAATTACTAAAATTACTAAATCACTGTTAAAGTGTACGAACGAAGTGTCCATACAGTCCATCAGACTGCGTCATAAACCAATACCAATTATCAGTCCTATTCAATACACAGTTCCAAAACAGAAATGTAAGAAAAGTAAAAAATTCTGCGTGCAACACGATGGTTCTATTCGAGCTACGCCTCGGAGGCCGCTCGATGATTCTCCGCGGAATTGCGAGCACTGTGTCGAAGGCGTGGTCGTAAAGGTACGAAATATAGATCGAAAGACTCGCTCCGAAGCCCATTTCTTTCTGAGCGTCTCTCTCGTGCAACGTTCTTGGACTATTCGTAGGTTCGACGTTTCCATTCTCGTTTCCAGCGGCTCGTAAATCAAGGAGGGATCGATTAATTGGAGCGTTCCGTTCGACGCCTCGTGGAGTGACCTTGCTAGGCGCACGGAGGCGGAAAGAAAGAGGACGGTATCGAAGAACCGCGGATCCGTCGATCCGCGGTGTTGAATCGGTGTGGCCTAAGGGTCCGATCGACAGAATGGTCGTAGTACGGCGTCGAAACTCGAGACGGAAAAAGGACGAGGACGATTAAGGGAGACGCGGTGTAACGGTTCGGGCAAGGTGGTAGAAGAGAGAAGTTAGTCGCGTCGCGGCGTCGTCGTCCTCGTTGTCCTCGTCGACGGTCGGTGACTATCGATCGGTGGCGGGCGTCGGCGTCGGCGTCGGTGCCGCTCGGTGGCGCCCCCGTCGCTTCGGGATGCTCGGCGACGGCGCTCTGGCTTCGTCGCCCGCCCCTGGGGGCGGCCGAGGGGGCGGCGGGGGGCACCGACACGCAGACCAATCATGCCTTTGGTGGAGCCGGCAAGAACCCGGCGTGTACGTGAGGCCGCCACACTAAATGCGGATTTATCAGTCGACGAGTCGCGTTCATGGCGTTAAACTTTTCGTCCGTTCGCCGCGTGCGGCTCGCTTTTTCGCCAACCGCGCGCGATCGCCGCTCGTCGAACGACCAACAAACGCGTCGCGAGCGAAACGATCGCCAAGGCGTTCCCGCTGCGGCGCCCCTTTTTTTTCTTCCTCAGGGGGGCGGTGGAGAACGCCTGCAAGGATGCTGCGTCCTTCGGAACGTCCTTTCGGAGCGTCGCGTCGCTGCCGGCATGTTCGCGATATGCCGAGCTCGCGAGTTTCGAGGATTTTTCTCTGGTGGATCAGTGACGATTATTGTGACGCGATTATGCCCGTCGACTCGCAACCTGGGACTCGCGTGATCTACGATCGGTACCGTTCTCTTTGGAACACGTGAAATGCTCTGCTGACCGTTTCTGTTTTTCTCTACGAGAAACGTGACGGAAAATGGCATCGTAACGAGGCCTAAAACACGGAAAAGGTGGCGAGGATTCTCGCCGGCCACGCATGGCCGTTTCGCCCCGAAGGATGTCGTAAAATGCCGGCGTAAGGATCCATCTCGCCGGTCAGTAACCATTTTCCAACCTCCGTAAAAGACATCGAATCTCTCTCGTTTCGACACGCACCGGACACGAAATCGTACAGCGACACCGATAATCAAAGCGAATTTCGAGTAATCGTGACCTGTGGCAACCCCCGAGGGTGTTACACGGAATTGCAAACGTTCTTGTGATACTCCCGACTCTTTGTTGTGATTGTTGTACAACGTGTGAGTGCGCGATTTGTTTCTCTCGATCCTCGAAACTGTCGTAACATTTGTAGTGACAACGCCTGGAATCACGTGGATACATGAAGAGATCGTTGGATTTCCTCGAACCACTCTGGAGGCAAGGTAAATCTTTTACAAACGCGAAATGATCGAAATCATCGGTAATTAACAAGATGTAATGCAAATTGAAATTATCAAGTACCACTCTTCATAATCAAATTTAATGTCCGTTTCAAAATTCGTATCTTATTTTAACCACTTATGACTTGACTTGACTTCAAAATTTACTTTCTGACAAAGTATGAGAGTATCAAGTGGCCTTTTGTCTGCAATTTGAAGCTGTAAGATGTAAAAAAGGATGCAAAATGGCGGTGCAGGAGCTTGAATGGCAAAGGCTTGGTTTGCGATGGAAGTCGAAATTTGTAATTTCAAATTACTCTGAAGTTTCAAATATCTACATTTGCTGGCACACATTTCAGATAAATTATAAAGTACGCATAGAACTTTGACATTTATAGATCTATAAATCACTCAAACTCAGCGTGAAAGTTGTAACAAAATTATCTGTGGTATCTAATTGCTGTAAACCATATATCGTAGTACGTAGTTCAGTTATGACTTTTGATATCATTTATATTTTCCGAGAAACGTTATCGCAACCCCTTAAATATAATTTTATATTTCCCGTGTACGATGGTGGAAGAACAATTTATATTAAAAAATATTAAGTAGTATTCTACTTGAACTTCGAATTTATGTTCGCGTACGTACAAAATGGAGTTGGCTGAACCCGTTATGGCACCCCGAGCATACAATAATAAAATTACGATAAACAAAAGCTGCGTGGGTCGGTGGTCGGTTAATTGCGTAAGTAGCCGAAAGTTCTTATGCCCGTGCCGCTTTTTCCGGCGTCGAGATCCGCGAGAGGGGATGTTCGGAGGGTTGGGAAAGGAGAGAGGAGAAAGAAAAATAAAAAGCGACAAGCTGCCGCGAAACATCGACAAAAACAAATGTTCTCGTCGCGGCTAATGAAACGCCTTCGGGTGCGAGCAGCGGGGGCGGGGGCGGGGGCGAAAAAGGGCCGGGAGGACGAAACAGAGGAAAATCGATATAAAACGTGCCGGAAAGGGGTCAAACAATCAGTCATCCACCAGAACAGAATGAGTTATTTCGTGGCTCCGGTATTTAGGTACAGGGAAAGGTAGAAATCTGTCGATTAGCCCTCTGTTTCGAATCGAATCGAGAATCCTCCTCTTATCGATCCGTGTCCTTCCTTTGTCTCGGAATTGCTTCTTTCTCTCGCAATTAACGGGTAAATCGAATAATTCGCGTCTCTTTGAAGGCTGCCAGGAAAAGAGGCTCGTAATGGTTTGTTATTGATCTATCTTGGAGAGTCACGGCTTTTCCTCCGTTTCCTTTCTTTCCCCCGCTCGCTCTCTCTCTCTCGTCCTTGGTATCGCATGAAAAATATTGCGCGAGAAAGCGTGTACCCACCGCAAAAGAAAGGTATCCCCCCCTTCGGTTAATTGCGTGTTCCCGTTCAAATGCCACCCTCCTCCTTCGCTTGGTTTTTGCGGGAACTTGTCGGGAAAAAATAAAGGAAAAGTTTCGAGGAGGGAGAGAAGTGGAGCCGCTGTGAAATCTTTCGTGGTCACAAGGCTCGATGATGGGAAACTTGCTTTGCTAAGAAATTCCAGCTAACTGCGCGAATAGCGAGAAACTGTTGGCGCTAAATTAGAACGTTTCTTTATTCCTTTCTTTTCTTTTTATCCTAGCAAATACGAGGCGTGCGGACTTCTATACCCTTTTGACCTTTCCGCTGTTTATCCCGCTTCTGTGCCGGAGCTTTGACTATACTGTTACAGGCTGATCGTTACATCCAAAGCCGTAATTACACCGCGACGTAAAACACGATATTCTCCTGGCTCACATAAATTATCCCATGGTGGTCCAACGTTATTTTCCGATCTTTTTCGATCATTTACGGTCAACTTCTTTGATCTTGCGGTTCTGACTTTTATCGCTTGTCGTTTCTCAAATTTCTTTGCTATAAACTCTTCCTCGATTCTCCTTGCAAAATATTTGAACAGCAAAGAGATAAATTGAAAGAGCTTTCAGCATACACTATTGAAAGTTGCCTTTACCTCTTCAAAAGGGGTTGTAACTCTGTCCTTGTATGAATGATCGACACCAAAGAATTGATTAAATCCGTATGAATATTTCCATATTCTTTTAAACAGAATTCCTGAGTTGCTTCTAAGATCATGAATATTTTATTTATTACCCCAGAGTAAAGTGGGTCGTTTGAAAGACACCATAGCAGGTCCCAGGAGGTTCGTTGTTTAGCCAGAGCACGTGATCGTTAATGGTGACATTATTTCAACGAACACGGAAAATAAGCGTTACGTAATTGCATCGATACATCATTGATCGTTTACCCCACATCTCTATCTGTCAGCTCCAAAAGTAATCGTGTAAATATTCATCGAAAGGTGTCTTCGAAATAGAGACGGTCGTCTTTCGACCACTATTCTCGTCTGCCGTCGTCGACGTCACCGCAAAATTCGATTATCCGATCAGGAACATCCATCGGGAATATCCATCGGGAGTCGTGGGAAAGTAACGCGGTTTGACGTCATCCAGCATCGATATCGCGCAAACCGTACTCGAATATCAGCGTAGTAACCTCGATTCGATTTAATTAATAGAAACGTAACACGGCTCTTTCATCTGTGTATGTAATCACCTTTGAAACGGAACTTGTTGGCGTACCTTATCGTGTACACCTTCGATTTTCCCTGGGAAATCAATTATTTGTTCTTTGTACTCTTGTGGGGCAAGGATCAAGGAACGGTAATTGATACGTATTCACATAATGAAAGTTAATTACTATTTTTCCTGTGAGTACATAATTTATCTGATGTGTTTGACGTAGATATAATTGATTAGATACTTTAATAGATCGTGACAAATAGTAAACTATGATAATTCTTAAGTACCAAAAATTCAAACTTGCAAAGTTCTAAATGCTTTGAAATTTCAAAGTATAAAATTCGAGAAGTTCCTTCAAAGCGACAAGAACTCCAAACTTTCCCAAAATGCAAGAAACTTTACAATTTCAAGAACTTAAAAATCCGAGAGTTCGCTCTACTATCCCACTTGTATTTTCCACCCCCTTCGTGCATATTTAAAAAAAATGTTTCGCATCCCTATTCATCGGGTAAAAATCAATAAGTACCTGTTGAATGTTAGTAATTCGAAAAAAAGCGAAAATGCAGATTGTAACTGATACGGAAGAATGATTCCGACAGAATAAACATTCGTGCGCGAAAAAACAGTTTGTTGCAGCATTTCGCGACGTATGAATCGTTCGTAAAGTGATCAAGTATACCTTACGCTAAATGGCTGAGAAACGGCTCGGCTCGAAGCTCGCCTTTGCACATCGCATGAATTATAAATCGTAAATGACAGTGATACGGTGAATAGGGCGAGAGTAAAGAACCGACGGTTTGGTGAAAACCGTGGCTGGTGTACTTGGACGCAAACAGCGTGGAAAATTTCAACGGAGAAAACTTTCGCTTTCCAATTGGTTCTACTAAACCTATCATTACGTCAGTTGTCGCGCCACCTGTTATTGTAGGCAGCTCTGCCATCGCGTTTCGTGCGATGCTTATAACGGAAGGTGAACGCACACGTACACACGCACACACGCCAAATACCTTCTTAATTACACGCCTGTTGGCTCTGCCCTGCACAGAAATTGCTACTAATTACGTACAATGTTGCCCGGCTTTCGAGGGCCAACTTTTCGATGCTTGACGATTAATTGCGTTCGCGGAATTGGTTCAAATATTAAAAAATGAAATATGGTGCATCGCGAGATTGCCACCTTTCGTGCACCCGGCAGGATTTATGCACTTTATATTTTAAACAATCATGCTAATGTAGGAGGACACAAAGATTTTTAAAGAAACTCTGATGACCTCTTAGACATGTGAAAGAAATTTGTTACGTGTTGCTTCAATTATTACTTCTTTGAAGATTGACTGAAGTTATAGTCTTTTAATAAAAAATACTTCGTATACTTTAATCAAGTTGATCTTCAAATTTACTTCGACCCTTAACAAGATATCCTTCTATCTTTCCTAAAAACATAATTGTACCTATTAAAATATTGTGTAATTGCATTGTAACAGCAAGTATAACTGTTGACACAAAGAAGTGTCCAGAAAGCAATTATTTTGGGATTGATAAGTAAAGTTCGAAAAGTTGTATTTAAAGGATACCAATCTTCCCCTACCACGCTCTTATTCAGGCACAAATTCACGAGCGTGGCATATCTCGGCAGGGTATAATTAGAAGTTCGTACAGAGTATAACAAAAGTCCGCGTAACGGACGTTAACGACCGTGAAAGAGCATTTTAATCCTGGGTAACTTTTTAAAAAAAACGTGTCGACCGACATGCAGAACGTTATTTCAAACAGTCGTTCCGTCATATTAAGCGCGAAGAACAAGAGAAACAGTAATTACTTTTCGAGGGACTGTCACGTATGTTGAGCTCTCTCTGCTCCACAGTTTTAGTCGTGCTTCGGTTATTAATACTCTTGGATGTTGGCGTTCCTATTAATCGACCCCACGACTATTCCACGATTTCGCGACATTTTACGTTCAAATTATTCTTAACGGTGGCCAAAAATTATTACACTTTTACCTTCTCGATTTTGTATTTAATATGGAAATTTAATATTGAAATCATTGGTTTTGGGGCTGTAGATAATACTGTTTGACGTCTTTGAATGTAAGTCGTGTTCAATAGGGGGTTGTACGGGTACATAGGGGTTGCACCGATACCGATGGGTTACAGGGTTTGTGGTTAGGTATTTTCCAAGTTTTCAAGAAGAGAAATGAGTGATTTTCACTATGTACTCTCATTGGTGCAACTAAGTAAGAATTAGGATTGCATCTTCAAAATACGGACCGACATCTTGTATCAATCTATAAATGTTCAAAGTGCAAAACTTGACCATATTCGTACATTAATACTATTAATAGAGTTAGGGTATCCAACGTTTCAATTTAGTATCCCAGACGTAGGTTTCCTGCAAAGTTATCTCCGATTTCTCGAAAGCTAGCACGATCACAGAGAGGTACGTTAACGAAGGTACGACTAATATTTGATCGAATCAGGATCCGAAGGCGGCGGGCCACGAGCAGATCGGTATCGTAAAACGGCCTTAAATGGATCTTTACGAGGCGCTAGACGAGCTGTGCCGCCATAGCGCAGGGGTTAAAGGTCATCGTATTTCCACGAGACTCCGTGGCCACGTTCGAACGTTCTCAGAGGAGGCGGTTGTAATATCCTACAAATACTAGATTCCCGGCTCCGTAACGAAGCTCCGTTTCCCAGAGGTTGTACGGCGTCGTGACGATAAACGATACAGGTTTTCGGTACGGCCGGTGCGTGTCTGACCCGGGGTACACTGGTTGTCCGCTGTATAATTGTATCGGGATCATTCCCACATCGAGCAGGTCGCTCGGCCGTCGCACGGTTAGCGACCGAGACGGGGTTCATTATACTATGTCCAAAAGATCAGGATTTATCCTTTCTGTCGGGACACGGGGGTTGCACGTTGGGCGCCGAAAATGTCGTTGATCTCTCTCACAGTGGTGGAACTGGTCGGCGACCGTTTGCCTGTATCGGGGTGAGAAGGGGAGAGAGAGAAGGAGAGAGGGATCTCCTCTCCGGGTTCTTCGACTTCGATCCAGACGGGAGCAACCTCTCCCTCCGGTCGAAGGAAGGAAGGAAGGAAGGAAGGAAGGAGCCGACACACGGGCGAAAGGGGTGCACGCATGACCCTGAACCCAACCGGCGCGCCACCCGGTACAGGGGTGCGAAGCTCCGACAGAGAAAGAGAAGAAAAGAGAGACGGAACGAGCCGGGAGGAGAGAAGCGGGTAAAAGGGAGGACGAGCGTATATATGCCGAAGAGAGAAAGAGAGAAACAGTTGAGAGTACAGTCCCCGGGATCAATACTCCCGCGTCTTGCGATCATTCATCTTGCCACGCCCCTCTGCTCTCTCCACACTCTCTGTTTCTCTCGTCCCTTCCTCGCTCTCTCTATCTTTCTCCTTCCATTTCATCCCCGTGGCAGCCACCCCTAGCGATCGCGCGAGTCGCCGTTTGCCGCCCAATCCTGCTATCCATTACGCGCCCGAGAGAAATTTCGATGACCGCGGTCTTCTCTTTCGTCTCCGACGAATGCTTCACGAGAAGCACAAGGGAAGCAAACTGCGTGGTCGCGATGGAAAGAGAATCGATGATGGGTGTTGAGATTGGGCATGGAACGCGGGACGACACGGTTACGGACGTCGGAATCGATAAACGGCCCGAGTAATCGCGAGTCGTCGCATGAAAGAGGGAGGAGACGAGAACGGCCGAGGGAGAAAAAAAAGGAAATCGTCGTCGGTAACTGGGTGGTAGTAGGGCGCGTATATACGTCGGCGTAACGCGCGTAGTACGGCTGCACTTGACTCGTCGTTGCACGTGATTCAAATGAGTTTCTGGGTACCCAGCCCCAACCCTCCCACGCCGCGATGCCAGCAGCCCGATAGAGGGGGTTGTAGTAGGCCGGACGGCGAGAAAGGGTGGTCTCGAGGAGGGTGGCTCTGCTTGTTTCAGATAGAAGGGCTCGACGCCGGAACGGTCGATCCGATCGAGCGTCACGATAAAAGAGAGCCTACAATCGGACAGACGGAATTCTCCTTCCTAGAGATCGATATACTGGCTGTTTCAATTAATCTCTTACTGCTCGATTACTTACATTTTCTTTACTACAATTCCCCTCTCTATGCCACAATTTTTATTCGTTTCTTCAATTAAGCATCTTATGTTCACATTTTTTTTAACAAGAACACAATTTAAACTATAAAATAATGTGGATTGTAAATGTCTTTTACCTACTATCATGTTATAACGTACGACGACACGATTGTATTCTGGTACATCTTTATTCTGATACAAAAGAAAAAATGCGGTATATTCAGAATTTCAAGGAGGTATAATAAATTATAATTAAAGAGGAGAAACATTTTCCATGGTTCCATCAATTAAAAATTCTGTAAATTATTTATGTTCGACAACGTATATCAATTTCGTAGCATATGTGCAACACGATACAAAGGGTTGAAAATGATGCATGTGACGTGTAAGAATATTCATGTATTAGAATCCTAACTCCAGTCTGGAAAGAAAGGATAAAAGTTGAAGAAAAGAATGAGCGTACTGCCATCAATAATAAATATCGACTCGTAACAAGTTCGCTGAACCACCCTGTACGTTGTCCTCTTTCGTCTCCACCCCCGGTTTCTTCGCTTTCTTCGTCCACGTCTCCTCTCTTTTTCTCTCTGTAGCGCCGCAGGAATGGCCGACATCGGGAAGAAAATCTTTTCCTTCAATTTCTTTCTCCCCGGTTCTCTTCTATCCCCCTTCCCTATCGATGCCGCCTAAGTACGTCGAGAAAAATATCTAGCCGGGAGAGCACGAGTCTCGCGAATCTCATAAATGATCGTTTCATGCAATATAGCAACATCCGCGCACAAGAATTAATTTGTGCCAGCCAGGAAAATTAAAGTAATTCTTCGCGAAGCCCTCAAAGAGGATAACATCGCGGAAAGTGATTCCGCTTTCAACCGCGTGCAAGCTCTCGAGTTACTCGTAAGAAAAACGCTTATTTTTTTTATATTCTTTGCCGCTCGTCTTGCACGCTTCTTCCTCTCGTTGTGTACGGGATCCAACGAGTTTTCCGCGAGGACGAAATAACGCGGACAAAGCGGAGGAAAATAGAGAAATCGAGGGAAATTCGTGTTTAGCCGGGATATGAGAGCACGGCTAGGAAAATAGATGAATATCTAGACAGACGGAGGAAGCAGGAGGGAGGCACGTAGACTTAGGAGCAGGAACTGCTTCGTTTAAAGCCTCTGCTTTGAACTTCCTTCTCTTACTCTTGTCACGAGTCGTTACGAACACGCTAGTTACACTCCGGGAACCTTCTTTTGAGCTCCATGCTCAAGATACGACGAAAATTGTCCGGGTAACAAACGTGTTTGCGGATACGATGAACCGGTCGAGTTTGGACTTCTAAGCGTTTTCAATAAGCCTTAAATACTTTCTAATCTACATATTTCCCTTTGACTCCCATCATTTCTTATATAACAGTTACGTGATCCGGAATTATTAACTCCATCATCCAATTTAATTTTTCTCTTTACAGGATTATGTCTTATAAAACGTTGCTCAGTTATATATATTTTTTCGTAACTTCTGAACTGGTTGCACAATTTATAAAAACTGTATTTCATTTAAAAACTACATGATTACTATTATAATTGATACAATTATTTATATAGAAAATATTACAATTCGTTCATGTGCCACCATCTTTGCGCGCGAAATTCAAACCGAGTCGAAAGAATGATTTTGTTCGATAGAAACAATGATGTTTGTGTTTGCAGCAATGGAGATCGATGATGTCGACAAAGACGATGTCGATTATAATTTGAGTCCTAACGCCTCTGAGACCGGTATTTGCAATGTCGGAGGAAGCGGCGACGAAGGTGAAAGGGACGAGCTGCTTCTCAAATTGCAACAGTACGTAACGTCGGACACGAACTTCACACGGTGAGTGTTGCCAATTTATTTATTTTATCCTCATTTCGTGAACGAAAGTGTCGGTCCCGCTTTGCCTGCTCTCTCCCCCGCATGTATACGGAAAAGTTGAAGAGTGTGACCGTATCGCTGAACCAGTAAGAGAAACGATATCGAAATTTGCATGGAGGAACTTTCAGAGGTGTCGAAGGGAATCATACTGTTTCTAGATATTTTTGTCGGAATTTTTGCTAACGAGCTAACTGATTTCACTTCTGAGTCTAAAAAATTTCTTGTTTGAAAATCTGAAAATTTTCTTATTTAATTAAAAATAAATGCAACGTTTTTAATTATAGGTGTAACAATCGAATGTTAATTACCGATACGACTAATGCACTCCCTAATTTTATATTTAAGCTTGGGTATTATTTGAGTTTCGGAATATGATCGAGGGAGGAATTTGGTGAAAATTGGCGTAGTAGCAGGATTTCTTTGAAGCACACTCGTCTCCGTGGAATGAAAGAAACGATGTTTAACGGGGAAATACGAGCGAAATTGTTGAAGCCACGGGGATAGGAAGAGAAAGAGAGGAAAGTGTATGACGTACGCGTAAGCAGACATTGAATAAGCTCGCGATGAAAGAAATGCCTGCTCATTTCCATACGGTGAAAAAAGGAAATCTTTTGCGGTGTGCATCGACGGGATACAACACAATGTAACGTCGAAGTCCTCTCGTGCAGGTTTCGCTTTTTCTGAGCACCGGCCGGATGCGTCGTACCCCCGACCATAGAGAGAGACAGACGGGAAAGACCCGTCCATAAATTCTCGAAGCGCCGGTAGTCGACGTTCGGCTGTTTCTTCTGCTTACAACGAATCCTCGCGTTTGCTTATACCAACCCTCCTCCTCGACTTTCTTCTATCTAGTCGCCCCGAACTTTCGCCACCGAGACACATTTTGCCTACCCTCGAATTTTACATCCACTCCGCTTTCTTTGCTACCTGAACCGCTCCGGAAAATTCTCTTCATTAACAAATGTCTAACTCTTCTCTCTCGAACCACGGTAATTGACGATGTTTGTCGAGATTTTTAATTTAATGCAAGTAAAAGTCGTTTTAATTTACGTATCACTTATGTGTACACGAGTCGGGAATGTTTTATATATGCAGAATATACGGAAGATACTTGAACATAATTATATATTTAAATCACGGTATCGTCATTGAACTATGGATACGTGAAAGTAAAAATAAATGTGCGAAGATTGCAATATTATAAATTCAATAATGAGTCGTTAGACGTTATTAACATCATCGTCCTCGGTATTATTAAGTCATTACTGGACATTATTACCAACACCGTGATTATTAAATTCTTTCAAGTGTTCATTTATGGTACACCGAAGTCTACACATAAATTCCGCAATCGAGATCCGCGGTATGCAGATAATGGTCTTACTGGATAATTATAAGCGCATAAATACCCGTAGTCTAATTATCGTACGAGACCAGTTTACTTTATTAGTAAAATTCCGAAAGTAAATTTGTAGGTGAGGAAACGGGGAAAATCGAATGGGTAAGAAAATTAGCGGTAGGATATCGAGGATAGCAGTCACTCGAGATTAGCAACCGCGGAAAGAAGTACCACGATCGGACGTGGCGGACCCTAGCCAAATATACACGGTGCGTCAGCGTCGCGGCGCGCGGCGTCGCGTCCTCCCTTCCTGCACCGTCCAACTGCCGGGCGCCTCGTTTGAGGTCAACGTCATTCGCTTCTCTCTCCTTTCTCGCGTTCCCTTGCTTCTTCCCTTCTGCCTCTGTTCTTTTACGATTTCCCTCTCTCTTCGTCGCTCTTTTTCACGCGTACGTTTTGGATGAGCGAACTTTGGACCGTACATCGAGCACACCTATAAGTTAAATAGACCGTAGAGCAAAATTTAGACGCGTACTTTATGGAACCGATGCTTCCTGCAACTTTATGTCTCCTTTTATATTCGGATATTGATCACGGAGAGTGGGCTTTTGATGGAAAAATACCATCAAAATTGATTCTCATCGTTTAATAATTTGCACATTGTTAGACAAGTCTATCTGTATATTTGCACACTCGAGTCAAGTCATAGGGATAATAGTAAAATAACTGTTTTCTGTAATAGTCTGTTTTTATATTTGATCGAATTTTATTTGAAGAATTTGTGAATGGTGTATGTGATCTATGAGAGAAAAGAGTAACTTATCGGAGGTTCGTGTACCGGGTTTCCTTGGTGGACAGCTTGGCCTTTTCACAGGTGCCAAGAGCACCCAGACCATGTAATTAAAGGCGTGTTTCGTAACCGCGCACGTTGTTGCATGGTTTCCGATTACCTGCTACCGGGGACAACGTGCTCGTGGAATTTCATGTACGTTTGAAAAGTTCTTTTTCTTCCTTCAGAACGTTTAGTCCAGCAATTAAGACATCAGACAGTAAGAGTTTACAAAAACTTGCTCACATTAATGTTATTAGAAATTTGATCGAGATTCTGACATTCTCAAATTTTTTCTTTACAATTTTTACATTTACAATACTGTGTAATAAACGAACATAGAAATTCTAATCTAAATTTACAATTCTATAAATATAAAAATTGTTGAAACTTAGCTTCAAATGTTCAAATTTAAGAAGTATGTACAAGAACTTGTACTTGTCTAATACGCGCATGGTCGGATCTAAAGCATCAAGATACGTGATTACGCACTTCAAGCAAAGTGGTGCTAACGCTAATTAAACAAATTCCCAGAACTTTTCTTTGTACTCTTTCCGAGGATGAGCGAGGAAAAGATATTCGCGGAAAGTGCGGGAACGCTGATACTTTTGGCGCCACGATACGTTTCCTCGAAAGCGTCGCGTCACACGCACGTGCGAAATATTCTGAAATACCAAGGAGTCGCGGACGAAGAGGAGCCAATGGGTTTCGGCCGACTGTACAACGCGAGACGGCCGAAACAAAATACTGCTAAAATTAATCCGCACCTTAGGTCACGTCTGCAACGAGTCTAGACGACCAACTAACTCGTTGACGACGACACGGGCTCGTCGAAAGCGGACCGAATGTTACAATGCGCGCTATCTTGGCGTATTAACCCTTTGTCGTTCTTCTTTTTTCTTTACGAAGTATCTACTTAGTACTCAAATATAAATTATGGAAGACTTTGCAAAATTTTAATTTTATAAAATATGGGCGTTGTTGGTTGTTGGCTGTTTGATTTATAATATTGTGACGCACCATTGTGAGGCAATATCAAGACGCACCACTGTATCTTCATGACGCACTATTGTACCATCAAGACGCACCACTGTATCTTCATGACGCACTATTGTACCATCATGACACACCATCGTAGCATCATGACGCACCATCGTGACGCACCATCGTGAGACACCATCATGACGCACTATCGTACCATCATGACGTACTATCGTATCATCATGACGCACTATTGTACCATCATAACACACCATCATGACACACCATCGTACCATCATGACGCACCATCGTGAGACACCATCATGACGCACTATTGTACCATCATGACACACCATCGTACTATCATGACGCACATGGTGACGCACCATCATGACGCACTATCGTACCATCATGACACACCATCGTACCATCATGACGCACATTGTGACGCACCATCATGACGCACTATTGTACCATCATGACGCACTATCATGACACACCATCGTACCATCATGACGCACATCGTGACGCACCATCGTGAGACACCATCATGACGCATATCGTGACGCACCATCATGACGCACTATTGTACCATCATGACATACCATCGTACCATCATGACGCACCATCGCGAGGTACCATCGTGACGCACATCATATTGCAGATGAAACAAATCAAACTTACATTCGCAGCACGATCGAGTCTGCAATTTGTGTCATTACATCAAGGATCCCCAAATTCAAAATATATTTAAGAGTTCAATTTCACTAAGAGCGAACTTTTAGTTCAAACCTATTAAAGAATATGAACGACAGTAACATTTGCAGAAATATAAACTCCAAGTCCAAACTGAAAGAAGGCGATGTAACAAAATCGAAAAGCGAACGTGAAGAAAAATCCGCACAGATTTCATCGAATTTTCCGTGGGTAGAAAATGGCGGATTTTTGTCGGCGGAGTCATTCGATGACTAGTCGATTTGTCCGGTATACCCGAACGTTTGCCGCGTCATGCCTCTTCCACTACCGCTGAGAACAGATAATGCGGACATTGTTCGGTGTGAATGCAGCCTTCGGCCAGATGGCACAATTTTCCGATTGTCGTCGTCCGCTTTTTCATCCTACTCGCTCGCTACGGCTTTCAATACGTGAAACGTACGCGACTAGACACGACCACATGGTGAGGAACCAGAGAGAGCAGAGGGGGGACCAATAAACCGGGATTAGGGTATTAGCGCGGGTATTTGCGATTTCGATTTACGTTCAGGTAATTTCGTGATTCGGTTTTGGCTGCTCAAGAAACGGGATGGTATCACGGTCACTGGGACAGCGATCTTTGTTAGACTGAATTTTTTTCTAGCACGAAAAGTGTAGCGTAACATGGTGCAACTGGACATAGGTGGGCTTGCGCCACGTTGCGCGATGTTGCGTTCAACTATCAGTACGTCGTTCCTCATGAAATTGCTTATTATCGCTGATTTGCATGAAGAAGACCGGTTTGATAATATTGATTCAACATTAAACTTTGTCGTATTCTTTGATCAGTACCTTCATATGTATTAATAGACATTGACAATAAATTTTTCATAGACCTACATCTCTCAAAAACCTCATTCCTTGATCAGTTACCTTCATATGTATCAATAGACATACATTGACAATAAATTTTTCATAGACCTACATCTCTCAAAAACCCCATTCCTTGATCAGTTACCTTCATATGTATCAATAGACATACATTGACAATAAATTTTTCGTAGACCTACTCAAGCCCCAAAATTCCTAAGTCACCTAAATTTCCAAATCACCATTAAGTTTGAAGTTAAAAGAAAACTATCAACCCCCTAACCCACGATCGCAATTCCCAGCGAAGCATAGAAAAAACAGAAGCCGCCAATAACGTCGCGTTACAAAGGTAAACGAGCTGTCCAGGTACGTGACCTCGCGCACAGAGGGAAGTTACACTCGTAATTCGTCGGCAGGGGTTGGTTCGTTTGTCCAGTTACGTCCAGTGGAGTTTTCCATGGCGGAACGCGACAAGAAACAACAGGCTGCGGGGGTAATTGGCGGAGGACCGCATTATTAAAAGTTTCCACGTCGGCCGTGGAGGTGATCGCTCGTCCAGCACTCGAGTTTTCGACGTCGGCGATTATCGCGAGAGCAGCCCCTAATGAGGCAAGGGACACTTTAATGACCATTTTCCACGGCAGATGCTGGGATATCGTGACGCGAATCGATCGTGCTGGATATGGGGAAAAAAAGGAGAAGAACACGGGAAGGAACGGGACGGCAGATGGTCATAGGGCGAAGGGCGCGTGCCTTTACGATTTCTTCTGAGTTCGATAATTACAGATCCCGGCGATAAAAATCCCACACATGCTCTCGTTTTTTTGGTACAATCGATAGGTAGGCGAAGGATAGTAGCTTTGAAAATTATTCAAATTTATTATTCTCAAGATCGAAAAATTTCGAGGATCTAAGAAGTGAAGTGATAGAAGTTAGTTTCAAATTTTCAGAAATTTAAGGATTCAGACATTTGTCCAATTAGCAAACTTATAGAAAGCCCATAATATTATAAATTAAAGCATTTGGTAAACCTAATGTTCTAAAACTTACAAAACTTAGATATTTGAAAATTCAAAAAAATTACAAAACTTGACATTCTTGATACTAAACTATGATTGTAATATCAAAACGTACAGTCTATTAGTATAGGTAAAGAGTCTATTAGCATAGGTAAACCTATTTTTATAAAACTGAACCTCCGTTCCATTCGATAGCTACATGTTATCGAAAGTATTGATTGGCCATTGTTCCGATCGGCAGCAATAGTCGCAGAGAACGTTAAAGTTTTCAGCAGCAAGTTTCAAGGGGGCGTAAACGCGTCAACTTCATTGCGACGCTCTAACGGAAAAGGGATTAAGGGTGCATCGGAATGGCAAAGTTCGCGTGGAACACAGGCTGAAAACAGAGGCAGGGAAACAGTTAGGATATCTTTGCTGGCAGCAGCCGGCTTTTAGGCTTCTGCCTTTCTCCGTCATCTCGCTTCACCGCTTTTCCTACGTCGTGACAGGAGCGTTGATAAAATTTACGTTTCCCTGCACGCGAGACTCCCCATGTAGTCGAAAAATCTTTTGAAACCCTTCCGTAATTAATAATCATAACGTTTATTATATTACGGTTTTATGAATAATTCTGTGATGGAATTGCAGTTATCGATAATGAAACGAAACATGCGATAATAAGAAATAATGATGTTGATTAATTCTGAGTACGAGAGAATATGTTAATTAAATCTGATAGTAAGGCAAAACATGTTAATTAAACGGTAAGACGAAATATGTAGATTCAATCTGATCAGAAATATGGTGATTAAACCGGTTAGCCAACAAAATATGTTGATCACGTAGATGATAAGAATAAAGTTCGTCTATCGTAAACTTTTGAAAACAGTTTTGTTATTTTCGTATAAATTATTTTGTTTACGCATATGGGAAATAAATTGAGGTTCAAAACAACTGTTTGAAGATAAACGTGCAACAGATGCACGTACACAGATCTTGCGTTAATCGTGTGAGGTGATATTTCACTCCACTTGTTTGCTTTATTTTTTAAAGGTCAACAAGCAATCGAACTATGCGTTATTCGATATAAACATCGTTCACGATTTCAAATGATCCATATGTGTTAATCCTTCACATATGACATGAAGCGTTAACATCCTAATTATGGAGTTTGTGTAAGCCTTGGAACGAGCGTTTATCGAATACTCCGCAGAATTTCACGATCAGATTTACGGTTATTTCGTCATGTCGCATCGACAAGTCGAGGCATGTCTCGCATTAACATCCTCGTATGCATATGCAAAACGAGTTGCACCCTTTTCCACACCGGTCCGTATCCTAGGAAATAACGCTGTGGAATTGCAACGGTGTCTATGTTCTAGTTGCGGCATGTCTTTCCTCGTCTGGTCTCCACTTTCTATTTCTATGCTCCACGGGCATCGCCGGGAGTAATCCGTGTGCATTTACGACCCTCGGCGAGCACAGTCGTAAACGACGTGCATGCGTGTCGGTGAGGGGCAGGTGTGTACATTCGGGGGGGGGAAAACGAGACCTATCTGCCGCGAGAGAGAAAAAGATGGGAACAGAGGGCGAAGGAGAGAGAGAGAGAAGAGCGCGTGCCGCCGTCGACCATCCGGAGGCCAGGTGTAGCCTTTATCCATTTTACTCGCGTTTGTTACCCTCGGAACCTCTACGATTCCAATGCACCCTCTGGGTCCCGCTTCAGGGGCGCCCATCGACCGACTGGGTCTACAGAAAAAATATATGTGCTCTGTTGCGATCGACGACCGATGCCCACGGACACCATCGTCGGCTTTCTGATACATGTGTACCCCCGAATCCTACCGGCAAACCTGTGATTATCAGTTTTTGTTGCTTTCGAACCGTCCTTCTTTGCTTTATTCTCTGTACGAGTTCTCCAATCATTTCACCGTGCCGATTAAATTTACGGTCATGACTTGTGATCATATTCTATAAAATACTGATATTTCCATCGGTTTGACTTTACTTTATGATTCAACTTTGCAAGATTCGTGAGTAAACTTTACATTCACCTCTTGAAACATTCAACTCGATAGCGACATAATTTAAAAAAATTTATTTAACTTTGTCCATAATTAAGCACCTATAAACTGAGTACCATAGAGTAACTATGAAACCTGTACCCATAAGCCTTGTACCTATGAGCCTTGTACCTACATGAGCTTTGTTCCTACATGAGCCTTGTACCTACATGAGCCTTGTACCCAGATGAGCCTTGTCCCTATATGAGACTTGTACCTACATGAGCCTTGTACCCAGATGAGCCTTGTCCCTATATGAGACTTGTACCTATATGAGCCTTGTACCTATATCAGCCTTGTACCCATATGAGCCTTGTCCCTATATGAGACTTGTACCTATATGAGACTTGTACCTATATGAGCCTTGTACCTATATGAGCCTTGTCCCTATATGAGCCTTGTACCTACATGAGCCTTGTACCTATATGAGCCTTGTACCTACATGAGACTTGTACCTACATGAGCCTTGTACCTACATGAGCCTTGTACCTACATGAGCCTTGTACCCAGATGAGCCTTGTCCCTATATGAGACTTGTACCTATATGAGCCTTGTACCTATATGAGCCGTGTCCCTATATGAGACTTGTACCTATATGATCCTTGTCCCTATATGAGACTTGTACCTATGAACCTCCTACCTATGAATCTCCTACCTATGAATCTCCTACCTATGAGCCTCACACCCGTAAAAAAAGACGGAATACTTCGAGCGGAATATCAGCAGGAAATTTGAAGAAAATCGGATATCCAGTTCGGTGTCCATAAAAGCATGAAAGCTGCTTCCAGATAACATTCTTCGCACTATCGTTCTAGCCCACATTCATCCTCAATCGCATACCACAGTAGATACGAGAAACTTGAATTACATTCCAGAAATCTTACCTCACGAACCTCGAGACAAAAAATAACGTGAAATTATCTCCGTTGCCTCCTCCCTGCTAGACGTTTGTACATAACCCGTCCCTATGACTATAGGGATAGCCAGGTGTTTGAATTTTGATACAACATTCTAAGTGTTCAAAACTTAAATGCACAAAGAAATTTCCATTTTCTGACACCGTTATGATGTATCTTCTTAAATGTACATAACAAAATCTTCTTCAAAAATGTGCATATGTTTATTCTCTTCGTACATTATAAATTCCTCGAGTACTTATACTCAATATGTTTATACATTCATTACAGATTTGAATTTCATTGCAGATTTGCAGTGATATATAACCACAAGAAAAATCGTTTCTTTTTCTGAACCTAAATTATCCTCGACGAAATAAATAATGAAGAAATAAATTCTGAAAGTATTTTTGGTAAATGCACTTTTCAGCGACGTCCATCAACGACGTAAGGTTATAAACGTTATCGTCGCGAATTAAGGCTCGTTTCTGTCTGGCACAATGTAGAGAAAGATCGATGAAATTCCACCGGAAGACCATAGGAAATAGGCAGCAGCTGGAATTTCAAAAATCTACCCCAGCTGTCGAGGCTGGCAATCGACGAGTCTAATCCTGGAATGGCAGAAAGGGGGTGCCTGCCGTTCCTCCCCTTCACCCCCCGAGGGCATACGCCCACGCGGAAATGACGTCCGCCCTTAGATAATCAGCAGGGCCCCGGTAACGACCATTTCGAAGGGCGTTCTCGCGGCAAAGCTTCCGATTTTCCTGCTCACCTCCGGCGAAGAGAGGCTGAGCATAGTCGCTTCCACAGCGAACCAGGGAAATCCGAGAGCGAACGCTCTCTTTCCTGAATTCCTCTCTTCTCGCGGATGATATTTCGTCCACGAGCAAATAGTGACCCTTCAACGATCCTGCAGTTACGAGTATTCTAGCTTCGACTTCCATTTTTAGGAGAATTCGGCTTTTGGCAAATTTGGGATCTTAGGTACATTTTGGCAGTTTCAGATTTGGGGACTTTGTGTTGTTTGGATGTGTGGAGTTTTAGGACTCTGAGGGTTTAGGACCTGGTGTGGGATTCTGGAAGTTCAGAATTTTGGGAGCTTGAGACTTTCAGAGGTTGGAGCTTAGGATTTCAGATTGAAGCTTGAGATCTTAGAATTTTGGGAACGTTGAAATTTTGTTTCATTGAAACCCTGGAAGCTTGGGATTCTTGATCTTTGGGACTTCTGGATCTGTAGATTTCACAACTTGGAATTTTGCAATCTTAGGACTTCGAGATCTTGAAATTGGAACTTTGGCACTTAGAACCTTAGCACATCAAATTTTAAAGAATGCCACAATCCAATAAACCTCATCAAAGCACCCCAAAAAATGTACAAATCCCTCAGCAATAAATAGTTACACAAATTCCAGAAAAATTGCAATATGCGCCCTCGAGAAATAGCACGAGCCATGTTTGCGTAAGTAGAGCACCGAGTGAAATAGCCAGGGCGGAAATACCCCGGCACAGAAGGCATCGTCGGACAGATACATATCCGGGCGTGCATTCGTGAAAAGATTCAAAGGTTAAAGTTATCTCGGGATAGAGGTTTTGTGGGACATCCTTTTTCTTCTGGCGATTTCCAAAGCGAACTCCGACACATGGTGGAACGAAAGAGCACGCGTCAGAACACGCTCTGGACAGGAGGGTGCACGTTCTGCGAACAGAATGCACGCGGTACGAGTCGATGGTTCGTTTAAATGCGTCGAGGGTGACCGAAAGGACCATTCGCCAGACGGTCCATCCTCGATCCTTTTAATCCTGTCGGTCGTGTCCTTTACACCGGGTGTCTCCCGACCGCGAGAAGGGTGGTCGATGACGTTCCAGAGCTGTCTTCTTCTTCTAACGTTCGATGTCTGTTAAAGACTCTGATTCTTTTATCGATTATTTCTTCAGGACTGTTATATTGCAGGTGATTATGCCTATAAGTTTGACTCGTTTTCTAGGTAAGCTGTGGTAAAATTTATTTGTACTATTAAGGTGACAAGACCCCATATGTATGAGGGTCTGTATGTACACTACCGTCCATAAGTATATGGCGAATATGTTCATAAGTGATGTATGTTCATAAGTTCCTAAATCTTTATATACAGTTTGGAATATAATTGTAACTTTTATAATACTACAATACAGAATATTCTTTTCGAACATTCTCTTCATATCCTTAATACCTGCCAACCCTATCTATGTCCAAAAAAAATTATAATAATTTCGTAGTTAATCTTTATCATACAAGAACGAGCCCTTGGTAACGTCCGCCAGAGGAGTCAATATTAAAAAACGGTGGAAACTTATTGGACAACTTAATAGAAGGCCGATGACGAGGACGACGGCCCTTTGACGTGCATTAAACGCGTCAGGGACTAAGTGTTTCTCCGCAGTCTCTTCTCTAGCCTTCTTCCTTTGCCTCTTGCTGCCACTTCTCTCTCTCTTTCTCTCATTTTCTAAAGCCTTTCGCCACCGAGAGAAAATGACATCGCGCCCCGGCAATAACCCCCCGGCTACTGGCTTCCTCTTGGTCCGTTCCAGGAGAGGCTGGTCGGTCGCGAAGTCCTGTAACAGGGGCGAACAGCGGCTCACAAGTACTCTCTTCCCAAGAGAAGTGTCCCCAGGAATAAAGGCGGTCGAGAGTAAACTTCGGGCTTAACTTATTCGGGTTTTCTGGAACACCTCCAGACTCGAGCACGTATTGTCCGACGTTATCGCGATCGGTCTTTCATTGGATTCCGTTTAAAATTTTCCACCCTCGATTACGGCAATTTTCACGGAGATCTACAGATAGCTAACTATCTTCGCGTTGATGCAAATTTTAGCTGGTGAAGTTTTAGAACCATGTTTAATATGTTCACCACAAGAATAATGACTGACATCAAACTACAAATTACAATACAGATCAAACTACAATACAGATTTCGTCTTTTTATCTGTTATATCGTTGTCTCAACATTAAGAGCTCTTAGAAGCTTTCTATCGTTTGCTTTCCCTGTAAATAATTAATTTAGTTGAATCTGTAGCAGGAGTCACACATGATGTGGTAGACATTTTAACATGATATGTGAACAGTCAACACATTCTGACAACACTGTTCCTCCAAATTGTTATATGATAGATGCAGCATAACAAAGCATACAATAAGAACAAATTTTGTCACTGTCATTTTATCATTTATGTTGAGATTTTTAAAAACGTGAAGAGAACAGGTGAAGACGGTGGATGAAACGCGGCACGTTTGGTCCGGTGGTCTTTCGTGATTCGTACCGGTACTAGGACGCTAGAGAAAGAAAGAGAGAGCGAAACTTGTCGACTTGGTCCGTATAAAAAGAGCCCGGGACCCCTCTTTCCGTTGGACGATGAATATTCGATAGTCGAAAATTTGATCATACGAAAGAGTCGTTAGTGCCCTTCGCTGTGGGCTGTTGGGGGAACACGAAAGAGCGACCAGTTATCGTGTTACGACGCGCGTCTCGTGTTAAACCCGGTAACTGAATATATCTCTCTGCCCAATAGCCGTCAAACGGTCGACAACGATCGAATTTGTTCACCCGGCCATGCTGCTCTTCTTCTTCGTCTTCTTCATTATCCTGTTGCCAAAATATAACGGCGCGGCGGATTCTCCCGGTATCCCTGATTGATTTTACACTCGAGCGGGCTCCAATTCGATGGATACTTCCTATCAACTTCAATCAGGCTCCTCTTATACTATTTGCATATCATTAAGACAATCTTGCCAGTTACCTATATAAATAATCTAGCTAATCGTGATTCTCGATTCCCTTTATTGCCCGATCCGACACGAACCGACTCGTTTTCGCGTACCTCCAGGTGCGAAGCACGCATCGACCCTCTCGCTTTCTTTGAAACGGGGCCCGAAACCATCTCGAGACCCACGTTGCCTCTACAGTTACTTCTACCGATAGAAAATCAAACTGATCAATTGAACGAAGATAACTTGCGATCTCGAAAACGTGACAATTTCCAAACGGAAGATAAGTCTATCGTATTTGAACTGTGACTGCGTCATGAGTAGCTTCGAGATTATCCCAAATGCGTCAAGTTATAACACAAGTCAATATGTTATATCTTAAATTTTCCGAGTTCCACGTTAAAATATGAAATATAAGCTTAGGTCTAGAGCGAGAGTTAAAGAAAGAAGCTGTGAGTCGGGCTCGTTTTAAGGAAGCTAGGTGGCTCGACTCGAGTATATCGTGCGGCCAACAACGGCCCCGGAGAAGGGCAAAACGAAGGGGAGAGGCAATTTGCGGCGGTGGTGCAGGGCAGCTGCAACCTCACGAGATACGGCTTAGATCGTCGTGGCACGAGCCTTCCTGGCATGTGTTTCCTTCGGGCCCTCGACCTCCCCTCCCCATTTGGCCTTCTTCCTTAGATTTTTGCTCGGCTCCGTCTCGCTTCTCTCCAAAGCGGTAGCTCCGTTTCCTTCTTCCTTTCTCTCCTCGATACGCACATGTACATAACTCAAGCGGAACAGACGTCGCGGTCCCAACCCTTCCTTGTCAGAGGGGGACACGATATTCGCCGCGGACGGCGATACACGGAGAGGGCCCCGTTCAACCTGCGGCTCAGCTTTCGCCCGAGAGTGCAGCGACTCGATCGGTACAGCTGTGCCACTGTAAATAACCGCGGGAAAGGGTTTTGTTTACGGAAAACCGTTGTTTCGTTTCAGGAAACGGATAACCCATGGGATACCTCTCGAGCAAATGTTTAGCGTATCGAGATTATCTGGTCGAATCTTCGATCTTGCTCGTACATGTCCCATTGACCATTTCCAAGGTACACACCAAGGAGATACGGTTCCTTTTTTTGCCCCGTGCTATCTCGCCGATATCGCGTGATCGATCGATCGCGCCTCGATGTCGACAGCTGTTCGCCCGGAATCGCGGCCGAACGAGAATAAAATGATAATCCGGCGCGTAGTAGCCGCCGGTTTGTTTCCTGCGCGAAATGGCGATCCGTGCTTAAACGGCGGCCATCGAACGCGGATCACGTATCGTTCCATGACGATTTCGGACATCGTTGCCCTTATCCCGACATCTGACGACTGCTCGCTTTGCGATCGAGGCATTCCTGTTTTATGACACCATCCTACGCTTTCGTGCTGGGTCACTTTCGATTTGAACCTCTCCTCTCATTTCAATTTGCAAGATTCTTGATCAATGTATTCGTTTCATTTTCGAAGCGATTCAAATTTTAATGTACTCCGGTTTACAAGTTTATAAATAAAGACCACCTCACAATAGAACATATCATTATCCACTGCAGGAAATATACTCCAATCAGGCAACGATATAACATAAAACCAACCATAAAGGACAATATGAAAGACAACATTTCGACCCAAAACCGGCTGCAGTATCTCAAAATAACTAAATTGTACAACAAGCTCTAAATGTGTATTCTCCTAGTCGCTAATAACCCTTGAATGGTTGATGCGAGTTTAAACAAGTAAATGAAAAAAAAGAAGTTTATAAATGTCCACGAGGTTGTAAATTTATATATTCTTAGAGTCAGAGTTTTAAGTACTTGTGAATCAGAAACGAAAGAGTGACGTCATTTTTACATTGCCATTTTCCTCAGAGAAAGCCAGGATGGGAAGTAGAGGCAGAGAGTAGGATGGAGCCTCGTTAATACATCTCAGTTCGATTAAAGGTGGATTAACATGCTCGAGGCGTAGCGGCGAGGCTTACCGTGGCACGCGAGTTTCGGTATTACGTAAGCCGAAGAGATGACGATATACCTTGGTGTGTCTGAAAGCATCAAAAGAAAGTGGCACGTGCGGCCGTGGAAGGAGAATATCGGCTCCCTTTCGGTGGACATCTGTTCTCGGCTATCAGCGCAGGGAAATTGATGCATTTTTTCCCTCGGTTTCGAGCCGCAAGCGTGTGCCGGGAGGAAAGGAAAAAAAAGAGGAAAAGAAAGGAAAGGAAAGGAGAGGGCCGAGATGCTCCCTACCTTCTCTCCGTGGCTGCACACCTCGTGGTAGCATCTGCCAGCAGCGATGAAGTGATTTCGTAGCGTTGTACACCTTTTTGTTCACCCCCGTCCCTCGTGTCGGTGGCGGTGCTCCGCTGCGGGGTGCTGCCACGATCCCGCTGCTGGCTGCCATCGAAAAATTTAAATTAGGCGCAGGTAGTCTGTCGGTGGTTGTACCTCGTACACCTACTTTTCTACGGCAACAAGGTTCCCTAACCTCCTTCTGCCAGGTTTCGCTTCGACCTACGTTACGACGTCGTCAGCTTCTCTCCTTTCTTCTTTTTCCCCGTCCACTTTGTACGCGAGGGGTTGCCGTGCTGGCTGTCTCGCTCGGTCGATAAAATCGCCAAAGGAGGGCCCCGACCATAGACAGCTTCCTTTGCGCGTGCACACGCGGCTTCGAGAAGAACCCAAACCTCCTCCTGGTCGTATTGCAGCTGACACGCACGTGCCACGTGGCCGTGCACCGGGCACACAGATGCACGGGGACGCGAGCGTGTATCGCGCCGAGTATATTTACGGAGAAGCCACGAAAAGGTGAGTTGGCTTCTCCTCGGGATACTTGCGACCTATCGACCCCCTTCTGGATCATTCCTCTTCCACCCGTAACGTTCTTTCGGCCTCGCTTGGACAGATGTCGCGTCGCGAAAAAAAAAACAACTTACGGCTCTTGCCGAACATCTCGGATACCTGCTGGATTCCTAACCGAACCTTCGATTACTCGGTTCCCGGTATCCGAGTATTCAGCTTCGAATACTCGCTTTCGATCCGCTCTTCTATATCGTTGTGCCATTGTTCTTTTCTTTCACTCTTATTCCACTCTGCCACTATGCTACTGTTCTGAAACAGTAACGAAATAGAGGTACAATCGAATAGCAGAATGAAACAGTAACGAAATAGTATAGTAGTAAATAGTAGAACAGCAGTGAAGAACGGTAAAACGGTAATAAAGTCCTCTAAACCCAGAGTTTCTGTAATAAAAGTTCGAAGCCTTTAATTAGCAAAATTTTCGCGAGAACAAACGTGTCGCCGTCGCTCTATCCTCCGCAGCCTCTATCTTGCCACAGTATTTTCTTTCGCCACCGGCTAGACACGAGCTAAGCACAAAAAGATTCAGGCATCCGATACAAGCGTCGTATCGTGGACGTAGCGCACGTTCATCCGACAGTTGCAGCTCTAAGCATTCCACGAATTTTCGGAGTCTTGCGCGTGGAACCAGATAAACCATCGCCATGGATCCTGTTTCCACTTGTTTATCTTTCGAAAGAATTGCATAATCGTCGTACTTGCCCGGTTTCCTCCGCTTCGCCTTTATTACCCGCAAAGTATTACCGGCTGCACGCTTTTTTTCGGGTTCACCCATATTCCGCCTCACGGTGTTATCTCTTTCTTCTTGTTTGTACGTACTCGACACGCGTGTGCATTTCCCCCCGGTGAACGCGAATCGCTAAGTGGCAAGCAATCTGTGAGAGAAGGCATCACTGAAACGGAGTACTCGATTCTTAAAAAGCCGACAGGCGGCAAGGGTCGATGATTATCTGACTTCCTGTCCGTTCGCTCGGCTCTTCGTGAAGAGGAACGAAAATTCGGTCAAATAAAAAGATTCGTCCGGGTCGTACATAGCCGTTATTCTTTCCCTTTATATCGGCTTCGACGAATTCGGTGACGAAATCAAACACGCAATTCGTGCCAAAATAAGAACACCCCGACGCGACGCACTTTCCAACTGCGTAGGAAGCCTTTATTCTGGAGCGACCAATAAGTTGTCGTGAAAAACATGTTTTCGTTAAGACAAAAAATGGAAAACCCGATTTCTCATTGTTCTTTCGGGGATCACAGTTGGAATCCCTCTTAACTCCTTGCACTATAATGTTTTTGTCAAGTGCGTCGGTTAGAACTGACTAATTTCAGCCATAACATGAAAACAGACACAGAAACTTGAAATGTTATGCGAATTAGGTATCAGTCGTTGACTATGCAAATTATAGTTGGACTTGAACTCCAAATTGAAATGTATTCAAAATTCGAGTAAAATTGGTCATAGCCGAAGTGTGAGTGCGTCACGAGTCAGACTCGTCAAAATAGTGTAAGGGGTTAAAGAAGCTGCTTTTAAATTGTGGGAGGGTTATCTTCCGAGAAGCTGTATCGAATCATTTAAAGAAAAATGGTGGATTCTATTCATTGGAAAGGGAAAAGTTGTAAACAGTGTTTGCAACGTGGTTAACCCTTTAGGTGCATTTGACGAGTGAGACCCGTCATCTGTTTACTTGGGCGAAGTTACGGTGGACGAGTCTGACTCGCCATTTTAATTTAAGGAGACTTTTATATATTAATCCATATAAATCCGTCCCATGGGCATGAAAATCTTCAAATAATTCAGTACTCAAAAGGTTAATAAAAGAAATTGTGTGTACCGGGATGCGATGGAAATTGTGGAAGTGTCAGAAGGGTACGTACCCCCCGAAGAAATCCAAAGTGTGGAGTTGAGGAGAGGCAAGAAAGAGAAAGAGAAACGAAAGAGAGTTCTTGGAAAGAAGAGAATGGGTGGGGGTGAGAGGGGGTTGAGGGCTCAGGCACGTGACCGGAAGGCGGGGGGCAAAACGGCGCACGCGCCGTCGTCCTCCACCTGGTGCATCACCTGCTGCCCCCTGCTTAAGCCTCCCTGCCACCTCCTTTCCTCTCTTCTCTCTTATCCTTCTTTTTCCTTAGCTTCTTCACCTCCGCCTCTTCCTTCTCCGGCTATATACTACTCTTCCCCATCCCCGAGCTCGCTTCACCACCTTCAACCACCTTAGAACCACTCGACGTTAAGCTGCTCGTTCGTTTGCGATCCTCCTGATTCTTTCTCTTCTTTCTCGCCGCTTTTAAATTAATCCGCGGTTCACCGTCAACCGCCTGCACGATCCGCACCGGTGCAGACGCTCTTTTACTCACTGTGTTTTAAAACCATGTCAAGAGTTGGCGGATTCAAGAGATCCTCGATACAATGCCGGCCCGACTCTCCACTCGCAGCTACCTCCTCTATCCCAGACACAACGAATATTCTTCGCGACGAACGCAGTCCACCTCGTTTGCCGATCCTATCTACATTCAGTTTTCGCGATTAGTACGATCATTAATCAGCGGGGATCTGCTGGTACCCCACATTTCTATCCCCGGGGCGGTACGGGTATCTGGCCAACTGTTCTAGCTAGACTACTTCGGACAAAATTGCAGGATCACTTTCAGACTCAAATGTCATAAGTTGTAATTGTGTATATATTTAATTGTTAAGACTGGATTTAAGATGGATTTGTGAAGTTGAGTCCATGAAATTTCTAGATAAATAAATTTGGAAGATGGTTTCTAAATTTTGATACCGCAGATTCGACTCTGGATACGAGAGGAAGTTTCTTTGGATTCGAACATGAATTGAGTTAAAGTGTGTGGACTTTTTGTGGCGCGAAAGATGGAGTAGGCAGCACATTCGATAACCCGCAGATCCGTATTAATTACTCGTTGCTCATGCGTGCATCGACGAATCGTGGATTCCTGAACGGCACGGTGGCACACCACCTGCCACACCCCCCTGCCGTACCCGTGGCGTGTTAAACGACCACGTTTTCCCTTTTCCGACGAGCATTTAATTGGCCCGTGTTTACACGACTCGGATCGATGACTTTCCGAAAGGCTGACGAGGATGAATCGCGATGAGGATCGGCGGCGTGATGGCCAAGCAATTATCGGGCCCGGTCGGAACGGAACACGCGGCACAAGGTGGCAGATGCGAGCCCGCTTCGTCGCGAGCGTGCACGAGCGGAAGAAAGACCTACTACGGGCCAAGATGAATTCAAGGTCCAGGTGGTGCGGCATCGTGTGCGTTTCGTGACGCTTTTGTAAAATCGACGAAATGATCTTTGGACTCTGAGGGTAGCAGCCGGATCATTGTCCTCCGATCGCGACAATCTGTCGCGGCTACGAATCGTGTCAACCTCGTCAATAAAAATTAACCGTCTTCCGCGAAGGAAAAGCCATAAATAATGCACTGGAAAAATCCGTATGTTATGTCCGTCGATAATGCCGGAGCATGCTAGATCGTGACCTAGCGAGAATGCTCTCGTTGGGTGGGAAATGTCGGGGTATTTATATCTGACCGGGTCAATCGAGATCGCGTAAATTGAACGATCCGAGAACACGATGTAGGACAGTGTTCCTGTTACTTGGGGTTACTAAGTGGAGGGATAAATGTGATAATTAACGGGTTGACGTGATACGCCGAAAACGAACGACCATATGTGCTATAGCTCCATCCTTTCTTGTCTAGGATAAGAAAAATTAACCGGCTATATCTTTTCGTGATAATGGCCTTAACGCCGCTTCGATAGCACGAATAACTGTTATTCCTCGCAGTAAATATTCATTTCTCTGATTTACATTCCTTTTTACTGTCGATTGGATTGAAACATTGCACGGACTCTTATCTGAGGGCGGTGTATCAAAAATACGTTCCCAGATCAATGAAACAATAATTCAATACACTACAAATTATAAGACTGTTCGATCTCAGAAAAGTTCTTCGAAAGACTGAATTTATCAGCTATTTATCGAAAATGTGTATAAACATTCCCTAAGATTAAAAGACATTCGATAAAAATACGAGGGTGAATTTTGTGATCTCCATTCTATCGCTCTAATGAATGACTTTTTGTTCTCTGTTGCAGGTAAGTTTACCTATTCAAGATCGTATACTCGGAAACATCGTTTGTGACGTGAGTAACCATTCACACGTACTATTATTATAGTAATGCATCCTCCATTCTTGGAATTCTTTATTGTCGTTTGAATGACGCGTATGCATAATACACTTGGAAAACACGTATTGCCTGACGTGTATTCCGTGTACATAACTCTTAACCAATAGCCCATTTAATATTTTCATAAACAATCCTCTTATTGATCGTAATTCCTTGCGTCATACGAAGCAATTTATTTAATCGCGACTCGCTGTACTCCTCTTTGGATATGCAACCACGATGTGGCGAGTAATTTCTGGATGTCTGCGAGTGTGTGGGTGTGTGCGTCATGTAGGACAGTCTCTCTTACTCGTATGTGGAATATTTCCTTGTTTCCACGTCTCCCAATTTCCAAATCTCTCAATTTTCAAAGCTTCCAATTCCCAAATCTCCCAATTTCCAAATCTCCCAATTTCCACATCTCCCAATTTCCAAATCATCCAATTCCTATATCTTGCAATTCCCAAATCTCCCAATTTCCCACGTCCCCAAATTCCAAATCTCCCAATTCCCAAATCACCCAATTCCCAAATCTCCCAATTTCCAAATCATCCAATTCCCAGATCTCCCAATTCCCATATCTTCCAATTCCCAAATCTCCCAATTTCCAAATCTCTCAATTTCCCACATCCCCAAATTCCCAAACCCCCAAATTCCCACATCCCCAAATTCCCAAATCCCCAAATTCCAAATCTCCCAATTCTCAAATCTCCTAATTCCCAAGCCCCCAAATTCCCAAATCCCCAAATTCCAAATCTCCCAATTCTCAAATCTCCTAATTCCCAAGCCCCCAAATTCCCAAATCTCCCAATTCTCAAATCTCCTAATTCCCAAGCCCCCAAATTCCCAAATCCCCAAATTCCCAAATCCCCAAATTCCCAAATCCCTAAATTCCCAAACCCCCAAATTCCCAATTCCCAAATCTCCCAATCCTCAAATCCCCAAATCTCCCTAGCCCCAAATTCCCAAACCCCCAAATTTCCAAATTCCAAATCTCCCAATTCCCAAATCACCCAATTCCCATATCTTCCAATTTCCAAATCACCCAATTCCCAAATCACCCAATTCCCAAATCTCCCAATTTCCCACATCCCCAAATTCCAAATCTCCCAATTTTTAACATTTTAATTAACATTTTAAAGTTGCTGTCTGCAAACAATAAAGTGCAAAGGGGATCTGAAGACAAAGACAGCGAAGACTATTGATAAACCAAAGTAAAATTGAAGCAAAAGTAAAAATGCTGACGGTCACGCGAAGGGCTCGGAAAACATGAAGTATCCAGTCGCGATTTCGACAATGGAAATTCTCGCGCGACTCGTCTGAGCTTAGCCGGCGAGCGTTTATTCCGCGAGGAAAGAATTCACGCAGAAAATGCCGCGCGTTTGCTCGATGATTCGGAAAAATTCCAATAACGCGTTAGAGATCCTGACTCACGCGTCGCGTCCTCGTCAATCGAAGCGTTATGAATCGAGACCAAAGAGCGAAATTCATTCGTGATCGCTCTCACATGGGGGTTTCAAGTGTTCGCGAATAGAATCCCAAGGGAACACGTGTACCCCGGTTCAACGTTTCCCTCTTTGTCCCGAAACTTTCGGCCACATGCTGGATTCGTTAACCGCGGCTCCGTCGTTGAATGAATTCCTTATCTAAGAAAACGCCGTTCCATTCAGCATACATGAACAAAACTGCTAAAAATTATTTTTGTATGATCAATAACTGTTGTATCTGTTGTTACATTTTTTTTATGAGTACCTACATTCTCATTAAAAAATACGTATTAAACGAACCTATAAACGAAGGTCTACAGAATTGTCTATGTACAGCACAATCATAATTGTGAATAATTCTAGACATTACGAACTTTCAAAGTCTAGTTGAAGTGTTCATAACAAGAACTTGTAATTTATAAGGAGTTTCCTTAAAACAAGTACAATCGAAGACAAACTTTTTCTGCTAAATGTAAGAGCCAAAGAAAAAGTAAAGTACATGTGAAACAGTAACATCAAAGAGAATCGTGGTAACGAGAAAAGTTTGCTGTAAAAATAACTTTAGACCTGAATTTTCCTTGTCGATGTGTCTCGAACGGTGCTGGAACTCGATGACCCTTTGTATTTATGGAGTCATCGTATCTGTGACAAAGTAAATTTTCTGCTCTATTTTATTTGCCAAAATATGTGCATGGGATTGAACTAAAAAACCACTGGTATGTAGTTAAATATTTCCACAAAATGGATGCAGGTAGCTAAGTTCCAGGTGCAGTTATAAGATGAACCCAGATACTGAACAGAATAGAGGAAGCAAATCTGCAAATAGAAAAAGCAAGACCGCGTAGGAGCAAATATTCTAATTAATTAAGGGAATGAGGTATTTGTTTATTTGGACGCGGTAAGAAATTAGTTTGAGCGATGATGCAGTCAGAGCGAAAAACAGGGAAGGTGAACAGTGTGAATTGGAAATTGGAAGATTTGGGAATTGGGAGATTTGGGAATTGGGAGATTTGGGAATTGGGAGATTTGGAATTTGGGGATGTGGGAATTTGGGGGTTTGGGAATTGGAAGATTTGGAAATTGGGAGATTTGGAATTTGGGGATGTGGGAATTTGGGGGTTTGGGAATTGGAAGATTTGGAAATTGGGAGATTTGGAATTTGGAGATCTGGGAATTGGATGATTTGGAAATTGGGAGATTTGGGAATTGGGTGATTTGGGAATTGGAAGCTTTGGAAATTGGGAGATTTGGAATTTGGAGATCTGGGAATTGGATGATTTGGAAATTGGGAGATTTGGGAATTGGGTGATTTGGGAATTGGAAGATTTGGAAATTGGGAGATTTGGAATTTGGAGATCTGGGAATTGGATGATTTGGAAATTGGGAGATTTGGGAATTGGGTGATTTGGGAATTGGAAGCTTTGGAAATTGGGAGATTTGGAATTTGGAGATCTGGGAATTGGATGATTTGGAAATTGGGAGATTTGGGAATTGGGTGATTTGGGAATTGGAAGCTTTGGAAATTGGGAGATTTGGAATTTGGGGATTTTGGAATTTGGGGATGTGGGAATTTGGGGGTTTGGGAATTTGGGGATTTGGGAATTGGAAGATTTGGAAATTGGGAGATTTGGAATTTGGAGATCTGGGAATTGGATGATTTGGAAATTGGGAGATTTGGGAATTGGGTGATTTGGGAATTGAAAGCTTTGGAAATTGGGAGATTTGGAATTTGGGGATGTGGGAATTTGGGGGTTTGGGAATTTGGGGATTTGGGAATTGGAAGATTTGGAATTTGGAGATCTGGGAATTGGATGATTTGGAAATTGGGAGATTTGGGAATTGGGAGATGTGGAAATTGGGAGATTTGGGAATTGGAAGCTTTGGAAATTGGGAGATTTGGAATTTGAGAAATTTGCAAATTGGAACACTTAGAAATTGGGATATTACTTTGAGAAACTTGAGAATTTAAGTCTTTAGAAATTTGCGAATTAAGAAATTGGAAGCTCGGAACTTAGTAATACAAAAAGACTTCCAAAAACACAATAGTAATCAATCCAAAAATTCATGAAACTGTAGAAAAGTTGAAAAGTACAAAATATCCGAATACCGGCACGCGAGCCCCCATTTGGCGACGCTTGACCCAGGGAGTGTCAGAACTCGGCGTCCAAGCAAATCAGACGCCTCGAGATAATTTCTCCGTGGAATAAAAAGGGAAGGAACGATGTTGAAAAGATTTCGAGCACGAGCAAGAAGAAGGGGAAAGGTCTTGAACTTGTCACGAGAAGTTCCAAGAGGAAGCTATTACTGCGCCGAGCGCCTATTCAAAGTGGGGTGGCTGGTGTACTCCCTCTCGGGTGACACGAAGAAAGAAACACAAGCAGGCGAAGAAAAGTCATGAACGGGCAAGCCATCACGAAGAAGGACGCAGAGGAGAGGAAAGGGAGAAAGAGTATTTTTAGCGGTTACACATTGTTGTTGACTGCTTCTGGCGACATTGAACCGCGAGCTCGCGAGAGAACTCATGGAGTAACGCGTTGCGGTGGCCTACGCACTCCGCGAAAACATTTCGTGGGGTCGTCAAAATGCGTACACACTCTTTTTCGTATTACCGACGAGTCTGCGTCGGAATGTCTACTGCGATTTTGTTTAAATATCTTCGGAAGATTAAACATGCCGGTACATACTCTATGCCATAACATCGGCTCTAGGGCGGTACATACTCTACGCCATAACATCGGCTCAGATCTCCCAATTTCCCAAATTCCCAAATTCCACATCCCCCAATTTCCAAATCATCCAATTACCAGATCTCCAAATTCCAAATCTCCCAATTTCCCAAATTCCCAAATTCCACATCCCCAAATTCCCAAACCCCCAAATTCCAAATCTCCCAATTCCCAAATCACCTAATTCCCAAATCTCCCAATTTCCAAATCTTCAAATTCTCAAATCTCCCAATTTCCCACATCCCCAAATTCCCAAACCCCCAAATTCCCACATCCCCAAATTCCCAAATCTCCCAATTCTCAAATCTCCTAATTCTCAAGCCCCCAAATTCCCAAATCCCCAAATTCCAAATCTTCCAATTCTCAAATCTCCCAATTCCCAAGCCCCCAAATTCCCAAATCCCCAAATTCCAAATCTCCCAATTCTCAAATCTCCTAATTCCCAAGCCCCCAAATCCCCAAATTCCCAAATTCCCAAATCCCCAAATTCCCAAATCCCTAAATTCCCAAACCCCCAAATTCCCAAACCCCCAAATTCCCACATCCCCAAATTTCAAAATCCCCAAATTCCAAATCTCCCAATTTCCAAAGCTTCCAATTCCCAAATCTCCCATATCCCAAATCTTCCAATTTCCAATTCACACTGTTTACCTTCCCTGTTTTTCGCTCTGACTGCATCATCGCTCAAACTAATTTCCCTACCCCCAAATCCCCATACCTCCAAATTCTTCACCCATCAAATCCCCAACCTCAAAATATTTCCCACGCCATTGTTGCAATCCAATCCCAACACTGTATTTCCTCAACACCCACTAATTCCCCGCGTTCGGGGCTCTGCGATAGGAAATTCCCATATAACCGCGTCGCAGAATCAGACCAGTATGTTTTGATCGAACTTAACTGTGAATACGTCACAAGCGTTCATGTCGGAATAGCGAAGTGATATATCTGATAGATAAGCAGGATTATTGCGAACAGACGTCAACGGCGCTATCAATTCTTCTCGTTTACGTTCTCGCTACGATATGATTCACGAGAGTTCTCGCGATTGAATACAATTTTTTTGTGACAGAACACTTAGGTGACACGGACGCCATCTTCGATGATGCCTGGTTTGAATAATTTCTGAATCATTATACGAGGAAATTCGATACATCATCTATTTGGTTTATGACGTTTTTTAACGTTTTAATTATGTACACGTCAGAGATGTTTCGATTAGTTGGAATGTGGAGAAATTTTTATTTATTTTTGTAATAAATAATTGGTTGTTTTTGACATTCTCAGACTTGACTGTATAGTGTTGTATTCCCTATTCAATACCTTCAGATTTAATTGTATAATATGCAGGTGTAAAAGTAATATATTACAAAGTTTAATCTGAAAGCGTTAATCAAAATATTTTCCTAGTTTTCATTCCAAAAATTTAGTCTCATCTTGATTTGCAGTAAAAATCTTTGCATTATTACTGTACCTTGCTGCATATTAAGAAGAAATAGTCTCTTTCGTCTGAGTTTAATGTTATATAAAAGTATGTGGTAGTCTCTACTCGATAACTGTTCGAAACCTGATAGGCGATATTAGGTTCACGTATGACGAACATCGTTTCCCACGAATTGTGTACATACACCAGATAATTTATCGTTTCACCTGTATCAGGATTTTGAGAAAATTCGTGAATCACTTCCTGCGCTATGAATCCGCAGCTAGAAACTATGACTCGTATGCCCGCATGATGAATAACGGATGACTCGAGGCTGGACCGCCTCCTGTAATCCCTTCAGATTAGAAGTTCGATCAATTACACGTCCAGTTTTTTCCCGAATGATTCGTTTGTCGTCAAACGACTCGGAAACGACAAAAAGATGTCGATAATTCCGCGTTAAAAACAGTTCGACCGCTTTCTGTCTCCGAACCTTTCCCACGAACATTTCTTTCTACTAATCACTGTTATCGATCGACGGTTATGGGGTTTCGGCAGACAATTTCCAGCGGTTATTGTAAGCAGTACTTAAGAGAATCTCGGGGCAAAATCCGGTCGAATGAGAACCTCGCCGCGTTGATCCGTACCGACGACTCCTCTTAAAGTCCCTCTTTGCCGCGTCTTCGAGGTAACTCGTGGTAAGTTGGTCCGCCGGCTGGCTTAATTGCTAATTAATTCTAATTGATAATTCCCTCGATAGTGTTAGGGAAGTAATCTCAAAGCATGTTTACGCGAAAGTTCCGACGAGCAATCGCCGTCGTCTGAGTACGTTCCTCCCTGTCATCTTCGGATACCCTCTCCATTTTCTTTGAACGCGCATTTTTCCTCCCTGGGAAAATTAACAGCTTCAAGGACCCTGCTCCTTGTGTACAATTAACAGCCCTTTCTAAGGGTGTCACTGATCATTTGCAAATCGTACGTTTTTCACAAAATCGACAATTATGTTTAGTCTTCAAATATGAGAACTCTTATACATTCAGAAATTTCAGGTTTTCAAATCAGTATAGCTTATGGAGTATTACAATGCAAATGATTAACCCTTCGCACTCGAAGATAATTTTACTGTTTGCAAACAGCAACTTTAAAATATTAATTAAAATGTTAAATGACTTCTTTTGAAGTTATTATTTCTCTACTAATAATTGCCACTATTGTCTGTTTCACTATGTTTATACATAACATAAGCACTACTATAGAATTAATTAAATAATGCTTCTTTTAAATTATTGTATTAAATCGAATAACGCCTCTTGAGCGCAAAGGGTTAACATTTACAAATACAAGAACATTTACAAGAACGTTCTCTTACAGAGATGCGTAAGAGAAAGTATAACACCAATCTTCCGTATACGATAAAGAGTTCTGTTAGCAACGTGGATTTGAATCTCAGGAATTTCGCGCGCAAATCGTCACCGAACCTCGACACACGGTTACGAATTAACGAGGATAGAACTTATTTTACTTGAACTTATCACGATCTCGACGGCACGCGTGACATTCGAACACGTGATGAAATAGTAAGGTAGTCGCACGTGTCGCGTGACCTATCTACGTAGAAACCGTCGAGGTCTCGTTGAGTGGAATAAACACGTAGAAATACGTCGAGCTTTTCCGACGAGACGCATAGTTTTATCGGCGCATGTCATTGATGGTCGAAGGAGCAAAGTAAGTCGGTGGAAAATTATTCCGCGATACGGTAACGTATCGTCGTCGGTCGATTCAAAGGTTTCGTCCAAGCGGAACATCATGGACGTTTCGCTAATGAAATCGATCGTGATGAATGAAATGCTGCATCGTCGCGACGTCAAGCGCCACGTGACTGGTGGGTGAGCGTGTAGGTGTAGGCGGATGAGGTCGTTCCTCGACAGCATCGAACGATAACACGACCAAACGTTCCCCGACTTTTTTTCGTCTTTACGTCAGTCAGCCGTTAATACTCGCCGCGTCATTGATACGTTCCGTTCTGCGAGCCTCCTCCTGAAACGGAGCGAATCGAAGTTACACTTGAAAAAAATACGCTTCCTGTGTCATGGGACACCGTTTTAGAACTCGATCCAACTTTCTTTAATCATTTGTCGCACGCTTAAATACATCACTACATCGACTTACTTATTTTTATTATTTTCATATTTTAATATAGACAGGATTACCGAACTGTGAATCTCCTGTAAACATGACAACTCTGGGTGCTTGATAACATATCTATTGTAATCAATACATCTATACATCCAACCCATTCCAGAGTCCCAATTATAAAATACTAAAATGACAAAATTTAAAGCTTCCTCCACTTTCTCTATTAGTATCCTCAGTGAACCACATTACATCAAAGATGCTTATAAACCATATCTATTGTAATCAATACATCTGTACATCCAACCCATTCCAGAGTCCCAATTATAAAATACTAAAATGACAAAATTTAAAGCTTCCTCCACTTTCTCTATTAGTATCCTCAGTGAACCACATTACACCAAAGATGCTTATAAACCATATCCCAATATTTCTTTCACTTTCCAAGATGCTTCGACCTTTGCTTTCGCCGAAGCAGAGAAAATGCGCAGAACCCGGAAGCGTGGAAGGTAATTATTAGAATAGTCGGGATTTTGAGGTTTCAGGATGGGAAGAAGGGATCGAAAGGCGTGAGAAACGATATCGTTTTGCGCGAGGCGAGAGAAGCTTTCGACGAGAGGAGACGCGTGTTCTCACGAATGCCAGTCCACAGAAGCCACGAACAAATCAAATTGGCTGGGTTAGAGAGTGTTGGTGCGACTCGTTCTAGAAATCGGAATGCACGAGCTACGCTGGTGTGTTGAACGTTCCACGGTGACGTTCGCACCGAGATCAGTGACGAGCCAATACGCATACGTAAACGACTGGCCGGTCTCGTCGTGTCATATACGATCTTCATGTCCCTGCGTACAGACCCGCTTGGATTATAAGGAATGCCGGCGAACGATGCTATTTCTGCCGCTTCTATCCCGTAACAATCAGGGACGTTTATATACGGACGGTAGATCCGTTTTGATAGAATAATGCAATAAAACGTCGATTCTGTGAAACGAGTGGTCAAACATTGCGTATGGTTTTTGCAGTCTGCGAGAACTTGTATTCGACAAGTGCCGTATTACGATTTGGAAATGAAACAATTATCAAATACTTATGCTGTATCAATCAATGATCGAAACAAACATAGGTGCTCTAAATTAAAAACCGATAAGAGGTTCACCTTAAAGCTTCCAAAGGAACGATCGTTGCAAATTATATAAATTACAAGGCAATAATAAACATAAAAATCGCTGAATCATTTAATAGCAACTGACCGCAGGCTGAACCACGCCGAGCGTTTGCAACAGAAACAAAGTCCACCGAGTAATAACGTAACCGTACCCGCGTCATAGAAAATATATTTTTCCGCATAGCTCGGAATTCGTTGCACTCGTGTTCGTTCCATGGCACGCGTGCGGCTATAAACCATGTCGTGCCGTTCGAGATAAACTGCATCTCGTGTTTGCTTCTCCGGTATCTTATATTTCTTAGGAATAACTTATTTGTTACTCCTAAAAGGTAGGACCTGGGTACAGGATCTAAGGATACTACAAAATTAGAATCTTTCTCATACATCATCTTTTTACTATGTACAGTTGTAGTCGCGAATATACCTAGGCGAGTTAATTTTTCGGAGCATCGAAATGCATTAAAGTCCAGCAACGATAACGCCAGCAGCGGAGCATGAATTTTTCAAAAGACCAAACGAGACACATGCTCGTCTCACGTGACAGCCCATATCGGTAGAATCCCAGCGACCTGTGCCACATAATTTTCCGTGTACACGGTGCACGGACCAATGTTGTGTCACGTTACGATGCCCTCACTCCACCCTGCTTACTCGCGTACACACTCGTCTCCTTGTGTGCGTACGTACGCGTGTATGCCGGCTTTTATCGCGTACACGCATACACGTATGTACACACGCGCGCACGCACAGACATGCGTGTACACACTATCGTAACAGTACAGCGCCACCCCGAATACCGGATGTGACGACACTCGCGCACTTGGCCCGACGCACTCTTGAGATGTCTCCTCCCCTCTCTCCCCCCTCCCGCGGTCTTTCTCTTCCTCTCTCTCGCACCGACTGGTTTTCTTCCTCCCTTCCCGTCATCGTTCTCTATGATGGCGTACAGCGGCTCCGTACGCGAGACTTCCAGTACCCCCACCGTAGCTTTTCGCCTCCCCTCCTTCAACAGGGCGCTATTTACCCTCGTAGTTCCGGCGACGGGCGTCGGCGGCGCTGTTCGTTCTTGCGTCGCATCTCGACTCGGTGTCGCGTCGACGTGCACGGCGTTCGGCTCGCGCTAGCGCGCACAGTCCCCACGCGGATGTTCGCGCGCGTCCGCTTCGTTTGCAAGTGTCATTCGCGAATTTCGTCCGAGTTTCTCTAGCGACGTTTCGCGCGATGTCCTCTCGCGAGCGAGTCAGTGCCGCCACGACGATGACAGCAGCAACGACGCGTCACGATTTCACGCGGGTGATCGTGTCCCGCGCGAGATGCCCGCGTGTGACTGCCGTGAAAAAAAGAAAGACCGAGTGGAAGGCGGAGAGAAAGAGAGGACAACACACACGCGCGGCCATTTTAACTGCGTCGTACGCTAACCCGGGCCACCCAGTGTGTGTAGTGTGTGCAAGAGCCAGAGAACCGCCGCCGCCACCGCCGCCGCTCTCTCCTTAGGCTTAAACTGCGTCTCTCGCGTGCGCGCTTTGCTTCTGCGCACGCGAGAGCCCCGTACGTGTTCCTCGTACACACACGCACCGCCACCGAGTGACGCGCGTGTGTTACGCACACTTTCTCGTTTCCCGCATTAGCTGTTTGTCAAGCGACTCCGGAGTCCCCGTCTTTTTCGGAGCCGGAGAACGTTGACGGTTAAAGGAAACGGTTCGTCGGTTACGCGACTACGGCGGACAGTTACGAAGTACGCTCGATAGGCGCGCTGTAACGTGTGCGCCGATCCACGGGAAGCGCGCCAACGGACTCGATCGGTGTACGCCGAGTGCAACGTGGAATTGTTTATTGCAAACTCGTGAAAATGATCGCGCTCGTAAGCAGTCGAGAAATTTCAGCCGGTAACGAAGGACTTGACAGTGAGGTTAGCTGCTACGATAACCCGTGTCGGAGAATTGGAACGCGATGGAATAATTGGATGTGCGAGAAAAAGTCGAAAACGGTGACCGAACGGGAGGAACGACGTTCCGCGAATTCTCCAACGGGACGGACGAACAGGACCGAAAACGTAAGTTGTACGTTGTCTAGAAAGAGGTTAAAGGCGCGTTGTACGAAGTGGGGATGAGGAAAGTTCGACGTCCGTGGTCAGCGGGCGGCACACCGAGAGAAAGAAAAGTGGTTATCGTTGCGCGCGACGTAGGTACGAACGGACGAACCGCGTGACTCGGAATCTGCGCAGTAAATCGCGTTCGCGTGAACGCGGCCCGAGGGCGCCGCGAAATTTCGCCGTCACGTGGACGAAATTTCAAGTTCGATCGCGTTCATCCTTTCGAGGTTTTTTCTTTCGATCTTCGCTTCGCTTTGGCTTTTCGAGCCGCTCTTACGCCGCGCTGGCTTTTAGTCGGTCGCGCAACGAAGCCCCTTCTGCGAAAGACGTGGGCGACATGGTGGCTTACGTAATGCCCGAGCGATAAGACGGATAACGCAGCCGCGGCTTCGAGCGTGCCACCGAAGCGGCGCCTCTATTTTCGAACAGGCGAGTCATTGGTTGCCGCCTTAACTCCGCGCGTCGTGACACACCCGAAAAATCTTTCCAGACCCGATAAAAATGTCACCAGAGGTGACGATTCTTGCCGGGGATACTTCGCAGTTTAAACGCTCCTGACAAATAACCTAGCATTTCTATTGCGACATGCGGTAAAACCTTGCTTAATTCTCCTTTTCAACTAAATCTTTCTATATTTCCTTTATGGTGGTGCTTTATTCCTAAACTGCTGGTCGTAAATTATCGAGATATTTAAATAATAGCGAAACGTCGCGGAGGCGAATTTAATGTACCTAATTTTGGTCGAGACACTGTAAGCTGCTTGCTAGATTCGTCGCAATTGCATTCCACTTTGATGTCGACTCCACGCACTCTCATTCTTAATGTTTCATTCTCTATGTATCAAAGAGGTCGACTATGCGTTCCAGGGTTAAAATTCAATGGACCATTCGTTATCGTTCCGTCCGACTTGATCTCAATCTGTTTCATTGATTTTCTTTGTCACTGTATACTACATAATTCGATTAACTGTTTCGAGGTAATTGAAAAACACGATTATCGCGATGACAGTCTCAGTGAAAATTATCGTGGCTATAGGTAACACGAACAAATTGATTCTTTAGTTTTATCTTTCAATTGTGTATGCCATTGAATATTAAAAGCAACCTTCTCGCCGTTCAAGTCTTAGGTATATTCTGAACGTAGGTTTTCTTGTATTTTAAGAAGTCGACGCATAACGAAATGTTTTCTCGATAGCGTCCAAAAGCGACGCTGCAATTCGACCTACTTTCCTTTCTCTATTCAAATTCAAGATGCGTTGCGCATATGCGGTATCTTTCTCCGAGATGGTATTTCGAAAAGTTTCAAGTACATGTGCCATTTTGACGATAGCGTCGAAAATGGTGGGCCAGCGACGGCGTGACCAATCAGACACGCATTCCTTTCGCCATTCAAATTCTCGTGCGCGAAACTTCGACGACATTCGAAATTTTTCGTACATGTCCATAGTCGCGCGTGGCACCGCCTACTCGGAATCGTCCTCGTCGGATCGATCGTCCAAGTTCAGCAAGGTGAAACGAACCCGAGAGCGGAGAGTGTTCGTTGTTCCATCCGGTGACCTCTGGATAGTAGACACCGAACGTGGCGTTCCAGGAAGACGCGGTCGATTCTACGAGCCGGGCAAAGTTGCGAGTAACGGTGTAATTCGTCTATTAGAGCTGACGATGAATCGGTGAATAAGAGGGACGATATGTACGCGATCATAGGTGGCCACGTGGTGTGTGCTTTCACGTCCCCGAATATCGACGGCACGCGGCGTGATAACGAATAGAGAGAAGGAGGCGGCGTGACTCATCGACGAACTATGCGAAACTGAATCAGCCGTGCACGATATTAAAATCATGCAACGTTTTGCAATTAAACGTACTCTCGCTGCACATGGGATAACAGTCAGGAGTCTTCTAACAGGACGTCTCTGAATCTGCCTTATTTCGGTCGGTTGAGATTTACCGTTTGACCGCTGTAGGTTTCAGACTTTCACATTTTCAAATTTTGAGATTGCTGAAGCTACAAATTCTTTAATTCAAATTCTCAAGTTTATCAAATTTTTTAGTTCATTAATTCTTAAATTTCTAAGTTCTCCAAATCTTCTAGTTTCTGAATTCTTAAGTTCTTGGAATTCATAAATTCTCTAAAGTTTCTAGTTTTCCAAATTCCCTAGACCCAACTTCACAAGCTTTATAATTTTCCTAGTTCCTAAATTCTCAAGCTCCCCAAATTTCCAAGCTTCCCAAATTCCCTAGTCCTCAAAATTCCCAAGCTTCCCAAATTCCCTAGCCCCCAAATTTCCACGCTTCCCAAATTCCCTAGTTCCAAAATTCTCTAGTTCCCAAATTCCCACGCTTCCCAAGTTCCCACGCTTCCAAAATTCTCTAGTCCCCAAATTCCCACGCTTCCCAAATTCCCTAGTTCCCAAATTCCCACGCTTCCAAAATTCTCTAGTTCCCAAATTCCCACGCTTCCCAAGTTCCCACGCTTCCAAAATTCTCTAGTCCCCAAATTCCCACGCTTCCCAAATTCCCTAGTTCCCAAATTCCCACGCTTCCAAAATTCTCTAGTTCCCAAATTCCCACGCTTCCCAAGTTCCCACGCTTCCAAAATTCTCTAGTCCCCAAATTCCCACGCTTCCCAAATTCCCTAGTTCCCAAATTCACAAGCTTCCCAAAGTCCCTAGCCCCCAAATTCCCACGCTTCCAAAATTCTGTAGTCCCCAAATTCCCACGCTTCCCAAATTCCCTAGTTTTCAAATTCCCAAACTCCCGAAATTCCCTAGTCCCCAAATTCTCACACTCCCCAAATTCCCTAACTCCCAAATTCTCAAGCTCCCCAAATTCCCTAGTCCCAAAATTCTCAAGCTCCCCAAATTCCCTAGTCCCCAAATTCTCAAGCTCCCCAAATTCCCTAGTCCCCAACTTCTCAAGCTCCCCAAATTTCCAAGCTTCCCGAATTCCCACGCTTCAAAAAACTAAAACTCCCTAAATTCTCAAATATCCACCTTTGTGAATTTTCACCTTCCAAATTTCCGAATTCCCCAGATTTCCCCATTACCAAATTCTCCACTTCCTTAATTTCCCCAAAAATTTGAATCTCCGAAATTGTTAACCGAATTCATTTGACCTCCGAGATCGTTTGTACCGTTTTTACCCAAATCGGATTCACGAACGACGATTCGTGCGTCGTCGTCGAACCGACGAAGATCGTCGGGTGTTTTCGGAGCACACGAAGTCGAACGAAGAAACGGTCCCGTTGAAAATTCTTTTTCGAGGGGACACCGCACCACAGCCGGCAATTGGCGTATCAAAAAGTTTGCTTTGTAAGATTGGCGGAGGGGTATACGTGGATCGGTAGTGGGGATCTCGCCGTTCGCATGGTGGACGCACAAGATGGCGGCCCCGGGTTACAGGGACACGTGAGAACCGCATTGCGCGCGTTTCGTGATACTCGAAATATCTAAGCTTCTTTCCAGATTGCATCATGAACTATATTTTCTACAAATTTTCATTTTATAAAATTATTTATTTGCTGTTGTTTTGTAAAATTTTTAGTTATGCGAGTTTTGAAGGTTTGCTACTTTGTGCAACTTTGTTGAGCGTTTTCTGTCTGAATTTTATCATTGTAATTTTGTTAGATTTGTTACTGAATTTTTAAGATTTTGTATATCTAAATTTTTGTAATAATCTTGAAGTTTCTTAACATTAATTAAAGTAATTTTTCCTTTGTACACTGACACTCTGTTTCGTTTCGAACATTGCAACTTTCTTAATTTTTAACCTGAACACCGCAAAATTGTTCTATAAATTTTAAGTTGAACCTTGCAACATTATAATCATAATTCGAACATTGCAATTTTTGATCCGAACACTGCAACATTGTTGCGTAATGTTTAATTCGAGCCCAAGAAAATTGTTTCGTAATTTCAATTTAAACCCCACAATGTTTTTACATAATTTCAATTCGAACACCATAATTTTCACTTAAAATTTTCGCTACGACACACCTGGTAATTTTAAGTTGGAGCACAACGACACTGCATCGTTGCATTCGGTTTGATCGTCTGGGCTCTCTCGTGTCTATATACTTAACGTTGATGATCGATCGTCGAGATTTTTCAGCGAACCTGCACCGTTCGCGTTTTCTTCGATCGTTTCCCTGCTGCCGCCACTCATCCACGCTTGTGTCGGACACGCGTCATTCAGAATCTGGAACGAGAGCCCGTAGAACGAGCGACGTGTACGTACGAGGCAAGCTAATTGATCGAGAACAGTCTTGTTTCTTATCGCGGAAACTTTCGACGCTTTTACCCGGATCCGATTTGCGGTGAGCTTATTTGATTGATCGGATTTAAGGCTGCTTCGTCGAACTGAAACACATGGGCAACCTATTATATCGTATTCTTTCTTTTTCTTTGGAAGTTCTGTCTTTGTAAATTTTTTTATTAAATTGGGAAATTTATTTGTCACATTCTCAAATGCGGAGTTTTTCAGATTTTTAACCCTTAAACGCATATAGTTGTATAAATGCAACATTCCAGTTTTAATCTTATAAATTATTTACAAAATGTAGGAAACCTGCAGTGAGTAGTGTTGCATATCTGCAACACACCAATCAAATACACAATAGCGTCATCTGTTCGTTTTAATTTGAATCAACCGCTTTCAAGGTATTTTGTTAGTTGATAACTTTTGGTAAAATAAGAAAATCATGCATTTAGGGGTTAAATAGTTGAAGTTGGTATTTTTAAATGAAATGAAGAAATGAAGGAATATGGAAGTTTGCAAGCATTGACGTTTTTTAATTTCTACATGGTTGAATTGTGAGGTTTGCACATTCTTAAAGGCACAGATTTACGTATTGACGTATTGTCAGAATCATAAGACTGTGGATCCACATATTTTCAGAAGTACAAGTCTCTTGATCCACATACATATACGTAGAGGTCCAAGTCTGCTTCAGAACCTCTCAAATTATCGAATGTCCAAATCTACCTATCCCCAAATTATCATATGTCCAAATTTACCAATCCATAAATTCTTAAAAGAACAAATGTACAAGTCCGTGCATTCTTAGAAGCCCAATCTACAAATCCACAAATCTTCAAAAGCTTAAATCTACGAGTTCCCAAGTTCTCTAAATTCCAAGTCTTCAAAAGCTTGAATCTACCAATTCCCAAGTTCTCCAAATCCACTCTCTACTAATCCCCAAATTCTCCAAATCCACTCTCTACAAATTCCCAAATCCTCAAAAGCTCAAATCTACAAATTCCCAAGTTCTCCAAATCCACTCTCTACTAATCCCCAAATTCTCCAAATCCACTCTCTACAAATCCCCAAATCCTCAGAAGTTTAAATCTATAAATTTCTAAGTTCTCCAAATCCACTCTCTACAAATTCCCAAATCCTCAAAAGTTCAAATCTACAAATTCCCAAGTTCTCCAAATCCACTCTCTACTAATCCCCAAATTCTCCAAATCCACTCTCTACAAATCCCCAAATCCTCAGAAGTTTAGATCTATAAATTCCTAAGTTCTCCAAATCCACTCTTTACAAATTCCCAAATCCTCAGAAGTTCAAATCTACAAATTTCCAAGTCCTCCAAATCCACTCTCTACAAATCCCCAAATCCTCCAAGTCTCAAATTTTCAAATCCCCAAATCCCCGAAGTTTCAAATCTCCAAATACCCAAATCCCCCAAGTTTCAAATCTCCAAATCCCTAAATCCCTCAAGTCTCAAATCTGCAAATCCCCAAATCCCGTAAGTCTCAAATCTGCAAATCCCCAAATCTCCCAAGTCTCAAATCCCCAAGTTCTCCACATCCCAAATCTAACCATCCCTAAAATTCTCCAAAGCCCAAATCTTCAAATCCCAAATCCTCCATCCCTCTCCAAATCCTCCCAAAGTTTCCCTAAAAACTGTCCTTTCTCCATCACCACCCAAAATCCCCAGCAGTGCAACCTCCTACCCCCTCTCCCTGAAGAATTCGACCAGTGCAACCTTCTACCTCCACCGCATACGAAAAAAATGATAACGGAAGAAGAAAGACGGAGCAGCTCGGAAAGAATACGAAAAGAGCTATTATCGCAATTGGAAGCATGTTTCTCAAAGGTTCAGATGAAAAAGTCTTTAGTTATGCACCGAGCGTTTGAACGAATCACTCGGCGGAAGAAGGAACAGCCAGTAATGTCGACCGGCGAAGCAGTAAACTCCGCGTTCTCGAGTTCCATATGCAATGTCTAAGAAGCTACAACTGCTACTCGTAATTACCAGTTTACCACTTCATGGTTCCGTTCGAAATATTTGCATTTTCCTGTAATTACAATTCTCAGCCTGACTGCGTGTCTGCTAGTTTATCCTTCTAGGGGTTGTTTTTCATTCTCATTTTTCTTCATCGACGATTTCGTGCGGTTCGTCATTTATCCTCAAATTGTATTCGCGAACGATTGATTGGAATCAGGAGTTTATGAAATTTTTAGTTAAGGGTTACTTTGGACTATCTGAAAGTTCTGATCATTCACTCCTTGTTTAAATATATATTTTTTTAAATTATACAACTATAGGGTTGTTTTAAGACGCTCAAGGATGATGTCCATATTTACAAATATTAATTAATTTACAAATATGTCATGTTTCTCAAGCTTTACTCATCGAATATCTTTTGTTCATGATGTTCATGTACAAGTACGTGTTTGATCAAATATTTAGTGGTCGGTTACCATTTATTAAAACAATTAAAACATTTATTAAAATGATACGTTTTAACCAAAATATGCAAAACAAAATAGAATGTTAAAACTTGATGATTGTCCATAAACGTTCATAAATGAAATAGCGACTATAATTTGCGACCAGTGAGTTCTGAAAGGAGATACATTTTGAAAGGGGTAAGTGAGCCGTGAGAATTGTCGAATGTTCAAGATTTTGGAAAGCACCGATGCTTCTGTCGATTAATTTAAAACGTTTTGTCAGATGGATATAATCTTGCAGAGAGATATTCAGCGAAGCGTCCAAAGGGTAGATGCAAAAATCGGTAACGATGTTACGCACTTAAGGACGAGAGCAGAGAAGGGGTGTGCCCGAGAGCGATGGCTGTCGGAAGCTGTAATGGAGATTGATCGCCGGTGCCGTAGAAAAATTGACGTAAAGTAAATTACTGCACGGACTAGATCGAGCCTAAAATATTGAAATCTATCGCGAAATAGTTATCGCTTTATTGGAACGAAAGATAGCGAAATTCTTCTTCGATCAATTCGAACACTCTTCGAGTTACCGAAGAGAAGAAAATTTAACCTTAACGGTACTTTAAATAATTTGCAGAAAATTATTTTTTAAAAGATAATAATTGTTTATCGTTTTTGGAATTATTATTAAATTATAGCATTTCGTATACTTCTCTTTAAGGGTGTAATTTTATGATTATTTTTCAAGAATAATGATTGTTTATCATTTTTGGAATTATTATTAAATTATAGCATTTCATATACTTCTCTTGAAGGGTGTAATTTTATGATTATTTTTCAAGAATAATGATTGTTTATCATTTTTGGAATTATTGTTAAATTATAGCATTTCATATACTTCTCTTGAAGGGTGTAATTTTATGATTATTTTTCAAGAATAGTGATTGTTTATCATTCTTGGAACTATTGTTAAATTCTATCATTTCATATACTTTTTTTAAATGGTACAATGTTATGATTATTTTAAAAAAATAATACTTATTTATAATTTTTGAAACTATTGTTAAATTACAGCCTTTCATATACCTTTCTTGAAGGGTAGAATTTCATGATTATTTTTCAGAAATAATTCTTATCTATAATTTTTGGAACTGTTGTTAAATTGTACTCTTTCATATACCTTTCTTAAAGGGTACAATGTTATGATTATTTAAAAAAAATAATACTTATTTATAATTTTTGAAACTATTGTTAAATTATAGCCTTTCATATATGTTTCTTGAAGGGTACAATTTCATGATTATTTTTCAGAAATAATTCTTATTTATCATTTTTGGAACTGTTGTTAAATTGTACTCTTTCATATATCTTTCTTAAAAGGTACAATGTTATGATTATTTAAAAAAAATAATACATATTTATAATTTTTAGAACTATTGTTAAATTACACCCTTTCATGTACCTTGCATGAAGGGTATAATTTAATAATTCTAAACGCATCTGAAGAGCAGCGACCATAAATTTAATGTTAGAAGTTTATTTAGAGTACTAACTAGCGATAATAGCGACCTAATAGTCTATCCACGGTAATAAACAACGACCAACGTTTTCAACGAGCCGTGGAACGTGGTCAGGGTGGGCGAGTCACGTTTCGTTGCTACCATAATTGTGCTTTGACATTATTCCATTGTTTTGTGACGTTCGCGTGGGCAGTTTCCTCGCGTTCAATAGCTAAGGGTTGATTTTTTCACTTAACCCTTAAATGCCGTAGCCTAATGTCATACTCGATAAAACTTCCTCTGTTTCCTAACAGTACGTCATTTCTCTTCTTCTTCGTGCAAATTTTATGATTCTTATCAATTTGTTAAATATTTTTATTAATTTGTGTGGAAGGGATTGTCTTTTGTGCGAAGGGTTCGTTGCACTAAAAATTAGGGTTCACCAAGGTTTCATACATTTTATATTAGATATTTTCAAGTTCCAAAACTTTGCAATTTATCAAGTTTTCAAATTTTTAAATTCACAAATTCCAAATCCTGTAAACTTCATTTTCCCAATTCGTGAACCCAGAAGTTTCTAAATTCTCGTCTAAAATTTCCAAATCCAAACTCTCCTAATCCCCAGTTTCCTAAACTCTCCAAATACCAAATCACTGAGATCACCAAATCAATCATCGATTACAAAATTTCGAAAGTACTCGTCAACTATGCTCAAAATTGCAAGTTCATCAGTTTCGCAATCGAACGACGCTCTCAAAATTCATCTGCATTCGATTTTCAACTCCATAAAATTGGATCGAACTCGATTTCGACCAAAAACTCCGTTTCGAAATTGGCGACCGCCTACCACAGGACGTAGGTGATATGTTGATTGGTAGTCGTTTATGGTTCGCATGTCTCTCGATCTCAATAAGCACGGTTCGCGTTTTCTCGCGATGAAACACGCGCGTGTAAGTACGCGTCCCACATCTTCCGCGTGTAGGCGCCACGGTTCTTTCGTCAGCTCGTTACGATTTATAATTTGTCGTAAACGGTGATAGAGTCGATCGATCATCGAACCGTTTGGGGAATCGATTCGATGCTCAACCGATTACTGCACGTGTGTGGAGTCTTTCTTCGTGTCTGGTGTCATTTCTATGGGAATTTATGATTTTCCTGTTTTATTGCTAGACCATATGATATACTTCATTGTTTAATGAATTTTTTTTAGTAAAAGGTCTTCGCTAAGTCTTTGGTATTTGTTCACATTTTTTGGACACATTGGATCATGTAGTGCTTCAGAATTTCTGGACGTTTACTGTCTTTAAACAATGAAAATTCGAAGGAACATCAAGTTTAACTTTGACTAAGTGCTTATGAGGCTTCTAAAATGCATTATTTTGTGAAACTGAAAAAATACCGTGCAAAAATATTGTTCAAGCGTTAATTGAATGTCTCCATGTATCATTGATATTTCTATAAATCTTCAAAATGCAATGGTTTTCATTTTTTTTCTGTATATTAAACAATTATTCTATCATTTGCAAAATGTAAATTTTTGCAAAGTACTGATTGACTGCTTAGAAGTAGTACATCTCCCTTTTTATGTCAAAACGGTTAATATCGTAACAAAGTCGGTTTTTCGCCCTCAGCGAAACATAGAAGTAAATATGGTGATCGTGGCTCTGTAGGGTCTTTGTCGTCGATGTCGTCGTAGAGACAGCAAGTTTCGAAGGAAACCCAACGAGGGTGCAGGTGGCTCGTATGTCAAGAAGATGAAGTCTCTCGTCTTGGAACAATGGGCTATGACGTGCGCGCCAGGAAGCGTACATGTCTTACTTCCGGTGACTCGCCGTCTAATTGATTCTCAACCCTCTCGTTCGATTAACGTCGTCTATCGAGTCGGCGTTTTCGAGCTGTTGCGACGTCGACGTGTTGCTCCGTTTTGTCGATAAAACGATTTCGGGACGAGGATCGTAAAAAAACCGCAGGTAGTCGAAGGCAGATTTTTGAACGCGAACACAAAGACGCGAGAGGGGTTCACCGATCGTTTCGAACCGTTAGCGACGACGTTTCTTTGAACTTAGACCGCCGCTGAAATATTCGCCTTCCGTGTAATATTCAACGTCGCGTCGTAAATTTCCCGGCGTGCCGACGCAAAAATTGCCCGACACGGACGTCCTTGCGCGAGCAACTCCTCTCGCGTAGCTCATTCTAAAAGCGACCCCGTGTCGCGCGGGACCTACTTCAAGAATACCGATCCGAAAGGTCGCCGTCTCGTTATTGCGAGAATTAATCTTTCACGGTTACGCCATTACAGTTTCACTTTTTAATATACGGACTGCAATCGCACGTATACGTGATTCACTCACAACCTGTTCTACTTCCACATTTAGGTATTTGAAAATTAATAAGCTTCATGGTTCAAATGATTTTCAGTAACAATGTCCTTTATCTTTGAGATCGAACATATATATGAAACATAGGTCACGACGATCCCCATTTATACCTATAGCTGCAACCATACCAACCATCATACATAGAGTATCAATAATTTCGAACTAAGATCATGATCATTCTCATGTACACCTCTACCTAAAGCGATAACAACAATTGTACCTAGAGTATCAAGAATACCAAACATAGATCACTAACATCCTCATGTACACCTCTATCTAAAACAATACCAACCATCATACCTAGAGTATCAAGAATGTCAGACATGGATTTCTATCATCCTAATGTACACCTCTACCTAAAACAATACCAACCATCATACCTAGAGTATCAAGAATACCAAACATAGATCACTAACATCCTCATGTACACCTCTATCTAAAACAATACCAACCATCATACCTAGAGGATCAAGAATGTCAGACATAGATCTCTATCATCCTCATGTACACCTCTATCTAAAAGAATACCAACCATCATACCTAGAGTATCAAGATTGTCAGACATGGATCTCTATCATCTTCATGTACACCTGTATCTGAAACAATACTAACCATCGTACCTAGAGTATCAACAACCTCAAACATAGATCACTACCATCTTCATATAAATCTTTATCTAAAACGATACCAACCTTCATATGTAGAGTATCAACAATCTCAAACGTAGATCTCTATCATACACATGTACACCTCTACCTAAAACCATACCAACTACCATACCTAGAATATCAACAACCTCGAACATAGATCACTACAATGTCCATGTACACCTTTACCTAAAACCATATCAATCATCATACCTAGAGTATGAACACTCTTAAACATAGATCACTACCACCCCCGTGTATACCTACATAAAACCATATCAACTACCATACCTAGAGTATCAACCTCAAACAAGGATCACTATCAACTCCATGTACACCTCTATCTACAACCATATCAATCATCATACCTAGAGTATGAACACTCTTAAACATAGATCACTACTACCCCTCTGTAAACCTACCTAAAACCATGCCAACTACCATACCTAGAGTATCAACCTCAAACATGGATCACTACCATCTCCATATACACCTCACCTAAAATCATATCAATCATCATACCTAGAATATGAACACTCTCAATGAATTCTCAGATCACTACCACCCCTCTGTAAACCTATCTAAAACCATACCAACCCTAGCTAGAACCATACTAACCCTACGTAGAACCATACCAATCCTACCTAGACCCACACTAACTCAATCCTAACCGAAATGAGTTATCTCTATAACATCAGACCTCCCATAAAAATCATGAGTATACATTTTATCGAACGCAAGAAACGACAGATTTTCGACACACCCGTTCCTCTTCATCCCTGATTACCGTTTCCCCTTCCACCCTTCTGGAACGGGCCAGTTTAACATTTTCGTAATCACGCTGACAGAGGAGCTTTTAGAGTAACGATCGCGGCCGAGGGTTGCACAGCGAACGGGTTCAACGAACCCTTGTTTCTGAATCGTGGCGCCATAGCGACCCCTAAATCACGGCTTGGCCATGGCGAATCGCCGCTGCTATCGGTACTCTATCTTTCGTACAGCCATCGGAGAGAGGAGGCGGGCCTGCGTGCACGCAGCGTATTTTGCATTCTCGCGTGTTTGTGTTGCCCGCGTGTAGGTACACATAGGTGCGTGCAGCTGCGTGCCTGGCACGGGCTGCGGGAGCGGGCCACGCACCCCTTTTCGATAGTCACGCACCAAAACAAACCCCCTCCGATACACCCCTACGTCCTTCGAACCGTTGCTACAAACTTGCTCTTTCGATCTGCGATTTCTACTTTTACTTCGATACTTCCTTTCCGCAATTTACAATTTCTATGTGGCTTTTCAATTTACTTGTCTGTGCATTGTTGTGAGTTATTGATGGAATACAGCTGGATTCGGTAAGATTGAAAGGATGTCAGAAGTATAGGCAACCCTTGTAAGATTGATTTTGCTACGTATTCATGTATGAACTCAATAGTTACATATATGGAATATACATCTATCCTTGAAGTTCTACCTATGAAGTCTACCTACTATCCCCTACAAATTTGCGCTTCGAACGCGTATGGATCAAGCAAACATATGTGTTTATGGTTGAATTATGAACTCAGTACATGTACCTATGAACCATGAACCCTATGCTTGAATCGTGAACTTAATAGACGTGTCTACGACTGAACCATGAACTCTACGGTTGAGCCATGAACTTAAACGACTACAGTTGCACCACGAACCTAATAGGTGTCTATGATTCAACCATGAACCTAGTATATACTATGAACCTAACCATGAACCTAGTATACCTATACTTCTGAATTTAACAACTAATCACAGACTACCCACAAAATTATAATAAACACAGTTCTAGCCTAACGAGCGTCAGAATCGAAAGAAGTGAATGAAGAAAATGTGTAGGATAAAACGCATAATGCCGCGACATGCGTGTAACGGCCAGAGCGCACGTTGGGTCGCCGTCAAGTGGCAGATTGTAAACATCCGGTAGCCGATGCAAATCCGCCTGCAGCCGTGTAACGACGACTATTTACCGAGCGTGTACGTATATCGCGATTGCGTGCTACGTTCTATGTATTCTCACGTTCCGTTGATCCTCCGATTCATACGGAATACGAGGCGGTGCATTTTCCTGGAGAAAGGCCACGGCTGGATACCGGGATATATCTCGCGTGCGATCCTCGACGACGGCTTCTTTTGTAACTGGTTATTTTAAGAGCGCAGAATTTTTCACTGCGTGGGCTGCTGGCAAGCTTAATCTTGGAGAAATCTTTTGGGGTTCGACTTTTGATGCAATAAAGTGGGGAGGGGTTTGTGGAAGTTTTGGAGGCGTTTGGGTGTTGGAAGTTTGGGGTTTGGGATTTTTGGGATGTAGGGTATTGAGAGTTTAGAATTTTGGGATTGTAGAGTATTGGAACTTTGAGATGTTATGATTGTAAGGACCTTCGAAATTTTCGAACTATAAGGTGTTAGAACTTTGAAATTTTGGGACTCTACAATATTGGAACTCTGCGATGTTAGAATTATAGGGTATTGAAATTTTAAGATCTTTGAACCCCGAGGTATTGCAACTTCTTAATATTAAATCTTTGGAATCTTAGCACCTCGAAGTAGATGACTTTGGCATAAAACCTTGGAACTTCAAAGTCTAAACCTTCTAAAGTTCCAAAATGAAGAAGCTCAGAAATCGTCTAATCAATTTTAAAGCATCAGACTCCCGACGTTCAAAATCCAAATGTCCAAATGTCCAAAAGTCCAAATATCCAAAAATCCAAATATCCTTAAAATCCCAATGTTCCGATAATTTCTAAATTTTCTTCTCTTTATTAGAATGTTCTTGATGAACGCAGCCCGAGAGGCAGCGTCATGGAAATGAACGGCTAGCCGGTAGTATCGGCCGAGTAACCACGGAATGAATGATGGCGCCGTAAACTCTCTAAGAAACTGTATGATTCTACGAAGTCCGGTCGAAAATAGTCGAAGACGATATTGTATAGGCACGCTTCCTGTTTGCTTCCCGTTTTCCTCTTCGTCCTCGATCGAGCTTTTTTCGTCTGCGACCGAATTTATTACGTGTTATGAACCGTTAGTCTCCTAGTTACTTTTTTGTCAAATATAAATAGACGAAGTTTATATTTAATCCTTGAATGGCGTCTGGGTCATTCATGACTCAGACTCGGAGGAAATTGTGCGTTGGCAAAATAGAAACAGTGACAAACTAGTGAAATAAGAATTTTTAAATTAAAGTTAAAAAATTGATATTTAGGGACATTTGATGGAGGGTTCACTTTTCAAAAACATCTCTATTTTTTCGTGATTTAAAACTCGCATTAGTCGATTGGGACGAAGAATGAGCTTGATATCGATCGTCAAAATGGCGGTCGGTATGAAACGCTTCCCGCCATCTTCTCGAGTGCTCGTATCAAAACAGCTCGAAACTTTCTAACACTCTTTGCATTTACTTTCTCTACAAACATTAATTTATTACAAAAAAATATATAATTTATTTATTATAATTTTTACATGGTACTCCGTGTTACAATAGTCTGCAAATTTCTACTGTGAATATTCATATACACAATAATTATTATAAAACGTGAACGAACATATGAATCTTTAACTTCGACAAATTTTTACCAAAAACAAGGATGATCAAAAAATATTTCCCAAAATGTCTCTGACAATAATAATCATCTAAATTGCCTCGAATAATTTTTCCATCAACGCAAATGACTTAACAAATATATAAACAATTTTTCAGTCAAAGAAAGAGTAAGAATACTAAATAATAAAGGCGTGTTTCGCGTCCGTACCGTCCGCGTATCAATGGCGGCTCGGACGTAGCGGGTCCTGTTCCCGGTCACGCGTTCCGACGTTCCTTCTTCCGTCTCGAAATCGAACAAGACATCGCGTAAAACGATTATTTCTCCCAGAACGAGTGAAGAAGCGGAACGGTCGGGAAACGAAGGATCGGTCGCGGGTGGTCGCCTCTCGACCCTTAATCGATCGCGTTCGCGGAGACGCTTTCAGCTCATAATGAGAAACTCGGCGTCGTGGATGCGGCATTGATTTTCAACCGGGGAACTAACTTCCAACGGTAGAAGCAACAAGTAATTACTTTAAAGAAATTGAATTACACGGACTATATAGCGGTGTGCTCGCTTAAGTACACTCGCGCGCGCGCGCACGATCTGTCTCTCTTTCTGTAATCGAATCACCGAACATTTTCGGTGTAATCGGGATTGTTTGTGCCACGCTTCCCGCGGGAATTCTTCCTTCTCTTGCTCTCGTTTCTGCAAATCAAAATAAGGTTGGACATTTATAAATGTTGGAGCACCTCGACAATAACATTTGATGTCAAATGTAATTTGAGTTAATACTTTTTTATTGCTAAAAGAAAGGACACTACCTTTGGTGCAACTGTCTTGCGTGAAATTGTCATGTTATGAATAATATTCAATTTTTGTAATATACGTATAATATTAGTAATGTACTTTCTATTATGAACATAATCTCTTATGATCATACTTGTGTTGAGCAAGTATAAAATTAAACATGAATAAATTATGTGTTCATGTTATTCATATAAGCACTTATGCTTGTATGTTGCTGTTATAAAGCGATTTTATGAACATGTGTTGAGCAAGTATAAAATTAAACACGAATAAAATTTGATAATAAATTATGTGCTCATGTTATTCATATAAGCATTTATGCTTGTATGTTGCCGTTATAAAGCGATTTTATGAACATGTGTTGAGCAAGTATAAAATTAAACATGAATACAATTTGATAATAAATTATGTGCTCATGTTATTCATATAAGCACTTATGCTTGTATGTTGCTGTTATAAAGCGATTTCATGAACATGTGTTGAGCAAGTATAAAATTAAACATGAATACAATTTGATAATAAATTATGTGCTCATGTTATTCATATAAGCACTTATGCTTGTATGTTGCTGTTATAAAGCGATTTTATGAACATGTGTTGAGCAAGTATAAAATTAAACATGAATACAATTTGATAATAAATTATGTGCTCATGTTATTCATATAAGCACTTATGCTTGTATGTTGCTGTTATAAAGCGATTTTATGAACATGTGTTGAGCAAGTATAAAATTAAACATGAATAAAATTTGATAATAATTTATGTACACATGTTATTCATATAAGAGTACTATTTATGGTTATATTACATAAAAAAAGCGATGTGAAGATAATTAAAAATTTGTGAATATTCGATGCAGGAGTCCGAATCCTTTCGTCAGAACTTAGGCAGACGTGCACCCCCGATTCCTTTATTTCCGACCAAGAACTAAATGATGCGATATTAAAAGCAACCCTTAGCAGCGTAATTAAAACGCGACCCGCCGAGAGGAAAAAACGCGAAAGAGAATTTAAATTGCGAGCGTGCCGATGACAGGAAGGCAGAGAGACGAACGGGAAAGAGAGAAGCACGTTGTCCCGGGACCTGTCTCCGTAACCCGTGATTATCGCGTTACAGAGGGACGGGGTGAAAATACAGTCGTAAAATTTTCGCGGAACGAGCGTTAAATTGCGAGCAAAGAGCGCGAGAAAGACGCTTAACGCGCGGTACCGCTCGGCCCCGGGACACCGGGCATCGGGCGACGAGAGAGCAAAGTAATCACCGGCAAAATTGGTTGACGAGATAGTCAGATTGGCCGCTGGCCACTTGGCTGCTCGATTGTCCAGACACGCCCTCGGCGAAATGAAATTTGATTTTGTCGGGCAATTTCGCGCCCAAATCAACCACCCCCTGGCGAGACGTCGGAAAGAGATTCTGTCGCGCGCGAGTACCGACGCAAGTGCCGGTACACGCGTACCAAGAGCGACACGAAGAGAGACGAAGGGGTAGCTACGGGAATCAGACAGAGAGACGGGGAGAGAGTCCCATAACCTTGTTAAGGGCCGCACCCTCGTGGTATTGGCCTCATTGAACGGGTTAGAGGCATCTTCCCGAGTGTCGAGTGGTCTCTTAAAAGTTCAAAGGGTAGAAGATCGGGGTAAGGGCTCCGTGTGCATTCGGGGAAGAACATTACGCACCAGATCGTCTTTCCAGACGCCGAAAACCACGTTTAACCCTGCTAGGGATGAATGGGACCGGATCCACATCAGACAAATTTTACGCCCAATAGAGGTTCTCCAATGAAATTTCAAACTTTCACCTTCACACATTTAGAAACTAGTACTTTCTTCGTTTAGGTCATTTGGAAATTCGGAAAATTGTAGAGATTCGCAAATAGAAACTGAGGTTCAGAGAAATTGGAAGTTTCGGTATGTTAGAATTCGGATTTGCAAACGATCAGCATATTTAAATCTTGAAGAACTCGATAGCTTTGAAATTTGAGAATTTAGGAATCTGCCTTTTCGGAAATTTGATAAACTAGAATTTTCGAAATTACCCAGATCTCGACCCAGTGAATATGCAAAATTCGCAAGTGTTCGCGCGTGTTAGCGCATGTGCGAATGCGCCCGAGGGTAGCTTCCCACGCGATAGCCGCGAAAGCTGGGCTTATCTTACGAAGGAAATCTAAGAATCCCTGAAAAATCCTAGGAGTCGTGAAACGCGTGCGTGCTCGTCAGATCTGCTTGTACGACGATCTTCAAAGAGGATAGGTCAGCAAGTATTCAAAGACAAGTAATGGAGCGAACGAAGCGTTATCCCAATTCATTTTTTATCATAAAGGACAAGGCTTTATTTTAATAAACAGAAAGGGATTATTCTTGGTAGGAGCGAGCATGTGTGGAGCGATTTGACTGTGCGTGTTAGGAAGATCAGGTCCAAGTTTTATAAGGGTTCCTGGAAGGGCGGCGACCTCCCTTTTGGGTCGCTTTCATCTAGACCGCGTCCTTCTTCGTGCTTCTCTCTCTAGTACTCTCTTTTTCACTCTTCACCCTTTTTTTCTCTTTCCTGCTCGTGTTCCTGTTCTCACTTTTCGAACAGAAACCAACTTGCTCCTGAATCCTTTGCTGAATCTGCTACCAAGAAATTTGAATTATATAAACCCTTCGTTGATGCTCTTAATAGGAGCTGGTGCATGTCTGGCACGAATTAATTATACGAAAATTTCCGGACATTAAGATGTTATAATCATTTATAACACCGCTATATTCATTTGAAGCTTTAGATATTTTTTTGATCAAACATGTTGACTATAATATCCTTGATCTTTATTCTGTCTTTGATGATTATAATGTGCTACATTCATTTGAAGCTTTAGATATTTTTTTGATCGAACATGCTGATGATTATAATATCCTTGATCATTATTCTGTCTTTGATGATTATAATGTGCTACATTCATTTGAAGCTTTAGATATTTTTTTGATCGAACATGTTGATGACTATAATATCCTTGATCTTTATTCTGTCTTTGATGATTATAATGTGCTACATTCATTTGAAGCTTTAGATATTTTTTTGATCGAACATGTTGATGACTATAATATCCTTGATCATTATTCTGCCTTTGATGGTTATAATGTGCTTGATGATCATGATGTCTTTGATGATCATAATGTCCTTCATGATTATAATGTCCTTGTTGATTATGTCCTCGATGATGCTTGTAATTATCTTAACATTTACTGCAGCGACCTTAGTTATTATTATGATAGTGATTACGACTTTCATGATTATGATAGCTTTCATAACCTTCGTTATGACGATCTGAATGACCTGAACGATAACTCTGATGGTTTTGATGAATAGATTTTCTTTGACGATCTTGACGATATCCATAATGACCTCAGCGACAACTATGGCGATTTTGATGACGAATGTAGACCTTCGTGTTGGCACCTTCTAATTCAAACTGTAGCCTCAATTGGGTTTCGAAATGTAGTCCTTTTCACATTACATCCATTTCAACGAATTGCAAAAATATTTACGAATATCGGTAGATTAAAAAGGTGTGTTTGAAATCGGAAACGTTTCGGTTTGACGAGTACGTGATTGAAAACGACCGCGAACAAAGGTCGACACGGCGTGAAAAGTCGATCGTCAGCGAGAGTCTGTTGTACGCGGTTGTCAGTTGGCGCCTTAACGAGATTAATTAACACGGCGAACCGTCTAGGCGCGTCGCGACGCGACGCGTGCGTCCGTTCGGACTCGAAACCGGTACAGAAGCCCGAATCCCGCCTTCGCCTCGCACCAAATAATCGAGTTTCACGACGCTCTATGGGAGAGAGAGTACTCTATGGCTTTCCGGCCTCTCCGCTCCGCGTTTCATTTGCTCGTGTCAGTCTCAAATTTCCACGTTCAACGCGTACCTGCCCCCGATACACCTACGTGCACCCATCTCCCCGTTTACGCTCCCGTCTTGCCTGTCGGCTCGATTTTTCGCCTACCTGTGCAACCTTCCTGTTCTACCGACGCTCGAACGATGCGGCACCTTTAAATTCTCTTTAAAACAATTTTTACTTAAATATTTTATTTGAATCAATGGTTCGCTTTAGTGCTTTTAGTTCGCTTTAATGCTTGAATTTAGTTTCGATCTATGTTTAATTTAAATTAAGTCTAACCATATATCAATTTAAGATTATGGATATGGATTTATAGAGTTCTGAAGATATAAGTTGATGCAACAAGCTAGAAGTTCCAGTGTTAGATTTATTAGTAACCTTGATAACTAGATGCTCTGATACGTCTTGCTACATATAAATCTGTTTGCACCGCGATATCCAATATGTCAACATGAGGTTCCTAATCTATGACGTATCGTCCACTCCTCATGCAGTCTATGCATCATGCACTCCAAAAAAAAAATATACTCATGTACTACACAAAGTCATAAAGAATGAACAATTTATAAAGGAAGGTAACCAGAGCTGCAAACATTATCACGGATCGGATTTGCAGTGTCCTTTCAATTGGAGCAACGAGTTTTCATACATAGTTGCTAATTGCCGTTACCCCCGATCACACCTTGTTCAAACGCAGTTACACAGCTCGTCAATCAAATAAATTACAGTATACTCGGATATACACGATCTATTGTTAGAATAATCACGAACGTTTTGCGGTCGGAACGTGCCTGCCAGGCATGGACGATATCAAACGTCGCACCGCGCTTCGAAACATTGCCTGCGAGGCATATCGAAATTTAGACCAACCTTTCCCCTCAAATTTTACTACCTTTCGTAAACGAAACTCGCTGTTGACATACAAAGAACTACGTGGTATTTGCGTGTTTGCGTAACTGGAGTCGGTTTATGTTCTAGAAAAAAGTGAAGTGAAATCTTTATTTGTACCGAGCGGTTCGGTTCGAGGTACATCGCTATGCGGTAGATCACCATGCGTGGAATCGTCATGTGATGGATTATTGCGTTTATAGATCAATATGTTGGGTCACCGTGCATAATAAATGGCCACGTATGGAATTGTCACGCGTTAGATTACCACGCGTGGAATTGTCACGCGTTAGATCACCACGCGTCAAAAATCGCCACGTATGGAATTGTCACGCATTAGATTACCACGCGTAGAATTGTCACGCGTTAGATCACCACGCGTGGAATTGTCACGCGTTAGATTACCACGCGTTGAATTGTCACGCGTTAGATCACCACGCGTCAAAAATCGCCACGTATGGAATTGTCACGCGTTAGATTACCACGCGTGGAATTGTCACGCGTTAGATCACCACGCGTGGAATTGTCACGCGTTAGATCACCACGCGTGGAATTGTCACGCGTTAGATTACCACGCATGGAATTGTCACGCGTTAGATCACCACGCGTCAAAAATCGCCACGTATGGAATTGTCACGCGTTAGATTACCACGCGTGGAATTGTCACGCGTTGGATCACCACGCGTGGAATTGTCACGCGTTAGATTACCACGCGTGGAATTGTAACGCGTTAAATCACCACGCGTGGAATTGTCACGCGTTAGATCACCACGCGTGGAATTGTCACGCGTTAGATCACCACGCGTGGAATTGTCACGCGTTAGATCACCACGCGTGGAATTGTCACGCATTAGATTACCACTCGTGGAATTGTCACACGTTAGATCACCACGCGTGGAATGATCACGCATTAGATCACCGCGCGTCAAAAATCGCTACGTATGCAATTATCACGCGTTGGGTTACTACACGCTACAGTTCGCCACGCATTAGATTACCACGCGTTGGATCAATACACGTCATAGATCACTACGCGTTATAGATCTCCACGTGTAGAATCCTCACGTGTTAAATTACCATGCATTAGATCACTACGCATCATAGATCGACACGTGTGTATTATACGTCGCTACACGTATCGCTACGCATTACATATCGCCTCCTAGCCTTCCCCTTGTTCATCAAATTTTACTATCCCAACTAATAATCATTTCCTCTGATTTCAGGTAAGTCCAATGACAGATTGCCAATAGACGCTGCATGCTTCGGTAAGTTACCGATCGCTTAATTTGCAATCGCTTTATAAGAGAAAGGGTCATTGTTTCTCTCGATCTCGATTTCCTCGGCGTATATCGCCCTCTTGGATCCTGCGGATGATGTCGCCGGACAAGGAAACGATACACGGATCTCGTTCTCGAAGAAGCCTACGACGCAGTTGCTCCCGCGGTAGGTACGCGCAACTGCGTCGTTCGAATAAGGATCGTAGAAAGAGGGGAGGGAGAGCACGTACGAGAGTGCGAGAAAGACGTGGCGAGAGAGCGAGAAAGAGGTCGAGAGAAAGATAGAGCAAGAGAAGGCTACGTAGAACCGGAGAGTGTGTGCGCGAAAGTGGAGTCACGTGGTCCCACATTCGCTTCGCGTACCTCCTTAGTGTGCTCACGAGTGCGCGCGCGCTCGCGCACCTACTCGACGTGTGTGTACGGTGGCCCGCATTAACCCATTAAGGACCACGCACTGAAATAATGCGATTTTTACGTATAACCTTCCTTCTTTGTTCTTCGCAGAATCGCTCTGGAAAGAATGGGGAATTTACCGCAGAAAATTTGCTCGCGGTTTTTAATTCTTAATGAAATGTTGCGGACGTTGGTTTATAAAACTACAACGTTTTTTCGGAGCTCGCTAAATGTATTATGTTGTTTAGAGTCTAGAGAAACTTTATGCAATTTGTGCTCTACTTTGCACTCGCAAGCTTTATTTTCTTAGGTAATGTGCAAAATTGAAATTGTCTTATTACAAATTATTTCACTGTTGATCGTTTCATTATATTCCAACAATTGATTCATAATATGTACATTGAACCAATAAATACTTGTACCCAGAAGATATTTCTTACCTACATTATAAATGTATTAAATTATGAGTATAAAAAGGAGAATATATTTTTATTATATCGATAGGTATAAAAACTTTCATACTGTACAACAATCGAACAGAGAATTTGATGTTAAACATAATTGTAAACGCGTCCATCGAATAATTATTTAAATATGGTGATGTCCGAATATTAATGCGGGCCACCAAGGATGCACGTGTGTGTACGCGTACGTACGAAGCGTGTGTGAATGTGTGCCGGCGTTGGAGGGGGCGGGCGAGCCCGCGGGGAGGGGTGGTATGCGGGAAACGTTTTCCTCGGTTCCCACGGCGCGACGCCTCCCTCCTGCCCCCTCGTCCCTCGCCCTTCTGTTGCCCTCTGTCGGGCACACAGGCGCGCGCGAGCGTCCTCGTACACCTAATATCCCGAGACGCGCACACACACGAACGATATCGGTGATTGTGCGCGGCCGTGCACGTACACTGCCCCTCCACCAAAAACTCCAGCCCAAAAGGGTGGCGGGAGGGGATGGGAACAGCAAGGTGGGGGTCCGAGGAGGGCAGTGACGCCACTGGACCGCCCGAGATGCTGTGCGAGCCTCGACACAGCGAGATCTCTGCTAACCCATGCAAACACCACCAGAGAACCGACTCCGTTCCGTCATTCTGTACGAACTTGCTATGATCGAGTGGGTGTATGTCGCAGCCAACGTTTTTGCGTACGTCGTCAGACAGCACCGTGGAATATTTGTATCGAGGTGAACAAACTTTGCGAATGAGCTAAGTAGCATAAATATCAGCGAAATGTTCAATAGAGTCTAGACAGCGAAGACAATGCCAATCGATTTAACCGCGGAGATGCATGACCTTAGCCAGGTACTCTTAACCTTACTCAAACCTACCATCCTCTGGACCGATCCGCTTTATCCTCTTCCTCGGTTACTTTTCTTAACGGGCGAACCCCGACCGCGACGCGACATTTGCCGAGACAATGTAACGATCCCGTCCGCGTTTGTTACAGCGGATAATAACATATAAGTACACATTGTTCACCCGCTACATAATCTGTGGCAAGATGCTGAAAACTGCTTCGATTAATATTCACGCTTTACATTTTCGAGTCTTATAACGTTCGAAGAGTAAGGAGAAATAGCGACATCTTATTAGTCGAAACCGATAGAACACCTTTGGCTATCTTCGCGATACTCCAGCGTGATATTTCTTTTCTGAATAGAACGACAGTCGTTAGGGGGATAAGAAAGCGATCGGGAAAAGTTCTCTACTTATATATTTGAAACGCGGGGCTTTGGAGATATCGGGGGTCGATATAGAAGCGACGCCCTTTCGAAATCTTTGAATAGCGCCACACCTGCTATCCGACTTCTTCGCGGTTCGTCCGTAACGGGGCGTGCGAGTTGGCGCGTTTAAGGCGGAAACGTCGAATAGGTGCTTTTGGTACTCTTCGTATTTCGCCGTCCGCAACGGAGTCCGATTGCCCGTGGAATGCACGGTCGGTCGCGGGACCTTGCAAGATAAGGACATTTCTAAGGAAGAAACGAGGCTGACCGTCTCGTTTCTCGTGCCGGCGTGGCGGTTCGAAATTCAAACGAATCAGCCGATTTGCATTCTCACGGCAAATTATGCGCCGCTCGAGCACCGGTTCTTCCAGATACGTCGTTGACCCTTCGCCGTGTCCTGTCAACGCGATCGCGAGCGTGCGAGTCTGCTCGTAGTCGGCGAGCAGCCACGTGGTTCGAATACCGGGGCTGCAGTCTCCGCGATCGCTCGGGACGGTCGGTATTCGAGATTCGTACTCGAGAGCGCGTACAGTGTGCCCGCGATGATTCCGAAGCCAGGTATTTCCCTCCCTGTTCGTTCGTGTCTCCTCCTCCTCGGCCCTTGCCCTCCTCGTTCCCTCGAGAAACCACCGCCATCGCATTGACGACATTCTCTCACGTGCCGGTCACTCGTGTCACGTCCGTCGTTCCCGGTAACGAGAGAGGAAGATCAGGGAAGAAGGCGGGAAAATTCCACGACGCGTCTCGCCGGACGCGTTCGTACGTAACGCGACGATTCGGTCGGCGGAGAAAATTTTCGTGGCGATCGATCGCGGGGCTGTAACGAACCGTTCGGATCCTATAAAGTTCCTCGAAAGGAGCAGCTTTCCGGACGGGACGTGGAAGTCCGCGATGGAATTTCGAGGAACCTCGTAAGGAGAAAAAGAGAAGCGCGGTAGGTGGTGGGACGGTGGTTGTCGTTTGGTTCCTGGTGTTCTTGCTGCATAGTCGGGTAGCTCCTTGGAGTACCTCTACCTACTCGCTCCCTCGTACCAAAAGGGCAGCACACCTTGGCTGGCCATTGGCTCTGGTCCATCCTCGTCCCTCTCGCGGCAGAGTCTCGCGTGGCCGTCTCCGTCTTTCCCATCGTCGAGGTTCTCCGGTGTTCCACATAAATACACAAATACCCTGGCATAGCCGACTGGCGCGTATATACCGGGACCACGGCCGCATTCCACGACCCCCGCCCTTTCCCTCTCGCCTCTGCCTCCGTCCTCCCTCTTTTTCGCCCCCCTCTACGGCTCTACCCCTGCGTGTACCGTCACCACTACCACCACCGGCGGCAGCAGCATCGCTAGCACCACCATCGCCGTCACTATCGCGCCGCCAGGGCCCATCTTCGGGGCCCTTTACCTCTCTCGAGGCCCCTCTCCCACCTTTCGACCGACACCGGCTCCTCCCCTCGCGCCTCGCGCCCTCTTCGCTACCTTCTCGCCCTTCGCACTCGCTCGACCGACTCGCGCGCGGCGCCACCGAATACCTTTCGTCTCTCCTTCTCTCTTCGACCGACTCCTCGCCCTTGCCGGGGCCCTACTCCGTACACCTTCATTCTTCTTCGTCCCGCCCCACCCTTACCGAGCTCTCTCTCTCCTCTCGCGCCCGGAGATACACATGCACGCGCGCGAGAAGCTGCCACGGACCCGTGTATACACACCGACCTGCACGAATATTTTGTTTACCTCGCTCCCAGTTCTTTGAATTCTGCGCCGGCTCCGCGTTCTTCGCCTCCTTCTTCCTCCGCTCCTGCAGCCCTCTACGGAGGGATCAAGGACTCATCCCCGGGATAGGGACACGCCGCGGCTCTTCTTCGCGTTCTTCCCGATCGCTCCCATACGCGAGCCGCTCGTTTTCGTCGCTCCGCTAACCACCGCCACCTGTTTTCTTCCCCGACCGGCGCTCGCTTTTCTTTTTCGATTCCGCGCGTGCCTCGCGCCGTCGCGTACTTTTCGCGCCGATTAAGACGCGTTTCCGGCACCCGCTCAAATTCGAATCATCTACCGCTTCTCCCATAAGAAGTTTATAATACTATAAACTTTTTCAAAATCTTGCATCGTCGTCGTGTTCGATTATTCTTCCGTACATCGTGAACGCTTACGAAAGTCGCGAAACACGAGCATCAGGAATTCGTCTCCGAACGGTTAACCGACGTTCTCGAGCACGCGTCGAGGAACGGTGAATTCCGTTCGTATGCAGGAATGCAGGGTCTGTGTTTATTCGAGCAGCGGTTCCCAAACGGGACGATTTTAACGATTACTTTAACCCCTTCGCGTTCACGAACGACGTATCTCGCCATTAACTACGTGGTTTAACGATACTCGGATACTTGGGTTATCCGGTTAAACAATTATTTCGGTAGATGTAGATAAATTGTCTGACTGAAAAGTTCTGACGATTCGAATAACGGACGAAGATAACGTATCTTTAATTCTAATCGTTGTTTAGATAATTTTTTCACCGGGTAATTTATTTAGATAATTCTTGTACGTATAACTCATTCATATTTAGATAATTTTTTATCTGTACAATAGTCTCGATCCTAGTGCCCGAAGTCAAGCTCTCTATACACGCGAAGGGGTTAACATTCCTCTATGAAACGACGATCAAACACGACCGTATCTTCCTGTATAAATAGTTGTATATCTAGTCGAATACCTGGTCGTATACCTGTTAAGAAAAAGAGAAAGAAAAGTTGTTGACACCAGCAGCGAACGATTCGCGTAATCAGCGCGTACCTTCGGTACGATTAACGGGCAAAGGCATCCGCTCCTTTATCGCCGTTCCTTCGACACTTTTTATCTGCGTTCTCACGCTCAGATTTTTGGAGGGAAAAAAAAGCACGCGTTCGACCCTCGCGCGTCGTTGACTGTACCCCGGTGCGGCTGTGTTGGTAGAAACGAAGAGGGCGATCGGTGTGGAACGACTGCACGCACACGTTCGCGGCAGGCCGCTGGCAAACGGAGTTCGTTTTCGTAAAAGCATGCACTTATTCCCAGCATCCCGAGGTTCTCTGGCCGCGGCAGCAACAACAGAGGAACGGGAACGAGAGAGAGAGAGGTTCCCGAATGAGATATATAGCACCGAGCAACAAATGAGGTCCTTCCGAGAATCGGGCCACCGACACAGTGCCCGAAACGCACGAGGGGGTGAGAACCACCCTGGTCGGTTTTCTGCTACGCGACGACTACGAACCGAGGCTTCGCATCGTTTCTTGGCCCCTTTCTCGCTTCCTTCTCGAAACCTGTTGGAATCGCGTTCCGCCTTTTTTCGACCCCGTTTCGTCGACTTTTCCCCGAAGAAAAAAAGCCGAATCGTTGATTCTCTAAAAGCGACACCTGTTGCTGCCGCCGCTAATTCACAAAGAGAGAATCGCGAGCCGGGCTTCCGTTGTTCGATACTCGAGGAAGGTTCGTCGACATCGCTAGGGAAACCTGCGTCATCCGAGGGACTCGCATCCCTCCGGTCGAGGAGGAATCGAGGGACAAAGGGGGAGCAAAGAGGCGGTGAACCGCCTGGCGCCATACCGAGCACGCACACCCCCGACCCTCTTCTCTTCCCTTCTCTACTCTACTCTCCTCTCTCGGGCCCTGGTCCACCGGTCACGTGACCGTCTGCATTCTGTGTTTTCTGTGAATGACTGGGCCCGCGGGCCAATCGCAGGACGCCCGATAGAGGCAAGCCTTAGGCCGCGCCGGAGCGACGAACGCGCGTGGAAGGAGCGACAGGGACGGAAACAGCGGAGGCTCGAAACGTGGGGGCGCGCGCGGTTTCTTGGCCTTTGCGGGCCCAAACCGGGCTTGGAATTCCTTCCGAGGATACCTCGAAACATTCGACTTCGATCTTTCTTCAACTTCTACTCTTTTCTCTCCTCGATGCTCCTTACCAGCGGGACTCTCCGGGAATTCTTCATTCGCGATCATTCGCACCCCTGAGATGCGATTCTTCGGTCGTTGTCTCGTCCAAACTTTCGATGACTGCTGCTACTCTCTTTCATCGTAAATTTATTTTTTATTTCGACTCAACCCTTACGAGGCAACACCTGTGCAGCACAAACTGACATTCCACGTACCTGATCAATACTTTACTGCTGCTAAGATATATGTACCGACTTCGAGAATGTAGCGAAGTTGATCAGGTGTTGTCAAGTGGACTTTCTCGTACCTATAGCACCGTAAGCACCGCAATAAGCGTACGTTGTTTCCAAATTCGTTGCAAGTCCCAAGTTGAGAACCACGACTACCCAAATCTTCCCAAACGTTATTAAAAAAGCGAGTTTCATGTTTTCGCGTTCGATGCAGATCGTTTCTCGGAGAAAAAAGGAGTCGCCATGTGACGAAGGGAAGAAACGATTTTTTTTTCCCAGAAAGTATGTAAGTAGATACATCGACGCGATGGAGAACAGGAGCGTTCCTCGTGACCTGTGTCGATTCTCGGAAAGGCGGATGCTCCTTTCGAAAATGTAAATGCAGGAGCCGAGTCAGGGGCACTAAAGCGTGCGTCCCAAGAAACGGGAAAGAAGAAGACACTCTTCCCTTATACATATATATTTTTTTTTTCTCTCGAGCTTTTTCTAACGAGAGAAAATAACCGCGTCAAATTTACACCGCAATTTGCTCCGCGAACAATTGAACCGGAACGACGAAATTTTTCTTGGTCCACGACGACGACGGTGCCATTAATTCCCCGCCATAAATTCCTGTTCTACCGAGGAACGGAGGAGAGAAGCGTTTGTGAAACACGGAGACGGCTTTACCTTCCTGCCTAGGATTATCTTAAATATTATGACTAGCCCCTTACCCTGGCGGCGTGCAAAGGAAGAACGCGTGGGAATTTAGTCGGCACCATGAACAAACCGAGTTCTACCCTTGAAAATCGTCTCGTACGACCCTTGACGCTTATAACACGAGAACGTACGAGAAAATCACACGATGGTCTGTTTAAGTTATACCGAATTCACGGTGGAAACTCGAGGGCTATTTGGAACTTCGAAATCTCCTACTTGGAAATTACAGAAATCTGATAATCGAGATACGTGAAAAGTCGAAAAAACTGAAATAGATGGGTGGTCCCCTGATCCAGAAAAAGTCTACGTTACCTAATTGTACGTATCGATTCCCGGTCCCATAAATCGAGCGAAAACATGAACCTACGGTCGAATTCGTCGAAACGCGCCTACTCAAAACACGATCCGGGAACTAGACACGCAAGAGCGGTGTTTCTTTCATATTTTTTCCGTGCACGCGGAGAGATTTACATCGTCGTTGACGATTTCTCGTTTCCAAGCGTCTGGTGTTTGAAAAATACAAGCGCGAGATATACAGCAGGAAACGAAGTCGCCGTTGGTAAGAGGAGAGTCGGGGGAAAAAAAAGGAAGAAAGAGATCCTTGAGGGGCCCATCGATTCCAGGAACCTTGGGGTAGGTCCTTTCGGGAAAAAATGCGTCTATAAAGCTTGCACCGGGGTCCTGGGAAAAAGGGAAAAGAGACGTCGTGGGACATTTTTCCAGCGAGCCGCGTGCTAGAGCAAGAGGAGAAGCGGAGAAAGAAGGCCGATAGAGAGCGTCGAGGAATGAATGGGCAAGGGGCAGGAGAATAAGCAGGGAACCGAGAAAGTCGTCGAAATGGAACGAGCCTCTCGGAAATTTATGTTAAAGTCCGCGTTTCTCAGAAACTCATTGTCGATTCCTCATATGTATGCGGACGATTCGTCTCGTTTCGTCCGCGGGCCGGTTTTCGGCTATATCGCGCTCTCGTGTACACACCGGCCGACGATCTGGGACGGATGCCTTTACTACGTGAGAAAAACTCGGAATAACGAACAATTTATTCGTCCGCGTGAGAGAACGCGAGGATTTCTCACGACGATCTCTTCGCGCTAAGATTTCTCGTGACTCGCGACCGTTTTATCGAACTTCTTGATGCTCATCGCGCGTAACCGATCGAACACGCTACGGAATTCCATCGATCTACTACTATCTCGATTCGCGTGAATTGGAGCAAACGATAGATTCCGTGACGTTCCGACTGTCTTTTCTTCCTGCCTTTCTTGCAATTATTTTCTTTCGCTCGGATAGTTATTCTAAAAGGTGTGCTGGTAAATTGCGATACGAATCTGGAAATCAATTTAGGAATATTACGAGCTCTTGCCAAATTTGTAGATCTCCACTTGCAATCGCTCACGCGGTATCTCAGCCATCTCACCCTTCGTGTCTCTCCGCATCGAATGTCCAAATATATTGACAGTCAGAAGAGGGTGTAAAAATGTTCAGAGCAGAAATAAAACGAAAAAGCCGTCTAGTATTAACATTAGTGAAACGTATATTATAACTGAAGATTACATGGATTTAATTAGTGAACACGTGCTTGCTCTTATACGCGCACAAGGACAAGACGCAGTTAACAGTTACTTTGACAATGTGTCGCCTTTGTAATCGACACAGGTAACCATTCGTGTGACGTCATCGTTACGTATATAAATTTAAAATCGCGCAAACACTTAACCCTTTGCGCTATGGCTTATTTGTCAAGTGCGTCAGTCAGAACTAATTACAGCTACAATATTAACACAGACAAAAGAATTTGAAATGTTATGTCAGTATGTTATTATGCAAATTATAATTGGGCTTCAAATTGAAGCGTACTAAAAATTCGAGTAAAATTTATCACGGCCGAAGTACGAGTGCGACTCGTCAATATAGTACAAGGGGTTAAGAAAAAATAATGCGAGTGAAATCCAGGAGCAATGAAAATGGACTTAGCGTGACGCTAGAGATGTCCTTAGCAGAAGCGGCGACCACCTACCTACCTACTTTGTAGCGTGTTGTCGCAGGGCCGCCGCCTCGTTAGCGATATACGGGAAGGAAGGTCGGTCATAAAAAAGTGAGAAACCCGAGAGGGAGCGGTGGCCTAGGCTCGTTTTCGATCGAGAGAGGAGGGTTTTGGTTCGCATCGCGGCGCTCCTCGTCGATTCTCGGAAGGTCCGGCACAAAATTCGAAGGTGCCGCGGCGCTCTACGACCTCGGGCAAATGGAGATTTCGTGTGTCTTGACCTTCGTCAAGGGAGGAGCCGGCAGCGACGTCGAGCAAAGAGAGCGAAAGAAAGAAAGAAATAAGGAGCAAAGAGTCGAAGAGAATAGCTGCCGCGAAAAGGAAGGCGCATCCTTGCTCGTCGCGGCGCTCCTAACGCCGAACGGCGTCTCTAACCTTCGGCGAACGCGCAATCTCCTTCGAAGAAAACAGTATCGATTAAGAGAGTCGAGCCGAGTCTCGGAGTCGTCCTGACGTCGAACAAGGAAGAAGAGATCCCTCGCCGAACGGCTGGAGAAAGAAGAAAAACTTTCTTGCTTTCACTGCGCACGGACCAAACGAATTCCTGGGGATCCGCGAGACCTTTCAGATTCCAGCCACGGGGGAGAGAGAAACAGGCCGAACGACAAGCCTGGAATCAAATATTTCTGCGTTTGTATTTCATCAGATGGAGAGATAAATCTCTGTCGGCGGTCCTATTAAGAATGCAAAACGAAATGACGAGAGACCACGGTGAATTCGAACCGCGAGCTGTCGCCTTCGATCGAAGACACCGCCTACGTACCCTTTAATACCATTTTCTCCTTTCGGACCTTCACAAAATATTCTTTTTCATTCTTACAAATATATCAACCGTGTTCCTATTGACCTACCGTTTCGGTTCATTACATATAACATGTCAAGTTACAATTTGTTTGTCGTAACTTTGGAATATCAAATTCATGTATATTGACAACTATGTGTATACATGTATATCAAGTATATTGACAACATATGTGCATATATGTATGTCAAGTATATTGACAACTACATATGTACATATGTATATCAAGTATATTGACAACATATATGTGTACATATGTATATCAAGTATATTGACTACATATATGTGTATATATGTATATCAAGTATATTGACAACATATATGTGTGTATATGTATATCAAGTATATTGACAACTACATGTGTATATATGTATATCAAGGATATTGACAACATATATGTGTATATATGTATATCAAGTATATTGACAACATATATGTGTGTATATGTATATCAAGTATATTGATAACATATATGTGTATATATGTATATCAAGTATATTGAGAACTATATGTGTATATACACATCAAGTATATTGACAACCATTGTATTGAGCGTATCTGAATGTTAAAAATATTTCATGCATAAAAAGTATGAAGCTAAGAGTACATTACCAGTACTACCAGTACATTACTCACCCCAAATTCCATAAAGTCCGAAGAGCGCATAAAGACAATGGCTAGCAGGTCCCTGTATTATCAGCCCCCGTAATCCAATCGGTGTATCATAGTGGTCGTTAGCGATCAATGACACGAGAGCATCGAATGCCAGAGAAAATTTGGCCGCGAGTTCGCCCCGTGGAGCGTTAACGCGGTGGTAGGTGCCTCTCGCCGTGGGGGCCATGGTTGGACGAAGGGACAGGGGGTTCGAGGGGTGTACGAGGGGGAAGGGAAAGAGACGATGAGGAGGCCGATTGGAAGGTGAAGATAAAGGGCTACGAGGCGGCGGCACGACCAAAGAGTAGAAGCCGTAAGAGGTTCTCTGCTGCTTCTTCGACGAGGAGAGAAAAAGGAGAGCCACACTGTGCATGGAAAAATAAAAAAAGGAGAGACAGAGAAGACGGGGTACGAAAAGGAAGGAGAAAGAAAGGAGAAGATGATACGCGAACAACGCGATGAACAGAGAGAGAGAGGGAGAAGAAAGGAGTGACCGAGAGATCGGTTGGAAAAGAGCGAGATCGAAGCGGCCTGGGCCTGTTGGTATCTTGGTGAGGATCGCCGAGCTTCGGGGCCTTATTGTGTTGTATTGCCTCGGGGGCCCCGAAGGTGAAACACGGGGCTTCGTTCCGTCGAATCTACCCCTAGTTATACACCGTGTTATGATACGCTTCTAACGACCGTGAGATGCCGATGATGAGACGCGGTTTTACGCTCTCCCGTCACCTATCTCTCTCTTCTTTATCCTCGATATTCATGTTTGACAATAAAATTCCGGAATTGATGCTGTAAAAAGGGAGAGCGCGGTTTATTGCGTATCGTATAATTTATATTGTCTGATCGTCATTTTTCATACCAAATTTACGTCTATGCAAGGTCCTGGAGTTCTCGAAAATTGACAAAGTCCCGAGATTCCAAAATTTTATCACACGAGACACGTAACTGTCAACGCACCAGTGGATCAAAATTTACACCGATAAGTACAGTGTACATGCAGAACTTCGATCGCAACACCTTTGCTCCGCTAACTAGTTCGAAATCTTGTCACATACGAGACAGCAAGAAAATTGTACCTAACATACTTCGAAATAACGACGGTTCGAGACATGGCCAGCGAATTGCGTCGTAGATTTGGTCGTTGCGCAGGTCTACGGACTCTGGTCCCGTACATTGACAAGGTAAACGAGTTCCTTTGCCCTCGGCCGTGATAATTGACGATTGGACGGTTCTGCGTCGTAACAGCGGCGTGTATAGCGGTACGTTCACGTTGTTTATCCTCGTCGAAGTGACGCACGGGGGGACGAGCAGAAGAAGAAGGAAAGGAAGGTGGCCAAGAAAGTAGAAGCACCGGTCGAGTGTCCGGATAGGCGACGCCTAGTCTGCCTCGGGTAACCTCCACTCGTATATTAACATATTAGACAAGCAATGACCATCGACCGGCTAACGATCCCCCGTGTGTGTTCCCGCCAAGTCATCCAACAGATTTACTCGATTTCCATTGCTATCCGATGATTTACGACCTACGAATCACGACTGTGTCACTGCTCCTTGCCGATCGAGACCTCGATCTAACCGGACTCGTTGACCTAGCCTTTTTCGCGGATCTAGCTGCTCTTTGTTGCTATTGCTTCATGTGGATGCTTTTAGATGCTGAGATTTTCACGTGGTTAGATTTTTGTGCGTTGAGATTTCCACGTGTTTCACGTGTCAGCTTACCACGCGGTGGGCTTTTCAAGTATTGAGTTTTCCACGCGTTTGATATTTCACATGTTGAGATTTCTGCGGGTTGAGTTTCACATGTGGTGAATTATACATACGTTGAGTTTTCTACGCGTTGAGATTTCCACGCATTATATCGCCACGCATTGAGATTTCTATGCATTCATATTTCTATGTGCTGAGGGTTCCACACGTTATATCGCCGCGCATTGATATTTCTACGCGCTGAGATTTCCACGCGTTTAATTTCTCACGCATTCATATTTCTATGTACTGAGGTTCCACGCGTTATATCGCCGCGCATTGATATTCGTACGCGTTTAATTTCCCGCGCTTTCATATTTTTATATGCTGAGGTTTCCACACGTTATATCGCCATGCATTGAGATTTCTATGCATTCATATTTCTATGTGCTGAGGGTTCCACGCGTTATATTGCCGCGCATTGATATTCCTACGCACTGAGATTTCCAAGCGTTTAATTTCCCACGCATTCATATTTCTATGTACTGAGGTTCCACGCATTATATCGCCGCGCATTGATATTCCTACGCATTGAGATTTCTACGCGTTTAATTTCTTACGCATTCATATTTCTACATGCTGAGGTTTCCACGCGTTATATCGCCGCGCATTGAGATTTCCACGCGTTTAATCTTCCACGCATTGATGTTTCTGCTTCCTGAGGTTTCCACGCCTTATATCGCCACGTGTTGAGATTTCCACGCGTTTAGTCTCCCACGCATTGGTATTTCTACTTGCTGAGATTTCCATGCGTTATATCACCACACGTTTAGTCTCCCACGCATTGATGTTTCTACTTGCTGAGATTTCCACGCGTTACATTGCCACGCGTTCCATTTCGGACGCTATGAAATATTTACATTCTGAGATTTCCACGCGTTCCATTTCCCACGCTATGACATATCAATATCCTGAGATTTCCACGCGTTATACCATTAAATATTTAATTTCCCACGCATTGATGTTTCTACATACTGAGATTTCTATGCACTATATCGCCACGCGTTTCGATCCCCATATATTGATCGTTCTACACATCGAAGTCTGTGTATTGAAATTTGCATGCATTGACGTCACATCTATAGCGATATTCAAAGAAAATTCACCGAACCGTTTACAAAAGGGTAATTTTGGAGAGAACGAAACAACCCCCGAAAGTGTACTCTGAAAGTAGGAGACGTGTGGCAAGCTTCGTAGGAACGGGGTATATACCGTATGTCCGGCTCTCCACAGACGAGGATGTTGGTCGGTGGACATTCCACGGGCCCCAGGTAGCATTAAAGGAATGCAGATAGGATGAATGAGGTGGTCCATGCCACTGCCGACGGATGCATAGGAGTGAATCTTCCTCTCTCCGTCGATGAAACAGAGAGGAGGACAGCGAAGAAAAGGAGAGGGAAACTGTGAGAGAGCAGAAGACGGAGAGAACGGTGAGAGAGAAAGGGAAACCGAGGCGCATTCCACGTTACCGCGATAATTAACGGCTATATTCCAACCCTATCCCACGGGACACGATCCTCCTCGGGATGCTGAGTGAGACGCTCGACTCGAAACGCTGCCTGAACAGAGACGAACGCGGCATTTGAATAAAAGGCGCGAGTACACGAGTTTCCTTTAATCAAAGAAGATTCTTCCGCGGTAGAAACTCGCTGTTCGAAGATGAGGATTCTCGGGTTAGAAGCTGAAGAATGCGCTCGTCGGAGGGACAGGTTCTTTCGCGCCATCTTTTCGAACTGGGATACGCGTGGCAAACCTTATCGAAATTCCATGAATCGAATTACTTTGTACTCCTTTACCTGTCTTCTCCTATTAGCTGGGTAACTGGAACCGTATATTTTCTCTGTTATTGGAATTATGAATGACATTTGTATAATTATTGTAGTATTAACCTTGTATGAATTCTACTATAGGAATATCACTCGTAACCATTGTACAAAACGGCGAATGTGGGCTGAGTAGAATTAGAAACATTTTAATAAACAACCTCTCTACGTCAGAAATCCTAATTACACCAGTAATTATGATGCAGCTAGATCAGTGATTGCATGAACTTATAAGTATTGCATGAACTTACTAAACATTTTAATAAACTTGAAAGACCTGTGGTCCTCCACCTAAGAATCTAACAAAATCGGTGAAAAAACTAGTCGTGTTTACAGCGTAGAAATAGTGGGCCGAGGTTGCGTGTGACGACGAAAAACCGTAGATATGAATGGCGAGGGCTATCGTCCATTCGACACTGGGTCACCGACTGATAATCACGGTCGTTAACAGAGGGTGGGAGAAGAACCGAAAGAAAAAGAACTTGCCATTCCCGTGATTCGTATCGTTCGCGAAAACATTGTTCAAACCGATAACGAATCGCTGCCGCGATCCATGGATCGTAAACGATGATTATGTAACGCGATCGATCGGCCAGTGACGTAACGAGCCCGAAGAGAGGCAGAGTTCGTTCGGGTATCGTCGTCAGGGTGAATAATCTGTGACACGTGTGCGGACCGTGGCTTCGAGGAAACGCCGTTTCATTGCCACATTTTTCCTAATCGACACTTTCCGATAACTGTGTGTGTACTTTTCAGGTTTTGGTTTCACCTCGGTTTTCTTGGGGACGTTCGAATTTCGCGCTTAAACCAAGGCGGTCTTTGGATGAGGATAGTAAGAAGGATAGTTAGGATAGACTCTATATGCAATAATGGAGGCTACATTTATTAACACTAGATTTACGGACGTTTGATGGTCACTTTTATTTAAATTTACCTAAAGTAGAAAAATAAATAAATTGCAGATGATATGTGAACTGCCTAAAACATTGATTCTTTTGCTGAAAGTTGACATTTTTACAAAAATTTCTTAACAAATTCTGTCATCTAAAATAGACCTATTATCCGTCATTTTGACGGGTTCCGTAAATCTAGTGTTAAATCGGTTGCAAAGGTGTGCTCTTTTATGTTCATCTTTCTGATTGCATTATTATAGAGTTCCTATGTGCTCGTGAATATTATTGTTTTACATACAACGTTCAATATATGCATATCTAATTAAGTACACATTAAGAATAGAGTCTATGTCCAATATTACAGTCTACATTTATTAAATCGGTTGCAAGAGTGTGCTCTTTTATGTTCATCTTTCTGTCTGCATTAATATAGAGTTCCTATGTGCTCGTGTATATTATTGTTTTACATACAACGTTCAATATATGGATATCTAATTAAGTACACATTAAGAATAGAGTCTATGTGCAATAATACAGTCTACATTTATTAAATCGGTTGCAAGGGTGTGCTCTTTTATGTTCATCTTTCTGTCTGCATTATTATAGAGTTCCTATGTGCTCGTGAATATTATTGTTTTACATGTAACGTTCAATATATGCATATCTAATTAAGTTTGCATAAAGAAGTATTTCTTTATTTCCATACACTTTCAACTCTGTCACTCATTTTGTTAAAAGAATTTTGTAGGTGAGAATTTGAAAATGTTAGTATTTAGTGTCTTTGTGATTTGATCATAAAATTTGAAGAATTTTAAAATGTATGCATATAAGGACTTGATAATTTAACATGAACTACTTTGAAGTTTAGGAAGGTGAGAACTTATGAATTTATAAAATTGAATTTTTCTTGTCCATACCGACAATTGTTCACGCAACATCATCAATAACGAAATGCTATTAGGAAAACAATTACAGAATGATCGAAAGTGATGTACTAGAACGTTCATTTACGAAAAGCGGTATAAAAAGGAGCATTTCTAAACGGTGTCTCTAATACCCTAAGTTGTTCGTATCAGCTTGTTCCTTTTTTCCCTCTCGGTTCGATAAGCGTTGAAGTGCGCGCGAGTAGACGTTAAAAAGAGTGACGAAGAGGAAGGGAAGGAGAGTGACGCGCATTCTGCTTCCTCGCTCGATGTTTCGAAATACTCGGCTTTCATTCATGAGCACGCCACGACGGAAACGAGTCTCGCTCTCTCTGTCCCACCTCTTCTTTTTCTATCTTTCTCCGTCTCTGTTTCGCCCCCACTCGTGAGACCGACGACTAGTCTGTCTACTCGATTCAACGGGGAGCGATCAATGGTCGTTATCGCGGTAGATAATTTTCCAGGGCCGATAAAGAGGCGCCAGCATTTTTCACGATCGACAGCAAAGCAAACGTGGCCGCACGCGTGTTGCTCGTGTTACGAGCCGTTCAACGAGTTTGTTGCTGTCGATGGGATCGTAACCGCGATGTCGATCCAATATTCTACGTCGCGTGTCCTCTTAATTGACACACTCCTTCCATTTCTAATCGGGTACAAAACGTAGTAAATAAGTCGATACGGTTACTTTAAGTACGAGCGTACACTCGGCTTTCTTATCGGTACGATTCATTGGAAATTAGTATGCTTTACGAAATTGATAACAATTATGACGAAATAGCTTTTGCTTTTAACAGATCACTGCCGTTTCTATTTTATTGTGTTCAATTTTTAATATAAATAGAGTAAAAATGAGTACATAAATAGATTTTATAATATATGATAGTATGAAACACAATGAACACAAATAGAATAAAAATGAGTACATAAATAGATTTAATAATATATGATAATATGAAACACAATGAATCTAACTAGTAGAATAATATGAAGTATAAACTGTCTTTGGTAAGAACGCACATCTTCGCTGTTGTAAGGGTCGCAACGGAAGTGGAGGGAACAATAGAAGAGAATAAGCAAAATCAGCTTGCTTAAGCTTAAAAATTTATTCTTAATTTTAAAAACTTAAGAATAAAACTTCTAATATTTTGTAAGACATTGCGAGTCCATTACACTGTTCTTTAATTAAAATTTAATAGCAAGCACCCTTACTGAATAATTACTGAAATGCATAATTCTTTGTCATTTCAATTACTCGCAATAAAAATTGATTCTAACAAACTTAATCGATACGAATAACGTTTCATGAGAAATAACGGTGGGAGTTTAAAAATAAAAGTGAAACATTTGTACATGGAAGAACCGTGTCCGCAGCGCGAGGTCGATAGGTCGCCTTCGGTCGAACACAATCGTACGGATCGATCGTCTCTTTCCGTGTAAAAGAGCGCCGCTGAATCTTCTTTTTCCAACTCCTAAGCTTTCCTCTCTTTCTCCTTCGATCGTCGTTTTAGATCGATCGCTCGAAGATCGAATTCCAGACCCGCGCCGCTTCGACGACGACCTAGAAAACGGCTGCCAGCTCTACCGCGCAGAGCCTCTCGTGGAAAATTTTTCATTAAGCCTTTCTCTCCTACCTGGCGCCTGCGCCTAATCCGAATACCTTTGCCTCTTCTCTCCTTCTCTCTCCCTCTCTCGTTTTCCCTCTTCCTTCTCCCCTCCCGAAGCCCCCTGCACCGTCAACCTTTTCTCTTTCTCGTTCTTCTCGTTCCTACGTCTATGAATGGGATTCTTTCGAGCCGCGTTTCACCGACACGCGAGCGTGTGCGTGCAGCGGACGTACACTCGCAAGTTGCTTCATGGACGCGTCAGAAAACAGGGCCGCATCGCACCCTTTCGGGCCCTTGGTGTTTCGAGAAATTTTAGCTTTTTGTAGGATAGTTAGGTTTTGGTTGTTTGGAATTTTGGGGTTTGAGATTTGGAAGTCGGAAAATTGGGGGTTGTCTGTTTGGGAAGGTGGGAATTTTTAGATTTGGGGATTTGGGGATTTGTGGAATTGGTGATTTGGGGGTTTGGAGATTTGGAGACTTGGAGATTTGGGGATTTGAGTATTTGTGGAATTGGAAATTTGGGGATTTGGGGATTTGGAGACTTGGAGGTTAGGGGATTTGAAAATATGGAGATTTGGGGATTTGGGGATTTGAGTATTTGTGGAATTGGAGATTTGGGGGTTTGGAGATTTGGAGACTTGGAGATTTGGGGATTTGAAGATATGGAGATTTGGAGACTTGGAGATTTGAGGATTTGAAGATATGGAGATTTGGAAATTTGGAGATTTGGGGATTTGGGGATTTGAGTATTTGTGGAATTGGAAATTTGGAAATTTGGAAATTTGGAAATTTGGGTTTTTGGAGACTTGGAGATTAGGGGATTTGGAGACTTGGAGATTAGGGGATTTGAAAATATGGAGATTTGGAGATTTGGGGATTTGAGTATTTGTGGAATTGGAGATTTGGAAATTTGGGGATTTGGAGACTTGAAGATTAGGGGATTTGAAAATAGGAAGATTTGGAGATTTGGAACTTTGGGTGATTTGGAAATTTTAGAATTTGGACAATTGAGGCTTCGGTCATTTGTAAATTGAGGAATTCTAGAATTTAAGGATGCAAGAATTTGGGAATTTGGAAATCTGAACTTTTTAAATTTTAGGAGTCTAGAATTGTTAGAATTTGGGAGTTTGGAAAATCGTAAATTTGGTCATTCCTAAATTGGGGGATTGTGGGATATTGGTATTCGAGAATTTGGAGATTCAGAGTTATAGTGTTTTAGAAATTTGACATTCTTAAGATTTGGGAATTCATAAAATTGATTATTTGGTCATTTATGAATTAGAGGATTCTATGAGTTGGGATATGAAGATATACTGATTTGAAGTATAATTTGTAAACTTCCTTACATGTTCATATTTTCATATATTTCACATAAATTCCTCACAAGTCATTTCCTCCAAGATTCGTTTCATCAAGCTTGCCTAGGTAGTCTCATCAAACTACCTCAAATATCAATACTCAAAAACAAATCATTTCCTCTAAGATTCGTTTCATCAAGCTTGCCTAGGTAGTCTCATCGAACTACCTCAAATATCAATACTCAAAAACAAATCATTTCCTCTGAGATTCATTTCATCAAGCTTACCTAGATAGTTTCATCAAACTACCTCAAATATCAATACTCAAAAACAAATCATTTCCTCTAAGATTCGTTTCATCAAGTTTACCTAGGTAGTTTCATCAAACTACCTCAAATATCAGTACTCAAAAACAAATCATTTCCTCTAAGATTCGTTTCATCAAGCTTGCCAAGGTAGTCTCATCAAACTACCTCAAATATCAATACTCAAAAACAAATCATTTCCTCTGAGATTCATTTCATCAAGCTTACCTAGATAGTTTCATCAAACTACCTCAAATATCAATACTGAAAAACAAATAAGAGCACAAGATTTACAATCCCCTAAACATCATTAAAATGAAGCAATGAGTACGTGTAGCTCTGTGTTCATGAGTAAAGGGTTGATGGTAAATCCATCGGTGTCAGAGTAAGAAGGCTTCGTGTATACCGACTCTAAGAGCACCTCGACGCATTCCAACCTACTCCCATGACGAAATTCAAGACGAGTCGTGTCGGCACGATAGCTCCGTTTCTCGCCGTGTGTCGTCCAAGAGCAAACTTTAACGCGACCGATGGGGCGAGGAGAACGGGAGGGACTCGTTTTCGGAGTTCCAGCGGCTCGGTTGATTCACGAAACTCTTAAGTGGTCCCATTTAAGATGGCCCCGACCACCACGACGACGACAGCTAACGCTATCGACGGACAAAAAAAGATTCCGACAGATGGAGTCTGCTTTTTTTAATCTAATTTTTCACGCTGTTTCGATATCGGGAAAATTATCAATATTGTGTTCTTTAACTGTTGGTGATGTTTTTTTATTGTAGCAGGTGATGAACTGTTAGACTACTTATACTATTATATATAGATTTTATTAATTTCAGTATATTTTCAAGTTTGAGTATTTTTGTTGGTTGAAAGATTTCAAATTTGTATGTTGGTTAAAAACTTCAATATGTTAGTTAAAAAGACTTGAAGTCTCTATTTTTTTAACCCTATTAAGTCTCTATTTGTAGCTCGACATTTATCTTGGATTTTATAAATAATTCAGATGAACAAATTTTCTAAATATATCTTCATCTATTTAGTTCTAAAAAAAAAACAATGTATTGGTCACATACTCCACACTGTTGTTACATTTGATTGAGAACCCTTTCGAATTTTGTAAATCAAAGAGGTGAAACAAATGAAGAAATGCAAACAGTTAAATAGTATACAAAAACATTTTTTAAGAAATAAAAGATGCTAAATTACACACTGAAACGTGAAACTAAATATTTTATATTTCTTCATCAAAATATTAATACAGCCTTTAAATTCGATTCGATTTTCACATCAGTATGGTTGTATGAACATAAACATTTTAACCGAAACAAGTTTTAATTATCATCCGTGATGATAAATATATTAAATAAGATTGCGGAATTGCATGTAATTGCATGTCGATGTTGATTTGATAAATCGACGAGGAAATACGAATCGATTCCAGTCGTAGCGTGTTTCGAGAACGACACGCGCGATCGATAAGTCGCGTATCGCTGGGAAAATTTGCGGCAGTTCGAACGGAGTCACCGGATGAGGAAGTGGTCCAGAAACGATAACGCCGCAACGATAGATATCCTATCCAATAGACAGGCTCGAAACGTTTGCGGTTTCATTAGAGTTTCCTTAACGAACGAAAACGGATTTCTCGCAAAATTAACTCATCTGGGTTCTATTCGACACTTAAGTCCTCTTTAAACTATCAATTAAATAAATGAATAAATAATTCAACATTTTGTTTTTAAATCACTCGATAATACAGTTATAGTATTATTACATTTAACAAATTTTCTTTGCTATTTTTAGTGTAGCAAATTTTATTTCGTTTAGATACGCTCTTCTATATTTAATACATTGCACTGTGATTTTTGTTTCAGGTCAGTTAACTGATCGTTAGTTAAGTGATCGTCAGTTAAATGACCGTCAGTTAAGTGACCGTCAGTTAACCGATCACAGCTACAATATTAAAGCATATAAAGAAAGTTGAAGTATTATTATGTATGTTATCATTGTTATTATGTCAACTTGGTATTAAATCTATGTAAATTATTGGACTTGAAGTCTTGAACTGAAAATGAAGTATTAAAACTTAAAGTAAAATTAATCACAGCTGAGATACAAGTGTATCAAACTTAAAAATTAAAATAGTTAAAATAGTGCAAGAAATTAAGCATTTCATTATACCACAATTATTATAATCCACATATCTCATCCCTTAAAATAAATAAATAGCCAACCAGTCTAAATCAAAACTACTCGCCTTAAAATATCAATCGACTCCCCAAATAATGAATCTATACAATACAATCCCAAGAAAGAATTGAAAGAATTGAATGCAATTGAAGTATTGCATATAAAATTTTGTCGAGCAGAATTGTAAACGACACAGTTAATAACGGTGCGTTCGGAGCGTGAGAAAGAAACGTGGCACAACGAGCGATAAGCCGCCCTACGTTATTGATAAAGGAACACGGTGCGAACGTGAAAACGCCAGAAGCTTCGCGACCGATCCCCAACGTGCCGTAAATCCATCGACGCGAGCTCTGTTCGGCTGTTTAATAACTAAATTTCAATCGTGGAAGAAGGTCTCGGAAACGAGATTTCGAGCCTTGTGGCGAGCTCGCGATAATTAACCGCGTAGCGATGCGCGACCGAACGTTAAACTCGGAGAAGGAAAAATGCGGAAATTCGTAAGAACCGGAGGAAAAAGGGAGAATTTAAACGCCGCTAAATTACGCGTTGTTCCGCCCACGTGACACGGTCGTTCACCCGAAAATTTTCTTCCACGCCTCTTTCAATTTCGACACTTTTTCGCTGTTTTATTCTGGACTTCGACTTAGTTCTATGTACTTTTAATTAATTTGGGGTTGCAATTTGGAGTTGCAAATTCACTGTGTTAATACTACGGAACTTAGTATTTTATAAATTCTTACGAATTCTTAAGAATTTTATAAATTCTTAGTATTTTATAAATTTATTTTGTAAATTCATTGTGTACATACTATGGAACGTGCAAATTGGGGTTGCAAATTCGCTGTGTAAATACTATGGAACTTCTGTCAGAAGTAAATAATTTATACGTCTTTACTTGTGTTCATAATTTTCATTTTACTTCCATGTGATATTATAAATCTTCAATATTATCGATGAAGTTGGCAGTGGTAATAGATCTTGAACAATAATTCCTTTTATACAGAGCTCACAATATTGAATCTATAATATGTTTCATATGTGATGTGTGATTTTGTTGCGGTCAAACTTTTTGACCAACCCTATCTTCAGACTCATACGATAAAATATTAGATTCGTTAATAAATCGTTGACATTGTCGAAATCGGATGTACGCGAAATCGAGTCGAATCCAGAAAGAGAAGGACAAGAAGCATAGGAGGGTAATGAGAAAGGAGGACGGAAAGAGGCGATGGGAGACGATAAGGGCGAGAAAGAGACGAAGGGAGGGACAGAAAGATCTTTGGTTAGAGAGAAGCACTACAGCGGCGCCCCGGGGCCATCCATCATCCCAATAATTGCTTCCCTTCCCATCATATAATTCCTATAGAACCCTCCTCTTTCTCCCCGCGCCTTCCACTCGGCCCGTGTCCTGTCTCTCTCCCTTTGCTCTCGTATCCTTCGCACACCCCTTCGCCCTGTGGTAACACCCGCCCGCCGTAACGCCCGGGAGGGATATCACACCCGCCACTCTCTCACACCCGTCCGTCTTTCTCTCTTTTCTCCCTCTCTTTCCAACGCCCCTCGAACTTCCAAGAATCGTGACCTCCCGAATTTCCCGCCTAATTTTTCCCGACAGAAAACGTACACGTTTCTTGCTGTGAAGACTACAAACATCTCGACTCACCAATTTTTATTTCAAATTTATTTAGCACTGTAGTACCACATCTTGCATACTTGTCTATAATATGATAGTTAAAAATTAACCCCTATCTATGATAGAAGAAACTGTTTTTTGCGATCGTTCAAATACCTTCTGTAGTGTCTTCATCTGTGAACCCCGAATTAATTTCTGAACTAATTCTACAAACTATCTGACAACCTTCAAATCATAATACCCTTCAAACCGTGATAGTACACCCTTCGTAATATTAATCAGCATAATCGATAAAGGTCAAAGAGCTACCAGCCCATAATTTCATTTTTCCCGAAAACGATGAAAGGCTCTGAATATTTAATTCGAAAGCGTTTACTTTTCGTGACCCGAGGAAACTCGGGGCGAATTATCGAACGCACATCGGTAAGTAGCGTTCGACTACCCTCGGTAGATGGCCACCGTGCCCCTCCCGAGGGCAGCGCCCCGCGAAATGTTGATTTCGTTGCCGCTAATACCCCGAGAGTCTGCCGCTTAATTCGATTTACTTAGCGAAGAGGGGGATGAAAGAGGGAGGAGAGAGCAGCAAACGAAATTGCTCGGTAAAGGGCGTCTTCGTTGGCGACGTAAGAGCCGAGGGGTTGCCAGCCACAGCGCCCAAGAGAGCCACGCACGCCCTTCGTCCTCGAGAAGACGCATGCGTACGCTCGTGCGAGTTGCCCAGCGGGGCTGAGCGGGTGCGTCACTTAGGACGGCCCTTAAATGGTCGCCGACGATCAACGAAAGCTACTCTATTAATTTCTAATCGTTATCTGAAACGTTCTCAATTTTCATTTATTTACAAATCGAACTTCATTGTACAAAATTTCCTTTTGCTTTGAAATCATTTAAGTTCCATTATGAACACTTTGTTCCATTGTGAACATAAAGATTATGCTGCAATTACAATTTGTTTATGTATAAATTTTATCGAACTTCGTTGCACAAAATTTCCTTTTGCTTTGGAATCATTTAGGTTCCATTATGAACACTTTGTTCCATTGTGAACACAAGGAGTTACAATTTGTTTGTGAACGAACGGGGTAAATTTTCAGTACCGTTATTAAGTTGAGTCGTTAGATTTTGTAGAATGTCAGCTACATTTTAGAATGTCAGCTTGTGAATCTGAACGATTTAGCGTAGGAAGTCTGACATAATTTCATGGTATCTCTGGTGCTTCAAATTGAAGCTTAAAGGTCAGTATAAATGCTTCATCGTATTCGTCCAAAATGGCTGATCCGTAGCAAACAATGGCGTTGCACTGCTGCATATCAAATAGTCGATTTCGAAACAATTTCGTTGCAGAAGTATCACAAAATGACACTTACGGTACATCAAAATAAAGGTTCAAGATTCACGAAATTATTCAGGAATGATATTAATCAAAGATGTCTAATTGTATCAGTTCTATTGTACATCGAATTTCGAAATGTTACTTTCGAAATAAAAGATTGAACTCAGATTGAATTCTAAAAGATTGAACTCATAGCTAGATACCTATGGTACTTCCATTCATCGTTGGGTGATTAAATACGAGGTGTGACACAAAAGTAACGAGACTAGTCCAATAAATCATTGTACCTGCAGAATCAGTTCTCCGTGACATTATCACCTTCAAAGTAGTCCCCTTCAGCATTCACACACTTATGCATTCGGCGCTGCTATTGCTGGTAACAATTCTGGAACGAGGTTTTTGGAAGTCCTTTCGGACGATTCTCCGTTTTTGCCTGAACCTCTTCAACTGAGGTGAAATGGGTTCCCTTTAAGCAAAATTTAACTTTGGGAAATAAAAAAAAGTCGCATGAAACCAAATCAGGCGAATAAGGAGGATTCCCTATCACAATAATAATTTTGCTGGTCAGAAACTGCTTGACAGATAGTGCCGTGTGAGCGGGTGCTTTGTCCCGGAGCAACAGCCATCCATCGCTTCACAACTGTGGCCTTTTTTTCCTAATTTTTTCACGAAGTCTTTTTAGTATTTCAATGTAATAGCGTTAGTTAACAGTCTGACCACTGGGAGACCACTCAATCATTACAATTCCATTATTGTCGAATTTTGATTTTGACATGCGTTCTTTTTGGATTTTGGGGTTCCTGAAGACTTCCATTGCATCGACTGGCGCTTACTTTGTGAGTCATAGGTAAAAATACATGTCTCATAACATGTTACAACAGATTTCAACAAATTTTACAAGAAACTTGATGTTTATTCGCTGTTCGGTTTTTACGTTAGACATTTTTCCGGCAGAATGCAGTTGCACGTGTTCACTAAATAACGCAATATTTCCAAATGGTATGACCGATTCAATCGAAATTGGCAACATGGATAGAGGAGGTATGTGGGATGATGCCACAAAAATAATTGCTGCGAATTCCATTGTTTTTTCAAGTTACAGACCTAGTCTCGTTACTTTTGTGTCACACCTCGTATAAGAAAAAGCAAGCGATCAATATCGTAGGGTAAAAAAGGAGAAATCTGTGGCGATATACGGTTTCGACCAACTCTTCGTGGCACGACAAGAGTACGATCGAGTTTACGCATCTCGCTAGGAGATGCAAAAGAAGAAGAAGAAGAAAACACGAAGGTAACGAAGGAAGGGGAATGGAATGCACCTTCGAGAATCCGTCTACGGTCTCTCTACCTACTCTTACGTATGCACCGGTGCAGAGGATCAGAGAAACGGAGCGAGACAAGGAGAATGCACCGTCCCGTTTATCCTCGTCCCTACCGCTTCGTCTCGCTCTCTCTTCAGCTTCATCTCGGAACACAACAAACAGACGCCGCCTCGTAATTTGTTTTCATACGTTCGCGGCATTTGCCAGTCTACGCCTCTTTCTCCACCTTCGGGCTCCGCTTCCCTTTTTTCCTTTTCGGATTCTTTCACTTTCTCACCTTCGACAGTGGCGTACAGCCACGTACTACATCTTCTCAAACGGGAACGAGAACTTTTTCGACGCTAAAATTGATAACGTTACTTCACAATTCAAATTTTAAGAAATAGAAATTGGGGATGCAAGTAGGTAATTTCTGATTAAGTTGAGATTCAAATTATTTGTATTTTCTGTAAATATTCTGATATTGATCACCCGCCATTTTATATTAATATTATCACTGAAACGTATATGTGGTTCTCACACATCCATGTGATTAAACATCCACGTGATTTTTACACATAACCAACTTACCGTAGTAAGTATTATTTACATCACCATTATTAACAACATCAAAGAAGAAAATCTGTACCAGTTTCAAGACCGTTCCAACCTCGACGGCAATATAGCGAGAGTGTAGAGTAATTCGAAGAGATCCAAAGACGAAACAGTTTCCTTTGTACGTTAGCGAGCGTTTGTATCGTCTGGCAATGTCAGTCCGCGTAGAATTTCGAATCTGCGGCGCAGCGGCGTGTGCCGAATTCGATTCGACGCGGTGCCTCCCTTCAAAGGTTAATGTAGTTACCACTGTCAGTTCGCCGCATTACGTCAACGACGTGAGACGGGAGAGCAAACGATTCCGAGATGGACGAGTTACTTTGTTTCCACTTATTAGCCGCTCGAGTATTGCTGATGCTGCTTTAGGCACATCGTGTTTGAACGCTTATGAAATTATAGGTAAATTACTGTAACTTTGACTGAAATGATTTAGATGGAAAATGTAAGGTAATATTTTCATATTTTCATATTTGTTGACGAGTCTCACTCGTGACGCATTCACAGTATAGCAAATCTTACTCAAATTTGTAATACTCTTCAACTTAAAATTTATGTCCAACTATAATTTGCATTATGAAGGATCGCTGAATATAAAATATTCAACATTTTAATTTGTATTGTTTCTTTAAACATTATAGGTATAAATGGTTAGTTTCGACTGACGCATCTGACAAATAAATTGTACAGCAATGGGTTTAAGTATCTTTAAAAATGAACAAGTGATGGCCTATAAGATAGTATATTTTCTCTATGGAAGTTTACTCGTACACTTGCCATTGGGTTACTATAACGTAGTGAAATTGGTCATCGGAGAGTCGAATGTAAACCGTAGGCTGTCTGTAAATGTCCCTGGATAATTAGCGTTATCGCGGCTCTAACAAGTGGTTGGCTATCAACGTATACGAGCAAACGTCTTTCTCCGTCAACGTGTAATTCGTTTATCGGTGAATCGGTCACGGCCGACAATAACATCCCACGTCTAGTACCGAGCGAAAGGTAACGGCAGACGACACGGAACCCTCTGTCGCAACGATACGACAGAAGAGCCGATAGCGTTTCGTCGTGTTTGCTCGAGAGGTTAGCGCCACCACTTTATCATATCGTCTCGACACCATCGGACGCGCGTTCCTACCTGTGCTTTTTCTCTCGCGCCGAGTTTCACCCTCTTTTCCCCCTCCGGGAACCGTCATCGTTATTATCATCGTGAAACAGAGAATCGTTTCGACACGAGACGCATTCGACGCGATAAAAACCGCGGCTGGCGACGAATCTAGTCGACACAATTAACGCCCAGGAATTTCCTCGATAACGGGGCTACTGTGCTGCAATCAGAGATCGTTCTACCTTCGAGATAACAAATGATTAACATTTTTCCGTTCTCAAGATAATCGGTTAGGAAATTTCGGCTTAGTACAATGTGAACCATATGTTTATGTGTTTTGCTCAAATTCGAACTACACTATCGTTCATAAGTATCCGGACACTTGGTTTCGTTACATAAAACATAGTTGAACTTTGTACGAAAGGTATTCAGGGTTATCATATCATTTGTAATAATTATTATTATCTTTTTTGAAGTGTCATAACGTAATAGAATTAATTTTTAAGTACAAATTATACAACGAAAGTGTGAAAGTAAAATTCATGTCCAGAAGTACAAAGTCCAAACTTGTGAATCTAATGAAACGCTTTCGATTCTAAAAAAAATTTTAATTTCTACTGTGTTTCATTTCTATGGCGCAGAACGTATTCAGAGGGTTCTTCGATATGATTCAAGTGTTTGTAAACTGTTGGTAGATGTTTAGGTTCCCTCAATGGAGATAAGAATGGAGGTAACGCTACGCACTCGACAGTTTCGGTTTAGTTCGTCTGTAGCTTCTTTTCCATCGAGCTACGAGTTCCAAACGAAAATTATTAATCGAAAAACGTTCCAATATTCTGACCTTCGCAGAAAAAAAATCGATTTTAGTTACTGTTGCAGATACTTCAATAACTTTCATGCAACGCGAATGCATATTTCACTTGCGTCCGGATACTTATGGACGGTAGTGTATGTACCCTGTTCAGAGTCTTGATTTTGAACATCAATAATTCTGAACCCTCAAAGTGTCCATCTGAAACTCAAGAGTGCTATTGTCATTAAATATACTCCGTTAACTCTGTCATTCTATAGACCTATATTATACAAGAATGTAATGAAGATATAACGAATGTGTTTTGCTCAAACGTCATTCGAACTATGTACCCTGTCCAGAGTCTTGATTCTGAACATCAATGATTCTGAACTCTCAAAGTGTCCATCTGAAACTCAAGAGTGCTATTGTCAGTAAATATACTCCGTTAACTCTGTCATTCTATAGACCTATATTATACAAGAATGTAATGAAGATATAACGAATGTGTTTTGCTCAAACGTCATTCGAACTATGTACCCTGTCCAGAGTCTTGATTCTGAACATCAATGATTCTGAACTCTCAAAGTGTCCATCTGAAACTCTCGAGAGTACCATTGTCAGTAAATATACTCCGTTAACTTTGTCCTATAACTATAGACCTATATTATACAAGAATGTAATGAAGATATAACGAATACACAAATATGCGAATACATTTAGAATGTTCATGGAACCCCATGTAATGACAAAAGCATCCACCTTGCTCGGTAGCCTACGTGACCAACACAGGGACCTCCCTTCCATACAACTTTCTTTCGTCCTATAACGGCAAGTCTAAGTTGAACAAAAATAGCATTGTCTAATGTCTGAGTCACAATTGGCCTTAACCATCAGGCGTTCAAGGGTTAATACACCATTGTGAGAATCGGCGTTGTTCGACGACTGAGATCTAGCACCGGTAGACCGGTTAGAGCTGCAATTCTATCGACGGCAGGCTAGTTTCTCATCGACGAATCGCATTAGCCTGTCTATACAGGAAATCGAATATTCCGTGGACGAGTACGGGGAGCCGGATGTCGCGTTCGATCGAACGCGATCGACCGAGACGCTCTCGGTGGCGCGAGTTGAAGCAATAAGTGAAGAAAGGTCTGTCACAGCGATCGTGCCCTAGGAACTTTAGGAATCCTAGGAACCGTAAGTAACCGTGTGCCGTAGTTTAGGGACAAACGGAATGGAGAGTTGTTTGGAAAATTCGTATGAACTTTTAGATATTTAGGTATTTAGGGGTTTTAGGTATATGAAAATGTTAAGTTTCAGGGATTTGACGATTTGAGAATTTAGCGAATTGATCACTCGAAATTTGGGGGTAACATTTGAAAGTTTGTGAAGCAATTTGGTGTTGTGAAAATTTACCAAATTTACAACGTAAAATATGAAATTTTGAAATTGAGAAAGGGTTTAAATTTGCTCCCGAGGAAGTCTGCGAAAACATTAGTACAACAGGCTTCCAGTGAATAGGCGCAGCTCGGGACGGCAGGAAACTGCGGAAAAACAAACGAGAAGACACGAGCTTGGAAAACACGGAATATGATGGTTGTGATACGGGTGTGTGCATAGACGAAACGTAGGCTCGTAACTGATAGTAAAAGCTACAATTCCACGTGGAAAAATTTACAATGAACTTTATTTCAAAAACTTTGAAAGCTTCCGATATTGTTCAAACATTTAAAAATTTACCACCTAGAAAGTAGTGTTTACACCATTTTATCGAAGCCTACCTCTACCATATCTATCTCGAATTAATCCAAAAGTCGATGAAACAAAATGCCACATAAAATCTCAGTTTTTCCAGCAGTATAATGAAACAAGAGTGAATGTCAAAGGTGGGTTAGAGAATATGGAGGGGGTAAAAGGGAGTCCTTTGATGTTTCGACGTACAAAGTCGCGTTCTCGAGGTGGTCCCGACAGTGGGAGGCCACAATGGCCACATGGAGTCCTACAAGGTGCTACGTTCGCATCGTTCGCCATACTCAATTATCATATTGGGTCTGGGACCAGTTCCGTTCACCCTTGCACCCCCCTGGCGTCTATCTCTCCTTCCTTCTATCTAGTTCTCCTTTCTTCTCCCACCGGTAGTCTATCCTTCAATTTTCTTCTCCTACCTACCTCCCTTCCTGTGCTCCTCGTCCCTCGCGTTTCTTTTCACTCGTGTTCCTTCGCTTTCCTCCTCGTCGAACTTACCCTTTACTCGCGTATTCATTCTCGTGGCTCTCTCTTCGGGATCTATTGTCGGCCGGCCGCTAGCATAATGCATCTTAAACGGCGGCGCCTCAAAGATCGACGCCTCTGGTTGGCCTCTTCGGAATTCTTCAATATAAATTAGATCCTCGAACGGGGATTCTAGATCGACGCGACCGGACGCTCGGGGCTGCAGGGCTCGCGGCAAAGGGCGCGGGGGGCCCAGGGACTCATGTATTTATTTATCTATGCGATCGAATATTGGAATATATTTTTTCCCGCGCCTCTCGCCCCTCTGACCTCTTTACACGGCCTCGAACCACCGTCCAACTTCCTCCAACCTTTTTCCCACGTCCCGTCGATACCTCGTCTGCTAAGCTGTTTGAATGCTAACTTCCCTTTCATTCTTTCGTTTTTCTTTTCGTTACCGATATAACGAGCTAACTCGTCACGAATATTTGATGACCGGCCAGAAACTACGGTGGAGGGTCCGATTATTTATGAACATTCAGAAATTACCGCTCGGCTGGAGCTCGCCCATGAATGGCATTGAACATGTATTTATAATCATACTCTTTCTTTTATTTCAATAGAATGTTAATCTTCTACTAATTCGACGCTATCAAATGGCATTTTAGTACTCTTAAATTAACGTCTTAAATTTTTATTTGTAATTAATACAGTTTGTCGTAATTAACAAAATGACCTCTAACATTATCGATATCCCATCAAGTCATTTACAATAATTACTCGAAACATACCTAATTAAAATTCATATGTATCTAAAAAACTATACGTGCAAAAAAAACTGTTGATTATTAATTTAGAAATAAATAATTGTACATTCGTGCTTGGAGAAGTTGAGACACCTTTTGCCGATTAACAGACCCTTCTCGTGCGGCGTACAATAAAGGGAAAAGAATTCGTGGCGTTAATTGGAGTAACGTCCTCGATCGAGCGAGCCGATTAGACGCGTTACACGTCCCCACGAATTTTCGTGTGTTTTCACGACGATCCAAACGGTTTCCTGGAAGAAAGTTGCCACCGCCTACGCGCGAAGGGGTGCGATCGATCGATTCACATCCTCTGAACGTGGCGAGTCCGCGTATACGGGCCGCGGTGTCTCGTTTCCTCCTGCATGGCCTGATCCCGCTTCGACCACCGTCATTGACGGCGAGGTAGGGACGTGTAGAAACGACGCTCGCACGCGAACAAGCGATCTAACGTTTCCTCGGCACGAGATCCATTCATTCGCAGTCGCGAACAGGGGTCGCATGCACCCCATAGATATTCCAGGCGGTCTGAGAAATCGGTTTCGGAACACGTGCACTACCCTGCAAATTTATAATCCGTAAAGATACAAAATTCGAGAAAATAAGGATGAATATTCGCTGAGGAAGTTTCAGATACGCAAGTTTAAGTACTGAAACACTTTGGAAAACTTCCCCATCTCCGAATCCACTTACAATCCTTTCTCTGTTGGAAAGAAAGGCGTTGCGGAGGAAATAAACGGTTGAACGGGTTAAAACGCGTAGCGGCGTGTGGATCCAGCCGCTGGTTGCGTATTTGTTTACGGTGGCGCCGTTTCGATTATGGCTTTATCGTCGTATTTATAAACACGCGTACACCGTCGTGGAACGGTGGCCGTTCCTCGTATCCGTCGCTTGTGCGTCGATAAAAGAGCGAGCGTGGAGGAGGATAAAGAGGGCCAGCGCGCGAACAGAGAGAGACAGCGAGGAAACTGGCATACGAGGAGGAGGCAAAGCCGGGTGTAAGTACAAAGCGGGGCTAAGCGAGCGAAAGAAAGGAAGAGGGTACGCGCCGAGAGGAAAGGAGAGTACCGTGGCGCGTAGAGAAGCCCACACGAGTCTGGCCGGATACTCATACTTCCGGTCCTACACATGGCCGTGTCTTCTGTCTCGCTTTGTCGCGCTATCGCTCGCCCGTTCCCTCTTCGCCTTCTCGCGACACATTAGCGTGTACGCGTACGGTTAGAACGACGTACACACGCACTCTAACACCAGTCCGTTCTCTCCCCCTCCGTATGTGGCCACGCACAAAGATACCAACGAACGTCACACGCGACTTACGCCGTCTGACGCTCGTACGCGAGCGTCTCTTGGTGTTCGTGCTTCTCCTGTGTGACGTCACCGACATTGGCGTAACTGGGGAAGGGTTGGGGGTTGACACGCTTGGAATTTGGCGATATAATTAGTGGAGGTGTATAGGAGGATATTACAGTTCTCAAACACCTGGTAATGGTATGATCTGATGCATCGAAGTCAATGTATGTCAAATTAATCGGGTTATTTTGTTAGCTTCATTTAGGTTACAGAACATACTGTTAACCCTTTGCGCTTCAGAGGTGACTCTCAGTCACCATTTTATTTAGTACAATAATTTGAAATAAGCATTTTTTAACTGATTCTATAATATGACACGTGTGATGTATAAACATAATGAAGCAAACAATAGTGGAAATTATTAGTAGAGAAATAAAAAAATTCATTTAACTTTTTAACTAAGTTTTAAAGTTGCTGTTTGCAAACAGTTAAATTACCTTCGAGTGTAAAGGGTTAAATTAGATATTAGATTAAGTTATATCATGGTTTCATTGATCATGTTCGAATATAGTCAGGTATGATTGAGTCGGTTCTGATTGCCTATGTAGTAGGAAACTCATACCACCTTCGGTTAGTTTAAGTTCAGCTATAAACTCAGCAAAGTTACGATTTATTATTGAAGCTTCCATTAGGTTCAACCGAGTCAAGTATTATTGACTATTGGGTTAAATCGTCGAGATCTTCCAGGTTGCAGTCCACTGCAATATAACGCATGGAAGTCGGTCTCTCTTGCGAAAAGCTAGCTACGCCACTGTGCACCCTCGTCCGCAAGCACGCACAAAGAGAAACACGCCTCACACGCGTGCACCGAGTCATTCACCAGAGAGTTTCGTCGTCGAAGTTCGTAGCCTCCGACGATCTCGCTGCGTCGCGTCGGCCCGAAATCCGTTCCTGGGAAAAAGAAGGAACTCGACCCGGTGGAAGGAGAAGGAACCGACCGGGTCTGGTCGCAGAGACAAATTAACGGCTGGGGGTTTCCGTTGGTCGTCGGACGCATTTCGATGAGACAGATTTAGACGGGAGGAAAAAGTGGGTGTAGGGGATTACGTGGCCTGTTTACAGAGAGAACCAACGGCTCGTGTCACGGAGAAAGAAAGAAAGAAAGAAGGGAAGAGACGCGGTCGTGGGAGAAGGAAGGAGAGGAAGCAGCAGTAGTAGCAAGCATAAGGAAGGCGAACCGAAGAGAGGAAGAGAGAGAGAACGTGGCGGCCACCAATTTGAGAATCGGCGACGACCCTGGGCATCGACGACTTCCGGTGGTTCCGTTGACCCCGTACAAGTTCGTCGCTACGAACTCGCGCCGCTCCGCGCAGAAACAAGCGGACGCCTATTCGCGAGCACATTGGCCGCGACCGAAGAGGAGGGTTTATCCGTCGCGTTTCTTGCCGCTCCCTTTCTTTCCTCCATGCTCCAGGAGCCGGCGATGAATCGGGAACGAACTTAGTCCCTATATTCGGGAGGCCTGGGTTTGACCTATGACAAATTACAATTGTTAGGAGAAATTTAGATCCTTTAGGAACACGTGAAAAAATTAAAGAATTCGTAAGGTTTGAAATTGGACAATTTTGCAATTTGTAAATTGACTCTTGAACATTCGGAAATTATGAAAATTACAAATTAATTTAACGAAAAGGAAATTATTGACTTCGAGAATTTGGGAATTTGCTAATTCCATGATCAGAAAGTTTGCAAGATCTCGGAGAATACACGGGTCAAAGAAGACCCCACATCCGATATCTTGTAAGCCAGCTGCAGTAGCTCAAAACAAGGATCCCCCTGGAGCGTAAAAATACCTCCGGTGCTCGTATTCCGAAGGAAAGCGTGGAAAGATCGAGAAAGAGAGTCGGTGTCGACGAACGATCGATCGAATCGTCGATGCAGGCCGCAAAGCGACGACGCTAGTTAGCGGATGTAAAAAGGCGTGCAGGATACGGCGGGTCGCGAGGATGGGTGGCGAGGGAGGCCGTATTAGTCGCAGGAAGGGTGACGACGAGGAAGAAAAGAGGAAGGAGCGGCAACGAAGAAGGCGAGCGAGTGCGCACGCGCGCGCTACGTGTCCGCCACTTTATGAATGCACGCCGCAAACGTGCGCGTCGCGTCGTCGTACGTACGCGCTCGACACGGTACATTCATACGGCCCGTGAACGTAGCCGTTCTGTCGTAGCGCGTAGTAAGCGTGCTCGCTGCTCACGCTCCCGCCCCACCGCCCCGAGTGTGCGCTAAGCGTACCAGCGTACGCCCCACGGCCCCCGAGGGCCGTTTACTTCCACACCAGTTTCTCTGTCTCCCGATTCCTTCGATCGTTCCCGTTTTACACGATATTCCAAATTGCAATCACCATTCGACATACACCTTTTCAGCGTCTCTTTAACACTAGAACTACCAAACCGGTCAAATGACCGCTCCACAAATTTCTTATTATAAGGTGCACATTTTGTTAGAATACATTTCTTAAAATCAGCATTGATTTCCATCAAGATGAAGAATAAACGTGTGTGCTAATTTATGTTTCGTCGTTTGTATATTTATTCTTTAACTTCATTTTTAATTTCAAAGTAAGTGTACATTATATGTCGGTAGGTTTAGTGTTAACCCCTTGCACTATTCTGATGAGTCTCGTGACGACTCGTATCTCGGTCATGATCAATTTTATTCAAGTTTTTAATACGCTTCAGTTTGGAGTTCATAGTATAATTTGCATAGTCAATAATTGAATAACATATTTCAATTTTTGTGTCTGTTTTAATATTGTAGCTATAATTAGTCAGTTCTGACTGACGCACTGACAAATAAGTCATAGTGCAAGGGGTTAATCCTTTCGAACCCTCTACACATTCTCTGTAACGCTTTTCAACTCTGACAATTTTGAAATATTTGGACATTCAGATGTTTGGCAATATCAGGACTTCGAAAGAGACATTTGAGAAACAGTATCATTTCGAAGTTCGAGCAATTAGTTACAACACTTGTAAATATGATACATAATGCGGAATAGAAACTGTAGTTACATATTTCATTACTTGATGACAATTTATGATTCTTTGAATATGAAGATTTAAACTCGGGTTCTCTCATGAACTCACAACAAATCCTTCATAAAGTTATACATGAAATTACTTCTAAATTGTATGGAATTACAGTAGAATCATATATTTCATAATATCTACAAAATGACCAACCTAATTATCAACCAACCTAACGCATCTCCATATAAAATAAACGAACACAGCTCCTAAATTCGTTTCCTGTCTCGTTACCCAATTTTCCCCGAATTCCACCGAATTATCACGTTTCGTGTATCTCGAAGATAAAGCAGAGCGTCGCGTTTAAAAAACATTGAATGAAACGTTTTCGGTGGAAACAAAGTCGAGTCGAGTTCACAAATCACCGAGCGTATCCACGGCTGCGAGTATCGACGTAACAATAACTGCACGCGTTTACACACATACACATCTGGCATTAATTTGCAGCCTGTAATGCATTGGTCGTCCCACTCGTTCCCTTCTCCATGTTTTTTCTCTCTCTATCTCGTGCAGACACCGCCTCCGTGTCGTGTAATAATTGCACTCATTAACATTTTTCTCCGGTTCATTCACCGAAACTGGTACCATAGACCCTCGATTCTCGCCGCGCAAATTACGATGTCACTGTGACGACGAATCGGCTAATTAGTCGCGGAAACCGAGGGTTTCCGGTCAACTTGAACTTTGTGTTCCTTCATATTTTATGGTGGTCGTTTATCGTTCTTGTCGGGTAATATCCATCATCGTTCGCTATCGGATGGTTCATTGATAAAGACAGAGAAGAATGGGTGTAAAAGATAGGAAGATAGATAGGGTGAAACTAGGGGAAACCTGAGAGATTGGGATGAAGAGTCGAGATATATAATTTTTACATTGACACTCTCAGAGTTACAGATTTCAGAATTTTTATATTTTGTAAACTTCCATATGTGTCACGCTTCCAAAGTCTAAGGTGCAGTGGTAGCTGAAGTACTAGAACTGTAAAAGGGTGTTAAAAGTCGCAAGCAAAGGTAGAATGGAAGAGTTTAGTATAATAGCTGCAGTCTAGGTAGAATATGAATAAAGAATCGAACTTAGAGCCTAGAAGAGCTAAGAGCTCCCTATATGATCTCCCCTAAAACTGGTACATCACCCACATACTGCCCACGTTTGCCCTCCATTTGTAAATCGTATAAACCCTCGTCGTGAACCACCCCCGCGAAATCTGTGGTCGCAGGAAATCTGGCTGCTCCAGCTGGTTCGCGTCAGCTCGTGCTACGAACGATAATTGCGCTCACGCAACTCGGCTCATTGACGCCCTTCTTTTCCTACCCTCGTCATCCGCGCGGTCCATTCATCGGCTCCGTGGAGCTCGCGTCGCGTCGCTCGAACGAGGATGTCTATTTGTGCATGCCTCGGTTAGGAGCGGAGGATGCGGCGGATGGGGAAGAAAGAGAGGGTTCCAGAAGTCAGATGGAAGGAAGGACGCCACGCATAAATATGCGTAGAAGCTGGAATGTCAGAAGAGGAGCGGCGAGGGAGGAGGAATTTCCTGTTGTGAACCGTCTTCGGATGCATCTGCCGCTAACCTCTTAAGCCCGAGCCACGCGTGCGAGTACCAATTAAGGCGCCACGGCTCGTCGTGATTGGACCCACGCCATCTTTACGTATCCCTTCTCCCTGCGTCTGTTTTCGGTTCCCTTATCATAACGCCGCGCGTTTCGAACACCAGCTCCGTTTTAAACCGGCGTTTCGTAACGGCCGCGCCTTCGATTTCCGCTTCGCCTCCGGGAAATTATTCTAACTCGCTTCGACTTAATTTTTCAGCGTTCCGCCTTTCCATCAGCTCTGGTGTACATTCTCATCACTTTTTCAATGTGCTCGCAATAGTGAAATGATTAATTTATCGTTGCAAGAGCATGTAAGACGAGTATCTATACTTCATTTGCTTATGGAAAGAGTTCTTTTGAATTGATCATATTTTGCTCAAACCCTTGGTAACTAATATTGAAATGAGTAAGGAAAGGTGAAGTGTTAAGTATATTTTGGGTTCAGAGTTTTATGATTGTGCAAACTGTAATTGATATTAAGTTCCAGACTCACCCATGCTACTAACATGATTTTAGTTAGTTGTGCCTGAACTATAATGCACGTCAGGAGTGTGACACGATATTATAAGCAAAAAGGATGGTTTGGTTTTTATTTTCTTCAAATAAAAATGGCGTTGAACGCCATTTGCCTCAAGTAAAAAGGATATCTCTAGACTTTCCCCAGCTCGAATAGGTATTATCTTATTTCCCTTAAAGAAACCATCGAATTTATCGCGAATGGTGGAGAAATACGCGTCATTTCGAAATCCGAGATGGTGGCGGGCATTCGTCTTTCCTTTTGGGCGCGGATGGGTATCGTTGTTGCCTTAAGTGGCCCGGTGTGTCAGGTGGAGGAACTCTGGCACGGAAAGGGGAAAGAACCCGAAAGGGGAGAGTGACACGGCTCGCGCCGTCGTGATTCATCGAGCGAATCTCTCTCCATTCGTCGACTACGCGTCCCACGGATAAATCTTTTCTCCGCGTTGCTGTCTAAACATTTTCTTCGTCGGCTTCCTTGACGAGCTGGTCCGAGTAAACGGTGAAACGCACGGCATCGCTATCGATCCAGAAAGGAACGGACTCGTGTAATTAAAAAGTACACGGTGGCTTGAGAAAGAGGACGCGGTGCAAAGTGACGCACGCGGGCGTACGCGCGCATTCCGTCACGTTTCCGTGTCTCTTTATAGGTTAGGTGCGCCTCCGCGATCTCTCGCATGGGCGTCGCCTCGACGTTTCGTTTACTACGTATTGCCGTAATTAGGTAACCGAGAAACATGTTACCGCCCCCCGCACACACAAATTATGGGTTCAACCCACTTCAAACTCAAGGACGTTAGTCTTACTTTGCATCAGAGATTTTCTATTTCTTCCAGATGCATTTCCTGAAGTTTGAAACCCCGAATCTTCAGTTTGTACAATTTACAAAATCTTAACTCTCCAAAGTTCCCGAACATCAAAATGTCTAAGTCTCCACTTTCAAGATTGTATAAAGTCACTTGTTCATATCGCTCATAAAGGTCGTTAGTCTTACTTTGCATCAAAGATTTTCTATTTCTTCCAGATGCATTTCCTGAAGTTTCAAACCTCGAATCTTCAGTTGGAATAATTTACAAAATCTTAATTCTCCAAAGTTTCCAAACATCAAAATGTCTAAGTCTCAATTTCAAGATTGTATAAAGTCACTTGTTCATATCGCTCATAAAGAACGTTGGTCTTACCCTGCGTCAGAGATTTTCTATTTCTTCCAGATGCATTTCCTGAAGTTTGAAACCCCGAATCTTCAGTTTGTACAACTTACAAAATCTTAACTCTCCAAAGTTCCCAAATATCAAAATGTCTAAGTCTCCACTTTCAAGCTTTTCTGAAGTCACTTGTTCATATCGCTCATAAAGCCATCACTACCGAATCTAGAAAAATGATGTCCTCTACATAAATACGCCAATGTACAAAAGAAATTTCGTTGAGCAGAGAAAGCAACATCTTAGTGGGCGCACATAGTTGATCGAAATGTAAATTGCACGTTTAAAGCGGAGTTGATTATTAAAGCTTTGCCCGGCACACGATTGCCGGCCGGAGTATACCGTACCTTTCGGTACATTCGCAAATTATACACACGATCTCTCTCCCTCTCGCTGTTGGCAAGCATCGTCTGAAACGTGGCTCGATCAGCCGTGACGACAAACTTGCAACTCTCGGTTCCGCCTTCGGGCCAACTTATCTCGGGTATATCGCGAGCGAGATTCGTGCATCGCGGCCGACTTTCTGTTTCCGCCTCGGAGAACACCGGAGAAAAAATAAAGCCTGTGACCGTAGAATCATCGGAAGAATGATTAACCGAAAAAGTGGCGCTTCCGTTCTGGGTCACACGAATCTACATTGCGATATTTTGTTATTAGGTCAGGTTACATTGCGCTGAATTATGGTTTAGGCTAAGTTGCGGTTATGTAAGGTTGTGTTGGACAAAGTGTAGATAACAAGATGAAGGTGTATTGTAGGTTTGTAAAGGATCATAAAGTTCTAACAGATACTTGTATACAATTTACATTGTAGCTACAAGCTTTTATTGTGTCGAATCGTTGGGTGTAATTTAAGTCGGCCTTAAATCGTGACGATTAACAGATTGAACCAGATCGATGTTTAATTTGCATTAGAGAGTAAGAGTACCGCCTTCTATCGGTCCCTGGTGAAACAATCGGAGCACAATAGGTCCGCGTTATTTATAACCGTTATTATTGCCGTGTAAATCGATCGATTCGAAGCGGATTACCGGAGCGCGTTCAATTGCAATCGGATCGATGGTTCGAACCGCGTGCAACAGGGAACGCGATTACGGGAAACTGTAATAACCTTTTACTGGGTAACGAGACGCACGGAGCTTATTCAGCGAGGTCAATTCACGAGGTCCTAGAACTCGGGACACGTCGCGATCCTCGCTACACCACTGACCTTAATAACTCTCCTACGTTCCTAGCGTACCTCGATGATGACGATAGACAAGGTCTACCGTCTAGCACAGGCAAACTGTGCGCATCAAATACATACAGTCTCTCTCTCTCTCCTGTTTCTTTCCTTTTTACGCATCTATCTTCGGATCTTTCTTCCTCGTGTGTCTCTTTCTGCGTACGAGCACACCTTACGGTCGTTCACACGAGCGCGACCGATGGAATGCACGCCGTTGTACACATACAAGCGAGCGTGCGTGTCCGTGCCGAGGAACCGTTAATGAATCTTGCAGTTCTTAGACCGCCCGTGCGCGTCCCGGCGAGAAGGAACAGCCTAATGGGACGATCACTCGTATCGAATGTTTCTCTCTTTACACCCTTATTGCTAACTGTGTTTTGGAAAACAAGTCGGTCATTTGCAATCCATCTAATGCAAAAACGAATTAGCGAACGATCTAAACATCAGATGTCGTAACCTCGAAACTGTTTACCACGCGTTATCGCCTTTGTACCCAGGATGAAACCTATGTTAATCATCCGATTCGACAATTCGTCCAAAATTGGTGGTACAGCAGAAAGAACGTTCGTGTGCGTGAGAGTCAACTTTCACGTTTCGTTCATGCAAACGCTCCATGATGTACCACCCACGACGTTGCCCCCGTTCCATGAAAGAAAGGAAATGTTGATCCTCGATGCACGCGGCCTTCGACCGCTCTCCACTTGCCGCTTTTACTCGGTAAGAAAAACTAGACGAGAGCCGAGGTCGCATTTCGGCGAAACGGTCTGCCTGCTTTTCCCACACGACACACACAGACCCCGTAACTTTTCTCTTTCTTCTCCCCGCGGCGCGGACCTAAACCGATAACCAGTTTCTCTCCCAATTTCATCGACGGTATTTACGAGCCTCGTTCCTCGCGTTCCGTCGTTTTTCTCATGAAAAAACACATGACATCGGTATGTGTTCGTCACTCGGGTAAACACTTGTATCTAATCAATGGCCGGTCAGCTTGCGACAGAACGCGCGCGGGTGCGTCGTTTTATCGCGTGACGCGTGAAAATCTCTTGCGGTACGAAGTGGAGGGAAGAAAGTTTTCTTTAAAATATTTCGAATTTTCGCCCCATTCGTCAGATAATTAGGATAGAGAAATTGAAATTTTGTCAGTTTTCGAGAAACGAGTATGAAAGACCCTATACGTGTCTGAACTAATTCCAGCACCAATGAATATATTTAAATAAAAGAGTTATCAAGCACAGTAATCTTAGTGACCATCTTGAAGATATTTTCTCCATATCGAATTATCGGAAATCTCGCGATATTATCGATAAGAATATCGATGGTCACACCTCAAGACGGGACACGTTGCTCGACAGGGTCCAAAAAGCCCGGTGACGGTGGCAGGCGAGAGAGAACCACCACGATCGGTACGTGGTTACAGGTCTGTTTGGCGGCGAGCGGTGGCGGTCCACTTCTGAGAACTAACGGGTCTGTTTCGTCCCCTCTCTGGATCCCTTTTCTCCCCCTCGCTACGTCCCTGGCCCTTCGGTTCCTTACCACCCGCGGCAACGCATCGCGTACGCGTCCAGTCGGCTAGTGTCGTGTGGGTGCGTGCATTGCGCATGCGTGAGTGCGTGTTGGCGAGCGCGAACGCGAGCGCGCATCGTGCGCAGCGGCGTGTGCGCAGCCCACGTCTGCGCAGCCTATGTCTGCGCATCGCCGTGAGCATGACGCGCCAGCGATCACTCTCAGTGTGGTACGAGCCGTGCCGCGGTACGGTTGTATTTTTATATCGTCGAGTGCGCGTCGCTCTTTCTTCGTTGTTCACGGCCATGGAACGCGGTACGCGTGTGCGCGAGTGTCTGCTCGGACTGGATAAACATCCCGTGCGGTTGGTGTCAAGGGCGAAGACGTTCGGGGCACATGTACGTAACAGGGTTCGCGGTTGTTTGTATACAAAGAGCGTTGGCCGTGCGTCCTCGGGACACGAAAAAAGGGATGCGTATCAGTGCGTCGACGGTGTTTAACGGAAATCGAACACGTGGCTGGAACAGGCCAGAATGGTTTGTAACAACGAAAACTCGATGGCGGAACCTTTGACCGGAAATCGCACTACCGGTTTCTCTTCTCGAGAACGAACGCTTTTATTCGTAACGTCGAGATGGAATTCTCGGAACAACGGAAACGTTCTCGATTTCGTGCAGAGCGTGAATAAGAATCTTGGACGAAACGATGGCACACACTCGTAATATATCGTTCGTCGAAGAAAACAAAAGAGTCGGAGGAGAAGAAAAATCGTACGAGGGTAAAGAGAATCGCGAGGAAAGCCGAGATAGCCGTACACGCCCCCGAAAAACGCATTAAAGGAGTAACGACGAGCAACGTGGCTTTAACCGGTAATTGGACCATTCTTTTTGCCATTGAGGTAGTAATGGCCCTTGTAGCGTGGTCACGCTACACTACGGTGCGCCATAGTACTATAGAGACTTCCGGCCCGCCGCAGGAAGTGAGACACACGTGTTCAGGCGTATGTGTTCCCATAATACGGGCCTCGGCTCCTCCTCTACAGTGCGTCCCAAGTTCGATGGCCCATACGGGAAGCGAGCACGCCACGGATATATTACCGTTCGTTCTGGGAAACACGAGTCGAAGAAAAGTGAGCAAACGTCAACGATCGAGTGAATTCACGGACGCTACGATACATCACGCGACCAAACTACGATAAAGTATGTACACACACACATAAGCGTACACACGCAGAGAAAGAGCTGGTATTATGACCCTCCACTTTTATTTCTCTTTATACAATCTGACTTTTGCTCACTATTTTAAATTCTTCAAAATTCAGTTGGACTATTAAATATATTTATTTATTTATTATTTATATCTTCATTTTTCATATTACGTACACATGTTTATATTTGTGTTATATTACATACAGGGTGTTCCAATAAAATCTACATATACACGAATGCATAAAATATCCAACAATTATCTGAAGAATAAAGAGGGTTCACAATACTTCCTCGGTCTATACTTATCGACGACGTAACTTTCGCGAATTAATGTAAATGGAGTCGTAAAATTGCGATAGATCTCTCAAAAAAAGAGTATTCGCATTTTTTTTCTCTTAATTTGCCCGCAAGACCGTTTCTCTATAAATTCTTAAGCGAACCCACACGTGGGACATGGCGGCCTACGCGATCGCGTAAGCCTCTCTAATCGTCCCATTATTCCCACGATTTGAGGGAACACGAGCCTGTTATTTATCGACAAATTTCGTTAACCTTTCCTCGAGACAGGTCCCGTGTGCTCCAAAATTCAAATCGTACGCCCCCGTTCGCGGTTCATATCATGAATGAATTTTCGGCGTTACATTCATATTTCCTGTGCCAGCGTGCGTCTGTAACGGGGCAGCGCTGACAGCGGTTCTCATTCCGGGCTCTCAGTTTTTTTCCAAAATCCGATCGATCGAACGAAAGAATCCGTCAATACGTTACGGTAAATATAACTTCTTGCGCAACACGTGAATAATCGCTTTCAATGGCTCGCATCTGAGCGCAGCTCCTCTCTGCACAATGCGTTTCCTATTTTTCTTTCAACGACTTTCCAGTTGCGATTTGTTTCTTGTACTTTAACTTACCTTTAATCGATATGTTCATTAGTGCACATTCAAGAAGAACATGTACTCAGAATTCTTAAAATATTTAATACACGAATGTGCATACATAAATTTTGTTTATAAAGGAGACTATCAGTTTGTACATGAGCAATGACGAACTATTCTTGAAGAGGTTAACAGACAATGGTATTAACCTCTCGCTAGTAAAGGGTTAAGATTAAAGAAGAAGAACGTATCAGCAGGACGTCATACGTGTTTCCTGTTTCTCACCGTACGTTCTCACCGCGATTGCGATCTCTGATAGTTAGGTCGATCGTCGCGAATGCTGTAGGAGGCTGAGTTAAGGACACACGTGTATGGAATGTCGTTCTCGGAGCTGACTCGCTCCAATCGCGACCACCGCGTTTCGTTCCTTCTCGGGGCATGTTCCGACACTTTCGTACCTTCACATCAGTCGACATCGTGTCTCGTGTCGAACAACACTTTTATATCTCCCCCTCCCGCACAACTGTTCGCGTCAAACTATTATCAAACTTTTTTTATATACAACTCTTTCGAATATGAAGTCAGTTTCTAGCGTATCTTTTCATCAGATAAAAATTCTTTCATTAAGCAAAAAGATTCTTTTGTAAAATAATAACATTAGATGTCTCATATTCCAAGCAGAATATTTGCGAGTTCTAAAAAACTGAATTATTTATAGGATTACTTGATATATTAAAGCGAGTAAAAACGGAGGATAAGAAGCATGAAAGTTCGTCCTGAAAAGCTAGAGCACGAAGCGGTAGGACAACGAGACTCGAAGGAGAGACCTTCTTCTCAAGTTCATCGCTCCCGCGCATGTGCAAACACGAGGCATTCATGTGCCCTTTCTCCGCATTATTGTCGGCGGTCGCGCGTTAATAGGACCCTTCTCGCCCTTCTGCCGTCTCCCCTTACGAGAGACACGACGTTCCCGCCCTCCTGTGGGAAGATATACGATAGTACCTACGTTACCCACCGAGGATATCCACTCAGGCTTCCCTAACGTTCTCTTTCCTTTCGATCTCTTCTCGCGCTCTTCTACTTCCGACGATTCAAACCAGGTTAACGCGTTCATCGTTTCTTCTCAGTGCGCTATTCTCATTCCCGTAACTGGGTAACTGATCAACCTCTATTTATGATGCGGGAAAATACCGCGCGGGGAGATACGGCGCGTGGAGACATAGGAAGGTGCTCGAAGTCAGTAGACATACCATATGTGAAAATACGGAATGATAGACGCTTGAAGATAGATCATGTCGAAGTACATATACATAGTGATACGCGTGAAAATACGGCGCGTGGAGATATAGGAAGGTGCTACGCGTCGAAATCAGTAGACATACTATATGTGAAGATACGGAATGATAGACGCTTCAAGATAGATCATGTCGAAGTACATATGCATAGCGATACGTGTAAAAATACTTAGCGTAGAAAAACAGCACACGTGAAGATACGACGTGTGGAAATACGGCGCGTGGAGTTACAGCGCGCCTAAACACTACATCTGACGATCCACCACAGAGATCTATACTGCAGAGTAATCTACTACACGATGATTCATTGCGTGAATACGTAAACGCGTGTGAACCTAAACCTTCCTCCAAAATCCTAGTTACCAAAATTTTGACGCACTAGAAAGGCTACATAGAAACTAAACGTACACACACGAGGCAACAGCTGTAAGATGGTGAACCGGTGCCGTTGATTTACGAGCGACCGATTTTTCTTGCTCGTGCGTGCCGTTTCCGAGAACACCGGCCGTCTGAACGCGTCAAAAACGGCCGCGTCGCGGGTATTTCGGTCCAACAAAGCCAAGCTGATTAAATACGCGATGGTGGTTAGCGTACCGGCAATAAAAGCGTCGCGCCATTGCTCCTGTTTACGGCTGCTGCCCCGTCCTAGACTCATCCAGGCTCCTCCTAGCTTCTATTATAACGCAGCTACGAGTGCGTCCGATTGGCGTGATATTACTTCCCTTTGCGCTCGTTTGATCGAGTTTTACGAGATGTGGCGTTAAATCGCGTCGTAAAGAGAAACAGGGAATTGAAGTACCGTTGCGTACGCATGCCTTACAAGTCTCTCTGAAGGAGAATTACTCCGTAGTACAAATACCTCTGCTAATTAGACTAGTATGATATTCGGTGTTTGACCTCTAGGACTTGTGAAGGATAGTTAAGGATCTTAAACTCTCACTGTTGATAAACGAAGAGTAGCCACGAGGTTCGTGTATTTGGATCTTTTTGATTGTTCAGATACGTTAAGGGCGTCCAGGTGGCCGGTATCGCATAATCACGAAGAGAATCGCTCGTTAACTTGTTCCTAACTCCGTTTCAATTACGTACGGTTCGTAAAAGGGACTTGCGCGTCAGTCGTCGTGCGGTGACCCTCTTCTTCGTGGCTTCTCTACTTTCGCTGCTCGGTGTTGACAGTCAGTCGGCGCTGCTCGGTGCGGTTGCAACGTGGGCGGGAGGGCATGCTTCGGAGGTTGTTTCTAATAATATCAAAACAGAATTACGCGCGTTGCTGCGTGCTCCTACAAAGGGTTCTACGACATATATCGGGTTTCCAAGGATTCCGGTGCGTCATGCGACCGATTCGAATGTAGGCGCGAACGCGTCGACGCTACTTTGTTTAAATTTGCCGCGCGAACCAGGTAGCAAAGACGCATTCTTTCTATCGACATTTTTCTGCAGCTGTGTTTTCATGCAATTTATTCTCACGACGTCTAGGCACTTATAGACCGGATGACGCGATAGATGTCGCGTCATCAAAACTAGATAATTCGGACGACGATAAAAGTCTCGACGTTTAGTGTCGTGACGACAGAAGTATTTAGTGTCATAACCGTAAAACACATGCTAAGTTTAACATTTACACGATAGTAAAAGTCATGGTTTTTGTTGTTACAAAATACGACTAAACGGTGCGACATTTTTCTGTGGCCGTTCTCAAGCGGCTTAACGTCACAACATCTAGTTACATTTAAACACGTGCGACATCTAGTTTTGATGACCACAAAAGTCTCGACGTTTATTGTCATGACCGTAAATGTCACGATTTACTGTCACATAAAAATACACCTTCGGTGACACCGAATTTTGTTTTGATCGTCGTGTTACTAAACATTCATTGTGTTGAAATCACTGTGATATTATAACATCTGTAGGTGTACATTTCTTCATTTATTTAATATTAAAGTTTTGAGAAATGTCTCGAAGTAATTCTTGAAAACATGGATAATTAGAAGTTAGTTTAGTAATACTCTGGTGTTCATTTTCTGTATATTAACATTACAAATAAAATGATTAATATCTTATCTTTTTTGATACTCCGGATAACGGAACTTCCAATTAAAGTATAATCTACTTTAATTTATGTGATACAATTAACGATCGTATTAAACTGCTTTGTGCACTATCTCTATACAATAATAAAGCCAAGAAGTTGTCTGGCTGCGGCGAACGTGGTGAGATCCCCTTCCTGACTTTTGTTTACCTTTTGTTTTAGTAGATTCTTCTGCTTCGCCACAACAACAATAACAATTTTAACAGACAACTACGTAATAATACTTACACCGCCACATACATTTCTATAATATTCCTCCAAATCCAATATTATTATTTAATAATTATTATCATCATCACCATCGCTCGCTACCCACCAGACCACCAAAACTACACTACTGCTGAAGCCAAGGCTAGGCCGAAACGCATTTAATTTAATCTTAATGAGTAATTTAAAAACAGAGTCTTTTTAAACCTAATCGTCGTTGACTGAAGTAACTGGCATACTAGTGTACCCATAAGTTACGAACAGTTGTATCATAAAAATCTCATCAAACGAGCCTAAGGAGGCATAATTTTCTGCATGAGTCACGTGATGTTACACCAATATGCAAATGTTTTTGGAACATTACTTATTCCACAATAAATAAGACATTCAACGATTCAGCTATTAAATTACCAAATACTACATGCATCTTAAAAAGATTATATTTTGTTGCAAAACGTAATTCAGCTTAAATTAAGAACAATCAAATCAATAAATAAGTCGGAATAATAATTATTCAAGAATGATATCAAATTTTATTTGAAAAAAAAATCTTGCGAACAAAAATGTCCGAATTAAAAATTTTCCTTTAAACTTCAAATGAAACCTAATTGAAAATTGGAGTAGAGTGATAGAAAGTTGAAATTGATAGAATTGTGTAGCAAGTTGGTAATAAGGTAAACAGTGAAGAGGTATGACAATGTCGCGACATCGAAAGGCACGAGAGGCAGTGTCACCTGAAAGCGTGCCCTTATAGGTCGAGGAGTCGGAGCGTGGCCCTGGGGCTCGTTGTTTACGTCGCGACGACGAAGGGCCTCGAAAGGAGAAAGGGCGAGGGGGGTGTCGTGTTAGCATCGAGAGAGAAACGCGGCTCGGCCGCGGAGCATTTAGCGCAGTGGGCGCTCCCCTCCGTGTTTCTTAGCCCCGCCGCCCCCGTCCGTATCCCGTCCCTGCACCCTTTTCTCCCTCCTGGTTCCTCCGGGTCCGGTGCAACGAGGACGAGCCGCGCGTTGCCCCCGGAGTGCATGCACAACGAGGACAGACGAAGCGTGTCTGAGTCGCTGGCCGCCATGACAGAGCGGAATGCATGAGAACGCAGAGCTACTGACCCTCTTGTCCTCCCCTTCGCCCCTCTCTTTCTCTCTGTCGCTCCCCTCTCGGGCCAACGTCTTCGTTCCTCTCCCGCGTTCCATTCTTCTCTCTCTCTCTGTCGTCCGCGTACCCCCCGGCTCTCTAACCCTTTAATCTCCATATCAATCCACTCGCCGAAACTGGAGTGGAGTGTGTCTTTAAGCGCGCCGATTTGGAATTTTTTTCGACCCCGTCGTTCATCATCGACGGTGAGAACGCTTTTCCTCGTGGCGTTACGACACCCGGGACATTGAACCGTTCTTGCGAAAACACACTCGAGGGCAATTAACCCTTTCGCACGGAGGAGCTCCTCGATGGAATGCTCTGCGACGCTGCTGCGTGGAATCATAGTCATGTTTAACCCGTTAGGGTCGATTACGATAAATAGGATTAGAATCTAGGGGTACAGGTATCGTGGTAGTGATCTGTATAAGTTTGTATCGAGGGATGTAGAAATATGAAGTATTGAGTCACGCGTTACGTTGCCAGGCGTTGTCACTAACGTGGCTTTCGCATAGTACTATTCACACACAGTTTACCCGTTCTAAGCGTAGTAGTCTATGCGTTCTATGGTTCGCGCGTATAAGTCTCCATGTACAGTTCATCATCTACATATTCTAAAACTCACATCATGTATTTCTCATGTGTGATACAGCTCACATGTTGTATAGCTATACTATTTCTTTGTCTAATCCATACGTCGCATTACCACGCTACCCCACTGGCTATATCACAGCATTATGCAGCTAATTTTCCCTTCGCTGTTCAACAGCCTACAATCCACGCTATTCCTCGATTTCAGCAATGTTATAAATATTAATGCTATTAATTGAGTGTGACGCACACCAATAGCGTCCGTAACAAACGCATTAAATACGTACGCATTATATACGTACATAAGTAGAGCCACTGTTCGAAGTGGTGGATACACGCTCTCCAAAGCGAAAGGGTTAACTAGAGTAGCGATCGCTGGAGGCGTGAATTTCATGCGGAATGTCACGTAGCAGCTAGACGCGACACGAGACACCTCCGACGAATACCGGCCCAGCATGGGAAAGCAGGAGAGTCGCCGTTCTTCGTCGTTGTCGTCGTCGTCGCCGTCGTCGTCAGGTGCTGTCGGTGAGCTAGTCGTGTGCCAATCGGTCACATAACGGTCGCACGGTCGTAACACGACCGTCGTCGCTACCGGTGGTGACGTCAAGAGATTGACGACCGAACGTGACAACGGCAATCATTCATGGGTTGGTCCGTTTCCAGGAAAACAATACTGGAACGCTTCTACATTCTATCAGATCGTCAGGCGAAACTTAACATACGATTGGCACATCGTTTCGAACCTGATTTCAGTGGCTAGCTTGAAAAATCACTGCTTCTATATTTCTCTGTTGCAATATAATACAACCGTATTCATGCGGTGTTGGGGAATTCATCCAGGAAAATATTTTTGCGAAATAACATTGAAAACATTGTTAAGAGAATTAGGATAATGTGTTGTGTCATAAATGCAGTTTCAGTTTTTATTGTATATTATGTAATGTAATAGAATAAGATATTTGAAGTGAGGGACTGCAGCACGACAGTCACTGTTCATACAGCGTAATCGATGGATTAGATAGAAAGTTCAAAATTAAAATATCGAAAAGAGCAAGGCCCACTCCGAAGAAAGCCACAAGGGTTTTGTAAGACTACGAGTTGAATTCGTACCGAAAGCGATTTCCACACCCTTGTGTGATTGTCGTTAGTCCAGAGTTCGCCTGCGACACGTCGCGCGCGTGTTTTCCTTTCTAAACGTCGACCGTGTGACGCAACCGGCGCGGCCTTGCGATCGGCGCGGATCTTAGATCGGTGTTAGCCAATGCACACGCTCGTTTTCTTATTATTCCAACGTGAAATAATGTTTCTCGTGGCATCAGCAAAGGTTAAAGAGACAGAGTCAACCGAAAGGAATTCCGGCGGCGTTTATCAGGTTCTACCACCTGCGAGTCCGCGGAGGAATTCCGCTGCGAGCGTCCTTGATCCCGTATCAGCGCGCGCGGCGAGGACTCGGCGCGGATTCGAGGCAGGGTGGAAGTTTCGAGCGCGCCTTAACGCGGAGACGGCTCTCTTCTCTCGTTGGGTCGTTGACTCTGCGTTTCTTGTTTCTTCGAATCCTGGGCCCGGTCCCCGTCCTCGTACCAGGTTTCCCTCTCCTCTCTTCGTCTCTCTCGTTCCCTCTTTCGTCCTCTCTTTCTCTCCTCTCTCCCTCTCTTTCCGACTCCGCTAAATCCCTGTCTGCGTGTTGTCGGTCCCTCTGTTTCCCTCGCCGTTCTTCCCAGCCCTGCTCCTGATGCTCTCCTTCTTCTGGCCCCGTCGTTCGTCTCTCGTTTTTCGTCGGTGCACGCGGATGCTTCTTCTACTCTCCGTTCCTGCCAGACAGTAAACAACGCCACGCCGTTCTCGGCTCCTCTTTCTCTCTCATTCATATCTCACGCGAGCGGCGTATCCCGAATTATTTGGATGCCGACGTATTTCGGCCGGCAGGAACGGGCCGTGCGCGCAACCAGCGAGACTACGCCCGAGACTGCTCCGCGTTGCTCGCGAGCCGAGCATTTTTTTCCTCCGGCTTAAACTATAAAAATACCGAGTCGACTACCGCCGGAAACGGCCCAATGCACGCTCTAGCCGCACCCGGTATCGAGACGTCAATGGGAAAAGCCAGCTTCCGGCGATCTCTTTTGGAATTCGCTTTCTTTAGACGCTGTCTGCGCTCCCAGACTTTTGTAAACTTCGTTTTCGTTTGCTTTTATTGCCATCTTTTCAACGGTTTATTTCATTACTTCTCTACGATTCTAGGTGAACTGGTCATGTTTTGATATCCGACCTTTGTTCCGAAATAGAATACATTCCCATGCGTTACATTATTATATTATCTCCGTTCTGAATGTTCACACATTCAGTTACGTTTTCATGCAAAGATACTTTCGTCCTTAAAAAATTATTTCATCTCGAAATTGCTACCGTGCCCCTTTATGAAAGCCCTTATCTTTATTGAACGATAAATAGTTTTCCGAGTAACATCGTTATCTACGATAAGTTCGAGCGTCGATAGAGTTAAGTTTAATAGAGTGAACCCTACGAAGGTGCTTAAGGTTTAAGCAATCGTAAAATCGCGATCGTCGATGAATGAAAGGGAGACGAGCTCCCTTGGTTCTCCGTTGAGCGAACACTTGGGAACTTGTTCCGTTTCGTTGGCCTGTAACGAAGAGAAAACGATTAGAATCCGTATTGGAACACCTGGCACCTATCCGCGGCGTCTTCCGAGAGTCCGTTCAACAGGTGCTCGTCCATCGGCGTCGTGTGTGAGTCGGTTGAAAAGGAAGCCGAGAGACGGAGGCAGACGCGAGGAGAAGGCGAAAGAAGTCGAAGGAGAAAAAGAAGATGCTAATTGGAGCGGCTTGTAGCGTCCAGCAGCGCGTGTTAACACGACTTCCAGGTACTCGGCTTCTCGGCTTCTTCTTCCCTCCTGGATGAATACTTTCCAGTAGGTGTGCTTCCGGCTAGAACACTACGGGACGGCCTTCATCAAAGAGCCTTTTGGAACTCTCCAATGCAAGCCGATGGAATGCACCCTCTTGCAAGGTGGTCAAGCTGTGACGAACCCCAAAATTTTCTCCAAATCGGCAAACCTTCAAACTCGTCTATTTTCCAAAATATTCAAATCAGATTCTGTAGATATTGTAGATCCTGAAATTCTTGCATTTTCAGACCTGTAGACTCTTCTATTCCTAGCTTCCCAAATCTCCAAATTCCGCTTCCATTAAAATCCCGGGAATCCCAGATCCGCATATCTACAAATTCCGATAAACATCGCCAGATTCTCTCGAATTTTTTGGAATGTGTGCATGCCAAATAGGGCGAAACTATTTCGCTTGTAATTACCCTGATTAATCCCTAATTAATCCCAACGATGTCTCTCGGGAACAGTCCATTATAAGGTGAAATGAAATGCTACTTTCCAAATTCGAGATGCTACCATGTCCATAAAACGGAGGAGAGAAAAATATTCGGTGACGCCCAGGAAAGGAAGGGAACCGCTTTTCGAGAGACTATGAATGATGTGCTCTCCCCTGTTCCCCCCTCGGCTTCTACTCCGTTTTCGACCCCACGCGCGTCGACGCGCCTCTACCTCGCTTTCTGCCACCTTTTTCTCTCATATACACCCGTTAGTCGGACGCGCTGGACAAATATTTGCTCGAATTCAGGGCGACCGCTCGTAAATTAGACGAGGAGCGGCGAGAGAGAACTCGAGGAAATTCTTCAGAGCCGTGCCCTGTTCGCTAACCTCCCGTGCATCGTTCCTCTCATTTAGGCTACACGTTTCCTCGGCTCTCGTACGCGCGTGTTCCATCTACCCGCTCGTTTAGAGGCAAGGTTTGACGATGTCTTTGGCTTTCGCCGCGACAGGAAATTAAAACGGAGTCCCTTTAAAGTAGCCTCGTTCCTTCGCGCCTCGCTTCCCTTCTAAATTCGCGATGAGTCCGTTGTTTGACTATGTTACGTACTTTAATCTCGAGATGATTAAAAGTGAGATCGTTTTGTATAGCAAGTGCTTTGAAATTTCCATACTTTTAAATTGTCAAATTTGCAATACTGTAATTCATACAATTTCGGGACATTGATGCAGCAGAGGGAGGTAACGTCCACGAACATTGGTACGTCACATGAGTCGAGTCGGTAACTGCGATTATGTGTCTGGGTATACTTGAAGAGTATCGTCTTAAATCGAGTAAGTTATCTCCGACGATCGGGTAAAAATGTCGTACTGGAAGAACGTAATCTCCTGGCGAAATGAAGAGTTTGACGACTGTTGACCGACAGAGAGGGTGGGAAACGGGCGCTATCGAAAGGGACGTTGGCCACGGACGCTGGAAGGATTCTCATAGGGCAAGATCTCGTTTGGCGCGAGGGAGACGGGCAAACGAAAGGGAGGAAGATTGAACGAGGGCGGCAGGGAGAAAGAAGCAAAGAAAGAAAGGACGATTGGTGTCCACGGAAGGAGGGGGTCGGTGAGGATCAGAAGCGTCTCCGGGTGGGGTTGTATGGGAGAGTGGTGTGTGTGTGGGGTGGGGGTGGGGGCAGTGGCGATGTCCTAGCGAAGGTCACGGCCGGGAATGCGGTTTGCGTCCGTCGGTCCAAAGTGGCGTGCCGCGTTGCAGAGCTTCGCTCTTTCTCGTTCGCTCCCGCGGGAACCTCTCGAGTTCTCGTTCTCTCCTCGTCTTCCTCCTCCTCGGCGTCTCTCTCGCACCCTCTTCGGCTTGCTGGTTCTCCCGCTCGCTCGTTCGAGCCCGCAGCGGCGCAGACTGCAGGAATGCACCAAATGCATCGCACTGACCGGTGCCTGTCCCATTCTACCGCTTCCACTTGTTTACTTCGGCCGTGCGGCACCCTCCTACCTCCTCCTCCTCGAGCCTTTCTCCTTTCGTTGCCGCTTCTTCCTCTACCGCTCCCAGGACGCCGAGAGAGGGACTAGTTTACCGCCGCAGCCTGTATCCTTTATCCTGGCGTCCAGCACCGTTCGTCGTTCCCATCGTCGCCCGTCGTCGACCTTCCGCGCGCTCCTTTCTTTCCTCGCTCCACCCCCGTGCGAACGTTCACCCCTTCGGTCCGCGTGTTTCGAGCCCGTGTCCTTCGCGGATCCTCTGTATAAGGAAGAGACCGCTGGTATGCGCTACCTTTACCGTCAAGGTTACCAGAATTCTGTTGCTTCTCGCTCTCTCTCCTCGCGGTGCCACTTTTTTCAACAGGTGTTCGACCGGACTCTCCTCCTTATTCCTCTCGATAATCGAATTAGGATACGATAAAATGCACGCTCGGACGGGGGCATTAACGGGGCGACGGCATACCACGAAACGCAGGAATTTCCTGTATCGGTCGCGGCGCGTAACGAGCCGACAGGGTGCAGGGACCTCGTAGGTTTGACGAACTCTTCCGTGGCTCTCGGCATCCCCTCGATATTCTCTGTCTCTCTGGCCCTGACCCACCCAAAGGATGCAGTCTCACCCTCCTGTACGAGGGACACGGGGTGCGCCGATGGGGAGAGCGGTCCCTGAACCTATGGAGGGTGGTTCTCGCCGAAAGAGGGTGTACCCGAAGCGGGTAATCGTATGCGCGACGCGTGTGTGCACGGAATTCGAGCGCGCTGCTTTGTAGGCGTGTGCGCGCGGGTCTGCCCGTGCGACCGGCGAGTCGACGCTCGGCTCCGCTCGGCTCCGCTTGGCCTGGCTGGGCGAGACGAGCGGCGGAGGGGCGCGGTACCGTGCGTTCACTCCACAAATCAATACCCATTGGTTGCCGCGTGTGTACCAGCCGTGCACAACGAGCGAAACGTGTCACCCACCGACCCAAACCCAAAGGACGATATAGCAGCTGCACGCACGCACCGCAGCCGGCATATGTCGGCCGATGCGATGGCCGCGCGATGCATCTTCTTCGTTGATCTTACTTACCCGCTTCCGGTCCTCTACGATTAAAAACACCCGAATGTTCATTCTAGTTTCACTGCTTCTTTATTCTTTATATTTTTCGCTATGAAAATTCTGCTTTCATTTCTACCCTGCACGAAATCTAGGGCACGTCCTCGTGGATTTCAACCTAGACGATTTATGTACAGTCAAATTAATAAAAAGTTTTGATCCGTTAATCTTAATTAAATTTCCCAAATTGTGGTTCGATTCTTAACTTAAAGCACGGAAAGTACATCGAGTTACAGTTTCACTTTCTGTCTCTCTCATCGCAGTCGTGTAAAGTATTTTCGTGTGCCGTCGTTTTCTTAATTAGTTACAACGGAGAACAATAGGATATCGCCATAGGGCAGATATTTCCGGCGCGGCCAATACGGTTTCTTTTTTCGACGACCGAGTGTAGAGTTCTCTCTCAGCTGTGTCGCTATTGTTCCGAGTCCGGGGGCTTGCTGCGCAATTACTCGGCAGCCCGCAGTAACGAATCAAATAACAATCCTACGACCATCTCCGCCGAGCAAATTTCTAATTTCCTCTCGTAGCGCCTTGTCTCGACGTCACGCGGTAGCGGAGGAAGACGGTGGTATAATATGGAGAACAGTGATGGGCAATTGCGCTCGCGAGGGTCTGGGGCACGGTGCTTGTGGCGGGCACCGGTAGATAATTAATTTCCCAGCTTATGGATTCTTTTTTCATATTTTTAAGTATATGGATTTATAAATTTTTACATTTCCAAAATTCAAAGTACAAATTTAAGTTAAATTTGTGGAATTCTCAATGTTCTGAATTTTCAAGTGCTCAGTTGACAAGCCTATTTCTGAACTATCATGCAAATATTATTCTTACGAGTCTTCAGTGATTTCTCTTGGGAATATTGGATTTCTCTTGTTCCCATTTAAATTGGTATCAATGAAGGTGTAGCGGTACGAAAATCAATCGTACGAGGATTATTTCGGTTTTCGTGTATCGCATACCGCCGCGTGCGAGTGGAGCGCATCGTGTAACATCGGGCACGAGGTGCTCACGGCGGCGCACTTAGTGTGCGTGTCGGTCGTCTGGGCGGTGGTAGGGGACTTCATTCAGTGCGCCTCTTGCGGTACGCTCGGCGCATGCGCAGCCCTCCGCGCGTACACACGCTACTCACGCTGTGCTTCCCCTCCTACTCTATCGTTCGCTCACACTCACGCACGCGCACACCATCTCGTCTACTGTACATGGACTTTGTACTCCGTATCCGACCTCACTCGCTTTTTCTCTCTCTCTCTCTCTCTCTCGCGACCGTTCCAAGAACGAATCGTTCTACGGCGTGTGCGATCACACGCACACCGGCAACGCGATCGCGAACGAACGAAGCTTTTCAAAGAGAAAGAACGACGATGTATCTCGCGGCGGGTATGTGGGACCCACGAGGCGGGAGGGCACGGTGCGAACGGCCGAGAGTGACTGAACTGCACAAACGACGACCACACGCCGCCAGCCGCTCCGTCGTCGCGTCGCGCCAAGCCGAGCCGAGCCGCGTGCTCGAATACGCGCGCGTTTTCGAGATATCCCCGCTCCCTTTCCTTTCCTTTTCTTTCTCGCTCCAGCCTCTCTCCTCGATGATCGAGTAGTCGAACACCCAGGAATCCTGGGCATAGGCGAGCTACGGGAATACGTTACGAAAGAAACCGCGACGCGTCGCAATTCTTTTCTTTTGTTTGCGCTGCTCCTTTTTTCACCGTTCGCCAATTTCGACCGGCCTCTCGGACCTAACACGCGATATGGATTAGTCGGAAAATTTCTGACGATATTGCTTTCGTGCCTCTGCAATTAATAATTCAAATCAGATCTTCATAAGGAGGTGACGTTAAATAAATTTCTTCCTTGCCACAATTTTACTCGAAGAAAAATTCGTAGAAAACTATTCAGCTTTTTTTTCAATCGTAATTAGACATTTGTTCTCTTTTATTCTTTATATATTTTTGAATATGTATGTATATTGAACTTGAAGAGTAACACCTGAGTAACATTTCAGAACATTGTTGGTAATGATTTGATATGTATTAAGCTATGTGACTGCATGCTTGAACAGCATGAATTTATTGTACAAGTATATTGTGCGCGTCTGGTAAGTTGACATACGAATCAATGAAACGTCCCGTCAGACTAGCAGACATTCACATCCATGTGTGATACAACACAAGTATAAAATTTATACAAACACATACTGAACTTATATTTTCATACATGAAATTTCTTTACACTTCATACAATAAATTAGTGTATACGTCAATATACAGTTTTGTACGTATTCAGTTTTACCACTTGTTTCGGATCGATGGTTCGATTAAAATCACGAATAGCTCGAAGGAAATTCCCTCTTCTTGCGCGTCCGTTTCCGGCATCGTGTCATTTCCTGCGTGCTAAACGACCGGATTCAAGAGAAAGAAAACCGAGAGGTGAACAGTGATTCGATGTTTGGAACGCGTGGTCGGAGGCTGATCAAGCTCCGCTTGTTTACAGTCGCTAGTTGGCCGACAAAAGCAGCGTCGTAGCTCCGGGTTTTCTTTATCGCCAACACGGTGTGCCGCGTGTTCGAGCTTACTTTTCATTCTCGGCCGCTTCCTCGGCGACCTTCTCCTTCCTCGCTTCGCTTTTTACGTTTGTCCTCTTCAGCGAGAGAACTCGATTCGAGTCGACTCGTAACACGCGCCGTGGCTCGCGGGCATCGCCTTCTGATGCATTGCTTCCGAGAAACGATAGCTCCTATAAGACTTTGCCACGGACTTCAAAACACTCGCTTTTCGGAAACTTTGATCGTAGAACTGCCAGTCGTTTGAGAAATTGAAACGGTCCGATCGATGTTTGTTCGTTCTGAATGTGATCAGAGTTTTAATCTAACCGTTGTATCAAGATTTTGGTGTACATGTCGGGGTATAGAAATCTAACGATGTAGAATGTGGATGATGGATGGAGGGACATGAGGCCCGTAGATGTTGACACGTAGGAACATAAAGATATTCTACCTTTTCTAACGACAGGAAGGTTTTCGTAATTAGAAATTTGAGAAGTTGAAAGAATACGAATACAAATTCTACAAGCGTCTTCCTCTCGAACGGCAAACGACAAATTAATTATCCTGGTAGCAAGCGCTAATGTCCAGCGTCGATACACCTATTGCCTCATCCGAGAACCGCAGAGAAAGGAAGAGACAGAGAGAGAGAGTCTAGAAGCAAACACAGGACCTGCAGCTAGTAGCCGGGACAGAGCGACGTGATTGTAAAGTGCAGTAGAATGCACTCTGACGTAGGCTCCGTATTGCTTGGCGTGGCGCGCAGCGCGTTGCATTCCCCTGCGGTGCATTGACTTTGCCGCCCCTCCTCGACCACCTCCCCCCTCCCCTTCACTCCCTTCTCTCTTTCACGCGTGCACCTCGTTCTCTCTCTTTCTCTCTCTTTATTGCCGCTTGATCCACGCCGCCGGCCGCGTCGTTGCACTCCACCGCCTCCCCGGTGCAACCGCCTCCCGGCACAACAACAACATTCCTTCTCTCCAGAGTCCCTTCATGCCACGAAGACCCTGCTACCAGACTCTTCTTCGTCTTCTCTGTTCCGCCAGACAACGGCCGCCGTTCGAGCAAACGAGATGGTCAACGTGTTTCTCCTTCGTTCGTTGTACCGCGACTCCCCGCGAAAACTGGTCGCTCGCGAATCGCGTGTACGATCGACCTCATGGCCACCAGACGAGAACTCCCCGGGCAAAAGTTTTCGTTGGTATGCATCGGAACGAGGTATACACCGGCGCTCTCTTCTGCATCGATTTATCGATTGCGAGAGACAGAGCCTTCCGAAGCTTCTCTCGATCGATTTGCTATATGGGGTTCATCTGCTTTGGCAACTCTTTTGGTTAGCATACTATGTTTTAATTAAAAGACGCTATGGTTTAATTTATGGAGAGTTGTTTATTAGTGTTTCTAGATTTTGGAACACTTTTGGTTGTAGAATTTTTCTTTGGCTCGTATTATGATTCTGAATATACAGTTTGGGATGTGAAGTTGGATGTTTGAAACTTCAAGGATGTTTGAGTTTAAGGATTTCGAAATTGAGGATCTCAGAGATCCAGGAATTTAGAGATGGAGATATAGTGTGCACTTAAGAATATTTTGTATGTAGAGATTTTTAAGATCTGAGGATTTTGACATGTGAGCATGTGAGTACGCAAGTATATGAAGATCAAAGAATTTGTATATGCAGTAATATAAAGATATAAAACTTTGTACTTATATGAATTTAGAGATTCGACAACAGGAATTCGAGGATTTAAAAAATGTCAAACTCAGAGATTAAAAGAGCAAATCAATCAATCTTGCACCTCGATACGCGTCCACATCAACAATACATAATTAAAAGACGAGTATACCATATCGGTTTCGCCGTTAATTAAGCAAAAAAAAATGGCGGATACGCGAGTGTTAAAACAAGTTGCGAGGAAAACGAATGAAATCTAGTAGGGCGTCGCAGCGTTGACGAATCGACGTGTCGGCGAGAGTACGCGCGAATTATGCCCGTTTTCACGGGTCGTTTGTCTCCGTGCGAACCGTGTTACATCGATCTCGCTCTCTCGCGGTGAACGCAGGACCGCTAATTGGGTTATTACACGGGACGTCCGAATTGGCGGCGGACGCGCATAATAGGCACCCCCTGCTCTCCTCTTCGTATTTGTGAACAGTCTCGGTCCCGTGTTTACCCCCGGTGATTTTAAATTTTCTCGATGATGCATTATAAGAGGTTTACGACGGACTAATTGAGCCATAAAGCTGTGTTTTTCGTTCCTTCTACTCGGACGGATTTCGACGAAAAACACCCCACATTTTCTTACTCTAACAATGTTACCATCATTTCGAAAACTTTCTCCGGTATCAGTACTGTGTTGATGAAATTAATTTTCCTTATAAGTAACCATTTTCGTTTTTCTCAAAAATTTGATGTAACAGTTACATTATACTCGAAAATTTTTAGATTGTATCATGAATCTTCAACAAATTTTTATGTTAAATATAATCTATAACATTATGAAACATCTGTACACATTTATGATTGCTATCCTACATGAAAGATTACACGATTCCATATCAAGATTAACCCTATGTATTCCAACCCCGATTCAGAAGATAAATTATCTTGCATCGCTTGAAAATTTCATAAACTTACGAGTCTTAATTATACGAACTGAATCTTATCGCTCTAAAAGCGTGTCATTAACTTAAAGTTTGACACGAATTAAAAGTATAAATACAGCGTCGTATTTTTCCACGAACGTGCTTTTAATGAAACAACACGCATTAAAAGTTTCTCTAAAATGCCTGGTATCGTGCACGTGGACAGGAATTTTCACGTACTCGAAATAATAATTAAACGGGGGCAGGTGTTGGTGGCACGCTGCGAAACTTTGTTAGCCATCACGAAATAAAGAAGCCCGTGTTGTCCTTTTACCTGTAAATTCTACATTCCGCCCCGGAAAATCTCCGCTACCCCTTTGAATTATTGCCCCATTTATTACCGGAGATTATACGACAGGTTTGTCCCGTGGGACTCACCGTTCCAAACACACTCGGAACCATTGTTGTGAATGAATTAAACAACGTGTCGTAAACGTCGGTGTCTTGACCATTGAATGTTCTTCGACAAGAACCGTATCATTAGCGTTCTGCGTTCGCAGCAATCGAACCTCGTGACAGGTTAATTGTAGGGTCGGATTCCTATCGTTTCGTTGAAAGGTGCTTAAAACGGGAACGAGGAAGTTTCTTCGAACATCCTTACTCTCTTCGCTAGTATTAGCAATGGCTATATTGGCAATTTCTGAATTACTCATTTTTTCTGATTCTAATTGACAGATTATTTTACTGAGAGACTTGTTGGAATAGACGTAGAATTATTTTATGAGGGAGTAGATCATAAGTGGAGCACATTATACAAATTCTAGAATTTGGTCACTCGAGTGACTTGGTCATACATTGCTAGCTTGAAAATTCAGATATTTGTGCAACTTGAATCTGGCTATACAGAAATTTGTCAATGTATTTAGAAATTATGAAACTTCTTTACAATTTGAGAATTTCAAAAATTTATTAAATCTGACAACTTGGAAATTAAAAAAACTTGAGGATTTGAAGTTTGGCTAGAAAGTCTCTCCACCTTCTCATACCAAAGAAACTTATACACCCAAAAGAACCACACGCCTCCAAATAAACCTTACACACTACATCCCTCTACCCCAACCCCCAAAAATCCCCAATTCGCAAAAATCGTCAACAATATCCACATTCCCAAGAATAACACGTCATAAACGTAACGTCCGAAACGATAAGCGGTATTTAGGTAAAGATTTAAATCCTGTGGCTTGTTTCACCCGAGTGCGTGCCAGGGACAGGTGTCCCAAAGGCGACCCAGGGAAAACCCAGAAGGCGGGCACCGAAATTATTTGACCTTGGTAATAAACGTTGCTCGAAGGAAGCGCGAGTTTCCTTTTCCTTTTACCTTCCTCCAAGATCATTAACGTCCACGCGATGCTACCTCCGGTACCCGGTTCTTTTCTTTTTCAACCGTTTTCAGCCGAACGGTTCGACGTTTATTTATTGTCGTTTAGAAGCGTGAAACCATAAACCAATTGGAGGTACGCGTTAATCCTCTCCGTACTTTAAATCCACCTCTTCGTGTTCTTTTCTTCGTTCCGAGTTTGATTTCTTGCCTAATCGGATTTTCAACTTCGCTCGTTGCGAGGTTTGGACTTCTTATGGAAATGGTTGAAAAAAAATTTTGATGGAGTTTTTGGAGGAGTTGGAATTTTTTGGATGAATTGAGGCTGCAAATTTGGAGATTTAGAAGGTGGGAATTTGGGAATTTGGGAAGTTTGGAATTTGGGAGGTTTGGAATTTGGGAAGTTTGGAATTTGGGTGGTTTGGAATTTAGGAAGTTTGGAATTTGGAAATTTTGGAATTTGGGAAGCTTGGAATTTGGAAAGCTTGGAATTTGGGAAGCTTGGAATTTGGAAATTTTGGAATTTGGGGAGCTTGAAATTTGGGAAGCTTGGAATTTGGAAATTTAGGAACTTGGGAAGTTTGGAATTTGGAAAGCTTGGAATTTGGGAAGCTTGGAATTTGGAAATTTAGGAATTGGGAAGTTTGGAATTTGGAAATTTTGGAATTTGGAAGCTTGGAATTTGGAAAGCTTGGAATTTGGAAATTTTGGAATTTGGGAAGCTTGGACTTTGGGTAGCTTGGAATTTGGGGAGCTTGGAATTTGGGAAGCTTGGAATTTGGAAATTTTAGAATTTGGGAAGCTTGGACTTTGGGTAGCTTGGAATTTGGGGAGCTTGGAATTTGGGAAGCCTGGAATTTGGAAATTTAGGAATTTGAGAAGTTTGGAATTTGGAAAGCTTGAAATTTGGAAATTTTGGAATTTGGATGCCGCTTCAGAAATTTCCCTCCCCTTCATAAACCTTGAAACTATTATTTTACGAATCTACTTGCACCACCACCAAACTTGCACCAACCAACGACTCTGTCATTCTCCCTTAACATATTAAACCAATAACCTCAACAAATCACCATCTTCCCAAATCCGCCCATGGCACATTACGAAACGAATGCAGACAGATGTACGAACAAATTTCACTGGGCCTTTTTTGTTTCTTCCGTCATTTTTCTCCGTCAGTCCGCATCTGACGAGACACCTGGCCAGAATCCCCCTTGATTTTTCTGCACCCCAGATGCATCTGGATAAACTTTGCCGATTATCCAAAACCTCTACTATCGATGCGAAATCGTGTTTCATTTCTCGTAGCTAATTCGTGGCTAATCCCCCTCGACCTAAACGCTTCCAGGAATTAGAAACTTGCGCGGCTTCTGCCTGTTGCCGATTTTATTTTGCGGCTTCCATGGGAGGACTTTTCTCGAAAGGAGCTTAACTCTTTGATCGCCTTGATAAAAACTCGAACGCGTTTAATAGCTACGGTAAGAATTCTGATCCCTTTGTACTTGTCTGAATGCTTCATTAACCCCTTCGCTGTGGAAGACGTATATACGCTTTTAACATGGTAAATGTATCGGCGAATGTTCTTGGGCTGTTACTGTAATTATATGGAACGCGTGCTCGTTTTTTAATCCAATCTACTTACTGGATTACATAGTTTATATTCTTTGGAATTCTGTTATTCAATTTTATTGTATTGTATCTGTTGATGTTCAAGACACGCTCTTGTACACGATGGTACTTCACAAATGGTACTTACAAATAAATTTTGGATATTGTAGGATAATATTGGAAGAATAGTACAAAAATTTATATGTTGAAAGTGTCGTTGAACTTTACAACGAAAGTAGCTAATAAAGGGGTGAATATTGAATTATTCTGTTTACTTTCCTTGCACAGCAGCCATCTTGTCTTTGTACGTCTTGAATTTGTAAAGTCATTGAAGTTAACAGATTCACTTCAAGATTCATAAACTATTATCAATATTAATACTGACCCTCTCCATATAAAAAATAAAAATATCTCCCAGTATAAAAATTAAAATCGCAGAAGGTTAACAAAGTAAAATGCAAAATTAGAACCCCTCCATAATTCTCTCGTTCCCTTTTTCAATTCGTTAGGTTGTTTGTTCTCGATTCGAAGAGAGGCATGTGCGATGATACGAAACACGCGAGACAATCGCGAAACAGGGTAACGGAGAAAAGCAAGGAGAGGCATAAATGGGGAGCCTAAACAAATCCAAGGGGGTAAAGAAAAAACCGTGTGAAGACGAACCCGTGGAAAGTCCCGTACGAGGAAGCCGGTATCCTCGTCGCGAGTTTGTCGAGTGGCGGAACCCTAGCCTTTTCTCGACCCTCGTCGTTACCCCTCGCAACAGAGAATGAACCCCGATGCGCAAGGGTCGCACCAAAGGGCGGTTTCTGGGCCCATGGGAATTTATCTTGTCTCGCAGAATTCGTTCTTTCACTCCTTGAGAAAAATCCGCTGCGACGATTTAGAGGGGGATGAAAATTATTTCATCTTTCGTTCAAATTTAACTGATCTCATAATTCTTAACTGTTGAGGTTTATTACAATTTTTGGTTAGTTTAATTATTTTATTATTGTATAGATTGTTAGAGGGAAGGGAGCCAGTCCTTTTTACATCATATGTGATGCTTAATATAATTCAGCAATATTGTAATAATTTATAGAAGTATTATACAATAGTATTCTGCAAGTAGTGCATTTTCTATGCTGTAGGTAATTAAAACACCATAATAGGACAAGAATAATTTAAACTTTCAGAAACTTGAAGAGAAGCAAAGTTCTTAGATACAACTTTAAAGGATGAACTTGCACGTAAACATTAATATTACTCCACTTTAATTTTCAATCTCTCCCAACAAGATTTTCATATTTTTTCCATCACAAATTAATAACAAACACGTAAAATATAATACTGAAACGAAAGTTATCAAAACCGAGTCACAGTGATTAAATTTCTACCATCAAAAGAATCTATTTGTAATAAGAATCGCCTTTTTGGAGTAACAGTTTGTAAAACACACAAAGCCCCGTTTTCGACGCGTAGAACATGGATGCGAATGTGGGTCGCTCGCGTCAAAGACGAGGTCGAGACGAGGCTTTGTCGTTCGGCTTGCTTCTTGAGATAACAGCTGACTTCCGGTGGCTAGAAAGCGGCAGTCAACTTGTCTGTGACACGGGTGAAACGTCGTCGATTGCTGGCGATGAGTTTTTGCTCGACGGAGCGGAGAATATTGTCTTTGCCGAACGGTCAATTGGCTCGGATTAGGACCTTAGCCCTTATTATGTGTCGCTCCGGTGGTCCTCTATTTTCTTCAAAGATATTTTGGAAATACCGTATATCTAACAAAATATCTACAAATTAATTGTTCTTGAATAAGAGTACATATTTGAGGGTGGTTTGAATTTTTTAGTACATGTTAAATATTTGAACAGAATTTTTTATAATTCACTTTCTTCGTCTTGTGTTATTAAAAAATGTTTATACGAGTAAAATGTATCGTACAATTTGACGTTTAGAGTGTTAGAGAAATAGATGTACTAATATGTGGGACCGACTTTAACATGTTTTCACAAAATATGCTTCATTCTATAATATATCATAAAATACATATTCTAGTTGACTCAAATGAAGTTTCTAAATGATCTTGCTAAATGATCATTCTTGTTTTTTATTATCATACAGTGACTTCAACGATCTTGCAAGCTTTTTAAATATTAACACGAGGTTTAAGTTTAATATACTAAAAATAAAAATATATATTAAATATATTTTTGATGAAGTTAAAAGAATATTTAGATCGATACCGATCGATGAAAACGACAGAGTCTCCCATAACCATTTTTATCGGTCGTTCATCCCCGCGACAGTGTATTACGTCCATTTCTTCAGTGTCGCCGTGAAACCACCGGCAAATCCACTTTTCTTCCTTCGAACCAGGATACACGAGACACGCGCACGCGACTCGAATACAATGTATCCCGAGGAGTCTGCACGCGATGTCGAAGACACGATATATCTTCCCATGGATTTCCCCGTGTCCCCTTCGCGCTCGTAAACACCCTTACCGTGGAGATCTCTCCTCTCGCTTTCGTTCTAGCCATTCGTTCACCAACTAACTAATGGAATTTCGCGAATTCGTCGCGACGCGGTCTAATAAACCCCACAAATTTTCACACGCGATCGCGTAAATCGATCGATCGCTTTCAGAGGAGCAGCTGCAATCAATCTCCCAATTTGTTTTGTTCGGGTTTCTTGTTTGGGTGGATCGGTTCATATTTACAGTGCCGCTGAATAGAGTATTCTTTTATTGAAATAGTGTTGGGGTAGATAACTTTTTTCCAATTTATTATTTATACATTCATTTTTAAATTCATTTATAAATACTTTGCCAGTGATCAGTTCACCAATCTCTAATTTTCTGTAATATACAGTTTATCTTTTTACAAAATATTTCACAAAGTACATGAAGTATTTCTTAAGGCAATGTAAAGGGGTTAAGCACATAATTGTTCAATAACCTTATAAAAATTTACTATAAAACTTCATTATAACTGCGTGAGATAAGCACTTTATACTATACCAGTAAACCTAATCGATATCGTAAAGTGCGAGGAAAATATTTACGTCGAAAGGGGTTAACAAACGAAGTTGACCCCAACCCTCGAAGAAGGCCGAAGTAAAAATTTGCCAGGCGAAGAGTAGATCCCGCGATAAAAATTAACGAAGGGGGTAATCTTCAATAAACCGTGGCGGGGATCACGAAAGGAATTCGTGGGCAGATCGGCTCTCCCCTAAAATCGAAAGCAGCCCCCGAAGTCGGTTCGGTCACGAAACCGTCGTCTTCCCTATCGATCTTACACGAGCCATCCCGAAGCACGACCATGCGCAGAAGTCAGCGGCGAACGAGGGTCGTGCTTCATTTTTGGGCCAGAGGGGGTGCTGGGTCCACGGGTCTCGTTGCCTTTCCATCCCGAACGGCGAACGTCGACCTAATCGGGGATCGGGTAAACACCCGGAATGTCGGTCGAAGGAAAATATCGGGTGGTAAATATCTATCGAAATTATTATAGAGAGGCAGACGGGGTTACGCGTGACAAGAGTGGCTCGACGTCGCCCTCGTGGACGCCGTCGTCGTCGACGACGTCGGCGGCGGCCATGTTTGCGCCGACACAGTAGGCGTTCACGGGCGGTACCATCCCTCCACCCGTTCTCCAACGACTTTGGAGAACGGCCTACCCCCACCAACGATCGTCTAGTAAACTTCTGGTGGGGTACCGCAAACGATCATCCGTTGGTGCCGCTTCTGCCCCCCACCGTTCGCCCGTCTCCCCTCCGACCTCTCCTTCACGACCCGAGTCCCTCCGTCCTTCTCGCGCTCGCGGGTCGTGCTCGTTCTCGACTCGTCTCTCGAATGCCAACAACACTCTCCTCGAACATCCCCTCCAACACACGCTCTCTGTATCCATCCGTACGCAACACCGTCTGGAGGGGGCCAACTACCACCACCACTCTCGTTAATCGACCTAGTGGGGGGAAGTCTTGTCAGAACGCAAAACGAAGAGGATCGAATCCTCGTATCTTCTTGCATTCCTCCCTTTCTTCTTCCTCTTTTTTTTCATCTCTTCGCGTCTTCTTCAACCACCCCTTTTCTTTTTTAGTAATTATGGGGAATAGCGCCCAGCTTATCGATTTCAATGACTTTGATGTATTGTGTGTGCAGTCATTTTTACTGCGATTTTATAGTTTACATCTTTTCGCTTTGTTCTAATCTAACACAACTTTTGCATATTAAGTCCTTACTTGCAGTATTCATCAATAAATAAATAAATAAAAATAACTGATTCAGGTTGAGTCACGTGCAGATATAACATACAAAATAATCTAAAAATGTTTCAATGTTTATTTATAATTTAACATCTCTAAAAATAAATGTACATAACATTTCTCCAATACCTTACAACAAGTAATTACGTGCAATATGATTAATAAAAAATGTAACATCCATTTGATACTTTAAAAAAAATTTCTCTTATACATAAAAATCTCCAATAAACAATAATTAGTAAGTCAAAGTATTCTCATATTTGCTTCTCGATTTCAGAGAAATTGCATGGTTACACATTTTGGTGTCTGCACGGTTCTATTATGTGCGTATTTTTTGTTCCTGTTTGGTCTTTGTTGGATGCCGCCTCGATGGCCGACTAAGAACCACTGACGCACGCTCCCTTTTCGGTTGCCCCCACCACCGCTTCTGATTGGCCCCTACGGTGGTACCCGATCGTTAAGATTCGGCGAAGTCCGGCCGCTTCGGCAACTTATTCCTACCCTCCGTTGTTCGGAAGTTCGGCGAAATTAACCTAGGGAAAAGTTGACCGATCTAGGGAATGTTGGGGGCCGCGAACGATTCGAGCCTCGTCGCCGCAGTTCATCGTTCCTCGTTAAAACTTCTTCGCCTCCCGCGAACTTCTTCCGTTCGCCGTTAATTATCGTCCCGCGATGGTATTTGCATTTTGACGATTCCGCCGAGAGAATATAATTTTCCTTCGGTACATCTTTCATTTCTTACCCTGTCGAACGTATCTTGCGATAGGCGTCGAGATTTATTACGTTTGGAAGAAGCGACAATGTCAATTTATCTTTGCTGTTGATGCGCTGATTGTACAAATTATGGCAGAATTTTTATATATACAGAATAAATAAATATTTAGAATAACTTTGCATATGATCAGTATGAATGTACATGTAAATGTTAATTTTTTCATACGGATAAAAATTGTATCTAAAATTTTTCAATTGTGGATGTACACCATCTAACCTTCTTTTTATCATTTTTTGTTGTAGACAAAGAATCGGAAGAATTTTAGTAGAAACATTTCGCACTGCCGCCGACAATGGAACGAAACTCAACGTCAACGAAATTATGCAACTGGTGCAACAAATCATTCAGGACCCTGGTAAGTTAAATATTATTAATGTAGAAAATTAGTTACTGCATTCTTGTTCAATTTTAACTTTTTGTGCTAATTTTGAATTATTTCTTTTACCCCTCACTAAAATATTCAAAATTAGTTTACAATGTCCAGGAATGATCTTTAACATACGTGAATAACCTATTAAAATACGAGTTATAAAAAATTTAACACTAGAACAAAAGCATCAAATACACACCTGTTTTGAGACAAAAATGATTAAAAAATGATTTAATATACACTACCGTCCATAAGTATCCGGACACTTGGTTTCGTTACATAAAACATAGTTGAACTTTGTACGAAAGATATTTAGGGTTATCATATCATTTGTAATAATTATTATTATCTTTTTTGAGGTGTCATAACGTAATAGAATTAATTTTTAAGTACAAATTATACAATGAAAGTGTGAAAGTAAAATTCATGTCCAGAAGTACAAAGTCCAAATTTGTGAATCTAATGAAACGCTTTCGATTCTAAAAAAAATTTTAATTTCTACTGTGTTTCATTTCTATGGTGCAGAACGTATTCAGAGGGTTCTTCGATATGTTTCAAGCGTTTGTAAACTGTTGGTAGATGTTTAGGTTCCCTCAATGGAGATAAGAATGGAGGTAACGCTACGCACTCGACAGTTTCGGTTTAGTTCGTCTATAGCTTCTTTTCCATCGGGATATGAGTTCCAAACGAGAATTATCAATGGAAAAACGTTCCAGTATTCTGACCTTCGCAAAAAAAAAAATCGATTTTAGTTACTGTTGCAGATACTTGAATAACTTTCATACAACGCGAATGCATATTTCGCTGGTGTCCGGATACTTATGGACGGTAGTGTACATAATGTACTTGTTCAGAAAAATAACATGTTTCGAGAAAAACATGTAGGAATCATTCTGACGGATTCGCTCGTTCCAGCGTTAAATTATCCACTTACAATGATTCACAGTCTAAGCACGTAACCTGTTGAGTGTCTTTTATGCGCACCCCATAATTGCAAACTGCACAATCGCTCTGTTGCATTATGCTGCAAGCTGCAATAGTTGCTATCGCTAGATACAGCTTTCTATTATTTCAGTGCAAGATACGGAAGGATTGGAAATAATTCTGAGCCAAATCCTTCATTCGTTGCAATTTTAAGCATAGTATTTACTACAATTTTTCGTTTGCTAATTTTCTTTCTGTGTTCTTTTTTTGCTTACTCAAACGCACGTTCTTGCTATCTTGCACATCTTCATTTTTTATGAAACAGAAAATGGGAATAAAATGTCACTTCCAGATGCTAAAGGAACCTTTGGTATGCAACAGATAATTTTTCACACTTTCCCGGCAACGAGGAAAATTGTGATTTGTACGTTGCCACGTTGCTTGAGAAAGATTGCACCCTTTAAAGCACCCCTTTAATTAAACTAAGAATGCTGAAACTCTGTCGATAAAAACTTTCAGACGGTAGCTTAATATTGGCACAAATATTTCAGGATCTCTTTTAAGTTCTCAAATTTGTTTATTATCTAAGTTTAAAAAATTGGTATTTCTATATTTCCAAATCCTTGAGAAACGAATGCTGGACAATTTGTAGATGCAGGGACTTGAAACTCTGAGGGATGCAAATTTAAAACTTTATAAATTCAATGACTTTGAAATTAAAATAGTAAAATTTTAATTTTCACACTGCTCAGCGCGCCCTTTCCCCAGAAAGTTCCTTTTTCGTTCGCCATTTGTTTTTCCGGCCGGTTTCCACGAACGAAAACGCATGCATCGGAGAAGCTTAAAAATAGAAGATCGCGCTCTTGAAAGAAGGCAGAACACGTACGGGAAGAAGAGGGTGGGTAAATGACGATGAAGGCAAGTTTCGGGGTTACGGACGACCCTATGCGTTGCCGTACGAGGTGACGACAAGATTGTCCCCGGTTTCGTTGCAGCGCGTGCCTCACCGGAAGTCCCTGGTGGTTTCCGTGCTCGTAGTATTTACACGGGGTCGCCGTAGCACAGTTTACTTTTTCATCCACTCGTAGCAGAATTTGAAACACACTTTTTACTTTCAAACACTGATACTTTTCAAGACATAATTTGTCAATTCCCAAGACGATACATTTATTACTTTCAAGATATTACATTCTGTTTTAAATAAATGATAATGAAACAAATGGAGATAAAAGATAAAATGGGACAAAGTACTTATTTATTATATTATAAACATCAGCATCTACCGAAAGTAAATTAAATAACGAAATCAAATAAATATAATTATAAAAGGTACAACAAAATGTGTAAGCAACATTAATAGTCGAATATTAAATTCACAGAAAGAATTAAACGTATTAACAGTCGTTTTGCGTGCTCACTCGAAAAGTAAATGTAAAAGGTCGGATAAAATAAAGACTCTTGATATCGTTCGTTAACGACAACCATTCATCTATGGAATCATAAAAGTTTAATGCCAGGAATACCCCGACATTTATCCGCAAAAGATCAATACCGATTATATTGGGACACCCGAGAGTACGCTCTGAAACAAATAGAAAGAAATCATAAACCTGCTGAGGTTTTTCCAAAGGGACATAAAAGCGGGTCGAAAATAGGTTTTCCGATTATTAAGGGAACCTGAGTCAGCAAACTATAATCACTTTCAATACAAGACGAATTCAATAAGCTCATCATAAACGCCCTTCGCTACCTTGTTATTTCTGTCTATTCTCTTGACAAATACTTACAATTTTTGTTTTACGAATATGGTAATGGGGTGTTCAAATCGGGTCAAAACATGGATTTTACGAGTCTATTCTTCCTAGTAGGTAAATTAGCGATTTAGGTAATAAAGTTTCAAATTTTCAAAGTTGAACTATTGAACTGTTATCTGAACACTTCTGCAATCTTTAGATAAAATTATCAGTTAGACAAGAAACGTCCGCCATTTTCCGCGCTGCTGGCGGCCATGTCAAATAACTATTACACGAATTCCACCATGCATTTATTTTGAAATAATTGAATTAAGTAATAATGAATTCCCCACATAGTATTACAGTGAAATATTTGTAGGTGACCCTATAACATCCCGCTCCGAAAGTTCCCACGGGAATTTATTTATTTAATTGTTCTAAAATATTCGTGGGAGCTTGCACCGTGACCGTGTTTCAAGTCGTTTGAAAAATCGAGATCCTTTCACGGAAGGCAAATAGGATGAACGATCAGCGACGACGTTTCCGACCAAGGTGGTTTCGAAGGATCGTGTTGGTGTGCCGTGTTCAAAGGAACGTCCATGACGTTTCGTCGATGAGTATCTCTCTGTGAAACGTTGCCGCGGAAAAAAAAGAGACAGAACCTTTCAAAAAGCAGCAACAGCCTGGCGGTGATCCTTCCGCGAAAAACGTTTTCTTTTTACCTGGGCCGCTTCGAGGAAACGTGGAAAATGACGCGCCACTGCATTTTCATCCCACTAATGGCTCCTTTCTTTTCTGCGGACCTTCGAAAATATATTTCGACGACCTCGCAGCGCGAAACAAACGTGCTACGTGTGGTCCCCTTTATTATTTTCCTTGCCCCATTAATACGCGTACCTCGAGGACAATAGAAATCGAATTGCAAATAAACTTAGTTCTTGTGCGCTTCTCTTTGTAACGGAGACAAAAGTATAAAATGTAGAATTAGATGGATAATTAAGAGTATGAGCTCTGTGCAGTGCGCTATATTCCTACTTCTATGTGAACTTGCGTGTATTCTATTGAAGAGTTAGGCTAGAAGGTATGAGTCTTACGGCCGCCATTTTGCGAAGAGCGCGGTAAGACATCTTAGTGCGTTGGTACTCGAGTAAGAAGATTGAAGGTTATTATGTTACTAGATTTGAGATGTGGGATCTTAGAAATTTGAGGATCTGATAGTTTGGATGTTTAAAGGTTTAAAATCTATGAATTTAGAAATTTGAAAACTGGTACTTCAATTAGATTCTACTAATTTGCAAGTTTGAGACTAATCTTTTAGAGATATAAAAATCTCTCAAATATAAGAATATGGATATTCCAGTATTCAAGCATTTGAACATAAATATCTCCCCAAAAATTCGCCAGATCAGTTGCAATAGAGCCAAGAATACCCTTAGAAGACATTCGACAGGAAAAGGCAGATCTTGTAAGTAAACTATAGGGGGAAGCGTGCCCTAAGCCATCAGGCGTCTCTCGAGGGATGCAACTGTGTCAAACAGAGGTGCATCACGATACGCGTGATCCGAAACGAGCGTGTCGCACACCGGTCCAAAGCTATTTTTAGGGGACGATCCATGGTACGAGCATGTTGGGCCGTAACACGTGCCATGATCGGTGTTTTTCCGTGGGTCGATCGAAACTGGCAACGAAGGGTGGCTGCGTCGACTCTCGAAAATCCCAGGACTCGAGGGCACGCGACACACGCGTTCACGTATTTTTGGACGAGCGAAAGCAGAGGGGATATGGCGCCCTTTTTCCTTCGAAGGACGCCAGTTGCTGCGTCCTACTGTTTCCGACTTTTCCTTACCATATGTGGAAGGAACCGTTTTGGGTGACATTGACGTTTCCTCTTCCTTTTTTATTTTTGGAAGCGGCTTGAGAACGTCACTCAGCTTAGACAACCACGTCGAATCACGTTACTAGTTTTTAAACATTGAAAGTTAACTCGAGTAACTTCAAAGAACTTGCTCCGAATATTTTACACAAGGTAACGCTTTCTCTGGTTACTCCCGATAAGAATGCAACGAAGCCAATTGTTCTCGTAAAAGGAAGGGTTCGAACAATTGTTGTTCCGCGAAGGTGGTTTTCATGCGGATCTGACTAGCATTTTCTACGAACCACCCTGCTATTATCAGCTAGGGGTGTGTGTCTCGTTATCGTGCAGTTGGATCAATAACGTAGATCAATCGCTCTCATACAACTAGGTATGTCTTCCCAGAACCCGTAAAACAAAAACGCTTCTGTGTAGAAAACGTTTATTTAAATCTGGAGAAACTTGAATTGTGACTTTCCCGCCAAAAGTCTGTTATCAAGGTTTTAGCCTATTATCATGTATTCCTTATTATAGGGGTGTATGATCTCACTACTCTCATCAAAGTAATCAATAAAATACATCAATCATTTCTACTTAAAATCGGTAAATTAAAAAAAAACACTGACGATTATCGAAATATAAGAGTACAGACTTTCCCGCCAAAAGAACTTGTGCCACGTGGTTCGTAACGCGGGAAAAAAGGAAGGATTCTCTGCGAATACCAACGGACAATGAAGCGGAATCCTAGGAAAACCGATCGACAGGATGTGAACGGGAGAAGAAAGAGACGAAATACGGCAAGGTAAATAATCGGCGACGCTTAATCCTGAAGGAACGCAGCGGGATATTTTTGGCGGGATCTCGGCCCGGACAGAAGGCGCAAGGATGGAGAGTAGGCGGAGGAAGGAGATAAGACCCAGCTCGTGATTAATGGACCAGGGGCTGTGCTAAAGGGAAACAGGGGTGGGGCAAGCTTCTTTTCCCGTTGGAAAGAAAAGGAACGCTTAGTGAGATGCTAAACTGTACCGATAATACGATTTTCCCCAAAAGTTATTATTCTGCATATCGGTATTTACAATTTAGAACGGACAGAATTTTACAATTATTTTAGTAAAATAATATTTAAGAACCTTCGATTTTTATGAATGCTACAATTTTTCTTGTTCAAGCTACATGTGGATTATGTTTTAAATTTTAGCTGAAACATCCCTTAAGTCAAATCATATACAATATTTTTTATATTCATGCATGAATGTAGTATAAAGTAAGTGATCACAATCTCATTCAAACTTTAAATGTGCTTTATTAATTCATAAAAACTCAAATGTACCAGTCTCAGAACCCTGTAACATGTCTCGCCCCTTTATGAAACCTCTCATAATTTTTTATTTCATAATTTTTGTATCTTTTCAAAATAACACATATTTGTAATATTCTGAAAAAATGATTGCATCAGTATAAATTTTGTGGACGTAAGGGCGGTGGCAGGCAAAAAGGAAACGAGGGAGACGAGAAAATGGAGGGAAAAGCGAGCACGTGCTCAGATGGTGGGTCTGACGAAGGACGAGCACAGTAACCGGAAAGAGAACCCTGTGTTGCCCCACGGTCACCTCCTACCCTTTTCGAGGTTGGGCCTTCTGGTAGTGGGGCAGCTACCCTGACTATCCCCACCCTGGACTGGAAAAAGTCCAGGAAGGTGCATTTCCCGCGACAAATCGTCGACCCTTCAGTTTCACCCACGCTCTCGGTCGGTGAGGTGCTTCTTTCCTCTTCGATCTCCTTCGATTTTTCGATCCTCGAACTCGGTCTTTCCCGCCTTTTCGAGGTCCATCTACCGTTACTCAATTGTCGAGTTATAGTGTGCGAATATTATTAGTATTTGAAGTTGCTCGCTTTAATTACAAGAATTAAAAATTCGAAGCAACTCGTGTTGGATTGTTTTACGAGCCTTTTTTAAAATCTTTTACCGTCAATTAAGTGTTTGAATATTTTTGTTGAATGAACATTGAGAATTATGGAAGAATCAAGGAAGAAGTCAGACATCTTTGCAAGACTAGTAACATGGAAATTGAAATCGTGGCCAAAGGGTGGTTGTTTTTCGAAGCTGACGTGGTATCGGTATGTAAATATTTTTCTAGTTGAGTATGTAGTACAAAATGACTAAACTTGTACTTATTTGGAAATTAGATATTTCAATACTTTCAAAAGAAGCTCCTTTAACTGCTCTAACTTTATCAGTGTAACTTGTGTACTTAATAGAAGCACTTTTCATCTTCATCACATATAAAAATATCCATAAATGTCCACACAATGATAGACACTTATACACAATAATTGTAGACATAAATTGCTACACTCTAAATGAAAAGTACTCTGAAAAATATTTTTCTGTTTCCAGTAAAAAAAATTGTGGTATAAGAAATGTGGCAATAGAAACGTTGAATATTTCAGCAGTGATTCTCAGGATGGATTTCGATATTACAAAGATTAAATCGTATACCGTTTAACAAAGATTGAATAAATCGTGCCATCAATTTTCAAATACGACAGTTTTATTCGATCAACAAATTCGAAGATCGTTGCGTGTAATGTACGGAAGGTTTCGAGGAAATTAACGAACGCGGTAGGGTCGTAACTTTGATCGTTGTTGTGCACCTGTCTCTAGTTGAGCGTAGTCGGTTCACGGCCGTTTCCCTAATGACCAAACGGGAAATTCTCGTTCTTTATGATCGTGTTCTGAAACTCCGTTGTAAAGGTGCGAGTTTTCCTAATCAGCAGGGGCGCCGGTTGCGACGCCTTCTTCATTCAGGTATTTCCACGAAAAGGGCTACCCACCCGGCGGTATAGAATAAAAACGACCAAGGTCGAGAAAACGTCGAAGAATGGGTCCCCTGCCTATCCCTCCTGTTTTTCTCGCTTTCGACGCACGAATAGTTTCTGTCGGCTAGCGACCGATCGTGAGTTGCAAAGAAACGATCGGATTCCTCCTAGAACACATCGTCATTTTTATCCTCCTTCCACGAATCGACCAGGCTCGTTGCATGGAATTAATACGTAATTAGACAATAGAAAGGAAAAAGTCAGGACATTTACGTTCAGAATATTTTTACTCCTCTCTCGTTTATTTATTACAAACATCTCTATTTTTTATTATCAAGTTTTTAATTTTCACTCTCGCTAATTTTCAATTTTATTCAATTTTATTATTAAACATTTTCAAAATCAGAGAGCCTCTAATTGAAAAATTTTCTGATATTCGACTTTAAAAAAATTTCAAAATTTTTCTGATACAAAAATGTTTAACCCAAGAGTTTCTCAAGTTTTCAATTTTTGAAAGTTTCATCACAAATTGTCCAGATAATTTTATTTTTACCAAACCTGCTCAGACTACTTCAAAAAGTTGACACCACAAAATGAATAATTACCCAAAAAATGAAATCAACGTGTTTTGCAAGTCTACAGTTTTTACATTTTGAAATTTAGGAACAGAAAAATGTCCTTTTCCATTCCGAAGAGCTGAAATGATCGGTATGGTGTTTTTTCTGCTTTCAGACACGCAGGTTCGACTGGACCTGATGGAACAGCTGCCGCACGTGGCGACGATCTGCCAGGAGGCTTCTCATCTCTTCGGCGACGTTCTTCACGATCATCTGCTCAACATCATTGTCACATACCTTCGGGATGAAGAGAACCAGGTGAATATTCCGAGATAAGTGGGATAATAAATCTCTCGGGGAAAGAACACTCGAAAAGCGAGATACAGTAAACTCGGTAAGAAATCCCATTGATAAACTTCTTATTCTTCAGGTACGAATGACGACCCAGGCAGTGGTGCTCACTCTGATGAAGAACGGCCTTCTCGACAGCACCACGATCGAAGTCAAAATCTGCCCTGTGATAGAAATTCTTTGCAGATCTTCGATCGATTTCCTGCAGTCGGGTATCTCTGTAAGTTTAACTTATTATACCTTCATAAATATTTTAGCAAAAAGTTTTGTTTTATAAAAAAGAATCTTAACATTAATTTTGTTAATGTGGAGAATCGTTTATGATTTTCATTTACCATCTAAAAGATCGTTATTCAGAGAATTTAAAGTCCTAACACTAACAGATATCGTGAGTCCAGTATTTATTATAGACCATGTTAAATATAATTAGAAAACTGATACTTGTATCTAGCGTAGAATCTTCGAAAAGATAATTGTCCATAGAAATGTAAATTAGAAATAACAAGAGTCATCTGATAAAACATGCAGCCGTTAAAGCGTTAACATTCCAGGAAGCGTGTCGTCGTTTACCGTCGAATGCCTCTCGAATGTAGCTCCGCGTCGATTGGACGTCGTTCTAATTAGCGCATACGTATGTAAGGAACCGCGGGTGGACAAGTAACGCGTGGTGCGTTGTATCCTGTCCGCGTGGTAAATACGAAAGAAGCGTGGAAAACGATCGTCGTTTCTCCTCCCGGTTAGCGAGAAACTTTGGTACGCCGGTCAGGGATTATATTATGTGTATCGAAGTTGGCGTTCAGAAGCATTTCGAAGCTGGTGTTGTTCCCTTCGAACGGATTCCGTCAGAAAGACATGGGTAGTGAGATGTTCTCACGCTATCGCGTCTCACTATCTTGTCTTTCATCCGGCGTCCGTTCTGCTCCGACGTCGAGAGAGTACGCGACCAGGTCTGGAGAACTCTTCATCATTTTTTTCCCCCCTCTCGCCCCAGTCCTTGTACACGAAGAAAAGTTCCGACGAAGAAGATGCTCGCTGCTGGGACATGCTTTTACCATCAAAGTTGGTTTGTCATAGAGATCGACTATCACAGCCAGCTTTGATGAGCAAAATTGTGTCCATCCTCGGCGTATCGAACGGACGAAGAACAACGGAAATAATTACCGAAGAGAGAAAGAGAAAAAAGGGTATATATCCCGTGAAATCGAGGGACAACCAGAAGAGAGGAACATACACGAAGAGAAGGGGAACGATGTTGTATGCAACGCCGAAATGAAAATACCTTTTGCGGTCCGATACATCAAATTGGTTGTGGAATGTTTCGAGTCATATCACAGCCATTTTGATGAGCTTGGCCCGCAGAATCGATCGTCAGAGGAGAGAACGTTGCCCGTGTGTGTTGCTCCGGTGCACTTAGTGACCGCTTAATTAATAATCATCCCGTGGACACGAGAGATACGATATGGATGATGTCCTTCTTCCTTCAAGAGAGGCTTCTTTAACGGGAACGAGACGAACGCGATCCAATCGTCAAATTGGTTGTGGCGTGTTGCTGTTCTAGATTTCATATCACAGCCATTTTTGACGATTTGGATCGCCGTTTTTTGCGACGTCGTGCGAACGAAAGTTCTCGATACAGAGACCCACAGAAGCGTGCGCTCGTGTATCGCTCACAAAGTGGTTGTGATATGCTGATGCGAGCGTTCATATCACAGCCAGCTTTGATGAGCGTTGCGCCGCGCCGACCAACCGCTTCCCGGAAGACACCACGCGTCGATCAAGAACACGCGTGTTCTTTCTCCAAACAAGAACTTTTCTTCAAAATCAATATTGTTATGCCGCTTTCGATCCTCGTTATTTTCGCTCATTTGTTATGAACCTTTCGATCAGTGTTGTTTTCATCGGCCCATAATTGTTTTCATCGGTGATGAGCGTCGATAAACCTTTCGATCACTGTTTTCAGTAGTCCTTAATAAACGTTGATGATATTGATCTGTAATAGATGAAGTGCTCATTGAGCTCACGAGCACTGAAGTGCACCGCCTGTGCAGCGATGATAGAAATCCGATAAATTTTTCAACCTCTGTATTACCAATTCGAAAAATTTTCTTCGACATCTATTGTAACAAGAATCTACATACTATCGTTGCTCGCATAGACCATTTCCAGGTCTGCACCGCGCCCTCGTGGGCGCAGTTGCCCATCACCTATCTTGACGAGCCAGCTCTTCGGCGTCGTTTCGAAGAAAAACGTTTCCGATCGGCTGTCCCGATACGGACAGCGATAACGAGTTCTTGCGCTTAGTTTCCACTTTCGGGAAAGGTCCGTGGCGACTTTTGCGCTCTCATGGTCGCTCGACTTCCTCTCACGGATCCTGCACGGATTTACGAAGGACGTCGTTGCGATCGTTCGTCGAATCGCGATCTTTTCTCAACTGTTAAAGTCTGTATTCGTTTCTTCGTCGCATGAGGAGAAATGGAGAACAGGAAGGAACAAAATGTTTCCTTCAGGGTCTGTTTGCAGACTTGCAAGTTACGCGCAGTTGACACGAAATAGTTTGAACTCTTTGATGTTAATCTTTAACCGTTAGATTCGTCTTATGTTTGTTTCAAGTACAGTTTACTTCCGAACAAAGTAATGGGTATAAACTGTAATGCTTTTATTTCCTTTATCTACAAACTTCTTAACATATCTATGAGTCACACTTTCAGTATGACGCCATCGTGAAAGTTAGCTAATTATAGTCACCGAATAATCTAGTTTTAGCGTTAGTACATAGTCAAATTTTCGTCGTACAATTTGCTTATGTACTTGTTGAAGTTCTAGGAAAAAATAAACGTTTCTTAGAGTAACGTATTTATGCGTAACGATAGAGTGACTCATTTCTGTTCAATCCCTATTACCGATGACCTTCTTCCTGATTTATACGATGCGGGCGTTAATACGCGGTACTCGAAGATAGTACGAAACTATCCCTAGCCCGATCGATGATCCGATATCTCGAGTTTTACAGGTGTGTTCGACTGTTCCTCCCATCAGAGTGGTTGTGATGTGGTGACTTTCGACTCGTATCACAGCCAGCTTTGATGAGCGGAACGGTGCGATTTTTGACTTCATATATAACTTATCGAACATTATTATTTAAGAATAAATATTAAGTGACATGTAATTTGCGTGCGAGCTTCCTGGCTCCTCTAATTTTTTATTTTATCATTACATCTGGTTCTTGAAATCTTTTACCATACCCAAAGTATTAAGCGATTCATCGCACGTTTTGTTATTATATATAATTTAATCAGCAATCACTGCAGTACAGTGTTTATTATCATCTACTATGTCGATCCGCAGCTCATGAGCAAGATGGCACCGCTCATTGGCAAAAGGCTGACAGAAAAGATTTTTCTGGACAGATACATAGCCCTCTGCGAGGACAAGGATATCTACGTTAGAAAAGTATGCGTGTCGCATTTTGGAGAGATTTGCGTGGCAGTCAGGAGGAAGGCGTTTCTTCGAAAATTGGTGAGTACTTTTGGCCTCTTTCTCTCCGTTAAATATCGACAATGGCCTAATTATCTCTTGATCGATTACAGTTCCCCGTATTCGTCGATCTATGCTGTGATAAAGCGTGGGGCATCCGGAGAGCCAGCGTGGACGTTATGATGCCGGTTGCTTGCTGTATGACCCTCCAACAACGTCAATTACTATTGGCCGAACTTCTAGCCATGCATCTCGACGACGAATCGAAATGGGTGCGAATGTGTGCCTTTCAAATTTTAGGACTATTTATATCTACGTTCGCAAAACAGTTTACCGAAGTAACTTATAATCAGCACGGCGAGCTGGTGTTTACCAGCCAACAAGATACTCGTTTCAGGTACAATGTACTTTCGCTATCATGCCTAAAATTGGCCGACTCGAGACTCGTTTGTTGTAGTTTCTGTTCTTGCGTCCCTACTTAATCCTAGTTTTATTCGAGTCACGGCGTAATTCAAAATTCGATGATGTTGTGCAGTATAAGGTATTCGTACGAAGGCAACTACCCTCCGAAATACGTGGTGCGGCGCCACTCGTTCGACCAAGAGGATCTTGATACTAAGGATAACTTTAATTCGTCTGTGATAATACAAAGATCGACTTCTGATGACGAGGAGGACGAGGACGAGTCACAGGAAGATCACATTTTTGCTCTGAGAGCTTACAAATCTAAGGTAAATAACATTGCCTTGAAGTATCATAAAATTTATATTACTACGTTTTCACAATAGTATAAGATAATCTTTTTCTACATTATTTTCCATTCCCATTTATTTCTGAAAGAAGTTGCAACCAGTTATCCTATTCTTTCAGATACGAAGAAAGTTGAATCAAAACCAAACAACGGATGACACGGAGAAGTACAATCCATTTTTATACTACTACATAACGCCAGACCTGCCTTTGGACGACGAACTCGTCGAAGCTGCGAAAAGATCATCAGCGAAGAATAACATAAACTGGAAACCAATGACCAACACCGCCAGTAGCAAAGCCTCTTCGTTAGACGACGTAGTAGACGAAGATAAGTTCCCAGAGGTAGAACTGATACGTGTGAACGAAGAAGAGCTAGTCCCTTTGCATTTGGTCAATATGTTCCTAACGATGGCCGAGCCAGAACGATACTCAGACATAGGAGCAGACATTCTTCATTATTGTGCATTTAGTTTTCCCGCCGTAGCTCTCACGTTAGGTAGAGAGCACTGGTGTTATTTACTGCCAACCTACAAGTTGTTGTTAAACGCCGATCAGTGGAAAATTCGACGTACACTGGCCTCGAGTATTCACGAAATCGCCACGATACTCGGCGAAGAACTGACTGCCAGCGATCTCGTCCCTGCTTATCACTGTTTCATCCAGGACGTGGATGAGGTCAGAATAGGCGTTCTTAAACACCTAGCGGCCTTTTTGAAGATACTTAAGCCCACCGATCGTTTCCCATATCTGCCGAAGCTGAAGGAATTCCTCGTCACCGATAACGAATGGAACTGGAGGTTCCGAAAAGAGTTGGCCACGCAACTGCTGGAAATTGTGAACTTATTTGCACCCATGCAACTTGAACGATACATCGTGCCCCTGTCTCTTGAGCTGCTGAACGACAAAGTCGCTGCTGTGAGGCACGTTGCACTTTCTTTGGTATGACCTCGCACGTTCGCCATCTTCTGTGTATAATCTGGACGTAACAGGGTGTCTCTCATCTGACGTTGCTATTTTCTCTTGAAGCATGATCATCGTTGGCTTCTTTCGATTAAAAGTAATTGTAAAGGAGAAGAGTCTCAGCTGGTTCTCGATTTTGCATTTTCCGAATTCATTAAACAAAAGGTCATAAATGGCGACGTTAGGTAAAGAACCGTGTAACGTTATCGCGTATACGTCCAATGATTCTACTTCAATGTCTGTACAGGTGACGCAAATTGTCGCCCAATCCGACAGCGAACGCCTGGTCTCGGCGTTGTTTCAAGAGCTCAGGTTCTCGCTAGGCGTGTACGCGAAGAAGTGGACTCGACGACAAACACTGGCGTTCGTATGCGCTCAATTGATAGCTAACAACGCTATCAGTGGGCACAAATTCTCTAAGGAAATGTTGCCTACTTTATTGAAGCTATCCATGGATAAGGTACCAAACGTGAGACTAGTTGTGGCGAGAACTCTGTCGGAGAACGTAATCCCGATGGGACGTAAGTATCTATTATAATATTGAACACTATCGATAGTGTTTTAAATTGATATCAAATAGAAAAATAAATAAATAATGTATTTCAATTTTCAGCAAGCTGGCTGGGTGTCGAACAGACGAAGAAAGTGGAGAAAAGACTGAGAGAGATGCGTTCAGACCCAGACCGAGATGTTCGAGTCATGGCCGGAGGCGAGGAGGAGCCTGTGTTAAATATATTGTCGCAAACAAATGCCGAACAATCGAGGAATATATTGTTTTAACAAATTCTATCCCCGCGAGAATCAAATTCGAATTATTTCCTGCCATACGAGACGATTGTTTTAGATTGGACAGCCACGGGACAGAATAAAAGGTGCCGCAAATGTGTTCTTCCACGTGTGAATTGTCTGTACATGCAACAGAAAATTAATTGGAAGAGAAAGACGGGGACAACGTTATTGTATTGGAGCAAGACAAACGAGAGAAACGATAGGTTTTTTTCTTTTAGGAGGCACGATACGTGTATTTATGTACGATGTAAAAAAATACGAGCTCAAATTTTAAATAAACGAAACACGTACCGCTTAAGTGCAGTCGAGATAGACAAAGTGCAACTGAACATTGTCGAAGACCAGGGGACCGACGAATTTCCGCGTCCTTTAGACTAAGACAAATAAGTATCAACGGTCAAAAGACATTACGCAATTATATAAGAGTGTGTGTGAGCGTGTTTAAAAGGAATTAACGTATGCGTGGATAAGATTCGTGGGTATGTATGCGTTTACCATTGTGATCAATTTGTATATGTAAGTGGGTCCCTTGGACGGGCAAGCCGGATATCACTAATTGGAGATATCGCATCGACGGGATCTCTTGTTCTTTGGTGAACGGTCATAGCACGTTCTCTTCGGCGTCGCGTTAATTGTTATTATTGGCGTTACTAGGAATTCGAAATTTAGAGATTTAGGTATTTGGAATTTTGAACCTCAGGAAATTTGTAAATTCAATATTGTATAAATTTGGGAATTTTAAGGATTTGACAATCATTGGCGTCACCCTGATCCCTACCTAGTAAAGCCAATGATTGTTATTTTTTTATCGAAGTATTACCATTGTCGTCCCCTCCTCGTACGTTTCACTTTTTTAACTTTATACTTCGTACGACTCAAGTTTTTGTGCTGTGACTGGTTATGAACTCATGCGCGCGACATCGATGAATGTCTTTACGTTAAACGGAAAAGAAAGAAGAAAAAACACAACATGGAAATTATCAGTTGAAAACGGTAAAAAAGGCTTATACATCGCACGATGTCGAAAACGTTCACGATCGTGCGATGTCACTGTGTTTTCTGTCTACACGCAATCACAAGAACAAATGTGTATTGTTTTTTGTAGATATACTACTGTACACGTTAATAGTTGTAAGCACGAACTTTTTGCTGAGCCACCGAGTTAAATTGATACGAATTTGAATTTATTACACCGCGACTCTTGTATTTAGATCAATTTTCGGTGACTTTGTATCTAAATTTAAAAGAAACGCACGAGAGACATCACGTTTGTACGATCGATACAATAAAACTAATTTGTAAGCAACAGGACGAACGAAACTGAGAATGCTGTTGGATAAATGATGTGTATTATATGAGATTTTACAAATATAGGGATACAAAGCGGATACGTAGACAGAAGTAAAGCAAAAGTGATCCGCTAAATTGTACATTCGCGAAAAAAGAAAAAAAGAAGGACCGTTACCGAATACCACTACCGTGATATCGCAAAATATTTCTATAACATTAGTGAGTCGTGATCGCTGAATATTTCGCGACATAAAAAAAAGAAAGGGCGAATTATCATGTCTTAGTTAAACTGTTCGTTGAATAACGTGATCATTGGGCTACAGCAACTTTCTGTAAGCAACGAATACTCGTTACTTGTGAATACGTTCAAAGAAGAAAAGAAATGAAGTTTTGTTTAAAATATTCTGTATAATATATTGTGTGTTTGGTAATGAGACGAACAAAAAAAATATACACCATGCGATTTGTTACATAATTGCATTTAACTCTTGTTCTCCTTCACAGAGATTTTAAACCAACCTCTATTGTACAGTGCACTCTCGCTATATGGTTAATTAGTATAAATTTTTTCGATTAAAATTCATTACACTATTATCAATAGTATGAGCAACCTCATACTCATATAGCAGGACTTCACTGTACTTATATCCTTTCATCAAAACATGCACTTCGAAATTTTTCATTTAATCATGTTTTACTTTTCTTACACAGTATGATAATACAAAGCTTACCTAAAAAGATTACAATGTAAGTATACGCTAAAAATATGATTAAAGTAACGCTTCTCGTTATTAGAATATGCCAAGAAATTTTCCAGGGGGACAAGCCGGTAATTGGCAAGCTTTCTCTTCCATTTCAGTTTCCGCGGAGTTGCAGTCACGTAAACAGTATCGCCATCGAATTTGTCGACCTTTACCGCAGGTGACACTACAGCTGCTCCAATCAGTCCACCTGCCCCACTTACGACGTGGTTTTGCATTTTCCCTACGAACCGTTTTTGAAGTACTCGACGGCGTCTTCGGTATTCGTCTAACGATTGATCGTTTCTTCTCTATCGTAGAACGTCCTTTCTCTCCACTATTTTTATTTTCTTTCGCAATTTTCGAAGAACCTATTTTCCTTTCGACTATAATTTTTGCGGGGTTCGACGAATATTTATCACCCATTGGTACGCATTTCTGAACAATTTGAGGCGGTTCATTGAAAACGTCGTAATCTGTACTAGCGTTCGAACAGAGATCGTCGATCGCTCTTGTCTCGACTGTCTTCTCTTTTCTGTCGTTAGCTTTTGGATCTCCGGCGTTTATAAAATTTTGCAGTTCATTCACCTGTTAAAAAATTTCTTATTAATAATTTTAAGGTATAGAGACATTGAAAATATTGCATAATGGCATTTATCAATATTTTCAATCAAAAATCAAAATCATTTGATCTACTATTAGATTTGGTATTTCCTTAAATTTTACCTTTGTAACCAATTTCTTGGCAAGTTCTTTAACTTCCTCGATGGATCTAACTGCTCTACCTTCCCCTTCGACCATCACCGAACGCTGTATTTTATTCCGAGCATTGCATCGACGCTCCGTTTCAGGTTCTCGAATATTCTCATAATACTTTAACTCGTCTTCTTTATTCAAAAATCCATGCCCCCCTTCCGTATTCTTGTTTCTTTTCTCGCGTAATTTTGCCATTTCCAGAAAGGTTTGTTCCTTCTTATTCTGCGTTAATGATGTATCTCCGTTGTCTTCCGATTTCGTCATGTCATCATCATTTCCAGTTACCATTATCGCCGATGAAGGTTCAGAATTATCGGCATTATTTTCCAGTACGAGATGCTTTGAGGAACGATCGTTTTTAGAATTATCGACCGAGTCTTTCGATTCTACGAATCTACGATGAAAATTGTTCTCATTATTTTCCTTAGAAACTACCTTAGTAATCCCTACATTTGATTTACCCTCGCTTTTTGCTGCATTCGGTTTTCTCTCGCGAGGTGTTCTCAATTTATTCGCATTCTTCGTACGTTCGTTCCCTAACGACCGTCGTGAATTTTTACCCTGTTTCTTTCCCGCATGCTTCTTCTTCTTCTTCGTCTTTGAACTATCGTGATTGTTCTTTGCCCTTCTCCTCACTCGCAGTAAGTGTGCCTTCAAATTGGCGGCAACTAAACTCGACAACCTTCGATTTTCATTTTCATTCGAATTTTGAGACTCGGACCTTTCCATCACATTGTTCCGTTTCTTTCTCACTAAATCGACCGCCATCATAGGATCCGGTAGATCAATTTCCATATTTTCGTCATTTCGTCGATTTGTAAACGAATCTGATTCTTCTGCAATCTCTCTATTACCCGTTTCACCGTTGTCTACCGAAACTTTTACTTTGTTAACATCAGATGGTAACACTATTGAATTATCCTTCTCGTCAGACGCCAGTGTATCGATAACTTTCGTTGGCCCATCTTTGTCCGTAGGTACAGAAAACTGTTCAGACTTGATTTCTCGTTTCGCGTCAAATGAGGTGTCGTCGTCGTAGGAATTTTCGTCCACCGATTCGTAAGTGTTCCGAGGAAAAGAATTTGCAAGGTCTCTTAAATACTCTTGTTGATATGCTGACGATGACAGTGGACTCCAGTCAGATTTGCTTCTTTTCACTCTTACGTGCGTTTTTAGAGAATTCGAGTCCTCGATGTCGTCCAGTAAAACTGGTGCGTCGTAATCCATTAGCGTCTTCCTTTTAGCAACATGGAGGACATTAGACGGTGTTGACGGAGAATGTTTTTTATCGTCGTGAACCGCGCACAGACTTCTTCGTTTCCACTTGTAACCGAATAAATTCCATTTCTTTTCTTCTACTCTTAGCGATAGATTATTAAATGCGAAAGTTGATTTCATGTTACAAGTATCTGCGTAACAGTATATTGTTGAAAAACTTGGAATCGAATCATTTTCGATGTACGTTGTGTTTACTTTACTTTCCTGATATTTTTGTAATTTGCCTAAATATCTCACTACATTTTTCAAATTATTTTCTGATTTTATATAAGAATCATATGTTTCGTTTAAAGTAGTCATTAATCCTTGACACACGTGCGTAAAATTTACAGTAGAGTCTTGTAAATTATTTAACCCTTCGCAAGGCTGATAATATGAAGATATGTTGATAAAGTTATGTTTGTTTTTCCTGGCGTTAGAAGCGACTAATAAAAGGATAACAATTAAGATATATAAATAAGTCGAAAGTTTCAGCATTACACGCCTTATTTCACGTTATTAGGTTTTACATTACTTACTAATTCTATATAAATTAGTGTTTTGTAGGTTATTGTTTACAGGGAAATGTTAAAACGATTTACTTCGGACTTGTCGGACATTTCAAATTTTCCTGTTTCGCGAATTGACTAGTATCGATCGATCGAAATACTTGTATCGTTAACGACATTCCATGTATTTTTTGTATAATTATACCTTCAAATTTTCTTTACTGAAATTATGTTATAATATAATTAAAAGTACATAAATCTGTAAACATTTTTTTAAATATATCGATTCTGTGTCATTCTTTTGTTGTAAACTAGCCTTTGAAGTGCTGCACCAAGCGGCCAATTATTAAAACAGTTTCTCCGCAAACCACTAATTGTGAGAAGCTATTTAGTTCCACCGCTACATTTGTGGTTATATCTACGACAGTTTGCATACACAGGTTATTAAATAAATATGAAATTAATATTAGAATACATAAATTACTAAATTAATGATAAACAATAAAGAGAAAAAATTGTGATAATTCGTTAAAACTTGTAAGGATAATCATTTAATATTTTAAATTTGTTGCAATGCTGTATGTAATCAAAGCATTGACATTTTCAGGTATCATAAACTCTTATACAAAGTGATCAACAAAGTTCACTTAATAAATAATTCCACATAAAATTAAAAACAAATTATACTATTTGATCTAAAAATTATGAGGTAACTTTCAAATAAGTGCAGTGTTATACAAATGTATATATTGTTCATAGATAAAAGCATTGTATAAAAGGAAACAATGAATTCTGTAAAAGGCAGCTGTGAAATTGGAAATGGTTTAGATGACCTTGGAATACCTGGACAAGGTTTTTTAAGAGATGCTTTGACAAGTTGTACAGACCCATTAAAAGCAATTGAAGAATTTCAATTGGAAAATGGCATTTTATTGCCATCCTTAAGACCTATGTTGCCTTTGCTTGATCTTCATGGTGTAAGAAGATTAGATTTTCATGCATCAGTGTTAGAAGAACTAAGAGAAAAATTGATAAAAAGAATCAATGAAATTGGTACAGAAAGAGCAGATAAAGGTTCATCAGGTGATAAAAGACTAAAAGAATTATTATCCAAAAGTTTCCCAGCTGTAAGAGTTGCAGCACTGAGACCTGTTGTCATGTGTATTTTAAGAAATACACCACATATAGAAGATAAATATTTACGAGTACTTGTCCGTGAAAAAGAATTATATAATGATGCAGATACAGAAGTTAAACGGCAAATTTGGAAAGATAACCAGAGCCTATTTGGAGATGAGGTCTCTCCATTATTTAGTCGATACATTATTGAAAAAGAACAAATATTGTTTGATCATCGAAATCTAAATAGTCTCTTTTTCATGCCTTCCCCCAAGGTATACTGCATGAATTTCTTCAAAATAAGAATTTTAATTTTCATGAAATTATGTTATTTTGCATACTTAGGTAAGAAGACAAGGTGAAGTAGTACAAAAGCTGGCTCATATGATTGGGCATAGCGTAAAATTATATGATATGGTACTACAATTCTTAAGGACTCTATTTTTACGTACAAAAAATATACATTATTGTACCTTAAGAGCTGAACTATTAATGGCCTTACATGATTTAGAGGTCAGTTTGTATTATGTTAAATTGTATTATATTAAATCACATTGGTATAATATTAATTACATAAATATTTGATCCTTAGGTTCAAGACATCATCTCTGTTGACCCATGCCATAAATTCACTTGGTGTCTTGATGCATGTATCAGGGAAAAAAATGTTGACATTAAAAGGTCCCGTGAATTGCAAGGTTTTCTAGATAGTATAAAGGTATACAGTAAACTGTTCGTGTTTCATAATACTATGTCTTGCTGTACTAGATAAGTGAAATGATCTACAGTTTTATACAGAGAGGACAGGAACAAGTATTAGGAGATTTAAGCATGATATTATGCGACCCATATGCAGTGAACTTTCTTGCTAGTAGTGCAATAAAAATTGCACTTCATTTGATAAACAGTGAAGCATTGCCTAGAGAAAATGCAGTTCTTGTACTATTACTAAGAATGCTTGCATTAGGCTTATCTGCCTGGCAAATGATCGACTCGCAAGATTTTAAGGAGCCGAAATTGGATAGTCAAGTTGTCACAAAGTTTCTACCAGCGCTCATGTCTTTAATGGTATATGATTTAATAAGTAACTTTAAACGTATTAACACGTTAAAGATAATAATCATAGTAATTAAAAATTAACATAAAAAATAACTTGTACTTTAGGTAGATGATCAAATAAGACAGTTAAATTGCAAACTTCCGCCGGATGAAAGAGAAAGTGCAATTGCTATAATAGAACATTCTGGCCCACCTCCTGACGCTTGTCAAGCATACGCACAACTTTCAGGAGTTGCTGCTGTTTTATCTATGTACTATGCATTACATGTAGGTGGTGGTGGTGGTGTAGGAAGAGGAAGAGGTGATGCTAGAGGCTTAATGAGAGTATTGGCTACTTTGCCTAATTGTCAAGCACAGCGTGCATTTGAAGATCCCTTTTTGCATACTTTGGTAAACTCATAATTTATATCTTTTATATTTGTTGAATTGCATATAATGTAAAATTGAATATTATGATTCATAGGTATCTCTGTTAATCCTGAATATGGCTGATGAATTTTCTAACGAATCATTCTGTACTGTAATATTTGACGAATTTTTCCTAGCAGGATTAGGCAGAGACAATGTTACACGACATTTGTTAAAACTACTTTGGTATATTCATCCGAAATTACCACCGACTCGTTTACATGCACTAATGAAAGCTCTTCAACCAACTAGTCAGGTAACATCTTAATGAATAAAACGAAGCATATAAAATATATTGTATCTATAATAACGTTTATTATTTAAGCATAATGAAGCTGTACATAATCTCTATGAAGCTTTACGTGATAAAATTGGAAGTCGTTCTACGGAAGACCAGTTAACAACAACAACCCAGATGGACACATTAGGACTTGATTGTCCACCTTCTCCTCTGACTGGTGTACCTACACCAGCCTCATGTTCACTATAAAAATTAAGTGATGCAATTGTTTGAATATCAAATGCATTGAAAAATATAATTTACTAATTTTACTTACAAGCAGTTGTATTTTCTATTTTGTTTATTTATCTTTTACTTTACATAAAATATAAACATACACAGATCCAATGTGTCTCGAAAATACATATTTTTTACTTAAAACGATTATAAAACGTACATAATTTAATCACGTATTTGTGATATTATCGACATTCGATATATTTATGTCATTAATCAATTCCATCATTAGTCTGTCCAAATAATTTGGGTCCAACTTATATGACATCAAAATCATTGAGATATACATTGATGCCTGTTTACTTGATAATAAAAATTTTAGTTGTGGATCTATCATACTTAGCCTAAAAAAATATGCATAAATATATTAGTAATATTTTTTAAAGTACAGAACTTATACTAATATATGGTACTTACATTTTGATAATTACAAGACCAACAAGAGTCCATTCTGCAGTTTTAAAAATAATATTTGTAGCAGATAATGAAAAAGTATTAACTAAGGCCTTAATTAAAGCACTCTTTTCGCTGTTGTAAATATACTGAGGCAATTTATTACTCGCTAAAGCTCGTAATAAATCCGGTAATCTGAAAAAGAAATTAAATAATTCTATTTAACAACAAAGACAAACTCATAGTACTAAAGAAATATTGGAATCAATATTACATCCTATTAAGTTTATCTAAAAATATACGACGTCGAAGTGCCTTCGGTGCATGTGCGTCTATCAAAGGTAATACTGGAGCAAAGTCACTATCCTGTTTAACATTTTCTGTACTTTTAGGATTTTCTACGATCATACTGCCTTTGTAGAATGCTCGTACCTGAAAATAATAGACCAGTAATTATTTATATATTTTATGTTATATGTTATATTATGCTTACTTTTAATTCCATTTTCTTTCCTTCCTCTTCAAGGGCAGACAAATGCGGTAAAGGTTTTAAATTACTTTTCATTAGATCTGTCTGGTCTTCTTTCTCATCTTCTAATTGTAATTTATTTAATTTTTTACATAAATGTAAGAATCTGTCATGTGTTATTATATTCTCCAATAATCGGTTCTTAGTATCTTCTTCCCCTGACAATAAAGAAATTGTATCCTCTGTTATCCACTCTTTTACACTATGTTCAATATGCATTGCAAGATTATAAAATTCATTTGTCTGCCTCTCTTTAATAACATTTTTTCGTTTATGTCGGTTTTGTTCATTTTTTTCTATTTCTTGAACATTGTTATTACTAATGTCTGTATTTTTCTTGGTAGTAGTTAAATTACTTTGTTCACTATCATTTTTTGTATTTTCATTTTGACTTTCATTTATAGTAACATTATCATTCATATTGTCTAGGTCTTCAATTTCAGAATAATTTAGCACAGTATTACTATCTGAGAAAGAAACTTTTTTAACAATATCATCATTTGTCTGTTGTTTAACACTATCAGTTATATCTTTTAAATCAATGGATGAATTCTTTATGTCTCCTAATTTTTCATCAGAATTTTTTGAATACTGTTCTTCCAATACATTTGGCATTTCACTATTGTGTAGTTCTACATGTTTACTAGCTGCCTGAGAATCTTCTACTGTATCATATTTTCTGTGTTCATTAACTTTTGAATGTGCATCAAAAGTTGCATCATTCAAATTGTCACATTTTGTATTAACTTCTGTTGATTCCTCCTTATTATCAGCATTCAATGTTACAGTTATGTCATTAAAATGAATTTCATCTCCAGGTATACTTCTTACTAATTCATCTTTGGCTGGCAATACTTTGAACACTGGTATTTCGTCCTTATCTCTTAACCACAGAGGGCTTGTAAGCATTTGTTGTAAGAGATAATTGCAAGCTCCATAGCAACGTGAACTACAAAAATTTTTACGCCTAGTCACATCATAAACTTTGTTCTTCTTTGTTGATATATGATATTGTTGATCAATTATGGTTGTTAATTTGCTATTACATAATACATAACCACATAACTTAGTTATCCCTCGTTCTTCAATTACATCTTCCATATGACTTTTATTAATATATTTCAGCTATAATAAGAGAGAAATATCTTTCAGTCATATGCAGATTATAATGAGAAATTATACTTACATTATCTAAAAGCCATTCAGAATTTATTTTAGGTTCTAGGAGTTGTTCAACAATTGCAAGAGCTTTAGCATCACATTGTTTCTTTTTAACTATTGCTAACTGCATCTGTGCCTTGCTTAAACCAAAATATAATTACTTAGGTGCATTACAAATATTACTTTTTATATTGCATTTATGTTAAAAATTAAATAAACATATGTAACAATTTTTACCTCATTTTCTTCTTTACTTTTTTCCTTTCCAGTATTTCTTGTCTTAAAGTAGATGTGGCCATTTTTTTACAATAATTAGGAAAGAACTGTAAATAAAATAAAAAAAGATAGGTTACGTATAATTAAAAAGAAAGAGAAACATGGAATTAAAAAGTTGCTTAGTGTTAAATGCTTTGACAATTTAAACATACCCAAGTAGTTATTAGTTTAAATTCTATAGTAAAATATAAAACAGTATTCTAATTTTTCTGTCACAGATTTGACGGACGTCAAATTAAAATATTGTCAAGGTGTGCTTATGTCATACATATATACATTTAAAAATCGCATTTAAGTAAATCAGATTCAGGATTCACTTCCACCGAATTTTATTATCGATTTACTATATAATTACATTTTATACCAAATGTATTATAAAGTTCATTGTTTTATTTCTGGACGACAACAATTGATAACAAATTATGTTTATATATTTCGTGCTTGCATGGATCGCCACGTACAGCACAACAATGGAATAAAATAGATATATACTCTGTTCAATGAAAGATCATCCTCATTCGCGAACTCTCAGCAAGTTCAGTAGGTTTTCCAACAAAAACCTGTAAACTTTACGGGAAGCGAATATACGTATTATAGATCATGGATAATCAAATTTAGAAATCTAAAAACTTGAGATTCAGGAGACTTAAGAAATTGGGAATTTGGAAATTTACAACTTGCTAATTTAGAAATTAAAATATTTTAATCACTAAATATACAGGTTTGGCATCAAAAACGTGATAAACGCGTCGCTCATAGTTACAAAGCCTACAGACGCTAATCCAAGCTGCCATGCGCAGAATGAATAAAATTTCTTACGATAAGTATAGTCTTCCCAGGATAGAAAATAATCAGCATGTACAGAAGATCATATGATACGACGTAATATTAATTTAAATTTAGTCAAATAATAATGTTATACATATATATTTATATCGTACAAAATATTCTAGTGGATTACCAACAATAATGCTAAAGTTGGTCAGTCTGCTCTACAATTTATTATTGAAAATTCAAGCAAATCTGACTTTATTCTTAATCATACATGATTTCAAATCCAAGAAACTGAATACATGTATTATTTATTGCAATTAAATGGAAATTGATAAAATGAAATAAAATTTGATAGATTTCAGAATGAATATTAACGCACTCTAGCGGCAGTTCAAAGAAACATTGAACCGGCTGTCTTGTAGAGGTAGAAGTCTACCGAAGTAGATGGGAAAAGAGACCAGTAGAGTGTAACTGGTTATATGGTGTGATCTTGAAGTAGTGTTACGTTTTCAGTATTATCTTGTTGTGCTCGCCATGACGTTGGTTTGAAATTGTATTTCAAAATATTAATCCCGATGTTGGTCGTAGGACTGTGCCAATGTAGTTTTCATGCTTTTAACGAGGAGAGAATCCGGGGAGGCAATTCGTGGATACCGAAGAAAGCTTCAAACACGTTTGAAGCTTTCGAGGTCGTATTCATGGAACTATGAACCTGGACTCGTTGTCTTTTACTTTGTCACAAATCAGTTATTTGGTTGCGAATTTAAATAAGAAAAATTTTCGGGACAGCTGCCAAGAAATATCAGTTGTAAGTAGAAAAAAAACCTGTTGTACTGCTGCATCTCTTATTGCCCTCCCCTACCACTTCTGTTCATCACACGCCGACCTCGAAACAGCGCAATATGCTTTATGAATATTATCATCAATTTCATTTGATTTCATTTATTAAGATAAACCTCCTTATCAGAAAAATTATGTTCAGATTTATGTATCTATTATTCTACTTATTGCAAGATTATTTGTTATTTGATGTTCACGCGGCACGAAAGACATCTTGAACTTAGCCTCTTCTCGTAATTTGTATATGTTCCAACGGATCATTTCGAATGATGAAACTCTGTTAATTTCTCAATGCATGTTTTTTCGACGTTTAAGGTCTTAAAAACTTAATAAATAAATAAATTCTTGAAAATTTATTTGGTTGAAATTTTTTTAAAAATGTTTATGTTGATTTTTTCATCCTTGATAGTTAAAAGGTTATAATATTTCAGAAGTTGTGTTCAATACATTTAAGTTTATATAGATATCTTATATATGGTACATGTTCATTTTTAAATTTGTGGTTATATTGTAGCTGGTGCAGTGGAAGGGTTTGGAGGCAGACAGACATTTGCTGCGCTCTTTGCTGTCGTACATTGACTTTTCAACGGGAGAGCCACCAGAATCAAGTGCGAAAGATTATTTTCAAGTGCAACTTCTGAAACAAGAGTGTACTAATCTTCTTAGCAAACCTTCTTTTATTTCTAATCTGTGCTTTGCTATAGATCATCCATTTCATCAACAAAAGGTTTATTTTACTTTTTATTTAGGTTAAGGCTATCAAAATTAGTGTGAATACATATATATATATGTACATATATATATTTAAAAACCTACATTTTATAGCTTTATAACACTTTTTATTAATTTTAATTTTACTTTTTCAGACTTTGAATCCATCTGCAAAGTTTTTTTTACGTTTGAAAAAGGTACTTGGCTTAACTCTGGTACAAGAAGTTGCATTTGCAATTGCATTATTGCATTCTGAGAATACTGAAATTCGTACATTAGCTCTAGAACACGTAAAAAAGCAGCTGCCTGAGTTAATAAAAAATTATATTAATTCTGAAACGAGCAATAAACATCAGGAAGAAGGATTGCACGATTCATTGCCTGAAGTACTTCATTTAATATTATCTCAGGCTTTGCATTCAGCCAATCAGTTTGGCCTTTCATCGGAAGCAAAAGAAAAATTTCTCAAGAATTTAAGGCGCGACTTTCCCCGTGAACTGGTACCAGTGGTGCTAGCACCACTCCTGTACCCAGACAACGGGGAAACCTCGCAAGCCAAAATTGAGTTAAACATGGCTGTTAATCAAATGGTAAAATAATCAAGTAGTATTCATTGCTGTGTAGTAACTGTGCTATAAGATTTCAAATTTTTAAATGTATTTATGTACATGCATATATATCTGTGCTTTTTAGGATGGAAATTCTCTAGTAGAATTGATTATGGAATTAGGATATGGATTTACTAGTACCATCGAAGAATGTCGTTCAGCCTTAGCTGGCCTAGGAGCTAGAGAAATATCTCCAGCATGTGCTGCAAGAGTTTTGGCTCATATGGCACGTAGTTGTAGTAGTCTTGATGATGCTGGAGGTTTACAATCTTTTTGGGGTAATTCAGGGGCTACACAAGATGCAAACAAAGAAAAGTCAGCAGATAGTGCTGCACCCACTACATGGAATGTTGAGGTTTTCATTCAAGCTTTAAAAGAAATTGTAAGTATCAATTGTTATTTGATAGTTTAAAATTTTGTATTAGTATTAAATATTAAATTTACTTATAATTTCAGCAATCTACGTTATCATGGAATGAAGTAATAGTTAAGTTAGATCATGCAGAATTCGTTGTCAAAGATAGACAAGGATTGAATTTGTTGATCACGGGATTAAGATTAGGATTGCAACATCAAGGATATCCGCCTGATATGTTTCCCGTAGAACTTTTTTATCGTCACTGGGACAACGTAGAAGGACAATTTTCTTTAGTACAACAAATTCTAAAATGTCCAGATATATTTTGTTTTGCCGACTATCCATATCATTCTGTAACTGTTGATGTTTTGAAAGCAGCACCAGAAAGTGACAGTAAAGAAGCACAAACCTGGAGATCATTAAACGTAGTTGAATTACTTTTGCATATGGCAGAAAGAGGACTGTATGGACCAGTGCAAGAAATATTTAAGTGGCCCATTCAGCACTGCCCTGATGTTCTTGTATTAGCCCTATTGCAAATTAATGCTCCTGTTACTATACTAAGACAAGAGTTACTTAGTACGTTAATGCCCATTTTTCTTGGAAATCATCCAAATTCTGCCGTTATTCTACATCATGCATGGCATGGAAATACAGTTAAAATAAAATCTATAATTATGCATGCTATGGCAGAATGGTACATACGCGGAGATCATGATCAAACAAGACTATCTCGTATTCTTGATGTTGCTCAAGATCTTAAAGCATTAACACATTTACTTACTGCTCAATCCTATCCATTTGTTATTGACTTAGCCTGCTTGGCTTCGAGAAGAGAGTATTTGAAATTAGAGAAATGGTTGACAGATAAGATTAGAGAACAAGGTGAAGTTTTTGTCACCGCTTGTGTAAAATTTCTACAAAGGCGTTGTCCTCAAGTTATGGGACCTGGAATAAAGGAAGATATTACGGTTCCGAAAGCGAGTCAACTTCCACAAGAGACGCTAACGACGATGCTTGCTTGCTTGCAAGTGTGTGCTGGGTATGTTTTACTTTATTGTAAAAATTTGTACTATTGGTAACACCTTTTAATTTTTTAAATACTTTTAAAGGAGTGTTTCTCAAGAATGTTCCGAAGCAATAATGACAATGGTACAAAATTGTAGTCTAATGTTGAGCAAAAGTACAATGAGTAGACCTCCACCTCCAGGAGTTTTAAGACATAGGGGCCTGGAACCTTTTAATCCAGCAACATTGGGGGGACAGGTATAAAATTTGGTGTAATTGTTTACAAATAATTTATCGTTTACTATGTACTGAGGTATTTTATTAAATTTTATAGTTGTTTTCTTCGAAACAAGTAGACCCGCTTGGAAATTTAAGTTCAAGTCTTGCATCTATGGGTTTGGGTTCAAGTCTTGGTCCACCGAGCAGTTCTGCATTCAATTTACCTGGTGCTCTTGGACCATTAGTATCAGCACCAGGTTCTCCTTCTCGTCTTATGGGACCTTCTCCAAGTCCATTTCCAATGTTGCCATTATCTTCTCAGTTACATTCAGGACCAGTCGGTACACAAGGACCATCCGTTTTACCCGGTAGTACAACAATTGGAGGATTGGGTAGACTCGGACCACCAACAGGCATCGAAAAAGCTAGGATACCTGAAACGTCAAACTTATTTCCTGATATGTCACAAAATGTTTCGAAAGAAATTGAAGATGAAGCGAACAGCTATTTTCAACGTATATACAATCATCCGCCACATCCTACCTTATCAATTGATGAAGTTCTCGATATGTTAAAAAAATTTCAAGATTCTGGTAGTAAAAGGGAGAGAGAAGTGTTCAACTGTATGTTACGAAATTTATTTGAAGAATATCGATTTTTTCCACAATATCCCGACAAAGAGTTACAAATCACTGCACAATTATTTGGAGGAATTATTGAAAGGGGATTGGTTAACAGCTACATGACCCTTGGATTAGCCCTAAGATTTGTTCTGGATGCTCTGAGGAAACCAGAAGGCAGCAAGATGTATTACTTCGGCATAACAGCTCTGGATCGTTTCAAGAGTCGTTTAAAAGACTACCAAACATACTGTGAGCACGTCAGGGCAATTCAGCATTTCAGTGAGTTCCCACCACATTTAATTGAGTATATAGAATATGGATTACAGGGGCAGGAGCCTCCCACAAGACCCCAAGGTCCAGTCCTCCCAAAAACTTTAGCTGCTATGCTGGCACCTGTTACTACGCCATATAAAACCATTACAACAACAACGATAACGACAAGTACCACTCAAGCGAAGTCGTCTACGACTCCGACTACTTCTCTCTCGGCAAGAGTAAGTAAAACATCATTTTTGTGATTGTTTAATGTATCTTTTTATCCTTGCTTATAATTTTATATTTTAATTTTAGCCTTCCATTGCTAATGCAACAAATATTGATACGTTATTAGTAGCAACAGATAAAGAAGAAAAAATTACAACGCCTCCAGAAGCTTTACAGGATAAAACAGCGTTCATCTTTAACAATCTTAGTCAACTTAATTTGCAACAAAAGTGTGATGAAATTCGAGAAATTGTTACGGAAGAATATTGGCCTTGGATGGCACAATATCTAGTAATGAAACGTGCGAGCATAGAACTAAATTTCCATGCCTTGTATTCGAACTTTCTAGACTGTTTAAAGTTACCTGAAGTGAATAAAATGGTTACTAGAGAAACGTTTAGGAATATAAAGGTTTTATTACGGAGTGATAAGGGGATAGCAAATTTTTCAGATCGATCTCTCCTCAAAAATTTAGGTCATTGGCTAGGAATGTTAACTCTTGGTAGAAATAAACCCATCTTGCAGATTGACATAGACTTAAAAAGTTTACTCGTCGAAGCATATCATAAAGGACAACAGGAGCTCCTTTATGTGGTTCCATTCGTTGCTAAAGTGCTCGAAAGTTGTGCAAAAAGTCGTGTTTTTCGACCACCCAATCCGTGGACAATGGCGATTATGAACGTGCTGGCAGAATTACATCAAGAGCCTGATTTGAAACTAAATTTAAAATTTGAAATTGAAGTACTCTGCAAAAATTTAAGTATCGACGTTGGTGAATTAAAACCTGCACTTTATTTGAAAGATCCTGAAAAGTTGCGAACTTTGGAGTATCAATTATCGCATCCAAATAAAAAGTCAGAATCAAACAATAATCAGCAACAATCCCAGGGTCCTATCGAAGAATTAGTTGGTTCTACTACAACTGGAGCGATTGTCCCACAGACAGCTCCAGCGAATACAACACCATCTCTACCTACGGGTCCACCAGAACCACGGTTTAATTACATGGATATATCTGTAACAGGCATCGCTAATATTTCTCAACACATCACCATCAATAATCAACTGCCATTATTCCAAACGCACCCACACTTGAAGCAATTCGTGCGTCCAGCTGTTGAAAGGGCAATTCAAGAGTGGATTCATCCCGTTGTTGATCGTTCGATTAAGATCGCTTTAACCACTAGCGAACAAATTGTAAGAAAAGACTTTGCATTAGACCCAGAAGAAGTTCGAATGAGAACAGCAGCAAGACACATGGTTCGCAACTTAACTGCAGGGATGGCTATGATCACTTGCCGTGACCAAGTTATGGCGTCGATTAGTACAAATTTGAAACAAGCTTTTTTGACTGCAATGATGGGTACAACTCCACAGCAGAAAGAGCTTGCAGAGCAAGCGGCTAATGTAGTTGCTGCTGACAATATGGAGCTTGCCTGTGCATTTGTACAAAAAACAGCTATTGAAAAAGCTATTCCTGAAATGGATAAACGTCTACTGAACGAAATTGAACTACGGAAGATCGCGCGTCAGGAAGGGAGAAGATACTGCGATCCTTTGGCTAAATATCAAGCTGAGAGAATGCCTGAACAAATTAGGTTAAAAGTAGGCGGAGTGACGCCTCAACAAATGGCTGTTTACGAAGAATTTGCAAGAAATATTCCAGGATTTTTACCACTATCTGAACGAGACACGCAAGCTTTATTAATGCCAAAACCTGTTACAGTACGTATTATACAATATATATTTTTTAATGTATATATACACGATATATATTTAAAATGGTTTATATTTGAAGGAACCTACTGTAACTGCATTTGCCGCTAACCCAGCAGTTGCAGTAGCAACAGCCCAACAGGTAGCTGCGTATGCAGCGGCAGTAAGCAATGATGAAGTTGGGGCAATGTTAGAGAAGCTTGCTGCAGAGGTTGAAGTATTACTTGCTGCAATGGGCCCAGCTGTACCTCCCCCACAACATGCTGCTCTGCATAGTCTTTTGGAATCTATTATTCTTACACGAAGATCGAGAGACGCAGGTGCTGCTATGACGTTGCTCAAAAAGGTAAAATATCAAATATGTATATATGTACGATATAAACCAGTGATGGACAAATAAATCAGTGAACGAGTACGGTTGTCCACACGTACATATAATTTTAGTATACGTTCTTTATGTTTTACTTTAGGCTGTAGAAGGACTATTAGATGGCCCAACCATTTCAAGTGGTGTGATAGATTCCGAAATTATATTACGGTATAGAGAACTCCATTTACGTATTCTGAAGTGTCTTCAAGATCCACGTGCTTATGGCATGCAGTGGACAAACAAACATGTTACCCGTTGTTTAACAGAATGTAGAGAAGAATTTCGATACAATTTTGAAGCTGTTGATTATCTTATTAGGTATTTTATTTTCATAATATATTTTGAAGTTATTGAATGACATAAGCAATCAGATATAAGTAAATTTTTAATGTTCTTTTTAGATCTCATTTAATTAGTCTTCCACAGTATGACTTAGCATTAGCCCAAGCTATAGATTCTGGTAATGCAATGGCAACAGCATTTGCCATGCAATTGGTGCAGCTTTATTTAATTGACGAGAGACAGACCACGCATGTTACCGAATCTGATTTGTTCCATACAATTGAGATACTAGCTAGAATGGCTCATCACAGAGCACCTCCTGAAGGGTTACTATCAATTAGTATATTGATGCCTATTAACAACTATGTTGTTGATTATTAAAATAACACTTGTGTATTTTCTAGGATTTTGCTATTCAGACTAACAAATCTAATAGAGTCATTGCGCGCTAATCATGATCCCGGAGTATTAGCAGACAGAGCACCTGCAGGACCTACAGCACATATTCATTCTGGAATTCTACAGGTGAGAGTAAGTAAATTCGACCAATCGGGGCTTTAAGAACACGTGTATATGTTTACAATTTATATTGTTTGTTTCTTTAAAGGCTCGTGATTTTGATGACCCACCCGGATTGATGGAAAAAACGGAATATCTATTACGTGAATGGGTTTCGATGCATCATAGTCCAACACATGCACGTGATCCTACGAAAGCTTTTGGAATGTTTGTTCATCAAATGAACATTCATGGGATCCTCAAAACTGACGACCTTATAACGAGATTCTTCAAGTTAAGCACACAAATGTGCGTCGATCTGTGTTACCGTGCTTTAGCTGAAACCAATGCAGCCCCATCAGTTGTTCGTGCAAAGTGTTTCCATTCATTGGATGCTTTCGTGCGTCTGGTTGCGCTTTTGGTCAAACATTCTGGTGACAGTACAAATACTCATACGAAAATTAATTTACTGAATAAGGTTTTAGGAATCGTAGCCGGTGTATTATTACAAGATCACGACATACGAGGTACTGATTTTCAACAGTTGCCCTATCATAGAATTTTCATTATGCTCTTCCTAGAGCTTTGCGCCCCTGAACCTGTACTGGAAGCAGTAAATTACCAAGTATTGACTGCTTTCTGCCATACTCTGCATATACTCAGACCAGCCAAAGCTTCAGGGTTTTGTTACGCTTGGTTAGAGTTAGTTTCACACAGAGTCTTCATTGGACGCATGCTCGCAATTACACCACAACAAAAGTGTTGGGGCATGTACGCGCAATTGTTGATTGACTTGTTTAAATACCTCGCACCTTATCTTCGAAATGCTGAGCTCGCAAAACCTGTGACTTTATTGTATAAAGGAACTCTTAGGGTATTGTTGGTCTTGTTACATGATTTTCCTGAATTCCTTTGTGATTACCATTACGGATTTTGTGACGTTATTCCACCCAATTGTATACAAATGAGAAACCTCATCTTAAGCGCGTTTCCAAGAAACATGCGCTTACCTGATCCATTCACACCTAATTTAAAGGTTGACATGTTGCAAGAAATAGCACATGCTCCTAGAGTATTAACCAACTTTGCGTCCATGATACAACCACTTGGTTTCAAAAAAGAACTTGACTCGTATTTGAAAGCACGCGCACCAGTTACTTTCCTTTCCGAATTACGTAGTAATTTGCAAGTATCTCAAGAAGCTGGTGTTCGCTACAATATTCAGCTAATGAATGCTTTAGTACTCTACGTTGGAACGCAGGCTATAGCTTTCATTCGTAGCAAAGGGCATACTCCTAACATGTCCACTATTGCACATTCTGCGCATATGGACATATTCCAAAACTTAGCAGTTGATCTCGATACAGAAGGTCGTTATTTGTTTTTAAACGCGATCGCGAATCAACTTCGATATCCTAACAGCCATACACATTACTTCAGTTGTACCCTTCTGTACTTATTCGCGGAAGCCAACACCGAAGCGATACAAGAACAAATAACAAGAGTTCTTCTTGAAAGACTTATTGTGAATAGACCTCATCCGTGGGGCCTTTTAATAACTTTCATTGAACTTATAAAAAATCCAACATACAAATTCTGGACGCACGAGTTTGTTCACTGTGCACCAGAAATCGAAAAGTAAGTCGATACGCTTATTAATTAATAGATGTTATCTTGATTGATTATTGACTTATGATTTATTTTGTTACAGATTGTTTGAATCAGTGGCTCGATCTTGTATGGTTCAAAAACAAGTACAGCCCACTCCGGAACCGGAGATCCCAGAGTGATAGGACGCTTTATTTTTCATTGTCAATTTGTGTACAGTAAAAAAAAACATTAATGATAAGGGTCGCGTGTAAAAAGTTGTTAATGTACGAATAGATGTACTATACTTTGGGCTTAACTTTTGGTGGATAGATATCGAATAATCAGTACATTAAATGTATCAATTGACCTAGAATAAGTGAGACTACTATTATGTTAATATTTTAATAAAAAAAAGATTGTTGCATCGATCAGAACAGCAACGAACATTCAACCTCACAAAACGTGTCTTTCGAACAGTGTACTTGAAACAGTGTGTTACCATGACATTGTAATATTATAGCACAAATGTCGGTATAATGCGTATCATAATGAAGAGAAAGAAGTGAAAATAATAAGGGTGTTCATGAAATAATAGTAAAATTTTGTAGGTTAAACTGAATATAAATGTACTATGAGTAAGTGGTATATTGAGTCGGTACCAAAATTAAAAAATGTGCTATGTAAGTCATTTTAGGGAGTACTTGCAGAATGTATGGTGCATTTGGAAATCTGTAATATAGTACATAATTATTAGTATACATTGATGTAATTTTTTAAGAATTGTAGCTATGAAAGAAGATAAAGCTGATTAATTAAAATGGTGGTTTACGTAATTCTTTACAATCATCATTTATTAGTTAATTTATTAAATCTTGGCCTATCTATATACATTATTTATACACACTTTAAAACTGATATTGTCGAAGTTATGCAGAGTGCTGATCTCGCGTTGCATGATAAGAATCTCTTTCTTTATCTGGGAATTTAGTTGGCAAATTTGGACTATGCAAGTGACATTTTGCAGGAAATTTTATTCCTGCAACATCCACTTCATAGTCTCCAGATAGTACGTATTCATTTGTTACTTCTTGTGGTCGTCCTTGCGAATCAAAGTTTTGTATAAATCCAAGACAAACCTAAATTTAAGTTTAATCACTTTTTTAAAAGAAGAAATTATTTACGTTCTGGAGTTTTTATATACTTTTTACGCCGCAGTAATTAACATAGTAAATTACTATCAATAATTGATGGCACTGAATTCATACCTGCTTTCTGAACGTGAATCCGTAACCTGTAGTAGTTGTCATCCCACAATATTTTCCATTCCTAAAAATAGGCTCACTTCCCCAACACCATGTATCATACTCCGGATCATGATCATTCAACAATAATTGCACGTATTTCCGTTTTACGCCTTCTTCGCGTTGTTTTAAGAGGGCATCTCTTCCGATGAAATTTATGTTCTTCTATTAAATGCATAATATTTAAATATGTCAACTTAAATTTAACATGTACAGTTTATAAATTTTAAAAAAAACTTACATCAAGTTTCACTCTCCAAGACCGTCCACATTCTAACGGAGTAGTAAACGTATCTAAATCTTGACCCCAAAATGCGTAAAATTTTTCAACGCGTAATGCTCGGGTCGCATAATAACCGGCATGTTTTATTCCATATTTCGCCCCAGACTCTATTAATCTTGTATATACGTGTAATGCAAACTACAAATGTATAATAAATCAACACTATGTATCATGTTAAAATATGTACACACGTATTTTATGTTACCAAATTCAGAATGCTTACTTCATTTGGAATATATAAAACGTAACCAAGTTCCCCGGTATGAGTTAGATTCATTGTACGTATTCCATTGGCAAGACCAACATCTAATTCCTTTTAAAAGAATGTATGTTTGATAAAACTAACAAAATTATATAAAATCATACCAACAATGAATACCTTAAATGTAAAGAACGGAAAATTCTTAGGATTCAAATCAGTATCCGTTAATTCTGAAAGTAACTGTCTAGTAGCAGGACCCATAATACAAATTGCTGTATAAGCTGATGTGACATCAGATACTGCAACTGATCCGTCTGCAGGTAAATGACGATTAATCCATTGTTTGCAGCGAGTTTGTTGTATAGTAGGAGCAATCATCATGTAGCTAAAATATTTCAAGTATAATTGTGCTGTTGTGTATTATAGGATATGATTTCAGTAATTTATGCAACTTACTGATTGGGAGCTATACGTGCTAGACTGCAATCATTTTCATAGCCTCCAGCATGGTTTTGCATACCTGTATGAATAATGCTACCTACTGGAACATCTACATCATTTGAACACAAGTACTGTAGTAGTTCTACTACTTCCATTCCAGGTGACTAAAGAAATATATAAGTTACAGCATTATTTTGAATAGAAATGAATTTGAATCGTATTTATAAATAAAATCGCTGTTAAAATATAAATATGAACTCCTCTAGAATTGAAACATTTATATTTATTGTGATCAGGAACTTAAGAATTTCAGGATGTAGAAATTTTTAAAATTAACTACACATAATCACTTACCCATAAATCAATCTTAGTAAAAGAAGAATAGTCACTAAGTCCAATTGTTTCACGGCACGCAGCATATTCTTCCGCAACTGGTTCAAACCATGGTGGTTTACTAAACGTATTTGTGTATGCAATCTTACCAGTTGGAAACGCGTCAGTTATTTCTAAATCTATGTAGCAAAGCAAATTATATAACAGAATTCATTTGCTTTAATATTTAAGAATTATAATAAATGCTTTTGAGTATATTATAATATACTTCTTAAATGTAATAAACTTACCATCATCATCTTTATTCAATTCAAACCATGATGGTCGCTCGTATCCCATTACTTGGCCAAATACAGCACCCGTTTCTCGAAGTTTTGGATAAATTGGTGACATTCTCAAATTTCTACCAGTTTTAAATTCATTATGTGGATACTGTAACGCGTAATGCATACCAGGAACTTCTTTTACTCGATCACGTAGAAATTTGCGATTATTATGAAGGCCCAAAAAACGTGATACATCTAACTCATACATATCTAAAGACGTTGAACCGTGCATTATTAATTCCGCGGTAGCTCGACCAACTCCACCAGCTGCTGATATACCTACCTGTAGAAAAATTACACTTATATATTCTATCATTAAATAATAATTTAACATTACTTACCGTTTTCATACCAGCAGCGATGTAATAATTACGAATTTCTGGAGCTTCACCGACTATCCATTTACAATCTGGAGAAAATGCTTCAGGACCATTACACAGTTTTTCCAAAATTGCATTTCCTAAACTCGGAATTCTATGGAGCATTTGTTCCAATAAAATATGAAAATGGTCCCAATCTTCTGGTAAAAATCTTTGTTCTGTAGTTTCTAAAATGAAATTTTTTTTAGATTGCAGTATATAAAATGTTAGTGACACATACAAATCAATATCCAACCAGGTATTGTTCCATCCTCAAATACTGGTTTTGCAATTGGTTCAAAACCACCAGCTAATAAGCGTCCATTGTTTTCTCGAAAATAAATGTAACCATCCAAATCTCTTATAACAGGAGTCATAGGATCTAAACCAGTAATTGGTTTAGTATGTAAATAGTAATGTTCTACAGGATGAAGCGGTACCTAAATATATAAACTTAACATTATTTAAAAAATTTACCCTTTTAAATAATATTCAATACCGTTAATAAGAGAAAACATCAACCTTTACATATGGTTCACTTAGTTTTCCTACATTACGTGCCCAAAATCCGGCACAATTGACAAAATGTTCACATTCAATAGTACCACGTGTTGTTTCTACAGCTTCAATTCTATCATTTTGTGTTATAATTCGAGTAACTTTACAATTTTCAAATACTTTAACACCTGAAAACATAACTTTTAAATATATCTTGTAAGCAAAAATAACATTAAATGGTAAAGAAATATTTAGAACAAACAAAATATACCTTTTCTTTTTGCTTCTTTTATTAATGTTAAACAAATTTGATAAGGATTTCCTACACCATCACCCGGAATCCATAATCCACCAGCTAAATCATCTGTACGTAGCATTGGACATATTTCTTGTACTTGCTTTGGAGTAATTAACTCACATTCAATGTTACATGATCTGAATATTTATAAAATTCTATTATACTGCACTCAAAATTTACATTCTCATATTCATATAATTTTATTATTATTTTGTTAATTTTATAGACCTACATGGATTGTGCTTTCATTCTTCTAAATACAGTCATACGATCTCTGGTACGCGCTAAAGAAAGGCTACCACATTGCTTCCAACCAGTTGATAAGTTCTTTTTTTCTAGTTCTTTATATAATGCTATGCTATCCTGTGCTAACTTAATTTGCGCCAGACTTGGTTTAAATGCTCCAACTAATCCTGAAGTATGCCATGTTGTTCCGCCACCTAATCTAAAGTCAAATAAAATTTTATTAAACAAAATATTTAAATGTATTTTGCACAAACTTTACCTTTCACTTTCTACAATAACAGTTTGAGGTCCCAATCCCATAAGTGAAAGATGATAAGCAACTGCACCACCCATAACTCCACCTCCACATATCACAACTTTTGCTTCTTTAGGAAGTGGATCATCAACATCTTCATTTGTTTCTGAATTAGACTTTGAATTACTGTGCCTTATTCTTTGATAATTGTAAAATGCATGATTGCTCCATCTTGTTACATTTTTATTATAAAACGATTTTGAATAATGCCACATTATAATAAACGTAAATCTGAAATTAAGTACACAAAATACTGTCGAGAATACACAAAAACATTAAAAATTACTGTGCTTGTGATTGATTATGTGTTTATTAAGATTAACTCCTAATACAAAGCAAAATGTATTTAATATACATTTTTGTTCATATTTCCTTGAGAATATTTTTAGCTTCATCTACTTAATAACTATAATAATCAAGTTTTGAATTATGATACATATGAAAATTTCATATGAGCAAGCTTCAATAAGAACAATAGTTACGTTGAATGTCAGTTTATTTTATTGTCAACAGTATCATAACCTTATGAACACAGAATATCTTATAACGAAATATTTGTCTAGGAAAGCGTACATATTACTGTAAAATAATGTGATATATTTGAATTGTTTAAAACTGAATTATTTCAAATATAATTACGCCTTTCAGCATTTAATATCAAATGTAAAAGTACCTAAATTTTGATCATCTTTGTGTTATGGTTATAAATATACTTGTATATTTCAGGTAGGTGAAGGTTAAATATAAAATTTATTAATTATTATTTATAAAATATAACAAATATTCCGACACATTAACAAAGGTAACTTATACTTTATTTGAGAGGTGAATTTTACAATATTTTTTATTTTACAAAGTATTTATCTTTATTTGAAAATTTATACAAATTTATATAATCATTATAAGAAAACAGTAGTGCATATTATCTCCAAAAAATAGTAGTTTTTAACATTATATTGTTAACATTTATTAAATTAAACTCCCTAAAAACAAATACAAATTGAGTACATTAGTTTAATCATTTTAAAAAATAGATCTTTAATAATACTTGTAAGTAGTAATTGCTGTTAATATTAATGTTAGTAAAATGAAGTCATATTGTATACAACTTTTATATACATAGCAGGAATGCTATATATTGCAAAAAATACTTTTGTTGCAAATAAAATTAACAATAACGTTTGTACTTGTTTGTACATTCAGCTCAACTATTTTATATTTTTTCAAATGAAAAAGTTCTAAAACATATTAAATTAATTTTTAGGAACTTTTTCAGTTTAATATCTCGATTTATCTAGCATATATTTTAGTTAGCAATTCTTTTGACAAAAGTGATCCAAAATTTTAATATGTGCAATCTTGCTTTGTGCATTGTACTGGTTATAAATTTTCACGTGAAAATGTTTAAAGCTGCTCGTTTATATCTCAAACATTAGAAACATGTTTCAATGCATAAAAGTTAAAAATATATATATATATATTGGAATATAATGTAATTTTCAAACGACTTTGAAGTGAAATGCAATAAGCATCAATATATCATGTTGCTTTATCTCCTGTAACGTCCTAAATAAGCTTTACAGTTAGGGCAACTGTGATGAACATCCATACATTCATCGATGCAACAAGGTATTAAACAGCATCCCAACCAGCATCTATAATATAAGTATAAAATATGAATGATTTTATAACAATTTCTTAATATGTATTTACATTTATCCTATCTAACTATACTGTTATTTAAAAACAGCAACATCATATTTACCCCATTAATGCAATTACAACACCAGATATATAAGCAATCAAGCCAGGTTCTGTTTTTGTTGTAGTGTCAATTTCTGCATGGCAATGTGGACAAATTGTATGAGTGGATCCTGGTCCAAGTGCAACAATCGTTGTTACTATAGTTGGTCCATTTGTATCTATAATGATAACAATTATTTATTACACCAACTTTATTAATTTAATTAGTTCAATGATTTCTATATATTTTAACATTAAAAGTAATAATAAATTACAAACAGAACATACAAGTTTCAGCAGGTGTAAAAGGACTAGCAGGTGGAACACCACCCATTGTTTGTGAATATCCAGGCGGTGCATATGGAGGTGGCTCGTAGGGTGGAGGTGGTGGCCCAGTTTTATTCATTGTGTTTTCGTATTATTTATAAATGCAGTATCTATAATTAAATATGTTATGTAACTATAGACAAATAAGTAATTGTACAATGTAATTAGTTTATATTTATTAAAGTATAACCTAATAAAAGGATATTAAATTCCTGAGATAATTCTAATAAATCAATTGATTTACATATATATATTTGTCTTGATAAAATGAATTATAAAAATAATGTCAAGTGATTATAAATTCCATCAAGAACATTAAAGCTAATTTGCCTGAAAAAATGACAGAAAATTAATTAAATCTTATATATACATACTTAATGTTCAAGCTAAGTTATACAACAGTTACCATTGTTTATTAATAGTGACACATTTTTACTGTACGTACATGAACTGATTACGAAATTTTGTCACAATGACATTCTACTTCTTTTTTTAATTAAAATATGACGCATCCAACAATTATTTATTAATACTTGTCTAAGTGCATTATATGTTATGATTTCGCCTACCTTATCAAAGTAACAAATTTGTCGCAATTATTTAAATGACGTGTTAGTTATATCTAAATATATATTCCATACGTATAGTTTTAATAGTTTGAAATGTAAACATGAAAAAGATAGTAAAATATTCTCACATTCGTATATAGATGGCGTAACATTATTTTCATGAACATTCTATTGATATCGATTATTCAAAATTTGTAAATTCAAGGACATTCCTTTTTTTACTTAAATTAATTAAAAAAATAATTATAATTTGTTGTACACTAAAGTGTTTTCTAAAATATATAAATTGTTTCCTGTATAAATAATATTTGACATATCTATTCATTAGCTAAACATTCAATATACTTTTTGTTTCATGAGAGAATCGCTGTGCCAAACGATAAGTTTTCGTTCATGTTGCGCAGGTCTCCTCCAATTGGATCTAATAGCTACATAATCAAGGCTAATGCGCATATGTTTTATATAGCAACAAGAGAGTGTTGAGCATGTATATCCAGTGATTTCATATTTAGTATACTTTCCAACAACACCGCTTCTTCCTACTTCTCATAAATTTTTGTTCACCGTATATATGGCCGCAAAGAGAGAAGCCGCCTGTAGATTGACATCACACTGATAATATAGAATGTTCTGAAAGCAGTCGAGATGCGCGAAATTGTTACGGTTCTTTCGCGAAATAATATTCATATATATAGTAAAGTGTGTTATGTGTAACGCAGCGCAGTGCGTGCAATGTGAACAAGACTTGAGAAATCAATATAATTTTATAGTGCAGATCTATGTATATCTAAACCATAGATCAGAGCGTGGTATTTAATTTTACTTGACACAATAAACAATCGTTCGTTTAGTGAGAAGAACAGATGTTTTATCGTTGTGCTTATTATTAACTTTTATTTATTTACCTTGAATGAAAAATGCTTTATTTTTAAATAGCTCTAAACTTTATATGCTGTATAGATTCTGTATTTCTTTTTTGGGTATTTTTCGTATATTTATGTAAATGCTTGTTCTTTACAAATAAGCTTATATCTTATTCTTTATAATAGTTCTTCGGTATTTATTAATTTCCAATTTGTATAAACATGAAGATAGTGATTAGGTAAATATTACATTTACCTATTAAAATGCTAGTAAACATATATATGTCAATTTTTTATTATTAATCGACTGAAACGTTTCTTAATAAAAGTGAAAAATGGTGTTAAGTCGAAATGATAAAAGAAAGAGAAAAGAAGGAGATTTAGTGGATCTTATGGAACCACTTTCAGAATCTCCAAAGAGGTAAATATATAATTCAACATTTTTTTAAGACACTTTGATTTTTATTAAGCTATAACAATTGTAAGATATGCAAGTTTGTTTGAATTTATTATTTTCTTTAAATACTTTTGGAAAATATTTATTTAATGTGTGAAATACGAAATTATATTTAATATCTTTTTGTAGAACTAAAGTGCATGCACAAAGAAAATTTGCACAAGGAGCAACAAATGTTTTTAACCCTACACATACTCCAATTAAGGATAAAGAGAAAGCTAAACCAGCAGTTATAACTGAATTAATAACACATAAACGACCAAATACAGAAGATTTCTTAACATTTCTATGCTTTAGAGGTTTTTAATTTATTATTTTAAAAACATATTTACGTAAATCATAATCTGAAATTAACAATTAATTATTAATATTTTTATTTAGGAACATCAATTTTACCTCCAAGTTTAAATTTTTTCAATGTTGGAAACAAGAAAGAAAAGTCTGAACCTAAACCATTACGTACATCAGTTGATAAGAATGTATGTTCTAGTACTACATCTAATGAAAATCAAAAATTAGATACAAGTCAAAAAACTGTTACCAGAGTAAAACCTGCTGTTAATGATAAAAAGAAAGTTTCAAGTACAATACAAAAAAATATTAGTACATTTAAAAGTGCTACTTCTACTGTACAAGCACTCAAGAAAAAATATCAGGAACAACGTCTTGCTAAAGAAAGGATTAAACATAAATTTAAAGCATCCTGTGTTATGAGAACAAGATCTTGTACAGAAAGGACTATGCTAAAATCCACAAATCAATTAGCCCCCAGAAAGTTTCTTCCAAGAATTGAAACTAAGAGACTTGGTTTAAGGAGCAGTGTACTTGCAGACAAAATGAAAAAGACTTCTCCAAAAGTTAAATCTGTTCCACCTAAGCCAAAGAAAAAAGTTACCATAAAACAAAATAACAGTGATACATCAAATTCAGACTCTACATCTGAATATGAAGAGGAAGGTCCCTCAGAGAAATCAGTATCACAAATGAAGCGTGCAGTTCAAAAGAATGTTCAAAAAAATATGTGTACTAGAAGTAAATCTGAAACAAGAAGAATTACTCGATCTCATACTGGGACAATTTCACCAAAAAATCTTAATAAGAGACCAACAAGAAAGACAAAAGAAGCAGCTGCAGTATATATGGAAATTCTTGGCAGGAAACTTGTAAGTCCTGATTTAGAAAATGATGATAATGGATCTATGGATAGTTTTCCAGAATTACCAAATGCACGTAAAAGTGCTCAAACAGAAAATGAAGCTAAAGTTAAAGTAAAACAGCCTGCTTCAAAACCAGTTACTAAAACTAAGGATGGTAAAGTTACTGCTATCCACAGTGTAGCGAAAAAACGATTAGACAAAACTACAGTGAGTAAAATTGCTTTTAAAAGTAAAAGGCTAATAAGGGTTCAGAAATATTGTGAAATAGATAGCGACGAAGATTCAGTAAGTTCTTCTAATGACACTAGTAATAATAACAGTAATAATAACAATAATACAAGGCCTGTTACAAGACGAAGTTTAGGAAAATTAAATAAACCCGCAAGTCGATTTCTTCGATCTTCTACGAAAAATGTAGTCACGCGAATTGAGGTTCAAAATAATGTAAATATTAAACCGAAACCTCAAGTTCAAACTAATGTACGATTTAATAAGGATAAATTTGTGATAAAACGCAAACGAGAACAAAATTTTACTAAGTCATTACCTGAGAAAGGTAGTGAAATAAAGCAAAAAGAATCAAAGGTGCAAAGTAATGCAGATGGAACTGCAGATTCTGACGAAGAAACTTTAGGAACAGTGCTTAATAAAATAAAGAGAAAGAAAGATGATCATCCACAGACTGAAGAAATTTCTAGTAATAATAACAACAACAATAATTGTGATGTTACAGATAAGGTTGAACAATCTTTGGATGAGAATTCTATAAAGGTGGATCTTTCAAAAGTATCAGATGATGAAGAATCTTTTCGCGGATTTACAAAGAAAACAATATCTAAAGTATTAAACTCTTGTCAAACCCACGTTAATGCTAATCTCCTAGTTGCAGAGAAAACCGAAGATACACCAAAGCCAACTAAAATAGAAGATGAGAAAAATTCAGATCCACCTAATAAAGAAGAAAACACCGAATTAATAAGTAATGAATCTTTCTTACACAAAACTTCTGTTGTAGCGAATGTGGCAAATAATCAGTGTACCCAATCTGAAAGAATGCAAAAGACAAAATTGAAGTCATCTAATGAAATAGAATTTATAAAACATATTGAAAAAGAATGTCACCATAAACCAGAAATGTCTTCTGGAAATGATGTAGATATATCTTTATCAACATTACATGTAAGGAAAGAAAAAGTGAACATGTCTACTGAACAAATTGAGAAATGGTTAAATGAAAGTTCATTTGCTAAAGAAGAGAGTAAGTTGGAGATGGAAAATGTATCTACTTTTAAATATGATATCTGTGAGAAAAAGGCTGATGTATCGCATTTATCTATTTCAACAAAGATTCAACATTTGGTAAGACCAGTTAATGTTACACTTTCAAAGTTGGCAGAAAAGGCAAACGCAAAAGATCGTATGAGTATACAAAGTAAATTTATATCTACTACAATAATAGATACGAAATCCAGTGAAATAAAGCAAGAAAATGAACCTACTATTGTGAATAAAAGTAATGTAGATTTGAAAGATGTTAGTAAAGCACGAAATGCAAAATTATGTAAAGATTTATGTGCTGGAGAAGAAAGTGATGTTACATTAAAATCTGATCAAACTGTAACAGATGGAACTGGTGAAAAGAAATTGTCAAGTGAGAAGAAGACCATATTTCAGCCAAGAAAACCATTTTTACCAAAAGTTAAAGAACGCAAAACAGTCATTCCTAATGCAAATGCATTTTCTCCAGAAAATGAAAGTAGTGTTTATGCATTTGAAAGTGATACTGAAATTCCAGTTAATACTCCATTTAGACGTAAAATTCGTGAATCGACCAAATCAAATGCAAGTACTCTTTTGTCCGAAAACACTGAACAAAAGTCTGAAATTGATACAAATAAATCTGAAAATAATACAAATAAAACTGTAGAAAAGATGATTATGGATAATAGTGAGATATTGGAATCAAAAGAGACCTCCAATAATATCTCTTCACAAAAAGAATGTGAAACAGTTGAAACAAAAAATACATCAAATACTACACTGAATATAAATAAATTTGAATTACCCAAAAATTTTGCAACTTTAGCTAATATACAAGTACTACCATTGGATAAGTTAACTACAACATGGAGCAATGTAAATTGTAGTGCATCAATTGCTGTGCAAGTAAATCTTGATGATAATGCACAAACACAAGAACAAACAGGAGAAGGAGATTCAAACCAACATAAAAGTACAGAAATATCTACACAAACTGAGAGTAATAACGAAAATGATGATGAAAATGATGGTCAACTATTTTATATACCATTACAAGCAGTTACAAGAAATGGACCAAATTTAGTTCAAGGGCAACAATTAATTCAAGGTGTAGCTGTTAAACTTGGTACTGAAGGACCAAATGGACCTAATCAAAAAGTTCTTTTAAGAGCTAAATTAGTTACAAAACCTCCATCATCTATCGCACGTTGTCCTCCCGTGGGTACTGTTCAACCCACAACTCGTACTCCACCAAATTCTACTTTTGTAACTACAGATCATTCAACACCTTCTACCTCTTCAACTGTTACTTCGGTTATCCCTGCATCTACTTCTGAAATTCAGTCAACTTCTCCATGTAAAAATGAAAACATAATACAAACTGTAAGCAAACAGAACACTGGAATTTTATCAAGTACAGGAACAGAAAAATTAACAAAATCTCCAAAAACTTCTAGAGAGAGAAAGACTTCCATTGACTCAAACAAAAATGGAAAAAGGTAAAAATATAATTTTATTGTTTTACATTAGAAAATTAAGTATTGTTTTGATACATGTGCACCTGTTTATGCTTGTGATTATAGATGTCAAATCAAATCAAAACAGAAAAATGCTGAAGTTTATTCACCATCTAATAATGTAACATTTCCAAGTGCAAAAGATCTAAACAGTGAAGCATGTTTAGTTGAAGCTCCAACATTTCATCCTAGTGAAAAAGATTTTCAAGATCCTTTAGAATACATAGATAAAATAAGACCAGTGGCAGAGAAATTTGGAATATGCAGAGTTGTACCACCACCTAATTTTAAAGTAAAGTTAATTATATGTAACAGTTAATCAATACAAATGAAATATGAATGCATTTTTATTTCTGTTTCATTTATAATTGTTATTTCAGCCGGAATGTAAAGTGTCAGATGACATGAGATTTACTGCTTATAATCAATATGTACATCGCATGCTTCATAGATGGGGACCTAATGTGAAGGAAATGATGGCTATAAAAAAATACTTGGCCACACAAAGTATAACATTGACTCATCCGCCTTGGGTAAATTTTTTATTCATTTTTTTATTAACTTTTCTTTTTCTGGTATACTTATTACTTTCCTTTTTTTACAGATTGGTGGCATGGAAGTTGATTTACCTCATTTATATCAGACAGTTCAAAGCTTAGGTGGATTAAAGGAAGTCATTGAAAAGAAAAAGTGGCAAAAAGTAGCTGATGGTATGAAGATACCAAAATCTGCCCAAGATCGTGTAACTAAATTAGATGACATTTATTGTAAATATTTATTACCGTATGATACATTATCCCCAGGTATATATTCACGAATATACAAAAAATAGTATATATCTTTTTCTACTCATTTATCAAAAATCTGTATTTAGAGGAAAGAAGCAAATTATTTGATGAAGTTGAATCTGAATGGATAAAACGAGAAAGTAAAGCTTTGCAGAGACAAAATGCACCAAGTACTGGAGGAGATAATGACGAGGATGAAGAAGATGATAGCTCTGATGAAATTGAAGAATGCATTGTAAAGGTAGGAATTCTGAATTACAATAATTATAATCAGATAAATTTCAATTTTATTGAATTTGAAAATTAACATAATGTTACATGATTTTATAGGGTAGAAATATGCCATTAAATGCTTTCTACCGTATCGCACGAAACACACAGCGTATGTGGTTTGGTGAAAATCAACGATCTGGAAATGAAGCTGAAGGTGCTTCTGCTGATGAGGTTGAAAGTGCATTTTGGAAACATGTTGCAGAACGAAAACGGCATGTATGTGTACATGCTGCAAGCATTGATTCAAGTGGTCGCGGTTTTGGATTCTCTGTTGCAAAAAATAGTCCATTTGCAAGACATCCATGGAATCTTAAAGTACTCACTAATAATGCTGGTTCAGTATTGCGAGCTTTAGGTCCAATAATGGGTATGGAAGTATTTTGAAAAATTTCATGATGAACATATCATATCTTTTATATACAAAATTACTACATAATTCTAATTTTATTTACAGGTGTGACAGTACCAACACTTCATGTAGGAATGTTATTCAGTGCATGCTGTTGGTATCGTGATCCCCACGGTCTTCCCTGGATAGAATATTTACACACTGGTGCCAAAAAGATTTGGTATGGTATACCAGATGAACATAACAACAATTTCAGAGAAGCTCTTTCAAAAATGGTACCACGATACTGTAAAAATAAAACTATATGGTTACCATCAGACACAGCAATGGTTCCTCCTGAATTGTTAGTTAGTAATGGAGTATCATTGTGTCATACTGTACAAGAACCAGGACAATTTATAATTGTATTTCCTAAAGCATTTACATCAAGCATATGTACTGGTTATGTGGTTTCTGAAAGTGTTTACTTTGCACAACTATCGTGGCTAGAAACTGCGGAACAAGTATTTAAAGTAAATATATAGTATTCTTATATCTTTAATCACACATTTATAGTACTCATTTTTATGATCATTGTATAATTATTTCAGGACATACAAGATAGTTGTGAACCATCAATTTTCTCGTTCGAAAGATTATTATTCAACATTATTAATGATTCTAGATCTCATATAGAAGTGTTAAAACAGGTACGTATCAACACACATAATGTTTTATATAAATTATTTTTATTTACTGATAACAATATTTACAGATTTTGCCAAGTGTAATTAAAATTCGTGAGAAAGAAATAAGTTCTCGAAAACAGTTAGTATCGGTGGGTCTTTTAAATACAGAAAGATTACCTCTGCCAGATAGTGGTAAACGAAAAAAAGGGAAAAAAGTGAAAGAAGATGATGGTGATTTTGAATGTGAAGTTTGTAGAGCTAATCTATTTGTTTCGTTGGTTAGCAATTCCCAAGATGACAGTATTTACTGTTTGCCACACGCATTGCAATTATTTAACAAGAAAAAACAAACTTTAAAACATTGTACTTTAATGTATACGTATAATGAGGTAAGTTCTTCAAACATATGTACATTAGTACTTAGGTGATAATTTCACTTCTATCTACAATGAATTCTTTTTTTTCAACAGGATGAATTGGATGAGTTAATTCATAAGCTGGAAGAAAGAATTGAAGCCAAATCTAAAAAGACTAATCAAATCAAACAGACAAAGTAATAAGCCTACAAAATTATTTATTAAATTATATAGGTAATGATTATTTATTAATCTATATTAAAATAATTATAGAGATTATGTTAGGTATACATCATATTTATTCAATTTATCGCAGTAATACAATTGTATATACAAAATAAGTTCATTTCATTATTTTAAACAGATCAATTTAAAATATAAAAAAAAATCGAACTATCCATGCATTACTAATAAAACTTAATTTTAATATAAAGAAAATCGCTTTTACTTTATATTGCTTTTAAATACAATATTTATACACATATTTCTTTATACTTGATTATCATACATTATATTGACAAATATAACATTTAAGCAGAGTTCACAGCATAATAAAAATTAAATCATGTAGAATATTTCTTATAGTAAATGAAATTCATAGTAATTGTTATCCAAAAATTAAATAAAATATAAAGTAATATCATACTTATATATACAAAATTTATTATAAATTTTAGAGTTATCAACATTCTCAATATGAGAACATACAAATTTTTCTGATATATGTTACTACTATTACAATACACAAACGAGTTTGTGTGTTATAATATCAAATGAATCTTATGTAACGATACAGAACGTTTCCAAAATGTATAAATATAATATTTCACATAATTATTAAAACCACAAAATTGTACGAAAATTCTTTATAAACAATATTATTATTAATTAGTTATTTTTTTTCTTACATTTACGAATATTTATACTCATCATAAAAAAAATAATATTGTACTTTACCAAAATTTAGACTGAAGAAATTGTTATAAGTTGCATTAAATTTTCAATTATTATTAATAACATTAAATTTACATGCAATACTTACTTATCTATTATTATACTGTGCGTTTATTGGAATCTTAATGTTGAAAAAGATAAAAACATACTATAAACATAGCAAAATTGAAAAAAGTACTATTAATCGGTAAGATAATTATTATGCCATTTTCAAACAAAGAATTACTAATACAGACTGAAATTTGTAGTGATAAGTTAAACTTATAAAAAGTGTTTAAATAAATATAATTAATGACTACCATTTATGAAAGGAATGGTCTTTTAACTCTCTTTACTATAGTAAATATTTGTATGTCTTTCATTTTATGCACTGTTTATCTGTTTACAATATATAAATAAATATTGAAGTCAAATTTAGGTGTTCATGTTCTAAAATTATATAGAACAAATAAATTTGGTACATTAATATAAACTTTACCGGCATAAATTACATTTTTAAAAATATGACGAAATATTACCAAAAACTGTAAGAAATTTCATTAAAAAATAAAGCAATTGTAGGTTGTATGACTAAATTCAAACATAAGAATAGGTATATAGTACAGTATGTATGTCATACATGGAATGGTTTTTAATAGTAAATAAACCTTGTCTTATTGCACACCAGTATCACAAGTCTACAATTTACTGCTCCCTACGTTGCAATATGTTAGACAATATTTGGGTAGAATTCTCACCATGTTTAACCGCATCATCTTCATCCGAACTAAATTCTGCATTTAAAAGATTCGTTAAAGAAGTTGATTTTTGAGTTAAAAGAGGTAAATTTGTCTCAATTCCCTCCTCATTCTTTAAGTTGATACTTAAAGAAGAATTCATTTGTAATTCCAAATTTTCACTTTTTTTATTTCTATTTGATAATATTTTCTGAATAGAATGAATTATGATACCACCAAGGCACATCAACAACCCTATAAAGTTAAGGCCACTCATCTGATCACCTTTCCACTCAACAGCCAAGATTAAAATACATATCTCCTACAAATACATATATATATAAACATTATTGCCACAAAATTAAATTATTTAGTGTGATGTCATATATCATGTTATAAGCATTATTATTTTCACTTACTTTAATTATGCCAGTAATTGAGAGGGTAAGACTAGAAGTGTATGTAACAACTAGAAATTCCATGACTTCCATGTGGAAAGCTATAATAGCACTTCCAAGCACAGCAACTGTTGTAATTATAATAGAGTGTACATCATTCCAATCGATGTTATTGAAGTTACTGTACACGCGAGATCCTAAATAATAGTTCATCTTCTTAAGGTTTATGTTAGAAAACATATTAGTGATACTTAATTAACTGATTGAAACAAAGTATAATTACAGATTTGATATATATAAAAGATTTTACCCTCAAACCATATCATCACTGGCACAATAGGTAATAACATCCAAAGTTGCATATAGTACATCATATCAATTGGACTTTTCATTCCAAGTTTAGATTTTTGCATAATAAGTTGTGTCATGGTCCATCGAACACCACTTGAGAATGATGCTAAGAGGCAAATCAAAAATCCAAATATGCCAAATTGTGTTGATTTGTAAGTGAACATAAATAAGCCTCCTGATATCATTACTACAATGCATATTAATGACCAAGACTATAACAGAATTAGCTCCCTTAATACATGTTATATTCAAAACATTTTATTACTGTTTAAAACTCAATGTTGTTACCTTTCTTTCTAATTTCAAAATAAGAGCAAATCCCAGAATAAAAATAATGGTAGTTGATTTTGTCATGGTATATCTAAGTGAAAATATAACTTGTTAATGTATAACAATAAATACTTTACTTCATTCAACTTAGGGGTAAAATAAGAATATATTATACATACAGTGACATTGTAATTAAAGAAATGGCCCAGTTTGATAGACCAACATCAAGACCACTGGCCACACCAACTGGCATAACCATCCATAATATACTTTGTAGAGAAAGTTTTAATTGTTGTTGCCTTTTCCAACATGTTTTAATACATCTTATTAAAGAAGATAAAAGAAATTTAACTGTTAAATGACATATCACAACAGTAAGAGGAAAATTAAATCCCTAAAAAATTATTACATATCGAAAATAAAATTCCATAATGACAGACATTTCTATAAGTTAGAGAATTACTTACTTACATATGAATTGTAAAGCCATTGCACATAAAATGTTAGGCCTACCGATAACACAAAGTAAGTAACAATTAATACAGCAATTTGGAAGAGTCTTTTCCAAGGAGATACTTCTTTCTTGGATGTATTAGGAAATTCTTGTACAGGTTGAAGAAAATAATCTGCTGTATCATCTGCATCCTTTGCAATTTCATACTTTATATGTGATCTTGTCATACTTTAAAACACAGTAATCTGTAAATACAAATTAATGTTATAAAATATTAGTTTATATATATATTGTTTTCAGTAAGAAGTAATAATGTTTCAATTTTTATTCCATGCAGAATTAAAAAATAAATAAAGCAAGGACCTATTTTATCAATAATGCTTATCTTATCTATTGTTTGCATTTTGTCACAATAACAATACTTATAAATAAAACATGTATGAATTACTAGAATATTATATACAGTAGTAAAATATTGTTAATTACAAAATATAAATGCATCGAACGTACCGTTTTATACTTCTCCAGATTCATGAAAAATAGCAATAAATTATTATATTTGGTATTATACATCTGTTATCAAATCATATGTTTAATAATAAAAATATCCGAAACATAATAAATATATAATAATTACATTCATTTTGCAAAATTATAATACATTAAAGTTATAAAGACGGATACAATTATAGATTATATATAAATAAAAAACACATATCGTTCTCACTTACTTCGATGTGACATATCATATAAGCGTGGATCCACGTATAAACATAACCTAAAAATTGTATAAGAAAAACAGAAATGGTATCCTATGTAATCGCAATCTAATAATTTATCCCGGAAACTCTTTTGTTCTTAATCATATTGGTCTGATAAACTTCATAAGCGAGTTGGGCAGATTTCAGTTAATATTTTGTATTTAGAATTTTAATTATTATAAATATATCATTAGTTTTGTAGAAAATAGACAAATATTTATGATAAAGTTTTAAATAGTCATTTAGAAATTGTGTCATTTCATAATGTCATTAATTTTGTAAAAATTCATTTACAGGAAAGTGTATTATATAATATTAAATAAAGACAAAGTTAACTAATAGTCATTAACAATGAATTGTTATTATTTAAAATATAAAAGAAAGAATAGAAAGAACATTTGTTGTTTTTTTCAATTTGTTTAACTTTCTCAAAAGCACAGTATACAAATAGAGTCAGTTATTTAAGCAAAATTTATACTGAATAAAAAGATTAAATATGAAAAATAAATTTCTATAATGTAGGAGGTATTTGTATATAAAATATAAAAAGTATTTTTACTCAGTATAAATTAGACTCATACATATACGAAAGTTTTTTTAATAAAATATATTTTAAAAATTTATCAAGTAAGATTATTTACTAGTTAAATGCAGAGTACTTTATATTACACATTACATTATTTATCATATTAAGACAAATTTTGATACTTATATTGATTTGAAGACAATCCCCAGACTTAAATTGATACAAAAGATTAAATATAAATATTGATAAAAGATATTTGTATTAAATTAATATATAGTTTAAATTTAATTATTAAATGTTAATAATAATATGTTAATCTATTCTTCTTAACTGGATTGTCCTCAATTCATGTTATGTTCTAAATACACTTTATCGTATACATTAATTCATGAATACACATATACAGGATTATTAGAAAAACAGTATATTACAGTTGTCCTGAATGTAATCAGTTGCATATTTTTATTACACATATATAATTAGCCGTTTTTTATTTGTGTGTTATCTACGGTCACTACGTCCACCATTTCTATATCCCCCACGACCCCGAGAATTAGTTTTTGCTGTAACAGTTGTTTTTGTTGTTGAGTCACCAGAATATCTTGCAGATCCTCCTGGAAGTCCTGAAGTACTGCTAGTATTTCCACCACTACTACCATTATTATTGTTTCCACTTTTTGTTGTTGTAGAACTACCAGGTGTACCACTAGTAGGTGTTGTTGAATTACTTTGAATTGCCTATAGCAAAATGAATACAAATATATTAAAACCTGATCACAGACATGATAATTTGAGGAATAATCTTGATAGAAAATATACCAATGGTTGTCTGCCAGATTGTCCAGAGATGTTATTCGCATTTCCATTATTTGTAATGTTATTATTAATATTACTACCAGGTGGACCAGAACCGCTCTGATTTATCATTTGTTGTGCTAAAGCAGGATTTGGTTCGCTCATGTTTAACTGTTCATTTATCACCATGCAAAATTCTCCAATTTTTTGTATGTCACCATTTTTTCCAGAATACAGTGTTAAACACTGTCTCCACACAGATGCATATCCTTTTGTTAATCTAACAATATCACCTGGTACCAAAAGTTGTCCAGGTTCATCCCAAATTGAGACATTCATACATGCTGTACTGTCTGCTACCTTGAACGTTCGAACTTCGCGGTTTTCTTTGGTAATTGTAGGATGGCCAACTTCCAAAACGATAAACACTACATTAATGTTTTTTTGGCCCGGCCGTATATCTTTGATCAGTACGTATTCCATTGTTTTAACAATCAATATGCACTTTACACTAGCACTTCTTATGAACAATCACCTGTACGTGTGTATTTGAAAATACGTGGGATGTATGCCCTTACTTTATGCGCTTCCCTAATTACTCTTAATGCTCGTTAGATATCGTATACTACATTGACCTCTTTCTACAATAATTTCGGATAACACCAATGAAGGTTTAAAATTCTTGATCGTGTTAAATAAGAAAGAAGTTCATTAGAAAGGTAGTACGGGTGTTATGCTGTTGGTAGCTGATAGAACGAATGTCAGCCATCTTATTTTAATACGTCATACGGACACCAGTTTCGCTACTGTACTACAATATGTGCGTCATCAAAATAATTTGGCAGCAGCTGGTTGTAGCATGACTGTTGCTGTTATTACTACATAGGGTAATACTGATATATCTGTTCCAAAAGATACATGTGTATTATATGTATATATATATATTTATGCATATACATATAGTTCGTATGTAAACATATGTATTTACGTCTACGCTCATATATGCAAAATCTATACATTCAATAAGCGAATAATCTTACGTACGTTTAAAAATTGCATTCTTCTAAAAACGTATTTTATTTATCGTATATGAAACATATATATACAAATATCAAGTATATATTTAAATATATCGCATTATATTTTAACGTACATTTTATCTAAAAATATTGTAGGAGAAAGTAATTCCTAATTTAGTATGTTCAAGTTAAAATTTCATTTTACGTACAAATTTTAATTCAATAAACAATTTAAAATGCATTCTTCAAAATGTCAAAATATCAAAATATGCATTTCGCATTTTTAAAAACATAAATGATATTAATTAAATTATTTGACTTAATAATAACATTGACAAAGTAACTTTTGAACGGTCATTGCCGTATGTAACGTTAACGCAAAAGTGAAACAAGATACTTCTTATTTTGGTCGTATTGGTATAAGATTAAGTTAATGTCAACATTCAGGTATTAGATAATGGACGTGGACGAGTCGATAGATCCGAAAGAATTGAAAGTTACCCTTGAAACATATAAGAAATTGGCTAATGATTTTGCAAACCACGACACGATTTTAAAGGTAAGGATATACATTTTTTTCAATTTATATGTTACATCTATTGTTGTTATTATAACCTGATCATTCTAGGATAAAACAGTTTTGTCATATGTAGCATATATCTTAGAAGTACCAGATATTGAAATTGTTAATTTGGGCTTAGATATCTTGGAATTATTTGTAAAAAATGTGGATAATTATGTACACATAACTTCTACTTTTGGAGTTCGTGAAGCTTTAGATGCTGTTATAAATAAGTACAATATAGATGAACCAAAGATATCTGCACGAGCACAGTCCATAAAGAACGATATAGAAAGAATGAAGCCCCCAATATATAACTTGCACAGTAGATGTCGAAGAGTCATAGAACCTAAGAAACTAAAAACTCATGTTATTGTGTTACATGTGCAAGGTTTATTGCCGGTAAATATGAACAATATTTGTGTCTTAATATCATGTGTCTATTATTTCATAAGAATGATATATGAAATAGGAAACCCGAGCAGAGTTAGAGGCAATACTAATAAGAATTAATGGATTAGTTTCTCTTGTTGTTGATGTAGAACATCAACGTGTTACAATGCGTACATTAAGTTATGTCACAGCCAAACAAATTGCAGAAGCTATTCAAAAGAATTCAGAAAATATGGAAGCAAGATTAGTGACACGAAATAAATTTAATCAGGAATATCTTGTTAAGTTGGTAAATATATATATTTATTTTGCTTGTGTTTATACATGCATATGTAAAAGCATTTTGGATCATAATCATTTTTTAAAATAAAATTAAATATTTTCTCTACAACATGATTATATTATACCTTGCAGGTGCATACTGGAAATAATGCTGATACTGATGATATGCCAGATTACTTGCCTGAAGAAGATGACCAAGAGGATGAAAAAGAAGGAGTTGTATCATTATTTACTGGATTAAGACAAAGTGCTTCGTCCTTGTATAAATCTACTGCTGAATTTCTTCATAATTCATTTTACTGGTAAATTTATAAGTTATAGTATATCAAATATAATTTTTCGCCCTGTTATCTGAACAATGTGTGAAATTGAAATTTCATGAAAAAGTACTCTTATTATATTTGAAATTAGTTTAATCACTGATTTAACAGTAATATTGGGATACTTTTTCGTTTGTGTCTTCATTTCGATATTAGAATATTAAAGTTGCATATATTTATTTTTAATATAAAAATCATGAATTACTACATTTATTGGAAATATAAGTATAACTAGAGATTTTATACATTTTGAAAAATGGAATTAACCAATTAAAAATGCATTAAAAAGAATAGTTACATTTAATAACAATATTGAAGATCTGATTTGTTATTTGAAATTAGTTGTTAATTAAACTGTATATACACGATGCATTAAAATTTATAATTAAGTGAAAAACGGTAAAATACTTTAAAATTATAATATGCTGAAATGTTAGCTGTAAAACTTTTACATACTCTCCTATGATATTATAAATGGTAGAATTATGGACTTAAATGTAAATAAGGTTTTTTCAAATAGAGATTTTGTGTTATACATACATCGAGTTAGCATTAATATTAATATAAAAAAAAAATATTTCACATGACATTGAGCGCCTGACTTTGAATTTTTGATCATAGGTATAAATGAAGTATTTTCCTACTATATACATTGTAACTTCTTTTTATTAGTGTGTTTTATTTTATGCATTATGATATGTATGTTTTATTGTCAACAATAGGCTGTGCAATTATTTATTATATCTATTTTAATAAGTTAATATACTCTTACATAAAGTAAAGTTACTTGTTCTATTAGTTTTATGTAGAATATTCTTTAGTTAAATAAACAAAAAAACACCATATCTTTTCCAAGTAACAGTGAATTAACAAACATATTATACCTTGTGTAAAAAAATTTTATTTTATTTTTTACAAAATTTAAACATACAATGTGAATAAGGTCTATAATTAAATTGAATAAATCAATTACTGTAAATCAACTTTATTGTTTATAACACAAATTTTGTGTACCGCTTCTATTATTAAAGAATAATAGAACTAGTCAGTTTAGCTGCCACTGCACAAGAAGGAACAATTTATGCAACTACTCGCATAAATATAATAGATACAATATGTATGATTATTAGAAAGTACATCTCTGTACGTCTTATTAATTATTTCATCCAAATGAGCACATCAAAATGTTATACAATATCTTATTCCTATTTTTCTTAAGTTCATATCATATTGTCTATATTTACAATGTATAGTAATTGTCATTAAGGCAATTTGAGTTTCAAAGCAGGTACAATAGATGGATGCAGAACAGTACTTTGGACAACTGAGTTAACTATATCATCTAGTTATGCATATATAATTGGAATACTTATTGTTATTAATTTGCAAAAATGAGTATGACTTTCTTATACAGTCCAACACTATTGTTGAGTTTCAGTTTGAAACTCAGACAACCTGCACTATTATTCATCATATTATAATACAACTTATGCTAATTTTATTGTAAACGTAGTCATTAAATTAGATTTTTCATTTGTTAATCGAGAAACAAAATAAAATCGATTACATACAGTACTTTACATTACATCAGCGGTAAGATTAATAGTAAAAATGTAATTTTATTGCATCAAAAATATTTAATGATTTCTTTTGTGATAAAATAATTTTGAAGCAATATCTTGTGTCATTTGTAATTAATTTTATTTATATATCTGAATATTCGTTGAATTGAAAATGTACCAACAACTCTATTTCCAATTGAAAGCTTTAATTGCTTTATATTGCACATTACAATTCGATTAAATTTTTTTTCTATTTAACTTTTAGTTATTGTTTCGTGCATTTTTTATACAAATTGCCACAGGCACTTATTTTGTAGAATTTTCTTAACAATTGTCATTCCATTATATATTCCCTAACTCGGTCTTTTTTTCGAAATATTTACTTCCTAATACATTTATTTTTTGTCTTTATTGTGTTTACACATGGTGTCAAGGAAAGAATGTGTAATGCAAAAACTGCAGATTCTTCGTGTCAAAATAAATAAAAAAAGTCCTTTTATTACTTTGTAATCTACCGCTTCATTTTTGAAATATAAGCGATCGAAGATTTGAATGCGCGCGCATCACTACACGTGCTCTTCTATAACCTCGGGCAACGTACTCTCAGTTGCTTGTCAAAACTCTCAACGGTCGGACTGCGGCGCATGCAAAATTGACAGCTGGAGACACATTTGCATACACAGTGAGTTCTAAATTTTTAATTGCTTATATTTCGAAAATAAACATGAAAATATAAATAATAGAGTGCGTGAGCAAGCTGAAAAAGCGATATTAGTATTGTAAAAACGGTACACGAATTTTCCGCGTCCTTGTCTGATTGTATGTATATGCGCATTAACACAGAGTACCATGCACGTTGGTAGGTCGTAATATTATTATATTATATTCAGTCTATATTTATTTAACGTTAAATCTTTTAATTATAAAATTTATATTTTATCAAAAAAACAACTCTCAGGAAATATGAGACTTTTATATTTCCCCTGTAGAGATTTTTCAAATATCGCGCACAACGCCGGTCAATGAGTAATGCACATACGTAATTGGACAAGGGATCTTTATGAAACGTTCTCTTTCTATTCTTACGTTAACATATGATTCCAGTATTTTGTTTTTGTACCTTCAAGGAAACAAAATTGTAGATCACAAAATAATACAGGACTTCTCAATTTGTTTTGGGACGGAGAATTTGTAGTTTATATAATCTTTTTGGAATACTTATATACATGTGGAATTAAGACTTAAAATAAGTAGGACCATGGAGATAAAAAGAATCTGTAGTGTAATCAATTATAAACACTGGAGATTAAGAATTAATTATTTCATAAATTGTTTGTACAAGAAAATACAGTTATGTTCTAATCCTTTTATCACAATGGTTCTATTTATTTTAAGTGTAGCAGTCCTGATTCCACGTGTATATTATACAGAATAACGTGTACTTATAAATGATAAAAAATTACTTTAGCTCACCCTATGGGAATATTGAATATTACGAAGTGCTCTTTGCGTATCAGGATTACTTTCTAATGTAGATGATTGACTGGACGGAGGATGCGAATATTCGGAAGTGTTTTCTTCGTCTGAAGCTAACACTCCCTCTATTCGTACTGTTGCGTGTTTAAATCGTCTTAATCTATACCCAGGACCAATTGGTCTTCTCGCAATACTATAAAATTAAGTTGTAAAAATATGTAATAGTTTAATTTTTTTTCTAAAATATAACTTTGGTAGAAACAATTTAAAATACATACCTCCTTCTTCTTAGAGAATAATTATACGTGTAGCTCGGATCTTCACCTTCTTCATCCGACCAACTTTCTTCGCATGCATCATCTTCATGATCGCGTAAATCATTTATGTTCTCAGTGCAAGGCCGAGTTTTAATTTCCGATTGCTCTTGTTGCGTATTAGTACCGTTAATAATTCCACAAAAATGACCAGATAATTTTACAGATTCCTCTTTACCCCTGAAATTAATTATTAATTATTACTTATACAATTATTTTTGCTATATGTCATAGTATTAAAGATCTTACCTATGTTGTATGACATCATCACAATTTCCATTATCTATAGGAGAAATAAGGCGATTAGCATTAATGATTTCACTAACTTTTCGGCCAAGTGTTTCAAGATTATCATCATCACTACAGTCCTTTAAACGTTCATTCCCATTAGCATGATTTTCATTTGAAGGTTCAGGACTGGAACAGGGACTAGATTGCATTCTATAATGAGCTTCGGACAAAACTGAATTTCCATTTAAACATTCTGATGTTTGTTTATTTAATGACTGTTTATTGATGCTATTTACAGAAAGCTTTTCTGTTGATGAAACTATTGTTCCATGTCCAACAGGATTGAAATCAGTTTCGCTAATATCCGTTATATCTGTTTGAGTTTGATTATCAACAAAACGTGCACATACTTCTGTACTCTGAAAAAACAGATTCAATATTATACCTTATTTTTACAAAATAGAAAAGGTATATTTTTCACATTTGAATATATACTTTTCTTTCGTGATGGGGACTTGATCGGGGGCTAGAGTTTACACCACATCCAGATCCTACTCGACGATGTCTATATTTACGTTGTTTGAAACTGTTACTAGGCGCTAAAACTGTTTCTGGTTGATTAGATTCATTCAATTGTGTATACATGGTTGCTTTTACAGGACTTTGGGGACAATCTGTTGGAGATGGTGGGGTTGTTGGTGTAGAAGATGAAAATTGTGTTGTAGGATTACGTCTACGATGGAGTCTTTCTTGGGCCTTTAAAAAGGGATGTACAAGACGTTTTTTACATTGTTTGTATCCATTTTGTTGCTCTCGTCTAAAACATTATAATTATGATTATTAACTATTACATTCATTAAATTTAGCTTGCGTATTAAATCGATACTTACTTAATTACGTCTCGTTCACGCTGTTCTAACTGCAATAAAACAGCATTTAATTCTAAGTACAAATTGTTAGTGCGTTCGAGTTTACGTTCATAGTGTTCTCGAATGTCTTGAGCATGCCTTAATTCATCCTCGCGTCGTCGTATTAGATCAGCTTCAAATCTTGGACTACTGCAGCTATTTGTTTGCATTTGTTTCATATGATCTCTTATTTCTTTTTTCCAAGATTGCTATAATTGTATTAATTATTAAATATAATAGCTTTAAATTTAATTTTATGATTTCCTCACTAAAAATTTATACTTTACCTGTGTTTTAAAGTAATCATCAGGTTTTGTACATAACACTTCAACAGCTGCAATGCCAAGATGAATTTCAATATGTTTGAAGGAAGGTCTGTTATGTGGTTTAGCAGCCCAACATTGTTTTACAAGTAATCTGTACCCTTCTGGACAACTTGCGGGAATTGGTAAATGAAGAGAATTATTGCCCACACCCCAAATAATTGCAGAAGAATCCACATCTTTGTAAGGTATTTCACCACTTAAGAGCTCCCACAATACTACACCATATGACCATATGTCTACTTTTTCGGAACAAGGTTCGTTTCTAATTATTTCTGGAGCCATCCAGGCAACAGTACCAGCAAAGCTCATTCTTGTACTGATTTCATTCCACTCTCTACTAGTTCCAAAATCACTAATTTTTACAACTTCTCCTTGTCCTATCAATACGCTAAAATAATAGATAATATTTAAAAAATTAAAACTTAAACACTTTTATCATAATCTTATTTATGTTGATTATCATACTTTGGACTTTTGAGATCTCTATGTATAATTTTATGCGAATGGAGATAAGCCATCCCAGCTGCAATTTGTTTAGACCATGATACAAGTCTAGGAGGTGGAACTGGTTTCCCAGCTCGAAGAAGATCATACAATGGTCCATATGGACAAAATTCCATTATAATACAGTAACATGGTGCTTGTGTACAAACACCTCTGAAAATACGTAATAATATTTTATATTTATTCTGTTATGAACTTTCCACATACATGTATATGTACAACAATAAAAGACTTACTTAAATTGAACAATATTTGGATGATTAAGTTTTCGTAAATGCTTTATATCAGTCTCACGTGGTTCTCGTACCTTTTTTACAGCTACAATTTCTTTGTTTAATTTCCCACTAAATACTGCACCTTGCGCACCAGATCCAAGCCACTGAAGTTCACTAATTGATTCAAATGGTATTTCCCAATCATCAGCTACAATGATTTTCTGTTAATTTTCTTAATAACATTTGTAATAACTATATTAAATAAATAGAAAAAAATAATATACTTTGATGTCCTTTAATTTTTTCATTCACAGCTGCTTTTGAAAGCATAGTCCAAACTGGGCGCATACATCCTAATATACCCTCGACCCAACTTGACCTCTGTGCATCCAAAGTTCCAGAACCTGGAGTACATTTTGTCGCAGTTTCACTGGAATTACTATTGCTTCCCGAAATGCTATGACTATTATTAGGTAATTGAGCATTGTGTGGGTCAGTGATTATGGGACCTCCTGCAATTCCACCCAACTGGCCCAACTCTTCTTGGATGCATAACATGCTAAAAATTAATAATTTATAAAATTACAAAATCTTTTAAATAGATAATAAAACAGAAAAATTAATTTATATAACTTTGCAAAATTTTTCAAATTATTGCATCATTTGTAGGAATAGTTGTTGCTCAACTACAATTTGCTTATACTGATTAAACTTGATAAATACCATGAATATATTAAAACAGGCGAAATTGTATTATTACAATTATTTGACATAAATTGTTTAAAAAATTTATGTTCGCTCATTATAATAATAATTGCAATGCTGTTAGCAATAAAATTATTCGGCCGAACTTTTCTCTAAACTATCACCATGACCTTGACATAAGCTTTCAAGTCTGTATGTAGTTAGTTCATGCTTAGGTCAAAGATGGTATAGAAAGCACAATGTATTAGCGAAAGTTTATCTTGTTGCATCGGGTATACGTAATTTTTTATATTATATTTTATACATCACATGTAAATGATACTAATAAGACTCATATTGTAATAAAAAATTGAACTTTGTATCGATAACGATATTTTTAAAAAGTGGCAATTAATTACGATTAAACCATTTTCTTAACTATAGACAAATCTACTATCAGTTGATAATTAATTTCTTACCATTTACTATTTTAGCAAATGTGTGTTCATTTATTCTGTAAAAATATGCATTTCAAACAGAAGTGCATAAATATGTTCTTTAAAGTCAATGTTTAAATTGGCTATCGGTTATCGATTTAACTGATATATATTGTAGTGAAAGTGAATTCAAGGGGTTTTTATCCGTTTAAAGCTGCACAACTACAACGATGCAACGTGGTTTGAAGGAAGTAATTTATGTAAATAAACGGAAATTTTTTTCAAATAATTCCGCGTTTGTAACAGAAACGAATACATCGATAAGTCAATTAAGTTATCTTTGAAATAATCGAACTATCGTATCAACACTAAAAGTTTGATAATTATCAAACAAAAGGTTAAGTTTTTTGAACCTTTCCTAGAATTCTTGAACTCTAATCTAATAATTATAAGTTGGTCGATGATTCAATCACATTATTGTACTTGTAATCAGCAAGCTCTGATAAAATAAATTATACTGTTGGAAGACGCAATATGTATTTTAGAATAATGTGCTATTCCCCGTAATGTCTTCCTTATATTTTCGCGGAATTTCTAAAAGATATGGACCACGATAAAATGATAATATTGCGTGGGCAATATGTGTGTTTTGATATTATAGTTGATTAATAAATCAACTATAACACTGAGTTTTTGCTATGTTATTTTGTATGCATTGTACATCCGAGCGCAACATAGGCTTCCTTTGGCTAAGAGTCAGTGTAGGGGAAATAGGTCCCCACCATTTTTGTCTTCGATTTAGGGAATCAAGTATGTGAACTTGCAATTTTTATATTTCCAAATTCTCGATTTTTTCAATCATCAAATTTCTCATTTTGAAATATTCGAATTTCCAAATTCCTAAATTCCAAAATATGAAAGCTTGTCAATTCGAAAATTACAAACCAAAAACCAACGAGTGAAGGTGCCATTTTTTTCTGATGTCATTTTTCCTAAGGAAAGCTACCATGATCGTTAGTATACACCTGTCAATCTCGAGCATGAATCGAGTGTTACAAGTAACCTAACGCGATAACTGTAAGCATTGATACGAAGATATATTTTAGACTGAACTTTGTGTCCTTTGCTAATATAGTCCTTTATTACGAATCCTTTTATTATACAATTCTTTCATTGATGATATTTAAGTAGCATAATAAACTTTTGTGTTTACTCAACGCAAAAGATATATTAAACCCAATACAAATTACGAAGAATTAAATAAACACTACAATTGTAAATGCCTGAGATTCGAGAAATTACAAATACAGGTTTATACAAATGTGTTCGTTCGAGAACAAGATCGAAGCCGTCATCGTGCCGTTATCGGAAGCGCATTCCGACGATTTGGCCTTCGTGCTCACCTCCTTGTACCAACGTTGTTTGGAACGGCCGCATCGTCGTTCTGCGTCTTCCGGAGGAAAAACCGTGTAAAGACCATCGTACCACGCGTAACATATGGATGTAGCACCCTTGTCTCATGTACCGAGAGAAAGTATTACAAAATCATGCCACCGAGCAAATTATTTTCCGGGAGAACAAAAAACCAGCACGACAAAACTACACACAGTGTTCGCGAGCAGGATACATATCAAAAACTAACAAGTTATCCGGTAGAGGGCTACATTTACCGTTCGTTACTTCAATATAACACGTGATGATCAAGTGTGTCTGTTCTTTTCATAATTACATTAGAGTTTGATCGAATTAAATTGTATCTGGATTGTGATGTGTTCAATTATTCTTACAGTTGAAATTTATGTAATTGAAATCGTATTGTGATCGATAAAAAATGCTGATGCTATTTCATAAGTACGTCGATTTTTAATAATGTGACAATACCGTCATTACTGTAAATGAGACATTTCTAGAAATTGTCAATGTACAAATTTTCGAAATTGCAATTTTTTAGATTGGGAATTAAAAAATTTTCGAGTATCGCACGAAAGAATCTTTCTATATTTTTAATAGCTAGTTTTCTGACATAACCTAACGATAATGAACTGTATACAGTTGCGTATCGATGATCTAACACAGCATCCAATATTTTCGAAATAATTCAGGGTTCCATAAATTCTCGCACCAGCTGTTTCGTATTATACCTACAATAGGTAATTACAAGTGCGCATGCGCATCGATACGCGCGCAACTGTACGAAAAATAGCGCGTTATTTTAAACAGGTGTATTTGCAAGAACACACTATTACTATTAAATATATATTTTTTCTTTACCTATTAGTAAATATGTGCGTTTCTGGACGGGAGGGTGACAAAACCACTTGATTGACACCCGACGGTGCTTCCATTTCCTGAGAATCAAATTTGTACATCTCAGGTTGAGATAGTGTTTCGGTCTCAGCAGGAGTACGCATTCTCGTTTATCATTTGGTATTCTAGTTCTGAAACAGAATTCAATGATATATCGAAATTGCTTCGACGCTATTTAAGTTTATAGCAAAATCTGCGGTTGCTTGTCTCACTGTTATATGTAAGCATGTACCAAGTAGTAGTATCAAGATCGAAGACCGGACGAAAAAGAAGAACGAATAAGAAATCACCTTTGGCATAACATGGGGAGGTTGGGTTCAATGGAATGCCGATCTAGTAAGAGGCGTGGTATGTGGCGGTCACATACCAAACTTAACCGTGATTTTATTTTTCGTGCAAATTCCTTGAATCACTGACTTGCATTATGTTCACGTAATCTTATAATAGAAAACAAACTGGACATATACAAATTAGAAGAACTTATAATTAAAATATATTTTATAAATTAATACAAATAAACTTCATAGCCAAATAACAGAAATTGATAGGCAAAGTATAATATGAAATTATACATTTATTTTATGAATCAACGTAACAAAGATATAAAATAACCGACAAATTTGACCGGTTTAAAAAATGTCTAACGAGTACTAGTTCAACCGTCGGCACCCTTTCGCGCTACCAAAGAAAAAAAGAATACGGAGTTTTGTATAGTGAGTCATTCGTAGGCGTGTCTTGGATTAATCCCAAGCACCTGTGTCGATGTCTAGGTAAGCTCCAACTTCCTAGTAATAACCCCTGAAACCTTCTAAATCTAGTGGTAACTTCCTACGCAAGCGTTAATGACTTTGATAGTCGTCATTGTTTCAGTTATATACTTTCACACAATGCAGTATTATATGTATTATAACATAATCACTAAATTAATAATTTAGAAAATTTATTCTATTCTAGAAATTTTAATTTAGAAAATTTATTTACTTTGGAATGGTTAACCGTACGAAGTTGCAATCGGGAATTTTCGTTCGATACAGCGAAGGGGTTTAAAACTTAGCCGACTTAACAGATCGATGTTCCAAAAGAGTGAGCACGTTGCACCCTTCGTTCTTGGACAGTCGCTCTTATAAGTTGGGGAAAAACGAATCGTAATGACAGGGTGTGTTTGGCTCTCCCGATTTGTCGCCTGACCATCATAATTTCCTCATCATCGTGTAAATATTTTACCGAATAATATGTACTTTAAAATAGATTATGTTATTAGAGACAAGAATGACTAACGCTAAGCGACAAATTTAATAAAGCTAACAGAATATACTGTGCGCCTTCAGTTATTCAATTTTACCGCTTTAAATTCGCGTTGTAGAACCTTGATGGTAATTAAAATTTTAATACACGTCAAATTTAGGGGGAAACGAGTCTTTTCACTGTTACGATTTTCAAATTTCGCGCGTTTACTTATTTACGAATTCACCCTCGCTTCAGTCAAACGACCCCTTCTAAAGAGATGCAACGAAGGTACTTGCATTACGAGCAACACAAAAAAACGAATGAAAAATTCCTAAACGGCCATTTTTCCGGGGTCCTACTGTAGTTACTGTACTATCGTTAGATTAATGTACACAGTTTTGCTGCACATCCTAGCATTGAAATCACCCGATAAATTCAGTGATCGCAACGCTGTCTATAGAATCACGATGATCGGTAAAGATATTTGCTATTATAACTTACTTCTAAATATTTGTTGTTTTATGCTTAATATTTGAAAAGGAATCAATCCTTGCTACATTTGTGCATCGTTTTCTACTTGAATACGTCACACGAAATCCAATATAATCTACCTGTTCAAGGACATTCCTGTAAAGTAGTAACAAGAAATACCATATAAAAACTCTTACATAATTATTAGCCGATAAGTAATTTGTCAGCAAACATATGTTTTTCATGATAATATCAAATATGTATAATACTTTCACTTTAAAGTTTATAACCCATAAACATATAATAAACATTAAACGTGAAAGTCTCTTTCGTAAGAAACTGTTATCAATTCCTTTTTGTATCATGTATCAGTACTTTGTAGTAACATTTTACTGATTTTAGGAATATTAAACCTATTAGGAAATGCTGTGAGGAATGTGCAATACCTCTTATGCAATATTAATGTTATCCGTAACAACGATCTTTTTGTGTATTTCATATTCAATGAATTAATTTAGTTCACTGTTATGATTAATCATTCCCAGGAGTATACTCTTTTCATTCATACGAAAATCTAACATTTATGAAGTGTAAAAAAGTTATCGTTTTCGAAAGCGGGATTTTGAAATTTTTAGGAATAAATTAAAAGCGAGTAGTGCACGAAAAATGACCATGTTTGGACGCATATATTGGCAAATAAAAATTTGGGAACTTTTGTTAAAACGCATCTAATAACCTTCAAATGATGGTTAGGTTAAACGTGAATCAAACTTAAAACACATGTCATGGTGTATCGATTAATATTAGCCATTCGAAAAACAGTCATATATCAGAAAAATAATATATTAAATCCTTTTGTTTGAAAACTACATTTATACTTGACTTCAGTTAAATTATCATTTGTATGTATTCCGTAAGTTTGGGTCACGACTGACCCAAGAATAAACTTTAAAGTGCCGGTTGTTTGGGTTCAATAATGCTTCAGTTCCTACAACACAGAATTGCATTCTGGTGCAATGTAGGCTTCTTTTGGATAAAGAGCAATGTAGGGGGAGACGTCCCCTACCACTTTGATTTTAGGGAATTAAATATGTGAACTTGCAATATTTTAATTTTTACGTTTCTTATTAATCAGATTTCCAAGTTTTAAATTTCATAAATTGTCAAATTGTCAAATTGAAAAATTGTCAAGTCTTTAAATTTACAAACTCCTAAATCAAGTTCGTAAATTTGCAAAATTATCAACCAAAATTTAACGAGTGGTGGGGGTTCCCCTTTCCTACATCGCCATTTCCCACAGGGAAGCCTACCGTGCTACTGTACGAAACGCGTGCCGCTGCGACGGACGCAATGAGATCCGTACCCAATGCAGAACGATCAGGAACGAGCTTTCACTTTCCTCGAACGGCTTGCACAAGCGAGACACTACAGCGGTTAGGGAGCACAACATTTAGCATAAAAAAACTTCTGTTAAAATCATAAAATGTATCTCGTACATTTAAAGAAGAAAAAACAACGCGAAACTGTGATGTTTGGAAACGAGGAAGAGGAAAGAGTATGGGAGAGACGCTTTATCGATTAAGCTCTGGCAACCCCTCTTTTCTTACCTGTGGAAAAAAATTCTGCCGACGTAAACGGCAATAACGGCGATTCCCTACGAAATATCCATGAAATTGTAACTGGCGCAATGCATTTGCAAAGTTTTTTCAACTATCCCGTCTGACACTGCGAACATCAGAAAGTCCTCGACTCTCAAAAAACTGATCCTTGCGTCGTCACGCGTCACAATAATCATGCAGAAAAATAATAAATGTATTGCACTGAATTAATTCCAGCACTGTTGTATACATTAAATCGCAGGCAAGTTTAAATAATCACGAATATATTCTTGTTGACTGTCACGAAAACAACCCTGCACCACCCCGACGCACGACGCGTCCAGCGAGCACTAAACAAAATGGCGCGTACCATTTTGTCCGCAGCTTCGACACCAGAGTGCGCCTGTTTTCTGTGTGAGTGTAAGGATATTGTTCTCTCCTGTCAGAGGGGACAAAGTACCGAACAGGTTCGTCTATACCAGTGGCTCCCACGCAGTGGATCGAGGAACATTTGCTGTAGAGTCGCTGCGATTGTTTTTTAGCGGTTATGATAGAAGTATGAGATCATAGCAGTCATTCATTTTTAGTTAGAAAATTTTCAAATGCTTAAACATAGAGTTTTAGAAATTAAAAAATTTTGAGATCTCTCAAAATAACGCGGGAAGTGTAGTTTAAATATCATAATAGAGATCGTGATTCAAAAAAGATTGGGAAACACTGGCCTATTCAAACCACGCCTCTTGGTATTCGAGTCGCATACGCACACGACTGCGTATTGTATTGCACGTGTATGTGCGGTGCGCAGGTTGCAGGGACGAACACATATTTTTCGAAAGATCTGTTAAAATTATGTATGTATTTGCAATTGTATAGTTCCATTGCAAGAATGCAAATAGTTAATTGAATATTGTTATATTGTAGTAATAAATAATAGCACAATTACAATTATAATATTTGATAATAGTTTGAAGAAAGATGATTAATATGTTTAAAAAATAATCGTTGTCCCTGTACTCTTCAGATGGCGCCACTACTTCAACCCCGTAATATGAAAAATAGCTGACTTAAAACTCAGAAATATTGTGTTCTTATTTCCATTGTAAAGGAAAAATGATTTGATAAATTTTAAACAAATTCATATATTTTGGAACATGTACTATTAGATGATGTATGGAATAATTATTTTTTTAATAGCTATACATACTATCGTAAGATTTAGGAGATAAATAGCGTGGCATACTAAAACTCAAAATGCTCGATAGTCAGGATATGCAGTGGGGGCGAAGAAGGGACAGCAAACGAGTTCCTAACAATCGTAGCTGTACCTGTAACGCTTGACCGGTGTTAGAAAACGTGTACGGATAGTGCATCTGTTGTTGTTTATATAGTATTCTCCACTGTCCTTTACATAATACGTGCAAAACTTTGACCTTGAAAATCTCGTATACCTGCTAGACAGTGCTTCTCAAAATTTTATAATTTCAGATTCATTTTCCAAAATTGTAAATTTTTATGATACATTTGTTTGTAATTTTTTTAAATTTCTAAAGTTCGAAAATTTTGAAATTCTAAAGTTTAGAAATTGCAAAATTCTTAAATTCGACAGTTCCAAAGTTCCAAAAATTTAGAAATTTTAAAAACATGACAATATAAGCATTTTCAGATAAATAATTGAAAGGTATGATTTGATGATACTTTACGCAGTAATATTGTATAATATGAAAATATTTCTAAGAAATCGATTCTTTCGATTCTCCTCAGATGAACGTAAGAGAAGGGGGGAAGAGATGGCCACCAATTCCTGGAAGTATTTTCGTTATTTCTTGGAAATGGTCAGAACTTTTTCTTTTATGTTTCGGCAGATTCGACTGCCCCTTTGCACAGGCGCAAAAGCACTTTCCTATATTGTAGGATGGATGCACACTAGGAGAACTATTTATTCCGTTCTGTTCCATTTTTTCTCAATCAAATAAAAAGTCATTGTTGATCAATTATCTTATCTCATAAATATTTTATTTTTGGTTAATACTGATGTTCTTTTTTCTTCTCTTACTGTCATTATACATATAAATAAATTTGTATGATATCGGAAATTAGATAATTTTATTCTGTCGTCATTTTTCGTGTGTGCTTATTTTTCGATGCATGCAATATTTAAATTTGTTTTTCTGCTATTAATATGATTCGACATATATTGAATATTAATATCATATAGAAAGTTATATGATCCATAAATTATTAAAAATTGAATTATTTATAATCATATTATCTTTTTACATGAGTAGTTAATTCTTTATATTCTTTTACAACATTTTCAAGTACTGCAAATGCTTGTAAAAAATCGTCTTCCTCTAAACCATGTTGTTTATATTGATGTAAAAAGGCAGCATTAATGTAAGAAGTCCAGGTCTTTTCTAAAAGTATATCCAGAGGATCACAAATTTGGGAATTATTAGTTATTAAGGCAAGAAATTTATCGTGGTTTAAAATTTTTCTATTTTGATGCAAATGGGTAAACCAATCAGTTGTATTCCAGTCTGCGTATAAATGTTTTTCTCTAAATTCATTTGTATTAATAGAATCTTTATCTGTTACAGATCCACGTGTTACCAAGATATTTGACACTGAACACGTATATGCATGATGTGCTGTACTCCCAAACGAGGTAGTCGGTGTCTTTAATTCGGCATCAGTTAATTGCATATTTAAGTTGGGTATTCGAAGCATCTGTTTCAAATGATGCATATATGAATTCCAGTTACACATAGATTCATATTTTGCAGACATTGTTGGTATATGTGGAGTACTCTTGATTGTTGCTAATTTGTAAGAAGGATGAGATGCTACGCGAGATAACAATGAATTCATGTTTGTATCATTTAATGGTTGAAAAATGGCCAATAACTTTTCTGAAATAATCTCATTAATGTCTTGCAAATTTGTAGCAGGTTCTTTTAATAAATTTGTACATATATTATATATTTGTTCATTTTCAAATAAAATGTTTATATCATTTTGATCATAGAGTTTTGCTAAGGTTAATAGTGTATTATATTTTTGAGTACACACTTCTCCAAAGGAAAATGGTAATACTGTTGTGGTAATGATTGGTTTTGTTTCATATTCTTCACGTATCATTCCTGCCATGAAGCTGCCAATACCAGATCCTGTTCCACCTGCAGAACTTAGGAGTAAAAGAAAACCATCAAAATGATCTGTCTTTTCTACTTCTTGCCTGACGCAGTTTAGAACTAAATCGCTTAACTCTTGTCCATTTTTTAAATAACCAAAAGCCCAATTATTTGCACAACCACCGCCAGTTTGACAAATTATATTTTCTTTTGGATACGCCCACGATGTACTTGTATCATTATAAATTTTGTTAATTACTTTTTGTTCTGTATCTACAAGAATTGCTCTTGACAACCATTTATTGTGCTTAGATATACCAGTAAACCATTTATTAAATGTATCTTCAGAATATTGATAATTAGCATTATATGATACTCCAGTATTCGTGTATTTCAAATCAGATGATATTTTTGAAAATAATGTATGTCCCAACTGATTTCCACATTGTCCGAATTGTATTGTAAGCATTATTAAGTACAATTTTATCTAACTTATGCAAATTCCTACATTATTAAAGAAATTAAACATGTTTTCAATCATACATCTATATGTACAATTTATTTTATTCTATTTCACAAATAATAGGATACGTCAAACGACAAGTTTTCATTTATTTGCGCATATCAGCGCTGATCGGTCCTAACAAGACACGCCACTAAAAGTAATGCGCACGCGCCCTTACGGCGCACAGTGTGTCGTTTGGCTAATCTAGCGGGACAAAAATCCTGCTTCAAAGAAATACTGATTATTTTTCGTTTTATTGGTTTTTTATTAATCAAAAACATGATATTTCATTAAACATTAATGATTATATATATTTGCAAAATTATTTAAAAAATTATTCTAAAATTTATTTAAAAAATCATTCTAATTATATCCTAACCTAATCTACACCTAACACGGAGTACTCTAACCTATGGAACTGGTAGCGCCATCTGTCCGTCGAACAGGATGAACTACACGCTCTTGAAATTGTAGGTTAATTAGTTCCTATCTTCTAACGCCAGATGGCGTATTATGTCCTGCCACCTATCGGCTAATGTGGGAACTAACGAAGCTACAGTTCCAAATCTGCGCGCTACTTAAAAGTAGTTTAAGCCATGCTATCGGACTGACGAGCTAGTCTTTACAGCATTGAAGTGGAGGAGGGATCTCTGCGTTCCATTTAATCAACGTAAGTTCAATTTTTTAATATTACACATATATTTAGCCACAACAATTGTACATTATAAATAGTTATTCAATTTATTCTTTTTATATGTAACATTTTCTGTTTACTAATGTTCTAACTTTCACGTAAAAATATTATTAAATCGTGCAACAACAATAAATATGTTATTATAAATGCTTTTATTTTTCAGTTCTAAAATTGAATATGCACACAATCTGCCTCGATCTTCGACAAACAATTGAGCCAATAAAGAGTTACATAAATTAAAAATTGTACAAAATATATTTGCAAATTGTATGTATTTATGGTTACAATAAATAAACAAAAGAAATCATGTACTTATTTACAATCCTTTCCATTACATTCTTAAACATAACAGACAATCAACAGGTTAGGTCAGGCTTACGGTTAAGTTATATTATGTTAGGTCAGGGCCTAAGGTTAGGGCATAATAGGTTAGGTCCAGCCTACGGTTCGGTTATATTACATTAGGTCAGGACCTAAGATTAGTTCGGATCATATTAGGTCATTGCCTAAGGTTAGGTTGTATCAGGTTAGGTCTGGAGACCTAACATATATCATTCCCCATGTTATTATTACTATTATCGTGAAACTATAATTATTATCCTTACTACTCTTATTATTATCAAATTAACCTACATTATTACCCATATTAATACTTTTATTATCATTATCCTTATTATTCTTATTATTATCAATATTATTATGCATATTACGACTATTATCATCGCTGGGACTGTAATTATCCTTACTACTCTTATCATTATCAATATTATTCCGCATATTACTACTTTTATCATCATTATACTTATTATTCTTATCATTATCAATATTATTACGCATATTACGACTACTATCATCACTGGAACTGCAATTATCCTTATTATTGTTATTATTATCAATATTATTACGCATATTACTACTTTTATTATCATTTTCCTTATTATTCTTATTATTATCAATCTAATAACTCATATTACGACTACTATCATCGTTGGAACTGTAATTATGCACACTACTCTCATTATTATCAGTATTATTACGCATATTACTACTCCCCTCATCATTTACCTTATTATTCTTATTATTATCAATATTATTACGCATATTAGGACTACCATCATCGCTGGAACTGTAATTATCCTCACTACTCTTATTATTATCGATATTATAACGCATATTACGACTACTATCATCACTGGAACTGCAATTATCCTTATTATTGTTATTATTATCAATATTATTACGCATATTACTACTTTTATTATCATTTTCCTTATTATTCTTATTATTATCAATCTAATAACTCATATTACGACTACTATCATCGTTGGAACTGTAATTATGCACACTACTCTCATTATTATCATCAGTATTATTACGCATATTACTACTTCCCTCATTAATTACCTTATTATTCTTATTATTATCAATATTATTACGCATATTACGACTACCATCATCGCTGGAACAGTAATTATCCTCACTACTCTTATTATTATCAGTATTATTCCGCATATTACTACTTCCCTCATCATTTACCTTATTATTCTTATTATTATCAATATTATTACGCATATTACGACTACCATCATCGCTAGAACAGTAATTATCCTCACTACTCTCATTATTATCAGTATTATTACGCATATTACTACTTCCCTCATTATTTACCTTATTATTCTTATTATTATCAATATTATTACGCATATTACGACTACCATCATCGCTGGAACAGTAATTATCCTCACTACTTTTATTATTATCAGTATTATTACGAATATTACGACTACTATCACCGCTGGAACTGTAATTATCCTTACTACTCCTATTACTAACAATATTATTACACATATTACTACTTTTATCATCATTATCCTTACTCTTCTTATTATTATGGATATTATTACGCATATTACGACTACCATCATCGCTGGAACTGTAATTATCCTCACTACTCTTATTATTATCAGTATTATTACGCATATTACGACTACTATCACCACTGGAACTGTAATTATCCTTACAACTCCTATTACTATCAATATTATTACACATATTACTACTTTTATCATCATTATCCTAATTATTCTTATTATTATCAGTATTACTTCACATATTACTACTTTTATCATCATTATCCTTATTATTCCTATTATTATCAATCTAATAACGCATATTACGACTACTATCAGCACTGTAACTGCAATTATCCTCTCTACTCTTATTATTATCAGTATTATTCCGCATATTACTACTTTATGAAATCATTATCCTTATTACTCTTATTATTATCAATATTATTACACATATTACGACTATTATTATCGCTGGAACTGTAATTATTATCACTAATCTTATTATTATCAATATAACATATACAATTCCTCAGATTACAATTATTATTATCGTTGGAATTATAATTATAATTATTATACTTACCACTGTATTATTCTCAGTTAGACCTAAGGTTAGGTCGCATAGTGTAAATCAGGCCTGTGGTTAGCTTAGATTAGGTTAGGTCAGGGCCTAGGGATAGGTTATATTAGGTTAGGTCTGGGCCTAAGGTTAGGTCAGAATACGTTAGGTCTGGCCCCAAGGTTAGGTTATATTAGGTTAGGTCTGGGCCAAGGGTTAGGTTACATTAGGTTAGGTCTGGGCCTGAGGTTAGGTTATATTAGGTTAGGTCTGGCCCTAAGGTTAGGTTATATTAGGTTAGGTCTGGCCCTAAGGTTAGGTCGGATTAGGTTAGGTCTGGGTACCTAACCTACCTAACCTACCCTGACCTAACCTAATATAACCTAACCTTAGGCCCTGACCTAACCTAATCCGACCTAACCGGTTAGGTTGGAAAAGGTTAGGTCTGGCCCTAAGGTTAGGTCAGATTAGGTTAGGTCTGGGTACCTAACCTACCTAACCTGCCCTGACCTAACCTAATATAACCTAACCTTAGGCCCTGACCTAACCTAATCCGACCTAACCGGTTAGGTTGGAAAAGGTTAGGTCTGGGCCTAAGGTTAGGTCAGATCAGGTTAGGTCTGGGTACCTAACCGACCTAACCTACCCTGACCTAACCTAATATAACCTAACCTTAGGCCCTGACCTAACCTAATCCGACCTAACCGGTTAGGTTGGAAAAGGTTAGGTCTGGGCCTAAGGTTAGGTCAGATCAGGTTAGGTCTGGGTACCTAACCGACCTAACCTACCCTGACCTAACCTAATATAACCTAACCTTAGGCCCTGACCTAACCTAATCCGACCTAACCGGTTAGGTTGGAAAAGGTTAGGTCTGGGCCTAAGGTTAGGTCAGATCAGGTTAGGTCTGGGTACCTAACCGACCTAACCTACCCTGACCTAACCTAATATAACCTAACCCTAGTGTCCGACCTAACCTTTTCCAATCTAACCGGTTAGGTCGGATTAGGTTAGGTCAGGGCCTAAGGTTAGGTTATATTAGGTTAGGTCAGGGTAGGTTAGGTAGGTTAGGTACCCAGACCTAACCTAATATAACCTAACCCTAGGGTCCGACCTAACCTTTTCCAACCTAACCCTAGGGTCCGACCTAACCTTTTCCAACCTAACCCTAGGGTCCGACCTAACCTTTTCCAACCTAACCCTAGGGTCCGACCTAACCTTTTCCAACCTAACCCTAGGGACCGACGTAACCTGATACAATCTAACCGGTTAGGCCGGAATAGGGTGGAGGAGTGTTGGTTATATAGGAAAAGGTATTAATAATAATAATAATAGTTGCAACGATAATAAAAGTAGAAATATGGGTAATAATATTGATAATAATAAGAATAATATGGGTAATGACGATAAAAGTAGTAATCTGGGTACTAATATTGATAATAATAACAATATTAAGGATAATTGCAGTTCCAGTGATGATAGTAGTCGTAATATGCGTTATAATATCGATAATAATAAGAATAGTAAGGATAATGATGATAAAAGTAGTAATATGTGGAATAATACTGATAATAATAAGAATAATAAGGTTAAAGATGCTAAAAGTAGTAATATGTGGAATAATATTGATAGTAATAGGAGTAGTAAGGATAATTACTGTTCCAGCGGTGATAGTAGTCGTAATATGCGTAATAATATTGATAATAATAAGAATAATAAGGTAAATGATGAGGGAAGTAGTAATATGCGTAATAATACTGATAATAATGAGAGTAGTGTGCATAATTACAGTTCCAACGATGATAGTAGTCGTAATATGAGTTATTAGATTGATAATAATAAGAATAATAAGGAAAATGATGATGAAAGTAGTAATATGCGTAATAATACTGGTAATAATAAGAGTAGAGAGGATAATTGCAGTTCCAGTGATGATAGTAGTCGTAATATGCGTTATTAGATTGATAATAATAGGAATAATAAGGATAATGATGATAAAAGTAGTAATATGTGGAATAATACTGATAATAATAAGAATAATAAGGTTAATGATGATAAAAGTAGTAATATGTGGAATAATATTGATAGTAATAGGAGTAGTAAGGATAATTACAGTTCCAGCGGTGATAGTAGTCGTAATATGCGTAATAATACTGATAATAATAAGAGTAGTGAGTATAATTACAGTTCCAGTGATGATAGTAGTCGTAATATGCGTTATTAGATTGATAATAATAGGAATAATAAGGATAATGATGATAAAAGTAGTAATATGTGGAATAATACTGATAATAATAAGAATAATAAGGTTAATGATGATAAAAGTAGTAATATGTGGAATAATATTGATAGTAATAGGAGTAGTAAGGATAATTACAGTTCCTGCGATGATGGTAGTCGTAATATGCGTAATAATATTGATAATAATAAGAATAATAAGGATAATGATGATAAAAGTAGTAATATGAGTAATAATATTGATAATAATATAAATAATAAGGATAATGTTTATAAAAATAGTAATATGCGTAATAATGTTGATAATAACAAGAATAATAAGGATAATGATGATAAAAGTAGTAATATGCGTAATAATATTGATAATAATATAAATAATAAGGATAATGTTAATAAAAGTAGTAATATGCGTAATAATGTTGATAATAATATAAATAATAAGGATAATGTTAATAAAAGTAGTAATATGCGTAATAATGTTGATAATAATATGAGTAGTAAGGATAATTACAGTTCCAGCGATGATAATAATCGCGATATGCGTAATAATATTGATAATAATAAGAATAATAAGGATAATGATGATAAAAATAGTAATATGCATAATAATATTGATAATAATATAAATAATAAGGATAATGTTAATAAAAGTAGTAATATGCGTAATAACATTAATAATAAAATAAATAATAAGGATAATGTTAATAAAAGTAGTAATATGCGTAATAATATTGATAAAAATAAGAGTAGTAAGGATAATTACAGTTCCAGCGATGATAGTAGTCGTAATATGCGTAATAATATTGATAGTAATAAGAATGATATGGATAATGATGATAAAAGTAGTAATATGCGTAGTAATATGTGTAGTAATATAAGTAGGAATATAAGTAGTTATAATATGACTGTATAAAACTATACAACTATATATATATATAGTATATATATAGTATGTATGTATATATATATATATATATGTGTGTATATATAGTATAGTATAGTATAGTATACATACATACTATATATATACTATATATATATATAGTTGTATAGTTTTATACTATACTATATATATATATATATATATATATATATATATATATATATATACTATATACTATATACTATATACTATATATATATATATATATATATATATATATATGTATATATATATGTGTGTATATATAGTATAGTATAGTATAGTATATTATTCCTATTATATTATATTATATAATTCACGATATATATATACTATATACTTTAGTATATACTATATAGTACTATACTATACTATACTATACTATATATACTATATTATATATACTATATACTATATATATACTATATACATATATATATGTATATATATGTATATATATATCGTGAATTATATAATATAATATAATAGGAATAATATGATGGAATATGGGAGATTATTATATTTAAAATAACAGAAAAGCACAATAACTTTTAAAACACTAAATGAATTTATTATTTAAGAAAAACGACTTGGATGGACCTCTTTGAATAACTATATTTTATACGTGTGAAAATTATAATATCAGAGAAACAATGACAAAGAAATGTATGGATTTTATTTTGTTAACATGCATAGATTTGATAAAAATCGAGCGGTATATTTTCCTTTGCTCTTGCAACAAATATTGGTATTCATATAACAAATCGGCTGTAAATGTAAAAAATAATAATAATCATAAATAAATTTAATATTACTTTTATTATATATAATATGTTGTATTATTTAACCCTTTTATTCTCTTTCCTGCAATTTTCTTCAGATTTATTTTTTTTCCTCTCTAGGGCCTAATGATACCTTATATTTCATCAAAGTGTATACGCTACTGAGGTCTTTTACGGATAGCTTACTGCGCATGCACTGGGTCTGCCCAACACTGGTTCCAAAAGTGTGTAGTTCACCCTGTTCGCCGGAGAGATGGCGCCACTTGTTCCATTTTCGAAAAATGCAATTTATACTGATTTTGTTGTTATAATTAAATTCAATATGCACGAAATTACATCCGAATGTAAGAATAGTTGTCTTCGGATTGTTCGAACTGCGCCAAACCATCATCAATTTTTAAGTAATTTAAAGTGTAACTAAAATTCCCGCCCTGTGTACTGCCATCTAGCGGCGGATGGGCAAACTAATTTAACTACAGTTTCAAAGGTGTGTAGTTTACCCTGTTTGCCAGAGAGATGGCGTCACATGTTCAATTCTCAAAAAAATGGAAAAAAATGATTATATAGGCTTAATTAGCTTTCATATGCATCAAATTACATTCAGAACAAGATTAATTAACTTCAGAATGCTTTTTATTTCATCAAACTGTTATCTTTTCCGTTGTTAGAGTAAGATGGGTAATACACGCACATCATTTCTTCGATCGGTAATTTACCTGCACTTACCGTATGACGTGTAGAAAGAGCTAATTTACGATAGCGTAACTTTTCATTTTATAAACTTTGGCTTTTATTAATAGGTGGCAGTAGTACAGCTTTCCGTGTTATTCAAATAACGAACGAGAATGAAAATTGAAAAATATACATAAACAGACTGGAGTTCCTTTCTCCTCGAATGCCGTGCAACGACTGATTATTTAGGGACTGAATGCTATGAACTTAAACTTCTCCTTATTACGTTGTTTATCGGATATAGACCAAAATTTTCTGCCCTTTATCTTTACCTGTTAATACTTGACTATAATGATAATAATGATATAAAGATGAGCAAAAGATGCACGTATTTACTCTCTGATTTTGAAAAGCTATTACAAAGATCCTTTCATCTGTGGTTACTAACAAAGTATGATATACTATTATGTAAAGTTAGTTTTTTTATTTAAATAAAGAAATAGTGCCTCGATCAGGACGAATTTATGCTGATATATTTATAATAAGAATATCGTTACAAATATAAAAAATAATTTGTCTTTGAACTATGGTCGGAGGCAGAATTTTTAATAACTTGAAGCAATATATGTTTAATAAAATACATGTACTATAATATGTATGTTACCGTGAAAGACCGAAATTGGAGAATGTCGACTTTCACCGGTGAATGTCAACACATACCAAATACGTCGGTGAAAGGTCGAATATTTTATTACATTCTTGTACATTCGGACCTTCACCGGTGCATGTCGACAATCACAGATATGCTTTGGTGGAGGTCCAAAAGAGAGGAGCCGACAAAGTAGCGACTGGCTCTCTCCCGCCAAATCCTGTGTTCTACTGGGAGTCAGTCAGCTTTGTCAATCTTATGCAAGCTTTGATGATGCGAGCAACGTTTTCTTAATTTTTTTTTTCCAATACCGTAATTTATACTGAATGGATACTGCAGTAAATCGTGATCTTTTTCTTGAAAAGTTAAATGCATTAATTGCGGGTAAACGAGAAGACAATTGCTTTTATTTTCCTCAAGAAAAGTACTCTAAAATACTTTCTGAAGTGGTTTCTGCTAAAACTAAGTGCAACACACCTTTGGATTACAGACGATTAAAACTTAATGTTTTAAAAATTAATGATGAAAGGAAATTAATTGTACCATTAAAATCAGGGGAAACGAATATACAGTATTATGTTACCAATGAAGAATTGTTCAGTATACTATATGAAATTCACGCCAGAATAGGCCACGGAGGAAGAACACGTATGCTTAGAATGTACTATGTGTTTTAAATTCTTGGTCTCTCCTCTCAGAAAAAGAGGCGAAAAAGTTACGTCACCCTTGTGACGTTTTATAGCGACTGAATTACGGAGAAGAAAATATAAGTCCCCGACATGATCAACATTCACCATTAGTGCATGGTGAATGTCGACATTTACCGGTGTAAGTCAGAAATAAGGGTATTTAGCAAATATTTCGGACATGCACCAAGCGACTATGTGAATGTTGACATTCACCGGTGAAAGTCGACATTCTCCAGATTTCGGTCTTTCACGGTAACATGTATATATAAACATTGTGAATGAAGAATATGAAGCTAAATGCAGTAGTTAGTTGATGTCTTTATTAACCACTGTGCATTTTCTTATGTTGTTACCATATTTGTACAAAGCAAACAAATGTTTTAAATATACATGTTATTTTGTATATGAATGACACCGTTGTTACAAATTATATTAAACTTTGTGTTGTACATAAACGCATTTAAATTATACCTCGTATGTAATAAAGAAACAAATATAGAATGTTTTGGAATACTACTTGTAAATTTTTGAAAATTGTCTGCTTAATTAATTTAAATAGTACCATCCTTTACCCTCCTCTTGAAATCTATCATACAATCCTTTGGGCATTGCACGTATTTTACAATAATTACCAAAGATAGGAGTGCAATCAGGGAAATATTATTGTTTAATAGGAGTTCAATCAGTATAATATATAAAAAATAGCGCTGTCAATCCTAAAAAGGAACAATTATTAGTTAATAATAAAGATATATTTACAATCAATAATTTGTTTTTCTACATAATTTACAATTGCCAACTCCTAATGGCAGTGTTAACAACGCATATTTTTCTTGTTCATTTTTGCCTTTTGTATAATGTTAATTTCAATTATTTTATTGGATCAAAAAAAAAATCACATCGATATTAAATTAGATCGTTTGCCAATTATAACTGGTAACTGTACATATTTAACACAATGCTTATAACACCACTATTTTCGTATTTCCTAGTTACAATTATTAATTAAACATGTTATAACAGAATCGAGCGGACGATTAAATAGGATGGATACATACAAATATCATTGATTTAGGGATATATTTAGAAGAGACAATTTTCGTTTCTGAAATACTTCGTGTTTGTCATTTTCTCCTAGATTGTTCCAAAATTATCAGACCGACACGTTCCACGAAATGTTATGAGTGATGAATGGTATTATAATAAATAAAAACATTATGATTTCAATTTGATTTTACCCAAACAGCAATACAGGATTAAGTGTAGTTTGGAAAACTTTGTTAGTAGCTATAAACTTCCTCGATTTAAATATATTTTGTACATGCCGTGTACAAGTATAGACTAATTTGGAATAGAACATAAGAATAATTAACGTAGTTAACATGGAAATACAGTGGGTACAATATTTGAATGGAACTTTTTTATATTTTGTTGTTACGCATATTACAGAAGTCGTAGACATTTAACGTCTACGTAGGTAACATTCATACATTCCATTTAATTTGCTATCTGGGTGTCTATTCTGAGGTATGTGGTTTATTAAAAATGTAAAAATGTAAGACTTAATACAGTTATGAAGAGGTAGACATTTATATGCGAGTTAAATATAAGTAATGCATTATTTTTTTTTGTTCTTCTTTCAAAGTATTTTAAACAGCCAAAAAAATAATGTAAACTCTCTATTTCGGATATCGATCGATTAAAACAGAACCAGACGATTTGAAAATTTGGGAACACGTTGATACAGTTTTTTGTGTCGAAGATTTGCAAAAAATTTGACCATGGACACAAATCTTTACTCACACGATAAGTACATGCATGCTTTCAAAAATATATACGTGTATATATATATATTTATATTTCTCATGGTAGTATTACTCGCAGCTACTCCTCCTGATTTGATTCAACACTCGATTCTTAATCTAATGTGGCATCGAGTTCTTTTTTTACACACATCAACAAATCGTTTACATCTATATTTAACATCTTATATCGAAGTCGGTGGAAAAGTGAAAGTAGTAAAATAGCATTTTATTTTTCCAGGTACTTCATTGATAGAGGATATAAACAGTAGGAGTTGCAAAGGGTGGTACTACCAGCCTACCAGTACGAGCAAAGATTTCTGTTCCTGTTGCCACGCTTGAGCCTCGAATGTAGCACGTGTAATTACCGATGGCTTAGATACCACAGGCGTCGAAAAGACAACCTTCACAGCACTGAAAAGTTTCTGACTATTGACTAAACAATAATAATCTATTAGTGAAAAAATTACTACGTTCGATCATCGCTATCTTAACATTCAGTAAATATTTATCTATTTAACAACTGCGATAAGACAATATTGATCTCTTATATACTTAGTATTAATCGCTAGATAATGTAGGACCACATAAACCTTGCTCCAATGATTCCTTTTTTATTTCTTAAACAGAATCTTTATTATGATACAATATACAATTATAAGATATCGCGAATCTTTTCTGGTTATTCTTTTTCCGCCACCTATTTGAAAAATAATAAAAAGAGAAAAATACATGAATAAAACTCTAAAATTAGTGAAGACATTAAGTAGCTAATGATTTTTTCCTCGGTAATAAGCAACAGAAATATATTTATTTTATTAAACTATACACAAAATATTATAATTACATATTTAACATGATTCATACTTTACAACGTAATTGGAATGTGTTAACTAGTATTTACAATACATAATAGCCCTGCTGTGTGCAAGTGTGACAAAATGCAGATTATTTTTTTCTTATTCTTTCATAGGAAGTTCTAAGGATGCCCAGGTGGCCGTGCGACATATATGTATATATGTATATATAAGTATATCACATGAAATTTTTTTACTGTCGTTCAAGTATGCCCATTGAATCCCTTGCAGAAGCACGATTGACCGCAGAGTCGGCAATTTCTTTCTTTCTCGTTACTATTTAGGATATCTTTTATTATTTCATTTACGTTCAAATAAGAGCAAGGCTTCAGTGGTATGCTTAAAAATAATCGCATCTAGTATTAGAAAAATAGCTTTACTTATTTAGATAAAAGTTGCCTGCCCTTTGACCAATATTTTGTTAACCACCCTTTGTACTGTTTTCAAGGCATCTTGCTTACTGTTTTCCCTGCGCTTGTACCCATCAACAGGGGTAATAATTCTCCATGGATACATCTCTAAAACTTCAACATCAAATATAGAAAATATATGTCATTATGTTTATATATTTAGATACACTTTATAATACATATATTATGTATATATGTAAAGTATGTACGTCTATACTTGATTTGTTTGCGTTAGGTATCGATTGAACCAGGGCCCCTTAAACTTGGTCCAACACCTAAACAGCATTTTAGCTCTTAATAGGTACTTTGAGGTCCACTCTGACAATAAGGGGCGTTAGCTTGATTTCTGAGATATAGTAACAGACTAACTCATGGCAAAAATGCCAAACGAATCTATCGTTTCATTTTCTCTTAGCATGAAGCATCTCCATTAGAAGAGTTTGAGTTGGCGCTCCACCGCTACAATGCTTCTGATAAAGATGATCTTCTCCCCTGGTTGCTACCACATGGATTTCTGGTAATACTGCTAGCAGCTTATTAAACTTATCCTGTTTACAAAAAATTTCATTGTAAATCAAGCATTCAAAATAACAACCTCTTCATATACACAGAGTGTTCTAATTAAATTTATACACACTTCAATATCAATAACTACGGATAACAATAAATTATTCTCTATGCTACCTTAAAATAACAAATGTAATAAAGTGTGTATATATTTAATTAGGACCTCGTGTACACCTATATAAAATATACATACCGGTATAGAAGGATAACATGTCAACGTGTAATCCAAAAGAGCTTGTTGTACTTGTTCATGACCTTCTTGCACGTGTTTCTTGTTAACTAATCCACGAACTTCTACATGTTTAAATAAAAATGTATACATTAAAATATGTCGTTTCTTTTGAATCCTTGCAGTGTGATTTTGGTATATGCATAAACTTATACCATGATTGAGCAACATCAAGAACTTCATGCATATGTAATCCGAAAGGTCGAATTTTAGTTCTTGAAGTTTGGACGATAGATCATTGAAAATGTCCGCCAAGGAAGGAACTCCAAGTAGGCCGAGGCAAAGGAGATCAAACTTTTGGCCATTATGAAGCGTAGTCTCATCAGGTAGATTATTGTGTAACCTTTGATGAAGATGATCAAGCACCAACATATCCGACCAGGAGTGCTGTAGTAACTTCATTTGGTCATCAACCTGTTTAAGACAAATTAGAATTACTATATTGTAATTTTACTGGGAACTTTAATTGGCTCAAATATATACATTTCTAAATTCCTAGATTCATTTTTAATTATTTAAGTGTGCATGTATTTTCAAATTTATAAGTTCACAGTTCTTAGATTTTCAGCTTTCTAGATTGTAATTTCCACACTTTTTAATTTCTAATTCCAAATTCTTAAGTTCCCAAGTTCCACATTACTAAGATTCCCAATTCCAAGATTCGCAATTCCAAGATTCCCAATTCCAAAATTCTCAAATTCCTAAATTCCCAATTCCAAGATCCCCAATTCCAAGATCCTCAATTCAAAGATTCCCAATTCCAAGATCCCCAATTCTAAAATTCCCAAATTCCTAAATCCCCAATTCCAAGATCCCCAATTCCAAGATCTCCAATTCCAAGATCCCCAATTCCAAGATCCCCAATTCCAAGATCCCCAATTCCAAGATTCCCAATTCCAAGATCTCCAATTCCAAAATTCAAAAATTCCAAGATCCCCAATTCCAAAATTCAAAAATTCCAAGATCCCCAATTCCAAGATTTCCAATTCCAAGATCCCCAATTCCAAAATTCCCAAATTCCTAAACCCCCAATTCCAAGAACCCTAAATTTTCAAATCCCCAATTCCAAGATCCCTAAATTCCAAAATTCCCAAATTCCTAAATCCCCAATTCCAAGATCCCTAAATTCCAAAATTCCCATATTCCTAAATCCCCAATTCCAAGAACCCTAAATTTCCAAATCCCCAATTCCAAGAACCTTAAATTCCAAAATCCCCAATTTCCAACCTCCCAAATTCCTAAACTCCCAATTTCCAAATTTTAGCAACACTCAAGAGTACAAAAAAGATAACGATCCCTGTTAAAAAAACGTGTACCACTGCTCCATATTGTTCGTTAAGTAGAAAAGTCATGACTCAAAGGTATGAACGAAATGGTAACGAATCTTTTTATAAGTCCGCATAAAAAAAAAACACTTTGTGAAAACAATATAATCGGTAAACGTAGACGGTTTATAATTGACATGGGCCTGCTTTAGGGCAACCGCCATAACCCAGAAACGTATCTTGTTATGACCTAGATATGAGGCGATGCTTGAAATCATTCAGTGATTGTGCAATGCTGTTGGTTACCTCACATCCCCGCTCATACTACCAACAGGCCAGCGACGAGTTATTTATCGGTAAGAACTAACTTCTCTTGAAAAGATTCTCAACGATGTTTAAAAATCCTCCGATTGTTACAACTTTGTAACATACGATTTTTATTAAAAAAAGATTACAAAAAAAAAATAAAAAAAAAGATAGATTAATATCAATAAAGTTCTCTTTTGTCGGGTAGCAATTACTGGTTAATGGATCTGCCAACAAATTTTATAAAAACCGAATGTGCTAATTAATTGCAAAGTTTGAAGGGGTCAATTTACTTTATTTGCTTTTTATACTTTGTTAATAGTAACAAGTTCAATTCGTTTAAAAATAGTTGGATGAATCATATCATCCATGCACAATATTTCTTTCTACAGAAGACTGTAATTGTAAGAGGAAATGTGTTCTACTATGTTAACAACTTGTGTATTTATTTTAGACTTGTAATATTAGTTGATATACCGCGGTATAATTACTGGGAGTTTTCTTAACAATCGTGAAGTTTACAAGGGATTCCCTGATTATCAGTATATTGTCCAGCAATATTTATTAAAAAATGTATTCACAAGTTACAACTCAAGGAAAAGAAACATTCATCATTATTAAATGTTTTACATTTTTAAAAAATCGCTTCAGGTATATTTGAAGTAATGACAAAACATTCACATGGTCAATAATACTGATGACACTATTTACATGATTATAATTGCCTTTCATAAAGCATCTATGGGCACCAACTTGAGCAGCAACTCATTGCCATCTTCCAAAATCCAATCAAGTTCATTTCAATATAATTACTGATTATGATTATTCAATTGTTAACCGCGTCCATTTACACTCAAAACATATAATGGACAATAGCCAAAACATAGTTCATTAAAAGATATGATACAGCATGAGAACATCAGTGCGTTCAAACCTTTCAAGGGTTACATTTATGATCAAATTTAGGTACAGCCATGTGCCGGATTAGCAAAATGTAGTAAGACCTAGTTTTCAGTATCCAACACGGAAACCATGTTGATTGGAAGCTGAAGATACGCAGCATAGACCACTGTATTGTGTATACCAGTGATGGGCAAATCAAGTGCTTGCCAGGCGCAGGGCATTGGTGTGCACGGTGGGTAGTTGTGGACATATTGATACAGAAGATCTGGAGATTTGGGGCTTCGGAGAGCAATACAAGAATTTGGGGATTTGAAGATTAGTTATGGAAGATTTAGAGACTGACTTCTTTGGAGATTCGGAGATCAGTACAAGAATTTGGGGATTTGAAGATTAACCATGAAAGATATAGAGATTGACTTCTAAATTTCAGGATAGTTAGGAATTTAGAAATATGGAGGCCCTTGGAAACTACCTTCATCGTCGTCCACGACCACACTAGCCCATCACCTAACACAAGGTATTCAGACTAACACATATCCCAGACCAAAACAACAAATAACGATAGAGCGAAACTTGCGTTCCATCGAAAGAATGCGATGAAGTAATTAGAGATAAATAAGGCACTAACCTTGAGATCTTTGAAGAATACAGAGTTTCTAGCCCAGTCCACCTGCGAGAACAGATTCTGATCGAGCACTTTGCACATTAATTCGAACAAGTCCACTTCACACTGATTGTACGTTTGGTTTTGCAACAATCCAAATAGCGATGCCTGCCACTCGCGGTCGTCCACCGTTTGCACGAAGTCTCTTATCATTGGACTAGTTTTCAAGGCGGCGGTAGAGGGCGCGGACGCAGTGGCCCCGTGAGGTTGCGTGGACTGTTCACCGAAGTTGAAGGCCTTCGGACTAGGGGTGGTGGAATTGGCAGCCCACAATTTGCTATCCAGGCCAGGGTTGAGGTTGTGCAGGTGATTACCGCCAGAAATATTTGGCTGTGAGGACGGTGCGATCAGTTGATGCTGACCAGCTCCGCTGCCAGCTTGGGTCGTGACCAGACCAGCGGCCACGGCTGCGGGGGATGGACTCGAATCTGGGGAAGACGTTAGACTCGAGACCTGAGGTATTTGGATCTCCTGTTTAATATGCAGGAAAGGCGTTACGGCGGAGGGATAGTTCGATGGGTCACCGAGGCTGCCGCGTATCGTTTGCAGTGCCAGCTGCCGTTGTCTCATCATTTGCAGCTTCCGCGCTCGGTCCCTTTTGTACATGGGTCCAAATTTGTTCCTACCGCCTCTCATCCGGTCCGCTCGAACGGCTAAAATGGGAAAAAAGAAAACAAACGTTAAAACACCTTGAAAAGAACATTCCGTCATCTTTGTGTCGCGACGACTCCTTGTCGCGAAGATCGCGCCCTCGACTTATTGTTACTTCGGGACTTTTCGTGAATACCAAACGCTAAACACTGATACTTTCTCCGTTTTTTTTCCTCCTTTGCCTCATTTGCACTCTTATCTCTTTCTTCGGCTCGTTAAACTTTTCTACCGAGCGTTGCACCTTTTTATGACGCTGCCGGAATTTTGTACGATTTGGGGCCGCAAGAATGTCACCGTGCAGTTATTTTAACCTTTACCGAGTCTATTCCCGAAGCGTTAACGCTCGCGTGGTATCATTAAAAGCCCGCAACGAAAATTAAGCGAACGGCTATTTACGTGTTATTTATGTCAAAATTCGCAACCTTTTACTTCTGCGAAACACGAATGTTGGAGAACCGCGGTGTCTGGTTGGCACGCGAGCTAGAGGATCATTTCTTCCGCCTACTTGCAAAACGCGCACAATATTTTTCCCCGAAATTTTTCAATCGAATCAGAAATCAAGAGGTTCTTTAACCAAATTGTATTCGAGAAGTTGTATAACTACAGGACAAAAGACCGCACGATCCTGTTTGCCCCCCCTGGATGGAGAACAAGTGTCTCGTATCTCGTAAACGGGTATTTCTACGTGTGAAACATGGATCTCCACCTACGAAAGCTGCAGGTGTTATTTGGCACGTTGAACGCGTCGCTATTGAAAGCGAACCCGTTGCGACTTGCCAACGCCGATTATTTATTACTCGCGATTAGCCTGCAAGGGACAACCTGTTAACGTACTCCGTTTGTTCGCCACTTCGTTAATATTAATATCCTCTAAACATACCCCGTATCATTCGCGTATACATCAAATCAAATTGATAACACTCAAACTCTAACAGAAACATTAATCTCGTCTGTGCATACAGTTACGGTACAGTTCACCCGTCAAATTCGGTGGATATATATATTCGATCAAATGAAATGTGATAATCGGGTATGATAACAGGGTACGATAACGTAATGTGGAGTTGGAATAGTGGGGTAGAAATGACAGTAAAATATATTAGCGTATATGATAGTCGAGTGTAGGACAATAGTAGAGGACTGTATAGGAGAAAAGGTCTCACAGAAGAGTGAGATATTAGAGTATGATGGAGTATGTGTCATGGTACTAGAAATATGGTGACGCAGTGTATATTGATATAGTAAATATAATTGTACTAGATGACACTACATGATGACAGTATATACTGATATAGTAAATATAATTATAGTGGAGGACACTATATGATGACAGTATATGATAACATAGTATATACTGATATAGTAAATATAATTATAGTAGAGGACACTACATGATGACAGTATATGATGACAGTATATACTGATATAGTGAATATAATTATAGTGGTGGACACTATATGATGAGAGTATATGATGACATAGTATATACTGATATAGTAAATATAATTATAGTAGAGGACACTACATGATGACAGTATATGATGACAGTATATTCTGATGTAGTAAATATAGTTATAGTGGATGGCACTATATGATGACATAGTATATATTGATATAGTAAATATAATTATAGTGAATGACAGTACATGATGACAGTATATACTGATGTAGTAAATATAGTTATAGTGGATGGCACTATATGATGACATAGTATATATTGATATAGTAAATATAATTATAGTGAATGACAGTATATGATGACAGTATATACTGATGTAATAAATATAGTTATAGTGGATGGCACAATATGATGACATAGTATATATTGATATAGTAAATATAATTATAGTGAATGACAGTATATGATGACAGTATATACTGATGTAGTAAATATAATTATAGTGGATGGCAGTATATGATGACAGTATATACTGATATAGTAAACATAATTATAGAGAATGACAGTATATGATGACACAGTAAACATAATTATAGTGGATGACAGTACATGCCACAGTATGGTAACAGAAAAGTAGCATAACATAAAAATGAACTGTTATAACAGTACAATAATGAAAGAATAGTGTTCAGTATGATAACAGAATATAACATTAGAGTAAAATAATAGAATACAATAAAGTATGATAGGTGCATGATGGCATACGATTGATAGCACATCGTAGATAATATTGCAGCAGCATTTCCAAGAAAGCAAGTATTGCCACATCTCGAGAATCCACATTGTAAACAAGAGCTCCCCAGATGTGTGGTCTCGGGGTCGGAAGTGGCCTAGCGAAGGAACTCGATATGGATCCCCCTTCGTCGGCCACGGATTAATACAGTGCCCTCGCAAGACGCGCATTAAGGAACCAGTCTCTCCTCTCTGGCTACGACACAAAAAACCGACTCTTCATCGTCCCGAGAGGCTAAAATGAAAATCACTCTGCTACGTGGACTTCTATGAAACGGCGACGAAATGAAACAAGAGGAAGAATTACTGAAAGTCCTGCGCCATAAATGGTGCTGCTAGTTCATCGATGTGCATCGCGATGCGCAGAAAGTTCGCGGGTATGGCAACGCTCCCGGTACAGCACGGGTCGTGTGCCCGATGCCGGAGATCCTCGGGTTTCACAAGGAAAGGACCACGGTTTTAATGGGCTTTCGTAAACTAATAAAAATGATACGCTCGCGTTATTTAGGGCTTAATGCGGTTACGTGCGTGTTATAGGACGATTTACTGCATTCGTTAAGAGGTGTGCGGTGGGCTTTTAGAGTGGAGGGTAATCAGGGGTGATGTAGCATGCGAGTACTGATCAATAGACAAGTTTCAGAGTTCCTAAATTCCTATACTGCTAAATTTCCAAAGTTCTATATTTTCAAGTGCCTACATCACAAATTCCTAAATTTCCACATTTCTACACATTCAAAGTCAAAAATTCCTAAATTCTCAAACACCTCGAATTTCCAAGCTCAGCTTGATCAAAAATTCTTTTTCCCCCAGATTAACATTAAGAAGTTGCCACATACAGTGTACTATAACGAGCCTATGATCTAAGCATCTAGTTAAAATCGAGTTGGAACGCCATCAAAGGGATGGAGGGTGAATTTTTGAGCAATTTACGATTTGCAGGGCGGACACGCGGTTAAATCGGCGGCGTTGCCTATTTTCGTACGAAGTGTTTGCTCTATCCGTCGTCGCATGAAACACACCAGGCGAGCGAGCGAGTGAGCGAGCGAGCAAACGCGGTGTGCGCTCGTTGAAAGTGAAAGGAGGTTGAATCGCTTGCCCGTCCACTTCTGCCTGAGCCGTCCCGCCGAGGGAGGAGGGCAGCCCCTCTGCCCCCGACACCTCCCTACACTCCTCGATCGCCCCGCCGCCACCTAACCCTACTTATTCCCTTCCCTAGACCTTACTTCCCTCAACACCTCGTCCCGCCGATCTACACTGCCGCCTCCGCCACCCTATGTGTACCCGCTCACGCCTCCTCTCTTTTCGTTCCTTCTTTCTTTCTTTCTCTCCCGTGATATTCCCTTTGCCTACTCCTTCGCCGTATCTTTTTCGCTCTGTTTCGTTCCTTCCTCTGCTCTGCCCTTTTGCCCCTGCTAAGTACATCTGCGACCAGGAAGAGGTAGAGGTGTGACAGTAGATTACTGATAGGTTATGAGGATATATCGATTATATTAACACCCGATTTGATGGATAGGAGAAAATTTTGCTTCTGTGTTTGGGATATTAACACTAAACCTACCGGCATATAATGTGTACTTAATTTGAAATTAAAAATGAAGTCAAACAATAAATAAACAAACAACGAAATATAAATTAGTACACACATTTATTCTTTATCTTGATAAAAGTCAATGTTGATTTCAAGGAATGCATTTCAACAAAATGTACATCTTACAATAAGAAACTTGAGGAGGGTCATTTGACCGGTTTGGTAGTTTTAGTGTTAAGTAATCTGATAGTAAGTGATGTGATTAAGTAATTTAGATATTAGGGAATTGGGTAATTGGGATTTCGAAGGTAGAGATTGGAGGGATTTGGCAAATGGGAAATTTGGTACTAGCGTATGTAAGAAGCGGGGAATTGGGTAAGTGGGATATTGGAAAAATTGGCAATTTGAGAATTAGAAAATTAGGAGATTGGGAAATGAGTGAATGGGCAAGTTGAGAATTGGGAAACTTGAGAAACTGAAAAGTTGGAAATTGAGGGATTTAGAGTTTGGGAAAATTGGAAATTGGGAAGTTTAGAATTTGGGAAAGTTGGAAATTGGGAACGTGGGAAATTTAGAATTTGGGAAAGTGGGAAATTGGGAACGTGGGAATTTGGGAAAGTTGGAAATTGGAAACGTGGGAATTTGGGAAATTTAGAATTTGGGAAAGTGGGAAATTGGGAAAGTGAGAAATTGGAAAAGTTGAAAATTGGGAAATTTAGAATTTGGAAAAGTTGGAAATTGAGAAATTTGGAATTTGGGAAAGTGGGAAATTAGGAAAGTTAGAAATTGGAAAAGTTGGAAATTGGGAAATTTAGAATTTGTGAAATTTGAAAAGTTGGAAATTGGGAAATTTAGAATTTGGGAAAGTTGAAAATTTATGAAACTTTTACCTAGAAAACCCAGTACCAAAAAAATTGAAGAACTCAGAAATGCCATCACCAGGAAAGTACCCTGGTCCACAGACATAAAATCATCGAATACCGTAACGCTAGATACCTTTAATTTCGAACGAACCCAGTTCGCAGTCACGCGATGGATCGGCCCGTAAACTTGACATTCGGTTGCATTCGTTTCTCGAACTTTTCTGCCATTAATTCCTGACGAACGCTATGCAAAGCGAGCGTCATCCATCATCCGAAGGATTAAGCGAGCGTGGTTAGCAGACGCGGTGAACGAGCGCAGCGCACGCTCCATCGCGTCGTCTCGCGAGCTCTTTTCCGCGACACTCTCTGCTCTCCTCTCTTTCTAATAACGTACACGCCAACTACCTGGGAATTCAGACAATAGTCGACCAGAGCAAGCCAATAACGAAAGTTGCTAAACTTGACTTTCAGGTTGTTGCTTTCGGCCACTTGTTCTCGATGGCTCGTTTAACGCAATGCTATGTAACGCTACAGACACCGTGTGTCGCTCTTATTTAACACGTGTAATTGCTGTTTCGTGTCGTGTTCAATTTTCTGTCATTCATTTTTCTGACGGGGTTTGCTTTCCCTTTTTTAACCGTATGCGACTGTTCGAGAATCTGGACTGAGGGAAGTTTAGGAGCTTAGGTCCTAGAGAAACTTTATGTTCTGATGAGTGTACAGTGAAGAGCATGAAAGTGTTCGAAAATGTTTGAGCAATTTGAAAATGTTTAAGAATCTAGAGACTTGGATATTTGGAGGAGTTCAAAGTGGAGTTCAGAGGTCTGAAGAATTGCAAATTTTAATTTTGAAGTTAAACTACTTTGGAAATTAAAGTATAAGTATTTGGAAATTTGAGAATATGGCAATGTTAGAAGGATCCCTACATGTATAACCTACGTTGCACCTGAACATCTAAATTTGACCTCAGAGTCCATACTGCCTCTCAACTTGCCAGGTGCACAAAAGCATCAGAAACTGCGACGGTACAAAGACCACAACTCTCCTCGAATTCGCCACCTAAATTTACCCTCCAATCGTCCAAAGTGGCGCCGTATAATTGGGCAAAATCGAATGGTACTCGACCTACCAGCAGCGAACACCACTATAGGTCACAGTGTTTCGTAAAAACCTGTGCAACGCAATTTCATTAAAATAAAACTGCTTGACACGCAAACTACTTTCACCTGCTGGCATCGCTATTATTTTCTGATGTAGAAAAAAAAAGACGCAAGCGGTTGTAAAACCTGAAGAGACTCTTTCACCCCGGAGCCGCAATCATCCATAATCGTGACGATGCTTATGCAGAGCACGTGTTCCGCGCGTTTTCCACGTTTTCACGTTAAACAGCTGAAACACGTGAACGTGCGTGGAGATTCGACGGGTTCTCGCGACGCGTCTCTGAGTGGGTGGCGGAGAGTTTCGCGTGGGCACCGAACATTAGCGTATCGATATACGGCACGATTCGATCGTTCGAGTATATATGCCAGACCACGACAGGAATGGTATTTACGAATCGAATTCCAGTGGGGCACCCAGTCGCTTGGAACCCCGTGGAAACGCGTCAACCAGAGGAACATTGTGTCTAAGTAACTACCGGAAGTACGACAGGACGCACGAAATTGCATCGTTGTGCGACGGATTTCGTGGTTGCACTCTCGGCATAATGGAATCGATACATTTCACTGGAGAGTACAATGCGAGCCTTTGTTGTGGGAGACAATCGATCGTTTGTGGATCTCGGATAACTAAATCTAACATTTGTCTAATCTGAGTTGTACAGTTTCTGGAGTTATGGGTGGAGTATTTAACCCTTTGCACTCGAAGGTAATTTGCGAACAGCAACTTGCTAGTCAAAAGGTTAAATGAGTTTTTTCGTTATTATTTCTCTAGTAATAATTTCCGCTATTGTTTCGCTATGTTTATACATCATATGTGACATATTATAGAATCAGTTGAAAAATGCTTATTTCAAATTATTGTGTTAAAGAAAATGGGAAATGAGTCACCTCTCCAGCGCAAAGGGTTGTCTTCAAATTTCTGAATTTACTCAAGCGACTCAACTACTAGTAGCTACTCAACTACTGACTTTACTGAATAGCTACTCAAGTCCTATACCTTTGAAATCCTTAAATTTTCAAATTCTTACACCTCTAAATACCTAATTTCCATATCTCCACATCCTCAAGTCCTCACATCCTTAAATCCCTACATATGCAAATCTCCAAACCTTTACATTATCAAATCTCCAAATTCTCACACCCTAAATCCCTATACTCTCAAACCTCCATATCTAAATCCCTAAATCTTCAGCTCTCTATGCTCCCTAATTCTCACATCCCCAAATCTCTATCTTCTCAAACCTTCATATCTAAATCTCTAAATCTCCAAATCTTCAACTCCCTTTGTCCCCAAATTCTCACACCCCAAATCCCTATATTCTTAAACTTCTGCATCTTCTTGAACCTCTGTATCCCCAAATCCCTGCATCCCAAAATCCCAAAACCCTTAAAGAACCTAACCAAAATCCCAAAACCCCTAAAGAACCTAACTAAAATCCTAAAACTCCTAAAGAACCTAACCAAAATCCCAAAACCCCTAAAGAACCTAACCAAAATCCCAAAGCCCCTAAAGAACCTAACCAAAATCCCAAAACCCCTAAAGAACCTAACCAACGTCCCAAAACCCCTAAAGAACCTAACCAAAATCCCAAAACCCCTAAAGAACCTAACCAAAATCCCAAAACCTCTGAGGAACCTAACCAAAATCCCAAAACCCCTAAAGAACCTAACCAAAATCCCAAAACCCCTAAAGAACCTAACCAAAATCCCCAAAACCCCTAAAGAACCCAACCAAAATCCCCAAACCCCTAATTTCCAATCTCCCAAATTTCTAAACATAAAATCCTGTAAGAAAGTACAGAAAAGAAACGAACGTACCTTGATCAGAATTTTATGAATTTCTGTAAAGAATGATCGATCAGGATCGTGACGTTCGATTTGCAAGAAAGAAGCGCCGGTTGCGCTGGGATTTGGCAAGAGCAACAAACGCGGTGTTACCAAAGCGGCATATAAATGTGTTAAATACAACGCGGGACGCTTTTCCATCGATCGTCAATGGTTAGTGAAACCATGCACACACGTACACACACAGGGATTCTCGGTGGCTTCTATTATGCAACAGCCGAAGCACACCTACCGGAAAAGTTTCATTTTTGTGGAATTAATGACCTGCGAGGGTGGATCTTTTCTTTCTGGAGCGTGCACAGGTAATAATGGAGCAATCGTCGTTTTATTGTTGCTAAACGAAATGTCTAAGGTGTGCAACTATGTGTCTTACGACACTTTCTATTGCACCGTGTAACTGATTTAGCTAACTTATAGAAAACAAGTTTTCTATGCAAAGGTTGTTTTAAATATAACGTGACCGTACTATCAGCATGTGCGAACAATGAGAACCAAATGTACGTCCTATTTAATTGCTAATTTTATTCGAGAAGCGGTTATCTTGTTACTCAAATAATTGTTTAATGGCTCGAGTATGTAAATGGTAACTTGTAATAAATATTCAATTTTATAGTTTAGTTTTATTACAGTTATTGCTTTAAATGACCGCCATTACCTACTTATCTACAATATTTGCAAATAAAGCAGCGGGGACTTTAATGATTCAAATTGACGAATTATTACTTGATTATTAATTCATTATTGTAAATATCATTTACACATATAAATACATCGTTAACATTAATATTCCTGATAACAGCCCTGATAATCCATGTAATAGTTTAAAAGTAGCGGGAAAAAGTACGCGCAAAATCAATCTACTGCGCATGCGCGATAAAACGTAGACGCAGGTGACAGTCGCGACTAACCACTTAAACCGGGAATTCACCTGAATTTGTATAGAATTATGCAAAGAAATGTTTTTTTTTAGTACCGAATCCACTGTTATCGTAAATAAAATAAGGCATATTTACCGTCCATGAACATGGCAACGAAGATAAAAAGTTGTACCTATTTCTGCTTACTAATAGTAGCATTAGTCGATAAGGGGTATCTCTGATAAAGAATTTTAAATATGTCCAACGATTTGACCTTTATTTTCCGCGAAATGATTGCGACCAATGAAAGTGGTAATCGTGGAGTGTACTATCGTTGCTTTAAATTTTTCTATTTCGTTTCGTTTGTTTATTTAGGAGGAACTAGCCGGGAACGGGTGGTACGCGTGTGCGGGTGAGATCCACGTGCATTGGGACGCGTGCAGACCATTGGAAGAATGCAACCCACGTCCGGTTTGCAAGGTTCGTAAGTACGCATTGGCGTGTAACTAAGAACTAGGGTGGTTTATTAAGAAGTAGATGTAGTGTGAGGGATGTGGAACTTTGTGTTTACCGTATTGGGAATTTTATATCTTTCAAGTTTACAGATTCCTAAGTCCAACTTCTGAAACGTCTAACTCCTCTAATTTCTAACTCTTCAAATACTTAACTCCCCAAGTTTCTAACTCTTCAAATACTTAACTCCCCAAGTTTCTAACTCTTCAAATACTTAACTCCCCAAGTAACCAACTCCCTAAATTTCCAACTCTCCAAATACTTAGCTCCCCAAATTTCTAACTCCCTAAACTTCCAACTCTCCAAATACTTAACTCCCCAAATTTCCAACTCCCTAAACTTCCAACTCTCCAAATACTTAACTCCCCAAATTTCCAACTCCCTAAACTTCCAACTCTCCAAATACTTAACTCCCCAAATTTCCAACTCCCTAAACTTCCAACTCCCCAAATCCTTAACTCCCCAAATCCCCAACTCCCCAAATACTTAACTCCCTAAACTCCTAACTCCCCAAATTCCCAAACCCCAAATCCTCAAATCCCCAACTCCCAAAGTCCCCAACTACTTCCCAAAATCTACTCAATCCATCCCTAATCCAAATACCTAACACTATCTCAAATCCAGGGGAATTGACCTACCCAAAAATCAACTTACGCCACTGCAAGAGCACCGAACCCAAGAGTACGTCGAAAAGAAAGGGAAACTCACTTGGCAAATCTGGTCCACGGGTCCAGTGACGTCAGGCCCTCCCCATAGAAATTAATGTGCAACCACGTGACTACCGTCGCCCATGCTTGGACCAATCGCGTGAGAGAAGTTCCCCCCGTGACGCAGCCGACGCGACGCGACGCGCCCGACCGTTAGTGAAGTCATCCGCGCATTGCGAAAGAACGCAAAAAAAAAGGACTAAAATCGTCGGCCAGAAAACCCTTGCTGAATTTCTAGTCGAACAAAGAACATGATCTTCCGACTGACTGAAAAAGAAAAACCACGAACGAGACCCGATGATACCTACACACGCGCGAGGTGTCCTGTTTTACCAGGCGATGATACCTGAACTTCAACTTCGAATTGTTTTTCTTGTAGATTGTAGAGTTAATGTTTTTAAACATGTATTGCATGTTTGCAACAATTACATGTATTGGAGGATTATATGTATTCAAAGATTATGTGTATTCGAGGATTATATGTATTGAAAGATTATGTGTATGCAACGATTATATGTATTCTTGCAGTGTGGACAGAGATGTTGACTTAAATTGATGGATACTTGAAAATAAGCTTGTGTACTGATCGTTGTACTGCATTGTAAATATGTAATTTTTGTAGTTTGTTAAATGTATATGAACTGTATGGTTTACTAGTATTGAAGTTACTGGATATATTCTAATTTATTGAACCTTCGTGTGTAAGTAAGTTTATGACCATTAGAGGATGGTCGTTTTGGAGAGATGTGTTTTATAAGTAGGATTAAAGATGACAAAGTCTAACTGAAATTATGTCCCTGTATGGTTAAGTCCCTGATGCAGTAATCACTTGCGTTGTCAACCTGTTAGGTCAAACTTCATGAAAAATTTGGGTGAAATGAGGATGCTTAATAGCTTCATAAGGGTTGCTACAAAAACAGAAAGTCTCTTTCGTATAATTGATAGGTAGAAATAGTTTTCTGATTTAGGACCATACGCAAACAGGTTGATCATTGATAAGTGCGAGACGAAGGATATAAATTGGTAAGAATGAATAAGAATCGAAGAAAGAAATAAAAGCTTCGGCGAAAAGAAGACGGTGAGGCTCCACTCAACGAGGGATTACACAATCCCCGCCTCAACCTAACCTTTCTCCCCCACCTTTGTAGCTGGTTCGCGCGCGCGCTCGAACAACGAAGGTAGGAGTCGAGAGCAAAGCAGGCAAGGCAGCCAGGCAGGTAAGCAAACAGGCAAGGCAGACAGGCAGGCAGTCGGCCAGGTATAGCACCTTCTTGCAACATAATACAATAATTATGAAATTCGTGAGTTTCTAAACACAGAGGCGCATGCCACGATTTCCGACGTCCCGCCTGATTTTCTGGGTCCGCCATAATGTAATCTCGCGGCGGATCCTAAACGTTAGGACCCACCGGCCGATTTTAACTACTCGTGGACCGGTGACCACTGGCTCTCACTTTTACGACGGGAACGTGTCCCCGGAATCAACAGGGGCTAATCGAGCGTGTTCACAGAGTTTCCCTTCGACCGTTAAACGCGTTCGGGGATCCACGTGGCTGACAGATGCAAATGATGGCCCTTTCGCAAGTCGTAAACGGTACTGAAATTCGTTTTAATGCTGTACCTACGGGATATTACTCCAAACGAAGATACACTTTTAGGATGCTACCATGGATTCAGGTACGGCGTTTGGGGAAAGCAGGTTTATGAGCGCATTTTATGATTAATAGTTGAGATGCAAGATTTTGAATATTTGCTGGAACGAAAGAAGCGTATGAAGGTTCTTAAAACTTTTATGAATCGAGACCTACTTTCGAAAACGGTCATTTTTCGCGACCCACTTCGCGGAACATATTCTGAAGTTTCAAAAATCCTAAAGACCCGTTAGAAAATTCCGAAGTATTTTAGTGTTTCACGCGACTCGTGGCCCACACCTTGGGTCGTAGTCTAAATAATGTAGGTACAGAAAGTAGGGCATAGAGGTATACGGAGATCTATTACAAATGGGTTAGAGAGAACATGAATTATGATGTGCCAGTTAGGATACTACACCGTGTAAAGTCATAACAGTATGCGATAATTCAACTGTTATGTCATGAAATGTTAAATATTAGCATCCTCAAAATGTGAGTTTTAAAAACTTAACCCGACCAACACGACTCTCTATGTAAACTAAATTGAAGAACAATTACAAAAGTATCAGATGAACTACCTGATTTAAAAGCTAACTAAAGAGCTAAGTAAATGAATTCTTCGCGAAATAATTGAGAAATATCTCCGTAACCTGACAAATCTGCCGGTAGTTGGATAATCGATACCGAGGATGTATCATTGAATCAGCACTTTTTCATTAAGTAATATGAATGAAGTAATCCGTAAGTAGCACAAGTGGCGAATCTTTTCTTAACACACGACCAACAAGTGTCGTATAACATGCCCGAAGAAACTTTCGACGTCGAAAGCGGCTAACGAATTTTTCGACTCTAATTTCACCGGCAACGTTGCTCGACCGGTGAAAATACATTTCGGCCATCTAATAGAAATTGTCAAGCGACTCCGAAAGGCTTTCACCGTGTATTATGTGAACACGGAACGTCCTACCTCAAATTTCACGATTCGATTTGCGAAATTTTGACCGGCGATATCGTACAAGACTTCGCTTGTCACCACGTGACAAATCTGCCTCTTTGTCCAAAAAAAAAGAAACACGCTGAGATAGGTTAAAAGACCGTTTTTTTCTTCTCTCCCTAATGACGAAAAGAAAAGGCTGAGAACGTTTCTAAGACCCACATTGAGAGAATTAAACTTTTTACTTCAGCCAGATGCCTAAAATCTATCTACTGTAAAGAATCTTATAACATGTCCCTCTTAACGCGATCTTGATGTTCATCGAATGAATGCTATTACTTTGATTCTCGTTTGGAAAGAATTCCTTTGAAGACTTCGGGTAATGTAGACAGCTTTGATTGCTATGGAGGTGAAGAATACCGAGGGTAATCGAATTAGAGTAGACTCGTTATATTGCCTCGGATGGGGCTTGAGAAGAGAATTAGAGAGCTGGTAATATGGGTAAATAGGTTTCTTTGATATTTTGCTGATAGTATACTGGGAATTATAGCGGATGTTGAATTAAATGCTTGGAATTGCAATATGTAGCAAGTATAGCGCGAGGAATTACAGCGCGTGGAATTCCAATACATAGCAAATACTACGCATGGAATTTCAGTATGTAACAAGTACGGCGCGTGGAATTTCAATATGTTACAAATACAACGCGTGGGATACCAATATGTGGCAAATACCATGCGTGGAATTTCCATACGTAGCAAATACCACGCGTGGAATTTCAATATGTGGTAAATACCACGCGTGGAATACCAATACGTAGCAAATACCACGCGTGGAATTTCAATATGTAGCAAATATCATGCGTGGAATTACAGCGCGTGGAATTCCAATACGTAGCAAATACCACGCGTGAAATTCCAATACGTACAAATACCACGCGTGGAATTCCAATACGTACAAATACCACGCGTGGAATTCCAATACGTAGCAAATACCACGCGTGGAATTCCCATACGTAGCAAATACCATGCGTGGAATTACAGCGCGTGGAATTCCAATACGTAGCAAATACCACGCGTGGAATTCCAATACGTAGCAAATACCACGCGTGGAATTACAGCGCATGGAATTCCAATATGTAGCAAATACCACGCGTGGAATTACAGCGCGTGGAATTCCAATACGTAGCAAATACCACGCGTGGAATTCCAATACGTAGCAAATACCACGCGTGGAATTCCAATACGTAGCAAATACCACGCGTGGAATTCCAATATGTAGCAAATACCACGCGTGGAATTACAGCGCGTGGAATTCCAATACGTAGCAAATACGACGCGTGGAATTCCAGTACGTAGCAAATACGACGCGTGGAATTCCAATACGTAGCAAATACCACGCGTGGAATTCCAATACGTAGCAAATACCACGCGTGGAATTCCAATACGTAGCAAATACCACGCGTGGAATTCCAATACGTAGCAAATAGCAACGCGTGGAATTACAGCGCATGGAATTCCAATACATATTAAATCCAAAGCGTGTAATTACAAAGCACGACAATACAATGCATGGAATTACAAAGTATAGGCGATTAACGGTACAAAATATTTTCTACACGTCCCTTTTCATCCTTAAACGTGTTAATATGTCTTACTACCGACGTCCAAATTCACTGCTCGCAGTGAATAACCGCCAACGCGTTAATGGTCAGACAAGACTACTCGAAGATTAGAATTCGACACGCGTGGAGTTCATATCCCACACTCTTTTCCTAAATGAGAAAGTGAAACTTAAGGATATCAAACAACCACGTGTAAGACATTATTTGAGCGGAAATGAAATCTGTTTACTCGAAGTTTAAGAAATTTACGGACGAACTACTCTGACTACAATTTTCAATCTTATTTATCACTAATTTTCAATTTTATTTTATGAGATGTTCTTATTAATGAAAAATGACGTACTATGTACTATAAGAATTTAAATCTTGTCCAACAAATATATCTATATTGATTTAATGTAATTTTGTTCCATTTGATTGTCAATGTCACAGTTAATTAAGTAAAGTACATAAATAAATCAAGTAAAATTAAATATAATAACAATTGAAACTCCAGGCAGCAAAAATGGCGCATTATTCTCTCGAAAGTAGCTAAGAAAAAGAAACATGACATCGTGCAATCATTACACAAGTTATTTCAAGTTTTTTTTATGTCACTGTTATTCTGTGAATGATTATTTGGTTACATAATTTTATAACTGTACTTGCAGAAACGAATGTATGTATAACAGACATTCTCGAGCATTAAGAATTTCGAGTTAATATCTTCCCTCTCGCGTTGCAGATACAAAGACGATAAATTACTATGTGAAAAAATAATTCAGATAGACACGCGTGTCTCGACGGAATCGAACGGAGAGTAAAATAATTCTTCGTAAAGACACGGAAAAAACGTAGAATGGATATAAGGACGATGAACGAGCAGTCAAATTATTCGCAGCTGCGAAATTGAACGCCCAGTGTCAATATTTGATCATGTCCGTACACATATGACGATGTCTGGGTTCGAAAGTGAAATTAAAAATCCAACGTATACGCTGTTTCGATGCTGTTGAACCACGCTTTAACGAGTGTGCACAGCTTGTTTAGCTGGCTTTTTGGAATACGAAAAGAAGCTTCATCGATTTGCCCAAGAGAAACCTCATTAAACGACCAATACACGCCGGCCACGCGCCGTAATTCCACGCGATGTAATTCCACGCGTTGTAATTCCACGCGCTGTAATTCCACGCGCTGTAATTCCACGCGTTGTAATTCCATGCACTGTAATTCCACGCGCTGTAATTCCACGCGTTGTAATTCCACGCGTTGTAATTCCACGCGCTGTAACTCCACGCACTGTAATTCCACGCGTGATATTTGCTATATATTGAAATTCCATGCGTTGTAATTCCACGCGTAGTATTTGCTATGCATTGGAATTCCACGCGTAGTATTTGCTATGCATTGGAATTCCACGCGCTGTAATTCCACGCGTTGTAATTCCACGCGTTGTAATTCCACGCGCTGTAACTCCACGCACTGTAATTCCACGCGTGATATTTGCTATATATTGAAATTCCATGCGTTGTAATTCCACGCGTAGTATTTGCTATGCATTGGAATTCCACGCGTAGTATTTGCTATGCATTGGAATTCCACGCGCTGTAATTCCACGCGTTGTAATTCCACGCGTTGTAATTCCACGCGCTGTAACTCCACGCACTGTAATTCCACGCGTGATATTTGCTATATATTGAAATTCCATGCGTTGTAATTCCACGCGTAGTATTTGCTATGCATTGGAATTCCACGCGTAGTATTTGCTATGCATTGGAATTCCACGCGTTGTAATTCCACGCGATGTAATTTCACGCGTTGTAATTCCATGCGCCATAATTCCACGCGCTGTAATTCCACGCGTTGTAATTCCACGCACTGTAATTCCACGCGTAGTATTTGCTATGCATTGGAATTCCACGCGTAGTATTTGCTATGCATTGGAATTCCACGCGTTGTAATTCCACGCGTAGTATTTGCTATTGTATTGGAATTCCACGCGTTGTAATTCCACGCGTAGTATTTGCTATGTGTTGGAATTCCACGAGTTGTAATTCCACGCGCTGGAATTCCACGCACCATAATTCCACGCGCCGTAATTCTACGTGCCGTAATTCCACGCGATGAAAATCCACGCGCTGATATTCCATGTGCCGGAATTCCACGCGTGAGATTTGCTATGTATTGGAATTCCACGCGTTGTAGTTCCACGCGTAGTATTTGCTAGGTATTGGAATTCCACGCGCTGAAATTCCACGCGTGATATTTGCTACGTATTAGAACACTATCGATTTACCCAAAAGAAACCTCATTAGTAATAGCTAATCAAAAATCTTTAACAGGTTATTTAACCCTTTTATACCCAACTACCCTTTAAACACTTTTGTTTCGAAAATACGCGAAAAAGTGTGTAGAATATCAGAAATAAAATTGCAGCTTCAACACACAATACTACATACGTTTTACTACACACTGTTTTTGCAATCAACGTGTAAAAGTAACCTATCAAGTTGAACCCTCCAGGGTGGTTTTCACCTTTGACATAAAAGCTCTCTCACAACCCCCGGATCCTTTTAATCAAACAGTATCATAAAACTGTTAATAACTCTTCAAATAAAATAAATAAAATGTCAAAGCAATAACGGCCCCGTTTCCCAGACTTTTACAATCTTTTGTATCAATAAAAGTTGCATGCTTGATGGGTTTATGGCTTCCAGGAGAGGATGGTTTTCAATCGGTTATAAAGCAGATCCATAACGTTCATTACGTTGAATGAGCCTCGTTCTCGTATTCACGGACCACTGCAAACGGCAGGTCCGTTGCAGAACTGTGACAGGTGTTATCGCAGACCAGCTATTTAACCCTTTGACTGCGAAAGACTTATACTCTTACGTGACTGCTAATACGTGCACTTATCTCAATTTAGGGATACTTGAAATTTAAATATTACGTTTGGAAATTTTTATGGTTGAAAATTTGGCAATTTAGCGATATAGAAAATTGGTAATATAGGAAGTTGGAAATTCAGAACTTGAAAAATTAGAATTTGCGAATGTGTCAATTTTTAAATTGGGGACTTTGAGAGTTGAAATTCCACGCTCTGTAATTCCACGTTCTGTAATTCCACGCTCTGTAATTCCACCACGCTCTGTAATTCCACGCGTTGTAATTCCACGCACTGTAATTCCACGCGTGATATTTGCTATGCAATGGAATTCCACGCGTTGTAATTCCACGCGCTGTAATTTCACGCGTAGTATTTGCTATGTATTGGAGTTTCACGCTCTGTAATTCCACGCGTTGTAATTTCACGCGCTGGAATTCCACGTGCTGAAATTCCACGCGCTGGAATTCCACGCGCTAGAATTTCACGCGTGATATTTGCTATGTATTGGAATTCCACGCGTTGTAATTCCACGCGTTATAATTCCACGCGTTGTATTACATACGTAGTGGAATTCCACGCCTTGTATTTGCTATGTATTGGTATTCTACGCGTTGTAATTCCACCCGCTGTAATTCCACGCGTTGTAATTCCACGCGTTGTATTTGTTACATATTGGAATTGCACACGTTCTAACTACAGAATTTTGAACTTTGAAAATTTGGAAATTTAGAAGTCCCACACCCATAAATGGAACTCTAAATTTATAAATTGTTAAATTCCAAAATTACTAAATCAAATTTTAAAGATGTGAGAATATTTGAAAATTTCTCCCAACGTCTTAAATTTCTAACCCAAGATGTATTAACTAATACATCAAGTAATTGGAAGAGCCACACGGCCCGTTATAGCAAATCGATGTAAACTTCATACGCGGACGTTTTTACATTTCTGAATAGCGTGCAAGTAAGAAACTGCTTCCTTTCGTAAACGCTCGCAAGCACTCTGGAAACTTTCCGCGTTAAGCAATCCCGTTGCCGCTGTAGGAACGCCGTGGAAAACGGCGTGCAAAGGCGGCAATTGCGACAGAGCCTGTTTCGAGATTCGCTTAATCGCTGGGCCTTGAGGGCCTAGACCCAGTTACTCGAATTGCATTAGACGCTTCATTCGAATCGTCCTCCTATTAATGCGCGTAAACTGCTCAAACATTTTAACCCTTTGCTAACGAAGCGGTACTTAAGCTTCGCATTATATACCCTACTTTCCAATTCGGGTTAAATAATATCCATTTCACGATTCCACAAATTCGTAACTGACACACGAGTCTGTCATTACGTTTGTACGATGACTGTCAAAAGTAGCAAATTTGCGTAAAAAGAATTTTCTGTGAAAACTGTCTGTATGCATAAAAAAAGCGGATAAAAATTTGGGCGTGATAAAGAAACTTCGCTGACTCGTTGCATTTTAGAAAACTGACGGTGAATTTCTTTATTGCGTATATAAGAACTCCGTTTGCCTAATCGGTTGTTCAACGTGGACGCGCGATCGTGACACGGTCGTGATATTCTCTTAGAATGAATGACTTTATGCTATCGTGCAAATATAAGGGAAAAAACAAAGAACAAAGTATTCTTTTTGCTGGTTGAATTACAGAGAAGTGTTAGAACTACGAAAGAATTTGCAAAAGAAGACAGTATCGGTTGATCGCTTCACGGTGTGTAATAAGGTTAAGTTCGTAGGAGCGTGATGCGAAAACGCTCGAGCGCGAACGGGCTTGGCCGAAGTTTGCCGAAAGGAGCCGTGCGTTACCGATGTGCAAACCGCTGTACACGCGTTCGCGCGTAAACGACGTTTGACGTATCGCCCAGTGCACGTTTAAGATACTGAATAAGAGATAACGCAAAACTCGATAATAATGCGGTAATATTAACACGACGGTGATATTGTAAAAAAGATTCCGGACACTCGTAACGCACAGTGAAAGTGTTTGTACCGCGATAGAATTTAACTTTAAGGGGAACAATAATCTATTCTCGCAGTAGTAATTATTTGCATACCGGCGATATTTCGTCACAGATATAACGAGTCTGTTACCAGTCGTAAAATGCAAAAAGGATGGTCGACATACGTGTTAATGAATTTCTATCTCTATTTTCTCTTTTATCCATTCTAATCAATGCAAGATTTTTTATGTATAAACACTCAGGTGTACTCTAGGCTTCTCGTAAGAGAAATGGGACGTATAAGGAATTCTGGTATTTTAGTGGAAAGCTACACTTACTTTATCCGACAAAGGCCTACATCCGAGTATACAAATGTCCCATGATATTATGTTGCATAATTGAACATAGAAATCTACTCGAGTGCATACGCGCGCGCTTTCGATCTTTCACCTTCTGCATAAAAATCGCGACGATACCCGCATGCATCGCTTTCACGTCCAAAAAAATGAGCACCCATATCGTCGCCCAAATAAAAATCTGCTTGCGCAATAGTACGAAATTCTTCGCATTATTTACCTTCCACGTTAATGCACCTGATCTATCAACAAGGTTTCGCGAAGCTTTCGAAACGACGAGGCGTTCCGGTCCCGCCAATTTCTCGATCTATCGCGATATATAAAAGCTGCGCGCGCATCGCGTTCACGAGCATACGGAGGCAAATACGAAATACAGTGGATCAGAAATGTATTGACACGCTCTTTGAAACAACGTTTTTAAATTGGACCACATAATTTCACTTACTGCTACTTTCTTATTATTATTACTAGTGAATTTTTAAACTCTCATGAGCGATAATAACAAAAATAACGAAAAGCAAATGTTACAAATTTATTAAAAAAAAAATCGCACAATATTTGCGACATTATACGAAAACGAAGCGAAGAGTTAAAGAATGCGGGAATAATTTCGAGATCCACTGTAAAGTAGCACTGCGTAGAATTTCACAATGAAGTTAAAACTCACCCTCAAGCTTCATGCCGACTTCGAGGCACTTCTGAAAACGGCAGTAGGGACACCGCTTCCGTTGCGTCTTGTCGATGTGACAGGACCTCTCGGCAACACACGTGTAGACCTTTTTGTTTTGGACGGTGCGCTTGAAGAAACCCTTACAGGATTCGCAGGTGAGTAGCCCGTAGTGATAACCGGATACTTTGTCGCCGCACACGGGACAGAGTTCCTCGATGACGATGTCCTTGGTGTCGGGGAAGTCGGATGGGCAGGGTATCGAGCCAGTGACGACACCGACCCCGACCTGACCCAATCCAGGATGACAGAGGGTACCAGACGGTAACGAATAGGTGGTAGTTGGTATCGCGACATTGCCGCTTACCGTAGCGGAACTGCCGCCATTGCCAGTAGCGTTTCCGGCGCCGCTACCGCTACCGCCGCCGCCAGCAGCGGCGTTTCCCGCGGTGGGCCCACTGCCGCCCGCGGCGCCCGCACCACCGCCGGTGCCCGCGGTTCCACCGGTATAACCGCTGCCGCCGCTCTCGAGGGCCGTCGACGCGCCGCAGCTGCCCCCGGCGCCATTAGCGGCGCTATTGCCGCCGCCGCCACTGGCCCCGGTGCCGCTTCCGGCTCCTGTTGGCGAGAATAGACACGTGTACACCTTCTTGTTGCCGCAAGAGCCGATCTCGAGTGCCGAAGACGCGCCACAGCCACTGGTTCCTCCGTTGTTACCGCCGCCGCCGCCGCCACCACCGCCACCACCTCCGCCACCGCCGCCTCCTCCCCCACCGCCTGTCGGCGAAAACAGACACGTGTACACCTTTTTGCTGCTGCACGGCGAGTTGTTGCGCTTGAAAAACCCCTTGCAAGACTCGCACGTGAGCAGGCCGTATTGGTAACCCGACATTTTGTCGCCGCACATCGGGCACCGTTCCTCCAGGGCGGTCGAGTCGAAGAACACGGCATCGAAGCCCGATATACCACCCTGCGAGTGTACCTGACCGTGTACCGGCAAATGTTGTTGTTGTTGTTGTTGCTGCGGTTGCTGCTGCTGCTGCTGCTGCTGCGACTGCGACTGGTGGCACATCGTCGTGGGCGGACTGTGAGCGCAATTGCCGTAAGGCGAGGAACCGTATTGCGGTTGCTGTTGCTGCGCTTGTTGTTGCTGCTGTTGCTGTTGCTGGCCCGCACCGGCCGCACCTTGGGGACTGCCCTGAGGGCTTAGATGGAACGGCGACATATTCAGGGATATCAGGCCCGAATGCTGCTCCATCTCCAATAACATATCACCCTTGCGCAAGCACTGCACGGAGGAACGTGCTCGTGGCGTATCGGTTCATATATGAAGTGGCTGATAGTTCTCCCGGTTCTAGCCACCTTGGTTAACGATATATCGCCGATGGCGTTACGGGACGAGAAACGGCGGTTACGGGTTCCCCTTTTAGTTCCGACGCGTGAACAGCGCGCCTCGTGCGAGATCGTGGTACTTAAGGTACCACCGGTTGCGCTGGATGTCGACGACAACGACGACGATACGACAACGACGATGTTGAAAGCGTAAGCATGAAAGAAAACACACTTTGTTCCCTTGGCACGTACAATATCGATCACCAGTCACGTTTTTCTACGGTACACGTTCGCGAAGGTAACCATCGTCGCGCACCACCGCGGCAGATAAATCCTCTTCGACTCGTGTGCTACTACGTCCGAATCATGGTAAAACGACGATGTGTTTTTCGTGATGAAAAAAATTATGAACGGTTGTCACTGATGCACGGACTCGTTTCGTCGCGTTCTTGGTACGGTCGCGCAACAACGAACCACCACGTCCCTCGTTACTATCTTTCTCTGGTCGCGGGCACTGATAATCCAGCGTTACAACGTGACACCGAAACAACGATAAGCACACACGAGGTTGAACTGGTTGTCCACTGTACGAGGTGGACCGTCTTGATCGGAGAAAACAATCGGATCGTTGTTTCTCGCGACACGGGAATCGCCGGTAACGTTACGAGGTAATCACACATGCGCGTACGCGATACGAAGTTTAACCCACGGCGTTCACACAAAAACCAGCGACGCCGCGAATCGTCAAGTTAAATCGAACGCGCGCACACACTGTAATCCAAAAGTGTACCTCTAGACAACAGAGGGTACGTAAAGTCCGGTGAAAGAGCGAGGGAGAGAGAGATAAAGTGAGAAAAAGAAACAAAAAGAGGATCTTCCAGTTGTCCGAACGTACGACTTGACAGCTCGGCAATCTGCGTACGACTAGTTGTCTTCTCGCCTCGTTGCTTTCCCGAAGGGCCCGCCCCCTCCCCTCTGCCGCCCTACCGAAGACACATGGAGGTAGGCAGAGTCGGGAGACCGTCTCGTGAGACACGGTACACGTCACGTATATATCACAACGACGGTGGTGAACGCGAAAAAACACGGTCCGGGATGATGTCTTGTTTCGATCCACGCCCCGCTTGCCCGTTACCGATAAAAACACGCGTTGTCGCGGCGGTACACCACGCGCCGTCAACGGCGACCACCACTGCTTTTACACCGGATCGAAACGAACACGAGACGACACGACACGGCACGACACGACGCGACGCGGACGCGGCGCGGGTTCGACCGGCAGAAAATATACGCGCTTCACCGTGACACCGTCCGGAATAAAATAAAATTGGCAGAACTGGGAGAACGGCGAGAGGCGCGCACCGTCAGGCTCCTTTGGCGTTTCGGTGGGTATAGAGGAGAGGAGAGAACGAGCGCGCGTGTCCCTTTACCGACGGGCACGGGTCGAGTGCGAGAGAGAGAAGCACGTCGTATAACCAACACAGCGCACGGCATAAGTGAAAGTGATTCAGCAGCGCATGCCACCGCGCGCGGCCAGGTGCCCGACGGAGTAGTGGAGGTGCCTCCGAGTGCCCTGGATGGTGGGGGGGTAACACGCGGTCCGGGAGGAGAGGGAGTCGCGAGAGGAGGGACGGGAGGTATTGCCGTGGTCGAAGGGATCGAGGGAGGAGGGGAGAAGGAGGTTGCACAGCCGCTGGCGGGGATGACCTACTTACGGAACCAGGTCTATGTCGGCCGGAGAAGTATTGTCCTCGTACGCTCCCGCGCCGGTCTGCCGCCGTTTTGTCGACCGTATTTGTCGTCGGTGCTACCGGCGGATACCCCAACGCACGTGTACCTTACGGGTACCGTAAAACCGCACGAGATCCCATCCGATTTTCAACGAAAATTTAACCGATTTGTCCCGATAAATACGCGTCCGCGAGAAAGTCCGAGATCCGTTTAAAAATCGATCGAGCGAACCATCGAACGTGCACACGGCTGATCGTTGCGAAATACATGTACGCTTAGAACGATAGAACCAGATGTTCCCGCGGAAGGTCGCGAGGTATCGTTGACTTTGATGCAGCAGCACGGACGGTTTTGTTTTTTGTCGCGCGCGAGTAAAATCGAACGGACGGCGGAGAACAACTCTTGCTTTCAAAGAGCACAGGGGAACCAAACACAGAGTCGCGGTAAGCGGGCACAGGGCAGGCGCACAGGCCACATACAGGCCGTGGCTGGGTCAACAGTAACGCCGTTGGCACTCCCCAACAGTGCCAGTGCTTCTCTGTGTGTACGTCGCAGTAGATGTATGATGCGAAGCGGTGGGGAGACCCACTGACCCAGTTCGCTGAGAACATGACGCAGCCGCGACTCGCTCCCTCTCGTTGTATCTTTCTCTCTCTCGCTCCCTCCCTCTCGCCCTCGCCGTCTCGCACCCTCAGCGATCCACCTCGCGCATCCCACCCTCCCAACCTATCTTTTATCTCTCTCTCAGACCCTGCCCTTACCTCTTTACGTGTTCCGTCACCCTAAACGCGTGCGTGCTTTTTTTTCTTTTTTCTTTCTCTTTCTCCACCGTGGTGCTCTTTCTCAACCGTTTCTTTCTCTTTCTTGCCTTACCCCTGGCTCCCCCTTTTTTCTCTCCGTACCTCGCGCATATCGTCTTTACTCCGTCTCTCTTGTTCTAACGAACGCGAACAACGAATATCGTCTTTCTCTAATGCTACCTCACTCCCTCTCACTCTCTCTCTCTTTCTCTCTCCACTCCCCTGTCAGAGGTTTGCTTATACACTTCGAGCGTAATTGTCACGCTCTTTTCCGTCCAAGTAACCATGCTCGCCTGCCGTAATAGCGCATACATTTACGTACGCCCGTACCTATGTATATGCAAGTGCACACGCATGCACGCACGCGCATAACGTGTCATCGATGAATGCACGCGGCAACTATTGTAAGCGTGTTGCCGCCATCGTCGTTGTCGTCGTATCCAGTGCACCAGGTTTAGAGGTTAGGTGCCATCATATATAACAAAGCGCTATGATAGAATTTTTTTCAATTTTCCTCGATTATTTCGAGTAGCGCGTATCGATCGATCGTGCTCGAATCGCGATCGCAGCTTTTTTTATTTAACGCTTCTAATAAACTGTAAACAGACCAATAGTTGTAATCTTCCGTTGCTACATCCACTTTTTATTTCACCAATTAAATTACATTGCATCTAGCAGTTTGTTGTTATCGCGACAAATATATTCGAGCCACGGATTCTCGATTCGAACACAATGTTGCGCGTCTCTCTTACGTAACCACTTAAAAATACAGCATATCCACATTCGTATGCTCAATTACACGAAACAGTAAAAGCGAGAAAAATATGAAGAAGCGGTGGTACATCAAACGAAATGTATGCTGCGCGACAGAGAGATAAAAAAAAAGAAAGCCGCAAGAGGAATGTATAGCAGCGAAAGATAGCGAGAGACGTTGCTCGCGGATGAATGTTAATTACAAAGTTTAGCGAGAAAGCTTGTCTTGTTAATCAGCGATGCCAGTTGGGAAAAAAGTAAATCAAACTGGAAATAAGAACTGTTCAATTTCTTTCTGAAACTTCCTTCTACCTCGACCTCTTTATGCAACAAGTGAGTAGACGCACAGCCGCCCCCGGCAGGCTGACAGGGCACATTCTTAGGGCATTTTATTAAAATCACGTCAAGTATAATACGGCAACTAAATTGAGAAATTGTTCGAGGTTGCTAAAATTATCTAGACAACGTTCGAATTAGGATTTTTGTTGGAGAAGTTGAGTGAAAGGAGGGAAGATTTTCTACGAATTTTTATCGTCAATTTTGTTATATTGCTATGGGTGGCAATTCCAACGTATAGTAATTCGAATTTGTGATTATTCTAAGGGATAGCAATTATAATTCATGGTAATTACAATTCGTGACAATTCGAAACTGTGGCAATTCCAACGCATGATAATTTACACGTGTGGCAATTCCAACGAGTGACAATTCACACGCGTGGCGATTCCAATGCGAGACAATTCTAAATTGCTGCAATTCCAAGGGGTGACAATTCCGACGCGTTGCAATTCCAACGCGTGACTATTCCAAACTGTTGCAATTTCAACGCATTACAATTCCAACGCATGATAATTCCAACGTGCTGCAATTCCAACGCGTGGCAATTCCAATGCGCACCAATTCCAACGCGTGGCAATTCCAGTGCGTGGCAATTCCAACGCGTGGAAATTTCAACGCGTGGCAATTCCAACGCGTGGAAATTCCAGCGCGTGGCAATTCCAACGCGTGGAAATTCCAAGGCGTGACAATTTCAACGCGTGACAATTCCAACGAGTGGCAATTCCAGCGCGTGGCAATTTCAACGCGTGGCAATTCCAACGCGTGCAAATTCCAGCGCGTGGTAATTCCAACGCGTGGAAATTTCAGCGCGTGGCAACTCCAACGCGTGACAATTCCCGCGCGTGGCGATTCCAACCTGTGACAACTCCAAATTGACAATTCGAACTCAAAATAATTGCAGGATACCTCAAATTCAACTCATGGCAATTCCCACGCGTAGAAATTCCACTACATGGCACTTACAACTCCATGCAATTCCTGTGCACCGAACGCAATTAATCTAGTATAACTGGTATAATAGCAATATGGCGGTGATATAACGTACGATCATAAAAAAGTATAGTAGTGCATGGTACATCATTGGAACAGAGGTGTACACCTGTTTTGTTCCATTTACAGCAAATCGGAAACGTACCTGTACGATTTTATTGTACGCTATTGAAAAAGAATTGAGTTCGTAGTAGAGCGTGTTTCATTGCGTGTCACGTTCAATCACTATCGTTGTGACGATAAACGAAAAAAAAAAAGAGTGGATCAAACGAAAGGGAAAAGGGCCGTGCTTCGGGTATCCGAAAGGGCGGAAGAAGCAACGAAAGAAAGTGAAAGCTGTGACCCAGAAACTGTGGAAATGTAAATGGCGCACACCGACACGTTCGGGAATGATAAATCATTATACCAAAGGTTCTACAGTTTCGACACACGATTAGGCGGTGATTTCATTAGAACGGAGACTCTCTAATTTCGTAGGAAAAAACTGTCGGACTGTGTTAAATCGTGGGTACAAGTTTCTATAATTGAAATATAAATCATAGAAAAATATTTGTTCGTTAAGTGATATTCTGATTTGTAACTTTTTATGTCGGCGTTCTTTATTTTTATGTACCGTGTTGTGTAATAATTCCAATTGAAGAATTTGTAGCTGATAATTCCCTGTAATCGTTCTTTGCAACATGAGGACTCATAAAATACGCGATATGTATATCTACGCTACAGTGTTGAATAACTATAAAAATTGGATCTATACGTTACATCAATGGGTCGATTAATTTGTAACACTAGATGATCCGCTTTGGATCTATTTGGATATAAGTTGCTCACGTTGGATTTTTAACGCTATATCCTTTAAAATTATCCTAGAATGATTCTGAATTGAATGATTCAATTTAACTCCACAATTTGATATCCCACGGTCGATCTAGAAATGAAGCTTCGTATCTTCTTCGGCTGGAATTTATTCCATCGATAATACACAGCAGACGATAGTGGACGAACACGATAACGACAGTCGCAGCGACAAGGTTGTAAAAGTGCGAGTCCTTTACCCGTATAGCTTGAAATTATGTGACCATTATCGGCATTACGCTATTCTGGGTCAATTAGCATCACGCTGATCCTTTAAGCGTTCGTAGGCGAGCACAGAGTGTATTATTCCACAGACCATTATCTGAATGAACGAAAATTTTGAATCGATGTATTGGAATTCCACGCGTTGTAATTCCACGCGTCATATTTGCTATGTATTGGTATTCCACGCGTTGTAATTCCACGCGCTGGAATTCCACGCGTGATATTTGCTGCGTATTGAAATTCCACGCGCTGTAATTTCACACGTGATATTTGCTGTGTATTGGAATTCCACGCGTTGGAATTCCACGCGCTGGAATTCCATGCGTTGTAATTCCACGCGCTGGAATTCCATGCGTTGTAATTCCATGCGCTGGAAGTCCACGCGTTGTAATTCTAAGCGCTGGAATTCCACACGTTGTAATTCCAAACGCTGGAATTCCACGCGTGATATTTGCTACGTATTGAAATTCCACGCGCTGTAATTCCTCGCGTGATATTTGCTGTGTATTGGAATTCCACGCGTTGGAATTCCACGCGTTGGAATTCCATGCGTTGTAATTCCACGCGCTGGAATTCCATGCGTTGTAATTCCACGCGCTGGAAATCCACGCGTTGTAATTCCACGCGCTGGAAATCCACGCGTTGTAATTCCACGCGTTGTAATTCTAAGCGCTGGAATTCCACGCGTTGTAATTCCACGCGCTGGAAATCCACGCGTTGTAATTCCAAACGCTGGAATTCCACGCGTTGTAATTCCAAACGCTGGAATTCCACGCGTTGTAATTCCAAGCGCTGGAATTCCATGCGCTGGAATTCCTCGCGTGATATTTGCTATGTATTGGAATTACACGTGCTGTAATTCCTCGCGTGATATTTGCTATGTATTGGAATTACACGCGTTGTAATTCCACGCGCTGGAATTCCTCGCGTGATATTTGCTATGTATTGGAATTACACGCGCTGCAATTCCACGCGTTGTATATGCTATGTATTGGAAATCCACACATTGTAATTACACAATTCGAAACTTTGAAAATTTGGAAATTTGAAATTCCTAAAACCCCCAAACGAAACCCAATTAGCATCACGCTGATCCTTTAAGCGCTCGCAGGCGAGAGTATATTATTTCACAGACCATCTTAATGAACGAAAATCTTGAATCGATAAATTTACGAACTACATCGAGTTATTGCATATTTTAAATCTTGTGCAACCACAGAATTCTCTGTTTGCGTTACACCGTACGATTTCCTTCTTCTCGACGTGTTTCGCAAAAAATGCGGAAACAACGTAGCGTTTCTTCCTCGAACGCACGAAGAAAAACAGACGATCGTAAATGCAGAAAATATACATGCAACAATTCGGAGTTTGCACGAGTTATGGCAACCTACTAAAAGTACGAGACCCTATTTTTAAACGGACGACGTACAACAGTGTATTTCCTGCGGATTATACAGGTAAATGTATTCAGGACAGAAATGGGAGCAATTTTCCTTCGGCTAGATCGAAGATTATCGGGGTTAAAGATGGATCGTTAACACGCTGAATACCGTGGGGGTCACTGGTGATCGGCATTGCAAATTTAATGGAATGTAATTATATAATTGAAAGAAAAGAAAATTCTAATAAAACAGATATCTTTGTAGTCCAATGTCGACTTTAATTGACTATGACGTACGCGATGTGGGGTGCAGTTAGAACTCTTATAACTTTTTCAGTTTCTAATTTTAGTTTCTGGAGATATGGAGATTTTAGTGTTTCAGGTATTTGGGACTTAAGGACTGTAAAACTCTGAAACTTTGAAATATGGGAATTTTAGAATTTTTCTGAAGGTTTCATAGCTAGAGATTTTTGGACTTAGACCTAGCGGGGATGCAGTTGGGACATTTAGAATTTTTTAATTTTCTAATTCTGGTTTGTGAAGATATGGAGATTTTTGTATTTGGGGTATTTGGGACTTAAGGACTGTACAACTTTGGTATTTTGAGACGTAGGAATTTTAGAATTTTTCTGAAGGTTTCATAGCTTGAGATTTTTGGACTTAGACCTAGCGGGGGTGCAGTTGGGACTTTTAGAATTTTTTAATTTTCTAATTCTGGTTTGTGAATATTAGGGATTTTAATATTTAAGGTATTTGGGACTTAAGGACTTTACAACTATACAACGTTGAAACTTTGAAATATAGGAATTTTAGAATTTTTCTCAGCTTGAAATTTTGGGTCCGAGACCTAGCGAAGGTGCAGTTGGAATTCTTGCAATTTTTTAATTTTTAATTCTGGTTTCTAAGAATATGGAGATTTTAGTATTTGGGGTATTTGGGTTTTACTTAATTGAAAGTTTTGAAACTTGTGAAGAGGTTAGTTAGAAATCTGGAACTTGACCTGGGGATATCAACATTTTAGGACTTGAAATCCTAAGAATTTGGAGACTGGAGTCATGCATTACAAACGAATGTCTCGTGAAAAATGACGGTTTTCGAAACTGGGTCGGCCCATAAAAGTTTGGGAAGCCCTGACCTACAGTGTGAGTACCGTGCGTCGCCGACTGTCCGGATCCTTGGTATCCATAGGGGAGCATACTGAATACAACAAACTGAGTATCTTCCCATATTAAAACTATTGCTACCTTCATACCATCCTTGCACCTATGTTAATTTCCTAAGTCAAATTTAAATTAAAATAGCTACTTCCAATTATGAAAAACTGAAGCTGAAATTCTAAGTTGACTTGAAATACAAATTACAAAAAAAAATTAAAATTGAAATTGAAATTATACTTTTAGGGACTGAATTTGAAATCCTGAGTTGAACACTTCAAATACAAATTATAAAAAAAAAAAATTGAAATTGAAATTATACATTAAGAGACTGAAATTGAAATCCTGAGTTGAACACTTCAAATACAAATTTTAAAAAAAAATTAGAATTGAAATTATACATTAAGAGACTAAAATTGAAATCCTGAGTTGAACACTTCAAATACAAATTATAAAAAAAAAATTAGAATTGAAATTGCACATTAAGAGACTGAAATTGAAATTCTAAGTTGACTGCAAATACAAATTACGAAAAAAGAAATTAAAATTGAAATTATACATTAAGAGACTAAAATTGAAATTTTAAGTTGACTGCAAATACAAATTATAAAAAAAAATTAGAATTGAAATTATACATTAAGAGACTAAAATTGAAATTCTAAGTTGACTGCAAATACAAATTACGAAAAAAGAAATTAAAATTGAAATTATACATTAAGAGACTAAAATTGAAATTCTAAGTTGACTTCAAATACAAATTACGAAAAAAGAAATTAAAATTGAAATTATACATTAAGAGACTAAAATTGAAATTTTAAGTTGACTGCAAATACAAATTACGAAAAAAGAAATTAAAATTGAAATTATACATTAAGAGACTAAAATTGAAATTTTAAGTTGACTGCAAATACAAATTATAAAAAAAAATGAGAATTAAAATTAAGAGTTTGAAATTAATAAAAGATAGAAATAGAAATGATAAATGAAAAATTTCAAGTTGAAAGTGTGAATTAAAAAAAGGTTCTGAATAATGCAATTACAGCATACCGTGCAACAAACGTCCATTTTCATCGTGGTATTTAACACGTTAATAAGTAATATTAAGGCCAACTTTTATCCGTCGTCGAAAAAAAAATTCTATCTATATCGTCTTCTAGCGTGCGATTACTATCTCGGTGTTAGCTATGCAGGTATGGTATCTGTAACTCGTAATATTCGACGCAAAGAATATGAGACTGGTGTGATCTTTCTCTCTCTTTCTTGTCCGTGTGATGTGTCTCTCTTTCTCTCTCTGTCTCTCGCTCTTTTTGCTCTCTCTTACTCGACGAGCAACGTGTCTCGGTGTGTGAAGTGTGCCAAGGACCGCCCCACTCTGCAATCCCATTTTCGAAACTAAAAGTAAAATCTAACTCATTGTGCTGTTACACACACACGCGCGGATCGAGAGAGACTCTGTTACCGTAATACATATTTTTGTCATACCATCGGAACTGTCAAATTCGTTTAGGACGAGGGGGTTGTTGAAAATCTCCAATTTCTATGAAAGTGTTCAACCCCTTGGGGGTTGTGCTTCTTATATTAACATTGCATAGACAGAACTATATTTTTGAAGTCGAGCATTTAAAAGTCTTGTTAAAATTCTGGGGCACTTGTCGAAGTGCACAACCTACATTTATACATTCTTCGAATATGGGTTAAAGAAGATGTTAACTCTTTAGATGTTCATAATAAAAAAATTCTAAAAAAATCAAGCGTCAGTTAGAAAATAAGTTTTCTCGAAATTAAAGGATTACACTGAAGATTAGTACCGTAGCGACCTTCGGTAAAGATATTAAAAAACAAGGTATTAACACAGATATTGAAACAGTTACGTACGAGGCTCCATGTTTCTAGGGTTAACTAAGGAGGGCCTTCCTTTCGCGACTTATCATTCAGTGTTGTCCAGCGATCAGGAAAAGAAAAATAAGGATCATCGAAGAAGAAGTCGAAGAGAGAGAAAACGAGAGACTGTTTCATCCACGAAACGCGAACTGCCGTTTTGCAGGCCAGTTCGCACGTCCTTGACACACTTACCCACATGGGATATCGCGAGACCACGTGTAACAGTGTGTGCATTAACGTGCATGCGCACATGTGTCTACAAGTACACACAATCCTGTGCAAATGCACGCCTGTCTGGTGTGTGTCTGTACGTGTTACGACGCATCGCACACACGTCGGACACACGCACGTACACAGACGCGTCGGCGACGAAGATGCGAAATCGCGCGTGCGCGCACATCACCGTGCAAATCCATCGTGTTCTATGGCAAAAAGGACGCGTAGACCAGTTTCAGTGTAGAAGTGCAAGGATGTATCCCCCGGTGGTGTGCGAGCATGCATCCGTGTGTGGCCATGTATATACCTCAGACGACCCTCTCGGTGCTCGTCGTCTCCCATTTTTATTACCTTGCAACTGGGACACACGATGGAATTCGAAATGGACCTCGAACGCATATCGCGACCGATCATTTCGCTGGAAATTTTTTTCATTTTGCAATTTCGATTGCTGCCACAGATTTCGCTACCTGCTTTACTATTTTTTGATAACTGCAGATTTATGCGGTGTTGCAAGTTCTATTAACATGCGATGTATTTGTCACGGGGAGAATTTGTGGCAAGTTGTATTTGTTGCGCAAAGTATTTGCAACGCGCTGTATCTGCATTGTACTATGAGATGCATTTACAACGCGTTGTATTACCACGCAATGAATTTGTTATGTGTAGTATTTGCGGCGCATTGTATTTGTTGCGCAAAGTATTTGCAACGCGCTGTATCTGCATTGTACTATGAGATGCATTTACAACGCGTTGTATTACCACGCAATGAATTTGTCACGCGTAAATTTGCAGCTCGTATTTGTTGCGCAAAGTATTTGCAACGCGCTGTACCTGCACGCATTGTACTATGAGATGCATTTACAACGCATTGTATTACCACGGAATGAATTTGTCATGCGTAGAATTTGCAGCGTTGTATGTCACGCAAAGTAGTTGCCACGTACTGTACTAGTATGAGATGTATTTACAACGCGTTGTATTACCACGCAATGAATTTGTCATGCGTAGAATTTGTAGCTTTGTATGTCACGCAAACTAGTTACCACGCATTGTACTACTAAGACATATATTTACAACGCGTTATATTACCATGCAATGAATTTCTCATGCATAGAATTTACAGCGCGTTGCATCTGCCTCTCACTGTAGACCCACGTGATATATCTGCAGCGCACTGTACTAATGCATAGTATCTGTAACGCGTTGTATTCACCACGCATACTATTTGCAACGCACTGTATTTGTAATGCATAGTATCTGGAATGCGTTGTATCCTCTCGCATACTATTTGCAACGCACTGTGTTTGTTATGCATAGTATCTGCAATGCGTTGCATCCTCTCGCATACTATTTGCAACGCACTGTGCATGTTATGCATAGTATCTGTAATGCGTTGCATCCTCTCGCATACTATTTGCAACGCACTGTATTTGTAATGCATAGTATCTGCAATGCGTTGCATCCTCTCGCATACTATTTGCAACGCACTGTATTTGTAATGCATAATATCCGTAACGCGTTGCATCCTCTCGCATACTATTTGCAACACACTGTATTTGTAATGCATAGTATCTGTAATGCGTTGCATCCTCTCTCACACTATTTGCAACGCACTGTATTTGTAATGCATAGTATCTACAATGCGTTGCATCCTCTCGCATACTATTTGCAACGCACTGTATTTGTAATGCATAATATCCGTAACGCGTTGCATCCTCTCGCATACTATTTGCAACGCACTGTATTTGTAATGCATAGTATCTGTAACGCGTTGCATCCTCTCGCATATTATTTGCGACGCACTGTATTTGTAATGCATAATATCCGTAACGCGTTGCATCCTCTCGCATATTATTTGCGACGCACTGTATTTGTAATGCATATCTGCAATCCAGCGTACTCGCTGACATTGCCTCGTGTTGTACATCCACACGTCATATCTGCAGCGTTACACGCATTTGCAATGCGTCAAATTACCACACGTAATTCCCTGCGTCGTCACATATTGCACTTACATCCCTAAATCATCCAAAACTTCCCTTACAGTAATAAACGAAATTATGCGAAAGTAAAAAAGACTTCAAAAAAACCTTCCATTCTCTAAAATCTAACAAGCTGTTGGCACAAGATTGCACCTTTCTAGAAAGTGACGGAATTGCAGGGTCAATTCGGGCCTACCTGGACAGGGATGCAGTTTATGCTCCTTGAAGAGTTATAGCGAGGAAGCTTTCTCCAGGGGATCCCATAAATTAAGGGTGGATGTAAATATTTGGGAAATACTGTCGAGAATTATTGCGTGCAATTCGCAACGGGAGTTCCCGGTGACCCAGTGCCCCGATGACAATATTGTATCCACAAGGGGTGTTTGCAGTTTCTCTTTTAGCTGGAACCGTCGCGGCCTTTGGGGGTTCGTAAAAGTTTTGCTTCGGTGTCTTTGAGTAGAAAGGCGAGACGGCAGTAAACGCGATGTTTCTGACCCGTTGAATCTTCGCAGATTGAGCCGAAACTCATCCGTGAAGGTAAACGGTTGGGAAACTGCTACTGCAGAAAAAACGACTTCAGCGATCAATGGTGACCACAGCTCTATTTGGACAGCTAAGGGCAGCTTGAATGCTGTCCTTAACGATAGAGAGATCTAGGGATTTGGAAGAAAAAATTTGCTGTAGAGATTTAATCCTATGTGGATTTAGCTATCTACCTTCCTTTACCTAAGTACATAGATTTAGACACATGAAGATTTCAGGACATGTGGATTTAGGTTATATTGTGATTTGTATATATAACAATCCGGAGATGTAGAGACCTAAGAACCTAAGGACCTGTAAATGTAAAAATCCAAGAGTGCAGACATAAAATCGCAGTAACCTATAAATTTAGAAAAACCCGTACGTCAACATATTAAAAATAGAAATGACCTAAAAATTTAATTGCACTGAGTCACCGGCATGATTCAGCATTACGATAAAGAATTAAAGAAATAAGAAAATGATGAAACTAAGGAGCATCTTTGATTCGGTCGATTTAAGCTGTTTAAGCGTTTCGCATGACTGTTGTCTTAACGAGAAACGTGTTTAGCGAGCACACGTGTACGGGACAGTGTGACAAAGGCAGTACTGTTCCCGACCCTCCATAAAATGTGAAAGTTCGCGTACGCGAGCGATAGACCGGCATTCATTGCCGTTTATTACGAATCATATTTATGTATTTAGTCCAATGCAAGTTTGGTGCGAGCTACCGTGTATGCAATGTATGTATCTGTTCGCAACATCGGCCGTTTGATTGTGCACCTTGAGGCGCGACCACCCCGCCTTGTTCTTTTTTTTCATTTTATCAGCGATCACGATTAAGAAAAGCCAAGGACGAAGTCGACCTTGACCGAAAAATCTCGCGATACGATTAAAAATTTGCGATCCGCGCGGAACGAGCGTGCCATTAACAGGGGAATTATGGCGAAAGTAAGTCATCGCGTTACTTTGAATTAACGGACGCGTTTAACGCCTAACCTTCGTAGATAACTAAAAACGGTCCACGCCTAGCTTTTTAATCCTTCACGGACATATTGCATCGTTCGCTTTTATTGTTCCACGTCAAACATTACGATTTGTTAAAATTCGATCAAAATAAAAGTTGAAGCGATATAAATGACCCAGGTGAATTATTAAAAGCATGAAAAGTTTATTAATCGATTTTCAGTCAATAAGCACTGTCATCAAAAAGTCTATTAATCTTCCGGTCCATAGGGTATTAAGTTTTACTACCTCGTCAGTGAATCTCCCATAGGAGGAGCGAACAGGATCACTGCTCAAGGTTGAAAAGCGAATCGGGTACACGAGACCAGGTCTTCGAGAGGTAAGGCCAATAATAATGATCGGCGACTGTAATGACCGGCAATTTCCTGGAGAAACATTTCTGTCCGAGCCAGACGCGAGGTAAACGAGCAAGAACATGATGTCTCTCACAGTACATATACATGAAATATCATAAACTACAATGTCACGAACATTTTCTCTATAACGCCTAGATTCCTTCTTCTTTCACCAAAAGTTTATTTAATTTATTCCTAGTTAAAGGAAGTTTAAATGAACACCTTGGTCGATTTACGTTGTTATCTGACCTTAGCGAATCGAGGAAGCGGAAGTATTTCGATACAGGTGTCCTTAGCATCTCAGATTTGTGAAGGACAATTAGGTTAACGTCCTCTGGTGAGTCAGATACGCTTGTACTTGCAAAAACGAAATGCGTCATGTGTAGACATTTCCACATTTCGATAGGTGCATATCTTTAGATTTCTCAGATGTCTGCATTCTTAGACATCTGTAGTCTCAAGATTTACTTGTCTCTAACAACCATCTCTGTAGAATTAGAAGTCTCATGATACAGCTACAGGTCTCCTCAGGATCAGATCGCTAGATTCATAAATTCGTAGATACCTGACACCTAGATTGTAGATTCTTATGTTCTCTATAATTCCTACACTACCGTATCTCTATATCCTAGATTCCCATATGAGTGCAAGACCCCTGAGTGCAAGATTCCCACATCCTAGTTCCCTATATCTTCAAATTCTTATTTCTTCAAATTTCTATATCCACGGATTCCTATATTCTCAGATCCCTACATCTACAGATCCCTATATCACCAGATCTCTATACCATATACCACCTGTACCGCCACAAATATTTGTATGAAAATTTGGAAGAGATGACCAAGTGGTCGATGCGATAAGAGATACTTCCGACATAGCAGAGGTAAGTGAAATAGCACGTGTTGTTATTTGCTAACGTAGTTGTGGTCGCGTAAACGCATCCGCGCGTGCCAATTCCGTGTGCATCGGGCACGGTTAGACGCGGCGCTTCTTCGTGTTTGTCCGTACCTAGCCGCGTATTTATATCGCGTGTAAGACGGTACATTAGATGCAATAGTAATCTCGCGAGTCGGTTCAAGAGCCGCGGAACACCACGTGAATGGGCGAAAGTTCTAGCCTTCTCTTTTCGCGGCTCGTCCTGTGGACTCTCTTTGTCCGACCGGTGTTCAGCCTCGGCTCCGTCACGCGCGAAAAGTGGCTCATCCGCTTTTACTTTCCACGACAGCTTTCGTTGGCAATGGTACTAGTTACGGTTGTTACGTTAAGCGGTTACGAGAGAGAGGAACAAGCGTTTCTTGTTCGGACGCATAACCGAGCTAAGTAAGCCAACTCTTTCTCTTTCTCGCGCCTGGTAGATGTAACAGCCTCTGATCCGGAGATCTCGAGCTCTCACTTTCGTTGATTCGCCTACGTAATGCCAGCAATCGGTTTCTCCGCGATCAATGGAACCTCAGACATGAATTTCAGAACATGTACGCGAATAATTCACGCGGCGAGAATTTTAGTACGCAGACGTGACGATGAAGACGTCACGTGAAACTAGAAATACACCAGGTGTCACGCGTTCGGGCGCGATTCCTGCTCCTAATGGCGGCGGTGAATTAGGCTGTCACAAATTGCCGTTCAAACTGGTACGCGTCTTATTGAACAGAGGTACTTTCATAGCCCCGCACGATTACCGACTATTTCGGTTCTAATGCTCCAAAGATTTTCAAACGCTACTGTAACTTTGTCTCGAAACCAGAAAATCATAAATTGTTAGAATAAAGAAAGGTAGCGCAGGTATAAATACTAATCAGTTGGCAGAGTAAAGTCTAAAATAATAATTTTCTGGCTTCGTGACAGAGCTACCCCTTGTAAATAGACTGGTATCTATACGACACAGGTTCAAACCATTGAGAAGTATTTTGTTTATGCATTTACGACATATCGAAGCTATACATAAACATCGTAGTGTATAGACGTACATATAGCAGACTTCATAAATGCATAAACACCGGTAGACTTATGAATAATATCCAGATCTCGTTAAGCAAAACTCGTACTGAAATTGACTTCTACATACTCCATTACTGAATTTTCTCGAACACTCGCAAAACTTGTTCCCACGAAAGATTGTCCGCGAAAGACAGGAATAATTTTTATATTCAGGTCAAGTTGAAGAGTTCGAACTGTCGAGGAAGGACAGTGGCCAGCATGCGGTCACCCGTGTCATTGTTGCTCGTTATTTTTAGCTTGTTGGGGAGAACGCTTTTACCCCGCGTTATTATTACCAACGTCGTCGTCATCATCGGACTATCGGCTGAAGGATACTCCGATGACGAATCGAACGATATCATTCCGCGTACCGCTTTCTGTCCGCGTCAAGTCTTAAAGCATCAAACTAGGTAATACCTTAAGACGATCCGCGTTGCAAATAGGTCAAGGATCAAAATTAAACCGGTGGTCGAAACTGCAACTTTGGATACGTAACTTTGTTTAGTCGCTCCTCGGAGATAAGAGCTCGTTGAAGTTGATAGTTCCCACTTTGAACATGTACTTCAAATTTCTATGTGTACATTATTTTACTTTTGTATATATGTACATTATCATTAGCATATTGCTTTATGTACATTATTTTACTTTTGTATATATGTACATTATTATTAGTATATTGCTATATGTACATTATTTTACTTTTGTATATATGTACATTATTATTAGTATATTGCTATATGTACATTATTTTACTTTTGTATATATGTACATTATTATTAGTATATTGCTATATGTACATTATTTTGCTTTTGTATATATGTACATTATTTTACTTTTGTATATATGTACATTATTATTAGTATATTGCTATATGTACATTATTTTACTTTTGTATATATGTATATTATCATTAGTATATTACTATATGTACATTATTTTACTTTTGGATATATGTACATTATTATTAGTATATTGCTATATGTACATTATTTTACTTTTGTACAAATGTACATTATTATTAGTATATTGCTATATGTACATTATTTTACTTTTATATATATGTACATTATTTTACTTCTGTATATATGTACATTATGATTAGTATATTGCTATATGTACATTATTTTACTTTTATATATATGTACATTATTTTACTTTTGTATATATGTACATTATTATTAGTATATTGCTGTATGTACATTATTTTGCTTTTGTATATATGTACATTATTATCAGTATATTACTATATGTACATTATTTTACTTTTGTATATATGTACATTACTATTAGTATATTGCTATATGTACATTATTTTGCTTTTGTATATATGTACATTATTTTACTTTTGTATATATGTACATTATTATTAGTATATTACTATATGTACATTATTTTACTTTTGGATATATGTACATTATTATTAGTATATTGCTATATGTACATTATTTTACTTTTGTACAAATGTACATTATTATTAGTATATTGCTATATGTACATTATTTTACTTTTATATATATGTACATTATTTTACTTCTGTATATATGTACATTATGATTAGTATATTGCTATATGTACATTATTTTACTTTTATATATATGTACATTATTTTACTTTTGTATATATGTACATTATTATTAGTATATTGCTATGTGTACATTATTTTACGTTTATATTAAGTTTGGAAATTTATGAATTCAGAAATGTAGGATTAAATTTGAAAAATAGAAAAATATAAGGTCTTTAATATTCGTAAAATAGAGGATTTCTTTATCACAAATAATTATTAGCGTCAAGTGCGAAAGAATTAAGATTAACAGAGCTTAGATAAACATAAGGTTTCCATAATTGTCTCTAATTAAAAAAAACTAGTTTCTGTAAATATTCAATCGAATCAAAATATCGGCCCCGCATTGATTTAATTTACGAGCTCGTAATCGAGATTGTAAGACAGAAAAATGTGGGTAGTTAAATACGGTAGAAACGGACAACGTCGAAGAAGGGAAGAACAACACGACGACGCCTTGAATCTTTCCCCGGCATAATTGTACGTTTAATAAGCGCTTTATCAAAGGCGATAATACGGCCGATAACGGTATGTAGGTCAGTTTGATACGAGTGACCTGATTCCTGGCTGGCACCGCCGCGTTACCAACGCTCGTAGATCCGCATGCGTGCCACCAGCGTAGTACAATTTTATATGTGTACTTATAGAGCATAATTCTAAGCTCTCTCGTATCCACGTGCATGGCCACCCACCTACACTAACACGCTCTCGCTTCTAATCCAACGCACACGTACACATGTATGTTCGAGCGTGTCTCTCTGTCTTCGTTGTGTGGAGAGAAACCGCTGGCCAAGAAGGTGTCCGAGGTGATTGCGTGTAAACACGCACGCAACTCTACTTTTAACCCGGCATTTTTATTCCTGTGTATCAGCTGAACGATTCGACACGCGACCACGTAAATTGGTACAAGCTTTGAACTTGTTACAGTAACGATTCTTACGTCGTACATTTTTTGGGTAATTCGACGTGACGAATTTTAACATCTTACGGAACAAATGTCATTTGTTTTATTAATATATTATATTAACTATTAAGTATTATATAAAGATACTTCAATTTTATTATAAAGCGGCTATAAATCGTATTACTTTATGTTAAACAAGAAGTTTACACTGCGTTTGTTGTATATTATCTGAGATATGTATTCATACGTAATGTACGTAATTATAATTTAAAGCGTTCAATTAGTATTTGCGAATGTTTGTGTAACCAGACTTAAAATTTCAAAAGTTTACGAAGCGGATATAAACGTGACTTTTATACGTCATAAGGAGAGAGTTAAGAACTATATGTTGCAGAATTTGAGTTTCACGAAATGTGGATATGTACATTCGCTCGCTAAGCCATCGATTTGTTGTCGTGTTGCGGATCGTTTTATCGGTTCGTATTCGGAATGTACGGCTTCGCGGGAACATTCGTCGATACGAGCTGCGCGGCTGCCCGTGACATGACTGCGGATGCTCATGCAAATTGTACATATTTTTTTGTAATATTTTATCTCGTAACATTTTACTGCCAACCGAAAGTGTTGATACTGGAGGTTCAGTACGGAGTCAAATTCAGTAAAATAAAAAATATAAAGTTATTTTTTATATAAGTTAATAGGCGTTAAAGAGTTACTTATTTGAAAATTATAATAAAATTTCATCATTTTAATTATAAAATTATATGCTTTGTTATGTAATAAAAATGTAACATTATAATTAGGTTAACTTAATATAACGACAGCGGTTGAAACATTAACAAGATCTGTACTAAACCCATCCAACAAGTTAAAACCTTGTCACTTTTAAGCGCAAGCGCATACTGATTTACGTGTAGCAATATAACGACGTTAACACTGTTCTATATGTAATACAACGAACAGTAACACAACGCGTTGCAATGTAACACGAGGAACCACAGAGCGTGGTAATATAACGCGAGGAACACGATGTATGGCAATGTAATGCGAGGAATTATAACGCATGGCAAAAATTACGATCTGTGGCGATATAAAACGAGGAACCACAAAGCATGGCGATATAACGCGAGGAACCACAAAGCGTGGCAATATAACGCGAGGAATTATAACACACGCCAAAAACCACGATCTGTGGCAATATAACGCGAGGAACCACGGAGCGTGGCAATATAACGCGAGGAACACAATGTATGGCAATATAACACGAGGGATTATAACGTAAACCAAAAACCACGATCTGTGGAAATATAACGCGAGGAATCACAGAGCGTGGCAATATAACGCGAGGAACTACAAAGCGTGGCAATATAACGCGAGGAATTATAACACACGCCAAAATCCACGATCTGTGGCAATATAACGCGAGGAACCACAAAGCGTGACGATATAACGCGAGGAATCACAAAGCGTGGCAATATAACGCGAGGAATTATAACGTAAACCAAAAACCACAATCTCTGTCAATATAACGCAAGGAACCACTGTGCATGACTATATAACGCGAGAAACTACAATGCGAGGCGATATAACGCGAGATACCACAACGCGCCATCTCGTGTTATACAGATAGATCATCTACTTGAAAAATGTCCTACCTAATATTAACATATCGCGTGTCACTAAATTTTCCTACTAATATTTAACGTTAAGGCTAAAATTTGCAAACACGCTGAAATTTAAATATTTTACGCATTTTGTATATCATACATATATGTTTATTGCGATATTTCCTTTTTACACTACTGCCATGTGATGCAACGTTTTGTAAATTTAATAGTGCAATTACAATGCCACAAGTAAGTATCTTGTTTATTTGCGATGATAAGAAAACAACCGCGCATAACATTTCCGAGAAATGTTGCTCTTTTTCTGGCGTTAGATCGTAAACAAAAAGACAATTTTTTTCGATAAATTAAACAAAATGAATCCTTGCAAAATTAGTAAATTTTCTACTGAAAATTGTATCGAGTACTATAAATGGCATAAAATAAAAATTTGGTGTGTCCCGATTTCACAATTTATGAAATATCGATTTTCATTATGTAATTATTTCTATCTTTGTGTTTGGGGAGAAAATTTTACCCTGTCGCGATAGGAGTGCGCGACAGCTTTCGTCATGCACCGAGACACAAAGTGCGGCTCGCCAACCAGAATTAATTCGCTTGACCCATTTACCCGATGCACTTGGACCACCTTATACTACCGGTATCGATGTGTGTTAAAAGTGTGCCCACGTGCGCGCGACCCGTCTTCTCGTTACCTTTGTTCCTCATCCGGTAACACGTTCCTAACATAAATTTTCAATCCCCTTTCTAATTATCTTAATCCCGAGTGCACTGCGATGTTTCCAGCATTCGCTAATCCTTTTACTCGTACATCCACAAATTGAAATGCTACATTTTTAACATACAAGTAACTCTCTAGAATATGTACCTTTCAATTTTCATAAAACTGACGGAGTTTCATAAAAAATATAATTCTATTAGCATAGAAACTACACGAGAGAAACCCTCCATATAAGATACAATGATATAAACAGTATGAACGTGTCTAAAATTGGTCCAACCAATTTAGAGTCCGTGAAAAGTATCTGATCGAATGGAGAGCAACGTCTGAATTTCATTTAACAAAAAGCTTCTTTGCGTTCCGTCGTCTGAACAGTGTCTGCGTTAGATGGTACGAGAGGCGAAGAAACGCCGGGGGAAATATGAAGAGGAAGTTGATAACCAGTGCTCCTTAGCTAGCTCCTAACCCCACGACTCTGACCGTGTTTGCGGTCATTTAAGCGAATGAACGACTGGTTATTTAACCCTTTCGCTTCGGAGCGCTTTGACTAAAACAATCGCTGTTTGTAAGTACATGGAAGTGCTAATTATTCAATTAGAGTTAAAATGATGGTCCTTCTGAACATCCGTAATTTTAAGATGGATTCAACATCCGTTCTCCATGCAAATTGTACCTCTAAGATAAATGTAGTTGTTAAATCGGTAAGACATACTATTAGGATAGTGAACAAATAAGAATGAATTTAAATCGATTCCATTACGATAGTGAACAAATAAGAATGAATTTAAATCGAAGCTCTAAACATTATACATTTAATAGTACTTGATAACGAGGAATGTATGATATAACGACTATATGCGTTACGATAAAGAACGTAGAAATGCGTGAAGCAAACAGTAGTATTCTATATCGAAGAACGACAAGAGCGGAGACAGACAGAAGAGAGGAGAGAAGAGAGAGAGAGAGAGGCTCTCGTAGCGGCGCGCTCGTGCTCCTGCAACAACGTCGCTCTCTCGGTTCTCTCATTGACCTAGTTACCCAGTACACTTGACCGCACTCCGCGTCCCTCCCTCGACCCCACACCACATCCCTGCTTCCACACCGCCGCCCTGCCCCTACTCTCTACCCTTCGGAGTGGCGCGCCGCCTCTGCTCGCCGAGAACTAAGCTTCTCCCCTCCCCGCCGCTCGTCGCCGACGCCGTCACCGACGCCGTCACCACCGCGTCGTCGTCGACGACGCCGTGGCTCACCCTTGCTCCCACTTCAACGATTCGCTTTGTCGTTCTCTTCCCTTTCGATTATCATTCCCCTTTTCTCTCATTTTCTTTCTTTCGTTAATTTATTCTAACCCTTGACCATTATAGGTGGCGGTATTTTTTGACTCAGCGGCGATATAACGCGAGACCTAATTCGCGGGTACATGATACGGAAAATTATAATACATGATGATGTAACGCGTGCCGAGATGTGTGTGTAACGCGTGGTGGTGCAATATAGCGATATGGCTATATAATGCGTGGCAAATCAACCGCGCGTAATAGCGTAGCGAATAGTAGATGCAGAGATAAATACAACACGGGATGCGTGTGAATTACGCATAATAAATACAATGCGTAACAAATCCGACGATAATACGTATCTATTACAGCTCATGAGAACTGTAACGCATTACAAATACAATGCGTAAGAACCATATAACACAATGCGTATCACCATATAATACGATGATAGAACAAGTAGATGTAACCCGTACAATAGTAAAATTAAAATGAAATACTCGAAATGAATGCGCAAACAAAAGACTCGTGTTTGAAGTCTAGCGATTGACTCCAATATGTACAGCTATTCCCTACATATCTTTGGACGTGGATGTTTCATTGAACCAGCAGATCCAACCATACCGCCATCGCGTATTGTGGATCAGGTTTTATTTATTTTGTAGAACAGGTCTGGTATATACACCAAGAGCGGCGGTATGACCACCTCGTACCGGTTTCCTTCACGTTCAAGAGAACCGATCGCGTATTACGCGCTGGGAAACATTTTTAAAGCTCGCACCAGCAACTGTATGGTTACTAGACTGGAATTCCGCTTGTGCAGGGAACGCGGTCGGCTCTTACCGTCCAATTAATGCACGTCGAATGGTAAGAAGAGTGCATAACGCGCTCGCAACCCCCGTGGAAAGAAACGCATGAATCCGCATGCGATGTAAAATTATATCGGACAAGGGACCGCTTCCATGTAACTTTCGAACGAAAGTGCTCGATTTTTGGTCGATAACGATCGATTCGCCGTCGAAACGAGCAACCCGGTATCTCTTAATCGGACAAGCTACACCGAATGTGCATCGGAGTTTCACCTTTCATGCAAGTCTTAATCGAACGACGATGATCTTCGACGACGCGGTTGCTAGTTTCGTAACGAGGGTAAGTGACGGGGCAAAAATTCCTGTTCCTTGAAACCGAAAAGCAAAACATCGATATTGCATGATATCGATCAGATAAGACGATAGCACTGTATCCTTGCAACGATATTTTCGTTATTATCCGAGATTATCCGAACGCGAGGCTTCGGGGAAACGGCTTAACGATTCGAAAACAAATCTTTTTTATCGTTTGCTTTTATTATATAAGCGCGGGATCATGGGTAGCAGGAATTTATTTAACGGGGATTTGGGAAGTTATGAAGTTGGAAATATAGGGATTTGAGAATGAGGAAATTTAGAATTCAGAAATGTGGAATTTGGAAATATAGAAATAAGAAATTTGAGAATTTGGAATTTTGAAATTTGGAATTTTGGAATTTGGAATTTTGGAATTTGGAATTTTGGAATTTGAAAATTTTAGAATTCGAAAATTTTGGTATTGGGAAACTTTAGAGTTCGGAATTTTGGAATTGGGAAATTTTGGAATTCGGAATTTTGGAATTTGGAAATTGTGGAATTCGAAAACTTAGAATTCGGAATTTTGGAATTTGGAAATTTTGGAATTCGACAATTTAGAATTCGGAATTTTGGGATTTGGAAATTTTGGAATTCGAAAATTTTGAAATTCGGAAATTTTGGAATTCGGAAATTGTAGAATTCGAAAACTTAGAATTCGGAATTTTGGGATTTGGAAATTTTGGAATTCGGAAATTTGGAATTCGGAATGTTGGAATTTGGAAATTTTGGTATTTGGAAATTTTGGAATTCGGAAATTGTGGAATTCGAAAACTTAGAATTCAGAATTTTGGGATTTGGAAATTTTGGAATTCGGAATTTTTCAATTCGGAAATTTGGAATTCGGAAATTTTTGAATTTGGAAATTTAAAATTCAAAAATATAGAATTCCAAAATTTGTAAATTCATCTCCTCCAAAAATAAAAAACTAAAATATGATCTTAAAAAAATTGAAATGTATAGTAACGATCAAACATCAATAAAAGAGAAAGAAGTTCTCACGAACGTATGTCCGTGCAACGTTAATAACAGGAACCTGTGAGAGCGAGTAAAGAAAGGGTTAAACGCGAGGCATCTTGGAACATCGTAAGTAGATGTATCTTTCACGGCGGATACTGTTCGTTCTACGTCAGCGCCTCTCTGCAACGAGTTTTCGATCCTATCGGATCCGATCGATCGATCACCGATCGCGAGAGCAGGTAGCACAGGCCGCAGACCGACAGTGAGCAGTAAGCAGTATACCGCGAGTAGTTAGCTGCCTCGACGTTGCACCGGTGCAGCCTTGAGCCTATTCCACGCACGAAAGCCCCCGCCGCACGCCTGGCTGCACGCTGCACTTCACGTTCAGACCCCAGACTGACTAAGCTGACTCGAAAAAACCGCGCCAACCGCGTCTATCCGCGACAATATCGGGGGCTGCTGGTAAATTTAGTTTTGGTGCATCCGTCTTGCAGTCACACCGTCTTCTCTTTAATTCCAACTTAACGTTTTACTATCATTTCTGAAAATGTTTACTTTCTTTACTTGGGATCTTGATATTCTCAAGGCAATTTTCGGAATTAACACTTTGCAATTTATGAATTCCAAAATTTCGAATTCCAAAATTTCCGAATTCCAATTTTCCGAATTCCAAAATTCCGAATTCCAAATTTCCGAATTCCAAAATTTCCAAATTTCAAAATTACGAATTCCAAAATTTCCGAATTCCAAATTTCCGAATTCCAAAATTTCCAAATCCTAAAATTCCGAATTCTAAGTTTTCGAATTCCACAATTTCCGAATTCCAAAATTTCCAAATTCCAAAATTTCCAAATCCCAAAATTCCGAATTCCAAATTTTCGAATTCCAAAATTTCCAAATTCCAAAATTCCGAATTCCAAAATTTCCGAATTCCAAATTTCCGAATTCCAAAATTTTCAAATCCTAAAATTCCGAATTCTAAGTTTTCGAATTCCACAATTTCCGAATTCCAAAATTTCCAAATCCTAAAATTCCGAATTCTAAGTTTTCGAATTCCACAATTTCCGAATTCCAAAATTTCCAAATTCCAAAATTTCCAAATCCCAAAATTCCGAATTCTAAATTTCCGAATTCCAAATTTCCGAATTCCAAATTTCCGAATTCCAAATTTCCAAATTCTTTATTCCCAAATTCCCAAATTCCAAAACTCTTAATCTCCCTCCCTAATCACTCGACCCAATAAAACACAACTTGCACGACTAAAATATCGGAGCAAACGAAATCGGAATAAAATGGCAAGAGCATCTTTCATCTTCCAGCCACAAAGATCGTAAGGAATGTTTTTTTTTCGGAGGGAGGAGGAAAGAAAACATGCAACGGGGGCGTGTAGGCATCATTATTGGTGGATGGTCGATAAAGTTAGAGCGAGAGATGGACAGTGTGTAAACTTGCTCCCGATTTAGAGCCGAGCCCTTTTTACACGAAGCCAAGTAGGCCATGCGCGAAGGATGATGACGGCGTGGAAAAATATAACATTTTACGAACATGCAAGCGTCGTCGTCGTGGTATCGCTTGCATCGGTCTTGCGTACACCACAACCGGCGAATCAATACTAGAAAATCACACGGCGGTGCTTCTAAAAGGAGACCGTGATCGGAACCATTCACGATCGAATACACTGTCCGAAAATAACCGCTGCGGTCTAACTTGGAAATCATTTTGCCAATATACGCTGCGGTAAGTATTCCTGCATTATCATTCACTGCTATTAATATCTTGTCGATACTTCTTCATAAATCTTACAGACACCTTGTATATGGCATGAAATATATTCGATTTTTATTATGCTCTAGACTACTTTATTTTGGTTAATATAATTTAATGTGGTGTATTTTTATATATTGTTTAATAAATATGTAGTGTGTGTAGTTAAGTATGTAGTGCTTAAACATGTAAATAGAGGTGCAAATATGGGAGCTATGCTGAAAGTATCAAAGTTTAATATGAACTCATGTGTGCTTTGGTACTCGATAGTGCCACATTTTATATTTGGAAATAATAGTATAATTTTGAGTGAATCGATGAACGACCACGCTTTGCATACTTCAATATGTCATAAGCGCATAAACGTCCGCAGTCCATTCATAATCAATCAATCAATTCGAAACGATCGACAAGCTAGAAAAAGACCTTCGGTTTCGCGAGTTCCACGAATCGAAGATTTCTAAATCCTTGACAATTTCTCGATAACGAGCTTCCTGTGTGATGTGTGACAATGCCATATCGCAGGCGTGAAAAACGATCGAGGAAAAAGTTGATCGGTTTGCTGGTCACCGTGTTAAGCATTACAGAGTAATCATATATTTTCCTGTATACATAATTCTATTTTTTAGAGGCTACTTTAGAGAAGTAGTCTTTGGGACTTTGAGAAAATGTGTAAAATTGGGGATTGAAAATTGGGACGTGGAGAAATGAGGTCCATGAAAGGATCGATAAAAAATGTGTATAGGTTTGTTCGTTGACAGCGTAAGCACGTGTTTATTTTGCTTAGTGATTAATCCATAGGTGTATCATGCACAAGTCGGTCAGCTGCGAGGCATGCACGAGCGACTTCCAAAGCAACACAGTAGTAGTCAGCGAGGGCGACGATTTCGCAAAAATTAATCACAGCCATAAATTTATCGCGTTCCTATCGTGAGAATCGCGGTGTTCCTCGGGCCGCGTACCTGTGGCTTGCGATGTAAAAGCGGAATCTAGGCCGATATAAATAGGCTGACACACCACGGAATAACAGGTAGCCTTAAACGCCGCATTACCGACGCGAAATATATTCGAGAAAGACGCAGCTGACACACAAGGAACCCCCTTTTCTTCGAACCTTCCGGGGTTACGAAACAACCGCAGAACGCGTAGGTAAAAATTGAAAGACGCCGAGTCGCTAACGAAGACGATTCGCTTGAAAACGCAGCGTGCAGCTTTGACGCAAGCTCTGATTCCTTTTTTTCCCTCGGCTTTTCTGTTCTGTATGCACGCACAACGAGCACACGTACCGAGAGTTTGTCGGAGCAACGCGTTTCGCTCCGTTGCGCCCATCCACCAGCCGAGTACGCGACCAGCGAGAAGACCAAGAAGAAGACGAAGAAAAAACGCCTGCCGGCATAAAACTCCCACTGGCTATGGTCCGCGCTGTCCTAATTCTGCCGAGCTCCAAAGTGCTTCCCTTCTCGAGTGGAATGAAAAGAAAGGAAGGGAAAATTACGGTACGTCCGCGCGTAAATAGTGGCTGGGCTCTTGGCTGTCGCGTTCGGCTCATCCAGTATTCTTCATAGCCTTACGCGTCTACGTGACTGTTGTAAATTAAAACTTGAGAAACGATTCTCCTTTCAAACAGAACTACATTCTACTATTTAATAACTAACCCCTTCTCGTACTTTGATAAGCCTCACTCGTGACGCACTTACACCTCAAATATGACGAACCTCAATCAAATTTTGAATACTCTTCAACTTGAAATTTTGGTCCAGCTATAAGGATCCCTGAATATAAAATAGTTACGATATTTTAATTTTCTTTGTTCTTTTAATGTTATAGCCCTGAATCTTGACTGACGCATCAACCGGGAGGGTTTAAGAACCAACACTAAGAATTCTAACTCTTTAAGAATATCATACCTTCAAGTGACATGGGTACATTTGAAATTTAGACAGACTTATACAGACGTTCAAAGTAAGGGTGAATGTCACGGCAATTAATTCATGAGACCTACCCAAGAAGTCCAGATGTTCACGTAGAAATTAACAAGTCCTATTCAGTCTAATGAAATTTAATTGTAGCATTGTTTAATTTTACATTGTGTTTATCTATAAATGTTACGGTTACCGATGGCGCCGAGCCACAGCACACACGTGCTACAAAGTTCAGTCTGCAGAACTCCCGGGCAGAGAATGTTGCAAATGCGTACGCATGCCCATAATGCATACGTGTCGTTCGCGTATCATCGTTCGCGTGCATTAATGCCCCGCATAAAATACGCGAAAGTGACAACGGTGCCGGCCGGCCGGTCTGACAGCTCGTGTGCGCCGAAGTAAAATCGAATGACACAATACCTCGACGGAATTGGGACAGCGGCGATATATACGATAGGCGGCTACGCCGCTGCTAGGGGGTTTTATGCTGTTCGCCTTTTTGTCCTCCCGCGGAGCGGGGGCACAGAGGAAGAGAAAAACGACACAAAGGTAAAGCTAAGTGCACCGAAGCAAAACGCGTTGTCTCAGCTACACTGTGTGCCGCGTCGGTGCATTGGATTCGTGCACGTGTGAGGCACTGCTAGTCCATCACGAGGACCGATTTTTTTTTTATATGTGTGGATACATTTCTAAATGGCACCGGTGGTTAATGGAGATGAAACTTGCCGGAGGTTGCGAGAAAAGCGGAAATATTTTATTCGTGGAACATAGTGTGTTTTGGGAGCATGAATCCTTCGATGTAAAACATTTTTTATATTGTGTTAACGTAGCTTCAATTTAACTGAGTAACTCTGCGATTACAAATTTATAAGTTTGTAATTTAGATTGCTTGCATTTTAAGATATAAGTAGGATCATATTCCGGAGGATTCAGTAACGTATGTCATTTAATTGTTAATGGAAAAATTGTATTGACGATTGGTAGCTAGAAATGCGGTAAAGGTATGAAATATGTGAACGAATACGTGACACTGGCCGTCAAAGCGTTAGCCCTCGAATGGCCGTAACCAGGCGATCGTGACCCAGATTTATGGAACATATACAATGTTACATCGATTAAAATTGTACACCCAAATTTCCATATGGAAAATGTTCAGATGTCAGAAAAATAATATCGATCTAACAGATAGAATGATGAAGAGTTTGAAATTAGATTTAAAGTATGGCACATATACCGATTCAATAATTTGATTCGTTCGAAAGTTAGTACGTTTGCGAGTATAAAGAGTATATGTGGATAAGTAGCGAGGTGAGTACTTGCGAGAAAGTTGGTACTACGAATCCCTCTGCAAGCGATCCATGAAACTACCATTTCGATCATCATTCGTAATACGAAGTATTCGAAAGTTTCGAAGTTCCCGTAAGTCTTAATCACGAGGCGTTAATTATAGCAATATTTGTATGAGTAAGTCGTAATTACCGTAAGATAATACTATGATTCACCGAGTATTCCGTTTACGAGAACCGGTGACGTTCGTAGACTTTCCTTTCCAATTAAAACACTGAACTATCTTTCGAAACAAAAACAATAAATTATTTGACCTAATCCGTAACCTCAAAAATTCTGTATTTCATGCGAGATACAGGATCTGCACTAGATCCCCCGTTTCTAGAACGAAAAGATTTATTAACATAAATAGAACATCAATTTTCCTTTGATTCTCCCGGTTCGATTTCTTTCTGGCAAGGTTACGTCACGAATTCTTGACCCATCTTCTGGATACGCTCACAGATCAGAGCGTAATTGTGAATACGATGAAAGAGTTTCGAACGATGGTCGGGTTTCGCAAGAATCTGCACGAGAAAAGGGGAACACGCATCTGATATAGAACAAGAGGCGTGGGTGTTGGCGCTCGAAGTAACTTATTGATCGTTTAACCGCGCTTCCCGCGAGATTGGCCTAAAAGTTCGACGAGCTTTCGCTCGATCGGTGAGCGAGCAAACGGTAGCAAGAGAGTAGCCGTATCTCTCCGGTTCGCGTCGATATCTCTGCGGTGTATCTCGAGTTTCTCGCGAGGCGTACGCGAGCCGAGCGGAGCCGAGCGATTCGAGCGAGGCGGGCGTAGGTCGTTCCGTGTGTAAACTCCATAAAGGCGTCACGCTCTGTAAGCAGAGCCCTCCTTGATCCAAATTCCACGCCGGGGTTGGAGGTTGAGCGATTCAATCTGACTTTAATGTTCGCAACTGGACAAAGCTGTTGCTGTTGCCGGTACGCGTTGAACTGTGAACCGCTTTCACCGTTTTATTTTTCTCCCGTTCCCGAACCGATTAACAAAGAGAATTTTTCGCGTAACCACGCCAAGCTGACGAGGAACGGAGACACAGGGGAGGCTATGTTGCAAGCACCGCGTGAAATATTTCATGTGCTTCGAGCCACGTGTTTTTCGAAGAAACCCGTCCCCGTTTCCCACTCGAATCGATTTAGAACGGAACTTACGAACTATGTTCTTTTTCTTATTTACGTTCCTACACGCTGGGTCTGATCATCGCTCGGCTTAGGGTAATATAAGGCCTCGGGGCAGCAGCGATACAAATGCTAATGTAAGTAGATTAAGACTCTATGTACATTCGATATTCTAATACAAAGCTTCAATCTCTCAACTTCGATCATTTAGATTGTTAAGTATTTTTGGGTACTTCTGTAGCAAAGCTACGTGCAAATCTTTCTTACGAGAGAGTTGTATTCTGAGCTACTGCGCATACTCTTCGCGCAACACTTTGCGTGCCCTTTCTTAGCGCGGTTAAATATCTTCCACTTTTAACAATAATATCTCAAACAAATAAATGTATACTCAAACAGATAAACGTATACAAGTATACCTATGTTTCTATTCATCATCAAAAACAAATATTAACTGATTAAAAGATTCGGTTCAGCATCTGACGTCAAGCGATTTGAATCTGGCGCCACGCAACCAGACCTGCGCTTTCGCTCGAAAAGAGTCATTACTAAAACCCATTTATTAACTCTCACGTACTATTTCCATGGTTACGAAATAGTTTACATAACGAAAATTAACTTCAGTTCGATATTTCTAATTACACGCCGTTCCAATTATATCGAACTGATCATAACGAAAAAGTGGAGAGAATAAAAAAAGGGTGGTACCATTATTCGGTTTGTAAATGTACGTTTTTCTTCGGCACCATGCTTCGAGTTAATCAATAACATCTTGCGATACGATGATGCAACGCTGGAGATTTTTGGTGCAATTTTGTAAGAGGTCAGGGAATGCATGGAGCGACGAATAATATTTGGTACAAAGCGATTTCGGTGCTCGGTCACGAGAGAGGCGCAGAAGCCAGGGAGGTAGGCACGGCCAGGTAAAACTCGGCTCTCTCGTTTCGTTTCGGCTCGTCACGGACCGGTGCCCTGCTAGCTTTGCCCTTGACACAGTTCTCCCCGCGAGAGGAGCGCTCTTGCTGTTACAAACTCACGCTCAGGTCCGTGTGGACCGAGGGCGCCTCCGTCTGTAATCGCGCGATGCCGTGTCCGACGTTCAGACTTACTTTCAGACACACCAACACATTCCTCGCCACCTATTTTCGTAATTGAATTGAAAAAGAAATCTACGCGAATTTTCATACGTTATTTGTACACGCCTACGTTCGTGGAACTTAATATGCCTGTGAACGTTCGGTGTAATAAACAATTTATGTCTTCGACGAATATTTTTGATTAATAAGTTTGTTCGAGGGAAGACGAATAAACTGAATTTTGTACGGTGAAGAACGTGTTTTCGTATCGAGAGATCCGTCTTAAGTCCGCCAGTGTTATTTCATCCTCTTCGGACTCACACATAGACGCGTTTACCTATAAATACGTGTATGTCTAATTTGCATAAACGTTCGTAACGCGGCGAACACGATACATTCTCGTATTAAAAGCAAAGCTTTATTGTCCTACTAAAAGTTAAACGGTTGATCTATTTTCCAGCAGGGTCGGAGAAAATCATGAATTTCAGCGCACGATTTACAATGTTAAGAGCAGAGAAATGAACACGCATCGTGAGAACAATGGTCCAACTCGAAATGCTTATTAGATGCGTAGACAATGTGGAGCAGCGAATTTATTCCACGCAGTCGACTGCACAGACCCGTGCAAGACTCGCAACATTTACCTCGACGAACGACCACTTTATTGTCCCCCTACTAAAACTACCACGCGATATTTAATGCGCTCAGTGTGTCTACCGTTGAATTGGTTTTTGTACCCGTAATTTTCTAATAAATTAGAACCGCGGTGAACAATGTACATAATTAGGTTCCTTTCATTAAAGCAGCATATTTGAATTTCATTTCAATTGATTAGCCAATAATTGTCGGCTCGAGAAATATATAATGGCAGAGGTGCATCGCGCCGACACGCTTTACGCGTCAACACCTGCACACCGGTAACAGTTGCAAGGGAGCAGTTTGCAATTAACCTACTCAAAAGCAGGGTTTGATCAGACCATCCCCATAAGTACCATTACATCATGTGTTTGTAATCATCCGAACACGTAAAACACTCATTTCTCGCTTTATATAGTAACACTTGTAATTTTAAGACTTCGGTTAATCGAACAATAGAACACATGCTGCGCAGTCGAATGCTTTGAGTGCATTAGATGCATTATGTCACTGATTGCTCCAAGACACACATGGTGTGTCTTCAAGTGTTGTAGTAATATGAGACACACATGGTGCGTCTTCAATTGCCGTACTAATATGAGACACACACGGTGCGTCTTCAATTGCAGTAATAATATAAGACACACGCGGTGCGTCTTCAATTGCCGTACTAATATGAGACACACACGGTGCGTCTTCAATTGCCGTACTAATATGAGACACACACGGTACGTCTTTAATTGCCGTACTAATATAAGACACACACGGTGCGTCTTCAATTGCCGTACTAATATGAGACACACACGGTGCGTCTTTAACTGCCGTACTAATATAAGACACACACGGTGCGTCTTCAATTGCCGTACTAATATGAAACACACATGTTGCGTCTTTAATTGCCGTACTAATATGAGACACACACGGTGCGTCTTCAATTGCGGTACTAATATGAGACACACACGGTGCGTCTTCAATTGCGGTACTAATATGAGACACACATGTTGCGTCTTCAATTGCGGTACTAATATGAGACACACACGGTGCGTCTTCAATAGCCATACTAATATAAGACACACATGATGCGTCAATTACATTGAATGCATATAACTTATTCACACTGAATAAAAAGTATAAGACGCATACAGTGTGTCATTTATAGCCTTGAATAAAAATCATACAGCACATGATACGTCATCAGTTGCATTGAATAAATGCATAGTGACGCATTGCACTAGATAAACAGTGCAAGACGCATGTGGTGCGTCATTGATTGCCTCGTAAAACGAGTTGTACAAGAATACCTCGGTAGCATAAACGAATGAAATAATTATTGAATATCTCGGATGAAATTAATTTAACATCCTAGTATAGTAATTTAACATCCTAATCCTAATATCGTAAAACGAGTCGTACAAGAATACCTCAGTAGCATAAACGAATGAAATAATTATTGAATATCTCGGATGAAATTAATTTAACATCCTAGTATATTAATTTAACATCCTAATCCTAAATCGTAAAACGAGTCGTGCAAGAATACCTCGGTAGCATAAACGAATGAAATAATTATTGAATATCTCGGATGAAATTAATTTAACATCCTAGTATATTAATTTAACATCCTGATCCTAATATCGTAAAACGAGTCGTACAAGAATACCTCGGCAGCATAAACGAATGAAATAAACATTGAATTTCGGATAAAATTAATTTAACATCCTAATATAAGAAAAACGCGACCAAGCGATGGAGCGGTAATCGCGATTCAGGTAGTAAGTAAGGTGGCACGCGTGTAGAACAACAAGTCGCGAAATTATTCAGGACAGGTAGAGTAACGTGTAATGGCTACGTCGTGAGCAGTATTTCCCATCAGTAGATAAGTACATTCAAGGTCAGCCGCAGTGCAGCAGACCGTTTCAACGTTATACACGCTTTCCCCGCGGTGGTTCTTTATCGACTGTTCCAGTCAATAATCGGCCAGCATACACAATACAAATTGGCGAACGATGCACGCTCCTACCAGACGTCGTTTAATTAAATTTAGAAGCGCACCGGGGTAATTCCTAATGCGCTGCGACAAAAGGTAGCCACTGAGGCAACAAAAAGGTTGCACGATCTAAAGGCGTCCAGTAATTTTCACGCTGTGCCACTATCAGCGAAAAAGCAGCTATCGTTTAGAAGCGTTTGATCGTTGCGGCTGGTCGACCCGTAAGAATGGAGCACGATTTGCTCAATGGCTCGACGATAAGCCATCGCCGTCAACTATTTACGCGAGCTATCGCTTCACGGATCTACTTTTATTTCTGTTGAACAATGTTCGAAAAGTTGAAAACTGCGATTTAAACTGCATTACTTCGCTCGTTCTTATAATTCACGTATCATGATTCTACGCCTGATATGCGTTGTAATTTCACGCGTTGTATCACTCGATGTGATAATTCTATGTACCGGATTACCGCGCGTTATAATTCTACGCATTACAATTACATGCGTTGTAATAATTTGATGTGTTGTATCAACGTGTTACTTCGCGTTGTGCTAAGTACGCATTGTATTACTACGAGTTGTATTTTCTACGTATCGTATTACTACGTATTGTATTACCACGCGTATCACCCCGTATTAAGTTACCACTCGTTATATCTCCTTATGCTATATCACCACTACATTTGATATCCATCCCCATCTCAAAACTCATAGATCATCGTACCAAAGATTTTCCTATCCAACTTCAAAATCTGTCCCCCACCTGTGACAATAGTCCACCGTAAAATAAAAAAATATTGACACAAAGCCCTATGAAGACCGGGAGATTAGCCACGAAAGTGTTAAAGTTGTCACAGGTGTGTCATATTTCAGCGGGCCTTCAATTTTTATGACCCTTCTATTTCGCCGTCTCGTTAGATCGTAAATAACGATTCTGTACGGGAATAGATTAATACTGGAAAGCAGGGATAGGAAGTGAAAATAAACTATTGCAACAGTTTGCTCCGCCTGGACTGTACGGTCGACGATAAGTGGTGCGGTAGAAGGTTGTGGGTGGATGACAGATCAATAGTGGTGACACAGTTACCGAGTAAACCTGGCCCACTTTTAACACGACCTCATTCCATCGCTTCTTCCTTCCTTCCTTCCTTCCTCGACTTCTTCCCTTGGTACACGACCTCAGCTTGTTCGCGAAATTCGATTTGCTCGCTGTGCAAATAAATGGTCGCGCGGATAAACATGGCCGACGAGATACAAGAAACGCGTTCATAATCGTTTCGATGTTCTGCCATCAACGGACGCGTGTAATCTCTGTCAATGGGAGACTCGAGGATTGATGATGCATTGTCAGAGGTGGCGTTCGCAGAAACGAGCCAGACGTAAAAAACTGTTTTTGCAGGCTGTTATTATAGACGAAAACGTAGATACACGACGGTAGATCGTGGTACGTGGAAAGAGGCTGACCTTTAAATCGTGACACGGTTAGGTCAAGCCTTCCTGCGAGTCAGCTCTGGTTAACGGCAGAAAGATTATTGCTCGATCGTTGAAAATCGAACATCGCGGTAATTTTCACCGTGTCGCGTGAACCGTTTCTCAAAAGTTGGTCTACGGGGAAATAGGTCAGTCGTGGATGCCACGTGTTTCTACTTCTGCGCCAACCGTACAGTCGATAATACATTTATGTCGGCAAACTTTTCAGCCGCGTGAACTTTCTACGTACCTACAATTCGTTGAAATACGCCGCTTGGCGAAGTAGAGCTCTTATACGGTTAGACCGCGGTGAAAACTTGATATATTTTCAGAAGTTACTTCGACCAATATTTTTACGAGTTCACATATGTAAATAGTACATACATAAAAATCTCCGAGTTCAATTTTTTTATATGATCAAATATGATGATCAGATACCTGGCAAAGCATATCTGAGAACATAGTATATCTGGCAAAGCATACCTTCCAACAAAGATTTGCATTTATAATTTACACATATGTTCACCGAAAACAGAATGTTACTTAGAGATGAATCCCCAGAGACTAAGTGTAACCTCATAAATAAAAATTTCGAGATAATCATCAAGATGATCGAGAAACATGCATCGCACTTGCTCCTACACGAAAGGTGTTCCACGTGTTCCTCGATTTCTACGCACCGCCATTAGAATAGCAGGCTGACATTACTAAATGAATACCCTTTAAACCGTGTAATCATTGAACAGATCCGTACTTACCGATCGTAAAGACGAATCGCTAATACCCAAGATAGGTACACGAGAACTGTAATGATCCTTTGTTTCGAGACGTGTTCGCAAACAGAAAACAAGACAAGTAGGATATCGTTTGCAAATACCGGAGTAAAAATACGACGACGATTTTTCAAGCGACGTGTCTATTGTGATACGTAACGCTGTCCCTTATTGGTCAATCGGTCTTCTTCGTTTCCGAGTTGTGCAACGGGCTTAGGACCCGATTTCACTATTTCGAATTGAGAACGAACTTAGGACAGCTTCTTTGGTAATACCAACTAGGAGACTACGAAACACTCGCTTGACTGCTTAACAACTATGCCCTGTAACTCTTACCTAGTTTCTTAATTGTAGTACGACTCTCGAGCTTTTTTTGGTCGGTATCCATCTTCTCTACCTGGTTTATACTCCTTTGAAAATAGGCTGACACGTTAATTGCGTTGGAACATTCGAATTATTGGGACTTTCGATTTTTATATCTTTTTCAAACTTGAACCATTCAAAGTCTGTCACTTCAAGATATTTTAGTTTAGGTACAATTTCGAAATGCATGTAGTATGTTATTGACTATACAGAATAAGTACACAACGCACCAGGTGCGTCATCGACCGCATTGGAATTATTGGGACTTTCAATTTTTACATCTTTTTCAAATTTTATCTTGAACCATTGAAAGTTTGCCACCTTAGGATATTTTACTTTTGATACAATTTTGAAATGCATGTGGTATGTCACTGATTATACAGAATAAGTACAGAGCGCACCAGGTGCGTCATCGACCGCATTGGAATTATTGGGACTTTCAATTTTTACATCTTTTTCAAATTTTATCTGGAACTATTAAAAGTTTGCCACCTTAGGATATTTCAGTTTTGATACAATTTCGAAATGCATGTGGTATGTCATTGATTATACAGAATAAGTACACAACGCACCAGGTGCGTCATCGACCACATTGCAATTATTGGGACTTTCAATTTTTACATCTTTTTCAAATTTTATCTTGAACCATTGAAAGTTTGCCACCTTAGGATATTTCAGTTTTGATACAATTTTGAAATGCATGTGGTATGTCATTGATTATACAAAATAAGTACATGACGCACCAGTTGCGTCATCGACTGTCCTAAATAAATAGACAAAATCCATGTCATAAACTATATTGGATAAATACAACTGCACTTCGAAATTCTATTTACTTGTTCTTAAAAAAATCTTACATTGCAAATATGCCATGAAATAAAGGAGTAATTCGAAAGACGAGTAAAGATTCAGGATCTAACGCATCGGTTAATGAGAATAAAGTTTAATCAACATAATCGCGTGTATCAGCGAAGACTCACTATACAAGTATTCTTATATCTCTGTTTTTACAACGACGATCAAAGTCCCTGTAGCGAGCTAAAGATAGCGGTGTATGGACGGAGGAGCGTGCTGGAAAGCCGAGCGTGCAATAAAACACGCTCGGTCTGTCGTAGGTGTGATTTTTTGCGGCGTGCATGAGTCGCGCGAGCACCGTTTTCCATGACATAAGTGTTCCAGTTTACGTATCGCGTCCTCAAGACGAGGCGAGCCTTGCTCGTTTGAGGCAGGTCGGCAACGTTAGCGCGGCCAAAGCAAGCTGCAGCATATCGCGACGTAAGCTGCAGCCATTGCTTTCGGATCTCGATAACGCGACGCTTCTCGGTGACGAGCATCGAACGAGAGGGAACACGGCCAAACTGGTTTCGTCGAGTCAAGAAATCGAAAGTCATCTGCAACGAGGACCTCCACGAAAAAATATGTCAAAACGTACACCTTCTCGTCTGACGGGATGTACCGATTTTTAACGTCGACACGAATGTCGCGTTCAAAAGAAAATTCCCTGATGCGGTGGTTTGGAAATTTCAAAGTTTGCAATTTAGTAGTTTAGACATGTGGGAATTCTAAAATTCAGGTTCAGAAATTTCAGAACTTCGTAATCTGGTAATTCAATGATTTCGAGGTGAATCAAGGGATTTAACAACTTCAGAACATCTATGTAGTACACGTATCCAGATCAGAAAGAAAATCCCAAAAGTAAATCTCTGAGACACCTGAACATCAAAGCATTTATCACATGCAAACAAACCCGACTGAATAATCATTCACGAGGGATTTCACCGAGCGAGGATCAGGTACGATCCTAATCTCATTGTTGCGTCTAATGCCTAATCCCTAAGTACATACATCGATGTCAATTGTCTGGTGAAGCGGTCTCGTTAAAACTAGGCACCGTGTTAAGTGGATGTTATTTTTAGATCAGACGCTCGACTCGAACGTTCGGATAATTGAGTGGCAGCGGTGATTTCTGTGCCGCAATTTGCATAGCATCGCCGCTCGGTCGCTCGGTTCGACTTGGTTCGCGTGTTCCTCCGCGAAAGAAGTTCGCGCCGAAAGTGGCCTGATTCCTTTTTTCCCCCGGCGGCCCTCGAAAATGGAAAAAAAAGCATGCGAATCCACTTGCGTCAGAGATACGTATCCCACGCGAACACCCCGCGATTATGACGTTACGGCTACACCTGATCGATAACGCTTCTCCAGAGAAACAAGATCGAAAGACTCGCTTCGATGAGAGAACACTTTTTTTATCTTTTGAAATCGTCGAGGGGTATTTCATCAAAAGTAATACTTTCACTGGTTGGAATTTTCGTGGGAACCTGTTATCAGGTTTACGATGTCGCGTAGGTAAGGAACGCGTAGCTATTTAAGTAGGTAAGTAGGGATTAATTTTGGGCCCTCAGATGTGATCCACAGTCTAAGGTTCGTTTAAGGTTCTGAATTTTAGAATTGAATTTGTAGAAATTGGGAACTGTGAAAGAGGTAAGGTAGAATGTAGGAGATAAAGGAAAAAAGGGAATACAGGGAGATGATCTCAGAAGGGTGTACGAGTTAAGAGCATCTGGATTTGCGATTTTTTCGCCGACATCGGCACACGCGTGACTACGCTCGACCGAAGTCCCAGAGGCGAAAGCGAGACGGAAAGAGAAACGGTACCGAGAGAGAAAAGGCAGCCCGGGCACTCAGCTTTCGTTTTCACCCAGCCTACTTGTTAATCCGGTGAGTCAATAGTTGTATAACACTGGAACTACGTTGCGTAACTCGGCGTTGGTTTCCCTCGCGACCTACTTGCCCACTAAACTAGACACACATTCTTATCCACCGGTAATCCGTCTCTCCCTGACCGTTTCTAGCCTTCTCCGCTTTTGCTATGCTCGCCAGGCGTTTCCTACCGTGCTCTGTCTCGCTATCGATTCCTCGGACTCGATCGATCGTTCCTCCAAGGGACGCAACCTGTCGCCGTTACGACACCGAACACCCTTCTTGCGTTACGACGCAGCAACGAAATTCCGTTCCGCGGAAACAGGATAAAATTGTTTACGATCTTTCGAAGAGAATTTATTTCCAAGAATTATTTCGTCAATCTGCTTTTTAAAGCGACGCCTGTCAAACTGAAAGACATCCCCAATTCTCGAGATGCGTCGACTAAAATATCTCGAGATTCCACGCGATCTGGGATACCGATGTTTTTACATTCCTATGTCCCTAGATATCCCTAGAGATTTTAAATAACTGTGGACATCTCCAGATTTCAAATAACATGTCCCCACATTCCAACTATTTCGTCACTGAAATAGAACCCGACATTCCTGGATACTGGATCGAAATATTTTTAGATTTTAAATGAGACAAATTTCAATATTATTACACCTTGTGGATGAGTCGAAATCTTATTCCTATACTTTGATATCCGTAGACAAATAATTGTAGTGAACCCCCATATTGAAAGAAATATTTTCCACGTCCCCAGATTGTAACACCCACGAAACCATTCATCTTATAGTCGGAATAAATAACGTCGAAGAAAGAAAAGTAAACGATAACACTTTGGCAAATTAATGGCTGACATAAGTATGTCTCTCGAAAATGGAGTCGCATAAAAAGTTGAAGCGGCGACTAAACGAATGCGCAAAAAAGAACCTGTTTAATAAATTTGAATAAAAAAATAGGTGGCTGTCCGATATTTCCGTTCTAAATAAATTGTTCGCCGCAGAAAACGAATGCGATAACGCACGATCAACGTGAGATACGATAATACCACACACGATGGTAATCTGAATTTCATTCAGACCATGACCCAGGGTAAGATCGAAAAATTATCAACGGCTTCCATACGCGGAGGCGCAGGCTATATCGGTACCGTGTTGCGTACACCTTCAAGGACCAACCGACCAACCAACCCGATCCTCCGATCGGCGCAAAAATTCGACTTCAAGGCGGGAGAGTAGCCGACGAGATTTCACGACACTCTGAATCTTCGACATGGTTTCTCGATGTTGGTCGACCTTGGGCCCGATTGCTTCGATCCATTTTGGAGATATCGCACGCCTCCGATTGCCACAAGCGGATCGCGGTAAAAAGAAGAGTTGCGTTAACCGCGAAATTATTTTAACCGTGGATAAATCGAGCGCCGAAGCGTAAAGAGGTCTAATATAAAAATGGCTCGGATACGCGAAATCGACGATCACCGATAAATGCGAATGTTCTCAAAGGTTGCGGATTCGCGTAGCAACGTCGAGAAAAGAATCGTTCTCTATCTCACAACCGATTTCCACCGACCATGCTATCTATCTTAAGCTCGCATTTAAATATAGCGAGCCGGTGTTCCATAGTCAATCGTCGTCGTCTCGCTTTGAAAAATCACGAAGTCACGGAATCGATGTGGTAGAACAGGGTCATCGACGACACGCAATCTAATCGACTGGATATCCGATAAAACGCACCGGGCCTGATTGAATCTTATGAAAGCCAAATTCGTGGTTCTTTTTCGCTTTGCGAAATACACGCATACTCGAAACGGATACCGATGCTCCAAACTTTCCCTTCGAAGTTTTTAAATAATTCACGAATATTCAATCTTCGGTAAAACACCTACAATTTAATTTTCTATGCGATAGCTACCACTCCTCTTACTTAATTATTAGATTACAGAACGCTCCAAATTTCCACGGTTTCCATTACACAGGTTTCGTAGTAAATAGTTCTTAGAACAAAGTATATTGTTATACACACAGTCGAGTGGAGAAACTACAGAATTAACTTAGGCGGAGTTAAATCCGATCGTGCCATGAAGCTTGAAGAAATAAACGAATGAAACATCGTGTTTACGATAAAAACAAAACTGCATCCGAAGATTTGTGCTCGCGAAATTCGCGCAGCGTACAAAACAGGATAATTTTCAACGAGACGAAGGTCTAAAGCGAATCAGCGTCGGTGTACAGGCAATTAATGGTCTTCCCGTTTGAAAATCGAAGGACACACGCGGACGACCTCGCGTCGGGACGCTTTCCGTGAGCGTTGCGTATAGCACGCTTAAAATACACCACGCACTATCACCCCATCCATTCCATTTCGATGGAGGTCACCCGGTAGCTTAAGTGGGTCTCGACCACTTGGTTAGTGTGTCATGGCATACTCGTTGCTGAATAAACTTAATCTCAATACCGGCGTTAATAAGTCACTTGTTGCAGTCTCGCGACAGTCCTTTTCACGTTTTTCTTATTCTTCTTCCCTTACGCTTCTTCGCTTGCACTTTGACACATGCAATTCATTGCTACTCGTCAGTTATCGAATAGTCAAGTGGTAGGAGGTGAAAGTGCGGCGATATAACGCGAGACAACACAATGCTACTGAATGCGAGAGAATATGATCCACCGCAATATAATGCGTGGAAGTATGATAGATAGCGCTATATTGCGTGAAAATACAACACATGGTGATATAATGCGAGGCGATATAATGAGTGGAAGTTCAGCGCATGATAGCGACATAACGCGTGGAAATACGACACGTGGCGATATAACGCATGGAAATACAAAGCGTGGTGATATAACATGCGGCAATATAACGCGCGGCGATATAACGCGTGGTAATATGATGCGTGAGAATATGACACGTGGTGATATAACGCGTGGGAATGCAATGCGTGGCAATATAACGCGTAGCGATATAACGCGTGGTAATACAATGCGTGAGAATATGACACGTGGTGATATAACGCGTGGTAATATAACGCGTCGTGATATAACGCGTGGAAATGCGACACGTGGCGATATAACGCGTGGCAATATAACGCGTGGTAATACAATGCGTGGAAATATGACACGTGGCGATATAACGTGTGGTAATATAACGCGTCGTGATATAACGCGTGGAAATGCGACACGTGGCGATATAACGCGTGGCAATATAACGCGTGGTAATACAATGCGTGGAAATATGACACGTGGCGATATAACGCGTGGAAATACGACACGTGGCAATATAACGCGTGGGAATATAACGCATGGTTATATAACACGTGGTAATACAATGCGTGGAAATATGGCATGTGGCGATATAACGCGTGAGAATATAACGCGTGGAAATACGACACGTGGCAATATAACGCGTGGGAATATAACGCATGGTTATATAACACGTGGTAATACAATGCGTGGAAATATGGCATGTGGCGATATAACGCGTGATAATATAACGCGTGGAAATACGACACGTGGCGATATAACGCGTGGTAATACAATGCGTGGAAATACGACATGTGGCGATATAACGCGTGGAAATACGACACGTGGCAATATAACGCGTGGGAATATAACGCATGGTGATATAACACGTGGCAATATAACGCGTGATGATATAATGCGTGGCGATTTAACTGTCATTATTATCGCGTAAAATAGTACATAAAGATGGCGATATAACGCGAGTATAATGTAATTAAATAGCGAGTTGTTTGAGTACCATAAATTTTGCATCGTATCAACGCCATCGCTACTTGGAGAGATTCGAAGAAGGTGTGGCGAAAGAGATACGTCCTGTTAGAAGACAATGAGATTTTTACGAGCACAGATTACGGTTGGAGGTTTCACTTTCGACCAACGCGAAATTCGTTTAACCCGAAAATTGGCCGACAACCGTCGTTACCGGGGATCTTTGGAACGAGAAAGTGCCGATAGTTTCGCTATTTGAAAGCCCGAGGTTATTACGATAAATTTCTGTTTTACGTAACCGTCTGGGAAGTCACGTATTGTCAAATATATGCTGAACCCCCGGGGGCCCGCTGGGTTCAAGTCAAACGAAACGAGCGCGAAAGTTGTGCCGCTTCTTTAAGATGATGCCAGTTACTCTATTACAATATGAAATCTCTCTTATCTTTTTCTATTTTCATCACACAGATGTTTAATCTTTGTCTGATTAGAATCGTTGCAGAATATATCTTTCTATCTTGCATGCTATAATTAACTCGTTTCAACTCTTTTTTTTTTGTATTAGCAGATCGGACAACAGCGCGACTACCTGTATAAATGCTATACATAATATTATGATCCATCAATTTCAAGACTTGCCCGTAATCGCTTTTCATTGTTTCGTTTAACCATTATACTCTTTACAAATTTCCATGCGCAATCCATAAATCAAACCGCGAACTTTCATAAAATCTCTCTGGCATCAACATTGTACAAAAACCTCGATACAATAAAGACAAATTATTATCGTCGTTATTTTAAACAGCATGCCCGAAAATCGGTCGCAAAAACATCGTGGCTGCCACTTAATTTACTTAACCAGTCAATAAAAACGGATCGGTATGCGAGTGAAACTGATCGTTTCACAATCGAACGCAATTGCCTCGCGATTCGATTCACCGGCAGAAACTCAAAAGAAAAAAGAAACGAAAATTATTCGAAAGCAAAAATACCTGTTCTCCCCCTCGGCGAGCGAAATGATTCGAACAGAAAAATTTCGAGGAAGAAATGAAAATAAAAAATCGTTTCGAATTCTTAGATATGGTGTGCGACGACGTCTACGTGTGTTCGCAAGTGTGTGTGTCGCGAGGCACATTAGCTAACCAGGTACGTATACATTTCTTACGCAAACTAGCGAAAGTAGGCGGGTGCGAGAGCCGCTCGGCAACGGAGAGACCAACCAACCAACCAGTCAGATAGCCAACCACACACGTAGCGCACACAGGGTAAAAGATACGTGAGAACGCGTGTGTACGTTTTCGAGCTGGTCGGGTTGGGAAAAAGGGTTGCGAAAGGCTGCCGAAAGCGCCTCCTTCGCGCCGAAAGCGAGAGTGGAGAAGCCTGGGCCGAGTCACGAAACGGGCTGCCGGAGACATATCTGGGGCCCGTACGTTCCCAACAGGCCTTAATTAACACGTGCTCAGCTACGTGAGTTATTTATAACGCTCGCGATCGAAGGGAACCGTGTAATTGCCCCGCGTTCCCCGTCTTTTCTTTCGGAATTTTCTTTCGTTACGATCTGACATTGCTGTAAAATTTCTTTCCCTATCGTCTCCATTGTTATCTTATTTATAATATCCAACGATATTTTACTAGCACGTGCAGTTACTGCGTCTGGCGATATAACGCGAGACTACACCGCGTGTTGAATTATAACACGTGAAATTACGATAGGTGGAATTTCAACGTGTGAGGTTGTCATGCGTAGAATTACAGCACCTGGCGATGTGACGCGTGGAAATATAACATGCGGCGATATAGCGCGAGGAAATATAACGCGTGAAATTACGATAAGTGGAATTTCAACGTGTGAGGATATAATGCGTAGAATTTCAACACGTGGCAATATAGCGCGTGGTGATATAGCGCGAGGAAATATAATGCGTGGAGATATAACGCGTGAAATTACAGTAGGTGGAATTCCAACGTGTGAGACTGTAATGCGTAGAATTTCAACACGTGGCGATATAGCGCGTGGAAATAAAACGCATGGCGATATAGCGCGAGGAAATATAATGCGTGGAGATATAACGCGTGAAATTACAGTAGGTGGAATTCCAACGTGTGAGACTGTAATGCGTAGAATTTCAACACGTGGCGAAATAGCGCGTGGAAATATAACGCATGGCGATATAGCGCGAGGAAATATAACGCGTGAAATTACAATAATTGGAATTTCAACGTGTAAGACTATAATGCGTAGAATTTCAACACGTGGCGATATAGCGCGTGGAAATATAACGCGTGGCGATATAGCGCGAGGATTTATAACGCGTGGAAATATAACGCGTGAAATTAGGGTGGGTGGAATTTCAACGTGTGAGGTTGTAACGCGTAGAATTTCAACACATGGCGATATAGCGCGAGGAATTACAACGCGTTGCTGTCCCTTTCGTCGCAATCCAACGCGTGAAAACAACGCATAGAATCAGAACTAGTTACAACATAAAAAGTATCAAAACTAACCCATAAAATCATAATGAATTTTAACTCGATTCGATTAAGGAAAAAGATTTGTGATCGATTACCCGAGAGAATAGGAAAGTTTACGGCGACATTGAAAACAATCAAGGGAAGAAACTAACTACCGCTGGAGGATGTAGGCGCGGTTTAGATCGTGGACCATGACCAAGTGATAGTGACTTCGAGAATCAGCTGGTTCGCGACTCAATGAGGTTACGCGGCATTTAAATGCGCTCCATTTTACGACGCTTGTGGCGGAAACTGTTCCCGAACGAATATTAAGCAGTCGTTCCACGTAGTCAAGCGATTCGCTTGCATAAATCATTAGAAAGCTATTCAAACGTTGAACGCAAATTTACGCGACGACGTATTACGCTCATTTTGTAACGTAACTCGTTTCTTTTCTTTTGTAAACGCGCGTATACGAGGGAGAAGAGGATTGCGCAAATACGAAACGGCGAGCAACCACGGTAACTCGAGCGAGCATGAGAAATCTACAGGCGACAAAAAACGGACGTTACGTTTTTATGTTTCAAATTGTAGTCCCGTCGAATTAGGACCAGTTAGCATTTTTAACGTTTTTCGCTTTTCTACTAATATTTCTATGCACCTTAGTCTCGCTCGTTTACCCTGGCGATATAACGATTTCATTAAGGGTGAGTGAGGGTTAAATAAAATTGCATAACTAGTTTCAAACTCGAACAATTGGGCGATGTAATGACTTAACGATGTCTTAACGAACATTTCGATATTATCGACAATCTCCCGGATACAATTGTATAAGACATCCTTACAATGTAAGTTCTTTTCATACAAAGAAAACCACAAAGTGAATTGTACCCAATTCGCGTGTTCCCGCGAGACCGCACCTTTTACGGTATTTGCGGGAGACCCAAATTCAAACGACCACTATAATTATCGTACAGCATCGATCGCCCAAGGTCGCAGGTACGAATCATCGAAATAAAAAACGAAAGAGGGCATACATCGGCGGCGGTGCACCTGACGCCCTTCGTCGGTGAGTCAGGCTCACCCTCGCGTTTCGCTCGAGGCCTTCGTTCGCGACGGCACCCCGTTCTTACGCGGCGCGCTACGATTGTACCGATGCATGTATCTCGGCAAGATAAAAAAGCATCGCGTCCTCGTCGGATTCGCGCTAAAGCGGACGACGCTTGCGCCGTCGTCGGCGGGAGAGGTGCGAGAAGGCGCTGCCTCCACGTACGCCGAGACCGAGGGAGTAGGACGCACGTGGGGAGGGAGGGAGGGATAGTGGGGAAGGGTGAGCCCGGTGGGAGGCAAGGATTCGTGTCATTGTCAGTGGGTAATCAGGTCAGTGGGCCAGTGGGACGACCACTTTCAATTTCAGTCCTTCTAGCCGTGCAACTCGCCGTGCCGCGTCGCGTTATCTCCCGTGCTCTCGCTCTATCGCTCCACGGCCTCGATACGCTCGTCTTTCTTCCACCATTACTCTCTATCTGTTGCGCGATTCTCCGCGAGCGAGCGAACAGACTCGCGGCTTCTCTCCCGGGGGCGTCGTGACTTCGTCAGAGAAACAGAGAAGAGTCCTGGACGCGGCGACGCGAGCGACGGAGAGAGCTACAGATGCCAGAGACGAAGGGGAGTCCCGACACGCGCCAATCACGTCACGCTTGTTCGTTCGCGAACGTGTGTTGCGAGCGACAGAAAAGAACGAAAGAACGATAGGGAGAGTGACAGGATGAAACGTGTATGCGGGACAAGGGGCCAGGGGAACGATGATGCACGCGCGATCGCTCTAGCTCGCTCGCTCGCGCGCTCTCTGTCGTGCACGGACGCCGGGAAAGATAGCAGAAAGTAGGACGCGTATTAAAAACCACAGACCGTGTCCCGTGGCGTCACTTCTCGTGCCTCGCCGCGGTGCGTCGGTATTACCCAATCGAATTCATCATAACTGGCACGAGAAACGTACGAACGGACCGATTGTCGAATTGTACGGGATGGTGGGGGAAGAATTATGCGGCATAAAAGAGAGAGGCAATTTCGGTGATCAACGCGATCAGCGCCATGATGCGGTGATCGATGGAAACACTTAACTTCTTGCGATCTACGATAAACACTTTCGATTTCGATGCTTACGCTTCGAGATTCGTGTGTATCGCGCGCCGTAAACTGTATAGCGTTACTTTTCTTTTTCGTTGCTCGACCCAATGGTGTATAAGACGTAATCGTACCTGTGAAATTCCTCGACTGAATTTTTCCAGAGAAATCTTACTCGAGCGCTAAATTTAACGGTTGATCGAAACGAGACCAACGCCGTGTCGCGGCAATCGCGGGAATTATAAAAGGTTTGAGCGCGCCTCTTCCGCTCGAATCGATGATCCTTAATCACGTTTGAAAACTAAGCTGACGCTAAAGCATCGTGCACCGAGTAAATTAATTTTCCTACGGAATTGGGTCGCGTCCTTGAAGGGTTACTCGTAAAAGCCCGAGAAATGTCTGCTAACTATAGTTCGTGAAATATTCTTTAACGACCGTTGGATAGGGAGTCGATGAGCGACGACAAAAATAATCGGGCCTATAAATCAATCCCGCGAAACTGTATTACCGGTTGCATTACCAAATAAGCGAAAACAATTTCCTACTCGTCGAAAGCTATCATCTTTGATCGATCGTTTCTTCGAACACCAGATACGCTCGTATTTACGGTGAGTGGCAAAACACTTTTACCGCCATACTTCTTTTCGATTAACGAAAGCCTAACTTGCACGCGATCAAACACTTCAAACGTTTCTTTCGTACAAAAGTACGCGAGTCAAAAATATACACGTCTATTTAAAAAAACAAAGGCGGTCGTAAAATCTTTCCAGCGTTTATGTTTCCGTTTCCGGAAGTTACACACGCATCGGTAATTCCGACTGCTTTGGTAGTTTAACCGTTAAACGTTTTCTTGTACCAATGCGTTTTGAATGTCGCGCGCATGCGTTCGGTAGAACGGATAGCAATTCTTATATGCGATCCTTTGGGCAAGCTTTTAGACGTTGATACCATTGGGAGGGCGCCACAAGTTAGGAGAAGCAATTTGGCGATGCGAGATACATATATGGTTTACTTTTTCGAAGTCGTTCGAGAAATATACCCCTCATGGTTTAATCCAATTGAAATATGCTAAACAGGACCTAAAAACAGGCGCTCACGCTGTTTTATGGAAATATTTCTAGGAAAGTGAAATCCTTACAATTTACCATATAATACATTTATCAAATAAATAAAATTAAATATTTTTTATAAAATATAGAAATAAACATAGAAACTGTGCAAAAGTTTTGCATGCATTTTTGTGTATACACTGTAGAAACTTCAAAGGGAATTTTTACCCCTAAATAGCAGTTATAGACTAAAGTTTACATAACATATTTCAGTTCCATTAAAATCGCAGAACAATCAAGCGTACAGGCACGGTCTCGGGCATTTTAAATACGTTTTCGTTTTTCATTTGCAAGTACAATGCAATTATGCAAACCCGTTACATGCAATTATATGTATTCTCAATAAATCGGTAACAAAGACATAATAGCCATTAGTAACGCGTCGAGAATGCGAGTAAGGATTATTTCCGACGGCTACGGCGTACAGTTACCACCATTAGACGATTACAATGCAGCATTAAATTATAGCTTGCACTAGAAGAATGATATTTATACACCGGTAAACTCTCGAGGAAAGATATAAAAATACATTGTTTGACGTTTATCATTGCAATCAGTTAATGATACAGCTTTGCACAAAGATATCTTTCGATAACTTTGCACAAATTATTTTACAAGTCACATAGGGGTATAGGAACTCAGGGTTAGATGCATATAGGGATCTGGGGATATTGGATGTCAGATTTAAAGGACATAGTGGTGTATGAATTTAGGAATAATTTTTAGGTGTTAATGTAAGTCAGAGATGGGCAACTCTGTAGGGGCAAAATTACAAATTTTTATATTTTTAAATTTTCAACCCCCAAATCTCTAAATTCTCAAATTTCTATACCCAAATTTCTGAGGCTATAAATTCTCAAACTTTAAAATTTCAAAAGTTCTAAGTTTCCAATCTCCCAATTCTCAAATTTCCCAATTTCCAAATCACCCAATTCTCAAATCTCCCAATTCCCAAATTTTCCAATTCCCAAATCTCCTAATTCCCAAATTTCCCAATTCCCAAATTTCCCAATTCCCAAATCACCCAATTTCCAAATTTCCCAATTCCCAAATCTTCCAATTTCCAAATCGCCCAATTCCCAAATTTCCCAATTCCCAAATCTCCCAATTCTCAAATCACCCAATTTCCAAATTTCCCAATTCCCAAATCTTCCAATTTCCAAATCTCCCAATTCCCAAATTTCCCAATTCCCAAATTTCCCAATTCCCAAATCTCCCAATTTCCAAATTTCCCAATTCCCAAATCTTCCAATTTCCAAATCTCCCAATTCCCAAATTTCCCAATTCCCAAATTTCCCAATTCCCAAATCTCCCAATTTCCAAATTTCCCAATTCCCAAATCTTCCAATTTCCAAATCTCCCAATTCCCAAATTTCCCAATTCCCAAATTTCCCAATTCCCAAATTTCCCAATTCCCAAATTTCCCAATTCCCAAATTTCCCAATTCCCAAATTTCCCAATTCCCAAATTTCCCAATTCCCAAATTTCCCAATTCCCAAATTTCTCAATTCCCAAATTTCCCAATTCCCAAATCTCCCAATTTCCAAATTTCCCAATTCCCAAATCTTCCAATTTCCAAATCTCCCAATTCCCAAATCTCCTAATTCCCAAATCTCCCAATTCCCAAATTTCCCAATTCCCAAATTTCCCAATTCCCAAATTTTCCAATTTCCAAATCACCCAATTCTCAAATCTCCCAATTTCCAAATCCCCAAATCCCCAAACCCTCAAATCCCTAAATCCCCAAACCCCCAGACCCCCAAATCCCTAAATCCCCAAACCCCCAAATCCCTAAATCCCCGAATCCCCAATTCCCCAAATTCCCATACCCAAACTTCAACCTTTCAAAAGTCCTAAATTTCCAATCCCCGAATCCCTAAATCCCCAAGTTCCCAAATTTGAAAATTGAAAATCTGAATAGAACATAAGCTCGTGACACAAATGCATAATTGCCATAACAAATGACGCAACAAAACGTAGAGTGTTTCTAAATTAAGACGTTGCATTATCGTGTCATTACGATGCTACGAGGGGGGTGAAAGGTGAGCGTAGGGGGATGAAAGTTCGTGCGATGAAATTGGCTGCACAGTATCTATACCGGTGGCCCAGGCCCGCTGGGAACGTTGAATAATAATTATTGTTGTTGGCTCGGCTTGGTGTTATTGAGTTATTCCAATGCGAGTTTATCAAAGTGGGTCAAGCGATTCAATAGCGACCGTCGTGGAGGAGAAACGACCCATCGTCTTAACGTGGCGTGGGAGTATACGTATAGTAGTAGAGCACCGTATACGTACACACGTACACGATCACAACGATACATCATCAATTTGGTATGTATAGAAATGATTACCACGAAATTACCATTACTCATGGCATAAATTAATCGTAAAGATGAAATTGAAGATGCTAGTTTTGTCATTCGTCATCGATACACGAATTGAAAGTCATTACTATATGTACCTAACATTTTCCTTTAAATAATGAATACATAAAAATGATGAAGTTTAAACAGTCCAGTGAAAATAGTGTATGTAAATTTCTTATACTTGCAATGTTTTTCAAAAGACAAAGATGACATTTAATTTTTTGGACAAGATTGTACAATCTTCTGTATACGGATCAATTCTTTGAAACACTCTGCTTGAGAAAATATTAGGGTATCAAAAGAGAATGAACAACTCGAGATATTTCGATTATTTTAAACAAACTCCCGCAATCAGATGATTATACAACGTAATACGCCGCGATAGATATATTAAAGTGTAAATCAAGCTTCCCATCCTATGAGATTCGTATCTAATCTGTTAATAACTTAATAGCTCTCCAAACTCTACGAAACTCAACCAGTTTCAAAATTATTATCGATTCGGCGTATACTCGAGGCGAACACCTTCTTTGCTTTTAAAACTGCGTTGAAAACGTGTGTTTGTCTTCGAATTAGAGACATCGCGAGCTACGTGCGCTATAATTCGTCGATCAAACAAGCTGGACCAAACAGAAAACTCCGCGAAAATCTCGTTCGTGATTCAACGACGTTGAACAAATGTTGATACCGATGAAACAATCTCAGTCCGTCACTTTGTTGCACCTCTGACGAAGGTGCACAAAACAAAGCGCAATGACTCACTGTTTCCAGTATTGTACGCTTATTACTCGACCGCTAATTACCATAAATCCGTCTGCAATTACGACCGATACAGAATGTTATTACGCTGCCTTTTCGCGCGACGATGGACCCAATGCATGCTCGCTGCGCTAACTGGGGTTTCTGTATCATTTGTACATTTGGGGACTTGCAAATTTCGAACTAAAATTATAGGGATTTATCAACTTTTACATAGAAGATTTAGGGATCTAGGTATTCCAAAGTTGAGGATTTTATGTCTAAAGATTTCGGATCTAGGGATTTCAGAATCTTGAAATTTCGGTTTTGGGGATTTTGGAATTTAGGAATTCCTGTACTAGTGACTTTGGAATCTAGGGATTTCAGGATTTAGAGATTGGAAGTCTAGGAATATTTGGATCTAGAAATTTCTGATTTGGGGATCTGAGATCTAGGGCGTTTGGGGATATAGGGATTTCAGAATCTTGAAATTTCGGTTTTTGGGATTTTGGAATTTAGGAATTTCTGTACTAGTGGCTTTGGAATCTAGGGATTTCAGGATTTAGAGATTGGGAGTCTAGGTTTATTTGAATCTAGAAATTTCTGATTTGGAGATCTGAGATCTAGGGGGTTTGGGGATCTAGGGATTTCAGAATCTTGAAATTTCGGTTTTGGGGATTTTGGAATTTAGGAATTTCTGTACTAGTGACTTTGGAATCTAGAGATTTCAGGATTCAGAGATTGGAAGTCTAGGAATATTTGGATCTAGAAATTTCTGATTTGGAGATCTGAGATCTAGGGGTTTGGGGATCTAGAGATTTTTGGATCTAGAAATTTCTCATTTGGGGAGCTGAGATCTAGGGGGTTTGGAAATATAGGGATTTTTAGATCTCGTGATTTTCTGTGTCTAGGAATTTTTTGATCTAGGAACTTCTGGTCTAGAGATTTAAGACCTAGTGGTTTAGGGATTTTTTGATCTAAGGACTTCTGATCTGAGGATTTGAGATTTAGTGGTTTAAGGATCTGAGGATTTTTGGTCTAAAGATTTTTGAATCTAGAGGTTTCTGGGTCTAAGGATTCTTGGACCTAGAGACTTCTAATCTGGGGATTTGAGATCTAGGAACTTTGGTGCTTAGGAATTTGGGGATTTAGGAATTTCAGCATCTAGGGATTTTGAGATCCATGATCTTCAGATTTACACCATTAGAAATTATAGTTTATAATCTATAGTTTTTTATCTAAAGATTGGAGAACTAGAATTTTTATAATCTAGAGAATTTAGAAGCATAGAAACTTGGGAATTTAGAAAGAGAATTTATAAATTCGAAAATTGAGATGTGAACATAGTTATATTTAAGGACAGACTAAAACTACCCCTTCCTAATTGCATCGACGAGCACGCTTCTCTGGTCAGAAAATTTTCGCAGGTAGTTTGAAGAATAATTATCCGCTTTCCATTAGCGTGTCGCAACAGGTAGAAGTTTGACGAGTCATAAATTCCCGTAGGAAAGCGGTATGATTGTTAAGTCCACTCCCGGTGAGAGTTGGGACAACAGTGTCAACGATTGCACAATGCGAGCAGCGGAAACAAGAAGATTCGTGTGCCAGGGCACCCTTGCTGCGACGAGTAATAAACACGAATGAGATTTCGAATGGAGACGTCACGGAGAAACTATAACTGACGGAAACGCCGGACAAAGTGGCTCGAATTTGTTGGACAAAGAGAGAGGGAAAAGTGAAAAGGGTCGTGTGTCCATTGTTGGACGGACGCTTCCGAAGTCATTGGGCAAATACGTCGGAAAAAGAAAGCTCGGATAGAGGAGACACCGAGACTCTTTGCGCAACGACCAAACGAACGACTAATATCATATTCAACGTTGAAAACTAACAAAGCAGATTTTCGGTACGTTACCTGGAATATTCACGAAACCGTAGACAGTATCGCTTTCAGGTACAAACAGATCGTCTATCTTGAAATTTAGAAATTTGCTAAGTTAGAAAATTAGACACTTTCGAAACGCTATTAACATACCTTTTTATAGCTAAAGTAAATGCGAACGGAAGTACACGCGAACTCATTAAAGGCTTTAACATGCTTCGTAAATTGGTATGAATATACCGTTATAGTAAACTCGTATGGTACTTTCATTTGAAATTGAAATTTCGAACGAGACCGGTGAATTGGCCGTGTGCGCGATCCTTTAATTATTTTAACCCCGGTGACCCAACATCCGACACACTAATTTTTGTACCTCGCCTCAATTTTAGCTTTCACAATTCTACAAACAATTATTAGGCAGCATCGAAACTCGCGATCGTGGAAAATTCTTCAAATGCAACGAAACAGGTCTAGCACGAAGAATCTACCCGAAGAATAGATAAAGCAGGCTGTGAACGATGTATTGAAGACACGGCCTTGAATATTCATGAATATTGAATAACTTTTTTTTGGAATGGTATCACATTTAAATTCCTCTTTACCGCGACTAACATTCTGCACTTTATTTACAAGCACGAGTTGCGCACTTTGTTCTGGAGCACAATAAGCTTCTAAATTATTTGAGTCTGATAACTTTTTAGGGAGCATTCAGAATTTTCTGAAATTTATCCTACTTCGTCCTTTGAACGAGATATTAATCTTCGTACATTGCAATGAATTCATTTATTGTATGAATTAATTATTACATGAATTCGTTTTACGAACGATCCATAAGGGTTAAAATTTAGCTTCTCGAAAACAGAACTTGGTCTTCAAAGTAGACTTTGAAAAACTGAAACGATATACTCGAGTATCAGGAACATCGTAATTTTTCCAACAATCGAATATTCGTCAGAAAAACTTTACAAAGAGACACGAAAACTCTATTTGCACCTGTACCTTTCGGTCCCGTGGGTCCGTGCCCCCCAGTCGAGCGGATAATCATGATTTACGGAGCCTGGGCACCCCTCTGTTCAAGTACGACACGCAACAAGTGCATTTTCGGCACAGCAGGTAGATGTTGACGCGGGCCATTGTGAAGAAGGGTGCAACATCCCCGGGACAACCTGACCCCGAAACGATTGCGACGAATTCGTGTGCGGCACGCGCCGCCACGCTTATGAAAACTGTGGAAAGCCGGGGTTCTACCTTTCACCACCGCCCCCCTCGAGAAGTAATAGTGGCAACCTTTACGGGGATAATATATTTTCTCCCTACAGTGAAGTGGAAAAGAAAATTGCGCTCGACTAGCAATATTTTTTCGAAACGCGTCGCGTTCATCCCCCCTCGGGTGAAATATGATCATTATAAAAGCGGACTTACTCTTAGCGTTTACGTGACGACGGTAAAACACGTTTCTGTTGAAAAAGGTTCACTGTAGACGTGTCGTAAACTTTTCTAAATTTTGTTGATGATTTTGGAAGATTCTGTTTGGGAATTTTTATGGAGGAGTACTATTAGTTTTAGATTCATGTGATTGAATTTCTATATTTCTATGTGACTGTATAGAGTGTATATATTTCTACATTTTTGGGTCTCTGTATTCTTAAATATCAGTATTTTTGAACTCCTGTTAAATACATTAACTCAGATGATTAACATCTAAAACATCAAGATCCAAAGACCACTTGATCCAAATTCACCCAAATTCTAAACCTTCTAGGTCTACAAATTCCTGAACTCACAAATCTTTGAATATCTCCAGCTACAATTGCTATTAGATCTCAATATGTATACCACTTGACATACATTCCAGTATTCCTAGATCCCAATATGCCTATGTCGTTACATCTCTAAATCTCGGTACCCCACATGCCTACACCTCCACACCCTAGATCCCTATATCAGTATATCTATAAGCAGCACCTAGTACACCCATTTTCTCCTAATTACTTGATTAAATTAGCTGACGTCGATCATCAACGACCCCCCACTGCAGCCAACACTTTAACCTTTTGCACCCGATGCCATTTTGGTCTAATATATTCAGCAACCCGAGGTCGTTGAGCAGCCCAAAAAAACAATGAATGAAATTGCTGCAATTTATAAGCGTACCGTATACCATATCCCTCATTCGAAGTAACAATGTAACTCAAAATGTACATATTTTATATCAATACATGATACTTCATATCTTCTACTAGCAGTCTAGGTTTTTAAAAATGAGCAAATACAGACCTATCTCTTAATAACAGACCTATACTATCATAGACCTGTCTCTTGATACGAATGGTTACTCTTACAATTAATTATTTCTTCTCTTCCACCCTGAAAATTCCGAGTTAATACAAAAGAAGAGTCACCGAAAAGACCAAACTCTTGACCATAATAAAACGGAACACCGTATAACACAGTGTGACTCTCGAACAGAGTCTCCAAGTTAACAGGATTAACCAGCCCGTTCGGTCTCAGCTTGTCGGAGACAGCGGACGCAGTTCTGTTTATAGAGAGAGAAATGTTCAGCCTCCGTTCTCGCTGTCTCGTTCGCAAAGCTTCGAATGAAAGTAAAAGTAGCGAGAACCGGCCGAGTGTCGCGTGAAATGCGAGCGTGGAAAGAGGACGCCGCGACGCGTCTTTCCGACCTTTAAAATCGTGCAAACGCATTTCTAGAGTTGCACCGCGACGTTTGTCGGATGCTTTCACCGATCGGTTGAAGCATCAAGGAGAGACGTGATGTAACCAGTTTCACAATGATTTTCTCCCCGGGTAACATAGACCCATTTTTAATTAACGCAACCTGTTCGCGAGTCGAGTCCCGCCCCGATAAAACCTTCGCTCGCGAATTTGATCGGCGACGCTCGGACCCCGCGATCGAAAAGTTGCAAACCGCGTTATCAAATCGCGGCAAGCCAGTCGGAACGATACTTCCGGTTGATAATTTCGTGTCACTTCCTATGTTATCTGGTTCACCGCTAATTTTGCAACCACACGAACTATCTCGCGTCGTGTTACAGCTGATTGTGTCATTCTCGAAAATCAGGAGATGGGGGAGGAGATATTGTGTTCGATAACTGAATGCAAATTTAGTTGAAAGGAAGTACAGAGGGTGTAGATAAATTAATTACAAGTTTTAAACCATTGATGGGCGAATCTATGAGTGCACAAAAATTTTTCTTGCACATCCACGACTTTGATGGATGTTTTCCACAATAACGTTGTGGATGATCACTTCATATGTTTATAAGCTACTCAAATTTTGTGTTAATCGTTAAAATTGTATTTTTACGGAACCTGATCTGAAGGTATTGGAGACCGATCGAAACAAAATTTGAAACAAAAGTTACAGGAACAAGAGGGTTATACGAAAGAGTTGTTAAAAGAGGTTCACCGCAAAGTTCGAGCGTTTCGATTCATTTCGAGTGCTCCATGACTGGTCTCGTATCTCGAACGAATTGCCACGCTCCACTGGATTTAACACCGGCTGCGCAAGTACCAACAATTCGAAACGGGAACGCTAATTGTAAACTCGGCTAAAAGGGGGTCGGGAGACAGAACGAAGAATAAAAAAAAAAGGAAAAAGAACACGGACAAACGACGTAACAACGTTGCCGATCACGGGCAAACGGAGAAAATAGAGTGCAAACTGCCCTTGACGCGAGGAGAAACATAAGCCAACACGACTGTAACGAGCCCGCGTAATCGTGCAATGCCACAATGCAGCTAATTATCTGCATTAATGCTGGCGAGAGCCATGAATATTCATACTTGACATCTTTATCGCGAACAGCGGGAAATTGGACTCGTTTTACTCGCGGTGGCTCCTTTTTGACCCACCTTCGCCGAATCGATAGCCGTGTCACGGTTAAGGAAATTAAACCGCGCGCGCACGCCGCGCCAAGTCGATCAGCCGCGAGACCACCGCGAATATCGATACCAGAAGAATCGTTTTCAAGCCTCGAGTATGGCCCTACTCGCACTGCTTGTTTATCCAGTAATTAGATATTCTTGCCAGTCCAAGCACTTTGACACGGATTCGAGTAAGGGTGCCTTTCGACGGAGCAAAAAATAAAATAAACGATAAACAGTAAATAAACGAATGCTCTAAATATGTACAAGAACGTTCGTCATGATTCGACGCAATTCGAGATGATTCGACTCTACGTACATTAAATCCTGTACAACTCAATGTGGTTCAATTCCACGCAAGTTAGTTCGATATAATTCAGTCCGACACGACTCAATTCCGCGCGATTCCAATTCACGTAATTCGATTGGACATGATTCAATTGAAGGCCCACTCGAATACCATCCGATTCAATTCGATACAATTCGAGGCGATTCTAGGCGATTCTAAACATAGGATCTTGAAAAGAAAATCATACGTCGGTTCAGAAATTTTCCACACGACAGCAGCGCTGTATGACCAGCGGAAAACGGAACTATTTTTCGTTAACACGTTTTGACTGCCACACAGAAGCAGCTGCAAATTATATTAGATAGTATTTCTGTTTCTAACAAATCTTACCAAATACTCTCACATTATTCAGTTATATTTATTATTCATAGTTTCAAATAATTAATACGAATATTTCCAATTAATTAGACAAATTCTTAATGATATAGATGATACATTCGTATGGAAGATTAAGCGTCACCCATATGTGGCAGTCAAAATGTTAAAGAACTACTTCCTTACATTTCACTAAAACATTGTTTTCATACTGACGAGACACCTTAACCTTATGAAAGAAAAACCGTGTTACCAGAAATACTCTCCCGAGTCCGTTCCGTTCGAGCGAGTAAATACAGAAAGGACAGGAAGAAAGGAGATTGCGCAAAAAGAGAAAAGGTGTAAGATAATCGGGTTGGACATTGTTTCCGAAAAATTCGTCTCGCAATCGATGCACCGCGCAAAAAGAAAGGAGGGGATGCAACAGGAGAGAGGAGGGAGAGACGTAAATAAAGGCGAGCAAGTCTCGTTTCATCGAACCGCTATTTTGTCCGCGAAGGGTCGGTGGCAACGTTCATAAAGAAACGCTCGAAGGCTGTCTGTTCTAAATCCGAGGCAGCGGGATGGCCAGCGGGAGGCTCCGTTTGCATCTTCGCTTTGGAATTCGCGGCGAAACGCCTGTTGCGCGTACCGTGGCGCGCGACACGGCCGACGCTCCAAGAATCGCATAGACAGCGCACCCCCGCCGATTCCTTGGCACCGCGTTCGATTTTATCGCGCGCGAAATAACGCGTGTCTCGAGATCATTATCTGGCTTCATCGTTCGTGTGCCTGTTATCGCGCGAACCTCCGATGTAAACGACCATTTCGACTCCCATCAAGCGACTCTCGTCGCGAATCTCCGTTGTTCTTAACGTTTTAAGGTAAACAACGATCGTTATGCGAGTATGGGTTTAAGCATTTTGTCTTAAGTCACCCTTAGATTCCCATTCGTTGTGCATAGTCAGGTGACATATCGCTATTGGCCCGTACTTGAATAGGTTTATCATTTTGATAAGGGAACATCAAACTTGAGAAATGCAGTATGCCACTTAAAAAGTATAGGTATTACAGAATATGTGTACAAGTCGTTTATAAGACTTCGATATCGAATTTTTCTGACAACTCAATAGTTCAAGTTTTCCCGCCGTGCGTATCGATAAACATTGCCAGCGCACGAGTAGCTCGTTAAGAATGAGCATCGATGAATGAGACTCATTTCTACGCGTTTTATTAACGACCGGTCGCGATAAAGTCAAGACGTTAATAGTTCTCTTTCCATCTCTAATACCGCTATTCCCGGTGAATCGATGTAAGGAAAAGAAACGGTCGCAACAGGGAGCGTAGGAAATTATAAAGTCTAAGAGTAAACCGCGTAATGCCTGCAACCGGAGAACGAGATCCGTGTGTACCTGTAACTTCGGAAGTGGACAGAGTCGCGAGAGCTCGCGGGCAAATGAGTGGAACGGGTAGGCGAGCAAACGAGACGACGAAAGAGAGAGAACGGGCGAAAGCGAGAAAGAGAGGGGACGCATACAGCGTGTACGCGTTGGCGAGAAAAGGAAAGGACGAGAGAGACTGCACGCACAAAGCGAGAGGGAGATGGTCGAAAGCGAAAGCGAAAGCGAGAAGGAGAAACGGCAAAGAACGAGAGTGAAGCAAAGAGGAGGGCAAAGCAGAAGAAAGAAGAAGGGACTTTGGCAAGAGCGGTATACCACGACAACAAAGAACGCGAGAGCATAGAAACTAGTGTTTGAGGTTACCTGAGGCATCGCTCGCTGGCAGATCGGTGACTAAGTTAACCCGTGGCCGCGAGTGCTGTTGCTGAGCCTGTTGCTGATGCTGCTGCTGTTGCTGCTGCTGTACCTGATGAAGGTTCGGCTGCTGTTGAGGTTCGGTCAAAGGCGGATTAGCCACGGTGTTGTTTTCCGTCAGGATGTTCGGTACCGAGGAGGAGGAGGATGACGATGATTCCGTAAGGGCCGTCGCGGTGGTGTTCTCGAGGGCCGTGTGGCCCCCACCTTCCCCTGTCCCCGTAGCCATTCGGCCCTCGTGCATTCCAGCAGACAGACAGACGGGGGTCCCTCCTCCTGCACGTCGTCCCCGAGCGCACGCACTTCTCTCCAAAACACCTACACTCTCTTACGCACCCTCGCGCTATCTCTCTCTCTCTTTCTCTTACCCCCGTCTATCTATCTGTCTGTCTTCTTTCCTTTTCTCTCTGTCTAGTCGACAGAAGCGCGCGCTCGGTCTTGTTCCTTCTGTCTCTCCTTCTCTCCCTGTTTTCCCTCTCTTTCTCTCTCTGTTCCTCCTCGTGTGCGCACGCTCTTGCTATCCTTCTCTCTTTTTACTACTACGCTCCCCGCGCCGGCCAGCGCCGTCTGAGCGTACCGAAACTACACCGTCTCTTTCAACCGAACATCGGTATATCACACAACAGCGACATCACACACGCCCGCGGAAAAATGAGCCCCGCGCGGATTATTAACCTCCTGTCCGCCGGCTCGAAAAAAATCGAACGTTAGACAAATGTAGGTCTGTAGGCCACTTCACTTACACTTTGCATCGGGACGGGCACTCCCTTAGTCAAGCGAGCGTCCGGCGCACCGTTGCGCTCTGACAGCACGAGTTACAGGGTCGTATGCTCCGCGTTAGTGCCCGCGACCTATCCGTTCTGTCACTACCGACCACCGAAAACACGTTTCTCGATAATCGACGCCTCGTTCTTGCCATCGCGGTCTACCATCTATCGATCTTCTTCCGTTAATCCTCTTTTTGAATTTTATCTCGTCGCGACGTTTGCTCGCGGCGTCGATTTCAAACGGCAGCTTCGATTGATCGATGTGTTGTTACGAACGGGTTCGTAAAATTAAAAAATCATGCGTCGTAGAACGATGCTGAGAATTTATTTCACGTCTCCTATCTCCTTTCTTTATTACGATCGATGATGTTAGTCGACGATGTTTCGATTAATTTTCAAAGTGTAGCGGATGACTTGTGTCTTTATGATCTGCGAAAAATGAATTTCATTTCGTTAATTTATCGAACAGTTGATCGATTCAATTTTAACGCGTTGCATGATTATGATTCAAGTTAGGTACACTGATTGCAAGGTGCAATGTTACGGACTAATTAAATACGCAAATGTAAAATTAATCGACTATTTCAAAATACAAAATTAAATTCCTGTTTTTGTAACAATTTGAATACAGCTAACGCGAACAAACTATTGATGAATTATATTGCGCCCGATATTACGTTCACGGGCACGTCAGTGGGTAACGAAAGGGAAAATATGAGTATACCCGTCCCGTAAATGCCACGCGACCTAGAAAGAGAACAGCCAAACATATTTGCATGCTCGAAACGAAATCTCGAACACCGAAATAATCAGATAATTTTTACTTTAATTTTCCGGCAATGAACAGTGACAAAAGGAAAAGTAATTTGAAAGATGGAACGTATCGAGCGTGGTCTTATATGGGTACCAAGGTTTACTAGTCACGGCACTGTGTTCCAATAATGTATCACGGAAAGACGCAATTTCCGAAAGATTTCCCTGTTCTCTCGTGTTAGCAGGCATTTAGAACCTGCAAATTGAAAGGCTGTCAAATGCGTTTTTCGTGTTACGAACGCTGTCAATTTACCACTGTCTTAAATACGACGATACTGTCTAAGTAGGTCAGGTGTCACAATATCTGGTCGTCTTATTATGGGGCGCTTTTACACCAAATGTTGCATAACTCGTCACGCACGACTTCACCAAATATAACCGTGTAAAAACTATGACCTGACGGACATAATGCGATGTAATCTCTTTTCATTGTACAATACACTTGACTAACGCTTTCGGATAACGTTTGCAGCGCTATCTAACATCCGAAGGCGCGAAATTCAAAATATCGAAACAACGTATTTGATCTATCTTCCCTTAATATCCATGTCGTTTAATAAAAATACGTAATAAAGTAAAAACGCAACGTGGAGTTAACGATTTTTGTAAAATTTTAATTTTTAACAACAACCATACAAAGTGTTATAAAAAATATATATTGTATATACGGATTAGAACAGAGTATATGCGTATACGAAATACTTTTTAAAGGCAACGTGAGTGCTGAAATCGGTTAAATGTAGGTATAAAAGGGCATAAAAAAATATGAAAGTTTATGTAAAGACAACTACCTCTGTACATAATGATGATGCAATACAGCATACACAGCCAATTACGCAGCTTTTTGTTTAGCCTGGTTAAGTAAATGACGCGAGATTATAAGTCTTTGAATTTGAGCAGTGCCCTCATAGATCTGATAAATTTTTGCATCTCGCATTAATTTTTCTACAGGATATTCAGTGTTGAATCCTGCACCGCCAAAAATCTGTAAACAACAATTTAAAGTATATGAAATTGTTAAAAATTTTGTTAATCAGAAGCACGATTTATAATAAACGATTATATACTTGTACTGCATCCGTTGCACATTTATTAGCGACATCGCCACCATAACATTTTGCAACGCTAGCAAGTGCTGTGGCTGTTGGCAGATTATTATCGGCAGCCCAAGCTGACTTCATCCACGCAAGTCTAGCTGTCTCGACTCCGATTGACATGTCGGCAAGCATAAACGCTACAGCTTGATGTTCAGCTATTACTCTATCAAAAGTTTTACGTTCTAATGCATATTTTGTAGCTTCGTCTAATGCTCTTTGAGCTAAACCAACAGATCCGGCTGCAACCTACAAAAACCAAAATTCAGACACCAGTCTCGTGTTTCCTTTTACGGTATGGGTATTACATCTAGTGTACCATTGGTCTAGTTTTATCGAACGTTCTCATAGCGATTTTAAATCCTTCACCTTCCTTGCCTAAAACATTTTCTTCTGGAACACGGACATCTTCAAATGTTATCATTCGAGTGTCAGAAGCTCTCTGACCCATATTTATTTCCTAAGTAAATTTAGTCGATATTAAAAGGTGAAGTAATATCAGTTTCGGTACAATAATGTCAAGAGTAATAAAATTTACTTTACGACCCGGTGTTAAACCTTCGCTTTCGCGTTCGACAATGAAAGCTGTAAAAGCTTTACCAGCTGGCACTTTTGGATCAGGATTTGACCTTGCCAAAACGAAATACCTATACAAAATTTATTTTTTATGTATAATGTATAACAAGATAATAATAAATAATATTATAAGTAATTATTTGTACCAATTAGCTACACCGCCATTAGTTATCCACATTTTTGTGCCATTAAGAATCCATTCTTTTCCTTTCTTTTCAGCTCTTGTTTTAATTCCTGCTACATCTGAACCAGCTGCAGGTTCAGTAACACAATAGGCCTAAAATTTATAGAGTGTAAATATGTTAAACTATTTCAAATATGTGTTAAGAACTTTGTTTATCTTACAGCAACAAGTGGTTCTTCAATGAGTCTTCCAAGATATTTCTTTTGTTGTTCTTTTGTTCCAAATGCAATTACTGGTGCTTGCTACATACAATTCATTAAAAAAATTTTCAAGTTACAGTTTGTATTTTATATACATAAAAATTGCTTATAATACAACTTACACCTAATCCTGATCCTTCCAATGCAGTTGATATTCCTGTACAACCATAAGCAAATTCTTCTGCAACTAAACAGCCATCAAAAGTACCAACTTCCATTCCTCCTACAATAATAATTTGTCTATCTATGATATATGTTTTTCAAATTTCATTTTACATTCAAGTTATATAAATTTGTAATTATACCGCAATGTTGAGGTATAGCTTTGTTTAAGAGTCCTAAACTCCATGCTTTTTTAATAATATCCCATGGATATTTTCCTGTTCTATCATGTTCAGCAGCTACTGGAATAATTTCTTCTTTCGTAAATTTTCGTGCCAATTCTTGCATTTCCCTTTGTGTTTCATTTAATTCTAAAGTAAAAATCACAAAAAAATGAACGTTATTTACATATGAACAAAAACATCAAATATAACATTTTAATAATATTCAGTAATATTGCTATATTTTTATACATTATACTAACCAAAATTATATCCTGTGGCAATATCAGATGAAAATGCTCGCACTATTTTTTGCTGTGTCACTTTCTTAAATACCTAATATTTATATATTACAATATTAGTATAATTCTTTAATATAGATTACTTGACATTAGTTCCACATATTTATCTATATATTTTAAATATTATTTCCTAAATCTTTTATTTGAGAAATAACTTACCAGACGTGAAAACATTTTGGCACCTTTTATTTCTATTATGTTACAAAAAGTATTCTTTAACTTAACAGTGACAACGATACAACTGTTTTTAAAATAATAGATAATTGACAATTTCTTATATTAAGCACTTAATTTATCTGTAATCTTCAAAAATCCAAAATCCTATTTGTTGCCAGTACAGATTACAAATAAAGGCCAAAGTACATTTATATTAAATTAATGCAGATCAAAGTACAATTGACGTTGTCCAACTGTTGAAATGATTATTTAAACTTTCTAAGAAAGATAACAATATGCATTCGACATATTATTTACATAGTAAATGGTATGTACAAATAATTAAATATGAATACTTGCAGGTGAACAGCTGATTGGTCATTTCTATTTGTATCACTCATTTTATTAAAATAATTATTATTTTTTATGAGTAAATTATGCATTTTATCTTAGATATTTTAAACAGTTAAGACTATCTAAAGCATAACATTAATCAATATTTCATAACAATTTTTAGATCGAGCCAACATATCTGTTCAAAATTCGAACATATTAGTTCATGCCTGGGCGCGAAAATTTGGAGTGGTCCTTCAATATTTAATTATTTGCAACGAATTTATTTGTCATACTAACAACTGAAATAATTGATACATAAGAATTATTGTGTTAAACAGAATATAATAATATCGTGTGCAATAAAAACTAATTACCCAAGCGGAATAAAGAAGTAAATTCATAAGCTACTTCAGATTTATTTTTGACGTTAAATTTATGAATATTTCTAAATGAAAAGTGCAAAATGAAGTTGATCTTATGTATGTAGCAAAACAGTTGTATACAAACTTACTAATTTTAAGTTTTTATCATAACAACAATAAAATTGACAACCGAGTATCACAATCTCTTCAGCATGAACATAGAGATTCATCCATTAACAGCTAATCCTACAGCAGCTTGGCGTGAATTATCACAACAGCAAAAAGTTATTAAAATAAATGCTAAACTGCCAACTACTGATGCACCAAATGATAAGGTAAAATGATCAAATTATTTCTAATTTTATCATTCTTGAACATACATTTAAATCTAACCTAAAAGCAACAGTATGTCCATTCATTCAGTGACAGAAACTCTCAAATAGAAAATAATTGTTTATAATATTTCATTGCATTACAGCTTCGTGTTGTTTGTATGAGTGATACTCATTCATTAACTCCATTTATAAAATTTGATATACCACTAGGAGATGTCTTTATTCATGCTGGAGATTTTACAAAATGTGGTAGCTTACAAGAAGTCATAGAGTTTAACAATTGGATTGGTAAAATAAAACATACATGTTTATTCCATATATTTTTTTATATTAATATATATCTTAAGGTATTTTGTTGCAGGCAATTTACCACATAAGTATAAGATTGTTATTGCTGGCAACCATGAGCTTAGCTTTGATCCTACATTTACCAATCCTTTTTCCTTACACACTAGTGGGGATCGTCAAAAACATACAGGGACCAGTATTCTTGACAATATACCCACATTGGGAATGTCTAAAGACACTCTTGCAGAAGCGATACAGACCACTAATGTTAAAGATTATTTGACAAATTGTACCTACTTAGAAGATTCTGAAATTGTTATACATGGAATAAAAATATATGGTACACCATGGTAAATATTTATGTGTGAATTTATGATCTAGCATGATGTTGTATCCAGTACTATCATATAACAACGAAAAATATGGGTGAATAACATATAAAAGAATAATGCAGTGGACAATATTTGTAGAATACTATTTCAAACGTAAGATTTACTACTCTAAACAAATTTTCTTTACAATTTAGGCAACCAGAATTTTGTAAATGGGCATTTAATGTACCTCGAGGAGCACCATGCCTTTCAAAATGGGACATGATACCAACAGACACAGATATCCTTATAACACATACACCTCCTGTAGGACACGGAGATCTGTGCTGTAGCGGTGTACGAGCTGGATGTGTGGAATTACTTTCTACTGTTCAAAATCGAGTCAAGCCGAAATATCATGTTTTTGGTCATATACATGAAGGTACATTGTACAAGTTTGTTTTGTTTTACACAATAAAATATATATTTCCGTCATTACAGGGTATGGTATTTCATCTGATGGGAAAATAATATATGTAAACGCATCAACATGTGATTTAAACTATTTACCAAGTAATCCACCAGTAGTATTCGACATAACATTGCCACCTGGTCATTGTAAATTATAAAGAAAGTAAGATATATAGCAGTAAGTTTTCTAGTTATAATTCTTACATACGCAATATTGAGATATTGGCAGTTTAAATTATTTATTTATATATTTTTATGAATTTCTACAAATGAGGTACTATTTTATAATAGGTACAGTTTTATTTGAACAAATGAAGATCATAATGCACATTTTCAAATATTATCGATTTATGTTAGTGTTAAAAAAGCGTCGAAATTAAATTTTTGACATATAATTTTTTCTTTATAAATGTAGAAACATTATAATCACTGTAGTATTATTTATATAAAATAGTATGTAAATAGAAACTTTTTGTACTTAAATACAATTTTCGTTCATAACATTTTAAAAATTTACTCACAAATATGTTTAAACAAATAGGAATCCCATGTACTGTGTATTTCATAATATAAAATTTACACAGTTTTAGTTTCAATAAATTGCTGCACATAATACTATAAATTAAATTATGGATTAAGGTACACCTTCGTATTGTGTTATACAATTTGTAAGATCTTAATTACATACATTGTTATTTTAACAAAATACTTTGATCGCAGTCGAGAAACATGGTATTTGATATAGTTACATCATTGTTTATAACTGACCTGTTTATACTTTCTTTTAATTACAATATAATAAACATTAATTATTAGTGATACAATTCAATAAAATACAATAGTATTTGAGTATTATGGTGCAACATATAGACTATATGTCAATATGTTATAGTTATTAATAAAAATTAAACAAGATTATAAACTTCATACTTGAAGCAGTTATACTCGTTTTGTTTCAATTACGTTTCATACGCAATATAAGCTTGAAAAGAATAATTCTTAACAATTAATTATGAAATAACAAATTGTAATTATAGCATTTAAATTATCATTATACATAGATTTCATCGTGTATATAAATTTTTCATCATAGCAATAAAGAATTAAAATTATATAATTTATAGAGATATTTATTGTAATACCCAGTGTATTAACAGGTGGCACTTTTTATCGAATTAAGAGAAATTTACATATGAAGAATGCTGTGTTTGTATTGACTTGTATTTTCATGTTATATTGGTCCAAAGCTAACTGAGTAGATGACACCGAAGTCATTCATTTATTATACGAGGAAATATAATTGTTTTGTCAATTATAATTATGTTTATATAAATAGCGGCCTTTCTTAAAAATTGTGATAGTAAAACATGAAAAAAATATAATGTCTTTCTGACATTATTATTCCATTGTATATAATCTAATAAACAGTATCATATTAGAATTGTAAAAAGCTAGTTTTTTTTCGACGCTTTGTAATACCACTTGAAAAATATTCACAGATGTTGCAAATTTTTATATATTTGACTGTAAAAAATGAGATATGCTACTAATAATATAGTGATACTGCCCGAATTCCTTCACGTATTCATCGCGATACTTTGTCTCCGAGTTATGTACCATTGTTAGGATTAATGTAGTAGCATTGTATATGAAAGTAACAGATGTTTCTCTAACAATGCACAATTTGGGTCAAACAATGCGATATCTGTATCCTAAACAAAATAACAATGTATTCTGCATAATAAATAGCAGCCTAGCGACAATTCAATTACTTTTAACGGATTTTACTCTGAAGCTAATTGATGGCATCTATTAGTTATCAACTTATATTTTTTCTTTTTTTCTTTTAAATGGACAGTACAGTATGATTTATCCATCTAAAGTCTCATTTTCTACACACATCATCTATCAAAGAAAGGAGTATGTATAGTTTTCAAATTAAAAAACTGGGACATTAGTATTGATCCCAAGTTTGCGCTTATAGGCAAACGGATTAAACTAAACTAAAAATAAGAGATGTAAAAAGATTACATTCTCCTTACATGGTTTGACAGAGGTCATTGTTAGGAAAATGTTTATCTAATACGGTACATTTGAAAACAGGTACGATACGGATTCACCATTGTGAGTCCGCCTTACAGCCTCAGCAAACATCATCGATACATCGATACACTAAAACATACAAAAATATTCTTTCTCACTGAAGACTATACACAATTTAATATAAAATACTTACTTGTATCTTTGGGCAATCCTTCATATGACCATCTTGAGGAATAGTATTTGTAACTACCACAGCTTCAAAGCATGCATTATTAATTCTGCTAATAGCCGGACCACTAAAGATTCCATGTGTTAAAATTGCATATACTTTCGTTGCTCCGGCTTCCAGAAGTTTTTCAGCCGCGTGACATATAGTGCCACAAGTATCAGCCATATCATCTACTAGAATAGCAACTCTATCTTTTACATCTCCAACTAATACCATACTAGCAACTTCATTTGCTTTCTTTCTTTCTTTGTGTATAAGCGCAAATTCAACATTTAATCGATCGGCGATAGATGTTACCCTATTGAAACAAAATATTATATAAATATATTTCAAGTTAACTTTCAATATGATTTATTACCTTTTAGCACCGCCAGCATCTGGAGAAACGATAATGCTATTTCGCCATTCAACAATATTTTCTTTGATCCATTTAAGAACAGCAGGTTCAGCAAATAAATTGTCAACTGGAATGTCGAAAAAACCTTGAATTTGACTAGCATGCAAATCCATTGTAATTATGTGATCAGCTCCTGCTACTGATAGCATGTTTGCTACTAATTTCGCCGAAATAGGTGCACGACTCTGAAAAAAACACAGTTATGAATTTCAATTTTATAAATTTACATGAGTCTCTTGAGTCCATTTGCAACCGGAAATATCCTGCAATTTGAAAAAAATTGCTATTAAAATTTGTATAGCTCACTGAAAGGCTATAATAAGCCTAATAAATGAATGTGTCGATATATAACTCAAAATAGTTTTTATCAAAAAAGAGTGTCACAAAAAAAATTTTAAGTATTAATTTTTTAGAGGGGACAAAATATGAATACAATGGCTATGTGCTGAAATAAATATTAAAAATATATTGTACATGTATACATATAAAATAAAAAGGAAAAAACGGTATGTTGCAAATGCACCCCAGTTAGACTCAACAAAAGTGTAAATGAAGCATAAATCAAACTTATATATTAAAAAAACAGAACACAGTGCATCTTGATCTTAAATGTTGTCTTTGGAGTATCTAAAGACATGTGAAATAATAGATTAAATAATCCTGCAAGCTTAAAATTATAAATGAAGTTTATAACAAAAACATTGATATTAATACTTTTGATTTATTATTTTTTTTCTTTATTAAAAACAAATGCATTGTGCTCGGAGGAGTAGCTGCAGGTAAGTCATCTTCATTAACTTATCTATGATCAGCATAAACTTCACAAAAGCTGGCTAATGTTAACATCTTAAAAATACTTTTATTTGTATTATTAGTATAACGTACTATTATCAGAGCGACACAATCACAATTTTTATCATTTTTTTCTAAAGCACTATTTCATTAATAAAACAGGCATTCTTTGATTAGTATGTTCAGACGATATTATCCTTAGGAATATAATAATTAGTACCCATTTAACATACAGGTGTATACCCCATTATGTATATGTAGATTATTAAGAATGTATGTAGAATGCTATTATATTAATATTTTGCCCTCTCATTCAGGTATCAATATATTTGGACCAAATAGTTCATTCATTCGTTTATGGGCGTACCATTGTATAATATAGCAACAAAAGATAAGTTTTGTTAGTCCTACAAAGAAAGTTTTGTAAGAAACTAAAAATAATATTACAAATTGAATTGTTCATCATGTTACAGCTACAAACTTTACACTCGACAATCGTGTTTTTATACTCACTGTAGAGAGCTCAGGCAGATAATCCTGAAAATACCCAACTATGTATTCAGAAATTTAAGAATATGTATTTAACATATTTTAATAAAAATCGTTTCGACAATATAATTTATTTTTCATAATATAATTCATTTTTGATTTATTTATAAAATTTTCATTACAATGATATGTTTTTAGTGTGCTTATTTCTTTGTAACATAGTAGCATACAATTGTCACCCTTTTGAATAAATAATAATAAAAATTTAGTTTACTAGAAAATTTAATAAACCTAATCATATTTAGTACACAATGATTGTAAATATTGTAGTAGTAACGAGCGAAAGGCCCCCCTCGACGAATTCTGATAATAGTTTTGCAATATTCATGTGGGTTATCCATCTTGTGATAACCTTAGATAATTGCTAAATCCGATGCTTTAACTGTAATGTATTTATTGTTTACTACTATGTTAACTTTTTCCTGGATATATTATTCCATTTATACCACTGCTGTATAAAATACAAAATGGTATATTGCAGCAGGTATATATGTCAATTAAAATGAATGTTCCTGGAAAATTAATTCATGCAAATTTCATGAGTTTTTTCATGAAATGTATGTTCGCTGTTTAAATTATCCATAGAATGAGTAAGATGAATGATTCTTTCTGTTTAGTATAGTACCCTTGATTTTGATGTGCATGCTAATAGTGCCTGTATAACTTTCATGCAGTTCCATTTGTAAAATGAGCAATTCTGCATGTATATTTACATGCAATAAATATTCATGTAGTACATTTAAACTGCTTGCAGTACATATTTACAACTGTAATTTATTTGTGCTATAATCTATAATTTGATATAAATATTAAATTTATGTAAAATGTACACTTGTTGCAAAAATTCAGATACAAGATAATAAAAATCTTGTAAAATGAGTACACCATTTGCTAAGACCCAATGATAAAAGCTAAAAAGTTAAAAGCATTTTTTATACGATGAAGAAATTCGTGTTCAACATTCCATATATGATCATTATTCCAATTGGTGGTTGCAAAGCTATTAAACAGTAAGAAAGGAAAAAAGACCACTACAAGTTACCCTGAATTTCCATTCGTTTGACTTCATGACAATTTGTTTCTTAGAATTTGAGTTGTCACCTCCATCACCACCCTGTGAAGATATCATATAAAAACAAAATTTAACTACTCCTTCAATGACTTGTGTTCTCTTTATTGCGAGAGCCATATTTTCATCTCATACGATTACAGATGATATAAAATATACATTTAGATTAAAACCAGAACCTATCACACAAGTTACCAACAATACGTACTTCATGTGATTATTACATCAGAAATGCTTACTTGAGAGAAATAAGCACATAATAAACATCCAACTGTAGAAAATATAGATATTTACAAAGATAATTAAAAAATTTACATATCATACAACTACATGAAAAGTATCACATTATAATTTTCCTACAGGAGTATTCACTTTACTTGTATATTCAAAGCAATGTAATCAGGTTAATTAATGGCATACATCAACAAGATAACTATTACATACCTACAATATTAGAATCATTGAAGCATAGTTTCTATAAGTTGTTTTGTTACGTAAGAATCTTACATTCACACAATTTCTTAGATATTCACTTCATGATGTAGTCGAAACTGAATAACATTAGTTTTGTGTTCAAATTCTAATTTCTTTTTAAATTCCCTTAATCAATATAAAGAACAAAATCTTGAAATATTTTTGAAAAAATATATAATAAAAATATAAAATTGTATGAACATACATTAATTTGTAGATATAAATATTTTATAATCAATAACAAGAAAAACAAACAACAAATATCACAACATATAAATTAAAAAATTTTTTATATTAAACACAATATTAAAAACAAAAACTTTCTTTAGATAAAATTTTATAATCTATTTTTACAAACTGTGATGCAAGTACATTCAAGTTTCCTGTTAAATTTCTACTAATGTATTATAGATAACATACATTAGATAAAAATATGGAAAAAGTATTGTATTAATATATCCTACCTTATCCTTCTTATCTTGTCTCGCATATGGAAAACAAGGAATTACAGCAGTTACTCTAGATGCAGAAGCAATTTTACAAGCATTGATCATAATCAATAATTCCATCAAATTGTCATTTACTTCTCCGCTTCCACTTTGTACAATGTATACATCTTCTCCTCGTACTGATTCTCCTATTTCCACACTGATAAAGAATTTTAAAAATACAAATTATTATGTATTCATAACATTATAAATATTGCTATGTATATTCTAACATTGATTACGTAAAAATGAAATAACCAATTTCAGATTTTGTTAATTATCTACATGTGCAAGTATATTTCCTTTATTTATATGTACCATTTAAGTTTTGTTGTACTTAGGATTTTTTTTATTAAAAGCAAATAAAAACATAGCTATAAATATTCTTATCACTTGTGTACGAACCAAACAACTTTAAATATATGTAATCATACTTATAAAGATATATTAACATGGAAAATCATTAGAATGTGTATTAATAATTGTACTAGTTGACCTTCAACTTAAACGTCGCGGCTTCGCAACACACGGGGAACCGGCCTTGCGCGACAGGGTTGTTTGTAGGCTAGTAAAGTTGATAGATTAATGGAAACGCGAAAAGGATAACACGAAAATGACAAAAATACTTTATCCTCTATAGAAATGTATGGCAGAAAGAAAAAACTTAAATGAAATTTCTGGCGACACGTGGTCCGAACCTAAGTTTAATGCAATGACAATAACGTGGTTATAGCGGTGATTTGCGACCATTACCATGTTTCGAGGTTGCTAAATTTCTTGGTGACAACTTTTCCAATGTCGATACCGAGCCTGTCGACGATACGTTGAGCCAAATCTGGATGTGATGTGCCACTGAAGACTTTGATATTTGGCATTCTGCTTTGCAAAAATTGCCCGCGAGAATTTTCCAAGTTTGCGCGTAACAAACTCTTAGCACGCACTGGCTGGGACACAGGCATCACTAAACAGAAACCACAAAGAGACTATCCAATCAGAGAACGCTCTAAAAACCGGATATGACGTATTGTATTATGCTCCGCCTATTTAACGTTGGACCTAACCGCGTAAATACATTTCTTATCAAACATTTTTTTATTTATTAAGAGAATAATAAACTAAAATCAACGACTTTATTTTGTCAGATATTAAAAATTATGAATTCTATCAAAATATTATTTAATCTGTTTTTGTATAATTATTATAATCTTAACCTTTCGTTTCCAGAGATTTACTAATTTTGTACAACGTAATAGTGCTTCAAATTATACGTATTACAATAAGAATAAAAATTTTAAACTTTTTGTTTCTTTACATATCGCACTGAAACTATAAATTTACAATTATTCTGTAATGAAATTTGAATTTGTCACCTTAAAAATTATAACCTTTAACACTTTTTTTTATGAGAAGTAAACTAAATTCACCTTCGTTTATCAGATATAAAATATTTTCACGTATATTTTACGTACTTTTAAGCTGTTGTGACGGATAAATTTGAGTTAAGTAAATAATCAAATAGTTATTAAAAATTGATCTTTGCTATTTACAAGTTGGCGCCTTAAGAAGAACGGCGTGAATATAGATGAAATTCAAAAGGGTGAACACGAGCGGGTGACAGTCAAGTTTTCTCATCAATGTGGCGCCGGTGATGATTGAATGATAAATTGGATGTGTCCGTGAGCGAAGATTTTAGTAAAGAACACGAATTAGAACGATCGTTTTTCTCAGTAGAAAGAGAGAGTAAATCAGAGTATTATTACCTGAAACGTTTACGTACGTTGACGCTTTCAGCGAACTTTACTAATCTATTCGAATGACGATGACAGTGTGCTGACCGTTCCACCGATTCGGAAGCTATGGCGAACATCGCGGCACAGAGAATCAAACGCGAATTTAAAGAGGTTATAAAGAGTGAGGAGGTGAGTAAACAATAGTTTTAAATGATTTGAAAATGTACTACTTGTTTCTTGCAAAATAGAACTATTAAAGTCTTTGGACAACATCATTCGACTAATGATATCGTTCTATAGAAATCTCATGTGTGGCGTGACAAAAATGTGCTGCAATTCATTGGCCGATAAAATCGCTACGAACAAAGCATAGGCACCTGTTGTATGATATTCTTGACAGTCATCTACTTTTAAAATTGTCGAATTTTATTGATTAAATGCTTTTATATCGTATGGAAAAGGATTTTGTATTAATTGTTTTTAATTAAGAAAACAGATATATATATAAATTGCCTACAGTCTTCAGATTCTTTGATAAATTAAAATGCGAGTTGTACAAAGAAAATCAATTTTTATATTAATGTTCAGTGTATAATTAGTCTGTTATATGTACATTTTCTACCAGTTGTTCTTTAAAAATAGTACGTACCACGCATTTTCCATTTTTGAGAGCAGTGACACAATCTTTTAGTTTTACGCTGGTCTAGAAGATCCATTCTGTATGCATGTAAACATCTGTTTTGATTTAATATTTCCACATGTTTATACACAAGCCATTTGCGTCAGAATATCACAATCTTTTTGTTCTGACAATGTGTGAATTATCAGTATATGACGTTACATCATTTTACTATCAAGTATTGATGTCAAATGGGTCAATCATCATATTTTGTACATGTTTCTGAAAACTATTCAATATATGCCATTGAAACAGTACATTGTATATAGTATGTGCATCCACTAAAAATATTATTGTAAAGAATGATACAAGTTTAATCTTTTTTAATAACAAGCATAAAATTTAATACAGTACTGACATATGCAATGGAATAGTGGAAAATTACAGTTTCATGTTATTGATTTTTCACATTTCTTATCATTCGTTTGTTCATAGAGTAATTTTGTTTCTTATACATTGTTTATGCTAATATCCACACATGTATGGATATATTTCTTAAGAAAATTTTAACTGTAACCTGAAGAAATATAGTAAAAATTTATTTAATCAACAGTAATTTTAAATTTGATTACAGGTTGCAAAATGTGCGATTAAAGTTGAATTAGTAAATGATAGCTTTACTGAATTAAAAGGTGAGATTGCGGGTCCACCCGATACGCCATATGAGGGAGGTAATTTTGTACTCGAGATTAAAGTTCCCGAGACATATCCCTTCAATCCTCCTAAAGTAAGCACTTTGTAAGTCAATATGATCAATGTATGTTAATGATAAAGAATCAGTTTTATGTTATTTAAAAAATAAGTAAAATTAATATAAGTTAAAACAAGATAAAGCAGCATATCTGTATATTTTAATTTAGTATTAAAAAAATTATAAATTATTTTCATATACTGTCATTATTCCAAAAGTTATTTTATAAGTCCTAATTATGTAAACATTTTTTTTCTATAGGTGAGATTCATAACAAAAATATGGCACCCTAATATATCTTCAGTAACAGGTGCTATTTGTTTGGATATATTGAAAGATCAATGGTATGTAGCTGTATCAGATAAGATCAAGCACTTTAATTTCATTCTTTGAAACAGACTGGATAATTGAAATTTTTATTTTCAGGGCTGCAGCTATGACTTTGCGTACTGTATTGTTGTCATTGCAAGCTTTATTATCTGCTGCAGAACCAGATGACCCACAAGATGCAGTTGTAGCTAAACAATACAAAGAACATCCAGAAATGTTCCGTCAAACTGCCAAACATTGGACATTTGTATATGCAGGTGGTAAGTACATATAAGTTCTAATAATTTTAGATTTAATTTTAAAATTGATAGTTGTTTTACTATAAACATTAATGTAATTACAGGACCAGCAAAAATGCCTGATTTAGATGATAAAATAAGGCGACTAACAGATATGGGAATTGAAGAACACAATGCAAGAGTTGCTTTATCTTCATATAATTGGGATTTGGAACGTGCCACTGAGCAGCTCTTCAGTTAGTGATAACTGTATAGTTAATCTGTCATGCAAAAGCACTGTTCATATTGTCATTACGAAACTTCCGCAACACTATGCCCAGTTATTGATACCATAGCAGTTTCATAATCAAATTCAGCACCTGTAACGACAATATTTCAATGACAAACAAATTCATGGAAAATTCATTTAATATCTTAAAATAATAGTCATTTATTTAACTTGTAAAATAGGCATGAAGAAAAACAATAACTAATAAAATCTGTTAAGTCTAACTTGATAATCACATTTTAAAGAACTTTATAAAAGGAATATTATTTTTCATTTCACGTTTATTGAAAACATAAAAATGTTATTTAAATGATCAGCAGTTTACAGCTTTTTTTTTTACAGAAAAATAATTTAATCTGTTGAGCAGTTATTAAATTTCTTTGTATAAATCATTGCATACTTTTAAATTTTTCATTGGCCTTTCCTTTTACATTTACTTAATTGGTTGATTTATCTTCTTCAGTTTGTATGAATACACAATTTTCGCATGGAATAGTATGTAGTAAATTTTTTGGTTTCATAGAGCATTGTGCTGTATACTTTGTTACATCAATACGAGAACGATTACTAGTTTATACTTTTATTTTTGTACATTTCTTTAAGCCACAAAGAGGTTTACTTTAATTAAATCTGATTGTACATTATTGAAATAGACAAAAACATATTAGCGTTAAATGGTATTTGTAAAAAGAGTCGTAACATAAACATTATACTGTTAATATTTAAATTCTGTACATTTTTGGTGATGGGGTGTGTTCCAATCATTTATAATTTACCATGTCAATTATATACATATATATATTTTTCCACATGCATCATTTTCTGTACTCGAAGCTGGAGATGTACATTCCATATTTACAACACCAAACTGCATTTACTATATTTCTAAAAATAACATAAACTAGATTTGGTTTTCAAGTAGATATACGATGGACCTTAATAATAGTAACTATTATAAAATTTACAAAAAATATTATGCATCTGAATAATATTAACACTTCCAGCTTATGAAATTTCGGAAAAAGTTATTTCGTTTTAAAAATGTTCAGTAAAATTTATGAAGTTAATATTTGTAATAAACTGCAAGTTTATAAGTGAACAGTAATAAAATAGCAGCACATGTAGTATACATTTCAAACTTATTCAGCAAAATTACTTGTACGTAACATTACGTGTGTTATATAGATTTTTTTAAATACAGTTAAGTAATACTTTCTCTTTGACAGTGCTGAAATAGGATTTTTTAAACTTTTGTTTACATTTTCTAGTAATTTATGTGGAGGCTGTGTTAGAGGTGTACTAATAGATTATAAATGCTGTTTGGTTTAATTGATTTAGATTCGCGGATTTTACAAATTAGGAATATATGGATTAATTTATGAAAGCAATTGGTTACAACATTCATAGAAATTCTAACTGTAATTTAATATTTCAAAAATATTAATAAATTACATTTTTCAATAAGAGTATTGAAAATACTTGAAAACACAAATGGATAAAGACGTCATGTAGTATTTTTTCAAAAATTGAATTTCGATGTAATAACAGCTATAAATCAGCAGTATATTTTTCTAATAAATTTATGTTCTTTTATTATTATGTCAACTTCGAGATAAAGATGTCATAATTTGAAAATTTATAATAAAATTTGATAATTGCAGAAATAGAATGCATAGAAAAAGAAATTAATTTGTGATACGGTATCTTCATCCACTCGTGTTTTTACTTATATAAAAATTCCCTTTTTATGATACATGGTTGGTTTGCTAGTTCATACTTCTACGTTGAATAAGTCTTACATCTCGTAAATTGTTTCACTTAATGATTATCAGTATACATTTACCTTCATTATTACTATTCTATTTTGGAATAATATTTAGGATAACCATTGAAACACTTAAATTATTAGAAAAATATAATATATGTTATAACAAATATTTATTGCATGTATTGCATAGTAATAAAAATATGTATATTTAATTGTATAATGATAATTCTAGGATTTATTTCTAAATTTCTTCATAGTTATGCATATGAAAAATTTCTACATTGTCAATAACGGTATTAAATTTATAGTAAATTTTTATATTAAGTTATTTACATATGTTTTTATCACGTAACTTTTATGCGAATAAATACTGTTCAAGCTTATAGTAAACAAAATGAAGTAATGGCAGTTATATCATCTATCTGTTAAATTGTGAATTTATAATGTACATGTAAAAGATGTTCTAAACATGAATGAAATGTTACAAAATGTCATAAATTATTAAATCATTATGTTATTTCTATAACAATGAAAATTATCCATGGCTGTAAATCCTCACTTTCTTTGTAGAGAGAGTTGCTAAAAATAAGTTATTACTAATATCGACTGCACACATATCTACCACAGGATCAGATACCGGGAGGCTATTTACTTGTTTTCCACTAGATGTACTCCACAAGGATATACTACTGGTGGATTCTTGATGAGCAGCAACTAACGTATCGTTTTCGACATTTATATAACATGGTCGCGATAAAAATTGTTGAGAATTACCAGCATGAAACGTGTGCACTACATTACAGATAGTTGATTCATCGTTGCCTTTTTCTATAGTACATACTATATGTCTAGCATGAGGTTGTCTGGCGTTCGGTCGAGAAGATATTAATGTGTGATTATTTTTTTCGTCGTAACATACAGACACAAAAGGACCTTCCAGAAATATTTGTTTGGGAACATATTTTGACTCCTTTTGTTCATAAGCGTAACAAGTATTTAAACGACATGCAATAAAACCACCGCGACCAATACCGCTACCGGGATTAACAGGTACTGTTGCTAAAGAAACCACCGGTGATCTATCGCCTGGACTCTCTAAACTTTCAATAGCACCAGAAGTTTGTCTAATATCGAATTGTGTTATAGATCCATTCTGAGCTCCTACAAAAAATATATTTGGATTGTCGCCTGACCAGCAGCAACTCCATAATGGATAATCCACTTGAAAAGTGTGCATGATGATATGATTTTGTATATCCATCAATTTTGCACACTTATCAAAACCAACGCTAAGTAACAATGACTGCTGGTTGGTATTGAATGTAACATCTCTTATGGCTTGAGAATGCAGAAAAACGAATTGTCGTGGTTGAAATTTATCCGTGTCAATTTTCTTAATACCATAACCCGAGAATAATGCATTTGTTGATTTCTGGGAGACAACTAGAACTCCATATGATGGATTATAATCTAACACACGACAACCACCATCTTTACATATTTCTATTGATCGATCTAAGTGGAACTTTTTAATCATGTGTTTTGAAACATTTTGACAGGAATGAATGCTTATTTCCGATTGTTGATTTTCCAGTTCAGATATACGATTTTTCATGCTTGTAATTTGTTGCTCAAATAACTTCTGTCTGAGGGTGTACTTTGTCAGTTCCATTTCTATACGATTTTTCTCTGTCTTAACAGTGTCCAACTGTTCTTTCAATTTTTCTAATTCTGCAGTATCTATTGATGTTAATTTCTTGGCATACAACATTCTGATATCTTTCACAGCAGCCTTCCTATTACACTGAGGGCAACGACGATTTACACTGGTGCAAGAATTTTGTAACCATCTTAAAATGCAATTATATCCAAATAAATGTCCACAACGTAAACAACATAAACGATGTTCTCCTGAACTAGTCCATAAATCCATACATATTGGACAAGATTGATCAGAATCAGTTTGAGACTCATCCAAGGATGATTCTTTTGGTCTTTTTACTTTTGTTTCATCCTGTTCATCTTTTTCTAAAATGTAATATTTAAATAGTATAAGATATTTAATTTACATTATGTATGTTGAAAAGAAAATAAACTTACTTTCATCATCTGCTTGAATTTCAGTGTCTACATTATTGTCCACGTTGTCATTAGTATCTGATTCTTCAGAATGATCTTCGCCTGTATCTTCCATTTGTACTGATTCTTCTGCTGCAATATATAATTGAAATTAAAATAAATCATTGTAATTATATTAAATTGTACTTCAAGTTTATTTAATTTGTATGAAAACAGACAGTCTTTTCTGTCATTATTCTTAACATAAATGATTATTTATAATGTTACATTTCTTTATGAAATAAAAATATACAAATTGTTTATAAAATTTCGTATATATAAACATCATTATAATATATAAATTCCATTTATATTATAAATGTTTTGTGCCACTTGATTTACATATATGTTATATTTGTAAACACTTACAGATATCCATAACCTCCATTTTATAAAGATGCGAAACGACCTATCTATTTACAAGTAAATTTTATTGACTATTATGTATAAGAGGTTTTCCTTCAAGGGAATGTATTCATAATTAATTGTGTATAAACACAGTAACTCAGCTATGATATTAGAGACATTTATATATAACGGAATTTTTGTTTACTCATTTTCGAAAATATATTTTTAGAAGATATTTGAAATGATTCTATTGGTGCGGTAACATACCATTTATAATATAATATTATTTAAATGCTAATTTATTTCTATTAGCAATTGTATGTTATGTACGTTGACATATTTATTTTTTATGCTTTTCAGCCGATCTTCGTGGAAGAAGTCACACCAGTTTTATAGTATACAAATCGTGTAACGTATTGTAACTGTAAGATGTATGTATTTACTTTTATTTTAATTCTCATACTCCCTTTATTTATATCATATTGAAAAGTTAAACGTTTCTGTTAAATAAGAAGTAAATTTGTGGTAATATTTATTAGCGACAGCTTCTTGTAACATTATTAATTAAATTTTGCCGTTTAATAAATTGTTCACGTTTTAAAATGTCTTACGAAGTAATTGTTAATAATTGTAGCAATAAAATAATAAAAAAGTGATACAATTTTTTATAATGTTTATCAAATTATTGATATGCATCTTAGGTATATGTTGATATGTTCAAATCCATCGTTCGACAGAAAAATAAAAGACGCAATTTCACACTCTTATTTCAAGAAATTGAAGGTTTTTTTGGGTAAGTGTCAAATCCTATACATTAAATTATTTTATTTTCTCATTATAAGACCATAAGTTTTAATCATTTATTCAATATATTAACGTATTATTTGTTGCAGTTTCCAATTTTACAAAAACCATCCAAAAAAAAATTTCGAAAACAATAATTGAGAAATCGTCCAACGCTATTTGATAACGATACCGTTTCTTCAGTGAACATTCGAGGAAAAGAAGCCATCGTCCTTGAACTTTAAGGAGTTTATGTTATTGAAAGAACGGTGTTGTGTCGAAGGTAAAATAATGAAGGTAAAACGTTAACTAATTTTATTTCTTTATTTATACATTGGTATGCATTTTGTATTATAATGCGGATCCACCTAAAAATTCGTATCTGTAAAAGTTTGCAATCAGTTTCCATAAATGTTTACATCACCTTTGCTTCTAATTTTACTTTTTATAACAGTTTCATCACCGTAACAAAATAAATATCTTACGCTTTAAATAAACAATTTATCTGATTATAGAAGCGGCGACCGTGTACGTGGAACTTATCTCGCTCGGCAAAAAGTTCACCAAGGTCTTTTCGTGTTCGCGAATTTGACGGTCTTCCTATCGAAACAAAAAGCTTCCACGAGTTGAAACATCTGCAAAAGTACGGTTCAAAGTCGCAGAAAAAAAACACCGAGTTCGAGGAATCTTCTTTGAAGAGAGATGCATTTGGTTCATTGGAGTCTTTATTCGATCTCAAGAAACCTTTGACTTTACCGGAAATACATTCCCTTGCTGTCGAGTATCATCAGCAGGGATATACGCCTTTGTACGAGTCAACAAATCTCAAAGATTCTAAACGTTTTATAAAATCGGTACTTTCGCAACGAACAGAGCTCGAACCACACATCCTTGAGCGAGTACGTTGGAATTTAAATTGCGCAACAATTCTCAGTGTAAAATCCATTATCATTTGAACTGTACATTATAATTGTACGATATTTATTATTTAACAGGCACATGAGGCAGAGGATTATAAAAGGAAAGCGCAGACATCAAATTTAGAAACGTTGAATTCACAGGAAATTGAGAGTCCATATTCTGAAACAAAAGAATCATCAAAGTATGTCGTACTGAATCTTCAAATACGTTATTATTATTCTAATAAATTGATCTAATTTTGAAGCATGGCTGACGAGACGGAGGAAATGCAAGAATTATTGAGCGAAAATTTTGAAGATGCTGAATTAGTAGAGATGGGTGAAGAAGTTGTAATAACGAGTGAAGAAGTTGAAGTTACAGAATCCGGAGTTGAAGATAAAGGACTCGAAGCTACGCTTAAAGAGATGTCGGAAGTTGCACCATTTGGGCAACAGGAAGAGGATGATGAGGTGCCTCCACTTCATCCACTTCCTCCTGGTGTTGGTGAAGGTATAATTGTAATAGACTGACAAGGTTTGATCAGTGGTATAACTAACAATTGATTTGTCCCCAAAATAACTTTGATTTCATGAATGTGCAATTTTTGAATTAGGTGTACCAGTAAAGCCTGGTGGTAGAAATGAATCCATCTTAAGTTCATCGCCGTTAACTGACAGCGCCGTGAAAATGGAAATGAAGAATGCTGATGAACGTTGTGCAGTACTCGCAAAGGAAATTGAGCAACTTAAACGAGAAATAGCTGAACTTTCTAAAGTAATGGTTTTAGGAGAAACCAACCCTTTCGAGACACATTGTTTCCAAAGGTCTGCCTTCATATTAGTGATATGTATTATAGAAAAAAGATTTAACCGAGGAGGATACGTTAGCAATTCAATCGAAGCAAGATGAAGTTATGAGGAAGTTGGCTGAATTTGAAGAAATAACTCGGAAGCTGCAACGGTTACTAGGCTTGGCTGATTACTCGAGTACCACCTTCGCGAAAATGTTCGACATGATACCGCATCCTACTTCGAAACTCAGCTTGGTACATATTCTATATTTCCATTGGATACATGCGGTATCAAGAATAAATTGTACCCAGTGAATGATTTAGTCATTGATTTCTAGGCGATCACAGAAGAAGAAGAGGAAATTTTGACACAGGATAAGATCAGAGATAAAATAGATAAAGAAGTATCTGCGATAAAAGTAACCAAACCAGAAGATCGATTCGACTTGCCACAAATAGAGTATCCTGAAGACAAGTACGTTTTGATTTCGCTGCTGGCGATATAGTTTTATAAATGTGTCTTCGTCCGGCTAGACTTCCAAGAGTAATCGTTTGCGGGACCACGGAAGACGAAATTCCAAAAATTGTTGTAGCAGATAGTAAAAAGAAAGGAACTGAAAGTCTTAAAACTCTGACTGGGAAGCTAACAGAGTCGTTAACTATGCAAGAGAAATTGGCACAAGAAAACGCGCAGCTCGAAGGTGGCAAGTAAGTATTTAATACTCTTTATAAGATCTAGAGCACCCAGTATCGTTTCTCGATACGAACAAATAATACAAACTCGAACAAAAAATATGAACATCGGTGAAAGTCTCCCTAACAACGTTAGTACGGATTTTGTCATCGGGAAAAATATGTTGTCATAAGTCATGTGATATTCTGTCTCACACTAGGTATAAATTAGAAGAAGCATTACTAGAAAAGGATTCTGCAGTTGAAAGCCTACAGAGGAAGGTATGCGGTCTGCAGGCTGAAATGAGAATAGTAGTGAAGGAAAATGTGGAATTGACGCGTCAGATAGCTTGCTTGAATCAACGAGTCACTAGTCCTTGTTGTTACACCTGTCCAGGTGCAATTTCCTCTGGAGTATCAAGTCCGTGTCCTTTACGTTCGGTTTCACGCACCACTACATTACAGCAGGACGACGATTACTGTCGATGCAAGTGTTGTCTTCAGTCTGCTGAATCCTTGTCGCCAGTCGCCCAGACCGTATGTGGTATGTCTCGGTAGATTAATAACCACTTTTCCAATGTATGTTCAATATTCAGGAATGACATCTAGTTGATACTTTTTAGTGAGTAATGCTTTCTGGTGTCACTAGAAGTGGTCACGTTTATCACAACACAATAAAACAAATTAATGATTGACATTAATTGTTTCAGAATCACCCAGGCTTGCGGGTGGAGCGTCAGTAACAGGTGCTTGCATTACAAGTGGTGCATCTTCACAAGTCGACGAAATGTGTTGCCGAAGTCCAGCCGTCGTTAAAACGCCATGCGTGCCACCACCTCCGAAAGGGGCTTGTCCCGCTGAAATAGAGAACAAGCTTGCAGCTTATGGGAACAATACCAAGCAGCTAGTACGTATTCGCGATTCGATTAAACTACGAGTGCAATTTTTTTATTCACACACTTGTTACCCTTTCAGGAACAACAACTGGGCAGTATGGAATGCGAAGTACGTAACATGCAGATAGAACTTGCTAACGTACAACGAGAACGTCAACAGCTGGAACAACAACGAAAGCTGTTGAAATGCACTGGTCCTTGTGCACCTTGTGGTTGTTGTCCTCCTGCGCCTATGAATCTTCAAGGTTCTAGCCCGCCGCCTTATGTACCACCTCCAACATTACCGGTTCTACCACCACCATCCTCAGTACCTCTTCCCAAGGTATCCAAACAGTATTACGATCAGATTGGTTGTGTAAACAAGGGGTTGTTTCATGAATATGTCGCTTATCATAAATATCAGCACACTCTTAAAAATTTGCGCCGATAGTGATTGTTGTTACAGTGATTATTATCACGAATTCTGTATGAAATAAATGTTTTTATAAAAAGTGCAAATATTTTGTTTTTTTTGAGATCATACTGCATGCAGTTGGTAATCAGATTTAGCAGGATGATCTTTTCTTTAATTACAAAATGATCTATTTTCCATGGTATACAGATGCCACCAGCTCCTACTTCAACTTGTACTGGCCCCTGTGTAAATGCTCCTATGGTAAGACTTAACTTAACAAATAAGTTTAACATGGACTAAACGAATTGTTTAATGAAAGGGAGCTAGCACATGTCCTCAGCAACAATTACGTGATCTACGCGAGCAATACGCACGTCTACAGGATGATTACAAAAACAAATTATGCGAGGTTTCGTGTTTAAGAACAGATGCTGAAAAACTCAAGCAACAAACACGAGATGCTATTGAAGAGAAAGACAAATTGGATATAAGATTGACAGACGCTCAAGAACGTTTGAAAACGCTAGAAGCTGAAAAAGAGAAATACGAAGGTGATTATTCCGAACTCTGCTAAGCACAAATACATGAAATAATTCGTTCAACGACAGGCTTCAAGGAGCAAATGGTTGAACAAGAGCAAGCTCTTATTGTTTTCAAACAACGTTTTCGAGAGGCCCAAGATGAGCTTGAGGAACTGAGATCTTTGATTCAAGATCAAGCTGCTCAGTTGGAGGATTATCGTAACAAATATCTGCAGGTTCTAATTAACAGGGCATACTTTTTTTTAACTCTCGATATAAATGTTGTAATAATATCGGCGAAAAATAGGCACAACAACAAGTGGAAGAACAACGTCGGCAACTTGATCTCATGGAGATGGATAATGCACGAATGAATGAAAATGTGACTCTGGAGATTGGTAGAGTTAAAGTAGGTAGAAAAATATGTACTCATGCGTTTATTAAATTCCTGATCTTCCAAATTCCGATATACAACTCAGAAATCCTTATTACACCAATGATTTACATGCAGGGTCTTCAAAATTTTACAATCTTTTGTACAGAATCAGTTCCAAGAGAAACTTGCAGAACTCGCACCGTTACCTGACATCCTGAAGCAAACGCAGGTGAAATTGCAAGAAGCACAGCAAATGCGTATAGTCGCAGAACGAAATTGCGAGGATCTGTCGCGAGAGCTTTTAGGTTCCAAAGAGAAGATGCAGGCTTTACAAAATCAATTGGAAGTGTTACGTAGCGAGTATCAACAGCTTCAGGTTCTTATCCATTTATGTTTATCAAATAAACTGTGCGACAGGCATTATATGACAAACCACTTTACAGGATGAAAGGGGTCATGGTTCGGGACGATTCGATGAACTAGAGCGGAAAAATACTGAATTGCGGCATGAAAATGAACGTATGAAGAATACGCTTGCTAGATTCGAGGAACATGAGGCGCAACTGCAGAAGCGTATCGATGAAAAGATGCACGAGGTTACTCAATTGACGGCAATGCTTGATCAGGTATGTTATTGCAATATAAATTTGTTAAACTGTAAAATGATGATTTTAATTAATATTATTTAAAAGGTTCGAGAAGATTCTGCAAGGCAAGTAGCAAGAACGAAAGAAAGATGCGAGACCGCTAGAAGAACAATGCAAAGTCAAATTGCGGAAATGGAAAGACAATTGGCTCAATGTCGAGCCACTGCAAGAGCTGCGCAAAAAGATAGAGACGAAGTAACTTATCATTAAATTAATGGAAATATTTTAACGTCGGCTTACCTATCATCGTTTATAGATTCGTCAAAAAATGCAAGGTCAAATAAACAACCTCAATGAGGCGTTCGAGCAAGCTCAGGGTCGTATAAGATCACTGCAGGGACACGTAAATTATTTGAAGACATCTTATAGCAACATCTTTAAAGGACAAGGAGAGATGCCACCTGGAGTTTTACCTGGAGAGGCTGGTACAGGATTCGATTCCTGCGACTGCAACTATTAAATAAGAAATTACTCAGTATTTTATTGATATCGAAATAAAAGTTTGATGAGGCGATGATCGTCGTCTCACTCGGTTACTTAAATTACATGTTCAAACATTGTTGGTCTAGAATGTAACAAAAATTCTCTAGTTAAATTATAAGAAGAAAAGTATTAAATGTTCGTACGATATAAAAATCATACCAAATTTGTTTTTCATTTTATATCACATTTATCAACGACACGAAATCGAACTTCTATAATACAAATGTGTATCTGATACAACGTGGTGATTTTTTCTTTCGTTTCGAGTGTATGTCACTTTAATAAATTGAACAGGCGTTTCCTATATGCGATGAAGTTCGAGAGGTAAATAAGGAAAATCGTCGACAGTGAATTCCGACTTAAAAAAAATTAAGAAAGTGATCTGTACAAGGAAAAGCACTTATTTAAAATTGGGTAAATTTCATTAGTTCATATCCACAGAGTGAAGCATATTGAGCATATCGAGGATTGCATCGGAACGTGATCGTACTCTTTCCATTTCCATTCGGAACTCTTCAAGTTGAGATTCGATTCGTTGCGCGTATGCATGACAACATCTGCAAGTTAACATAAACTGACAGTATATTTTATAGTTCCTTTCATAACGCTCTATTATTCTAACAATACTAAAACCATGTTACCTTTCATTACACTGTGTAGAACCTGAAGATGTAGGTTCGTGGCTAGGAGATGAAATCTTAATTTGTGGTGGAACATGTGAAGTATGTGCTTGTTTCGAGTGTTGTTCGTTTTTACTTAAATTGGCAGCACTGTTACTACGACAATCTCCACATCCTCTCAAGAGATCCATAAGGATACCTCGCACCTTTTTACCACTTAATCTTCGTTGTCTGGTCTAAATATAAGAAAAAGAAGATAGGTACCAAAGACAAATAAAAACTGAAATTCATAAAAGATTGTATTATTTTACCTCAGGCGTTTCATTAGATCGCTTGAACGGTATAAGAGGGTCTTCTTCATCCTCGTTTGAAATACTATGAGAACAAGTATGTTTCTCGGAAGTCTCATGGTTACTTGCGTTATCCAAAGACGATTTACACGTATAAGAGATGTTTCTAACATGATTACAGTATTTCGAATGCGCAGCATTATCGACTACATTCTGAAATGAACGACGAGCGTGGCATTTGCAAGTTGTTTCGTTTGTCTCGATGTTCGTACTGTTTTCGTGTAAGTGATTTTTTGTATCTGGTATAAAAGTATTTTTGTATGAATTCCTTCGAATTCCCTTACTATAAAACTTAGTTTTACTATGTTTAGGACTAACATCGTATTTCTGTTTCTCGTGATGCACATCACAATGACGTTCTTCGTCAACAAATTCTGTACCGTGTATACAACAGGAATGTACTTTTTCTTGTGAACTCGAAGCACCTTTATAAATTGGCCATTCGTCAGGATATTTCGGAGAATCACAGTTTTCACAAAAAGGAACACAATTGTTTAGACTAAAAGAATGATCCATACGTAACTTATCGCTTAAATCGTCTCCTAAGGAAGACGTTCTCATCGCGTTCACGGGCAAAGACCGACGATATTGAGAACTGTTAGATTTATTGAACCTACATGGAATTTTCAGTTTTCTGCTGGTTGAACAAACCAGCGGGCTCTCGTTAAATCTCATTTGAGGTGTATTATGCCAACAATCATACGATTTCTTCTCAGACATTGTGGCAGATACTTCCGCATCATCCTCGTTATCGTTCGCAGGTTCCCGATTCACTTCTTTACCCCAAACGCTAATTGTACCATTTATTTCAGACATTCTTACTTCAAGATTACCTAATAAATATGGACCACATTCTTGCACCCGATTCTTGTCATTTATTCCATCTTTTGTCGGTTCTTCTGCTTGAATTAAGAAACTTCTATTCTTAGTATTTTCATCCTCTGCGTATATGAAACACTTTACACCGTTCTGATCAATTGTTTCTTCCGTTTTAACTTCTGCAGACGTAGAGGCATTGCCATTTTTATTAACAGATGCACTCTGCTCCTGTTCTGATTTAGACTTTGGATGTTCCTCGACGTACTTAAATTCTACAGTGGTAGCGTCAGTACTATTTTTTCTGTCTGGTTCTACAGTTGTGTGAGGAATTTTGAAAGGTTGAGTAAAAGCGGCACTACCGAGCATTTCTGTTGCCTTTCGTTTTTTGGAACTTGACGTATGAATTGGAGAACTGTAATGTAAATTCAACAACTGATCCGTTGAATTTTCATTTGACCGTTTCTTGGTATTTCGTACCAAAGGACTTTCCACTTTTGTTTTGCTTTGTGTTATGTTAGAAAGAGTCTGTAAAATTCGGGACGAAGTGATGAATGTTCGAGACAATGGATGTGCTAGTTTTCTTGGAGTACCATTGGTAAGTACTATACTGTCATCAGAATTGAGGATTGATGTTATATCTGGTGGTTTGATGGATACAGCTGGACTGTAAGCGCTTTCCGCCCATTGATCGGAAGAACTTGCTGTCGACGCGACACTGCTGGTGGATACTTTTTTAACTGTTTCTGCTTTGGCTACAGTTTCTTGATTGTCTACAGACTTTTCAACGTTCTCAGTCTGCACAGATGCTACTTTTGTTTCACACGTTTTGTTTTCATTTTCATATTTTGCTAAGGATTTTTTCAGCTCATCTAATTCTTGTTTCATCTTTATATTCTCTGCCAGGGTTTTCTGATAGGCATCCTTCAAATTATGAAACTGTGCATCTTTTTGATTCAGTTGAGTTTTGAGTTGAATAATTTCTTTGTTTTCTGCAACCATTTTTTCATTTGCATTTATTTTTGCAAAATTCAAATTACTCGATTCCTCATGACTCATTCTAATACTCTTCACATTTTCGATTTTTAAAGAACAACTTGTATCGCTATTATCGATTTCTTGTTCAGTGATCATTTCTGCTTCATTATATACTTCACTCACGTTTTTCTGTTTTTGCTCATTTAATTCTTCCTTCTGTACAGTATTTGGTGTACCATGCATATATTCCTCATAAGTTACTGTACGTAGATTGATAAATGCAGGGGTTTGTTCATGACCATTAACTAGAGAAGATTGATTTATGTTACTAAACTTAGTATTTCTATCTAGGGTATTTTGATATTCAATTTGATGTACGTTAATGTCTACAGAACCATTTCGTTTTTCTAACCGATCATCACTGTTTTGTGCACGTTTTTCATTCTGGGTATTAGTATATTCAGAATCCTTTCGAACATGTTTAAATTGATTTTCAATTACCTTGTCAGTTTTATTGTTTTCACCATTTTTTACTATTTGTGCTATATTATAAACTAAATTAGTACCTTCATTTTCTTCATGTTGCAAGTCTTTAATAGCCTTCTGTGCATAATCTTTTATGATTTTGTTAGTAACTGTTGCTCTTACTTGTTCACTGTCAATGTCTAAAAATAAGAAGAATAAATTACAATTTATATTTGTTAGTTGCTTATAACTTAAAAACTTGATTATTCAAGTACATGGAAGCATGTTTTATTGTCTTTGTAAGATTACTAAAAGTACTATGACCTACAGCTATTTACAATAGACAATAGACATATCTTCCAAGCCAGAGTATCCAAATTCTAACAGACAAAAAATATATCTTACTTTCATCCTCATCATAATTTTTATTTATTATAAATTCTTGTTCTTTAATACGTTTTTCCATAGACTTTCTATTCTGTTTCTTTATATCTCTTATATATTGCTTCACTTTACTTTCCACATGTTGATATTTAAGATAATTTGGTCTAACAATATTTAGACTATGCCTTTTCTTACTATATGGTGAATGGATATTGTTTTTACAAATACTCAGATCTTGCAACGACAAACTTCTTTCTTTATGATGTTGTTTTAATCTATTATTTAAAATAAAATCATCGGACACCCTATCAAAATATTCTTGATCATATTCTGTTTCTATATCCTCATCATCTTCATTGGGTAATCTGAGAGGATTTCTATCATCATCATCTTCGTCATCTTCCTCTTCTTCATCATCTAACATCGCATTTTCGTGTTCATTTTCAAGGTCCATTTCATCCATGTCTATAGTTTATGGTAACAATAATATATTAAATACTCTGTCAGTGTTAACACATCGACAGCTTATAATTATTCATTGTAAACAGAAAGAAAAAAGTTACTTGTGTCTACAAGTACTGCATAAAAAATACTACATAATGCAATTTTCAGTTTCCGTATACTGGTTCAGGTATAAAATAATATCTTTATATCGCACACTTACCGTCACTGTCTCCATAATCATCTTCATCTTCATCATTATAGGGGTGATTACTTTCTTCTCCAGAGGATAGTACATAAATACTACCACCTCCTTGATCGTCGCTAGGGCAAGGACTTCGACTGTGATCCTCTTCTACAGGTATTTTATTTTGTTTTGTGTTATTAACATCTGAATCGTCGCGTCTCGATGGACTTGATACGCTAACATACGTCGGCATTTCTTCGTCTTCTAACATAGGCTGTTCAGTTTCATTGTTTAACATACTTGTATCACTTTTCGATTGTTCCTTGCTGTGATCTTCCGTATTCATGTCTGATTCGGTCTCTTCCGAAGTATGTTTGTTTTCTTCTGACATTATGAAAGTAATCACTAAACATGTAAAATATTACGATTATAGAAAATCTTGTGATTGCCAGAAGACCAGAATTATTCGGGCTTAAACAGAATGTTGGCTATTTTGTTCTTGAAACATTTAACGCGTGCGTCCGTACTTTCCCGACAACCGCCATTACAGCTGCCGCTGAAGGCATCTACACTTCAACTCGTTCACATATTTTACGTCTAATTCTATCGAATCTATGTTTTCATTATATATTTTTTTAAATGCATATGATTTTTCACTACTTTTAGTCAATAAATCTTAATTCTTTATTTCTTGCTGTTGTTCCTTTACTAAGAAACCTCTGCGTCGCAATTAAATACATAATTATTGCGAGACTAATGACCCGCGAACATACAGGGATGTAATTCGTGTTGTATATAACAAGGGGCACTAGTTCTAAATTTTATTATATTTATCTAGTTATTTTATCATAGATTTATTAATTCCTATGCTAATATCAACAAGTTTGACATTACTGTTTTTTTTCTTAGAAAAGATTATAAACATTCCTGCATTTTTTAATCCATAGATGTTTAAGATCATAAATTATTGCGCTTGTTTGCAATGTAAATTTGTACAAAATGAATTAAAGACAGAAAAAAAGTATCTAGATAAGGAACAAAATATTTTTTTTTTAAACCAAATCCAAACATCGAAGCCGGCTTTTGCCGCGTACAGTGTGTACGCTACTGATCGTTCGAACACAAGGAACACGGAATTGAAACGAATTGTCACTCACGTTGTTTCTATGCGCGGGGTTAAATGATAATAGCTAATGAAAATACAAGTAATACATTTAAACAGAATCTTTAAACATGTCTAATAAAAATAGTGTACTTCCTGTGACCATTGAATTCGGGTAACAATTAAAACTATACATAACCTAACTTCTCCTGTAGTCATAATAGAATAGGTCTCATAACTGATCCAATAAATTATTTCAGGGGTGGGGCGGAATTACTTTTCGATAAAAAGAAAAAACACGAGGTTAACTTACCTGGAGATGAATGTAAGTTTTTCGAATTGTTCTCAAATCGCAAATATAATTGGCCACGTGAAATCTTACAGGGACTATACAAAAGTTGCTATTCTGGATAAAGGATAACCTTTTAAAAGAACGACCGGAACTGTTTTTACAGGGAGATACCGTGTAAGTCGTCAATTCATCCTACTATTTTACCTCGGCATCGTAAACATTTCAATTGTGGTAAATTGCACAATAAGTATTTTGTTTGGTGTCCGCGAAGTTTACAATACACTCGTGTCCCACCACGGTAACGATATGTTATATTAATTCGCATTTTCCAATTCGACCGATATACAAAATTAAGATGGCGTCTCGATAGTTCCGTGGCGGTAATCGAGATGGTGCTACAGTACTATTTAACAAAATTTGAAGGGTGGATTATAAAGCCTGCAGAAAATCTTTATTAGAATATTATACGAAAAGTATATACGTCTGAAAGTATAATAGTTCAACAGACGAAACGTAAAATAAATTCTAGAGGTCTCTTACCATTTCAATATCACGACTATACTTTGTGAATCAGTTTAATATGTATAACTTTAATGAGTTTAAAGCTGTCTACAGTGTTAACAATCATACAGTTGACATTCCACAGTGATGTCAATTGTAAAAAAATTTTTATACAGTAGTTCAAAGTTTTATATACTAAAGTATATTTCATACACCACAAACATTTCAAACTTAGTTGCATTAGTTATGTGATCTGCCGCTAGATGACTAGGCCGCCATCTAGCGGTTGAATATAGTAACTAATGAAGCTACAGTTTCAAAAGTGTGTAGTTCATCCCGTTCGCCGGAGAGATGGCGCTACGTGTTCCATTGTTTAAAAATTCAATTAATACTGATTTTATTGTTGTAATTAACTTCAATGTGCATAAAATTACATCCGAATACAAGGCTCATCAACTTTGGAATGTTTTAGCTTTACCAAATCATGATCAATTTTAAACAATTCGTAGTTTGAAATTCCCGCTTTAATGTTCTGCCACCTAGCGGCAGAAGTGGGAACTAATGAAGCTACAGTTTCAAAAGTGTGTAGTTCACCCCGTTCGCCGGAGAGATGGCGCTACAATTCGTAGTTTGAATTTCCCGCTTTAATGTTCTGCCACCTAGCGGCAGAAGTGGGAACTAATGAAGCTTCAGTTTCAAAAGTGCGTAGTTCACCCCGTTCGCCGGAGAGATGGCGCCACAGTGTCGAAAAAAATATTGATTTTGAAATTTCGCCAATTTTTTTAAATTTTTACTTATAAAGCTTATCACAAAATCATTTTTCAGCACTGTCGTTACTATAAAAGAATTTTCAAGCATCGCCAAAATATAAGAATATCTTATGCATTGCAGAAATAATTTTTTCTTCCGACAGTTATGTGTTCGGCCGGTAGATGATACTAGCGGTACCATTTTCAAAAGGCGCACTCAAAATAAAAAAGAGACAAAAAATAATTTTTGAGCCATAAAGTAGTAGCCTACTTTTAATTTTATGTAAAGGATATTTTTGTATTTTCTACTTGTTAAATTATAAATAAAGTGACCTTTTCGTGCCGATTTAAATGCTCTCCAAGCAGAGATTGCAGTAAAAAATGCATTCGAAATTAATTTCTGTTATCTGCTTTTACATTGTTTAATAACAAACGGCTATCAGTATCTTCGATCTTAATTTCTAGCTCGAATAGCGGCGTGCCGCGATATCGGTCCCAATCGATACGGTAATACGTAACACAGAAATGATAAGGGGGCTCTAGAGTCCCACAAATCGCGTGACACAAAAATAGCCTGTCCTACATGTATTCACCGTATCTTCCAACTACGTGACACTTTGTATGTGCAGGCGGCCAGGAATTTTGGTCCTCGTGAACGATACTGACTGGGAATTGTTGGTAAGCTAAAATCTAATCAATTATTCTACATTCCTCAAACGTAAATCGTACATTCGCAATTACTCGATCCTTTCAACGCGATTACCCTCGCAAAAATTCCGCGTTCGAAATATCTGGTTGCAATTCCTTTTTACGAGTCGCATAACCGACGCATGATATATTTGGCAAAAGCAGGGGTGGAAAATAAGGGAACGAGCCACGACCGCGACGATAAAAGGGCGTAAATGGGCTGAAGGCTCGCCACACCCACGAGAAAATTATCATTTTAAATTTGTAAATGTACAAAACGCGAGCGCTATTAGGCTTGGCTTTCTGAAGCACTCTCGAGGAGAATGGAGCCTCGAGTAAGGTCGGGGGAGCAAGAGAGCAGACGCGGAAAAGATGATGGTTTCAGCCATTATTATGATAATACCAACGTTTCCCGAAGCTTCTCTAGCATGCTTCGACCGTCGCGACTTCTTGTCCTTTCATCTCTTCTACCAACCACTTTGTCCTTATCTAGCCACTGTCCCTTTGCAATTTATAACCAACATTTTCGTCGGAACTCGGATCTTCAACTTTTCATACCAGAAACGGATTAAAGAAAATACTGGTCAAGACTTTTTAGAGTGAGAGTTTTTAATAACAAGTTGTTCTTGGAATTAATTCTACCTAACGAAAGGTCAAGTCCTACTTCCAAATTTTTCATAACTCACAATACTTTCATACGCTTTCAAAATTCTCAATTATTAAGATCCTAAGGAAAGTTGCAAAATTTGAAATTCTCGATTAAAGAAAACACGGTGAGACTTTTTAGAGTAAGAATGAATGAGTTTTTAATAACAAGTTGTTCTTGGAATTAATTCTACCTAACGAAAGGTCAAGTCCTACTTTCAAACTTTTCATAACTCACAATACTTTCATGCGCTCTCAAAATTCTTAATTATTAAGATCCTAAGGAAAGTTGCAAAATTTGAAATTGTCGATTAAAGAAAACACGGTGAGACTTTTTAGAGTAAGAATGAATGAGTTTTTAATAACAAGTTGTTCTTAGAGTTAATTCTACCTAACGAAAGGTCGAGTCCTACTTCCAAATTTTTCATAACTCACAATACTTTCATGCGCTCTCAAAATTCTTAATTATTAAGATCCTAAGGAAAGTTGCAAAATTTGAAGTTCTCTATTAAGAGATGTGTGATATGTCAATATCTGTGAATATAAAAATGACGTTGAATAAAATGGTTGATGAATGATTAACAAAGAACGAAATTTTCAGGGTGAAGGCAGTTACAAATTATGCTCCGGTGACACGGTACTCTTCATATCCACTTTGCACGGCGGATAACAGAAGGCGTGGGCGAGCACCGTCGAAGAGGATTCGCTGGATCGTTCACGATTTCATCGAGGAAAGTGAAAGCTAGCCAGTTGCCTTTGTATCGGGAGAAGGTGTGCGTACACTCGCACAGTGTCACAGAATAAAATGTTGATTCGTACGATGTACGTCTGGGACGTTCCACGTAACGACCATAATATTACGACTGACACTTTGGCCGTTTTCCAAGGATCCTCGTATTATTGCTCTCCCTCTTCTTCACTTTCCCGTCTTGCCACACGGCCAATGGGCCATATCCTGTCCCTCGTTTCCCACAGGCGGCTCCCACTCTTATGATTTTCACGCTTCGTACACAGCTTTGTATGCATTATTTCGTAATTAACGTCTGCGGCGAAGGAAACGGAGAAAATGAGATATTAAAGAGATAACGGTACTTTGACGTGGTTTTGCTCGCTGTCCGCTGATAGCACGTTGATGACTCCTGTAGCTGGTCTTATTCGATCATGTAATAACTGCGGTGTAATAAGTGGATGCTTGAAATTCAATAGAACACATTATTTTATTATCGTTGATATGTTGACTGCTACACTTAAGTTTCTATACTGATGTATATTGTTCAAAATTTATTCACTTTCCTAATCGAAAATTCTTGCATTAATTACATGGATCTATGGAAAATAAATGTAATATATTGTGAAAATATTTTTATAAAAATTTAATAAAAATTTAAGCACTATTGGATGTAATTGAAAATTGCTTTCGTGTAGCAGTCAATGTGTTAATATAAAATTTCTAGCTGCAAACAATAATTGCTTTCGAAATATACAAAGTGTAATACGATGTACCTATACAGAGAGAAATTAACTATATTGTACTAAGAGCGTCGAAAGAATGTTAAAACGGTTGTTGTAATCTGCTCTGAGCTACAAGCTTACAAATCGCTACACCGTGTCCGCCATTTAAAATGACGTCATTTCAAAATTGAGCATTGTTACACAGCGATCAAAATAATTCGTAGACGCGAAATTTAGGGCGTGGATACTTGTCCCGTAACTTTGCTTCTTCGTTACTCGATAGAAACGAAATTAACTTCCGGGTAGTTGCGCGGGAAAATTAGTTTCAATGCCGGCCAGGGTATCGCGATCCGTTCTCATCGAGATTTAGTTGTTGTTCGCTCGCTGGGCGCTCTATTAAAAGTAATGATCGTGCTTCAGGTTCATCGAGCGAGCGAGTAAGAGAGAGAGAGGTCCTTCTTCCATGGAAAAAATGAGAAAACTTCCGCGAACTTCCTCTTCTGTATAATTAATTACCGGCGGTAGTAGTTCTTTACCGTACACGATAAAGATTGTATCGAAGGTTTTTTCAACTTGCCCGACCGAAGTTAATCAACTCCGCTCAGCCCGCGATGTCTGTGATTCCCTTTTTTTGCTCATCGATTGGTCACGTTTCTACCATCGTGACTTTCGGTTAATATTACGGGAAATTTATTTTATCACGCAGACGGGAAATATAAGTTAATGTGATATAACGCATGCAAATTATGACTCGTGGAAATTATAAGGCATAGGAATTGTGATACATAGAGATTACGGTATGTGGAAAAATTGTAACGCGTGTTACTACAGCGTGGGCAGATAACAATCCGTGAAAGTTACAAGCCACAGTAATTACAACGAACAATTACAAAGTACAGAGATTCTTGCACGTAGAAATTACGAAGTATAAAGATTGTAACACGTGAAAGTTGTAATGAATGTAAATTACGATACGTAAAAATTAGAACGTACAGAAGTGTGGAAGAGGTGATATTTATCTTTGCAAATATCACGAAATTAATCGGTTTAAATCCCGGTCGAAAGGAGGGTTAAAAGGGGTTTAAAAATGCAAGTGTCCGAAAACCACGCTGGGTTTTTGTTCTTTAAACGCGTCGCTTTGCAACGTTTATTTCGCGAGGAGCAGCGGGATTGTCGTGGCTTTATTCGACGAGTTAATTGCAATGTACCTGCACGCGCGAGCATCGAAATACAAAAAGAAACAGAACACCATCGTCGGCCAGGCCTGGGAAGAAATTAAGTGGATTAGTACCCTAATGGCGAGAAGGCGACGGTAAACTGAAATAAATATGGTGCTCACGAGGCAAGAGGGTGAATGTAATTATGCGACTAAGCACTTAGTAATATACAACGAAAGAAAAAAAGAGAAGATATATGAATAAGGGAGAGAGAGGCGGTATAAAGGGAAGAAAGTTAAAAGAGTATCTGGATATCTTTGCAGACCGATCGTTTCTTATTTTATCTTATATTTTCCTTTTTGGCCGATTCGCTTTCCGAATACAATTGAATGCTATCGCCGTCGGGGAAATAAATTCGCGATAGAGGAGGGAAATGAGCAGCAGAATGGCCGGAGACACGAAGGAACGAGAGCGAGCCGTTAAAAGTTGAAGACGCGTTTGCGCGGAACTGTTTCATTGTAATAGCCAAAGTTCTTGGTCGCTTTGGTCGGTCTGGCCTTTATTATTTTATATTTCGTGGCTGCACGGCCCGTGGGTACCGCGGAGATAACAGAAATTATACTTACGTTTGAAAGTGGAACAACCGTTAGCAACGACGCGAAACTTTAATTCGCGACGATACCGCGATCTCATCTTCGCGGCCAAGATATCTTTCTCGGTCCGCTCTCGGCCACGGGCCAATTCCGAAGGGATTCATCCTCCTTCGTAATTTGTTCGACCGGCTAGAAAGATACGAAGCCACTTATAGCCGGCTGGCATCGAGAAATTTCGAAAATTTCACCGAAAAGTCATCCTCGGTAGATTCAGGAAATTAAACCGCTAATGAGAACGGTCACAAATGGATCGACGTTAAGCCTTCCGCTCCGTCTGTAATTACTTCTTCGTCCCGTTACCGTCTTTCTCCTTTTCTACCTTCTTCTTCTTTTTTTTTAACTTGGAACTCGTTAAGGTAATGCCGCCTGCGGCGCCAAATTGTTATCGCGAACTACTTCCATCTTGACCTCTTATTTATATCTTGCTAGCACAAACTTCGATGCTTTGTTATTAGCCGAGGTGCTAATACCCGCTCATAGTACAAAAACGCTCAAAAATATTTCAACAATATCATCGATACTCTGAAAGCCTAAAGTACTTTAGATACCGATTTATGATTTTACAGAGTTGTCCTTTGCACTCAAAGGTAATCTGACTGTTTACAAACAGCAACTTTAAAACTCAGTTAAAAAGTTAAATGACTTCTCTTGAGGTTATTATTTGTCATATTATAGACAAATTATAGTGTCATATTATAGAATCAGTTAAACAATGCTTGTTTCAATTTATTGTACTAAATAAAATGGCGACTGAGAACCACCTCTTGAGCGCAAAGGGTCAAGTTTTATACAATACTTTGAAATTAAAAATTTTTATAACAAGTGCCAATTTTGATGATCCAAAATTTATAATCACACCTGAAAGAGATCTAATAATAACAAATAATCAGACATTGCAAGAGTAGTCATAAACCTTGAAAATAATTATAAATTTTCCGATTCGGTTTTTTAAAAGACACGTTTCGAAAGGTTTGATTCTACGAGTGTATTCAGATTGAAGATGTAGGGAATCGTGGAGTGTTGCACGATCAATGAACCACAGAAGCGGGTGCTCGGCTACTTCTCCGACATCCTGGCAACACGCGCGAGTGCGTTGAACGCACGTGCAAAAGGACCAGGCCGCGGGATACACGCATGCACGATCCTACATAATATAGTGGATCTGCGTCCTCTGTAATGTAATCATGGCTGACACAATTAATCACTGGACCATCCAACCCCGGCAAACCATTAGCGATCGGGACACTCGGGATTCGCCGGGGATGCGTGTGCACGCCTGAAAGTGCATTGTACTCGTGCACGCGCGCGCACGCTTCTCTACACCCTCGTACGAAAAAGGAAAATGACAGGCGAAAGAATCGTTTTCTCTCTCCTCGAAAATGGATTCCGTGTTGCGTACTTTTAACTCGTAACGAAATGGCCAGATTGAAATAACGAATTACGTTGCTTCGGTGTCTTTAATCATTTCTCCAATAGAATTTTTATATCGAGTTTTAGTTTGTATTAAAAATGTGTAGACTTAATATGTAAATTCTTGGCACTCCTTAATTTCTTTTATATACGATCTGTTTAATTTATAAAATAGATACAGAAAGAGGTTGTTAGATAAATATATAGCAACAGTGCAGAGTGACAAATGCATTTTACATTTATTATAAATTGTAAGTAAATGAAAATATATACATTCAATCTATTTATTTGAAATACTTATAAGCGAATTTTTATATCGAGTTTTAGTTTGTATTAAAAATGTGTAGACTTAATATGTTAACACTTGGCACTCCTTAATTTCTTTTACCTACGATACGTTTAATTTATAAAATGGATACAGAAAGGGGTTGTTAGATAAATATATAGTAACAGTGCAGAGTGACAAATACATTTTACATTTATTATAAATTGTAAGTAAATGAAAATATATACATTCAATCTATTTATTTGAAATACTTATAAGCGATTTTTTATATCGAGTTTCATATTTGTATTAGAAATGTGTAGACTTAATATGTTAACCCTTGGCACTCCTTAGTTTCTTTAACCTACGATATGTTTAATTTATAAAATAGATACAGAAAGGGGTTGTTAGATAAATATATAGTAACAGTGCAGAGTGACAAATATATTTTACATTTATCATAAGTAGTAAGTAAATGAAAATATGTGTCAATCTATTTATTTGAGATATTTATGAGATCCAAGAGAAATGTGTTGTACCACAACAAAGGGAGTGCAAAGGGTTAATAGCGTATATGATTAACGTATATGCTATGCCATTCTTATGAATTGTAATTTCCGTACCCACTTGTAATTCTCACGTGTTACAATGTACATCGTTATCGTCACGCGCAGTACTTCCATATCGCACCGCCACAATATCACCACATGTAAAGTAACGCATCAAGTCACATCATGTAACGTAACGCGTCAAGTCACAGCACGTAAAGTAACACGTCAAGTCCGCGATTGTACTACATAAAAGTTAGCCTAGAAAGTAGCTTGAAGAATAGAAAATGGTAAACCGAGATGCTTGTAGTTTAATGGAGATATTGCGAGTCCTCGGGAACCGCGACGTAGTAAACGGGGTCAAAAATAAAGCGAAGTTCTAAAGCGAGCGGAGGTAGGTATCAAAAGAAAATCACAGAACGAGAAGGCAACGATAACAACGCCATCGCCGAAACTCTCGTGCACAAAGCGAGAACGATTGTAGAAGCGGAGGCAACAACCAGGGATCATTTGAGGAAGATGTAACACGGGGCCGTCTACTCGCTACGGCTCATAAAACTGCGCGTTTTATGCTGATGGGCCGCGTCTCGGAGACATTGGCACGAGTAGAAAAGAAGGGAGGAAAGAAAGGAGGATCGAGCCAGAAAAGAAATGTACAAGCTACGGTTGATAAGGGGTGGCCAAGCAAGCACGACCGGCCAAGTGAAAAAAGGAGGAAAAAAAAGAAACGATGTAGGCCGATGAGGCTCGTTTCTCTTCGGATGATTTTGGCAACGGAGCCAAATGCAAACGGCAGGTGTTATCCGCGCGAGACTTTGTCTATTTTCAACGAACGAATCTCGGTTCGATCTCGCCGATCCTTCGTTCGGCATCGACCACCTCTCCTCCACGTTGGAACCGATCGGACCGGAAATACGAGTCTACGTGCCATTCGATAGCGTCGTTTGGCTAGCAACGAGCTTGCAATTTTAAAGCGGACGACCCTTCAAAAATACCGGCCGTCCACGGACCGCTTACAGCCACTTTGCCGGCAGATCGATAACCGATGATTCGTCGTTGCGCAAATTACCGCGTTTCGGGGAAATATTAACACGCTCGATATCGCGGTTCAAACTTTTTACAGTCGTTTTAACCACTTCCAGCCAGCTGTTGTGTAATACATTCCCTTAAATGTTCTTTCCGAATATCGTGTTACGAAATAGTTCACAAATATTAACCCTTTGCGCTCGAAGGTAATTTTGCAAACAGCAACTTTAAAACCTAGTTGAAAAGTTAAATGAATTCTCTTGAGGTTTTATTATTTCTTTACTAATAATTTCCACTGTTGTTTGTTTCATTATGTTTATACGTCACATATTATTCAATCAGTTAAAAAATGCTCATTTCAAATTATCGTATTAAATAAAATGGTGACTGAGTCACCTCTCGAGCGCAAAGGGTTAACCTTTTGCACTCGAAGATAATTTTACTGTTTGCAAACAGCAACTTTAAAATATTAACTAAAATGTTAAATGACTTCTTTTGAAGTTATTATTTCTCTACTAATAATTTCCACTATTGTCTATTTCACTATGTTTATACATCACATAAGCACTATTATAGAATTAATTAAATAATGCTTCATTTAAATTATTGTATTAAATCGAATGGCGCCTAAGAGGCGCCTCTCGAGCGCAAAGGGTTAAAAGCTTTTTTATATATCCGAAACATAACAATTAACAAGAGAACCATTTTTTAAAGCTAACGTTTGAATTTGTAATCATTCAAAAAGAAAACTAGTTACCAGTTAATCAGTTGCATAGATTAAGATCAGTTTTCTGCGATACCAGGGTTTCGTGACTTATTTGAATAACTTCAGACCTTGCATAACTTCAGAAACATACTCCCCACCTTTGTCCCGTAATACCTAATACGGCCACGAAAGCTTGGCGTGTTAATTCGTGTTAATCGTCCGATTACCGGCGATCTTGCTTTCTCTTGTTCCGTAAATTGAACGGTGTAAGTGGTTCGTAAAGTTCTATTAGTTACATTAAAACCGAAATTTGATTTAGCGAGTACAGCGTTAATTCTGCATGGTTACAGGTGCTCGTGAAAACGGCTCATTATCGCGCGGTTGGAAGAAAAAACGCGATGTGGCAATACCGAAAATTATTCGCGATTCCGTTCACGCGACTGTATTATTAGGGTGCACCGTTTTCACAGGCTTCCCGAGCGCAATATCCCGAAAAATTATTTGACCGATCCCCGTTTTACGGGTAGTCGTACGCTCGTAAAAACAACTGCGCGTAAACTCGGCTTAATTTGACCTATAAAGAAAAGCGGGCCCATCGGCTGACCCTGTTTGTCCCGTGGTAAGCCATATTTCGTGTCTCGCCGCGGAAGAAGCGAAAATACGATGTTCCGCGAAACTTTATAAAACCCGTGTCCCTGTTTTCAACAATATCCGCTTGAACACGGGACTTCTCTCCGCTCTTTTTTTCGCCCCGTTAAGTATGCTTTTAAAACGCAACACTGTTGCGAATTAAAGCAGCCACTCGACTCATTAAAACTACCGCTTTACAGGAGCTTGTTTAACATTCGGAAAAGAGATTAATTTGTTGGCGACGGTTTAATGTTCGTAGATGACATTACTTTATTGTTAATATTCAAAAAATCGGGATAAGGATCCGGAGATTTAAAGCGGTATCTAAAGTGATCTTTGAATGTAGAGATATATGGATAATAATAAGAAAATGGTCCATAGTATATGGGAAAGTTACAAGACACAATTAAAATAAATAAAAAATTACAAATTGTTAGATCGTGTCTTTGAATCTGCAAGTCCCTAAATTTATAAAAGTATCGAACATTAAAAATCGTCTCTCATTTGCGCCCAACAAAACCTTATTGGCTAACCCGAATAGTCTCGGAAATAAGGGAAGGGGGGTAAAAAGGGAACGAAGAGAAAGAAAATTTCTTCCCCCAATATCTTTCGATCTGCCGTCGAATGCACAACCCTGGCAAATTGGAAGGAATATACTCTTCCCCTGTCGAACCGTGCCGAATGAGAGGGAAGGTAAAGTGAAGAGGGGTGGACAGGGGTGGGCCAGAGGGGAGAGACAGGATTGCACAATGCACGAGATTTCGTCCAGTCCATCGGGAGTCCCATCGCGTCCCCATAGGCAGCTATTAGGGCGCGAGGTTCCTTGGGTAAGGATTCCCACAGGATGGTTTGGAAAGCCGAGAAGGGACGAGGAAGATGGATAATTTGTCCGGTATCCTCCTTGCTCTCTTCTGCTATCTCTTCGGCATTTCTTCTTCTTCGGTCTTCGTCTCGCTTTAGGACTGCTGACCCGAATCTCAACTAGTATGTTTTATTTTATCCACTTTGAACTGACTTAAATTTTATCTGAAAAATTCTGAAATATTTAGAATAGTCTAGCAATTAAATTTGTAGTCGCTTTACTTTGCTTTAAAGTCGCTAGAGTTCTCGTTAATTAGATATCGTATGTCTGTACACTTCATGTCATATCCACCCTGGTTTCTGACTAGGTACTAGGTCCACACAAATGTACACAATATATTAAGCAAAATGTCGTGTTACATTTTTATCTAGACTACGAGTAACGTTATTACTTGATGTCATACCCATAGCCCTTCATGTCACTTCCACCCTCATCTCTGACTAGGTACATCAACGGTACATCAACGCACAAATAGACACAGTAATTAAGCAAAATATGTTACAATTTTATCTAGACTACTCATTACTTGATTACTGTGTTACAATTTTATCTAGACTACTCATTACTTGATTACTGTGTTACAATTTTATCTAGACTACTCATTACCTGATTACTGTGTTACAATTTTATCTAGACTACTCATTACTTGATTACTATGTTACAATTTTATCTAGACTACTCATTACCTGATTACTGTGTTACAATTTTATCTACACTACTCATTACTTGATTACTGTGTTACAATTTTATCTAGACTACTCATTACCTGATTACTGTGTTACAATTTTATCTAGACTACTCATTACCTGATTACTGTGTTACAATTTTATCTAGACTACTCATTATTTGATTACTGTGTTACAATTTTATCTAGACTACTCATTACCTGATTACTGTGTTACAATTTTATCTAGACTACTCATTACTTGATTACTGTGTTACAATTTTATCTAGACTACTCATTACTTGATTACTGTGTTACAATTTTATCTAGACTACTCATTACCTGATTACTGTGTTACAATTTTATCTAGACTACTCATTACTTGATTACTGTGTTACAATTTTATCTAGACTACTCATTACCTGATTACTGTGTTACAATTTTATCTAGACTACTCATTACCTGATTACTGTGTTACAATTTTATCTAGACTACTCATTACCTGATTACTGTGTTACAATTTTATCTAGACTACTCATTACTTGATTACTGTGTTACAATTTTATCTAGACTACTTATTACTTGATTACTGTATATCTTGTCAGTAACATTAACACAGAAATTGAAACGTACGAAACTTTCCCGAGACTTGCCTATTCGACGCCGACTGTAAGAAACGTTGGCGCGGTAGAAAATCTGTGCCTGTAAAAAAACACAAACCTCGTTAGCCTAGGCAAGTGCACGGTATTTACCGATACGTCGTTTTTAAAAGGCTTTCGAGGAAGGTTTATGGGAAAGACGTCGGCGCACCACCACAGCCAAGGTCTTTCCACGAAGGTTTATGGAGAAGAGAATTAGGAGAAGAGGAATAGGAGCGAAAAAGCAAGTTACGACCATAGCTATCAAGCTGACTTCTTACTTTGGTAATACCCTTCCACCGCCTGTTTTCATATAACTGCGTCTCCAGCGACGTTTCTGTCCGGGATTGCGTTGCTCGCCGGAGGGGGTGGTAAATGGTACTAAAGAGAAAGACAGCGCGAGAAGAGGGTATTCAGCAATTTGTATGTACAGTAAGCCTCTGTAATTGCCAGACTACCTATCTAACACCCCTCCCAGCGTGTGCCGACCCCTCGATGTTTCCGCTCTCTCCCGATTTACATATTATAATTTATAGGTCAAAGATATCGAGTCTGTCGGGATGTCGTCGGTTGTTCTACCCTTAGAACAGACGCGCAACGTTTCCTTAATAATTTTCCAACCTCTAGGATCCAACATTGTACACCTATCGGTATCTATATAATAAAATTTTAACCTTCTTCAAGATTTTTAAGACTTAACTTTGGACATAGGTAACAGAGCTGCTGAAGTTATAAAAAATCAGAATGATTTTAGAAGTCGTGTTTCTGCAGAACACGTTGCAACGGAATGATAAAATCTAAGTGTTTAAGAAACGACGGAGCGAAATGAAGATGTACGAGCCAAGGGTATTAGGATACGAGGAGAGGAGGAAAGGGTAGCTTTCACCGAGGGGTAACTAAAACGTACTTAGCCGTGGGGGTTAAAAGGTGGAGAGTCATCGCGTGATCGTGGAACGTTATCCTAAAGCATATAACCCAGCCACCGGAGAAACAATCCGAGGGAAAGGAAGGGTCGGTTTTCTTCGGGGGTGATAGAGGTACCGTCGAAGGATCAAGCCACCCTTAGCGTTACGGGGATCTGCGATGATTCTCCATTTAGATATAGTTACATTTAATTTTCGAATGTCTTATAGGCACGCGATACCAAATGAATTGATCATCGCTTTAAGCACCCTCCATAAAGACGACTTTCGAATTTATCGCTCCAAATCTTTCCCTTGTTCTTTTAATTGTATCCAGATCTTATCGTCTGTGTAAAGATTTATGTCCGACTGTTTATTGAAAGTTACAAATTTTGGGGAGCGATTCAAGTACCAGTATTAAGAACGAGTGTATAGTTTGAACAGATCTTTCTTTTAATTAGCACTGTAATGGAGGACGTAATCAATTATTGTATTAATGACCGTACTCGACGGGTACAATTGTGGCTAAAGAACTTTTGGCACGAGTTATGGCTTAATGGCGTAACTACGTCGATGTTAACGGCCTTGCTCTGCCATTTCGAATCTTTATAGCTTCTTATTTATCTTTTCAGGGCGCACAGACGTGACTCGGTAATGCCAAGTGCAATCAATCTTTGGCAAAATTGCAGCTATGCAATCGATCGAATGTGATCGATTATGTTGCACAAATATTAAATTTTGAAATGTTTAAGACTGTGTTTACATCTTTAGGAGTTTTGAACATACACGTATACATTTGATATAATAATATATACATGTATGTGTACATGTATGTACATACACATATTATTATATTATTAAATTAAATGTGTACATACGTGTACACATACGTGTACACATACTGCAGGATACATTTAATGCATCCATAAATTTGCAAACTTTGAACATTTCAGATTCTGAAAAATGCAGATATGGCAGACTTCTACAATGTCTTTCTTTGATATCCCAAACATAACAACTAAATTAACTATTTTGCATAAAGATTGACCTAACTACGTTGCCTTTAACAAAATGTTCTTTCACCAAAAAATAAAACGCATCTCAAAAATAAACGTAGAACGGTAAAGAATTACTATAAACGCTGAAAGAGGGTTGGAGTAGGCATGCAATTCCGCGGAAACACCGGCACGAAGTTTCACAGGCGCAAACCGGAACAGAAACTTATTATTCCTTTGGATTGAGCCTGCACGAAAATTCATACTCTGCACCGCGAAAGTGTCGAGAAATATTAAGAAGCTTCGCGTATAAGCAGCTCGATCGTACGTAGGTATATGCACGTTCATACGTGTGAAAGAATACGGTGTCGAGGAACGGTTTTATCCAGCTCGGGGAAATCGATCATCCCGGCGTACGGGCCGTAATACGATTCAAAAATTGCGATGGAATCCTTTGTGCGTCCGTGAGAACACACAGCTGCATAAATACGAGTAAAATAATTCATTTTGTCGGAGGAAAGAATTGTCATTTATATCTTGTTCGAATTAAAACGTCTAATACGAAGTTAATGTGAATATGAAGTACTGGAGTGAATATGGAGTACTGGTTTCATCTTGTTTGTCAAAATTTGAAAAATCAAATCATTAAATGTGTTAAATTCATGTGTACATTTTCAATGTCTCAAATTATCAAATCATCAAGTGTGTTACATTCTACATGTCCACATTTTCAATGTCTCAAATTATCAAATCAAGTGTGTTAAATTCTACATGTCCACATTTTCAATGTCTCAAATTATCAAATCAAGTGTGTTAAATTCTACATGTCCACATTTTCAATGTCTCAAATTATCAAATCAAGTGTGTTACATTCTACATGTTCACATTTTCAATGTCTCAAATGATCAAATCAAGTGTGTTTAATTCTACATGTCCACATTTTCAATGTCTCAAATTATCAAATCAAGTGTGTTAAATTCTACATGTTCACATTTTCAATGTCTCAAATTATCAAATCAAGTGTGTTACATTCTACATGTCCGCATTTTCAATGTCTCAAATTATCAAATCAAGTGTGTTACATTCTACATGTCCACATTTTCAATGTCTCAAATTATCAAATCAAGTGTGTTAAATTCTACATGTCCACATTTTCAGTGTCTCAAATGATCAAATCAAGTGTGTTACATTCTACATGTCCACATTTTCAATGTCTCAAATAATCAAATCAAGTGTGTTACATTCTACATAACCACATTTTCAATGTCTCAAATAATCAAATTAAAAAATTACCCTAATTCTCAAAGAGGTCGTAAATCCGTAAAAATGGAAGAAACAAATACGGCTAAAGAAAAGCCAACAGTATCGTTCCGTTATCGGAGAATTAAAATGCAAATATGTAAGAGGTATCAGAGAATTCGAAAAGTCATGTGGTAAACAAGGATGTAGCAGGAAGAGGTCTCCGCCGGGAGCAACCGGGACGTCGTCCTGGATATTCCAAGCATGGGTGTAACATTGAATATGCATTAGCGTCAGTACGTCGATGGTTGCAACGTTGAAAGAGGGATGAACGGAGTCGACGGTGACTCACATTGTGACCGGAATAAGCAAACTATCCTTTAAGGTCCCTCCCATCGACAGAGGTGGACGGGGATGTACCCGTTGTCGATGCGACAGCACGACGAAGATCCTCGATTGAATTATCGTAATCACGCGTTTCCTTGGCCCGCCTCTTTCTTCCTTCCAATCTCATTTACGCTTCGCAGACGGGGTAGAAGACGTTCTTCGTGAGGTGACTACTTGAGAATTACACGAAATCAGACTCTTCTAAAGGTCTGACTCCCAGTAGCCCTCGCTAATTTCTCTAATACAATTTTCTCTCGTTAAACTTGTTTCGCTCGAAATGATCTCTCGTTCATTAATATTACGCTTTGAGTTCGGTATTTTCTTTAATTACCGGTGAAGTGTGGAATTAACGGTTGTTGATGGGGATTTTGTCGAACGGGGACTTACTGAACGGAGGATTAGTAAACGGGAGATTACTGGACGTGGAATTGTTGGATGGGGGAGTATCAGACGGGGTAACATCTAAAATTGCCCTCTTCGATCAATAACTCTGTTCAATAATTCATCGTCTAATTGTTTGCATAATATTCCTCTTGATAATCCACCCGATTTGCTTTTCACAATTTAACTAAAACATTCACAATTCACACTAAAACTACCAAACCGGTCAAATGACCGCTCCACAAGTTTCTGATTATAAGGTACATATTTTGTTAACCTTTTACACTCCTTAATTTCTGTCACCTAACAACTCCTTTATTTACAAAACGCATCAAAAAAGGGGTTCTCTGTAAAATGTATTGTAACAGTGTGGAGTATGTGACAAATTTTTCATTTATTATAAATAGTAATTAAATGAGAGTATACAATTCAACCAATCTATTTATCTGAGTCATTTATAAGATCCAAGAGAAATGTTATGTCGAGCTACACTCGAGGAGTGCAAATGGTTAAAGTACATTCCTTGAAATCCGTACTGATTTTCATCAAAATAAAAGATAAATGTATGTTCTATTTTATGTTTCGTTTGTTTATTTATTTTTCGACTTCATTTTTAATTTCATATTAAATTCCGATAGGTTTAGTGTTAAAATACGTTCACAGAAATGATCCAAAGCGAAAGCAAAAGCGACCTTTCCAAAATATTGAAACACCGATCGAAGAACCAATAGGTGACCATAAAGGCAGGAGTAATTCGCGGGCTTAATTGTAGCGCGCGCAATTCGTCTCTGTCGTTCCAGTTCGGGAACAGAGAGAAATTAGCAGGTACGATAACAAGTCATTCCCGGGCCGATCGTTAATTCGCGTCATCGATAGCGTATAATTAGGATAGTGTGTTGACAGGGGACCCGTGGTGGGTCTCTCCGTCTGGCTCGCGGCGGGAGAGCAAGCGAGAGAGAAAGACAGGCACAGGGGGTGGGTAGCATAAAGGAGTTAAGCCACAACGCATCAAGCTCACACGTGGGCGTGCGTGATAACGAAGCTTACCATCGCGATCGACCACTGTGTCTTGCACGTGCATGTGCACATAACACGTGCACCCGTAACGCGGTCGACGGACGCGTGGGGGTTGGTTCAGGGGGTGTAGGGTGGAGCTTCGAAGTTTGATATTACCCTGGCAAGTGTCCATGGCAATCTTATAACTCAAGTGCTCACTACCTATAATGCGTGAAGCGTACTCCGTTGCGAGTGTGTGCGAACGTATGCGCAACTATGTATGCGTGTGTGTAGAACGCCGATAGTGGAACTGTCCGTGCACATCGACCTATCCCGTATGGCAACGTGCATTTAGATTGCGAGGCCAGAGTTCTCGTAATACTTTTGGCAGGTAGGGCAACGAGTTAACGTTAAGTTTAATTAACGTGCCACGTTGGATTCGTTCGCAATCGTGCCCCCCTTTTAGATTGTCGTGGCGCTCGTTGCTTGTTTGAAATTTTCTACGATCCGAGACGGCCTTTCAGTCTGTTCCGGGGGAAACGTTATTACCCTGTCATGACAAAGTGTTATACATTTCCGTTTTTATATCACTCGAAATAGAGCAATTTGGACGTATAGCGATTTTAGGATATAGGGATCTGAGAGGTATTATGGAGGTATACAGAAATATTCGAGTCTGGGAATATCGGGCTGTAGGGATATAAATATACAAGGATGAGACGAGAATCTGGGGATGTAAGAAATCAGGGAGATTAGGTATCCGAGGATACCAAAGTGTTCCGAGTTGCTCGAAATATGATTGGCTTAATATTTATGGGTATTCTTCAACAAAGACACACATACAACCTTCGATATAAAGATACTGACGTATGGACTATATATCAGTTTAAGGAAATCGAGGATCATCACAGTATCGTAGATGCAGGGATCAAGAATATAGAAATATAGTAAGAGGTATAGAGAAATACATGAACATTAGGACTCTAGAGGTAAGGTAGTATATCTTGATATAACGCACATATGTTTCGTTTCTACGACATAAACGACTTTTCGAGAATATAGCGGTTGTTTCCACGCTCGACTATCAATAAACGCGATGTTCATAAATATTAATATTGAGATTCTGCCGGGAGCCGTGTAAAAAGGATAATTTATTTAATATTCATTTGCTAGATTAATTAATGATTCATACCGAGCGGAAGCGTTAAATAACTTGTTACGAATGTTCGCTACGTTCCGAATATTCGAATAAATCGATGCGTGGCAATTTGTATCGAATACCGATGCGTATCGTTCTAATCGCGCGTCACTGCCGCCATTACTCGCGCTGCGAATTAAATTTTACCAAATTTCCAAGTGATAACCTTTTTCGTATGCGTGAAAGCTCGAAAAAGTCCCGTTGTTTTTGACGAGGACAGATTTTTGGATGTGTCAAGAGCGAACAAGTAAAAGTGAAACGGATTTGTGAACGACAGCCATCTGTAATAGCGACTTCGCGAACTTTCGTGCTTTATACGCTCTCGAGAATTGCCTCTCGATATCACAGAGCGGAAAGATGACGGAATTTGGACTGTGATTACGACGCCGTGATCCGTGGGGACTCTTAACGTTGGCTTTGATCGTCTTACAACGAGCAACAGGTCCTCCATGTACGTACTTCTCAGGTATGTTACAAATAATGCACGAGTTATGGAACTTTCCACCTGCGTTTTAACCGCTTTCAATACGATTGCACTCTCTTTTATTTATAAAACGTTTCTTGTTTATAACGTCGCTCCTCTACTTTTTATTTCTTTCTCATGTGGTGAATGAAAGTTGCAGTCTCATGAAGTTACAGCTTTAAAAAATTGCAATTTCTAGTGTATGAAGGAGAACGACAAGTTCGACCACTCGAAATAAAGATACACCAAAATGATTCGTATAAATCCGTAAAGAGATATCGTATCTCAAACAATAGCGTAAGGTTTAGAATACTGCACGCGCGAACTTTTCATTGCATTGGATTTCTCTCGGGCTTCCCGGTTGTTTGCTTAAGAATACCTTTAAAATTCCTGCGAAGTTCGGCGCAAAAGTTTCTTATTGTTAAGTTCGAAATAAGGATATCGTTAGAAGTAGCTTCAACTTATTTCGCGCACACGGTACGTGGATATAGGCAAAGAGGGGTAGGAGGTTTGGTAAAGATGAAGATAAGGGAAGCGGTGCGAAACGAAAAGTAGTTCTATTACCAGGCTCAGTGCCAGAGAACCGTGTAAAGCTACCCAGCTGCCTCATTAAAATAAACCGCGAGAACCACCCTTACTTACGCTACAAACTGTCCACACCATTAGACGCTCGTTAGACACCTTTTTCCTACATTTTCCTTTTCCTCTGATCAAATTTACCATTCTCATTTTATGCTTTAATACCGTCACAAATTTCACACCAGATTATTCTTTCGTTTTTATTTTTTAGTCTCGGAATTATTGGGGTCACCGTATTTGCCTCGCTGTTTAATCTTCCTTATATTTTTTTAGGTTATGTGGACATTATTATACTTTTATATTTTTGAACATCAAATTAGAACTTTATGTAGTAACATTTTTTAGTCTCGATGTTTGTTGACATTAGTATACTTGTCGTTGTGTATGTTGACAGTTGACATTAGACCTAACCTATCCTTATTACATCCTTCCGATATTCTTTCAATATTTTATATCTCGGAATGAACATTATTATATTTTCATATTTTTTAACATCAAATTAGAACTTTATGTAGTAACATTTTTTAGTCTCAATGTTTGTTAACATTAGTATACTTGTCGTTGTGTATGTTAACGTTAGTTGACATTAGACCTAACCTATCCTTATTACATCCTTCCGATATTCTTTCAATATTTTATATCTCGGAATGAACATTATTATATTTTCATATTTTTTAACATCAAATTAGAACTTTATGTAGTAACATTTTTTAGTCTCGATGTTTGTTGACATTAGTATACTTGTCGTTGTGTATGTTGACAGTTGATATTAGACCTAACCTATCCTTATTACATCCTTCCGATATTCTTTCAATATTTTATATCTCGGAATGAACATTATTATATTTTCATATTTTTTAACATCAAATTAGAACTTTATGTAGTAACATTTTTTAGTCTCGATGTTTGTTGACATTAGTATACTTGTCGTTGTGTATGTTGACGTTAGTTGACATTAGACCTAACCTATCCTTATTACATCCTTCCGATATTCTTTCAATATTTTTACATCTCAGAATCTGTAGATTTTAAGAATCATAAACGTTCATACCCTTACACATATGAATAAGTGTCAGTGTCTTTGTATTTAGAAAAAAGTAGACTTTAATATACTTAGACATTGATGTCCGCAAACATCCGATCTTTACATTGACTCTACCTCGAAGAGACATTGCTAAACGTGTGTATGGATCATCGTAACCCAGAAAAGTAGATTTCCAAGACATCTAACAATATTCTAAAAATATAACTGCGAACAAATATCGAACAGAAATTTATTCGTGCTCGAAGTCTTTCTTTGTAACATATCCGAAGTTACGGGTCTCCCGTAGAAGTTTTAGGGAAAGTAGGGCGTTATTGGAACCAGGAATGTTTAGGAAGTTGAACTTCGCCGTTGACGACGTAGTTATATCGGGGTACGTTTTCCTCGAAAGTTTCTTGCAAACGCGTGGCAAGAAACCTTTCAGTTCTGTGAATTCGAGGAGCTTCCAAATAATCGCAAGTTCTTGCCGTTTCCTAGCGAAGTATACGCAACGATTTCCAGCGGAAGAAGCGTCAAACTTGAAAATCAAGAGAACGTTTAAAAAAAAAGACTTCATTCTCCACGTCTTCGATTCCTCCATTTTGTAAGCGTCGGAACGTTTTCCTTTCCATTCACGTTCCGCGGTGCTGTTACGCTTTCGTGGTACGTGGGTTGTTCAGTTTTAATCGAAATACGAAAGTTTCGCAGTTGGATAGTCTTTTCTTCCCGTTCTAATCCTTTCGCGGGACTTCTTTGGTCAGAATGGCAGACGGTTTAACGGCGCAAGGTAGATAGCGAAGATAAGGCGAATTGAAAGCCAAGGTGTTGGCCGAACAGGTTGAAGCGGTGTCGAGGGTGTTGCTAGGTTACTAGACTGTTTCTCTGTGGATGAGAAGGTAGGTAGCCGGTTTAGCGTGTGTATCTTCGATAGAAGGGAAGCTCGAACCGCGGTACACCTCAAACGTTACTCTCCTTCAACACGGACCGACCGACTTTAGGTCTTAATTTTCTTTCCATTTCCGGTCTCCTCTTCTCGTCTACCTTCTACGCTTTGTGCTTTTAATTCCGTCCTCAGTTTGTCGAAGGTTATTTGATCCTAAAAGAGTTACGACATTCGAGCCGGCTCGACTTCCCTTTCGGAACGTTGCTTGCAAACGGCAATTGCAGGCTTTGCTATAATAAGCGGGCTACTTCATCTTTTTATACATCTTTTCTTATATACTTTAAGTGCCTCATTTTATAAGATGGACCTATACATACATTGAGATAATTTAATAAACTTCAAAAGCAACTTTTAAAAGTACCTTTAATAAAACTTACAAAATTATTGAACATATTAGGTACATTTGTCATGTCAAATATCTTGTTTGTAACAAAACTTGCATCTCTATTATTTATTATAGAAGTTGATTATTACCAATGTTAATTCAGTATGAATTTATGGGATAATCATAGAAAGACCATCACCTGATATGAAAGACAAAATTTGAAAGCATTAATAGTACACAAAGAAGGGGTGCATCATCAACATACATATACTTTATGTTATTCAAGTGCCTCTCATTTTATAAGATGGCACAAAGGTATACATACATACATTAGGATAATTTGATAAACTATAAAAGCAACTTCTGAAAGTACCTTTAATAAAACTTACAAAATTCTTGAACATATTAGGTACTTAACTTAATGTCTTATTTATTATGTCAAATATCTAATTTGTAACAAAACTTGCATTTCTATTATTTATTACAAAAGTTGATTATTATTAATGTTAATTCAGTATGAATTTATAGAATAATCATAGAAAGACCATCACCTAATATGAAAGACAAAATTTGAAAGCATTAATAGTACACAAAGAAGAGGTGCATCATCAACATACATATACTTTATGTTATTCAAGTGCCTCTCATTTTATAAGATGGCACAAAGGTATACATACATACATTAGGATAATTTGATAAACTATAAAAGCAACTTCTGAAAGTACCTTTAATAAAATTGACAGAATAATTGAACATACTAGGTACTTAACTTAATGTCTTATTTATTATGTCAAATATCTAATTTGTAACAAAACTTGCATCTCTATTATTTATTATAGAAGTTGATTATTACCAATGTTAATTCAGTATGAATTTATGAGGTGTTCGCAGAAGGACCATCACTTAATATGGCTATAGAAATTTTAAACCAATTTTGTTGGGATCAAAAAAAGAAACGCTTTATAGTCCTCTTACTTTAAATGGATTATAGAGTGACAACGTTTGAAAGCACTAATAGTACCCAAAAATGAGACGTGTCTGCATTAACAAGGACGTCCACATATTGAATAACCAGAAGCATTGTATGTGGATTTGAACGAACAAACGGGTGCCAATATCCTCGAAGAGATTAAAGTGGAGGTGTTTCTCTGTTTCCGCGACCCTTTCAGCGGTCCAGAAAGTTTGTTAAACGACAAATCGTAGCGGAAGCAGGGAATAATTTCATAGCAATTCATAGCGGAACAATTGTCCGTTTAATGGAGTTTCCTGTAGGCGTTAACGACCTCTTTGCTCGGCTCGTTTATCCTGAAAGATCACAAATTGATCGCAATATATTCGGTTAACAGCTGTTCGTTGTGTACTACATTGAACAGCAGCCTGGTTTTCGGCTACGATAACCAACAACGAACCCTTCGACCATAAGGCAAACCCGATAGATACACCCGCGATCCGTTATACACAGCCTCTCTCGTTTTCATGTTGCGGTTGCATTAAAACAACCTGTTACCCCCGGATCCTGCTAACTTCGATCCTAGTTTTCTAATAACGAAAAACGATCCCCTAGTTAACGATGGAAATTACACAACAAGGTTGCTCCTGTACCAACGATCGTCTCGATAGAACCAACACGATTACCGGGGCCTATAGTTAGCCCCTAGTTTAACGTTGATACTCGAATAAGCTAGTTGTATGGACGTAAACAACGCGATAGAGCTGCCCTGTTTAATGTGTTTAGCACCGTGTTGGTTGCACGTCCTACATTTTATATTATCGAACCATTCGGGGACCTTGTTACGTATGGACTTTTATGCATGCGATGTGATTTCTGTGCCATTGAATTTTCACGTAATCGTATCGTATTATTAATTGTGTTATATGTACTAAAACACCGCGTATACTATTAATATTACACTAATAACTAATAACAGAGGATACAATTAGGGTACAACATTGAGAGTTCAAATTTATGACTCGATCAATTAATCTTGACAAACCATCAATTCTTTTATATCTGTCTTTAAAGAATGATACATACAAAATATCTTATCAAAGAAGGAAGGTGGAGTTCCCTGTTTCCAGCAGCAAATAAATCGAACACTTCATCGGGACGTTTTTCACGAACGTCGAATGTCGTCTTTGGCCTCGATCGTACGTATCGGTTCAATTTTCATTTCCCTTCAATTTGCCATGGCGCTCTTCAGCCGATTCGAGAGGATTTGGGTACATACTCGAGTTAACGACTTCATTCGCGCTTCGTTCGCTAATCGTCAGCCTTGCCAAAGAGGGAGTATTTTAAGGAGCACCAGAAGCAGAACGCTCTGCTACAGGCGAGGACACTCTTAAATAAACTCGATCGAGCTTTCGGAAATTAATTAACCTTGCTGTGCTCTTTGTATTTCTGTACCAGTTCATTAAGTTTATATTTTTAGTTATTGCGCATTTACAAGTTGGAAACTAGAGGATTCGGAAATTGGGAGGTTTGGAAGAGGCAGAGTTTCAAATTTATGAAATTAGGCACTTGGAGTGTTTGGATAATTCGAGTGATTTGGATCAATTGAAGTATTTGACCCATTTGAATCAGGTGGTTCAGCTGGATCACTTGGTTTAGTTGGATTATTAGGACCATTTGGATATTTTAGATCGTTTGTACTATTTGCGTCAGTTGGATCATTTGGACCATTTAAACAATTTGGATCAGTTGGATCATTTGTACTATTTGGATCAGTTGGATTATTTCCAGTATATGGATCATTTGGACCATTTAAACTATTTGGATCATTTGCATCATTTGGACTATTTGGATCATTTGGATCATTTGTACTGTTTGGATCAACTGGATCATTTCCAATATATGGATCATTTGGATCATTTAAACAATTTGGATCATTTGCATCATTTGGTCTATTTGGATCACTCGGATCATTTGTACTATTTGGATCAGTTGGAGCATTTGCATCATTTGGATCATTTAGACCATTTAAACAATTTGGATCATTTGCATCATTTGGACTATTTGGATCACTCGGATCATTTGTACTATTTGGATCAGTTGGAGCATTTGCATCATTTGGATTATTTGGACCATTTAAACAATTTGAATCATTTGCATCATTTGGACTATTTGGATCACTTGGATCATTTGTATTATTTGGATCAGTTGGAGCATTTGCATCATTTGGATTATTTGGTCCATTTAAACAATTTGGATCATTTGCATCATTTGGACTATTTGGATCACTTGGATCATTTGTACTATTTGGATCAGTTAGAGCATTCGCATCATTTGGATCATTTGAACCATTTAGTCAATTTGAATTTCTTGGATCATTTCTACTACTTGGATCAGTTGGATCATTTAGACTACTTGAATCATTTGAACCATTTAGATTATTTAAACAATCTGGATCATTTAGATCATTTGGACTATTTAGATCATTTAGATCATTTGGCCCATTTGAATCGTTTAAACTATTTGTATTCCTTGAATCATTTCCACTACTTGGATCAGTTGGATCGTTTAGACTACTTGAATCATTTGGACCACTTAGATTATTTAAACAACCTGGATCATTTAGATCATTTGGACTATTTAGATCATTTAGATCATTTGGCCCATTTGAATCGTTTAAACTATTTGTATTACTTGGACCATTTGGATAATCTAGATTATTTAGACTGTTTGTATCAATTGCATTAGTTCCATCATTTGAACCAAATGAATCATTCGAATCATTTCTACCAACTGTACCACTTGTATCATTGATCAAATTCAGTAAATAAGCTTGATAATTTTAAGACACAAAAGAAGAGTCGTCCGTCAGCTGTACGAAAGCTGTCGAAAGCGATACCGTAAAAATTGCGACTCGTATTCGTTATAAGGACGATAATGGAGTGAATGAAAGGACGAGGGGAAAGGACCCAAACGAGAAAATCAGATTATCAGATTCGTATCGGGGCTCGTTTCGAATTCATGTCGCGTGGAGTCGCCACGCGCGCAGATAACACGCCGCGTTTTCTATCGCTAATGGGAAACGGTGTCTGGCTGCCAGTCACTGTCTCGACGATCGAACCAACCCCGGTAATACGAATTTCCTTTGCCGTGGCACGATCAAATCTGCTTATTCTCACGAGCGGAATAACGTAACGTCGCCGAAGCGTGGCCTCTTCGCCGTTTCCACAAACGGAATATTGCGGACCTGCTGAATTCGAACATCCCGATACGTTCTCTTCCGTGGACGACCACATCGTTTCTATGTATCCACGTGTCGATACCTACTGATTCATCGATGAATTCGAAACCAACGTTTCACCCTAAATGATTCGGGACGGTGACCTCCATTTTGTCGTAACGCGTTACGTGCTGGAAACATGAACTTCGATAATAATTTCTCTAATTAATGGATTAGTTATCGCACTCTTAACGCGTTCACTATTGTGCTAAGTGAATTCTTTCACTTTTTTAAATTTTTGTGACTGATTCTTTTTTCGAAATGAAAAATGTACATCTTAGAAACAAAATAGGTATGTAGGCCTCTTTTAAGCAAGAACATGTACATAATCTTTTAAGCTTCTCAAATTCTTTAGACAGCTGTATCTTCGTTTGTCCAAAAGAGTTCAAGCAAAAGGTACATAACATACATCTCTATTATTAAAATATCTTTCAGTAATAATATTTTTTGAATTTTTGTGAGTAATTCTTTATTGAAAATGAAAAATGTACATCTCAGAAACAAAATAGATATGTAGGCCTCTTTTAAGCAAGAACATGTACATAAACTTTCAAGCTTCTCAAATTCTTTAGACAGCTGTATCTTCGTTTGTCCAAAAGAGTTCAAGCAAAAGGTCCATAAACTATATCTTCATTACTAAAATATCTTCCAGTAATATCACCCAGTGCATTTGTGAAAAATAAATTGTCAAGGAAGAGTTCTGTAAACCCTCGTGACCTCTTAACGATAGGAAAAACGTAGGACGTCTAATTCCTCGATGTAGCAGCGCTATTGGTTCACGATTTTTCGCCCGAGATGGTAGAAAGGTCCGATGGAAGCTTTTCTTCGGACAGAGGACGAGAAACGTAAAAAGCGTCGAAGTCGGAGAGAGGAAATCGAGAAAGGTAAAAAGGAAAGGAGCAGAAGAAAAAGCATCAGAATCGTTGACCGATTCCACGGACTTCGAGAGGAGATTCTGTAGCTGGAATTGTTTTTTCGGCCAACTGCTGTGTCCTCCGTGGAGCCATTAAAGCGACTTCTGGCCCCGCCACGAGCGAGACGAAAAATAAGAAACAGCAGAGGCAAAAAGCGAACGGGGCTGGATACCCGGGATGACGTAACGGCCAAAAGGGATCCCTTGAATCCCCTTACGATGATTGCGGTAGGCTTTTCGGAGCAGCCCTTTTCCTCGAGTATCATCGTTTACCGTTGCTTCTCGCCTCTTATCGCGTTTCCACGGAGCCCGTTTCATCCGACGATGATGTCACACTACCGGCTGTTCTGAACCACGGGAACCGCAGATAGGCCGGAATTTCGTGCTATCTGGAAACGGTGCATCCCAAGACCATAATCGAAATAATCGTACGATTCGAAGCAACAGCTTCTTGGAATAACGAATCTTTACCATCCCTCCTTTTATACTTCCTTAGGGCTCTATTAACTCTGATTCGCACAGGGAAACGTAGAAACGCTTGTGGATAATGAAGGAATTTTTCAAATTAGGAATTTGCAGCTTCCTTGGCAGAGACATAAAAGCTGCCAAGTTTGAAAATTCCAAATTTTCCTCCTTCTAAATTTAAATATCAAAATTGTGCTCCCACTGTTCATCTGCACGTTGAATATCTGAAATTTGTGTATTTGACAACTTTGACTGACTTCAAATTTTTGTATTTCCAAATCTAAAAATTCACAAACTGAACATACATAAACTATGAAAATTTCAAACCTTGATATTTCCATATTTCTAAACATTTAAATTGCTAATGTCCTCTCATGAAAATTCCAGTCGTCATTCCTTGCTTTAGCAACAAAAAATTTCCCCTCTTGCCTGCACTTAAAATATTAAAAAATGAAGTACACAAAAATCCACCAACATAACCTCATAATCACAGCGTATTAAAAGCGAAAATGTCCTAATTATCTCTGCCCTCCAACATTGATTAAGCAATTTCCTTAAGTCTGCGAGTGGCAGTGAATTTGAGGAAATAAGTTTTCCCCTGTTCAGGTTTTCGGGTCATGCATTTTCGTGGGAGGATAAGGATAGCCAGGGTTTAGGGTGGTCGTAGCAAAAAGAGGAAGAAGAGCCGGGAAAGGAAAGAAGGGAAAAAAGGGACGAGGGCGAGAGAGAGGTGGCGCCTGGCAGGCAGGGTTCGCCGCCGCGAACTTTAGCAGATATTGAATATCTTGGACCATCAATCACTTCGGCACGGCAATATCCGAAAGTATTGGCCTTATATTTGTTTCTATATCGGGCACCGATTTATGGCTGAAGCACGTCCTTCCGTCAGCTACGGAAATCATCGTCCAACGACTTTGCGTACTCTATATTGATTTTCGCTTCGTGTTTTTGCTTCCTTGGACCTGTGAGTAATCTTCTGGGCTCCTAAATAATAATTTGTTATATTGAAAATGAATTTTTAATGCGATAACGAAGATGAAGCTTTAAAAGGTATTGTGAAATGGTAGTTGTGATGTATCTGTTTGAAGTCTTTGGTAAAAATGACTGTGTGAGCTCTCCACGTATGTAGTCCACATATGTGTTAATATGTATAACGCAAACTAATAATCATTGATCTGAACGAGCAGTCAAATACTTATATAATAACCGACCTATTAAAAATATTAACAAAAGCAATTGTAAGGTTATTTCATGCTAAAATTAAATCACATACTCATCTAATATATGTGTTACTTTAAAACGATCTTATGTCATCTTTTGTCAGAGTTAGAGGCTCTGAAATCATGATTTGACTGAAACAGATCATGGTTCGTTATAATAGCAGACACTATAGCAAGCCATTTAATTTGATATGAATTGATAGAGGTTTATAGCGATTGGACTAAATCTGTATTGAATTTATATGCTCGATTGAACTCTTCAAATTCATGAATCGTCTTGTGAAACCGTTTTGGAAAGCAAGGGGGTTCATTCGAATTGAACGTGTTCAATTTGATACAAGCAATTCCCAAAATGTGGAGAATCGATATAGCCTACTTTGGATCCATTAATCTGATGTAGACCCCCGTTAACTGGTCTAGATAACCTCAGAGCGCCACTATCAGATACTAGACCTAACCGAGACGCCATTGGGTTCATCCTGTTTGATATAGATCCCAGAGGATCCGTGACTCGATGGAGATACCATAAGATCTATTAGGTTGTTGCATATCTAATGGCTGATTGTCGAAACATGGAAAATATCGCGACCTGCGTCAGCGGTTCTTCTGACAAAACAAGTAACAATATATTTCCGTACATATTTACTCTGCTATTACACACTTATTCTGCTATTAAAAAATAGTAACGAATAATAAGAATGCTTAAAATAATTTTCAAAAACGTTACCATTAAAATATTGCAATTTAATTCTTTCTCAAATACCAATTAAGAAATTAGTCATTATTTTTTATCCGTCATCAACCACAAATATTTATAATCAGTGATTGCGAATTTCGCAAGTTGAATTTCGATAAAAAAAAAATTAGTCGATGAAATAAAATACGTTAATCAATCGACACCTAGAACCGATCGCCACAGTGGCTTCTGTTCAATCAATATCTTCGATAATAGAATCTATCAACGGATTTATTGAATCATATTCCATATCGTTCGGCTAAAATGTTTCCTGCTATCCGGTGAAAAGATTTCTCTTAACAAACAGCGTGAACATTTTCCCGAATCGTTCTTCCACTCTTTCCTTTTTTATTCGATGTATGCTCACGGACGCGAGAGCCACGCGAACGTGGACGTTTCTCTTTATTAAATTTTCACCAAATTCTACTTTTCCTCTTTTCACCGTTAAAACCGACAGATCCTTACAGAGCGAGATCGTACGTGTCCATCTCTGCCTACGTACTTCCATATGTACATACATTGTTCCCATATTTTATTCGTCTTCAAACACGTACATTTATTCGTTACAGTATGTTTATTTAACTGCTTACTTACCGCAGTGATTATATTTTTACTATATCTGGATTTAGTGCTTATAATTAAATCATGTATTCATACTAAAGCTTGTATAAAATATATAAAATTGGTAATGGAAATAAATTTAACTTCGAGCTATATCGTTTCGTAGGTTTAACATTAATATTATCTTTAATGTTTAACATTATCGTTAATATTATCTTCAATGTTTAACATTATCGTTAATATTATCTTCAATGTTTAACATTATCGTTAATATTATCTTTAATGTTTAACATTATCATTAATATTATTTTTAATGTTTAACATTATCGTTAATATTATCTTCAATGTTTAACATTATCATTAACATTATTTTTAATGTTTAACATTATCATTAACTTCATCTTTAATGTTTAACATTATCATTAATATTATCTTTGATGTTTAACATTACCATTAACTTTATCTTTAATGTTTAATATTATCATTAACATTATTTTTAATGTTTAAGATTATCATTAATATTATCTTTGATGTTTAACATTACCATTAACTTTATCTTTAATGTTTAATATTATCATTAACTTTATCTTTAATGTTTAACATTATCATTAACATTATCTTTAATGTTTAACATTATCATTAACTTCATCTTTAATGTTTAACATTATCATTAACTTTATCTTTAATGTTTAACATTATCATTAACTTTATCTTTAATGTTTAACATTATCATTAATATTATCCTTAATGTTTAACATTATCATTAACTTTATCTTTAATGTTTAACATTACCATTAACATTATCTTTAATGTTTAACATTATCATTAACTTCATCTTTAATGTTTAACATTATCATTAACTTCATCTTTAATGTTTAACATTATCATTAATATTATCCTTAATGTTTAACATTATCATTAACTTTATCTTTAATGTTTAACATTATCATTAACTTCATCTTTAACGTTTAACATTATCATTAACTCTATCTTTAATGTTTAACATTATCATTAACATTATCTTTAATGCTTAAGTAATCATTAACATTATCCATTGAAAAATGAATTCTTTAAAATTGTATAAATTTAAAAAAATGATAAATTGTGTAATAAGGTAAATGAATCAATGGAGACGGATTGACCGACTGTGAAATTACCAGACAGTCTGATAAACATAGAGAAGGTTTGTTAATCGAGATCGTTTGTATAACCCCGTTCCTCGTAACCATTTTTCCCGAGCTCCTGATTTCGGCTCAATATAAGAAGGCTTCTTTACCCCTCGACCCCGTAGCCAGCAGCCCATTTCCGTCGACAGATCGCGCCAAAGTGCTTCGCATGTAGACACCGTGGAGAACGTTCAAGCTCGATAGGGAGTCAGATCTCTCAAGATGGTGCACCTTGGCACTTTGCTGTGCGAGAGTTTTTTTTCATCCCTTCTTATGTCGCTGCTGCGGCATATACGCCAAGCTGTTTCTTTCTTTCCATGTTAAGCCACGTTCACAATGGTTGGTCATGGAAATTTGAGGATTTGAGTACTTTGAAATAAAAGAATTTGCAGGTTTGAATGTTTGTAGACTCGAGAACTTGCAGTTAAAATTCAGGAATTTGTGAATTCATAAATTTGGAAATTTGAAGGTTTCAGTATTTGAAGCTGAGGACTTCAGTCCAAGGATGTCAGAACTTGCAGACTTTGCACATTAGAGAATTCAAGAATTTTTGCATCTTCAAATGTGATGCCTTCAGAGTCTGATCATCTTCCATCAGTCATTTGAATCATCAATTAAATTTATTATTCTCTTCCTACAGAAGATGGCACTCGTCAAGACTCCTTCACCTAGACTTACTAAAAATTCGAAATGTGAACGCAGCCTAAGATTATTAGGCTCCGTACGTATCGTAGCGACGAAAAGAACAGTTGTAAGAAGAGAAGAGATATGACCGTGGGAGACCGGTAGGGTGAAGAGCGGTCGATGAAGGAAAAATGACGGGACAAGGGCGAGGGGTTGAATGTTCCAAGTTTCTTTATTAGATCGGGGGTGTCCATTCGTCGGAAATGGACCAAAATATCCACGTCTTCCCTCTTCTGTATCGTTTTTCTTCAAGTCCCGCCACGTTTCCACGACTAGGGTGTTTATATCGAGATGCAAAATCCTGGGGAATGGCAGTCTCCGGGAGGATGAGCAGGACGAAGTCCGGGTGAAATCTAATACGGGAATAAAGATGAAATCTTGGAGGAGTTTCATAGGTCCGTTGCATCGAGTCCTCCACTTTGCCAGGCCAGACTTTTCTTCTCATCAAATATTGCTTTGTATCGGCGTTCGCGAGATCGTCGGTGACCCGATATTCTGCTGCCTATGGGATGTTTCTTAACGTTTTGCGAACGCACCGTGTTCCGACAACGTGACGCCAGTATTCTCAGGGTATTTCCACCCTCCAATATTAAGTGCTTATATGAGAATGGAGCTACGTTTCTTGAAAAATACCCTCCTTCAATTTTATCTACATTCTTTCTTTTGCTTTATCTTTCTAGGTGTGTGGTTTTCTTTATCTGTTTCGAGTTGCTCCTCAAAACTTTACAAGTCTTACGAGTACAAGGATTTGTATGCTGCATAATTGTTTCATAATTCTTGACACAAAGTGGATTGAAATAGTCAGCCATGTAGTTTTTACATAAAACAATAATATTATACTTTATACTGCTACGAAGATTCATCTTGTAACTCCATCTATGAAACAAATATACTTCGCAATATAGTCAGCCATTTTGACCGGCCATTTTGTGTTGACAGCCATTTTGCGTTGACAGCCATTTTGAGTTGACAGCCAGTTTATGTTGGCAGCCATTTTGTATTGATAGCTATTTTGTGTTGACAGCCATTTTGTGTTGACAGCCAGTTTGTGTTGGCAGCTACTTTGTGTTGACAGCCAGTTTATGTTGACAGCCATTTTGCGTTGACAGCCATTTTGCGTTGACAGCTATTTTGTGCTGACAGCCATTTTGCGTTGACAGCCATTTTGTGTTCGCCGCCATTTTGTGTTAACAACGAATTTACTCTACACAGACTAAAGAATAGAGTCTTCCTTTACATAGTCCTTTTGATTAACCCTCAAGCAATACCCCCATACCATAAGAGTTATTCCAAAAAACGTTTATGTCATCGAATCGTGAAGATTCCCTTTCCAGATTCCTTTTCCAGCCAAATAGATTCCGAAGTTCATAAGTAGACACACAATTCGAGAGAGGTCACGAATCGAAGACCGGTGTTTTCTTTCGATATATCAGAGAAGGCTCGTCACGAACGACACGTGCACCCTTTTCTATCCCCAATATTTATTTTAGCGTAATTCCGTTCCTCGCACGTGTACCGTAAATGGTTGTTTCGCGGTTCCGTCCAATTTCACGCGGAACAGGAAATACTCGGCAGGAGTTTAAGGTACTTTAACGCGGCTCTATTCTTAGAAGATCGGAAAATTACCATTCCTATGCTAACAAGAGCTTCTTCAATTATACTTTGTCCTCGGTCTTCGCCGATTGTTATTTGTCCTCCTCTTTTCTTCGACTTGATTTCCTCGCTTTGCATAATCTAATTTCGCCTCCTCTCCATCGTTCCGGGCGTTTACCTTTATTATAATTAGCTTATTTCCGGAGGAAGTATTGTCTGTCGATGGCTACGGGCTTCTTCGATTAACGGACCCCAATGGCCGAATTTTTAAGCATGGAAGTTTTCAAAAATAGTCAAGTTTCAATGTTGTGATGTCTAAAAGTCCAAAATTCAAAGTCTGTAATATTCTAAAATATCTCAGACACCAGTATTTCTAAAGTGGCCAAACCTTAAAATACCAAAAGTATAAAAATCCTAAATTTAAAAATTTCAATTATTCCCCATCTCTAAAAATGTAAATACAAACTCTGCATACGGTTGCCTAAACTCCCCAGAAAATTGACAATCGCAAATGGCGAGACAATATCGCAAGACTTTACGTCGAACGTGTACACCCGTTGGTTTATTCTTTTTCGTCGTCTATAAAGTCATGACGTTCTGGCTCTACAGAGGGCTGAAATTTACGACTCTTTTATGGGGATTTTTATCGCTGTGTAAACTATGCGATATCCCACCGTATCCGTTTCCGCTCTTACGAACGGCCTCGACCTTTATCCTCCCTACAGAGTTAGTTCTTAAAAGAAGATGAATTTTTGTGCACCGATAATTAAACGACGAACTCTCGGTTTAGTTATCGCTTGGAAATTTCTGTTCTACGACGGAATCGATCAAAGGCCAGGTAATTATACAGGAACGTGTATAAACAGGGCCAATAAATTGAATGGGTGTTTGCCGACTCGCTAAAAGTACACCGATCACAGGTTGCCGAGTGCGGTAGTCAATAATTGCTCCATTGACTTTATTGGAATCTCAATTATGGCGACAACCGACATACATCATGCGCTTTCATGATTTTTGCTTTTGTACGTTCATATGAAATCGATTGCTGATGTGGAATGACTCGAACAAGCATTTTCATATAAGGGTAGTTTCATGAGCTCGCTCAAGGGGTTTCATAAATTCAAGGGTAAAAATAAATAAGTCTGTAAATGTCAAAGTAAGGAAAATTATTTGTTCCTCAAAATATTATTCATATAATATGCCATAACTTATAAAAATTATAAATAATCTCAATAATGCTTCCACCTTCATCTGACTTTAGCTATGACATTAAATAATTACTGCTCTTACTGTTCTTCTATTCTTAACAAATTAATTGTACAAAAGAATAGTCAAAATATTTTTCAACGATCAGAAAACAGTTCAGAAAAATATTTCTAAACAATCTCAATTATCAAAGCCATGAATCGTATCAGCATTTAAATTATCAAAGTCTAAATTGGTGTTTTTATGAAAGTCTAACAAGTTCATAGCTAAATTAACAGGAAACCTGTTGTACCGAGTGTCAATTTCGCAGCCGCGAATGTATTAAATTTCCAGATTTTTTCCTCCGTTCTGTTTCCCCGTAAAATTTTAAAGGGGTAAAATGGAGCAGCAGGAGCATTTCCATACAGGTGTTGCTCTCTGGGGTGAACGTTGGGTACACATAACCAGACGGTGTGCGTCGTTTCTAGTTTTCAGGGGATGAAGCTCAATGTGCTGAATGTGGATGTGCTCAATATTCGGACAACGACAGTCGGATAGGATTGGGAGCTTGCTCCATCGTAAGTCCGACACTTCTGTGGCTAACAGTTGCTCGGAACTTTGATAATCTATATCGCTTACGGTTCGTGTCTCAACACCCGGCCACCTCGACAGAAAACTTTCGACGGCTTCTTCGACGTAAATCGATTTCCCTGGACATCCGATTCGATGGAAATGTAGTTACAATTTAAACATTTTTTGTATAATATTTCAAGTCCCTTCAGCTACATTACGTCCGCTTCTGATGCTCATAGGATAGTCACTAATCTATCAATATCAAAAAACAGAGGTGTCCAGAATCAAAAAGATGGCATAACCAATCAGATCCACGTTCTTCAGCTATCCAAGTTCTCGTGGGTATCGAACCCCAACAGCTGGACCGTAACGTTTTAATTAAATCCCGAAGCAGCAAAGCTCGCTGGAAACGTAACACTCGAACGATTCGAGGTAACGAAGCACGTCGCCCCGAGGAAAAATATCGAGCTGGTTCGTGCGTCTAGCGATGGACAGGTGAACGCGTTTGTGCACCGGACACCGAAAAATCGCCGGACGAGAAAGCATCCTGAAAGATTCCCTTCCTCCAGAAGAAGGAAGGAAGAAAGGCGGGTGATCGTCCAGAACGAAGGATGAACCTTGGTGGTAGCACGATAAAGTCAGGATGAATCCAGCATAAAAGGACCAAGGCACGAAGGTCGATTCGAGGCACTTAGAGGTGGCCGGTTCTCGTTGAACACGATGATGATGTATGGCTCTCAACGATAGAGAATGTTATGGCGCAAGGACCTCGCTCGCTACGACCTCGTTTTCTCCTGGAAGCCCCCGAGGCTTCTTTCGAGGACCATAGAAGAAGAAGAGGGAAGGAAGGAAACGAGAAAGGAAGGAAGGAAGGATACCTAAAAGATGGCCGTCGTCTCATAACTCCTTCTGGCTTCCTCTTTTTCCCTCCTGGCTAAAAGATACACTGCACACGAAAGAAAATCGCGAACGTGTAGGTGAAGCAGCTGCTTTGTTGCTCCGAGTATGCTCAACGTTATGTATCTACACACGTGTGCGTGTACCAGCATGAATACTTCTACACGGGAGGACGACATAAAGTATATACACCGTGTGTCCGTAATCCGTAGATATCAGCTTGTTGTCGCTGCCTTCGTGCTATTGCGAGAGGTTTATCGGATCTTCTTTCCTACGTGTACGGAGAAAGCCAGCTAACCTGTACGGATAAGACTAAGCGCGTGTCCGTGAAAATCGACGGAAATTATATTAAACTTCTGCACTCCTTTTCTTTTACCATCTGCTTAACTTTAATGGCCTCCACACATGTGTGTCATAGTCGAAACTGTTAGTTTCACACATGAATATTATGATTAGAGAAATAATCTCTAATAGCTTCCCTTTGTGGAATGACTGATTGTGAAGTGACTATTTAACCAGTTAACTGTGGAATTTTGTTTCGAAAGATCACTACAGGGTGCGGAATTAAAAACAAGCAACGGCGTGTATACACGTCGAACGCACTTAACTGGTTAATAACATAGGAGTGCAATTGTTAAGAAGGTTTAAACTTTAATTCATTTGAAACTTGCAGATTGCCTCTCATAAAATCTATACAATTGATCTGTCGATCAATCAACAAGCTTGAGTTTTGACTACTTTTTATATTTACCGCAATTAAAACCATCTTCGATATCAGTTCTTACATTTCAATGCCAGTATTCTTCAAGAACCTCGTATGTCACATTCGTGTAAGAACGCTTTGTCTGCAAGAAACGGAAGAAAACTATGTTTTCATAGGTCCACGAAGGAAGTGCTCTCACCGCTGCCGTTCGTCCGTCGTATTCCATCCCTGTCTCTTTTGCTTCTGCCCTTAAATTGCCAGCCCTCGCTCCTTGCCATCCTCTTACACACCGCCTCGCACCAGATCGCAGAGAAAAAAGACAATCGAATCTCGGTCGTGGATCGCCGCTTTTCTAGCAATTTTTCAGGGAAACGATAGAGGACTTATCCGACGAATATTTTCACGAAACGAGGAAACTTACATTACCGTTATTCGATCTGTATGTATCGATTATCGGACCTTGTGTGTATGATCTATTCTTATCGAGTGAGCGTTTAAAATTGGATCGTTCATTTTGGGGAGGATTCTGGGAATTGTCCTGCATAGAATGTTTCGGAGTATGAATTTTTTGTAGACTTTTAAAATTTTTTATAGATTTTTAGGTAACAAGTTTTTGAGATACACAGATTATCAAGTAACCACAAATTGAGAGGTCGGAAATTCTCGAAACTTTAAATTGTTGGGATCTCAGAAATGCAGACATGCAAATCTTCGAATCCTCAGATTAGCAAACTCCAAAATCTGCAGACTTCCCAAACGCCGAAATGTTCAAAGACCCAAACTAGTGAATGTCCTGTGAATATCCGATGTAGTGAATTTGCAACTTCTCAGAGTTGAAACTCCCGAATCGTTAAACTGCAGATACAGGTAAAAATCGTAGTGGAATCTAAAGGGAGCGTATATCGGGTCTTCTAAATCGAGCGATATAAAAGAGAATCTAGACACGGTAGTTCTGTTGTCCCCAGCGTTCGCCGCTTTATATTATACCTCCGGAACACGTATGCCCTAGCCGGTACGAGCAAAAGGCACAAAAGGATTTCCCTTATTTTACCGGGTATTCCTGCGGGATGTGTACCTGGTCTCGGGCCAGTTTGTGCCAGTGCCCTTCCAATTCCGTAGCGTTCGTGGGCAGCCGACGACGAAGGGAAATACACGGAGGCCGATTCGACGTGTACGGACAACAAAATAAGCGAATAATACCGGGACGGCAGAAGACGAAGAAGGAACGGAATTATAGGAAGGCAGAGGTTCGTGCGATCGGCGTGCATGCGAGTATAAAATAAGGGACAGGAAACGAGGATGGTGGATCGTGAGCGATTGTTCGAAAATGGCTGCGCCATCCGAGCACCGATGAATGGGACCAAATACTGGCGTCACGCCAAATAAACTCCAACGAACGCTAGTACATATAACGTTGCTCGCACACGCGTCCAATGACACGCTCGTATATCAGCTGGTCCACGCTCCGGTGCGAGAATTAAAATTAAATATCGCCGGGCTTTTTGGATCAAACGATCACGCCTCGTCGCTGCCGCTGATCCTTCGCCGGATCATCGAAATATCGACCGAGATTTAATTAAACGTCGAAATTAATGGCCGCCTACCTCGTTTCGCCTATGTTTTTTTTACTCACGGTTATCTATAAAAAAACAAAACTGTTGTATCCATACATTCATCAATTTCTAAATCCACGGATATTCTGTATTATCTATATTTATATTTCTTTCAATTTCTATACTCTTACGTCTACATTTTCATATTGTTGGATGTTTAAGGGTGAAACGACCTCTCAACAAGTTTTGAGCTGTACACAATTTAAGGTTGACGTTGTAAAGCGGTATCGCGAATGTAAGAGTTTGTAAAGAGAAAATAAAAATTGATCCGAAGGAAGATTGAAGTTTAATTAAATTTTATACGACGCTTTGATTTCTTGTTCCTCTTCTTGTTCGACGCGTCGTTAGCATTCGTCACTAGCTGTTCCGTACCTATTTCAAATATTTCTCCCCGAGAGTATTTACACGGCGCAGCCGTTATTACGCGAGCAATTTAATCGTAATTTAATCAACGACGCTGGTTGGCTACCTCTTGTTTCCGAATACCCGAATACGTCGCCATTCTGGTTGCCTCGCCTCTTGGCTTTTGCCGACAGACTCGCCTTTGGCCCCGCGAAACATGCAAAATTAACGAATCCCCCGCTAATTACGAATTAATTGGCTCGCGCTGAAGTGCGCAAAGAATCCGCTGCAAACGCAGCTACGCTCGTTTCCTGTTTTAAGAGGCCGGAAAGAGGGCTCAAGAAACGGCGACTCTTAGCTTCCTCCACGGTTCTGCGACGACGTCGCGTGTATAATTTCGTGGAAATAAGACTTCACCGGAAACCCTTTAGCTGGAACGGTGAAACCTTTGGACGCTAAATATTACTCGCCTCGTTTCCTATCGTAAACGCGCTCTGATCGAACGACCTATGGTTGCCATGGTGAAAATTTAATCTATTCAAGCCCTAACTGCTGAGAAAGACAAAGATCGACACTTGATACGCATCGAAACTTTGCTGTACACAGAATCTTACCTGCCATTTTGTTCATGTCGTAAATTCTACAAAATGAAGACATCTTAGTATACAACATATGACATGGGTGGTTTACAGCTTTAAGGAACATCTTTAAGGAAGATACTTCGTCGAGATTTCCAGTACAAAATGGCTGATAGCCACACAGTGATTGAACGGCGTAAAGTTCGATACGATTGACCTAGAAATGTAAAAATGGTTGCCAGACTTCCTTTCACTGAAATCTTCAATACAGAGTAGAACAATGGACCTATTTGTCAGGCAATATTCACTTACACTTGAGAAAGTAGTTTCCGATTATCGATGCCCCGGAAGAAAAAGTACGGAAGGGTTATGCAAAGTCAATATCGAACTAACGAGCTTCTTTGGAGTCACCATTGATCAAGCCCAGTGACACCCTCTCCAAGGTTTTCTTGCGGCCATATCTTTTCGCGTGCTAGCTCTAATCCAACGATTCATTATGGTCAAACCACTTTGCAGGGTATCATCTTGGTCCGGCTGGATTTATGGCACACCATGGCTATTCTTTTCTTCTGTTACTCGGCGGCCATTAGTCGGAGCCCTACAGCTTTAGGCGGACCTACAATCACCCTGATGCCAAAACCACTCGACCAAGTTCTGGAACGATCATTTCTCTGGCCACTGGCCTTACTCGCAATCACTGTAGATTAACTTTAGTAATCGGATGAAAATTGATCCAACTTTTGTACCGTGAAATGCGCCTTTTCATTTGTAGCGTTCAATGGAAATTGGGAGTTTGTATTGGGAGTTTGCTAAATCACTATTTTAATGATTTAATCAATTAGTTTGCACGTGTCTATCTTTATACTTGGATTTATGCTGATTACGGAATTAAATTAAATTTTGTTTTATTGTATAAGTTCATCAATTTACTATTTTGTTTAATATTTCACTGTCTTTTATTATTTTGTTAGAAGAGTGGGTTTCGTTCGACTCACAAAATGGCGGCACGAATAAGTGACATTTTATACTGCATCAGGATAAAACTTCCAAAGAATTTACAATAATGTAAGGACATTAATGACCTTAATTAAATTTTGTTCTATTATGCAATTTCATTAATTTACTATTTTGTTTAATATTTCACTGTCCTACCATTTTATTATTTTGTTAGAAGAGTGGGTTTCGTTCGACTCACAAAATGGCGGCACGAATAAGTAACATTTTATACAGCATCAGGATAAAACTTCCAAAGAATTTACAATAATGTAAGGACATTAATGAGCATAATGTAAGTGCTCCTGCAATCCCCGAATAAATTACCATATTAATGAAGTCTGAATAAATTATATCCCTGGAATAAATTAGCATATCAATGAAATCCTCGAACAAATTACATCCCGTAATAGAAAGTCCAAACTTCCCCGTAACTTCAGAACATCGAATTATTTCATCGTATACGTTCTATCAGTTATTTAAAAGTGGTACTAAAAATCAGGAGCAACTGGAATTGCAGAATTAAAGAAATATGAAACCACGGGCAGGGATATGAACGATCGCATAATACCCGTTCGTGGAGGATTTGAATGTCGATTGAAAAATGGCCCCGTGAATGGTCCTGATCCGGTCGGATGCCGGACACGAAGCCGACACTGAATGATGCATTTCGCGGAACTTTTTGACGGATACGCGGCTCGATTCAATCGCTCGTACACGGTCGCCTGGCCAATCTTATTTCTATCGGCTGGAAGCTTTTCTGTATCGAGGCCGATGCAGGTCGCGTATCGGGGGTGGAGGTGGAAAGTCGGTGGAGGTGAAATAAGAGGGGCCGAATCATAGCGGATATCTTTGTCCAATAAGCGTGTTCCGTTTATCCCGTTTCCGTTTCTTAACCTCGGTGTTCTATCCAACATTCATCGAGCGCATGTAATATCTTTTACCCGTGCGGCCGTTTCTCAGACGCGTGTGTGCTCGTGCCCGAACGCGATTTCGTTAAAAATACGAGGACCCGCTCGTCCGCACGACAAAAGTCCTCCCGGGAGAGATTGCGGGACGCTTTTAAAGGCATAAAACCTAAGTAGCCCGGAGCTTCTCATCTATATAGGAGAGGTTATACGTACGGCACAGGTTTTACCATAAATAGAGACGCACGAACGATGAGATTGCCTGGACGACGGCGCCCATAAATTTCCACCGATTCGAATCTTCTTCCTTTTCGATTTCCCAGAACTCGCCAGCACGGGATATACTGGACTAGGAACATTTCTTTGCTTGCGGAGTCTCGTTCGGTATCGACCTACTTAACATTTATCAAACGGCATAAGTGCACGTGGATGCGTTTAGGAGGATAGACATATGAAGTCTGACATAAGGCTTGTTAGGTTTCTCACGAACCAGTATATGTTATTATAAGACATTTCCTATTCTCCTTGTTTAAGAAATTGTTAGATCGCGATTATTTAATATTGATGTACTTTGTGTTAATCAGACAGTAATCGAAAATTTAAAAATTCATCAGTAGATGTTGTTCGAGACATTTTTAAATGGTCAGACATTTCATGCCAATGAACTGAAGATCAAAGATCAAAAAATGACACTTACAACCATTTCAAAAAATGACACTTACAACCATTTTCATTAGAACACTTCAATCTTACAATATCATAAAACATCATCGTTAATATCTTCATAGAACCTAACCTTAATTTTTCATTAGTACCTAACCTCAATTTGACAAAAGTAAAACAATATAAAGCACCCGGAATACGGAATCAAACCAGAGTAGATATCGATTGAACGAGAGGCGAGAAATCGGGCAGTAAATTAAACGGAGAAAAGGTAAATGAACGGGTAATGTTTGCAGGCAGTGTCAAACATTTACCTTAGAGCTTAAATCTCAAGTGTCACGAAACGGTGTTAATAACGTCATTACGTGTTACGCTAATAGCCTGTAACGATCTCATTAGAAAGAGGAACGAAGACACATTGGAAGGGCTGCAGTACCAGTTGCAATTATTTCCTGGCACGTTAAATGGCGACACTTTATCGACGATATTTTTCACCGTGTGCCAGTGGGCTCGCAGCTGACGCTGACCTGCATAAATATGTTGAACCCGGCCCGTTCGACTACCGTCCAAGCTAAATTAAAATCGAATTTCCATTCGTCATTTCGCCGTTATCATACAACCGGCTATTCGTGCACTCCAAGAACCCTGATAATCGATTTAAAGGTATACTAACCTGTACCCCTAACTGAATACACGAATGAAAGCGTATTTGTCAAATGGTGCGAGTAGGATTAGCTTCGGGGTTGTGGAATGCTTGGATCATTTATGGGGGAGGAACTTATTACAATTTTTACGATTAATAATTTTACAATTTCTACGATTGGGAATTATACAATTGTTATGAATTTAATTTTGTTCATTTTTTAGTTGAGGGGTTAAATTTTTAATTTCATACGTTTCTAAATTTCTTACTTAGCAAAATTTCAAATTTTCGAATTAGTGTATTTTTGTATAACTACGTCTTCAAATTTGTACATCCTCGTATTTCCACGCGTCCAAATTCCTAGATCACCGAGTCCCTACATTCCCCTATTTCCACGCGCCCAAATTCCTAGATCCCCGAGTCCCCACATCCCCCTATTCCCACGCGCCCAAATTCCTAGATCCCCGAGTCCCAACACCCCCATATTCCTACGCCCCCAAATTCCTAGATCCCCGAGTTCCTACATTCTCCTATTTCCACGCGCCCAAATTCCTAGATCCCCGAGTCCCCACATCCCCCTATTTCCACGCGTCCAAATTCCTAGATTCCCGAGTCCCTACATTCCCCTATTACCACGCGCCCAAATTCCTAGATCCCCGAGTCCCAACACCCCCATATTCCTACGCTCCCAAATTCCTAGATCCCCGAGTCCCTACATCCCCCTATTTCCACGCGTCCAAATTCCTAGATCCCCGAGTCCCCACATCCCCCTATTCCCACGCGTCCAAATTCCTAGATTCCCGAGTCCCCACATCCCCCATATTCCTACGCCTCCAAATTCCTAGATCGCCGAGTTCCCACATACCCCCAATTCTTACATCCCCAAATCCCTACATTTCCAAATTTCCACATCCCCAAATCCTCACATCCCCAAATCCCTATCTCCCCAAATCCCTACATCCCCAAATTCCCACATCCCCAAATCCCTACATCCCCAAATTCCCACATCTCCAAATTCCTACATCCCCAAATCCCTACATCCCCAAATTCCCACATCCCTAAATTCCCACATCCCCAAATTCCCACACCCCCAAATTCCCACATCGTCAAATTCCAACACCGTCAAATTCCACCCCATCTCCCAAAACCCCAAATCCCCAGAATCATTTATACAAAGCAAACGTCTCCTTCATAGAAATTAATGCGTTTTATACTCCGGCGAGTTACACGAACGTTACCCGGCAACAATCGCGATAGAAATCCGGCGTTCCTCGAACGGGAACTTTAAAGGGTAAACTTTGGTAAGTTAAACTCGTTACAGCGGTTCGAACGGGCACGGAATATTGCATTATTCTCCATTGAATCGTGTATCGAGGAGCAACGGTAACGAGGCTCGTTCGGAAATATCGGACTACAGAAATTTCAGAATCAGATCGCGTCGTGATCCGATGGAAACGAGAGGACACGTAAAAGCTCTTCGCCGGCGTTGAAAGTCGACTCGTGTCGTAATCACAGACGCGTATACGTCACGACGTTTCATTAGGAGAAAACGATCAAACAGGTGAAGCAAAGTTCGTGTTCTTTAAGAGACTTCTTGGTTACAGGATCTCGTTATGTTTGCATGTGTTGAATAAAATGTTCTAGATAAATTCCTATTCGAGTAGAATAAATTTGACATTATTTATGTTATTTATTTATTTGAGATTATTTGACATTATTTATGTTATTTATTTATTTGGGATTATTTGACATTATTTATGTTATTTATTTATTTGAGATTATTTGACATTATTTATGTTATTTATTTATTTGAGATTATTTGACATTATTTATGTTATTTATTTATTTGAGATTATTTGACATTATTTATGTTATTTATTTATTTGAGATTATTTGACATTATTTATGTTATTTATTTATTTGAGATTATTTGACATTATTTATTTATTTGAGATTATTGATATTATTTATTTATTTGACGTTATTTTTCATTATTTGTTTGACACTATTTGATATTATTCTGTTTTTGTATAATTTGTCTTCAATTTTGTATAATTCTTTTTTCACTACAGCCAAGAAAATAATTAATAAATTACTTTTTATTAAAACTATTTAATGAATATTCTTGCACAAAATTTAATATTGTGAATTTGCAACATTTAGAAGAGACAGAAAGTCATATAATTTTTTCAAAATCTTCATATTCATACCTGACGCAATGTTGAACAGAACGTTTGACAAAATAGAATTTCACGTTACGAATATCAGAAGAATATTTGAAAAGACATCGTAGAATTTGAAGAGCATCAAAGGAGAAGTCACAAAAGGGATCGTAAACTAGAAACAGGAGATGGAACAGATAGGTTAAGTATTGTTTCAGGTCTTTCTCTTTATATTTATTTGACCGAACGATAAGAACTGATAGAAGGGAATACATCGGGTTCAGATAGAGATAAGAGGGTTAGATTAGAGGGGTGCGTTTCGTCGTTTGGCACGTTGCTCGTAACACGCGGTCCGATTGGTGCACGCTAATTATACGGCGGGTCAGTGCGATTCCATTAGCGTAATCGCATTGTACTCGCGGTAATTGAACGGCTAATTAGATTAATTTAAAATTTCGCTAACTCGACCTGTTCAATTAGTAGATTGCACTGGAGGTATCATTTAGGACCTTTTCGATGATGCTGTTATAAATTTATATATATATTTTTATTAACCTTTTGTTACTTTCATTATTCCAGACTTGTTTATTTAAACCTGTATTATTTTTTACTCTTTTTATATTTTTAATTTTGAAATTATTTATAATGAGACAGATTAGTGCAAGTATAAAGTAACTGTCTTAGGTATTTCAATAAGTATATGGTTTTATTTATGGCCATGTTTATTGTACTCACTGAGGCTGTCTTCAATTTATAATATTACATATAGGAACCATTTTGAAATTATTTATAATGAGACAGATTGGTACAAGTATAAAGTAACTGTCTTAGGTATTTCAATAAATATATGGTTTTATTTATGGTCATGTTTATTGTACTCACTGAGGCTGTCTTCAATTTATAATATCATATATAAGAACAATTTTTAAATTATGCACAATGAGACAGATTGGTAAAAAATGTATAAAGTAGCTGGTACAAGTCTTTCACTAAACATGCAGTTTTATTAATGTCCATATTTATCATACATAATTATTGAAACTGTCTTATGAATATAAAGGAAGAAGACAATAAAACCTGTACAATTTACAGAATAAATAAATTGCCACCTACAAAACTTTTGACACAGGTAATTCACTAAATATGCAGTTTTATTTATGTCCATATTTATCATACATAATTATTGAAACTGTCTTATGAATATAAAGAAAGAAGACAATAAAACCTGTACAATTTACAGAATAAATAAATTGCCACCTACAAAACTTTTGGCACAAATAATTCACTAAACATGCAGTTTTATTAATGTCCATATTTATCATACATAATTATTGAAACTGTCTTATGAATATAAAGGAAGAAGACAATAAAACCTGTACAATTTACAGAATAAATAAATTGCCACCTACAAAACTTTTGGCACAGATAATTCACTAAATATGCAGTTTTATTTATGTCCATATTTATCATACATAATTATTGAAACTGTCTTATGAATATAAAGGAAGAACACAATAAAACCTGTACAATTTACAGAATAAATAAATTGCCACCTACAAAACTTTTGACACAGGTAATTCACTAAACATGCAGTTTTATTTATGTCCATATTTATCATACATAATTATTGAAACTGTCTTATGAATATAAAGGAAGAAGACAAGAAAACCTGTACAATTTACAGAATAAATAAATTGCCACCTACAAAACTTTTGGCACAAATAATTCACTAAACATGCAGTTTTATTAATGTCCATATTTATCATACATAATTATTGAAACTGTCTTATGAATATAAAGGAAGAAGACAATAAAACCTGTACAATTTACAGTATAAATAAATTGCCACCTACAAAACTTTTGACACAGGTAATTCACTAAACATGTACATATTTTTACGACCACATTTACCCCACGCAATAATTGCGACTCGTAAACAAAAAGTATTTAGTAAAGTATTAAACAAATAGTGTTGTTCGTCTCTCCGATATCAAACCTATAATCACGTAGCATGAATAATCGATGAATACGTGTGCGTGTAAATAGAAACGTAGATCTCGAGTAGAGATCTGGATTTCAGTGGAAAGCGGTGCTTATCTATTAAACGGCGTTCTTGTAGCAATGGCGGCGCTCCTCGGCAGAGAGGTCTCGGTGCATGATAAGAAATTGGGACGGTGGAAAGGGCGGGTAAAATTGAATTCTGTCGATGCGTCTGAAGGAAAGTGCCGCGTAAGGAAGACGTGCCACTCCTGCAAGTAATTGATGCTGATTAAAATTCCATGGAGAACAGCCAGCATCCCTTTCTCGGTAACGTACGTGTTGAACTGGAAAAGCTCGCTTCCGATATTTCGACCGTTCTTCCCTTTTCTGCGCGATTATATTCGACCCTATTCAATGTTTGCTTACCTGATCTTGCGTTTTTCAACGGTGATACGCTGATTTCGCGCGATTTCACGCTACATTTTTATCCGGTTTCTCTACTTTTAAAATACTGCCGATATTCCACGCTTTTGTGTACAGTGGAATTTAGGTCGTTATATTTTTATTTTAGGGATGTAGAAGAAAATAAATTGGATGTGAAAGAAAATAAACTTGTACAATTAAATTATTGATAAAGTGGTCTAATTTACTGTACTATTCATGAATTGTAAATTAATATTTCTTCAGTTGTTTTTAGGTTGTAGTCCAGAAAATTGTAGGTTAGGTTAAACTAACTTCATGAGATATTTGAACAATGCTTTTGAGTACATTGGAAATTTAATTATACCGTTTTATTTTGTGGATGTAAAAGAAAATAAACTGATATAATTAATAAGAAATTATTGATAAAGAAAATTGTCTAATCTATTGTACTATTTAGTTGTCTTCAGGTTGTAGAAATAATTAGCCAGTTGAGTGACTGTCCAAAAAATTGTAGGTTAGGTTAAACTGATTTCATGAGACATTTGAACAATGCTTGTGAGTACATTGGAAATTCAAGTCATTTAATTATACTCTTTTATTTTGAGGATGTAAAAGAAAATTATCTGATACAATTAACAAAAAAATTATTGATAAAGTGACCCAATTTATTGTACCATTTATGAATTGCAAATTACTATTTCTTCAGTTGCTTTCAAGTTGCAAAAATAATTAGCTAATCGATAAACTTATTCATAAAGAAAATTGTCTAATTTATTGTACTATTAAATTGTCTTCAGGTTGTAGAAATAATTAGCTGCATCTAACATGTCCTTTTGTAGGTTAGGTTAAACTTACTTCACTTCACTGATTTGTGTCATACGACATTTGAACTACAATAGCAATCTGTTACAGAACTAATATATTTTGATCGACTGTAAAATTTGATTCAAACAGAATACGATGATGGACTGCATCGAAATTATCGAAATGGTCGATTAATAAAGTTGGCAATATCGAAAGCTAAGCTCGAGCGCAATTAAACGGGTTCATTAGCATGGTATGCTTTCGGATACGGTGGCAACGTATTGTTAGCAACTGTACAGAAGTCCTTTACATCTCTGATTAATGCCCCGTGCACAAAACCATTCGAGATTTAGAGGATTCCCAACAGTTAACCGCGTACGATATTAATCCTGAAATATACGTTGTTCATGGACCAGGTTCGTTAACTTCGTGACCGAGACACTAAACTTTACGAATAACTAGCTCGAATGGAGAAACTTGTCAGTTTCCCAAGTAACTGATATACCAAGGGATTGGTCGTTTGCGAGGACGATAAGATTAAGTGGACAACTTGCGAAACATCAAACATCGCGTTTCGTTGTGTATGGGTCAAAACTTTTAAGTTGATGTCATTCGTATAGATATTTATTCATATTTTATTCGAAGATTATTTTCAAGTTTTTAAATTTGGAAATTTACAGATTTATGCAGTTTTGAATTTATTTTGCTTTACTGATTTTTATATTTTTCAATTTTTCATTTTGTACGTTCTTAAATCCCTAAATTCCCAAATTTCTTAATTCACAAGTTCCCAAATTTCCAAATTTTCAACTCCCCAAATCATCACATTTCCAAATTCCTAAATCTCCAAATTCCCAATTCCCCAAATTCTCAACTTCCTAAATTCCCAACTCCTCAAATTCCCAAATCTCCAAATTCCCCATTTACCAAATTTCCGACCCTCCAAATTCTCAACTCTCCAAATTCCCAACGCCTTAAATTTCCAACTCCCCAAATTCCCAACCACCCGAATTCTCAACTCCCCAAATTCCCAATTCCCCAAAATCTTAACTCCTCAAATTTCCAACTTCCCAAATTTCCAACTCCTCAAATTCCCAAATCTCCAAATTTCCCATTTCCCAAATTTCCAACCCTCCAAATTCCCAACGCCTTAAATTTCCAACTCCCCAAATTCCCAACCCTCCGAATTCCCAACTCCCCAAATTCCCAACTCCCCAAAATCTTAACTTCTCAAATTTCCAAGTTCCCAAATTTCCAACTCCTCAAATTCCCAGATTTCCAAATTCCCCATTTCCCAAATTTCCAACCCTCCAAATTCCCCATTTCCCAAATTTCCAACCCTCCAAATTCCCAACGCCTTAAATTTCCAACTCTCCAAATTCCCAACCCTCCGAATTCCCAACCCCCCGAATTCCCAACTTCCCAAATTTCCAACTCCTCAAATTCCCAATTTCCCAAATTCCCAACTCCTCAAATTCCCAACTCCCCAAATTCCCAACCCCCCCGAATTCCCAACTCCCCAAATTCCCAAATTCCTCACTTCCACATTCCCCAAAATCCCCCCTAAAAATTTTCCCAAATCCCCAACTAAATAAATCCTCAACTCCCCACCCGCAAATCCCATTAAAAGAATCGAAAGACCCGCAAAATTCCCGCTCGGAATTGCGCGTACAAGGCGACGACTTTCTCATTTCTGTTTTGGCCAGGTAGTCGGCTATATGCATAGATAACAAGTGCATTATACCACGTAAAATCCGGGATGCATAATGTATCCGGTGTATCTGTGTCAGCCACTAGCACGTAAAACTTATTCCCGCGTGTTCTCACACAGCTACGTTTACTGCGTGCCGTCGTACGTGTACCTTTGCATATATTTCCTGTGTACTCTTCTATATATGTGTACGTTTATGTATGTGTGTTTACACGAGCCCCGACAGAGGAGCCATCCACCGTTCCTCTCAGACATAATACATAGTCGCTCTTTTAGCAGTCTTACCTCGCCTTATTTTCGCGGAAGCATCGCTCCCTCATCCTCTTAGTTTCGTTCAACAGATTACCCGGCTCTCGAAAGTACGTCGTACATAAAATATATCACGTTCAAGAAATGCACGATCCTTTGTACATGCAGAAGAATTCGGTCTTCATATTTTCTCGCCGGATTTATTACGGTTTATTACGATCCTGGGACGCGCGAATATAAAGGGCCACGTCAATGGAGGCTGTAAACGTTGCAGGCTTTTGGAGGCAATATTTCAAGCGGTACCTGTGTCTAGGGAATTTTAGTTTGGGAATTTGGATATCGCGGAGGGTGGGAATTTCGAAATTAGAATTTAATTGGGAATTTAGGGAAAATTTGTTAATCTGGAAGTACATACATTTGAGCATTTGAAAGTTTAAAAGTTTGAAAATGGACTAACTAATAACAACAATATACCAACTTGAAAATGAAAAAATTGAAAAATAAGAATTTTTAAAGTTGAACACGTAGAAACAACGTTTTTGTTTATCCATCAAACGTTTTGAAAAAAGAAGAAGTCCAGGGTAAATCGGGTCCAGCGTTAACACCGTGGACAATTGTTCGACCACATCCTTCAAGCATTGTTCCTTCCTTCTTTTCCGTCCCTTTTTTCCTCGGAAAATTATGGTCGGGTCAACAGAATTTCTCTCCCATTGTTATAGCCGAAAGCTCGTATGGTTAGACTATTGAATCCTCGCTGGATCTTTTTCGTTTGCTTCCTTTTTTTTTTTGCTCGCTCGAACATTACACCCCAGTCGCACGAAAAAGGGGAAGAGAATGGACCGTCCAAAGAATGGGTTCTGATTCCGTTCCTGTTGGAAACGGGAGGTGCTGACGACGCCATTTGTCGAACCCTCTGTAACTACCGATGTGTACGTACAACTTCCAGGTACAAATTCATACATCAGTAATATAAACGTTCTTCTTCTCCTTCTTCCTCTTCTACTGCTTTTTTCGTCATTTATTTTCTATCGATTCGATAATTATTTTGTTTGGTGTTGTTCGAGTAATTTTATTTTAGGATTTTTGGGATTTAGGGGTTTTTGGAGATTTTTGGGATTTTGGGGATTTTGGGAATTTTGGGTATCTTTGGGATTTTGGGGATTTTGAGAATTTTGGGGGTGTTGGAGATTTTGGGGATTTTGGGAATTTTGGGGATCTTTGGGATATTTGGGGATTTTGGGAATTTTGGGGATTTTGGGGATCTTTGGGATTTTGAGGATTTTGGGGATTTTGGGGATTTTGGAGATATTTGGGATTTTGGGAATTTTGGAGATTTTGGGAATTTTGGGGATTTTGGAGATATTTGGGATTTTGGGAATTTTTGGGATCTTTGGGATTTTGGGGATTTTGAAAATTTTGGGAGTTTTAGGTATTTTGGGGATTTTGAGAATTTTGAGTATCTTTGGAAGTTTGGGGATTTTGAGAATTTTGGGGATCTTTGGGATTTTGGGGATTTTGTGAATTTTGGGGGTTTTGAAGATTTTCGAGATTTTGGGAATTTTTGAAACTTTGGGTTTCTGGATATCTTTGCAATTTTTAAATTCCAAAATAAACAATTCCGATTGATTACAAATCAGTAGGTCAACTTTCTCAAATAAACACATACTCATGACACACTTATTTATTGATTATGTTCGACTAACCTAGTCAAACAGTAAATTAACGTGGACAGAAAGTGTCACATTGCACTACCTATCAGCAATTTACTTCACTCACTTGCCAACTGTTCCTAACGTGTCTAATAAACATTACCATACAATTAAACCTCGTCTTTAATTCTAATAAAATCACTACAAATTAAGAAACAATCTGTACAATAATATATGTATTTCAAAAGAAGTTTCCTTTCAGCCATTTCATCAGGCAATTTCTCCCTGCATTCGTCAATCCTTTTCCCGCAGTAATTTCTTATTGTACCTACATGCCTTTCAACATCGTCGTAACAGGGCGATGTGGGTAAGCACAGATAAAAATGTACGATTTCTTTGGGTTGTTTCACCGGGGGGCTGCTTTCGCTTCTATCGGTTTCGCGTTACAAGGGTAATAAGGATAACGATAACAATAACGTACGTGCATAAAGGAGTTCCGAGGTAAAGGAACTTTCCCCTCGGGGAAAAGTAATTCTCCTACGAATGTGTTTGTAAGTTAGCTGGGTCGTTAACACCCAGGGAGGAACAGTTTTCTCTTGGGTTCGTTGTTTTCGAGTTGTACAAGCACCACGCACAAGTATAACGAGCTTTGCGTTCCGTGACAATGTCGCAGTTTAAAACAACAGCTGTTTGTCTGATGTTTCTATGTTCTAACACTGTTTGCGACAACGCAACACCTATTTCGAATGAAGGAATGTTTGTTTAGATTCGTCGTACTGATATTTATACTTTAAATAAATCTTGTTATTTTTGGTATATTATAATATGACAGCACATGTGTATACATATGTGTGTGCGTATATTTACTCTATACTGTATGAAATTTTTACATATGTGTATACACATGTAACGACATATGTATGCAAGTGTACAGGTAGACTTATTCTATACTGTATGGAACTTCTATATATGTGTACATACACGTAAGGACACACATATGTACATATGTGTACATGTACACTTACTGTATACTACATGGAATTTTTACATATGTGAAGATATACAGAACATATGAACATATGTGAACATATAAGAAACAATACAGATATGTACGTATATGTACATGTACACATACTCTAATACAGAATTTCTATGTATGTGCATCTACATAACCACACACGTATGTGCATATGTACACACGTAATATAATATGTGTTATGTTATGTGTTATGTATGTGATCATGTGTCATGTTGTTATGTGTCGTTCTCTCTATACATACAGATACAGTAAAGCAATTTTATATTGGGTAAAGCACGTATAGTTTTATTACAGACTGCACCATAAAAATATCTATACATATGCATATGTGTATGTACATCACATATGAACAATTACAAATATTTTACTTCAAACTTCACAGTGAACCTCCAGATAAAAATACACGAACCACATTGATTATATCGTAGTTGATATACAAGAAGTTTAATCAATGTACATACGAATTTAATATATACCTTCGAATCCTTCGATTCGTGAAACCGAGGGGTTCTAGTTGTGCCGCGCCTCGAGCGCTGATGTCCCCACACAATTCTTGATTTCGTATCGTTTAGACAAGAATTGCGTTTGGACAATCATAGCCTGAGACATTCGATTCCCCCGGGGATTCACGTTAACATCCAGAGATCGTAGACCGTCGTTCTTCGCTATAATCCGTCCGCCATTACCGCTCGTCATTCACCGCTGAAAACGGAAGACATTAGATATACATATACGTATATATAGAAGAAAACGTATATTTATTTTAGATTAGTCGTTGTTGACCCAATTTTCGTCACGAACAACCCACTTAGCCTACTTTGTTTCTACTTCACGTTCTCTCGTCCGTCCTGTTATTTGGGGGGAAAAAATCTGCGCAGGCATGCACGCCATGCATTTCAAGTTTGCCAGAAATTAGACCATCCTGAACGTTATGCAAACAAACATGCAACCACGGAAGTAAAATTATATTGCTATTATGCTTTATGCTGGGAATATTTCGTGTGGTTTCTCAGTTTGGTGAACTGGGGATATTGTAATGTGGATTTGAGGATTTGTGCGGTTAGGTTAGGGAATGCAGGAGGTGGAAATTTCAGAGTTTGGCAATTTTGGAATTGGGGTAATTTGGGAATTTGAGAAATAAGTTATTTTGTTATAATTGAAATTCAACGATTATTTGGTTGGGCATACCTAACCTAACCTAGCCTAGTATTTAGGTTGTACTATATACCTAGTATATAGGTTAGGTTATTTAATACATACTATGTAGGATATCTAACTACATCCTATGTGGTACCACCCCTATATAGATTATACTATATACACAGTATATAGGTTAGGTTATTTAACACATTCTATGTAGGATATCTAACCACATCCTATGTGGTACCACTCCTATATAGGTTATACTGTATACCTAGTATATAGGTTAGGTTATTTAACACATTCTATGTAAGATATCTAACTACATCCTATGTGGTACCACCCCTATATAGGTTATACTGTATACTTAGTATATAGGTTAGGTTATTTAACACATTCTATGTAGGATATCTAACTACATCCTATGTGGTACCACCCCTATATAGATTATACTATATACCCAGTATATAGGTTAGGTTATTTAACACATACTATGTAGGATATCTAACTACATCCTATGTGGTACCACCTCTATATAGGTTATACTATATACCTAGTATATAGGTTAGGTTATTTAACACATACTATGTAGGATATCTAACTACATCCTATGTGGTACCACCTCTATATAGGTTATACTATATACCTAGTATATAGGTTAGGTTATTTAACACATACTATGTAGGATATCTAACTACATCCTATGTGGTACCACCTCTATATAGATTATACTATATACCCAGTATATAGGTTAGGTTATTTAACACATACTATGTAGGATATCTAACCACATCCTATGTGATACAACCACCCCTAAATTTTCCAACAGAAAATCCTTAAAAATAAGCTAGCGAAAAGCCTCCGTTAGTCGCCATATTTGACACGAGAAAGGAAAATTTGTCCTCGACTATACACCAAAGTGCTTTGAATGAAAAAATTGTGGAAGTGAACGTCAACGTTTTTATTGTCATTTGAAAAATCACTGAGGAAATTTATAAAATTCTTGACAAAAAATGTTTGTAACAAAAGCCCGTTAAAATTAAAAGACGAAATAGTCGCCATTGCCGTCTGCCATTAACATCGATCAGCTCGAGTTTGCGTCTGGTTTTTCGTCATCGCAATTGTCTCGAAAGCAGTTTCCCGTAGCGGAGCTATTTTTCTTTTCGCTTTTTGCCACGTCGGCTATGAATACAAAAGGGGACATTACACGGAGGGAAAACAAGCGAGTGAAAAGGTCGCGGAGGTATTAGCCTGTTAAATGGAAAATTAATCGACATCGAGGAAGGAATGGAACGCGGCATTTCGCGCGAGCCATCGACAAATTGACCGTGTAATTTCTCGCCACGAGCAATTAGGGTAACATTGTGTCGCATTACGATCCTGAACCCCCCCAGGGGGTGGGTTACACGCTGCGCGAACCGCGTAACGACGGAACAGAATGCGTGTATGATTGAACGCCGCTTGACGTTGTTTGGATGCTACATGAGAGGGAAAAAAAGAGAAGAGGCGGAAGAAAGAAAGGAACCGGAAGAAAGTGGCATGACGGGGATCCTTTGACGAAGCCTTTCCCTCCGCTTCCCTTAATTTGCTCTGAATAGCAGTTGATTGATCAAGATTGAGTAAGACGAAGTAATGTAATTACGTATCCCGGAGATCCCGATAGTCGTACGTACACACCGACAGTTTATGGGACGAGTTTTCAACAGCGTCTAAGCCGAACCACCGGATTCACGATGAAAGGAAATCGACGGACTAATTCCGACGCGAATAGATAGCCTTTGACGAGAAATCGACGCGATGCAAAATGTATGCAAAATCGCGTGGATTAGGGTGATCGCGGTTTCTGTACTTTTCGAGTTTCAAACTGAAATTATAACTGACGGTCGAAATATCGGTCGTGTTAGAGTAACTGTAGGTTCATAGATACCTTTCATGCTTCATCCTTTTACGGATAATTTTGGAGGTTGAGAAATTTGGAAACTTACAGTTGCAAATTTATATCTTTACACTACTAAAGTTTTACGTTTATAAATTTTGATTTTCTTGAATTTCGGAAATTTACAAATTGAATACCCGGATTCCTTAATTATAAAACTATGGTTCGTTAGTTTAGATGGTTAGGTTAGATTTAGTTGTGCCTCTGGCGAAGGTAGGTCTCTGCAATTATAGAGCATCTCGTCTTTGTATTCTTTTCAGTGTCCAACACTCGAGAACACCTATTGGACGTTGAGGAGACGGTAGCTATAGTCGAGGCCGATCAATGCCACGTCTTCTCGTCATCCTCTCACCCTCCAAAACTCTTCCCATATAGCCGCTCCATCTTCGACCCTCGGTATTCAAAATCGGTGAATTATTGAAACATGTCCGACCTTTCTAATACCTTTAAGTGTCCAGAAAACGTCGAACGGTGAATCAGGACCTTTCTACCCCCGGAAGATCCTTGGATCTCGCGATGTTCGATTAAACCGTCGTTTGATCGGGTATTTACGTCGAAAGGATTTAACGGGATCGCCGGTATCGAAATTGACACTCGTCAGGTTACCACCGACACCAGAGATGGGCTATTTATCATGCGTATCGTTCGTTTCTCCACGCGGACGGTTCCCAAGAGGGTTTTCCCATCTCCGGCAACTATCGCCGGAGTATTCACGATCGCCTGGCATCGTTCTCATCGTCGGTATCTTGATCGAGAAACACCGGGAACGATCAAGCGAAATTGATTGAACGGCTAGGATACGGGAGCCTGCAGCATCCTCGTCTTTGATCGGGATAAAGTGCTGTCGAGGATGGATATGCAGACGAGGGATGAGGACCAACATCGAGGGAGCAACGAAGAACCTCCTGGCTCGGTTTTGTCTGTTCATTTGCCGACTAACGAAGTTACATCCGAACCGGCTAACCTAATCATTCGACCACACCGCTCGTCTATCGACCTATCGCCATCTTTCTCTGACTACTTAGACAACAGTCGGTGCTCCTCTCGTCTTACCTCCTTCATCGATCAAGAACCTTCTTCGACCTCCATTTTAACTTTTCTTTAGCGATAGACTTCTTTGCTTCCACATATTTTATCGAGGTCATATTGTACCTTGAATTTTAACATCAAGCTCAACTTTTGTAGAAACTTTGCATGTGCGTGTGTTGTGTGTATTAGTAAATGATATATTGTATGTACCACAGATCATGCGTATACATATGTGTATGTATATGTACATAGGACATCTGTGATATTAACAGACATGTGCATATATAGACATCTATACCTATGTGACGACATGTGTGCAAAATAGCAAAACATATGTGTATAAGTATGTACAAGTATGTACACATGTGTACAAGTATGTGTGTGCGCCTATGAAATATGATATGTGTAAAATAATGAAACATATGTATATACACATGTATGCCTGTGTAACGAGATATGTGTAACATAACAAAATGTATAATAAATGTATAATGTATAAATATACGTATGTATAAATAAGTACACATATGTGTATAAGTATGTACAAGTATGTACACATGTGTATAAGTATGTGTGTGCACCTATGAAATATGATATGTGTAAAATAACGAAACATATGTATATACACATGTGTGCCTGTGTAACGAGATATGTGTAACATAACAAAATGTAGAATAAATGTATAATGTATAAATATACGTATGTATACATATGTACACATATGTCACACTTATTCGTATGTAACAATATGTATGTAAAATAAAATATATGTCTATACATATGTACATCTATGTAACAAACAAAATATAATAATAATAATGATAAGAAGAAGAAGACGTATGAAGGGTTAACCAGAATATCCACAAAAACGTCGACACACGTCAGAGGAACCACTGTTTTCTGACGATAATCGAATCGTTTCCTCCTGAAGAAACGAACCAAGTAACCCAAGCACGCGACTACTGTTTCCAGGCCATAGACGATTTCCCGATCCATCGCGACAATCTTCCACGTTCGACATCGTCGAGTATCTCGGGCGGAAGTGACGTCGTTTGCGGACCTTCGTTCGAAATTCCGCTCGAGATCGTCGCGACGTCCTCGGTAACGAGCTGCGGACATCTTTCGACATAAAAGTTAGCCGAGAAGAGAAACATCCTGGTGAACCTGAAGAACAAAGGGAAAACGTTTCACGAAAAGTGACCCGTTGTGGTTACTGACACTAGGTGAAAATGAAACGATGGAAATTTTGTCTTGTGAGGAAGTCTTGGGTTTGAAGTTGTGCTGTTTCTTTTGTGGTTTATTGTGACTATAGTTTTAGGGTGGTCAAAGCGAGGTTAGAGGAGTTGCTGAAAAATCAGATTAACACATTGACTGCCACATTGAAACAATTGAAAATTGCATCAAGTAGTGTTTTAATTTTTAATAAATTTTACCAAATATTTTTGACAATATCTTATTACATTTCTTTTCCATAGATGCATGTAATTAATGCAAGAATTTTTTATGAAGAAAGCGAACAAATTTTTAATAATACTCATGTTAGCTCAGTTTCGCAAGTGTCACCCATATATGGATGATGTGGCAGTCAACGTGTTAACAGTTTCGATGTCTGAGTACATGATTCATAGAAAGTTCAAGTTCCTAAATTTTTATAACCTCAAAAATATGTCCAACTCCGAGCTTCTACATTTCTATGAATCCGTGCTCAAATTCATCAAACTCTTAATTCTCTAAACATCCAAATCTCAACATTCCGAGTCCTCTAGTCCCTAAATTTCAGGAAACCCAAATGTTCAAATTTGCCAAATTCCTAAACAAAGCTCAAAATAACTCTCATGATTCCTAAATTTCCTGAACCCCAAGGTCCTCGAGTTCCCAACTCTCAAAATCTCTACAACCCCGAATACCCGCAATCTAATTTCCAAAATCTCCACTTTCACAACCCCTAATCAAGTTCCCAAAAATTCCCAAATCCACAACTTCACAATCTTCAGACCTCAGCCCTCGAATTCCCGAAAGGAATAAATATGTCGTAACTGGTTTACAACAATCTAATTTCCAAAATCTCCACTTTCACAACCCCTAATCAAGTTCCCAAAAATTTCCCAAATCCACAACTTCACAATCTTCAGACCTCTTAGCCCTCGAATTCCCGAAAGGAATAAATATGTCGTAACTGGTTGCGACGCGAAATGTGACGATAACCCTTGTTGAAGTTCTCGCGATGACAAAGCGGTGACATTTAGTGTCAGGACATAAAACGTCGCGATTTACTATCAGGTGAAAAGGTAGGTACTTTTAGAGAGGAAAGAGTGACATTCGGGTGGGGGCCGGTGGCTGACGATGCTGGAAAACGAAGGAGACGAGGGAATTGAAGCGTGGCTGGCGGTGGTGCTCGAGCCTGTTGGGAAGGGGAACACTTTATAATTGAAAAGCTCCGCTTAAATGGAAACGTTTCTCTCTTTATGCTGTGCCATCGTGGAAAGTAAGAGGCCGACGCGTCGTCCCGGATGGAACGGGCTGGATAAACGAATTTATTAAGGGCATGTCGAGGTTTTCCAGCCAGCCGCGCATGTTTCGTCCGGATACGAAAACACGTTTTCGTCGGGTGCTTCGTTCTGTTTTGCGAAATACACGACCATGTCTCGACACTTTTTTTCGGAACCATCAAGGTGTCCGAACAGAATTTTAGGTCCGTAGTTTGCGATTATTATGACTGGTGCTTTTTCTCCTTTATGGTCGAATCACCAAAACCACAAATTTTACTGATGCTTTTATTATCTCTTGAATTAACTTAAATGTCTGCTTTTTTATTCTGGACTTCCGCAATTTTTTAACTTCTTATGGGAACTTCTTATGGGGTGATTTTTTTTATGTTGTCTGTAGGACGTTCAAGTACAGAATAGTATACATAAATTGATAAATTTTTAAATTATTTTGTATTTTTATTTGTTAAATCATTGTACAGGGATTTTTGCCAAAGCACTTTTATAGATAAAAATTTTTCATATTTTTGATAGGTGAATCATAAATACAGCAGTGAAGGGATGTTTTTCCATAGAATTTGTGCTCTTTTGAAAAAGTTTTCCCTGAATCTAGATTATTGGAAATATAACAAGAGACCCATTTCAATTTTTTAACTTCTTATGGGAACTTCTTATGGGGTGATTTTTTTTATGTTGTCTGTAGGACGTTCAAGTACAGAATAGTATACATAAATTGATAAATTTTTTAATTATTTTGTATTTTTATTTGTTAAATCATTGTACAGGGATTTTTGCCAAAGCGCTTTTATAGATAAATATTTTTCATACTTTTGATAGGTGAATCATAAATACGTTCGAGCAGTGAAGGGATGTTTTTCCACAGAATTTGTGCTCTTTTGAAAAAGTTTTCCCTGAATCTAGATTATTGGAAATATAACAAGAGACCCATCACAGAAATCATAAAGGCAGAGGAATAATGGGGATAGAGAAACAAAAGGAATAGCCAATTATTGGAAATCCTCGTGATTTTACAACAAAACATTCTTTATAAGAACTGTACAAATCCTAAAATTTATTTTAAGTAATATAATTGTATTCGACAGATTAATAATAGATATGAAGATGTTAACAGCGAGAAGTTTGCTTCCAGAAAATAGTTTTGTAAGAGCATAGTTCACGAACGTTGAATTGGGTTCTTTTTAACGTCGCTAGAAAACCTCTAGTTTTCTCGCTCTCATTCAGCGATAGATTCTCTCATATCAACGACTTTCTATCAGAGACTTTGGCCTTTCTTTATCATCGTTTCTTATTGTCATCAAGCTCCGATTCATCATCGTTCTTTGTGACTTCGGTCCGAGTCAACCGCTTCATTCTTCCGCCATCTTTCTTTCTTCGTTCGTGTCACTCGATTTCCGTTCTTTTTCACTTCTGTTTATTTCCTAATTCTTCTTTAACCCCTTACACTATTTTGACGAATCTGACTCGTGACGCACTCGTACTTCGGCAGTGATTTTACTAGCATTTTTAGTAAGCTTCAATTTGGAGTTCAAGTCCAATTATAATTTGCACAGTCAACGATTGTATAATAACATATTGACATAACATTTCAAATTTTTTTGTCTGTTTTCTATTGTAGCTGTAATTAGTCAGTTCTGACTGACGCCCCTGACAAATAAGTAAATGAGAACGTGAGTCAAAATATCAAAAAGCAAAATGTAACAAACGAATGATGATAATCTCGTTACGAAGGGAAGTTCATAAATCGGGTTCGGTATAATTTCAGGCGCAAAACGAAAATTGCGGAACGATTCGGGCATTAACTATTCGTTGCGCGGGTATGATAATAAAGTTCGGGGCGATATTTATGCAGGAAATTAACGGTAACGTCGTTCCGCCGACATAATAACTAAATGTTCGATTTTATTAAGCACCGTTGCAGACGTAATTTTAACGTTTCAATAAGCACCCCCCGTCCGGCGCGCGCCGTAGCCGCGATAGAAATACGGTCCGCTTGGATTACAATGATAACCCCGGGAGTACGATAATGATCGCCTATTGAAATCTCTAATTTTCATAATTATTCGCGCGATTATTTATTCCGTTGCGTTCCCAATGAGGGATTCGAACAGAATGAAAAGCTCGTAACGGTGGAATATACGATGGTGGCTTTATCAGTTTTATACGGGGCGGTTCTGGCAGCATCCGATGCACACGGTTTCCAATTTCGCCGACTGAGACCGGAAGAAAGGGGAAACGCTATCACGACGACGACGATATTCTTGAGCGGTTGTAATACGAAACAAATTGATAGCCACTTTCGCGAAACGTTACGCTCCGCGCGGAGACACACACCGGAATGTGTTTCGCATAGACTGCGCGATTTTTATCACCGTGGCTCTGTATTAGGAGCCTATATACGCCGACGGTGTTCAACGCCAACCTTAGGCAGGCCTGTCCGATCTTTTCGATTCCATAAAGGCAATAACGTTGCAATTTACGGGGTCAACAGTTTGGCTGAGCATAACAGCCGACCTGGCACGAGCCGTGCGCCTACGTTTTTCAATTTCAACGCGAGAAAACACCGCCCGACGAACGACCCATTCGAACGCCCTCGTAAAAATCCTTTTCTTTCGTTTCCTACACCGATCGCAGAGCGTTTCCTTTAATCTTCCGGCAATTCGATGCACGATTTCGTCGGTCATTTCGGATATCGCTTTTCTTATGTCTACGACCTTACTCCGCTGTTTCTGGCTGATGTTCGCTGCTGGAATCAACTTGGGGATGCTTTGCGGAGTAGGGTATAGTTTTGTAGGCTACGTGTACTTGCTATATGTGTTTTTCTATTGCAGATGCAGATATTCGAGTTCAATGAATAGGCAAGTTATTGAACCCCCATATTTCTAGGTTGTCAAATACTTCCATTGCTAAGTTGCCAAATCTTCAAATTGTCTAAATTGTCCAGATTGTCTAAATTGTGCAAGTTGTCCACATTGTTCAGAGACACTATCTGCGAATCTCCAAATCCAAAGTTCTCAACTTACCAAATCTCCAATTTTGAAATTGTCCGAATCCGCAAGTTACCTAATCTCAAAGTTCCCCAAACTCCCCAAACTTCCTGAAGTCCCTTTCACAACCCCTAATTTCCAAAACCCAACTTCTGAAGTTTCCGAAGTACCTTCTCCCGTGTTCCAAATCTCCAAATTACCCAAACAGCTCAAAGGCAGTATCTGCAAATCTCGAAATCCAAAGCTAACTTACCAAATCTCTATCTCCCAAATTATCCAAATCCTCAAATTACCTAATCTAAGTTCTCCAGATCTCCTAAATTCCCGAAACCTCCCACAGTCTCTTCCACAGCTCCCACCTCCCAAAACCCAACCACCAAACTCTCCAGTACCCAAATCTTCAGATTCCTAAAAATGCAACTCAAAAACCCCCATCAAGCCTAAAGAAGTCCCGGAATGTCCAACGGGATTCCGCAACAACTCCATCAATAAATGGCCTCGTATTTCAAATACGCTATCGATCGACGTCAAAAGGGCAAAGATCGAGATTATAGAACGCATCTAAAGGGTTCTGGGAACACGAATAGCCGCGAGGCGAACACGAGAGTGATTTGTGTGACAGATCGGGGCCAGGGTGGATCGTGACCATCCTCGATATATATTTCGTACGGTAGTCCATCGGTTGTAGCAACTGTTTCCCAATAACGGCCAGCTATCCGTGTATTTTAGCCCGTGTACGTGTACAGCGATCGCACGCGTGTACCTACGTGTGTATATGCGCATATTCATGGCGTCGAACACGGGATACATTGGGCAGCGAACGGGTGTGTTGTTACGGTTTATCGTGGGCGCAAGCTGGACAAAAGCTTCCGAACTTAGGAATTCAGCCCTCGGGGACACACCGGGTTACCTTTCGATCAAATTTTCAAGCCCTCCGCAACAGGTTGAAACAGTTGCAAACGCGATAAGATCTCTGCCGTGCGGTTGCATTCGGAGATGCCGAGGATCCTTCTCGATTATCGATCCTTTCTGATTGATGGACTCTAATGCCGCCGGCTTATCACTGGCGAATGCGCTTCCGAGTCTGTTTCCTTCTCTTTGTTTCTGACGTTGTTATCCTTCTGACACACTTACTAACTTTCATATTTACCATACAACTTAAGTTAGTTATAGAACTTCATACATTTTTACATATTAAAATATGGAGGACTTGAAATTTTTTTGTCTGACTCGTTATTTTATGAATTTCTATTTTATTCTTTCTATTGGACAGGACACTTATAGGAACACTTATTTTTAAATTGTAAGCAAGGATAAAAAATAAATGAGCAAACGATAGAACATATTTTATTGTACCCATTAATTCTTTAGTTAGATAAAAGTCAACAGAGATCTCATTTTACACTTTCTAATGGCGAGGACACTTAAAATAGGGAGGACTTGAAATTTTTTTGTCTGACTCGTTATTTTATGAATTTCTATTTTACTCTTTCTAATGGACAGGACACTTATAGGGACACTTATTTTGAAATTGTGAACAAGGATGAAAAATAAATGAGCAAACGATAGAACATATTTTATTGTACACATTAATTCTTTAGTTAGATAAAAGTCAACAGAGATCTCCAATTACACTTTCTAATGGCAAGGACACTTAAAATATGGAGGACTTAAAATATGGAGCTACCAAAGCGGTCGTTTCACAAATTCCTTATTTTAATTATTCAAAAATATTCAAGTTTTCTTGAGATCTCTGTTGACTTTTATTTAGGTAAAGAATTAATGTGTACAATAAAATAAGGAATTTGTGAAACGACCGCTTTGGTAGCTTTCAGTGTTAAACTTGAAAGTTAAGTATAATTCTCCTTGTACGATAATAAAAGACATGGCAATACCAGAAGAAGCGGCAGCATATTCGACAAATAGGTCCTCGGCAAGCATTCGAAGCGCATCCGATTTTCAAAGACTCCACAATGTGCCATGCATGCCAATTTCCGGCGCAACGGTCAATATTCAATTTCAGCGAGCTTCATATCATCATCGCAAAAACTCTATCGCAGAAAGTTTCAGCAAAATTGCAGCCGGGCAGTTTGACGAACGCGTTTCAAAAACCAGAACGGAGAGCAACCGCTCGTTACGACCGCGTTTGTTCGTTCGTTCTTTTGTTCCGGTCGTCGATCGTTCGCACGTCCCGCGTTAAACGCGGCCGCTCGCATAGAAATGACGCGAAAACGCGCGCGAAACTCGGCAACAATTAAGACGGATTTAGAAGGGAGGCAATTTGCGAGGCGTTCAAGCTTGTTCGTTGAAAAAGGAAACGAAAAGGAAACCGGGAGAACCTCGGCGACATCCGTTGACACGGGGCCGCTCGGCAACGATCCGACGGACTTCCGTATTTCCATCCGACAGAAATCTTACAAGTTTCCAGCGGGAAAACGTTCTCGTTACCGTCTGCTCGACAATAAGCAATTACGTAACGCTACTCGACGAACTATTATTCGCTCTCGCGAATTTCTCCGCTCCTTAATTTACCATCGCGAGCTTGTTCTTCTTTCTATGACAGAAGAAATTTTCACGGAATTAAAGAACAATCTCGGAGTGAAGGATTAATTTATTTAGCTGCTCGATTTTTATGTTGCCGTTTATTTTCCTTCGCGCTTGCGGAGTGACTGGTTAATTTCGGATTAAACGCTTTCTTTAGAAATACAAGATTCAATATAAATACAAGGTTCGATATAAGAGATTTTAGCTGAGAAAATGTAAGGATAATATTGTTCTATGATCATGTCTTTTTGAAAGAATTAAATTCCGACATTTTGTGAAGGTTTTGTCTTTTGAGGTTATGTCACAAAATCGAGTTCGGACATTTTGCAAGATTTTGTACTAACTTTTTTATTGACTAAATTAATGGGTACTATACATCAACCACTTAGTCGATGAATATATTCCTCATAAAAAAATAGCAACTGGTGAGAGGTAACTAGTTAATTGACGCTGGTAATAGCAGTAGCAATAGTGCTATTATAGCAGGCGTAATAACAGGGGTAGACGTTCAGCAACCAGGTTATTAAATCAATTAATAACACAACCAATTATTAAAATTAATCGAGTACTTTACACACAATCCAGCTTTCACCTCTAATTTTAATATTCATTTTACTTATTTTTCCTACACATATCCTCTCACGTTACCCATCCTAAAGATTTTCCCAAATATTTTCCCAAAAATTTTAACAGATTACACGAAGCGAAAATGTTAGATATCCAACGAAAGGCAATCGTTCTTTCGATGGAGTCCCGTTGGCGACGCGTTTCTTGTCGCACTTTGTCCAGCGACTTGTGACCGGATCGCGTTATCAGGGGAGGTCGGAATGCAATCACCTGTAATTTCTCACACCGCTCTTTGCACTCCGGGGGGAGATCCGATCGATAGGGGCAATGTGTTTACGCCAGCATGCCGCGTCTGATGCACCCGATGCGATTCCCGTTAAAGCCCCGTGTGTCCCTGCTGGCAGCTCGGCAACTTCTGCATGCGAACCTGCCCGAATCAGACACGGCGCAGCTATGCTTCATGCTCGCGATGCCATCCCGCAAATTCGCATTAGCACACGCGACAACGGCATTCCAACATCGCTTCATTTATTTTCCTTCCGATATCGGCAACCGGGATTTTTCATCGGGTTCTGATATGCTATCGAAATTTTACTTTCGATGTTGGGATATGCAATTTTTGGCGTATAGGTCCTTTTATGCTTTTTTTTATGGGGTCTTTGAAATGGAGGTTAGAGTTATAACTTCTTTAGGTTATGTTAGTTATAACTTCTAAACTGAATTAGAGTTATAACCTCTAAATTGAATTAGAGTTATAACCTCTTTAGTGTATATTAGAAGTATAACTTCTTTAAATTATATTGAAGTTGTAACTTCTTTTGATAACTTCTTTTGTAATAACTTCTTTAGCAGCATCTTTAGATTATATTAGAAGTATAATCTCTTTAAATTATATTGAAGTTATAACCCCTTTTATTAATATTAGAATTGTAACCTCTTTAAATTGTATTAGAGTCATAACTTCTTTAGATGATATTAGAAGTATAGCCTCTTTAAATTATATTAAAGTTATAACCTCTTTAGATGATGTCAGAGTTATATTCTCTTTATGATCTTTGAAGGTTAAGAAAGAAACGATGCAACATTTCGTTGTAATTATATTTTGCTGAAGTGGTCGAGTCTTTTTATTATATACAGTCATTTTCAACGAGTACGTTATTGTGCATGTAATCAATCATGTCTAATAACCATCTACATAATACAAATAATAACTCCTCTTTACTTCAAACAATACCTCAAAGAATTTTCATAAACCTGACAAGTATATTGAATTTTTGAAATCATTTCTAAATATCATTTTTATATATCATTTTTAAATATCATTTTTAAATATCATTTTTAAATATCATTTTTAAATATCATTTTTAAATATTATTTTTAAATATCATTTTCATATATCATTTTTAAAAATCATTTTTAAATATCATTTTTAAATATTATTTTTATATATCATTTTTAAATATCATTTTTAAATATCATTTTTAAATATCATTTTTAAATATCATTTTTATATATCATTTTTAAATATCATTTTTAAATATCATTTTTAAATATCATTGTAGCTATAGTAGCTATTTTAAAACTATTTTTAAGTCATCCCCTCTGTAATTCGTACAAAAAGTTCTTCATTCGTCGACAAATAATTTCTCAAAAATCGGATATCTATCCAGTATTCCTAACGAGATCGTTGTCGAGCAATCAAGAATCGATCACGACCCGTCTCGTTTTTCTTGCTTTCTCGGAAAATCAATCGTACGTTGGAAGAAGGAAAAAGGAGGGTGACTATGGTAAATGAAGAGAAGAGAGTCAGTGTCCGCGTGTATGCAGGGTGGAACATGTACATGCTCACGTGACGGTATTTCACACTGTTGACAAGAGTATTACGACGTATGTACTCGCGAGGAAGCCATATTCATAGACGTCCGATATTGAAGTACCTTTTTGTGCACCCACGTAGCTCTTTATTGAAAGACCAAGACCACGTCGAAAGAAGGTCTCTTCCTCTTTCGATTCTACCCTCTTTATTTTTCAAGCATCACCTTCTACGTGAAACAGATTCAGGCGCGTCGATCCGTAAACCGAGCTGAATTCACGAAATACCGCCACCATTTTCTTCTCTTCTCTTTCTGCGCTTTAATTGATTCGTCAACGTACATTTGATTTAACTTTCCAATTTCTATGGTACAAGTCTTATTTTTTCTCCTTAATGATGCAGGTGATATATATATTGTCATTGATGTTTAATTTCATGTTTGATATTATAGGTTAGAAATTTAGAAACTAGTATAACTTATTTTTACATCTCGTCTTTAATGATGTAGGTAAAATATTATCTATAGAGAACCTTAACATAATGTTTTGATGTTTAATTCAATAATAAGGAAGGTACAAGCTTCACAGTCCAGACATTAGACAATTTAGAGAACTTATAAGCGCCACAGTAATTTTTAAATGCACGAATACAGAAGTTTGAAATTTCGTAAATTAAATATAAAAAGTAGTGAATGTAGAAAGAGTAAAATATGAAAGCGTGATCAGTAAATGTAGAAGCGTAGAAGAGAGCGCATACCATAGAGCAATCCGTCTTTCCCGATAGTTGGCGTATGCCAAACGAGAAACGGGGCTCTTTTAATGGCCTGTGTTCCATTCAGCGTGGCTCGAATTTTTCGCCCATTACACGGTGACACGGACGGAGGAAGGTGGGTCGCTTCAATTTCTCGGTGAATAAATCATTAAAAACTACGCCCGGATTAAATTTAACCTCGCCAAATTGGACGCGCGTTGCACCGTTCGCACCATCGGACGGCCCAACAAAACTGCCCTTATTCAACTCCACGAATTACGCACCTGCCTTTTGTCTCGCTTAATTGACCAGGATTTTCCAACGTAATCCTAAACGTTCATGCACTTGCCCACTCTTCATAATACGATTTTTGCTCTCATTTTTAGCCTGCAACTAAACGGACTTACTTTTCAACTAATCAGAAATTGTTCCCAAACATGTTTATATCTTTCTAATATTATCACGGATGTTGCTCATAAATTTTTTAAGTTTACATCGTTAAGTTTAGTTGTTAAATATTACAGGGACAAAGATTATCAATTTTATTTGGTAAAGAAATTAAGTATTTTAGGTTAAGTTTTATGGTCAGGTTAGATTCTACTTCTCGTTTCTTCTTGTTGTGTAAATTTGTGAATTTTGCAAATAAATTGTCTTGTACAAATGAAGTGACTTAAAGAAAAATTGACTTGTAAAAATAAAGTGATTTTTAAAGAAAAATTCACTTATAAAAATAACCTGATTTTTAAAGAAAAATTGTTTCATACAAAATAAAGTGGTTTTTAAAGAAAAATTGATTTACACAAATGAAGTGACTTAAAGAAAAATTGTCTTATATAAATAAAGTGATTTTTAAAGAAAAATTCACTTACACAAATAATCTGATTTTTAAAGAAAAATTGTTTCATACAAAATAAACTGATTATTAAAGAAAAATTGATTTACACAAAAGAAGTGCCTTAAAGAAAATTTTCCCTGTAAAAATAAAGCGATTTTTAAAGAAAACTTGCTTCGTACAAATAAATCAAATTCCACAAAACTTGATTTCCACAAAGTGAATTTCCACAAAAACCAATTTATTAATCGAAAGAAAATCGTTTTAGAAAATCGAAAACGAGGTGAAAATATCGAGGGAATTTCGCGAGGTATAATTGGAGGAAAGTATTTGTAGTGGAAAACGGGGGAAAGATGTATTAGAAGAAACAGTAACTGCAGCCATTTCGAGGCAATTATACGAATCTCGCGTGACAAAATTGGCGGGACGCGAGACGGTGCAAGAACCAACTTGTCTTTATTAAATTCTTCGCCTCCGTGAGCTCGTTGAATTAAGGTCAGCGAATCCGCCAATGAATTCGGAGTCAGCTAGTGGCGAAATTCAACCCAGTGGATTTCCAGCTCGGATGCCGAACCGCTACATTGCAAACCGAGCATTCGATTCCATGAAATGCACGAACTGCCTCGCTGTCGAACTTTCCGCCGACCCCGCTATCAGTTTCTGACAGCGAATATACTCGACACGAGTGTATTGATCTCTTGAAACACGATATTTGATTGAAAGCAATTTTCCGTGCGAACGGCATATCATTTTATTTCACTTCTCCAACTCTGTAATATCTCAAATTATTTTAGAAGAGAAAATTACGCTGACGTTTGTTCGTTTTTGATGTACTTTGAGATTTCTCAATTTCTATTTTATTTGTGGGGCGCTTTATTAAAATTTAGACGAAGTTTAAGGCAATTGTGAAATCTTCTTTTTAGAGGAAAGTAATGATGTGCTAGTAGCTGAAGTTGAGACTAAATCTGGTTACTTAAGAAAAGTATAAAACCCGAGGTGGTCTACTTAGTCATTTCTCAAAATTTTCAGGATGGAGGACTTGAAATTAGGAGACTGACTTGGGGGACTAGAAGAGAACTCTTTATGGACCTAAACTAATTCTGGATTCCAACTCTGCATTCAGAAATTGAGGTGTTTATAGAATTCAAACTCTAAGAATTTGATCTAAGAGATTCAGGATCAAGCGACATAAAAGTCCAGGATTTTGGAGATTTAAGAATATCTATATTTTGCAATTTGGTAGTGTAGATAGTTTGAAGTCTACAGACTTGTAAATGTTTGAAAAAAGTTAGGGAATTTTTATATTCAACAATTTATGAATTTGAAGACATAAAAGTTCAGTAACATACAAATAAAATAAAAAGTATAAAGAAGCTCGTAATGTAAAAATTCCTCAGATATATGAAACGTAAAAAATGTAATAGTTGGTATCATTACTCAAGGGTAGAATAGATTTAGCACGAAAACGTTGGCGTTCCTCGTTAAAATCATTATCGCCATCAGTCACGCGTCCGAAGGAGGCGTATCCATCAAAGGACAAAAAGAGAACAACCATCAGTCAGCGAGACGCAAAATCTGCAACGCGTTACGTCAACCGCAACGATGCAAAATGCACTCGATCATCTCGACGAGTCGTGTTCTCCTGGTGGCAGCGTAGAGGCTCACAATAACCGCAGATTGAAAGCAAACAGGTATCCCGAGGCTGTATAAGCGATGTTTACGAAGTCTCGCGTTGCCTACGCAATTTCTCCGCTTTTTCATAGCGGAGTTCTCGAAAAACGTAGCCGAATTTTCGAGAGAATTCGGCTAATCAGTAGCCGTGGTTGGATAAATGGTCGCGGTCAATAAGTATGCGTTCATGGACCGACCGTAAATAATCACGCGTCCAAACAATTGTTCGTTTCGAGAACTGCGCGACGAATACCTAGCCGCGTGAATTGTGGTTTGATTCGAGCCTCGATAATGTTGTTGGTCGAACTATAAAATTCTACGCGACGCGGATACCATTCTCTCTACTTCGACGCTATACCGCAATGAATATTGAAACGGAGGCCATTGTCGCGTATCGATGACACCTTTTATGGACGAATCTCGTTATGCGTGCACAGAGAGGTTTCGTAAACTTCGTTTGCGTATTCACCGGGTTGTTCTGAATGGAGAACCACTTAGAACCATGTGTCTGTGATATTTTGTTTTATACATTGAGGAAATCGAAGCGCGTTTAAGAGCTATATAAAAATTGGATGCTCAAGGCGCCATGGACGTCACGCGACCTCACTAGAGCGCTAAATTCAAATATCACCTACATGTATGATATTATATGTAGTACAAAATGAGAGTCCAAGTGAAGCACGAATTTTTACAAAAATCTATCACTGACTTCAGTGAAAACCATATGAAATATATAAAAGCTTGAGAAATAAGAACACATCGAATAGTAAGACAGTTTATCTGAAAGAAAATTACGAACCGAAAAGATGTAACATTTCGTAAAAGTTAAGCGAAATAAAAGCGAAGAGGGTGGAAGTAAATCTCCCGAGCAAAATCGTCGGCGTGTACACTGTCTCCTCATCCCGTAGGAAATTTCTGAATCACGTTCGGAGGCAGTGTCTGTTTGACCCGAAAAAGTAGCGCAGACAATGCATCACCTTCCGGGACGTTTGCCGGCGTGGTAGTCGTAGGGTTGATGTATACTCGCGATATAACTTGTGCCCTCTGCAACGGTGCAGGTTGAAATCGGTTTGCAAATAAGACGTCGAGAAAGAGGGAGGTGGTTCGCCGTGCGTGACGTGCAGAAGCCTGTTTCTACTGTCATTCGTCTTAGAGTTAAGCAGCCGGGTACTCTCATATAGTGACAAGGTTTTGGGGCGATGGTGTGTGTCGAGGGTGGGCAGGAAGGAAGAACAGCGAGGTTCTCCCTTCGAGGCCATTGTCTCCACGAGTTCCGTTGTTTCGCCTAAATCACCACTGCCGCCACTCCACAGTTTCTCTTCTTCCCCGAATTCAACCCTCTTCCATCGGCCAGTACACCCCTTTGTCCTTCCCGCTTCCTTCCATCGTCTCCTTTCGACTTCATTTACGCCCTGCACGTCCTAACATTTAAATACCAAAGTATCTGTGTCGGGCCTCGCGGTTTATACGACTCCCTTTAACACCGCTCCTCGTCCGTCTTGCTCTCCACTTTTGCCCCCGGCTCAAGTGGGGGATTTATGCACCCGGCTCCTCGTGTACGCGTATATATAGCTACCTCCGTTGTCCTCCGCGTTACAACCGCCCCTTACCGCTATCTTTCTACCCCCATGGCCGCGAGACCCATATTTCGTCTCCGCCTTGCCCGCCAGATAAGTCGCTCCCGTGTCACGCCACCAGACTCTGGCCTTTGGTCATTTTTCTTACCGCTGCCGCCGCTAATCCCTCTTTGATTATGTTTTAAGGCACAGATAACGCTGGATCAACCCAGACTTTGCTACTTTGTTCCGTCTTCTTATTCCGGATTTTAATGGTTTCGCGAACGACCGTGCTTTCAGCTTTTAGGCTTACGGATGATGCGTTGTGTAACTGGGGATGTACTTATACGAATATTAAGTTGCTGTCGCATACTGCTGTTCTATGCATTTGAACTTTAAGTAAAGAGAAACGAATTTGAGGAACCTTTGTATGACTTTGTCTTGCCTAACTTATCTTGATGTCGTTTAACTTAATCTAACTTAACAGCCTGATTTAACATAATCTTGTGTAATGTAATTTAGTCTGGCTGGACTTGATCTAAGTTTACACTAATCTATTATATTGTTACCTAATACACTTCAATGTCAAAATGCAACTTGACATCTGTAGCAATATCTTCAAACGAATCACATTTCACAATGATCAACGTTCTCAATATCGTTTCAATAATCTAATGGAATAAATAAAAAAGTGGAAACTTGTCCAACTGAGAGGTTAAACTTGAAAAATGTCTACGTCCTTACAAATGTCTTTAATGGTCTGCAATTTAAGCGTCTGATTTCTCATGTTCACTTCTACTGTAACAGTCAAGGTTTCTTTCAAAACAGCCCTATAGTACCTTGCTTCCAAGTATCTTTGGATGAATTTCGAACGATACAAACAACGAAGCATTTGCATTTGTCACACTCGCGGAAAATATGGGCGCTGTCCTTTGATTTTCGAGCGGAGCAAGAAGTTTAACGTCGCGTCAAGACAGAAGGTCGTTTTATCGTTTCGTGCAGCTTCGTAAATACATTAGCCCGTAGGTGGAACACCCGGCTCTCTTCGGCTAATAGTAATAACCCGTCGTCGGCAATATTTCACACGGCGACGTTGATTAAATTCTCGCGGAGTTCGGGTTTATGTTTCAGCTTTATGCGCCGTGAAAAGTTATGAGCGTCGCGTCGCGATCTCGATACGCTCGAAATTTGTTCGCCGCTCTGGAAAGAAACGCCCGATAAATATCATCGTTCTTATTTGCCTATGTACGGTACAACATTTTTATTTTACGACTCGTTCGAGAATCGTTCGCGAGACGGAAAATATTTTCATTTCATAACGCTGTATGTACGCGTCCGAGTTTCTGTTATTACCGGAGCACGGTGTAGTTAGGTGTTACAATGCTCGTGGCGTTGAAGTACACGCGAGCAGAGAACAAAAGCCTTTCACCGAAAACAGCTCGGACCGTAGCCACATTAGACACATTATGAACAGAAATGAACGAGTCTACGGGAAGAGAGCTGCTGCACTTTGTTGCGCGTCAGCTCGTAATAAAGTCACCAGAAACGGGTAGAAGCTACGAAATATTGCTATCTTGTTTGCTCTTTTTTCTGTGGCTTCTCAAAGCAACGTTTCCGACAAACGAATATTCTTTTTCCGTGGCTCGTACAATCAGCTACCTCTCTTTCCTTATCTCCCGCTGTGTTAGTTTTGCACGAGGGTGCTGTTAGTATTGTTACAACCATTATGGTATTCGTGAAATGTATGAATTTCGGTTTTGGGACTTTGGGAAATATATTCAAACTTTATACATCTGATAGAATTGTATTCTAGGTTAAACATTAAATGTAACCTAATTTGAAACAGAAATTTGATTTGGATAAGGTTATGTAGGTTAGGTTTGTGGTAGGACTTAAAATCTATCAGGTGAGGTTAGGTTTTAAAATTCACATCTATTAGATTAGGTTATGTTTAGGTTATGGTAGGCTATGTTAGGTTAAGTTTATAGTGAGATAGATTAAAATCTATCAATGTAGATTAGGTTTTAGAAAACACATCTATTAGATTAGGTTATGTTTAGATCATGATAGGCTATGTTAGGTTAAGTTTATAGCGAGATAGATTAAAATCTATCAATGTAGATTAGGTTTTAGAATTCACATCTATTAGATTAGGCTATGTTTAGATCATGATAGGCTGTGTTAGGTTAAGTTTATAGTGAGATAGATTAAAATCTATCAATGTAGATTAGGTCTTAGAATTCACATCTATCAGATTAGGTTATGTTTAGATCATGATAGGCTATGTTAGGTTAAGTTTACAGTGAGATAGATTAAAATCTATCAATGTAGATTAGGTCTTAGAATTCACATCTATCAGATTAGGTTATGTTTAGATCATGATAGGCTATGTTAGGTTAAGTTTACAGTGAGATAGATTAAAATCTATCAATGTAGATTAGGTTTTAGAATACACATCATTAGATTAGGCTATGTTTAGATCATGATAGGCTATGTTAGGTTAAATTTACAGTGAGATAGATTAAAATCTATCAATGTAGATTAGGTTTTAGAAAACACATCTATTAGATTAGGTTATGTTTAGCTTATAATAGGCTATGTTAGCTTAAGTTTACAGTGAGATAGATTAAAATCTATCAAGATCTGTTAGTTTTACAATTCACATCGACTATGTTGCAGGTTACAATGTTTTAGGTTTTATCAATTTTAATCACATCACCCTTCTTCAAACTACAAATACAAAGTTTACTTAAAACAATAAACAAAGAAGAAAGCAATAAAAAAACAATATACTTTATTAATACATAAAACAGTAAAAGCTATAACATCCAGTATCCACATGTTATTTCATCCCAGATATTGTTAGCAAATAGTGTCCATATTTAAAGAAACGGAACGCGTACGAGGAGCAGCATATTGCCACTTTATTCCGTCCCGTTGTTAAGGTAGAAACACCGTACGTGGGTCGTTGTTCGCAACGGTATGCAGCCGTACATTCGGCCGAGATAGGTTGTAGAAAACTGTAAGGTGGCGCGGGTGTTTGTTTTATGACCAAGATGAGTCTACGTGATCGGACTCTGTTGGTACTCGTCTGGGCCACTTCGCTCCTAAAAGTTTTTTACGGGCCATTCCGCTTCGACGCCCGTCACCGTTTCACCGATTTCGTCTTCACGGAATTTACGAGTCCCTTAGGCGCCCTGATCCTTCTATGAAACAGTATGGTTAAATAAAGAAGTACGTTTCGAGTATCGAGCCATCCACTCGATTGTCCTGTACGGTGACTGAAGTTGTAAATCTTTTAATTTCGGGAACTTGGTTAACTTTTAGTGTGGTTCTAGATAATTGCTCTTGCAGGGGACCTTCTTAAGATTATAGACAGCTTAAATCACATTTTCTATCTTCTACAAATTTATTTATAGCGGTGGTTATTTTAGCATTGAAGTTAAGTAGTCACCACTCGAATGAGAAGTAGACTTCAGCATAGTGTTACAACAATCAGTTTAGATTAAATAGAAATGTTTTACTTGAGTTTGTCTAACATTTCTGTCGGATAACCTCGAAGGAAAAGTTCGATCTTCACGTTCGATCAGCCAGAATTCAGAAGTCAGCTCGAAACTCAGAGTAAAAATTTATTTTCCGCTCAGTTTCAGATCGGCCGATGCAACCGAAAGTCCATCGACGACAGACTCCTGAATTTCAATTATCCGAAGCCTGTTCCGTCGACGTTCGATCCCCGTCGCAAAAAGGGGCGTAGTCGATTCGATTCGTCCGCAGATCCCGTGCCCTTATTTTCCCTTCGACAGACCGTGGAAAATTCGTGGCAGGAAGGAAATCCAGTGAAACTGGTACGGACGCGAGGAAAAAGAGGTGGTCCCCTCACCCTGGGGAACGGACGATCAGAGGGATGAAAGGAAACGGAAAATAATGCGGAACGGCCGACACGGAAAAAGATGGAAAACCAACGGAGAAAAGGAAGATGGAACGAAAAGATGCGGAGTCACGAGTTTCAGCGTGACTTTTCAGCGAACTGGCTCGAGCCATTAAAGCCGCTCGCAAAACAAAGCTTCGTTATGAACCTCGAGAAATGCCTGTCTCGTCTTTTCGTTCCTTTTCCATGCTTTTTCCCTTCTCTTTACAGTCCTATCCGTTTCTATGCGAGGTTATAACAAATGGACGTGGATCGTCCACGACGTGAACCACCGATATAGGGAGTGTGGCGTCTGACCCACTGATGGATGGCTTTTCAGGGTAAATCTTATGTCTCTGGGACTTGCAGGTTCTCTGGGAGTCTTTGGGAGATTCTGGGATCTTTATTAGGTTTTGGGAGATGCGGATTTTGGGATTTTAGGGAGGTAGTACTTTGGGATTTTGGGAGTTTGGGACTTTGAGAGTTTGAGACCTTGGGAGTTTGGGAGTTTGGGAATTTAGGACTTTGGGAGTTTGGGACGTTGGAACTTTAGGACATTACGAGATTAGGACGTTCAGACTTTGGGACGTTGAGAGGTTAGGACGTTGAGACTTTGGGACGTTGTGATGTTAGGACGTTGACACTTTGGGACGTTGAGAGATTAGGACATTGAGACTTTGGTACGTTGTGATGTTAGGATGTTGAGAGATTAAGACATTAGGACTTTGGGACGTTGAGAGGTTAGGACGTTGGGAGGCTAAGACGTTGAGACTTTGGGACATTGAAAGGTTAGGACATTGGAACTTTGGGATATTGCGAGGTTAGAACGTTAAGGCTTTGGAACGTTGAGAGGTTAGGACGTTGAGACTTTGGGATGTTGAGCGATTAGGACATTGGGACTTTGGCACCTTGAGAGGTTAGGACGTTATGAGGTTAAGACGTAGTAACATTTGGGACAATGTAAGGTTAGCTCGTTGTGAGGTTAAGACGTTGTGACATTGGGACTTTGAGACGTTGAGAGGTTAGGACATTGGGAGGTTAAAACGTTACGACATTGAGACATTGCGAGGTTAGGACGTTGAGACTTTGGGACGTTATGATGTTAGGATGTTGGCACTTTGGGATGTTGAGAGATTAGGACATTGGGACTTTGGGACGTTGAGAGGTTAGGACGTTGGGAGGTTAGGACGTTGAGACTTTGGGACGTTGAGAGATTAGGACATTGAGACATTGGGACGTTGTGATGTTAGGATGTTGAGAGATTAGGACATTGGGACTTTGGGACGTTGAGAGGTTAGGACGTTGGGAGGTTAGGACGTTGAGACTTTGGGACGTTGTGATGTTAGGACGTTGAGACTTTGGGACGTTGAGAGATTAGGACATTGAGACTTTGGGACGTTGTGATGTTAGGATGTTGAGAGATTAGGACATTAGGACTTTGGGACGTTGAGAGGTTAGGACGTTGGGAGGCTAGGACGTTGAGACTTTGGGACGTTGAAAGGTTAGGACATTGGAACTTTGGGACATTGCGAGGTTAGAACGTTCAGGCTTTGGAACGTTGAGAGGTTAGGACGTTGAGACTTTGGGACGTTGTGATGTTAGGATGTTGACACTTTGGGATGTTGAGAGATTAGGACATTGGGACTTTAGGACGTTGAGAGGTTAGGACGTTATGAGGTTAAGACGTAGTAACGTTTGGGACGATGTAAGGTTAGGTCGTTGTGAGGTTAAGACGTTGTGACATTGGGACTTTGAGACGTTGAGAGGTTAGGACATTGGGAGGTTAAAACGTTACGACATTGAGACATTGCGAGGTTAGGACGTTGAGACTTTGGGACGTTATGATGTTAGGATGTTGACACTTTGGGATGTTGAGAGATTAGGACATTGGGACTTTAGGACGTTGAGAGGTTAGGACGTTATGAGGTTAAGACGTAATAACATTTGGGACAATGTAAGGTTAAGTCGTTGTGAGGTTAAGACGTTGTGATATTGGGACTTTGAGACGTTGAGAGGTTAGGACGTTGGGAGGTTAAAACGTTACGACATTGAGACATTGCGAGGTTAGGACGTTGATACTTTGGGACGTTGACAGATTACTACATTGTGACTTTGGATATTAAGAGTTTGGAATTCAGTTACTTTAAAACCTTAGAACTTTAGTATTTGTGCACTTCGGAATTTGAAGATTCTGAAACATTCATATTCTCATCTTATTAAACTACGAGAACTGCTGACCTAAAGAATAACTCCTCGCATCAATTTCATCCTCGACTCATTAAAAACTGCGAAACGACCTCCACCGTTTATGTCAGCGCTTCAATCCTTCTCTCATTGTTCCATGCAAAATTCACTTTTTCCTCATAATTAAAAGAAACGGTGGAATTAACGGGGGAATTCGAAAACATCCAGCGTTAAAAATGAAGCGTAAAGAATTGGATCCTCTTCTTCCGCCATTTCGCTTTTTCCTCTTGCTTCCCGGGGAGACATTACGAAGTTGCGAACGAGACGCGGAAGTTTTTTAAAGTCACTTTGTCCCGCGAGGGGACAAAGGTCGGGTTCCTCGGAGAATAATGGATAATCGACGAGCTCCTTGATTCTCTATTACGGCGAAATAAAAGAGCAATTCGTCTCGGTGTAGACTCGAATATCGGCTTTCTTACTTTTTCCGTTTAGTTGTCTTTCTTTACTCGATGCAAGGGAACGTTGCTAAGAAGGGATTCCAGCATCGTTGGAATATTTCTTCTATTTAAGAACCCTTTCTGCGGGAAAATGAAACCGGGATTATGCTTGCGTTTGCAGCTGGGGATGGAACAAGTATCGTACACAGTATTAAGATTGAAGGGTTAGGGTGCCTTTATCTTTAACCCTTTCTCTGCATTGTATCTACCATTAACTCACATTCATTCCTTCCATTTAGAAACATAAGAGACGTACACGCATTTGTGTATGTAACAAGGAACATATACATATGTACACATATGTATACTATGTTTGAAAGGTATGTTCAATACATTAATATACGAGGTTACAGATTAAACATCCAATTGTACGTATAAGGTACAATATTACGAAGAATATTGATTAATGTATTTAATATAATTTACTAGTTGTTTATGCACTTTAACGATGCTAGTAATTACATGTATTCATTTATAGCATTCGCTTATTGTAAAATTATTAAAATTGTCGTTTTACGAAAATTACTAAAATTCTTCTTTTATTGTCTCTACTGAAAACAAATTTTTTTACGAATATCTTAAGAGATGTTCAAATTGCATTTTTTTATAAACAAACTTAAATATGAACAAATTTTATTGGACATCGTAGTCTTACTTCCATCCCCTTACTGCCTGTGCTAATTAAACATGTTGCAAACAAAAAATACAACACATACATGTACAAAAAAAATATTTTGACTAGGATTTTAATTTTAGAATCATTGAAGACCATGAAGAGTACTCGAAGATAATTTCCAAAGCATAATGATCGATTGACGTAAAAAACATTCTTGTAATAATGAGCCGTCAAGGTGATCCGGTATTCGGGCGCAAAAAAAGGGCGGTACGCTTTTGAAATGGAAATGGAGGATGACGAGGGTGGTCCGGAACGAGGTCGATTTACCTGAGAATAATCGGCGGCCCGTAGGAGCGAGTTCGAGGAAAGATAAATGGGACTCCCATGTCCTGCGACGCGGAAGATTTCCCTGAGGTTTTCACGAATACGAGAGACGTTTGACGTACGTGCCACGCCGACACGGGCGTAAACGCGAGTTCACAAGGCACGCGAAATTCCCACGTGGATTGAAACGCGACCGTGTGTGCCTCTGTGGGCTGCGCGAGGTCAGCCTTGCCAAGATGGAATCCGGCTCCGGCCATTTCGACGAAAGCCGCACCGTTCACGCAACAACGGCCAACAATATACGTTTTGCACACTCTAGATGCATTAGGAGCATCACTGGATTAAAGGAAAATGAATCGTACACGACAGTTCTGCATAAATTTATTGTCATTGCAGAACTCGCTGAAATAATTGTCGGAGGGTAGTTGTGATAATGCATAGGTTGCTACATATTCATATATGCATATACACATATACATGTAAAGATATACGTATACACATATACATGTACAAAAATACGTATACACATATGCATATCCATGTACACTACCGTCCATAAGTATCCGGACACGTGGTTTCGTTACATAAAACATAGTTGAACTTTGTACGAAAGGTACTTAGGGTTACCATATCATTTGTAATAATTATTATTATCTTTTTTGAGGTGTCATAACGTAATAGAATTAATTTTTAAGTACAAATTATACAATGAAAGTGTGAAAATAAAATTCATGTCCAGAAATACAAAATCCAAATTTGTGAATCTAATGAAACGCTTTCGATTCTAAAAAAAATTTTAATTTCTACTGTGTTTCATTTCTATGGTGCAGAACGTATTCAGAGGGTTCTTCGATATGTTTCAAGTGTTTGTAAACTGTTGGTAGATGTTTAGGTTCCCTCAATGGAGATAAGAATGGAGGTAACGTGACGCGCTCGACAGTTTCGGTTTAGTTCGTCTGTAGCTTCTTTTCACCCTGAGAAAATCATGTTGACAGTGTGTTAAATTATTTAAATACATTATAAATTAGTTTGTTATTGTGTATTATTTATTATACATATGTTACTTATTCTTGTGTTACGAACAAAGGAGGTGCTTCAAATATCAAGTCACATATGTTCATACGTGATCAATGCTGTAAAGTTACATAACAAACAGATGAATCCCCACTTAAAATAAAAATAGTAAACCGCACCCAAAAAAATCCCGAGTTCCTCAATGAATAAATTCTCGCAAGATGGAAAAATCCAAACAGGCACTTACCATAAACCCGCTCCGTCGATTTTTTCACTTTACTTCCAACGGGCTCGAAACTGGGGTGGTAGGATGACGAGCGAACTTCTTTCAATTTACAGCTCGCTAGGGACAGATTTCCGCTTTAAAACAATATCTCGGAGACCTCTCGCGTAACTGGATATCTAGCTTGCAAGGAAACACCGGGACGCGTGTTATTTTTTCCGATAGGTATAGAAACGCGAAGGGGGTGGTTAGATGAGTGCCGGGTGGCTTTCAGACTATGATACCTTGTCTACCCCCAAGGACGTGTAAACACCGGAGCCACTCGACGCCTCGTCAATCAACCACAACGAGACTTTCAGCTTTTCCTCCATTTTCATCCACCCTCTGTTGATAGTCTTAGATGCTAGACTCGAATTTCACGGACGATGGGCCTGTTTGATGATGTTCCGAAAACTTCAGGGAAACTTGGTACCCTTTTGGTACATATTTAATTAAATAATGGGTACTTCATGTGGATAGCGGAGATTTTACTTCGAGCTTGTTATGTACTTTCTTTTATTTTTCTTCACGCTCCGTAGGGGATGATTATTTTAATTACTTGCATAAGGTCATAAAATGTACGTATGTAAATCTTATGAAGGAAGATACAATGTAACATTTTTTGCTTGAATTATACTTTTAAAAAACACTTGTTCAACTCTTAAGTACCATAGTGTTAACCCCCTGAACGATAGGTTTGATTTAACCTTCTCAAACTAAATTCAGACATGCTCCTATAATGCATGTTCAATAGAAAAAATTGTTTGACCCTCCTGTCATGTAAAAATCCTTCAATGTACCAATAAAAGTAACAGTTGTAACAGAAGTAAAAATAATTCCAAATGAATTTGTTTAAATAAAAAATTCAATAAATCAATTCCCACAGGAATTTTGACTTCGAATATATCTTAGCGAGCTTCAAAGACAAATTGCAAATAAAAATTGTAAACAACGGTATCAAAAATGTCCAACAAATTATATCTACGATATGTGTGAACATTGTACGTTGAACAATGAATTCAATTTTTTTATAGAGACGTCTCGCAATCGTTGACATCGCGGGTTTAATTAAGAATCGATCAGTAATTCCTTTTGTTATCTGGCCAACAGGAATAACGAAGCTTTATCTCGCGATGTCATCGTCGACACCTTCTTTTTCCGCTAATGCATTACCGCGAATCTCCCGGACAGAAATGAAATATTTGCCCGTCGTGCAAATAGCGGACGAACTTGCACGGATTCCCATTTTTCCCATACATCAGCCTGTCAATAGTAGCGAAAACATTTGAACTGCAGACGCGTTCGTTGAAGTTTGTCCGCGTTTCGAAATTCAACCAACCCTCCATCTTCTCCATCTTTTTTATCGGGGAGTAAAATGTTGCTCTTCCGATGTAGATTTCAAAAACCGTTTCGTACCTGTTTTTCCAGAGTTTCTTGAGAAGCGAGAGAGTCAAGGAGGGAGCTTTTTGTAGCTCGCGATAACCCGTACTCTCGTTTCTCTTCTTTACTTCCTGGACGCTTTTTCTTGATTTAATCCAGGCTAATGCAATTCTTCATTCTTCTCGGTAAAGGCACCTTTTTACCCAACCTTGTAGACGAAACTCGACCCTAGAGATTAACAGCTCGCACTGGCGTAACTAGATAGGAATCATGGCTCTCTATTTTTTAAGATATTGGTTTTTGTTTATTGGTTTCCAAATTATGAAGTTCCTATAAGATATTTTTAAATTTCTATATCTCTACGAGCAAAATTTTCTAAATTAATACGAGCAAACATTATTGTATGATCACATCTCTATAAGCTAAAATTCTTGAATTCCTAAATTCCTATAAGACAGCATTCCTACATTTCCAAATCCCTATAAGCAAATATTCCCAAACTGCCAAATAGCTACAAGCTAAAATTCTCAAATTCCTAAATTCTTATAAGACAAAATGTCTAAATTTCCAGATTCCTATAAGACAAAATTACAAAACTGCCAAATCCCTGTAAGCTAAAATTGCCCCAATCCCCAATTCCCACATTCCCCAATTCCCACATTCCCCAATTCCCATATTCCCCAATTCCCAAATCGCCAAATTTCCAAACCCCCAAATTAAAAAATTTCCAATTTCCCACATTCCCCAATTCCCACATTCCCCAATTCCCACATTCCCCAATTCCCACATTCCCCAATTCCCACATTCCCCAATTCCCACATTCCCCAATTCCCACATTCCCCAATTCCCACATTCCCCAATTCCCACATTCCCCAATTCCCACATTCCCCAATTCCCACATTCCCCAATTCCCACATTCCCCAATTCCCACATTCCCCAATTCCCACATTCCCCAATTCCCACATTCCCCAATTCCCAAATCCCCAATTCCCACATTCCCCAATTCCCAAATCCCCAATTCCCACATTCCCCAATTCCCAAATCCCCAATTCCCACATTCCCCAATTCCCAAATCCCCAATTCCCAAATCCCCAATTCCCACATTCCCCAATTCCCAAATTTCCGAATCTACAAATCCCTAAATCCCCATATTTCCAAATCCCTGAATTTCCCAAATTTTTAACTCCCCAAATCTCCGAATCCCCAAATCCCCAAATCCTCAAATCCCTAAATCCCCAAATTCCCAAATTCCCAAATTCCCAAATTCCCAAATTCCCAAATTCCCAAATTCCCAAATCCCCGAATTTCCCAAATTTTCAAATCCCTAAATCCCCAAATTCTCAAATCCCTGAATTCCCCAAATTTCCAAATCCCCAAATCCCCAAATCCCTAAATTCCCAAATCCCCAATTCCCGAATTCCCAAATCCCCGAATTTCCCAAATTTCTATATTTCCAAATTCTCACATATCTTCATATCCCCAAATCTCCAAATCCCTAAATTTCCAAATCCTTCCAAGCCAAAATTTCCAAATCTTCAAATAACGAAATCCCACTTTATTACCCCAGAACGAACCCCACCACAAAAGATTCTTCCCGATAAAAACCCTAGTTACGCCACTGCCTCACCAATTCCCATTCGGTCCTCCGAAGAACGAAAGTCGGGAAAGAGTAACCCGAAACGAAACGAGAGAAACGAGCAATCAGCGTTTTACAATTTGCCAGCCGTCAAGTAATAAATTAAGCGAATTTTATTCGCGCCCGTATATAACCGCGTTAAATATTTATATTTGCGGCCGATTGCGAGCGGCGACGGGGAACCACCCTCCACTAGCGGCCATCTGCTGGACTGCGTGTTAAATGCCTCGTCACACCCGTTCATCCATCCCCTACCTGTGCGTTTACGCGTGTGTACGTGGAAAGGTGTTCGTGAGTTAGGGGCTCGATATACGATACGCGAGAAAGATGAACGCGATGCAGTTTCAAATTTTTAAAACACTTTTCCACCGTTCCTGTCTCGTGACACTAATTGAGGAGCGTAACGCGTGATCTATATTCTCTTTGCCTTTTGTTAACATTGTTTTATTGCTCTCTCAACGTCTACACAATCGTATCTACAATGTAGAATACAATCACAGTCATAGTTACGTATATGTATATTTGTTATAAATAATTAATATTAATTTTAAATATCTTCGTTGCATGACTTCGTTCATTGTAAAAAAACGAACCTTGAAATTTTCTGTAATAACATTAGCAAGATTAACAATAAAAAAAGGCAGACTATATTAAAATACATGAAGTCAAAATATGTATATAATATTATAAAGTACAAGAATTTTATTATTCTATGCTCCATAGTTGCTGTTAAATAATCAGAATTATGGAAAATAACAAAACTAATAATATACTTTTGAACACGAACAAATTATTTAATAAAGAACACAAACAACAAACATTTTAACTTAAAGATTAACCATTTAAACAGGGATTACTTTTTCTTCAAATCAAACATATCACGAACGCTTACATTTTCATAACGACAAGACGGAAGTACAATATTCAATTATTTTGTTTCTAATATTCAATTATTCTGTTACTAACATCGCACATCATTTCTAATACTATAAGATGTCGCTATATGCTAAATTTATTAATAATTTAACAGTTGCAGTACAGTGTAACATTTAACTGTATCCACCCTCACACGCTTCTTCCTCATATCATCCTCAAACTTGCCTCTATCTACCAATTAATTTTCCTAAAGAAGAAGAACCAACACGAAACGTCATAAAAGCATACTCATAAATATCCCGAATCGATTAAACAATTCCCGTGCATTCACCGCTATCGCGACAATTTGGCCGGTTATTAAACGAGCACTCTGCAACGCGCTTTTAAATTCGCTTCGATTACGCGCGCAGCCGCCCGAGTAAATATAAATTTATGCATGGAAAAACTATTTGTACACGATTGTGGGTGGGTGGACGTATCATCGAGATCGATTGACGGGGTTCGCGTGTGTGCGCGACGAGAATGGGACTCGTAGGGGATGATTCTCTGCACGGTGCGGCTGGGTAGCCAGTCCCCGACCTGACAGGGGGTTCATTCTATATTTTATGGCGGCCAACCCCCTGCCGTGGGATGCTACTAGCTGGGTATACCCATTGGCGATAAGGTGATAAGCTCAAATGTATTGGCTCCCATCAAATCGTGCGCTTTACTGCTATAGCCAACCCCATAAACGCCGCTCACCCTTTCCGCAGCTCTCCGTATGTGCACAAATATTTCTATGCTCTTTGAGAAATTACGTCTTTCTTTCTTTTTGGGAATTGAGTTACTTCATTTGCTATTGTTTTACATTCTTTTATGTTCATTAGAATTTTCAATGTCAAATTTTTGCTGTTGAGTTTATTCTTCACTTTGAATTATTTTGACTGGTAGAGTTTCAGGTGATGGACAGATTTGACACGTTTCAAACTTCTTTAGCTCTTTCGCTACGGTGATTTTTTCTGAGAAATGTGATTATGGTCTTATTTATTATAATAAAAAGTCAGATATTCTTATTTATAAAAAGCAAAGCTAAAGCCTTTCTATACAGCTTTTTATCCTTCCTTTATGTACAAAGGGTAATACAAATGACAAATGTTATAACACGCCGTCATAACTCTTTTTTATAAAAATTTTTTAATCGCTAGGAAAAAACTCTGTTGGTATAAAAGTGGACGCCTATAGGCGCTCTCAGTAATACAAAATTTCTAAGCGCCTATAGGCGCCCACAGTAGCCAAGGGGTTAGTAATCTTAAGCCTTAAGTATCAAATTTAAAGTTTCAAAGTTTCATGCACCTTATAAATTCAATAAATCTGCATCTTTCACAGTTTTGAAGAGCCCGATCTTTAAATTTGAGTCAATCAGGTGCCTCCAAGTGTCTCCAAATATCTCAATATTCTTTGTCCTCCTCAAAGTCAAATATTCCTTAACTCCATCACTCCCTAATTCATCGCAATCCTAAATTCACCAATACCCAAATTTCTGAAGCTCTAATTCGAAAGGTAAAACAAGTTTGAATGTAAAATGCGAGAAGGGCATTGCACGCCATAAATTGCGCTCTTTTGCCGGACATCGGACGCATTAAAAGGCGCATCCGCGATCATCTGTCCCGGAGGTCTCGCGAACTAACGAGTTCCGCCCCCGTATCGAAAGATTCATCGTTCCGGGGCCGGATAACCCGCGGAAAATTGAACTCCAGTCGCGCGTACTGTTCCGGCACGCGATAAAATTGCAAATAAATTACGCTCGAATTTCCATCATCGCGGGAAGCGCGGAGTTTCTCAGCGAGAGATAGAAAGCGCGAACGGACAGAGATAAAAAGTAAAAAAAGAAAAGAGGAAGAAGATAAGAGACGGTGTTTGGTGAAGATTTCTCGCGAGACGCCTCGAGAGCCAATAATAAGTAAGCCAGCCCGCTCGTTAGGGGTTGCTTAAAAATACCAACTGTCTGTCCCTCTTTTCTTTTTACCCACTTTCTTCCCCCGGTTTTAGGCTTCTCTTGGCGCAACACAGAGAAGGGTTGCCAGACCGCCCTGCTAAATAATGGCTCGCCGTAATCGACGGCTCTTTTTTACCCTGGTTAAGTCTCGAGGACCGAAAAGGCTTCACGATCGTTTGTACAGGATGCACTACGGATAAAATCAACTCTGGTTTGTTTTATCGAGGTTATTTGAATATTCAAGTTTTGTTTGCGCCGTCATTGCTTGGATCAAGGGTGCGAACGGTTACAAACAAAATGTTTGTGGTCACATTATATGCTTGTCTGTATTAGACAGATACTTGTAATACTTCATTTAACAATATAAACATTTATATAACAATCTAGATTTTATTAACACTAAAACTACCAAACCGGTCAAATGACCGTTCCACACAATCCTTATTATAAATGACACAATTTGTTGAATTGATTCTTCTGATATCTGTATTGATCTTCATCAAGATAAAGAATTAATGTGTGTACTAATTTATGTTTTGTCGTTTGTTCATTTATTTTTTGACTCCATTTTTTATCTCAGATTAAGTACATATACGCCGGTAGGTTCAGTGTTAAACTGGTGAACACACTGGGATTGCAAATTGTACTTGATCATCTATCTTCAAAATTCTTTCTATATAAAAAATATTTAAATATTTGTGTACCTTTCAACAGCCTCAAACTTCTAAAAAATTTATTTGTGAAGTATATTAAAAATCTTTAATTTTCTTCATATAATGTTATCTATACAAACCACAGTCCACATAAAATCATGTATACATCAGTAAAAAATCGATCCTCAGTGAAAAACCACCCTCATAGGTGTCTTAGACCTGACTCCACTTAAAATTGCTGTTTTTATTTTTCAAAATACCCGAAGAGTGACAGTAACGATTGAATTGTGACTCAATGACGAGGAAATGCGTGAAAGATTCGACAGTTGTTCTTTCCCGAATGATCGTGATTAAATGATTACAGGGAAAGCAATTCGCGTTTCAAAAGCGATCTGATCCGCGTGACAGCACGATCGACCGAACATTAGCCTGTCGCTCCTTTAATCTTCTCGTTAGGGGTTGGAGCACGCCCCTCGTCCTCTATTTGTGAAGTTCCTGCTTCAAACGCGGGGGTTGACGTTTTAGGTATCTTGGTGGTGACTTAAAGTGGTCGTAATTAAAGATGGCCGTTTGCGGAGAGGTCGTTGAATCGGATTAAAGAGATGACCCGTTACGCAAACAACACAAACGGGACGCGGTGTTTTCCTTTTGTTTCTTTCTTCTTTCTCGATTACTAGGTCGTGTTTTTTCTTTTGTACGTATTCAAACCTTCATATTCTTTGTAAAACTCGTGCTCTATGTAGCTTATGTTCTTCACGGAAAATTTTTGGGAAGTTTCCTGTACTCTCAGAAAGTTATAGAAATTAAAAGTGAAACTAGCATATAAATTGTTACTTGTACATTAATTCTGGGTATTAGACAGTCTCTGTGGAGTATGTAACAAGTACTTTAATTAATATTAATTAATTAATAAATTAAGTTATTTAATTAATAAATAACTCTACAGTTATCTCCATATAGTAATTTGTTTTTTCAGAAAGTTGAAACAAAATCCAGAATGTGTCTGTAAGAACCGATGGTTCACGAGCCCATGATAAACAAGAAAGAGCAGAAAAACGACAGAAATCAAATACACAGTATAAAAACATCTCTTCAACACTTCCTACAACTCTTAACGATACTCCATCTACATATGTATATAATAAAATAACATCCCTATTATGCATTTTATAAAAAAACAAAGTGATCTATTATTGCAAGAGGACGGAGCAAATATTTTAGGGGACGAAACCGCGAAAAATAACACGATATATTTGACATATCAAAACGAGTGTGTCCCAATTCAATGGATCGATTTATTCGTCGTTCGGGATGAAGCTGCCAAGGGTTAAATCCGATCTCTTTGCTCTGGACGGCTTTAAATTACCTTCATTAAGTGCTCGCGCGGTTTATACGCGGCGGAGTGTCTGAGAAAGTCATTAAGATCGAGTCGATATTGAATTGCCGTTGAAGGCAAGCTTTTACCCAGGGAATTGGTTGTTAATAAAAATCTGCCTTTTCGTTTCCTTTTTCGTCGTTACCGTTCGAGAGCTCTTTGGAATAATTTCAATGGCTCGACGAAATTGTTGTCGCGTTCGCGGCCGTTTGATAAGCGTTATCGTTTCGATGAACTGCATTGTGGGACGAGAAATCGGCCCGCGACCGCGAAAAGCGATATTTTTCTTCATTGACAAAAGGTTTGTAATCGGTCGCGTACCAAATTGGATTCCTTCGGGCAAGTATTCAGCCGACGCGACGGGAAGCAGCGTGTTGAGCCAAGGATTTATAAGGAAAACCCCGTCCGCGATATTCGAGAACTTTCAGAACGACTTTACTTCTTAATAAGATTCAACGTTCCAAAATGAAATTCGAAGCTGTACGTACGACGAAAGTCGTTTAGTGGCAGCGTCGCGCTTCCGCCAACTTTTCCCACCGAAACTTTTCAAAGCTTCCTGCGTTATTCTCCCCTCCACCTTTCTCTTTCTCTGTTTTCCTTTTTCGTTTTTCTCTCTCCCGCCTCTTTTTTTTTACTCCGCTTCCTTTTTAACCACGGTTTAAGAAGAAACGCTTCGCGAACCGACGCTGAATGCATTACGATGCGTTATGCAAAGCGGCCCGGCTACTTCTTTCAAACCAACGACATATTTCGAGGGATCTACCGAAAGCTTTTCCTTAATGTTTCCGCGTTGTTGCGTCGCCGCTGTCTCGCTCCATAAGCTGCGACGCCATTTTCTTTCGAGACTTAGCCACGGGAAAAAACGCGGAAAACACTGCTACGTTTTGTAAATCATTAACTACTTTGGAGACATGAAAATACCTGGAAACATATTTGCGAACATTTACTTGGTTTATACTTTTATTTTGTGGGGTGGTTTGGTAGCACATTAATGGTGCAATTAAAAGTATTTTAAATTTACTTTTATTCAGTGCGCAGTTGTATTATGTTTGCCATTCTTGTCGTTTCGTACATGTGCAAATATATATGATCATATACAACATGTATGTGTATGTATATTCATAATGAAACATGTATGTACATGTGTAATTGTAAAGGAACATATGTGAGCATTTATAAACATATGTGAACATGTATATTCATAATGAAACATGTATGTACATGTATAATTGTAAAGGAACATATATGAGCATTTATAAACATATGTGAACATGTATATTCATAATGAAACATGTATGTACATGTATAATTATAATGGAACATATATGAGCATTCAAAAACATATGTGAACATGTATATTCATAACGAAGCATGTATGTATATGTGTAATTATAATGGAACATATATGAGCATTTATAAACATATGTGAACATGTATATTCATAATGAAACATGTATGTACATGTATAATTATAATGGAACATATATGAGCATTTATAAACATATGTGAACATGTATATTCATAACGAAGCATGTATGTATATGTGTAATTATAATGGGACATATATGAGCATTTATAAACATATGTATATGAAAATTGCATATAATAATACAGAACCACATATGAATACATGTGAACATATATGAACTAAACCTATGCCAACCTATACAAACATATGTATAAACATGTATAGACATCTATACACGTGTATGTACATGCACACATTCACATACGTATATGAACCCATATATTCATATGCTTCTCATATAAAAATGAACAAAATAGAAATATTACAGTACCCTCAGATGAATAATTAACAATAACAAAAAGCAGCCAATAAAGTCTATATTTATTATTTTAAAAAATGAAAACTTCGAACTCGATTTACATATGACAGAGTCGTGATGTAGCGCGAGGCGATAGAGTAAAGCCGAAGGGTCAACACGAAAAGAAGAGATTCTGCGTACAACGAGCTTCGTTTTCGGGATCGATCTCTATATTTTATAGAGTGTTCTCTACACGTGGCGGAAGAAAGCACGTCGGAATTCTGTGCACCACTGATAAGTATTTACTGCCCTGAGACTTCGTTCAACGACGTTTCTTTACCAACCCTCCTCGCACGTACACACATTCCGCTTTTATTTCCCTCGGTTTGCTCATTTTCTTCCATGCGCTACACTACTGCTTACTCCTCTTTTTACTCCCTTTTGTTCATCCTGCCAGTGACGGTATCAACTTTAATACGAATTTATTACAGACACGTAAACAACGACCTCTTTATGCCTCCGCGATTTACACGTACCAATAACCTACTTCTAATTAGCCTTGTTAATTAGAAATGTACTTCAATGTAGACTTCGAATTTAACATACACTTCACGAAATGTGTTACGTGTTTTCGGAACCGTGTCAAGCGTTGTGTATAATTTATCTAGGAAACTTCTCTCTGGGTCGAACGTAAATTTTGTTCTGATATTTAACGCAATTTTGGTACGAGAGCTGGTGTAGCATGTTTTGAAATTCAGGAATACTTCTAATTTGTTGAGTAAACAGTACGTCACTATTGCATGTCTTTTAATTTTCTTCAAAATAAGTATTGAATTCAAACGAAGAACGTCATTACTTAACGTAAGAACATTACATTCATTACTTATAGCTACATCCAATATAAATGCAGTGCATCAAGTTTAATTTCGATCAAACAATTGTTACAAAAAAAGTTTGAACAAAAATGAACAGTAACATCACACATTGTCATGTGACATTCTAATATTTAAATTTATAGACGCTTTAAACTAATCATCCTTTGCAATAAATCTATCTAAAAAATAAATTTAATACCGACATATCAATACAAAAGATTTGGATTTGTTCCATCGTGAAGTTTGCTCGCGAGTCGTTCAAAGCCATCACTACAGCACACTAACTTTACAGCGAGCTCTGTCTGCAACTTCTGCGAGACGTTATCAGCTCGTTCTGTACCGGGTGTCCACGTTATCGTGATCGGCTTGGTATTCCCATTCCCGTAAACTTCCAGTTTCGAGCACGTTCTGGAACGCGAAATTGACTTCACGGGAAAATGATTATCGATGGATCCCGATTCATCCGTGGAACGCTGCAACAATCCCAATAACGCCGGAACTTTCTCTACGCGAACTTCACAGTCCATCCGCTTTGCGGTTCCGTGACAAACTCCAACGAATCGCGGGTTTAGAACGGGAATATCATTTCGTTCCTCAAGACGGTTTGCGTTTATTGGATGCTTTGACAGATTGGCAAAGGGGATCCTTCGGTGTTGGGAGGTTATGTAACTCTTTGTCCAAAGGTGACTTATTCGGTTTAATACAATTTTATTTTCATTTAAATAAATTAATAGAATTTTAGGTGTTAGAGGTTTATGGTTAAAAGGGTAAAATCATTTAGTAGATTTTATAATTTTAAATAGGTTAATTTTTGAACTATGTCTACAGTGTTGTGTGACTGGTTTTCAAGTTTCATATTTTATATTACAAAATTTTGTTGTTGTGTTTTTATAAAAATATCTGTCATATGTTGTTAAGACAAAGTACATGTTGGTTGATGTGTCAGTCATTTACTTCTTCACTTCATTTTCAATTTAAAAGTGACTGGTTTTCAAGTTTCATATTTTATATTATAAAATTTTGTTGTTGTGTTTTTATCAAAATACCTGTCATATTTTCAAGACAAAGTGCATATTGGTTGATGTGTCAGTCATTTACTTCATCACTTCATTTTCAATTTAAAAGTGACTGGTTTTCAAGTTTCATATTTTATATTATAAAATTTTGTTGTTGTGTTTTTATTAAAATATCTGTTATGTATTTTTAAGACAAAGTACATGTTGGTTGATGTGTCAGTCATTTACTTCTTCATTTGATTTTCCATTTAAAAGTGACTGGTTTTCAAGTCTCATATTTTATATTACAAAATTTTGTTGTTGTGTTTTTATCAAAATATCTGCCATATGTTGTTAAGACAAAGTACATGTTGGTTGATGTGTCAGTCATTTACTTCTTCACTTCATTTTCAATTTAAAAGTGACTGGTTTTCAAGTTTCATATTTTATATTACAAAATTTTGTTGTTGTCTTTGTATCAAAATATCTGTCATATATTTTTAAGACAAAGTACATGTTGCTTGATGCGTCAGTCATTTACTTCTTCACTTCATTTTCCATTTAAAAGTGACTGGTTTTCGAGTTTCATATTTTATATTACAAAATTTTGTTGTTGTGTTTTTATCAAAATATCTGTCCTATATTTTTAAGACAAAGCACATATTGGTTTTTCCACTTCAATTAAAAAATAAGTGTACATCGGTACTAAAAACATTAAATAAAAAATGAGACGCGAATTAACTAAGCAAAAGAAATAGGAAGAGCAAATAATGGTTCTCGTTTCCAATAAACTGTTCGAATCGCAGCGACGATAAAGTTGGACACGTGGCCATATCTCATCGGCGGGAAGTAGCAATAAATAGTTTATCCAGCGGCAACATCGAGAGAGGTATTTTGATCGGCAATCGGCCGTGGTCATTGAACGGGACGGTGAAAATAAAGTAGCGACAAGACACGATGTAAGGGTGGAGCCGGAGAAATGAGAGTTATCGAGGTCGTGGTGCAACGCGGAAAATGAATGGAAGGAAGGAGAAACGCGGCGAGCCAAGATAGAAGCAGAGACGAGGCAACGAGCAGGAAGTACAATCGAATGATTCTGCTTCGCTGATCAATTTTATACGCTCGAACCTCTCCCGCCGGGTTATTCATCACGGGGCATTTGACCCTTCGTTTCTTCCATTTTTTCCTGCCCTTCCGGCCAAACCGTTCTTCCCCCTCTTTCTGGTCATCACTTTTTTTTATTCCTCTACTTCTCTCGTCTTTTTTTTTTGGCGAGTTACGCTGCGACGATCTTGGTGAATTTTCAATTTTTGGCTATTGGGACGTTTTAGGTATTTGGGACATTTGGACTTTGGCAAAGGAGTAGCATAGCTTGTAGGAATTTGGAGTAGCAGCTACTGTATCGTCGAAATCTTTCCAACATGGAAAAATTTCGTGTTTCAAACAATAGATGAATTCGATTGAGGAAGAGGGTAAATAAAAATTGTTTAGTCGTAATTGAGCCTTAAAAATCATGATCGTTTATTGGCTCTAGTGATTCGAATTAGGGGAAAAAGCCTTGCGGAATAAAAAACCCCTTACGAAAATATGTATTCGTTAATGATTCTACGGTGAAAATGTGTACGAGTATGTATACGTTATGTGTATGGTTGAATTGATTGTGGTTTGATTTGAGGAGAACAGGGTCTCGCTCAAAGTTGTTCGATTTGAGGAGAACAAGGTCTCGCTCAGCTACAATATTAGAAAAGATGGAGAAAGTGGAGATGGTATGTCATGCGGTACTATGGACAATGTGGACACTGTGGCAATCGTTGGCTACTCAAATTATACTCGGGCTAATGACCATAGTAGTCGATGCCCACAACAATAATCAATCAATTAAATTATACTTGCACTTGAACTCCAAATTGAAGTATTATAAATTCCAGTAAAATTGTTCAAAGTTGAAGTACGAGAGCATCTTGAGGTTCCTAAAAATAATGTAAGGGTCTAACTTGGATCAAGCTACTTATAGACAATGGTCTAATAAATTAGCAAACGGTCTAATAAATTATCAAAAGGTACTGTAACATACTAACAAATAGTATCAATCTACTACCGAGTAGATCAAACTTCATACTAATACATAATCCTCCAAATCGATGAAGAGTGAATACACTTCTCGTAACACCCCATAAGCAACTTTTCCCCGAGTTCATGACTTAGCGTTATAATCGCAGCTCAAACTGCATCCAGACAGAAATCTATTATATTCAACCCCCTTTCACGGTATCTTTCGTAGCGCGTCTCGGATGAAACAGGAAACAGCCACGAACTGGCCACCGAAACCGACGATAATCCAACGGAAATGAAGGCGCAGATGTCGCATGAAACGATTCGTAAACCGACGTGTATGTCTTTTCGGGATTAAGCCGGAATCCGAGAGGGAAGTTTGAGGAAGGGATTAAACTTACCGGAAACTTGTGGGCCCCCGCCCTCTCGCGTACCTCGTAACATCTTGGAAACTGCTCTCTGCTCGTCTGCAATCACAAAAGGCGAAATGTCATCGTTACGAGACGATGGTTGGACCGCGATGATTAAACCTCCGCGTTTTTAGGATACAGTGTTTGATACACGAAAATAGATAGGACGTTTTTGTGGGACACGGGGGTTAGACGGCAGAGTAACTGGATTTCTCCCAGAGGATCTATTTGTGAACTTACTTTGCTCCGGGGAACGATTGCAGTCTTCAATTCGATGGTCTTTTAAATCGGAACGATTTGCTGTGAGTTTGGATTTTTTTGGCGAGGTAAGTTAGAGGGATTTTTGAGGGAGATTTGGAATTTGGGTAATTTGAGAATTTGGGGATTTGGGAATTTGGGAATTTGAGAATTTGGAAATTTGAGAGATTGGAAATTTAAGAGATTAGAAACTTGAGAGTTTGGAAATTTGAGAGATTGGAAATTTGAGAGTTTGGAAATTTGAGAGATTGGAAAATTGAGAGATTGGAAACTTGAGAATTTGGAAATTTGAGAGATTGGAAACTTGAGAGATTGGACACCTAAGAATTTGGAAATTTGAGAGTTTGGAAATTTGAGAGATTGGAAATTTGAGAGATTGGAAATTTGAGAGATTGGAAACTTGAGAATTTGGAAATTTGAGAGATTGGAAATTTGAGAGATTGGAAATTTGAGAGTTTGGAAACTTGAGAGTTTGGAAATTTGAGAGATTGGAAATTTGAGAGTTTGGAAACTTGAGAGTTTGGAAATTTGAGAGATTGGAAATTTGAGAGTTTGGAAATTTGAGTGATTGGAAATTTGAGAAATTGGAAACTTGAGAGATTGGACACCTGAGAATTTGGAAATTTGAGAGATTGGAAATTTGAGAGATTGGAAATTTGAGAGTTTGGAAACTTCAGAGATTGGAAATTCGAGAGATTGGAAACTTGAGAGATTGCAAACTTGAGAATTTGGAAATTTGAGAGATTGGAAACTTGAGAATTTGAAAATTCGAAAATTTGAAAATCTGAAAATTAGAAAATTTGCAAACTAGAAAATTTGAAAGAATATTAAAAATTCGTGCCATCACAACCCCAAACATAAAATTTCAGAAAACAGTAAATGTGAAAACAGCGATGACAGATAAATCGTGCAGCAGCTTGAAATATTTGATCGTCCGGTTTGCCGACAATTCTCGCGTGCCGTAGTGTATTTTGATACGTGTCCATTTGAAGAGGAGGCGGCTTAGGGTGGTCGTTGACGGACAAGCTTGTTAAGGTCGTTACATCCCGTTTCCATGGTCGGTTCACGCATCGTGGAATCTTTTCTCGACGACAGAAGGCACATTCAGTCCTGTTCACGAATCTTCGCAAGCAGCGAAATCATTGTCCCGGCGGTTTAACGGCTTCTGATTTACGTGGTCGTGACGGGCGAATTCTGATCAACGTGTGACCATGTGTCGCTGATGACAATGGAACAATGAGCTCCCTCTGTCTCTCGCGGTCGACGAGGGGGAAAAGCCTCGAAGAACGTGTGACAGGAAGGCTTGAAAGGCCTATGGAATTGCTATGTCGCCAAATTACACCATCGTCGTTGCTTTTCGCGGAAAAATTACAGGGGGATAACTCTGTATCTCTGCATCCTACATTTATACACGCTCTTTATTAATATTTTCAGAGGAAACTGTGAATACGTTAGTTGCTTTGTCATTAAAAAAACTTGTTCGGGAAATACCGGTTTCGTTTGCATTCGGCCATTTTGTCTCGATCAAAGGCAGCAGCCGAAATCACGATCAAAACGAGCCTCCTCTTCAAAGACCAAAACAAATATCAGCTATACGGAGACTTTTTATATACAGGATTTTATCCGTGATAAAGAAGAACGTACAATAAACATACATTTCGGAGTATAAGCAAAGTCGAAACTGAACAAACTAATAGAATAATAACTCGGCCAGGGTGGAATTTTCTGGTTATCGATCTCCAATTATATCCATCGTGGCCATTAAATCCGTCGACGAGATTCTGTCCGATATCTGCCCGATAACGACCGCTCGGCCCATTTTTATCTAATATTGAAATTCGTTTAGAACTCGTTACTTGTTCCGACGATCGATTATCACCGTTTACGCTGAAACCGCGACGACTTCGTATATCGCTTCCAGCTATTTTCATCTGGTTTCATCTGTTATGAACACTTCGCGCCGGATTTCAACCTGTTAAACCGAATATTTTCATTACGGTTACCTATACTTTCACTGTAGCTTTCAAATTTCCCGCCATTAGAATTATCTTTTTATTCTGTTTATTGTTTTATGTTTTTAAGGGTGAAATGGAAGGTTATATATTGTATATTCAGTTTGAGTATGTTTACGTTTACTAGTTTCATATTTCCCGCCATTAGAATTATCTTTTTATTCTGTTTATTGTTTTATGCTTTTATGGGTGAAATGTCAAGGGAGGTTATATATTGTATATTCAGTTTGAGTATGTTTGCGTTTACTAGTTTCATATTTCCCGCCATTAGAATTATCTTTTTATTCTGTTTATTGTTTTATGCTTTTATGAATGAAATGTCAAGGGAGGTTGTATATTATATATCGAGTTTGAGTATGTTTACGTTTACTAGTTTTAAGTTTACCGCCATTAGAATTATCTTTTTATTCTGTTCATTGTTTTATGCTTTTATGGGTGAAATGTCAAGGGAGGTCATATATTATATATCGAGTTTGAGTATGTTTACGTTTACCAGTTTTAAATTTTCCGCCATTAGAATTATCTTTTTATCCTGTTTATTGTTTTATGTTTTTATGAATGAAATGTCAAGGGTGGTTGTATATTATATATTGAATTTATGTTGTTTTTGTGGGCGTCGACTGCTTTGGTCATTAGCCCATTCCTGTTTACGTTTATTACTTTCAAATTTCCCGCCATTTTTGTAGGTTAGAATTGTTTTCTTATAGTGTTTATTCTTTAACGTCCATATCTCCTAAACCATTTTCTAAACATTTCTACCACAACCTACCCCATCTCTTGTTACACAAAATAAATTTATGAACACGACAGAATCCTGAAAGCGTAAAAACATATCGGTCAGTTTTGCAGACTCGTGGAAAGTTAGACCACGTGGCGATCGCGTTTCGATCCCGAGAACAGGGGAAAACGGGAGAAAGAGGGTGGACTAGGGACGAGGGGCGTAAGGGAAGAGAGGCGTCGCGACGCCGAGCAACACAACCACACCCTTCGAAGGACCCGCTGGATCGATAGGCACACTACCCTCTGCTAGAGCAGCGAGGAAAGTGGCGAACGACAGACGGAGACGAAGAATAAAAGGGGAAAGTAAAGAGAAAGAGAGGCAGAGAACGGAGGACGAGGATAAGACAAATTGCCAGAGATCTCACCGCGCGTTGCTGCTCTTCTTTCTTTCTCCCCCATTTTTTTTTCTTCTTTCTCTTTTTCTTTTCAGCCAGTTACCTGCCAGCGACAATCGACGTCGCGCGAAACTTCTTCGTCGTACGCACGCGTTTTTCCTTTTTTTTTTCCCTTCCCCGGCGAATTTTCAATCTCGGCCCATATTGTCGAAGTAACGAGGTTACCGGAGCAAATTTACGGTGACGTGGTAATCGAGTGAGCCGGCACCAGGGAAAGGGATACAAGTGCGGCTAATCGAGTTCCTTCGGGGAACAAAGAAGGGATGAATGTCCGTTAAATCAATTTTTTTTTCTCTCGAAAAAGACCGCGGACGGTTTTAAGGGAAGGTGACCAATTTATCGGGGGTTTAGGTCATGGTGCGAGTCAAATTCAAATTTTTATAGTAACTGTTTGTGGAGTTGTGAGTTCATTTGGAGATCTGAGGATTTGGGAGGGTGAGATTGGAGGGTTTGAGTATTTGAAAATTTTAAGGTATTAGGATTTAAAAATATTTAGACCTAGGCACACTTGAATGTAGAAATATTACGACCTACTGATGTTGGGAGCTAGCTAGAGTCTAACGATATAGAGATAATTTCTAACCCAAATCTCGCACCTATTTCTCTCCAACAGCAAATTTTAATTCGACCCTGTAATTGAAATAGAATACTCAGTTTTTCCGCGCCATTTCTCCGAAATGGAAAATTATAGGGGAAAATCACGGTAATAACGAGCAATGGCCTTAATCACGTCAGACAGTCCCGCTTTCGTAATTCCCCCTTGAGACAAGAGAAAAATCGTCCGGGGGATCCGCGCAAGGTCTCGCTTCGGAATGATCGGGAGGAAAAATTACGCGAGAACTCGTCACATCCGGAAGCAATCGATTCGCAAACGGTTCTTTCCGATCGATCGGCCTGTCAGTCGAGCGTCGCGGCGCTGGAAGATTGAGATATTTATGAAAGCGATTCCGGTAGATGACGGCAAACGACCAACACGCCTGCGTCTCTTGCCCGAGTGTCTCGTAAAATGGAATCATAAAGACGCGGTTAAACGGAAGCTTATAACTTCCGGGGATACGTTTACGGCTTGCCGTTAAACCAACAATTTTTACGGTGTCGCTAATGTTTTGCAAACTTCTTAACACCGAATCAGCGAATAATACTCGGTTAAAACGGTACAGAAATTCGTAAACAAACGATGAAACATGAATTGATATACACAGTTAGTCAGCTCGATGGAATATAATGTAGATTTCTGGAAAGTTTTTCGTTTTCTGTTTTACAATGTCGTGACGCATTTGTGACGCACCCGTGATACACTCACGACGCACTCATGACGCACTAGTGACGCACTCATGACTCATTGATGACATACTGATGAAACATTCCTGACACCTCCATGACGCATTCGTGACGCACTTGTGACGCACTCATGACTCATTCATGACATACTGAGGAGACATTCATGACACCTTCATGACGCATGCGTGACGCACTTGTGACGTATCCATGATACACTCATGACACACTCATGACGCACTAGTGACGCACTCATGACTCATTCATGACATACTGAGGATACATTCATGACACCTTCATGACGCATTCGTGACGCACTCATGACGCAGCCATGATACACTCATGATGCAGTCATGACGCACTTGTGACGCACTCATGAATCATTCATGACATACTGATGAGACGTTCATGACACCTCCATGACGCACTCGTGACGCACTCACGACGCACCTATGATACAGCAATGACGCACTCACGACGCACTTGTGACGCACTCATGACTCATTCATGACATACTGATGAAACATTCCTGACACCTCCATGACGTACTTGTGACGCACGCATGACGCACTCGTGATACAGCAATGACGCGCTTGTAACGCATTTGCGACTCATTCATGAGATATTGATAAAATACTCATGACACCTTTATGATACACTCAGAATTCATTCATGATGCACCCAGGGTTCATTCGTGACGCATTCATGACGCACTCGTGACGCATTCGTGACGCATCCATGACACATCCATGACGCATATTAGAAAGGTCATTAGAACGATTTACAAGATATAATAAAAGTTATTTAACGACAGAAAGTTTGTTTTTTTTTTGAAGGAGAGGAGCTTCGTTTCGAGGGTTGGTGGTAGATTTTGTTTAACGAAAGTTTAAAGAGATGTTGAATATCTTATTACAATGACTAACTCGTGCGTTACGATCTGAAATTGCTTTCTGCTATGAGACACATCCAGGAATACAAACAACCAGCGTTTATTCTGGTTCCTAGAGCGGGTCCACATCCCGAATCCAGACCGCTATCCGAAATTCCGACGCACCGCGCCGCGAGTACGCGAGCTTACGAACAGACCACCCGCAAAACCGTAAACAGCCCTTAAACGCGCCCTTAATCCTCATCCACCGCCCCCGCTTCGCTCTTTATACGCGTATACGCTTCCTGGTAATTTCGTGGCCGAATTTCGCCTAGCTGGAATTACTCGTTTATTACCACACAATTTTACTACATCATGCGATATTACATTCTTTTCGACCTTTTACGTTTTTCAGATTTTTATGCGAATCGTAGATTTTTATTTTTTTGGCTCTCTTTTGAAGCTCTTTTCACAAGTTTCACGTTCATAGCTTTTTGTGTTTTTGAATTTTTATATGTGGGAATTTTCGAATATACGAATTTGTGGATTTTCAAATTCTTCATTGTTAAATTTTACAAATTTTTCAAAGTTCGAATTTTTTCTATATTTCCCCAAATTCCTGGGAACTAAAATTCTCAATTTCCCAAAGATCCTCAAATTCTCCAAATCTCAAATTCCTAAATCTCCAAATTATCCAATTTCCCAAATTTCTCAAGTTTTCCAAATTTTCAATTTTCTATCTCCCCAAATTCAAAAAAGAAGTTATGTTCGTCGTATTTCAGTGGTTGATTAACCGCGAAAAATTCTAATTTGCACGCGCTCACCGTACACCAGCTGCGTACACAGCTCCGAGGAAACGTTATTGTTTGCGACGCCCGACGTCTCTATGGTAATGAGCTCTATGCTTGGATTGTTTACTCAAACAGCAGAGAAAACCTCTATTATTGCTGTCTCTGTTTCAAATAAACGCGCATCCAACTTGTCTTCTTCGTTATCTGTACAAATATAATAGCCCTCGTTATTCTCAACTTCTTTATTCTATTGACACTTTCAAACTCTCAAACTTCTACATTCATCCAATTCACAAGCATTCTGAAGGTTCTAACATTCTACATGTGGTGATTCTCAAATCTCTGATACACAAATTCTCAAGTTTCCTGAATCCTCAAATTTTTAAATCTGTGAATACTCAAGTCTTTAAATTACGAAATTGCTAAATTGCCAAATTCTTAAAATGTCAAGATTCCTGAATTTTGAAATTGTTGAATCCCAAAACTGTTAAATCTACAAATTCTCACATCTTCGAATCACCACATCTCCAGATCACCAAATTTTCAAATCTCCAAATCGTTGAATTCTCAAAAATTCAGATTCCTCTAATCCCCAACTTCTCAAGTGTGCAAATACTCAAACCCTCAAAGATCCATATCTTCGAATTCCCAAATCCCCAAATTTCCAAGTCTCTGAATCCTCAAATCCCCAAATTCCTTGACACCCCTTCTCAAATTCCCAAATCCACACATCTCCGAATCCCCACATCCCCAAATTCTCAAATCCCCAGATTCCTTGAACCTCCAAATTTTCAAATCCCCAAAGTCCCACATCTTGGAACTCTCAAATCCCCAAATTCCCAAGTCTCCGAATCCTCAAATCCCCAAATTTCTTGACATCTCTCCTCAAATCACCAAATCCCACATCTTCGAATTCCCACACTCCCAAATCCTCACATCCCCAAATTCTCAAATCCCCCAATTCCCCAAATCCCCAAATTCCCAATTCCCCAAATCCCCAAATTCCCAAATCCCCAAATCCCCAAATCCCCAAATCCCCAAATTCACAAATCCTCAGATTCCTTGAACCTCCAAATTTTCAAATCCCCGAAGTCCCACATCTTGGAACTCTCAAATCCCCAAATTCCCAAGTTTCTGAATCCTCAAATCCCCAAATTCCTTGACATCCCTTCTCAAATCATCAAATCCTCACATCCCCAAATACTCGCACCCCCCAAATTCCCAAATCCCCAAATCCCCAAATTCCCAAATTCCCAAATCCCCAAATTCCCAAATCCCCAGATTCCTTGAACCTCCAAATTCTCAAATCCCCGAAGTCCCACATCTTGGAATTCTCAAATTCCCAAATTCCCAAGTCTCCGAATCCTCAAATCCCCAAATTCCTTGACATCCCTCCTCAAATCCCCAAATTCCAAAGTCTCCGAATCCTCAAATCCCCAAATTCCTCGACATCCCTCCTCAAATCACCAAATCCCCACATCTCCAAATTCCCACACCCCCAAATCCTCACATCCCCAAATGTTCCTCTCCAAAATTAGAAATCACCAGAATCCTCAAATTTCCTCCAGTTTCAACATCCATCTCTTCTCCCTTCCAAACCATTAAAAGCCACCCTAATGTACACAAAGTTGAATAAGTCGCAACGTAACTTGCAAAGCCCCCAAGTTGTTACTTGTATCAACGAAAGACTGACCGAAAGTGCTGTTAGCATCCACCACGTTCTTCCGTTCACCGTCGTTACCTATCGATACCGGTAGCTGGATAAGGACGCGAGTCGAGCTGGCCGCGTAAATTGGCTTAAGGGATTTAGCCGTCGGTGAGCTTAATGCCCCGCGTCCTGCTCATTATGGCTCCAATCTACGCTCAAATCTGATTCACCGTTGCACGCACGCTACGTAACTACGCTTTGTTAGCTCGGCTCACGCTGAAAACTTCGGATTACGCGTGCGACGACATGTCCCAACGAATCGAGACCGATGGTTACGGCCAAAGGTAACAATTAGGGGACAACGCTTGTCATTGACAATCTATTTCGCTTCTACTCTTTTCAACTGGGTCCATATCGTTCGATACAAGGTCGATACAAGGCATTTTTATGTTGAGATGGACATTTGGGGATGTTGAGTAAGGTTTCAGATGTTGATTGAGGTTTGAGCTGTTGATTATGTTTTGGGATGTTGATTAAAGTTTGAGATGTTGATTATGTTTTGGGATGGTGATTAAGGTTTAAGATGTTGAGTAAGTTTTACGATGTTGATTAAGGTTTGAGATGTTGATTATGTTTTGGGATGTGCATTAAGGTTTGAGATGTTGATTATGTTTTGGGATGTGGATTAAGGTTTAAGATGTTGAGTAAGTTTTACGATGTTGATTAAGGTTTGAGATGTTGATTATGTTTTGGGATGTGCATTAAGGTTTAAGATGTTGATTATGTTTTGGGATGTGCATTAAGGTTTGAGATGTTGATTATGTTTTGGGATGTTGATTAAGGTTTAAGATGTTGAGTAAGTTTTAGGATGTTGATTAAAGTTTGAGATGTTGATTATGTTTAGGGATGTTCATTAAGGTTTAAGATGTTGATTATGTTTTGGGATGTGCATTAATGTTTGAGATGTTGATTATGTTTTGGGATGTTGATTAAGGTTTAAGATGTTGAGTAAGTTTTAGGATGTTGATTAAAGTTTGAGATGTTGATTATGTTTTGGGATGTTGATTAAGGTTTAAGATGTTGAGTAAGTTTTAGGATGTTGATTAAGGTTTGAGATGTTGATTATGTTTAGGGATGTTCATTAAGGTTTAAGATGTTGATTGTGTTTTGGGATGTCCATTAAGGTTTGAGATGTTGATTATGTTTAGGGATGTTCATTAAGGTTTAAGATGTTGATTATGTTTTGGGATGTCCATTAAGGTTTAAGATGTTGACTAAGTATTAGGATGTTGATTAAGGTTTAAGATGTTGAGTAAGTTTTGGGATGTTCATTAAGGTTTAAGATGTTGAGTAAGTTTTGGGATGTTCATTAAGGTTAAAGATGTTGAGTAAGTTTTAGGATGTTGATTAAGGTTTAAGCTGCTGATTGAGGAAGTTTTTGTAAGCGGTATAAGTGGGACAGGATACTGAAATAGATAAAATATGTTATACATCTTATGGATGATGAGCAACATTGGGTATCGAGGAGTGTAGTTCAAGAACGTATAACTGCAAGTACATTCACCAATTTTAAAATGTGAAAACACAGAAAAGTTTGCAAACATAAAAGAACCTAGATCTATTAAATAATGTTTGAAAAACGATTTCAGGGTCCTAGCCAAATGTGTCCGCATGGAATCGAATGCAGTAAGCTCGAGGGAAAGTCTCGTAAGATAAAGAGAGAGGCGATCCGAGGCGAGACTAATCCTAAAGGACCTAAGTAAACCGCTTCTAATGGAGCCTGTCACTAGGCTTCAGTCCGCCCACTTTCTGTGTACCTCGCCGGACCACCGAGTGACGATAATAATGGAGAATCGAGCGCGAAGGGAGGAAAATGAGGTAAATGGAGAGAACTAGGGTAGCCTGTTCTCCTAGACCAGTAACTACCGTAGGCGTCGAGGAAATTAATAGGGTCACTCGGCAAAGACTCTCGTCTCCGCAACGTACGGTGTCCTGTTCAACTTTCTGCCTCGGTTTTTACCCCGAAATACAGCCGTTGCGGACCATTCGAATCACGTAATTTATGCGTAATGTCCCCCCGTATTTGTAACTTTCCGACAACCGCTGGCTCGCCAAAACATCGAGATACGCATGTAAATGCGACGAACTGGCTGCTCGCGTCAGAAGTTCATTCGAGGATTTCCTCGCTGTCAGACAAATTCAGATGTGCAGTCTGTGGCCCGCGTACGGCAATCAGAGTTTGCCCGAAGTTTCGCTTTTAGACGGGGACATAGTTGCTCGGCGTCGAACCGACGAGCCGCAACATCGATACCGATTCGTCGCGCATCTTCCGCTCAAATTCTAGCCGAGTTCCTCACAACTTTTGTCTCTTCGATCACGCTTGTCGATTATCTTCCTGATTATTGGTATCACGAGTTTACATGAATTTGCTGATCTTTGGATTCTCAAATTTTTAATGTTGTCTGCAATTATTTTGTGCCACAAGAGTTGTACGAATTCAACGAAGTCTCATCAAGGTGTCACTCAAAATGTGACTCAAAGTGTGACTCAAAGTGTGACTCAAAGTGTTAACAAGTTTTTATTCGCCTGCAAAATGTCTGTAAAGTAGGAATACTTAGTTTTGACTGAGAAAATGATATATAATCAAAGAGATCTCCTCTGAATCTAACAGTCTTACTCAGCATGTACTGTGACTCAAAGTGTGACTCAAAGTGTGACTCGAAGTGTGACTCGAAGTGTGACTCAAAGTGTGACTCAAAGTGTCACTCAAAGTGTGACTCAAAGTGTGACACAAAGTGTGACTCAAAGTGTGACTCAATGTGTGACTCATAGTGTGTCTCGAAGTGTGATTCAAAGTGTGACTCAAAGTGTGACTCAAAGTGTGACTCAAAGTGTGACTCAAAGTGTGACTCAAAGTGTGACTCAAAGTGTTAACAAGTTTTTATTCGCCTGCAAAACGTCTGTAAAGTAGGAATACTTAGTTCTGACTGAGAAAATGATATATAATCAAAGAGATCTCTGAATCTAACAGTCTTACTCAGCATGTATTGCGACTCCCAATATTCTCCACAATTAAAAACTTGATTAAACCACGAAATAATTTTGTTAGCACTACCAAAAAATAATCGAGCTCCCACAAAACGTACAAAACGAGTGCGAAGTTAAATATCGGACTTACGAACGGTGTAAAAGTTATTCGACGGCATCGATCGGTTCGAAAAATCGATGAAACACGGCCGGAAGGCCGGTAGTGTACCAAGGGAAAATACGCATCTGCGGCGACAGAGAACGCAAAAATTTCGTTTACAAAGCGAACCGGTCGCTTCCGGTACGTCAGCCATCGAACATTTTCCAGCCGACTGCTCCACGGTTAAACGTCGCGCACTTTCTGACCCAGAAGGCCAAAGCTAACTCGATAAATTATTTTCTCCGCCTTCCTCTCCCGTTGGAGAGCACCGCGAACGATGAAATTTCAGCGTGTTTCGTCGTCGAGCTCGCGTATATACGGGACCATTGTCCGTGGCGCGAGAACAGGCGAGTTTCAACGAACAAGCTGGAAAAATCTCATCGTCCCGCGACGAGTAAGGTATTAGAGGCAATAAAGTTGGCTGCAGCCTGCGCAGCCTCGGTCCCGCGCAGTTATTAAGGCCCCGGAAGAACAGCAACTTACTTTCAGATGCGGAACGAGACTTTTTTAATTAAAGAATCCGCTTACGAGTAACGCGTTGCGCGTGACAACGAGGACAACGACCCCAGCTTTTCTTCGCGGAATTGTTGTTCCTTTAGATCAAATTTCTTCGTATTTCGACAGATGTTAAATCGTGGAGGAAGAGGAAAAGGAACATAAAAATGGTGGAGATTGCGAATTTTTCTTGGTTTATGTTTCAACCTTCATGCAATTGATACACGTGACATATGTCTCGTAGGAACTCTTTCGAAGTTGCAGTGGTTGTACAAAAGATTGTGGTAGGACAAGAACAGGGTTGTAAGAAATATAACTCGCGTGTTGGATTCAATATATCTTACTAATAGTTCTAACTGGAGGTTAAAAATACCTCTGAAAAATTGGAGGCACGAGTGCAAGCTTTGACTACGTAGTCTATTATCAATGCAACGTTTCAACCTTTTCGAGGGAAAAGCATACACGTAACTTCAACGTCTACTTACCCCAATTTTGCTAACGTCCAATCATATCCAATGCGGAGATCAAAAACTGATTATACATCTATGTTCCCTAAAATAGGCAATGATACACTCGTGCAACCCCATAAATAGTCAGTGCACATTCACACATCCCAAAAACAGTCAACACACATTTACACATCCCTCAAATATACATACATTTATACACCCCTTTGACCCAGTATCAATATAAAAAATGTCAATGAAAAAATTCTGCCAGAACCTGAATATCGAAAGGACCAATAGATGAAACTCAGGTGAATCGTCACGTGAAACTCACGTTCTCCACAAACAGAAAACAGTCCTTCATAATAAACGGGAAGTGCATCCACGAGGAATCAAATCAATTCTGTTTACGACGATGGAAAATCACCGAGCATAATTAACATTCCGTTTCGTTTCACTGCTCGCAGATTCCTCGCGGCGTGTTTTTCTTCGCGGTTCGTATATCGTCGAACGAAAGTTAAATTACGAGTTCGAGGTACCTGGAGTTCGACTTGGAACGCTCAGCACGCTCCTCTCTCTCTCAAGACTTAAGTAAAATTAAGTAATGCGTGGTAACGAACGCATTAGCATTTTCCCATAAATTCTGACCAAGCCGTGAGTAATTACCATCCTCAATCTCGAGATAATTACCATTCGATGATGCTTTCTCTGCCTTAACGGGGGAAAAGATAAAAACATCGCACGACATTTGTCTGATCAAGTTTTGGGTTCTTTGAAATTCTTGGGACTGTTTGGTTGGATGAAGTGTCTTAATGAATTCATGCTTTGTTATTTTAGAAATAGGGTTACACAAGATGGCTGGAAGTTCACTTTGTCTTGTAGTTACTTGTGTTTCATTAGGATAGTGTGACTTGTATTTATTATACATATGTTCATTGTAGAGTCTTGTATGTTTGATACTCATCGAAAACTATTGTCTGAAATTAACTAACGAATAGTGCTATAGTAGTACACTTTGCTGTTGCAGTATACTTGTAGTGCAGTTATTACTCACATGTGTATGTTACTGTCCACAGATGGAGGTTAGGTTATCGCTTTAACAGCGACATCTCATTATTTCCAAATTCTCAAACTGTTTAAATCCCGTGAATATTCAAATCTGCAAGTTTCCAAGATTTTTCCAGATGTTCATATTCCCAAGTTTCTAAATCCTCAAAGTCCGAGATCCTCAAGTTGTCAAACGTGCACACAAAGTTCTGAAAATTCCCTAAATCCCAGAATTCAGAAAATACAGAAATTTAGCGAAGAATATTTGGAAGAAATTCCAGCACGTATATCGTATCGGTAACCGTACAGATCAAAGATATCCACACACGAGAACCTTCCAATTACCGTGGCTTCTTTTCATGCAACGGATCGAACTCGAAAAGAGAGAGAAGTCGAGCGCGCGAAATGTACCCACGGAGCAAAGCAAAGAAAAGAAAAGAAAGGGAGAAAAAGAGAAGAAGAGGTTAAGGTAGGGGAAGAGTAGCCGACGTGGAGGGCGTCAATAACGCTCGCTTCACAAAGGGTCGCGATGGGAGGATAAATCGTCGAAGAGGCGCGACGCGGAGCCACAGCCTTTGTCGAAGCAACCACCTCGAGGCAGTGTACCTCCGACCACGCCCCGGAAACCTTTGCCAGCCTCGTGTCAATGGAAACGGGGCCTTATTAGGATCGACAGTAATTTGTCGACGGGGAAGTTTGCTGATGAGGATTCCGAGCACAACCTGCTGCCTTCCCGACCACCACGCGTCCTACAGACCTTACCCAAATCTTACCTTTGCGTAACTTTTCCGTTATTGCTTGTTTCGTGTTTGCCTTTTGCCCTCTGTTGTCTTCGTTCGTTACAAATTTATCTATTTGTCTAGTAACTGCATACTTGAATTAACACGATGATCCATTTTAGAGTTCAAAATTATTGTACATGGTACATAGTAACATTTGAACATTGGTACATAGTGCATAGTAACATTGTACATAGTACATAGTACATAGTACATAGTACATAGTACATAGTACATAATACATAGTACATAGTAACATTGTACATTGCATTGAGAAGCTACATTGTATTGGACAATTGTTGCATTCAACAACTGAATAGTTTTAATATTGTATTAAATGAATAATTCTTAACGTGATGATATGGCAAAGATGAACTATCTGTAACCACATCCAAAACCAGTGAAACGTATATGTAACGTATGCGAAATGACGTATACCAGTGGAACGTATTTGTGAACTGCTTAAAAAAAATTGTAAATGCGAATTGTGGAAAATAAATTCGGCGGAGAAACCGTGAATTCTTGTAAAGCGTTAAGAAGAAAGTATCGAACGAGATGGTCAGATGGGTACGGAGAGCGCAAACAGAGTAACGGGCCATAGATAACCGTAGAAGCCGTAACAATTCATTGTCGGCCGCGCCATATTTCTCGTTCGATGTATCGCAAAATTATGGCGCAGCAGTCGCAACTAAATTTTCCCGTGGATGTATGCCGCAACTACAGACGGACCTCTAATGGGTTCGCGGTGGTTGATCGCAAGGGGGCAACGATTTCATTGGGACGGCGATGCCGGTGCACGGTCTGGCTGGGTTGGTCTGGTCTGGGTTGGCCCGGGTCGGAGGTCGCCAGGGGGGGTGGCGGAGATGTACTCGAGGGCCTCCGATCGAGCTATCAAATTGTCGCAGTGCGGTAGCGGTGTAGGCAGAGGTTTAGGCAGCCTGGCCCGCTCGCTCGGCTCGGCCGACTGCTGTCAGCAATGTCTAAAGAGCGACGGAGAGAAAGATCGAAAGCAGATGCGACGGGGGTGGGTGGGAAAGGGGTTGAAGACAGAACGCGAGCGGCTAGCAGGGAATCGTCGCTTAGGATCGCAGCTTGTTCTCGTCGTTCCTGCGCCCCTCTCGGCCTCACCCTCTCGATAGAATTCCGTAGTCCTCTTGAACCGTTTCGCTCCGCAGCCATCTGCTCGTTCTCTCGCCGTCCCTCTTTCTCCTTCGTCCCTTGTTGCTTCCTCGTCCTTCTTCGCTCCTCTTTCCACGGACAGGTACGACCTTCGCAACCATCCAACCTTCCTGTATCTCTCTGTCGCTGTCTACCGTTGGCCCTCCAGTCTCCACTCCATTCGAGCCTCCACTCGACTCCCAAATACTGCAATTTCAGCCTTGTCGCCACTACGGCACTTCAGCTACGAAATGATAAATTCCTGGCCCGTCTGCTTTCCCTTCCTTTCAACCCCCAGTCAACCTGCGCACACCGAACGACAACAACCCCCTCCGCTACAACCCAACGTTTTTAACCCCGCGAGCCACTCTGTGTTCTCTAGCACCGATTTAAGCCGATTCACTCGATCGACCAGTCGATAACCGCGTTTCTTCCGTTCCTACGACTCGATTAATTTCTTCAGCCGATTTCCTCGTCTCACCTTTCTCTCTTCTCTTTCTACCATTCTTTCAAGAATTAGGACATCGCTGCTCCGCTTTCCTTTGCTGTACTTTAGAAACTTACAGGGCTGGGTATTTAGGTTTATCGATATGGAGCAGTCTTGTTATGTGGCTCGGTTTTATTCCGCGGGAAATTTCGGGGGTTGGAGATGAGACTTAGGATTTCGGGAGTTAGAGTTGGGAATTTCTGATCTCAGGATTTGAGGATACGAAGATTTGGAAATATAAGTTTAGGTATTTAGGGGGTTAGCGATTTTAGCATTTAGATATAGGGATTTGGAAATTTGCGAATTCAGAACTTAGAAAAAGTTTAATTCTCCAGTCTTTTAATTTTCTAACCTCAAATTTCTCAACAGCAAAATTTTACAAATTCCCAACATTCCAATCTTCATTTTCTGAATTTTAAAATATAAAGAAACCTCGAACGAATTAAATTTAGCTTCGCATTCCCCCATATTTCAATTTTTAATACCAAGTCACCTCAGAATTTCTCTCCAAAATACTTCGTTCTTTGAGAAAACACTTCCCTTCTTACGAGCCGGTTTTGTATAAACGCTTTCCCGAGTTTTCCGGCGTTTCATCCATCTTTTACCGGTACGTTCGAGCACTTTTTACCGGCTAGATGGAGGGTGGACGAACGAATCGAGGTTAAACGGGGTTCCTCGTTGAACGAGCAACCGGAACTTCCGGACAAACGGAACACGGACAGGTTTACCGGTTACGGGAAATTCGCAGCTACGTCGTTGAATGGACACGTGCAAGAAATAGTAGGACGAGAGGGTGAAACGATTTTGTCAGAAGTGCGACTCGCCCTACGGATTATCGTTTCCGGATGCTCATTAACCCATTTGCCGTCCGATTGCCCGAGGGCAGTTTCTGTCATCGATACCTGAGCATTTGGAGGAGAGATTAGCTTATCAATGGGTCAACGTCGAAAATTGATTTTCGTTTACGCTCGACGAGGGGTTGGTCGATGTGGAGCAAATATGGGAAATTAATTAAAACATGATATGCGAACGAAACACTGCGCTGATAAATATTTATAAACTCTCGAAAAGGAGTGCATGCAATAATTTTGTAGAATCATTACTTTTTCTATTTCGTCACATAAAATTTATTAAAATCAGTAGAATATCAACAATTTTTCCCTGTAAGATACTTTCCCCTTTTGAGAGACTGTATCAGAAAAAAGTAATCGAGTAGAATAGGATAAGGTTTTTGCTCCGATTTCAGGTTATTAAGAAAGGATTTCCCCGGGTCGATAAAAATACGAATGTTGTGAACCGCGGTTAAAAGAAGAGTATTACATTCGATAGATATTGCAACGAAGAAACGATCTTGTTTTCTCTCTATAATCGAGTATCTGTTCCGTCGATGCTCTCGGTTTAGAAGAATCCTCTACTTACTGGATAGGAAATCGTGGAAATTTAAAGGGTCCTACAGAACGACAAATCTACTTTCCTCGCGGCCAGAAGCACGGGAAAAGTATCGTGGATCCCGGTTACCCGTCATAAATACACCGAACTTACAGGAATCTTGCTACATTTATAGAAACGACCGACTCGAGATCTCCTATAAATCCCCATATCGAGACTGTTCTTTTAACTGTCCACCAGCTTTATTTCATGGCACCGTATAAAAAAAATATTGTACATCGTCACAACTTGATCAAACAATTATAAATTTTCGTACCGCCGAGCACGGTGACGTTTTCATTAATTCAATTTTTCATAAAGTTGTCAACGCTCGAAAAAACAGTCGGAACTGACTTTTTTGGAAAAACCTCGACGCCTCTGCTCGTCACGTTTCTGCTTCCCCTCTGATTCTATTCATAAAAGAAATAATATCACGATAGCTCTTTCACTGGCTGATTTTTATTGTGGAAATATTCGGTTGTTTGCTGCATATTTTGAAATCAATTTTTTGGTCAGGTTATTCGATGGATTGATGTTGGGTAGGTGTTTATTGTTTCAGGTCTTTGGTTGTTTAGTAATTGGTTAAATATACTGTGGGTAAGTTGTGCTGTTTATATGTAGGTACATATAGGTGAACACATATATAGGTCATGTATAGGTAGACACGTATGTTCATGTATACGTATGTGTTTATAGGATATACGCATACTGACAGATACATATTTTATGTATTGAAGCATGTAGGTATATATATGTACATACAGACATACAGATATTACACATATACATACATACAGACATGCAAACATATGGACATAGATACATACATGCATACATATGGACATAGATACATACATTCAGACATGTATACATGAAGACATACATACATACACACATGCATACATATAGACATATATGCATGCATACAGACATGTATACATGAAGACATACATACATACATACATACATAAAGACATGCATGAAGACATACATACATACATACACATATGCATACGTATAGACATATGTACATGCATGCATACAGACATGTATACATGAAGACATACATACATACATACATAAAGACATGCATGAAAACATACATACATACATACACACATGCATACGTATAGACATATGTACATGCATGCATACAGACATGTATACATGAAGACATACATACATACATGCATAAAGACATGCATATATATAGACATACATTCATACATACAGAATCTATACATATAGACATGTACACATAAAAACATATAGACATACAGAGACTATAGACACACATCATACGAGTGAACCGTAACATCATGAAGTTATAATGACGACCATCAACAACTGCCACGTCGAACAATTACGACCAGAATATACCCAAGAAAAAAGCACACGTTTCCAGGGAAAAGAATTTTCTCCGCATCTCGTGGACGATCAAGCACGTGATAAATATCGACATGACCTATAACCGTTTATGGTTAGGGTAGCCAACCGGGGAGGGTGATTTTTTCATGCAGCTAGCTTAACGTGACGAGGGGAAGGTAGGAGAGCAAACACAGAGTCGAACGAGTAAGAGTAGGAGGAGTAGGAGGAGAGGTTCCTGTCAGGATGGCTCCATCAATCTTCGGCAAAGGGATGACGCTAATACCCAGGAGGAAACGTTTTCGCGGTTCCTTTATCCAGGGAACGGTCTATACCGTGCATTAGGACGGTCTCTAGCCGGATGAAATACGGCTGATATTCGGCTGGGCGGATCAACACGAGCGAGTTTTATTCGCGAACGTCGTCGTCGCGATATTCCCTCACAATGGATCCCCGTGGTCGAACACGATACGCGTAAATACGCGACGCTAATACGCCAGGACAAACAGGAATAAATGTTTAATAGAAACGCCGAGCCTTTTGCTCCGGAGGAAATTTACATTTTACGCGGCGACGCCTCGGCTGCATTATGCCGCAAGAAATTCCGAATACGAGATTGTTCGGGGATTTGTATCGCGGAATTTGCGAACGCCGTTATCGTCCCGCGGGAACGGCAAAATGGCTAAGCGACTACGATCCTACGGAAAGATTGGATAAAGGGAATTATTACTGCCGACGATTATGCGAACAATATGGCCGCCGGCGCGAGGAAAAACTCGCTAGCTGATTAGACATTTTGCCGAACTTTGGGAGTTCGATGGGAACTTGTTACTTTAGTATGATCTTAGGGATCTGATCTTTCAACTTTTTAAACTCTCAGTTTTTCGATCTTTTCAGATTCTTTTGATCATCAGATTTCACTGTAAAGTTTTTAGCTTGCCAGGCAAATGTAGAATTTTTTCATCATTAATTTCCGAACTTTCCTATCGTGAAACTTTCAAATTTTTAAAGTTGTAGTTCTAAAATCTACGAGTGATAAGAAAGATTCAGCTCCCTTCTTTCACCCCCAGTATCCTTCACCCTCAGTAACCTAACATTCATAGAGTTTACTTCATACAGCACCAGTATACCCATCGCCAGTGTACCTATTGATTGTACACAAGATATCAACTCTACATTCTCATAGAACAAGTTTATCATTAAAATAAAAGCAAGTCAATTTGCGAATTGTGAAACAACGATCCATACGTTAAAATATATTCGTTCGCTTATCCGGTTCGGGTGAACGGCACGAGGGTGCAAGGTAAGACACGGAAAAAGGGTGCTTTAAATCGAACAAAAGCTTTCAGGGTAAATGGTGGCGGGTATATACCTGGCAAAGGAAGATCTTTTCGCCAGCCATCCTCTCGATTACGAGCCGTTCGGAAAGTTCTTTACGACGGATCCGCGACGACATCGAGAACTCGCGGCAAAACGGCGACTATCCGGTCACGGAATGGCGGAATCCGTCCAACGGACGCGGAACGCTCGAGCTTCGCGTGAATTTTATCGTCTACGACGCTTTCTAAAAGGACGTTCTGTCGTTCTTTTTTTTCTTCTTCCCGAAACTTTTACGAACGCTCGTCGTTTCGATCTTTATGACATACATACAAACGCAATGTCGCGTAAAATATGAGATAGATGCTGGTCCTCATTTTGTATGTATATTCCTATAAAACAAAACAGGTGTTAAAGGGTATTGGTACTTGTGGGTGATGACGGAGGAAGAATGTGAATATGGACACAGGACATCTTGATCTTTTCTCAGTTAAGGAGAATTATTAAATTAGCAATTGCAAATTTATTGTTTGCTATTCTGATTTTTATTATACATGTAAATTATGTGTCATGATATTTTGGTTCTATAGGAAATTTCATTTTTAAAAATAATTAATAGTATTTGGACATGGTCGTGATAAATGAGTCTGATGCATAACCTATCTTTTAAGGTTATGTACCTCAAATGTACCATCCAATGCCTCAAAAAATATGTATCATTATTTAAGTATGCAATCATGAGGTACATATATGATTTTCTATTTTTGAGTGGTGCAAAGCCAGACACAAATGCACCTCAGTAAATTACTCCTATACGTAGTCAATCATTTAAGGGTGTTCGTCCAAGACGTTGATACACAATGATACATATAATATCTCAAAAAATATGTATCATTATTTAAACATATAATCATGAGATACATATATGATTTTTTATTTTTGAGTGGTGCAACGCCAGACACAAATTCACCTCAGTAAATTACTCCTATTCGTAGTCAATCATTTAAGGGTGTTCGTCCAAGGCACTGATACACAATGATACATATAATATCTCAAAAAATATGTATCATTATTTAAACATATAATCATGAGATACATATATGATTTTTTATTTTTGAGTGGTGCAACGCCAGACACAAATTCACCTCAGTAAATTACTCCTATTCGTAGTCAATCATTTAAGGGTGTTCGTCCAAGGCACTGATACACAATGATACATATAATATCTCAAAAAATATGTATCATTATTTAAACATATAATCATGAGATACATATATGATTTTTTATTTTTGAGTGGTGCAAAGCCAGACACAAATTCACCTCAGTAAATTACTCCTATTCGTAGTCAATCATTTAAGGGTGTTCATCCAAGACATTGATACACAATGATACATATAATATCTCAAAAAGTATGTATCATTATTTAAATACATAATCATGCGGTTCAAATATGATTTTATATTGTTGAGAGGTATAAGGAGATACAAATTAATCTCACTAAATTATTCGTACATGTAATGAATTATTTAAATGTGTTCATCCAAGCCAATGAGACACTTGACATACATGGTAGGTCATACATAAGACATATATGATACATGCGTTATTTGAAGATACAGTATATGAACATACATGACAGGTCATTTTATATCTCCAAAAGCTGGAAAACCATGAACTAATCCTAGTAAGTGATTGCTGTAGATAATCGATAATTTAAGTAGGAAACGAGTAGACGCATAATTCGCAGCTGTTCTCCAGCTGTACGTCCCAGCAGGTTTAGCCGGGTGAAATGGAGGGTAGTCGGATGTCGGAAGGCGTCGAAACGGAAGAAAGAAATCGGATTAAAGGCAGAGGGTGACTGTAACTCGTCTGGCAATAAGTATCGTCCGCGCAGCGCGACGCGGAACAGATTGGCCGACTAAAGAAGCGAGGAAGCTGTCCGCGCGGCGGGGGTGCAAGCCGGAGAAGATAGATTGGGGAAATGAGAGAAAGACGAGGCTGATCAGCGCGATGTAATTTAAAAAGTTCCCTTGTCCCCGTGAAATTGATAAATCGCGCGAGAACGTCTTCTTTCCGCCGTCCCGAACCACCCTCCTCGCCGGATCTGCCTCCTCGCGGATTTTCTTTCCTTCCTGCCCGGCGCAATCAGCGCTAATCTGCTTCTACAAGTGATAAATTATAAAGTCCGTTCTTTCACCGTGTTCTAGACGTTTTCACTTAAGGCTCGGCCTTTTAATGATTTTCGGGAAGGGGTAGATGCATCATTTTTTACCTGCATTTAACATATGATTTTTTTTAGCTGCGTCAGTTAGAAGTAACTAATTGTTGCTGCTATGTTAGAATTAATAAGGAAGGTTGAAATGTTAAGCATATCATAAGTGTTGGTACCCTTGATTATGCAAATTGTATTTTGTATTAAATATCAAACACAATGGTGTTGTGAATATGATTTTGACTTGTATCTGAATTGCAATGTGCGTCATGAGTGCGTCGCGAGTGCGTCATAAGTGCGTCACGTTTTTGTAAGTCAAAGAAAAACTAGCTCGAAGAGTGTCAGGATATGGAGCGTACAACAGATGTCCACAAAAAATGTCAAAAACTATTTTCTTGAAAAAAAGCCTAAAGTTTAGAAAAGTCTACGTATATGAAGAATTTTTCTGAAGATCAACGAATTCTAGCATCCCTCACCTAAAATACCAAGTAATAAATTAATACACAACTAACATTCACCCTATTCAAAAACAAGACTTAATGAGACTAATTTTAACAACAATCAGAATGTTATGAGTGAACTCTATGAACGCTATTCAATGAGTGAACCTAAGTCGATATCAGGAGCGATGCTACCTACCCATAAAGGTATTAGAAACGTTGAGATGAGCGTCATGGAAAAGGCCGCTGATCGATCGAGACCAACACAAAGTTATGCAAAGTACCAGAACGTTATAATTCAGGTAAAATGGAAATACCGTGGAAAGATCGGTGGTGGACGATGGTTCCCGTGCAAAATCGACGGAAAATCCGAGTCAATTAAGCAACACTGTGTAAGTAATTAGTTCCGAGGAGGAAACTAGCCCAGGATCTTTATTAAATTTCTCGGAGACGAGTTGAAGTTCGGAGCGCGACGATCTGAATCTGAATTCGATTAAAATCGATCCTGCGCGAATCGTTTTAATTTCAGCGAAACATTTTTAACGAAGTTAAGTAAAACTGGACCGATAAATCTTGCGTCTCGTCCTCGCTTGCGTTCATGAAAATATGGCGATCTCTGAGTAGGTACTCGAGATGTAACTAATTAAATTATCGCGAAATCGATGCTTGCCGATTAAAGAAAACTTCTGGCGACCGTTTTGTCGTGTAAAGTGCAATGGTATCTTTATCTGCGGCTCGTTACAAAATACGGTATTCATGATAATGTACCGAATGGCGCAATAAAAGGACGCTCTAAGAATTGGAGGATTCGTTAAATTTTCTCGAACGATTTCATTTTACGATCTGATATAAAAGACGAGGGGAAAATGGCGGGCTATTATGAACGCGTTAAACATTAACCGGTGCGAGAACATATTGGGTCACAATTTTACTTTTCTGGATAGGGATGTAGAGATACAAGTGATATGAGTATTCAAGGTAGGGTTAGGGTTAGGGTTAGGGTTAGGGTTAGGGTTAGGGGTAGGGTTAGAGTTAGGGTTAGAGTTAGGGATAGGGGTAGGGTTAGAGTTAGGGTAAGAGTTAAGGTTAGAGTTAGGGTTAGGGTTAGGAGTAGGGTTAGAGTTAGGGTTAGAGTTAGGGTTAGGGTTAGGGTTGCGGTTAGGGTTAGGGGTAGGGGTAAGGGTAGGGTTAGAGTTAGGGGTAGGGGTAGGTTTAGAGTTAGGGTAAGAGTTAAGGTTAGAGTTAGGGTTAGGGATAGGGTTAGGGTTAGGAGTAGGGTTAGAGTTAGGGTTAGAGTTAGTGCTAGGGTTAGGGTTAGGGTTAGGGTTACGGCTAGGGTTACGGCTAGGGTTAAGTTTAAGGTTAGGGTTAGGGTTAGGGTTAGGGTTAGGGTTAGGGTTAGGGTTAGGGTTAGGGGTAGGGGTAGAGTTAGAGTTTGGGTTAGAGTTGGGGGTAGGGGTAGGGTTATTGTTAGGGTAAGAGTTAAGGTTAGAGTTAGGGTTAGCGTTAGGGTTAGGGTTAGGATTAGGGGTAGGGTGAGAGTTAGGGTTACTGTTAGGGTTACTGTTAGGTTTAGGATTGGGGTTAGGGTTAGGGCTACGGTTAAGGTTAGGGTTAGGGTTAGGTTTAGGGTTAGGGTTATGATTAGGATTAGGGTTAGGGTTACAATATAGAATGTACCTCTACACTCATTGAAATCTACACCGTCTCATAGTGTCTCGAATAACCACAGCGGTAATTAAAAAACCAAGGATCAGTCTAAAGTTTTAAATAACACGGAGCATATATCGTAAAACGCGAGAGTTCGTAGATTATGTAAGGCAAGGATTGTCGTCGACAGCATCGAAGAAACAGCGACTCGCACCGATGCACGAAAAATATTCGTTCCATTTCTCTACTCCTGAACGTCGGTGGTAAAGTTTGCCGGAAGAATCGTTCGGATCTAAGCCGGTGTATAGTCAGAAAGTATGCGTAAAGAAAACGAGCGACAGGAAGGAGGACCGGGATAGGATTTCGCGGCGAGGCATTAAAAGTTGCCGAGTGCAAAGTTTCTTGCGGGATGATCTCGGGTACGTGCGTACAGTGGCACTTTTAATCCCGTTACCTGCAGCCAATTTTTCTCCGCGCGTTTCTTTCCCGCCGTTACGGCCCGGCCCTTTATGTCCTTTGGTACGGCGCCGCGTTCCACGGCCTGTTTTTGCCTTTAATCTTTTCATACTTAACGTGCCGTCGTCAAAGAATAACGCCCGGCACGGTATACCTGTCTCGTGGAACTGCAACCGGAAACTTTTTCTCTCGCTAGCTGCGCGCTTCACGCGAGATACGTGTCCGGAGAGGCGGCGACGCAACTTTCGCTTCCTCGTACGCTTCTGGTGAAACTGTGGTGCGGATGACTTTTGAGTTATTCGTTAATATTAGCTTTTATGGGGGCTAATCCTGGTCATAGATTATAAGTCTCTGATACTACGTTGTCTTTGATCACGCAAGCCTCTGTAATACACTAACCTTAATCACACAAGTCCCTGTACTACGCTAGCCCAGGTTGCACAAGCGCCTGAAGCTACGCTAGCCCTAATCACGCAAGTCCCTGTACTACGCTAGCCCTGATTACACAAGGCACCTGTGCTATGCTAACCCTAATCACACAAGTCCCTATACTATGCTAGCTCTGATCCCACGAGTCCCTATACTACGCTAGCTCTGGTCACACAAATTCCTATACTACGCTAGCCCCGATCTCACAAGCTCCTATACTACGCTAGCCCTGATCCCATAAACTCCTATACTACGCTAGCCCTGATCCCACGAGTCCCTATACTACGCTAGCCCCGATCTCACAAGCTCCTATACTACGCTAGCCCTGATCCCACAAACTCCTATACTACGCTAGCCCTGATCCCACGAGTCCCTATACTACGCTAGTCCTGATCTCACAAGCTCCTATACTACGCTAGCCCTAATCCCACAAACCTCTGTACTACGCTAGCCCTGATCTCACAAGCTTCTATACTACGCTAGCCCTGATTCCACAAACTCCTATACTACGCTAGCCCTGATCCCACGAGTCCCTATACTACGCTAGCCCCGATCTCACAAGCTCCTATACTACGCTAGCCCTGATCCCACAAACTCCTATACTACGCTAGCCCTGATCCCACGAGTCCCTATACTACGCTAGTCCTGATCTCACAAGCTCCTATACTACGCTAGCCCTAATCCCACAAACCTCTGTACTACGCTAGCCCTGATCTCACAAGCTTCTATACTACGCTAGCCCTGATTCCACAAACTCCTATACTACGCTAGCCCTGATCCCACGAGTCCCTATACTACGCTAGTCCTGATCTCACAAGCTCCTATACTACGCTAGCCCTAATCCCACAAACCTCTGTACTACGCTAGCCCTGATCTCACAAGCTTCTATACTACGCTAGCCCTAATCCCACAAACCTCTGTACTACGCTAGCCCTGATCTCACAAGCTTCTATACTACGCTAGCCCTGATCCCACAAACTCCTATACTACGCTAGCCCTGATCTCACAAGCTCCTATACTACGCTAGCCCTAATCCCGCAAACTCCTATACTACGCTAGCCCTTACTACGCTAGCCCAGATCACACAAGCCCCTTACTACGCTACGTCTATTCACCCAAGTTCCAGACCTCCTCAGCTATTACACAACCGACAAAGTTGCAGTACCCGACTACTTCCACATCCAATATCTGCCGAAAATAAAATGAAATCCTATAATTACAGTCGAAACTATATTCCAATCGGTGAAAATCGAAAGTCGTCGTTAACTAGAAGAACCTATATACACCGAGACCGTAAGTTCAATCCTAAAGAAACTCGATTCTAATCTCGCGCCGCAAACTCGCATCTTTACCACCTCCTAAGGGAATCCATCGAACGCGTCTTCTTCCTCATTCCCTTACGGTCACGTCGCGAAAAGATAGCGACGATAAGACGATGGAAACGAGCGTAAGGAAACGTTCCTTGCGTCGATGGGAAAATACTGCAGTGATCCTTGGAAACGAGGTCTATACCCACTTCCGCGTCTCGGTATTCCAGATCCTGTCGACGATTTAGCCTCGCCTTGGCTAAACGGGCCAAGAAAGGATAAGTTCGCGGAAAAGACGGCTTTCTGGGATGAAATTGCAAAGCCTCGTATCCTCTTACGTATCCTTCAGCCCTATCAAAATCGAGGATACATCAGCCTGTCGTATCTCGTTCGATTTTTATGGCTCTCGTCGCGTCGTGATCAGCTTTGTTCCTCGATCAACCAGTTAAGTCCGCTTCTCGTTTATCAGCAAAGAGTTTCGAACAAGCTTTAACGTTGTTCCGCGAGAACCGACTGCGACAACTTTCAAATTAGTTGTCGATCACTTGAGAACAGGGGATTTACTTTTCACCAAAGAACTTGGTCCTTGTTCATACGCTTCTGAAGGTATTTGTAATGTCTATTCGTATCGTGAGGGTTGTTTGTGCTGCACGATGCAAGGAGAAGGTTTATATTTTACTTCCGGTCTTCAAATTTCCAAACTCCCAAATTTCCATACTCTCAAATTTCCACGCTCCCAAATTTCCAAACTCCCAAGTTTCGAAACTCCCAAATTTCCATACTCCCAAGTTTCCAAACTCTCAAATTTCCATACTCCCAAATTTCCAAACTCCCAAATTCCCAACCTCTCAAATTTCCAAACTCCCAAGTTTCCAAACTCCCAAATTTCCATACTCCCAAATTTCCAAACTCTCCAATTTCCAAACTCTCAAATTCCCATCCTCCCAAGTTTCCAAACTCCCAAATTTCCAGACTCCCCAATTTCCAAACTCCCAAGTTTCCAAACTCCCAAATTCCCATCCTCCCAAATTTCCAAACTCTCCAATTTCCAAACTCTCAAATTCCCATCCTCCCAAATTTCCAAACTCCCAAGTTTCCAAACTTCGAAATTTCCAAACTCCCCAAGTTTCCAAACTCCCAAATTCCCATCCTCCCAAATTCCCATCCTCCTAAATTCCCAACTCCCCAAATTCGAACTCGTCGACTCTAAAATCTCCAGTAACCCACGCATCCTCTTCGCCGGTCATTCGATCCAGCCATCTGTGACGGTACTAAAGATACTAATTTATGTGCTACGATAGGGAAAATACGGAAGGAAATTTTCGTCCGCGGAAAAAGCCACCGGAATCGTTTGGTCCCTCGCAGTCATTTCGTAGTCGCAAAGACGAGAAATCACGGCAGATCGAAGATACGAGCGGAACGAGACGAGATTCCAGTGATTGAGGGCCAACGATGAACAGCCACGTAAAGGAGAGAACGTAGCTGGTAGAAATAGTCGGTGGCTTTTTACTTTTTCCCGCGGGACGAGCAGGGTAAAAGGCAAAGCTACGAAAAGCCGGGCTTTATTGCCAACGAGGGCAACAATCTCGTGCACGTGATAGGAGATTGTTTAGATCTCTGGCTTCGTATAACGGTGTCGTAAGAAACCTGTATGCGTATGCGTGTGCTCATGTGTCTATACGTCTGTGTTTGTTCATGCGTCTACATATGAGGGGATGTGTGTATGTATGTACATGTATGTACGTATGTATATTTGCGTTCATACAGGAGAGATGCACATATGTGTTCATATATGTATGTGTACATATGAGTATATACAAGAGGACATGTGTGTATATGAGTTCATATATGAATGTTCATATGTGTATATGCGTTCATATATGAATGTTCATATGTTTATATAAGCCCATACATGAATATACATACATATGTGTATATGAGTTCATACATGAATGTTCATATGTGTTCATATAAGAGGGTATGTGTACATATGAGTATATACAAGAGGACATGTGTGTACATATGAGGATATACAAGAGGACATGTGTGTACAGGAGTTCATACATGAATGTTCATATGTGTATATGCGTTGATATATGAATATTCATATGTTTATATAAGCCCATACATGAACATACATACGTACATATGTGTATATGAGTTCATACATGAATGTTCATATGTGTATATCCGTTCATATATGAATATTCATATGTTTATATAAGCCCATACATGAACATACATACGTACATATGTGTATATGAGTTCATACATGAATGTTCATATGTGTATATCCGTTCATATATGAATGTTCATATGTTTATATAAGCTCATATATGAACATACGTATATATGTGTACATGTGTTCCTACACGAATGTACATATATGTGTCCACACACGAGTCTACATATGTGTATTTGCATATGTGTATATCCACATACGAGTCTAAATATGTATACACATGCGCTCATACATGAGTCCATATATGTCTATGCGTCTATACTCGAGTGTACATATGTGTACATGTGCCAATACACCAAGACATATGTATGTGTGTTTGATTCGAATATGTATGTATATTCGAACATACATGTACATGTACGTAGACGTCCATACGTGAATGTGTGTGCCTACATGTGTCCAAAAGTATATGTACGTAAGGGAGTAGAAAAGAGCCTATCTAGGATCGTATATGCTCTCCCCACGGATTATGGTCGTGAAACGTTTCGCGTCGTCCATTCACGTGGCTCGTAACGCAACGCTTATTGTAAACTCGCACACGGGATCGTACGGAACTCCTTGCAAGCGTTTTGTCGTGCTTAAGGGATCCTTCCGGAAACGATCTGTCCCGAGATCCTTGGGACCGCGTTTTATCTACTTTTATGTAACCGACCGGTCGGATATTAGGCACGCTACGCGATCTTCTTGCGAGCTTTCGACGATCTCGGCGAGATGAGCATGCTAATCCGAGGGACACGAAAGTGAACGATCTAGCATTACACTTATCGTTAAGTCGAGCTACTTTGCGGAAATGTGCCGTGCGAAATGTAGGATTATAGTATGAAATGTCGTCGTGCAGTCCTTTTATGTCGTTACATAAAAGTATGTTCAAATAGTACTTGTAGTATATCAATTTATAGCTTGAGGTTTAAGGAAAATGACTGAATATGTACTTGATTAATGTTGCTAATGTATGATGACTGATTGACAATCGCAATAAACAATTACACATGTGACACATATGAAGACACATATAGATTTGAAGATATAAAGATGTCATCAAATAGCACTTGTGATATATCAATTTACAGCTTGAAGTTTAAAGAAGATGTCTGATTAAGTATTTCAACAATGTTGCTAATGTATGATGACTGATTGACAATAGTAGTAAACAATCACACATGTGACACATATGAAGACACATATAGATTTGAAGATATAAAGATGTCATCAAATAGCACTTGTAGTACATCAATTTACAGCTTGAAGTTTAAAGAAGATGACTGAATATGTACTTGATTAATGTTGCTAATGTATGATGACTGATTGACAACAGCAATAAACAATCACACATGTGGCACATATGAAGACACATTTAGATTTGAAGATATAAAGGTGTCATCAAATAGCACTTGTGATATATCAATTTATAGCTTGAAGATTAAAGAAGATGTCTGAATAAGTACTTCAACAATGTTGCTAATGTATGATGACTGATTGACGACAGCAATAAACAATCACACATGTGACACATATGAAGACACATATAGATGTGAATATATAAAGATGTCATCAAATAGCACTTGTAGTATATCAATTAACAGCTTGAAGTTTAAAGAAGATGGTTAAATAAGTACTTCATCAATGTTGCTAATGTATGATGACTGATTGACAACAGCAATAAACAATCACACACGTGACACATATGAAGACACATATCGATTTGAAGATATAAAGCTGTCATCAAATAGCACTTGTGATATATCAATTTACAGCTTGAACTTTAAGGAAGAAGGCTAAATAAGTACCTCACCAATGTTGCTAACATACTATAACTGATTGACAATTTTAATGAAAAATTTTCATCTATCACTACTCACATTAATTTACCTTATGCTACTTTATATTTTGCCTTATTTATTTTACCTCATTAACGAACCATCCTATCAACTTATTATTCCTTCAGATTCATAATAAAAATGCAAAACCTTTGAAAAACCTCGAATTCTAAATATCAAAACCTCAATATCGCAGTATATTTTAAGACCGGTTACATCCTTCTTTTAGCGTGTACATAGTAGAAAAGCTCGATATCCATGGCGCAAGCACGATTGGGAATGATCGCGGCGAATCCATCGTATACATTTATGCGCTCGGTATGAATATCTTTTATCCAGACGACGGTACTTCGCGATGTAAGGCCTCGATATTACAATTTCAAATTCCTGAAGAGAACTCGCTAGCGTAATGCGGGCGCATTAAATAGGGTCAATGTATATCGCACAGGTTACCGTATATGGGAACCATGGGTGTTTGTCGCAGGTGTTACCATCCCGTACCGTGATTGTCTCCATGGGGTTTCCTATTTGCTATTCGGGGAAACTCGGACAGAAATGACCCTTGGTCGCGGACTATCAGATTTTCAAATTTACTTTCAAATTTACTTTTTGAATGTGCGAGGTTTGCTAAGGGGTCAAGTTTTTGAATTGCAGGGATTTTTGGTTTGGTTTTTGATCATTTTTGGGGGGAGTCAAGCTTATAAATGTTTAAGTTCATAAATTCAAGTAAGTTCATAGGTTCATAAGTTCACAAATTAACAAAATTTTCAATGTTCATAAATTAACAAAATTTGAAATGTTCATAAATTAATAAAATTTCAAATGTTCATAAATTAACAAAACTTGAAATGTTCATAAATTAAGAAAATTTTCAATGTTCATAAATTAAGAAAATTTTCAATGTTCATAAATTAACAAAATTTTCAATGTTCATAAATTAACAAAATTTTCAATGTTCATAATTTAACAAAATTTTCAATGTTCATAAATTAACAAAATTTTCAATGTTCATAAAATTAATAAATTTTCCAATGTTCATAAATTAACAAAATTTCCAATGTTCACAAATTAACAAAATTTTCAATGTTCATAAAATTCATAAAATTCACAATGTTCACAAAATTCATAAAATTCACAAAGTTCACAAAATTCATAAAATTCACAATGTTCCCCAAATTCATAAAATTCACAAAGTTCACAAAATTCACAAAATTCACAATGTTCACAAAATTCATAAAATCCACAAAGTTCACAAAATTCATAAAATTCACAATGTTCCCCAAATTCATAAAATTCACAAAGTTCACAAAATTCACAATGTTCCCCAAATTCATAAAATTCACAAAGTTCCCAAAATTTACAAAATTCACAAATATCCTCAGCCCACAAATTCAGCTCACAATTGAGATCAGTCCAATAGAGCTCACCACCCAAACCCATATAATCACTGTTAACATCCAAAACCTAATACCATGTCATCTTTAGAATTCGTAAATTTCATGGGAGCTTTTAAGATCCCCAAGCGTGCTGTTTAACAAGGATATTTTTACTACTGGCACTCTCGTTCGAAAATATTTACCGAGCACAGTCCAATTTCTTTCACTGGCGGTAACGGTAAGTGCAAATCGCCGAGGCGGATGTGTACACGCAACGAAGACACAAAGGTATCATCCATCAAGCTGTCTCTGGAATTCGTGCTGGTCCCTGTACGCTCGTATTCGTACACGTCCATCTCGTCGTAACGTTCGCTACCGGTTACTACACGTGTCCCCTGCTATCCTATGCACGCGTCCCGCTTCGATCGATCGAGAAAAGGAGCTCCCTTGTCGTTCACCCTCCTGTCAAACCCCATTCGATAACTCCCTGCTGGTGATAGATAACGCGGCGAATTTACAACTGTGTTCTTTGCTGGGTACATCTTGACAATTCTGAGATATGGTTGGTCACGCCGACTTGGCTAGGTCACTGTAGGGATATGGGGGTATGGGAATTTTGGGATATGGAGACATGGGAATCTGAATATATGGAAATTTAGAAATTTGGGAATCCGAGAATTTAGAAATTTGAGAATTTGGAAATTTGAGAGATTGGAAACATGGGAGATTGGAAATTTGAGAGTTTGGAAACTTGAGAGATTGGAAATTTGAGAGATTGGAAACTTGAGAGATTGGAAATTTGAGAGATTGGAAACTTGAGAGATTGGAAACTTGAGAGATTGGAAATTTGAGAGATTGGAAATTTGAGAGATTGGAAACTTGAGAGTTTGGAAACTTGAGAGTTTGGAAATTTGAGAGATTGGAAACTTGAGAGATTGGAAATTTGAGAGTTTGGAAATTTGAGAGTTTGGAAACTTGAGAGATTGGAAATTTGAGAGATTGGAAACTTGAGAGATTGGAAATTTGAGAGTTTGGAAATTTGAGAGTTTGGAAACTTGAGAGTTTGGAAACTTGAGAGTTTGGAAACTTGAGAGTTTGGAAATTTGAGAGATTGGAAACTTGAGAGTTTGGAAATTTGAGAGTTTGGAAATTTGAGAGATTGGAAACTTGAGAGATTGGAAATTTGAGAGTTTGGAAATTTGAGAGTTTGGAAACTTGAGAGATTGGAAACTTGGGAGATTGGAAATTTGAGAGTTTGGAAACTTGAGAGATTGGAAATTTGAGAGATTGGAAATTTGAAAGATTGGAAATTTGAGAGATTGGAAATTTGAGAATTTGGAAATTTGGGGTAACTTGGAAAGGTGACATACTTTTGGTGATTCTTGGAGTGGTGGAGTTATTGTTAGAATTGAAGACATGTGGTACAGTTGGAAATTCTGGAAATTCATTTTCTTGGTGATTTGGTAATTGTCTGGCGGAGTTATTGTTCTACTTAGGGAGATGGAGGTATAATTACAAATTAGTGTTATGGAAATTATTCTTTTGGAGATTTGCTGTATATCCATGTGTACATGAATATCATATGTACACATATGGATATACATATACAGACATAAAGTTATACTTTTGTCTAATATAATAACGTAACACGTGATGAGACAATAACTAACAATTCAGTGCATCGTAATTGCAATGTGATCATGCAACGATAGAGATGCAACGTATTGAAAATACAATGAGTTGAAGATGCAAGGGTTTAAGAATGTAACGATTTGAAATTGCAATGCGTCGAAGATGCAACGTTCAAAATGCAGTACCTTGAAATTGCAATGAGTTCAGAGTGCAGTGCGTTGAAATAGTAACTCGTAAATACAACGTGTGGCAAATGCAATACGTTGAAATTGCAACGCGTCGAAACTGCAACGCATTCGAAATTCAATGCATCAAGAGTGAACTTGTAACATGTCGAAAATGCAATATTTTGAAATTGCAATATATTAAAATTGCAATGCATCAAAAATTCACTATAGAACCTATGTAATTTATAGAAGATACAAATCAATACAACGCGTCGCAAGTGCATATGGTAATAATATGGTAATAGTAATATAACATATTCTTGATATTGGTAGTGTTAATTCTTTATATGTAATTGTTTTCTAAATAGGTGTCTTTTGAATGAAAGTATCTTAACACCGATAAAGGTAATTGAATATCCTACAATGTGAATCACCGTTGTTCCGATTCGTATAAACTTCCCCTTAGTCACGCGATCTTTCTTTACCCTCCTAGTACATTTATTAGTCACTTATGACCCGCGTCAACCACGATATCTGATTAGATTCAACTGTAATTCAACGGAGACAATCTCTACACTTCCTAATGAACAAATTTTCAAATTTCGTTATTCTTAAATTTCTGTATTGTTGAGTTTGTAGGTTTCTAAATTCTCAAATTTCCAAATTCTCAAATTTTCAAATTTTCAAATTTTCAAATTCTCAAGTTCTCAAATTCTCAAATTCTCAAATTCTCAAATTCTCAAATTCTCAAATTCTCAAATTCTCAAATTCTCAAATTCTCAAATTCTCAAATTTTCAAATTTCCAAAATTCCAGAATTCCAAAATTCCAAATTACCAAATTTCTAGATTTTCTGATTCCCACATTTCCAACTTCCTAAATCCCCAACTTCCACATTTCCAAATTTCCACATATCCAGATTCCCATATTCTCATATTTCCATATCCCAGAATTCCCATATCCCCATATCTCCATGCTCCCATATTCTCATATCCTCATATCCCTATATCCCCACATTCCCACATCCTCAAATTTCTATATTTCCAAATTCTCACATCCCCATATCTCCACATCCCCAAATCTTCAAATCTCCAAATCTCCAAATCTCCAAATCTCCAAATCTCCAAATCTCCAAATTTCCAAATCTCCAAATCTCCAAATATAAAAACCTACCAAATCCATTTCCCCGCAAAATTTCCGTCCGCCTCTCGCAATATCTCCGTCCCAGTCGGTGCATTACGTTCCGTTCGAGTGGCACAAAGAATCTTATCTGGCCGTTTTCGTGTTTGTCCGCTTCCTCTTTCTGTGCATCGTTCCGCGACATTTCTCGTTTCCTCGCGAGCCTCCTCCGGTTGTCTGAGCTCGAATCGATCGATCGAAGCAAGGAAACCGTCTCCTCTCGATAGTTGGTTGGCTGTGCTCGTCGCGATAAAGCCACGATACGAGTAGACGACAATGGCGACACTCTTGTCACTTTGTGGCTCGTCGGTTAAGGGCGACGGGTGACCCACGGAAAATCACCATCGACTATATAGTTGATATCGTTACAAAGAATGTCACCTCTTGCGTTTTGAAGATCCGAAGATCCTCGACACGCGAAAATATCGTCTGGTTCTTCTTTCGGCCAAGCAAACGTTTAGTCAGCTACTTTATTCGACAGTAATAGTGACAGTCATCAAATTTTATGATCGATTAAATTGTTCAAGTTTTAAGTACGATCAGATTCTTTTAATTTTATGTTCGATGAAATTGTTCAAATTTTATGTTTAATGAAATTGTGCAAATTGTTGTGTTTGATGATATTGTACAAAATTGTATGTTTGATAAAATTGTACAAATTTTATGTTTAATGAAATTGTTCAAATTTTATGTTTAATCAAATTGTAGAAAATTTTATATTTGATAAAATTGTTCAAATTTTATGTTTAATCAAATTGTACAAAATTGTATGTTTGATAAAATTGTACGAATTTGATGTTTAATGAAATTGTTCAAATTTTATGTTTAATGAAATTGTTCAAATTTTATGTTTAATCAAATTGTAGAAAATTTTATATTTGATAAAATTGTTCAAATTTTATGTTTAATCAAATTGTACAAAATTGTATGTTTGATAAAATTGTACGAATTTGATGTTTAATGAAATTGTTCAAATTTTATGTTTAATGAAATTGTTCAAATTTTATGTTTAATCAAATTGTACAAAATTTTATATTTGATAAAATTGTTCAAATTTTATGTGTAATCAAATTGTACAAAATTGTATGTTTGATAAAATTGTACAAATTTTATGTTTAACGAAATTGTTTAAATTTTATGTTTAATGAAATTGTTTAAATTTTATGTTTAATCGAATTGTTTAAATTTTATGTTTAATAAAATTGTCCAAATGTACAGCTCGCTGAAGTCATTCAAATTTTGAGCTTGATGAAATATTTCGATTATTGTGAATGAAAAGAAGTATCACTACATATCTATGTACTTGATACCCGAAAAGAACCTCTGTTCTAGGTTTTTCGTTAAGCATTCCGTATTTATCTTCCTTTTCTCATGAAGGTTTAATATCTTAAGAGCGTTTTAGAATATTCAACGAAACTTCGATATCGAGAGAACGTAGAATAGACACTCCGAGTTTTACTCTCACATCAATTTTTCTATCATCCGAATAACGATTTTCTTTGTCGTACAAGATGTCTCACGGTATTCAGAAATATTTAATTCGACGATAAGCGTGGTTAATGCAATTTTATACCATTCATACGTTCCAAGATGTGTAATAAAACGAGTGTATACTAAGGACTCATAATACAATGGGCTACTATGCCATCCTTTTTATACTAGCTATATACTTTTATGAGACAGATCACATATCTCCTACGTGAATTCAGGAAGTTTCGAGCATACAAGGATATTAAACGCTTTATTATCGTTCTTACGTTTTGTTGTAATAATAGCAAGTGTAACGAATATCTATGCCATAAATCTTTTGGTACTGCGAACATAAATTAAAGGGGATGTAATTTCGTTATTAAATTGTAGTTGTAATTTATACTTTGCTAATGTGCTGCGCTGAAACTGGTTCAGTTATTTTATGTAAATTACCCGCGTTCATGTGGTAACCGTGTTAGCAATTGTTTCCACTGAAGCAGTTTGGAAATAGTGGAATTATCGTGTGAGATTAATTTATCTAATAGCTAGTCTGTCATAGTAACACATCAGGCTCTTTAATTCACATGGGAGCAGTTGACAAATAGTGGAATAATAAGATCAGTTTATTTTTGTAATAGCTGTTGCAGTATGTTAGAGCAACCACATCAAGCTCTATAACATCATGAAAACAATTTATGAATTGTACTATGATTTTCATAAGATCAGCTCATTCTTGTAATAGCTGTTCCAGCATGTTAGAGCAACCACATCAAGCTCATTACTATCATGAAAACAATTTGTGAATTGTACTATGATATTCATAAAATCAGTTCATTCTTGTAATAGCTGTTGCAGCATGTTAGAGCAACCACATCAAGCTCTATAACATCATGAAAACAATTTGTGAATAGTACTATGATATTCATAAGATCAGTTCATTCTTGTAATAGTTGTTGCAGCATGTTAGAGCAACCACATCAAGGTCATTACTATCATGAAAACAATTTGTGAATTGTACTATGATATTCATAAGATCAGTTCATTCTTGTAATAGCTGTTGCAGCATGTTAGAGCAACCACATCAAACTCTATAACATCATGAAAACAATTTGTGAATAGTACTATGATATTCATAAGATCAGTTCATTCTTGTTATAGCTGTTGCAGCATGTTAGAGCAACCACATCAAGGTCATTACTATCATGAAAACAATTTGTGAATTGTACTATGATATTCATAAGATCAGTTCATTCTTGTAATAGCTGTTGCAGCATGTTAGAGCAACCACATCAAGCTTATTAACATCATGAAAACAATTTGTGAATTGTACTATGATATTCATAAGATCAGTTCATTCTTGTTATAGCTGTTGCAGCATGTTAGAGCAACCACATCAAGGTCATTACTATCATGAAAACAATTTGTGAATTGTACTATGATATTCATGAAATCAGTTCATTCTTGTAATAGCTATTCAAACATGTTAGAGCAACCATATCAAGCTCATTACTATCATGAAAACAATTTGTGAATTGTACTATGATATTCATAAGATCAGTTCATTCTTGTAATAGCTGTTGCAGCATGTTAGAGCAACCACATCAAGCTCATTACTATCATGAAAACAATTTGTGAATTGTACTATGATATTCATAAGATCAGTTCATTCTTGTAATAGCTGTTCCAGCATGTTAGAGCAACCACATCAAACTCTATAACATCATGAAAACAATTTGTAAACAGTACTATGATATTCATAAGATCAGTTCATTCTTGTTATAGTTGTTCCAGCATGTTAGAGCAACCACATCAAGCTTATTAACATCATGAAAACAATTTGTGAATTGTACTATGATATTCATAAGATCAGTTCATTCTTGTTATAGCTGTTGCAGCATGTTAGAGCAACCACATCAAGCTTATTACTGTCATGAAAACAATTTGTGACTAGTACTATAATATTCATAAAATCAGTTCATTCTTGTAATAGTTGCTCCAGCATGTTAGAGCAACCACATCAAACTCTATAACATCATGAAAACAATTTGTAAACAGTACTATGATATTCATAAGATCAGTTCATTCTTGTAATAGCTATTCAAGCATATTAGAGCAACCACATCAAGCTTATTACTATCATGAAAACAATTTGTGAATAGTACTATGATATTCATAAGATCAGTTCATTTAATAGCTACTATAACAAGACCAGTTAACATGCACACCATAAGATCAATTCCTAACAGGTACTCTGCCACCATGAAAGCAATTCGCACGTATTCCATCAGTACGCGTTACGTCTTGTCCTAACAACCATTGCTTTTAGCACCAGATTGATGACCAGGAGAACGAAACTGTGATAGGTCCAGAGTAAAAAGCATCGCCATATTTTGAGCGTTGTAAAACGAGCGGCACGGTTGATTTCTCATCGTCAGAAGCGGCCACACGTTTTCACCTGTCTCGAATCGTCTGGATAGTTTCACGAGGCACCATGAAACCGTCCGATGGTCGCTGTGAAATGACCCGACTCCTTTTCTCGCTTCGTTTACCTTTACGCCGACCCCTCTCTTCCTTTGCGGAAACGAGGACGCGTTCGACTGTCCTTCCTGATCCGCCATCTTGCTGCCATCCGCTTTATTCTCTCTTCTGGCACGTTTTTGCGACGAGACGCATCTGCACCATTTCCCTCGATTCTGAATTTCTGCGATCTTCAGACGAGAGGACCACTTGCGAGTGTCGTAATTTCTGCGGATGCTGAATTTTTTGATTGTTAAGCGGACGTGACTCGAAAATCGATGCTTCTTTACTGCACACGCTTTTTGCGCGAGGAACATTTCGGACGCTTTTTCGTTCTGTGATAATTTAATTATAAATTCTGGAGACATTCTGTTCTTCAACTCACGTTTGTCACAAAACATATATTCATCGAAAAATTATATTTGTGGAGATATTTTTTTGATACTATGTACGAATTTATACGCTCAACAGAAACTCAGTTACGTTTTCTGCATCCTAATGTTAAATGTCTTCGACTTATTCATTTTTAAGTATGTTTGCATAATTGCACAAGAAGTGATCTTTAATTTTACAATTCAGCTTCGTTTCCGATAAAAGAGTGCAGGAACGATGATTTACGTGATAAGACGAAGCAACTTGGAAGCAACAATGTGGTCGTAGAAATGGCGTCGTTAATAATTCACGAAGTTTTGTCGTGCGCGAAGTATGGCGGTTCGATGGTTGTTCATCAAAACGCTGTCGGGGCGCGCGCATCGTAATATGTTATTTCGGACATTATAATGCGTATAGGCGTGAAAAGGTTATGAAATTATTCACCGGACATCGATTTTCCATCGACAGGTGGCCACGGACGATAAAGCAGCGGATCGTTCGATATACGCGCGGGCGAGCGACGAACAAAACGCGTGAGCCGCGTGTGACGGCCGATTCCCAGGCCTTTGGCGCCAACTAATTTATTCCCGTGTGATAAATCACCCTGTACCACGGCTGAAATTGCGCGTTAAACAATAGCTCGCCGATAACTATAACTACGCGTTTGTACGAATACCTTGCATATAATTAGCGTAGTTGACCAACCATCCATTCTTTAAATGTCGGGAAAAACAATCATGATCACGATTTTTTATTGAGAGCTGCGCATGATTTTTCATTAGCTTTGTTATTTGGAAGTTATCCGTAATTGCATGTTTATTTGTTGATCGAGGACATTTGTGAGTTCTTTATTAAATACGTCCGTTTGGCTGTATTCTAGTCGCGTCTGACCTGAGGGGAACTTATACTACTTGTCTGATCATCTATGACTGTGTGGTAACTGTTGGCAGAGGTACACTTCCTTTTTTAGTAGTGTGACCAGTTGAACGATCTTGTTCTACTCGTCTGACTAGTTGCATGTTCCTTTTCTACTGGTCTGACCAGTTACATGTTCTGGTTCTACTTGTCTGACCAGTTGTATGTTCCTCTTCTACTGGTCTGACCAGTTGCATGTTCCTTTTCTACTTGTCTGACCAGTTATAATACATGGTCCTGTTCTACTTGTCTGACCAGATGCATGTTCCTTTTCTACTTGTCTGACCAGTTACATGTGCTGGTTCCACTTGTCTGACCAGTTGTATGTTCCTCTTCTACTGGTCTGACCAGTTGCATGTTCCTTTTCTACTTGTCTGATCAGTTATAATACATGGTCCTGTTCTACTCGTCTGACCAGTTGTACGTTCCTCTTCTACTTGTCTGACAAGTTACATGTTCTGGTTCTACTTGTCTGACCAGTTGTATGTGTTCCTCTACTACTGGTCTGACCAGTTGCATGTTCCTTTTCTACTTGTCTGACCAGTTATAATACATGGTCCTGTTCTACTTGTCTGACCAGTTGTACGTTCCTTTTCTACTTGTCTGACCAGTTACATGTGCTGGTTCTACTTGTCTGACTGTTGTATGTTCCTCTTCTACTGGTCTGACCAGTTAAATGTTCCTTTTCTACTTGTCTGATCAGTTATAATACATGATTCTGTTCTACTCGTCTGACCAGTTGTATGTTCCTTTTCTACTTGTCTTACCAGTTACATGTTCCTTTTCTACAAGTCTGACTAATTACATGATCCTGTTCTGCTTATCTGACCAGCTATATGTTCCTTTTCTAATCCTCTGACTAATTGCATGTTTCTCTCTAATTTGTCTGACTAGTTACGTACCTCATTCACTAATGTAACAAGTTATACTCCTGAATCAGCTTTCCTGATTAGCTACAGTACTTCCTCCTCTTTCTCAATTAAACTTCCATCTCTATCCTAATCACCTACGATTTCCTCCTTAGCTCACTAACCACATCTTGCACATTGTACGTCCTATCAAGGTCAATCCAATTCCGTGTTCTACTTACGATCACTTACAAATGTATACCCCTTATCTACCCATACGCAGCGTCTATTCTACTAATCCTAATATCTAGACTCCAACCACTTACCCGATTATCTACCGCCCTATTTTGCATACACATCCAAGTGCCTATTCTACTTGCGTGACTATCTCCAACTCTTATCCCCATATCTACGAATCCTATTCTACGTATTTGAATATTCCTGCTACATTTCATCTGTTTAGCTTCCTGTTCTACTTACTGAACCACTTACTGTCTGTTTACGTATATTTCACTTATCTGGTTACATACGACCTTGTGTGATTGAACGTACATTTCACTTGTGTGACTACACTGGGATCCAATTTCACTTGGTTGATCGTGCGTGCTCCGTATAGTAGTTGTCTGTTCACACACTCTGTGTATTACTGGTGTGAGGTATCTATCACTTGTCTGATTACGTATGGTCATTATACTACTTGTCTGACTATATATGAACTTGTACCACTTGCATGGTTACATATGGTTATTATACTACTTTTCTGTTCACATATGATCCTGAAGCACTTGTCTTACTGCATATGATCACATATTACTTGTCTGTCTACATATGATCACATAATGCTTGTCTGACTATATATGGTCTTGTACCACTTGCACGGTTACATATGGTTATTATACTACTTTTCTGTTCACATATGATCCTGAAGCACTTGTCTGACTGCATATGATCACATATTACTTGTCTGTCTACATATGATCACATATTGCTTGTCTAGCTACATATGATCCTGTACCACTCGTCTTGTTACATATGGTCCTCATACTACTTGTCTGACATCATGACCACATACTACTTGACTGACTACATATGATCACATATTTCTTGTCTGACTACATATGATCCTGTACCACTTGTCTGGTTACATATTGTCCTCATACTACTTGTCTAACATCATATGATCACATACTACTTGTCTAACTACATATGATCACATATTTCTTGTCTGACTACATATGATCCTGTACGACTTGTCTGGTTACATATGGTTCTCATACTACTTGTCTAACATCATATGATCACATACTATTTGTCTGACTACATATGATTACATACTACTTGTCTGACTACATATGATCACATATTCCTTATCCGACTACATATGATCCTGTACCACTTGTCTGGTTACATATGCTCCTCATACGACTTGTCTGACTACACATGATCCTGTACCACTTGCCTCACCACATATGACCCTCCTCCATCTAACTACATATGAACCCATCATCACTTGTCTACCTACACAAGTCCAATACTACTTCTGTTTATGCATGATTCATATACTACCTGACCGACTACATATGATCCTCTACCGTCCGTCCGACTACACACGAACCTTCGTCCGATTATGCATGGTCCATATACTCGTCTGATTACACACGATGCACATATTTCTCGTTTAACAGATGATTCATACATTACTCGTCTGGCTGCATATTATTTGTCTGTTTACGCAGAATACTGTCACATGTCCGACTATAGAAGCCTCGAATACAAAAGAGAATTTTGAAAGCAACCAGCGAACAGTGTTTTCGCCATTGAATTGATAAACGTTTATCGATTCGGTGGATGGGCCATTTGACGAGAGATTCAGGAGAGGTCACGCTCTTACGATATTTCGGCTCGTGTCGCGAGCGGTGAGCCGCGATTAATCGAAGCGCAGCATAATACAACGGCACGGTATAAACGGCGAAGCGATCATTTTCCAATGAACTGTTCTCAGATTAATGGACGCACGTGTGCATAGCCGTGTGCGGGCGCGTGCAATTATGCCCGACGTACACGCACACGGGCACGACAGCCCTCTCACCTGCGTAAACTCGCGTGTACGAATCGCTTGCATCAGCCTCGTGCGCTGCACAATGTACCGTAATAGCAAAACCCGGTTCGATTCCGTCCCTCTTTTCGCTTCGCTTCAAACCTCCTCGTCAACTGTTTCCACCTTTCCTGCCACTGGCGCCGTTCGTTAACCGCGCAGCTCCGTCTTTTCTCCAAATATTTTAAATCGTAATTTTTTAACAAATTAATTCGCCAAGCGCTACGAATTGTATTCCCGCTCTTTTCCTTTTTATTCGGGAATTTTATTCCCAAAAATCCTTGCACAGTCGAAAGATTACTCGGCACGATAGCTTGTCAATTTTTACGATTTTCAATTTGATAGGAATTATTTATCGAGCACCGTTTTTACCAATTTTCGAGCGAAATTGATTGGCAATTTAATAACGATCTAGATAAGCGAACTCGTATAAACTCCCGTGTCCATAAATGAAATTTTCAAAACCTTCGTAAGCAAGACGAACGAGCACTACAAGTTTCATTCCAGTACAATAATTCGCAGCTAAACGTCCCTTTCCCGATTGCACCTGTTCGGAAACTATTGACCCAGATTGGCCGATAATACAACGGCGCTGTACACCGTTATCGCGAATCGTTCAATTAAGCATATTTGCGTCGGCAAATATCGTTACGGCTCGCTAAAACAACCAACGTCACGAACGTTCGTTCTTTCTTCGTCCCTCGACGTCATCCCCCTTTTGCCTTACCCTAAAGCTTGCCACCCTTGCTCGATGATATCGCGACGAATCTCGTTTCCAGCCGATGATGGATGGCACGAACGTGTACGCGGCCCCAGCTTTATAATCAGGTTTCGAAACATCATTCACCGACCGGTGGAACGACGCTGCAATTGGCCCATTACGCGGATCCCCCGATCCAATTGGCTATATCGCCACGCGTTTCGATACCTTCCCCTTTCGCGATCGGACGCTTATCGTCGCGTTCTATCGCGGCCACCGTGCACGCGATATTGAATGTTACGCGTTCGAATTAATATCGTGGATTAGCGACACGAGATCGGAAACATAATTGCGAGAGTCGAGAGTTTCACGTCACTGTGCCGAAAAGTAGCCTGATTAGGAAATTGATATCGCTGCATTGAATGACAACCGCGTTTCGTAGTTCTTTGTTAATAGCGAGCATCCACGATTCCAATTTAGATAAAAAGCTCGCTGAATTTTGAATTTTGGAACTGTTCGCTTGTTACGATTTATCGTGGATGTTGGTGGATTTACTTGTTTCTTTGTGGGGCTTTTATTTTACCTTTGACAGCTGTTCTCGGAGTAGTCCTTTTGCTACAGTGTTCTTGAGGTCTGAAACGAGAAAAATAACATACTTAGAAGAATTTGAGAAATTTCTAAATTTTATACTGTTAATCAGAATTAGGGGAAATCAAGAAACTAATAATACACTTTTTAACATCAACAAATTATTTAATAATGAACACAAATATTTGAACTTAAAGATTAATTATTAATAAAGGGATTACTTTTTCTTCAAATCACACATATCAACGTTTACATTTTAATAACAAGACGAAAGTGCAATATTCAATTATTTTGTTTCTAACATCATTTCTAATACTGTAAGATGTCGCTATAAGCTAAATTTATTAATAATTTAACATATACAATTTGTATAATCAGTCGATAACATAAAGGGAGTAACGCCCTATTTCGAGTGTAATTACACGAAGGTTACAGCACGAAAATACAGCTATATTCCGTTCGCTTAAGAAGTAAAAAACGAAACGTTTGCATCTCTCCTACGGGCACGAATTAATTGCACGCTCGGCTAATTGAGTCACCATCCAATTTTCTTTCTCTTTCTCCCTCTCTCTGTCCTTCTGCTTTATTACGAAACAAAGAATGACTAGTCGCCATGAAACGCAGCGGCCTTCCCGTAAGAGCCGGACAGTTATACGAGTATCGCAGGCGCCTCGGAATATATGCCTTAATTTTATGGCCGCCGCTTCGTCTCTGGCCACCGAGACCCGTATTCGACCGAGCTTTACGACTTCACGGTTTCCCGTGTGCGCCTGTGGCCGGATAAACACGCCACACCGAGGACACCGCCTATGGTTGCGCCAGCTTTTCTGCGTGGACCTTCGTTAAGCGCACGATCGAAATCGACGACGAATAGCTGGTTTCTGAAGTAATTTTCCGAACGGGAAGTGTGCAATCTGTTTACTTGATTCACGTATATTTCACTTTCAGTTTGTTTAGTGGATTGTGTAGGGTTAGAAGTATTTAAGGAAGGGGGATTTCTTAGGGGGTTGATGGAAATGGGAAAATTTATGCAAGGCTTTTATATGCAAGACTATATATTGCATATTTGATGTTTGATAATGAAATTGTCTCAGTAGGCTCTTGGAGAGTTAGTTATGGAAGCATTGTACTTGTGTGATCACTTGAGAGAATATTCTACTTGTCTGATCACTTGGACTATTCTACTTGTTTGATCAGCGAGATGAATACTCTACTTGTCTCATCACTTAGGCAAGTATTCTACTTGTCTGATCAGCGAGACGAATATTCTACTTGTCTGACAGGTCATGAGAACATTCTACTTGTCTGACTTCTTGGGCGACCATACTTGTCTTACCACTCAGGTGTACATTCTACTTGTCTGACTGGAACAACTATTCTACTTGTCTGACCAGGCAGCAGAACATTCCACTTGTCTGACTACTAGGGCGACTATACTACTTGTCTGACGATCAAGGTCCACTTGTCTGGCCACTCTAATGAATATTCTACTTACCTAACCACTTATGCTATTACTTTTCTGACTACAAAGTTTGATGTTCTATTTGTCTGACCACTTTAATGAATATTCTACTTGTCTGACCACTTATGCTATTACTTTTCTGATTACAAAGTTTGATGTCCTATTGTCTGACCACTCTGATGAATATTCTACTTGTCTGACCACTTATGCTACTACTTTTAGGATTACAAAGTTTGATGTTCTATTTGTCTGACCACTCTAATGAATATTATAGTTGTCTGACCATTTATGCTATTACTTTTTTGATTACAAAGTTTGATGTTGTATTTGACAGACCACTCTTATCAATATTCTACTTGTCTGACCACTTATGCTATTACTTTTCTGGCTACAAAGTTTGATGTTCTATTTGTCTGACCACTCTAATGAATATTGTAGTTGTCTGACTACTTATGCTATTACTTTTCTGATTACAAAGTTTGATGTATTTGTCTGACCACTCTAATGAATATTCTACTTGTCTGACCATTTGTGCTATTACTTTTCAGATTATAAAGTTTGATGTTCTATTTATCTGACCACTGTAATGAATATTGTAGTTGTCTAACCACTTATGCTACTACTTTTCTGATTACAAAGTTTGATGTCCTATTTGTCTGACCTCTTTGATGAATAATCTACTTGTCTGACCACTTTTGCTATTACATTTCTGATTACAAAGTTTGATGTTCTATTTGTCTGACCACTCTGTTGAATATTCTACTTGTCTGACCACTTATGCTACTACTTTTCTGACTACAAAGTTTGATGTTCTATTTGTCTGACCACTTTCTTGAATATTTTACTTGTCTGACCACTTATGGCATTACTTTTTTAACTACAAAGTTTGATGTTCTATTTGTCTGACCACTTTCTTGAATATTTTACTTGTCTGACCACTTATGGCATTACTTTTTTAACTACAAAGTTTGATGTTCTTTTTGTTTAATTCAATTGAACATCCAACTTCATATAACCTTCCTACATGAACTACCATCAAACTCATCATTTCCCTCTCACAAAATTCCTCAGTATCTAAATATCCATCAACAAATCATCGCACTACACGCATTTCCAAGCCAACAACCTGCAATTACCGCGGTCAAACATTCCAGCAACCGAACAATGATCAAAACTGCCCACCTCAGAATCATCTATGCACATATCCGACCCTATTATAGTTCAGCATCTGGCTATTTGCATCATAATCCAGCAGACAGCATCCACGCGAGCAGAACTCGAATAATTAACCGATCACGGCCAGTTAGAGCGAAAGTATGGTCGGCGAACATCACCGTGAGCATGGCGCGTTCGCGTATCACGAGCGATCGTTGCAATCGTTCCACCATGGGATAAAATGTTTCACCATGAGAGAGGGCGGCGGTCAGGAGCGAGCCGGAGAGGGTGGACCAGCTTCGGAGTATAATTTCACGGTCCGCCGCGCGGGCGACTAACCGGCTGACCGCTCGACACACGCTCGCGAGGAACGCGCGTGTTCCGCGTGCAGCTTCCCTCGTGCGGTTATGTCCCGAAGCGGACTCACAGATGCGTCTACGCCGAGCTTCGGCGATCCGTTACGACGCGGTTACGGTATCGACGATCGCTACTGTGTTACGCGGATAACGGCGAATCGCGGATTTACAGAAACGTAAAGAAGCTGTGAGCTTCGAACACCTAAATTTGCATATTTTTAAGTGAAGAGTTATAAATTCCATACTTTACAATTTCCAGACTTCTAAATCCCAAAATTTTAAATTCTCAAATTTCCAAACTCTCAAATTTCTAAATTTTCAAGTTTCCAATCTCTCAAATTTGCAAACTATGAAATTTCTAAATTTTCAAGTTTCCAATCTCCCAAATTTCCAATTCCTCAAATTTTCAAACTCTCAAATTTGCAATCTCTCATATTTGCAATCTCTCAAATTTCCAAACTCTCGAATTTCAAAACTCTCAAATTTCCAAATTCTCAAGTTTCCAAACTCTCAAGTTTCCAAACTCTCAAGTTTCCAATCTCTCAAATTTCCAATCTCTCAAGTTTCCAATCTCTCAAATTTCCAAACTCTCAAGTTTCCAAACTCTCAAATTTCCAAATTCTCAAGTTTCCAATCTCTCAAATTTCCAAACTCTCGAATTTCCAATCTCTCAAGTTTCCAAACTCTCAAGTTTCCAATCTCTCAAGTTTCCAAACTCTCAAGTTTCCAAACTCTCAAGTTTCCAAACTCTCAAATTTCCAAATTCTCAAGTTTCCAATCTCTCAAATTTCCAAACTCTCGAATTTCCAATCTCTCAAATTTCCAAACTCTCGAATTTCCAAACTCCCAAATTTCCAAATTCTCAAGCTTCCAATCTCTCAAATTTCCAAACTCTCGAATTTCCAATCTCTCAAATTTCCAAACTCTCAAGTTCCCAATCTCTCAAATTTCCAATCACTCATATTTCCAAACTCTCGAATTTCCAATCTCTCAAGTTTCCAATCTCTCAAGTTTCCAATCTCTCAAATTTCCAAACTCTCAAGTTTCCAATCTCTCAAATTTCCACCCTTCCAATTCCCAAACTTCCAAATCCCAAAATCCCAAAATTCTAAAATCTTAAAATCCCCAAATTCTCAAATCCCTAAATATGAAAATCCCTTACTCTCCAAACTCTAAATTCCCCAAATTCCCACATTCCCTAAATCCCTAACTGCTAAAATTCCTAAATGTCCAAACTCCCCCAGTTCCACCCTTCAATTCCTAAACTTCCAACCCTAAAAATCTCAAAATCCCAAAATCTTAAAATCCTCAAATCCTAAAATTTCCACATCCACAAACAATCGAGTCAAACCATAAATGTTCGAAATACAACGGTGAATAATAACGGAAAAACAAAGCCGTCGATAATTAAGGGTACTCGTACGCTCGCGTTGCCCCAAACAACGAATTAATTATCGAAAACACGCGTCACTCGACGTAGAAATCGGCGATTAAAAGTTTCCGATTTTTTCTGACTCGTCGGCGTCAAGCGGCATAAATCGAGGTCGCTGCATAAGCCGCGATAAAGCGTCGGCAAATGCAATAATCTATAAAAATTGGAATCGATATTTAAACCGTACGGGGATTACGGCGCGGAGCCAATCACAAGGGGGCTCGATCGTGAATTATTTGTCAGGGCGGAGCGTTTCGGGCCGAAAGATAAATTGGCTGAAATTCAAATTAATCGGAAAACGTGAAACAAAGTGGCGAACCCGTTCAAATGAAAACGCCGTCACGTTGACGTCGCCCTCGGGGAGTTAAAGAGTTGCTCGTGAATCTCATCAAAATTTTTTAACGCGGTAATTCTTCGAACCTCTCCCTGAATTAGACTTAAATATAATGGATGTTTGAGGAAGACTGATGACCGACATAAACACAGGGGCGTTCGGGAAGATTAACGAAAACTTTACGGAAAATTGATGATATTTTGTTTTAAGATCGGGGAGATCGTAAGAATGTCTTCTGTAAGACAAACGGTACAAACGATCTCTTCTGGGTCAACTAGGTACGTTTACGACACCATTAAACCGAGGATCATCAGCGACAGGATGAAAGTACTTATCTTTAACGGTTTCACGATGCTCCATTTATGAAGTTTCTGAGATTAGCAAAATGCATTCAAAGTTTCGTGGTTAATTCTGGATCGGTGGCTGATCGATGGCACCACAAGATTTAGGGCGTATGATGTGTGCTGTGACGAGCACTTCTTTATTCTCAACAATTCAGATTTCTCAAGTTGAGGTATTGAGTTTAGTAATTTGGAAATTTCGAAATTTGAGAGATTGGAAATTTGGGAGATTGGAAATTTGAGAGATTGGAAATTTGAGAGTTTAGAAATTTGAGAGACTGGAAATTTGAGAGATTGGAAACTTGAGAAGTTAAAAATTTGAGAGTTTGGAAATTTGAGAGATTGGAAATTTGAGGGATTGGAGATTTGAGAGATTGGAAATTTGAGTGATTGGAAACTTGAGAGATTGGAAATTTCAGAGATTGGAAATTTGAGAGATTGGAAATTTGAGAGATTTGAAACTTGAGAGCTTGGAAATTTGAGAGATTGGAAATTTGAGAGATTGGAAATTTGAGTGATTGGAAATTTGAGTGATTGGAAACTTGAGAGATTGGAAATTTGAGAGATTGGAAACTTGAGAAGTTAAAAATTTGAGAGTTTGGAAATTTGAGAGATTGGAAATTTGAGGGATTGGAGATTTGAGAGATTGGAAATTTGAGAGATTGAAAATTTGAGGGATTGGGAATTTGAGAGTTTGGAAATTTGAGAGATTGGAAATTTGAGAGATTGGAAATTTGAGTGATTGGAAATTTGAGTGATTGGAAACTTGAGAGATTGGAAATTTCAGAGATTGGAAATTTGAGAGATTGGAAATTTGAGAGATTGAAAATTTGAGGGATTGGGAATTTGAGAGTTTGGAAATTTGAGAGATTGGAAATTTGAGAGATTGGAAATTTGAGTGATTGGAAATTTGAGTGATTGGAAACTTGAGAGATTGGAAATTTCAGAGATTGGAAATTTGAGAGATTGGAAATTTGAGAGATTTGAAACTTGAGAGCTTGGAAATTTGAGAGATTGGAAATTTGAGAGATTGGAAATTTGAGTGATTGGAAATTTGAGTGATTGGAAACTTGAGAGATTGGAAATTTGAGAGATTGGAAATTTGAGATTGGAAATTTGAGAGATTTGAAACTTGAGAGCTTGGAAATTTGAGAGATTGGAAATTTGAGAGATTGGAAATTTGAGTGATTGGAAATTTGAGTGATTGGAAACTTGAGAGATTGGAAATTTGAGAGATTGGAAATTTGAGATTGGAAATTTGAGAGATTTGAAACTTGAGAGCTTGGAAATTTGAGAGATTGGAAATTTGAGAGATTGGAAATTTGAGTGATTGGAAATTTGAGTGATTGGAAACTTGAGAGATTGGAAATTTGAGAGATTGGAAATTTGAGAGATTTGAAACTTGAGAGCTTGGAAACTTGAGAGCTTGGAAATTTGAGAGTTTGGAAATTTGAGAGATTGGAAATTTGAGTGATTGGAAATTTGAGTGATTGGAAACTTGAGAGATTGGAAATTTGAGAGATTGGAAATTTGAGAGTTTGGAAATTCGAGAGATTGGAAACTTGAGAGTTTGGAAATTTGAGAGATTGGAAACTTGAAAGATTGGAAATTTGAGAGATTGGAAACTTGAGAGTTTGGAAATTTGAGAGTTTGGAAATTTGAGAGATTGGAAACTTGAGAGCTTGGAAATTTGAGAGATTCGAAACTTGAGAGCTTGGAAATTTGAGAGATTCGAAACTTGAGAGCTTGGAAATTTGAGAGTTTGGAAATTTGAGAGTTTGGAAATTTGAGAGATTGGAAATTTGAGAGATTGGAAATTTGAGTGATTATAAACTTGAGAGATTGGAAATTTGAGAGATTGGAAACTTGAGAATTTAGAAATTTGAGAGTTTGGAAATTTGAGAGATTGGAAACTTGAGAGATTGGAAATTTGAGAGATTGGAAACTTGAGAATTTAGAAATTTGAGAGTTTGGAAATTTGAGAGATTGGAAATTTGAGACTTTGGAAATTTGAAAATTTAGTAATTTAGAAATACAGAAGTCAAGGTTTCGAATCCATTAACCCAGAAATTTGTTAAACACCTCCCTTTCACCCTAAAATTTCGACCTCCTCCACAATCACAATCGTTTCAAATTTCCCGCCAGAACGTATGAGGAACACCTTTCCTATCCCCACTATTTCCCACTATTCGAACAATCCCCACTTTCCGTTCGATTTTTCAATATGAAAATTTGCTCAGCCAGCGGTTATCAACGATTCCGTGCACGATACTTTCGTTTCTTGCGAATCCCGGTCGAAGGATATTTAAATGCAAATTGAATATGAGTCGTCTGATCCCGCGAGCCGAGAGCAGCCAGCCAGTGGCGGAAGTTTCGCGTCATGGAAAATATCCCTTAGATTAGACGGAGTCACGTTGCGGCACGATCCGCTGTCGAGCACTGTCTCTGGTCACGTTCTCGACGACGTGCCGAATATGAGAGTGGATCGGATGAGACGAGAATGGAATCATCGAGTTATAACTCGATTCGCGGTGTAGCTGTAATTTCTGCTTCTTCATTTTATCCTGTTGTCCTATCCGGTTACCAACCGCGTTTCTACAATCTGACGAATTAGTTGCGGTGCTTTAAACCTCGTTTAAGGTTTAATCTCGTTTATTGCTTTTCGTTTGTTCAATTCTTTTGTTTGTACCGATTCTAATTCTGTTTATACCTTTCACTACTTTTTATCAAATTTTTAATTTTACGTTTGTATATCGTACTTGTCAGATTTTTAATTCTATATCGTGTTGTCCGTTTTTTTAGATGAAAATGGTTAGATAATTACTGGTCACATTTTATAATTTTAAAAGGTTAGGTATTTTACTAATGCAATGACTAAATTTTCGTTTTATACTAATAGGTAGAATTTTATTTTTATGTCAGAACAGTGGTTAGGTATTTTACTAATGCAATGACTACATTTTCATTTTGTATTAGTGGGTAGAATTTTATTTTTATGTCAGGACAGTGGTTAGGTATTTTACTAATGCAATGACTACATTTTCATTTTGTATTAGTGGGTAGAATTTTATTTTTATGTCAGGACAGTGGTTAGGTACTTTACTAACGCAATGACTACATTTTCATTTTGTACTAATGGGCAGAATTTTATTTTTATGTCAGGACAGTGGTTAGACTTTCACTATGGTTAGATAATCACTGGTCAGATTTTATAATTTTAAAAGGTTAGGTATTTTACTAATGCAATGATTAAATTTTTATTTGGTACTAATAAATAGAATTTTATTTTTATGTCAGGACAGTGGTTAAGTTGTCACTTATATCTTTCAGCAACGTCCTTTAATTCAAACATAACAAGCGTGGTTTTTATTTACACATCGTACTAATGGTAAGACAGGTAGATTAAGCAAGTAGTATAAATCAACCCTCGGTGAGACGAGACAGAGGATGAAAGTTTTAAACATGTTCACATTTTACCTGCTTGTATTTCATGTTATTTAACTAATATTGATGGTAAAAGTCACTGACAATCCATGTACAAAGACATTATATGTTCAGGTAAGTAGAATAGGTCAACGTATGGTCAGACAAAGTGAAAGCGTTAATTTTCCTTCAAGTTTATCAGCACAGTTTCAAATATAATTTTATGTAACTTGTATATTATCATACGAATGAAACATAATGGTCAATGATTATGTCTGTACGTCAAAAGTTGCACATTACATATTCAGTTAAGTGAAGTAGGTCAGTAAATAATCAGATAAGAGTCACAAAAGTAATTATACACAATTTCAACTGTTCAACTACATTCTCCTTGTATACTGATGAAACAAGATTGATTAAACATTGAAATTCATATATGCCAACACTTAATAATCTAATTATTTCACACCGCAAATGCAAATAAGTCCATCTATCTCGATCCCTTATCCGAGTTGTCATTCCACACATTAATCAAACCGAAAGCGACAAAGACAGCGAAAGAGAAAAAGAAAAGGATCTCCTTGTTCCGAGGTCAGTGTACGCGATAACGGCCGGTACCGCGATAATTGTTGCGCTGTAATTTTTCGCACGGCACTCCGGTCGACGCAGAAATCGACCGACTAAATCCTGGCCCGGCGTTAATACCCGGCGGGCCTCGGGAAGGGCTCGCTTTAACTCGCACAAAAGCGAACACGCGCTTCGAGCCGGGCGAATGTGACCGAATGAAAATTCTATAATTGGATCGTCTGCTCGTTAGCCTCGAATCGACTTCCGTTAACGTTTCGAATTCGTTCTGCGTGCTAACGCGTGGGGGGCGGAACGGGCGGGACGAAACGTGCGGAGAGGATGAAACACGGCTACGCGACACTGCAAATGGCGAAATAGCGCGAAGAACGGACGTCGGCTAAAACGGAAGGGAAGAACGGTTATTCAAATTGCTGGAGGAAAGAGCGTATCAGGAATTCAATGGGTCCGCCATTATAGCGACGGGTCCGAGGGATGTTATTAAAGGACCTGTTTTCTACGATTACGTTTATTTATTATCGATCACCTTTTTCAATTTTAACCCTCTGCACTCGGAGGTTGTTACGGCGTAACAAATAACATATAAATCACACTACACATAAAAATTTTAGGAAAAGGTTTACGACGTAATCGAAAGACAAAATCAAGGAGAAAGAAAAAATCAGGCAGAAAGACAAATTCAGAAAGAACACAAAAATCAGTCAAGTCGAAACACATTAAATACTCAACACATTAAATCTTTTAAACATAACATTCAAACACAACGTAATTATATCAAGTATTGTTAAAGTTCACTGTTACTGTTATAATAAATAAGTGTTATTAGTTAGTACAATCAGCATCCATTTTTTAAACTGCAATATTCACTCGCCGTTAATTCAGCGTGTGAAGTGGAGCATCCCTGAAAGTTCCTTTCAAAAATAAAATTTTTAATCTTTGCTCTGCCAAAACAGAGGTAATTTGACTGTTTGCAAACAGTAACTTTAAAGGACCTGTTTTCTGCGATTACGTTCAGTTATTATCGATCACCTTTTTCAATTTTAACCCTTTGCACTCGAAGGTAATTTAACTGTTTGCAAACAGTAACTTTAAAACTTATGTAGTTAAAAAGTTAAATGAATTCTATTGAGGTTATTATTTTTCTAATAACAATTTCCAGAATTCTTTCTTTCACTATATTTATCCATCACACGTGTCATATTGTAGAACTAGTTAAAAAATAATTATATCAGATTGTTGTATTAAATAAATCGGTGACTGAGAGTTACCCCTCGTGCGCAAAGGGTGAAAACCTACGACAAATGTTTTCGGTTATTACGTGGAGTTCGAAGAATGTCTTGTCTGAGCACTTATACCATTACTTTTCTGACTGCAAAGTTTGATGTTCTGTTTGTCTGACCATTCTAATGAATATTCTACTTGCCTGGTCACTCTGATGAATAATCTACTTGTCTGACCACTCTGATGAATATTCTACTTGTCTGACCACTTATGCCATTACATTTTTTATTACAAAGTTTGAGGTTCTATTTGTCTGACCATTCTAATGAATATTCTACTACCCTGGCCACTCTGATGAATAATCTACTTGTCTGACCACTCTGATGAATATTCTACTTGTCTGACCACTTATGCTATTACTTTTTTTATTACAAAGTTTGATGTATTTGTCTGCCCATTTTAATGAATATTCTACTTGTCTGGTCACTCCGGTGTATATCCTACTTGTCTGGCCACTTATGCTGTTACTTTTATGATTTCAAAGTTTGATGTTCTATTTGTCTGACCACTCTGATGAATATTCAACTTGCCTGGCCACTCTGATGAATATTCTACTTGTCTGGCCACTTATGCTGTTACTTTTATGATTACAAAGTTTGATGTTCTATTTGTCTGACCACTCTGATGAATATTCAACTTGCCTGGCCACTCTGATGAATATTCTACTTGTCTGGCCACTTATGCTGTTACTTTTATGATTACAAAGTTTGATGTTCTATTTGTCTGACCACTCTGATGAATATTCAACTTGTCTGGCCACTCTGATGTATATTCAACTTGCCTGGCCACTCTGATGAATATCCTACTTGTCTGGCCACTTATGCTGTTACTTTTATGATTACAAAGTTTGATGTTCTATTTGTCTGACCACTCTGATGAATATTCAACTTGCCTGGCCACTCTGATGAATATTCTACTTGTCTGGCCACTTATGCTGTTACTTTTATGATTACAAAGTTTGATGTTCTATTTGTCTGACCACTCTGATGAATATTCAACTTGCCTGGCCACTCTGATGTATATTCAACTTGCCTGGCCACTCTGATGTATATTCAACTTGCCTGGCCACTCTGATGAATATTCTACTTGTCTGACCACTTATGCTGTTACTTTTATGATTACAAAGTTTGATGTTCTATTTGTCTGACCACTCTGATGAATATTCAACTTGTCTGGCCACTCTGATGAATATTCAACTTGCCTGGCCACTCTGATGAATATTCTATTTGTCTGGCCACTCTTATGAATATTCTACTTGTCTGACCACTTATGTCATTACTTTATTATTATCGATCATCTTTGTTAATTTTAAAATCCACGATAAATGTTTTCGGTTATTACGATCGTGGAGTTCGAGGAATGTCCGATTTTTAATAAAACGACCGATAACATGTAAGGTTAGAGAATTTCAAGATCCTGCACGGTATGCGAAAAATCTGTGTGTATAAATATTTTTCTGACGTAATGGACGCGTATCGACGCCATCGAGCACGAAACGTTTAATTAAAACGAATCTCATTTAACTAGTCGCGTGCTCAACCAGGACGTACCTTTGTTCCCGTAACGATTGATACTCGTTTGTTAAATTACCGAACGAAGCCTTCATAACTGCACTTTGCGTTCTGAGAATTCGAGGAGTTCGAACGGGGAAAATAAAAAAAGGGGAAAAGCAAAAAACAAAAAGGAGAAATACACCGGACGAAAAATTGTAGCCTGCAATAGCGAACAATTGGTCGACATCGGTGCAGCTCTTTTCATGTGCTCGCGTCCCGCCACGTTCCCCCGGTTACAATTTATCGGAATTTCGTTAAACGTAGAAACTCGATAGGTTCGAATTGGCGCAACCGTGGAGCTGCAAGTGGTACGGAGCTACTAATTTTTTTCTGCATAAATGAAATCCTACGCTTCACTTTGCCTCGCTTACGGAATCGAATGTCACACAGCTGGCTACAATTGCCAACCTCCGCGAATACAAAGTCGCGCGTGACTGAAATTTCTCCCAAAAATAAAGCTTCGTCATATATCTAACGGCATCATGTTTCTGATGCCCGATAGTTTCCACTGTTATTACCGGTTTAACGCGTTTATCGTGTTACTCGCGCATAAATTTATATTTGCGGTAATCGCTCCTTTTATTACATTTACGTTTCATTTACTTTTAGACGATGACATGAAATAACTATTTTAGAGACGACTCATGAGATTAGATACGTTATATCTAATTATCTATTAGATACATTAGGTGTATTTAAAAATAGGTTAATTTTGTTGAGGTTTGTTAAAAAAAATATTAATCAGAATTTTTTACACATGTGGACACTCAAGGAATATATGAAGAACACACTCAATACATATATTTAAAATATGTATGAAACATTGAGAAATTTATAAATATTTAAAAAATACAATTAAACATATACTACAAATTATACTCATATAATATATATATTTGCAATAAATGAATAAATGTATCAGCAAATGTGGGGCAAATAAAGGACAGCCAGAAGTTGGGTAAATATTTAGCTGCGTCGGATTTCATTTATTTATCTATTTATCGGTTTATGTACTCGTACGATAAATTCATTTATACAATTAATTAATTCGTATAATATTTATTCGTTCATAAATTAATTAATTTATATAATATTTGGTCATTCATAAATCAATTTATTTATGTAATATTTGGTCATTCATAAATTAAATCATTTATATGGGGAGTCAATAAAATTTACTATAAGAGGAGGCTACACTGCTGCACTTTGAATTGTTCATAAGAGTTCACAATATTTTTTCAAATTCTCTTATAATATCTATTACAGAAGTCTCATTATAAATAATTCTAAATAACGTGTAGTTATAAGTAATTATAAATAATAAAAAACAATTATAAATATTCATAATTTGTTTGCACTTTAACCCCTTACCCTATAATTCATTTGTTAAATGCGTCAGAACAAATTACCACAATATTAAAACAGACGAACAAACATATTAAAAGAAAGCTAAGACATCATGTCTCTACAAAATACACAAAAATAAAATATACAACAATCTTCACCTACCAAAATTCGAATAAAATGAATCACAAAGTGCGTCACATAATGCGTCACATATCATCAACGCCGATAGAAGTCTCTCCAAAGCGAAAGAATGCAATTGGTCGATTACCGCGAAAGCGTTGATCGTGTTTCTGTTTTCGAAGAAGCTTAGAAGCTTCTTGTTCAGCGATTCCCGGTATCGTGGACGAGCAGCGGTTATTTCGCAGTAGAAACGCGGCTTGTAAGTCGGTGATTAGGGAAGCGTCGTGTCGGTGATTAACATTCGACGGGGCTTCCGGGATTAGGCTGGTAAATCCTATTGCGAGGATCCGCGCTATGCATCAGCCTGTCGTTGGCTTATGACGCGGCATCCGTAAATATTGTGAAATTATTAACACATTAGCCGCTCGTACAAATTTACACCGCGAGATCACGCTTGTACCGGGACGGCATCTGTTGGGACACAGTGTTGTCACCTCTGACTACACCTCCATCACGTGCAAACCGATAAAACCGGTTAGTATGCTTCGATAACTTTTTCAATTTATGCTTCATAAAAATTTGTTAAAGTTGGGGAACATAAATATAGTCTTCCACTGAAACTGACATCTTGGATGAAATACATCACGTTATTTTTAATACATAATTTACACATATAAATATAATTTAATCAGTTACATCTGACAAGTATACTTGTCATTAAGTAGTGACACCTGGTGAGAATATTAACACGCGTGGTAACTCCACGCGTAGTAATTCCACGCGTGGTAAGTCGACGCGTGAGGAATTCGGCACGTGGTAATTCGACGAGTGAGGAATTCGGCGCGTAGTAATTTCACGCGTGAGGGATTCGGCGCGTGGTAATTCCACGCGTGGTAATTCGACGCGTGAGGAATTCGGCGCGTGGTAATTCGACGAGTGGTAATTCGGCGCGTGGTAATTCCACGCGTGGTAATTCGACGCGTGGTAATTCGGCGCGTGGTAATTCCACGCGTGGTAATTCGGCGCGTGGTAATTCCACGCGTGGTAATTCGACGCGTGGTAATTCGGCGCGTGGTAATTCCACGCGTGGTAATTCGACGCGTGAGAAATTCGGCGCGTGGTAATTCCACGCGTCGTAATTCGACGAGTGGTAATTCGGCGCGTGGTTATTCCACGCGTGGTAATTCGACGCGTGGTAATTCGGCGCGTGGTAATTCCACGCGTGATAATTCGACATGTGAGGAATTCGACGCATGGTAATTCGACGCGTGGTAATTCGGCGCGTGGTAATTTCACGCGTGGTAATTCGACGCGTGAGGAATTCGGCGCGTAGTAATTCCACGCGTGGTAATTCGACGCGTGAGGAATTCGGCACGTGGTAATTCGACGCATGAGGAATTCGGCGCGTAGTAATTCCACGCGTGAGGGATTCCACGCGTGGTAATTCGACGCGTGAGGAATTCGGCGCGTGGTAATTCCACGCGTAGTAATTCGGTGCGTGGTAACTTCTATCACTTTCATCATTTGTCCATTGTAACTCATAATTTATCATCAATAATTTACTACCAACTTATCATACGAAATATGAGTACCTTTCTTGTCACACAAGAAGATATACTCTATATATATAATTCACCTACTAAATTATTTTTTCAATTACCGCTTGTTTCAAAAGACGTTAAACTACCACAATTTTTGCACGAGCCTGTAGAAGACCGTTTGATCGCAGTACTCCAGAGTAACCAGTGACAATTAGTACTCATCGGAAGAGTGAAACACTATAACCGTCTCAAACGACAAACGAACCCGAGGTGAACGTTAATCGTCCATCCCTGTTGCAAAGTCGCGAACAGAACGCTGTAAACTGCTCGTCGTGGTTAACTACCCTAAACAGCATTCGCGAACAAGCTTAGTATAACTGTGATGGATTAAGTGTTGCAAATGGCGTAGGGTTTCACCTTAATGTCACGAACTTGCCAACGTACACGACGTACGTACACGTTTGTTCGCCGTTCCCAGAGTTGTGATTACGTTTACTGCAAACTTAATCCGACGACGCAGAGGAAACGGACGCGACCGAACAGATACGATTGTTGTTTCGAAACCGGTAATTGCAGCTACAGTGTCCGCCAATGATAACTTGCAATTTCGAATGGAATCTTTAGGAGGAAGGATAAATGGTTTAATCGATTGCAAATTTTAGTTCTTGGACGGGAGGAGTTAGATTAGCATGCGTGGTAGTGCAAGGTTTGGTGTTTCGGTGTGTGGAAATTTGAAACGTGAAAATTTGGGGGGTGGTAAGTTGAAACGCGAGAGTTCGACGCGTGGTGATTTGAAGCGTAGTAATTTGAAATGTGGGAGTTCGGCGCGTGGTAATTCGACGCGTGAGGAATTCGGCGCGTAGTAATTCCACGCGTGAGAGATTCGGCGCGTAGTAATTCCACGCGTGGTAATTCGAAGCGTGGTAAATCGCCGCGTGAGGAATTTGGCGCGTAGTAATTCCACGCGTGAGGAATTTGGCGCGTAGTAATTCCACGCGTGGTAATTCGACGCGTGAGGGATTCGGCGCGTAGTAATTCCACGCGTGGTAATTCGACGCGTGGTAATTCGACGCGTGAGGAATTCGACGCGTAGTAATTCCACACGTGAGGAATTCGGCGCGCAGTAATTCCACGCGTAGTAATTCCACGCGTGGTAATTTGACGCGTGAGGAATTCCACGCGTAGTAATTCCACGCGTGGTAATTCGACGCGTGAGGAATTCAACGCGTAGTAATTCCACGCGTGGTAATTCGACGCGTGAGGGATTCGGCGCGTTGTAATTCCACGCGTGGTAATTCGACGCGTGGTAATTCGGCGCGTAGTAATTCCACGCGTAGTAATTCCACGCGTAGTAATTCCACGCGTGGTAATTCGACGCGTGGGGAATTCGGCACGTGGTAATTCCACGCGTAGTAATTCGGTGCGTGGTAATTCGACGCGTGGTAATTCGACGCGTAGTAATTCGGTGCGTGGTAATTCGATGCGTGAGAAGTCGACACGTGGTAATTCGACGCGTGGTAACTCCACGCGTGGCAATTCAAAGCGTGGTAATTCAACACCCTGTAATTCAAAGCGTTATCATCACTCCACTACCACATATAATATACCATTACATGTTATCACCACTAGTTCCATGCACTCTAAATGTCTTACCATCTATCTTGTCGCCAATATCACCGCATCCCCTATCAGACACAGTACTTCAAACAAAACAAAGCACAAAGTGTTAATGAAAATCGTCCGCGTGAAAGAAGCCCCCGTCTCTATACGGTAGTCTAGGAACGGATCGATAGTGTCCATTGTTTAAGAGATAAGGTGAAAATAGAAAAAGAAAGACGTTTCTTATCAGAGAGGCAGCGTGACCAACAAAGAAACGAGCTGCATCGGTAAACGAACGAGGAGCAAGAAAGACAAGTTTCAGGTTAAAAGTAATCAGGATAAGCTATTGCCTCCATTTCGCGCGACTATCTGCTCCTCGGTTTTTCCTCTTCTTTTCCGCATTACCCGCACCACCGATTCAACATTTTCCTCTGTCTTCCGTTTCATTCGACCGTGGATCAATCACGAGATTCTTTGATTAAACTTTTCAACGGTGCTCTCCTTTGAGACGTACCAGCCGCGTAGTCGACCAGAGTCGCAATTGATATTAGACAAACATTCTTCTCTCTTTTAATATGCATATATTATTTCAGTTTCTGCATTCCCTTCTCGAGGATTTTTATATGTTCTACTACGGTTGTGTATTGTCAATGTATAGTGTCGTTGATGAATGCAGAATGTTTTATTGTAGTTGGTATATTTTTAAGTGTTGGTAATTTGTAACAGGAGAATTCGGCGCGTGGTAATTCGACGTGTGAGGAATTCGACGCGTGGTGATTTGACGCGTGAGGAATTCGGCGCGTCGTAATTTCACGCGTAGTAATTCGGCGCGTGGTAATTCCACGCGTAGTAATTCGGCGCGTGGTAATTCGACGCGTGAGGAATTCCACGCGTGGTAATTCGACGCGTGAGGAATTCGGCGCGTGAGGAATTTGGCGCGTGGTAATTCCACGCGTGGTAATTCGACGTGTGAGGAATTCGGCGCGTGGCAATTCCACGCGTGGAAATTCGACGCGTGAGGAATTCGGCGCGTGAGGAATTCGGTGCGTGGTAATTCCACGCGTGGTAATTCGACGCGTGAGGAATTCGGCGCGTGGTAATTCGACGCGTGGTAATTCGATGCTTGGTAATTCCACGCGTGGTAATTCGATGCTTGGTAATTCCACGCGTAGTAATTCGAAACGTGAGAAGTCGGCGCGTGGTAATTCGACGCGTGGTAATTCGGCGCGTGGTAATTCCACGCGTGGTAATTCGATGCTTGGTAATTCCACGCGTGGTAATTCAACGCGTGGTAATTCGGCGCGTGGTAATTCCACGCGTGCTAAATCGACGCGTGAGGAATTCGGCGCGTGGTAATTCGACGCGTGGTAATTCGGCGCGTGGTAATTCGATACTTGGTAATTCGAAACGTGAGAAGTCGGCACGTGGTAATTCGATACGTGGTAATTCGATGCGTAGTAATTCGAAACGTGAGAAATCGGCGCGTGGTAATTCGATACGTGGTAATTCGATGCGTGGTAATTCGAAACGTGAGAAGTCGGCGCGTGTTAATTCGATGAACAAACCTCAATGTACTCCCTCCTACAAATAAAATTTTAATAACGAGTTTCACTTCGTTTACAGCTTTATTTTTCCACACTCTGAACAACTTCCCGCAACAGCGTACCATAAATCCGCAATCTACTTATAACTCAGTGGAACGTTCGCTAACGACGAATCGATTCCTCTGCCATAAAACGGAGTTGTTTCTATTTCGTTATTTCGCAACGAATCACGTCGATTATGATTCGCCAGTAAATCACCGGCGGGTGGGTTCTTCGCGAGGCCATAAATCGCGAAGCGAAATGAAAAGAGCGTGGAACCGTGTCGATACGGCCGCGAATTAAAAATAAAACAAAACAAAAAAAGAACGGCGAAACGTCGATGCTCGTTGACCCTTTCAAGTGCGGTCGAATCTCGCGCTAATATCGGCGTGCACGTTCGCTAGGTTATATCGGCCATTTTAAGCACCGAAACGAGCCCATTCGAACATTCGCAACGGAAACAACTATCGACGTTGAAAATTTCACACTTTCAATTCCCTTTTTTTGCACTGTTTTTTTCCGGTTGCTCTATTCGACGAATACTCGTATTCGATGCGTCAATTGTACGCTACTGATTCGCTGCGAAATCGCTTACGAGCTAACTGGGTCGATGTCGAACGATTTGCATTTTGGAATTATACGAGTGCTCGAAACTGGAATTTTGTATGGTTCAATAATATTAACTTTGTGGTGTATTGCTGTTGTTTTATTTTTTAAGGTGGCTCTTTAAAATCATTATCATATATATAGAAAGAAGTCTTGAAAGATAAAATTAAACAATAAAAGTAGGTCTAAGTTCTCAGGTACAATTCTTTTTATAAATACAACAATGCAAGATGAAAGAATGAAAAATATAAATGCAATTTATTTTAAATAAAACTACATATAACTTTTTATTAATTTCTTCTTAACAAATCAATTTTTAGAATCATTCTAAAATATGAAACAGTCATTCTAATAATATAAAAGTTTAAAAAGTACGGCTCAAAAAGAGTACTCCTACTTTTCCAAAAAGTAAAATTGCAAAAACTACAACAAGCAGAAGTCACAAGAATAAAACTAGAATCCAAAATGATGTTCAATCTCATCCAAAATACGAGTTTTATTTTCACGTATTTCGAAAGGTTCAAAGAAAAAAGCATCTCAGAAAGTAGATTCCAGTAATCAGAGAGTAATTTGTTTAAGCAGGATCGTCGAGAGCGGCACGATCGCTCGATAGAGATAACTAATTTGAAATTTTCGTGTTCCAGGTAAGTGAGCGAAGAGGAAATGAACTGCCCCCGGGTTAGCCCGTGGCATTAAGTTCCGAGGATTTAAGCGAGGGGCGTGTATCTGACGGGTGGATGTTAAAAAGAGTGCAAAGGTTGAAGGTGGAACCTCTCGAAGGTAGTGACAGGTGACTGATGAGACCCACTCGACCCAGAACTATATCCATAACCGAACATGTTCCGATATTTCATTTCTATTCGCGATTGGAATAGATACGCGTGGAACGTGTAGTTTACATACTTATTCCTTTTCTTTTTTCTTGGGTACTTGGGGGTAGTTTAGGTAATTGGAAGTTTAGGGTTACTTGGGGGATTTTGAAATTTGGGGAGCGGGAGGTCGGTTAGGTGGAAATTTGAGGATTTAATTCGGTGCGTGGTAATTCGACGCGTGGTACTTCGACGCGTGGTAATTCAGCGCGTAGTAATTCGACGCGTGGTAATTCGATGCGTGAGAAATCGACACGTGGTAATTCGACGCGTGGTAACTCCACGCATGGTAATTCGGCGCGTGGTAATTCCACGCGTGGTACTTCGGCGCGTGGTAATTCCACGTGTGGTAATTCGGTGCGTGGTAATTCGGCGCGAGGAAACTCGACGCGTGGTAATTCCACGCGTGGTGATTCGGTGCGTGGTAATTCCACGCGTAGGAATTCGGCGCATGGTAACTCCAAGCGTGGTAATTCGACGCGTGGTAATTCCACGCGTGGTAATTCGGTGCGTGGTAATTCCACGCGTGGTAATTCGGTGCGTGGTAATTCCACGCGTAGGAATTCGGCGCGTGGTAACTCCACGCGTGGTAATTCGGTGCGTGGTAATTCGGCGCGTGGTACTTCGGTGCGTGGTAATTCCACGCGTGGTAATTCGGTGCGTGGTAATTCCACGCGTGGTAATTCGGTGCGTGGTAATTCCACGCGTAGGAATTCAGCGCGTGGTAACTCCACGCGTGGTAATTCGGTGCGTGGTAATTCGGCGCGTGGTACTTCGGTGCGTGGTAATTCGGTGCGTGGTAATTCCACGCGTGGTAATTCGGTGCGTGGTAACTCCAAGCGTGGCAATTCGACGCGTGGTAATTCCACGCGTGGTAATTCGGCGCATGGTAATTCGACGCGTGGTAATTCAACGCGTGGTAATTCAACGCGTCGTAATTCGGTGCGTGGTAATTCCACGCGTGGTAATTCGGCGCATGGTAATTCTACGCGTGGTAATTCAACGCGTGGTATTTCAACGCGTCGTAATTCGGTGCGTGGTAATTTGTCGCGTGGTAATTCGGCGCGTGGTAATTGCATGCGTGCTAATTCCACGCGTACTAATTCGGCAAATTCTTAAACCCACAAACCTACATCCGCTCCAAACAATATAAGAATCTAGCAACGTCAAAGCCACGACCTCAAATCAAAAACTCCCAAAAGTTAAAGTTGGCAATACCATTCCACGTCCAACCTAAATAGCCAACAATATTCCCGACCATCCGTTGCGATGTTTTCTTTTTAACGGTACAACGAGTTTTCTTACTCGATGCAGTATTTCTTGAAACGAGCATCCACAACGGGCAGAGATGCGTGAATTTTAGTGTCAGCAGCGTAATATTACCGGCAACAAAGCCAGAGACGTTTGTATATTGTGACTACAGAAGCGTGCAACTCTTTACCGTCGCTTTACATCGTGCTTTCCTGTGCTTTGCGCTTAGCCCTTCGCCCTTTTCCACCCCTTTCGACCTTCTGTCTCTTTACTCGTAGCCGTTTTAGCATAACAATACCAGCTGGAATCGGGATCGGGTTTAACTATGAGCAACCCTTGACGATAAACCGCTGCCTTTAAACTTATTGCTTTTATGGTTAGTGTCCGGCATCGGTGCTTTCTGATATCAAATACTTGTATCAAAATTAAATTGATACATTCACAAAATTATATTTTATTATGGCACTTGTATTAATTTATTTACATGATAATTATATAAAATTGTTAGTGGTTATTGCTAGCGAATAAGTTTGTAAATTATTTTTAAACTTCTTAAGGTATAATGTTTATAATATGCATATGTATACGAAAGTGATATATTAATTTCTATAGTGAATTTCTTAATGATTTTTGTTAGCAAATAAATCAAAGCTTGTAAATAAAATACTCTCCTTTTGTGTACAGATTTGTACACATATGTTTTGTATAAATAAGAGTAAAATTGTGGTGGAGAATTACAGTCATAATGGACCTCAGCAACCCCTCTGTCTTTACATAATCACCTAATTTATCAACAATGAGTCGAATAAAAAGTTCATTTTAAATAACGTGTCACATAATGTGAATAATATATAAATATATATTGTGTAAATAAGAGTATAATTGTGGTAGAAAATTACAGTCATAATGGACCTCAGCAACCCCTCTGTCTTTACACAAACACCTAATTTATCAACAATGAGTCGAACACAAAATTTATTTCTAATAACGTGTCACATAATAATATGAATAATACATAAACATATGTTGCATAAATAAGAGTAAAATTGTATAGGGAGAAAAAAGGGGAGTAAAAGTATAAATAATTTGTGTAAAAAGGAGAATAACGAAATTTGGTTGAAAGCAATCGTTTGAAATTTGAACGGTGAATATTGGAAAAGAGGAAAAATAGGGGTAGCGTGTTTCTCGTCAAAAGCATAACGAGAGAGTATCGAAACTGCCGTGGCGTGAAACAACGTTAAGCAATGACCAATAGGCCGTGTGCGCATCGAGTGTACGTCAAATGTCATCCCCTTTCAACCCCCTTCGTTCCGTGTGGTTGCCACTGGCGCCAGGGGTTGCGATGCTGGACGAATTATGCTAAAAATGCATCGACCTCGGTGTTCACGATTGACCGGATAACACGGTTTCTAATTACAGGCTCGTTCGCGACGCTGACGCGACGCGTAATCGCGTCGACGTTTCACGACGAGCAATCATCTTTCCCCTGACGACGCACCCTTCTTCCAAACGAACAACTGACGTCCCTATTTTCAGACTGTTCTGCAATTACCGACCTGCGAAATTAACGGATACGTGAAAAGGAATAATCAACGGGGAAATAAAATCTCGGGAATGAACGCGGCAATCAGATGTTTTGATTAAAAACTACCGATCTGACGGAATTTCGTGTTTTAACTAACAAAATGTATGTTCGTTAAACATGCTATTATAATGGAGCAATTACTCTTAACGAAGATACGAACTTAGCTGAAAAAATTTTAGGTTGCGAATTTTAATTGCGGGACTAATTTGATGAAGTTTCGTGTTCTAATATTCTAAAGCTACGAGGGAGAAAAATGAAATTGACTCGTATGCTCGTTAATCTCGTGCTCTTGTAATTGAGGAACTTGCTTAATGAAGGAGTACGAACTTGTTATTGAAAATAATAGTTTAGGTATTTACTTGTTATTGAAGATAACATTGAATAATACTTGAAATTATATTTTGGACAATGATTCATGTGATCACTATTTTAAACCACGGTGTAAATTCATAATTATCACAATAATGTATTACTGTACAGTTTTGCAACAGCGCCAAAAAATTATTTCAATAATGCATACAGGAACTATGACCTTGATATAACAATTATAAAGAATTTATCCAACTGAATACTTTGAATTGATCAACGGTGTACAAAGACTGAGACTACTGTTGTCTAGCGACAGTATTAAAAAATAATTAGCGATTACGTTTTATTTGATTAGCGTTCACCTTGCGATCGGCTTCCAGACTACAGATTCGCCAGCGCAATAACGAGACGATCCAGTTCGTCGTGGTGTGAAACAGCGTTAAGCAATAACCAATCAACCGTGCGATGGCATCGTGTATACGTCAAATGTCACCCCCTTCCCCCATAGAAATACCGTATCAACGCAGCCATTACTATCTCACCTGGAATGAAACAGGAACGTTCAAAGTTGTGCACAGAATTTACTTCAGACAGAATATTCCACTTTTATTTTTTCTTGGGTTATTAGGTCTTTACTCTTAAACCTTCAAATCCATAAAATCTCAAATTCTCAAATTTCCAAATTTCTACGTTACCCAATCGCTAAATCCCTAAATTCCTAAATTTCCAAATTCTCAAATTTTCCAATTTCAATGGTAACAAATTCGGCGCTTGGTAATTCAGCGCGTGGTAATTCGATGCGTGGTACTTCGACGTGTGGTAATTCGATGCGAGAGTGGTCGACGCGTGATAATTCGATGCGTGAAAAGTCGGTGCATGGTAATTCGATGCGTGAGTAGTCGACGCGTGGTAATTCGATGTGAGAGTGGTCGACACGTGGTAAATCGATGCGAGAGTGGTCGACGCGTGATAATTCGATGCGTGAAAAGTTGGTGCATGGTAATTCAATGCGTGAGTAGTCGACGCGTGGTAATTCGATGCGAGGTAATTCGACGCGTGGTAATTCGATGCGAGAGTGGTCGACGCGTGGAAATTCGATGCGTGAGTAGTCGACGCGTGGTAATTCGATGCGAGGTAATTCGACGCGTGGTAATTCGATGCGAGAGTGGTCGACGCGTGGTAATTCGATGCGAGAGTGGTCGACGCGTGGTAATTCGATGCGTGAGTAGTCAACGCGTGGTAATTCGATGCATGAGTAATCGACGCGTGGTAATTCGATGCGTGAGTAGTCGACGCGTGGTAATTCGATGCGAGAGTGGTCAACGCGTGGTAATTCGATGCGAGAGTGGTCAACGCGTGGTAATTCGATGCGTGAGTAGTCAACGCGTGGTAATTCGATGCGTGAGTAATCAACGCGTGGTAATTCGATGCTTGAGTAGTCAATGCGTGGTAATTCGATGCGTGAGTAGTCAACGCGTGGTAATTCGATGCGTGAGTAGTCAACGCGTGGTAATTCGATGCGTGAGTAGTCGATGCGTGATAATTCGCTGCGTGAGTAGTCAACGCGTGGTAATTCGATGCATGAGTAGTCCACACGTGGTAATTTGATGCGTGAGAAATTTCCTCAAATTCCGAAATCCCTAAATCCCCAAAATCCCCAAATTCTCAAACCTTCAAACCCACAAAACCCCAACTCCCCAACCCCCCAATTTCCCAAATTCCCAAATTTCCAAATGCACAATCTCCTCACCAAAACACCCTCTAAATCTAACCTTGTCATTTTCCACCACATCGCAATTTGTCCCAAAAAAATTTGCAATACAAAACCAACGTAGAAGTTGTCCGTTTAATCCGCAGCAATGGTGGCAGATGTTTAAATAAAATATCGGAATGGAAAACGACGAGGGCGAAGCACTCGGTAGAATCCGAATTTTTCAACCGATTCGAATTACAACCGTTCATCCGTGATAGATTTATGATCAGCGGGATATACGTATCTCGTCACGGAGCGGAGGCATTTGTAGTTTTTAATCGCTTTCAGAGACGAGCACGGTACACGCGTTCACACAAAACCCTTGTGTTCATTGGTTATCACGAACGCTGTTTCCATTTCGTGTCCATCGTTCGGATGAGTATCGATAGAGGAGGGATTGCGATTTTGAAGTGCCTAACTCTTCTCACGCGGACACTGCTTCATCGTGATGCTATTTTGCTTTTCTTTTTTTTGCAGGGACTTTTTCGAGGTGACTTTATTCGTATTTTGTTCGAACAATTTTTTTTTACAGCAAATACAAATTTGATGAATTTTTAAGCTGTGAGAATTTGTGAAATTTTCAAGGTGTAAAAATTTGTGAAAGTTTCACGCTGTGAATATTTGTGAAAATTTGTGAAATTATCAAATTATAAAAATCTGTGAATTTTTCAAGTTTCAGATAGTAATTGCACTTGAATTTTTATGGGCTGTAGAAATGAAAGTACTTTTATTAATTTGGATTTTCATGTTTGAATGGTTGCAGGATTTCTGAGTTTCTTGGTCTCAAAATTTCTAAATACCAAACTATTAAATTTCTAAATTCCTAAATTCTTAAATTTCTAAATCCCTATATTCCCAAACCCCTAAATTATCAAATCTCTAAATTCCCAATTCCCTAAATTCCCAAATCTCTAAATTGCTAAATCCCTAAATTGCCAAATCTCAAAATCCCTCCAGATCTCTAAATTCCGAAATCCCTACATCTCCAAATTCCTAAAGTTCCAAATCTCTAAATTCCCAAATCCCTAAATTCCCAAATCCCTAAATTCCCAAATCCCTAAATTCCCAAATCTCAAAATTGCCAAATCCCAAAATTGCCAAATCTCTAAATTTCCAATTCCCAAATTGCCAAATCCCTAAATCCCTCCAGATCTCTAAATTTCCAAATTCCCAACTTCCCCTATTTCCAACCCCCAAAGTTCCCCAACTACAAAAATCCCGAATCCCAAATGTCCCAACTCCCCAGAGTCCCAAATCCGCAAACAAGATCCCGAAATTCCCTAAATCCCACCTACTACTTTATCGCCAAATATAGAAACACCGAGAATAATCAGAAATCAGACAGCAGAAAGAATCTCGATCGATCCGTATAAGTCAATCGAATGGAAAGCTCAGATAGAGGTACGCGAAACGAGCGAAGATAAATCGTTGCTGAAAGACGTTCCCGGCGATATATCCTGCGTTTCTTCATATTTCTCCGGAGAAATCGAAATGTGGCCGCTTTTATTATCAGCAGACGGGTTTCATTTAAATAATCCCTCTATCAACATAATATCCCAAATATACTGTCGAATGTCGACGAGATTATGGTTGACCCAGTTACGTTGGATGTCAAGGATGATCCATCAAAACCGAGACCTGTCCATGGAACGAACGATAAAATAATAACACCCTCGTCCGGCATTTTTATGTTTCGCGATAATCAAAGATTTAGCTGCGAGTTTTCGAACAGGGGGATTAAAACACCTCTCGTGCGAATTTTCGAACGAATGAACCGAGGCTGTCAATTCGTTTGTTGTGACTCTGATTGATTAGAGACGGATTAATAGATTTATCGTGTAGAAGGTATTGCTTTTTATTAATCGGTGATGGATCATATCTGACCGAGAGTCAGTCAGAGTCGACAGAAATCTCGGGGTTTGGCGCCGGTGAAGTGCTTCCAGATTAGTGCTTCGTACACTTTAATTTTATTTCTTGGCTGATTTTTATAATGTTTGTAAGTCTGGTATTTAATTAGGATGATAATGTAAGAAGGTTATTGTCTGTATGTATTATGTCAACATGACTTACAGCTTCATCAAGGATTTACTCAAGCTATATCGCCACGCGTGGAATTTCGGAGCGTAATACTACTACGTGTTATATCGCCACGCGTGGTATTTCGGCGCATGGTACTACCACGCGTTATATGGTCACGCGTGGAAATTCGGCGCGTAGTACTACCACGCGTTATATCGCCACGCGTGGAATTTCGACGCGTAGTACTACCACGCGTTATATCGCCACGCGTGGTATTTCGATGCGTAGTACTCCCACGCGTTATATCGCCACGCGTGGTATTTCGACGCGTAGTACTACCACGCGTTATATCGCCACGCGTGGTATTTCGACGCGTAGTACTACCACGCGTTATATCGCCACGCGTGGTATTTCGATGCGTGGGACTACCACGCGTTAAATCACCACGTGTGGTATTTCGTCGCGTAGCAGTACCACGCGTTATATCGCCACGCGTGGAATTTCGACGCGTAGTACTACCACGCGTGGAATTTCGATGCGTAGTACTACCACGCGTTATATCGCCACGCGTGGTATTTCGATGCGTGGTACTACCACGCGTTATATCACCCCGCGTGGAATTTCGACGCGTGGCAATACCACGCGTTATATCGCCACGCGTGGAATTTCGACGCGTGGCAATACCACGCGTTATATCGCCACGCGTGGAATTTCGACGCGTAGTACTACCACGAGTTATATCGCCACGCGTGGTATTTCGATGCGTGGTATCTCGACGCGTAGTCCTACCACGCGTTATATCTCCACGCGTGGTATTTCGACGCGTAGTCCTACCACGCGTTATATCGCCACGCGTGGTATTTCGATGCGTGGTATCTCGACGCGTAGTCCTACCACGCGTTATATCGCCACGCGTAGTATTTCGATGCGTAGTATTGCCACGCGTTATATCGCCACGCGTGGACTCCCTCAAGAAATTGATAAAATTTGTAATATAAATTCAGCAGATAAAATTGACTTCGTCCCTTTTCCTATTTTCCGTCCCGTTGTATAAAAGCTTCTCAAAATTCTCTTCAATAACCCACTTTCTTTTCTAACAAGCAGGACATTGTCGTGAAGGTAGTTGAACCACGAAGTGGTTGCGGGAATCGTTATTATCGCGATGAAATCGTTAAAAAGGTGAAACGATGTGGAACGGTCGAATATCCGAGACGGTGTGGTGCAAGAACGAGGTCCGGCATTACGACTTATTAAATCCACCAGTTTCTCAGCTTTTCCCGGCTGTTGGTCAACCAAACGTGCGCTATTCTTTTCGCAAGCCGTTCTATTACCGGACGTTATAATTTTATCGCGATTATACACAGACCCCTTTAATAGCTTAGCTTGTAAAAGAACCATTTATGAGAGTATAACGCCAAAAGTTAATCTAGTGGATACTCTGAAATTTTGAAAGTTATGCAAATTTTTAAATTAGCTTTTGTACACATTTGAGAATTTCAAAATTTCGACATCTGAAGATGAAGACATTTTTAGATTTAAAGATTTGTCACTTTAAGTGTTTCCAAATAGTCAAATTGTATAAATCGTTCAAATTTGAGAGTTCACAAGTGTTTGAATTTGAAGATTCCTCAATTTCCATATTTGACAATTTGCGAGTTCGAAAACTTACAAATTTATGAATTAAAAAAATCTCCGAACACGGTCCAATCTAACAATAAGTCCGTCCATCATACATCAAGCTTCGAAAAATATTTCCAACCCACCAAAACTTCTCTACCCTTCTTATCTATTCTCACCCCCTTCGAAAGATCGCAAGAGTCACCGGGTATATCGATCTGATTCTAATCCTTTCGATCGTAATTTCCAACCGTAACTTCGTCGACGCTCCCAATCGACTCCCAATAAATTATACGGTGGCGTTGAATTAAATTCAAGGAGGGGCGGTTTCTTAGTCGGAGCTTCTCGCGAGTTTCGAGTGCGGTTTTACGGACACGCCCAACGTACGTGACTTAACGGCGGGTTCGCGTGTTGGTGCTCGAAAACGGGAAACAATCGCGAAACGTGCCTCGTTCAATTCGATGGAACTTGCCGGATTTTGGCGTCGCGTCGACGAGTTCCGATGAAGCTGCGCGATGGAAACGATTAGAAAAAGACCTCCGGAAAATTCACTGTTCCCTTTAGTCGACGATGCGGAAGCGTCAAGGCTGTACCTCGTTAAAAATTCTCGTTTGCAACTCCATTTAACGATAGAACTATTAAACATGAATGACATGTATGAAGTTATAGTATGCAGTTATAGTATAATGTTATAGTATGATGTTATAGTATGAAGTTATAGTATGAAGTTATAGTATGTAGTTACAGTATGCAGTTGTAGTATAAAGTTAGAGTATGATGTTATAGTATGAAGTTATAGTATGCAGTTATAGTATAAAGTTAGAGTATGATGTTATAGTATAAAGTTAGAGTATGATGTTATAGTGTGAAGTTATAGTATAAAGTTAGAGTATGATGTTATAGTGTGAAGTTATAGTATAAACTTAGAGTATGATGTTATAGTATGAAGTTATAGTATGAAGTTATAGTATGTAGTTACAGTATGCAGTTGTAGTACAAAGTTAGAGTATGATGTTATAGTGTGAAGTTATAGTATAAACTTAGAGTATGATGTTATAGTATGAAGTTATAGTATGAAGTTATAGTATGTAGTTACAGTATGCAGTTGTAGTATAAAGTTAGAGTATGATGTTATAGTGTGAAGTTATAGTATAAACTTAGAGTATGATGTTATAGTGTGAAGTTATAGTATGAAGTTATAGTATGAAGTTATAGCATGTAGTTATAGTATGCAGTTGTAGTATAAAGTTAGAGTATGATGTTATAGTATGCAGTTGTAGTATAAAGTTAGAGTATGATGTTATAGTATGCAGTTATAGTATAAACTTAGAGTATGATCTTATAGTATGAAGTTATAGTATGAAGTCATAGTATGAAGTTATAGTATGAAGTTAGAGTATGATGTTATACCATGCAGTTATAGTATAAAGTTAGAGTATGATGTTATAGTATGAAGTTATAGTATGAAGTTAGAGTATGATGTTATAGTGTGAAGTTATAGTATAAAGTTAGAGTATGATGTTATACTATGCAGTTATAGTATAAAGTTAGAGTATGATGTTATAGTTTGCAGTTATAGTATAAACTTAGAGTATGATGTTATAGTTTGCAGTTATAGTATAAACTTAGAGTATGATGTTATAGTATGAATTTATAGTATGAAGTTAGAGTATGATGTTATACTATGCAGTTATAGTATAAACTTAGAGTATGATGTTATAGTATGAAGTTATAGTATGAAGTCATAGTATGAAGTTATAATATGAAGTTAGAGTATGATGTTATGCTATGCAGTTATAGTATAAAGCTAAAGTGTAATGTTATACAGGTAGCACGAAGTTATAGTACGACCTTACCAGATCATCACATTAAAATATAGCATTATAGCACATGAAGACATAGTACATGAATTCCCACATCAGCTATATCATTATACACTATTATAACAAAAATTGAATTACAAATTGAATGTCTCTATACATAAGTCAGACAGTTAATTGATCATACACACATACAACATTAAAACATGTTTATTAAATTCCTCCCCTACCAAAATCTCAGTAACCAGTCTTCACTCATGAAGCCTCCATTTCACAAAATACCCCTTCAGTTAAAAAAATGTCCACAAGAAAGTTTCTCAATATATCCTAAAAATGTCCCCCCTCCAAAATCATCCATCCAAAATGTCCAGCAAGAATGTCAAGAATAGTTTAAAATAAAATAAGCTTCAATTTCGATGCGGAAAGTAATTAAAATTGGATGATTGGCGTTCGTTGACAGAAGACTGTAGCGAGGTCGAAATGCATTCATTTGCGTGTCCCTTTACTCATTTAGTTCCGTGCAGTGTTCGTAGTGTTTCCTGTTCGCAAAGGCAGTCTGGTCCAAGCATGGCTGAATACACAGGCGACCTTGTCGCTGAGAGCGACTCGCGTTAACTAAGGAAAGTCAATATTTAAGTCCGACTGGTTCTCTCCTCTTAAATTAACGATTTACATCGGACACGTCTAAATACTCCGGTTACGATTCCACTTTTCAAGGTGGTTTGCTTACCTCACGATTTACGCATCGGTTGCCAAAGAGAGAACCCACACGCGCGCACGGAAAGATGGCGCGTGTCGTTCAAACAGACCGTGCAAAGGAAACGAGTTACATTTCGAGCTGGCAGGAAAGAAGGAGCAATTTTGCGGAATATGTGACGCGTTAATGAGACCGTCAGGACGTAATGGCGGAATACAGCAGTTTCGAAAGCGCTTGAAAACGTCGTCGATGTTGGTCACCCTTTGACGATTTAAATAACGTGGCTGGAATTTGAATAAGTAGCACGAACTGAACTTGGTATTCTGGTTTAAGTAGAATCGGGTCAAGTGTGAACGAAGGAGGGAGTTCAGTCCTACTTAGCTCTAGCTTCATGTGTTACTTGTTCAAGAAGAATCCGCTTTTCTCTGCCGATCCAATTATGCTTCAACGTGCAATTGACTGCAACCCTGTTTCGCACGCAGTAGCTTAACGCAGTGCGTTCAATTAACTTGACACGTTTCTGGATTTATATTTAGCCTCACTCTTTCAAACCTCTTTTCATTCAAATTTAAAACTGACACTCAAATCTTTCACTAATTTCTAAAGTCTCAATATACTTGAACTTTCGAGAGTCTCAAATCCCTAAGCTTCGAGACGCTAAACTTCCGAAGGAATACAATATTAGAATACGATACGGAGAAAACAGATGCGAAGGAAAACAACGAAACTAGTAGAAGAACCTCGATATTAGTCAGTGTCGCGTCTCGTCACGTCACCAGGGATATTTCACTGGGAGCGAACCCGCAGGTTTTGATTCAGTATTGTTGTTACTACTTAACCACAGCCTGTTGTTGTTTACGTTTGTTGCTTCAAGCTGAAGCTTGTAATTGCAATTAGGAGTCTGCGACGAGGCGGCCGCATTAATTCCTCCGGAATGATTCCGTTCCATGGGCGTGAAGTTGAATTTTGAGCGTAGCGTTCGCGTAAATTAATGCATTCCAGGCCTCTTCGAAATAATAACGGACTTGTAACCGAGATTGCGCGCATTCTTCCAGAATAAGTTTTACTTTCTTCGTTTTTTAGAGAATTTATTAATCGCGCGTTTATTAATTAGATGGGGTATATTGCCACGCATAGTATTTCGGTGCGTAAGATTACCACGCGTTATATCGCCACGCGTGGTATTTCGACGCGTAATACTTCCACGCGTTATATCGCCACGCGTGGAATTTCGACGCGTTATATCGCAACGCGTGGAATTTTGATGCGTAATACTTCCACGCGTTATATCGCCATGGGTGGAATTTCGACGCGTTATATTGCCACGCGTGGAATTTCGACGCGTAATACTTCCACGCGTTATATCGCCACGCGTGGAATTTCGACGCGAAATATTTCCACGCGTTATATCGCCACGCGTGGAATTTCCACGCGTTATATCGCCACGCGTGGAATTTCGACGCGAAATATTTCCACGCGTTATATCGCCACGCGTGGAATTTCGACGCATAATACTTCCACGCGTTATATCGCCACGCGTGGAATTTCCACGCGTTATATCGCCACGCGTGGAATTTCGACGCGTAATACTTCCACGCGTTATATCGCCACGCGTGGAATTTCGGTGCGTGGTACTACCACGCGTTATATCGCCACGCGTGGAATTTTAACGCATGGCACTACCACGCGTTGTATTGCCACGCGTAGAATTTCAACGCGTAGTACTACCACGCGTTATATCGCCACGCGTGGAATTTCGGTGCGTGGTACTACCACGCGTTATATCGCCACGCATGGAATTTCACCGCGTAGTATTACCACGCGTTACATCGCCACGCGTGGAATTTCAGTGCGTAGTACTACCACGCGTTATATCGCCACGCGTGGAACTTTGGCGCATGGTACTATCACGCGTTATATCGCCATGCGTGGAATTTAGATGCATAGTACTACCACGCGTGGAATTTCGGCGCATGGTATTACTCTAACTTTATACTATAACTGCATACTATAACTTCAACGTAAACGTACAGAAGTAATAATGTTAACACAATATCGACATCTGATATCGAACTACAACTTCAACATAAACATTCTTAAATTACATTATTCTTCAAAATACATGTACACGTATTATTCTCTCCAAACAATCAATTAATCAATTTCAGTATGAGTTTGCCGCAAGGTTAGAGGAGAATGCGGTATCGTTGATCGCGGAAGAATAGCAAGGTTAAGATCGGTAATTAAAGGCGAGTGTTCAAGCGAGCGTGGCAAATGACGATCTTTTAGGAAGCAGGAACAGTCGTTGCAATGTCACATGCAGGTGTGTAGCAACGAGAAAGTTATTGCCGCTGGAGCAGGAACAGTCCGGCGAATAGCGATAATAGTCGAAAGTTCGTGGGAGCAATTGGCTGACCATACACGAACTAATTCTACTGTCCGTCTGAAACTAACCTTCCTACCGATACGAGTTACACGCGGAAGCGATTTTCAGGATATTAATTTCTTTGTTTGGAACTTTTAGACAATATATATTTGGACTTTTGATTTTTTAGACAAAATTGTATTTGGTTATTTATGTATTAAGTAGAAGATATACTTGATCAGTCATATATGAAGTAGAATATGGACTTGATCATTGTATATTAAATGGAAGAAATTTTCAAATACTCCAATTCTCAGATCCTCTAGTTCTCAAATTCCTAAAATGTCAAATGCTAAATTCTCAACTCCAGAATTCTAAAACCCCAAATTCTGAAATCCCTAAACCCCCATAATTGTTCACACGAAAATGCACCTCAGAATCGTGCGATCGCAAACTACAGGTTGATTATTCCCCCAGCGAAGGATATCCACGGAGTTAAGAATCTGTCAGGACGTTTCTGGTCCGCGTAGACGGCGAAATTCCGGAAGCACGGTACACGCGTTTCACAGCCACGTTAAGTGCACCTAAGCAAATGCTTCCCCTTTCTCGAAAACGTCGCGAGGTTTACGTTTCGGCTCGTCCGTTTGCATTCCGTTTCGTCGCTGAATATTCTCCCCGAAAGAACCCTCTGTCTGTCTCGTTCTGTCCCCTCCATCCAGCTTCTTTCCTGTCTGAAACCACCGGCCGAGAAAGGAGGAGGACGGGCCAGAGAACGAGCGAAAGAGCATCTTCAGAGACGTTTGAGAGGTGACGTGCATAATTCAGTGGTAATGCCGCGTGCACTCCGCCAGGCGAATTCCATCAAGTCGAAACTTTCCACTGTTATTACTATTTACCCAATTCTCGAAGCAGTTGTTTGCGGCGTTCACCAGACCGTTTCATACCCGGCCAGCTTCGAAACAATTTCTGCGTGTCGCGTGAATTACGTGTTTCCGTTCGTTTTGTCTGTTTGCCTTCTTATTCTTATATCTCTCTCTAACGTTTCTATAACCTCTTATGTCACTCTTCTTCTCTGCATTCAAAATTCTATTTTATTTTTTTCTGTTTGATATATTTCAACATTCAATAAATGATTAAATACTTGTTTTATTTTGTACATAGATGATCAAGCATATGTTCTATTTCATATATGAATGATCAAGTGTATATACTATTTCATATGTGATGATCAAGTGTATGTTCTATTTCATATGTGGATGATCAAGTGTATATACTACTTCATATGTGGATGATCAAGTGTATGTTCTGTTTCATATGTGAATGATCAAGTGTATATACTGCTTCATATGTGGATGATCAAGTGTATATACTACTTCATATGTGGATGATCAAGTGTATGTTCTATTTCATATGTAAATGATCAAGTGTATATACTATTTCATATGTGGATGATCAAGTGTATATACTGCTTCATATGTGGATGATCAAGTGTATGTTCTATTTCATATATGAACGATCAAGTGTATATACTACTTCATATGTGGATGATTAAGTGTATATTCTATTTCATATATGAACGATCAAGTGTATATACTACTTCATATGTGGATGATCAAGTGTATGTTCTATTTCATATGTGAATGATCAAGTGTATATACTGCTTCATATGTGGATGATCAAGTGTATATACTACTTCATATGTGGATGATCAAGTGTATGTTCTATTTCATATGTAAATGATCAAGTGTATATACTATTTCATATGTGGATGATCAAGTGTATATACTGCTTCATATGTGGATGATCAAGTGTATGTTCTATTTCATATATGAACGATCAAGTGTATATACTACTTCATATGTGGATGATTAAGTGTATATTCTATTTCATATATGAACGATCAAGTGTATGTTCTGTTTCATACATGAACGATCAAGTGTATATACTACTTCATATGTGGATGATCAAGTGTATGTTCTATTTCATACATGAACGATCAAGTGTATATACTACTTCATATGTGGATGATCAAGTGTATATTATATTTCATATATGAACAATTAAGTGTATATTTTATTTCATATAGGAAAAGTGAACTCTATTTAATATATCTATCAAACATCTGTCTAACAAACAAGCAACGATCAGAGCGAACAAACATAAAGCTTCTAAATTGCTGAAAATCCTGAACAAACGAAACAATCTTTTCCGCAAAATGCTCGGAGCTTGGAAAGCTCTTTCTAATCGCTGTCTGAGCCCGGATGATGATTCTCCAAACAAGTTTCTTCCTCGCGTATCCTTCTGAGAAAGCAGCTAACCCGAGTTCTCGTCCGAACGAGTCTTTGAATTTCTTGAAACGTGCTCGTTGCTCGGTGCACGGTAAAGAGCAGCAAAGGTCGTGCAAAGAGAGCATCGAAACTGTACAAAGGAGAAAGAAGAGTGAGAGAGTGAGAGGGTGGTAAAAAAAGGAAAAATTGAAGAGGTTGCCGTGGCACGGCAGAGGGCACCTGTGGAATTTCGCGATCCTCTTTGCTCACCGTCGGGACTCGAAAACTCGTTTGCAGAGAGTCGCTCGACCGGAAGTGGTTCTGCGTCCGCGAAAGCAACGGTCAAAAGAAGATCCGTTGAATTTTTCGTCCGGATAACTCGTCGAACTCGTAAACGGCGACTTTCTGTTCTCTTGGATAACCTTGCTTCTTCATCGAAACTTGGAGAAGCAAGTATTCTATTGTTCACGAGAAGTCTCAGGAATATTTAAAGATGTGTTGATGATGGAGTTGGGGAGGCTGGCTTTTTTGGAGGAATTGTTGTGTGGAGGGGTGGTATTATTTTTGTAATTTAATTCGTTCAAATACTTGCACACCAAATCTCTATTTTTCCAAATTCCAAGCTTCCTAAATTTTCAAATTTCAAAATTTCTATTTTTCCAAATCCCTACACCCTCAATATTCTATTTCCTCGAAATCCTTACGTTCCCAAATTCTTCATATTCCCAATTCCCCACATCCCCAAATTTTCACACCCCGAATTCCCCACATCCCCAAATTTTCATATCCTCAATTTCCTACATCCCCAAATTCTCACATCTCCAAATTCTCACATCCCCAATTTCTCACATCCCCAATTCCCCACATCCCCAATTTCTCACATCCCCAAATTCTCACATCTCCAAATTCTCACACCCCCAAATTCTCACATCCCCAATTTCTCACATCCCCAAATCCCCACATCCCCAAATTCTCACATCTCCAATTTCTTACATCCCCAAATTCTCACATTCCCAAATTCTCACATCCCCAATTTCTCACATCCCCAATTCCCCATATCCCCAAATTCTCACACCCCCAATTCCCCACATCCCCAATTTCTCACATCCCCAATTCCCCATATCCCCAAATTCTCACATCCCCAAATTCTCACATCCCCAATTCCCCACATCCCCAAATTCTCACACCCCTATCTCTCCATCTCCCCAACTCCCATCTTCCTAACTTCTCAAACCCCCAAATTTCTATTCCCCCAAATCTCTAAACCCCCAAGTCTCCGTTCCCCCTAAATACTTACACCCCCATCTCTCCATCTCCCCAACTTCCAACCTTCCAAATTTCTCAAATCCCAAAATTCCTACAACCCACAAATCTCGACAGACCCCAACTCTACCTTCCTAAATTCCTACATCCTCATCTTCTTATTTTCCCAACTGACTTCTCTTGAGCCACCCACAGTATCGACAAGGAAAAAGAAGTAATGGAGATTGTAAGGAAAAATATGAAAATGAATTAATAGGACAACGTGATTGATCTGATGTAGGACTAGCATAAGTGCCTCTTTGGTTACACGATCGAACGCGTCTTTGAACGCTCGTGTTTCTGCTCGATCGAAGGTACTTGGAAACGGAAGTGGTCTTCGTGAATAGTGGACATTCGTGGCCGTTGCTACGGGAGAGGGGAAATGTCAAGGGATGCTAGCAATTTCGGGTGCATTAAGATTATTGGTTACTGGTGTGCCTTGTAACAGTAACGATCTGAGCTCGATATATCGCGTTACCGTTTAACTAGAACGTATTCAGAATTTTTATAAAGAATTCTAACGAGAATATAATATTGGTACAATTTCAATACCTTTTGTATGTTAATTCTGGTTTCAAATGAAATTTTGTAAGGTAATTGTAATTGCAAGACAAGGGTGATTAAATAAGTGGTAATTTTGTTAATTAACTCTACCTCGCTCACAAATTATATAGAAGAATGGATAAAAACATTACGTATTTTATCAATTATTAATGAACAACAAATAAATTAATTCTGTACGCGAATAACAAATATATCAGAATTATTCAGCATTGTACGTGTAGTCCTTAATGACGTGGCAATATTTTACACCCTTAGCAGCACAGCTCGTTTACGTATACAATTACTATAACAATGCTTCATGTGTGTCTTTATATCGTAAACAGGAGTCATTTTTATTTATAAAATTATCAGAAAAATTATCCTTGACACTAAAATTAGCAAAGAGTGAAAAAACAGTTTAAAACTATTTAACTTTCTTTCTAATCTTAAACTAGTATGATCCACAAGCTTCTTACCTTAAATAATAAAGTTTGTAAACTTTAGATCTCCGATGATTTTAATTCAAATAAAGAATTGTGCATATGAGAATATACAAGGGTAGAAACCCTTGAGAGTATATTTCTGTCCCCGTTCATTTGTCCTTTTCCCACGTAATTAAAAGTAACGACCACCTTCAGCATTAAAATAAAATTTGATTCGAATAATAAGCAACAATGACCGAGATACTCTAGCTAAGGGAATTGCTGCAAGCACCCTAATCTTCAGTGACTACGGTACAACGTAAGTGGCACTGAAAGTGTCTCTTAACCGGTAACCAACGAAACTTTGCCGGAGAAATCAGCTTAATTCCAGTTACCAGCATTAAGAGAGTAACAGAGGAGAGAGGACAAAAATTCTCTTCACGGTGTCCAATTACGCTCGCGACTTATCTAATCGCGGCCCTCGAAGGCCTCGTAAACTCTAACCAACGGCGATTAAGCGACGAAAACAGTCGCGAAACATAATCCGCGACAGACACGCGGTTTCTGGTTAGTAATTCGGTGTAATTGGCCATCGAGAATACCGAATTATATCTAGTCAGCCTTTGACGACGCTGGGAAACGGTTATTGTTCGTTAGGGTATGTGCTTCAAGCACAGCTTCTTCGAGGGTGCTATGAACTTTCTGTGTGAGGAGAATTAGGTATGCGAAGGGAGGAGCTTTTTTATTTGGTTCATTTTGGGAGAAAGATTGAGGAGATGGACAATTGGGAAGGTGGGAATTTTTATATTGTTGGAGTTATAAATTTGCAAAATTTACATTCACATATCTTATATGTCTTCATATGTGATCAAGTCTTCACATACTCCAGTTGTCATATTTGCAAGTTCTCACTTTCACAAATGCCTACATTGGCAAATCTCTACATTCTCAAATCCTCATACTTCCAAATACTCACATCCTCCAATACTCACATTCACATATCTCACATGTCCAACTCCACATATGTCCAAATCCTCACACATACCAATACTCACATTTCCAAATCTCTACATTTTCAAATTCCTACATTCTTAAATTCTCACATCCCCAAATCCACATATTTCCGAATTCTCACATCCCCATAACTCACACTCACATATCTCACATATCCAACTCCACATATGTCCAAATCCTCACACGTTCCAATACTCACATTTCCAAATCTCTACATTTCCAAATTCCTACATTCTTAAATTCTCACATCCCCAAATCCACATATTTCCGAATTCTCACATCCCCATAACTCACATTTACATATCTCACATATCCTACTCCACATATATCCAAATCTCCACACTCCAATACTCACATTTACAAATCCCTAATTTTTCAAATCTCCACATTCCCAAATTCCTATATTCTTAAATTCTCACATCCCCAAATCCACATATTTCCGAATTCTCACATCCCCATAACTCACACTCACATATCTCACATATCTAACTCCACATATGTCCAAATCCCCACACCCCAATACTCACATTTACAAATCCCTAATTTTCCAAATCTCCACATTCCCAAATTCCTACATTCTTAAATTCTCACATCCCCAAATCCACATATTTCCGAATTCTCACATCCCCAATACTCACACTCACATATCTCACATATCCTACTCCACATATGTCCAAATCCCCACACCTCAATACTCACATTTACAAATCCCTAATTTTCCAAATCTCCACATTCCCAAATTCCCATATTCTTAAATTCTCACATCCCCAAATCCACATATTTCCGAATTCTCACATCCCCATAACTCACATTCACATATCTCACATATCCAACTCCACATATGTCCAAATCCCCACACCTCAATACTCACATTCACAAATCCCTAATTTTCCAAATCTCCACATTCCCAAATTCCTACATTCTTAAATTTTCACATCCCCAAATCCACATATTTCCGAATTCTCACATCCCCATAACTCACACTCACATATCTCACATATCCAACTCCACATATGTCCAAATCCCCACACCCCAATACTCACATTTACAAATCCCTAATTTTCCAAATCTCCACATTCCCAAATTCCTACATTCTTAAATTCTCACACCCTCAAATCCACATATGTCCTAACACTAATATTCCCAAGTCCTCACATCCTCGCATTCCCAAATCCTTGTAACGCCAGAACTCCCTAAATTAACACTAAACCTACCGGCATATAATGTGTACTTAATTTGAAATTGAAAATGAATGGACAAACGACGAAACATAAATTAGTATACACATTTATTCTTTATTTTGATGAAAATCAATGCTGATTTCAAGAAATGTACTTTAACAAGATGTGTATCTTATAATAAGAAACTTGTGGAGCGGTCATTTGACCGGTTTGATAATTTTAGTGTTAAACAATCCATACATCTCCAAACCTTCAAACCTTCAAATCTAAAAATTCAGAAAATTCCAAATCGTCAACCTCCCAGATTCATCTCCAAATAGCTCCGATATCTAAAACCAAAAGCCTCTAAATTTGCCGTCCCCAGAGAAAGATTTGTTCTCGTCTCCCTAATCTGCGTACCAAGGGTCCACCGTTTCTTATCTTTCGTTTCCGTCGTTGGAAGCAAAAGCACCCCGTCAGATGCGTCCCCTTTTCTCTCGGTCCTTTTCCTCTTTTGTCTCCGTTCCTTCGACGCGTTCGTCGGCGAGAATCGAGACCCCGTACAGAATCCGCCTCTCGTTTCATCGCAGAAAGAAACAAACGAAACTGGAGGAAATCGCCTTTGCCACGACGATGCTCTACCTAACTCCGTCTCTCGAGCGTGTCCTTTCTCCCTGTTCCGTTCCGAGGGCCTCGAATTCGTCTTCCTGGGGGATGAAAGGGATGCTCTTCAGCTGGGACATCGGAAAAAAAGACGGGTTTCTTCTTTCCGACGAATACGTGTGTCTCGAGGTTGCTTTGCATCCGTTGCAGGGGGGTGGGTAACGAGAAGTCTGAACGGGGGAACAGCGTTCTTCATCTTACGGAGAAATCGGGGATCTGCGATGGAGATCTCATCGATTTTCTTTCCGAGATTTTTCTTATTTACATTGGCCGTATTTTATATTTTATATGTAGAATAATATTTAATAATTAGAACGATTAATGAGATTTATTGACAAAATATATATAATTGGCTATAATTAATTAAACGCAACACAAAATGGAACTTCACAAATTAACAAATTTCTCACATCTTTATCACACAATCTCTCAAGAAGCAACGCCTCTCAGCTTCTTCTCAAAACATTCAATCGCACCAAAAAGACAATCTTCTAGCAACCTTCATTACATGCAAACTTCAATCATACCATACGCAAGCTTCATTCATATTATGCACCCATGTCAAACACATACATACCATACAATTACAAAGTACACACACACACACATACCACACACCACATATATATTCCCTTTATTTTATGTTTTATTTAGCAGATCTTTACATTGAGATGTGCAGTGATTTTATTTTATATTGTTCTACTTTATGGTCGACATTTTATTTGGGTGGATTTATACTTGTTCAACTTTACTTCTATTTTATTTAAATGCATATCAATAAACTGTGCGTTACCATACACAGTATGTATAATAATAAACGTTTCTTCATAATAAAATAATAACACGTATGACCACACATGTGCATGGAGATGAGGTAATAAATTGTATGATAATGTACATACATGATAATAAAGCTATAAACTGTATGACGATATACATACATGATCATGAAGTAATTAACTGTATGACATTTAATACAATACATACATGATAATGAAGTAACAAATTGTATGACAATGTACATACATGGTTATGAAGTAACAAACTGTATGACAATATACATACATGGCAATAAAGTAATAAAGTGCATGACTATATACATACATGGTAATAAAGTACTAAAGCATAGGACAATATACATACATGATAATGAGCTAATAAAGTGTAGGACAATATACACACATGATAATGAAATAATAAATTCGACGATAATAAACATACATGAAATGTATGACACATATGAAGAAATATTAATGTGAGATTTAAAAACTATTATGATTGTTGATGGTCTTTTGTAACAATCATAATTTTGAAGCAGTCTAAATGTGAGCCTAACCTATATTCACCTACTGAATTACGAATATTAGTATGCATACATGTTACACTCTGCACACATATGTAATTACTGTATGCTAATTTGAAACCATCCCTCAAACAATAATTATTACAAATAAGTTGTGTAACTATTATAAATAATTCATAAACAAATTCACTCGTATCTCCATAAAAAATCTACAAGTTAAAATATTCAATAATTTTACATTAAATATTAAATATTAAATAAATCGTTCGATTGAACAAGTGTTAAATTACAGACTCAATTGAAATCGATTCCACCGCGTCTCCAAGAAAGGAAGTTTGAAAACAAGGTAATAAAAGTAGAAGATCGATGTAAATCATCGACTAGCACATTTGTTCGAGCGCAAAAGGGAGAACGGGTTCAAAAGGAAATATGCGAACGCGGCGACAACTCGCTGGTAAAACTTTCCAAGCTATTGCTTGAATTTCCCCAAAAAAAAAGAGAGGTGTAGAAGCTCTCCGTAGAAGCTCGGAGTCTCTTTCGAAAGACAAATTCCTTCGCGCTCGAAAAAGTTGGAGTTTCAAGCAGCTCGAAAGGAACGAGTCGAAAGTTGTTCCGCGAGGAATGAAAGTGTAACAGGTGAACTGTCAGCGTTCCTCTGGAATCGACAAAAATTTCTATGCTGCTCAAAAAACATCGGTAAAGTGATTTGCGAGCGAGTTCGCTACACCGGATGCTTTATTTTGTTTGCGCGATTTTCTTTCGGTCAAATGGATGTATCAACGTGTATGAAGTTAGAGCGCTAACTTCGCCGAAGGAGAGTGCTGTACTTGGTTTCTACGAGTTGTTGCTCGAAACTTTTCAATCTATTGAGGACCCAACTTCGCTACTGTGTTTAAAAAGTCGATATCCACTCTACGTTACATCCACGCTAATAAAAACATTACCACTTGAGAAATTGTCAAGGCGGGATTTATCGCCTCTCTGTTTTTGGATCGTTGCTTTAAATTTTCAGGATACTTATGGTCTGGGTTTTTAAGTTCGAAAACTTCCATATTGTTGAGTACTTACGTTCATAAATTTTCATGGGCTCAAATTTCCACGTTCTTAAATTCCTACGCCCCCAAGTTTCGACGCCTTGAAATTCCTACGCTTCCAAATTTCTATGCACTCAAATTCCTATGTCTCCAAATTCCCACATTTCCAAATTCCTACATCCCCAAATTCCCACGTCCCCAAAATTCCAACGCTTTGAAATTCCTACGCTTCCAAATTCCTACGCCCCCAAATTTCCACGTCCCTGAATCCCCATGTCTCCAAAATTCCAACGCTTTGAAATTCCTACGCTTCCAAATTCCAACGCTTTGAAATTCCTACGCTTCCAAATTCCTACGCTTTCAAATTCCAACGCTTTGAAATTCCTACGCTTCCAAATTCCAACGCTTCCAAATTCCTACGCTTCCAAATTCCAACGCTTCCAAATTCCTACGCTTCCAAATTCCTACACCCCCAAATCTCTACGTCTCCAAATTCCCACCTTTCCAAATTCCTACACCCCGAAATTCCCACGTTCCCGAATCCCCATGTCCCCGAATCCCCACGTTCCCGAATCCCCACGTCCCCAAAATTCCAACGTCTCCAAATTCCTGCGCCCCCAAATCCCTACGTCCCCAAAATTCCAACGTCCTCAAATCCCCACGTCATTGAATCCCCACGACCCCGAATCTCCACGTCCCCAAAATTTCTACGTCCTTAAATTCCTGCGCCCCCAAATCCCTACGTGCCCAAATCCATTCATTCTCCAATCCCTACGTCCCCAAATCCTTTCATTCCCAAATCCTTACATCCCAAAATCTCCACGTCCCCAAATTCCCATACTCCCTAAATCCCTAAGTCCCCAACTCCCCAAATTTCCAAACCAGCAAACCAGTACCTATCAATACACCGATCATCAAGTAGCTGATCCGTTAAACGCTCCGAAATTCTCGATCCAGCTATTAATTACTGGATTATATCGCATCCGACCGTTCAAGTATAAATTCGGAAATTCCCTCTCGACACGGTATTACCCTTTGAACCGATTCGAAAAGCTTTCAAGTGGCAACCACTCTGAAAAATTCGCTCGCTATCCAAACATCGGCGCAAAAGCAACGAACGAGCACGATAAAAGAAACAAACACGAAGGTTTGCGGACCGCAATAGCCAACAAATTCCAGCTGTACTGTCCAAACTGTTCGAAAAGCGTCCAGACGTTCCCATTTTACCCGGGGAGCCCTGGAGAGAATGGCAAGAGTTCGAACGAAATGAACGAGAGCGATCGATCTGTCGAAGAATACCGGTGCCAATGAATCGTTTGAACGCGATTCCACGTGAAAACCAGCACCGAGATCGACCACCCATCTGGACACGAACGAACCGTGACCATCCTGAAGGATACCTTGCGATAAAACGATCCTCCTCTGTCTCTTTTCCCTTCCTCTTTTTCATTCTTTCCACCGTCGAACAAATCGTACGGGCAAATCGGAAGACGTACCAGTTTTCGAAGGGTTTCCAAATTTTCTTGCTACCTCTGGGTTACTAAAAACCAACCCTCGACATCGTCGTATCTTCTACATCAAAGCGATCGGGCTGAAGGAAAGTGCCGATCGTTTGGTAATCGATTGCTTCGAATGTTTCTTGGGATTATCAAGATTGTACTGAACGGAAATTCTGGGGGCTGCAAATTTATAAGAAAGGAAGGTTCTGTTGATTCAATTTTTGTATTAAGATTATTTTTATAAAATCATTTTTGTGTGGTCATTTTTTCTAAATTGGATTTGTAGTGTTCTGGGTTTTTGAGGAGCTGCGGTTTGATAGATGAAAGTGCTCTTGTTTTGTAGTAAGTTCTTATTGTGATGAATTCTATATTATCATTTTTTAGCCTGCTTCATGGTATACATTCACTCCTTCTTTTGTGTAGTGCATACTATAATAAGCATTCTTATTTTTTTTTACAGTAAATATGTATTAGGTAAGTAGTATTTTCATGGTGTGTATGCTGTAGTGTCTGTATACAAGACTTTTTGTAGTGTGCATTACATTAAAAGTGTTTTTTGTAGCTGGCAGTATATATTCACATCTGATAATCTATGTATACAAAACCTTCAGTAGTATACATTACATTAGAATTTTTTTTTGAAGGTGGCAGTATATATTCACATCTGATAATGCACGTATACAAGACCTTTAGTAGTATACATTACATTAAAAGTGTTTTTTGTAGCTGGCAGTATATATTCACATCTGATAATCTATGTATACAAGACCTTTAGTAGTATACATTACATTAGAATTTTTTTTTTAAGGTGACAATATATATTTACATCTGATAATCTATGTATACAAGACCTTTAGTAGTATACATTACATTAGAATTTTTTTTGTAGATGACAGTATATATTCACATCTGATAATCTATGTATACAACACCTTCTATAGTATACATTACATTAAAAGTGTTTTTTGTAGATGACAGTATATATTCACATCTGATAATGTATTTTATATAAGTCCTTCAGTAGTATACACTACATTACAATTTTTTTTTTTGAAGATGACAGTATATATTCACATCAATTAATATATGTACATAAGACATTTTATAATATACATTACATCAAAATTTTTTTTTGAAGATGACAATATATATTCACACCTAGTAATGTATGTATATAAGACTTTTTGTAATATACATTGTATTAAAATTATTTTTAGTGGATCATAGTATATGTTCATACATACAGACATTTTGTAAAATGCATTTTATTAAAACTGTTTTTTGTGGATCATAGTATATGTTCATACATAAAGACATTTTGTAAAATGCATTTTATTAAAATGTTTTTTGTGGATCATAGTATAAGTTCACTCTTGAAGACTCTTTGTAAAATGCATTTTATTAAAACTATTTTTTGTGGATCATAGTATATGTTCATACATAAAGACATTTTGTAAAATGCATTTTATTAAAATGTTTTTTTGTGGATCATAGTATATGTTCACTCTTGAAGACTCTTTGTAAAATGCATTTTATTAAAATGTTTTTTTGTGGATCATAGTATATGTTCACTCTTGAAGACTCTTTGTAAAATGCATTTTATTAAAATGTCTTTTTGTGGATCATAGTATATGTTCACTCTTGAAGACTCTTTGTAAAATGCATTTTATTAAAATGTCTTTTTGTGGATCATTGTACAACAACGATGAAAGCTGGTCATTTTCATACTAGTCTGATAAACAAGTCAATGAAATTTGTACAAGCTTATAGAACTTGTTTAAATGCGACTTGCGAAGAGGAGAACGCGCTAGCCATTTCAATTACCACTAATTCCGCCAATTAGAGTATACCTAATAATATAATGCATCGCACATAAATAATATCGGAATCTGAAAGCTGCATTTCAAATATCGCATCAGCATAAAGTCATATTTTATGCCGCAAATTGCAAACATTACAGTTTCAAATTAACCGTCTAAAATTCATCAAGTACACGAAAGCTAGGAACATCAATTAACTCAGGGAGGAACTACGCGCGTTAATTAACGCAATTTCTCTTCATTATTATTTCAACCTCCTCTTCCGTGATGCTTTGACGTATCGATGAAATCTATTATGTTACTTTATTGACCGGTTAATTAACGAACGGTCGGTCGACAGATACAAGAACGAAACGCGATGAAAACTCGATAAACATTTCGATGTTTATTGAATTACAACTTGATGTATTGGAGTTGTGTTTTGTGAGAATCGTGTCAGGATTTAAATGAAAAGTGGATTTAAATGAAACGCAGTAAATATTTTAATGAAAGTGGAGTCTGAGTTTGAATGAAATTAATGTAAGATTTTAAATGAAAATGATGTCTGCTTTTAAACAAAATGGAGACTGAATTTGAACAAAAAAAATGTAAGGTTTAAAATGAAAATGAAGTCTGAATTTGAACAAGAAGGAGCTGAATTTGAACGAAAAAAATGTAAGGTTTAAAATGAAAATGAAGTTTGAATTTGAACAAAAAGGAGCTGAATTTGAATGAAAATAATGTAGGATTTAAAATGAAAATGAAGTCTGATTTTAAACAAAATGGAGACTGAATTTGAACGAAAAAAATGTAATGTTAAAATGAAAATAAAGTTTGAATTTAAACAAAAAGGAGCTGAATTTGAATGAAAATGATGTAGGATTTAAAATAAAAATGAAGTCTGATTTTAAACAAAAAAGAGCTGAATTTGAACGAAAAAAATGTAAGGTTTAAAATGAAAATGAAGTCTGAATTTAAACAAAATAGGAGTCTAAACTTAATCAAAAAACAGTTCAAATATAAACAAAACAGAAATCTGAATTCAAAAGGACAGTAAAAATTCAAATGAAAATGAAGTCTGAATTCAAAAGAATACCAGTGAAAATTTAAATAAAAATGAAGACTGAATTCAGAAGAAGACCAGTAAAAATTTAAATAAAAATGAAGACTGAATTTAAAAGAAGAACAGTAAAATTGAAATGAAAATGAAGTCTGAATTCAAAAGAAGACCAATAAAAATTGAAATGAAAATGAAGTCTGAATTCAAAAGAAGACCAGTAAAAATTGAAAAGAAAATGAAGTCTGAAATCAAAAGAAGACCAGTAAAAATTTAAATAAAAATGAAGACTGAATTCAAAAGAAGACCAATAAAAATTGAAATGAAAATGAAGTCTGAATTGAAAAGAAGAACAAGCAAAAATTTCAATAAAAATGAAGACTGAATTTAAACGAAAAAGCAGTCAGAGCATAAACGAAAAGGATTCAGAACGTGTCTAAGGTTTCAGCAACCCATATTAGGATTCTTCGGTGTTCAGTGAAAGCCTAGCACGTTACAAAACCAGCAGATACTAGGCAGTTGATAGAAGAGTCGCAATTCCGAAACTGTCCGAGTTAGAAACTGCAAAACCAGTAACCTGAAAGAGTCAGAGTTTGGCGGCAACAGTGCACCGTAGGTTAGAAACTAATAAACTCTCGACCATAAAGCTAACGTAGCAATGTGGATGAAAAGCTGGAAATCCGGTAAACCGCAGGACAGAGGAAAGCTTACAGGTCATGGCCATTTGTACTGAGGCTTTAATGTTTTCGTTGGACAGTGTCGCTGACACTCGTGTTTTTCGCTGCTTTCCTTTGACACTTTTTTATGAACAAACTCTCAAAATAAAATATTCGAGACAATATCAAGATAAAATTTTATTAGGATAAAATTGTTGAAAATGTATGTTGAGGTCTACAGTTTTTTTTATAGTATTTTATAGTACTGTTTTACATAGTATTTTTCTACAGTATTGTTAAAGAAATTTTTGTAAATAAAAGGAGTAATAAAACAAAGACTTAAGAGATTAATATTCATGGACTGTCAGATGTTCCGCGAAGAATTATTTACAAGCACCTTATCTTTCGTTTACCCAGAAATTCACGAACCCGAACGGAGAGCATAATTCCACAAAATTCTCACCGTATGAAATTTTGAGACAAAGGGGAAATACAACGTCAGATTCGCGAAGATAGATCGTCTCCTATAAATTTACCAGCTTCCTCGCAATCTTCCCGGCGAAACAGTATACAAAGTCACCAGACGCGCATTAATACACCCGATTGTTCTCCCGTTACAAGTGCTTGATACGGTAACTCGACGAAGTCAATTTAGACGTCGATTCCTTTGGAAAAGTTGCTCCGAGTCCGTTCGGATGTGCGCTGGAAGTTGGAGCGGGAAAAAAAGAGGAGCAGAATGTACGCAGCGACCGAGTACGATTAATCTGTTAGAGTAGTGGCGAGTTCAGGGGGAAAAAGCGTTCGTTGTCTTTGCGAATTGAATCGAGCTCGTCCAAAGCGACGAGGGAAATTTAAATAAAGGGAACCGTCTCGCGAATGCAAATGAGAGTTTGCTCGAAAGACCGTAATCAAGGTAACGAATGGAGCAGCTTCCTACTTTCCTACCTATTTTCTCACGCGATCGAAATTGCAACATTCTTTCGCGGCCACTTCGTCTTTCGCTCGCGATTACCGGCAAAAATTCTCCACATTTTCTGCAAATTCTTTCTTTAACGCTTCGACTCTTGGGACTGCCTGTTGCGCGCGGGGAAATTAGACTGGATGCTAAGAAAATGGATTAAATTGATGAAATGGACGAAGCTGATGAAATTGGTAAATTGGATAAAATTGATGAAATGAATAAAATTAATGGAATTGATAGAACTGATAGAATTGACAAAGTTGACAAACTGGGCAGACTTGACAAGACTGACAAAACTAATATCATTGACAAGACGAACAGAACTGACGTAATTGACATAATTGATAAAACTGACATAATTGACAAGGCTGGTAAAAGTGACATAATTTACATAATTGATAAAACTGACATAATTGACAAGACTGACGAAACTGACATAATTTACATAACTGATAAAACTGACATAATTGACAAGACTGACGAAACTGACATAATTTACATAATTGATAAAATTGACATAATTAACAAGACTGATAAAACTGACGTAATTGACATAATTAATAAAACTGACATAATTGACAAGACTGGTAAAAGTGACATAATTTACATAATTGATAAAACTGACATAATTGATAAGACTGATAAAACTGACATAATTTACATAATTGATAAAACTGACATAATTGACAAGACTGACAAAACTGACATGATTTACATAATTGATAAAACTGACATAATTGACAAGACTGGTAAAAGTGACATAATTTACATAATTGATAAAACTGACATAATTGATAAGACTGATAAAACTGACATAATTTACATAATTGATAAAACTGACATAATTGACAAGACTGACGAAACTGACATAATTTATATAATTGATAAAACTGACATAATTGACAAAATTGACAAAACTGACCAAATTGCCAAAATTGCCAAAATGGACCTAACCGATCTAACTGACCCAATTTATCATAATTGACAAAATTGATAAAATGAACAAAATTGACAAAATTGACCTAACTGACCTAACTGACCTAACTGACCTAACTAATCTAACTGACCTAATTTATCATAATTGACAAAATTGCCAAAATTAACAAAATTGCCAAAATTGCCATAATTGACCTAACTGATCTAACTGATCTAACTGACCTAACTGACCTAATTTATCATAATTGACAAAATTGACAAAATTAACCTAACTGACCTAACTAATCTAATTTATCATAATTGACAAAATTGACAAAATTAACCTAACTGACCTAACTGACCTAACTGATCTAATTTATGATAATTGACAAAATTGACAAAATTGACAAAATTAACCAAATTTACCTACTAGACCTAATTGACCTAATTTACCATAATTGACAAAACTAACATAATTGACCATAATTGCCCAGATCAACAAGATCGATAAAATTGCCTAAACCCCAAACTTCATTCCAGTAAATAAATTGAATTCAATTTCCCACTCCGATCAAACGCGGCTAAATCACTAATCAAATTTACAGCCCCAAATTAGAGGAACCTTCGATTAAGAAGAGGAGTAAAAAAAGTCGAATTATACGTTTAGTCATTAATCCGACAAACTCGAATGAAAACCCACTAATTTTCCATGGAGTATCGATTAAAATTTAATTCGAAATTAAATGCGATTACGATTGAAACGTCGAATCGTAAATCAGCGTGGAGTTCGATTGAAAACATAATTAAATACTCGAATCGTTTTCTCGATCGACCGAGGATCGTTTAAAGCCTTATCTCGGGGAAACGTAACGACAACAGGAAATCGTGGAACAATAGGCGATGACAGGAGCGAAGAAAGGAAGAAATGGAAGCCGACACGATGTTCGAGGCACGTATTGGCCCTTTAGTTTGCGGCTGCGGATATATCCGTCGGCCTCTTAAAAGCACCGTCTAGTCTCGAGGAATTCTGTGAAACGAGACAGCGGAGGGGTTGGTGAAACTGGTCGAAGGGTGTGCCTTGCTCCGGAGAGCTTAAACCGAAAACATAATCAAATCTCGCTGAGAGCTGCTGCGGTGCAAAGTTACTAATTGCTTAATTTCCCTCGACTTGCTCACCGACCTCTTTCTACCCCTCGCTCGTCGAACCACCCTCTCTGTTTTGCTATCGTAAACGACCATGTCTATCCTTCTCTTCAACTTTCAACCCTCATCTTTCACCCACCCTCCTTTCAACAATTTTCCTAACCCTTTCGATTTTATTGTTTGCTTGTTTCAACCTCGTTTACTCCTGTTGTCTCTTTGATCTCTTATGCAACTTGTTATATCCAGTTATATAATATTTTTATGCTTTATACATATTTATAAGAACATCGTCATAATGACGTAAATATTCTTCTGTGATTTTACGTGGAAACTGAACAAGTTTGAGACAAAATATTCTGTAATAGGCAATAGTTATAATAAATTATACCTGAAATTTCGAAAATGCAAAACAAAGGTGTTCTATAAAAAAAAATTCACAAATATCAGCTTATCTTCATCTGTCTAAACATATTACCCCTCTTAACTTAACCTCGAAGTCAAAAATTATTTGGTGATTAAAAATCCCACCTAAAATCAAACGAATCAAAAGGGAGAGTTGCGCAAAAATTCGCTCATTTCTCGTTTTTCATTAGTAGGAAACCTCGTTCCGCAAATACAATAAGCAGAGCGAGTATGATCAAAGGGGACACGAAAAGGACGAGGTCCCTCCCGGAGCCGCGAAGGCTTAATTTTTCACGCAAAAAGCGTCGCGAAATCTCTAAAGGGTTACATTGTAAAGCTTGCCTGTCGCTTCTTGTACGTTCCCTTTGCGCTCGTCTCTTTTTCCAGTGAAATCTTTGTTCCGCCAACGAGAAGACCCTGTCTGCCGGTCAGCGAGCAACCGAGACCTGGGACGACGAATACACTGGCATTACGGGCTTTATTTGCGGTACGAGAACCGGAAGAGGGCTTGCTAACGTATATATACGCGTGCTCGTGTAATTGAACGACCGTCCATTTTACAGATCGAGCTAGAATAAACTTGCAAACTTTTTAACGCGGTTGCAGAGTAAACTGATGTGGTCAGACTTTCAATTACTTAACATAATTGTTGAATAACTTCCACAGAATTCGATTATGAATATTTATTTAGAACAAAAATATGTGTGAATTGTTTCACACGAATATGTGTGAAATTGTTAATTTTGCAAAATAAATTAGGAAAGGTATAAAGAGAAGGTGGAGGTAATTCGAAGCGATTACTAGCCCGTCTCTGATTGAACGTCGCTCGTCGGTCACCGTCACTGGTTCCTCCGGTTGTTTACCTTTTTCCAGGCCAGTTCCGGTCGTTTCTCCTTCACCGAAACGACGATCCTCAATTCTGGAGAACATCGCCGTCGTTCCGTTTAATTCCAGCCGCGAGAGGAATTAAACGACTCCTCGTATCCGGAGAAAAATCACGGGACAGCTCGATCGACGTTCGGTTTACGAGCTGTTCGTTCCTGTGACTGGTGAATTTACACTGGGGGATGAAATACGGGGATGATACTGTTCTATAAGGGGATGGTACTGTTATTGCGTTGTCGCGGGCCTGGGAAACGAAACCGTTAAACATTTTTGGGTTTCGTTTTTGGTAGAGTTATCGGTGATAGAGTTGAAGAAGGGTGTGGTGAGGGGTTTTTGAAATTTGGGGTGATGGTTAAATTTGGGAAATTGGAGGGTTTTGGGAGATTGAACGGAAGTTGGGATTTTAGGGAAACGATTTTGGGAGATTGAGAAATTGAGAGGGTGGACTTTTGGAAGATGGGGAAGATTGGAATTTTGGAGGGGTGGAAACTGGGAGATTGAAATTTGGAGAGATTGGGAATTTGGAAGATTGAGAAATTGAGAGATTGGAATCTTCAAAGATTGAAAATTGGGAAACTGGAATTTTGGAAGGGTGGAAATTGGAAGATTGAAATTTTGAGAGATTCGGAATTTGGAAAATTGAGAAATTGGGAGATTGGAATTTTGAGAGATTGGAATCTTCAAAGATTGAAAATTGAGAGATTGGAATTTTGAAAGGGTGGAAATTGGGAGATTGAAATTTTAAGAGATTGGAATCTTCAAAGATTGAAAATTGAGAGATTGGAATTTTGGAAGGGTGGAAATTGGGAGATTGAAATTTTGAGAGATTGGGAATTTGGAAGATTGAGAAATTGGGACATTGGAATTTTGGGAGATTGAAATCTTCAAAGACTGAAAATTAGAAGATTCGAATTTTGGAAGATTGGAATTTTGGGAGGGTGGAATTTTGGAAGATTGGAATTTTGGGAGGGTGGAAATTGGAAGATTGAAATTTTGAGAGATTGGGAATTTGGAAGATTGAGAAATTGGGAGATTGGAATTTTGGGAGATCGAAATCTTCAAAGATTGAAAATTAGGAGATTGGAATTTTGGAAGGGTGGAAATTGGAAGATTAAAATTTTGAGAGATTGGTAATTTGAAAGATTGAGAAATTGGGAGATTGGAATTTCTAAGAGATTGGAATCTTCAAAGATTGAAAATTGAGAGATTGGAAACTCCAAAGCTTAAAAATTGAGAGATTAAAATTTTACAATATTGGAAAATTGGGTAATAAAAACTTATTAACCACCGATTATAAAAATTGTCCAACTTCAAAAGTATTCCTAGAGTATTAACTATAAAAGTATTCCTAGAGTAAAATCGTATTCCTAGAGTATTATCTAATACCTTAGAGTATTAATCCGAATTTCCAAGTGCACATAGAGAACTCGATCTCTGTCACCCCTTCGACAAGGGTCGTAAACGTCAATAAATACACAATGAAATGCTCGACGATTCTCTTCGCTCCTGTCGAGTCTCAATTACTTATTCACGACACCTGTTACTTAACGATCCGAAAGGAGAGCTTCTTGGTCGTGGACGTCCAACGGTAAACAAGGATTTCTTTAATTAAGCTACCGGACGAAGCTTCCTCACCCCTTTCTACCCCTGTTGTTCGTTCGAGAGCTTTATCCCAACAGCCTTTATCGTTCATCTTCGTGGTCGTTCTCGAGTTCGACACTTGTGAAGTCGAATGGGGGAAAAGTTATTTGTGTACAATCGGAACTGTAGATCTTAAGTTTCCATGTTGGTGAATTAAGAAATTCTTTTTACTTACGGAGTTCATAGATTCCTAAATTCAAGAGTTGTTAAATACTTATTGGAAATTTCAATCCTTAGGTCTCTATATTGTAATGTTCCTAGGAAGCTTAGGAATCAACGAAGCTGTACTTCACAACTACCTATGTATATTTCTAAACTTCTATGTTCCCAAACTCCGAAGTCTACAAGTACTTATGTCTCCAAACTCCTATGTTCACAAACTAAGAAGTCTTCAAGTACCTCTATTTCCAAATTTCTAAGTTCCTATGTTTGCAAGTTTCCAAATCTTGAAATCCTGAAACCTCAAAGCCCCAAAATCCCAAGTCCCCAAATTTCGACGCCATCGAATTCCCACGTCCTCAAATTTCGACGCGTCCAAATCTCAAGTCCCCAAATTTCGACGCCACGAATTTCGACGCCCCCGAATTCCCACGTACCCAAATCCCACGACCCCAAATCCCAAGTCCTCAAAATTCGACGCCACGAATTTCGACGCCCCCGAATTCCCACGTACCCAAATCCCACGTCCCCAAATCCCAAGTCCCCAAAATTCGACGCCACCGAATTCCCACGTCCCCAAATTCCAAATCCCCAAATTCCACGTCTCCAAATTTCGACGCCCCCGAGTTCTCACGTCCCCAAATTTCGACGCCACCGAATTCCCACGTCCCCAAATTCCAAATCCCCAAATCCCAAATCCCCAAATTCCACGTCCCCAAATTTCGACGCTCCCGAATTCCCACGCCCCCAAATTCCACGTCCCCAAATTTCGACGCCCCCAAATCCCACGTCCCCAAATTCCAAATCTCCAAATCCCAAATCCCCAAATTCCACGTCCCCAAATTTCGACGCCCCCGAATTCCCACGCCCCCAAATTCCAAATCCCCAAATTCCACGTCCCCAAATTTCAACGCCCCCAAATCCCACGTCCACAAATTCCAAATCCCCAAATCCCAAATCCCCAAATTCCACGTCCCCAAATTTCGACACCCCCGAATTCCCACGTCCCCAAATTCCAAATCCCCAAATTCCACGTCCCCAAATTTCGACGCCCCCGAATTCCCACGTCCCCAAATCCCACGTCCCCAAATTCCAAATCCCCAAATTCCACGTCCCCAAATTTCGACGCCCCCAAATCCCACGTCCCCAAATTCCAAATCTCCAAATCCCAAATCCCCAAATTCCACGTCTCCAAATTCCAAATCCCCAAATCCCAAGTCTCCAATCCAACACCCTAAAAGTTCCATCTTCCCTAAAAACCCCAAAAGCCCATGTCCTTCAAACTCTTCCAACATCTTCAAATCCCAAAACCCTTAAAAATCACAAAGGGGGTAACCTCTTTTCGCCACATTTATCTTGAAGTCAGATTTGCTGTTGACTGTACAGCCCTGTGCAATCGTATTTGCGTAACAGGGGTTGAGACAGGTCGAAAAGGAGGACCGGCCGAAAGGGTTGGAAAGAGAAGTCCAGACCGTCTGGACAGAACGCGGTCCTGTCCCATGTGGGTTCCGTTAATTAACCAACTCCACCGAGTTCTATTTCTCGCGTTATACTACCCACCATCACTATCCCTTCTGTGTCACTGCTACGACTCGTTCCCTGCCAACCCCCTCGCCGCAGAAACCTCGATGCACCTGGGGGTTGCGGACAACCCCCATAGTCCACACACTATTGCACAACGCTGTTAGCTTACACGCGATACTATTTCCTTCAGGATCACTTGTTCGATTCTTTGAACCGAACTGATGATAGCTCTTGGGGCTTTCAAAGACCAAATTACACGCTCGTAATTTTCTTAGTGAGGTAACTTTCGCCATTTAACTTTCGACGGACATTTAGGTGCGCTTGTAAGGTAGCCAATTTCTGCGTTAATCTTTAGGCGGGTAAATTATTAGCTCTTCAAATTTGCATATCTGTTGTTCCTCAAATTTCTAGGTCTTAAGATTCGTATGACTTAAACTGTTAATTCATCTTTAATTTTTGAGAGAATTTATAAAGTTCCTACAAGTCAATTTTCCTTAAAAATGAACGACCTCGTTTGGCTGAAACATTTTCTGTAATAAAATAAAATTTTCTTTTGATTGTACATTTTGTGCGTGTATCCTTTTTGTTGAGTGTTTAGAAATAACTAAAAGAAAAAGATCGGTAAAAATCAATGAATTTCTCCTTCAGCTGCGACATTTTCTGTAATAAAATCGGACTTTCTCTTGATCGTACATTTTTTACATGTACACGTTTCCTCGTTTAAATCTGTACGCTTGAAAGTTCTTGCTTGTGAATAAGCAATAAAATAAAAATTGTTGATAGAAGAGTGAAATGTATGGAGCCCTTTGAATAGTTAATAAAAACAGTCTGTCACGTAATTGCAGTGTGTTAAATGACAAGAAAGGATCCGATAGAGTGAAAGCTCGTGTATCGAGCGAGTAATTAACAAGAGGGGCAAGGAGGGTGTGAAAGCGTATTCTGAATAGCGTGAAATCGCACGTCACGCGGGAAGAAGCGACTTTCAATAAATTCGACGAGCAGTCAATCGGTGTATAATTAACTAGCCGGCGACAATAGGGTTTTCGAAGGTGCGAACCATCGCGATACAACGAGCACGCTATAACCATGGAAACTTCACGGTGTATCAATTATCCGCGAACTATGAGCGGCATGAAAGCGTCGATTCTCAATTATTATACGGCCGGTGCCGCGGATTTGCCGCAACGTCAGCCAAAATCCGCTCGGAGGGTACACTAATTAATCGCGCGTTTATTTATCGCGCGGCGTCAAGCAACCCTCTCCAAACGGTGCCACCGTGCAACCCCATTCATCTAATGTCCGATGGGGATTCAATCGAATTCATGGCTGCTTATCGGTCTTAGTCTGATCGATACGATTTAACGCCAACATTGAAACTTCGTGCTAAATAGCGGATTTTTCAACTCTGGCACGATCTCGTGACACGAAATGCTGCTTATGATCGATTCGGAGCTTATCGTCAAAGATTATGCTAAACTTTTGTGCATAGTTTTAATGTTGTGTCACGTGTTTAATCTTGCATTTCATGCAACGTATTGCAAACGGCGGTTGTGATATATCAATTTAAAGTTCAGAGCTTAATGCAAACAACTGAAGTCTCTATTTATATTTTTAGTAAAGTGGCTAGTTGTGAGGTGGAACATGCGATCCATTGGGGTGCATATGTAGTTGTGCAATATTTCATGACATAAAAGTGTCACAAAATGGCACTTATGGTATATGAATATCAAGCTTAAACCTTACTACAGAAGACTATACTAAGGCTTTATTATTATTCTTAACATATAATAGCTTATTGTGAATTGCAACCAACGATGTCCGATTTGGATAGGTCTTAATTCTTACTAAACTTCATGACATAAAATTCTTAAATCATGACAGAAAATTATTTCAAAATGGCACTTATGGTACATCAACTTCAAGCTTGAAGCTTACTGAAGAAGCCTATATTAATGCCCCATTATTATTTTTACGATATAATAGCTTATTGTTAATTGCAACCAACGATGTCCAATTTGGACAGGTCTTAATTCTTGCTAAACTTCATGACACAAAATTCATAAATCATGACAGAAAATTATTTCAAAATGGCACTTATGGTACATCAACTTCAAGCTTGAAGCTTACTGAAGAAGCCTATATTGAAGCCCCATTGTTATTTTTAGTATATAATAGTTTATTGTTAATTGCAACCAACGATGTCCAATTTAGATAGGTCTTAACTCTTGCTAAACTTCCTAACACAAAATTCATAAATCATGACAGAAAATTATTTCAAAATGCCACATATGATACATCAACTTCAAGCTTGAAGCTTACTGAAGAAGCCTATATTGAAGCCCCATTATTATTTTTAGTATATAATAGTTAATTATTAATTGTGACCAACAATGTCCAACAAGTCTTGTTAAACATGACATAAAATAATTCAAGACAGAAAATTATTTCAAAATATCCCTCAAAGTACACTCTCATTCTCAAGAAATTACTATGCCGCTCACTACAAAAGCAATGATCACATTTTCCAACTTGTCACCAATATTAGTCCCCTCCGCACACATTTCCCGGACGTTAAACGTTATTTGGCGTGCCACGATAACCCAATTTTCATGGGGACCAGTGTCATCCCCTCAGCCGCGAGGGAAGAAAGATCCTAGCGTTTATTAGATCCCGATTTATTACACGTTGCGTGTACAATCAAGCTCGCCTCCTTTCTTCGCCTTCTTTTTTCGTTTCGCGCAAGTCATGGCGCACGTGTTTGCCGGATACTCGAGTTACACGGGGTCGTGGCGACAGCTGGGAGGGGTAGAAACGAGGGGTTGGAAACAGAAGCGAGTCGAGTAAGACAATGCCGGTGTATCCGAGCCGAGGAAATGAGATTTATATTAATTTCTACAGCCGTCGCGAGAACAGCCGACGTCGACGTCCTTTGTCGTCGTTTTTCTCACTCAGCTGTTCGTTTCTTCCTGCCTTGTTTTCTACTCGACCTTCAACCCCTTCGTCTGCGACGAATGTTTTACCGATTCCTTCTTAATTCGATCAAGTCACTGTTTTCTACCTAAGATTTAATATGTCATGGTCTGCTTTTAAGTTCGAACTTTTCGAAATTTATTTCTTGGCTGATCTGATGAGGAGCTTGTATTTTTGGACTTAAAGATTGATATAGACATTCTATAACCTTGTTTGAATTGTATGTTTGTATTCTCTTCAAGATGCAACACAGAAAGGAATTCATTACATGAACACATTTTTAAAATAATACATTAATGCCATAACCTACAATTTTCCAAACAGTTGCATCAATCACAGCTAGCTTATTGCTACAACGTTGAGACAGCTAGTGAATGTTAAAATGTTAATCACATCTTCAGCCTTGATTATACAGAGTATAGTCAGAATTGTGAAACTACAAGTCTTGATCACATCCCATGATCATGGTCATGAGAGTAACACGATACCATAACGCAAAGGTTTAACATTGCACATCAAGTGTCAAGTTACAAGCTTCAGTTCATAAATCTCTATTTAAAGCTATACATTTCTGAATGAAAGAGTTTGATAATTACAGGGTGTCCTAAACGCATGTCGGATATTAAATAGCGCCAGGGCATTAAAGCAGCTCCGATCAGGCATTTATTCGGCAGAATCTCTCCGAAAGTGTGCCAAATGTCGAGACGTGCTCGACATGCCCGAGAACGAGCTTCCGTTCTGGCATCAAAGTTCGAGCCGTTTCCCGTTGCAACGATAACACCCAGGGTGCTATCGTATCGAACATATGGCGTCGTTGCATTCTCGAATTTCGCAATGAAACAACCGTCTTACCCCTGGAGGTTCAATTTATGTTCATTTCACGGATCGTGAACAATCGTAGTCGCAGGAAATTCCACGGGTTCGGTGTTTACAGCGTAGCGATACCGGTGTTTTTCTATTTTCCCGGAAAAGCCTCGCACACGTCCTGTTTCCTGCGCGGAAGCCCGTACGGAACGCAATTTAGTCGCGTCGACGATTCTGTTGCAAGACGTGGAATCTTTTAGCCGACGTGCACGCCGAAACACGGACAGAGACAGAGGGATTCCGACACGAGATACCTGGCAACGGCATAGCAACACCGTCTCCGGCAAACCCGAGCTAATATATGGCGTTGTCATTGCGCATTACAATAGCACCGGTGTTACGTAAGCTGGTCACGTGTTCTGCTTTACCGCGCACCACCGTTTGGATACCGCGGCTCACGCACCTCTACATGTGCCTTACACACCGCCCCTGGAATTATGGTCACGTGTTTCACTGACTACGCCACACACGCCCTTGGTTACCACCCTGCCATTGCATTCGGATCTTTGCACTCGTATTCCTCCAGAGTTCTCACCTGTATTCTTCAGGGGCTCTATTCTCACCTGTATTTTTCAGGGTCTCTATTCTCACCTGTATTCTTCAGGGTCTCTATTCTCACCTGTATTCTTCAGGGTTTCTATTCTCACCTGTATTCTTCAGGGGCTCTATTCTCACCTATAGTCTTCAGGAGCTCTATTCTCACCTATATTCTTCAGGGTTTCTATTCTCACCTGTACTGCTCCAGAGTTCTATTTTCACCTGTATTCTTCAGTGTCTCTATTTTCACCTGTACTCCTCCAGAGTTCTATTCTCACCCGCATTCTTCGCACGCGTGTGGATCTCCAGGCTAGGCTCGTACAGCGTGGGTTACATTATGAAACACCGTTGTACGCCTAATCGATAGGTCTTGTTCATCAATACTCGATGAACTCTGGATTTATCGGATTCGCAGATGTAGCTTCGTGCATGTGGTTAGAGAACTCTAGATGGATATTTGAGGTCATTAACACTAGAACTACCAACCAGTCAAAATGACTGGTTTCAGATTTCTCATTTTATATTACAAAATTTTATTATCGCGATTTTATGGAAATGTCTGTCATATTTTGTTGAGAGAAAAACTAGTTCTATATGTTACTTGATGCTTTAGTATTTATTTATTAACCTTTTCATTTTTTTTTTTCATTCTTCGATAAACGAGCATTTAAGGTCGGTAGTTCTAGTGTTAAACTGGATAAGGTATCAGTGTGTTCACCATAAACTTATTCTCTGGTCTCATTATTCAGGCAATCGATAGCTCTTGTTAATTACGTATTGACGAACTCTAGATTTATCGGACTGAACTTCGTGTGTGCATGTGGTTAGAGATAGCTCTAGGTAACTGGATATTTAGGGTCATTAAACTGGATGAAGTTTGCTGGGATGTGTTCAGTGTGAGTTACAGCACTGAACTGATCTTGTGTGTACATTATTCAGGTCAGATTAGTTCGATCTGCTCTATATTTAACAGACAGCGATTGAGAATAGAGTCTGTTCATGTATGGATGGCTGTAGTGATGTTTCTAGGTGGTCAGTTAAGTTCCTTGGTACTCGGGCTTACTCAGTTTGAGTTATATTATAGTATTTATTTTGTGTCCTCGTTTAAATCTGTTCATCACTTTAACTCAGACAATTAAACATTTGTATGCTTCATATTTGTGTTGGTTCATATTTGACTATAAATTAATGGTCGTAGATGAGACTGAAAGTGTAGTACCTTTTATAGCCCCTTATTTTAGAGTCTGCTAGAGTAAATAAACGAAGAACTTACAAGAAAGTGTGTTCTTAGAGCCCCGCACCCCAATAAAGACTAATTATCTGACCTCTACAAACTTCACCGCCAGATACATCTGATTTCTCTGTTCTCTAACAAAGAATAAAAGACTAAAATAAAAGAACTCGAACTATAAAAAGTTTTCGTAAAAGTTCCTTATCACAGTTAGCAACCACATCGTTTATCATCGGAGATGCAGTAGCTAAGTACCCTGGCGAGGGATGAAACACGAGGTTGGTCGTATTACGTATGCGAAGGAGCACGAGCCGACCCCGTCCGATTAGTATGCCACGAAAATAAAGCATTCCGGGGCGCGAGCAGTTAGAAAAATTAGTTTTATCTACGTCAGGACCATCTGATATACAGCACACGCAGCCCCACACCGAGCGGAAGCAAAGAGGAGGAAGCTAGAGTCTGGGTCGAGGCGGACTCCAAAGCCCCGGAGGGCAACAATTGTGCATTCATCGGGCCAAGGGGCTCTAATTAAAACGCATTGTTTATATTCTTTGCAGGAAGCTACGTGCCCTCTGATCCCCGCTTTCTAGACGTGTACCGTTGTCCCTCTTTTGCATCGCAGGGGTTCTCCTACGCAAACTTCCTGCTAACTTCTTTGGAATAAAGAGATGGACATCTGACTACTTTGGCTTTCAGATGTGGTGTTACAATTTCTTATGTTAATTATATTAGAATTTATGCTACACAGTTAGGTTACACTCTGAATAAAATAATAAAAACCACTCTGAATGGTTTACTGTTACTGTAACCGAAATTAAATATCAAAAATGTTTAATCTTCCACCTAGTACTCTTTCTATAAGACCTTCGATTGACAACAAAAATATTAATATTTGTAACAGACACAAAGTACGATCACTGTCACAAATTTCATTTAGTAGAATTAAAGCAGCTATCCTTGAAATCTTTAGGCCGCGGTCACGTAACTGCAGGACCGTAACATAACCTCTTTTTATATTAATAGCAGGTGCCATGTGAATTAATTTCAGATAAGCTGGACAAAAACATACATCCATCAGGTTTCGTTACAAGTATAATATTTTTTAATACTACAAAGCGTAGAATATATTATCCTTGATTATACGTAGATATAATCTCAAGATAAATGTTGGTGTTATCAAAGACCCTCTTACTGTTCCAGGGTTAATGTAGCAAGTTAAATTAGCTGACGCTTTAGGGAAAAAATCTCAAGCAGCGACTTTTATTTTTAATTCTTGCATTAAATTTTAAAAAGGTATATTGAACATGTGTACATATGTATATACAATCATATATGGACATATGTGTGTGCATATGTATATGTACAATCACATATGGACATATGTGTGTGCATATGTATATGTACAATCACATATGGACATATGTATGTGCATATGTGTATGTACAATCACATGTGGACATATGTATATGCATATGTATGTACAATCACACATGGACATATGTGTATGCATATATATACACAATCACACATGGACATATGTGTGTGCATATAATATATACACAATCACACATGGACACATGTATGTGCATATGTGTATGTACAATCACATGTGGACATATGTGTGTGCATATATATATACACAATCACATATGGACATATGTATGTGCATATGTATACACAATCACATATGAACATATGTATGTATCATATGTATAAACAATCACATATGAGCATATGTATGTACATGCATATGTACATATGTTAAGTTAAATACAGTAAGTTCAACCTAACCTAACATTAAATTTGCAGACACAAAAGATCATGCAGTATAGATAAGAGATTTATAGCGATCGGTAATTCCTTAAGCCTTGAAGTTCCGTCCAGTTACAGAAAACGTGACTGCGATTTGTATCGAAGCGTAATTTCGTGAGGAAACGTGGAATTGAACGAGTCAACCCTGGCACGAGTTACGAGACGCGAAATGAAAGTCCCCATGTCTGTCTTTTCTTTCTTGCTGCACCCCGTGCTTCTCGTGATCCTCGCCATCCCCTCGATCTTCGTCGCCATCTTTTCTCATTCAGGCACGAACGTAATTCGCAGCCGTGTAACGTATCGCGCCAGCCTGCAGCCAATTTATCCTCTAATTGGCATAAACCTTCGACGCGTGCCATCGATGCGACGATTTTTCAATCGGTTCTAGTCGCCTAATAGCACTTCGACTTCGATCTTGCTGTCTACGGAGACTTTCGAAGGTCAACGTTCTTACTGTTTCTTGGTGAACATTTTAGGGTATGATATTTTTATTTGTGGTATATAGTCTTTTCTTTAGATTACAATTTTTTTTAAATCTTGTGTGGAATCTTAATTGGTATTCATTTAATTATTATATTGTAATGTACTGATATCTATATATATTGTGTTGTTACAAGATATTCTAAATTATTGTATAATATAATTGGGAAGTTCATAAAATTCTAGCACATTTTGAGTAACATAGACAAACCACATATTTCATTATCAATAAAATTATCAAAATCACTTTTCACCTTCTGTGACTGCAGTCTTGTATCATACTTTAATCAAGATGAATTATTAGTTTGTTCTGTTTGTTCAAACAGTATTTTCAAACATTCCAAACATTTCAAACATTTTTCAAACATTTTTCAGTTCAAACATTCTTTTTATACAAGAATGAATTTATTGTTTACTACCAGAAAGATATAAAAAATCATTTATTAAAAATCGTCGAAACCAATTTATCTTAAACACAATAAATATTTGACATCTACATTCGGACATCCACCGCCAAATTTCATTCCAATATTTTTCTTCCCCCAACTTTTCCAGAGTTCGTTTGTTCTATTTTCAAAGTGATCGCTCGTTAAATACCGGAAGTGAGATTAAAGACAATCGATCGAGAGGGTCGAACGTTGTCGCCCGGCTCCCATAACCATGTCCCAGCGTTCGCAACATCGTAGCAATCGATCGATTCCTGTTCGACTATCGATCCTGACGAAAATCGTTTCGTCACCGGAACTCGTCAGTCGCGACGAATTAACGAGAAGAGGAGGGAAAGAAACGGCCAGCAGCCGTTTTTTACTCTTTTTTTTATCGGTATTACAGGCGGTCGTTAGGCAGAAACGTTATACGACGCTATCGGCGTGTCGACAGGAGAATTACGAGCGTGTGGCCATCAAGATCGATCGTGGAAATCGAACAATCGCCCTCGATCGGTTCGACGCTCGTCCCCCATTGTAATTGATTCGCAGACAACACCGACGAGATAAACCGAGAAATATCTGTCGTAATTTACGCGGCGCTCTTGCATTTCGCTCGTGCACGATTTAGAAGTCTTAATCGGACGAAACTTCCTGCACCAAGGCTACAAAAAATATAGAAGGTTCATTCGAAAAAATTTACAACTGAAAATTTTGTTTAGGAGAACTTTTAATATTTTATTCGATGATTCATTTTTATTATTCATTCATATGTTATTGGTTTGAATTTAATTATACATGGACATTGATTTTCATATTTGTTTTAAAATCAGAAGGTGACTTAAAAATGTAGGTTCTTTTTAGTTAAAACATTTTGAACCTCCCTTGTAGTATTAATAACCTAAAATGATTATACTAATTATTGTTGTCATCCCATCTTTTAAGACATTGACTGCAAGATTAAAGTTAAAAATTTTAATGAACAGCTTACTATATTTTCACAGTGATATTTATTGCTGTAAATTCTAAGTAGTAATATTTTGAATAAAAATTTTTAATAATACTGTTGATAGTTCGGTAAATTTAGCGTCACATGTGTGATAAGATCAAAGTGGAGAAAGATTGCTACCCTCGCCGATTACACCCTCCGTGAACGCGAATAGAGCAATTTTTCAAAGCACCCTTAATAGAACATAAACATTAGGGTGGTTGGAAACCGCAAGTTTATAATCATAAGTGTCTAGTCCTCGTGAATCGTTTAATCATTACACGTTATCTCGATAGAAACTTAAATATGGTAAATTTCTGAAGCTACAGATCCGAGAGATAACGCTTTATGCCTCCGAAGCCCGAGGTCACCTAATTTTCCGCGGAAGTTCGCGTCACGGGACCCGGAGAAACTTCGTTTCAATTTCAGTTTTAAACTTGTTCCTGTAACCGCTCGAAAAGAACGGGGTTTAACCGCTGATTAGCATATCAACCGAATTTGAGAGGGGGTTGCAATAAATTTCTGGCTCCCGAAGCGTTCAGGATTTTTAGGGAAACTCTTTCGACATTTTCATGCAAGCTACGTGCCTGTTGCTGCCATTGTTCGATGCAATTTCGATGATTTAGCAATTTCGTGCGAAGCAAAAGGGAATGTACGATTGCCCGGCTCTTTGTGCTCCAAGTCTTTGTCGAAATTTTTCGATTCAGTCGTGCGTTCAATCTCGTCGGAGCGGACGGATTCGGAAAATGGAAAATTAGTGTCAACGTCGCTATTATTTGCATTAACGATTCTTATTGATGGTCGAGGGATTATTTTTAGGTTATGTTTTACGTGCAAGCTTTAATCAATTTTTAATAAATGTACATATTTTTCCATTTTTCATTAATGAATTTTTCTATCATTTTCAACAAAGCTAACTTAACGAACATTGTTTAATATTATTCTTTTACATAGTAGGTTACAAGTGAATTAAAAAATATGTACATTTATTTAAAATTGATTGAAGCTTGCACCTAAAACGTAACCTAAAAATAATTCCGTGAGCAGCAAGAAGGATATCAAACTTTATATATAATATTATATGTATGTATATGGAATATATGTGTTTGTAACAGAGTGGTATAATTTGTAACATATTTTTAGAATGGAAAGTGAAATTTTTTTTAAGCATAACAGATGAAAAATGTTATCAATAATTCTATTAATAATGAAACTTCGCTGAGGATTATAAATAAATTCATTTATAGAAAATGATACACATGTTTTTATAAAAAAGTGGTTTAATTAGTAACATTTGTAGCATTTTCTTTAAACACACAGATGAAAAATGTTTTCAATAATTCTATTAATAATGAAACTTCGTTGAGGATTATAAACAAATTCATTTATAGAAAATGATACATATGTTTTTATAAAAGAGTGGTTTAATTAGTAACATTTTTATTAACAATTTTTAACAGTTAGTAACATTTGTAGAATTTTATTTAAATACAACAGATGAAAAATGTTTTCAATAATTCTATTAATAATGAAACTTCGTTGAGGATTATAAATAAATTCATTTATAGAAAGTGATACATATGTTTTTATAAAAAAGTGGTTTAATTAGTAACATTTTTTATTAACAATTTTTAACAGTTAATAACATTTGTAGCATTTTTTTTAAACACAACAGATGAAAAATGTCTTTAATAATTCTAATAATAATGAAATTTTCCTATTCACCTATGTATATCTAACAAGATGTAGCAGCTATTTATATTTATGTGCATATTCAGTCATTCCTATAGAAGTAATTGTATAATGATATGAGTGATATGAATATGGATAACGATACGAGTGATACGATTATGAATTATGACATGCATCTGAATATGAATTATGATATGAATTATGGGATTATATGCGACTATATAATATGAATCATATGTCATGAATTATGAACTGAAAATTCTGATTTTTATCCGAAAACATTGCACCACAAATAATGCATCATATCACCACTACATTAATATTCAATAAAATATAGATTTTTATATCTATTTCATATCTAAAATAGATTTTAACATTTTCAGTCACAGACTCGCCAATCAAATCTATTCATATCTATTTCATATCTAAAATAGATTTTAACATTTTCAGTCACAGACTCACCAATCAAATATTTATTTTCCTAAATCTTCAAAGCCACGCAAAGGGTTGATAAGGTTAAAAATTGCCGACTTCTCGAAAGTTTGTACCTACAGAAAAGAGATCGAAGGGCCACACACACATGGAGAACCGTAGCCAAAATCCTCTGGCACGGTGATTTGGAATCCGGAGATAGGGCGAAATACGAATGCGGGCTGATGTGCGGTGATGCAGTGGCTACATTTGCCAAAGAGAAACGAAGTCTATCGCCAGTCGAGAGGAACAGAGGGAAAAGAGATGCGGCTTTCTCGATACGAGATATCAAACCCTCATACACGTTCGTTTCTATGCGATGTAGTTTTACCATGTACAAATATATGGATTTGCAGCTGAAAATTGTAAAATTCTCTAAATTTTATATTTTTGGGTTTCTTTTATGATTTCATAGGTCTCAGGTTTTTTCATTTTTAAATATTTAGGTTTGTGAGTTTGTTTGTCGAGTTCTTAGAGTTTGCAGATTTTTGGGTTCCTATATTTGTAGGTTTTTAAATTTTTAGATTTGGCAAATTTCAAGGTGTCCATATTCCCACATCCCCAAATTTCCAAATTTCCATATTTCTAAATTTGCGAATTCCACGCTTTCCAAATTCTAATGTATCGAAATCCCAAGGTTCCTAAATTCCTACACCCCCAATTTCTAAATTTTCAACTTCCAACACCTCCAAATCCCTAAATTCCCATATTCACACATCCCCAAATTAGTAAACCCCCAATTCCCAAGGTTCCTAAATTCCTACACTCCAATTTCTAAATTTCCAACTTCCAACACCCTCAAATCTCTAAATTCCTAAATTCCTACATCTCCAAATTAGTAAACCCCCGAATCTCAAGGTTCCTAAATTCCTACACCTCCAATTCCAAAATTCCCAAATTCCTAAATCCCCGAATTAGCAAACCCCCAAATCCCAAGATTCCTAAATTCCTACACCCCCAATTCCAAAATTTCCAAATTCCTACATCCCCAAATTAGCAAACCCCCAAATCCCAAGATTCCTAAATTCCTACACCCCCAATTCCAAAATTCCCAAATTCCTACATTCCCAAAATAGTAAACCCCCAAATCCCAAGATTCCTAAATTCCTACACCCCGAATTCCAAAATTCCCAAATTCCTACGTCCCCAAATTAGTAAACCCCCAAATCTCAAGATTCCTAAATTCCTACACCCCTAATTCCAAACTTCCCAAATTCCTACGTCCCCAAATTAGTAAACCCCTAAATCTCAAGATTCCTAAATTCCTACACCCCGAATTCCAAAATTCCCAAATTCCTAAATCCCCAAATTAGCAAACCCCCAAATCTCAAGATTCCTAAATTCCTACACCCCGAATTCCAAAATTCCCAAATTCCTACGTCCCCAAATTAGTAAACCCCCAAATCCCTATATCCCCAAAATTCCACAACCCCAAAAATATCTCTCAGAGAAGCTAGATTTGCCGGTGACTGTACACAAGTCCTCGGTCACCGAATGTGCCTCGAATCATTCGATCGAGCCGGTCGAAAATAAGCTCGTAACCAGAAGGTGTTCTTCTCGAAGCCAATATAACGGAATGAGCTCGACCAGTTTTCGAGCTGAATAATAACGACGAACCTGGAATTCGTTTTTTGGAAAAAAAAGAGGAACGTGGTGTCAGCAACACAGAGAACAGAAGCAATTTTAGAGCAGCGCCAGAATGAGCTCTTTTTTGCCACATCTCTCGTTCTTAGAAGAGGAATCGTTCTTCGTCTTCTTCGAAAGAACGCTTCTTCCGTGCTTTTCTTCGTAACTTTGACGCGCGTGAATCGCGTCCTCCATTTTCTACTTCTCCACCCTTAGCTTCGTGATCAAAGGCTGTTGATTTCAACTGGAGAGGCTGGGTTTTCGTCATCGTCGAATGTAACGAAGAGACATTTTACTTCTCAAGATACCGTTTATAATTATATTAATTGTTATTTAACGAAGATTTTGTGTAACTGAATATTTTGTGGCGGAATAAAATGTTATGTGATGTAATGAAATGTGACACAACTTTATCGTGAGGTTCAATTTTATCATGCAGTTATAAAAAATAATTCATATACAAGTTGATTATTCTGCAGACATTGTACTTCATATTTAAACCAAATCTAATTTACAAAGAGTCAGAAATGAATTTCGGTTAGGTTACACCAAGTCATGTTGAAGATTATTTATAGATGAAGATTAGGTTTGTCTGCTTTCATAAAATTATCAAGATTATCACTTTTAGTTTTATGATTATAAATAATTGTTAAGTGTTTCTTCATTTGTATTTGTGTAAATTGTAAAATGATGTATAATACATAGACAACTAAATATAAAAAAAAAATTAAGGTAAAAAAACTGACTCTACTTGTAACAGGTTTTGAACTCTCATCTGCAGCTTACAACATCATTTCTCATTGAACCACAATAACATGTAAAAATATTTTTTTATTATAATATATTCATTGTTATTGTATGTACTATTAAATTGTCCAACCCTGATCTCCTATTAGCACCAGTAAAAGTCATCTTCTTTTATTTTCAATCATACAAATAACTTTATGCAGTCATATAAATTTTAAACGATATACACTACATTTAAAATGTTCTCTCTTGTCACGAATCTCGACTCGAGTACCGAAGAGCAGCGAAACAACCCGAAGTGTCCCTACCGCGAAATCTAGTACCTCCACGTTTTATTCTTGTCCCAAGGGTGTCTTCTTCGGAATTCGATATCAGTAGGCTGGACGAACCGCAAAATCCAGTGTCGAGCGATCGCGGAACGTGCTCTCGCGAGTTACCTGGTCTATCTACGAATGTATTTAGGATAACGGTGAAACACGCACGTGCATATGATGTACGGGGCCTCGGTAAATCTCGCAACGGGCTGAGCCGCGACCACGAGGGGGTGAAAGGGACGGGTGGAAACGGAAAGGGATGGTTTGGCCAGCCTCGAATCCACGCTGTTGGTATTCATGCTGACAGGCGGCCTTTATTGACTGTGGATAAACCGCGGTGGTTGCGTGTCTCGGCACGCACACGCGTGTCTCCGCACCGAACGGGGATGCAAGGGGGATAGAGAAATCGAAGGAAAAAGGGGGTGGAGGGCGTCGTTGCGGTGGTTACATTCGTATGCCGCCGGCACGTTTCGCAAATACGCGAACGGCTTTGCTTTTCTGCCGACGGGAATCAAACCGTGTACATATTTCGTGGCCGTCGCGTTCTTTCGTCTTTGTTCGCTGTTTTTGCTGATACGAATGGCCACTAAACGTTTTACCCGACAAATTTTCTCTCGTGACTTTTTTTTAAATAGCAACGTAATTGAAGGTAACTGGACGTCTTAATCCTTTGCGCTCGAGAGGCGCCATTCGATTTAATACAATAATTTGAAATAAGCATTATTTAGTTAATTTGTGGAGACTTGCGTCGCGCTTTATATTATTCGCGCCATTTATATTCTATTGTTTCTGTACGAAATACATGTAATATTCGAGTTGGCAGCAGTGGGAGACAAAAAAATAAACGGAGAGTCTTCATCGTGTCGTGGCGCGTTGCACACGTGCATTTTGTAATTATATTAAAAGTAAAAGACACCTTATTATTAATTAAAACCCAACAATATAATTCTATAATAGTCCTCATGCGATATATAAACATAACAAAATTGACAATACTGGAAATTATCAGTAGAGAAATAATAACCTCAAAAGAACTCATTTTAATTAATATTTTAAAGTTGCTGTTGGCAAACAATAAAATTATCTTCAAGTGCAAAGGATTAACATTAGAAAGACTGAAACTTTGATTCATTTTGACTGTTTTGGGGCAATATAGGTATAACACATATATATATATATACACCGGAAATGAAGGAGGGGGCAGGGCCCTACAATTATTAATAAACGAATTTATATGTTGTACAAAAAGTCACAAAATTCTAAGAAGCTGTGTCATTCTATACACAATTGTTTTTCTAATTGAAATTGAAAAGCAGTCAAAATGACTGCCTTAGGCAATCTAGTGTTAATAGAGAAGGACATCCATCGCCTTACCATTGTAGTACTACATATTGAATTACCACACGTTGAACTACTACCCCCTTCACAATCCCAAGATCATAATTACCAGACTAATACTCCTCCTCGCAAAAAGTCTACAACTTAACAATCTTTTCCCCGCAAAAAATGAATTCTCGTACAATCTCCAGGCGAAAGAGCCCGGTTCTCGTTGTCCCTCCGTATTAGGAGAGAAGTAACGCGCGTTGATCGAGGACATTCGATTAAGATGTTTCGTAGGATCGCCGGGATTCGTTCTGTCGTTAGCCCTCATTTCGAGGATCACGGTGACGTATCTCCCCCGGGGATTTCTTATTCCGCGTATCGAATCGAAAGGTTCCGAGAGGACAGCCTCCGCAAAAGAAACCGTCTCCGCTATCTCGGGATAGATCCTGGCAGATAAAGAAAAGCGTTTCAATTTCCCTAATGCTGCAAGCGCCACGCTTTTACATTACAAACGTCTTTCCTCGATCCTTCGTTCGCGTCTCGTGGTCCGCACTTTTATTTGTTTTTTCTTCCTGCATTTGTCTTTTTTTTATCAGCCAGACCCTGGCTACCGATTTCACCCTGTTCTCCACTTTTCATCCGATGGAAGACCTGACCGTTCGACTCTCGTTTCAATCTCGAACGGAATCTGTGGCTCCGCGTGATCCTGCGACGAAAGAACCTTTACTCGGATAATCCTTACAGGATCCGGACAATGCGAACCGGAATCGAAAGAACCGGAGGTCAGTCGGTGCAATCCGATTAATTCTATGCCACGGAATTGCTGTTTCCACTTTCAGAGACTCCCGTTTCGACTTGCGATCCCGTTAACGTCTGTTCGGCACATTTTCCACACTCTTTTTATTCTCGGTCTTTTACTTTAACCTAAATTCTGGTATAAAAGAACTCTTACATTATACTTTATTATAATTATAATTAGATTTATCGTTCGTTGTGTTTTATGTTACATTTTTGGATTTTTTTCGAGCTTGTTATTGTTGTTTTTAATTTTTGATATCTGTTATGTGTCAACCATATGTGTATTATATGTCGTCTGATGAATTCTGTAAATAAGTTTGATAAATTCTATAGCTAAATTTTTATTCTTTCTATATAATTTATTAGGTTTATTGACTCGATAGTCTGCGATCGATGTACAAATTTTTTGTAGTTTTTATGTGTTGACTAATGGCAGACATTGCAAAAGAATCAAGAAAGAAATAAAAGATGTGTATACAAATTTTATTTGCAGAATTATTTTATCCGCGTCTGTGTATCAGAATTTTAATCAAGTTACAGCCATTACAAAAGAGATAAATAAAAAATGAAAACCTCTGTATGAATTTTAATCCTATTCAATTGTAAAGTATTTTATTTGCGTTCAAATATCACGTCGTTCACGTAGCAACTAAAAGATAAATAAAAAGCGGGAATTTTTATTGGCAAAAATTTCTATCTATTTGAAGCAGTTGAATAATTTTAAAGAATTTCATTGATTCCGAATTGTAGAACACTCGTAGAGGTAACAAATTGAAATATAAAATTATTTTCGACGGTGCAGAAAGAATTTATCGGTAATATTCGGTCCACTCGTGTTTTAGCAACTCTCGTTCAGTAAAATTGATAAATTTCCAACACGGTCATAATGAACGCCCCCCGCGTTCGGTCAGTTAACTGGCAATAAAGCACGAAACTTTTCCCCCGGCGTTAATGAAGTGTACGCGTGTAAACTGCGCTGCCCACTATTACGACTTATATAAAACCGTGCGGCCGTGTCGGTAATTAAAACGTTTAATCAGCATTGCTTTATACACGGTTGATGCTCTTCGAAAATACATTATCGTCAACTGGAAATTGCATTTTTATGGATTAATGATTTTTATACTATTTTTAACTTGTAAATAATCTATGCTTGTTTAAAGTTTCAGGTTGTTATCTGTGAAGTTCACTTCGCGAATTTAACTGGGGGTTTATTAGTGGCAGGTACTTTATATTTATAGTTGGAGGAAGTTTTAATGCTTTTAACGGAGTTGGTTAATTATTTTGGGAGATTTGATGGTTTTAGGTTTTTTAGAGGTTTCGTAGTTAACTTTTAGAATTTTAGGTTTTTGCAAATTTCCAAAACAGGTTATAATATTAGCAAATTTCTGTATTTCTAGTTTTCTGGATTTTCAAGGTTTTGGGTTTCATAGTTAACTCATAGAATTTTAGGTTTTTGCAAATTTCCAAAATAGATTGATATATTAACAAATTTTTGTGTTTCTAATTTTCTGGATTTTCAAGATTTTGGGTTTCATAGTTAACTCATAGAATTTTAGGTTTTTGCAAATTTCCAAAATGGATTGATATATTAACAAATTTTTGTGTTGCTAATTTTCTGGATTTTCAAGATTTTGGGTTTCATAGTTAACTCATAGAATTTTAGGTTTTTGCAAATTTCCAAAACAGGTTATAATATTAGCGAATTTCTGCATTGCTAGTTTTCTGGATTTTCAAGATTTTGGGTTTTATAGTTAACTCATAGAATTTTAGGTTTATGCAAATTTCCAAAATAGATTGATATATTAACAAATTTTTGTGTTTCTAATTTTCTGGATTTTCAAGATTTTGGGTTTCATAGTTAACTCATAGAATTTTAGGTTTTTGCAAATTTCCAAAATAGATTGATATATTAACAAATATTTGTGTTTCTAATTTTCTGGATTTTCAAGATTTTGGGTTTCATAGTTAACTCATAGAATTTTAGGTTTTTGCAAATTTCCAAAACAGGTTATAATATTAGCAAATTTCTGCATTTCTAGTTTTCTGGATTTTCAAGGTTTTGGGTTTCACAGTTAACTCATAGAATTTTAGGTTTTTGCAAATTTCCAAAATAGATTGATATATTAACAAATTTTTGTGTTTCTAATTTTCTGGATTTTCAAGATTTTGGGTGTCATAGTTAACTCATAGAATTTTAGGTTTTTGCAAATTTCCAAAATGGATTGATATATTAACAAATTTTTGTGTTTCTAATTTTCTGGATTTTCAAGGTCTTGGGTTTCATAGTTAACTCATAGAATGTTAAGTTTTTGCAAATTTCCAAAATAGATTGATATATTAACAAATTTTTGTGTTTCTAATTTTCTGGATTTTCAAGATTTTGGGTTTCATAGTTAACTCATAGAATTTTAGGTTTTTGCAAATTTCCAAAACAGGTTATAATATTAGCAAATTTCTGCATTTCTAGTTTTCTGGATTTTCAAGGTTTTGGGTTTCATAGTTAACTCATAGAATTTTAGGTTTTTGCAAATTTCCAAAATAGGTTATAATATTAGCAAATTTTTGCATTTCTAGTTTTCTGGATTTTCAAGATTTTGGGTTTCATAGTTAACTCATAGAATTTTAGGTTTTTGCAAATTTCCAAAATAGATTGCTATATTAACAAATTTTTGTATTTCTAATTTTCTGGATTTTCAAGGTACCACATTACTAACACACCACTTTTCTAACTCCTTACAAATAATTATCAGATGCTTAAACTTTCAAAGTTCCTAAATTTCCCGATTTTCCAATTTCCAAAGTTTCAAGCTTTCAAACATCTAAATTGCTAAAGTTCTAAATTTTCACATTTCCAAACTATCGAACTCCTATGTTTCAAAACTTTCACACTTCCAATTCCCACATTTCTAAACTTGGAAATTCCATTCTTAAAGAGTTGTTAACTCTCAACTTATCAAACTCTTAAATCAATTTCTAAATCTCAATATTTTTACTACCTAAAAACTTAAAATTTTTGAATTCATAAATTTTAAAACCTCAATATCAAATTTTTATTAACCCCTTGCCGTGCTTTAACGTGTCTGACTCGTAACGCATTCACAACTCAGATGCGATAAACCTTACTTAAATTTTGAATACTCTTCAACTTGAAGTTTAAATCCAACTATAATTTGCGTTGTCAAGGATCCCTGAATATAAAATACTTAGAACATTTTAATTTTCTTTGTTCGTTTTAATGTTATAGTCCTGAATGGTTAGTCTTGACTGACGCACCTCATAAATAAATGACACGGCAAGGGGTTAAATCATTTTTACAGTACCTCAACCTAACCATCCAGTAAACATCATATAATCCACTATTGTAATTTTGTATAAAATTACCACGTTACCCTATTTCATCTCTTTATCAACCCAGCAAGATACCGAAACACAAACAATATCAAAAGCCGAAGGTCTCGAGACAATAGCAGCACCTAAATTTGACCAACTAACACGTGTATTACCACGATCATAAGCAAATCCCTTTCTCCTATTACGACGCACACCATTACGCTCTTGACGCATTAAACGTCCCATTTAATCAGAACTAAGCCCAGCTGAAGCTTATGCAACATGTTTGCAATTGAATTCCCCGGCATATTACGTAAATGATCTTTGGCTGGGGTGAAGATGTCCGATCAAATTGCTGGAAATTGATGCTCCCTTGTGTCCTCCTTCGAGAACAATTGCTAGAAAACGGAATTGTAAACTTATTTATTGCAAAATTATTCACAAAGAAATAAACAGTAATACACGTTCAATTTAATATAACCTCAAGAACTGAGTTTAACATTTTATATGTAAACAGCAGATAAATATGCGAGTCAACTTAGCCGTCACTCCGAAATATAATTTCGAATTTCAAAGGAAGCGAAGCGAAATCGCGTCGCAAAATGAATCCGATTCCGCGAAAATCAACGCGATGGCAGGGTAATTAGCAAAGTGTTGGTACGCGAGGCGCAAAAATAATTCCACGAGGCGCTTTATTAAAAGCTGTTCTCGATATTTCGGCTGCCTCTAAACTCGAAGGTAATTTCGGTCGGCTAGCAACGAATTCCACGGTTTTTAATTAAACTATAGATAGTCCGGCGTAACGACTCGAGACTAAACAGCGACGTGGTAGAAAGGTCGCTTTTCAAACGACCAAGCAACCACGGAACCCCATAACGACCGTATCCGAAATGGTTTCTCGCCACCGAGACGAGTTAATGCAAGAAAGTCTCCCGGCCTTTTCTCTACGTAAAAGCGAGTAGGATAATCCACGGGATCAGTCCTATCGAGACGAAATCCCCCCGCTGAAGTATCGTCTTTTCTTCGCGTAAAATGAGATTCCTTCGTTATAATTGCGGAACGGAGAAAAATTTCGCCGGGGGATGATTGGCGGGGTAGTAAAACCGTCAGAGAATCTGTCTTTATGGGTTTCCCTCCAAATTGAACCGTTCGTCGAATCGATACAACCGTATCTTATTATAACTTCTTTTCGAACTTCGACCGTTCGGAATAATTTCTTTATTATTTTATTTTTCCGATCGTTCATAATAATAGGAGCTTCACAATCTTTTTCTTGGTCTGACAAAAATTGATGACAGAAAAGCGTCTTAAAATAATACTTGTATTATATCAATTATAAGAGTGAGGTTCAATGAATGTAACTGCGTAAGAATTGCATGAAGGTTTGGTATACAAAATGGTTGCTGATGAGCTACATTAAATGATGAGCTATTTTAGAGCCTCTACGATTCAAACATAAAATGATGACATAAAACTGTAACAAAATAGCACTTGTCTTATACTGATTTTAAGGTTGAGGTTCAATGAAAGTAACTGCGTAAGAATTTCATGAAGGTTTGGAACACAAAATGGCTGCTGATGAGCTACATTAAATGATGAGCTATTTTAGAGCCTCTACGATTCAAACATAAAATGATGACATAAAACTGTAACAAAATAGCACTTGTATTATATCAATTTCAAGGTTGAGGTTCACTGAAAATGACTGCATAAAGATTTCATTAATATTTGCAGTACAAAATGGCTGCTGACCAGCCACAGCACACAATGATCAACTTTAAGAACATCTATGGTTCAAACATAATTTCATGACATAAAACTGTAACAAAATAGCACTTGTATTATATCAATTTCAAGGTTGAGGTTCACTGAAAATGACTGCATAAAGATTTCATTAATATTTGCAGTACAAAATGGCTGCTGACCAGCCACAGCACACAATGATCAACTTTAAGAACATCTATGGTTCAAACATAATTTCATGACATAAAACTGTAACAAAATAGCACTTGTATTATATCAATTTCAAGGTTGAGGTTCACTGAAGATAACTGCATAAAGATTTCATTAATATTTGCTGTACAAAATGGCTGCTGACCAGCCACAGTACACAATGATCAACTTTAAGAATATCTATGGTTCAAACATAATTTCATGACATAAAACTGTAACAAAATAGCACTTGTATTATATCAATTTCAAGGTTGAGGTCCACTGAAAGTAACTGCATAAAGATTTCGTCAATATTTGCAGTACAAAATGGCTGCTGACCAGTCACAGCACACAATAATCAACTTTAAGAACCTCCACAATTCAAACATAAAATGATGACATAAAATTGCAACCAAATAGCACATGTAATATACCAATTTAATGCTAAAACTCCAATGAAAAGACTAAATTCTCAAACTTCCCAAAATACCACCATTCCTCCACTAAATAAAAAAATTGCAACTCCAATTAGTACAAATTAAACAGTCCGTCAAGTTTCATCAAGATAATGTATCCATGGAATCGAAATTTTATCGCATCGAACGACTTCTCGTTACGTGTAATTTTTCTCCGACGTGTTCCAAGGTATGAAAACCTGTAGCACCCAGAACTAATCGTATTAGCGAGAGAAAGGAGGACGAGTTATCATTGGTCGAGCTAACGAGAGACATTAGCTTGCCAGTAACGTTTGAGTGTTAAAGGTATCTGGGGAGACCGGATGATTCGAAGAATATTATAATATAATGAACACCGAGGGAACACTCGTGACCCGACCACGTCGATATTGACTTTTCTAATTAGACTTGGCCGACCACTGGAACAAACTACCTTCTTCGATCGTGTTCCTCATCGCTAAGTAGTGAACCTCATCATTTCCTTCCGAACTTCTACTTCTAAATTCCCTCTAAATTCTGGTAGGTAAATTCTAGTACAGATCGATGTAGTATTAAATTATTCTGTATGAGATGTCGAAATTCGTTAGGTGAAATTGAGAATTTTGTATTACAAATTTTAACGAACTTTAGGGATTTGGGAAAATTAAAATTTGGGGGTTTAGGGATGTGAGATTAGAATTTGGGGGTTCGAGGATTTGGGGGTTTAGGGATTTGGGAAGATTAGAATTTGGGGGGTTGAGGATTTGGAGAACTGAGAATTTGGGGGTTTAGGGATTTGGGAAGATTAGAATTTGGGGGGTTGAGAATTTGGAGAGCTGAGAATTTGGGGGGTTTGAGGATTTGGAGAGCTGAGAATTTAGGGGGTTTAAGGATTTGGAGAGCTGAGAATTTGGGGGTTTAGGGATTTGGGAAGATTAGAATTTGGAGGGTTGAGGCTTTGGAGAGCTGAGAATTTGGGGGGTTTGAGGATTTGGCGAGCTGAGAATTTGGGGGTTTAAGGATTTGGAGAGCTGAGAATTTAGAGGGTTTGAGGATTTGGAGAGCTGAGAATTTAGAGGGTTTGAGGATTTGGAGAGCTGAGAATTTGGAGAGTTTGAGGGTTTGGAGAGCTGAGAATTTAGGAAGATTAGAATTTGGAAATGTGGAAAGCCTGGAATTTCAGAATTGGGGATTTGAGAATTTGAGAGCGTGAGAAGTTGCAAATTTAAAAATTTGGGAGTGCAAGAAATTGAAAATTTAGAAATTCCTAAATGTAAGGATTTGAGGTTCTGAGAACTTGGAGACATGAAAGACTGAAAATTTGAGAAATTAAAAATTGAAGAATTCAAAAGTATAGAAAGCAAACATACTCTTGTACCTCCTCATCTTTCTGAATATTTTGAAAAGAGTAATTCCCACCATAAAAGTGCAGCATTTCAATGGAAATACAAGTGAAAGTTTGATCAGGGGGGTCGAATGCGTCCATTGATAAGGTGGATCGTTTGATAAAACGTGACGAGGAATTAATTTGGTTAATAACAGAACGGGTCTCGCGAAAATTAGTCGCTTTTGCGAGGGAAAAGAGATTGGATAGGTCGGACGAATGGCACGATCTCTCGGTAATCCTTTTTAAACTTGTTACCATCTGCGTCAGAGCTTTTGGAGGAATTATCTTTGTGACTGGAAAGAGTGGGGAAGTTCAAAGGTTACGTCGGAATCGGCGAGCGTAAACTCGGAAATTCTGCAATTTCGCGTTCTCTGCGTTTATCGAATCGCGTGTGCTACTCTGAACGCAATATTTGGGACGCGGAAAGTTTGGTGAAAATCCTGCCGGTATCGTGACAGTTCACTGAATCTCAAAAGAATCGTGTGTTTATTCTGTCTAAGAACAATATCATACACAATCGAATCCTGAAACATTGGAACTTTATGTTCTTTATAAAAAATATAATACATATTGTGACAATCATATGCGTTTATATGAACATACATATATAAAATCAAATATATTTTGAAAAAAAATATTGTGACACTTTAGAACAAGTCTTTAACTATTAATATAACTAACAATTTACTGTGAAGTTGTTTATTTCAATCGTTGAGTCATGTGCCTTTGTAAGAGCCTGTATATCAATGTACGTCATTGACATATGCTGTACATATGCTGATTGTAATGAATATCACTGACACATGTTGTACATATTCTGATTGCAATGAGTATCATTGACACATGTTGTACATATGCTGATTGTAATGAGTATCATTGACACATGTTGTACATATGCTGATTGTAATGAGTATCATTGACACATGTACATATGCTGATTGTAATGAGTATCATTGACACATGTACATATGCTGATTGTAATGAGTATCATTGACACATGCTGTACATATGCTGATTGTAATGAGTATCATTGACACATGCTGCACAATAACACATTTCATTGGTACAACCTACATAATTATATACATGTGTCACCATACATGTATGTATATGTATGTCAGTGAGACATTGTCTATAATAATTTTTATAAATTTTAGTAACAGACTCTGTATAATAATTTATGTCATTGGTACATCCTACATAATGATACATTTCACTGAAACATCCTATATGATAATACATATGTGTCATTGCATGTATTCGTAATAATACATACATGTGTATTTTATTGACCCACTCTGTATGAATTAGTAGAGAACATTAATCCTGAACTATATTTTATCTGCTTTAAAAGAAGACAATATAATTTTGAATTTATAGAAACCACTCAACTAATTCATTTAAGGGATGTTGCAGTACAAAGATATATAAAAATTGCACATCTACACACATCATTTTGTAACAATAATAACCTTGTAATAAAAATAACCTTGTAACAATACCATCCTCCACGTTCTCCCAAAAATAGAACAAAAGGCCAAAAGCTAGACCACATAATTAAACGGCAATAATATGACTAAACCCCGTAACAATACAGGATAAACTGGCATCCCGCATAAAATATCCCAGCGTCGAACCCCTACTTAAGGGTTAATAATCCTCGGGTAGACCAGCGGTCCAATAACTACGACCAGATTGAATATAACCGGCCGGGCAAGGATATTACTAAACAAGCCGAAAAACGCGAACAATGAACGGGATCCTATCAACGGCAGGGAACTACCCTTTTTTAATAACATTACCGGACACCGGATACCGTCTGTTGTTCGCTTTAATCTCGCCGTTCGTCCCCGCGTTTCCGCAAAAAGGGGCTAAATCTTCGTCGGAGACCGCGGAGGGACAGAGATTCGCGCAATGTCGGTTGCAACCGTGAGCAAAGGGGTTCCAGGTTTAAGCTGGAGGGGTGGGATTTTAAGCGGCTAGGATAATCCGAGGTTTAAAGGGTTCGGGCAATAGCGACGATGGACGCGTTTCGATTCTACGCACAGTAAGAGTTTTCATATACTTTCGGTAGATAGGAAATTCGAGGTTTCTATTTTTTTGAATTTTGATGGGGGTGGAAGGTTTACTGCGAGGTTCTCAAGTTTGAGTTATGAAGAGATACAAGTGGTACAGGTGAGGTACAATGATGAGGTACAAGTAGGGTGAGAATAATGCTATACAGAATTATATGCATATAGGTAATGCACATATGGATAATAGCACAGGGTGCTTCACATCTAGTATACGTAGCTTCATTTTCGAAGCTTCAAACCCCATGTTTGCAAAGGGAAACTTTTTTCAGAATCATGTCAGCTATCTCCCATTCCAGGGAGTTACACTAATTGTGACACTTTGTATGTAGATAACATTGATGTGTGGATATTGGCATGTATGGATAACAGTACATATACATATGTATATGTATGCGAATATGCTGACGCCTTGATACACAAGCTGTTACAGTAATGAATGTACATATGAACCTAAGATATTGCAAATGAAGATACATCGAGAAATTCGTGTTAATATAAATAATTCTTATAAAGTGCCTGTTATAGAAGAAAAAAAAATATCATTCCTCATTAGACATAACTCAGGACAAAAGAAAGAATCCAATTATCTTCTTTAATTCCGGAGATATTCCCAAAAATATGATTTCCACCCCCAACATCGAGAGCTATTTTCACTCCTTCAATATGCACGATTGCCAATAAAAAAAAATACGTGTCAAATATTTTTTTGAGAACTATATCCCACATAAGTTTCATAAAAATCGGCGTGTCGGAGTTGGATATGTTCCCTTGTTAGAAGACATTACAATTAACGATGGAATGTCAGTCAACAAAAAATATTTTCGACCTTGATTTTCTCCCAATTTTTCCTCACTAACAAACGAGAAGCAGACCAGTCAAGTTCACCAGCCATAATTATTTAAAAAATCCAGCAAACTAATTTGAGAGAATAAAGTGGAGAAACGTAGCCGAGTGGACAGAACAAGGGGAGGAATAATAAGAAGAGGAGTAAGAAGCCGCACGCGCGAGGGTAAATTGCTGGCGGCACCTCGAGGCGGCTCGAAGCTCGCGGGCGACGCGTCAGCTCGCGACAAAAGGTCCGCTCGTGCGTTCGCCAGGGAAACGTGGCATTGTCTGGCACGAGAGGGTGCTCGTCATTCGCGATTTCCGCCCTCTGTCTGCCGACGAGAAGAGAAACGGTAGACGGTATATATCGCCGTTGGAAAAACCGATCGTGGCCGAGGGTGAACTTATTCCGCGGGTGTGGCGACGTTCGAACGACGTCGAAGAAAAATTCCGTCGACGACGCGGCTTCGTCGGGGTTATCGTCCAGGTGTCCTCGTAAAAACTACCCTCTCTCCGTCTCTTTTCGTTCTGGGGAATGGCCGATTGACCGGACGGAGAACGAATGGTGGGTTGGTACGAGGTCGTACGAATCCGGTTATCGGTTCTCCATAAATCGAAACTGAACGATCTCCGAGCGTGGATGGGTCATCATAATCCTGGCGTACAGTCCATGGCAAATAGAGATTTCGAAATTACGATCTGGGGAAATGATCGATTTTTCGGGATTTTTGGAGTTGGTGAATTTTCAAGTGTAATAATTTCGATAATTATAGTGTTTATATTTGAGGATTCAAGAATTTTTAGGCATTTGGGAAATTTTAATTTTGAAATTTGGGAATATGGAAATATTAGATTTAGGGTCTAGGAAGTTGCTGATTTAGGGATTGGGGAATCTATGAAATTTGTGTTCTAGGGAAATAGGGATTTATGGATTTGAAGGCCTACAGCATCAAATCCCAAGATTTTGAAATTTATAGATTTCCAAATCTCTAGAACCCCGAATTTCTAGATCCCAAGAATCCCTAGATCTCAAGAGTTTCTGGATTCCAAAATCCCCAGATCCCAAAATTCTCAGATTCCAACATGCTCAGATCCCCAAATTTCCAGATTCCAAAATCCTCAGATCTCCAAATTCCCCAATCCCCAGATATCAAAATCCTCAGATCCCAAAATACCCAGATCCCCAAATTCCCAAATCCCCAAATCCCCAGATCCCAAAATCCCAAAATTCCCAAATCCCCAGATACCAAAATCCTCAGATCCCAAAATACCCAGATCCCCAAATTCCCAAATCCCCAAATCCCCAGATCCCAAAATCCCAAAATTCCCAAATCTCCAGATACCAAAATCCTCAGATCCCCAAATTCCCAAATCCCCAAATCCCCAGATCCCAAAATCCCAAAATTCCCAAATCCCCAAATCCCCAAATCCCCAAATCCCCAAATCCCCAGATCCCCAAATTTCCAAATCCCCAAATCCCCAAATACCAAAATCCTCAGATCCCAAAATACCCAGATCTCTAAATTCCCAAATCCCCAAATCCTCAGATCCCAAAATCCCCAAATTCCCAGATCCCAAAATCCCCAAATTCCCAGATCCCAAAATCCTCCAATCCCCAGATCCCTAAATCCCCAGATCCCTAGATCCCCAAATCCCCAAATTCCCAAATCCCTAGATCCCAAAATTCCCTAGATTCCACACTCCCAAACTTCCAACTCCCCAACTCCCTACATCACAATCTACCAATGAAAAATCTCCAAAACACCAAAATTCGACAGACAAAAATGTTACCAAAAAAAAAATTTGCGCGAGAACAATAGTGATCGGTTCAGGCATAAAACGCGGAAGAGAAACGAGGAACGGAACGCTTCCACGATGACACGCGAAAAACGAAAGAAAAATGACAACGATCTCCGCGGCGAAAACCGCGATTCCGAATTAACGACCCACTTTTTTCCCCGGGCCGTTCGTCAACGCCCGCTGTGTCTCTTGTTGCCCGTGTGTTTCCGCTGCCGTGTATATCTCTTTGGAAAAACCGTGTTGACGCTCCGCTGAAAAAACTTGGACGATACGCGCCAACCCTCGGCTAATTCGCCGTCTGAAATGCTCTCTCTTGTTCTTTCGTCCTTTAAATTGCGAACATGGCCGTGTTTTTGCGACCGGTAGAAACGTTCTTCTTCCGCGCGGGGGGTCGGCGAAAATTTCACGACCAAAGTTGACACGGAATGCTTCGTTTGAGGTTTGCATACGTTTTTGCGGGTGAATTTGACGAGATATAGTGTATAGATCTTTTTTGAAAGGTTGATTGCAGACTTTTTGAGGGGATTTTTAAGGAAGTAGTAGTGAAGGTCGATGAATGATCAGACAGTCCGTTTCGTGCAATTGAAAGGACTAATTTTAATGACGAGATGCTGGGAGATGATTATGTTGATTGAAATTGGCTTGTTTATTGTAAGCATGAGATATGAGAATTTGAGAAGTAAATTTTATAGTCATTTGCTTTTATTCGCGAGCAAAAATTGTTTCAGTCTGGAGGACAAGATTAGTCAACCATCATCATGTTGTTTTAGTAACAATACCCTGCAAGGTACTTTTCTATACTTTCTTCAGTAGATACAATTCAATAATAAAATCTAAGTGTAAACTTAAAAGACCTGCTTATAAATTGCAACATCTTTGAAAGTCTCAGTAGAACAAGTCAATCAATGATCAGACAATGTTAATACACTGTCTACAAATAACTGTCTGTATAACTATAAATAAAAAATATAACAAACAGTAAAATAAATAACAAACAAGAAAGGAGAAGATAATTAAGACAGAATTAATGGTGTACCCCGAAAAATCGGATAACAGCGTAAATATTCTAAAGCGCTAAATCAGTTTCAATATATCAGCGCTTAATTCGCGCGGAATTAAGTTGACCAACGAACGATAGACTGCTACACGGAACAAAACCTCAAAAACGGTGACAAAATCGATTCCCATCGGCATCGCGACGATCGTCGAATATCTGGTCTGGCCTGGTATGCCGAACGCGGCTGCAGAACAAATGATTTAACGAGCGAAGGGTTGGAAACCCGACAGTAGCAACGAACCGGGAGACCAGAGAGGGAGGAAGCGGTAGATAGACAACGCAAGAGAGACCAAGCGAGAGGAAATATGGGCTGCAAGCATTCGCGAGAACCACCAATGAAATTCAAACCGCCCTTCGATACCGTTTCTGCCATCCATCACTCTCGGAAATTATACAGGAATGTCTTTATTGCTGTTACTTGAAGTTCGGATGCTTCGGTAATTGCGGTTCTTATGTGGAGAATACTCGATTACTTGGAATTCTGGAGTACATTCAAGCTTGGTGTCTTGAAATTCGGAGTGTAAGAATAGGGGGGAAGCAAATTTTGATGCACCGGAATGGGGTGCAGTAGAGTTCGGTGCATTCGAATTCGGTGGAATTAAATTTCGACGCACCCCAATTCGGCGATCCGAAATTTCCATGACCCCAAAATACCACGTTCTGAAATTCGACGCTTACAAATTCGGCGCTCCCAAATTTCCATGACCCCGAATTCCCACGTCCTAAGATTCGACGCTTCCAAATTCGGCGCTCCTAAATTCCACGTCCCCAAATTTCGACGGCCCCGAATTCCCACGTTCCTAAATTCGAAGCTCCCAAATTCCACGTTTCCAAATTTCGATGCGCCCAAATTCCACGTCCCCAAATTTCGACGCCCCCAAATTCCCACGTCCCCAAATTTCGACGCCCCAGATTCCCACGTCCCTAAATTCGAAGCTCCCAAATTCCACGTTTCCAAATTTCGACGCGCCCAAATTCCACGTTCCCAAATTTCGACGCCCCCAAATTCCCACGTCCCCAAATTTCGACGGTCCCGAATTCCCACGTCCCAAAATTCGACGGCCCCGAATTCCCACGTCCCTAAATTCGAAGCTCCCAAATTCCACGTTTTCAAATTTCGACGCGCCCAAATTCCACGTCCCCAAATTTCGACGCCCCCAAATTCCCACGTCCCCAAATTTCGACGGTCCCGAATTCCCACGTCTCCAAATTCGAAACTCCCAAATTTCGGCGCCCCCAAATTCCACCTCCCCAAATTCTCACGTCCCGATATTCGACGCTCCCAAATTCGACATCCCTCCATTTCCACGTCCCGAAATTCGACGTGCCAAATGTCGATGCCTCCAAATCCCACGCCTCCAAATTCGACTCCCCCAAATTCTCACGTCCCCAAATTCGAAGCTCCCAAAATCCACATCCCCAAATTTCGGCGCCCCCAAATTCCCACGTCCCCAAATTCCACCTCCCCAAATTCTCACGTCCCGATATTCGACACCCCTCCATTTCCACGTCCCGAAATTCGACGCCTCCAAATCCCACGCCTCCAAATTCGACTCCCCCAAATTCCCACGTCCGCCAAACACCACGTCTCAATATTCGACACCCCCGAATACCACATCCCAAAATTCGACTCTTCAAAACCTCACGTCACATACTTCACATTACCAAATTCGACCATATTCAACACACTGTCGCAGTGGTTTAACCATTTAACACAGACAATGATCTTCAATCCTCCGTATTTCAATCGCAGATACAAGAGAACGATTAAGCGAGTCGCGAGAGAAGCACTAACTTAAACCGCGAAAGAAGGGTTTTTGTCGTCGACAAAGGCTGTTAGTTAGGGCCGTGTCGTGTTTCGAAGGAATTCCAGATGAACTCGATTAAACTTTTAGCAGATACAGTGTGCCCGGGGGATTGAAACATCGCCGTGGAAAACCTAGTGGGAACGGGGACAATGGGGAGCGACAAAGTTATTCGATTTGCTTCGATAAATATCGCGGAACGAATCGCTCGACGACCTGTTAAAAGAGAACCGTGGATTCATTGGAATTTCCTGTTTGCTATTCAGAAAATTTCCCTAAAGGGTGAGACCGGAGATTTCTGATTAAATATCGGTCAATTTGCATTGTCTTTAATGGGGGTGCAAATTTGGAGAAATCGGGTATTTAAGAGACGCTAGTAGAATTTTTGTTGGAATGTACTTTGTTTCTCTTGTTAGAGTATGTTTACTTGTCTGACACAAGTGTTTTACTTGTGTGAGTAGTTAGAGGTGGAGATAGGATATGTCTGATGGATGACATAATCTATCACCTGCAGAAAAAATTTGTATTTCTCGTTATTTGAATATATATTCCACTTCTATGATCATTTGAACTTTCATGTTTCTGATCAATTAGGTTCATATTCTACTTGTCTGATCACATATTGTTAAATTGTATTTGTTTGAGTATCTAGAGGCATCTACTTCTGTGATAATATGTAGTTAGGATTTCACTTGTCTGACACCAAGCATAAACATACTACTTGTCTGACTATTGATCAAATTCCACTTGTCTGACTACTGACCATATTCTACTTGTCTGACCACTGACCCCATTCTACTTGTTTGACTACTGACTCTATTCTACTTGTCTGACTACTTCATATAACTTTTCACTTGTCTGACTAACTGTTGCAGCGTTTGAGTTACTATATCATGTACTGCTACTTTCTACTTGTCTGACCACCCACCATCACATTCTATTTGTCTGACTACTGAGCACATTCCACTTCCCTTACTACTGACCATATTCTACTTGTCTGACCACTGACCCCATTCTACTTGTTTGTCTACTGACTCTATTCTACTTGTCAGACTACTGCATATAACATTTCACTTGTCTGACTAACTATTGCAGCGTTTGAGTTACTATATCATGTACTGGTACTTTCTACTTGTCTGACCACCCACTATCACATTCTATTTGTCTGACTACTTATCATCGTAGTACACTTGTCTGACCAACTACCTTCATATTCTACTTGTCTGACCACCTAACATATTCTACTCGCCTGACCACCTGACATATTCTACTTGTCTGACCACCTAACATATTCTACTCGTCTGACCAACTCTTCCTCTTCAACTCGTCATATCCCATACTCCACACATCTGATCATCTAGCTCCATATTTCACTTCCTCAACAAGCTTTCACGTGATCAACAAGCATCATCCACTACCTAATCCACTTGTCTGATTAACTTCTCATTCCACTGCTCTGCTCACAATATGACCATCTCCATATCTAATCAGCCACTTCTCTCTCCCGCATTGTCACTTTCTACTTACTTGTTCATCCAAATCCATCGCTTTAAACCCTACAGTCTCATTCTACTCGTTTCGTCTACGTTCTCATTGGGCTCCTCCAGTCACAATTGTACAGTTGCCAAAACCCATGTTCCACTTGTCTGCCCCTCTGCTCTCATCACTCTTCTTGTACGACCATCTGCGGCTACATTCAACTCGTCTGGTCGTATAGATCCACTAGTCCAATTTTCTATAGTTACCTTCTACTTATTGATCGCAGTAGCTTATCACCCTCTTGTCTGACTCCTTATTGCTGCATTCTACTCGTTCAGATGTTACTCCATTAACCACTTCATGCTCCCTGTGGTCTTCTGCAGTCATACTCTATTTATTTATCTGATACATGTTTTCTACTGTATGTATATAATATATCCTGCATTCTACTCGTTCAGATGTTACTCCATTAACCACTTCATGCTCCCTGTGGTCTTCCATAGTCATACTCTATTTATTTATCTGATACATGTTTTCTACTGTATGTATATAATATATGCTGCATTCTACTCGTTCAGATGTTACTCCATTAACCACTTCATGCTCCCTGTGGTCTTCTATAGTCATAACCTACTTATTTATCTGATACATGTTTTCTACTGTATGTATATAATATATGATCTTCTACTATGATCTACATATTATTATATGTATGACTGTTCATATTAACCATGTCCTCTTTTTATTATAACCTATGATCTTCTACTATGATCTACATATTATTACATGTATGACTGTTCATATTAACCATGTCCTATTTTTATTACACCTATGATCTTCTACTATGATCTACATATTATTACATGTATGACTGTTCATATTAACCATATCCTTTTTTTATCACAACCTATGATCTTCTACTATGATCTACATATTATTACATGTATGATTATTCATATTAACCATGTTCTTCTATTTGCTATTCCAACTATGATATCTAACGACACATATCTTTTATAGAATTTTATTTTACGTCTCTTATATCGTGTAGCTGTGTCTTTTATATTATGAAATTGTATCTATTACTCCATGTAATTATATCTTTCTTACTGTACAATTATATCATACATGTTACAACTTCTATAAAGAAATTTTTGTTATGAAATTGCATCTGTTACTCCATGTAATTATATCTTTCATACTGTACATTTATATTATACATATTACAACTTCTATAAAGAAATTTTTGTTATGAAATTGTATCTGTTACTCCATGTAATAATATCTTTCATACTGTACAATTAAATCATACATGTTATAACTTCTTTAAAGAAATTTTTGTTATGAAATTGTATCTGTTACTCCATGTAACTATATCTTTCATACTGTACAATTATATTATACATATTACAACTTCTATAAAGAAATTTTGAACATAATCAATCATTTAATAAATTTGCAGTATACAGACATATTTTTATAAAATTCTCTGCCAGGAGAAAACGTGGATTGGCCTGCTTATTGTTAACGATCCGCTTAAACGCAGGAACGCGAAATAATTCGAATACGGAACAAACGAGCCGACGACAAGAATTGCCGAGATAATGGTCGAGCGTTGCCTGCGAACCGTTTGAAAACTTCTCCGTTTTATTTTCCCCTTTCTTTTTTTGGTCTCACGGCCGCGCCCGGTTAAGCGAATTAGGAAGTTCCCTAGGTCCAATAAAATTTTTTCACCGACCGTCACGACCAAGTGCAATCCACGAAAACTTTTTCTACCGACTAACGCGTGCTGGGCACGTAAAAAAATTTACAACGCTCGTACCTCGACGAAAATCCTGGAATTACGAGCGTCGAACGGGAAAAATTGTCCTGCGATACACGGAGATGAGCGGGAAAAAAGGCGACGTTTTTTAACGGGTATTCTTTCGGAATTATTCTGACTCGATTAAAAGATCGATCAAAATTCGAATTTTCATAGGGTGATCTACGTTCATTCTATAGAGATTATTTCAATGTAAACACTAATTTGAAAGACCATGTCGGTCAGGTTGAATTTTTATGACATACAACGTTATTTCGATGGTAATTTAAACATTTTATTCGATAGTTCACTCTTTAAACTTCACCGTGTTTCTGAAATTTCACAATTTTTTCCCTGTCATATACATTCGGATGAGATTTATAAATATTAATTTAATGCCCTACAATAAAGTACATATTGAACAGAACTATAGTTAAATAAACGACATTTATCGAATGATGTCATGTTTATAAAAACAAAACCGAATATCAACGAGACGGTAAACAAATTAAACAAACGCTGTCAATCTTTTATAACAGAGTATCGCGCAGCAAAGGGTAAAAATGATTTTCGTTTCTTTTTTTCATCAATTTTACAATCGTTATCGTTTATCCGTGAACACCGAATTGTTTCAGACTGCGCAGTTCTTTAATTGAACAGATTCGTTCGACACAAAACATCGAACAAAAAAAAACAACAGTGGGTTTGAATAACGTCGATCGTTAAACTATTATTTTTTTAACAAGCCATTTTTACGTTTCCATGGTTCTCACGGAACGATTCGCGGAATAAGTGAAACTTCTTTCTACAGTTTCACGATTCTTTCCATCGGACGAGGAAGAAACGATCGTTATAACTTTAGAACCAAGTCGAATAACGGGTGTATTTACGCAACCCCTATTTTCAGCCCTTAAACCGACGGCCACGTAGAAATTGGGAAATAAACTTTTTACGTTTCCGTTCTCTCCTCCTACCGCTTGATTTATGCTATCCAGTCACGCTCAACTATTTCCATGTACCGTAACATCGTGATGTTACAAGTTCGAGAATTCGAATTTAAATATAGGAAGCTATCGATTCAATTTCTTCGTCATGGAATTTTAATCTCGTAGAGTTCTATATTTTAAACTTGTCTTCCCATGAAGTGCCTCAAACTTGTCCCTACATTAACAATTTTAAAATTGTCTCTCCACAAAATGCCTCAAACTTGTCCCTACATTAACAATTTTAAAATTGTCTCTCCACAAAATGCCTCAAACTTGTCCCTACATTAACAATTTTAAAATTGTCTCCCCACAAAATGCCTCAAACTTGTCCCTACATTAACAATTTTAAAATTGCCTCTCCACAAAATGCCTCAAACTTGTCCCTTCACAAAGTGTCTTAAACTTGTCCCTCCACAAAATGTCTTAAACTTGTCCTTACACAAAATGTCTTAAACTTGTCCCTCCACAAAATGTCTCAAACTTGTTCTTACACAAAATGTCTTAAACTTGTCGCTCCACAAAATGTCTCAAACTTGTTCTTACACAAAATGTCTTAAACTTGTCCCTCCACAAAATGTCTCAAACTTGTTCTTACACAAAATGTCTTAAACTTGTCCCTCCAGAAAATGTCTGAAACTTGTTCTTACATAAAATGTCTTAAACTTGTCCTCACACAAAGCGTCTTAGACTTGTCTCTACACTAAATATTTTAGACTTGCTTCTAGCACAAAATCCCTCAAACTTGTCCTTACACAAGGTATCTTAGACTTGTCTCTACACTAAATATTTTAGACTTGCCTCTAGCACAAAATGCCTTAAACTTGTTCTTACATAAAATGTCTTAAACTTGTCCCTCCACAAAATGTCTTAAACTTGCCTCTAGCACAAAATGTCTCAAACTTGTCCATACACAAAATGTCTTCAACTTGTCCATCCACAAAGTGTCTTAAACTTGTCTCTACAGTAAATACTTTAAACTTGTTTCTCCACAAAGTATCTCAAACTTGCCCCTCCACTAAATGTCTTAAACTTGTCCCTACCCGAAATGCCTTAAACTTCTCCCTATGCTAAATGTGGTCCTAGTTGTTGAACTTGGCCCTGCACAAAGTATCTTAAAGTTGTCTCTCTCTCTCTCCATAAAATGTCTCAAACTTGTCCCACTACTAAATATCCCAAACTTGTGCTCCTCACAAAATGTCTCAAACTTGTTCCTGCCCGAAATGCCTTAAACTTCTCCCTGTACTAAATGTGGTCCTAGTTGTTGAACTTGGCCCTGCACAAAGTATCTTAAAGTTGTCTCTCTCTCTCTCCATAAAATGTCTCAAACTTGTCCCACTACTAAATATCCCAAACTTGTGCTCCTCACGAAATGTCTCAAACTTGTTCCTGCCCGAAATGCCTTAAACTTCTCTCTGTACTAAATGTGATCCTAGTTCTTAAACTTTGTCCTGCACAAAGTGTCCTGAAGTTGTCTCTCTCTCCCTCTCTCCACAAAATGTCTCAAACTTGTCCCACTACTAAATATCCCAAACTTGTGCTCCTCACAAAATGTCTCAAACTTGATCCTGCCCGAAATGCCTTAAACTTCTCCCAGTACTAAATGTGGTCCTAGTTGTTGAACTTGGCCCTGCACAAAACGTCTGAAACTCGTGTCATCTTAAACTTGGACCACCTTAACTCGTGCCATCTTAAACTCGCAAACCATCTCCCTCAAACTAGATCATAGCTGATGCCCTTTCATCCTCCAATCGTTACTGGTGTAGAAATATCAAGAGACTTTATCGAGCATAAAAGTTATTCGAATGATCGCAGAAACTCGGAACGCGTCGTAATCGTCGAGTTAACGTTAAACAGCCTCGACAAGAGTAGCCGATTTACGAGATCGAAAGACGAGCGGAAGATTACGATACGTTTATCAGTGGAGCAGTAATGTCGTAAATTTTTTAATGGGTCATAGAGAGCGCGGGCAAAACCGTGGGGCTCGTAAATAGGCGGGTGAACGACGGCAAGGCGGTTTGTTCTACAACGAACTACAACTTCCCGGCCCGTCGAATCTAAATCCATTTCCCGACATGGTCGACAAATTTCCAGCGATCGGTCACCATTAATTGCCGGAATATATCACCGGCGCCGGGAAAGCTTGCCACCGCACGGAGAGAGAGAGACATAATTTACGGAAATAACGCTTCTCCTCCATTGTTCTTTTGGATAATGCCGGCGGAATCTTTCAGATTTATGCTCGCTGTTTCGGGGAAATCATAAGCCTCTTTTTATGCTGAAAGATTGTGGGTAAATTGGAGGCGAGTTCATTTGTATGAGGAAGTTGTATTTCGACGTTTGTAATTTTGTGGATCGAAAACTTCGATATTACATATTTTGGTTAAACGTACCTGTGCGTTAAAATTTTCCTAAATAATTCTGTATTGTTTAGTGAGTGTAACTCTCAATAATTGTGGCATAACCTCCATCTAATCACACATCATCAAATAAAGAATGAATTTCAAAAACCACCCCCTTGACGTCACCATTGAAATCACTGTAGTATTCGTGAACCCCTTGCAGAATATCCTTACAAATAATTTCAAAATTCCTCTCAAGAATGATCACATAACCTCTACCTAATCACACATTATCAAATAAAGAATGAATTTCAAGAACCACCCCCTTGACGTCACCATTGAAATCACTGTAGTATTCGTGAAACCCCTTGCAAAGTACCCTTATAAATAATTTCAAAATTCCTCTCAAGAATGATCACATAACCTCTACCTAACCACACATCATCAAACAGTGACTGAACTTCAAAAACCACCCCCTTGACGTCACCATTGAAGTCACTGCAGTATTCGTGAAACCCCTTGCAGAATATCCTTACAAATAATTTCAAAATTCCTCTCAAGAATGATCACATAACCTCTACCTAACCACACATCATCAAACAGCGACTGAACTTCAAGAACCACCCCCTTGACATCGCCATCACTGTAGTATTTCTGAAACCCCTTGATGACCCAAAAATTCCTCTCAATAATTATCACATAACCTCTACCTAACCACACACCGTCAAACCCACCCTTGACCCACTGAATTTCACTGAATTTCACTAAACTTCAAACCCACCCCTTGATATCACCGTCAAACCGCATCATTCCTAAAACAACTCATTCCAAAAACGTCAAACAATGAAACACAAATTCGAAAAAAGAACAACCCTTTAAAATTCATGTTACATCCGTAGAAATAGCAGCGGTGAACTAATGGTGAGACTAGCACCGCGACTTTTTGCCGTTAGATTAAAATATGCAAATAAGCGTAGCCGGGGTGACCCTGGACCAGTTCCCTTTGCGTCGGTGTAGCTCTGTGCAGTCGGCAACCCCCGTGAGCCACCCCTCTTCCCTTGGGAACCGTCTCGCACCCCATCATACCACGGGACACCCTCTCCGCCCTTACTACCCCTGCACGGAGATGTACGTATTCGGAACGCTCGCGGAGATTACGAGGCCGAATTACATTTTAATTTCATCGGTCGCGAGCGTATCTTGCGGCGCCGATCTTGGTGAACCGCATTGTGGATTGTATGCTGGAATATATCCTGCTTTTCCGACCTCTCTCGCGGAAAGGCATAACTTGCGGATTTTAGGGGCGGGGCTTCTTTTTGCTGGTTAATGCGGTTTTGTCGGGGGTAATTGCCGACAATTGTTCTACGGTCATGGGGAATTCTTGTAGTGACTATTATAAAACGTTTAGTGTGGAGTTAAGTGGAAAACATTTTGTATAAACAGTAGTGTAGGACATTTTATACAAAGTTCAGTTTAATACGTTTAATATAAAGAACGGGTTAAGACATGTAGTGTACTGTCAAGATAAAATCATTTAATATACAAAGTCTGGGGTAAAACACTTAGTGTAGAGGTACAGTTCCAGACATTTAATATGAAGTCCAGTTAAAGACATTTAGTGTAGTGTCAAGTTAAAATCATTTGATACAAAGTCCACCTTAAAACACTCAGTGTAGATGTACAGTTTCAGACATTTAATATGAAGTCCAGTTAAAGACATTTAGTGTAGTGTCAAGTTAAAATCATTTGATACAAAGTCCACCTTAAAACACTCAGTGTAGATGTACAGTTTCAGACATTTAATATGAAGTCCAGTTAAAAAACATTTAGTGTAGAGTTAAGTTAAAATCATTTAATACAAAGTCTACCTTAAAACATTTAGTGTAGATGTACAGTTCCAGACATTTAATATGAAGTTCAGTTAAAGACATTTAGTGTAGTGTCAAGTTAAAATCATTTGATACAAAGTTTACCTTAAAACACTTAGTGTAGATGAACAATTCCAGACATTTAATATGAAGTCCAGTTAAAGACATTTAGTGTAGTGTCAAGTTAAAATCATTTAATGCAAAGTCCACCTTAAAACACTTAGTGTAGAAGTACAGTCCCAGACAACTAATATGAAGTCCAGTTAAAAAACATTTAGTGTACAGTTCAGTAAAAATCATAGTAATATAACAATCAGTGTAATGCATTTACTGTAACGTTAAGTTAAAATCATTTAATACAAAGTCTACTTTAAAACACTTAGTGTAGAGGTACAGTCCTAGACATCTTATATGAAGTCCAGTTAAAAACATTTAGTGTACAGTTCAGTAAAAATCATAGTAATCTAACAATTAGTATAATACATTTAGTGTAACGTTAAGTTAAAATCATTTAGTGCAAAGTTTGGTTTAAAACATTTAGTGTAGAGATATATTCCAGACATTTAATATAAAGTCTAGTTAAAAACATTTAGTGTAGAGATATATTCCAGACATTTAATATAAAGTCTAGTTAAAAACATTTAGTGTACTGCCAAGTTAAAATCATTTAATACAGACATTTAATATAAACTCTAGTAAAAGACATTTCCTAAAAAGTTAAATAGAAAATGTTTAATATAAAGTAAAAAATTTAAAAACGTATAGAAGACGTTCCGTATCTCGTTGAAACAATGGCAGCAATCCTAACCGTGGAACAGAAGTTGAGGCTTTATAGGCTGTCTCGTGCACCGCAGTCGTCGTTTCCGGTCCCCGTTTTCCGATACACCGCGAATATCCGCGACGGCGATAACACTAACAATAATCGATAATCTGTAATCGAGGACGATGTCGTAAAGGACAGAGACGTAGGAAACCTAGGAGCCGAAGGAACCGAGGAGAATCGAAACGAGTCGTTCCCGTAACACGCTGTCGTTTCGACACTGTTACATGTGTAAGCGAATTCGCGAGCTGATCCGAAGCGGATACCCTTGTGAAATTGTCGAGTTTGCACGTACGAGTTTGCGGTAACAGCGATTATTGCGATGGAATTGCCTCCAACGTTTCGGGATTCTTGCGACTTTTACGATTACGGGGTACTGAATTCGCGGGAAATTTGATTTATCGCGTCGTGTGCTGCTGTAATCTTTGCTAGTGGTATTTTACGACTTCTGGGTCGGTTATTGGAACAAATTGTTGGGAAGGTCTTTTATAAAATTTGAGATTACGTGAGTTCTTTAGATCTAAATTTCTCAGTTTTTAGATCCTGTGAATTTTGAAGTTGTTAAGGTCTTAGGTCACAGGTCCAAACTTTTTAGGTTCTATATTTCTCAAGGTTCAAAACTGTCAAGGTAAATATCTTGTAAGATCCAAATCCCTCAAGGTCTAAATCTCACAAGGTCCAACTCTCTCAAGGTCCAAATCCCTCAAGCTTCAAATCTCTCAAGGCCCAACTCTCTCAAGGGCCAACTCTCTCAAGGTCCGACTCTCTCAAGGTCCAGATCTCTCAAGGTCCAGGTCTCTCAAGGTCCAAATCTCTCAAGGTCCAACTCTCTCAAGGGCCAACTCTCTCAAGGTCCGACTCTCTCAAGGTCCAGATCTCTCAAGGTCCAGGTCTCTCAAGGTCTCAATCTCTCAAGGTCCAACTCTCTCAAGGTCCAACTCTCTCAATGTCCAAATCTCTCAAAATCCAAATCTCTCAAATTCCAAAATCTTCAATTTCTGAATTCCTCAATTCCTCAACTTGTGAACTTCTCAATCCTCCAATTTTCCAACCTAACAATCTCCCAAATTTCCTCTTTCGAATTTCCAACCACCTCCCCACACAAATTACCCAATTTCTCTCAACCAAAAACAGCAAATATTACCAACAGCGTTAAAAGAAATTTCAGCTCGAGTTCACATTGAACAAATCAGCCCGAAATAACAGCGCAAAGTAAATGAGCTCATTTAGCGACCAGTGTATTTCCATTTGAACAAAATCTCTTTAAAGTAAAAGAAATGAAAAGGATTTTGTGCCTCCGTTTCGAGATTGTATGGGAGAGGCTGTGTGCGCGCATATCGAGGAAAGGAAGAATATAAAGGGGATGGTGTGGCACGAGGTGCCGACGAACTTACACCGACACGTGTATCGCAAATGTAATTACAGCTTAAAGGGAAGCTCCATCCTAAGCGATCCTCCGCGGTCGAAGTGGGTGCTGCATTAATTAAAACCTGACTTAATTAATACGCGTTTCCACCGGTGGCCCACTCGCTATTGTTATTTCTTCAACGCTTCTTACTTTATTTCATTCCATGATTTCTCGTCTTACGCGATTATTTATTGATGAAAAGTATTGTTTTTCAAGTATTTAGATCACTTTTCGTATGTTATTTTAGCGTTTAGGTTAGGTTAGGGTAGGTTTGAGTTAGGAATTGTTCTATGGATTTGTGTTAAAGTTTCAGGTTAGAGAGATTTGGACCTTGAGAGAGTTGGACTTTGAGAGAGTTGGACCTTGAGAGAGTTGGACCTTGAGAGATTTGGACCTTGAGAGAGTTGGACCTTGAGAGATTTGGACCTTGAGAGATTTGGACCTTGAGAGAGTTGGATCTTGAGAGATCTGGAACTCGAGAGATTTGGACCTCGAGAGAGTTAGACCTTGAGAGATTTGGACCTTGAGAGATTTGGACCTTGAGAGATTTGGACCTTGAGAGATTTGGACCTTGAGAGATTTGGACCTTGAGAGAGTTGGACCTTGAGAGAGTTGAACCTTGAGAGAGTTCGCCCTTGAGAGAGTTGGACCTTGAGAGATTTGGACCTTGAGAGATTGGGACCTTGAGAGATCTGGACCTTGAGAGATTTGGACCTTGAGAGAGTTGGACCTTGAGAGAGTTAGATGTTGAGAGAGTTGGACCTTCAGAGAATTGGATCTTGAGAAATTTGTACCTTGAGAGATTTGGACCTTGAGAGATTTGGACCTTGAGAGATCTGGACCTTAAGAGATTTGGACCTTGAGAGAGTTGGACCTTGAGAGAATTGGATCTTAAGAAATTTGTATCTTGAGAGATTTGGACCTTGAGAGATCTGGGCCTTGAGAAATTCGCACCTTGAGATATTCGCATCATAATAACTACAGTAAAACAATAACTTAATTTCTTGACCACAAAAGACATTAATATTTGACTTCTCTGTGTCATCCCTTATACTTCTCTAAAACTAACAAAAGAATTTATCAGTATTCAACATTAGATTTGCTGTCTATTTACCATATGTTTGACCACGTAATTTCCTGTCAAAATTCTCTATTTGTCCGGCACGTTTGTCTTTCGAATAAAGTAACACAGGGTTGAAAGAAGACGGAGGTTTTTACTTAAGGGACAGAAGAACAAATCTCTCTCGGGCAGCATCGTGGTGAAAACTCGGAAAATATTATGCCCCGGACAGGGGCCATGAATTATTTATACGAGCTAGGAGACGGTGAATTGTAGCGAAAGCCGGGCATGGTCAGAATTTTATGGGCAAGGGTGTCTCATCGCGGCCGCAGCTGCGAGCGGGGGTGTACCGACTACTCATAAATAGGTCGTGCACGCGATTCCATTAGATTAAATTATAATATTAATCGCGCGAACGAGCGGCCCGACCGCCGCCCCTTTTCTTCCTCCCTTAACGCTTTAAATTCCATCGTCACGTCGCGTGTAATTCGAGTTGCTCGTTGAAAAAATTCACCTCTTCCAGTCTCGCCTACTTATTACGTCTCGTTGTCTGATAAAAATGTTTTCTTCTCGCTAATTTTCTTTACGTTCTTTTATTTCTTCCCTGATTTCAGCTTCTAACTTAATAATATTCACATTCGATTCCTTTCAAAATTTTAACCAATTGTTTTCAAGTTTTTTTTGTTGTACATTTGTCAAATATTTGTCACGATTTGTAGATAAAAAATTTCCTCAAGCAGGTTTTATATTGAAAAATTTTTTAGTGTATTTGTCAAATATTAATTGTACTTTGCAGATAAAAAATTTTAAGAACAAACATTTGAAAATAGGAACGAGATTAAATTTTTCTTATACCTCATCAAAAATAAACTTCCATCACAAACAAAATTTACACCCAACCAAACTATACACCTAACCAAAATTTACATCTGAACCAAAATGTACACCTAACAAAAATATACATCCAACCACACCTAATCAAACCATACACCAAACTGAAAACCCACCGACTCAAAGATAATTCACGACGTCTCAAGTTCTTTACCCTGATTCGTCCCCGGATAGAATCTTGATTCCAAACAATTATTACGTGGCGGTCTTTGAAGGGCACCAGGTTGCAGTTCGCCAAGGTTTATACAGAAACTCGTTTCCGACGAATCGTGGAAGCACGAGGGTAATAAGCGCGTCAAGATTCGTGCGCTTATTCATTTCCGCGGGCAACGCGGCCGGCGAGCTTTTCAGCCACGACCAGCTTCGAGCATTCTACGAGCCGCCTTGAAGAGGCTCGTGAAAAGGCGTTGATTAGTTTGTGGCCAGCTTTCAGCCACTTGCTGGCGTTATCTTGACAAGTGGGTCGAAGGAAAATCCTGGAATTCCGACAACATTCGTGTCAGAATGTTTCGAGAACGTTTCAACGTGATATTCTATCAGGATCTTTTGGACGGGCTTGAAATTTTATGTCAAAATTGATTTATTGCTTGTTTCTTGTTGAATAGGTGTGTTTTATGTAGCTTTAAGTTATTTTGGTAATATGTTTAGGTATGTAGATTTGTACATATATGTGTATGTATACATGAACATGTGTGGACACATATGTAATATACGCATGTACATGTTCAAATACATATGCATATGTTATATGTTTATATGGATATGTACATACATATACGTATGCATACATGTATATTTCACATATGCATATGTTATATGTTCATATGGACATGTACATACATATACGTATGCATACATGTATATTTCACATATGCATATGTTATATGTTCATATGGACATGTACATACATATACATATACATGCATGTATATTTCACATATGAATATGTTATATGTTCATATGGACATGTACATACATATACGTATACATACATGTATATCTTACATATGCATATGTTATATGTTCATATAAATATGTACATACATAAACTTATATAAACATGTATATCTCACATATTCATATATGTACATGCAGAGATAACATACGTATGTTACATATGCATGTAATATTACACAACATGCTGTATACATACATACAACATATGTGTCCAAAATATAATATATGTATGTGTATGTATGTATAACATGTGTGTACAATATACACAGTCGTATGTGATATACATATGTTACATATGACATGTACATTGCATGATATTGATAATGAAATACGTATGTATTGCATACATACATGCCATATATGCTACTTTTCACACAGATATTTTTATACATAACTATGATCCTTGATGTAACTGCTAAAACATCAATTTCAGATAACAGTATGGTCTCCATAAAAATAGAAGAAGTCAAAAGACAAAATGAGACAATAAGTCATTCATTCTCAATGGAAGATTTGGCGTAAGTGTGCCATTTTCGCATCGACTTTCCCGATAGGGCGAAAGAAGTAACCCTCTTTTGAGCGGGCGTTTTGTGCCAGTTTCAAACTGGATTTCGTGCTGTGTCTCGCACAACTGGTCTCGAGTGCTCTTCCTGTGCACCCCTTCTAGCTGCAGCCCTGTGAGAGGGTGATCTAGTTGCGCTCGCGCGAGAATTGCCACTCGTGACTTTGCATACGTTGCCGCTAACGCTGCGAAAAATCCCGAGCTGAAGACGTTGCACGCCACGTCCCGCTCGAATCAGCTCGAAAATTTTTCATCGTACCGAATATCGTGCACGAAGAAGAGAAGAGAAGGAGAGAGCGGTAACCGGCTGGTTGGGCGTTAATAAAACGGAATCGTTCGAACGGTGATCGTCTGTTTAGACGGTTCAAAGGATTTTATACGTCGACGATAAAGCTCGATTTCGAGCGTATACGATAAAACTGTTCGTGCTTGCGGCTGTGTATCGCCTCCAAGACTGTATTACGGTCTGTTGATTCAATAAGCTTGAATAGCTTTCGATTCGGCTCGATTCTTCGAGAATGCTGCTTTCGATTATGGTCTTATAGTACGTTGCTCGTTATTCGTTTATTTGAACCACTGGCGCGGAGCGTCATTACCCACCAAATGATTAATCGTACTTTATCGTTCCATTTTATATCAAAACGCTGTTATTATTATATACTAAAGATGTTATGATATACTAAAGATATCGGATGTGTTCCTTGATGAGTCGTTGGATGTCTATCTCACATCGATACATCGTTAAATGTCTTATACTCTTAGATAAGTATTACTGTAAAGAAGTATAGATGTGTCCTTAAATCAGCACATAATTGGATGTCCACATATGTCTGCATATGAGTACAACATTAGATGTCTGTATTCATACAGCAGTATACTGTTGGACATGTACATATGTCTTCAGATGAGTGCAGAATTAAATACATATATCCTCAGATCAGCATACAGTTGAATATCCACATATGTCTACATATGAGTACAACATTAGATGTCTGTATTCTTACAGCAGTATGTTGTTGGACATGTATATATGTCTCCAGATGAGTGCAGTATTAAATACATATATCCTCAGATCAGCACACGGTTGGATGTCCACATATGTCTACATATGAGTACAACATTAGATGTCTGTATTCTTACAGCAGTATGTTGTTGGACATGTATATATGTCTCCAGATGAGTGCAGTATTAAATACATATATCCTCAGATCAGCACACGGTTGGATGTCCACATATGTCTACATATGAGTACAACATTAGATGTCTGTATTCTTACAGCAGTATGTTGTTGGACATGTATATATGTCTCCAGATGAGTGCAGTATTAAATACATATATCCTCAGATCAGCACACGGTTGGATGTCCACATATGTCTACATATGAGTACAACATTAGATGTCTGTATTCTTACAGCAGTATGTTGCTGTACATATACATATGTCTCCCGATGAGTACAACATTAGATGCCTTTATCCTTACAACAGTATGATGTTGGATATCTACATATGACTCTACATGAGTACAATATTAAAAGCCTGTATTCTTAGAACAGTATGTTGCTGGACACACGCATATGTCTTCAGATGAGTACGTCAGTAGATGTCTATATCCTTAGGATAGCATGTTGTTGTATATCTACATATGACTCTACATGAGTATAACATTAGATGCCTGTATTCTTAGAGCAGTATGTTGCTGGACATATACACATGTCTCCAGATGAGTACCACATGAGATACCTACATCCTTAGATCAGTATGATGTTGAATATCTTCATATATCTCCAAATGAGTACATTAGATGACATCCTTAGATCAGTATATCATTGTACATCTATATCGCCAGATGAGTACAACATCAAACGCCTACATCCTCAAACGAACATATCATGCCTACATCCTCGCATCAACATATCCTCAGACACCTACATCCTCAAATGAATACATCCTTAGACATCTACATCCTTATCTACATCCCCTATTGTTGAACACCCATATCCCCAGATCCAGACAAGTTAAAGATCTTTTATACTTGACTTTATAGAAGAAGTTGCTATAATAAGCTACTACGTAATAGCCAGATCGATACCCAAAATCAATGATTCGAGGGACGAGAAGAGGATGGCAACGAAGGCATCCAGGCACAGGTTCGCAGGGCAACGATACCGGGTACTCGTTTCAAGGCGAGCGTAAACGCGCTCGTACGGCAAGCAAACAGCAGTCTGCACACAGAGCAATATTAATTGCTCGCGGATCGACCGCACGATTCTGATCCTGCAATTACGCGCGTTCGCCTCGTCTCCGGAACCGCAGCAGCTCGTCTCGACGGCCCTCGGGAATCGTTAACCATCTCGAAACTTTGCCCATTCGCGAAACTGCTCCGAGCCCTGCTCCTCCTACTTCCTCTTCTTCCCTCTTCCGCGATCGTTCGGCCGCCCACTCAATTTTCCTTTCGTTCTGCGAAACTGCGCTCGAACTGCCCTCGCGAAAAATCTTCCGATTACGAACCTTATATTTTCATGTTTCTTTCACTTTTTTATCACTGATGCAATCGCTGATTGCACTGAGCATTGTAGTGGGAAGTGTCCATTGTATGTAGCTGACGTTCAAATTTTTTTATGAACGTATCATGCTGTTGAGAACTTATTCTACGTAAAATAAGTTAGAATATGTGTCACATAATTATAAATTATAACTCATATAATTATAAATGTAACAAAGAGCAATTTATGGTTTACAAAGAGTAGTATATAAAGTGCCTTCTAGTTGATGAATTTTAAGAACTAAATATATGTCCCAATGTCCAAAGTAAACTTGAAGACATAACCTCAAACTGTTGCCATACTCTGACAAAATCTCTTATCATACTATAACAAGTCCAACTCGCAGCTGAAATGCAATAAATCTCCCTAGAATTTAGTACATAATATAACATTAAATTCAGTAATAATAACATACGAGTTAATAATCATAATAGCCAAGAAACGCAAAGTACAAAATGGACGCCAACAAATCTCTGTTCGTTTCAACATTGCATAATTAACGCATCCAAATAAATCTCGACAAGTTGAACGGTGAAATTTCGTCTGTAATAAACAAAGTATCCAATTTCCATTTTCAATCACTCGCTGGTTAAACAGTTTGGCCGGTTCGATATATCGCAAATAACCTTACGGAAAGGTGGTTCGTACGTGAACCGCATCAGCGTGCCACTTGAGCGGGCGATGATATTCGCGCGGGCAAACAGGATTATTGGAACGTGGAGGATCGAGTAAAATGGTTTCGCGAGCCCGCAATCCAGGTATTTGCTTTTTATTTACGCCTGCAGCCGGTAATTGGCCGGCCACGAAACGTTCTACGAAACGAAAATGATAATGGAACCGGCCATTTGATTTTTATCTAAACGACCCTTTTCTCTCCGGGGACTTCCTTCGATTTCTCTAGTTTCTTATATTTTTTTTTTTTTTTATGAAAAACGTGACGATGAAACGGTTTAGTCGAGCGGAAGTCGCGAACGTGTTCGAGTAAAATGTTATTCGACTGTGTTTTACGCGATACGGGAATCGAGTTTGCCGGCTTCGTACCAAGGGATCTTCGATAGACGGGGTTGCAAGGGGGCGGCGAAGGAGACGAGCTAGGGTGGTGATATTTCGAAAATCGAATTCTGCTGGTCGGAACCGTAACGAATGCAATTTAAGGCAGCGTCGCTCGAAAGTTACGGCATAGAGAATCCTCTGCAATCAACTCATTACGGACTTTGCTAAATCAATTCTTCCCGCTACTTCGCGAATTGAACTTACCAACCCTCCCGCTACCAAGTCGAGCAAACTCCGGCGAGAATCGCGGATTTTTCATGGGGAACTCCGATCCGATGGAAAGTGGAAACTTTCTGTTGTCGGAAGGGAAATGTTCCTTTGCCGACGATTTGCTTTTGTATACCTCGATTCCGACACGCCCTTTCGATAATTATCGAACTCTTCATTTTTAACGCCGAGTTTACCTGTTTCTTATTGGATTTCTTTGAAGACGGACTTGTTCTCAACTTTTTACTTGAGAACTGTCCTCAATTTTTTAGTTGCGACTCGTTCTCAATTCTTTAGTTGGGACTCGTTCTCAATTCTTTAGTTGGGACTTTTTCTGAATTTTTTACTTGGGACTCGTTCTCAACTTTTTAATTGGGACTCGTTCTCAATTTTTTAGTTGGGACTCGTTCTCAATTTTTTAGTTGTAACTTTTTCTCAATTTTTTAGTTGGAACTCGTTCTCAACTTTTTAATTGGGACTTGTTCTCAATTTTTTATTTGGGACTCCTTCTCAATTTTTTAATTGGGACTTGTTCTCAATTTTTTACTTGGGACTCGTTCTCAATTTTTTAATTAGGACTTGTTCTGAATTTTTTTATTGGGACTCGTTCCCAATTTTTTAGTTGGGACTCATTCTCAATTTTTTACTTGGAACTTCTTCTCAATTTTTTAATTGAGACGTCTTCGATTTTTTTAGTTGGAACTCGTTCACAAGTTTTTAAAAGTATGTAAAAGGGTGCACTGACAATAAATTATTTAGTTTTGTCATTATTTTTAATGAACTTGTAAGACATGTTTGACGACGTGTTTGACATTGTTTGTGACAAAGATTTCAAGGAAGATGTCTGCAAAATTACATATTAGACAAAGCACTGTGATAATTATAATTGCAAATGAAGTTCATTAATTTCATCCACTGCTATGTTTATTTTAAGTCACACAGAGTAAGGGTACATTAACTTGTGTCTGTAGTTTTTAGAAGACGTAATTTACTGTAAAATTTAAGAAAATGATACTTCTGCTTGCAATGTAAAAAACTGAAACAATACTTAAAAGGTATCTTTCACCTAACCTAGAAATTAAGAACGTGATACTTGTAAATAATATCTAATTTAATATTTCTAACTTTAGAAAATTAAAAGTATTCCTAACCTAGAAATTAGCTCCTGTATAAATGAAAATTAAAAGTATTCCTAACCTACAAATTAGCTCCTACATAAATTAAAATTAAAAGTATTCCTAACCTACAAATTATCTCCTGTATAAATGAAAATTAAAAGTATTCCTAATCTACAAATTAGCTCCTACATAAATGAAAGTTAAAAGTATTCCTAACCTACAAATTATCTCCTGCATAAATGAAAATTAAAAGTATTCCTAACCTAGAAATTATCTCCTGTATGAATGAAAGTTAAAAGTATTCCTAACCTAGAAATTAGCTCCTGCATAAATGAAAATTAAAAGTATTCCTAACCTACAAATTAGCTCCGGTATAAATGAAAATAGACAAAGAAAGTAGCGTGAAAATTTGGTAAGTTTTGACACCCGAGTAGAGGGAGTCGATCTAAGGAACAAAGGGCGGTGTTTATCGAGCGAAGCAGGTTGCACAAGGGCCGCGTTTCATCGAAGTTCCTTCAAAGGGCCGAAGTTCGTCGCGTAATTTCAGCCGACTAAGGCAGAGGACGCGTCTTACCCTCTGACGATCCTTCCTTGCTAATTTCGCGTGTCCTTCGGCCCCGAAATTTCGCCTCCCTTGGACCTAATGAGGACATCAACCCGACGACGATCTGAATCGTCGTGGCTGAGCTTTGAGACCTATAGAATCGACTGCTTCCGCGTTCCTAACTTCCCTTTGACCCTTTATCCTTCTTCTCCTTTATGACACATTATTCCGTAATTGGTATCATTTTAACGAAAATATACCTCCGGGGAGATTTCTCGCTCTGCATCTCTCTTATAGACATAACTTTGACTACGTGTAATTCTCTTATCGTAGGAGGCTGTTATTAGCTTTATGAAATATGTGTCGTATATGTACAATGTATATTTAGTATTAATAATAAGGCACATTTAGTATTTGTAATAATAAATATTTAACATAGCTTCTAGCATGAAATGAAGCTTCTTAATCATTCAAAATACTGATACAATTAATTCAAGTAGTATAACTTTATCTGGCTACATCATGTGTTTGAGTCTCTATTATGAGCTTCAAGAAACATGTGTCATATATTTACGATATAACAAGGTACATTTAGTATGTGTTATAATAAATATTTAACATGGCTTCCAGCTTGAAATGAAGCTTCTAAATCATTCAAAATCCTGATACAATTAATTCAAGTAGTATAACTTTATGTAGCTGCATCATGTGTTTGAGTCTCTATTATGAGCTTCAAGGAATATGTGCCATATATTTACAACATAACAAGATACATTTAGTATGTGTTGTAATAAATATTTAACATAGCTTCTAGCTTGAAATGAAGCTTCTAAATCATTCAAAATCCTGATGCAATTAATTCAAGTAGTATAACTTTATGTAGCTGTATCATGTGTTTGAGTCTCTATTATGAGCTTCAAGGAATATGTGTCATATATTTACAACATAACAAGATACATTTAGTATGTGTTGTAATAAATATTTAACATAGCTTCTAGCATGAAATAAATCTTCTTAATCATTCAAAATCCTGATACAATTAATTCAAGTAGTATAACTTTATGTAGCTGCATCATGTGTTTGAGTCTCTATTATGAGCTTCAAGAAATATGTGTCATACATTTACAATATAACAAGGTACATTTAGTATTTGTTATAACAAATATTTAACATAGCTTCCAGCTTGAAATGAAGCTTCTAATCATTCAAAATACTCATACAATTAATTCAAGTAGTATAACTTTATGTAGCTGCATCATGTGTTTGAGTCTCTATTATGAGCTTCAAGGAATATGTGTCATACATTTACAATATAACAAGGTGCATTTAGTATGTGTTATAATAAATATTTAACATAGCTTCTAGCATGAAATGAAGCTTCTAAATCATTCAAAATACTGATACAATTATTTGAAGTAGTACAACTGTAGGATTACTGAGGTCCTCATATAAGGGTTGTTTCTTCCATTTTGTAAATACAAGAAGGAAATAAATACCTATCAACAGCTGCCACAGCTAAAGTTAACATTTCAGTTATGAAATGAAAAAATTCTTGAATTTTATGAAAATTCATAAAACAGTTAAATAGTTAAACTTAATATAAATTAATTGAAATTGTCACATAGCTCATATAGCTTCAAGTAGTATAACTCAATGATTACGTCAACTGTCACAACAGTAAAAGTAGCTGATTAAATTTCTTCAGTCATCATGTTAACTAAGAAGCATGTAAAGACTGTCCCATTGATACATATCAATATCTGAATGTATCATAAATGTACAAAATTATTTAAACAATTTACAAAATCAATTCACAAAATTATTTGATCAAACTACATGACATTTTGAGTCCCGTTCACCCCAAAATTTGTCTACACGACCATCAGCAACGTAACGAAGCATTTTTAACACCACCCAACACTAACGATTCAAAAATATCGATCCTATCGCGAATTGACACATCCCGCGAGAACAAAGCCGTTGTTCGAGGGACAAGGGAACACGTCGAGGCAACAAAATAGCAGACCGATCGAAAAACGTCCTGGTTTCATTGAACCGCGCACGAAAGGGAACAGAGATGAACAAAACAAAAAAAAAAAAGCAAGAGGAGAAGGAGAGAAAGAAAAACAATAAAATGGGTGAAGCCGCTTTGAAATCGAATTCGAAAAGCGTCGAGACCACGAGAAACGAGGCGTCGAACCAGATCGTTTGCCTTTCGTCTATCTCGTTTCTCTGCCGACGAGTCGACGGCTATTACGTAACGCGAATTAAGACGCTCCGACGACCGACGAAATTACGTCTGGGAATTGTGGTCTTTGTGGAAATTTTCGTCGCGGGCCTCGATTTCCGCAAACATTCGGTAATAGTGAGACTTGTTAATTTACTATTTGATGAATTGTCGATGGATGGTTGATTGAATGCGGGGGTGTTTGGGAGTGCTGGGGATTTGTGGGGAATTGGAGATTTAAGGTTGAGCTTAAATTCTCAAATTTCCGAATTTCTAAATTCCGAATTTCCGAATATTAAATTCCCTAGTTTCCCAATTTCTCGATTTTTCAATTTTTCAATTTTTCAATTTTTCAATTTCCTAATTTCTCAAATTTTCAATTTCCAAATTTCCCCAATTTCCCAAATTCTCAATTTTTTCAATTTTCCAATTTTCCAATTTTCCAATTTCCCATTTCTCCAATTTCCCATTTCTTCAATTTCCCATTTACCTAATTTCCCATTTCCCCAATTTCCCATTTTCCCAATTTCCCATTTCCCCAATTTCCATTTCGCCAATATCCCATTTCCCCAATTTCCCATTTCCCCAATTTCCCATTTCCCCAATTTCCCATTTCCCCAATTTCCCATTTCCCCAATTTCCCATTTCCCCAATTTCCATTTTTCCAATTTCCCATTTCCCGAATTCCCAATCTCCCAATTCCTAAATTCCGAATTTCCAAATTCCTACACCCCAAATTCTCAAATCCCCGAATTCTCAAATCCCCAAATTCCTAAATCCCCAAATTCTCAAATCCCCGAATCTCCAATTCCCAAATGCAAAAATTCCAATTTCCCTAATTCCCAAATCCTCACATTCTAAATCTCCGAAATCCCCAAATCTACAATAACTAAATTCCCAAATCTACAATACCTAAATTCCCAAATCTACAATCCCCAAATCCCCAAATCCTTGAACCTACACCTCCCAAAACCCCAACTCCCCTAATTTAAACCCGCAAAAAAACTGCAATACAACAACGAAGGCCAAGACTCGCGACTAAAACCAAAGCGAAATTAAATAAATTAACAATTGAAACAATTCATAAAAGTAAAATATGTGACGTAATCCTCTTCAGCTCTAAATGTATATCTCTGCGGAAGAGGATTATTAAAATTTACGTAGAAATAATTTTGATAAAATGTAAATCGGAAAGTAAATTTATATCACAAAATAATAACTCTATGCCATCGTTGAAACTTAAACTTTAATTAACCCTGTAGATAATATTCGATACCCAGGTTGATCAACGATTAACCTGAAAAATGAACTCTTCACGATTGAAAATTTCTACGCGACACGAAAGAGGATTAGAACGGATTAGACGCTACGGAAATATTGATAACACAAGCTGTAATGTAAATTTGACGTTTTATAAGCTGAAGATTACCGTGGCATTAGAAAATTAAGACTAAATATTTGTCTCATTATTCCATAATGAAATTGCGTTTGTTATCTCAAAGTTACACCGATGCACGTCGGATTAGCATGTTGGTATTCTGATGGTCGTCACTGATTAAAGCCATGAGCTTAATTTAACCAAACATGTACATCAGCGATATATGTCAATCTCCGCCATGACTAATATTATATCTACCTAGAAACGATTCTTTTATTTCACGTTATAATTCAAAGGTAGAATTTCCATCCGATCGGAATGAGAAGGATTTTTCGGATGAAAGCATTTAAAATTTTAGAATGAAAAGAATTTGCGAAGGAGGTCAATTTTGGTGGTACAAAAGATCGGAATGAGATGTCTGTCATAACCTAGTTTGTCAAAATCAGGTAAAATGTGTTTTCACATTTTTAATACCTTAATTACGTGATCAAGAATATGCTTTATTTATTACATATTTATTTTACGTAAGGTTAGGTTGACAGAATTTTATAAATGTTTGCATTTCGACCTCAATTTAAATCAAACAGTATAACTTTACCTAACCATAACCTCAAAATTACTTTATGAAGAACGTACTTTATTTGTTACATATTTATTCTGTATATTTTATGTGAGGTTAGGTTGACAGAATTTTATAAATGTTCACCTTTCGACCTCAATCTAAATCAAACAGTATAACCTTACCTAACCGTAACCTCAAAATTAGTTTATCAAAAACATACTTTATTTATTACATATTTATTTTGTATATTGTATGTAAGGTTACGTTGACACAATTTTATAAATGTTCACCTTTCGACCTCAATCTAAATCAAACAGTATAACTTTACCTAACCATAACCTCAAAATTACTTTATCAAGAACGTACTTTATTTATTGCATATTTATTCTGTATATTTTATGTGAGGTTAGGTTGACACAATTTTATAAATGTTCACCTTTCGACCTCAATTTAAATCAAATAGTATAATCTTACCTAACCATAACCTCAAAATTACTTTATCAAAAACATACTTTATTTATTGCATATTTATTTTGGATATTTTATGTAAGGTTAGGTTGACACAATTTTATAAATGTTCACCTTTCGACCTCAACCTAAATCAAACAGTATAACTTTACCTAACCATAACCTCAAAATTAGTTTATCAAAAACATACTTTATTTATTACATATTTATTTTGTATATTGTATGTAAGGTTACGTTGACACAATTTTATAAATGTTCACCTTTCGACCTCAACCTAAATCAAACAGTATAACCTTACCTAACCGTAACCTCAAAATTAGTTTAACAGAAAGAGTTTCGTGGCCAAACATTTGAGGAAAATCCTAACCTAATTTGACCTAGTTACAACTTGATCTTGAAATAAATTTTCAGAATGCAACCATCGAAGATTTATTGTAGACGTTTCTATTAAACACTGACGCCATTTGTAATCTTATTTAATCAAACCTCACCTGAGGTAACCTGACTTGACCCAGTTATAACTTAATCTTGAAATAAGTTTTAGACATCGAGGATTTATCGTGGTTGTTTTAATCAAACATTGCCGTCATTTGTAACATAATTTAATAACACCTGTAGCCAAACCTATAAATCAATCTAACCTAATTTACTTGGGAGTTAACCTCAAAGTAAGAATTATCAGAATTAGCAGGAGAAAAATTATCAGAATAAACATTAGGAGAAAATACAGCTACAAATAAATTATCTTAGCCGTTGCAATAAATATTAGCAAAATTTCCATTAACGAAATGAAATCGAACCTAACCTGAAAATTTGCCAGAGTTCAACGACGTGAATCGATTTCTTTCACGAAAGGCTTCCGATAAGGCTCTCCCCGGATTGTTATTCAATTTTTCGAGCAATCCCGATCGACAGGTAAGCGGTTTTCCCGCAAGTTTTTCGAATCCGATATTATTCCCGATCTTTGTAACGAGGCTCGAACGCGGACCCTCTTAAATCGATTCGCGGAGAAGAGCTTTTTATAAGTCCTTTCCTCGAAGAAGGATCGAACGATAGAAAAGGTCGGCAAGTACGGAATGAAAAGTGTGTTTAAATAATATTTCCATCGGGAAGGGTCTGTTTTCATTTCTCACCCCTCCGTTCTCTTGACTTTGATAAAACGCGCAGAAGTTCGAGGAACATTTCCACCATTAACGAAAGACCCGATCGTTTTATTGTTTCTCTGAACGGCTCAAGAAAATGAAGAATCGTTTCGAATGGGAAAAGAATTGCTCCTTTTTGCGAATACCTTGACGGACAATTTGCAAGCCTTCTGATAAATGTTCTTTCCTCGTTTATCATACATCATTCCTATTAATTTTTCAATGCTTCCTGGAGTTCTTATGAATTCCATTCTGAAATTATTAACTTCGCATCGAGATTTCAAGGTGAGGACGAATTTAATAATGCATTTGTGAATGTTCAGTTTTTGGATATGTAGATTCATTGATTTTTGGGGTCGTAGTTACTTGGATCTCAGAATATTTAGATTGTTAGACATATAGTTCATAGATATCTAGATCACTAGATACCTAGACCTATACCTAGATTAGTAGATACCTACATTCCCAGATATCAAGGTCCATAGCTACCTAGATCATTAGATACCTAGACCCATAGATACTGAGATCACTAGATACCTAGACCCACAGATACTGAGATCACTAGATACCTACATTCCCAGATATCAAGGTCCATAGCTACCTTGATCATTAGATACCTAAACCCACAGATACTGAGATCACTAGATACCTACATTCCCAGACATCAAGGACCATAGCTACCTAGATCATTAGATACCTAGACCCACAGATACTGAGATCACTAGATACCTACATTCCCAGATATCAAGATCCATAGCTACCTAGATCACTAGATACCTAGACCCACAGATACTGAGATCACTAGATACCTACATTCCCAGATATCAAGGACCATAGCTACCTAGATCATTAGATACCTAGACCCATAGATACTGAGATCACTAGATACCTACATTCTCAGATATCAAGGACCATAGCTACCTAGATCATTAGATACCTAGACCCACAGATACTGAGATCACTAGATACCTACATTCCCAGATATCAAGGACCATAGCTACCTAGATCACTAGATACCTAGACCCATGATACTGAGATCACTAGATACCTACATTCCCAGATATCAAGGTTCATAGCTACCTAGATCATTAGATACCTACATCCCCAAATACCTACATATCTGGACACCTACATACCTAACTATCTAGACCCGCATTACCTACATAACTAGATACCTACATCCCCAAATACCTACATCTCTGGATCTCTACATCAACTATCCTACATGTCCAGACACCTGCATCCCCAGATGTCTAGTTCTCTTTATACCTAGATGTCCAAATACGTAATTCTGCATATATGTACCTACATAATTAGATACCTACATCCCCAAATACCTACATCTCTACATCTCTACATCCACTATCCTACATGTCCAGACACCTGCATCCCCAGATATCTAGTTCTCTTTATACCTAGATGCCCAAATACGTAATTCTGCATATACCTTAGATACCGAGATATCCAGATCCCCTAAAACTCAATTCCCAAATACCTTGATCTATTACGTAGATGTCCACGTTCCTAGATCTTTAAATAGGTGTGCAGATGTCTTCAAATACATGTATATGCAAGTTCACAGATATTTAAGACGGGTACCTCTTTACCCAGATACCCAGATGTCCAGATACCTAAATACCTAGATATACAGGTACCTAGATATCTAGTTACCCAGAAACACAGCTCCTTACGTTCCTGCATCCCCAGATCCCCATATCACCATACCCAACGTATTAAATCAACTTGATCATGAAACATACAAGTATACAACTCACCAAACTTATGAAATACCAATTAAACATGTTACAAACTATATCTAGCAACTGCAAACTTCCACGTGAAAGACGAAGTTCTATTCTGAACAACTATAATTACTCCGTAAATGTGCATCAGACATTAAGCAACTAAACTACATCCACGACAAACAGATAAACAACCGAATATTTCAACTCGTATTAACCACTTGTACAAACGTGATGTCTTCACAAGGGTAGCAATATTGGATCCCGGAAAAAGGTGAGCGAAAGAATATTTATTTCCCGTGTCCGAAACCGAGTTTGAACCCCGGTCCGTGCAGTTTTAAAGAACGTTTGATTTTCGAGCGGGAACGTCGAGAGGCGACTGTTTGAAGCGGTGCCGGCCGTAATGAAAGCAACGTTTGATCATCGACCACGAAGTAATCGACTTACCGTGTGCCGGTTCTCCGCTATACACCCCCGACGTGCACCTCTTCCGTCCACGAAGAAAACACTCGCGAACTGTCCGCACTTTACGGCGCCGACAAATCCACTGAGTCTCTGTTCTCCTTGCTCGACAACGGCTATCAAAAGAACTCCATAAAACCTGCACGATCAACTCACGATTTATTCTGTAGCGTCTCGAGACGCGTTAAAGTTCTCGCGAAATGTTCACGTACTAAGGATGAAGAGAGGATCGAACTGTCGTGTTCCGAGCACGCAAAACGATGGCGTGGCGCGGTCGCGAGCGGGCAGGAGCCACCCTCGGGCATCCGCGAGGGTCGAAGTCCCGCGTCAGACTGCAGGGTGTCACCCTCGCTGCTCGCCTCGAACCTCCGCGTACTTCGCCAGAAGCGGTCTGTGTGCTGGCGTGAGAGACGCGCATGCGCCAACAAGTCCACCCTCGACACAATTCGGGGGTGGTCGGGCGGTTACGTTAGCCTGTGTACGTTCCTCCGCTTGTATGGCCGCGCCTGCCGATGTACAGTCAACTGCAAATCTACTCTACTGAAAATGTCACCATCTACGGAAATCCTATTCATGTAAAACATCAAATTTCAGTAGTTTGGTATGAATTTGGGTACTTTGGGAGAAGTTCAAATTTTGGGGCATTTTGGTCTTCCGGTAGGTGGAGATGGAAATATATGGATTTAGTGGTATGGGGGTTTTGGGACGTAGGATTTGAGAATGTAAGAATTTGGAGGAGTAGGAATTTGGGGACGTGGGAATTTGGGGACGTGGGGACTTGGGGACGTGGGGATTTGGAGACGTGGGGATTTGGGGACGTGGAGATTTGGGGATGTAGGGATTTGGGGACGTGGGGATTTGGGGAAATAGGAATTTGGGGACGTGGGAATTTGGGGAAATAGGGATTTGGGGACGTGGAGATTTGGAGACGTGGGAATTTGGGGAAATAGGGATTTGGCGACGTGGGGATTTGGCGATGTGGGGATTTGGCGACGTGGGGATTTGGGGACGTGGGGATTTGGGGACGTGGGGATTTGGGGACGTGGGGATTTGGGGACGTGGGGATTTGGGGACGTGGGGATTTGGGGACGTGGGGATTTGGGGACGTGGAAATTTGGGGAAATAGGGATTTGGGGACGTGGGGATTTGGGGACGTGGAAATTTGGGGAAATAGGGATTTGGGGACGTGGGGATTTGGGGACGTGGGAATTTGGGGACGTGGGAATTTGGGGACGTGGGAATTTGGGGACGTGGGAATTTGGGGAAATAGGGATTTGGGGACGTGGGAATTTGGGGACGTGGGGATTTGGGGACGTGGAAATTTGGGGAAATAGGGATTTGGGGACGTGGGGATTTGGGAACGTGGGAATTTGGGGAAATAGGGATTTGGGGACGTGGGAATTTGGGGAAATAGGGATTTGGGGAGGTAGGGATTTGGAGACATGGGAATTTGGCGATGTGGGAATTTGGGGACGCGGCAATTTGGGGAAATAGGGATTTGAGGACGTGGGAATTTGGGGAAATAGGGATTTGGTGCCGCGTAATGATTAGAGAACGTAGGTATTCGATGACACAGGAACTTAGGAGTCTAGGTATTTGACGCTCCGCAGATATTAGAATTTAAAAATTTCTGAATCTCAAGATCTTTGCCACTTCACATTTTAAGATTCATACTATTATTACAGAATCTACAAATTCAAAAATCCTTCCATATAAAAATCCACAAGTTTGCAAACCCAGAACTTCATCTCAGAAAGAAATATCAAAATATTAAAACAGTCCAGTAAATGAAATATATTAGAAGTACCGAAAAGTAATCTAAAATTTCGTTTGCTTTCGAAAAACATTTATTTATTAAACAAATCTCAAATGCTAATCAACAAAATAATTTCCATTATTTTCTAACGCTTTTTGTTAGCGTAAATTGTTCGATTCCCTTTTTAAAAAAGTCCTTCAATTTTTCATTGAAAAACTTTGAAGTCATCGAAGAAATTTTGATTACTTTTCGGTACACCTAATACATCCTCAAATTTCCAAATAACAAATTTGAGAATTTCACAAATTTAAAGATTTCAAATATTAGATACTTGAGAGTTTGAGTGTGATGAAATTTATGTTATATGTGAGTGGAGGAAGGTAACATTGCACCCGAGTGTACGCACCGCAAGGAGGAGGTGGAGAGGGTGTGATCGTCCGTGTGGTTGCACCCTAACCTTCCCCTCGGCCCTATATCAGCAGAAGGGGTGTCTGTCGGTACGTCGCTGGCGCGTTCTGGGTGACGGGGTTGCATCGCGCGGATCGTGTGTGCCCGCTATGGGGATGCTTTCTCCTTTTTTACTTTTTATGCCTCGATTGTGTTTTGCGAGCTTCTTCGCTTTGCAGCGCGGGATCATTGGGATTTCAAGGTGTTACTAGAAATGTAGGTATGAAGAAACATTGGGATATCGAATTGTATCGATGGTTTCATATACTGATATTTTTGTCGGAACAGTTGCAAGTTTTTTTGTTTATAATTTTTACAAATTAGGAATTTGTGAATTGTTTTGGGGTTCTTGTGAGGAAAAAGTTGCTGGTTTTCAAAGATAGAATTTTCAAGTTTCCAAGTTTCCAAGTTTCCAAGTTTCCAAGTTTCCAATTTTCCAATTTTCCAATTTCTCAATTTCTCAATTTCTCAATTTCTCAATTTCTCAATTTCCCATTTTCCCATTTTTCCAAATTCCCAATTTCCCAATTTCCCATTTCCCCAATTTCCCATTTCCCCAATTTCCCATTTCCCCAATTTCCCATTTCCCCAATTTCCCATTTCCCCAATTTCCCATTTCCCCAATTTTCCAATTTCCCAATTTTCCAATTTCCCAGTTTCCCAGTTTCCCAATTTCTCAATTTCCCAGTTTCCCAGTTTCCCAGTTTCCCAGTTTCCCAATTTTCCATTTCCCCAATTTCTCAACTTCTCAATTTCTCAGTTTCCCATTTTTCCAAATTCCCAATTTCCCATTTCCCCAATTTCCCCTTTGCCCAGTTTCCCAGATTCTCAATTTCTCAATTTCCCAGTTTCCCAGTTTCCCAATTTCTCAATTTTCCAATTTCCCAATTTCCCAATTTCCCAATTTCCCAATTTCCCAATTTCCCAATTTCCCAATTTCTCAATTTCCTACTTCTCTAATTTCCCACTTCACAACTTACTTTCCCAATTCGTCAAATTTCTAATTTCCCCACCTTCCAACACCCTATCAACCCTCCCCACTAACGCCTATTAAAAATAACCCAAAATTATATGTAGAATGCGTGTCCCGTATCCGCAACCGGATTCATTAGGTTAGGGTGAGCCGACCCGTGGAAGGTCGTTTCTTAGGCACGATATATCGATCATCCCGCTTGTGTAAGTGTTTGAAATCGATCGATACCACACGAGAAACAATTTGGCTGACGTTGCATAACATTCGCGTGGTAATCCGTTATTGATTCGAGACAGGCCGCTAGCACGAATATTATTATCCGCGGCTAACAGCAGACTCCCGATCGCGATCGACCGACTACCTCTAACCGGAAGTAATCTTCGTTTTCACAGGCCTGTTCTCATCGTTTACGATGCGACAGACGAAATACCTTCGAATCTTATCGGTTTTTACTACAACTATTTTGTGTAGTTTCAAGCTTTAGGGTATGTTATTCTTTTTCTTGGAAAATGATTTCTTACAGTTCTCAGTTGTGGTTAGGTTAGGTTAAGTTTTTGGTACAATTTTTTTCTAGTGGAATATTTACTGTATTTTTTGTTTTAATAATTGTCATTTACTGTTATTAAGGTTATGATTATAAATTAGTATGATTATGGTTTTAAATGTAATTTTGTTTGGCTATAATTATAAATATTAATTTACTAGGTCTAAAGTCACTATAGTACTCCATGTTTGTAATAACAATTATAATAACAGTAATAATTAAAATTCTATAATAATCATAATTGCATTTAATTGTATTCATTCATTTATTATGATTATAATAATAATTATTTTGTGCCACCGAACAAAATTTTGTGTACATTCAAAAAATTAATTTTTGATAAACTCAATTATTATCGACAACTGGAGATTGATTTTAGCTGCTTTAAAATTGAGGTTGATGTTAATAAGAAAGGTTGTGTAAATTGTTTGACCAAAATGATATTCTTCCTCGCCGAAGAGGTTCTTTTTTAGGAAAAGATTTTAAGATCGAGGTTGATGGAGTAGCTTCGACTGTCGTAGAACAGGTTAAGGAGAGCGATAGCTCGCTTAAAAAGGAGAGCACGCGTCGTATGGATTTTATGTCGACTCGGTAACGTTTTGAAGGCACTTTAGGGCCACGTTACGAACGGCTATATCTTAAACCCTTGTCATTTGCACCCTATCGTACTAACACGGGCATATTTAGTGTCACGACCGGTACGGAATAAGGACCTCCAGTAGAGGGTGCTTTCCTTTTTGTAATAGAAATTTATGAAGTTGTTACACCTTTCACTATAATCGTTAATAGTGCTTCAAATCATCTTATACTTCTACTCTAAGGTCTACCGTGAAAAAACATTCTTACGAACAAATTATTTCGGCGATATTACTCTGAAATTATTCAAATATCTGTTAGTAATTTTATTTAAAAATTGTTGTATTTAATTATTTTATTAAGTGATATTTGTTATATGGACATGTGATGTTCATTACGTGAGAGACGTGTGTTTGTATTACATATGATGTTTGTTTAATATGCTACATATGCTTGATTACATATGTTACATATGGTGTACATTTATTAGATGATGCATATGCATCACAAATATCCAATATGTATTTATTATTGTATTCTAGATATACGACGTACGTGTGCAATGTTGGTAACCATATGTGTACATGTGTGCACATATGTGCATATTATATACGTGCATATTACAAGACGTACATGCATCACAAACATTCAATATGTATTTATTATTGTGTTCTAGATATACAACGTACGTGTACCATGTTGGTAATCATATGTGTACATGTGTGCACATATGTGCATATTATATACGTGCATATTACATGACGTACATGCATCACAAACATTCAATATGTATTTATTATTGAATTCTAGATATACAATGTACGTGTACCATGTTGGTAACCATATGTGTGCATGTGTGCACATATGTGTATATTATATACGTGCATATTACATGACGTACATGCATCACAAACATTCAATATGTATTTATTATTGTATTCTAGATATATGACGTGCATGTACCATGTTGGTAACCATATGTGTACATATGTGCACATATGTGTATACTATATACGTGTATATTATACGCTGCATATATGTATATCACAAACCCTCAAGATGTATTTATTATTATATTCAAGATGTACAATATACATCTGCAATGAAATCACATACGTATGTACACACATGTCTATACACACATGTATGATACACATACAATGCAACATTAATTACATTAAAAACATGCAACACATTATTCTACAACATCCATTACAATCTTACATCCATACACATTTACTAGATTATAAATAACGTCCTAAAAAACCACATTAAACCATATAAAAACATTACCAAATAATTTCAGAATAATAATATTATCATTTCAGAATAATAAAAACCCAGAAAGTACAATAACTAAAATTTGCTGCAAAAGCCCGCATCAAAAAGATATTTTTCTCTCACGGCAACAAAAATCGACCGGGAATTTTAATTCAGAGAGATGAAAATTTTATGAACAGCGAATGGCAATGTCCCATAAATTCCACGCAAGCAATCTATGGTTTATCGCGTTTGATCACGACACCATGACTTCAATCATGATTGAAAGAGGAGGTGAATGAATGCGATGAAAAGAGCGTATTTCGTCGAGCACAAAAAAAATTCACGTCGACCACGATTTTCAGCGAGGTCGAAGCTGTTTCGAGGTGAATCGCGTTCGATCGAGCCATTCTTCGACACGCTGGCAATAAATACACCCGCTCGTCATTGTCTCATTGCGTGCTAATTAAAACGCGGCTAATTGTAACGCGCCGTGCACCGGCGGACGACTACGACAATACGTAGGATCCTGCCTCGTTGTTATTTAATCTAAACACGTGGACGCAGTTTCAACGAGCTCGTCTCACGCGCTTTGCAAACGTGACCTAAAAAGGTGAAATTGAGAAAATTACTTCGTGGATGCCTCTGTATTTCGTGGTACGGGTGAAACTTTCTTTCGGTGTGGACAATCAATTTACATGGTATCGGTGTTATTGTTAGATGTTGGTAAAATAATTACTTGCCGTTTTGGGGGTTGGGGTGAAATGGGAGAATTTGAGAATTTGGGGGGTGAGAAATTGGGAACATGGGAATTTAGGGGGTGAGAACGTGAGAACTTTAGGGCATGGGAATTTGGGGGCATAAGAATTTCTACGCTTGGTAACTTAACGTAGAGAATTGGGGGCTTAGGAATTTGGGGACGTGGGAATTCGGGAACGTTGGAATTTTGGAGACGTAGAGATTTGGGGGCGCAGGAATTTGGGGGCGTAGGAATTTTGGGGACGTGGGGATTCGGGGACGCGCGGATTCGGGAACGTGGGGATTCGGGGACGTGGGAATTCGGGGACGTGGGAATTTGGAGGCGTAGAAATTTGGGGGCGTAGGAATTTTGGGGACGTGGGGATTCGGGGGCGCAGGAATTTGGGGACGTGGGGATTCGGGGACGTGGGGATTCGGGGACGTAGGGATTCGGGGGCGTAGGAATTTTGGGGACGTGGGGATTCGGGAACGTGGGGATTCGGGGACGTGGGGATTCGGGGACGTAGGGATTTGGGGGCGTAGGAATTTTGGGGACGTGGGGATTTGGAGGCGTAGAAATTTGGGGGCGTACGAATTTTGGGGACGTGGGAATTCGGGGACGTAGGGATTTGGAGGCGTAGAAATTTGAGGGCGTAGGAATTTTGGGGACGTGAGAATTCGGGGACGTAGGAATTTGGGAGCGTAGGAATTTTGAGGCCCTGAATTCGTAAACTTGAAAAATTTGTAAACTTGAATCTCAAAATTTACAAGTTTGAAAATCCAAAAATTTAAAAATATACAAATTTGGAATTTTTCAAATTTAAGACCACAAAAATGTAAAAGAATGTAAGCCTAAAGAGTACCAAAGTAAAGAAGTAAAAATGAAAAAGGAAAAAATGTAGGAAGAGGATCGGAAAGCGTACATAAAATTAAACGTAGGGTCCCAGAAGGGCGAACCGTTGCATAGGACGATTTCCTGCGCAACGAGATTCCAGGCTCGATTGAATCCAGCACAGAATAGAGGGTCGAGCGAGATGGACAAAAGGGGGTGGTGGTTCTGGGGTGAACAGATAACGGAAGCCTAAGGATACTCTGGAGGATTCGCGCAGTTACAGCACCGTCGAGGGTATCCTAGGCCACCCCGTGTCGTCGTTTTTATTCCGGAATTCTGGCACGAGACTCTTCTAATCCCCGATGGACGAAACGATCGGCAAAAAGAGAGCAGCTCTCTATTTCGATGTACTGGGTGGAGTATTCGAAACGACTCTCTTTGACAAATAATTTTGTATTTAAGATTTTTTGTGTTTGGAGATATGAAGGTCAATTTTATTAAAAAGTAGACAGATTTGTTATTTTAGTCTCTTAGGTTCGATTTGGTTTTATTATAAGTTCAATTGTACTGGAATTTTATGTGGACTTTATTGTATTGGACTATTATATATTTATGTAATAAACAGATTTATAAAAGATGTTTTTTACTGTTAATATTTTTTACTTAATGTATATTTTCAGCTTTGTTTATGTTTTTACTTGAACACATTACTTATGTATTTTTATTTAAAATATATTTCGTTACTGTTTTACAAGCGCTTAGAGTCAGCGAGACACGAAGTAATGTCTAAACAAAATGGCGGACAAGAGCAGTGTATAAAAATGGCGTACATCAACACGAAACTGTAACATTAAAAATCAAAGATTTCACTAATCTTTTGTGAAGAAGTTTTAAAGATGCTATGAAGTTTATTCAATCTACCAATGTTATAACGAACTGAATTAACATAATTGCTAATATACATGCAACTGAAATAACCGTAATTAGTACGACACGGGTTAATCAGATTTACAGGTACATTAGATTAATCAGATTTACAAGTACATCAGTTAAATTAATCAGATTGAATCTAGTGTTTCAATTATTCCCAAGATAAATTTTTCCCGTATCTTCAAAAGCTTTTCATTTCTAAATATTCTACCCTGTATACAGCAAGGTAATCGTAAAATGAAAGCACAGAAGAAACCCAAATAAAAAATTCTTTGTCTTAGATTTAGAATTCTCTGTCTTGCATCTCGATCAATTATTTTTTACTTTTTCATCCGACGGAGATCATTATCCCCTTGTAGGTGGACATTAATTTAAAATTCCACATCGTCATTTTAAGGAGGATTAAATCTTGGAACTCGCATCGTTCTCTATTTTTTTTAACGGTATGAAAAGAACGTAGGCTCGAGAGCAAGTCCTTTATGGATTGCTTGAAACGTTCACCTGCTCCGGAGTTAAATGGATGAATCTTTTAATCACTTCAAAGAGAGCTTGGCAAATATGCACATCTCATTAGCGAGATAGTCGCAGCATTCTTGTCCTTTATATTTCGTGACCATTCTCTTACTGATCGATTAACACTGTTTCATATTTTATGTCGTCCGCGTGTGGATGTACGTTTACAAAAATCTTAATGGACCACATCTCTTCTTGGTAATAAATAATAAACTCGTATGAAATATATGAAACTTGAACTGCATTCTGTTCTACATGTATTCAGTACGAATATTTATTTATTGTATAAATCAATTTTCTAAATCGGTATCAATGTCCTGCATGATTTATATTTTGCAGACTTGTATGTCATAAATACACAATTTCGATATAAAATATAGAACTTCATAAAATATAGTTGTTCATAAAATTGCAAGTACATACAAAAGATATAAACGTACAAAAGACCAGAGCAATTTATAATTTGTTAAAAATGCAATAGTAACACAAAACGATAATTTACCAGATAACCCGTGTTTGTCCCATTTGCGTAATCTGTGTCAGCTCACCAGCCGAAAGCAGGGTGTTAACGGATAAAATAGGGGTACACGGGTAATTTGCTGTCAATAACAAGGATAATCCGTTTGGTAAATGATACGAGAAGACGCGAATTGACGAAGCACGCGTGTAATGTACCAGCTCGGCGTATTTTAAGCGCGAGAGGCAGGTCTGATAACCTGCGTCCCTGCCGGACGTAATACCGAAGATTCCTGCTTGACAGACCTGACACTAATGATTCAGGACACGTACACTTCGATACAGAATGATCCAGAACCTCGGAGACAGGATTCGCGCGTGCCGAGAGTCGAATCTGAGCTCGTGGGACTCGATATGGACGATGTCCGCTGGAATCGAATGTCCACGCGATGTACACATTTTGATCGGAGATGCAATCATGTTACGAAATCGGTGCGGGTTGATACTTATATCGGTAATGTTGACAATTTTTATATTTGGGAATGGTACTGTTGGGTGATGCGGTGAATGGACATGTGGACATGTGAACATGTGGTTTGATATGCTGAAGTAATCAGATATAATGTACTAGACCTATGATCTAACATATTGAACATGATGCATGGTCACATATTGAATGTATATGTTTAGACATACTTAAGACATGTGCAGATACATTGAACTCCTATGATCAAATATATTGAAGACACATGATCATACATGCTGAAGACATGTGTGGATACATTGAACACCTATGATCAAACATATTGAAGACACATGATCATACATGCTGAAGACATGTGTGGATACATTGAACACCTATGATCAAACATATTGAAGACACATGATCATACATGCTGAAGACATGTGTGGATACATTGAATACCTATGATCAAACATATTGAAGACATATGATCACACATACTGAATACATGTATGGATATATTGAACACCTATGATCAAATATGTTGAAGACACATGATCATACATCCTGAAGACATGTGTGGATACATTGAACACCTATGATCAAACATATTGAAGACACATGATCATACATGTTGAAGACATGTGTAGATACATTGAACACATATGATCAAACATATGGAAGACATATGATCATACATGTTGAAGACATGTGTAGATACATTGAACACCTATGATCAAACATATTGAAGACACATGATCATACATGCTGAAGACATGTGCAGATACATTGAACACCTATGATCAAACATATTGAAGACACATGATCATACATATTGAAGACATGTTCAGATACATTGAACACATATGATCAAACATATTGAAGACACATGATCATACATATTGAAGACATGTGTAGATACATTGAACACATATGATCAAACATATTGAAGACATATGATCATACATCCTGAAGACATGTGTGGATACATTGAACATCTATGATCAAACATATTGAAGACACATTATCATACATACTGAATACATATAGTCAATCATGCATAAGACATGTTCAGACATATTCAGACCTATAAGACATGTTGGCCTACTATCAAATACATGGCAAACATAAACCATATTGACAACACCATACTGACGTTCCAAGAAAAACGTTTAAACGTTAATAGTGCACCAAATGATCAATTAACAAGAACTTCAACCCCCAAGATTTTCTTCCAAACCAACCCCTATAAATGAAATAAACTATAAGAGTGTTAAACAGAAAATTGGAAGTGGTTAACGCGCATGCTTGCTTTCGAATCACTTTTCTACTCCTGTTGCTCTTGGTTTCGCTATCTTGTTAATCTCTCGCGTACACATCTTGGAAATAACTCGTTAACCCTCTTGACGTTAATCTGCTGGAAGTGGAGCTCGAACTAGCATCGGCGGGAATCGATATAAGAAACTTCGTTGGTCAAGAAGCAAAGTACACAGGAGAAAATTAATATACCTTCGTTCCTCTTTTTATAGCTAATAAAATGTATATTAACAGCGTCGTCTGGGTGGAATATAATTAATAGTCTCGAGAGAAAATAGGGGATGATTCTCCAAAGGGGAAACAATTCGCGCACAATTTTAAGGCAACCTATTGTCGACATGTAGAAATTTCTGTTTCAAAGGGAACACGTCGGCATCATTTTTCGTTACATTTTCATAAATTGAACGCGTACCTGACATTTTTCATAAACTTTCGAAGGCAGTTCGCGTAACGACCGCTCGCATAATGGACGAATATCGAAATTCTGACGAGAAGTCTCGTCTGAAATATTAGCCGGGGCTCATTTTGACGTACGCCGTGTTTTACGCGTCGTAATTAACACCGGTGCATAAGGGTACGTTTACAAATAAATACTTGTACTCTTCTGTTTGACTTATTCTTACTTCGCTTTGTAATTATTCGCTCTGTACGTTTACACTAACAATTCTTACTTTAGCAATATTCAATAATGCGGTCTCTTTTATCTTTCATTTTTATGGAGATCAAAAGATTTACTCGTTTAATGTGAACGTACCTTTATGGTGTATAAAGAGATGTTAATTTTTTACCTATTTCAGTAGAATTCAATATTCTTTATGCTTGATTTTTTGACGAGATCAAAGAACGATCATTCGTTCGTTTCACGTAAACCCTTACTAGGAATTTATATCGAAGTACTCATTTTTCCCTTCTATATTCAATATTCTTCCTTTTCTTTTACACTTGTTTGTCAAGATTAAATTAAAAATAATTATTAGTTCATTTAATGCAAATGCACATTTATGGTACATTCACAATTCACTTTTCCACCCCTTCAGTAAAATTCAATATTATTTGTTTGCTTTCAGACTTGAATTTTGTCAACGTTATAATAAAAATAATTATTAGTTTGTTTAATATAAATGAAGCTTTATGCTGTCTTCACTCTGAACAAACAGCCAATCATTTTTCCATCCCTTCAATAAAATTCAATATTGTCCCTCTTCTATTAAACTTGAATTTTGTGAACGTTAAAATAAAAATAATTATTAGTTTGTTTAATATAAATGAACCTGTATGATGTCTTCACTCTGAACAAACAGCCAATCATTTTTCCACCTCTTCAGTAAAATTCAATATTGTCCCTCTTCTATTAAACTTGAACTTTGTGAACGTTAAAATAAAAATAATTATTAGTTTGTTTAATATAAATGAAGCTTTATGATGTCTTCACACTGAACAAACAGCCAATCATTTTTCTACCCCTTCAATAAAATTCAATATTGTTCCTCTTCTATTAAACTTGAATTTTATCAACGTTATAATAAAAATAATTATTAGTTTGTTTAATATAAATGAAGCTTTATGCTGTCTTCACTCTGAACAAACAGCCAATCATTTTTCCATCCCTTCAATAAAATTCAATATTGTCCCTCTTCTATTAAACTTGAATTTTGTGAACGTTAAAATAAAAATAATTATTAGTTTGTTTAATATAAATGAACCTGTATGATGTCTTCACTCTGAACAAACAGCCAATCATTTTTCCACCTCTTCAGTAAAATTCAATATTGTCCCTCTTCTATTAAACTTGAACTTTGTGAACGTTAAAATAAAAATAATTATTAGTTTGTTTAATATAAATGAAGCTTTATGATGTCTTCACTCTGAACAAACAGCCAATCATTTTTCTACCCCTTCAATAAAATTCAATATTGTTCCTCTTCTACTAAACTTGAATTTTGTGAACGTTAAAATAAAAATAATTATTAGTTTGTTTAATATAAATGAAGCTTTATGATGTCTTCACTCTGAACAAACAGCCAATCATTTTTCTACCTCTTCAATAAAATTCTATAATGTCCCTCTTTATTAAAACTTGAATTTTGTCAACGTTAAAATAAAAATAATTATTAGTTTGTTTAATATAAATGAAGCTTTATGCTGTCTTCACTCTGAACAAACAGCCAATCATTTTTCTACCCCTTCAATAAAATTCAATATTGTTCCTCTTCTATTAAACTTGAATTTTATCAACGTTATAATAAAAATAATTATTAGTTTGTTTAATATAAATGAAGCTTTATGCTGTCTTCACTCTGAACAAACAGCCAATCATTTTTCCACCCCTTCAATAAAATTCAATATTGTCCCTCTTCTTTTAAACTTGAACTTTGTGAACGTTAAAATAAAAATAATTATTAGTTTGTTTAATATAAATGAAGCTTTATGATGTCTTCACTCTGAACAAACAGCCAATCATTTTTCCACCCCTTCAATAAAATTCAATATTGTCCCTCTTCTTTTAAACTTGAACTTTGTGAACGTTAAAATAAAAATAATTATTAGTTTGTTTAATATAAATGAAGCTTTATGATGTCTTCACTCTGAACAAACAGCCAATCATTTTTCCACCCCTTCAATAAAATTCAATATTGTCCCTCTTCTATTAAACTTGAATTTTGTGAACGTTAAAATAAAAATAATTATTAGTTTGTTTAATATAAATGAAGCTTTATGATGTCTTCACTCTGAACAAACAGCCAATCATTTTTCCACCCCTTCAATAAAATTCAATAATGTCCCTCTTCTTTTAAACTTGAATAATTATTTCGATCAGAGTAAATGTTGCAACAGTTGATTCTTCGTATGATAGGAGTCTGCAGAATGTTCGAATTATCCAAAGGGACAAGTAGATTCACTTTCTCGCTGAGTAAAGGCTCGTTTCCAGCCGCTTAAAGCTGTCTACGAGCGCAGAAACGACGCGATGGTATTCGTCGTTAGGAATACGACTGGTAAACCGCTGTCTCGTAACTTCATTCGCCCTAATACCGAGAGTAGAACCCGCGCGACACCCCAGCCAAAGCCTGATAGCCACCTTAAGCAACCCTCCGTCGTGAGGGTAGCTCGAACAAGCTCGTTCGCGTATCGCTGTATGCCGATAGTTTATTGATATTACGCGATGCCAACGTAACGATCCGATGCAGTGCGAAACGACAGTCTATGGGGAATTTCGATGGGTTCACCCCGAGAGATCCTTTGCGCCAACGGAGAATCACAACGATCACGGAAATCGTGTAATAATATCGAATAACCGATCGCCAGAAAATTTTAAAGACATAACCGTCGAAGGATTCAATGATATATTTCACAAAGGTAAATGTGGAATGAAATTATGCGCATGCATGGAAGATAGGATATTAAATCTGGCAGACTGGAATCATTTGATGTATCATAAGGTTTCAAAGCTCTCGTTGGGTATCCTTTAGGTTTTTATTAAATTTAAACTTTACTTAATGTGTAATTTATTTAAACTTTACTTAATATATGAATTTCTTTAAAGTATACTTAATATATAATTTATTTAAACTTTACTTAATATATGAAGTTCTTTAAACTTTACTTAATATATGATTTATTTAAACTTTACTTAATATATGAATTTCTTTAAACTATACTTAATATATGAATTTCTTTAAACTTTACTTAATATATGAATTTCTTTAAACTATACTTAATATATGATTTATTTAAACTTTGCTTAATATATAAATTTCTTTAAACTATACTTAATATATAAATTTCTTTAAACTATACTTAATATATGAATTTCTTTAAACTTTACTTAATATATGATTTACTTAAACTTTACTTAATATATGAATTTCTTTAAACTATACTTAATATATGATTTATTTAAACTTTACTTAATATATAAATTTCTTTAAACCATACTTAATATATAATTTATTTAAACTTCACTTAATATATAAATTTCTTTAAACTATACTTAATATATAATTTATTTAAACTTTACTTAATATATAAATTTCTTTAAACCATACTTAACATATAATTTATTTAAACTTTACTTAATATATAAATTTATGACATAGGAACACGAGAGAATAAAAACCTTATAGTACACTTAAACAATTTCACAATCTAATAAATCAGAACTTGAAAATCACAAAACTTCTCCAAACAGCAAATTCATACATCAGCACAAAAATCCAAATACACAAAGTTCTACAATATTGTATCCAAAAATTAACGTTGAAACAAGGACCCTATCACACATGTGATAGAATGGAAATAAAAATGTGAGCGCATATTGGGCGACCCTATATCGCGGTCAGATATCGTTCGTGCGAATCGTGGCTGTCGGTTCGTCGGAGATGTACGTTCACGGAGAATCCTCTAGTTGGTGGTTCGTGTCGGTTCCCCGACAATTAATCACCGTCGCCCATGTGGCTCCGTGTCCGTCGCAGTTTCTCAAGCAGCTATCGGTGTCCGGTGTCCGATTTGTGTCTGACCGGTGTTTCTGCTTCCGTTGTCGGTTCGGCTGTTTACCTCGCTTCGAAATGTATCCTTCGCGTGCAGACTGCTTTTTAAGCTCCCTGTACTGGGTCACGAAAGCCCGTGTCCAAAGTCATAAAGCAAACGACCAGAGCCTCCTTTCGGAATTCACCCATCGCCATCTTTCATCGTTCGCGTATAAACTCCTGCAAATGTTCCTGCTGTCTTGTGTTAACCATATTTTGTGGTTCAGCGGTGAATTCGACGCATTATTCTTGGAAATATTCTTGGATAATTATTTCAAGGTTTTACTGTATATTATTTAGTAGTTTGGTAAATTAATATTTTCTATAATAGCAAGTTTCATTATTGAAACTCTCTTGAAGAGGTTTCGTGCTTTTTGCAATTATGAAGCCCCTTTGAAGTTGTACCTTTTCAAGATATAAATTAGCAAAATCAACAAAAATTTATCACCGAAGTTTCATACAAAATAAAATGTGAAACTTGAAATAATTTTGACTTGCAATTTTGACTTGCAATTGACAAGTTGTGTTAACGTTAAAAATTTTTATTGTTACTGTTAAATAAATTTCTTCAAAAAATATAAATTATAATATTGTTGGTTAAATGCATTCTTCGAGAGGTGCAGAATATCCGAAGATACGTATAATTATTTTCCGAGAAGCATCACCGCAAAGAAATCGATGGTATACATCTTATTCTCACCCCTCTCGAGTTCTCCCCAGAGTATCAAGCCCGGGACACACTTCTCTCGGACAACCCACTCGTATCTTCGTTTCCCCTGTCAATCTATCCGTCAGAACCCCCGGAAAAAATCCACCCTATCTCCCGGCTCGTCTCCGTCTATTTATCTTGCGGGTTTCCGGTGCGTGGCAACATTCTTCCTCGTCTTCCGATCGTGGAATTCTCGCAAAGCTAGAGGTTGGTCGGGCGGTTTCTGGGGGTGTAACGGTTATCGTTTGGCAGAGGTGCCAACCGCATCATGCACCACTTTGACGCGATGGCTACGTACAAGCCTAATGGGTCGCTGCAAACCCGTCCGTAGATAGGGTTGTTCGTTTCGTGCGAGAGAAAGGGATGCTGGATGCGGAAAGGGTGGAGGGAATCTGCATATCGCCGCTGGATGTACGGTAGCTTTTGCAGAACGCGAGAATAATCCTTGGCGTTCTTTGCATATCGCGACACCGACCACCCCGCAGGGCTTGTAAAGTAAATGCGGAAAATGCCCGACTTCCGCTTGTAAACTGTCGGTCGCGTGGACGTTAAGCAACCCTCTAATAGCGTGGAAAATTCGTGCCGTCGAGGATTTTCGGATTTTACCACTACTTGTGGACACCGATCTTAGGACGTTTTTGCACCCTCGGTCCCTGTTAAAACGATGCTGTTTTGGGGTTAGAGCTACACATTTTATTATGTGTAGATTTCATGAATACTAAATATGATTTGATTTTGATATAACTGTTGTACAATCATGTAATGATTTAAATCTTATACGGGAGTCATACTGTATGAGATTAGAATTGAGCGCACCAGAGTGGTCACGTGACGTCCAGATCTTTCATCTTAGCCACCCAGTGATGTTTAACCTTCTTCAACAAACCCGCTGATACTACTGAAGATAGAATGAATCTAACAATACGACCACTATCGTTGATGAAACTTCCAGAAACTTTCCCAGAATCCACTTACCCTAAAATCCAAAATATCACCCCCTTCCAAACTAGAATCCGCATCTCCAAGACGAGCCAAAAGCTCTAACATGCAGGCGAAGATCCAACCCTCGAATCGTTTTTCGGAATCGAGCGCTATTTCCGCCCCTGTGCATCCCTCAACACGGGTGTACACGCCAGAAAGCATTTAAAAGGGGTCGCTAATCCGCGAACTGCAATTGTAATAATCGCCGGTCGCGAAATTGCGGTGCCGTTTCGCGGAGCAGCCAGAACGAGGGGGTGAACGAGGCAAGACAAGAGGGTGTCGTATCTGCGGGAGAAGATCGGTGCCGCTCGTTTTCGCGGGCTCGTCTCGCGAGGGTGCGCAGAGCCGGTGTTACGAGGCGTCGTTCCCGAGCGGATATGTCGGCCGTAGTCGTTCCAGGATAATATTTTTGGCCCTGTTCCACCGGGACACCCTGGAACGCGTCCTACACCTCCGTGATCCTCCGACTGTACCAACCCCCGATCACCGTCCAAAACTGGCAAGGGAAACACGGAAATTTTGCACGGTGTTCCTGCTAAGTAGGCCTTACGAGGCCTATTACATCGTGAGCTACGTGTAATGGCGGGACGTTACGTTGCACCGAGGCCTCGTCTCGTTAATAAGCTTACCACAGGTCCTGGAGGAACGTCGGCAAACGACGAAGATTCGGAGACGGGATTTATCAGATACGAGTCTGATGACCATATTATCGGTTCACTCATTTTAACTCACTCGAATTTTAAAACAATTTAAACAGAACAGAATTAAGGGAGATTTTAAAAACTCAACATATTAAATTGTAAATAAATAAAACTAACTAGGTTCATTGAGTATGAGTCACATCAGTCTTTCGAGGTGGGTGAAGATATAGGAACCATGTATGAGAAGTTAGCGAGTGGTAGATCAGTTTTTGAACATAACCTCAAAGATAACCTAACCTCAAATTCACAGAACCTTGTCAACGTGAATCTCAAATTTTTTATTTGAAGTCACTGCGGTTAATATTCAAAAGGGATGAAATGATCATTGAGAGAGCCTTGAGAGCGCCACTCATATAAGGAGTGGTTAAATTAGAACGAAAAGCAATAAGAACACAAATGTAAAATTAAAAAAGTAGTTGCTCCTGAATAAATTCAAATAATTTCAAAGAGACTATACAGTAAGAGAGACTTAAAATAAACATTAAAATAATTTGAACACCCCCTCCACAATCAACCCATAAATAAGGGTAAATGTAAATTTTCTTCTAATCTGTAAAAAGTATAAAAGAATAGAATCGATAATCACGAATTGATTATGCAATTGTTCAAATTCGTCGAATGTCTCGCGACATTAGCAGCAGAACAACCCCGTCTGTCCGCGTGTTGGTCAGATATTATTTTTTTGCCGGGGGCGAGGCGAGATAATAGTGGGCAGCGAAGCAAACGAAAGCATAACTCTGGCCGATAAAAAGCTTTTATTACCGGCAATTAGGATAAGCTTGTTCTCCACCGTCCCTCGCTACCCTATGCTGCTTTTGTCCCTTCGCTTTTTACCCTTTTCCACCCGCTTCTCACCGTCTCACGTTCGACAACACACGCGACGAAACGCCTCGACGCGCTCGCTAAGCTTCGACAAACACTTCGGGAAAGCTTGTTCTTACACTTTTCCTGTTTTTTCACTGTATTTACTCTTGAAACAGCTTGTATCGAGCGCTGTTCAAGCAACTTCCGAAACAAAAATCTTGGGAAGTCACGTTTTATTGTTACTGGTATTCGAAAATGCAGTTTACTTTCGATAAGTGGAGTTATTGATGGTTATTGTTTGCAAGTTTTGGGGTGTTAATTTGCAAGGTTTTTAAGTTGTATATTTTTCAAGTTTTAGGATCTAGGTTGTAGAATTAATGATTCTCAGATTGTTAAATTCAAAGGATCCCAATTTCTCAAATCCTCAAATCCTACATTCACCGAGTCCCAAACTCCTCGAATCCCAAAATTTCCAAATTCCAAGGATTCTAACTTCTCAAATCCCCAAATCCCATATCCACCAAATTCCGGGGAACCCAACTTCTCATATCCCCAAATCCCACTTCCCCCAAATTCCAAGGATCCCAACTTGTCAAATCCCCAAATCCCACTTCCCCCAAATTCCAAGGATCCCAACTTCTCAAATCCCCAAATTCCACCTCCACCAAATTCCAAGGATCCCAACTTCTCAAATCCCCAAATTCCACCTCCACCAAATTCCAAGGATCCCAACTTCTCAAATCCCCAAATCCCACTTCCCCCAAATTCCAAGGATCCCAACTTCTCAAATCCCCAAATTCCACTTCCCCCAAATTCCGAGGATCCCAACTTCTCAAATCCCCAAGTTCCACTTCCCCCAAATTCCGAGGAACCCAACTTCTCAAATCCCCAAATTCCACCTCCACCAAATTCCAAGGATCCCAACTTCTCAAATCCCCAAATTCCACTTCCCCCAAATTCCAAGAATCCCAACTTCTCAAATCCCCAAATTCCACTTCCCTCAAATTCCAAGGATCCCAACTTCTCAAATCCCCAAATCCCACTTCCCCCAAATTCCGAGGAACCCAACTTCTCAAATCCCCAAATCCCACTTCCCCCAAATTCCAAGGATCCCAACTTCTCAAATCCCCAAATTCCACCTCCGCAATCCCAAACACCCCAAATCCCAGACTCCCCAAATTCCAAGATTCCCACCTCCCACACTCCTCCGAATTCCAAAACCTTCCCCTTCCAAACATCTCCAAAGTCCAACCCCCCCAAATTTCAAACTTCCCCAATTTCCCCACTCTCAAATCCCAAAATTCCCAAAAGTCCCAAACTCTCTCACCCAAATTAAAAAATGTCCAAGCATCGAGTTCCGATTCGAGTAGCGTCGCGAGCCAAGAAGCGTGACACGAAGCCGAACACGCGAAGCATAACTTAGCAAGCTTTAACAACAGCCGGTGACCACGCAGTCGGATCCAATAAAAGTTGGTCAGCGTGAAACCGCGGCTTTAACGAGGCCCAAGAATCCTTTTCTGGCACAGACGGCGACAGAAAGTAGCCGGTTCCAGCTTATTAAAAGTGAAACGGCCTTAATAAACAAGAGGGTGTGTTCAACCCTCTGGCTAGGATAAAACGAGCGCGAAAACCACTCGATACACGACGACGATTACGCTTCTTCATCCCCCTTTCCTGCTTTTTAGAACGTTTCTCCGATGTTTTTGGGAACACGTAACATGGTTACTGAACACTAAAGGGGTAGTATATTTTTTTTATTACTGTGATAGTTTATGGGGAGGCTGTGGGAGTTGTTGGTATTTTATTCGGTTTTTATGATGATGTTTGATTGAGTTTTTTAATAAGTGTACCTCTGGTTTTTGTTGCTGTTAGTGACTGTATGTTGCAAGTAACAGACTTTGTATTTATGTAATGGTTGTTAATATTTAAGTGGAGAAATATGTGGACAAAAATTTTCGTGTACTTGATCGGAATTTTTGTGTTAAATTTGACTATGTTTTAAAGAGGACATGGTTCTGCTATCGTTTACTGTTAATAACAAATCATGTTTGTATAACAATTTCTACTAATTAATTACAGAAATGTTGTACGTATGAAAATTCAAGCTTGAAGTCCTTAACACTAAAACTACCAAACCGGTCAAATGACCGCTTCACAATTTTCTTATTATAAAGTACACATTTTGTTAAAGTACATTCCTTGAAATCAGCATTGATTTTCATCAAGATAAAGAATAAATGTGTGCACTAATTAATGTTTCGTTGTTTGTTTATTTATTTTTTAACTTCATTTTTAATTTCAAATTAAGTATACATTATATGCCGGTAGGTTTAGTGTTAAATCAACTTCTTGTAATTATTCCAAGTAATAAACTTATGATATAACAGCTTCACTACAAAAGGAACACACAGCATCAACCCTTATGGGGGTGAATAATTTTGATACACAATTTTTGCAAAAGTCTTACAAATTTTGCAAGAGTCAGTAATACTTGAAGAACTATCAATCGAGTTATATACATAATTAAATGAACGTGGACTATCATGAAATAATGTGAGGATAGTAAAATCACCCCCAAACCAAATCACACCTCTGAGAGGTAAAATCCCAAATAACAAATAGTAAAATCAAAAACTGTGAAGTCGACAAATTTTGAGCACAAAATAGCAAAGTCAAAAAGAAATCGAACAGGTCGTTGTTGTAAAGCTGTTTCGTTTTATTCGAGGCATACCGTATCTCACACAATGCGACGAAACGAGCGAACGTTAAAGTAGAAGAGCGTTAAACGGTCGCGGTGGCGTCGTTAGATTCAAGGGGTGCGAATAACCGCGGAATCGAGGATTTTATGGACAGAAAAAGCTTCCTGGATGCGTCTGCTCATAATTCAGCAGATACACTCTCGACGGTGGACACTTAGATAAGTTAATTACCTTTAACAGCATAAATAACGACAATCGCGCACGATAACGAGAATGCACGACCCCCTTTTATACAACGTAACCCCTCGTGTTCGATGCAACACTTTTATATTTTCGAGAATTATTCCGTGCTTTACACACTGCGTTATCAGATACACGTTTTATAATGTCCCCCTAATCGTCCGTTCGCTTTTTCTGCCGCCGCTTTTAAACGGTTCGTGTTTTTCCTGCAACGTTCGATAATCACCGAATTTTCACCGGTATTTAATACGTTGTTTAATTTAATTTTGATTGAATACTTGCATCATTCGGAGGTCATTTGCGAGATGTTTCTTAACGAAATTATTTCATGGATTTATTCGAATGGAAATTTATGAAAAATATGGAGGACTTTGTAAAAATTTATTCGGGAATTTTAACGAGCTTCTCTTTCGATAATTAATTTTACAATTATTATATTATTTTTAATTCTGGTAAAATAATACAATGTTATATTGTTACGGAATATTCTCTCATTGCTGTTTTTACTAATTTTATTTTGTACCTTCAAACTGTTCTTGCATGTAATACTTTTATTGTATGTTGCAGTGTTACATGTTTTAAAGTCATTAATAATTTTTTACAAATTTTTCATAACGAGTCTACTAATAAAATTGCTTTTTAAATGTACCATTGATATACTTTTCAAAATTACATTTTCTATATTACGTACAGTCAGTGTAAAAAGTATTCGTACAGTAATTAATTTCAACAAAAATGTTGTGAAACGTCATTTATTAACAAAATTTTAACAAATAAAAAATACATACATATTCTTAGATGTCTATGTATTCTATGTAAGAATGTGTATGTATTTTTTATTTGTTCAAATTTTGTTAATAAATGACGTTTCACAACATTTTTGTTGAAATTAATTACTGTACGAATACTTTTTACACTGACTGTATATAATTAATACATTTCAAAATTGCGCCTACATTTATTGTATTTTAAAATTGAATTTAGATTTGTTACAAAAATTGTCGCATTTTAAAATAATACTCATAATTGTTGCATTTTAAGATTGCACATACAATTACCACATTAAACTTCCACATGTAATTACTACATTTTAAAACTGCTCATATGATTACCACATTTTAAAATTGCACATATAAACATTTCATTTTAAAATTGTGCATATGGTTACTACATTCTCAAATTGCTCATATTATTACCACATCTTGTAATTGCACACATAATTACTGCATTTTAAAATTATTCGTATGGTTGCCACATTTTTAAATTGTTCATACAATTACCGCATTTTAAAATTGCACATATAAACATTTCATTTTAAAATTGTGCATATGATTACTACATTTTGAAATTGCTCATATTATTACCACATCTTGTAATTGCACATATAATTACTGCATTTTAAAATTATTCGTATGGTTGCCACGTTTTTAAATTGTTCATACAAATACCGCATTTTAAAATTGCACTCATAACCACATTTTAAAATTGCATATAATAACTGTATTCTAAAACTGCACGAATAATCTCATTTAAAACTTGCAACAAACAGTCAAATAAAGAAAAAAACAGGAGTGCTCCGCACGAAAGCTTGAAAAGTACAAAAAAATTCAGCGCAGTGATGTACGCGAAGCGATCGATCAACGATCCATTGAATTGAAAGTTATCGTAATCGAGACGCGCCGATTTCGCGGAAAATTATAGCGAAAATCCAGGAAGAAAAATATCGTAGCACAGGGAGGAAGCAAACGGTGGTAGCGATCCTCTGACACCGGCTCCCTCGAAACTTCATCCCCCGCGGCTGTTGCATGATTAAAGGGCCCCACACCGAACGAGAGATATGCCCGAAAGACTTTTCAGCCGCCTACCAATATTTATGACTCACTGTTCGCACGTCCAACTCACGTAACCGCGTTATAAGTATTCCGCTCGTGTGATGCCGTGAACTGTTACCACTCTCTCGGTTCTATGGGGTCATGTACACCGGCACGATCATCCCTTCGACAACGGAAGGGTGAAGTTGACGACTGACGTGACACGATTTTTTTTCGACGGGTTCAATGATTCTCGGATTTTTTATGGAGGCGTTTATACATTTGGGGGATGTTATAGGGTATGGTTAGGCGTTTGGGATTTTGAGATCACTGAGACATGGAGACATTTGTATCATTTGGTGAAGAGACTTTTACATAAATGTATCTTTGTATAGAGACTTTGTGACAAAGGGATTTTGAGACATACAGACATTGAGACATTTGTATCTGCACTTGGTAAAATGACTTCAAGAGAATTTTAGACATTGCACCTTTGTATAGAGACATTGTGACATGGTGAATTTAAGACTCACACATTGACACATAAAAATACAACATTAGGATTTGAAAACATTGCAACATTTGTAAGTTTGATTTATAAAGGCTTTGTGACAAAGTGACTTTAAGACATACAAACATTGAGACATAATAATATAATGAGTTTAAAGCTTGAAAACAATGCAACGTTTATAACCTTCATTCATAAAGACTTTGTGACAAAGTGACTTTGAGACATACAAACATTGAGACATAATAATACAATGAGTTTAAAGCTTGTAAACAATGCAACGTTTATAACCTTCATTCATAAAGATTTTGTGACAAAGTGACTTTGAGACATACAAACATTGAGACATAATAAAGTAATGAGTTAAAAGCTTGTAAACATTGCAACATTTATAACCTTCATTCATAAAGATTTTGTAGCAAAGTGACTTTAAGACATTGAGACAAAAATACAATTTTAGAAAACATTGTAACATAGAAGCTGTGTAACTTTGATTCACCAAGACGCATAAACTTCGAGGCAGTAACTACCCCTTACATCCCCAAGGACAGAATATAAAACTGCAACTTCCCCATTCATGAATTTTCGTGTCTCCACAGAATAAAACTTAGGTGACCTAAGGTTAAAATTATGGAAAAATGTTCCATATATAATTCTAGAATCGAAGCGATGTTCGTTAACGAGTTTGCTCCTTTACGATGCGGCTTTCGTTACCTGAACAGGAAACTTTGAAAGCGAGCACGCGCACTTCACCTGGTAATTAACACGGTCAAAGCGAGCCAGCGAATTATCATAGGCGGAATGAAAGTCGGGTCTGGAATAATCGTGCCGCGGTAGCTAATTGCCGTTACACACCAATTAACTCATCGACATCCATTAGCGGCAGCTTGTTTCGTCGCGGCCGTTAAACGTTCAACGAAAACTCGTTCACGTAACTATCGACGATACGAACGCTCCTAGCTATAATGCGTTTTCGCTACTCCACGCGAAAATGTTTCCCTACGTCGGCTTCTAGTTTTGTTTTCGTTCGAAAACTTTTGCCGACAATAAGCCGAAAAGTTTCACTCGTACCTCGTACGATTTCAAATGTTTCCGACATACTTAATATATCGAGGACTTGAATTTTCGGTTGCCTTTTTATTGTTTTTGCTCTTTTATTTGATCCTTACTATCACGTGTTTAAATTTCTTGTCTGTATTCCTCAAGTTTCGTTTAATAAAAATATCATGTGTGTACATATATGTTATGTATGTATATATTATACGTACATGTATACGGTTCAACTTTATATTTCTAAGGTACAACAATTTTTTTATAACAGCAAACATGTATGTTCCTCAATTTCAGATGCCTACAATTAAGTCCAAAAATAATAAATAATAATAAATAACTATATCCAAAAATATTAGGAAATGCATCAGACTTGCATTCAAATTTTCGCGCGCGTCTATCAAAGATGGCGGCGATCACGGCTCGCGGAGCACCCTGTTCACCATAAACGTTTCATCGATGAAATATCCTCAGATCAAAACGGAAATTCGTGGATTCCATAGCAGTTTCCTGTTTCCAGCCGAGCAACACCTTCGAAAGGATTAGTGGTTGGCGCGGTTTCAAGCTGATCTCGCGAAAATTGTGTCGCGATCGGTCGTTCAGCAGCGGCAAAAGGGGAAGCTGATTACTTGCTGTTTCTCGAGTTATATCGAGAAGATCGACTAGCTGGCAGCCGGAGAGAAATGTCTCAACGGTGCGTTTCGATCTCGCAATATTTCCCGCCGACAACAGATCGACCAACGCGATCTGATATACGATCGCAGCCCACTTTTCTCGTCGCGCACGTCTGCCGGTAAAGAGTATACCCACGAGTATCGAAGAGGGTGGAAAAAGATGAAGAGGAATTCTGTCCGGAAGGACAGTCGCAGTGGAACAGGGCCGGAGGGTGGATGACCCTTTGTGGAGGCAAATCGGAAATTTTGCGGAATTGCGTGGAAAATCATTTAAGAGAATTCTTGTTAAGAGAATTTTTACTAGCAAACCTATTAAATGATTACTAGTAAAATTATTAAACTAGTTTAACTGCAGTATGAGGTAAAATGAAGGATGTGACGATGGAGAAGTTCAAGGAGTCTTGGTAACAAAAAAAAATAATGAAAAAGTATTTATTGCTGTTTACTCATTAAAACCAATTATATGACTTCATTATTCAATACTTCATTGTAACTAATTGTACTGTACGATCAATTGTATCATTTTATAATTTAGTTCATTGTTATAATCAATTCTTGTCATATAAAGTACCATAAAATAATACTAATTATACATCAACTTGAAGCTTGAAATTTAATACAAATGTACATAGTAACTTTCCACTGAAATTACACAAAATGAAATAGTTCATCAGCCATATACATTGCTTGTATTTTTAAGAGACAAACAATTGAAAATATGAGTCAATATAAGAAATAGAAAAAAGGACCCCAGTCCAGGGGATGAAATATTCTCCTCGCCCTAAAAATTGCACAAATTAATTTCACCTTAAAAATAAAAAATATCTGCTCAGTAGTATAATTCGAAAAGATAAAATATTTGAAACGAACGTCAGAATAGAGCACAAGGAAAAGAACCCCTGTCGAAGGGATGAAATATTCTCCTCGCCCTAAAAATTGCACAAATTAATTTCACCTTAAAAATACAAAATATCTGCTCAGTAGTATAATTCCAAAAGATAAAATATTTGAAACGAACGTCAGGATAGAGCACAAAGAAAAGAACCCCTGTCGAAGGGATGAAAGGTACCCGTGAAGAGGCTTCGGAATGGGCGGGTCTCCTCTTTCGTAGATAATTAAGTCAGTTAAACGTTGAAATTTATTTAGAAGTCATTTCTGGAAGGCAAACGAGCGCGGTCATTAACCGACGCAAACATTTTTCCGTCGTCTGCAGGGGTACAGATACAGTTTAAACGCAGCCAGGAGAGAGGCGTGCGGTGATCGATCGTGAAAAGAACCAATCCGGTGGAAACGAGAGAGCGAAACGGGACGAGCAAGCCGTTTCTGCTCTTCCGCTCGAACGTAATTTCGATCTATATACCGTAACAACCGTATATAATGTAATCAACGGAGAATCGAGTTCCTTTATAGCTGGCAAACCGCGATACCTTCTGTCATTGTTGCCTACTTTCCATTGGGAACCGTTCATATGTGATGACGAATTAGCGATAATTTAGAAATTTTGGGGATGGAAATTTTGAGGATCTGGGAGGTTTGAGTTGGGGAGTTGGGGAAGGGGATTTGTGGGTTTGGGAGATGGGAATTTGGGAGTTTAGGGATTTGGGGGTTTAGGGATTTGGGGAGTTAGGAATTTAGGGGCGTAGGAATTTGGGGATGTGGGAATTTGGGGATGTGAGAATTTGGGGGCGTAGGAATTTTGGGGACGTGGGGATTCGGAGACGTAGGAATTTGGGGGCGTAGGAATTTGAGAACGTACATATTTTAGGAACGTAGGGATTTGGGAGCGTAGGAATTTGGAAATTAGGGAATTTGGGAGATGGGAATTTGGGAGTTTAGGGATTTGGGGATTTAGGAATTCGGGGACGTAGCAATTTAGGGGCATAGGAATTTGGGGATGTGGGAATTTGGAGATGTGAGAATTTGGGAATGTGAGAATTTGGGGGCGTAGGAATTTTGGGGACGTGGGGATTCGGAGACGTAGGAATTTGGGGGCGTAGGAATTTGGGAACGTAGAAATTTTGGGAACGTAGAGACTTGGGGGCGTAGGAATTTGGAAGCGTAGGAATTTTGGAAACGTAGAAATTTGGGAGCGTAGGAATTTGGAAGCGTAGGAATTCGGAAATTAGGGAATTTGGGAGTGTAGGAATTTGGGGGTTACAGAATTTGGAGATGTAGAAATTTAGAATATTAATTCGGAAATTTAGAAACTTGACAAACCACAAAGAAACCCAACTCCACCCCCAAAACCTAAATGCAAATGCCAACTTCATAACGCCCCCATTCCCCATCAAACTAATAAAACTTATAACAATAAACACAGAACGTCTCGAAAAGGCAATTAAAAGATTAAAGAATTAGCAGCATAACAAAGTTTGATAGCTATGAATTCGAAATGTGTATTATCTGAGAATTCAACTTGCAGGAGGTAGATTTTCGTTGTTCTTGGATGTGGGTCGAGTAACTAGGTTTTGTTAACCAGAACCTGCATTAGTTATCCTTTCCAGGAGAGATATTATGACAATAAGCGACTGGAAGATAAATGTTGTAGCTTTACGAGGGTGTTATCTTATCGAAGTAAAGTAAACGCAACGGTGACTCATATAATTACTTGCCTAATTAAATTTTACTTTGCTGACATAATTTTAATGTATTTCAGTTACGCGTGGGAACGATGTTATCCTTCATTTGGGTCAATCGTGACCCGCATCTATAAAACGACTGCGTCTTGTATTTTATAGTCAATAACTAAAGTAATTTAATGACTGTCGTTAAAAGTATATTATACACTGAAATTAAATATGTGAATATTTATTGTTGGTTAGAAAATAAGTATAGAATTTAAATTTTACAAATTCTGCCTTTTTTAAATTAGAGAGTAAAAAAGTTATGGTGTATGAAATTAACCGCTTGATGCACTTATGCATCTGTCACAAATCACACTCGAATGAGTGAACTTCAATTAGGAGGTCCAACCATAATTTGTATAGTCAAACCATAGTAGCTCTCCATAGTCTCCATAGTCTTCATAGTCCCACCATAATTTGGCAACAAGCGAAATATGCATTCGCGTTGCATGAAAGTTATTCAAGTATCTGCAACAGTAACTAAAATCGATTTTTTTTCTGCGAAGGTCAGAATACTGGAACGTTTTTCCATTGATAATTCTCGTTTAGAACTCATATCTCGATGGAAAAGAAGCTGCAGACGAACTAAACCGAAACTGTCGAGTGCGTAGCGTTACCTCCATTCTTACCTCCATTGAGGGAACCTAAACATCTACCAACAGTTTACAAACACTTGAAACATATCGAAGAACCCTCTGAATACGTTCTGCACCATAGAAATGAAACACAGTAGAAATTAAAATTTTTTTTAGAATCGAAAGCGTTTCATTAGATTCACAAATTTGGACTTTGTACTTCTGGACATGAATTTTACTTTCACACTTTCGTTGTATAATTTGTACTTAAAAATTAATTCTATTACGTTATGACACCTCAAAAAAGATAATAATAATTATTACAAATGATATGGTAACCCTAAATATCTTTCGTACAAAGTTCAACTATGTTTTATGTAACGAAACCAAGTGTTCGGATACTTATGGACGGTAGTGTACCTTAAACATCAGAACAATCGAAAGTGCACAGAGGAACAAAGAAGCGGGTACTTTTTCGATTCATCCGTCTGGGCGGCGATATACGGAATACAGGAGCGGTTTTCGCAAAGTCAGTTGAAGCCGGGATGGTAGGAAATTATTGGCACGGTCTGGAGTTGACTGGATGTTAATTACTCTATCACTCCAGCCCGTTTCGCTGGCGGCCCACCCCTCGTCTCCCTTTCGTCGGTGCTGCTAACACTCGATCCACCCTCTCCCCTTCGCCCGGCCGTAATTATGACAGGCCTGCCTCATAATAAGGTAATTTAAACGCATGACTTAGGAGCCAGAGCACGGGGATATTGGCCTGCTCTCTTCCTACCGTTCCTAGTTTCCTCTGTTTCTGCCCAGGGCTTTACCGACACTTCGCACTCTTTACGACCTATAATCGTCGCGATACCTTATGTTCAACAATTCCCTCTTCTCTGCGGGATGCTCTTTCAAAATGTCATATTTTAGAAGGGCTTGCACCACTGCTTTACGATTTGGGGTGCTTTCTACTTTCTACTTGCACCACTATTTGGGGTGCTTTCTACTTTTTAACCTTCTTGATTTATTTGCCGGGTGCTTCGGTCGAAGTTCACTAATTAGAGATGCAATTTTAAGGGAAAAGATTTTCGAATTTAAGTACATACGAATCTATAATTTGGAAAATTTAGAGAGTTTGTAAATCTGAGAATTTAATAATTTTAAAGCAGAGTTTAATTAACCTCTTCCCGTACTTTGACTCGTGACTTACTATTCAAATGTGACAAAGTTTACTCAAATTTTGAATACTCTTTAACTTGAACTTTAGGTGCAGCTATAAGGTGCATTATCAAGGATCGCTGTATATAAAATACGCACAACATTTTAATTTTCTTTGGTTGGTTTAATGTTATAGCCCTATAGTTAGTCTTGACAGACGCATCTGATAAATAAATGGCACGGGAAGAGATTAAAAAGATGCTACTAATATAGGATATTAAGAAATTGCCCTAAAGAGCATATCTTCAAATACCACTAATATTGTTACAAACAAGGGTCACAATAACCCCCACAGAAAGTATATACATTTTATTTAAAGATTATACGAAATTGCAGAGCGGTGTATAATGAATATTTGATCAATTTTACGAAACATCCTGTGCTTCAGCTTTATAACAAGCAATTTTGATAAATTTCCTACTGTACAAGGAATTTTAATGATTTTACATAGCGTTTACTTACACGATAAAACGTAGTATCCGTCTAATATCTCGTCTGCTGCAGCTAACAAGCTTCAGAATTACGTCTCCTTTGAACAGGATACTTCTGACAGATGCCAGCATCACGGAATTCGATACCGGCGACTCAGAAGGAAGCATCCGATGATTCTCGATTCATGAGATGTTAAGCAACATCCCAGCCAAGACATCCGATATCGATCTCTTGAGGCGTAAAAATTCAACTATCTTTTACTAGCTGTGTCTTGCTTATTGTCCAGCTTCTTTGTATTTTCGTGAACTGGTTGGCATCTACAGTTGTAGGAATCGATTAGAGAGGTGATGGATCAAAGGGTGCGAGAGTTTGGCAGTTTGGGAAATTGAGATTTTTTTGGGGACTCATATTCGGAAAATTCTAAATTTACAAATTTATAGGTTGGGTTCTTAATCTTCAAGTTTTTGGATTGTTGAATTCTTAGGTTCTCAAGTTGTCATTTTGTGGAATTGTCATATTGTCAAATTGTCAAATTGTCAAATTATCAAATTGTCAAAGTGTCAAATTGTCAAATTGTCAAATTGTCAAATTATCAAAGTGTCACATTGTCACATTGTCACATTGTCACATTGTCAAATTGTCAAATTGTCACATTGTCACATTGTCACATTGTCACATTGTCACATTGTCAAATTGTCACATTGTCACATTGTCACATTGTCAAATTGCCAAATTGTCAAATTGTCAAATTGTCAAAGTGCCACATTGTCACATTGTCACATTGTCGCATTGTGATATTGTCAAAGTGTCACATTGTAACATTGTCAAACTGTCATATTGTGAAAGTGTCACATTGTGACATTGTCAAACAGTCACATTGTGAGATTGTGAACGTGTCACATTGTGGCATTGTCAAACTGTCACATTGTGAAAGTGTCACATTGTAACATTCTCAAACTGTCACATTGTGAAAGTGTCACATTGTGACATTGTCAATGTGTCACATCGTCACATTATCAAAGTGTCAAATTGTCAAATTGTCAAATTTTTTCCGAATTTCAAAAGACCAAGCCGCCTAACAGCTACACCACACATAAATTCTAAAAATCAGGTTCTCCACAAACACGCCTAGTTCACGCGATGCACAGTGCATCCCATACGTTGCACCGATAACCTCAGTCCAAGCAAGCGAAAAGAGGCAAGTTCGAAAAGGAGAATAGAAACAGACGATAGAAGGAGGTGAAAGTTAGAAGTTGGAAATTCCACGGGACTCGTCGCATACTTGCCTTTAAGTTATACCCTCATAAACTCACCGAGACATACCTAGGTGTCTAGGACGACTGGAGAGACGACCCGAGTTGTATCTGTTCCCATACTCGAAGAAGCTAACCGTACAGGTTATGGTAGCGGGTTTGCGAGGGGTTTATATCAAGTGCACCCTCCTCGCAGACAGCCGAGAAGAGAAAGCAGAAATATAGGGATTAGCAGGTGCGAGGAAACGGGGAGAAAAGTATGGCCAGACCGGTATTATGCTGCTACTGTTCGAATTAGCATACTGACGTCTCGCGAAAAGCATTCGTATCCGTTACTTCGAGCCAACCTGCCCCCGAACGTGGCCGAGTTTATGCACCGCGATGCTTTTCAAACGTGTAAATTAACTTCTAACGTCCATTCGACTCGGGCTACATTTTCCACTTTTTGAAGAGAATTTTTACGGACTTGATAGCCTTGGTTAGATTTCTGTTTCAAATTCCTATGTTCTACTTGCTGGGGTACCAAGATATTCCTGCTCAAGAAATGTTTGATGAATAAAGATGTAATAGGGTTAGGTATTATGAAAGACTCTGGGGTTTTATGAATCGTGTGTATGTATAGGGGCAAGACGTATTGCAGAGAAAATATGACCAACGTTCTGATTGCTCTTTAAGAATTCAGAATTGGGAAACTTCGAATGAAACAATTTGGAATTGCCGAATTTGGAACTGGGGAATATGGAATTACTAAATTCGGTGTCGCAAAATTTAGAATGGGAGAATATGGAATTGCCGAATTTGGAATTGCGAAATTTGGAGTTGCAAAGATTGGAATTGCAAAATATGGAATTAGGGAGCTTGGAATTGCCAAGTTCGGGATTGGGAAATTTGGGATTGCCGAATTTGAAATTGGGGTATGTGGAATTGCAAAATTTGGAATTGGAGAGCTTGGAATTGACAAGCTTGGAATTGGAAAATTCGGAATTGCCACGCTTGGGTTGCCAAGTTTGGAATTGGGCGATGTGGAGTTGCAAAATTCGGAATTGGAGAGCTTGGAATTGCCACGCTTGGAATGTCAAGTTTGGAATTGGGGGATGTGGAGTTGCAAAATTTGGAATTGGAGAGCTTGGAATTACCAAGCTTGGAATTGGAAAATTTGGAATTGCCCAATTTGGAATTGGAGAGCTTGGAATTGCCAAGCTTGGAATTGGAGGGCTTGGAATTACCACATTTGTAATTGGGGAACTTGGAATTGCCATGCTTGGAACTGTGAAATTTGGAATTGCCGAATTTAGAATTGGGGAACTTGGAATTGCCATGCTTGAAACTGGGAAATTTAGAATTGTCAAATTTGGAATTGGGAAACTTGGAATTGCTAAATTTGTAATTAGAGAATTTGGAATTGGGGAATTTGGAATTGCAAAATTGGGAATTGCAAAATCTGGAATTGGCAAATTTAAAATTTGATATTTCACAATTTAAAAATTCGGATATTCAGACACTTGTAATTCTATAATTATAAATTGGAAGTTTGGGAACTTGAGTATTTAGCAACAGTAAATTCGCGCCGAAAGCACAGATAGCCTCGATAAAGTTTGAATATTTTTCATAGGTGTTTAATACATCGCGAAAAGAGCGAGACGAAAAGGAAGCGGAGGAAGTAAAATTGGTGGTAGCAGAGGAGAACGGATGAGCTTGCAGTTATCTGGCAGAAGTGCATTAGCTTTTGTTTGTCACCGAGGGAGAAGAAGAGCCGGAACTGAATCTCGTGTGTGGTGAATGAGCTTGTTCTTATTCCCTCTCGTGTAGGCCGCCACTTTTACACCTCCCACGGCCGTCTGTTGTTTTCCGAGCCCCGAGGTGTATCTAGATAGCTCGAGAGACGGCTTTTCCCCTGCACGGCCCTCGCTATTCGTCCGCCAGTTAATTTCGCGTTGCCCAGAAAAGATTAACGAACGATGTCGGGTTATTTTAACTGTCGAGAATAAATGCTTGCATTCGTTGCGATATTGTAGATGCACTTCCTTTCAAGACATCAGGGAACTATTTATGGGGAATGTCATGTCTGGTGGGGAAATGATATGGTGGAAATTTTTGGGCTAATAAAATTTCTGAATTTCTGAACTTTATGTTATTAAATTTGTAAACTTCTATATTCCCAAATTTCCAAATTCTCAATTTTCAAATCCTCAAATCTCGAGATCCGTAAATGTAAAATTCAACTCACCTGTCAGCCATTTTGAAAAATATACCGCGAAACTGTATGGCGTCGCGACCGGAAAACCTATTTAAGCAGAACTAAGCACGAAGTCAGACACATCATACCGCTCTAAAAAGCAACGAGAAATGAACGAGTCACGAATACAATCTGCTCTATCGAGCATCACGAAAGACGGAAGGCGGGCTTGCCTATCGATTTAAATGTAAAGGCCGTTGAAGCCGAGTGGAACGCTCGTCTGTGCAAAGAGAGTGGGTTCGAATAGAAGAAGAAGTAGAAGAAGAAGAGCGAGAAGAGGATGGTTCGATGAACCGACAGAGGAGGCGTAAAATTAATCAGCTAGTAATACGTACTTACCGGCCTCACACGATCGATCGTGACGAATGAAAAGTGGGACAGGAACCCATTTCCTGTGTTTCCCGCGTAAGCCTCTGCCATTCTGCAAACAGATCGGTTTAAAGCCGCTACGTCGATTCACGCTTGCGAAACCACCTTTGCTTCTTAACCCCGCATGATTCACTTGTCAGGTAGGTCAACACCAACTTTGGAGTTTTAATTATTGTACACGAAAACTAAACTTCTGTATGATTCACTCACTATTCGTTAGCATAAATCGCGTTTATTACGCGCCGTTCAAATCTGTACACGCACTGTCGCGAATCGAAAAACGGTTAGCCCGCCGTAAATTACCGAACATTGCCGAATCGTTCCGACTCAGGACGCGGCCTATGGGAGATACGTAGATGTACTTTTGACGTTTACTTTGAACAAAAACAAATCAAGAGTGTTAGTTTATTAATAGTCGTTATTAATAAAAATTATTAATTTAAAAATTAAACTGAATCTATCGATTAGCAAAATCCGAATAAAATATGTTATACTTGGACATATTTGTGTCACAGTGGTTAAAGTATAAGGTGTTAAGTGATTGTTTGCTCTTAACTCTTTGAGGTTAGGAGTGAAAACTGTCGAATGTGTGTAGTTATAAAAGAAAGTCGTGATGTCTAATGGAGCACGGTATAAAATAATAACGATTCGTTTGACGGATACTCGTGAAATAAAGTTCAGGGTAATCGACGCTTTCATAAAACATATTTAAACGTGGTTTCGATTGCGCATCGCGCGGACAAAATAAATTTACGCTCGGCACGAATAAAAATACACGTCGTGTCGAAATTTATCGCGATATTTATCGGGCTATTTTACAGTCCCTGCAGACAACCGTGCTGAATACACAGGGTGTTTCAAAAAATTGTTTAAATTATTTTTAGCGAATATAATTTATCGAAAAACGTTCGACTTTACGGGAGATATAAACGTGATTTATTCGTGTATATTCGTGACTAGAAACGTGCAAAGATAAAAGAGACATTCGTATCAAATGTATAGGATTTTAAACAAATGCTCGATTAAAATAAATTCCACCGTATTTATGTATATAATTTATTGCGATAAAGATATCTAGAAACCTGTAACGTTCTATTAAAACGAAAATACATTCTATTAATTTTTAAATCAGCGGAATTATAAAAATCCCTCATAATTAAAATAAAACGAGCATAAACGTCAAACGCAAACGGTCGTATAAATTTTACGAAAAGGCAAACCGGGCAAGGATTTTTATTCCACGAAAAATTAACAATTCGTTAAGTTTTGAACGGACGTGTATATACGTCCAACGCAGTTATCTGGTTAAAAGGTTATTCAAACTTCCGTTCCCTTAATCAAAGACGTTGGAGTAATTAAAGATTATAATCGAGCACACCCTGTATACCAGTGCACCGATAGGGAATAAAATTAGTTATTGTCGCGGGTTGCAACGTTAGCCATTGTTGAAACATTTTGATAATAACTAAGGCCACGTTTGCCAATCGATAAAGATCGTAATTTTATAGCCAGATCGCACGAAACTCATACACGTATTTCTCGGCTGAACGTGAAAAGTTTCTCTGTACAAATGATCCATAAAACAGGAGGGAATTTTAGCTGATCTGTTTGTGGCAATGGGAACAATGATACACGACGCAGCTCGCCATAATTTGCGATTCTTGAACGATTCTTGGCCAACTATTTGTCAAATGCGCTCGTTCGTGCAATAAATTTCGACGACTGCGATGGGATATTTGCAATGCAAAAATATTAGATGCCCTGTACGTTGATGAAGGTTCATTAAAGATTCATTGACCGATTTAGTGGATTGGCGTTGCTGTTGTAAGGCGGGAAAAATTGTTCTGATTATTGCGGTGTGGTGGATATGATGTAGGGTGTAGGAGGGTGTTGAACATATGGGGAATTGAAATTTAGGGGTTGGGATTTGGGGATTTGGGGAATAGGGATTTGGGAAATTTGAAATTTAGTAAATTTGGAATTTGGGGAATTAGGAATTTGGGGAATTTGGTATTGAAGAAGTAGGGATTTGGGGACTTGAAATTTGGTGAATTTGGAATTTGGGAAATTTGGTATTGGAGAAGTAGGAATTTGGGGACTTGGAATTTGGTGAATTTGGAATTTGGTGAATTTGGAATTTGGTGAATTTGGAATTTGGTGAATTTGGAATTTGGTGAATTTGGAATTTGGTGAATTTGGAATTTGGTGAATTTGGAATTTGGTGAATTTGAAATTTGGTGAATTTGGAATTTAGTGAATTTGGAATTTGGTGAATTTGGAATTCGGTAAATTTGAAATTTGGAAAATTGAGATTTGAGAACTTGAAATTTGGGTACTTAAAAATAGTAAAAAAATAAGTACTCAAAGATCCTAAATATTAGAAAATTAGGGATTTGAAAATTTTAAACTTGACAAATGAAAAATACAGAACACAGAAATCTAAATGCTTGAAAATGTAACTGAAATGAAAACTGTGATGTAAAGAAACCTGCATTCTGCATGCTACATCAATAGCACTTCCAATGTTCGCTTTGTTGTACATTTATAGCTTATTTTCTTTCCATTTTCCTCGAAAAACTAAATATTGTTGCGACGCAGTGAAAACCTCTTTAGGATCAAAGCGTCCTGTTACACAAAACCGATCGCTCTTTGTTAACTCTTTCGCTCTGTACCGTAAATGTGATTATTCAAATTCTACATTTTTATACGTATCTCGTACGAAATTTCCACTCTTTTAAATTGCGAACTTCACATATTTAAAGTGTAATAGTAAAGAGATTCAAGGTTGGGAATTTTGGGACTCGAAAAATTTCAATTATTAAATTATCAAATTTCCTAATTGTCAAATCTCTGAATTGTCAAATTATCAAATTGTCAAGTTTCCTAATTTTTTACTGCCTTAATTTGCAAGTTTCCAAATTTTAAAATCCCTAAATTCTCAACTCCCCAAATTTTCAACCACCCAAATTTTCAATTACCCAAATTCTCAATTCCCCAAATTCTCAACCCCCCAAATTTTCAATTCCCCAAATCCTCAACTCCCCAAATTCTCAACTCCCCAAATTCTCAACCCCCTAAATTAAAAATTTGAAACCACAAAAATATAAAGTCCATCCCCCATCAAACCATAACAAATCCGTCCCAACAATCTCCTAACCAATCAAAACATTTTCCCAACCTCAGCCCTCCAGTTCACCCTCCAATATTCTTCGATCATTCTGTCACATCAAACGTCGCGATTGATGTTGCTAATTGATCCCCTGCAGCTTACTGCGCATTGAATTTAATAAGCAAAGATATTTAGTTATTTAATATTCGCAAGAGACCCAAGGAGATTTCGCAATATTGGTTTCTCGATTGCCAATTAAAGATGTCCTATTTCGTATGAATCGCGTCTGAAACTGGCTTGATGGAATATGTACCGTGAAGTCAGTGACGGTGAGCCACCATAAAAGTTTGAACGTGTTCTGTAATGCGGTATTCGCTGGGAGGAGAGAAACCCTTGGGGTTGTTGCGTTCGGGGTCGAGAAAGCGGCGAAAAAAGGAGAGAAATAGAAAAAGGATTGGCAGGAAAGAGAGAAGTCGTAACTGCTTTGGTTCGCTACAGTTCGTAGTCGACACACTTCTCTCGATGCTTCTTCCCGGTTTCTTCCAAAGCTGTTCGAGCTTTTTTAAAACGGCCTCACTCTTGGGACGCGATTTTCTTTTCCGATATTTATCGCGAATGGCACAGCGTTGTCGATAACGATCTGCTTCAACGGGTCTCCTTTTATGTCCTACGACGTGGAATGTTGCATTCGGATGACTGCGTGGAATGCATTCGAATGACGATTTTGTGGGTGGAATATTGTGTTAGTGTACTAATTTTTATAGTGTTCTTATCTTAGTTTGACCTAACCTTATATAGAAAACACAAACATGACCTAACCTAACTGCAATTTTATCTTAACTTAATCTAACCTTGTGTGCGTGGATCAAATTTAGCTTCACTCTAAGCTTAATTCAACCTAACCTTACATGGGTAGGTCCAATATGACCTAACCTAACTGCAATTATATCTTAACTTAATCTAACCTTGTATGAGTCCATCAAATTTAACTTCACTCTAACCTTAATTCAACCTAACCTTACATGGGTAGGTCCAGTATGACCTAACCTAATTGCAATTTTATCATAACTTAATCTAACCTTGTATGAGTCGATCAAATTTAACTTCACTCTAACCTTAATTCAACCTAACCTTACATGGGTAGGTCCAATATGACCTAACCTAACTGCAATTATATCTTAACTTAATCTAACCTTGTATGAGTCCATCAAATTTAACTTCACTCTAACCTTAATTCAACCTAACCTTACATGGGTAGGTCCAGTATGACCTAACCTAATTGCAATTTTATCATAACTTAATCTAACCTTGTATGAGTCGATCAAATTTAACTTCACTCTAACCTTAATTCAACCTAACCTTACATGGGTAGGTCCAATATGACCTAACCTAACTGCAATTATATCTTAACTTAATCTAACCTTATAAGAGTAGATCAAATTTAATTTCAATCTAACCTTAATTAAACCTAACCTTGCAGAGATGTATCAAATATAACCTAACCTAATTCCAATTTTATGTTAAGTTAACCTAACCTTACATCATTAGATCAAACTATCTCCAGTCTAATCCTAATTCAACCTAACATTACTTGGGTAGGTCAAATGTAACCTAACGTAACTACAATCTTATCTTAACTTAATCTAACCCTACATGGTCAAATTTAACTCAATCTAACCTTATAAGAGTAGATGAAATTTGACTTCAATCTAAGCTTAATCTAACATAATGTAATTTATACAACAATAAATAAATACAATAATAAAATAATAACATAGTAAAGTAAAACATTAACACAATATTTTGGTCGTACAATAAACACGTGTCTATTTGATTACCAATTCAAACATCAATGTACATCCATCAAATAAAATATACACATCCGGCGATGAAAAGTTATTACGCGTAATTAACAAACATCTATCGCAACCCATCCAACGATCAAACATAAACTAAATCAACCCGAAATAGTTTAATTTGCATCGCAATATTGCCAACATCAAATATCGTTCTATTAATCACTCAATTTCATTTAACACTTTGACTGCCGTGTCACCCACACATGGATGACGCTTAAATTTTCATACGAATCTATCACCTATATCGCCAACAATTTGCTTGGCAATTGGAGTATATTCGTATTAAATACTTAGAATCGTACATGATAGATATAATAAAATACTGAATATATATTTTAGAAGGTGAGAATTGGGAATTGTGGAGTTGGGGGGTTAAGGACTTGGGGAGTTTGAGAGGTGGGGGGTTAGGGATTTGAGGAATTGGGAATTGGGGAATACTAGGATTTGGGAAATGTGGAATTGGGGAAATTGGGAATTAGGAAATGTGAGAATTGGGGCATGTAGGATTTGGGAAATGTGGAATTGAGGAATATGGAATTGGGGAATGTGGAATTGGAGAATGTGGAATTGGAGAAGGTGGGAATTGGGGAATGTGGGAATTGGAGAATGTGAGAATTGGGGAATGTGAGAATTCAGGAATGTGGAAAACGGAGAATATGAGAATTGGGGAATACTGGGATTTGGGAAATGTGGAATTGGGGAAATTGGGAATTAGGAAATGTGAGAATTGGGGCATGTAGGATTTGGGAAATGTGGAATTGAGGAATATGGAATTGGGGAATGTGGAATTGGAGAAAGTGGGAATTGGGGAATGTGGAATTGGGGAATGTGGGAATTGGGGAATGTGGAATTGGGGAATGTGGGAATTGGGGAATGTGGGAATTGGGGAACGTGGAATTGAGGAACGTGGAATTGGAGAATGTGGGAATTGGGGAATGTGGGAATTGGGGAATGTGGAAATTGGGGAATGTGGGAATTGGGGAATATGGAATTGGGCAATGTGGGAATTAAGGAATGTGGGAATTAGGGAATGTGGAATTGGAGAATTATAAATTTAGAAATTTGAAAATTTGGTAAATTTGGAATTTGGAGTCTCCCCTTTCCAACTGCACCCCCTATTAAACAATTAATTAACCTGCATCAAAACCAACTACCCTCATAATCGCAGCCATAATCGACCAACCCGCTCCGTCGAAAACTTTCGACTCCATTCGCCGAAATAGGTTCCTTTATCATCGAAAAAGGAACATAAAATTAAGGGTGGCCGATTCCACGAAGTACGTGACACGTAGAGCCGTGTTCGCCATAGAAATATGTGGATGTAAAGTCACCCATCACCTGTTCCGCCGCCCCCGTCCTCTTATCCCGCCATTGTAGTAAAGTCGTGTCAGCGTTTAACCAGGGTGGCTTATCCCGCCGCCACCCTCGAGGAGGGGTGGCAGTTTCTTGGCCCGGCCGAATTTCGTGAGCGGCGATAAAATAAATCCACGATGGGTTTCCTTGAATCGAGGACCGGAAACGGAGTCGCGCCTACCCGTTTAAATATCGGCCTGATCTCGGCATCGTCTTAATTCCGACCGCGTAAACTTCCGCCGTCTCTGCTGACAAATCGCCCGGCACGGATTATCCGTCGACGAAAAACTAATTAAGTCCGGAATACCGGGGGTGAAACGAAACGGCTGGTGGATGTGCAAGGAACTTGCAACCGAGGAGCGGGGTGCAACCCTCGCGACGCCAACAGCCCGAACAAAAAGCGAAGTCGCGCCGCTTTCTATCCGCCTATCTAAATAGTTCGCCGACTCTATAAATTTCGACGGATTAAGACTCGCGAGTACACTCGGGCTGGTCTCCATCGGGACGCAGATGGTATGCTGAAATTCAAGCTCAAAGGGTTTCTTTTTATTGTGCTCGAGTTCACTTTCGAATTTTTCAATTTTGGTAAATTTATAAATAATTATTATTACATTTGGGTGGTTGCAGATTTTCAGAGTTTCAAGTTTTCATCTTTAGATTTGCACTTCCCCAATTTTCACTTCCCCAAACTCTCACATCCCCAGATCCCTAAATTCCACAAATCCCAATATCCCTAAATTCCCACTTCCCTAAACCCCCACACCTCCAGATTCGAAATTTCCCAAATTCCAAGGTCCCTAAATTTCCACCCTCTCAAACTCTCACCCCCCCCAAATCCCCAAATTTCCCGAATTCTAGTGTCCCAAATTTCCACCTGCCCAGACTCTCACTCCCCCAAATTCCCAAATTTCCCCAATTCCAATACCTCAAATTTCCACTTGCCCAAACTCTCACACCCCCAAATCCCCAAATTTCCCGAATTCCAATATCCCTAAATTTCCACCTGTCCAAACTCTCACACCCCCAAATTCCCAAATTTCCCGAATTCCAATATCCCTAAATTTCCACCTATCCAAACTCTCACACCCCAAATCCCGAAATTCCTCAAATCCTAACATCCCCAAATTTCCACTCCTCCAACACTCCCATATCCCTAATTCCCCAAACTCTCACACCCCAAATCCCTAAATTCCTCAAACTCCAATATCCCCAAATTTCCTCCTCTCCAACCTCCCACATCCCCAGATCCCCATATCAAACCCCAATCTCCCAAAAATCCCTAAACCCACCCCCAACATCCTAACCTTGAAAACTCCCAAAATTCGCCCCCAGAAAATCTCCTCCCACATACGAACACCTCTGTCCATATTTTTCCCACGAAAATCAGATTTGCCATTGACTGTACTCTAACAGCAGAAACGAGGCTCAGTTTCCGGAGATTCCGAGTATCGGAAGATTCAGGTAGCGAAACGCGGAGCAGAATGAAATGCAAAAGACAAGCAACGGTTGAAGAAGCTTCCCCGAAACCGACGATTTCTACCCCGCTGGCTTAACCGACTTAATCCCGGGTTTATTGTTACACCTTAGCACACCTTCTTCGGGGGATGATTGTAATCGAAATTGCTGTGGCGTCCACTCGCGTCGTTAAGTGCAGGAATTTCGAGATCGCCTTTTTTTTCTTTTTCAATAGGTACTTGCTCGAGATATATCGCGTTTACTTACGAGTGCAAAGTACGGGATTACGGGGGTGATTTAGGATGGACTTTGATACGGTTATTTCTTCTACAGTTGTTTTTCGCTTGGGGACTTGCTCTTTTTACTGTGTGTAATTTATTTAGATTTTTAACCTAATTTAGTTGTTGGGAATTATTTTAGTTTTTTATTCATTTCAGATCTGGGTTTTTATAGTTAGTTTTTTGGGAGTCTAATTTTCTGGCGATCTAGTTTTCTGTGAATTTAATTTTCGTAGATCTAGTTTTCTGTGAATCTAATTTTCTGTGGATGTAGGTTTCTGTAGATTCTCTATGGGACTAGTTTTTTGGGGATCTAATTTTCTGTGGATCTAGTTTGCTGTGGATGTAGATTTCTATGGATTTAGTTTTTAATCTAAGCTTACTTATAATTACAATTCTAGAGTATTTCCTAGGACCAATTTTCTTAGATACAATATTTCTTGTCTTCACTATTCTGCTCTCTAAAATATAGATCGACTTTATTTATTTCTAACTGCAGCCTCTTTATTGCAACCGAAGTTATAAAATCAACCTACTAATACACAAATAATGCTTATAATAATATAATTATAACTAAATGATTGTAATTCATAATGCATCTTACTACTTCATGTCCAGAATCATTTTATAATTGCAAGCAAAATTTTCTACCTTATGATTATCATTCATAATGCATCTTTCTACTTCATGTCCAGAATCATTTTATAATTGCAAATAAAATCTTCTACCTCATGATTGTAATTCATAATGCATCTTACTACTTCATGTCCTGAATCATTTCATAATTGAAAATAAAATTTTCTACCTCATGATTGTAATTCATAATGTATCTTTCTACTTCATGTCCTGAATCATTTCATAATTGCAAACAAAATTTTGTACCTCATGATTATCATTCATAATGCATCTTTCTACTTCATGTCCTGAATCATTTCATAATTGCAAACAAAATTTTGTACCTCATGATTGTAATTCATAATGCATCTTTCTACTTCATGTCCTGAATCATTTCATAATTGCAAATAAAATTTTCTACCTCATGATTATAATTCATAATGCATTTTTCTACTTCATGTTCAGAATCATTTTATAATTGCAAATAAAATTTTCTACCTCATGATTATAATTCATAATGCATTTTTCTACTTCTTGTTCAGAATCATTTTATAATTGCAAACAAAATTTTGTACCTCATGATTATCATTCATAATGCATCTTTCTACTTCATGTCCTGAATCATTTTATAATTGCAACTAAAATTTTCTACCTCATGATTGTAATTCATAATGTATCTTTCTACTTCATGTCCACAATCATTTCCATAATTACAAATAAAATTTTCTACCCCAATAGTTTTCTACCTCTCAACGTAATTGCAGCAATGTAGTGTCATGTAAGTGTCCAGCAATTTAGAGTGTATCTACCCAGCCCATTATCATCGTAACTGTATAAAAAGCTTCGAAAGCAACAATAAAGTAGTCGAAAGCTACACGGCTCATTTCGTCCACTCGTTCGCAGTCCTTCAGCGTCGCTTGAGAGGCTGTCGAGGCGGTGATAATAAGATTTAGCGAAGCTGGAGAGAGTTCGACCACACGTCCAGCATCGACTTTCTTTCCCCCGAAACCGGGGGATGAGGACGTAGAAGAAGAAGAAAGGTCCTGCGATTTTCCCTCGGTTCCCTCTTTCCACGATACTAATAGGAGTGTCACGAACAGACCGAACCTATAATCCGTTCGCGCTAATTTCACAGAATACCGAGAACGTCGGATTTTACAAGTTTATCGGTTCCTACGAACGGTCGCCACTTTTTCCCTCGAAACTGTTCTCGTTAAACGATTTCGCGGAAATCCACGGAAATTCCACGAATAGCCGACGAATAATTTCACCGACCAGAACATTATTTTACTCTCTTTCCACGGCTCTTTGTTTAAATTTCGAGGCTTTTGTTCGAAAGTTCTGGGGTGGAAGTTTCGTTTAAAAATTCGGACTTCGTAGATTTCAAAGACTAGATTAATTTTAATTTAAGGGGAGCTTGGATTCGGATGTTTAAGTGCTAAAGTTTACTACTGAAGTTTTAGGTACTTCTATTTGAAAATTTATGCTCGAAGATTTAAGGTTAGAATTGGGACTTGATTGGAAGGGTTAGTTTCCAACATTTAAATCTAAAAGTTAAATTTTGGGACTTTTATCTTTATATTTAAACTTGACATCTTTAATTCAAAAGCATAGATTCAAATATTTAAACCTAAAATTTTTATTTGAAAACTTTTATCAGTATGATTAAATTTGATATCTTCAATTCAAAAGCATAGATTCAAACATTTAAACCTAAAATTTTTATTTGAAAACTTCTATCAGTATGATTAAATTTGATATCTTCAATTCAAAAGCATAGATTCAAACATTTAAACCTAAAATTTATATTTGGTGACTTCTATCAGTATGTTTAAATTTGACATCTTTAATTTAAAATCATAGATTCGAACATTCAAATAAAAAATTCATATTCTAAAACTTGTGTCTGAATATTTCAGTTCAGAAGATTAGATTTGAAAGCACACATTCGAACATTTAACTTTGAAAATCTAACATTTTAAATATTTGATAGACATTTTGAATACTTAAACCAGACTCCACGAATCAAAGAGAATTCATAAAAATTTGAAAAGCGAGCGATTCAAAAGCTGAAATTATTGTCTATGACAAATATCAAAAGTTTCATCGAATGAATGTTTCGATGTAATTGCATTTGCTTTGTGTCGAGTTTGTTCATCTAATTCTATAAATATCGGTTTTATCAAAAATTGTCACACGTGTAACGAACTCTCGGGGACGTTTACCTTTCGATTCAGAGGCTCGAAAAATCACCGGAATATTTTCTACGCGAAAAGAGTCCACTTGATATTTCTAACGTAAACGCCGGACGAATTGGAGCGTGTATCAAACTGAGCTATAATGGAATTTCGATAATTCGACTCCGTGATTCGCAGCAGACGAACGAAGACGAATTAATTCTATTCCATCATTCTATCGCTCGATTATTCGTCAAATCCATTCATCGACCGCATGGTCCACGTTCGGAATGGGCGTTTAACCGACATAACCTCAAAAAGATAACCTAAAAAGGTAATCTTGAGATCAACTTTTAAAAATGTATCTTGAGATCAAATTTTTAAAAATGAATCTTGAGATCAACTTTTAAAAATGAATCTTGAGATCAAATTTTTAAAAATGAATCTTGAGATCAACTTTTAAAAACGAATCTTGAGATCAACTTTTAAAAATGAATCTTGAGATCAAATTTTTAAAAATGAATCTTGAGATCAACTTTTAAAAATGAATCTTGAGATCAAATTTTTAAAAATGAATCTTGAGATCAACTTTTAAAAATGAATCTTGAGATCAACTTTTTAAAAATGAATCTTGAGATCAACTTTTAAAAATGAATCTTGAGATCAACTTCTTAAAGATGAATCTTGAAATCAAGCTTTTAAAAATGAATCATAAGATCAACTTTTTAAAGATAAATCTTGAAATCAAATTTTTAAAACTGAATCTTGAGATCAATTTTTTTAAAAATGAATCTTGAAATCAAATTTTTAAAAATGAATTTTGAGATCAACTTTTTAAAGATGAATCTTAAGATCAACTTTTTAAAGATTAATTTTGAGATCAACTTTTTAAAGATGAATCTTGAGATCAACCTTTTAAAAATTAATCTTGAGATCAACCTTTTAAAAATGATTCTTGAGATCAACTTTTTAAAGATGAATCTTGAGATCAATCTTTCTAAAAATTAATCTTGAGATCAACCTTTTAAAAATGATTCCTGAGATCAACTTCTTACAGATGAATCTTGAGATCAACTTTTTAAAAATGAATCTTGAGATCAATCTTTTAAAAATGATTCCTGAGATCAACTTCTTACAGATGAATCTTGAGATCAACTTTTTAAAAATGTATCTTGAGATCAATCTTTTAAAAATGATTCCTGAGATCAACTTCTCACAGATGAATCTTGAGATCAACTTTTTAAAAATGATTCCTGAGATCAACTTCTTAAAGATGAATCTTGAGATCAACTTTTTAAAAATGAATCCTGAGATCAACTTTTTAGAAATTAATCTTGATATCAACCTATTAAAAATGAATCTTAATATCAACCTTTAACACCTTCCTTAAGAAAGTTAATCGAAAATATAATCCAGAATTTACTTTCCTAGAAAAGTTGCAAAGTTTCGTAAATATGTTTGTAAAAGGAATTTGTTCCTCCGCAAACTTTCTTATAGAACTGAATTTTACTAACGAAATAAATTTGTTAATTTCAACTTTGTTAATGTAAGCTTGGTTTTAAGTTTCTCCATCAAAGGTACAAAGTTACAAGGATGTAGAGTACTAAATGAAATCTGATACTATTAATTGTTCTGTTAAATTAAAAACGTTGAATCTTCTGTTCATTTGTCGAATGTCATTTTAAATAAAAACGTCGACAATGTCAGTAACAGAATTTCCTACAGAATATTTACTAATACTTTTATCGGACAATATTTTACTAATGCTTGAATCCTGTTGCAAGATTCCGATACAATTACTGAAACCAGTAATTAAGTAAATTGATCCAGGACAAAATACCGATTGCAAACGATAAAATGGAAGGTTGATTTAGAATCGATTACGACGTTTATTTCCGTGGATTGCTAACAAGTTTACCAATTTATTTAACCATCTTTTCGTCGATGTTAATCGTTGGAAAGACGCAAGGAAGATTGAACGGCTGGGTCTAATTATTTCGTGTTTCATTAACCAGACTTCTCGATCCTGGCTGATCGAACAGGGGAAATTTTCGAGATTACAGAGAGTTGCCACCCTTCGGATGACTTGCACAACTCCCGCGACTTCGACACCCCGTGTCCCACTTTCGAACTTGCCGTGGAAATTTCGGGATAGATTGACGCGAAGCGAATCGCGTTTCATCATTTATCCGCAGGAATCTCTACGCGTATAAATCTCTGATTTAACGCGGAAGTCGGGAACGTATAATGCAACCGTACAATGCAAAACGCAGAATCCTAAATATATAAATTTATGTTAAATATTTCAGTTATGCGGGACTTCGAGGTTGCCGCGATATACCGTAGAATGTAGAACGTGAAAACGTTGTTTAAACGTATTATTCTACGCATAAATCGTTGTGGGTACCGTAGAATACTACGTGGAATGTAAAAAAGAATTGTATAGTAATAATTTACGTGGAACATGCAGCGGAAGTATTTATGTGTAGAAAATATTTTGTACGTACGAATTTATGTAGATTAAGTTTTGTGCAACTTAAAAATTCATGTAATAAGATTTTTATGTAGAACGTAGTAATTTGTGAGGAATTTTTACATGACATGAATTATTATTATTCTTATAATAATTTTGTTATTATATGACTGTTATGGTACGTGCTAAAGCGAAGAATTTTATAAACAAGATGGCACTTACCATACGTCGGCTTCAGTAGAAACATGGCTGAGGTTACCTCTGAGTTAAGAAAATATAAACATTAATATAATAATAATAACAGTAATCCCAATAAAAAATATTTAAATATAAAAATAATCAAAGCTCGAACCACATTTTATCAAGCTTGAAATTTTATCGCTTGATATTTTATTGCGAAGAGATTTACAAATAAGAAAAACACAAGTCTCATAATATCAGCACGAAATAAAATTGATAGAAGTATGAACGTTTAATTTAATGCACTAGTTTTGATACGTAAATGGTTTTATTATTTACGAGGAATACTTACTGCGCCATCTTGGTACCACCGACGCTCCAGGATCAACACAAGAAACCATAACAACTCAGAACGTAACCGTGTTTATTTGCCTCGCCTTAACGCGTCGAATGTTCGCATGAAACTGACGATGAGCTCGAATAATGCAGCAGGATACAAAATTACATATCGAGGACGTTTTACGGACGAATTTTGAATATTTTGCCTGAGGCTCTCAAACCAAAACAAACGCCACAAAAAAAATTATTTGAATACGTACAATGTTTGCTGTTATAGTTTGCTTCTTTTTCATTATTTAGTTAAATTAATTCTTTGGTTAAATTTATTTTTGTTACTTGGTTCCATTAATTTTTATTAAGCTAGTTAGGTAAATTAATAATTTTCTTAAACTCTTTGAAAAATTGATGTAGAAATTAGATAGTAATTGTGTGTACAAGCGTGGAAGCTTCGAAATGATATTCCTTAATAATTATAATAATATTTCTTCACAATTTTATTCGTCTTGTGTTTCTGAATTTCTTTGTGGTTAAAAAAATTGTACGAATTTGCACTATTTTCGATTGACAATTTATTAAATTCATTATTCCATATTTGTCAATAAATTCTTGTTACTCTCTTACATTTTATAAAATCATTTTATTTTATAAAACAAAGGGAACAAGTATTATAAACATATTAATGTTTAAAAAAAATATAACTTTTCTACCAAATTCGTAACAAGCTTCAATTTAAAATAGTCACCATATTTTTTCAATAATAATTCGTCTAAAAAATGTCCAACTTCTACAACACGAATAATAGTATTAAAATAATTTAGCCAACAATTTTATATTTGAACGGAATTATTTTCGCAATTCCGACAGTATGGCGAGAAACTTCATCTTTCGGAGGCATCCAATCACGTTCCAGTTTTTCTTCGGAACAAGCTGCTCGCTGAATTCCAAACACTGACCCCGAAGAACCGACGTCGGCTCGTCGTGCGACGCTCGTATATATTCGCGACGAGTATCTGATCGCGATAACGCCGCGTTTCCATCGCTAGCCGCCACCGTGAAAACTTCTTCCCGGGGACGAAATTATTTTCAGGGGCTCTTTCGAGACGGCATTAAATCAAACTCCGTGCGATCGAAACGCTTTGCTGATCGACTTTCTGAAAAGTCTTTTTACTTTCGATATATGCTTTGATCTTCGTTATTGGAAATCCACATTGTATTCCTAATTCAGTTTTTTATTTACGTGATGGAGAAATGTACAAATTTGTTCAATTTATGTTTTGGTGAATTTAGGGGATGTTCTCTGTATTGTGATTTTTTGAGAAAAATTAATTGACGACTTTATGTAACAAATTAATTGATGATATTTTATGGCAAATTAAATAGTAAATTTATACAGAGAAACTGTATACATTATATTTTGAAACATGTTTTTAATTAAGTTTGTAGTGAAAAGCACAAACGTGTCCAATATTTAATTATGAGCTAAGAGATGCTTTATAAATAGAAATCTTACATTACAGAATTAATTGGTGAATTTATATTATGATACTATATAAATTATCGTATAATGAATCGCATTTTTAATTAAGGTAATAAAGAAAAGTACAAACATATTGAATTTCTGATCATTTATTATCTGACAATTTGAACGAAATTTCCAAACAGTTTCGTAACAACAATTTCCTCTTATTGTCAATTAATGTTACAACATCTTAAGAATGAATACATTACATGGAGGAACGTCCAATCATCGATACCATTTTGATGCGAATTATATTGGTGGCAGTTTGAATGAACAGGTTTCATTACGGGTTTCACCTCGAGTAGCTGGTCGTAAATGGAACGCCAGACATTCGACTAACGAAGTCGCCGGATATCGATAGCTCGTACACATGAAGTGCAATCGAACGGTCCAACTTGCAAATCGTTCGAACAAGTACTCGTCCTAATAGTTTCGATTAATCATTCGATCATTGAAAATTTCTCTTACCCCAGTACAAACTTTCGACGTTTAATCAGTCGAGAAACTGAATACGATTCCTTCTTTTGGGGGGAGAACTTTGGAAAATTTGGGATATCTGGGATTTTTTTGGGAATTTAGAAATTTAGAAGTGGGGGTTTAAGAATTGGCGAATTGGGAATCTGGAAATTGGGGAATTAGAAAATTGGGAGTTGGGGAGTTTGAGATTTGGGGAAATTGGGAATTGGGGAATGTGGGAATTGGGGAATGTGAGAATTGGGGAGTTTGGAATTGGGGAATGTGAGAATTGGGAAGTGTGGAATTGGGGAATGTGAGAATTGGGGAATGTGGAATTGGGGAATGTGAGAATTGGAGAGTGTGGAATTGGGGAATGTGAGAATTGGAAGATGTGGGAATTGGGGGATGTGAGAATTGGGGGATGTGAGAATTGGAGAATGTGAAATTGGAGAATGTGGAATTGGGGAATATGAGAATTGGAGAATGTGGAATTGGAGAGTGTGGAATGGGGGAATGTGGGAATTGGGGGATGTGAAAATTGGGGGATGTGAAAATTGGGGAATGTGGGAATTGGGGAATGTGGGAATTGGGAATGTGGGAATTGGGGAGTGTGGAATTGGGGAATGTGAGAATTGGGGAGTGTGAGAATTGGAGAGTGTGGAATTGGAGAATGTGGAATTGGGGAATGTGAGAATTGAAGAATATGGAATTAGGGAGTGTTGAATGGGGGAATGTGGGAATTGGGGAATGTGAGAATTGGAGAATGTGGAATTGGGGAATGTGAGAATTGGGGAATAGGAAATTGGGGAATATGGAATTGAGGAATTAATAAACCAATTACTCCAAATTCCATAATCATTAAATCAAAAATCCAAACAATTAAAAATCTAATAAATAAATTTTCGCAAATCACCCTATTCACTTTCCTCCGAACATTCCCTCAAGAACGCAACAAACAATGAGAAAACGTCAACAACATTTAAAGGCTAACAAACACGAAACAAATAAATATACAGAAGAAATCCCGACGAAACATCGTTAAGTTATTCTCTCTTTTTAACCATAATTCGAGGTAAAGGTCTGAACAATCTGACGCGTTTTCGAACGAGGATAAGTAGTCAACTCGCGATCCTCATTGTTCGGGGAGTTGGCGAACAAAGTTTCGTGATTTTCGGGAGACACGATGCACCCGTCGTTTCTTCGAAAGAAGCAAGTTCGTTAGAAAGTTCCGTCTCTTTCTTTCATCGAAAGAAAGCCTCAACCGAGCTGGAAAAATTCTTCTGACCACTCTGCTACACTTTCCAGCTACCTCAAACGAATTTATCGTTCGAATAAAGTGGAATCGTAACAACATTGCTCGTAACACGTCATTGTCGATCATATTAGTGTCGCTAACGTCCAATATCTCTGCTCCTTGTCTCATCACAGCTGAACTTTCGTGGCTTATTGCTACAAACGTCGACTAATCCAGTGTTCCATCTTCTGGTGACAATCATTACTTCGTTAATTTAACGACACACAGAATTAATCCTTGTGTTGATGTTCAAACTGTTTGCGGACACATAATTGTGGATAATTGTGGAACTGTCTGTTCACATACATAGATTTTTACATATGTAATAATATCTATAGGTAAGACAATACCTATAATGTCACATGCACTAGGTAACAATACCTAGACACCTATTTAAATCCTCAGTCAATGATCATCAACACAAGAATTAATTTTAGCTAAGATATTCAAACATGAAGCTAGGTACACAAGTAGCTACAATACTTTCAAGCCTAGCAGAAGATAATCACTCGAGATCCAACTTTCAATCCAGACTGTCCAAACTATCGATCTGAACAGTAATTTAACTTTCCACTGAACAGTCATTCACCTTACGCTGCCAGAGTTCACCCAGAGTCTCGATCAAAGTTCAAGCCCCATTCACAACGCGTCAGATGAGCCTGTCGTTCGAACAGCCATTTTGTTCTAAGCAATCCTTCTTCGCCATGATGCTCCTGTGCTTCCTCCTAGGAGGCGTAGGTATCTCGCTGTCTTCGAGACTCCTGTTCAACCTGCTAGGTTTTTCTGGAGGAAGATCCATGGGGTCTCCCGGATGAGAAACGGTCCCGTTATCTAAATCGACCTGACGCTCGGTGAATTCGCGATCGTTCCTGATCGCGGACTGCGCTACGGCCTCCTCCCAGGAACAGAACGAGACTTTTCTTACTGTTGTCGGTTTTTTGAGGATCTGACCTAGAGACACGGGACCCTCCTGATCGGATTTTATATTCTTTTCGTCCTTTTCGTGTCTCGAATCCTGGGTGTCCTCTTTTTCCAACATGTCCGACAGAGCTGCCTCCAACTCGGTTAAACTGGGTGTCATGGAGCTCAGGTTGCTCTCCTCAGCCTCCTCTTTCAGGACCTTCAGCAACGTCGAATGATCGACATCCACCTCGGGTTTCTTGGGTTCGGGGCTAGGAGGCGGTGTCCTCGTCTTCCAGTCGTCCAGATTCTTCTTCAAATTGTTGTGCACGTCCTTCGCGAGCTTCTCGTCGAACATCTGATCCAGCTCCTGTTCCTCGAGCATCTCTTTCGGTAACGATTCTTCGGAGATGCTCCTGATCAGATCTGTCTGGAGATCCTTCGTCTCGCACGGGTCGTTCGGCTCGCTCTCGTTCGACAGGCTCCTAGTGAACATTGTCCGTGATTGACTTGATTGATCATGCCCCTCGCTCCTGCAGGATCCTCCGATCGCATCTGGTAAATGGAAGTACATGATTTTCAGTAGTGGTACACTGATGAGCTAGATTTCCCTAGGGAACCTTCCTCTAGAGATAAATACGACCACTAGGGCGAAGGCTAATTGCGAATCAAAGAGTGGTTAATAGCGAGAGACTGATTTATGAGGTTAATTGTAAATCAGAGGTACGATTGTAAGGTTGACTGATAGTGAACCAAACACTGAATTGTATCAAATTTTGATTCACATCAAGACTGACTAAATAGCAAATCAAGAATTGTTTTACATCTAAGGTTAACAAATTGTGTATCAAAGATTGCGGTGCATCAAATGTAGATGTATATCAAGACTAGCTAAATAGCAAATCAAGAATTGATTTACATCTAAGGTTGACAAATTGTGCATCAAAAATTGGAGTACATTAAATGTTGATTCATAACAAGGCTGACTAAACAGCAAATCAAGAATTGATTTACATCTAAGGTTATCGAATTGTGCCTCAAAGATTGGAGTACATTAAATGTTGATTCATATCAAGGCTAACTAAACAGCAAATCAAGAATTGATTTACATCTAAGGTTGACAAATTGTGCATCAAAAATTGAGGTACATTAAATGTTGATTCATAACAAGGCTGACTAAACAGCAAATCAAGAATTGATTTACATCTAAGGTTGACAAATTGTGCATCAAAGATTGAGGTACATTAAATGTTGATTCGTAACAAGGCTGACTAAACAGCAAATCAAGAATTTATTTACATCTAAGGTTATCGAATTGTGCATCAAAAATTGAGGTACATTAAATGTTGATTCATAACAAGGCTGACTAAACAGCAAATCAAGAATTGATTTACATCTAAGGTTGACAAATTGTGCATCAAAGATTGAGATACATTAAATGTTGATTCACATCAAGGCTGACTAAATAATAAATCAAGAATTGGTCTACATCTAAGGTTAACAAATTGTGCCTCAAAGATTGAGGTACATTAAATGTTGATTCACATCAAGACTGACTAAATAGCAAATCAAGAATTGGTCTACATCTAAGGTTGAAAAATTGTGCATCAAATGTTAATTCACCTCAAGGTTCCTTAAAAGTAGATCAAAAATAGGTTGACCACTTGAAAACCAAAAGTTGATTTACATCCAAGGTTACATACTACTGCATCAAAGATTAATTTACCTCGAAGATTGTTTGAAAGACTGCCTCAAAGACAGCTACTTCAGAAAGAAGAAACACACTTAACAAACATACCTGAAGCTAAAGCTGAACGATGTTTGTCCTCGTCAAGGTAAAAGGGTTCTTTGGATGCAGTTAAAACTCCGCAACTGTCCGTTGGATTAGAATGCCTCGTCCGAGTTCTACGAAAGCAGTAAAGTAACAGTGATAGAAATTGGAAGTTAATAGAATAATCGAAGAATCATTGGAGCGTATTAGCGGTGGATGCTGCGAGAGAAAATTATACAGAACGCTAAAACCAGCGGAATATGGATTTACACCGCTTGGCATCTGGACTCTCCTATTAAACCCGCTTAATCCCTTGAACACCGACCATACCTAATCTCTACCGACCTATTTGGATCCACTTCTGAATATTCCAGTTCGCCAAGTGCCGGCGACGATGCTTTCCCAAAAGCTTCGGGCTTCTGTAAGTAAATCGAGGATGTGGAAACGTTTGAATCGATTGGAGATCTTCTTTCATTGTCTTTGGAGAAGTCGACGACGTCCTCGTCGTGTTTATCGTTCATCCCTGCGATCTCCTGTAAAATTATGTTACTGCGTTTAGAGGTACACAGATTCCCGTATTACTACATGTTTATTATAGCTACCCACATTCCTATATTCCGATCCCAATTCCCACATTCCCCAATTCCCACATTCCCTAATTCCCAATTTCTCCAATTTCACATTCTTCAATTCCCACACTCCTCAACTCCCAATTTTTCCAACTCCACATTCCCCAATTCCCACACTCTCCAATTTTCACATTCCCCAATTCCCACATTCCCCAATTCCCACATTCCCCAATTCCACATTCTCCAATTCCCACATTCCCCAACTACCAATTTTCCCAATTCCACATTCCCCAATTCCCACATTCCCCAATTTCCACATTCCCCAATTCCCACATTCCCCAATTTCCACATTCCCCAATTCCCACATTCCCCAATTTCCACATTCCCCAATTCTAACATTCCCCAATTCCCACATCCCCCTATTCCCACATCCCCCAATTCTCACATCCTCCAATTCCCACATTTCCCAATTCCTCACTTCCCCAATTCCACACTTCCCCAATTCCACATTCCCCAATTCCCACATCCCCCAATTCCCACATTCCCCAATTTCCATATCCCCCAATTCCCACACTCCCCAATTTCAAACTCCCCATATTTCATCTCTAAATCCCTCTACCCCTAGAGCTCTAAATTCCCAGATAAGTATCAGCAATTAGAAACATTTGAATCTATGTACCTAAATCTGACAGACTCCAGTATATTTCAATATCCGTAATGCAAACATACTAGTATCGATTGGCGGGACAATACCTCGAAGGATCCTCGTTGCCGGTGATTCAATTCGCAATTACCGATGTCACCGAGATCCCAATCCTGCGATTTACTCGCAGCCTCGTACTTCACGAAACCGGCCTGCCCGCAATCCAGCTTCTCCAAGAGCTGATACGCCGATAGGTTATCGGGGCCTCCTTGGCCGGGAATGTAGTCCTCTAGTCGCACGCTCGTTTTCTGTGGGATTAGAATAAATTTGCGATTTATCCGCGTGATCGCGTTTCTTCGGCTCGAACCCCTTCACCAAGAAACTTCGGGTACCGAGCATTATCCCGCGCGTTTACGGCTAATTTGTCGCGATAGAAGACTTCCCGTTAAATTGAACATAATTCAGGAACTTCCATCGTACTTGACAAAATATGCGCCATCAAAGTTTATCTTCCTCTGCGAAAGCTACGATGAATACTAATTTATGTTGGGCGTTATGTGTTACATAATTGGTCTTTTTGTTTGAAGTCTGTGGAGAGATGACTGATGTGGATGATGAAGTTGAACTACATGGGTCAGGTACATTTTATGTATTCTTCCGATGTTTGAGGTAATTGAGGTTCCTCGTTAGAATTTATTATTTGAGACTTTTCAAAGAGCAAACATAGAGTGTCTACATTTGTACAGGTACATGAATTACTCAAAATAATTCAAACAAAGGACTCGTATAATTAAGCTGACTAAAAGATACATAAGGCAGCTGAAGTAGTCAAAGGTAGTCAAAGTACTCCAAACACTAGGAGCACCCATGATGTCTTAACTGTTTGAAGTACCTGAGAAGTCTGCTTCTATGCAGATAGCTAAACTACCTATCCAATGTTATTTCAAGTAAATTTACGTTTTATGTCCTGAAAACATGCTATAGTAAAAACTATCTACTGTTCGAAGTGATTGAGAATACTCTCCCCTTAAGTACCTAATTGACATATTCAAAAACCCACACAAACTTAATTCGAAGTTCATCTGTATACCAATGAGTTCTCCACATTTAAACATTGAGTAATAGTGAATCCTCCACATTTAAACATTGAGTAATAATGAGTCCTCCATATTTAAACATTGAGTAGTAGTGAGTCCTCCACATTTAAACATTGAGTAATAATGAGTCCTCCGCATTTAAACATTGAATAATAATGAGTCCTCCACATTTAAACATTGAGTAATAATGAGTCCACCACATTTAAACATTGAGTAATAATGAGTCCTCCACATTTAAACATTGAGTAATAATGAGTCCTCCACATTTAAACATTGAATATTAATGAGTCCTCCACATTTAAACATTGAGTAATAATGAGTCCTCCTCATTTAAACATTGATTAATAATGAGTCCTCCACATTTGAACATTGAGTAATAATGAGACCTCCACATTTGCATCTCGAGTAATATCTAAACTGCAGGTCCAAAATTAAAACAGCAAACGAATACCCTTATCTCCCCTAAACAAGCTCGTAACAGGCTAAAGAATACGAAGAAAATACCTCGGAAAATGGTGAGAGGAAGGATTCAGCCGGAAGCGAGCCAGTGCTGCTCCTGACGGGTCTCCTGGACTTCGTTTTGTCTTCTTCGCCCTCCTCGATTTCCATCGTCCGATGTCTGGCCACGTCCAACTCGTCGTAATTTGGCAGACTGACAGTGCTATAGTTTTTAGTCCTTACATTAAGCGACGAATCTTTGATTTCCTTCTCCGTCTTCGACTTCCTTTTATCCTCGCGATTGGGAGTCGACGAGTCCTTGCTCCTGCTGTTCGCGAATCTTTGGTACTCGTCATTTTCGTGGACTTTTCGATGATGGTTGCTCTCGAACGTCCTTTTCTTGTCCTCCATGCGAGATGTCCTTTTGCCGGAGACCACGTCGCTCGATATTATCCTTCCGGTCCCGTTAACCTGTTCCAGGAAACGGTTCGTTACTATTGGGAGGAAGGAAATAATGTTGCTGAGAGTTGAGGGTCTGTTGCGATTAATTTCAACTCTCGTTATATTGTTATGGGTGCAGCATTCAGAGTTAGAGTACGCTAATGGAATATATTGTGCAGGACATTTGATATTTGAGAATTTGAACGGTTAGTTTGACAAGTTGGAACGCTACAAGGTTCCCGCCATTTGCAGTCTTGTGTAAGGTAATGGCGCTTGACTGCCACAGCGCGCCAAAAAATAAATATTTGAATTCGGAAGCTTTGAGGTTCCTTTTGTACACATTACTGACACTCATCCAGCGTAGAGTGTGTTTTGAAAATTTTAATTTGGAAACTTCAAACTACTTCACGTATTCTAATGGCGATCCTCCGTCACCGTAGCGCGCGAAAATTTGAAAATTTGAATTCGACATCATTGTATCTATCTTCGCACAAATTTTCGAGCAAGCTATCACTATCCTACCACTATAACATCGCCTAAATATATAAATTTAAAGTCATCTAACGTCATACAAATTTGAAAGCATTCCCCCACCCACAGCGCGCGAAAATTTGAAAATTTGAATTCGACATCATTGTATCTATCTTCGCACAAATTTTCGAGTAAGCTATCACTATCCTACCACTATAACATCGCCTAAATATACAAATTTAAAGTCTAACATCGCAGAAATTTGAAAGCATCCCCCACCCAGAGCGCGCGAAAATTTGAAAATATATAAACCTTACATTTCAATCCCATTTAGTTCTACAATCCCATCGCTTTATATCTACCAACCGAACAAAAGAAGAATGAAACTCAAACGCGTTGTAATGCAAATATAAACAATGTAAAGATATTTCTCCACGATCTGGCTGATCCTCCGTGCGTAACCATGCAGAATAACGAACGCCAAGTCTGATTCGTGAATCCGATTCGTAAATATTTTTTAATGTCGTGGATATTTGTTTCACAGATTCGAGCTATCCCCCCGAGAGCGTTCGGCGGCGTTGTTTGCCCAATCGCGGCCCGTTTTGCACCGCGGTAAATACACCGTTGAATATCGAGCCGAAATTTACAATGGAAATTTCTTCGACGTTCTACTCGCCTTGTGTTCGTAAATCTCCTTCGTTCTTCTTCCGTCGCGAGCCGCGTTCTCGTGCGAGCATCGTTGCTTCTCCGACTTGCCGATCTCCTCGGTGTCTTGCTCGTCCCCGCTGCTCTTCGGCGACTTCACCGACGAATATAACGGTTCCTCGCTTGTTTCGTTACGTTTCGAGTTGCTCGAACAGTTTTCGGACACCTCGTCCGGTTTCGGAGGCAGCGGTCGACCCTTGTTCTTCTTTCTTCGTCTTGGTGGCGGGATCGGGGTGCTGCTCTTTGGATTCGAGTCTGAAGATGAAAGTTTAGGAATTAAAACATTGTGAGTAAAATTGCATTTGAAATGAGTAACAATGTAAGTGAAATTTAGAAAAATATGAAGCTCAAATTCAATTCGTGTTGCAACTTAAATTAACTAATCAAAAAGCAGTTCAAATTAAATTAACTTATCAAAAAGAAACTATACCTCTGAAAGATTAAACGACAATTGAAAGATTAAAGTACCTGAGCGTCGCATAAAATGAAAAGAGCAACATCAACATCCAAATGCAACAACACTCGTGCATAAACAAGGACAGGGTTTGTACAGACAAGGTAGGAAATTAACTAATCAAAAAGAAACTATACCTCTGAAAGATTAAACCACAATTGAAAGATTAAAGTACCTGAGCGTCACATAAAATGAAAAGAGTAATATCAACATCTAAATACAACAACACTCGTGCATAAACAAGGACAGGGTTTGTACAGACAAGGTAGGAAATTAACTAATCAAAAAGAAACTATACCTCTGAAAGATTAAACCACAATTGAAAGATTAAAGTACCTGAGCGTCACATAAAATGAAAAGAGTAATATCAACATCTAAATGCAACAACACTCGTGCATAAACAAGGACAGGGTTTGTACAGACAAGGTAGAAAATTAACTAATCAACAAGAAACTATACCTCTGAAAGATTAAACCACAATTGAAAGATTAAAGTACCTGAGCGTCACATAAAATGAAAAGAGTAATATCAACATCTAAATGCAACAACACTCGTGCATAAACAAGGACAGGGTTTGTACAGACAAGGTAGGAAATTAACTAATCAAAAAGAAACTATACCTCTGAAAGATTAAACCACAATTGAAAGATTAAAGTACCTGAGCGTCACATAAAATGAAAAGAGCAACATCAACATCCAAATGCAACAACACTCGTGCATAAACAAGGACAGGGTTTGTACAGACAAGGTAGAAAATTAACTAATCAAAAAGAAACTATACCTCTGAAAGATTAAACGACAATTGAAAGATTAAAGTACCTGAGCGTCGCATAAAATGAAAAGAGCAACATCAACATCCAAATGCAACAACACTCGTGCATAAACAAGGACAGGGTTTGTACAGACAAGGTAGGAAATTAACTAATCAAAAAGAAACTATACCTCTGAAAGATTAAACCACAATTGAAAGATTAAAGTACCTGAGCGTCACATAAAATGAAAAGAGTAATATCAACATCTAAATGCAACAACACTCGTGCATAAACAAGGACAGGGTTTGTACAGACAAGGTAGAAAATTAACTAATCAACAAGAAACTATACCTCTGAAAGATTAAACCACAATTGAAAGATTAAAGTACCTGAGCGTCACATAAAATGAAAAGAGTAATATCAACATCTAAATGCAACAACACTCGTGCATAAACAAGGACAGGGTTTGTACAGACAAGGTAGGAAATTAACTAATCAAAAAGAAACTATACCTCTGAAAGATTAAACCACAATTGAAAGATTAAAGTACCTGAACGTCACATAAAATGAAAAGAATAATATCAACATCTAAATGCAACAACACTCGTGCATAAACAAGGACAGGGTTTGTACAGACAAGGTAGAAAATTAACTAATCAAAAAGAAACTATACCTCTGAAAGATTAAACCACAATTGAAAGATTAAAGTACCTGAGTGTCACATAAAATGAAAAGAGTAATATCAACATCCAAATGCAACAACACTCGTGCACAAACAAGAGCAGGGTTTGTACAAACAAGGCAGGAAAGTATCCCGTGTCGAAACCAGTAGGGTAGCTTTGGACCAATTCGAAAACAGGACTGCCGGTCGTTATTTACAAAATGGGAAGCAGCGTAGTGTCTATGTTAAACGATACAAGCGACCGAGTCCTTATCGGTGAACGCGTCGGCGTCGGGATGCGTCGGCGTCGGGACGCGTCGGTGCTAACCGTGCTCTCGTTAAGGATACAGCTGGCAATACGAGCTAACGATCAATTTCGAGCTTACCGTTGGACGAGGGCTGGTTGTTGGCCGGATAGAGGCTCGTGTCGACGGTTAAATTCGTGAGCACAGGGCTTGGCCTCGGTGTACTTGGTACTTCAAGGTTCACATCGACCCAGTCGCTCGGATGAAAAGGCCTGTCCACGGAGTCTATGCTTCTGCCTCTTGTGAGCACCTCTCGCGGTGGCGAACCGGCGTATCCGATCTCTGAACTGTTTTATTGAAAAATTCCGAAATTGTTCATTAGTAAGTTTCTTACTAGATTTCCTAACTAGGTTTCTGGGTTTATTCGGTTAACATCAATATCTTATGTTTGTATTGGATTTATTTAGTTTATGGACATTTTACTGTTGGTTCAATTTCATAGTCAACCTATTAACTGTCAATTTTTTTTTCAATTTTACCACAAGGCTGTAGACTTATATGTCTAATAATTTTGTAAGTTAGATAACATTGAAAGACAAAATAATTTTTGCAACTAACATGTGAATGTTTATATACATTTTATTTAATATAATCCTATGGTAATATGTCTAATAATTTTATAAGTTAGATAACATTGAAAAACAAAATAATTTTTGCAACTAACATGTGAATGTTTATATACATTTTATTTAATATAGTCCTATGGTAATATGTCTAATAATTTTATAAGTTAGATAACATTGAAAGACAAAATAATTTTTGCAACTAACATGTGAATGTTTATATACATTTCATTTAATGTAATCCTATTAAAAGTGACAAAAGAAAAATATATATTCAAATCTTTATTTAGAAATCATAGTAACAAGATCATGATGGACTATTTAAATAATAATGAAGCTAATAGTCAGAGTTTGTAAACAATAAGAACAGAGTTTGTTTGCAATGAATGAATTTTGTACTTCGTTACAAACATGTACATAATGGCAATTATTGTTTTCTTTTTCTCTTGCTCCTACAGTACCTTGATATGAACAATATGTTACATATAAACACACATGGTATAATGTTTGATTTCCTCATTTTGCTAACCATATTTGCACATCAACAATATGTTACGGACAAATATTGTTTTCGTACTTCAATTTCAGAAAAATATTCAATCTTTCGAAAGCATTCTTGATTTTTTCTGAATGTCTCGTTTCGATTATCTTGTACGCGTGATATCGTTCGTTGTAGCCGTAGGTATCACGCGTTTGCATATATTTTGCATATTTCGATATGCCATAGGGCATAAACGTCCGTACTAGTGCGAATTCAGTAGTAAAAATTAGAAATAAAGGATAAAGAGTGTAACACTGATGAGTAAGGAATATGAATAATGCAATAGACCGGAGATGCGTATCGAATATTTCCTCGTTGAAATCAGCAATGCTAAAGGCAATTCGATATTTTCAATTTTTACATATACATATATTACAATTAAAATAACAAATTTTTTCGTGTAACTTATATTTTATTGATCTGGATCGGCAAATTAAAATCAGCCGAACGCTCTCTGGTGTTTGTGTTCCGGATATATTCTTCGGGATCCCTGTTCCGTGAGAACGATCGGTATGCAAAACTTTTCAGTATTATAATATCTCGTTTAAGCCGGGAGTTCTCTTAAAAGTTTTCGTTCGACGACGATTCAGGGCGCAATCTCTGTATTTCGAAAATTTCTGACCCATCGAAATTATTTGGCATCGCTACAATGCAGCTCTATTATACGGTCACTCGCAAATGCATGCCGTGTTTCTTCGTGTCCCCCGAGCCATAACTCTTCGTGGATGCGAAACGTTGCTGGAATTTCTCCCTGTACGGGTCTCCTCTTCCTTTTATACGAAAGTTCCTTTTAACTTCTTGCTGAAAGTGCTGTGACGCACGCGAACGATTCGGGAATATCGACGAAAATCGTGGAATTCCATCGATTAACGTTTTTGCCTTTCGAACCCCTGTCTTCTTCGCGAAATTCTTTCCGTTCGAACGACTGGATAATACGACTATACGAATGGCTCAAAATAAAAACATAGTACTTCCATCCTCCTTGGATCTTTCATCTTTAAACACTCTTTTGATTTCTTTAAACTTCTTTTTCTTTTCTCTCGTTCGTATTTTCGCTGGATACCATTATTGGGATCATATTTTAATTATTGTGCTTTTGTTATTATACTATTATTTACTAGAGCCATTGGTACTACTAGTACTCATTGCTGTAATTATATATCTTGCTAGTACTCTTTAGTATCGGTTACTCACTATTACATTACTCGCATATCGGATTACTATCTCATACTATAACGATTACTAGTGTTATTGTTACTATTAATGCTAGTTACTATTAATTCACTACTACTACATATCACTATATATCAACTATTATTAATACTATTTAACGCCATTTTGGTTCTAGAGCATTCCTCTGCCACTCCCATTATACTATTACCATTACTATACTATTTCAATTGTTACTATTAATTAGTACCTATTTACGATATCATTACTAGTAATTTTCTTACTATTTTATTACTATTAGTACCACAATTATCATATACTACTTCCAACTATTACTATACTACCATATAAAATTGTGAAAAAAACGCTGACCCCCTGGGGATTCGAACGCGGGCCCTCAGATTGACAGTCCGCTACTCTAACCACAACACCACCACATCTATCTAATACTCATCTTCTCACTATCATTTTATAGTCTCAACTTCAATATCATACAAGTCCTGTTTGAATAATTGTATAATAAAATGTTCATTATTATTTCTGAAAATTGTAAAATGTTATTTTATAAAATTAAAAAAGCTGTATAAAATATTAATTCATGTTGTGAACATATATCTATATATCCTCACATATTCCTATATCTCCAGTGTCGATAATTCAGTAATTTTTCCATATTTCACAAGTGACATAATCCCAGCATCTCTTTCAGGTCCATATTTCAGCGTTTCCTTTCGAAATTTATTCGATTTTCGATACAGTACACCCAATAATAGCTTCAGGTTTACTTATTTACCGTGAACAGGGCCGAGGTACACAGGAAACCGACAGAATCGCAACTCGCATCGGTACACATCATATTGTAGCCCGGTTACGTTGAAACGCATTATTTCGCTAGCTGCACACCATCAATATCGAATCTCTCATTGGCTAGTCGTTCGCAGCCATTATTAATGCATTTTGCGAGAGAATCGTAAAACCATCGGCGACGAAACGTTATCGAAGTTACGTTTACCTCCGTCGAGTTACGGTAACGACGATATTCTGGAAATGCCGTTGACTTTCCGCGGAAATAAAAAAACAAGGAAAGAGCGATCGTAGTTACGTGGAACGATATTCGACGCAAAGGTCGACGAAAACGAGGAAAGTGGAAAGTTCGCCGAAAATAGCCGGACGATCGTAAAGTCCGCTGTATAAACACGTTACTGTACATACACCTGGGCTTACACGAGATGAGATTCGCGTTCGGAATGCGAAACAACCGGATCGTGAATGTGCACACACGAGGCGACCCGTTGTATCGCCAAGCAATCGGTGCAGAATTCGAAAGTGAATCATCTATAATCCAGGGATTTCGAAATCGAATCGAAAGAGAATCTGGAGAGATCGCACTTCGCATTCGAATGTTTTTATGGAAATTATACGAATAATTATACGTTCGCTTCGTTCACGTTGCGTTTCACGTGCGCTCAATTCGCCGCGTGTGGTATTTAGCGCGCCGGATTTTTTAGGAGGTGAATTTTCTATACGTGTAACTTGCTATAAGAGGAAACCTCTCGATGAATTTTTTGCGTGTCGAATTATTGACGAATGAAAATTTCTGAGCGATGAATTTTCTGTGCGACAAGTTTTCCACGAGTCGAATTTTCCATATGTTGAAAGACGTTGAATTTATCACGCGCTGGATGTGTCACGCTTCGAATTTATCTCGAGGTGAATGTACTATGTATTGAATCTTCTACGAGTCGAATTTGGCACGTGTAGGATTACCCACGCGGCTAACTTCCTACACGTTGAATTTACCACGCGTAGAATTTTCCACGCATCAAATTTCTCATGTGTAGTATTTCCCACGCATAGAATTTCCGACGCGTCAAATTTCTCACACGTAGAATTTTCCACGCGTAGAATTTTCCACATGCCGAATATTCCACGCGTGGAATTTCTCACACGTACAATTTCCCACGCGCCGAATTTCCCACGCGTGGAATTTCTCAAGCGTCAAATTTCTCACGCGTGGAATTTCTAACGCATGGAATTTCTCACGCGTAGAATTTACCAAGCGTCGAATATTTCACGCGTAGAATTTCTCACGCGTCAAATTTCTCACGCGTTAAATTTCTCACGCGTGGAATTTCTCACGCGTAGAATTTCCCAAGCGCCGAATATTTCACGCGTAGAATTTCTCACGCGTCAAATTTCTCACGCGTTAAATTTCTCACGCGTGGAATTTCTCACGCGTAGAATTTCCCAAGCGCCGAATATTTCACGCGTAGAATTTCTCACGCGTCAAATTTCTCACGCGTTAAATTTCTCACGCGTGGAATTTCTCACGCGTAGAATTTCTCAAGCACCGAATACTCCACGCGTAGAATTTCTCACGCGCCGAATTTTCCACGGGTGGAATCTGTCACGCGTGGAATTTCTCACGCGTAGAGTTTCTCATGCGTGGAATTCCTCACACGTAGAATTTCCCAAGCGCCGAATATTCCATGCGTGGAATTTCTCGCCTATAGAATTTCCAATATTGTTGAATGGAGTGCGAAGAAAGAAGGACGGTAAATTTTGCGCAACAGCAACGCTCCATTTTCTTTCTTGATTTCAAATTAAAGAAGAGTAATGTACAAGTCTGTTTCGCTACGTTAAGGTCACTGTGAAATATCGTATTTGACGCGGATCGTGAGATACGATGTTCCCACTCGGAAAAATTGAAAAAAGGAAGAAAAAATGTTCAAGGTTTCTCTGTGACAACCACGAAGCACTAAAAAACAACCGCGTACTTTATTCGGTTGTAAAAAGAATGGAGATTTTCCTTGCAGCGTCGAGAAAATAAAAGTTTCATTTTCTTGAATGCGTCTTTTGTTTTGAAATACGCAACGGAGGTTTATTTCAAAAATTGTTCAGTATAACATTCGGTAATAAAGCGTGATATGACATTTATGGGAAGCATAACATTTATTCTGAAGAATGTTCCTATAGTTAAATGTCGAGGTTATAAAATAAAAACAAATAAAAAACGGGTTATCAAATTCCTTTCTTCAACAGATTTTTGTAGTTTCCAATCGTTGTACTTAAAAATTGTATGATTTCTTTTTCTTATCGTCTGCTATCTTTTATAAGTAACAGTTTCTTGTAAAATTTTTAAGAAAACTTTATTGAGATATAAATGGTTATGATACGAGTTGACCAATGTAGCTAAACAATGAAATAAGATAGTCTAAATAGCACGAAAGACAGATCAAGAAAGGGTTATCGTGAATTAAGATCTCCATCGCGTGACAGCTCCGTTTTCCATATAGAGTCAGCGTTTAGGTGTACGCTGGCCAAATCCGCACAACGAAATAGCGTGAGTCGCGTTTAGGTTAGGTTTTCCACCCACGCCACGTTTCGCCGCGATTCCTTTTTAAGGTCAGTGGAACAAGTCCGATCGGGTGACCAGAAATAAAGGAGATCGTTTAAGCAACGAAATAAGTTTCGACTCGATTCTAAATCGTCACCAAATCAAAACTTGAAGACCTTCCTCTCGAAATCTCCATTTTGTCGAACGTGCAAACGGTGTCAACGTCCATTTTATTTCTGTTTAAAAGGTCCTTTCTCCCCGAGTATCGAAGTAGTTTTTAAAGCGAGACGGTCTGATTACACGCGCGGAAATATTCGCGGAAATGATGATGCCGGTAAAGGGTCTGGCCTGTTAAACGCCATTGAAAACCGATTTCCGACGAGAAACGAATGCCTCCGTCGAACACGCGGTTCGATTAATCCCTTCTGATTCTCTTTCCGCGGCAAACTGGCCGACATTCCCCTCGAAAATGTAATTTCGACCAAGGAGAGGTCCCGTTTCACCGGGTAATTGCGTTTTCATATTTACGTTGCTCGGTTAATCAACCGGGGAAAAAGAAAAGGACAATGTACACCCGACAGACCTTTCACCGAGATTTTTCGCCGGAAGACAGCGTAAAGATACGGCGATAAACGGATATTAATGTTACTAGGGGTTGTTTAAAATATTCACTTCATTCAGCAATTTTTGAAATTATTACAATTTTTTATATTTTTATTATTAACTGAGGACTTGGATTTTTAATACTTCATTGCAAGATTTTAATTTTTATTATTTGACTGCAAGGTTTTGATTTTTATTATTTGACTGCAAGGTTTTGATTTTTATTATTTGACTGCAAGGTTTGGATTTTTATTATTTGACTGCAAGGTTTTGATTTTTATTATTTGACTGCAAGGTTTTGATTTTTATTATTTGACTGCAAGGTTTTGATTTTTATTATTTGACTGCAAGGTTTTCATTTTTATTATTTGTTTGCAAGAGTTTGATTTTTATTTCTTGACTGCAAGATTTGGATTTTTATTTTTTGACTGCAAGGTTTTGATTTTTATTATTTGACTGCAAGATATTGATTTTTATTATTTGACTGCAAGGTTTTAATTTTTATTATTTGACTGCAAGATATTGATTTTTATTATTTGACTGCAAGGTTTTAATTTTTATTATTTGACTGCAAGGTTTTGATTTTTATTATTTGACTGCAAGGTTTTGATTTTTATTATTTGACTGCAAGGTTTTGATTTTTATTATTTGACTGTAAGATTTTAATTTTTATTATTTGACTGCAAGATTTTGATTTTTATTATTTGACTGTAAGATTTTAATTTTTATTATTTGACTGCAAGATTTTGATTTTTATTATTTGACTGCAAGATTTTAATTTTTATTATTTGACTGCAAGGTTTTGATTTTTATTATTTGACTGTAAGATTTTAATTTTTATTATTTGACTGCAAGATATTGATTTATAAGATCCACAGTGAAAAGTGGCTATATAGGGAGAGGTAATATAAGGGTGGATATTTGTGAACAGTATATTGGTACTTTTTGTAGTATCACATATTATAGTATCATAATATATGTTTTACTATTATCATACATTATACCATGTTTTATACTATCATTGTACTATTACCTCCTCCATCACCACGTGTTATAACAGCACATATAATACTCCCATCATACGTTGCATTATCATAAACAAATATTATAACACCATATTATAAGCATTATTATAACACCATAACTTTACATATGTTGTTACACATAAAAACTATAAATACATAAACACTATCATTACATGTCATATCCACGTGTTGCATCTCCCTTAAAAACTTCATTTTTAATACAACTAATTATCAGAAGATGAAATATTGACGCGGTTTAACCTCGTCACACATCGTACACAGCGTCGAAATATTTTCATCGGAACCAGATACCTTTTTTTCTCTAAAGCTCTCGCGTGTAAGCTCGAAAGCTCAAGCCCGTGCTTATTAGCCTCATTTGCGATTTACTCGAGACGTTAACGATCTGCGCATCGAGTTCTTTTCAGGAACGCGCGAGAGGACACTTCAGCTAACGAAGCAACCTTCCGCTGCTTTTCTTCGAGCCCACGAATTGCGGATGAAATTACGATTTTCCTGCTCAAAGACATTTCCGTGATTGGAGCTTTCGATAAACAGGAGTAAGCGTCTATTTATTATCCATGCGTGAAATGTTTTTAGAGCCATGTTTCTTTCAATCTACCCTTTATTTCGTGATCTTTTCTGTTCTTTGGAAAATGATTTATAAACGCGTCAGCTTTAATGTGTGTTTGTTAGAAACAACCCCTTAATACACGACCTTTTTAAATTTTTGTATAAAATGATTTATAAATATGCATTTAATGGAATCAACCCCTTGTTTCATGATCTTTAAAATTCTTTTTATAAAACTATTTCCAAACTTGCGTTTAATGGAATCAACCCCTTGTTTCGTGATCCTTAAAATTCTTTTTATAAAACGATTTCCAAACTTGCAATTAATAGAATCAACCCCTTGTTACATGAATTTTTAAATGTTTGTGTAAAATGATTTGTAAACATGCATTTAATGGAATCAACCCTTTGTTTCATGATTCTTAAAATTCTTTTTATAAAACGATTTCCAAACTTGCAATTAATAGAATCAACCCCTTGTTACATGAATTTTTAAATGTTTGTATAAAATGATTTGTAAACATGCATTTAATGGAATCAACCCTTTGTTTCATGATTCTTAAAATTCTTTTTATAAAACGATTTACAAACTTGCAATTAATAGAATCAACCCCTTGTTACATGAATTTTTAAATGTTTGTGTAAAATGATTTGTAAACATGCATTTAATGGAATCAACCCTTTGTTTCATGATTCTTAAAATTCTTTTTATAAAACGATTTACAAACTTGCAATTAATAGAATCAACCCCTTGTTACATGAATTTTTAAATGTTTATACAAAATGATTTGTAAACATGCATTTAATGGAATCAACCCTTTGTTTCATGATTCTTAAAATTCTTTTTATAAAACGATTTCCAAACTTGCAGTTAATAGAATCAACCCCTTGTTACATGAATTTTTAAATGTTTGTATAAAATGATTTGTAAACATGCATTTAATGGAATCAACCCTTTGTTTCATGATTCTTAAAATTCTTTTTATAAAACTATTTCAAAACTTGCATTTAATAAACTCAACCCCTTGTTACATGACTTCTTTTATTTTTCAAAAAATGATTCATAATCATGTTTGCTGTGATACTGTACTATATGACTATTTTTTAAAAAGCAATTTATAAACATGCATTTAATGGAATCAACCCCTTGTTTCATGATTCTTAAAATTCTTTTTATAAAACGATTTACAAACATGCATTTAATAAACTCAACCCCTTGTTACATGACTTCTTTTATTTTTTTAAAAATGATACATACTCATGTTTGCTGTGATACTGTACTGCATGACTATTTTTTAAAAAGCAATTTATAAACATGCATTTAATGGAATTAACCCCTTGTTTCATTATTTTTTATTTTTTTTTATAAAATGGTTTACAAACATGCATTTAAAGAACTCAATTTCTTGTTACACGACTTCTTTAATTTTTTAAAAAATGATTCATAATCATGTTTGCTGTGATACTGTACTGCATGACTATTTTTTAAAAAGCAATTTATAAAAATGTATTTAATGGAATCAACCCCTTGTTTCGTGATTCTTAAAACTTTTTTTTTTAAATGATTTACAAACATGCATTTAAAGAACTCAATTTCTTGTTACACGACTTCTTCAATTTTTTTTAGAAAATGGTGCATAATCATGTTTACTGTGATACTGTATAGTATGACTATTTTTTAAAAAGCAGTTTATAAACATGCACCTATCAACATCAGCCCTTTGATGCATTTGTTTCTGAAGTTTTAGTATAGTACTATAACGAGATAAAAAAAAGGAACTGCAGTAAAAATAGTAATGGTCAAAGATTGCGATAGAAATTAGAAATTGCAAGAGTGGATGGCGATAGCCTTAAGCGACCAAAACTCATTACTTGTGCTATAGTTACCCGCGAATTATCCGGACCGGTCGATAAGACCGTCACCGTTGCTAATTGCTAGAATCGCACGTTTCTGCAGGTTACACCGCAAGTGCGAGGTAATTTAAGATGTAACGGGGAACACGACTAATTGGTCAATATTTGATGTTTCCCCAGGAAACTGGAATAACACCGGCTAATTCAAAGGCACTGTTAAGGGGACGAGCATAAGCGTAGCTATATCTCGCGTTTCTAAATAATTAGAAATATTTCATCCGAATCTTCTCCTTCGGAAATGGTCTCGAGATCTTATTGAATCATCGTTATAGAACAGCGTTATCTGAACTCGAACAATTTATCCTTTCGCAATTATTCCTATTTATGGACGCTCATCTGTGCGGTACTTGGACTTTTCGATCGATACTATCAATTTTATCCATAAAACGTTCGTTATCCGGACAGATCGTTTGTACAAAACGATTTTAATAACTCTCTTCCGAATGCAAATAATAAAAATGGCCGAGGGATGTTTTATCTGATTTAATGTGCTCCGTATTTCTGCTAACTTTCCATATCCATAGATGCGGAGATACACTGTTCTAAACAGAGCAACGTCCTCTCTCTTTTCGAGTGCTCTTTTATCAAACATTTACACCTCACGTATTTTTACATTTACAGGTATTTTAAATCATGTATTTTAACATTTAAAATATTCGTACCTTTACAGAGCTACTCGTTCAAAGTCAGCTTATAATTTTTAATCAAACTAACCTCATACTTTTCACATGCGATGTTGACATTACATGAACATCGTTTCATTTGACATTACATGTATTTATTACATTTAATAATTTTTATTTGACATAAAAGTACATTATATCCAACATCAGTATCACTTGTAAAAATTTAGTCGTGTAACAAAAAGTCCACATTAAAAATTGACCTAACCCAACAAAATTAAAATACAATTCCATGAAACGTGCCTTCAGTCTCCATTTCCATTTTCATCCAATCAACATCAACATAAAGATACATTATCTCCAACATCAGTATCACTTGTAAAAATTTAGTCGCGTATCAAAAAGTCCACATTAAAAATTGACCTAACCCAACAAAATTAAAATACAATTCCATGAAACGTGCCTTCAGTTTCCATTTCCATTTTCATCCAATCAACATCAACGTAAAGATACATAATCTCCAACATCAGTATCACTTGTAAAAATTTAGTCGCGTAACAAAAAGTCCACATTAAAAATTTACCTAACCCAACAAAATTAAAATACAATTCCATGAAACGTGCCTTCAGTTTCCATTTCCATTTTCATGCAATCAACATCAACATAAAGATACATAATCTCCAACATCAGTATCACTTGTAAAAATTTAGTCGTGTAACAAAAAGTCCACATTAAAAATTGACCTAACCCAACAAAATTAAAATACAATTCCATGAAACGTGCCTTCAGTCTCCATTTCCATTTTCATCCAATCAAACGTCACTTTCTGGACAGGTGAAACGTACGAACGGATTGAAGATCGCTCGTATAACAAAAAATGGAGGACAGTTGACCACGCGAGGGGTCGAATCTTCGGCCGTAAAACGCGAACCGAAACGAGAATAAAAGCGAGCAATTAATGGAGAACGGGTCGAGCTGTTCGAGATTCTTATTATCTCGGCTCGTACGTCGTGGCCGACTGTTATTAACAGCGCTGCAATTCCGGCTCGTAGCGCGGGCAACTTTCCAGGCGGGCGAGGCCTCTTAAAAACGACACTTAAATCCTGTTACCCGCCACCGATAAAGCTCTCGAACAAGCCACCGGTCCGCTTAATTGCGGACGCATACACTTTACTTGCTTTTTTAAATGGACACCTACCTCGTCACCCTTTGCGTGGCGCCACCCAGGACAGAACCCTCTTCTTTCAATCCGGGGTAGATCTGAAAAAGAAATCGCATCTTAGCATTTCTTAAATTGATTTTATAAGAAATCGATTTCTTATAAAATTTTCATTTCTTGATTTTATAAGAAAAGTGTTTTCGATGATTGCCTAAAATGGTGTAGTCTTTACGAGCTTTCTTAACCTCCTAACCTATAATTTCCTGTAGTTGCGCCACACACAGCTAGTTTAATTATTGCTACAATGTAAGGCGACTGAAGAAAAATTCTGCCTTCAGCAATACTTGATTGTGCAGACTATAATTAGAACTGAACTTAAAGTTCAACTGCAGTGAACATACGAGTATGGTTTGCTACATTCACGAGAGTGACGCCATATTGTAACAAGGGTCTAAATTACTAATACTGAAACTGTCAGTTTGTAGTGCATTAATTTATTTCAGTTTGTAGTGGATTAATTCATAGATTAATACAGAAAGTACTAATATTGAAAGTAGTAGTTTAGTATTGAAAGTTATTGACTTAATATTGAAGATTACTGTTGAAAATATTTAACCTAAAGTATCAACTGAACGAAAGAACCTCCGCGTCCGCCATTTTGTTTGCTCCCAGCGCCACCACTTATGCGCCTTCGTAAGTGAAATCAAGTCAACACCCAATGCATTTATACATTAAAATTAAAAACGAAGATAATGTAAAGTATTCTTATCATCGAATTAAGTTTCTCCGAAGAAATTCGGGGGACGTAGGAATGTAGGGACGTGGGAATTTGGGGACGTAAGAAGTTGGGGACCTGGGAATTTGGGGACCTGGGAATTTCGGGACGCAAGAAGTTGGGGATCTGGGAATTTCGGGACGTAGGAATTTCGGGACGTAAGAAGTTGGGGACCTGGGAATTTGGGGACGTAGGAATTTCGGGACGTAGGAATTTGGGGACGTGGGAATTTCAAGTCGTAGAAAATTGGGAACGTAGGAATTTGGGGACGTGGGAATTTGGGGACGTGAGAATTTGGGGACGTAGGAATTTCGGGACGTAAGAAGTTGGGGACCTGGGAATTTGGGGAACGTAGGAATTTCGGGACGTGAGAATTTGGGGATGTAGGAATTTCGGGACGTAAGAAGTTGGGGACCTGGGAATTTGGGGAACGTAGGAATTTCGGGACGTAGGAATTTGGGGACGTGGGAATTTCAAGTCGTAGAAAATTGGGAACGTAGGAATTTGGGGACGTGGGAATTTGGGGACGTGAGAATTTGGGGACGTAGGAATTTCGGGACGTAAGAAGTTGGGGACCTGGGAATTTGGGGAACGTAGGAATTTCGGGACGTGAGAATTTGGGGATGTAGGAATTTCGGGACGTAAGAAGTTGGGGACCTGGGAATTTGGGGAACGTAGGAATTTCGGGACGTAGGAATTTGGGGACGTGGGAATTTCGGGTCGTAGAAAATTGGGGACGTGGGAATTTCAAGTCGTAGAAAATTGGGGACGTAGGAATTTGGGGACGTGGAAATTTGGGGACGTAGGAATTTCAGGACGTAAGAAGTTGGGGACCTGGGAATTTCGGGACGTAGGAATTTGGGGCCGTGGAAATGTTAGGATGTAGAAATTCGGGGGGCGCAGGAATTTCGGCTCGTAGGAATTTGGAGACATAGAACCTAACCTAACCTAACCACTTACGCGCCTTCGTACCAAAAGTGAAATCAAGTCAACACCCAATGCATTTATACATTAAAATTAAAAACGAAGATAAAGTATCATCGAATCAAGTTTCTTCGAAGTTGAACGAACTCAGTAATCTCTCCAATTCGGTATCTGTTTGATCGCGAAGGATGTTCACGGTCTTCCGATGGATATTGCAAAATAATCAGCATCCACGAAAGCAGAACGCAAGCGTGCTTTTCCAGCGCGGTAGAGAAGGTGAAAATTCTGTAAAGGTCGAACGACGTTTACGCTAGCTCGCGTGTTTTCGTGCTCGGATACAAAAGAGAATTATGCAACTCGAGGATCGGTGCTGTTGCGCAATCCTCCGTCGGGTATCGAATGCAACTGCATCCTGTCTCTTCCTGTGCACGTGGTTGCGACCCACGAACCTTGTAAGACAACGTACTTCGATTTCGCATCGGAGACACGCTCGATGGGTTGTGAATATTCCAAAACGCGTTAGGTATTACTGTAACTTATTGGATATTTAAAAATAATTTTTAAAAATAATATGTTGCTTGTATAATATGGACACTGCTTTTTGATAACTTTGGAAGAGGTTTATATTTAAAAGGAAAAGGTGAAGTTAATTTTGAAATAAATCTTCTACGTCATAAATAAATAAATATACATTAATCTTCTATGTCACCGACGTATGTATGAGAACTTTTAGACATCAAAAATTTGTGACATACTTTGAAACTGTTCAGAGTAGAATTTAAAAAATTAGGGACGTCAAAACTATAAAAGCTTGAAGTATCAAAAATTCCAAGACTCCAAATTTTACAACAAAAATAAAAAAGAAATTAAAACTTGAAATCTTACAATGTCTAAAAGAGTCTTTGAACAAAAACATTCGTCAAATACAAGAATCAATAAACCTAAAAAGCTATGAAATAAAAAATGCTTGAAATAAACAGTGAAATAAAAAATGGTTAAACTGTTAGAATAAAAATGATGAAAAGAAAGGGTACTTCGCACAGTAAAGTTATTGCAGGTTCGTTGAAGTTTGAGATATTCAGGAGAGGGTCGAGCACGGGTTGGTGCCTATGAATATAATTTCAAGTATTGTCCCGGAAAAATTGATTCCTTCACGCGTGCCGGCGTCCCTCTAATAAATATGAAAAATTAAATCCGCCAGCGAGCCGTCGTGCGCCGACACCGGTGAAATTAAATTGGACTTACAGGTGGCATTGACGGACACGAGCCGCGGGATCATTTAAATTTTAAAGCAGTCCCACGTGGCTGTCACGAACTTTGAATCCGAACAGTGGTTCCCATGTACGTCAAATGGTTCTTCAAATTTCATTCTCGTTTCGGTTGCATGGTTATAAATTAACTTATGACTCTTCGTTTTAATATCTTCTGACTTTTCATATTTTCTCGTGACGTTGATTTCTGTTTTATTTGGTTCTTTTTTTGAGTTGGGGATTGTTCTATTTTGGTGGTGGTGATTTGGGAAGTTTTGAATGTGCAAATTTTGGGATCTGATAGGAAATTATGTGGATTAGAGTGGTGTTCACGGATATAGCTAGGGGTACATCTAGGTTGTAGAGAAGTTTGAAGGAGATAGGTAAATATTACAAGAAATTCAAGGGTGTAGATGGGACTCCAAATCCCTACGACCCGAAATTCCCACGTCCCCAAATTCCTACGACCCAAAATTCCTACGTCCCCCAAATTTCTACGTCCCCAAATTCCCACGTCCCCAAATTCCCACGTCCCCAAATTCCCACGTCCCCAAATTCCTACAACCCAAAATTCCTACGTCTCCCAAATTTCTACGTCCCCAAATTCCCACGCCCCCAAATCCCCACGTCCCCAAATTCCCACATCCCCAAATCCCCATGTCCCCAAATTCCTACGACCCGAAATTCCCACGTCCCCAAATTCCTACGTCCCCAAATTTCAACGTCCCTAAATTCCCACGTCCCCAAATTCCCACGTCCCCAAATTCCCACGTCCCCAAATTCCCACGTCCCCAAATTCCCACGTCCCCAAATTCCCACGTCCCCAAATTCCTACAACCCAAATCCCACGTCCTCAAATCCCACGTCCCCAAATCCCCACGTCCCCAAATTCCCACGTCCCCAAATTCCCACGTCCCCAATTTTCTACGACCCGAAATTCCCACGTCCCCAAATTCCTACGTCCCCAAATTTCAACGTCCCTAAATTCCCACGTCCCCAAATTCCCACGTCCCGAAATTCCCACGTCCCCAAATTCCTACGTCCCGAAATTCCTACGTCCCCCGAATTTTTACGCGCCGAAATTCCTACGCACCCAAACTCCTATTATCCCAAATCTCTACTTCCCCAAATCTTTGCTCCCCCAAGTCTCTCTTTCCCCAAATTCCTACATCTCCCAAATTTTTACGTCCCCAAATTCCCACCTCCACCAAATTTCTATTCCTAAACCATCAAGAATGTATAACTAACCTAAGAAAACCTTGAACATACAGTAATTTTTTCAACGCCCCAGAAACCTTGAATCTAAATATAAATTTATGAACATAATATGTTCACTACGTAATCAGTCAGTAATGATTATTAATTAATAAAATGTAATATCTTTTCCTTGTCACTTTCAGGATAGAATGTTGCAAAAGAACTTTGTACTAGACATTCATATTCATAAACTTTTTCAACCTAGTATTTTTAACAATTTGTTAACGCTCGCTACGATCATTCTGAATCGTTGAACGTTTCCGCCGTGTCCTCGTCACATCGTTACACGCGAAGAACGTATCCGATCGACGTAGCTGGCAGGTTAAAAAGCAATTTTATTGTTAAGCCAGCTCGAGTTACCTTGCTTTACGTAATCGTGTCTCGACCGTTCCTTTCTTCAAGCACTCAGCATCGTTCTTGTGTTAATTAGAAAATTGCCGATCAAAAAATCTTTTCGTTTAAGCGTTTTCATTCATACTCGTCAATTTTGTTTGCCTTCCAAACTGATTTTGGTTGATATTCTATGACTGTGAGGAAGATTTGGGAGATTTTAACTTGGGGATATGGAGGCAAGGGAATATTGGAGTTTAGAGATTTTGGGGGATGGGAATTTTGGAAGCGTAGAAATTTCGGGACGTAGGAATTCGGGGACGTGAGAATTCGGGGAACGTAGGAATTCGGGGGACGTAGGAATTTAGGGACGTGGGAATTTCGGGACGTGGGAATTTGGGGGAGGTTGGAATTTCGGGACGTGGTAATTTGGGGACGTGAGAATTTCGGGACGTGGGAATTTGGGGGAGGTTGGAATTTCGGGACGTGGTAATTTGGGGACGTGAGAATTTCGGGACGTGGGAATTTGGGGGAGGTTGGAATTTCGGGACGTGGTAATTTGGGGACGTGAGAATTTCGGGACGTGGGAATTTGGGGGAGGTTGGAATTTCGGGACGTGGTAATTTGGGGACGTGAGAATTTCGGGACGTGGGAATTTGGGGGAGGTTGGAATTTCGGGACGTGGTAATTTGGGGACGTGAGAATTTCGGGACGTGGGAATTTGGGGGAGGTTGGAATTTCGGGACGTGAGAATTTCGGGACGTAGGAATTTCGGGACGTGGGAATTTGGGGGAGGTTGGAATTTCGGGACGTGAGAATTTCGGGACGTAGGAATTTCGGGACGTGGGAATTTGGGGGAGGTTGGAATTTCGGGACGTGGTAATTTGGGGACGTGAGAATTTCGGGACGTAGGAATTTCGGGACGTGGGAATTTGGGGGAGGTTGAAATTTCGGGACGTGGGAATTTGGGGACGTGGGGATTTGGGGATGTGGGAATTTGGGAACGTGGGAATTTGGAGACGTAGAAATTTGGGGGACGTAGGAATTTAGGGACGTGGGAATTTGGGGACCTGGGAATTTGGGGACGTAGGAATTTCGGGACGTATAGGAATTTTGGGACGTAGGAATTTAGGGATGTAGAAATTCGGGAGTCGTAGGAATTTCGACTCGTAGGAATTTGGGAACGTGGGAATTTGGGGACGTAAAAATTCGGGGGGCATAGAAATTTCAAGATATGGCCACATGAATATCACATACGAAGTAATGACTTCGACATACTATAAAAATTTTGTCACATACGAACTTCAGCATATAAAGATTTCAGAATGTGTACATTATGAAATACTCAAATTATCACGCACAGAATATTCGACATACAAGTATCTCAAAATGGAATCTAAAAAAGAATTGAAAAATGTAGAAACTTGAGAATAAACGTGTGTGAATATAACCGAAACACGTGTCCAGTTTTTATACTGCATATGTAATACATTAAGCACCGGTCTCAGCGTTAAATGCGTGTTTTCCAGATTTCGATCCAAGGTCATAAAACAATCTGGTTTCCTCGTTCGCAGCATCCTTGAGTAACGAACAAACTGTACAGTTGTAAATTTGTGAACTCGTGTGTTCGCCAACGTGATCGTGATTCACTATCATCTCCTTGGGATTTAATATTTGCATAGATATAGATACACAACCTGGTTCGAACAATTAGCGGAGCGTCGTTAACTCGCTACTGTACGAACATAACCTAGTACATTTACTAAATTACTAAGAATATTCAAAACTAATTTTCTAATTAAATGTCACAAGTAGATAAAAATAATTTTACTACACAAAATTAGTGGATATTTTTTCGAATGTTTTGTAGAATGTTCTTTTTTTATATTCTTTCTATTGTTAATTAAAATTAGATAACTAGGTTCTCCATTGTCCTCGATAGTCAAAGTGTTAATTAAACTAAACTTGTTAGCAAATATTGCTTCTTAACATCCAACACCTGAGTAACTTGATTACCAGTGGAATTATACAACTTGTATTTCGAAAATATAATACTCGTTTGATAGTTTGACCTTCTACTTCTATGTGTTACAAATAAATTACCTACATAAATTTATTTACTATTAAATTCTTATATTTCATCAAATATAAATGAAAATATAATACTCGTTTGATAGTTTGACCTTCTACTTCTATGTGTTACAAATAAATTACCTACATAAATTTATTTACTATTAAATTCTTATATTTCATCAAATATAAATGAATTACTGATTACTTGTAATAATTATTCAACCCCTCAAAATTATTTTTTGTTGCTATTACATTTTTTTGTTTTACAACAAACATTTAATATCAACTAATTAATAAGATTGTTAGATTCATGTATCTGTCAGTTGTTTTAATTACATTTTTTTTGTAGAAAAAGTTAATTTACCGAGACAGAAAAATGTTAATCTACAGACGCAAAAAAGGTAATTCACAGACATAAATGCATGCCTGACATCTCATAATAATTAACAAAATCAAAAATACTTTTTTGTTATTACAACTTGTACCACAAACAGATAATTGATCAGATTTATCCGTCAGTTTTAGTTAAACATTACACAGCAAACTTAATTTAAAGAATAATACATAAATGAATTCCTACAAACGATTTTATTAATTGTTCATAAATCATCAAACATAAATAAATTCTTAAAAACGATTTTATTAATTGTTTGTACTCATTCATTTATGTTTTATAATTTATGAGTACTCTTAATAAAATCTTAACGAAATATTTTTCTTATTCTTCATTGCCCCGCAATTAATATTAATAAGTTAATTAAAAAGTTCGATTTATATAGCCATTAATTAAATTTCATGAACACCAAGCAGTTCATTTGAAGAACAATACGGTGATTAAGTTCCTTTGAAATACACATGAGCCGATCGTTTCGGGCTACGCCCGTTTCCGGTGTTCGTCTTATCGTTTCATAGATTCACACCTTAAGTGCATACAGGTGTGCGAGTGTTTAACAAAACTCGCACGCTTTGCACAACGCTGATTCACGCTCCTATCTCGCTCGAAACAGGCACATCTTTCAAAACTTATTGCGTTACCGATTACGGAAAACTTTCGATCGCGCATTTCTTCTGATGATTTTCGAACTTCTGAGAACTTTCTAACAAATTAAAAGTTCTATATTTAATTTTACTTTCCGGGAAATTTATCTTGAAGATTGGTACTTTGAGATGTTTTTTAAAGTGGGAGAGTTTTTTAGGTTAGGACAGTCAGGCAGAAAGAGGTTAGGTTAGAGAGCCAGCCAGAAAGAGGTTAGGTTAGGAAAGTCAGAAAGAGGTTAGGTTAGGAAGACAATTTTTTGTAAAATTATTAATTGCAACTGAAACTGTATATTTAAAAATAAGTTCTCAAGACTTTCAGAATAGAACTTGATTTTTAAGCTAAAAAATTAAAAATTGTATTCAAAATAAAATTGTTGTCTTATGAACATTTAATTTATATTAATCACAAAATCTGTCAATTTTTCTTAACCTTAAATTCTTCAAACATTCAATGAATTTTTAAACTCAACCTAATTTGACATTAAAGCCCAATCAATTTAATTTTTTTAAGTTATAAAATCAATCTCCCTGATGATCTATCAAAAATCCAAATAATCCCCAAACAATTTCCGTCAAAACAAAAAATCAAACGCACCCTAATTAAAGAAATTAAATAACGACAAATAAAAAATTTAACAGTAAAACTACCAAACCGGTCCATAAGTTTCTTATTACAAGATATATATTTTATTAAAGTACATTCCTTGAAATTAGCACTGATATTAATCAAGGTAAAGAATAAATGTGTGTACTAATTTATGTTTCGTCGTTTGTTTATTTATGTTTTAACATCATTTTTAATTTCAAATTGAGTACACATTATATGTCGGTAGATTTAGTGTTAAACTTGAAGACTTTGAATTTAGACTCTGATCATTTTAACTCTATGAAGTTGTACAAAAAGCTTGAACAAACAAACGAAGGAATCCTTGTTTAATCGAAGCAGCCCGATCCGATTAAAGAACCAAAGGAAAACATTAACGTTTCGCAGGGATGTGTCCCGCAATTAACCTTTAAAGCGGGCAGCACTTTTTCTCAGGGCAACATCTGCGAGCAACGTTAAGTGAGAATTATATAAGAATGACTAATGGCTGGCGCAAGCTGCAACGCTTTGCAGAGACACACCGACAGACACTAAAAATACACTCGTTTACAGAATCGATTTGTTGTTGAAACAACCATCGTGAGCTACCTCGCTTCATTCTATGCAAATGTATTCTTGTTCGAGAAAATCTTGAACGTTACACAGTTTGCGCGAAGGACGTTCTTAAGATTTTTACCACTCGCATATTTTGTATGATCGCGTCATTTTTGTGGTAAGCTTTTTATGTCACTTTTATTAACGTTGAAAATGCGATACGGGGATACGGAAGATCAGAAAGGGGGCAAGGTTGGGAGGCGGCGACGCGTGGAGGTTAGAACGGAGTTTGCCTCTTTGGGACTTTGGGACTTTGGAATTAAACGAGTGGAGATTTGGAGAGTGCTGTGGTGTTTGGGACTTTGGAAAATTGGGAGTTTTGGAATTTGGAAATTTGGGAATTTGGACGCGTGGGAATTCGGAAATTTGGAAATTCGGACGTGTGGGAATTCGGAAATTTGGAAATTTGGACGCGTGGGAATTCGGAAATTTGGAAATTTGGACGCGTGGGAATTTCGAAATTTGGAAATTTGGACGCGTGGGAATTCGGAAATTTGGAAATTTTGACACGTGGAAATTTGCACGCGTGGGAATTTAGAAATTTAGAAATGTGGACGCGTGGGAATTTGGAAATTTGGAAATGTGGACGCGTGGACATTTGGAAATCTGGAAATTTGAACGCGTTGGAATTTGGAAATTTGGGAATTTGGACGCGTTGGAATTCGGAAATTTGGAAATTCGGACGTATGGGAATTCGGAAATTTGGGAATTTGGACGCGTGGGAATTCGGAAATTTGGAAATTTGGACGCGTGGGAATTCGGAAATTTGGAAATTTGGAAATTTGCACGCGTGGGAATTTAGAAATGTAGAAATGTGGACGCGTGGGAATTTGGAAATTTGGAAATTTGGACGCGTGGGAATTTGGAAATTTGGAAATTTGGACGCGTGGGATTTCGGAAATTTGGAAATTTGCACGCGTGGGAATTTAGAAATGTAGAAATGTGGACGCGTGGGAATTTGGAAATTTGGAAATTTGGACGCGTGGGAATTCGGAAATTTGGAAATTTGGACGCGTGGGAATTCGGAAATCTGGAAATTTGAACGCGTTGGAATTTGGAAATTTGGAAATTTGGACGCGTGGGAATTCGGAAATTTGGAAATTTGGACGCGTGGGAATTTGGAAATTTGGGAATTCGGAAATTTGAAAATTTAAACAATTGAGAATTTGGGGAAATAACAGAAATAACTTTCTGTGACAAGCCTAACCTAACAAGCTTCTCCATGTAAAAAATATTTGCGTTAAACGAGGACAAAAGTGGAAAGAAGACAATGGTTATAGCAATGGGAACTTGTTTTCCAAGGGGGAAAATAATTACTAGATATCACGAGCAAGTAACTCTTACTGTACATTACGAGGACTTTAAACGATGAGATAACCTGCCTTTCGTGATTACAAGGTTCATTGTGTTCTCTGTTGTGTTTTATCGCAGCACCTTATTTGTTTGAACATTTTCATTTCAACGCTTCCTACCTTCGCTGAATAATCATTCCCACAAAATGTAGAACACTTTGAGCATCATTTAATAACGGTAGAACGATCAAAACCATCGAAATGACGGTTCTCAAATCTGTTATTTTAAATTACAAATGTTATTACGTTGCCTTTGTCGCGGTAAAGAAAGTAAATTATTGTGTACGTTTATTTCAGTCTTTTATTTCAATCTTTTTTAATCCACTTTCCAATCAACCGCTGAAGTATTGCGAGCTTTAAAATCAGTTTCAATTTAACGAAATATTTTACAAGTTTTTTCGATGCACAAATTTTCTCCGGGTTATTTTAGAATATTTATAATACGTGATCGTTTTCGATATTTATAAGCTGACGTTTTTAACGAATTAGTCAAAATAATTAATTTCGGGCTTTACGGTTTAAATTCGCTGATATATTGTTTTATTAAAATGAACAGTCGACTTTCGCCATTTTAATAAAACTGTGCGTTTATGTATTTTAATTAGTTACGTGGTCATGAAATTTTTATGGCAATTTTTATTGATATACTTATTCTATGATTATCACATATCATGTCACGTATGATAGCAGTAACATACATGGTCACATATGATTACAATAATGTAGATCATCACATGTGACTATCATAACATATAACATATGATATGACCACATGATTATCAATAAAAATTGATAGAATTATATATTATAAGAAATGCACATACGATAGCATCATATGTGACTATTATAACACATGCTGTCACTACATGATTATCAATAAAAATTGATATTCTTATATATTATAAGAAATGCACATATGATAGCATCATATGTGACTATCATAACACATGCTGTCACCACATGATTATCAATAAAAATTGATATTATTATATATTATATGAAATGCACATACGATAGCATCATATGTGACTATTATAACACATGCTGTCACTACATGATTATCAATAAAAATTGATATTATTATATATTATAAGAAATGCACATATGATAGCATCATATGTGACTATCATAACACATGCTGTCACCACATGATTACCAATAAAAATTGATATTATTATAAATTATAAGAAATGCACATACGATAGGATCATATGTGACCATCATAATATATGTGTCATCACGTAATGATCAATAAAATTGACAGAATTATATATTATAAGAAATGCACATACGATAGCATCATATGTGACTATCCTAACACATGCTGTCACCACATGATTATCAATAAAAATTGATATTATTATAAATTATAAGAAATGCACATATGATAGCATCATATGTGACTATCATAACACATGCTGTCACCACATGATTATCAATAAAAATTTATATTATTATATATTATAAGAAATGCACATACGATAGCATCATATGTGACTATCCTAACATATGCTGTCATCGCGTGATGATCAATAAAAATTGATAGAATTATATATTATAAGAAATCCACATACGATAGCATCATATGTGATTATCCTAACATATGCTGTCACCACATGATTATCACTAAAATTAACATCATTACATGTTGTAAGAAATGTACATACTAATTTACGTCTCATCCTCGATATACTTAACTTTCTACTTCCATTATCCACATATAATTGTCATCACGCATCATGTCAATTGATGAACATATGGCTGCCATAACAGCACCACACTCTCCAGCATCATATGTGACTCTCCCAACACACGATACCATCACATACAATTCCCAACAGATTTACTATAATTACATTGCAAACCAATTGATCTCTCATTCCCAATCTAATTTCCTAATTGATAATCAATACAAAACTAACAACCTAGTACTATTACCAGAGCTAACCAGAGTAAAATCCGTAGCAGTACGGAATAAAAACGCGGAGGAGCTGGTAAATCTAACGAGGTGACAGAGAACAGGTGGCGATCCATAGATCACGGATCGTTTTTAGAGGTGCGCAGGATTAATTAGACGCGGCGCGAACTTACGGCGACGCTAAATGAGAAAACGCGGCCCCGTCAAGGATTTACGATTGTGCAACAGCTCGACGACGAACGAGGAAAAATCGAGGCCGGTACATGTTTATTAGCCGTTTCGTTCTCTTTTCCCTGTGTGTCCGCCGCTACTCGAGGATAATTTTTCTTCTTTTCCTACGGTCTCGCACAAAAACCGACTTCTTTTCATCTTCCTAAAAGGTCAGGCTGCAATAACACCTGATTTAACAGCCAACTTACGATACAACCTCGTCAGCTACCTTCGAACCGAAGAAGTCTACTTCATTTATCTTTTATCTGGCAACCATTCATTTTCATGAAAGTAAAATCTGACGTGCAACTTTTATCTGGGGATGTCGGGGTTTTCAAGCTTAGAGATGCAGGAATATGGTGATACTGTGATATAGGGACATAGGGATTTAGGGAATTTTGGGATCTAGGGATTTAGGGGATATAAGGATTTTAGGGATGTAGGGATTCTTGGGATACAGGAATTTGGCGATTTAGGGATTTGGGGATTTGGGGATTTAGGAATTTGGAGATTTGGGGATTTGGGGATTTGGGGATTTGGGGATTTGGGGATTTGAGGATTTGGGAATTATGGGATTTGGAGATTTGGGAATTTGGGGATTTGGGGATTTTGGGGTTTGGGGATTTTGGGATTTTGGGATCTAGGGATTTGGGAATTTGGGAATTTGGGGATTTGGGGATTTGGGGATTTGAGGATTTGGAGATTTGGGGATTTGGGGATTTGGGGATTTGGGGATTTGGGGATTTGGGGATTTGGGGATTTGGGGATTTGGGGATTTGGGGATTTGGGGATTTGGGGATTTGGGGATTTGGGGATTTGGGGATTTGGGGATTTGGGGATTTGGGGATTTGGGGATTTGGGGATTTGGGGATTTGGGGATTTGGGGATTTGGGGATTTGGGGATTTGGGGATTTGGGAATTTGGGGATTTGGGGATTTGGGGATTTGGGGATTTGGGGATTGTGGGACTTGGGAATTTTGGGATTTAGGGATTCTTGGGATCTAGAAATTCTTGGGACCTAGGGATTCTTGGGATCTAGGGGTCTTGAGATCTAGGGATTTTTTGAATCTAGGGATTCTTGGGATCTAGGAATTCTTGAGATCTTGGGATTCTTGGGATCTAGGGATACTTGGGATCTAGGGATTCTTGGGATTTAGGAATTCTTGAGATCTAGGAATTTTTTGAATCTAGGGATTCTTGGGATCTAGGAATTCTTGAGATCTAGGGAGTCTTGAGATCTAGGGATTCTTGGGATTTAGGAATTCTTGGGATCTAGGGAGTCTTGAGATCTAGGGGTTCTTGGGATCTAGGAATTCTAGGGATCTATGGATTCGTTCGATCTAGGGATTCTTGATATCTAGAGAATATACAGTGTCACCTAGTATAAAAATTTAAGAACAGTGTCTACTGATATAACTCCCTATACAAGCTCCAAATAATTTCTAAATGCAGTAATTATTCGATACAAGCATATTTGTCCTCCACGATATAAGTAAAAGTCGACACCTGGATCGCATATATCGAATAATTACCATGTACTTGAAAATGGAAGTAGAAGAACAGTCTAGGGATTCGCAGAGAGTAAGTAATACTCGCACAGTTGGTAAAGGGTAAATCAATTGTTGCGGAGGAATGTAAACAACTAGTTGGGAGAGTAGTTATGTACGCATAGGTCGCGTGAAGTTATCGTCATGCATCAGCCACGAGTGCCACGCTAATTTGGAATCCGAGACACGCAGATACGCGTGTAATTGCTAATTAACCGAGTGACAGTCCCTCGTTGCACGATATACGCGAACACGTGACGAGACTGTTCGCGAAAACTAACTTCCGAGAACGAGCTTACCTCCGCGAAAATTCACTTTTACTTCGATAAGCAATTCTACTTCGCATAAACTTCGATTCGAGACCAACTTTCTACCCGTAATTGCTTCTTCGAGGTTTCTTTTTTCAATGCAACATCTAGATAATTACTTCTGTCACGATAATTGAACTCCCGTTGAAAAATATCGCGCTGAAATATTTTCTCTCTCGCGAAATATTTACGGATGTAAATATTCTCGCGAATATACGGAAATCTTTTGTCGCGAATATAAACGAATTTCTTTCCACGCAGCTATGAATATAGATATTCCGTGTGTTTATAAAACCGACGTTCTTGCTGGAAATTTTTGTTACCGAATCGAAGCGGTTGATTTTACCGAGTGTTGATAACGCACCGGTCGATATTTTTCATAACGAGAAATTTTCCGTGACAGTTAAATCGTCGGGTCGAAAAAAGGCTGGCCGCTGTAATTGGATCTCTTTTATTTTCTTTCGAACGGGACTTCTTCTCCTATTTTATTCTACCTCGATAAATGGATCTTCGATAACTTTGATAAACAGATCCTTTGAAGAGGCGCCGACATTTATGTTTTCTTTAAAAGGAAAATCCTACTTTGATAATTAAATTCTTAATCAGATGAAATTCTGCTTTGGAAATTGAACCTTTGATGTTTTTACTCTATTAGCTAATTAATTTTACTTCCATAACTCGTGCATCAATAATAACTGAATCCTTCGAGATTCTTTTGATTCATTAATTCGGTGTGTGGATTAAATCGGAAGAATTTTTGCGGAATGTTGAACGTATTCTTGGCGAATTTGGGTGAGTTGAGAGGGTCGAGGATTGGGGGGAGTTAAGGATTTGGGGAGTAGGGAATTTTGGGGTTGTGAAGATTTGGGGACGTGAGAATTAAGGGAGGAGAGAATTTGAGGAGATGAAAATTGGGGGAGGAGAGAATTGGAGAGAATTAGAGATTTGGGGAGTTGGGAATTTGGGTTGATGGAAATTTGGGAGAGTTGGGAATAGGGAGTGTAGAGAATTTGGGGAGGTGGAAATTTGGGAGAGTTGGGAATTTGGGGAGTTGGGATTTGAGAGAGTTGGGATTTGGGGAGTTAGAAATTTGGGAGAGTTGGGAATTTGAGGTGTTGGAATTTGGAAGAGTTGGGAATTTGGGAAGTTGGAAATTTGGGAGAGTTGGGAATTTGGGGAGGTGAAAATTTGGGAGAGTGGGAAATTTGGGGAGTTGGGATTTGGGAGAGTGGGAAATTTGGGGAGTTGGAAATTTGGGAGAGTTGGGAATTTGAGAAGTTGGAAATTTGGGAGAGTTCGGAATTTGAGGAGTTGGGATTTGGGAGAGTTGGGAATTTGGGAAGTTGGAAATTTGGGAGAGTTGGGAATTTGGGAAATTGGAAATTTGGGAGAGTTGGGAATTTGGGGAGTTGGGATTTGGGAGAGTTGGGAATTTGGGGAGTTGGAAATTTGGGAGAGTTTGGCATTTGGAAGAGTTGGGAATTTGGGGAGTTGGAAATTTGGGAGAATTGGGAATTTGAGGTGTTGGGATTTGGGAAGTTGGAATTTGGGAGAAGAGTTGGGAATTTGGGAAAATTAGGAATTCGAGAGAGTTGAGAATTTGGATACCTCAGTACTTCAGAATTCCAAAATGTCGAATTTACCTTAGAAATTCAAGCATCCCAAAATTAGAAGATTAATTCTAATAAATAAATATTAAAATAAATATTTTCTTAATTTAGAACTTCACTAACTACAACTTAAGTGAGTTACAAATGTCTGTCCCTGTATAAAGTCCGACTTCCCACCCATTGAACGTAACCTAACCTAACCTAACATTCTCCTAACCTAACATTCATCCTACAAGATTCTCCACGTGGAAACTAGGTATATTCTACCTAATTGTAAGACACAAAGTATATAGTTTCTAAGATGGTCGAGGTTTATCAAAAGCATTTAGTCGTTCCATGCGGTGATTTAATAACGATTAAATCTCTAATGCACGAGTAACGAGCACGTTAATGAACCGGTGCGTGCGACGATTCATCCTATTACATAAACGATCGCGATACAACGGGATAATGGCTCGCCTGCGAACGAAAAGTAATTAATTATCACGTGTGTCGCTTTGATTAGCGGCTTTGAGGGGGTTAGCCTCGATTTTATCCGAATGATGATACACTGTCAACGGTGCACGGATTGCTAACCTAATTACCTTCTTCTTATGCTGTCTCGTTAATTACTTGCGTGCTATATTTTCTCGTGCTAACATTATTTTTTGTATTCCTCATTTTTAGTCTTCTTCAATTTTATTGGGTAACAAAAATTATTTAGTGTATTCAGGAATTGTATTATTAAAATTATGCATTGTTTGAAAGCAATGTTTAAATGTTACATTGTACAAGTTATAATATCAAAGGCTACAATGGACAAATTGTAGTGCAAAAATAATATAGTATATTTTAAAAATGATGATAATAATTCAATTCAATAATTAAATTCGATAATTATATTTAATAATTCAATTCAATAATTCAATTTAATAATTCACTTCAATAGTTCAATTTAATAATTCAGCTTGATAACTCAATTCAATAATTAAATTCGATAATTCAATAGAATTATTCAATTTAATAATTCAATTTAATAATTCACTTCAATAGTTCAATTTAATAATTCAGCTTGATAATTCGATTCAATAATTAAATTCGATAATTCAATTTGACGATTCAATTTAATAATTCACTTCAATAGTTCAATTCAATAATTCAGCTTGATAATTCAATTCAATAATTAAATTCGGTAATTCAATTTGATAATTCAATACAATAATTCAATTTAATAATTCACTTCAATAGTTCAATTTAATAATTCAGCTTGATAATTCAATTCAATAATTAAATTCGGTAATTCAATTTGATAATTCAATACAATAATTCAATTTAATAATTCACTTTAGTAGTTCAATTTAATAATTCAGCTTGATAATTCAATTCAATAATTCAATTTAATAATTCAATTTAATAATTCACTTGAATAGTTCAATTTAATAATTCAGCTTGATTATTCAATTCAATAATCCAATTTGATAATCCAATTTAATAATTCAATTCAATAATTCAACTTAATAATTCAATTTAATAATTCACTTGAATAGTTCAATTTAATAACTCAGCTTAATAATTCAATTCAATTAATAATTCAATTCAATAATTCAATTTGATAATTCAATTTAATAATTCAATTCAATAATTCAACTTAATAATTCAATTTAATAATTCACTTGAATAGTTCAATTTAATAACTCAGCTTAATAATTCAATTCAATAATTCAATTTGATAACTCAATTCAATAATTCAATTCAATAGTTCAACTTAATAATTCAATTTAATAATTCACTTGAATAGTTCAATTTAATAACTCAGCTTACTAATTCAATTCGATAATTCAATTTGATAATTCAATTTAATAATTCAATTCCATAATTCAACTTAATAATTCAATTTAATAACTCAGCTTAATAATTCGATTCAATAATTCAATTTGATAATTCAACTTAATAATTCAATTCAATAATTTAACTTAATAATTCAATTCAGTGTCACAAAATACTGTAACAATTAAACCTAATATTGTCAGTTTAACCTAACACGCCAAAACAAATAAAAACCGATCGTAAAATTTTCATAGTCAAGCGTTGTTGATACAGCTACTTTCATTAGCGAAAATTCAATTATTCCGTGCTTCGATAGCGGCTATCAAAGAACATCGGAGTATATTTTTATGGGTGCTTCGATTCGATTAAATATTCACTTGCTGCCTCTTTAATGCTCCTCGAGTTCTGGTATATTTGGCAGGTAACCGAAACAAGGTTTGCTCGAAATGATTTAGTAAATACAGCTGATAGCTCCAGACTATTTTTAACATTATCGATGTAACATTCTTCGAGGTTTAAAGATTGCCAATGACGTCAGGAATGATTTTTATCTTTCGTTTGATTACTTGCCTCGTGAAGTACTTATAAAACGAATGATTTTTGTGGAGAAGTGATTAAATATTTGCTGACGAACAGTAGGTATAAATTGCATAGATTGTTCTGACAAATCAACCATTTTGTGTTAACATACTTTTGTAAGATACTTAACACACTTTCATATGTCTACACATGTTTCTACGTAGTCATTTTCTGCAAACTTGAAACTGTACATTGACGTACCACAAGCACCATCTTGTAATTCTCTTCTGGAATTTTTCCAGAATTTTGTCTGACTTTTAATGTTTTAAATTCGGTCAGTACTTAATATAATTGAGAGTCAGCCATTTTGTATTAAGGACACCAGTAAAGCACCTACATAGCAATTTTTATTACACTACAAGCTTTAAATTGGTACATTACATGCGCCATTTTGTGATACTTTTCTGTCATCAAATTCTGTCCAACCTCCAACCCTTCAACACCAATAATTATTTACTATAAACCATCGTAAATCATTTTATATCAAAAATATGACCAAAACGCGTACACAGTAATTTTCTTCAAGCTTTAACCTACAAACTGATGTACCATAAGTGATATTTCCATATACTTCTCTGTCATGAAATCCTCTTAAAAATTTCCTATTAACAATATGTCTCCATGCGCTCCACAATCTTCATACACAACAAATTTAATAAAACATATATAATTAAAATATTCAACCGCCAACAAAATAAAGAACGAAACCAAATATGATGCATCATATTAAACATACCCGATGAGCACATCGTACAAAGACCCGGTCCAAAGGGGACTTGGAGTCCTGAGCCTTCGAGGTTCTTTCCTTGCACCAAGCTTGTCCCATTTTTCTTCCTGTCCGGCTATTATCTCGACCGTTTCACCAGCCACGTGGTTTGTCCACCTCTCTGATTCGTCTTCTCTCGGCGACCACCGCTTCTCTCACCGATAACACCGGTTAATGTAGGCCATCTTAAGACTCGTTCCTCGTGACCTGCCACAACCGACGGCCGCGCCTCTCCTCGATCTTTGTGTCTCCTTTCTCGACGCTGATGCTTTTTTCACGGTCGCCTGCAAAAAGGAAATCATTAAATTCTTGCTTTCTATGTGGACTTTTTTGGGACGGTGTTGGGGACTTTGGAAGGCATTTTTGTGTTTGGGGAATTGGGAGTGGGGGAGGTGGAAATTTGAGGAGGTGGAAATGTGGGAAGATGGAAATGTGGGGAGTTGAGAATTTGGGGAAATAGGTATTTGAGGGGTTGGAGATTTGGGGAGTTGGGGATTTGGGAGAGTTGGGAATTTGGGGAATAGAGAATTTGGGCAGGTGGAAATTTTGGAGAATTAGTAATTCGGGGAAATAGGAATTTGGGGGGTTGGGAATTTGGGAAGTAGAGAGTTTGGGGAGTTGAGAATTTGGAAGCGTTGGGAATTAGGGAGAGTTGGGAATTTGGAAGCGTTGGGAATTAGGGAGAGTTGGGAATTTGGAAGCGTTGGGAATTAGGGAGAGTTGGGAATTTGGAAGCGTTGGGAATTAGGGAGAGTTGGGAATTTGGAAGCGTTGGGAATTCGGGGGGTTGAGAATTTGGAAGCGTTGGGAATTAGGGAGAGTTGGGAATTTGGAAGCGTTGGGAATTAGGGATAGTTGGGAATTTGGAAGAGTTGGGAATTCGGGGGGTTGAGAATTTGGAAGCGTTGGGAATTAGGGAGAGTTGGGAATTTGGAAGCGTTGGGAATTCGGGGGGTTGAGAATTTGGAAGCGTTGGGAATTTGGAAACGTTGGGAATTGGGGGGGTTGAGAATTTGGAAGCGTTGGGAATTAGGGAAATTGGGAATTTGGAAGAATTGAAAATTCGGGGGGTTGAGAATTTAGAAGCGTTGGGAATTCGGGGGGTTGAGAATTTGGAAGCGTTGGGAATTTGGAAACGTTGGGAATTGAGGAGGTTGAGAATTTGGAAGCGTTGGGAATTAGGGAAATTAGGAATTTGGAAGAATTGAGAATTCGGGGGGTTGAGAATTTGGAAGCGTTGGAATTCAGGGGGTAGAGAATTTGGAAGATTTGGTAATTAGGACGCGTTGGAAATTCGGAGAGTTGGAAATTTGGGGAATTGAAAATTTGGAAGAATTGGAAATTGGGGAAATTGAGAATTTAGAAGAGTTAGGAATTCGCTAGAGTTGGAAATTAGGAATTCGGTACTCTATCAATATCTAACATAATAATATCCGTTCCACATACTCATACTACCACTCCATTCCCCACCTCCTTACGCAACAGCTCCCAAAGCCATAATCACACAACCATATCATTACCTCACATTTATTATTAAAATA